>NC_056686.1:174370499-177262999 GCF_018350215.1 Panthera leo
TTTTTTTACTCTACCCTTTTTCAGTTCTTTTGGCTGGTCTATTAATTAAATTGACACAAGACAAATTAACAGGAGAAAAACAAATTGAATTATGTAAGTATGGGAGCCCCATAAAAAATATGAGGCCCCTGAACAATTGAAGCTTAAATGCCATACTGAGGTAAAGAATGGGATGGTGGCCTGGGACTACAAAGGGGAGGAGAGTAATTCACAGGACATAAGAGGAACAGATGTTTGGCAATTAAATGCTCACCTGCCATACAGATGAGTCTTTCAGATAAAAAGTTATCTCTGCTAATAGCTCTGTTTTGGGGTCAGATCCCCTATATAAATTCTTGTAGGTGGTCAAGGGAGAGGTAAAGTTTGTCTTGAATCTGCTGGGTCTTCATTGCCTTCAGCTAAAAATAATCCACATGCCAAAGTGCCATATTTTGGGATCACATATTTTGTTCCCTCTCAGCAGAATAGGAGACAGTACGGAAAATGAAAAGGGACTTGGGTTCCAATGCAGGAAGTGTTTCTTTAAGGTGGGAAGGACTTCATTATACTTATTAAAATTTTTTAATTTATTTAAACTAAAAAAGGCAAGAACAGTTTACCAATTTCTCCCATCCTCCCCCTCCCCCACCTCTGGCAATCACCAATCTGTTCTCTGTATCTATAAGCTTGGTTATTTATTTATTTGTTTATTTAAAAAATTTTTTAACATTTATTTATTTTTGAGAGAGAGAGAGAGAGAGAGAGAGAGCCTGAGTGGAGGAGGGGCAGAGAGAAAGAAACACAGAATGCAAAGCAGATTCCAGGCTCTGAGCTGTAAGCACAAAGCCTGACTTGGGGCTCAAACCCATGAACTATGAGATCATGACCTAAGCCAAAGTCAGATGCTTAATCAACTGAGACCCCCAGGCACCCCTTTATTTGTTTATTTTTATCTTTATTAAAAAATATTTTTTAACATTATTTATTTTTGAGAAACAGAGAGAGGCAGAGTATGAGCAGGGGAGGGGCAGAGAGAGAGGGAGACACAGAATCCCAAGCACACTCCAGACTCTGAGCGATCAGCACAGAGCCGGATGTGGGGCTCAACCCCACGAACCATGAGATCATAACCTGAGCTAAAGTCAGACGCTCAACCTACTGAGCCACCCACGTGCCCCTATTTGTTTATTTTTAGATTCCACATACAAGAGAGATCATACAGTATTTGTCTTTCTCCGTCTGGCTTATTTCATTTAGCAAAATGCCCTCAAAGCCCATCCTTGTCACAAATGGCAAGATTCCATTCTTTTTATGGCTGGATAGTATTCCATGGAATATATATACATATATACATATACATATATATATATATATATATACACACACACACACACACACACACAAACACACACACACACATGCACACACACACACACACACACACACACACACACACCACACTTATCTATCAATGTATCAATGGACACTTAGTTTTTTTCCATATCATGGCTATTGTAACTAATGGTGCAATGAATATGGGGGTGCCTATTATCTTTTCAAATTAGTGTTTTTGTTTTCTTTGCTGAGTACCCAGAAGTACAATTCATGGATCCTATGGTATTTCTATTTTTAATTTTTTTTTTTTTTTTTTTTTTTTTTTAATTTTTTTTTTTCCAACATTTTTTTTTATTTTTATTTTTGGGACAGAGAGAGACAGAGCATGAACGGGGGAGGGGCAGAGAGAGAGGGAGACACAGAATCGGAAACAGGCTCCAGGCTCCGAGCCATCAGCCCAGAGCCTGACGCGGGGCTCGAACTCACGGACCGCGAGATCGTGACCTGGCTGAAGTCGGACGCTTAACCGACTGCGCCACCCAGGCGCCCCTCTATTTTTAATTTTTTGAGGAACCTCCATACTACCTTCCACAGTGGCTGCACCAATTTACATTCCCACTAACAGTGCACGAGGGTTTACTTTTCTCCATATCTTCACCAACACTTGTTATTTCTTATCTTTTAGATAATATCCATTCTGACAGGTGTGAGGTAATACCTCACTCTGGTTTTGATTTGCGTTTACCTGATGATTAGTGATGTAGGGCATCTTTTCACGTACCATCTGCTTGTCTTTAAAAAAAATGTCTATTCATGGCACGCCTTGGGTGGCTCAGTCGGTTAAGTGTCCGAGTCTAGGTTTTGGCTCAGATCATGATCTCACGGTTTCATGGGTTCCCCACATGAGGCTCTGCACTCAGTCCCCAGTGCAAAATAAAATAAAATAAAATAAGTAAAATTAAATTAAGAATAAATAAAATGTCTATTCAGATTTTTCTGCCCATTTTTAACTGGATTGTTTTTTTTTCTGTGTTTTTTTCCCCCACAGAGTCTTATGAGTTTTTTAAATATATTTTTGTCATTAACCCCTTATCAGATCATTTGCAAGTATTTTCTCCAATTCAGTAGATTGACTTCATTTTGTTGATGATTTCCTTTGCTGTGCTAAAGTTCTCCCCATTGTATATTTTTGGCACCTGTGTCATATATTAATTGACCATATATGTGTGGGTTTATTTCTGGGCTCTCTGTTCTGTTCCATTGGTCTATGTACCTGTTTTTATACCAATATTGTACTGTTTTAATTACTACAGGTTTGTAACAGAGTTTGAAATCAGGGAGTGTGATGCCTCCAGCTTTGTTCTTTCTCAAGATTGCTTTGGCTGTTTGGATCTTTTATGGTTCCATACAAATTGTGGAATTGTCTGTTCTTTTTCTGTGGAAACCGTCATTGGTATTTTGATAGGGATCGCACTGAACCTATAAGTTGTCTTGGGTAGTATGGATATTTTAACAATATTAATTCTTCTAAGAGAGATTTCATTATACTTAAAGTAGTTTTGGCCAATAGTGTCTATAGAGACCAACAAGTATATGTATAATTAAATCGTGCTGAGTAGTTGGTACTGTGTTGAACTAAAGAGTACATAGCCTCTGAAGTGAGTGGTCCCTCCTCAGCTCTTTCCAACTGTAGGTCTGTGAAAATCTGTCATTGTGGAAAATAAGAAGATGCAAACTAGGATAGCATATTAGAATTCCAAGCAGTATTGAGGACCACTTAAGATTTGTTGTCGTATATATTAAAGCTTTGTGATTTTTTTTTTCTCTTTCTAGGTCTCTTCTTAGATAAGTGTATGGAGAACAATTGATTTTTTCCTAAATGTACAGTAGAAGGTTAATGTAGTAACGAAGTTTTAAGTTATGTTCTAGAAGGTGGTTAAAAAACATGGACCAAGGACTGAACTATTATAAGAGAAGGCACCTGAAAGAGGGAGGGGACAGACTGATAGGGGAAGGTACCAAGAAATAGAAAAAGATCTATGTATTATAGGAGACAGTGGTCAGAATATTTAACATCAGTTGTAATAGTTCTAAGTGATAAGGACAGAGGAGTGCTTGCCTGAAAAAGTGAGAAGGGAGGAATTGGGTGTGAAGAATTAAGAAACTGAGAGGCCAATATGTTGGATGAGGGAAGTGGAGGGGGTGGAGGAGCACATGAGGGAGAGTGCTCGTGCCCTAGTGTCTACTCTTATGAGAGTACTAATCCCATCATGAGGGCTCACCCTCGTGACTTCATCTAAACTCATGTCCCAAAGGCCTCCTCTTCAAATAATATCACATTGGAAGTTAGGTCTTCAACATATGAATCTTGGGGGTAGAGATACAACTCAATTCATGGCACCCAGAAATATATTAAGTTTACTTTGAGAGGATGATGGGCCCTTATTGCTCAGGTGGGTTTATTGATAGCAGATATTTTTGTTCTAATTATGTTTTATAAGCCTACTTTTAAACACTAAATACTACTGAATTAGCACTTCACATTTTAGCGTATTTGATATTTTAAACACACATGCACCAATATTCGTTATAGTTTTGACGATCAGTGTAACACATTATAGAAATTTCTATATTGTAGAAAAAGTCTGAGCTTTGACTTCTTTGGAGATAGGGTTTGGTATTAACAGCCTGGATGCTCTTCGGCAGACTAATTGCACAAAGCTTCTCTTTCTTAACCTGTAAGATGGGTACATACAGTAATTTCACACAGGATTCTTAAGAGGATTAAACACATAACTGTTTCAGGTAGCACAGTGGCTGTAGCTTTCTAGGTGGTCAGTAAATGACAGTTAGCATTATTATGCAGAAAAAGTATAATTTTTGTGCTGCTGTATTTAACAATAGCAAAATATATGTGGTTTTCAGTCTGATTAACAAATATCCTGTTTTATGTAAATTAATCTATCCTAAACTATAAGTACCAATGGAATAACTTCAATGTAGTATGTCATTTGCAACTTAGAAAAAGTAAAAAACTAGAGCGGTGTAGGGGCACCTGGGTGGTTCAGTTAGTTGATTATCTGACTTTTGATCTCCTCTCAGGTCATGATCTCATGCTTTGTGAGATTGAGCCCTGCATTGGACTCTGCACTGACAATGTGGAGCCTGCTTGGTATTCTTTCTCTCCCTCTCTCTCTGCCCCTCCCCCACTCACCTGCTCTCATTCTCTATCTCTCAAAATAAATAAATAAATAAACATTTAGAAAAAAACTAGAGAGATGCAGAAAGAATGCCTGTTTTTTGCTACCTCTCTATCAAAAGCTATGTATTTTCTGTGAAAAGAAAAAAAAAAAAAAAAAAGAAACCACCCTAGTTTAAAACATTGTGTAATTTGAACTGAGATACATTTTCTCTTTGTAGAGTACTTTTTGGTTCTTTTATTTATATACGAACAAAATGTCATGGAGTAAAATTTGTAATATAAAATATTAATGTGAACCACATAAGAAATCCTTAACCCTAAAATTACATAGGGGAAAACTCTTGTTAATGTTTTTAGCATATATACATAAATATTTGGGCGCTATCAAAACAAGTTAAAGAATGCTGAAGAGTAAGAAGGAACAAAAATGATCCGGCCAGTTTAATTACATTTTTCTTAATATTTAAGATATAGTTGGGATCACATACAACACACTAGTCTGTAATTTGACTTTTTTCACATAATATACAGATGTACAGCAACTGATTTTAGGTGGTGTACTGGGATGGAGGCAGGAAGAGCTTGGGGAGGAGAATCCTGTAGATATAATTTCATAATTTCAAATCATGTTGCCATTAAGATAAATGTGGAATGCTGTGGATTGTTGACATCTGAACAGAAAATAAGTAGAGAAACCTAAATCATTTGGCAGTGGTTTCTGGCAGAGTCACAATTTTTCTGTAGGAGACAGACTGAGAAAGAATGAGTGCATTATAAACTGATCAGCACCCGTCTACGCCATTTTGCTTTATCCTTCTTAGCACTTTCAAGATTTGGTTCTTTTTGATTGAACGGCTGTGTCAATGATGACTGGATGCCTGCAGGTTGGATTATTTAGGTCATTATTTCCTGCCTTATTTTCTGGATACACGTTAGCACCCACGTGTGCCTGGCCTTAGCTTATTTTGCATCTGAGAAGAGGCTCTGTCTTTGAGTCTCTTCTTGATGTCTAGATAGACAATAAAGTCACTTGAATCTCAAGGATGGAATCTATTTTTCAGGTCTGATGTTTAAAATGCACCATTTCCATGAAAGGCGAAGAGCATGCTGCATTTTGTTTTGTAACTTGGCACATGAAAATGTTTATCCCAGAAAAGTCTTTTAAATATGAATTCTCCTCTTTAAGGCATTAAAATTAAAACATTACAAAAATCAGCTTTTGACCATTTTCTCCAGTAACACTTTTTCTAAAAAAAAAATTTTAATGTTTGTGTATTTTTGAGAGAGACAGAGACAGAATCTGAGTGGGTTAGGGGCAGAGAGAGAGGGAGACACAGAATCCTAAGCAGGCTCCAGGCTCCAAGCTATCAGCACAGAGTTCGATACTGGGCTTGAACCCACGAGCTGTGGGATCATGACCTGAGCTGAAGTTGGATGCTCAACTGACTGAGCGACCCAGGTGCCCCTCTCCAGTAATACTTTTTAAAGAAATGTCCCCTGGCTAAAATTTGAAAACAAAGAACTATAGAAGGAAAAAGAAAGAAAGAAAGAAAGAAAGAGAGAGAGAGAGAGAGAGAAAAGAAAAGAGAAGAGAAGAGAAGAAAAGAGAAGAGAAAAGAAAAGAAAAGAGAAAAGAAAAAAGAAACCCTCAAAGCAGAAACATACTGGGGCTTTGTTTTGCTTTTGTTTATGAACTCTACCCCCCTCAGTACATCTTAAGTATTGAATGTTCGCAAGAAAAGATGAAGTACAGTGTGTAGCTTGTGGGATGTTACGAAGGAAGACCCCAGATGAGTTAGTGAAGACTTAACCAAGATACATATAAACCTGACCCCTTACTATATGTTTTCCTATGGTGTGTAGTCTTACCTGTGGATCCATCATTTCCTTGTTTAGGGATCTTGGGGGTATTATTTTCTTGAATGCAAAATGAAGACAATAATATCGGGGCACCTGGGTGGCTCAGTCGGTTAAGCGTCCAACTTGGGCTCAGGTCATGATCTCACGGTTTGTGAACTCGAGCCCCGCATCAGGCTCTGTGCTGATAGCTTGGAGCCTGGAGCCTGCTCCGGATTCTGTGTCTCCCCCTCTCTCTGCCCCTCCCCTACTCATGCTCTGTCTCTCTCTGTCTCTCAAAAATAAATAAATGTTAAAATTTTTTTTTTCAAAATGAAGATAATAATATGAAGCTTGTATGCATCACTGAGTAGTATAAAAGCAAAAATCTTTAGTGATACCAGCAGATTTTTATGTAGGTTTTCTCGTATGCCCCCTTTTCCCATGGCCCCAAGATTTTGAATTCACACTGCCTATTGGGTTTGGAGAGCAGGCCACATTGGATTTCCTTAGTCTCCTTCTTAGCAGATCACCAGAAAGATTCTGAGAATCAATAAATAAAGTTGGTCTTGTTACATTGTTATTTTTGGAATTGGTCCTTTCCACAGTTTGAATCCAATGGCATTTTTTCTTTTTCAGTCTTGTATTTTGTGAGATATAACATCATGCATGGTTTCTGTATTGGGAAGAAATTAAGTTATGTTATCATCAGATTCCAACCCAGTGTAAGAAAGAAGCTTCTGAAAAAGAATCAAATTGATTACTCAATAGTGATGTTTTGTTGCTGAACCTATTTGGAGAAAGGCTGAGTAGCTATGGGTCAGGGCTACTATAGAAGAATGTATTGGATAAGAAGATTTCTATTTCCATGGATTTCCAACCATGATAATAATTGAAATTTCAATGGGGTGATCAGCTTCCATTGAATTTTTTTTCAATAGTTGTAAAATAAGGGAAACCCAATAATTATTTGCTAAGTTCTTTAAAGCTAGAGATTTCTACATTTAATCATGCAGACCATCATTTAAAACACTTTTCTAACTTTATTCTTATGTGCCAGCTACTGTGCTAGATTCCTTCAAAGTATCCTAATATCAGAGAAGCAATGATTCACAAGCTTAGCCTATCTGTTTCAAGTGGAACTTCTTTGAAGTCTCAAATTCACTTGAATCTGACCTTCTACTCCATAAACTTTGTTTTAAAGTAAAACTAATGTATTTTAATTATAGTGAGGCAATACCAGTCTTCCAGATTTATGGAATATTAATCTTGTGACTTTGTTTACTCCTTGGCTTGATGTTATACTTCCCTAAGTATACATGTGCCTCTGTTAGAGCACTGTCACGGTGGACTGTGGGGAGTCCCTCAAGGTTTTCAAACAGAATACAGTAAATTAAAAGGAGGTAAGGAACATGATAAACTTTACACTTACGAAACCTCACAGCTTTTGGGCAAGATGGAATGAAGAAGGGTGGAAATAGTGGTATGGAACTATCTTAGGAAATGTTAAAATAGTCTAGATGAAAGATGATGAGGACCCAAATGTAGGAGATATCAGTGAAATTGGAGAAGACTGAATTGGAGTGATGTTTCATGTATAGAATGTTGGCTGATTGGATGTGAACATTTCAGGAAGAAGGAATAATGAGGATCATGTGCAGACTTCAACAGATTGACTAGATGGTGCTACTTTTCACCAAGACAAGGACATATGGGACAAATAGTGTGATTGGAGGAAAAGACTGAGAATTCCACTTTGGATTTTTGAGGTTGAGTTGTATGGGGACGATTATAGGGGAAATACACTATGGCAAGTTGGATATGCCATTTGGAAATAAGGATAAATCCCAGGGTATAGAAACGTACTTGGATGTTGTAAGAATGGATGATTGTTAGTGCCATTAGGTCAGACCTTTGCGAGCACTGATAGTTAAGTGGAATCAGAAAATGAAAAGCCAACAAAAGAGACTGAGAAGAACCCAAATATGAACCTAAAGTCTCCATTCCAAAGGTAAGTCTTTTCTACCCAGGAGGTAGATAATAGAGATCTAAACTAGAATCATTATATGGGGGATGGAAAAGAAAGGACTGACTTGCCAAATATTTTAAAAGAACAGTTCTGTGTTGTTAAAGACCAAATTGCACCTAATATAAGGCAGGCATTTCTAGAATTGGCCAGTTTAGCTGACCAGAGTTTAAAGTTCATCTTGGGGTTACAGCTTCCACGGTTATAAGCTCCATCCCAGAAACAGATTAAGGATTTCATAGGTTTGGCAAAATGAACTTCAATCCTTGGCCAAATGACAAGATACTACAAGCCTCCCTAGGTTATCCCTAATTCTCCAAAGAATATCACTGCAATTTGTTTCCACAAGGTCATTCTTTTTTTTTTTAAACTTATTTATTTATTTTGAGGGGGAGAGAGAGAGAGAGAGAGAGCCAGCCAGCAAGAACAAGTGGGGAGGGGCAGAGAGAAGGAGAGACAGAATCCCAAGCAGGCTTCCACACCATCAGCACAGAGCCCAATAGGGGTTTGAACTCATGAACCATGAGATCATGACTTGAGCCGAGATCAAGACTTGAAAGCTTTACCAACTGTGCCATCAAGGTGCCCCTCCATAAGGTCATTCTTAAATGTAACCACAATTGTATTGTAGAGTTAGTTACCTGTTATTTATGACTTCAATTTGGGCTTTTCTGATTTCATACCATCTTGAATTTGAAGTAGGGGTACCTAGAAGTAAATATCAACAGATACAATCAATTTTGACAAAATGAATTTTCCTACATTGATGAAAACTGGTACTAGGCAGTTATATTAGTATTACTAGAAAAGCATTTCATGACAAACATTATAAACCTACATTTGGGGGAGCCTGAGTGGCTCAGTGGATTAAGCGAGTGACTAGCTCAGGTCATGATCTCGCGGTTTGTGAGTCCGAGCCCTACATTGGGCTCTGTGCTGACAGCTCAGAGCCTGGAGCTGCTTCCAATTCTGTGTCTCCCTCTCTCTCTGCTCCTCCTCTGCTCACATTCTGTCTTTCTCTGTCACTCAATAACAAATAAACGTTAAAAAAAAATTTAAACCTACATCTGTATGTTGAATATAGTTATATTAGTAAACAATTCATTTTCTTTTTTTTTTAATGTTCATTTTGAGAGAGAGAGCATGAGTAGGGGAGAGGCAGAAAGAGAGGGAGACAGAATCCCCAGCAGGCTCCCTGCTGCCAGTGCAGAACCCTACAGGGGGCTCAAACGCACGCACCATGAGATCATGACCTGAGATGAAATCAAGAGTTGGATGCTTAACTGACTGAGCCACCCAGGTGCCCCGAAACATTTTCTTTTCTTTTTTCTTTTCTTTTCTTTCTTTCTTTCTTTCTTCTTTCTTTCTTTCTTTCTTTCTTTCTTTCTTTCTTTCTTTTCTTCTTTTTCTTTCTTCTTTCTTTCTTCCTTTCTTTTTCTCTTTCTTTCTTTCTTTCTTTCTTTCTTCCTTCCTTCCTTCCTTCCTTCCTTCTGTTTATTTATTTTGAGAGAGAGAGAGAGAGCATTTGCCTGAGCAGGGGAGGGATGGAGAGAGAAGGGAGAGAGAATCCCAAGCAGGCTCCACACTGTCAGTGCAGAGCCTGATGTGGGGCTTGATCTCACAAACTGGTGATATTATGACCTGAGCCAAAATTAAGAGTCGGATGCTCAACTGACTGAGCCATCCAGGCGCCCATGAATATGTTTGTGATTTATTGGTTGGTGCCATATTAATGGATAATTCTTCTTGGAAAGTTGAGGATGCTGATTTTATTTATAATTTATAATAATATACCTAATCATATAAGCAAATGACTAAGGTATGTTTTTATAAAGACATATCTATATTTTAAAATATGCCATAAACTTAGCAAAAGTGTAATTTTTTTATATTGTGATATGATATCACATGGAAGATGATATTAGATGGAACAAGAGATATTTATCTATAAATGAAATTATAGTTCCATAAGGAGATTGATTTTATGAATATAGTGTTTCCATTTCCAGTTTTTCATTGTTCGTTTTTGCACCTGGTAAGCTAACCTTCAGGCCTGGCCAAAGTGTCATTTGTCTGTTTATTGTAAATTACCTTGATTGCTGAATGAGAAAAATTTATGATATGTTCCCAATTTTAGGGGGTGAAATAACTGATTTCCTTTTAATTCATATTTTGTCCCTCAGATGATATGTTAATAAATGAGAAAAATCAATCATAAAATACAAACTGCAGTTATTCCTGCTCAAAACTAAATAAAGCAGGATAGAGAAAATTTAAATTATTTCTTTAACTGTTCATTGATTATTGCTATATATACTATTTTACTGAATCAAAATAACCCTCATAAAAGTTGTAAAACATTTATGGAATCCATTTCAGAGGTGATAAACATTCCTTTTATAACTATTGGAAGAATTTCTAACTTCCTAAAAATACTCTAATGGTATCAGTTGGTTAATTTTCAGAGATGTAGCAACATAAAAATATCAATAAAATTCCGTAGTAAAAATGGTGTGCTGATGGCATTCAATTGTTCTTTTCTTTTGGTAAACACCACAATTGGAAATTTAACTCAATACATCTCTTTATTTACGAGTGATATTTGTTTTCTAAACATTTTTTAAACCTATGAAATAAACTCTAAGATTACTTTGCAGATTCCTTTTTAGGAATATGATTAAAGCTGTTACTGCAACTTTTAAACAATTTGTATCTCATATAAAGCAAGGCATTGTATTAAATATTTGCAGACTATAGAAGAATTTTTGCATTTTGCTTTGGGGTAAATTCATTATTTAAAAAAATGTTATTTTACATGAATGCATTCCCATTGTAAAAGATTCAGATACTCCTAAGTTCTAGAGATCAAAATATGACTGTTTACCTTCCCACCCTCACCCCCTTACATCCATTCCCCACTGAGGTAAAATCTTTTAGTAGGTTAGTATGAATCATTACAACATAAATTCTGTCTATTTACAAATGTACACACCTTGATGATAAAAAGGTGAGATTGTAATATATATTCTTTTAGTTGTATTGGAAGAGATTAGCATTGTTGGAATTAAAGAGTTTTGATTTGTACAGTTCAAGGTCACTATAATTTGGACAATCTATCCAAGTGGCACTGCTGCTTAATATGCATCTCCCCCAGTTAACTCTAGCATATTCTTGGCATAGCATCTATGAGGAATGGGAAACATGTCCACTAGACAGTAAAATAATTGTATGAAAGTCAGTTCATTCATCAACAAGCCAGAAATGTAGCTTAAAAAAAAATAGGCATCCTTTTTCTTTTATAAATGCGTGTCAAATTTGCTCACATTCTTTCTGTATGTTTGTGATCATTACTAGTTTGGCCTCATATTTGCATTTCATATTAGCCATACAGTAAATGTTTGTTTAGAAAATACTTTATGTTTTTCTTTAATGGATTCTGATCTTTCTTTTATATCTTATCTTGCCTCTTCTTTGACCTTCTGTGCTTTTCCTATCTTCTTTCTTTGACCCTAACATGTAGAACATGTTTCATGGTGATGTGTTGAGTACAGAATTTCTCACCCTTGGCAGTTTTGACATGTAAGGCCAGATCATTCTTTGTTGTCCAGCAGGAGGAAGAGGCTGTTCTGTGCATCGTGGGATGGATGTTTAACAGCATCCCTGGAATCTACCTACTGGATGCCAGCACTATGCCTCCAATTGTGATAACTAAAAATATCTTCAGATGTTGCTCAATGTCCTCTGGTTGTGGGAGTTGGGAGGAAGCATCTTTGGTTGATACAAATGCCCCCTAGGAAGATAAAACCATCCCCAGTTGTTGCCAAATGTCCTGAGAGTGTAAAATCACCCTCCCGAGAACCATGGTGTAATAGCATTTCAAAACTCATGATATTTTTTCTGACATATATTTTGCAGGGATAGGTAGCTAACACTAAACCCATCCATAACATATTTTGAAGTCATTAAAATTGTGATAAAATACAACACTGTTAAACCTTCACTCCATATATGTATAATTGACTTTAACTTCCTTGATAGTAGATACATGTGTGACAGTTATATAGAAGGAAAAATGAAAATATTTGCTGATGTAAGCCCTCTCCAACTTGAAAGAAATGTCCTCACTTATCTATATGATTATCTGTGACCTGAAATCAGACCTTTCTTATGTCTTGACAAAAAAGTTCGTTTACCACTTTACTTCTTTATACTTAAAAAAAAATGCATTTGGACTACTGCAGTGCATCATGTAAACACGTTTTTGGAGGTATTAAACTAAACAAAACAACCTTCCAGAATAGCTCTGGCATCATTAGGTCTAAATATATATGGATTTTTTCCATACAAAATCCCTCAACATTTATCTTCAAATATGTGAAAATAATATTCAGTTTAAATGGAAGTAATATAAACTTAGATTTTGTTTTATCTAAAATTTGCAGGGATGCCTGGGTGGCTCAGTTAGTTGAGTGTCTGGCTCTTGATTTTGGCTTAGGTCATGAGCTCACAGTTCCTGGGATTGAGCCCCACATTGAGCTTGCGCTCCTGCCAGGAGCGTTTTTGGGTTCTCTCTCTCCCTCTCTCTCTCTGTCTCTGCCCTGTGTGCTTGCGTGCACTCTCTCTTGCTCAAAATAAATAAATAAACATAATAAAAAATTGTTCCCGTGTACTAATTAGGAGATGTTTTCAGATGCGTTTATCTTTGAAAGTTAACATTTTGGCACATCTCCCAAAAAAGGGCCAAGAACAAAAAGACTGACAATCACAATGAAATTTAGGCTACTTCAAACAGTGTTTCCTGTATTTTTTGACTTAATGGTCTTATTTCCACACTTGGTATATATTCTTGTTTAATTAATTTCCTGTTGATTTTAAAACAGATTTGTACTATAGGCTATTTTAAAAGAATTATTTAATTCAGGCTTTTCCCAACATGTGTTTAAGTCACTTCCTTTACAGAAACAATACTTAACATTTTTTGAAGTTAAAATTTGAATTTGAAATCCAAGATTTGTATTAATTTTAATGTATCAATTCATTTTGCTGTTTTCAATCCATCTGTTACAGAAATCTGTAATTTCTGATTCTGCTTTTATAATTTATGTTTTTCCTAATACAAGTTTAAAGATTAGAAATAGCAAATCCAATAGAAAGAGGAAGTATTTTCTTTGTTTTCAAACTAATATAAATCACATTCTAGTTATCAATATTACATTTAATACTAATTCTGATTTAAGTAAGAGACTTGATTCTCCATAAACTTGAGATCAAGTAAAAATTACTAAAAAGTAACACTCTGATAAAAATATCTATGCCACTTTGTTTAGTGGATATTAAAATCTAACTATGCAGTGTCCTGCTACAACAGTTTTTTATGTTTGTTTTTATTCTATCACTGGAAATATTTGAATATCACCTCTGTACCTTTTAATATATTTATTCAAATAAACCTTTTTTTAAAAACAAATATATTTAACGTTTTTTTTTTTTTTTTTTTTTATTTATTTTTGGGACAGAGAGAGACAGAGCATGAACGGGGGAGGGGCAGAGAGAGAGGGAGACACAGAATCGGAAACAGGCTCCAGGCTCCGAGCCATCAGCCCAGAGCCTGACGCGGGGCTCGAACTCACGGACCGCGAGATCGTGACCTGGCTGAAGTCGGACGCTTAACCGACTGCGCCACCCAGGCGCCCCAAAAACAAATATATTTAAAAGGAAAGTATCCTATTGTGGTCTATACTTTTTTAATACATGTATTTTAATAGTGAAATAAAAAGTGTTACAGGAAAGGTTACTCAGGAATCACTTAAAGTCATCTATTATATCACTTACTACATTTTGGGAAAGACTGATTTGAGGGAGATAATTTGTGAATTATAAAACTTACCCTTTGATTTGCAGAGTCTTCAGATTATAAGTAGGAAATTTCCAGAACATGACCAAAAATTCTTCTACTTCATTATTTAAAACTTTTTTACATAGTGATCCCCATAAAATACTAGTCCTTGTAGAATATAATTGAGTTTAATACATTTATGTCTTAGAACTGTTCTTTGAGGTAGGGGAGGCTGTTGATCTTGGCTGTTAGGTGGAATTATAAAGGAAGTAACAATATGGCTTCATTGTGTTCTTTTTTTTCTTTTTAATTTTTTTAAATGTTTTATTTATTTCTGAGACAGAGCATGAGCAGGGGAGGGGCAGAGAGAGGGGGAGACACAGATTCCGAAGCAGGCTCCAGTCTCTGAGCTGTCAGCACAGAGCCTGATGCAGGGCTTGAACTCACAAACTGTGAGATCACGACCTGAGCTGAAGTTGGATGCTTAACCAACTGAGCCACCCAGGCTCCCCTGTTCATTTTTTTAATTAAAGTTTATTTATTTTTATTTTTGAGAGAGAGAGAGAGAGAGAGCATGCATGAGTGGGGGAGGAGCAGAGAAAGAGGGAGAGAGAGAATCCTAAGCAGGCTCCATACTGTCAGCGCAGAGCCCTACATGGAACTTGAACTCATGAACCTGAGATCATGACCTGAGCCAATATAGAGTCAGAAGCTTAACAACGGAGCCATGCAGGCACCCCAGCTTCATTGTGTTCTTTTCATGACATAAACTTTAGTAATACCTTAGAGTAAAGGAGAGAGTTGAACTTGATTCTAGCTTGTTTAATTCTACATTTCCACAGAAATAACATTAAAAACAGTTTATAACATGTGGCTGGCTATAATATTCATGGTGGATTATGATGTCCCACATTTGTAGCTAACCTTTTACCCGGCTATTCTTTAGCTGTTTTGGTTTCTCACATACTGTGGATCTTCCCCTACCTTTGTTATTTCAGCTGTGTCATGGAGGTTTATTTTGGAAATGCATATTGACTAAAGTTTCTTATGCCACCTTCACTTAGCTCTTTGTAGTAAAGGTCACATTATTTAAAATGTAGACTTTATGGCTGAGAGGTACATTGGAGCCTGCTAGTTTCCATTCCCACTACTTCTCTGACCCTGATTCTGGCCTTCACTACCTCTTGCTGCGCTGCTTGAAATTCCTTCTTAACTTTCCTCTTAGCCTTTGGTATTCTCCCACTCTACTTCATTGCAGCTCTGATCTAGTCTCTTCCTGGTCAGAAGGCTTCAGCATCTCACTCTTGCAAAGACCTCTCTATCTCTCCTTTGTGTTCCCAGCACTATGTGCCTCTGTCCTCAGACATTCTCGATGGCTCTTGTATTCTACACTGATTGGGCAATCATTGAACGCTTAAGAGATTTTACCTTTGCTATTGTCCTCTCTTCTTGTTCACATACTCTTTTTGAAAACTAGAATAAGTTCATTTGTCTGTTAATATCTATACCCCTTTCCAGGTTCAGCTCATGTTTTACCTCTCACCTAGGCTTTTCAGGTTCTCTTTTAATCTCACACAAACAAGGTGTAATATTCATCTTCTCTGTGAATTGCCATTGTACTACTTATTTTCTTTTTTTTTCCCTTTTCTTTTCAAAGTTTATTTATTTTGAGACAGAGAGAGGGAGGGGCAGAGAGACAGGGAGGGAGAAAATTCCAAGCAGGCTCTGTACTGCACAGAGCCTGACATGGGGCTCGAACTCAGGAACCATGCGATCATGACCTGAGTAGAAATCAAGAGTCGGTCCCTTAACCGACTGAGCCAACCAGGCGCCTCTCTTTTTTTAATAGTTAGATGCAATCTCAGTGTAGAGGAAAGGCATGGATTTTATTTTATTATTTAATTTATTTAATTTATTTATTTTTGGGAAATAATTTTAGAGTCCAAACACTGATCTGTTCCCTGTGTAACTGCCATGAGCAGGTCCGTGTTGTGATATTATTCTTTTATATTCTAGGGCCTCCATTCCTTGCACACAAAGTTGCAATTGGCAATAAATGTTTGCAGGATGAATAACCACTTGTTTATGAAGGAATATTATTTTAATATTTATTCAAACAATATCAGGAAGAATCTCAATGCTTTTGCCACCCACAGAGAAATAATTTCCGTCTCCAGTAAAGTGCACAGTTAAGGAGTTTGTGTGTGGGAATCAAACGAAAATGCACCACTGAGGTGATGTTTGAAGATTGCTTGTGTGTGTGTTTGGGGGGGGGCATGCATGCACATATATGCACACCCACACACACAAAGTTAGGGGGAGAGGAGTTTTCTTTTTTTAATTAGTGCTTTCCTATTGTTTTCAAACCTGTATGTACCCATTAAGTGTAGTTCCTCCCACTGGCTTTTAGAGCCCTCTGTGGTCACTTAGGATTCCTAATGCTAGTTTTCCAGTTGTTATGGGGGAAATGGCTACGGTATGTGTCCGGAGATGATAGAACATCTCAGTCTGTCACTCTTCTATGTTTTACCTTCTGTGCCGCAAGTTACCATCCAGGAAAAACATAGCATGTTTGCAAATAGATACCAAGTGATTTATTAATTTGTTGATAATCTAATAATTGAATTATGTGGTTAGGCTCCTGATTGTAATAATATATAATAATTTGCTTTTATATTTTCTTATATCTTCAAATGGAACCTTGTTATTGCAACATATATGACATACTCAAATTTAGTACCAGGTATATATGTCTTAAGCTTAGTCCAAAGGGCTAATGACAAAAATAGGAAAAGTGATATAATTATAAGACATCCTAATCTCTAAAGAAGTATGGAACCTCATGCTGCTGGTGCACACACAGAGGTGTTTGCAATTACTCTGAGCACTTTTTTTTTTTTTGTATTTACACAGGACTAAATGAGCGATGATTGAATGTCAGTGCTATTAATTAAATTTGTTGAAGAAGTTCTGATGCCTCTGAATCATTTTCCAGGGAACATTCTGAAACTACACCTGTAACAATAATTGCTTAGTGAACATATAAAGTACCAACAAACTTTTCAATGCTGTCTTTTCAAGAAGAATAAGAGAGACAGTGTGTGTGTTCTGGGAGAGGGGGTCAAGGAGGGGCAAAGGGAGAGAGAGAATCCCAAGTAGGCTCCATGCCCAAAACGGAGCCTGATGCAGGGCTCAGTCCCATGACCCCAGGATCATGACCTGAGCTGAAATCAAGAGTTGGACACTCAGCCGACTGATCCTCCCAGGCACCCCCAAAGAGCCTCCTTTTAAATGATACCTGAAGATTTTTTTTCTCCCATAGATGCTTGTTTATTTCAACTAGAACTTTTAAGACACTGAATATAGCAACTTAGGATCCTTTAAGTTTGTACCTCAGCCTAATTACTTAACCAATTCAAAAATTGATTTCCTTTAGAAGCTTCATCTCATTTCTAATCTGAAATCAATGGCAAGTGTGTTGGTGCTAAATAATGTTATTTCACAATGAAACTTTTATTAATATACATTTTCTAAAACTCAGTGCAGTGACATCTGTATGTATATCCTTGAAGTGGATTATACCAAATCGTGTTGATATCCTCTAACTTGGGAGATTCTGGGGCACCCACGTTTGCCAGAAATATATGAGGTCATGACTATAATTGGTGGACTCCTTGGAGAAAGCAATTCCTGATTATAGTTCAGACTGGTAGCTATTAATATGATGAGATATTAAAAGGAAAACAAATAAAATGTTTAAGTCATGGCTGTTGTTACCTCATGCCTTGTACAGTCTCATGTCTGGTCAAACATAATTATTTTAGGTTTGATTTTCTTTGTCATTTTTGTCAGAGATTCGTATTTATACTCAGGAGAATTAGGTCAGAAAAAAAAATCCTATGGTTTTCTCTACTGAACTAGTATATTCCTCATTGACTGTAACTTTCCTAAGTTTTTGAATGCTCCTTTAGATAATGGTTAATGATATTATTAGAGTAGTTGTTCTTGAATTTTAAGAGGAAGAAATAAGCATTTTGACATTTAACTTTTACTTTGTTTTATGGTTAAATGTTTTTTAGCTAGCTTTCCTTTTGTAATTCTTTATTTGGAAATAATTTCAAACTTAGAATAAATTTGTAAGAATAGTGGAAGGGATTTCCTTTACCTATGTTAACCTTTTGTTAGTATCTTACCTCATTTATATTGTCATTCATTCTGGTTCAATGTTTGTGTGTGTATGTATATGATGTATTTGAGTAGTATATACACATGTGTATATACATTTTTTCTCAACCATTTAAAGGTGAGGGGTTTTTTTTTCAGTAAGCTTTCTTACCTCCTTTGTTTTTGAATATCCATGTTTGTGATTTAAGGAAGACATTTTAGTCTGATGTAGGTGGTAATAATACAGTATTCTAGTAAATTTGCATTTTCATTATTACTGATTTTTATTCTTGCTATGATTTTTAATGCTAAATTTATAGGGCTACTAGGGAAATTTATAGAACAATAGAGCCAGTATGTGCTTTTTCTCCTATTTACCTTTGAGGTGTTTTGGCTAATAGTCACATAGCAGGGGATAAAGGGAGGGGTGATACCCAGAGAGGGTGGTAATAACTCTCCATAGGGATAGTATTGACTATTTGGAATAGGACAGCTAACTCACCTTGTCACTTAGCATGTAGTCCTTACTTTCCTATTAAAGGTAGACTTTAGTTTGAAAATTGTATACTGAGTACAAATGTTTCTCAGCTCTTATTCTTCAGAGATCCTTGATTTCTGTGTGCGTCGACTAATGCTTGGTTTTGCCACTCATTTCATTAGTATTCTTGTATACATTGCTCTAAATGACAGAATAATGTATTACCTGTATATGTTCTGTATCCTTAAATACAGTTACAGGAGCATTGTGTTAAGACTTTCTCTGCAGTTTCTTACTATACTAGAGTAGGCTTTTAATACATGCTGACTAATTTGAATGATGATGTACTCACACAGCTGCTCTGTTTTGTTTTTGTTAGCTTATTCTTTAAATCTGCGGAATCAGCGAGGTGGTGTCCTACATCATCTGATGGGATGTTTGAAGTTTTCTGTACTTTATGTTATACACATTGAGTCTAGAGCTAATATTTTAGTGTGTGTGTGTGTGTGTGTGTGTAGTCTGCATAAACTTTAAGCATTTAATAATATTTTAATAACAGATTTTTTTATTTGTACATCTATTTGGGTGCTCATTATTTATCTATGTTATCTTTAATGTTTACTAAAATCTTGCAAAATAAGTGAAATTATCATTGTTTTACAGAATAGAAAAATGAAGTTTAGGGAGTTAAAGTAGTTTACCTTCTAAATAATAATACCTCTCTTCTTGGGGTAATGGAAAAATTAAGACACTATGTCTACAGCAGCTCACACAGAGTCTGACACATAGTAGTCTCTCAATAAATGAAGGTTTCATTACTCTTATCAATGCCAGTGTCTCAGCTAGTGTCATAGCCAAGATTCTGCCCCATCTGGATCTATATATTGATTGTATTTGCTATCTTTTGAAATATAAATGGAATGAATACTTGGTACTAATAATATATTAATATTATATCTGTGTTCTCAATTATTTCAAAGAAGCCAGGTGTTAATGACCTGGAATATTTCCATTATTGGCTTTAACTTCCAAAGCAGCCCTTTAATGATTAGGGTTGACACTGTGTTTCATGCTGCTGACAATGTTCCTCGAAGCGCTGCAACAGATGGTGGCTGTTGTGTAGATTCAGCACAGTCCCCTGGACACACTGCCGTCTCAGCAGAATCCTGGAGGTTAACGGTCTGCCTGTATAGTCTGCGGTTGAGAGACTTAACCGGTAAAATAGCACACGCATGCTACACACACACACACTCACACACACACACACACACACACACACACACACACACACCAAGATTTTTGTTAAAATGGGTTGAGAGCTTCAGCTGAACTCTGTTCTCTGTGTGGCATTTTGTGTCAGATTGAAAAAGCATATGGCCAGAAAGCTATTTCATCAGAAGGCCAGTTAGCAAATAGCCTGGTGTCAGATTCCAGATAAACCACAAGTTTACATTTTGCATTGAGACTATTTTTATCAGAGGTGCTGTGTTTTACAAGTGTTCACATGAAGGCAAGGTGCCTGCTGTACAGAACATGCGTTTGATGAATGCCCCAGGGAATAATGATAGGGAGATGAGAGGCCTGTGCTAACAAAGGACTCTTGGTTTCACAGAAATTTTTATCATTCTGGACAGGATTATTTGAATCCAGTAATGGACATAGAAGGCCTGCTCAGCTTATGCCTATAAATTGGGAATCCTTTCTATGTGCCATGTGGGAACTATTTCCTTGAGAGAAAAGAGGTGTATTTGCTTTTCTGATGTGCCTCGTAGGTTACAGCTCCGCTGACAAAATTTTGGGTGGGAGAATTGGGATTGCAGAGGTGATTTACTGGGAAGTCAATGGACCTTAGGCTTCAGGGCCTCTTACTTCCCCAGGCTCTGTCTAAAACCCTGGGGCTTATTCACACGATCGCATCTAAAATGTGCAGCTGTTTTAAACTCATCAGGTAAGATTGTGGTCTTTTTGTACTTCTGTGCCCCTCTGTTGTATTTTCCCTAGCGCGAAGTGTGTTAGAGCGGTCACTGGCAATTTTGGACTCTGGCTAACAGGATGCTGAGTTGGAGATACATTTATTTTGGGCTTAGTGGGATATATTAGTGTGAGCCATATGAAATTGTCATTTTTGGAGGTCAAAGATGATTGAACATTGGCAATTTCATATGGTCATATGTGGTTCCAAGTTCCTCAGTGTATAATTAAGTTATTTCTACTGTCCTGGTAAAGGAATGTCTTCCAGGGATCTTTTCGACTGCTTACTGAGCCTACATACCCAGTGTGATGAGTGAAAGTACATGCCAAGGTCCTTTTGTGATATGTGTGTGTCCTAGAGCACCTGGCCTGGAAAACATGGATAGGGGAGAAACAATGACAAAACTTTGATTAACCCTGATAGAGACAAGATGAACGTTTCTTTCTAGTCTCTTGGTAGAAAACATCATAAGATCTTTGAAATACAAAGAGGCAACCAAAATGTATGAGTCAAAGCAAAACGAAGTAAGTGTAAAAGTATACCAAAAAACGTATACCAAAGCATATCTAGGAATTATTTGAAACATAGGCAATTTTTCTGGATACTGTCATTTTTGTGATAACTGTCAAGTTATTTATTTGCAGTATTTTAAAATTTATTTTCTCAAGGGTTCCCCTGCCCCCATTGTATATATACGCTTTAAAGTTTATAATCCTTGGACCTGCCCCTGAATGAGCAACATATGAAATGGGGGCTTTTCCCCAGGAACCCAAAGATCCTTTTCAGAAATTACTTTTTTAACTTCTTAAATTAAAGATCCATCATAGTAACATAATTGATTTCTTTTCAGGGGAAAAAAGTATTTAGTAGGATGAAAATAGGTTGTAAGAGTGACACTGGAGTATGGAAGCCTATGGTTTAGGGTTAGAGTACGTTTCAGAAACCATAGCAACTCAATCTATTGCTGTCTTCCATCAGCCTTGCTTAGCACCATCTTCCCTTTCAGGAGAATGAAGACAGAAAGGGGTCATCAGTGAATGAGATTCTTCTCTTAGTGAAGCTGGGAGCGGGTATGAGAGATCTCTTCTAAGGGTATTGTCTCTTATTTTTCTCTGTGTTTCTCCAAATGATATGTTACCCTGCTTGTTTATTTTTTTTTCCCTTTTCTTCGGGGGTGGCCTGGGTGCTACTAGAATCAGCAAATATATTACTTGTTAAATTCTCCACCAACATGAATTCTTCAGTTTTTAGATGTGAAACAGATGTGTGCTCTTTTGTCCCATTGCTTTATCTTATTCTGTAGTTGCACCATCTTTGAGGAGTCTGGGAAACTCCAATAAAAGAAGTTATGCTTTTGTTATTGCTGCGCGCAAGTGCCCAGATGTCACAAATAATTTAGAAAACCAGGGAGTCAGAGCTTCTACTAATGTTTGTTCCTCAAAGACCTTTTCTTTAATGAACCCCTGCCACAGGGATGAAATGTCTCATGAGAAGCCTTGCTTGATTTATTCATGGTAGATACCAGTATGTAGGACAGATATTTAAACATTTAATATTCTCTTACCTTTCAGATTATAACATATGTATGACTTCGTGTTCCACTGTTTCCTTTATTAGAAACATCTGTTGTATGCATCAGACATCAGGAATCAACTCATCATAAATAAGCTGCAAGGCATTAGGATGTCGGGGAGGATACCGTCAATGCAATGCCCACTTAGGAACTTACCTTCTTTCTTTTATATTTCTGTATTTTGGTGAGTGTGATAAATAACCTTAAGCTCGATAAGGCAGAACCCGAGGCATCCAAGATGCCTCACAATTTATTTACCATATCAAGTTCATGAAAACCTCCTTAGTCTCTGCTTTGGATGACGTTGGTGTCTCCTGACTCCTTTTGACTTACAGTCACTTACAGTGAGCGGAGTTTTTGTTTTTGTTTTTTTGTTTTGTTTGTTTGTTTGTTTTTGGTTTGGGTTTTTTTGTATACATGTTTACAGCCTCATTCAATGCCGAATCACCATTGCATCATATTGATTCATTCAACAAATATTTGAGTGCTAGGGAGAAATGGAATGAAGTAGTTTGGGTATCTTTACATTGTCTCCTCCAGGCCTGTTCCCTGCCTTTCACCATCCTGCTCTCTGCCCTGGGAGGCAAATAGAGACTATATTAATAAGCCCCCTGGAAGAAGAGTTGAGGGAGGGAGAAGTGTGCGTTCCGCTTGTTTATTCTTTTAGCTCTTTTAGTGTGGCACACATTTCTTTCTGGGATCCTGGCTGATATAGATGCTCGTCAAGAAATACCTCTATGATGCTTTGACATTGTCAGTGACATATGTAGGAGGTGAGGAAAATGCCATGAAGATGTTTATGGAAAGAACCTTCTGCATAGAACTCCTTTTTTCATAATGTTGAAAGTACAACAAGGTAGACTGGGTGGTTGGAATGAAGTAAGCAAGTGGGAGAGTCGTAGGAAATTAAGTCAGAGGGATGGTAGAATGAGGTGGGGAGACCACAGAGTGTTTTATAGGGCTTATTTTCAGTGTGAGATTGGAAGTCATTGGAGGTGATGACAGGCTTATAATGTGTCAGTCTGGCTGCTATTTGGAGAATAGACCAATGCAGCAAAGGTAGAAGCAAGAAGGCCAGATAGGAGACTGTTGAGAAAGGCAATGGTGATTGTAGTGGCAAAAGTAGTGAAAAATGCTGGGATTCCGGATGTATTTTGGAATACACGGACAGGATTTGGTGATGGATATAGGATGTTAAGAGAGGTACTGGATGGATGGACTTATCATTTCTTTTCTTTTTTTTTTAATTAAAAAAATTTTAATTTATTTTTAAAGTAATTTCTACACCCAACATGGGCCTTGAACTCACAACCCCAAGATTGAAAGTTGCATGTTCCACGTACTGAGCCACTCAGGTGCCCCCCACTTTTTATTATTTTTATGGACCTATCATTTCTGATATGAAGATAGCCATTAGAGGAAGAATTTAGGGAGGAAGATTAGGAATTTAATTTTGGACATGTTAAGTTTGAGATGCATCAAAGTAGGTGTATTGAGTGGGCAGTTCATGGGAAGTGTCTAGGCTAGAGATACAAACTTAAGAGCCATTGACATGTAGATGGTGTTTCGAGTTGAGACTTACTGAAATCACCTGGGCTGTTGATTCTCAAATTCCTTAGTTGGGTATTTGTAAATACAATTTTTATTGTAAATATTTGGTGCTTGGGTCAGTCTGGTTAACCTTTAAAAACAACATTATTAAGATTAGAAATTATATTTTATAAAAAATAAAGAGCTTATGTATTCTATAATTAATGTATATACAACATAAGTACTGTGCCTATAAATGTCCATAACCACAAAAATACCTATGTGTGTATGTACACTCATAGGTAGATATATAAAGTGTGTATAACACAAACACTATGTTTGAAAATATTATTTGTCTTTTTGGAAGGCATTTTTTTTTAATGTCAGGAAGTGAGAGTAATCACTGATTTTCCTGCCAAGCAGGGAATTAAATTATAACTCTGAGAAGAGAGCATAAGGAGCATTATTGCAGCTATCCTTGAAATGTCAATCTACTTTTTTTTTTTTTTTAATGTTTATTTATTTTTGAGACAGAGAGAGACAGAGCATGAGCAGGGGAGGGGCAGAGAGAAAGGGAGATACAGAATCTGAAACAGGCTCCAGGCTCCGAGCCGTCAGCACAGAGCCCGACGTGGGGCTCGAACTCACGAACTGTGAGATCATGACCTGAGCCGAAGTCGGACGCTTAACCGACTGAGCCACCCAGGCGCCCCGTCAATCTACTTTTAAAATGCAATGATTTTAAGCCATTTGTTTACACTATGGCATCTTTATATGGAAAAATTTCAAACACTTGGCCCTCTGTGATTTATATCTAACTATTTAGGATTGTGAATACAACGCAATTGTAAGAAATCTTTGATACCCAAAACACTAGAGTAGGAGTCAGAAGTGTGGCATTCTAAGGGTCATTATTTTGTCACCAACTAGCCATGTCAGTTTACAACTTAACACTCTCTAGGTTTAACTTCTGTAGACCTAACTTCTATGGGGCTTTTGCTTGAAAATGAAAAGGCTAAATTAGATTACTGGTAATAATACCAGTATTATTATTATCATTATACTATTATTAGATTATGATATTATTGCCATAGTTCTAGAGACTCCTTCCAGACTGGTAGCAATGGGACAGGTATACCAAAGACATTTGGGTCCTTCACTGTTTCTTTTTCTTTTTTCTGTTTTAAAAGATTTTACTTACTTACTTATTTATTCATTCATTCATTCATTCATTCATTCATTATGTAATCTCTACCCCCAATGTGGGGCTTGAACTCACCACCCCAAGATCAAGAGTCACATGCTGTACCAGCTGAGCTGGCCAGGTATCTCAGTCCTTCAGTGTTTAAACTAGGACCTTTAGATTTTACTTGCTTTGTGTTAGTGCTATCAAGGAAGACATTTTAAGCTGCAGGAGCACCAGTTTAAAAGTCTTTAAAAAAGTTAGTTGTTAATCTTTTCTAGCAAAGAAAGTATTTTCAGTTAATGATGTGCAAAGGTTTGGTCAACTTTGAGAGCTGCCTTACCTCTAAACCACTGCCCCAAAATCATACCCAGCCAGTTCCATAACTGTCTTCCCAGGTAGCTGTTCTTTTTTGCCTCTAAAGTATAATTTAGCCTTAACATTCTTTAATTACAGTCTTAGGATCTTACAGTTGAGACAGACCTTGGAAACTATCTCTTTCAACCTCTTTGCTGATACAGAATGACCACCACATCCCTGAGACTAGCTATTCAGAATCTATTTGCAGAGTGCCATGGGCTCATCAACTGGGATGGTAACCCATTTTCCATTTTGTAGCAGCTCGTATACTCTCTTATGTGCTGCCAAAATAAATACCTTTGGAACCTTCACTTTTCTGTCATTTTACTCTAGTGATTTAAAAACACTATCTGTGGTTGGTTGCTCTCAAAGTTTACTGTACATAAGAATCACTTAGAGGGTTAAGATGAATGTTCCAGGATTCTCTATTCTAAGGTTGTTTAAACAGATCAAGAGATGAAGCCCAGCAGTCTACATTTTTAATAACCATTTTAAGTGATTATAATTCTAGATTGTTATTATAATTCAACACAGAATATTGTGAAATGGAAAATTCACTTATAAAAATAGTTTGTATAAGGTGGTTCCATTTTTGCATGCAGTATAATCTTGGTATAAAAAATCAGTTTAGGAGGCTATCTCAAAAATGTTATCAATAGTTGATTATTTCTGCTTGGTGGGATTGTGGTCAACTTATACCTTTACTTTTCTTTACATTCTAATATTTCCACAATGGCTATATAGTACTTTTATCATTAAAAATGTTAATGAGTAATTATCACCTCCACTTCTTATCATAAAGGCGATTTTTATAGAGGATGGAGACTTGCAAGGATGAAAGAGACGTTCCTAGAGCGGCAACATTCTTATATTCCTTTGTTCTTTCAGGGCATGTAGGAGTAAAGTCCTTTGTAAAAAATACTGACTCTTCTGATCTCTAAAGGGAAGATGGGTGGTCAGCATTGGTAGTCATTTCATTATTCAGTCCAAGGCCATTTCATCAGTCATTTGTTTGTTCTTTCAATAAACATTTATGTTCTGGGATCTGTGTCACTAACTAAGGTTGTAAAGAAAAACTTGTGTACCAAATTCCTACTATAGCAGAGGAAGCAAAGGGCCTATAGAAAAGAGCTGCCTCTCCTTGGGAAGTGGAAGAGAGCTGGCTTCACTTGAGTTGTTGAATGAAGTGAGTCTTGAAAAGTGAGGATCACTCTTATCTAACCAGATGGGAATGGGGGTGGAGATTTTTCTTTGAGAAGCATATGCAAAGCCAGAGAAATGTGAACTAGTGTTTTGTAAATGGGGAACTCTAAGGAATTTGATATGGCTAGAGGGCTAGGTGCCCTTGAGAGAACTGCACGAAGGAATTTGGACAGGTAAGCAGGAGTCTAATCTTGAAGCCATCTTATATGCCATTTCAAAGAATTTGGGAATTTAGGCAAGCTTTATCGTGTGGTAGCAGTGTGGCAGATAGATTGGAGGGGGTGGCTGGAGGTGGTGAGACCAGTAGATGGCTATTCTGGTACTAAGAAAAAGTGTTAGAGGCAAGAATTATTAAGGGATTGGAATTAACAGGACATCCTGACTGACCAGGTGTGGGGCATAACTAAGAGGGGGGAGTCTGGCATGACTCCTAGTGTTTCATGGAAGGTTGCTGGGTAGATTGGATTCTAGCACCATTTTTGTATGGCAGACGATAGGAGGATATCTGTCATATAGGTTCTTTTCAATTTAGAACATTACTGCTCTCGGTGTGCCTGCGTGATTCAGTCAATTGAGCATCTGACTTTGCTCAAGTCATGATCTCGAGGTTCTTGAGAATTTGAGCCCCGTTCGCAGCTGTCAGTGCAGAGCTTGCTTAGATTCCTCTGTTCCCTCTCCCCCTGCCCCTCCCCCGCTCGTGCTCGCGCATGCGCTCGCGCTCTCTCTCTCTCTCTCTCTCTCTCTCTCAAAAATAAACACTTAAAAAATAGAGTATTGCTCTCTTATGGTATAGAAAGAGCAAAGAGTACATGGCATATATAGAAGATAATAAAATATCTGAATTCACCATCTGGACACCATTTTCCATGTGCCCATCTGTATATTTAATTTCAGCATTTTTAGGTCTTAGAAGATTGCTGTGCCCCCGAAAGTCTTTAGTATATGTAGTTTCATAATTTTTCATTTGGCTGCTACTTCTCCCTTTGTCTATGTAAATCTAGAGATAATTGCGAGGCAGATAATGCCGTTAGAAAAATCAGAAAGTCACACCAAGAATGAGCCATTTGGGAAGGGGAGGGGTGACAGAAAGCAAGGATAAGTTTCAAGAAATGTTGACTTTTCAGTGATGGCAGATAATTTAAATGGCAATGTCTAGTCAGCTGTTGAATTTGAATGGCTAGAATCCATGAATATTTACTAAACAAGAACAGGATATGCAGATGATCTCTATGGTACATTCTGCTACTCAAAATTTGATTTAAATAATTTTAAATTATGGAATAGACTCTAAATGAACTTAAATGATTTTTCCATGTGTTAGTAGCTGCTAATGCAAAGTATCTAAGAAACAGATTGCTGACAAACGCCCTATGTCTTTAAAGCAGATTTATTGTATATTTCTAAAGGTAAATATGCTTTATTAAAAAAATAAGGTATGGAAATTGAAGTAAAATATAAAAGTCTACTTACTTTCCTTTACTACAAGTGGATGAGTATCCTTTCATATGTATATGTGTCTGTTATATGTGTCTGTTATAAACACCCACTCATTGTTTCTTAAAGTGCAGTATTCAAAGGATACAAGATAAGATAATAGAAATAACATCCATGGAAAATAGCATGTAATTTAAATCTTGATAGTCAGTAGTAGTCCAGCTGTTCAAGCAGGTGACAATATTTGGGGCAAAGATGCTTATCTGTTACTAAATAGTTAGTGACTGGTTTAGGTTAAGCCAGGATTAATTCTCTTTGTAATATTTCTTTTCCTAATTCAAAGGGAATAGTAATCATGTATGGCATCTCTTGATCTGTAAACTCTGTCTATAAATTATTTTCTAATCATGCCAAGAACATACTAACCTTAGTTTAGTCTGATAAAAACAATTGACTGAGGGATATAAAGAAAACTCTTTAACCTTGAGCACCTGTTCATAGTAGAGTTACTTTTGAGTAGAGAAGGGGTTGTGTGTTAGGAGCCAGTGTATAGACTTCCAGTTTTCCAATGACAAACGTCCTCTTGCTTGAGTTTATGTGACCACACTGTCACTCTTTGAATTTCTTTAAGAGCTTTGCCCCCTAGCCTATGAACAGCAGTTTGAAACCAGATGATTCCCTGAGATTTCTCCTTCAGACCAGCTGCAATTTGGAATGACCACTCATTATTCTGGAATAAGCAGCTTAGACCCAACTAGCCACCCTGCAAACTATCCCTGTACAAAGATGTTTCTGTCCCACACAGGCAAGGACTCCCTGTTCTCCAGGCTCAGCTGTGGAGTCTGCTGAATTAATCAAAGCATACTTAGACCACATTCCCTCAAGACTCGCAGATTTCTATAGTGACTCCACCCTAACGCTGTGAACTCTTGCCCTTTTAAATGTTCTTCTGACAGCTGGGGATCTGAGAGCATTCTAACCCCGGGAAGACAGTTTAGGAAGAATGTTCTCAAAGGTTTATTGATGAGAAATGCAGATTTACATGTCCTTTTGCCTGTCAGAATTGTAACTAACATTTTCAAACACCGAGAATGTACTAAGCGCTGAATCTGGTGCTGTTTCATTTAGCCCCAATAACATCCTTATCAAGTACCCATAATTATTTCTGTTTCACAGGGAAGGAAATGGAGAGCCTGCTAGGATGAGAGTGTGATGGTCTAGGGAAGACAAGTGCTTTTCCACTCCAGCTGCACCTTGGAATCACTTGAAAAGCGTTTTTGAAATACAGATTCCTGGGTTTGTGCAGACGAATTAGATTCGAATGTCTAGGGGTGGGCCCTGGCATTGGCATTTTCAAACAAAAGTCTTTCCCAAGGGATTCCCATTTGAAACCATGATTGAGAATCTGTGTCCTAATTTGTCCGCCAGTCCTACCTTATCAAATCGCGGTCCCTGGACCAGCTGCAATGTCAGGAGGTAGTAGCTTGTTAGAAATCCAGAATATCAGGATTTTCCCAGACCTACTGTACAGAATGTGAATTTTAAAAAGGTCCCTAGGGAACTATTTGTACTGTCTTTGCAACTTTTCTGTAAAGCTAAAGCTCTTCTAAAAGGAAGCATGTTTATTAGAAAAAAAAAGAAAAAAAGAAAGATCATGTTTGGGATACAAAGATCAAAACCTTCCCTCCAGAAGCTCAGTCTTGGAAGAGAGAAACTTATTAAAAGGCAATTTGCTAAGAGCTATAATGGAAGTAATGTAGAAAGTGCTGTCACTTTATGGCAGGAAATGAAAAATGTTGCTTACAGGAATTAAGTGAAAATTGCCAAAGGAAGGTGACCGGAAGGCATTCCAGGCCTCAAAGGACAATACCTTGAAGAAAAGTTGCTAATAAAGGAAATTAAAAAAAAAGAAAGAAAAAGAAACATGAAACTGAGCTCAGAAAATATACTCTTTAGTACACATCTATTTTTAAAAATATGATAAATCCTAATGTAAAACTGAAGATTAGTTCCAGAGTAGGGAGATACTATAATAATGAATAGTTTGTTTCTCTTTTTTAAGAAAAGCAAAGAAATTAAGGGAAACTAATCATTTGTAGGATTGGCACTCTTGAAGGGGGTTGGGGACAGACTCTTTGTTGAAATTCTCTGTTCATTGGGCTGTTGTGACCCTACTCTACCTTGCCATGCTTAATTTCTTCGTAGGGATTTTGAGGATGCTGTTTTCCCTGCTGGCCATGTCTGAACCATCTACTCATGGTGAATTCCTCCTCATCCTTCAGCTAGGATTCTGTGTAGAATCACTTCTTCTAAAAAGCCTTTTCTTATTTACAGTCTAGGTTAGGTACCATTCTTCTGGGTTCCTACAGTATCCTGTGTTCACCGTTGTTACAAAGTTTCTTTATGTCTGTTTGTCTCATGAAACAGTACCTTAAAAGGGGGTGGTTATTTTTCAATGGTCTGTGTCTCTAGTAACCTGCATAATATTTGATTCAGTAAATGCTTTGAAATAAATGGAAGAAGTGGAAACAATAGCCTAGTTTTGTCCTTTTTTACAGTGACAAGATAATCTTTGGAGATGACAATTAGAGATTGAAATGCTCTTAGCACTAATAGCTAGGAAGAAATATAGAGACTTCAACCTGTGTGTAACACGTGCCTGGCTAATAACAGATTGCCAATAAACTTCAGTTGCTGGAAAGAATAAACATTATCATTTTATACACAAGGTCTCTCATTTAGATTATGTTAAGGGTAACATAATATTATTAGCATATTATTAAGATAATGTGAATTCAGACATGGATTATTACTCATACGTTAACAATAATTGTTATAGTTTCTAATTATTAAATACCTGTACATGTCAGGTGTCACAGAAATGACATATATGTATAATATACATATGTGGTCACATTTAATTCTCTGAAAAACCTGTGAGGCTTATATTAGATTTGGGGCACAGATTTGGCCTCAGAAACATATGATTATAGAGTTCATGCTCTTTTCCTAATCAGTGTTCTTTCTGTTCTTCCTGCTGCCCTCCTTTCTTTAAGAAGCAGCTGAAGTTGCTTGCACCTTTCTCTTGGTAAAAATTGTAAGGCTGGTAATCCAGGACTTGCCCTTTGATTACTGATTGCATGGTCTATATAAATCACTGCACTTCTCTTCTTCAGTCTCCATGTTTATAAAATAAACTTATTGCATGATATCAAGGATTCATTCATTATGCAGCAAATACTTGGAAGGCTAATACGTGCCAGACACTGTTCTGGGTGCTGAAGATACAGCAGCAAAAAGAACAGACAAGATCCAGAGTCCCACAGAGCTTACATTATGGTGATTGAGGCTGAAAATAAATAAAACAAAATCAAATAGTGATCAGTGCCATGAAGCAGATAGAACAGGGTGATGAGGAAAAATGTGGCTGAGCAGGGTGTGAGGACATCTGTGGACAGGGTGATCTGAATAGTCTTTCCTCAGGAAATAACATTTAAATTACGAACTTGTTACAGTGGCCAGGAAGAGACAAGCCACATGCGCTTGGGGAATCAGGAAAAGAATCAGGTTTATTGCACACTGGTGCCGGCCCAGCGGAGTCACCTCCAAAGGCTAAGCCCCTAACCTTGGCCTCCTTTTATGGCTGGGATGGTAGCGGGTTGGGAGACAAAAAAAAAGGGGGGGGGGAGGGGACACTTATCAGTGGTGCTATCTGGGCAGTTGGTGGACACAGGAGGCAAGCAAGATTACAGAAGCCAAAAATGTGCAAGGGAAGTATCCAGCCTCAGACATCTGGCTGGCCCCTTTTATCTTGCTTTTATTAGCTTTTCTTCTCAAACTGAGAGTAAAGCAGAGATCAGCCATCAACAAATCTGGGGGTGTTGAGGGCTCGGCAGAGGGAGGCTGGTGCCAGGTCCTGGTTAGCAAAAGGGACGTTGGTGAAGATGGTAGTGTTAAGCACACAAACCAGCCCTGTGCTGTTAGTTTAGTGCTGTTTCTGACTGCATAGCTTCGTTCTCTGGCCATCGTGGAGTTTCTATAGGTCTCCAATATCCTTCTAGATATGTCTTTTAATTTAAATTGACTAGAGCGCATTTCTATTATTTGTAATTAAGAACCCTGTGTCAGCTCTCTGAACTTGAAAGCAAGGGTCACGGAGATTTACTACTTGTGTCTGAAAAGCATTAGATCAATGAGATTCATTCTAACTGTAAGTTCTTGGGCTAATTAGTAGCCAAAATTGACCTCAAGATGTAAACGCTGCTTATTTCAAAACCCTATTTTTCATATTTTTATTTGTAAAATTGGTATTTGTAAATGTGTCCCCTGTTATAGAACCTACTACTTTATTCTATGCACTTGTGGGAAGTCAGACTAATTATTCAATTGTATTCTTCTGGAAACCTCTTATTGGTCCCTCCTTAACCTAAACAGTAGGATCTACTACAAAGATAGTACCTCTTCACCTATACTTTAGAGCTCTCCAGGATCCCGGATACATCATCAATAAAGATTACATTGCCCTGGACCACTTCTCTCACACCAAAAGCCCCCTGTCAGTGAAGCTAAAGAAGTATTTAGTTATTAACCCTAATCCTAAACATATACGTATTTGTAGTATTTGTATAGTAGACATTCTTTCAATAAAACATGTAGCCAGCTTCTTATGAGGTCTACTGTGCTGCATATGAGAAAGGACTTCTAAATTTTAAGTGCTTCTTTTTTTTTCAAGTTTATTTATTTTTGAGAGACAGAGAGAACGAGCAAGGGAGGGGAAGAGAGAAAGAGGGAGGGAGAGAATCCCAAGCAGACTCCGTACTGTCAGCATGGAGCCTGATGCGGAACGCAGACTCATGAACCACAAGAATGTGACTTTAGCCTAAATCGAGAGTTGGATGCTTAACCGACGGAGCCAACTAGGCGCCCCTTAAGTGGTTCTTAATTGCTGTACAAAAGTAAGGTGAAAATAGTTTACAATTATTACCACGCCCATCTGTCCTGTACACATGCCAGGCTGGTCTCAGAAGAGTTGTTAAAAATGTAGCTACTTCCCTGAAATAGCTTTCCATTTTCTGCCTCTCAGTCCATCTCTCTACTCTGTATTAAAGTCCTGAATCTTTACAGTTTTATTTGTTAGAACTTATTCTTGTATGTATAATGGGATTTGTTTTCTTTTTTTATTCACATGTCAATTGGATGCAATGCTCTTCATGCTGACTGCTAGCAAAGAAAGTCCCTCTAGCTAAAACCCTCTAGGTAAAAATGGTGATTGATTCCTGGAAATATTTCACTTGTTTACTTTAATGGAAATTGCTCATTGTTAGCAGAGGAGAGAATGAGGCACCATGTTTTTCTTATTTAAAGATCTTATCTCTTGGTGATATTAATACACACTTTTAAGAGTAGTCTACTTTGAACATCAATTGAAAAGTAGATTTTTTACTCAAAAGTGCCTTTCTATCAGATATAACCATTAGGCTTATGCATATTGAGGCTTCACTTTTGCCAGTGAATTTTCAGACTTTCTATTTAGTTCATGCTTTGTCAATAAAATTTTGGTAATACAGGGGCGCCTGGGTGGCTCAGTCGGTTAAGTGTCTGACTTCGGCTCAGGTCATGATCTCACAGTCCGTGAGTTCGAGCCCCGCGTCGGGCTCTGTGCTGATCGCTCAGAGCCTGGAGCCTGTTTCAGATTCTGTGTCTCCCTCTCTCTCTGATCCTCCCCTGTTCATGCTCTGTCTCTCTCTGTCTCAAAAATAAATAAACGTTAAAAAAAAAAATTAAAAAAAAAATTTTGGTAATACATTTCTGATAACTTGAATGCTATCATTTAGGGATATTTTCTTTGTCTTTATGGTTTAGAGACAGAATGCTTTGAGTGGAAAATTCTCAATATGGTATATTTTTTCTGATTGTCACTTTTTCCTCTTCTGTCTTAAGACCTTATGCACATTTTAAGTTATGTATTATAGCTGGAGATGTCATGTGTTACCTCATTGGGCACATAATGAGATATTGAAAATAAATCTAAAGAAACACTTTAGCTAGGAAATGGTTACATCGTGGCTTATTGTATTATTCTGTTTATACATGTTTGATTTTTTTCATAATGAAAAGCTAAAAAAACCACATTTTATATTGGATTAATATAACTCTATGACTTAGGCAATTCACTAGGCTTCTCTGAACTTTAGTGTCCTTATTTTTAGAAGGAATACATAAATAAAAGAAATGATTCATTTATCAGATTAGGATTTGATCAGGAAATCAATGCTCCAGTGTTCCAGAGTGGACTCTACTCTGAAATACTGTTCACATGTTGTGTATTAATTATAGAAGGATTTTGTGCAAGTGTCACTCACTATTGATTAACCTAGAAACAACAGGACAGATTTGCATAAGTGCTTTTTGTATCAGCCTCATGTAGGACCATGTAGGCCAAGAGAGAAGATGGGTTGCCTTTAGAAGGTAGTCTCTTGGGAAATGATGGAACAAAATCAGAGTTTACTGTATGCCTGGAAATGTGTAAAAATTTTTTATCATAAATTATCATCTTTCTTCCTCACAATGACATCATAAAACAGTACTAGTGTCTTTTGTTATACAGATGAGGTAGGTCAGTTAGCTCTGAGGTTAAATTCTTGGCCAAGTTCATTTGACTAGACAATTAAGAATAGAAATTGTCATTCTAACTCTAGGACCTATGGTCTTTACTATACCATATTGGTTTTTTACAACAATTATTTCAATTCAGGCTTTAATTTTTTTTTAAATTTTCATACTTCTTTCTCTATGCAGCTTCTATATTCAGCTATATGAGCAGAAATACGTGAGATTTTTATTACAATAGTCCAAAAGGTCCACCTTAAAGAAAAAACAAAACTATTTTCTTTTAGAGAGACAGAGTCTAAGTGGGGGAGATGAGCACAAGGATAGAGAGAGGACCTTAAACAGGTTCCATGTGTGATGTGGGGCTTGATCACACATGATCCCTGGGATCATGACCTGAGCCAAAATCAAGAGTCAGGCACTCAAGTAACTGAGCCACCCAGGTACCACCAAAACGTCCACTTTGGGAAGTGGAAAGGATTTAAATGAAAATGTATAAATGCATATAAATAATAATATATTGTGTTAGTTTCCCGGGATTGCCATAACAAATTCCACAAACTTGATAGCTTAAAACAAGAGAAATTTATTTTCTCATAGTCTTGTTGGCCAAGTCCAAAATCAGTGTGTTGGCAGGGTTGATTCCTTCTAGAAACTCTGAGGGGAAATAGATTCCATGATTCTTCCCTAGCTTCTGGTAGCAGGTGGCATTCCTTGGCTGGTAGTCTCTACCTTCACCTTCACATGGCTTTCTCAATGTGCCCCTCTGTGTATCAAATCTTCTGTCCTCTCTTTTGTAAGGACACTTGTCATTGACTTTAAGGCCCACCTTGAATCCAGGATGATATCATCTGAGATTTTTAACTTAATTAATTGCATCTACAAAGAGCCTATTAATAGGTCACGTTCATAGTTACTAGAGGTTAGGATTTGGACCTATCTTTTTGGGGGCCACTATTTGACCCACTAGATATTTTGAACATTTGTTTAAAAGAAACAGGTAAAAACTCACACACAAAAAACAAATAATCCAGTGAAGAAATGGGCAGAAGACATGAATAGACACTTTTCCAAAGAAGACATCCAGATGACCAACAGACACATGAAAAGATGCTCAACATCATTCATCATCAGGGAAATACAAATCAAAGTCACACTGAGCTACCACCTCAGACTGGTCAAAGTGCCTAAAATTAACAACTCAGGAAACAAGAGATGTTGGCGAGGATGTGGAGAAACGGGAACCCTCTTGCACTGTTGGTGGGAATGCAAACTGGTGCAGCTGCTCTGGAAAATAGTGTGAATGTTCCCCCAAAAAATTAAAAATAGAACTACCCTATGACCCAGCAATAGCACTATTAGGAATTTATCCAAAAGATACAGGAGTGCTGATTCATCAGAGCACTTGTATCCCAATGTTTATAGTAGCACTTTCAACAACAGCCAAATCATGGAAAGAGCCCAAATGTCCATTAGCTGACAAATGGATAAAGAACATGTGGTTTATCTATATACAATGGAATACTACTTGGCAAGGAGAAAGAATGAAATCCTGCCATTTGCAGCAACGTGGATGGAACTGGAGGGTGTTATTCTAAGTGAAGTAAGTCAGTCAGAGAAAGACGGATACCATGTTTTCACTCATATGTAGATCCTGAGAAACTTAACAGAAGACCATGGGGGAAGGGAAGGGGAAAAATAGTTCCAAACAGAGAGGGAGGCAAATCCATAAGAGACTCTTAAATACAGAGAAGAAATTGAGGGTTGACCGGGGTGGAGGTGCGGGGGAGAGGGGAAAATGGGTGATGGGCTTTGAGGAGAACATTTGTTGGGAGAAGCACTGGGTGTTGTATGCGAGCGATGAATCATGGGAATCTACTCCCGAAGCCAAAAGCAAACTGTATACACTGTATGTTAGCTAACTTGACAATAAATTATATTAAAAAAAACCCAGGTAAAATAGTTAAGAATAATACAAACTTTAGTCTCAGTACATTTTTAATTCACAGATTACTTAGTTTTAAGTGTATTTTGTATAAGAATATTATTTTATTTTATTTTAGTTTAGTTTACTTTTTAAAGTTTACTTATTTTTTGAGAGAGAGATGGAGAGAGCATGAGCCAGGGAGGGGCAGAGAGAGAGAGGGTGAGAGAGGATCCCAAGGAGTCTCTGCACTGTCAGCACAGAGCCCGACACAGGGTTCAAACTCACAAAATGTGAGATCATGATGACTTGAGCCAGAATCAAGAGTTGGACGCTTAACTGACTGAACCATTCAGGCACCCCAAGAATGTTATTTTATATATATTATCTGAAATCAAAGGTATCCTACAAAGATTTTAGACTTAAATTTAATTTTCTTTTTGCTGGTTCACTAGTAAAAATATATGCTGATCATTATCTTTCAGTTATATCCAGGATATACTATTGCATATGCATATTTAGTTACTTATTACTTGAAACTTTGGTATTTGAAATCACTTTTAAGAGATTCTACATGGTAAAAAGATATTTAATATTTCAATGAGATCTGATTCTCATCCCAAAGCACTTAACATCATGACCTAGAATGCTAGCACTAGATTCAATGAGGAGATCATTCAAACGATTGACCCGGCAAAGAAGGTAAGAGGATATTTGATGATTGACGAAAATTTTGTCCAAGAGAGAAAAGCCAAAGATATGCTAAACTGGCCATTAAGAAATCTGGATTCCATTCTCAGCATTTTGTAAGTTCTGTATCTCTGCAGAGTAGCATAGAAAAAGGAAAAATTCTAGAGAAATGGATAGGGAGATGAGCACGGCATGCAGATTGCTAGGAGCCCTGGTGCAGGTGATTTGTGAAGGTATGTGGCCATCAAATTTTGAGCAAACTTTCAGAGATCAGAAAGGAGGGAATCAAAGATAGGCCATCTATACACTTTTAAAGCAATTGATATATACTTTTGACAGGAACTTAGAAATACTAGATCTGTTTTTAAGCAGTTTAGTGGCATATTAGGGAGGAGATGCTAACTGAGCAATAACTGAAAGCATTGTTGATAAGGTATCAGGAAAAGATGGCTGAAGCAGCATAATTATAAAAAACATGCATATCCACTAGAATTATTTTATTTTTTAATTTATTTTTAATTTAATTTAATTTTTTATTTTATTAATTAATTTTAATTATTTTTAATTGTTTTTTAAGTTTAGAGAGAGAGTGCATGAGCAGGGGAGAGGGTCAGAGGGAGAGAGAGAGAGAGAGAGAGAGAATCCCAAGCAGGCTTTATACTCAGCAGGAGCCTGACTCGGGCTTAATCCCAGGACCCTGGGATCATGACCTAAGCCAAAATCAAGAATCTGATGCTCAACTGACTCAGCCACCCAGACGCTCCTAAAACTATTGTATTTTACCTTAAAGCTTATACAAATGTATTTGTCAAACTTTTTTTAAGAGGTTTTTTTTTTAAAATGTTTATTTTGAAAGAGAGAAAGCATGCAAGCATGGGAAGGGCAGAGAGAGAGAGGGAGAGAGAAAATTCCAAGCAGGGTTTGCACTGTCAGCACAGAGCCTGATTCAGGGCTTGATCTCACAAACCCGTGAGATCACCACCTGAGCCAAAATCAAGAGTCAGATGCTTAACCAACTGAGCCACCCAGGTGCCCCTATTTTGTCAGACTTTTTATGTGAGGCCTTTCCTTTGCGTGTGAATCTGCTAATTGGAGTTCTACAAAGACTTGCTTTTGTAAATAATACCCATTACAGGTCATCCTAATGATTCGTTTATCAAATGGGAGGGAGAATGTAGGCATACCTATACACCACCTAAGTGCAAATTTCTTCTAAATGGTAATGATTTCATCTCCATCTTCTATAGCCTTGTTGCCAACATATAATGTGACAGTGGGGAGTGGATACGTGCCTAAACTGTATTTTTCTTAGGAAGGAAGCATGAGGAATGGGTCCTTGTTAGGTAGCCAACAGTTTTCATTACAATGAGCCCACAGAAGAATTGGTGGGAACAGAACTGCTTAAATATATGTGAGGCAGCATCTAGTAGCTGTGCGTGCCCAGTTAGCTTTGGACGCCAGTTGGTGTGGTTCACACTTTAATGGGACTGTCAGTTAATGTGGTGAGTGGTGAACTGGTTAAGTAGAATTCTATTTTGAAAACCTCCTATCTGTCTAATTGAGCTTTAAAAGTGCTGCAAAAGGCTCACATAAAATTCAAGGGAAAAGAGAATTACAGAGAAAATTAGACTTGAGCCACCTCTGAAGGAAAAATAGTAGAAGAATTCATGATAAAGCGAGTGCCTCTTTGTTTTGTAGGGTTGAGAAATTGTTGATTCCTGGCATTTGTATCACAGACTGAGAGATAGGGGAAGGAAATTTCTAGCCTTGATTTCAGGTTGTGAGAAATCATTTCTGTGACTGGGTCATCTAATTGTGTATCTGTTCTTGGGTGGTCTATTCCTGGGTGGCCACTCGCATCTCAGTTGAGCATGGTGAGTCAGAGGCGAAATGTAGATGTGACATTCTTGGATGGTTTAAAGCTGTGCTTACGGCATGGTATCATTTATATACGTATATATGCACACATTTAGTTTAAGGTCAGTTTCTTTGAAAAGATATGTCTTGCGAAATAAGGTTAGATACTTTAAAAAAAAAATATATATATAACTTTATCATTATAAAGACAATTAGGTTCTTATTTTCATGAATAATAAGTTTTATGCCAAAACTCTGAGCAGTGCTTATAAATACCTGTTTTCTTAAAAATCTCAGATTATGTACTTTAGGCCCTGCCAAAAATACACTTTTGGCTTACTAAGTATGGTTTTGAAAAACTGTCTTTATTGTTTTCCTGACCTGTTTGTAGTGCTAGCTGTGAAGCAGATGTACCTCCTCCTTTCCATTCAGTTATGCAAGACGATTTTCCTAAATTGTTAGTATCACACCACTTTCCTAAGCAATCTGCACAATTTGCCAATTGCCCCTGCTGTCATAACAGAATGCTGTAAAATGGTTTTCAAGATCCCTTTTTATTTTACTGATGTTCTCAGATCCTTCCAAGGAATGTCACCATACCACAGCTAATGTGTTTGATCTCACAGGGGACAGTGAGAGGGAACGATCTCAAGAGGAAAAGAAGCAGGGTAGAACGGTGAAGGTAAACTGAGTTGATGTGGGTTCAACAGTTTGTGGGAAGTGAGGACGTGTAGATATTTGTATGTAGACCACTCTTTCAAGAAGGTTAGCTGTGAATGGAAAGGGATTGGATGGAGATAAGATTTTATTTAAGATGAAAGAGAAAGAAGCCAGTAAAGGAGGGTAGAAGTTACAGAAGAGAGAAAATTGATGTATCTTGGTCCTGTTACCTCTTCTGAAATAGCGTTCCTCCTTATTCTTTCAAACCCTTATTAATAGGAATACCCCTGATATTACTTGAATTATTGACTTTGTCACTGTCTGATGTTATATGAAGACAACCATGAGGTCTTATTCTTGCTCTTGGAAATTTATAGTCTGAAGCCATAGCACATGATGTGAATGAGGATCATTCCTACTTAGAGCATACTTTTAAGCAGAGTTTTAATGGAATCTATTTTTTAAGAGCCGTGATTTAATACACCTATCTGTGTGAATCACATAGAGCGGAACTTCTTTTTAACCTTGGCACTGAAAACCCTGTTTTATAGGCCCTAGTGCTAGTAGTGTTTTATCAGGCTTTTATTGTTTAAGATGATACAGCTTGATCTGGGGTAGAGTTAAATCCACGTAATGATCGGTTGTGTTAAGATGGGATGGTTGGCTTGAGCCCAAAAAGAACTTTCAAAGGCATTGCAGAAATCTCCGGCTTAAAGGGACTTCCTGATGAGTCAATTAATGCCTCCAAATGCTTATCAACTTAGTAATTTAGTGGCTGTTAGACTCAAGTATATACAAAATTCTAATAAGGGCAATTAATGGAATCTAAAAAAAAAACAAAAAACAAGATCAGGTCTGTAGAGATTTTTGAAAACAATAGACTTCATATTCCATAAGGTTTGACAAATCATAGTATTAAAGACTTTTACATTTGTGGAGAACATGTTCTTTACAGTTTATAAAATCAGTAGGCATTATTGCTCTTGATTTACAGCATAGCTGATCCACAGGCAGAAGAGATATTATTGGGACGTTGGGATATAAATAAGGAAACTGAGGCTCAGAAAAGTTAATAATGATAGCTGACATATTGAGGGCTTATTATAAACCAGACACAGCATTAGGAAAGTTATCTCCACTACTACCCTATACTGTAAGGTTACTATTACACAGAGTTTGTGATTGATAAAACTGAAAAGAGGTTAGGTAATTTACCTAAGTGTAAGGGACTGGTAAGTGACACAGGTCATACCTCAAACACAGGTGACTGACACAAGGGCAGTCTGAGCCCTTGTAACATCCTATTGCCTTGTTAGACTCTTCACATATTGAGGGTTTTTTTTTCTTCTTTTCCTTCCGTGGCTCTTACAATCTCTAACTACAATAAATGGTCATGTTAAAAGATGACAGATTGTCATGTTAAAGGGTAAACTGAGGCATATTTAAAAATTTTAAACTTTATTTGAGCAAAAATTGATTCTAATCAGGCAGCACCAAACCAGAAGTGATTAGGAGTATTCCATCAGGATCTGGGAAGACACTTTTGTAGAAGAAAGGTAGAAACAAAGTAAGGAAATTATTGATTGGCTATTGCCTAAAACCTTGTTGGCTGTTTCTGGTTGGTTGTCCTTAGCCTTTTGATTGCTCTGTGTTGAGGCATTTACAAGCCTGGGTTTAGGTTTGCTTAGGTAGGCTGCGACAACATTAGGGCTACTTCAGTTTAACAACCTTCTTTTCAAGTTAATTTCACAGTCAGAAACAGTGCATCACATAATATGGTTGTCTAAATACCTTCACAAAAGTTAGGGGGCTAAGGTAATATATTCATGTTTTAAATTGGCACCATATAATTTCAGTGTTTGCTGAGTGACTGGTTCTTCTCACAGAGGTTATGTTGTTTGTTTAGTTGGAGAATTAAAACAGATATTATCTACTATTAGATATTAGCTAGTGAAGTGAATTTTAGAACTTCTGATCAATTGGAGCCAGTATATGTTTTTCCTTTGGAAATATTCTAGATGGAATATATATATATATATATATATATATATATATATATATATATATATATATATATATACATATATATATATGGAAGTAAAATTCAATGCAGAAGTGATTTATAATGAAATGTTTGAGTAATGCATGATGAATTTTTATAATAATTAACAAACTTGTTCTTCAGGACACTTACTTTAGTGAAACTGTTTAGTGATAGGAGATATATCAGTGTTATATAACTGTTTCTCCATTGGTCTATCTAAGAAAAGTGCTAACCACAATATGACGCAGTAATCTACTATTAGTACTTTACATATTACACCCACAATGCCAGGAAATTAGCTGATTAGATGCATAACTCTTTTTTTTTTAATATTTTTTTAACGTTTATTTATTTTTGAGACAGAGAGAGACAGAGCATGAATGGGGGAGGGTCAGAGAGAGGGAGACACAGAATCCGAAACAGGCTCCAGGCCTCAAACTCACACGGGGCTCAAACTCACAGACCGTGAGATCATGACCTGAGCCCAAGTCGGCCGCTTAACCGACTGAGCCACCCAGGCGCCCCAAGATGCATAACTCTTGACTAGGGCAGGTACTAGCCTGAGTGCTGCCTTTATCAACTTACAGCCCCCAATAAAACCTGTAATTTGTTCAGTGATTGCCCGAGTATGTTATGAATCTTGCTGCATGATCTGAATGTAGTATGTTGCTGGTATTATTCAATGGTTAATGTAGGTTAAACGTTCATTTATGCATCAATTCTTGTTCCATGAAGGTGGGTAAAAGGAGGAACTTTTAGATAAAAGTGTCATCTTGAATTTGTTTTCCAGCCATATATGAAATAAGGAAACAGAACACCACAATACTTAATAGTGATAAAGAGGAATTATGATGTTTTTATTAGAGTCACAAGAGTGAAATCCCATGTACCCATCATCTACCTTCCCCAGTGATAACATCTTATAATAGTAAATAATCTAAAGCAACAGTTACCTAAGTATGAACCAATTTTGCAACTAATAAAAATTAATACTTTTTTCTCAATAGTAGATGAAAATTACTAAAAATTTCTGATAAATAAAAAAGATCAATTTTAAAATCTATCTAAAAAAGAAAACTTATTTACATCTCATCTTAAAAAAATGGATTGATGCAGAATGCATACAAAATGTTGTTGTATTTTGAAACTTCCAAATTCTAAAGAAACGAAGTTTCTGCATATGCATCTTTTTCTTTTTAAATTTTTGATGTTTATTTATTTTTGAGAGAGAGAGACAGACAGACAGAGCATGAGCAGGGGAGGGGCAGAGAGAGAGGGAGACACAGAATCTGAAGCAGGCTCCAGGCTCTGAGCTGTCAGCACAGAGCCCAATGTGGGGCTCAAACCCATAAATGGTGAGGTAATGACCTGAGCTGAAGTCAGAAGCTTAACCAACTGAGCCACCAGGGCACCCCATGCATATGCATCTTTCTAATGCAATACAGTCCATTTGTACATTTGTCTATTGATGAGCATTTAGGTCGTTTACATTTTTTGTTTATTTTGAATAATGCTGCTGTGAGCATTTGTGTACAAGCTTTTTTGTGTACCTATGTCTTAAATTTTGGGGGGTTCATACTTCAGAGTAGAATATTTGGGTCATATGGTAACTGATGTTTAATATTTTCAAGATTTGTCAAACTGTTTCCAAAAGAGTCTGCACCAATTTATAGGCACTTATGGGGTTCCAGTTTCTCCTCATGCTTGCCAACACTTCTTCATGTCTGTGTTGTTTATTTTAGCCATCTTTGTGGGTGTATAGAGGCATATCCTTGGGGATTTTATTTTCCTGTCTCTGATGGCTAATGATATTCAGCAGCCTTTCAAGTGTTTATTGATCATTTGTACATCTTCATTAGAGAAATGTCTGTTCAGATCCTTTGCCCAGTTTTTATTTGAGTTGGGTTTTTTATTGTTGATCTGTCCTCTTGTCAGATGTATTTTTTGCAAATATTTTCTGCCATTTTGTACATTGTCTTTTCACTTTCTTGATACTGTCCTTTGAATCCTAAGAATTTTAAATTTTGATGAGAACCAATGTATAAATATATTTTTAACACTTTTGCTTCTGTGGTGTCATATCTAAGAATCCGTTGCCTAAAATAAGGTCACAAAAATTTACTCCTGTGTTTTTTTCTAATGCTTTTATAGTTTTAGATGTTACATTAAGATCCATAACCCATTCTTTTTTATAGAGATAGCTGGTTTTACCAGCACTATTTGTTGCAAAGGCTGTTCTTTCCCTCATTTGTCTTGGCATCCTTGCAGAAAATGAATTAAGTGTTAATATAAGGATTTATATCTGGTTTCTCTGTTTTACCCCATTGGTCTGAATGTCTAGCTTTATGTGAGCACCACACTGTCTTAATTACTGTACCTTTGCAGAAAACTTCAAAATTGGAAAATGTGAGTCTTCTTAGCTTTTCTTCTTTTGCAAGGCTAGTTTGGCTATTCTGGGTTTCTTCTATTTCTGTATGAATTTTGGTATCAGCTTCTCAATTTCTACAAAAAGGGCAGCGGGGATTTTGATAGGAATTTCATTAAATATGTAGATCATTTTAGGAGGTTCTAATGTATAAGCATGGCATACTTTTCCATTAGTCAGATCTTTAATTTCTTTCAACAATATTTTGTCATTTTCAGTGTATGCATCTTGCTCATACTTTGTTAAATTTATCCTATTTTACTATTTTTGATGTTATTGTAAACAGAAATGTTTCCTTAATTTTATTTTCAAATTGTTCATTGTTAGTATATAGAAATAGAATTGATTTTTATATATTTACCTTACTGAAACTGCTTATTAGTTATCAAAAGTTTTTGGTTATTTCCATTGGGTTTTCTATACATAAGATCTTGCCTTCTGTTAATACATGTAGTCCTTTCTGTATTAGTCTGCTTAGGCCACTATATCAAAGTAGCACAGATTGAGTGGCTTAAACAACAGACATTTATTTTTCACAGTTCTGGAAGCTGGAAATCCCAAGATCAAGGTGTTGGCAGATTTGGTCTCTGGAAAGAGCCCTCTTCCTGGCTTGTATATGGCTGCCTATTTGCTGTATCTTCACCTGGTGGGGCAAGATCTGGTCCCTTCTTTTTATAAAGACATTAGTGTCCTCACGGGGCCCACCCTTATAACCTCATCTAAACCTAATTACCTCCCAAAGATCCCACCTCCTACTGCCATCACAGTGGGGGTAAGGACTTCAACCTATGAGTTTGCAGGGGGGGATGATGGTGGGGAACACAAACATTCAGTCCATAAACACTTTTAAATCTGGATGCCTTTGACTTCTTTTCCTTTCCTTTTGAAGATTTTATTTTTACAGTATAATATGTTTAATAATATTTCATTATAATTTTTTTTTAATTTTTTTGACGTTTATTTATTTTTGAGACAGAGAGAGACAGAGCATGAACGGGGGAGGGTCAGAGATAGGGAGACACAGAATCTGAAACAGGCTCCAGGCTCTGAGCTGTCAGCACAGAGCCCGACGCGGGGCTCGAACTCACGGACCGTGAGATCATGACCTGAGCCGAAGTCGGCCGCTTAACCGACTGAGCCACCCAGGCGCCCTATAATGGGTTTTTAAAAATCACAGTTATGGGGCACCTGGGTGGCTCAGTTGATTAAGTGTCTGACTTCGGCTCAGGTCATGATCTTGCGGTTCATGAGTTTGAACACAGTGTCGGGCTTGCTGTTGTCATTGCAGAGCCTACTTAGGATTCTCTCCCCCCACCCCCCCGCCCTCCCCTGCTTGCTCTCTCTCTCTCTCTCTCTCTCTCTCTCTCTCTCTCTCTCTTTCAAAAATAAACATTTTAAAAATAATCACTGTTGGGACACCTCAGTGGCTTAATGGGTTAAGCGTTTGACTTCAGCTCAGGCCATGATTTTATGGTTTGTAAGTTTGAGCCCTGCATCTCTCTGCTGTCAGCACAGAGCCCACTTCCGATCCTCTGTCTCCCTCTGTCTCTCTGCCCCTCCCCCACTCATTCTCTCCCTCTCTCTCTCTCTCTCTCTCTCCCACTCTCCCTCTCCCTCTCTCTCTCGCTCTCTCTCCCTCCCTCTCTCAAAAATAAATAAACATTTTAAAAAAATTACAGTTATATTCATTTGGATATCTGCTTTAGTCATATTTTCAGTACAACAGTGAGTGAACCTGGAAAGCAAACTGTCCTCATTTTGTCCATACAGTTGTCAGCAAATATTTATTGAATGTAACATCCTTCCCAGGAATGCACTAGGCGTTATGCAGGTCATTAAAAAAAAAAAAAAATGAGCTCTGTGTACAAACTTAGCTTCATGGAGAAGCCAAGTTTCAATATGCTTGAAATACCTCCAGAGGAAATACTTCATACTGGAAATGTAGTACTAAATATAAATTCATTGGGTCATAGTAAGTTGAAACTAGTGCTAGTTGAAACGTAGTAAGTTGAAACACTGAGGTAAGTAACACGGACTGTGGAAACGCCAGAGCACAGCCTCATTCTTTTAAACAATGGGCAGGATTTAACAATGACAGTGAATCAAGAGGAGGTGGTTTTATATAGAGACTGGTGTAGGTCAAGTCAAGAGTATAGAGATAGATTTTGAGAAAGTTGTATTTAACTCTAAAACACAAGTAATGTGGAGGATGAAGTATGGTTTGAGGAAGACTAAAAACAAAGAAGACTAAAAAGTTTGCAGTAAGACAGATACAAAGTGAAAAAGGTAATTGTAATGAAAACAGGAAAAGTGATGAGGACAGAACTTCCGTGGGACAAAAAATAAGACGTGGTAAAAGGTTGATTATGACAGGATGAAGGGGAGGGAATGGTAAAAATGACTGATATTTCCAGCTAAAAATATCAGAAGAGGGTATAAACTGCCCAATGTCCCAAAACTATAGATGGCAGAGCCAGAATTTAAAACACAAACCTTCTGGGGCACCTGGGTGGCTCACTCGGTGAAGCGTCCGACTTCAGGTCAGGTCATGATCTCATAATTGGGGGATTCAAGCCCTGTGTTGGGCTCTGTGCTGGCGGTGTGGAGCCTGCTTGGGATTCTGTCCCTCTCTCTCTCTGCCCCTACTCCACTTGCACACTTTCTATTTTTATTTTAAAAATAAACTGAAACACACACACACACACACACACACACACCCACACACACAAAACATCGACTCCCCAAACCCTGTGTTCTTTATAGCATGCTGCATTTTAGGAGTAACTGTGGAGGGTTGTAGACTATATTACATTCCCCAAATCTCCAATAGCATATCCTTTATCCAAGCCATGTTCCTAAATGGAAGGTTTTACATTTTTTTTTTAATTTTTTTTTAACGTTTATTTATTTTTGAGACAGAGAGAGACAGAGCATGAACGGGGGAGGGGCAGAGAGAGAGGGAGACACAGAATCGGAAGCAGGCTCCAGGCTCTGAGCCATCAGCCCAGAGCCCGATGCGGGGCTCGAACTCACGGACCGTGAGATCGTGACCTGAGCTGAAGTCGGGGGCTTAACCGACTGAGCCACCCAGGCGCCCCTGCATTTTTTTTTTAGTGAAGTGTACCTTATAACAGAAGAGCAGGATCTCTCACTTCACAAATTCCAAAGATGTTCATGACTAGTAGGAAGATAAAACATTTATATTAAAAATGTACATGAATGTGTTCTAATTCATATTAAGCAACCACTTACTGTTTTTGGTAGTATCATGTGACCCTGTCACACCAATTTCCACTCCCCAGGGTAATCATACTGTAGGAGGAAAGTGTAACTGATACAGGAACATGATGTTCTCTCAGTCATCTAATGTGAGAATTCCTGTACATACTTCATGTATTCGTGCATTCATTTCTTCAACAAATATTTACTTCATGTCTACTACATTCCAAGCTCCATGAGGGGAAAGTAAGGCTTTGGGAAAAGAAGAAGACCGCTGGCTTCTTCTACTAGCTAAATTTTTCTTTATTACCCCCACCCTTTCAGTTCAGATAACATTGTATCCCTACTGGCCATAGATGTCCCACTTCAATAGTAAATTACATGCTCACAGTACATGTAATACATTCAAATTCATGTTTCAGGAAAATTTCAATTTGAATGCATGTCTTCAATCTTCAGCTTCACTGTTGAGGAACTGAAACAGGAAAATGTTAAGTGCATGAGTGCCAAAACTCTATAGTAACTGCAGACTGAATTTCCAAGAAAACAGCCCAAAATAGAGGTGAAGAAGTTTGGTGATACACAATGTAGAACAACAGTGATATAGTATTTATGGCATATAATATATTTCTACTTCAAATAAAATCAGTTAAATAAAACCTTTTCTCCCTCTTTCAGTTGATTGCTAAGGTTTTATCAGAAACATGAGACAAGTTACTTCTGTGTGCAAAGATTTATAAGAAGCTATTCACGTGGCAAAATCCATGAGGTGATAAATGAGGAGTACAGCATCAAACATTCCTTGTTTACTAGGTGGAAATGCTTTGCTAGTTATTTTACATGAAGTGATTTAGGAAAAGGCTTGGTAGGGATAAGAAAAACTACAGTTAGTTATAGCAAATACTGAATAAGAAAATGAAAGTTAACATTTAATTTATGAAGCACTCACTATACACCAGATAGTTTTCTAGGTGCTTTACTTGTACTAACTCATTTATCCATACAACAGGCCAGGTTTAACACGTTAAAGTTACTGTTTTAACTTTACAAATGAAAAAAAGAGAGAGAGAGAGGTTGAGAGAGAGGTTGAGAGAGAGAGAGAGAGACAGAGATTAGGTAACTTGCAAGGCCACTCAACTGGCATTTAAACTAGACACTATAACTGTATAGTGCTACACTGTGAAACACTGCCATTTACAGCTAATAGTTATGATAGTCACATTTCTGGAACACATTGTGGGTAAAAAAGTCCCTATCTACATATTGTGTCATGTTCTCCCTCTCTCTCTCTCTCTCTCTCCCCCCCACCCCTCACGCACACACACGTACACATGCTCACACAGACCCTGTGAAGGAGAGCACATGAGGAGCTCCTCATTCTACAGATGGGATATATTTATGTGGCTTGTCCAAAGTTGTTCATTTAGGAAACAGTGGAACTGAGGTCAGCTTCAGCTTAGATCTTTATAATCTATGAGCATCTCATTCTACAATGCAGAGATCACAAGTGCACATGCTGAAATCGTTATCACATTGGACCCTCGGAAGAATCCTTCTTGCCAATATAAAAGTGGAAACCAGAATGTTTATTAGCCTTTTATCTTCAAATATTTTCCCATACTAAGGTGACTCTTTCAACTTTTATGCTGATACAATGAACCCTTCAAAGTAGGCTGATAGTTCACTTTAATTTTCCATCTGTGAAATGGTGGTAATGCTTTCAGAAATAAAATAAATAATACATTTGTAAAGCACACAAAACAGTGTCTGGCACTCTTCTGTTCTGTCATGTTATTAATGAGAACTAGGTTTTGAAAAATGTGAGCAGGTTGTGTGAAATCATCCTCATTATTGGAAATAGCTCCCAATGTACAGGTGCCACTGATGCCCAGAAACCATGTAATGTTTTTGTTCTAATTATGAAGAGATATTATCAATGACCAACACATGTTTGAGGAAAGACTTGTATGTAATGAGTACTTTGAAGAAATACAAAATGTATTTTAGAAAGTTCATATTCTCAGTGAGGTCATACTTTCCCATCTATTGAAAATACGGTATTTTTGTGAAGCCCTGCAAAGTTGTAGGGGGGTTTACAATGGAGAGTTGATGTCCACTAGAGTATAGAGTTTCAGTTTTGCAAGATGAAAAGAGTTTAGGAGATTGGTTGCACAATAGTGTGTGTGGGTGCACTTACTACCAAACTGTGGACTTAAAAATGGTTGAGATGGTAAATTTTATGTTATATATATATTTTGCTACAATAAAAAACTTTAAAAAAGAAAAAAAAATATGTTATTTTAGCCATAAGAAATCTTACTCTGATGGTTCATTCAAGCACAGATCTGTGGAAGTTAAAAATGATACACAGGAACGAACAGCACATGACTCAGGAAGTTATCAAATAAGGAAATTATGTCTGTGATAAAGTTGTCTTCACAGGCAGCCCTTCCTACCACCTCCTAACCCAAAAGACCAAACAAAAAGCTGATGAACAAAAATGTAAAAAGCAATGACTTCATTAAAAAGAATACAAATAGAACACAGTTTAAAACTGTGCTAGTGAAACTTCTACTCTGTAAACCTGAGAAAATGACAGACTTGTATTAAAAATAAGTGTTATTTTTATATTTTTATTTACACGGGTAAAAAAATGCTTCCTTTCCTCTTTTTCTTTCTTTCCCCTTCTTCCCTCCCTCCTTTCCTCCCTTCCTTTCTTCCTTTGTCAAAATACCCAGTCAAGCTTGATTCTCTGAAAGATGCCCTATGCTTTGTTTTTGGCTTGGTTCTCTCAGGATTGTTAGCTAACTGATGTTAGGTAACTGATTGTTAGCTAACTGATGTTGCTAGCTGTGTGTATGTATGCTTATAAATCTTTAATGCCAAAAAGTCAAACTACTGGGCTTATGGTTCATAGATGATTCCATGAGAAACTCAGCCTGCAGCTCTGGGGACTGAAACCAAGACATATTAAATAAACTTTGGATAGAACAAGCATTGGGGAAGAAAATTCATCTGGATACACTTTACTGTGTTTAAGCAATAACTTCACAGAGAGTAAGGAAAATAAAAAAGGTGTGTGTGTGTGTGTGTGTGTGTGTGTGTGTGCGCGCGCACGTTTGTGCCTGTATGTATATTTAGGCCACTCGCAAATTTACATCAGCTTGTGCACTGAAGAAGTGATAAATAAATGCTAAGTGGCAATTCTCAGCATATTGGGGACACAGGCCCTTTGGAGAATATCATCAAAGATACATATACACCTCTAATATTGTGTATAATTGTAGGCAACCTGGGGACTTCTAGGAGTGAATCTGTATAGCATGTGAACCACTTGGACACCAAAATCATGAAGCTGAAAACTAAACTATCCCCAAATTTGTCTGATTTCCTACTCATTTTCCACTGAAAACTAAATTTAGGGTTAATGAATGTTAGTATTTTTTGAGGTGATTGAAAAAAGGGCAGAAACAATATATTTATCTTCAACAATAATCATAGGATACTAAAAATATATGTGAGAAAAGCTATAAAATTGCAAATAATTAAAAATAATGTGTATATGTGTTCCATGGTTGCTTTTCCAGTATTTTCTTATTTCCTTAAAAATTGTGGTAAAAATAAAAGACTAGTTTTTAGGAGACAGACAAATTTTAATGATGCCAGAATAGAATTTGTACATTATGAAATTTAAGACTAATTCTTACACAGTGTTTCATATGAAAAAATTAAAGAAAAATAAGCTTATTTCAAATACTAATTATGTTTGAGACCATCCTCTGTGATACTGATTAGTTTAATTAAAAGCACAAACATTGGCTATCCATTTCTTTTTTTTTTTTTATGTTTATTTATTCTTGAGAGAGAGAGGTAGAGAGCAAGCAGGGGAGGGGCAGAGAGAGAGGGAAATAGAATCTCAAGCAGGCTCCACACCGTCAGCATGGAGCCCAATGCAGGGCTCAAGCTTGCAAACCATGAGATCGTGACCTGAGCCAAAGTCAAGTCGGACGCTTAACCGACCGAGCCAACCAGGCGCCCCTAGCCAGCCATTTCTCATCAGAAAACGTCAAGTAATTGACACATTAAAAAATATGTAACAGTCCAGGATCTTCATTATATAGTGGGTAATGGAGTCAACTGTATTCTTTTAGCTTTTAGATTCTTTTTGAGAAGAAAACCAAAAATTCCTTTTGATATTTTTTAAAATGCCAAGATAATTATAAGACAGTTATATAGAAGTTTTGGAAGCTTTATCAATTACAATTTTCTTCATAGATAAATTTAGTATTTTAAATTGGATTTGGATGACAAAGAAATACACAAAATCGTCAGATACGTATCTCGAAGTATCTATAAACTGATATGCTACTATCCTACTCTCACTTCCTTATCTAGTTTTTCACATTAATTTATTCCTTTAACAGATAGTATTGAGTTACAGTTTTATGTCAGGCACTATACCAAATGTTGGAGATACAGCGGTGACGAAAACAGATATAGTCCTACTAATTAGTTAGGCTGTCGAGTGATACATGCTATGAAGGAGAAATGAATTGTATGATTGTGTTTAACCATCCTTAAAATGAGAATAAGAACACTGCAATAAGCTATTATCTGCTAACTCACAGTATCTATATAACTAAACCAAATGTTTGGAATCTTTTTTTTCTTCTAGTAGGTGATAATGCATAATCATGCATTTTCGTTTGTCATGTTTGCTTCATGCTTGTACAGCCTGCAAAGTCAAAGCCTTTAAATGGGTTGTGATCAAATTCATCTCATGGAAGAAGGTGTGTCATTGTATTTTTTTTCTTTAGTAAAAGTGGTTGCTTAATCAGTATCAATATAAGAGCAGGATGAATTAAAAAATGATGCTCATTTACCACTAACTTTAACTTTCCTGAAGAGAAGAAGGTGACAGACCTAAAATGGTCAACTGTTCTTTTTCCTTACAATTTTCAAAAGAAACAGTTTTGGTTTTCCGTATGACCTTAGCAATACCACGAGACTTAGAAAAGTGAATTCAGTTTGAGATGTTGCTTATACAATGGTAAACTTCAGGAACTGTGCAAGGTGATATATCAGAGTCATTATCCCAGAGAGGAAAAAATAAGTAACAAATAGATTAGGAAGAAAGTGGGAAGCTAGCTAACCATAGAGGCTTTCATTGTTTATTTTGTGATTGTTCCATTTTTTATGACCATAGTTACTTTAAAAACGTCGTGATTATCAAGACTTGTTGACATTTTGTAATGAGAATGTGAACACCTTGGTGCTGGGAATGTTATTTCCCCAAGGGGAAATTTCCCCCAGAGGACACTCTGCTGCCTCTTGATCTCCAATTCTCTTTGACCGACATCCTATGGTTAGTGCCTCACTAGTGCACTTTGATGATTTTACCCAGTTCATTCTCAGGTCCTCTGGTTATAATCTTATAGACAGTGTGACTCATGACTAAAACGAATGTATTCTGGCCCAAATACTCTGAACTGCTAATAATTTTCAAGCAGAAAGATCTTCAATCACAACCTAAAAGGTCTACATCTACTTAGCATAGCTTTTAAAGAGTCCCAGTTGAGCATCATAGACAACTTCATGCCTTCCTTTAACACTGATTTTCAAGCAGTGACAATCTCCACTACTAGCTGAAGAACTACTTGAAGCATTCCAAGGTTTTTATCACTTTCTGGCACCAAATCTTATATGTCTCAAGGAGTGGAAAGCCCTTTGGCAGAAGAGCTGCTTCTACCTGTGAAGCTTTGTTCTGATTTCTTGAGAGGAAGATTGATTTAATTATTAATATTGACTAAGTCAGTGGTGAGCCTTTTGGTTTTTGGTTAGGTCACAGTGTGCACAGTGTTTGGTCCCAGTACCCTTGACAGTGCTCTGATGGGATGCTAGAGGAAGACATTAAGTAGAAACATTTGGCTGTTGTTTTTGGAAGGATAGGAAGGCATGACATACTTTAGTGCAAGGCAATCAAACACAAACTACCTTCTAGAAATTTTATTGTGGAAGTTGATATTTCATTTTATTATTCAGTTATAAAAATTGAAAGGTAAGTAGCTGAAATAACAGTTTTGGATTTAATATATCATGAGTAGTTTACTTACCATACAACTGGAGGCTGTTATCATGCAACATAATCATAAAATACAGCTCCTCTTCTATGGTGGCATAAACTTGAAAACTTAATTATTTCCTCCCCAAAATTGGCAATTTAAAGCACCCTAAAATGCCACTGCACTGTGGAATATTAAGCAGATGACATTTACAGATATTGTGACAATTAGATATAAAGTACTAAATACTATATGCAGTACTCCATATATGTTCTGCTTTGTAAATGCATTTGATAGGAAGTAGGTGTGTACATCTATGTAAATCATTCACTCATCCATTCACCTATTCTGTCCCCGGCATCTTTCTGTCGAGTTATTTTTAAGAAACACTGGTGCCTATGCCTAGTCCCAGGCAATTTAAATTAGAAATGAATAACAAATGTATTTGTACATTTTAAAATCTCTTAGTGTGTTTCTAATATACAAGTGGATTTGAAAACCATGTTTTTTAGTAGGAAGGAAGGTAAGACCTCATTTCTTACTTTAGTGAAGAAAACAATAACAAATGATGAAATTTTAAACTACTGATAAGCACTAGAAAGGAAAATAAAGCAGGATAAGAGGAGAGGGGATGGCAACATGGGGAATTATTATAGAACAGTAGTCAAGGAATGAACACCTCTTAGATGTGGTGACATTTGAACAGAAGCTCGAATGATGGAAAGGCGCATGAACTATGTGCAGGTGTAGGAAAACGGCTCAAGTAAAGACCCTAAGGTAGGAGTGATCATCTGTATGTCTTGTTTGAGGCAGAGCAGGAAGACTTATGTGGATGGAATGTAGGAGGAAGGAGGGAGGGGAAGATAGATGAGAGAGAGAGAGAGGGAGAGAGAGAGAGAGAGAGGGAGAGAGAGAGGGAGAGAGTGTGAGTGGGGCAGGGGCAGAGAGAGAGGGAGACACAGAATCCGAAGCAGGCTCCAGGTTGAGCTGTCAGCACAGAGCCTGATGCAGGGCTCAAACTCAGGAACCGTGAGATCATGACCTGAGCCAAAGTCAGACGCCTAACCGACTGAGCCACCCAGGTGCCCCGAGGCACATTTCTTTTAGGAAGATGTACATGTCATTTATGTTCAATAAAATTTTTTCTTAATTCCAAGGGACCTTGAACAATACCTAGTTTCCATCATGATTGCCTACCTTTCCAAATTTAATTCTATTTCCTTCTTAATGACAAAATGTTTTTTATGAATAAAGATATATATATATATGTGTGTGTGTGTGTATATATATATACATATATACATATATATAGAGAGAGAGTGTGTGTGAGTCAGCTCAACTTTAAAAAATAAAAATTACTTCATGGCTTCTTTATGAACCTACATTTATAAGCTCATAACTACTGTATGTCAGATCCTTCTGCATTTCAGTCAAGAATTTAGTTGTAATAATTGACTCATTTTCTGGAAATAAAATTGGTATTTCCTTATTTTTCTGAGAATTAGGAATAAAACTCTGCAGATACTCCATGAGAAAGTGCTTTCTTGATGAATGAAATAAGGAATCATGATAATCTTTGGGAGCTTCCACGTACATAATAATAAATTAAAAACATGAGAAATACCACAGTAAAAACATTGTTTAAATCTATTTATCCAACTGTTTTCCAAACATATTTGACTTACTTGACTATAGAACCGTTTTGTGTGTGTGTGTGTGTGTGTGTGTGTGTGTGTGTGAGAGAGAGAGAGAGAGAGAGAGAGAGAGAGAGAGAGAGAGAGAAACTTCATATTTCATAGAACTAGTGTTTCTCAGAATTCATTTTGAGAAACACTGTTCCACATAAGTAGCTGACTTTTATTTTTGCAAGTGGTATTATTGCTGTTGCTTTACTCACCTGCCGATGTTTATAAACAAAACACAACAGAGGAAGACTTACAATTCTTTTTGACACTGAACAGATGTGAAGTTTATTCCCTTATTAGTGCCCGCAGGACTTACAAATAAACCTGTTAATCGTTTGTTGCTTGTTCTTCTAAAGTCTTAAATTTAATTCATAGATAACTTCAGGCTTTTCACAAAAAGAGTAGCTGCAGTTCTCCTAGCCATGTGCCAAGATATTAAATGGTTGTATTTCTTTCATAAGCCCCTGAGCATTAAAGAGCATGGATTTCTTCTCTTTATTTCTTCCTCTATTTCCTGATTTAGAAGTCTGATAGGTAATACTGGCCAAGAGAGTAGAATATTCTTTGCAAAGCAGCTTTTCCCATCAAATATATAAAACTTGAAGCATGTGGAGAACTATTACCAGTTACTTCTAACCAGTTAAAGTGAATAGAATACAGAAAAGGAAACCCAGGCCTAATGGGAGGTGGGTTCTGTCTTATAATGATTTAAAAAACATGGACTGTAAAGACAGGTGACAATATAGCTGTCTAAATTATTGGAAAGCACTTCTCACTCTTAATTTCCCAGGAGCTTTGGAAATATTACATTTTGAAAAATATCTGCTTCCTAATTCTCCATATCTTTTGTATTAGTTTCATTAAAATTGTTGTTTTCTTCTAGAAAACATTGCTTTTGTCAGTTTGTAAGAATTCAGAATTACATCATTTAATTGCCTTTGGTGTGTTCAAGTGTTCGTTTTATACCTTTGATATACCAATACTAGGGGAAGGGAAGTTGCCTCAGCTGTAGGTCAGATAGTTGAGTTCCACTGGGTAGACAGAAGCCTAGTGTCCAAGGTTACCTTAGACTACCCCTAGTACTGGTATATCCAATACCTTTGGTATACCAATTATACCTTTTATGCCAATTATAGTATGTCTCCATGTGTGACATTTCTAGTCTGTAAAAGATACTCCGTGTGGATTTGTAGGCTCTGTGCAATAACTTTGTGGTCACTTGGGGAATGGAGTCCGGTGGACAGGAATTATCAAAGTAATGGATATACATCAAGGGATGGTTGACCTAGAGTTGAGTTTAGGATGTTGGCAGGGACTGAATTATGGAGGAGTATATCCTGAAAATTCCAAGGAAGGAAGCACTGAAGGATGGCTAATAGGCAGGTGACAGAATCAAGATTAGCATTTCTGAGCTACCGCTGCCAGAGGGTAGAACAAGGACTGGGAGAGACCGTGTAAGTAAGGAGAGTTAGTCTGCTTGCCCAGGGCAAGGGTAATTCGTGTCTGGCAGTAGACTAAAGAAGATGGAATAGGTTCTAGAGCTCTTTTAAAAGGAAAATGCCCAAGATGTGTTGACAGGGGATAGAGAGTTGAGTAGAGGAAAGAAATGTGATGTAACTTGAAAAGTCGTTAGCATTTTCCTAGGTCAGAAATTTGGAAGTGGAGCGGCTTTGGCAGTCATGAAGATAAGGACTTACTTAGACATGTCTACTTTGTGACACTTTTGGGTGCTGACCAGTGGCAATGGTCTTGCCAGTCCTACCTCACGTGCTTATGTTATATTGAATTTTAGAGATTGTGTCCAATGACATATCAAATCTAATATTGCAATTTTTCCAAAGGTATATCAGAATCTTCAATTTACATGCAGTGGGCTTAGTGGTAGTATATGCTGTCACTACTGTATCATCTGTCCCATTTAGAACCAGCTGAGCTCTCTCTGTTGTTGCTGAGGAGAATCATTTACTATAGTTAAATAAGTAAATGCTTGCTTCCTATCCAATCACCCTGCTTACAGTGTTCAACTAATAGGAAGCTCTTTGATAATTCAATGCTTGCAAATCCCAGGGAAAGCCCTTGTTGATCTTCCGTGTGAGGGTTCAAGTTTCTGTTACATGGAGGGGGCCATGGTCACACTGAGACCATTTCCTGATCCCCAGGATTACCCAGGTTACTTACTGGGACAGAAATGTCTGTGGAGAGAATTCACAGTGGACAGTAAAGATTTTACATTCCAAGCAGCACGTTCAGAGTACCAGGCTCATTGTACTATGCCCTCAGCATTGGCATTTGTGTTCCAAAGAAGCCCAACTAATCTGAATGTTCTATCTCCAGGAAGTAGAAAAGAGAGATCACATATTTTTATTTGTTGTAGTAGCAAATGGACAATGATTTTACCTTTTTATGTCATGATAAATTTTCATTTGTATACGCAGCTAAATAGAGTACAGAATCCTTGAAGGTAGAGAATCTTGTTCATTGTGGTATCACTAGTGTCTAGACATATCCCTGACATTCGTTATATATTGGTTACATGAATGGATATTAGTTACTGGAACAATATTTCTAGTTATTCTCTTAGCATTTGTCCAAGTCTGTGTGGATTGGCTAGGATGGATAGGGCAGGTGCAGGGAAGTTGCCTCAGCTGTAGATCAGATAGTTGAGTTCCACTGGGTAGACAGAAGCCTAGTGTCCAAGGTTACCTTAGACTACCCCTAGGCGCTTCTGAGGAAATATATTAGCTCCAGGATTCAGGATGAAGCAACAGGAAGCTTTAGCTCGTGGGTATGGCATAGCATAGAGAGGCAGATGGCATTTAATATGTAGACACCTGGGGCTTTCACAGGTGTTCTTTTGCAGTCCTGGTCTGCCCATGCCAGTGAGTGGGATTTATTGGTCAAGTTTTTGTTCTGGAGGGAAAGTATAACAAAAGTGAGATATTATCGTGGGAACTCAGAAACAGGCACCAAGATAGCAATGGCTAAAGCCCACAGGAGAGTTCCACAATTAGGAACGTGAGCATCTGCATCCTTCTATCAGAATAGGTGGCTTGAGGAGGGAGGAGGTTAACAGTTCTGGGTCATTTCAGCCAGCAAGGAGAGTGATAGAGATCGCTGAATGAAAAATGGAAAAGCCTAGGTGCCCTGGCTGTAGGATGGGTGGGTATGTGAAGCCTGAGAATAAGGATGTGGTGATGCTCCATGGGTGCGCTTGTAACTATGAGTCCTCTGCCTCCTTTCTCCTTCTCAGTGTCCCTTCCCTTCCCTTCCCTTCCCTTCCCTATCCCTTCCCTATCCCTTCCCTTCCCCTCCCTTCCCTATCCTTTCCCTTACTCCTTTCTACAGCATATCCTTCCCTCTTTTCTCTTTCAGTGGTCCCTTTCCCTTCTTCTTCCAGCTATAGGGTATGATTTTGTAAGTATGATAAAAATTCTGTACCTAATATTTTATAATCCAGGAAAAGAAAATCTAATATATAACTGAGAATAATCTAGGAAAAATGGCTGGACTTTCTTTGTGTTGAGGGATCCATAGAATTGAAAAGTGTCTTTTTTCTGCTCTATTGATAGAGTCTATGAATACATTTTTTAATTTAGCCTTGAGTTAAAAAAAACACACACAAAGTGTTTTAAGCACAAGAAAGAAAATAAAGAAGCTGTAGATAAATTATGTTTGCTTTATTGTTCTTGTGAAGAAAGAGAAACATCATAGCACAGGTTTGTTTGTTTGTTTGTTTTTGTTTTTGAATTAGCTGTAGGAGAACAGATGTCGACAAATGAAGACCATATTTTCTTTTTTGGAGATGTATACAAATGAAGACCATATTTTCTTGTTTAGAGAGTATGCTTTTTTCAGTGACTTGAGATCCCTAACAAATTTGTGTGACCTTTTTTTTTTCTTTTTCCATTGGATTAGTATGATTTTTCAGAGTGTACTAATTTGATAAAGTAAAAATATTATTTTTACAATGTTGTATATGATGTTTTGTTCATTTGTGGTTTTAAAACTGGTGCCCTAGGTGGATATTGAGACCAGACAGAAGAGATGATGTTAGATTCTTTTGAGGCAAGGAAAAAGACTCACTCGGGTTACCTCAGTAAGGTTGAGTAATGAAGAAGACAGGAATCCTGTCTACATGTCTGAACCCAGCGACCCAGGGAACACAGGGAAAATGGACTGCTATTCAGAAATAGGAAATAAACAGGGCAGCTCTGATCCATTCCTTCTTGCCCCCTACTTGACAGAGTTGATTCTCTGCCATTGGGAAGATGTAGCTCCCTTCTGTCTTTGCTTATCTGCTGCTACCAACATTCTCTCTTTCTACATACTATTTCTTTACCTTCTTCTGACTCAGTTTCTGGTCACCCATCATCATTATTCTTCATGACTGCTACTGCCTGTTATCATCTATAAAGCATCTTCTCCCTAGGTGTCTTGTTTTCTGCTCCAGTTACAAATAGTCTGATTGTCTTCCACGTCAGAATTCAGAATGTGGAGCATGTTCTTGGTCAGGGTAATCCACTGTTGCTTTGTTTAGGTGCAGCTTTGGCACGAGGTCCCCACTTTAGCCTTAGATGATCTAGTCTTAGCTCAGGTGCTGAGTCTAGTCTCCTCAAAGGGAAAGGGTTATGCTGAGTGCCTTGAGGTAGATTTTCCCTCCAGCAGGAGGCTGAGGGCAGGACTGTTATAGATGGGATTTATAGGCATGGCAGGCATTTGGAGAGCAATAGATGGTTAGTTTGAGTGTAGTGAGAAATTACTTTGGCACAAGGAGTGTAGCAATTGGAGGACACCCCCTGCTGCTCATAGTTGACTTCTGTGTGTTTTTGCCTTGATAAAGCAATGGATGAATGAGAAATAATTGTTCCTCACTTAGTTTCCTTGGATCTCATTGTATATTTTATTTGTCACTTCCCTCATTTACTTCACAAATTTTCCTCTCAATTTAATTTTTGTTTACTACTTTTTGGGCTATTTTAAACTATAGGTGGGACTTGAAACTATATAAACAAGGAGTTAAACTTACTTTGATAAAGGTGACATCTATAAGTTTGTAAGGCTCTTTCAGTTTTAAAAAGTGATAAAGATTGCATCCCAGAGTATCCTTGTCTCGAGTATGTTAATTCTCTGCAAAATCCTCCTGAGTAGGTACTCAAAAGACTACACAGGTAACACTGGTAAAAAAGCAGAATTAGAGATTCTAAAATGTGAGACATGTTGTCTTTAAATTTATGTGCTTTTAAAAGTAGGTGCTGCTTCTATTTAACTGTGACTGTATGTATGTGTGTTTTATTATCGTTGTTTTTGCTCGTTTGTTTGATTTTAGCCAAGGTAGAGCTTGATGACCTAAGATTTTTCTCTCTTCCAGCCCTCCTTTGCCTTTTTTCCACCAACTCCTTCCCGAGTATCTATTGAGCATTTACTATGTACCAGGCACAAAGAAAGTGATGAATTTTTGTCTAATTCAGATATACAGTAGGCCTCTGATTGCTGTGCTTATAATTCAGCTGGCAAGATGTAAGTAGGTTGAATAGGACAGTTTCCTTGATTAGACAGCAATTTTCATTGGTGTACAAGCATCTGATATATTTTTCAGACTTCACACTGTGTCTGTTTTCTTCTGGAGTAGGTTTTCTTGGCAGGTACTAATAGAAAAAAATAAACTTCATTATTTCATTTGGCAGTGAGAAATCCATTGCTTAGAATAGTTTTCTCACATGAGCTTGCTTTAGCCATAATGGGTGAGAGTTTTTCTTAAACAGTGTTATCAATAGACACAGTTTGGAAAAAAAAAAGGTGAAAATAGTACACGGGATGATGTTGGCATGCAAACTAGAGGGTTATCCTCTAGGGGTGAAAAGGAAATATAAAGAGTCAGAATTCCTGCGTTGTGGTCTTGTCTCTGATGCTTCTAATTCCTCTCTCAATATTGATTTGCTTTTTGGTAAAAGAAGGGCCCTAGTATGGGATGGGGTTGTTTTGAAAATAAGATGCCGCTATAATAGTGGACACATTTTGCAAAGTTCAGAGAAAGTTACAGATTTATCGTCATCAGCACTGAACTAGTTTGACTAGATTACTTAGACACTATTATTATTATTATTATTATTATTATTATTATTTAGACATTAAGCTAAGATGCAAGTGCTTAATAATAGGATGACATCTATTTTAGCATTGATAACAGCAAGGTATAGTTTGTACACATGCCTGATTCCTCTGCTAGATTAGAAGCTTTGCTTTTGCGTCCCCAGTGTGCAGCACTGAGCAGGCATTTGGTAATGTTCATTAGATGAGTAAAGCTGGACAGAGAAGAGGAAGGAGCATATTCACAATACCACAATCTGTTTATTATAAACTAGCAAAGTAGTTTTCAGTTATATTTTAGAGAGAGAGGTAAGTCTATCACACAGGTAGCTAGGTCATTGTTTCCCTTTGCCTCATTGAGGTTGGAAGGTGTTTTTGTTCTTTTCATTTCACTTTTTTTTCCTTTTTTTCTTTTTTTTGCTGAAAATGGTTATAGCACAACAGAGAGGATGTGCTCTTGGTAATATGATCTTTAGTAACTCTATGGAATAAAGTCTCCATTGTCTGAAAATGTACTGTACTGATTCTAATGTTTCTATTTTAACTGTTATCATGCATAGCAAAGACGTAAACTCTAGTTTGCCTAGTGTTACCCAGTCGTGAATTTTCCAGAGAAGAGACCTGCTATGGCTAACATTAGTACTTTCCACTTAATAGAGTCAGAGCATTTTGAAACCTGCTTTTTTGATCATTTACTTCTTTTAACTACTCAGAGCTTGGAAATTAGATCTACTTCGTATTACATGATCTTCTTTCTTCTATGGCTCAGTGTTGAATTCTTTCAAAAAAAATTTTTTTTAACATTTATTCATTTTTGAGAGACAGAGAGTGAGTGGGGAGGGGCAGAGAGAGAGGGAGACACAGAATCTGAAGCAGGCTTCAAGCTCTGAGCTGTCAGTACAGAGCCCAGCACAGAGCCCTACAAGTGGTTCCGACTCACGAACTGTGAGATCCAAAGTCAGATGCTTAACCCACTGAGCCACCCAGGCACCTGGGCTCAGTGTTGAGTTCTTATGAAACAACTTTGCAGAAACTTTATTTGCAAGTGTGGACTCTGACATCACTTATTGGAAAAGGGGAATTTGGTTGTAACATTTACCTTTTTTTTTTTTTTTTTTTTTAGCACAAGTTATAACTTCTCCTGGAATGCATCTTTTTTGGCTAGTAACATGATCTCATATTTGTATAGTACTTTAAACTTTTGAAAGTGCTTTTCTAGGTAACTCCTTTGAAAATACCCCCAGGAGAGAGGAAGCCTATGTATTATTAGCATCATGTTTCAAGTACTCTGTAGGTTACTTTGACCTGACTTAAATATAAAATATTTGTCAAAAGAAATTAGACTTGACCTAATTATGATGGCATTTCTACACTTTTTATTATTCTGATAAATCTGTGAAGAAAGAAAAGGCTTGTTGTCTGTATGCTAAACCATATCATTGGGTTCTGGAACTTTGGGAGATTAGGCTCAAAGGAAGTGATTGCAATCTTCTTTGCTCACAGATCGGAAACTCTTCATTTATCACAGAGTAATTGAAGAATACATGAAAAATTAGAGATCTCTTTGATGTTTTGTCAAGATAGAAATAACTCCCTACTGATAAGGAAAATGTGTAAGACAGGAGGGTGAAGAGGTAGACGTTCATAGGTTGGGTAAATATAATGCTTGTTCATTTTAAGTACTTTATATATTCATTTTATAGCATAAACTGTATCCTGTAAGGTTGGGGAAAGGATGATTCAAATATATATTTATAATCTATGACCTCTTTCTTCAATGATTATTGAATTCTCTTTAGATGGGGCTGAAGTCTAAAAGAGTAGGGGAGAGGAGAATGGAGAAGAAAATTCTAGGGAAGATCCGGTACCTTTGAGGAATAATGATTATTCATATGGCATATTACGTTTGAACCTATTTAAGAAAAAAGGAAAGTGGTCGTGTTTTTTTTTGTTTTTTTTCTTTTTACAAAGGAACAGTGAAGAAAAATGAGCTTTAGTAAACTAAACTTTATAGCTGACATGTATTTCTTGGTGCCTTATGATATGTGCATTGAATCTTCAAACATAAATTGCAAAATTTTTTTAAATGTTTTTTTATTTTTGAGAGAGAGCAAGCCAGCACGAGGTGGGGAAGGGGTGGAGAGAGGGAGACACAGAATCAGAAGCAGACTCCAGGCTCTGAGCTGTCAGCACAGAGCCCGATGTGGCACTCAAACCTGTGAACCACAAAATCATGACCTGAGCCAAAGTTGGATGCTTAACTAACTGAGTCACCCAGGCACCCGGAAACATAAATTGTGAAATTTAAACCCAGGAATCTGATATAACCTTATTAAGTCTCTTATAAAATAAAGTTGGGTTTATTTTTCCAACTTTGTAAACACTGATAGCTCATCTTTATTTTTAATAGGCCATTCAGATATTACATAGTAGATATCAGATACTCATCAGAGAGTGAAAAGCTTATGTTAAAGGTCCAGGTGTCCATAAATAATTGCTCTAGAAACTTCTATGACCAGTTAGTAAGGCACAAGAGATTTACTTAGTTGTTGTCTTTGTGAGAAGCTCCAAAGAAATAAGAAAGTGCCTTATTAGAGTAGAATCAGGCAAGAATAATTCTGGTCAGCTGCTAATAAGGTCTTTATTTGCTTCGATGTAAAATGTAACATTGATTCATCAGGAATGAAGAAATATTATTTATCCTGTGTAATGTTTTAAATTAATAAATGCTCTACATCACCTATTGCATATCAGACTTATAAAGTTGTTCACATGTATCCTGAATCTGTTTGTTTACCAGTTGTATAAATCAATCACATATATGCTGTCTTCAGTAGAAGTTAAGATGTGATTAATATGATGCTCCAGTCAAAATTTAATGAAAGGTTATAGGATTTCATTTTTTAAGAAAACACAAACATTTTAAAGTATATGATTTCTGCCCTCCTAATTCTTAAAAATCTTCTCAATCTACATGTTTTTTCAGCCTCTAACAATAGTAGATGTCTTCAAAATACCAAAAGAGTAACTGAATAACAATTTTGTAGAAAATTTTATTTTTTTCCAGTGTAGATTTCAGTTATCTGACCTATTATTATTTCATACCGTGAGCTTAATTTAGAGAAAGTCACATAAAAATTCAATAAAATGTATATTATACATTAGTAAATAGCATATATTCAAGAGTGATCATTTGGTTGAACTTGAGAGAAAATCAATAATAATTCAGTGAAAACAAAATATATACCTGTTATAATTTAAAGTTGTAGAGTGATGCTTCAGGCAAGGCTGAATCTAGGCACTCAGATATTTATTTCTCTCTCATAGTTGTTTTCCACTGAGTTGCATTCATTTTAAGGTATAAAAGCTGAGGACAAAATAGCAATCAGGCTTTCAATCCTCAAATTAAGTAACTCAAGTGGAAAGGGATTACTTCTTTCTAAATAGTTTTAGAAACAGGTGCTGACTTAATTTTCCTTGTTTTAACATAGTGCACATTTCCATTCCTGAATAATTAGACTCATAATTATGACTAGGGGCATGGAACTCTCAGTGGCCAGGCTTGGAACTAACTGTAGAGTCACCCTCAATCAAACATAACTACCAGGAAAAAAGTGAAGTGTAGGTCTGCAGAGAAGACCCAGGGTGCCATTAGGAGAATGTGTTTTATTTTGTTTTGTTTTGTTTTGTTTTGTTTTGTTTTGTTTTGTTTTGTCTTGTTTTGTTTTTCAAGGGGAGGTGGTGGCAGGAAACCACAATGTATGTATATACTAAATTAAATGAAGAATGAAATGTATACTGTTATGTGAAAATACTGTTATGAGCAAATGAACAGCAGTTTAAAATGGCACACTAATATTTCATTGTAGAGCAAAATTCATTGTAGATCACTGCAAAATCTTGATACTGAAATGTTTGATTGCTGAAGAAAGGCCTTGAAACACAATCAACATATGAAAGACTTGTGATGATAGGATATCAAAGACAATTTCCTCATCTGTAAAATAGTAATTGTTTAGTTAACAGTAAATACATGTATATACTTTTTAAATGCTGAATTATATTGAAACAGAAGGTTTTCCAGATTTTATTGAATAGTGTTTGTATAATTTAAGCTAATTACATCCAATTATGGTGATACTGCAATTAATTTAGAGTAGAGACAGGATGAATGAAACTCTCCTCCCCACCCCCCCACCTAAACTGTGGGAAATTGGAACACTGAATTACAGCTCACCGAAATTTGCCTTTAAATACAAGACATACTTCATAGATATTAACATGAAAAAATTAAACTCCACGGGACTGGAAAAATTAAACTAATGACTTTTTATGTAATCCAAGTTAATGAATGTTTTCTGCCCCAATTTTTCATTAAGGAAATCAACCACAGTTTCTTGGTTTCCTTTATTTGAACAGCCTCTATTGTGTGGCTACTTACAAAAATGCTTAATAAGAGCTTTTATTGAATAGGTGCTCTATTTCCACCAACACTGAAATATAATTACATAGTTTTACAGCTTTTTTTTTTTTAGTAATAAAAGGTTTTTCAAAAATTAAGAATTGCTTTTAGCATAGGTGTTTTATAAATATTTTCTTCAGTTACTTGGATATGTTTTAATATATTAAAATACCACAGGAAAGAAGAGTGACTCATAATTTTGTTTTCTGAGATAAAAGAAGGAAGAAGAGTGCAGAGAAAGTAAGATGGAAGAAAGGAGGGAAGAAAGAAGGACAGAAGGAAGGAGCTTAAAATATAGAGAATAGGGGAGCCTGGGTGGCACAGCTAAGTGTCTGACTTGTTCTCAGCTCTGGTCATGATCTTGCGGTTTGTGAGTTCGAGCCCCACATCAGGCTCTGTGCTGATGGCACCGAGCCTGTTTGGGATCCTGTCTGTCCTTCTCTCTGCCTCTACCCCACTTGTGACCTCTCTTTCTCTCTGTCAAAATAAGAAAACTTTAAAAATTAAAAATAAATAAATAAAATATGGAGAATATTTGGAAAAAATTCCATTCTTAGAGAACTTGGTGCTGAAATTCATATTTGCAGTGTTTTAGAAATAATCCTAGTATTAGAACTAAATAAGATAATTAAAAATTTGAAATGAATTAAATCTGTAAAATGTATTAGACAAATATAACAATTAATTAAATAAAATTCTTTGATTCCTTTGATAATGATTACCTGCTTTGATGCTTTTGTATCAGTTCATAGCTAAGGTCTTAATGTAAGGAGCTAGCCATTTACCAGGTAAAATATATAGCTGACATTAAGTGAAGCTGAAAACCAACCTTTCCCTTTAAGGGAATAAAAAGTTGTGAGGTCCTGAGACATATATTGTTATAAAAATCTCAAAAAACCTCATCAAAATATAAAAATAAAAAAGCACACAAAAAAGAAGATACAAATTATAGAATAAATATTTAATAAGTTAAACACATAAAAGTTGTACTTCACTTATAGTTAAAGAACTATACATTTTAGAAAAAAAATTTTTGATAACCAAATTGTCAAAAGAGAAAGAAAAAATCATTGCTGGAAAAGATGGTTGAAATTAGCAATATCATCTGCTATTGGTGGAAGTCTATGTTGGTACATCTTTCTAGAAAACAACTAGGTGATATGTATGAAAATGCCTGAAAAGTCAAATACTTTTTGAACTAATAATTTCACTTTTAGGAAGTCATAATGAAGCAATAATTTGAGATGAACACACATATTTATGTACAAAGGTATGTATCGCAGTTTTATTTGTAATATCAAAGAACAGAATTTCTAAACAGTTCAGCAAAAGTAATAATAATTATTGTGAATTACTAAGTCCTATTTTTATGTGCCAGACATATGATTACTGCTGTGTATGCAATATCTCATTTATTTCTTTCTAAGTTCATGTGAAGTATAGTTTGTGTTTATTCATTAATTTACCCACCACTGTGTTTGTAATAGACCAGGTTTCCTTGGTGTAACTCACCTTCATCATGTGGAGTAGTCATGTGATTTAGGAGAATTGACCATATCTGTATCTTCAGGAATGCACTCTGGTTGGCCTAAGCTAATCAGTGATTCTACACCCCCTGTAATTGGTTACGGATGTACATGTCACTAATTGGCCCAAACCTAGTAAATCCGAGAACTTTTGATTACTGATTGAGAGAGAGTAACTTTCTCTCTTGTTTTTGGTCTGGCTTCCTTGCTCTTCTTTTTTCCTCATTCATTCAAACATTGCTCAGATTTCTATCCCTTTCCCAAGTCAAGTTTATTTTATTCTTGGAATTCCATTGCATTAAAACAAAAAAAACCAAAACTTTCTCTCCTGATATGAATTTCACTCCATCTGTCATACATCATTCATTAACTCAAGTCATGATTTTTTATTTATTATTTTTTTTTAATTTTAGAGAGAGGGTGAGAGTACCAGCTGGGGAGGAGGCAGAGGGAGGAAGGGAGGGAGGGAGGCAGAGAGAGAGAGAGAGAGAGAGAGAGAGAGAGAGAGAGAGAGACACAGAATCTTAAGCAGGCTCCAAGCTCAGTACAAAGTTCAACATGGGGCTCCATCCCAAAACCGTGGTGGGATCATGACCTGAGCCAAAATCAAGAGTTGGACACTTAACCCAGCTGAGTCACCCAGGCGCCCCAAGTCATGAATTTTTAACCTGTGACCTGTTGTCACTGTTTTGGATCCATCTTGTTTCTTGGGCTGTGTTTTTTCCATAAAAGGTTCTTAATATTTGAGAGATCAGAGTTTGTGAAAAGTTAATGTTAAAAAGGAGCAAAGGTTCTACCTTAACTTATTTAGACTGAAAAATATAATAACCAAAAGTTTCATGGAAACTTGATGTGGGTGTTCCACTCATTTCACCAGAAAGGGTGAATGACTTGATAATTGTTCTCCTACTTCTAATTAGGAAAATGTCCTGCTGATGACAGCTTCAAAGCACCTCTAAAAGTTTTATGTCAAATGCAGAGGAAAGAACTAGGTTGAATTTGTTTTTAAATTGGCAAATTTGAAATTGTTATTAATTCTGAAATAGTTTGTCATGTGTCATCTTCTGTCACTTTTTTCGTTCCATAATGAGAGCTGAGGATAGGGGAACTTAAAATGCACATGCAACAATAACAGGTGATGTGAATTCGTGGTCCAGACTGACATCTCTGAGAATAGGAAAGTCCAGGATCAGAGTTATCTTGGTCTTGCTGTTTCTACATAAATTAAACCTCAAGCACCATTCCAGTTTTACATCTTACAAATATGATTGCCTGGAGTCTGTTTCTGTTTTGCATTACCATTTAACAAATATATATAGATTTCTTTTTTTTCTTAAATTTTTATTTTATTTATTTATTTAATTATTTATTTATTTATTTATTTTAATGTTTATTTATTTTTGATAGAGACAGAGACAGAGCATGAACGGGGGAGGGGCAGAGAGAGAGGGAGACACAGAATCGGAAACAGGCTCCAGGCTCTGAGCTGTCGGCACAGAGCCCGACGCGGGGCTCGAACCCACGGACCGTGAGATCATGACCTGAGCCGAAGTTGGCCGCTTAACTGACTGAGCCACCCAGGCGCCCCATCTTTTTTTCTTACATTTTTAAAAAAATGTTTATTTATTTTTAAGAGAAGGAGAGAGAGCTCGAGCAGGGGAAGGGGGGGGGGGATGGGAAGAGAGAGAGGGGGACTGAGGATTCAAAGTGGGCTCGTTGCTGACAGTAGAGAGCCTGATGTGGGGCTCAAACTCACAAACCCTGAGATCATGACCTGAGCTGAAGTCAGACATTTAACTGACTGAGCCACCCAGACGCGTCAGTATACATAGATTTCTAAGAAGGAATTTCTTTGTCTCACCTTTTTCTCTTTCATGGTCTCCTGAGAGCCAGATTTTGTCATATGATCTTCCTAAAATACATATCTTCTTGCACCACTTCCCTGTTTTATCATAGTTCTACTATCATCTTTAGGGTAAAATCCAAATTTTACAACATGCCATTCAAAAGTCTTCCTGATATGGCCTTACTTTACTGCTAAAATTTCTCATAAAACAAGTCTATAAGCATTCTATTTTCAAGTCATATATACCTAACCACTTGCCTATCCTTGAAGGTGGCATGTTCTTTCTTATTCCTGTGGCTTTGCTTATGATGTTCCCTCTGCCAACTGTGGCTTTTCCACCTTCTTCACTGGACAGCTTCTAAACTGAAGGTTCACAGATTCCATCTTTTTTTAGGAGGACTTTCCCAAACATTCTCTATGTTTCTTTAGCACTTGACCTTGCCATTAACATAGTCCTTATCAATTGACAAATGCAAAGGAGGATGTGGACTTATTTTCTTCTCCCTAGTGATTGAGAGAATTGGGTATTCAGTAGGTGCTCAATGAATATTTGTTTAATGAACTAATTTTTCAGCTTTACATTCTTTGGAGCACAGGGGTATGGTTATGATTATATATATATATGTATACCACTGCCTCAGTGAAAAGACTGGTATAAACAAGAAATGATTGCCTCAAGCCACTATGACAGTAATCCCAAGTTACCATGTTTGTACCCTTTGCCTGGGGCATTAGAGTGAAAACAGTTGTGAAGACATCATTAAGAAAAGATTCTAAGACATTCGGACTAAGATGCTAAGGCATGCTAAGTCCTTTGGACTTTATCCAGAGGGTGATGTTGCCAGATTACTTGTTAGACTGATCATGGTTGACTGCTGGTGGGTTGGTGCGGATGTGCACTGGGCGAAGAAACAAAATGGAGTCTTTCATATTAAGTAGAATTGAAATTATTCTGATTTAGCTTCAAAATAAAGAAAATAATATAAGAGTGATTAAAGAAAATAAGAGTGATTAAAAATGCCAGATTTCTGGCTTGAACAATTAAAATAAAAGTTGTAGTATTTACTTAATTAAAAATCACAGGACAAAGAAAAAAGGAAGTCAGAGGCCAAGGACTCATTTTGTATATTTTAATTTAGATGCCCAAAAAGATAAAGATGAATATCCAGGAAAACTCTTTTTTTTTTTTTTTGCAACATTTTGCAAATTATTTTGAGATATTGCTAAATTCTTGGGGCTAGCTGTAAAAAGAAAAATAAGTAACAAAATGATTTTGAAACAGTTTTAAGAGCATGATAATGCTGGATTCTATTTCATTTGATGACAAGTAGAAATATGTGTTAGACTGACTTGTTTTATTGTGTAGGGAATATTTAAAGATACCATGTTGTATTAACAAATTGAAGCATCTAGTCATATTGCAAAGTTAGCAGTGTTAGTTTCTTAAATTAATACTGTTGGGAAAAATGAAGGTTCTGGTGAAGAAATGGTTTGCTTCACTTAATTTCATATACATCCTCATATTTCATGACACTATGCAATAAATGGTAGCAAAACAATATAAAATTGAGTGTATTATGTTCATACTAAAATTTTAAGAATCATTCAAATTAGAAACAAGATTTTGTATTTTAAAATAAAAATATGTTCAAAAGAACAACTCGTAAGTACATCTCATTTTTTGCAAGGATATTTTTAAATGCTCTTTATCTGCACAAGTTTAATCACATCAGACATAGAACAATAGATCCACTTCAGAATATATGTCATTTTCTTGCAAGAAGACAGATAAAAGTAGACACAAGTTCATTCTTGTTTTTTGATGTGGATATTTTAGTGCTCTTTTTCATTCTGTCACATTGCATAAAATATTCTAGGCTGAAAACATTTCCGCAGTAAGACTAGATTTCAGTCAATCTTAGAAAGAAATACAAGCTGTGGGGCTGTTAAATTGAATTAACCGTTTTAAGGAAAATGTTTACTTTGTATAATATTTTGGAATGAGATTTTTTTGAGCCATCTGGTTACTTATGTTATCTTGGGTGATTTCTTTCTTACTTATTTTCATAAGGCCAATATTTGCTCAAAATAAATACATTATGATTATACTCCAAAAGAACTAATTTTGTGTCCCCTTTTCTTCCTTCCCAAGACAAAAAAGAAAAATGATCTAGTCAGTCGCTTTGGAAATCATGACATAGTTTCATGGTTAACTTAGTTGTGTCATGTGTGAATTCTAAAGCTGGAGGTCGATAATGGATCCTTTACATTTTGAGGAAAGAGTAAATGAATTGTATCCTGCATATACCCTAAGATTCAGTAAATGCTTTGAGAATACCATATGGTTTAATAAATAATAGCATCATTGGATAGATACTTTTTTTCCACTAATACTATGGAATACGTATATATGGCCTTAAAATATACCATGCTCATATTTTAATTCAAATTGTACAATTGTTGTCTTTTGTGGTAGGTGTTGTTGACGGATCTGTCTATAATCCCATTCCTTTAGCATCTCCCAAACAAACTTATTTACTTGAATTATTACCTCAGAGTTTGCCTCCAGGGCTACCTAAATTAAGATCCTTTCTTTGTTTCTAAAGTTATATTAGAAAATGAAAAGGAATGGAGTCAACAAATAGAATTCTAAATAAAATTGTAGTTAAGAGGAAAAAAGATAGTGTTGAGAATATTCACATGGCTTAGATACAGAGAGGCAGAAATAAAGTGTTTGAGATGTGTCTTTAGTCTATAATTTGAAAAAGTCAAAAATACAGATTTGGCTTTACATGGTCTGTATCAAAGTTACGGGGGGAAGCAGTACAAAAGAGTGAGATACGTTTTTGTATTTTTGCTAAAACAAAACAAAAAGTTGTTTTAGCAAGAAGAGATACTATATTGTGAATATTTTTGCTAGTATTTGAATTTATATCAGAGGTATATTTGTTGACCAAATTAAGGGAAGACATAATTTCTGTTGCATCTGGAGAGACTTTTCCTTTCATCTGTTGGAATAAAAATGTAAAAATCTTAATCAGCTGCTGTCTGTTCTAGTTGAGTATGAGAATGAATAGGATAAGTTCTCTAAAAGCTTCTCCATGGCAGTTGAAGTGGAATGAAAGTTAAAATAGATCAGTGCTTTCTAAAATTCTGTTTCAACTTCTTAATCAGGGACAGAGTGTGCTCTTGGTTAATCTAATTAGCTGATAAGTGAAGGCCATAGCTGGGGCTAGCTGTGCAGCCTAAGGGAGGAGGGGTGTATTGTCAACCTACCATCACTGTGCTTTGATAGTAACATATTCATGAGTTAAAACACTCAACCTATTATCTAGCAATTTGGGCATTTGATCTTATCTAGCAATCTGTTACTCTACCTTTTAAAAAAAAATGTCCACTTTACCATTGTTATTTTTTTTAAAGTTTATTTATATATTTTGAAAGAGAGAGTTAGAGAGAGAGAGAGAGTGTGCGCGCGCTCACGCGCACACACACATGAACAGGGGAAGGGCAGAGAGAGAGGGAAAGAGAGAATCCCAAGCAGGCTCTACACAGTCAGCTGGGAGCCCCATGTGGGGCTTGAACTCACAAACCATGAGATCAAGACCTTAGCCAAAATCAAGAATTGGTTGCCTAACTGACTGAGCCACCCAGGCAACCCCCATTTTTTTGTTTTTGTTTTTGTTTTTGTTTTTAGGTAACTTTCTTGAACTTCCACAAGAAACATACTTAGAATTTTAGAATATGTATTATAACATCTAAATTAAAACACATATAAATATAATTATTGATTAAATCTACTAAGTCCAATTTTAATTTTATTTTTAGTCATATGTGATTCCATCTGATATACATAGGAGAGAAAGTGACTGAAGAACTCAGATGGCAACTATATGATTGAAACTATTCAAAGTCAAACAGCTGCATATTCTTCCAACTATATCCGAGCGTACTCAGGTAAGAATAAGTGATTGTTTATATACTTAACACCATGTCAAAAAAAGATTTGAAACTGTAACAAGTGTTTTTATTTTGTGCCTAAATTGAAAAAGATAGTTTTATTACAGAAAGTGGTAAAATACATAAGCAAAATAAAAGTAAAAACACAAATGAGCCTGTTTTTATAAAAGTAACTCCTGTTATCATTTTGTTCTAGATCATTTAATTCTTTGTGTTGGTTTTTCCCTTTAAACAAAGTGGGGATAATATATATATTCTTTGTTGAATTTCTTTATTATTTTTATAACAAACCTATTTTGTTATGAAAATATGAATGTTCCACATTTTTTGTATCTGCTAATAAAAACAAATGATTTTAAAGTATTTTTTAGATTGTGTTTATTATCAGATGGTATCTTTATAGATAGATTGATATGTTTATCACTCATTTTGCATTAGTAGAGTTACAAAAATTAGCATCACTAGCTCAGTGACTCTAATATATATATTTTTAAATATATTTTTTAAAGTTTATTTATTTTGAGAGAGAGAGAGTAGGGGAGGGGCAGAGAGAGAGGGAGACAGAGGATCTCAAGCAGGCTCTGTGCTTGTCAGTGCAGGGCCCAATGCAGGGCTCGAGCTCATGAACTGTGAGATCATGACCTGAGCCGAAATCAAGTGTGGGATGCTTAGCCGACTGAGCCACCCAGGTGCCCAAAGGCTATAATATTTTAAAGGCTTTTAATTATTTCTGAACTTACCTCCAGAAGGTAGTAATGAGTTACAGTTTTCAATAGCAATTTTTGAAAATGTTTGTTGATCCATGACTTAAAATATTTTTATTCTAAGAAATTCCCTAACTAAACTTAGCTTGTGTTGAAGAAAAAATTCAAAATTAAGTCAATATTCTAAGTTTATCTTTTAAGCAGTAGTATCCTCTACTCACATATACTCAGCCAATATATCCTTTAGATAACTAATCCCAAAAGAAAATTGAATGTTATGTATGTATAATTTTTCTACACTGTCTAAAAATACAATCTTTAGAAATTATAACAAATATATTTTATTCAATTAGTTATTTATTGACAATTTATTATTGTACTAAGCACTGTGAATATTTTATTGTTATTGATGGCGGTGGTGATGGTAGCCATTCAGGACAGGAAGGTATAGAATATTTCTTGCCTCTTTTATATTTAATAAAATGTGGCAAGATAAGAAGCATATTTCAGTTCCTTAGGTACAAGTAGGATGTGCTAAGTGCCAAGAACACTTCACAAATGAGAGACCAGTTGAATTGTGCTTTTTAGAGTAGGTAGAACTTTGGTGGGTGAACATTTAAATGGAGGGCCAAGTTGGAGCCAAGATACGCAGCTGAGAAAGAATGGGGGATATTCAGGAAATAGGAAAGATAAGGTAGATATAGCAGAGTGATGGGAAATATGTTCTGTATTTTGATTTCTATACTTAGGAATTTATATGTCATCATTATATGATGAGGGAACAATTGCAGGGGAGTGAGATGGTCCATGTAGTCCTTTAAGAAGCTTAATCTAGAAAGGATATGTATGTCTGACTAATGAAGGGAGAACAAACCCAAAGGAAGGGAGAATGATTCGTAGACTTTTCCTTTCATTTTCATCAGCATTTGTTAAACACTTGCTATTTGCCAGGCACTTGAGGAACTTGAAGAACTGTAGAAAAAAAGATGAAGACATAATCTTCATTCCTGAGGAGCTAATCCTGTAGGGGATGAGACACGCATGACCAGCAAATGAATATAATACACCACGATAGTGTAACAGTTGAATCACATTTTAATTAATTAATTAATTTTTATTTTAAGAGAGAATGAGAGCAAGAGTGGGGGAAGATGGGCAGAGAGAGAGAGAGGGAGAGACTCTTAAGGAGGCTCTACACTCAGCACAGAGCCTGACATGGGGCTTCCATCTCAAGACCCTGGGATCATGATCTGAGCCGAAATTGAGTCAGACATTCAACCAACTGTATCACTTAGGATCCCCTGAATTACATTTTTAAACAGACTAGCTGGTAGCTAACTATGTTGAGATGCAGGTACTAGGTTATCAACTGGTAAGGTTTTCCCAAAGATATCAAGTCTGAGCAAGGTTACCCACGAAGAATCAATGTTTCTAAACGTTCCAAGGATTCAAACAAGAAGCAATGGAAATCTTATCTAGGGCGAGAGTAGTATATAAAATAAAAGGCAGTGGTATGAGTGCTGGGAGATTCAAGGGAGGGTCTTTTATGTTAGGCAAGTGGAGCATGTTATGGCATTAACAGAAATAAGGAAACTAGTAAAACTGAGATTTTTGTGTTGGTAAAATTCTAAGTTTGGTTTTGATTTTGAATACCAAGGATTTTTCTGTCCTCCTGTCTCACTGTGTTTTGTTTATAGCTTTCATTGTAATTCCTTATATAATTGAGTATTCATGTTTTAATTATTAAAAGTAATTTGAGTTGGGGCGCCTGGGTGGCTCAGTCGGTTAAGCGTCCGACTTTAGCTCAGGTCACGATCTCGCGGTCCGCGAGTTCGAGCCCCGCGTCGGGCTCTGGGCTGATGGCTCAGAGCCTGGAGCTTGCTTCCGATTCTGTGTCTCCCTCTCTCTCTGCCCCTCCCCCGCTCACACTCTGTCTCTGTCTCTCAAAAATAAATAAACGTTAAAAAAAAAAAGTAAAAAAAAAAAGTAATTTGAGTTTCCTTAAAATGAAAGTACAAGGACAATAAGAATAAAAACCAGTTACACCAAGCAAAACGTGAAATATGAAATAAAGATTCATAACCACTGTGTGTATAATTTAGGTTTAGCCTTTCTAGCAGCAGCAGAAGTGGATATATGTTCTTGCCCTAAAAGCTTAGATAAATTTATTATAGGAGTCTTAGTGTAATGGGAAGTGTCCTTACCACTTAGAGGTGCCTTAAATTTTGCATTGAAAATCTGAAAGTTGAAAGGAAGGGAACTCTGTTAATTTATACTTATAGGTAGGTCAGTTTGTGGAAGTTAAGAATTCAGTTTCTCCAGGAAGTCTGCTTGGACTTTTGGAACCTGGATGAGATCCTTCTTCTATGTGCTATGTCCTCTTAACCCAGTTTACATTCTTCTGTCATACCATGCATTGTGGTCTTGTCTGTCATTCCCTGAGACTATAAGATTCCTGAGGATTGGTTCGTCCTTTATCATTACAGATACAGACTTAGATCTAAATAAAACCCATCACAATGTTTGTTTTATAGAGGATACTTTATAAATATTTCTTAAATGCTAAAATGAATCATTTCCATGGCTTGTCTTAATTATTGTTGACCCAGCTTAGACATTTTTGTGAGCTCCGTATTAGTTTTCTATTGCTGTATGATAGATCACATCAAAACTTAGCAGCTTAAAACAGTGCTTATGTGTTGTCTCAGAGTTTATGGACACGGTTTAGCTGGCACCTCTGGCTCCAGGTAGCTCATCATGTTGTAGTCGTGCTATCAAGCTGGAGCTACAGTCATTTCAGAGTTCATCTGGGGCTGAAGAGTCCACTTCCAGACTCAGCTGCCTCATCATATGGAAGCTAGTTTTTCCTGGGACAAGCAATACAAGAGAAAGCAAAAGTGAGCATGACTGTGGAAACAACATTCCTTTACAACCAAAGGTAGGAAGTATCATCCCGTGTGTAGTGAGTTGAATGATGGCCCCCAAAAACATGTGTTCAAGTCCTAACCTGTGGTACTTGTGAATGTGACATTATTTGGAAAGATTCTTTGAAGATGTAATTAAACTAAGGATCTTGAGTACAAACATCCTGGATTAACTAGATGAGCCCTAAATCTAAGGACATGTGTTCTTATGAGAGAAGTCTCTGTGAAGACAGAGGCAAGGACTGGTATGATGCAACCACAAGTCAAGGACCACCTGGAGCTGCCAGAAACTGGAAGAGGCAAGGAACAGTATCTTCCCTATGGGCCTTTAGAGGAAGTGTAGCCTTTCTGACACCTTGATTTCAGTTCTGGCCTCCAAAACTCTGACAGAATCCATTTCTGTTGTTTCATGCCATCCAGTTTGTGGTAATTTGTCATGGCAGCCACAGGAAACTAATATACTACCACTTCTGCAGTTTTCTGTATTTTGGAAGTGAGTCATAGGTCCAGCCCGCATTCAGGGGCAGGGGATCACAAAAGGACATCAACACCAGGAGACAGAGATTATTGGAAGCCATCTTAGAAGTTGCCTATTCCATCAGATTTCTAGATACTTCCATTTGTTTGGTGTATCTATGTAGATGGACCCACCATAACAGGTTATAACAGATTATAATCGTCTCATATTCTTAACAAGAATCTGACTTTTTTTTCTTTTTGTAGTTTCTACAGTTAGAACTACTATTCATTTGGAGAGTCAAATTGGAAAACTTACAGTCAATTTGAATTCCTTCTTTATTTGTTAATACCCAGGACTTGTCCATGATTAACCAGTCTTTTTCATTCTATTCCTTAAATTTTTCTCACTTATCTCTTTCTTTGCAATCTCTCTTCTACTGATTACAGGCTTCTATTATTTCTTCGAAACCAGCAGAATAACTGCTAAGCAGTCAAACTGTTTCTGAGCTTTTCCCCTGCAAACCTTTCCCTGCAAAGAGGCTTTTGAAAACCCAAATAGGATTATGCCGTTCTCTTCCTTTATGTAACATTCTCAGGGAATAGGACACCCTTGTGATCTGGATCTTGATTTTATAAAATTCAAGCTTCACTTTAATCATTCCTTATGTAGATCTATAAAATTATATAGAAACTTCCAAATATATTATGTTCTTTCATTTTTGCTTGCCATTGTCTGGGATTCTCTTTCTCTGAGAACCAAATAGGTGTTTATTTGTTTGTTGTTTTTGCAACTAGCAGAATGGCTAATATCATGACCAGGACTGAATAGGTCTTCATCTTTTGTAAACTAATGTTACAGAAGAAAGAGTTGAAGAGAAAAGAGGTCTAACGTCAATAAAATGGCTAAACTGACAGATTAGCTTAAGATGGAAACAAATGAAAGAGAAAGGGAAATTATGGACTGATCGTGCAGCAGGACTGGAAAATTTAATGGTAGGGTGAAGGCAAATGCATGTTTGATGTAAATGTGCAGAAGTAGAAAGTCAAGAAAGCATGACAGAAAGGGAAATTTTAGTTTTGAGATCATAAATGAAGTTTAGATTCAAATGTGAGTGTATTGTGGTTTTAAGTTTTTAGGAGTATTAAAATACACATCCTCGTGGACATTACAATCTATTAGGCAGAAAGTGTGAGGAACATAATGTAGTCGTTCAAGATAGTGAGGGGTAGAATAAGGATGACAAATAGGTAATGCAATGTTAAGAAAGTAGCAGAAAGGAAATAGAAGTCGAATTTCTTCTGCCCCTTTCCGTTGTAATGAGTAAGATGAAAGCACTCTTAGCTGAAGAGAGTCTCTAGGGAGATCCTTCAGTGGAGAGCTAATTCAAATCCTATTCAGGAGATGTATTATGGGTTATCAGAATTTAAAAATACAAAAGAAAATAACCTTTAATCCATTGAAGAAATTGAAGAAAACCATTTTGCTGCCACTGATCTTTGGCTATACGTTTAAAATTGATGTTCAGTCTATCTATATATGTAAATGATACTTATGCGCCAATAATTAATGATTTCAAATTAATCTTTACCCATATAATAACATTAATTTTCATTTAATGAAGAAATTTGAAGAAAAAAAAAATTCTGTATATTTATGTAATTTGTAATTGTAATGAATGGCTTCTTTATAAATTAATAGCTATTTGAATAGAATAGTAAAACCTAGCAAAGTGGTTGTTTATCAAATATGTTGGTTCTCTGTGTTGCAGAGTGGTCAACTATGGGCCTTTTAATGTGAACTAATAATTGCAGTTTTAAGAGTATCATATATTATACCAAAGCTTTTACTTCTTTAGGGGTAACATTCTTTATAAAATGTTTTAATTTGCTTTTTAAGGCATGATTTACATTGAGAAAATCTAGTTCAGTGAACAATTTTAAAAAAGTGTTTAAAAGGATAATTTTTTATACATAAAGACAGAAATAAATGAAGGAGAAGAATAGGATTTACATTAATATGTGCAATGCATGAAGAAATGGAAATGGCTGCCTCAGAGAAGGAAACTGGCAAATCATGAATTTTAAATTATATGGTTCATCAGTTAGGTGGCCTGACAATCTAAGCTGGAAACATTTTGGTCAGGTGACCATCTGTGACAGAACACCTATTTATACAAGCGATCTGTACTTAGTAGTAATCACATCTACATTTGAAGAGTCTGTCAACTACTGTTCTTGGACTGCAAGTAACAGAAATGAGTTCTGGGTACTTAAAGCAAAAAAGGCAGTCTGCTGAAAGGATTGGAGTTAGTTCATAGAATCAGAAGGTAATCAGACAAAATCATTTTTAGGAGAGAGAGGAGCCAGAACCGTTCCAGGGGTCTAGAAAGCAGGAAGTGGAAGGAGACTGAAGCAGACTGCCAGGCAGCTGAATCTGGTCCAATCCTGCATTTCGGTGCTATTCTTCCCACATTCACAAAGGGCGTCTGCATGGCTGAGTTTGAATTATTTGCCCTCTGCCAGCAACCGTAGCACTTGATTAACAATTCTCGGGAGACTGTGTACTCATGGAAAGGATAGGCTCCAAAAGGAACCTCAAAGTTTTGAGACCAGGATGGGGAATAGATATAGGGCAGTAAAAGCCATAGATATTTGCTAAAACCCTTCTTCAGAGTCTAATGGGTCAAATAATAAAGATTTTGCAAGGAAAATGAACATAAATAATAGCGTTACTGAGGTTTCAGTAGATATCTACTATTATGAAAAATTTATTTATTCTTTTATGCATATGTTTATTAATTGCCTGTCATGTGTCAATTGCTATACTTAGCAATGAACATGAAACTGAAAGAATTAGTTCTTGCTTTAAACAGAGTTTATAGTTTAGAGATAATTGAAATACTACAATTCAAGGGCACCTGAATGGTTCAGTTGGTTAAGCTTCCAACTCTTGATTTTTGGCTCATAGTTCATGAGAATGAGCCCTGCATCAGGCTCTGTGCTGACAGTGTGGAGCCTGCTTGGGATTCTCTCTCTCCCCCAACTCTCTCTCTCTCTCTCTGTCTCTCTCTGTCCCTCCCCCACTCTTAAAATAAATAAATAAACATTTTAAAATGTAGAAATATGACAATTCATATATTGCAATTATTTTAAGGTAGAAAGTAGATAAGATTCCTAGGACTACTGTAACAAAGAACCACAAACTAGGCAGTTTAAAACAATAACAATTCTAGAGACTAGAAGTCTGAAATCAAGGTGTCAGTAGGGCCAAACTCCCTGCAAAGACTCTAGAAGAGGATTCTTCTTTGTTTCTAGCTTCTGGTGACTCCTGGTATTCCTGGACTTGTTGCAGCATAAATAAATTCTGGCTCCATCTTGTCTACATGGCCTCCCTCTCTGTGTGTCTCTGGGTGTGCTTCTCCTCTCCTCTTCTTATAAATATACCAGTTGTTGGATTTAGGGTCCATCCTAAAATCCAGGATGATTTTATCTCTGGTTACATCTGCAAGGACCCTAGTTCCAAAGAAGATCAATGTTGAAGTTCTGAGTGAACATGAATTTTGTGGAGATGCTATTTTACCACTGTAGGAGGGTATAGGATACTATTCCTGGCGGGGTCCCTGAGGCTATACTTGGGGTATACCAGAGAAGGCTATCGAAAGGAAATAATGTCTGGGGCGCCTGGGTGGCGCAGTCGGTTAAGCGTCCGACTTCAGCCAGGTCACGATCTCGCGGTCTGTGAGTTCGAGCCCCGCGTCAGGCTCTGGGCTGATGGCTCGGAGCCTGGAGCCTGTTTCCGATTCTGTGTCTCCCTCTCTCTCTGCCCCTCCCCCGTTCATGCTCTGTCTCTCTCTGTCCCAAAAATAAATAAAAAAAAAAAAAAAAAAAAAAAAAAAAAAACGTTGAAAGGAAATAATGTCTAAACTAAGGGTGAATGTTCAGTCAGAAGGCACCAGATATGTAGTGGACCCTGCAAGCATTTATGAAAAAGCATAGTTCATTAGAAGAACTGAAAGCAGTTCACTATAGCTGGAGCAAAAAATGCCCAGGGCTGGATAAGGTGCGAAGAGGAGAGATGATGGCAAGGAAGTTAATGGGACACGTGAAAAGGGAGCTTGTAAGGAATATGACATTATCATGAACGTAGTGGGGAACTACCAGAGGAACTAAGCAGATGAACAACCACATCAGATTTCTATTTTACAGAAACCGTTTGGGGTGCAGTGTGGAGATGAGAAATGTTTGAGCAATGCTGGAGAAAGAAAAGCCAGCGAGGCAACTGTGCAGTAATCTGGGTTTGAAATAATGGGGGCTTGGTGAAGGAGATGCTGGTGGTGGAATGGAGGAAAGAAAATAACTGTAATTCTGCTGTAATTCTGATATGTTGAACACTAGGAATTGATTTTGTATGAATTATAGGCAAAGTATGATGGCCCGGCTCCTAGCTTCTAGGACTGTGGATGATGGTTATAGGTGCTGAGATTGGAAATGTGAGAGAGAGAGAGAGAGAGACAGAGAGAGAGAGACAGGGACAGAGACCTGGGAACAAACTAATGGATTCAGTTTGTGTATTTTCAGGTTTTTTTTAAAAAAATGTTTGTTTATTTATTTATTTTGAGAAAGAAAGAGAGAGAGCATGGGCGCACATGAGTGGGCAAGGGGCAGAGGGAGAGGGAGAGAACGAATCCCAAGCAGCCTCTGTGCTCATGAGTAAGATCATGACCTGAGCCAAAACCAATGCTTAACCTACTGAACTATCCAGGCACACCTGTATATTTTCAGTTTTGACTGCTGTAGTGCTTCTAAATGAGTATGTTCAAAAAACAGTTGTCTATATGGGACAGGTCCTGTTGAGGAAGGAAATCTGAGAACATAAATGATACCTGAAATTGCTGGGTGTATTTGAAAAACCTTTTTTTAAGCCTATTACTAGATCCAACAAAGGAGGATTATGCAGAGTGAAATACTGACATTTAGAAATAATATTTACTTACCATTTATGACAACATGGAAGGATCTAGAGGGTATTATGTAAAGTGAAATAAGTCAAACAGAGAAAGACAAATACCTTACTATGTCACTTATGTGTAAAATCTAAAAAACAAAACAAATGAACAAACAAACCAGAAACGGATGCATAAATACAGAGAACAAACTGGTGATTGCTAGAGGGGAGGAGGATACAGGACCTGGGCAAAATAGGTGAAGGAGGTTAAGTACAAACTTCCAGTTATAAAAAAATAAATCGCGTGGATATAAAGTACAGAATGGGGAATAGAACCGATAATATTGTAATAACTTTGTATGGTAATGGATGGTAACTACACTTATGGTGAGCATTTTGTAATGTATATAAATGTCAAATTACTATGTTGTACACCTGAAACTAATATAATATTCAGTTGTGCTTCAATTAAAAAAGAGAAAGAATACTTAATGGCATATGGAAAAACCATTATAAAATGCAAACAGAACAAAAATGAGAAGAACAGACTGGGGACACACTGCTGTATCTATAGTAAGATCTCAACACTATATATCTGGCTACCTTTAATACTAAATACTCAAACTAAATGGATTTCTGTGTTAGCAATGGCTATTTCTGTGTGACTTTCATTTTATTACTTAAAACTTACTTTTAAAGTTTAGAGCGTCCAATGAGCATACACTACTTTTATAATCAGGAAAAAAAGAACAAAACAACGTGTTTTTTGGGTAAATTTTAGCACACAAGCTGTACCTGAAATAGAATTTTTGTAGGATAGCATTTCTAAAAATAAGTAATTGATTTCAAGAATTGGGTATCTTTGGAAAGATAGGAGAAAAAAGAGTTGTGAGTAAAGAATTATACCACATGAGCAGGTATTTCCTAAGATACCTCGAAATATATCTGGGGATATGGATTGTATATCCTCAGCTTGGTTAAGTAGCCATTTGATAAATCAGAAGAAAAATTACTACTTTTGAACAAAAAGTAGAAAAAATATGCACATTGCAAACATTTTTCACTTGGTTTTGAAAACCATATTGGTGAAGAGCATTTTAATAAAACATGGAACTAGATCCTTTTATGTAAGTTGTCATCAGTAATCCCAGGTCATTTTATATAAGGTGATTAGACAACATTTCTGTGGAGATTTTACTAATTTCTGTAAGACTGAAGTGGTATTTAGATTTCTGAAATGCAAAGTTAGAGCTTTAATATTAAATCTACTTTATTATATCCGAAGGTCGTGCTGTGAGAACAGAATATATTTGCATGTTCTTTTCTTTCCCACCCAGTTTCAGAATATTAAACAACTATTCCATTAACACATACTGGATGATATGAAGTTGCAATTAAAACTCTCAAGCCATCTTTAGGCTATTATTTACTTTTTTTAGAGTTACCAAGAGATAACACAGAGTAATTAATGCCTCATAATAATTTTAATAAAAGGCCAAAAGCTGGCTAGTACCTGCAGAAAGGAAAACTATTTGACATTTATGTGGGAAGTATTTTTTTCTTTCAAATTTTGATAATTGCTTAAATAGCATTGTTTGCCTTGACTCATCAGTATAATTATTTGCTCATTCAAACCTGGGATGAAATATAAAAATTTTACTGTTTAAGGATAGTTCAAAATTCAAACATGCTTCAATTTGTTAATGACTATAAATTAAACAGACCTTCTTTCTTTAAAAATAGTTTTTAATAGCCACCTGGGTGGCTCAGTCGGGTAAGCATCAAACTTTGGCTCAGGTCATGATCTTACAGTTCATGGATTTGAGCCCCGTATTGGGCTCTGAGCAGACAGCTCAGAGCCTGGAGCCTGCTTCAGATTCTGTGTCTCCCTCTTTCTGCCTCTTCCCCACTTGTGCTCTCTCTCTCTCTCTCTCTCAAAACTAAATAAACATTAAAAAATAGTTTTGATTGAATAGATATGCTAGAAATAAATTTCTTGGTTAAATATTTTATAAGAAAATAGAGATAACAATAATTATAGAAAAGGAACATAAACTTACATTTCATTCATTTCAATGGGGATTTTGACTGTTTCAAAGCAGGTTTATATCTCTTATATCATTTAGTTAGACTATCCTAAGAGTATTTTAGATGACTTGTCCTATAAAAAATTTGACTCAATACTATAAACCTGGGCAGCGCCTGGGTGGTTCAGTTAATGATTAAGTGTCCGACTTTGGCTCAGGTCATGATCTAGGGCTTGTGTGTTTGAGCCCCACATTGGGCTCCGTGCTGATGCCTCAGAGCCTGGAGCCTACTTCGGATTCTGTGTCTCCCTCTCTGCCCTCCCTTGCTTGCACCCTGCCTCAATCTCTCTCAAAAACAAATAAACATTAAAAAAAATTTTTTTTAAAGAATAAAACCTTGGAATTCTACTAGATAATAGTAGAATTTCTGCTTGGAATAGTCTGAAAGTCTGCTTGAATTTATGGGCCTTTTCCCCCCATTCTTAAGTGGAGTTTTCTAAACTCCTGTGTATCAAAAATCTGCCACAGGATCCTTAGCAACATTAATAATATTAACAATAGTGGCCAGCACTTAGATATTATATAGTTTCTGTCAGGCACTCTTCTAAGCTGTCTATACCACTGAACACATTTAATCCTCATATGGAAATTTTTAGGTAAAGAACTTGGTGTACAGATTAGAAAGTTTAGGCATAAAGAGATAAAGTAAACTTACCCAAGGTTAAATGGCAGAGATGAGATTAGAACCCAAGTAGAGTCCTTTTATCTACCACACTCTACTGCAAGAAAAAGATATGTATTAACATAAGAGAAAGTATTTTAATCCAAAAACATCAAACTACCTAATCAGCATTCCCTTGTCATCTTCTTGTGAGACAATCTGACATTCAGCTACATATTTCATCTTCTCCCACAATTTTATGCCACCCACCCTCCTCATTCTTCATTCACTTTAAATCCTTTAACTCTACTCGTTTACCTGATATTCAGATTTATCCTTCTATTTACATGTTTTCTAGTATGTATCATAAAGAGATTCCAAAATAGACCTCTTATTTTGTTTAGTTAGAAAGTATGAAAATAGCATTTTGAGATAGTTCTGTGCCCTAAGTTAACACTAATGCAAATAGCAATTGCAAGTTTTCAGGGTAATGAGATTGTTAAAAGAGCTTTTGAGGGGTGCCTAGGTGGCTCAGTTAAGCCTCTGACTCTTGATTTCAGCTCAGGTCATGGTCTCATGGTTCATGGGTTCCAGTCCCGTATTGGGTGTGCACTGACAGTGTGGAGCCTGCTTGGGATTCTCTCTTTTTCCACCCCCCCTCAAAAACAAACAAACAAACAGGGATGTTTGCATGGCTCACTCGGTTAAGCATGACTCTTGGTTTCGGCTCAGGTCATGACCTCACAGTTTCTTAGATCAAGCTCTGTGTCAGGCTTTGCGCTGACAGAGTGGAACCTGCTTGGAATTCTCTCTTCTCTCTCTTCCCCTCCCCAACTCATACTTGCTCTCTCTCTCAAAATAAATAAACTTTAAAACTAAATAAGTAAGTAAATAAATAAATAGGAGTGTTAAAAAAGAGCTTTTGATACCCTTTTTATATTTTAAACTTATACTTGATATAAAATTATATTTTGAGAGGAAAATTCTAGATTTTGTATTCTTTATGATAAACTAAGCATACACAGTAATATCCCACTTACAATGACAAATTCTGGATAGAACAGAAAGTAAATATATATAATTCAGTTCAGAACTATGCTGGAAGATAGAAAACCCTCAGTAAGCCAAAAAGTGTGAGATCCAAAAAATAATACACTATCAGATTTGATTTTTCAAGTTTGAAAACCACAACTCAAGACAGGCATAGTGGAGTACTGTTAACCACAGGTGGGTGTGACACCAATAAATGCTCCATACTCAGAAATAGCAGGTTCCAGATTCTTGTAGAAGCCCTGAGTCCAGGGATAAGTAACTAGTTGCTTAGTTGGGATATAGCAGAGGACTAATCAAGCATTCAAACCTGCAAACTCCCATTTATGTTCTGTCCCTCCAGACAATGAGGATGTGAGTGTGGATTAGAGAAAATCAGTGAAGTGGTCAGGTGATTAGCAGATAAGAAGAAGCAGGGAACTCAACTATCGGAGCGTCCTTTGTTCAGTGCGTGGCTCCGTTCCCCCACTCTCATTGGAGAGACTACAGTACAATAAGTAGAGTGTGGTTAATATAAAATAACAGAGGAACTTAAGAGATATTATTTGAATAGAGGAGAGAGGAGCAGAAATCAAGTGAATGAAAAATTTGATCATATTCCTTTAACCCTTTCAGCTAGGCCAAAACATAAATGAGAAATCTTTCTACCTAAAGTTGCACTGTGTATTTAAAATATGAGAAATGGAAAAAAAAAAAAATATGAGAAATGGTGTTAACAATCAGGAATGAAGACAGAGAAGGAAGGTCATTATAGAAGTTTCAAAACAAAACAAGTTATCTTTTGAGAATACTCTGTTTTGTTATTTTATTTTTTGTATTTCTTTTCAAAATTATAATATAATATCTAATTTTTATAGTATGATGGGGCCAAGTATTTCAACACTGAAATTGTAGGAAAGATTTCAACCTCAAATGGTGTCATAACCAGAGTTTTAGTAAGTTATTTTCTGATAAGTATTAATAGCAGGGAGAAAACTTTTTTGCCTGTGTAGAATTTGAGGGTATTACTGTTCTCATTCCTGAAGAATAGTGTAAACAGTTTTGAAGAAAATAAACTCTTAAAAAATAAAGTGTTTGTGTACACCTTAAACTTATATGTCAAGTATATCTCAAAAATGGATTAAAAAAACTAATTTGAATGCTAAGGAGTAAAGAAATGTACCTTTTTATTTCCACCCCACCCCTCATTTCAGAAATAAATAGAATCTACTTTAAAAAGTAGCCAATCGCACTCTAGTTTGTCAGCCTTTTACAATGGCTGGCTATGTATTCTGGGAATAGAGAGCTGGATGCATGTGTTTTTCTGTGTAGTAAGGCATAGAGACTGTTTTTCTATCTCCTGAGCTTTGAAAGTTCCTAAAGAGTAGCACTGTTATTATTCCAAGGTTGTATTGTAGATTCTTAGTTTTTTAATGCTGGCTTATTTCTTCCAATTGCCAGACCTGGATATAGTGCTATTTGGATATTTAACATGTTATTCCCAAGCTTAACAGGTTTCCAGTCATACTCTTAGTATTTCATTGCAAACAAACCCTTTACATTTGTTTTGGGCAATTTTTTCCCCTCTATGATACTGAGGAAACTCAAAATCTTTTGGATTCCTTTATTCTTTCCAATTTGCAGAATTGCTAGTTCATCTGTGTTTTTGGTAGTATGGAATTAAGCTGCTTCAGTGACAAGTAGGTATGATGGATTTGTATGATGCAGGAATAAAGACAATAATATATATTACTTAACATGTATTTTAAAACTATACTTATCTAGTGCCTGGAGTCATTGGTGTTTTTCATATATTGAATAGAGTAACTTGTTTTCTTCTTAAAAATAACTCTGTGTAAGAAACTTTATTTTTTTTTGAAGTTCATTTATTTTGAGAGAGAGTGTGTGTGTATGTGGGGGCGGCAGGGGCGGGGGAAGAAGGGGCAGGGGAAGGAGAGAGAGAATCCCAAGCAGGCTCCAAACTGTCAGCATGGAGCCCTACTCTGGGCTCGAACTCATGAACTGTGAGATCATGACCTGAGCCAAAGTTGGATGATTAACCAACCAAGCCACCCAGGTGCTGCAAAATGTATCATTGTTCTCATTGTGCATATGAGGAAACTAAAGTCCAGAAAAATTAAGTGACTTTCCCTCAAACGCCCAGCAAACATAGCACTGAAGACATGGTTCAACTCAGGTCCTTCTCACTGAATATTGGTCATTTTTGCCACGTATTCATTTTTTCACAATACTTTTTTTTTTTTCTAATTTTTATTTAATTTTGAGAGAGATAGAGAATGAGCGTTAGTGGGGAAGGAGCAGAGAGAAGGGGATAGAGGATCTGAAGCAGGCTTCTTGCTGACAACAGTGAGCTTGATGTGGGGCTTGAACTCTCAAACCGCGAGATATAATTTGAGCGGAAGTCAGAAGCTCAACCAACTGAGCCACCCAGGCGCCCCTCACAATACTTCCTAATAAACATTATTAATGATGCATATTGCTGATATTTTCAGAGATAATATGAGATTCATAAGAGTGCAGTTTATGATCTGGCTTCTTATACTTTGCATCGATTCTCCTGCTTCAAGCCCTCTAGTAGACTGTAGATGTTGGCATCTGAGGGCATTGTCCCAGCCTTCCGAGGCAGGCGCTATAAGTTGCTGGAATTGTTGGTTTCAGTGTGTACCTGTGCTGCCTAGTCTTGCTCTGAGATTATGCCCATTTGTTCGTTCACTCTTTCATTCTGCAAGATTGAGCAACTACCATGTGCCTGGCAATGTTTTAGGCACTGTGAGTTCAGTAGGAAACAAAGAAGACCCGCTACCTTCTGGGTTTTACTTTCCACTGTGAGGGCATTATTGAAGCCTCTTCCTCTTCACTTTCCATGACCTAGAATTGAGGATCCTCTTTAAAATAGAAACTTCGATTTTAGTTTTTTGCATATTTTAAAAATAAGATAACAATGGAAAATGCAATGAAATCATTGAGTACCTGTGCAATTACTGTGTTACAGGCTAGTCTGACCAACCCATAGAAACTGTTGGCTTTCAGGAAGTGCCACCATTTTATAGCTTGACATTCCCATTCAAGTACAGAAGAATATATTCAGAACAAGAAGACCCCATAAAGGTGTCCATGTGCAGTGTTTGGAAGCATGGACCTCTAACTGTGTTGTGGATTTAACTATCGGTACCTTCTCACTTCTACCCATCGACACTCGCACTTAGGCCATTCTCTCTGTCTGGGTTGTGTCCAACTACATCCCTTCCTTCAAGTACTTGATCATCTTCCTGCCTGTCTCCAAGTTTCACACACGTCCATTCCTGCTCATTGTGGGTTGGCCATGTTATGTTGCCAGAATACTTCTATTAAGGACATCTGCTTAATTTGAGCAGATACCTGCTTTTCTAGTGCTTTTTAGAGTTTACCTTGATTATCATTTATCTTTCCCCTGCATTGATTCCACATTGTTGGACCAAGATTTATGGAAGGCAATTTTATAAGAAAATGATGATTTGGCAAAACCTAATTAAGTATTATATTATTCCTTTTCATCTTTAATAAATATTTACAACCGTTCCTTGTTTTTACTGATGATTAGCCCAATTCTGCATTTAAATGCAAAAGCATCACTTCTTTCACCCTTCACTTTGAAGTCTTTGGGTAGGTTTCCAGTCATCTTTCAGTTTTTACAAAAGGCTCGAACTCCTTAGTGAGTTTGATTTAACAATTAATCTAAAACTGTATCAAGTCAGGTAAAGAAACTTTTCTTTGCTAGAAGACCTGTATCTGTTTCCTAGAACTGTATCTATTCTTCCAGATCCATCTGGACATCACACTGCTGCTAAAATCCTGAACCTTAGGATTTTAGCAATTACTTTGCCTGCCTTCCCACCCCCTTCCTTTCAGACACCAAATCCTGTCCATTAAACCTTTTAACTATATTATATGTATTATAATATATAATATTATATATATAAATATATATATCTAATGATCTTTCGTTCTCAGAGATGAGCTTTGTCTTCCTATCGTTATCTTTTGCCTGAGCTGTAGTAACAGCCTTTTAACTTTTTTTCTAGTATCTCCTTTAATACAATGCATATATTAATATGCAAATTTAGAGGCCAATTTAATGTGTCCCAGCCTATTTAATTTTAATTTTAATTTTAATTTTAATTTTTTAAAGTAGGCTTCATGCCCAGCACAGAGCCCAACACAGGGCTTGAAAACACAACCCTGGGATCAAGACCTGAGCTGAGATCAACGGTCCATTGCTTAACCGACGAGCTGAGCCACCCAGGTGCCCCCTCCTCCCACCAGCCAATTTTAGTTGCTTTTCATTGCAAGGCCTCCCTTGCCCCACAGGTTTCTTCAAGAGGCCTCATCTCTTCTTCAGTTGCATCTGTGGTCCCTTCTTCTGTTTCTCTCTACTTTTCATCCTTATTGGTCTCTTTTTCAGTTCTTTGAAAGTCATGTCTTCATACCTTTAAATCTTTGTACACCATGTTCTTTCTCACTAAACTTTACCTATAGCTTTCAAATTGTAGCTTAAATATTACTTCCTTAGACAAGGTCCCCTTGGTTTTTTATACTGGTTAAGGTTCTCTTGTAACACGCTACCATAGCATTCTTTTTAAAAGATCTCTCATTATATATGGCATTTTTCCCCCAATATCTGTCTTTCCCGATTGTGTAAGCTCCATCAGTGTACAGGTTAATTCTGTCTTGTTCACTCATATTATCATATCATCTGCAATATAAATTTTCAGTTAATATTGTTTAAGTAGGGGACCGAATTAAGAATGCCTTGTTATTACTTTTAAAGATGGGTAATTTTTTGAGAGAAACAACTTTATCCCTTCGATGTGTCTTTTGGCCTTTCAAATTCTCTGACATTGTCTCTGAATAGAAGAAATGCATAATTTAAAAATCTATATCTTCACCATGTGCACTAATTATGACTAAGTGTTAAAATAACTATTTTGGGGTAAATAGTATTGTGTAAATGAGTTATAATATTGGTTGAGAGATGTTTCCATTTCAACTTCCTTAAAAAACATGAAATTTATTTTAACGCATCAAATATACTAAGTAAACACTGTTAGTGTTGTTTTCTAAGAAAAATGTGGTTTTGATTGATTTTTTATATGCTTCTAGTTGGTGACTAGTGTTTGTTATGTCTACTCCAATCTTTGCCATTCTCTTTGCAAAGAAGCTATGTGAATATATATTTTTAATTAAAATACTGACTGCAGCTATGACCCATTAGACAAATCATTTTTATGACTTATTAATGTGACTCTAGCAAGTAGGCACTTATTCTAAATTATGACACTTCAGCAATCTTCATTGGAAAAATAATAATTTGTGTGTTTTTTAGAGCTTAATTTAGCAAGAAGTCAGTGAAGGATTTGAGAGATAAGATGCTAGCCCTCCCAGCATGTTCAAAAGAATGAAGAAGTTGGAAAGGCTAAAGGTGTCGGTAGCTTGGCAATTCCTCTGAGAACTCAACACTATTAATCATTAAAAGGAGTTTTTATAATATGTCAGGGGCTTCTAATTTCGTTCTATTCTAAAATAATATTTGTGACAGGAAGATAATTTCAGTTTCTGTCTTACTGAATCTATGTAAATTTTTTAATCACACAATGACAGAAATAGTTCTGGTCTTTTCAAAAAACAAACTTTATATAATTAGAGTCATTAACAGTTTCTTAAGTGGAATTAATTTGCATGACTGTTTTATAATTCTGAACAGAATTCTAACAGCGAATGGGTGGTGTCTGAGGGCCTCTTGCAACTCCTTTGTAACAAACTATACTTTTTGGTTTTATGGAATAATATTGTATCAAGAGTAAATATGTTACCATGTGGGCTAAGTCTTAAGATATTGGATTGCAGTGTTTAAGGATGACTTTTAAAAGTACTTAAGAACTTAGACAAAGTTCACGTGTTTCATTTTGCAGTACCAGAATTACTTTACAAATAACTAAAATTCCTTGCTATAGATTAATATGATCCTGAGAATTTTCTCCATGTAGTCCTTTGGAACCTCTCATAGAATAAACAGTAAATCTAAGGAAATTACGAGTAAAGGGCACATTTGGGGGACTTTCTTTCTTTTTCTTTCTTTCTTTCTTTCTTTCTTTCTTTCTTTCTTTCTTTCTTTCAAGACTATAGCATGAAGGCTACTGGGCTTTCTATATCTCAGGGCTAGCTAGAATGGTGTCTGATAAAATCTATTTCATCAGAGTAATAAAGCAACTTTATCTCAGAAGACTATAGAGCTATATATATATCTGTCTGTGAAATGTAGCCCAGATACTGAGAAGTTTAATGATATTCTTGGGAATTGGCTTTTTTGAAGAGTCCCATGATAATTTGGAGAATGCATCACTTATTCTGCTGTCCTAGCAAATTTCAAAGGAAAGTAAGTTTGGATGAAGTGTCAACATCTGTCCAAATCCTTCGTCAGTCGGAACAAATCAGAAAGAAACGTGTGTATATTTGGAGAAGGAAAGAATAGAAGAATGTGGAATATGCCCTTAGAAAATAAGTGGATGCATATAGATGAATTAAAGCTGCTGCTAATGTCAATTTTCTGACTGCCAGTCTCTTTCATGAGAGTCCAAATCCTCTCAGTTAAAGGTGAATTCCATGGTTCTGCAGAGTGATAAAACTAAACCAAGATGCCCCAGTGCTGTTATAGGAACACTGTTGATTTACAGAGCCCTTTTCTTTTCTTTCTTCTTTTTTTTTTTCATGTTTATTTATTTTTGAGAGAGACAGAAAGAGAGAGAGAGAGAGCACGTGGGGGGAAGGGCAGAGAGAAAGGGAGACATAGAATCTGAAGCAGGTTCCAGGCTCTGAGCTGTCAGCACAGAGCCTGACGCCGAGCTCAAAATCATGAACGGTGAGATCATGACCTGACCCGAAGTCAAAGGCTTAGCCAACTGAGCCACCCAGGCGCCGCTACAGAGCCCTTTTCTTAAGGAATCTTTTATCCATTCTGTGACTAGTTAATAATTGATAATAATTAATAATGAAAAAGGAAGGAAAGGTATAATCATTCAGAATAAACTGGGAAATGTACTTTAAAATTTGTATTGCATTTATCTTTCCAGCATGTTTTGTTTGGCAAGCACTGTTTTCCTCTTTAAGATGAAACTCCTTGCGTGCAGCTTTCCTGTCTTCATCCTTCCCTTCTCTCCCTTCCTCTTTCCCTCTCTTTCCCTTCTTTTCTTCTATTCTTCCTTTGCGTGGGGGTAAGAAGCCCCTTTGGGGGTGCTGAAAATATTTTACAATTAGGTTATGATAATGATTGCACAACTTTGTAAAATTCTAAAAAAAAAAAAAAAAACAACCATCGCATTGTATATGTTCATATGAGTAAATGTTGTGGTATTTAAATTGTGTATCAAGTAGGCTGTTTTTCAAAACTGAAATGCCAACCAGAGGTTAACTAAGGTGACTGGAGTAAGTAAAGCACAAGGACAGTAGCCTCATCTTATCTCAGATTGATTACAACAAATCACAAGGCTAGACACTCAGTGTCAGGACTCAATTGGTATGTCCTTTCTGTTCTTAACGATCTTGTGCTTTTGAGTCTTGTGATGGAAGAGATGGACTGACAATCAGAAAATTGGCATCAGTCACAGCTTTAATTCACCTACATCAATTTGTGGGCTTTGTGTCCTACATCCTGAGAAGGGAGACTGTCAGTGATAATTCAGAGACAGGAATTGTCCTTTCTAAAGATGAGCCACAGGACAACAAGCATTTGAATATACAGTATTCAGCTGAAAAGTGAATAAAAAGCACACAAAACACTTAACTGCATTTAATCAGAGATAGTTGGATAAATGTATTTGAACACTTGTTTTTAAAGTCTAGTAGGCTTTATTCATTCTTAAGTAAATGCTAGATCACAATGGCAAAGATTGGGTTTTTGAAAAAAAATACAATTTCTGTTTTCAAGAACGTTTTGGCTGCTTAGAAAATAGTCTTTGCTTCAGGAACCTTCAGGATCCTTAACAGTTAAACCACACTGTAAAACCAGGACAATGAGAATCCATGCAATCAGATTACATGTAGTGTTCCACAAATGCAAAGTTGTTTTCTGTTTTTCTTTCTTTTTCTAAATAAGTGTTTATTTAAATTCCAGTTAGTTAACACACAGTATAATATTAGTTTCAGATCTACAATATGGTGATTTAACACATGCATACACGACTCTGGGCTCAGTGCTCATTGCAAGTGTGCTCCGTAATCCCGTCACCTATTTAACCCATTCCCCCCACCGTGCCCCACCCCCACTCCGGCTCTGGTAACCATCAGTTTGTTCTCTTTAGTTAAGAGTCTGTTTCTTGGTATGTCTCTCTCTCTGTCTTTCTCTCTCTCTCTCTCTGTCTTTCTCTCTCTCTCTCTCTCTGTGTCTCTGTCTCTGTCTCTCTGTTGTTTGTTTGTTTTGTTTTCACCTTTGGAAGATTTTGTTTTTATTGTTCTGTCAAAGCATTGTCAACTTGGTTGTTTTAGCTGCCTCATCTCCCTCATGACAGGAAATTCTTTTCCCCATGTCTCTTATGGCATAAGGGTTGCTTTTTTTTTTTTTTTTTTTTCAACTTTTTTAATTTATTTTTGGGACAGAGAGAGACAGAGCATGAACGGGGGAGGGGCAGAGAGAGAGGGAGACACAGAATCGGAAACAGGCTCCAGGCTCCGAGCCATCAGCCCAGAGCCTGACGCGGGGCTCGAACTCACAGACCGTGAGATCATGACCTGGCTGAAGTCGGACGCTTAACCGACTGCGCCACCCAGGCGCCCCTAAGGGTTGCTTTTTAATTGATTGTGAATGTTTCACAGGGAACCCTGGAAGTTTTAAAGCATGGATCAGTGGAATATGAAGAATTGTTCATCTTTGTTCAAACTAGTGCTATTTGCTAGACTTGCCCAATACATTCTTTGTCACTTCCTATGCCAGAAGTTTTCTACATGCTTTAGATTATTGGAATAGCTCAGGTGATCTTTGTTAGCAGGAAAGAAGATATATTTTTTACAGAAAAATTTTTAATGTTTATTTATTTTTGAGAGAGAGAGAGAGAGAGTGCAAGTGGGAAAGGTGCAGGCAGAGGGGAAGACACAGAATCTGAAGCAGACTCTGGACTCGCAGCTGTCAGCACAGAGCCTGACGTGGGTCTCGAACTCACGAACCGTTAGATCATGACCTGAGGCGGAGTTGGATGCTCAACCTTGGAGCCCCAGAAGATACATTTTTATAATGACTTTTTAATTTTTGAGAGAGAGAGAGAGAGGATGTAAGTGAGAGAGGGAGAGAGAGAAAGAGAGAGAATCCAAAGCAGTCTCTGCGATGACTTGAGGCTCAGTCTTGATCTCGCAAACTGTGAGATCATGACCTGAGCCAAAATCAAGAGTTGGACGCTTAACAAACCACACAGGTGCCCCAGAAAGAAGATACATTTTAACAGTTTTTCCACTGGTAACAACTATACACTGTAATTTATTCCAATTAGTTAAAAATAGCAAAAGAAATCACTATATAATGTCTAGAGAATTGGTTCATATTTATTCAATTCTGCTGTCGTTTTTTAAAAATTATTTTTGCTTCATTTAAAAATCCTATTCTCTTGTAAAAGATAAGCAAATGCAATCTTTTTTAAAAGTTTATTTATTTTTGAGAGAGAGAAAGAGAAGATTTGAGCGGGGGAGGGGCAGAGAGAGAGGGGAACCGAGGATCCAAAGTGGCCTCTGTGCTGACAGCAGACAGCCCGATGTGGGGCTTGAACTCAACATCGAGATCATGAGGTGAAGTCAAATACTTAACCAAATGAGCTACTCAGGTACCCCCAAGCATATCTAATCTTAATGAAAGTTTGGTTTAATGGAAGTTTGACTTTATGGAAACAGTTGTTTAAAATAACAATTAATTTGGGCTCTGTGCTGACAGCTCAGAGCCTGGAGCCTGTTTTGGATTCTGTGTCTCCCTCTCTCTCTGCCCCTAACCCACTCACATTCTGTCTCTGTCTCTGTCAAAAATAAATAAACATTAAAAAAATGTTTTAATAACAACTAAAAGGATCCTTACTGATTATTTAGTCTCACCTTCTTATTGACAAAGAGATTTGTTCCTTTAAAGAAGAGCTTGTATTTCCCCGATTTTGTAGATTTTGAATTAGCCAATAATAAATTTAAATCAATCCTATCCCTGTAAAAATTATGAAATTTTAAATATGTGGAGTCCAAACTAATGGGATTTATATTTTAACTTGGAATGTTTGTGTGTGTGTATGTGTGTGTGACCATGTGTGTGTGTTGTGGAAGGTTATAGGAATTATACAATGATAAAATATCAATATACCAAAATGGATTTTTTTGCTTTGAAACATTTTTTACTGAAATTTCTGATTAAAAAGATGAGAATGGTTATCACTGCCAATCCTTTGTTGTCGGTACTTCCATCTACCCATTCAGTCATTCATCAGTCAGCTCAATGTTTTTTGAGTACCCAATATGTGTCACGTTTGGGATTAAAATTGCATAGAAGGCACAGTTTTTTTCATTTGAAGAGCTTTGGTTTAGTAGGTGAAAGCATGTATAAATGAATAATTTAAGATAGTTTGATGGAGAACATATAGAGACTTATACATGAGGCACTGACCATTTTTGTGAGAGTGGAACACTCAAATGCCTGCTTAATATGGGAGAAAGCTTTCAGGGCAGAGGGACAAGTGATGCCAAAAAATGGAAATGTGAAGAACTCAAAAGGAAGATAATGGAAGGTGAGATCTTCGTTTTTAGAAATCTAACTCTAGGTGCTTTTTGCTTTCATGTGGAAAAGAGCCTTAAGTAGAGCTAAGTAGCTGTTCTGTATTTTTATTCAAAAGAAAAGTGTTGAACTTCCTTCTTTATATTTTCTTTATATACATATGCCCTTCAGTCTCATCCTATATTAAAATTGTCTTAGTCAATTTGATGTTTTGCTTCTTATTTGGCAAACATGTAATTTAATAATAGAAATTTATTTTAGACTTGCTTTTCACTTTATATTATTAAACTGATACATTTAGTAATTTAATTGAAATATGTGCACATCCAGTACAAAAATAACTGAGGCCTAAGAGCTGGTTTATTAAACAGATAAACAAAATTGACAAACCTTCAGCTGGACTTACCAAGAAGAAAACAGAGAGGACTCAAATAAATATAATGAGAAATGTTATAATACATACTGCAGAAACACAAAGGATTTTAAGAGGCTACTATGAACAATTACATGCAACAAATTGGACAACCTAGAAGAAATGGATACACTCCTAGAAACGTATGACCAACCAAGACTGAATCATGATGAAATAGGAAATCTGAACAAACTGATTTCTAGTAAGGACATTGAATCAATAATTAAAAGCCACCTAAAAAACAAAAGTCCAGGGCCAGATGGCTTCACTGGTGAATTCTATCAAACATTCAAAGAAGAATTCAAATTCAATTGTTCTAAAACTCTTCAAAAAAAAAAAACAGAAAAGGGGGGAACTCTTCCAAATTTATTTCATGAGGCCAGCATTAATTACCCTGATAGCCCAACCAGAAAAGGATACCACAAGAAAAGAATATTATAGGCCAATATTATAGTTGATCTCAAATGAACACTGATGCAAAAACTTCAACAAAATATTAGGAAGCCAAATTAAACAATACATTAACAGGATCATGCACCATGATCAAGTGGGACTTTTTCGAGGGATGCAGAGATGTTTCAACATTCACAAATTAGCCAATGTGATACACCACCTTAACAAAATGAATGATAAAAATCATATAATTATCTGGGGGTGCCTGGGTGGCTCAGTCAGTTGAGTGTCTGACTCTTGATTTCAGCTCAAGTCATGATCTTATTCAGCTGCCTGGAATTTTCCCTGCTCCTCCCCCATGTGCTTGTGCACATGAGTGCCCTTTCTCTTTTTCTATCTCAAAATAAATAAATAAACTTTAAAAACAAAACGGTTCTTTGTCTCCTTTGGCTCCTTTTCCCCCACTTACTTTCTCTAAAATAATAATAATCAAATTCTTTTAAAAATTAGATGAGTGTCTCAATAGATGCAGAAAAAGCATTTGACAAAATTCAACATCTACTTATGATGAAAACTCAACAAAGCGGGTATAGCGGGAATGTACCTCAATATGATAAAGGCCATATATGACAAGCCCACAGCAAACATATTCTGGTAAAAGCTGAAAGCTCTTCCTCTGAGATCAGGAACAAGACAAAGATGCCGTCTCTTGTCATTTTTTTTTTTTTTTCAGTATAGTATTGGGAATCCTAGACAGAGCAATTAGGAAAAAAAAAAAAAAAAAGGCATCCATACTGGAAAGGAAGAAGTAAAACTGTCACTATTTGCTGATGACATGATAATATAGATAGAGAACCCTAAAGCCTTTACCAAAAAATTGTTAGAAATAATAAACTCAGGGCACATAGGTGGCTCAGTTGGTTAAGCACTGACTCTTGATCTCAGGGTCATGACTTCAAGCCTGAGTTGGGCTCTGTGCTGTGTGTGAAGCCTATTTAAAAAAGAAGAAGAAGAAAGAAATAATAAATTCAGTAAAGTTGTAGGATACAAAATCATACACAAAAATCTGTTACATTTCTATATAACAATAACGAATTATCTGAAAGAAAAATCAAGGACATAATAGCATTTATATTTGCATCAAAAAGAATAAAATACCTAGAATTAAATTTAATGAAGGAGATGACAAACTTATATACTGAAAACTATAGGACATTAATGAAATAATTGAAATCAGAAATAATTAGAAAGGTATCCCATGCTCATGGATTGGAAGAATTAACATTGTCAAAATGTCCATGTTACCCAAAGCAACATAGATTCAATGCAATCCCTATCAAAATTCCAATGGCATACTTCACAGAAGTAAAACAAATAATTCTACAACTTCTAAGGAACTACTAAAGACCCTGAATAGCCAAAGCAATCTTGAGAGAGGAAACAAACCTGGAAGCATCATGCTCCCTGATTTCAAACTATATTACTAAGCTATAGTAATTAAAATAATATGGTATTGGCCTGAAATCAATGAAACAGAACAGAGAGCCCAGAAATAAACCCACACAAATATGATTAATTAATTTATGACAAAGGGCCAATAGCAACAATGGGGAAAGGACGGTCTTTTCAACTAATGGTGATGGGTGAACTGGACAGCAACATGCAAAAGAATGAAAATGAACCATAAACAAAAATTAACTCAAAATAGATTAAAGATTTGAACATTAGACCTGAAACCATAAAACTCTTAGAAGAAAACATAGGCAGTAAGCTCCTTGAAGTAGATCTTGGTGATGATTTTTTAATCTGACACCAAATGCAGAGGCAGCACAAGCAAAAATAAGCAAGTAGGACTATAGCAAACTGAAAAGCTTCTAAACAACAAAAGGAATTAACAAAATGAAATGCCAGCCTACTGAAAGGGAGAATAAATCAAGTCATATATCTGATATATGATCGTATATCTGTTAATATCCATAATATATAAATAACCTCTACAACTCAAGAGCAAAAAAAGCAATCTGATTAAAAATTGGGCAGAAGATCTGAATAGACATTTTTCAAAGAAGACATCCAAATGGCCAACAGGTACATGAAAAGGTAATCTACACCATTAATCATTAGGGAGATGCCAATCAAAACCACAGTGAAATATCACCTCACACCTGTTAGAATAGCAACTATCAAAAAGATAAGAAATAACAAATGTTGTCTAGAATGTGGAGTAAAGGGAACTCTTGTGCACTAATGATGGACTTGGAAGTGGGTACAGCCACTATGAAAAACAGTATGGATGTTCCTCAAAAAATTAAAAATAGAACTACCATGTGATCCAGCAATTCCACTTCTGGGTATTTGTCCAAAGAAAATGAAAACATGAACTTGAAAAGATATGTGCATTCCCATATTCATTGCAGCATTAGTTTTTTTGGAGAGAGACACACAGAGCATGAGTCAGGAGGGTAAAAGGGAGAGGGAGACACAGAATCCGAAGTAGGCTCCAGGCTCAGAGCTGTCATCACAAAGCCCAATGCGGGACTCGAAACCACAGACTGAGATCATGACCCCAGCCGAAGTTGGATGCTTAACCGACTGAGCCACCGAGGTGCCCTTAATTGCAGCATTACTTACAATAGCCAACATATGGAAACAACCTAAGTGTCCACTGATGGATGAATGGATAAAGAAGATACAGTGTAAATATACAATAGAATATTATTATTCAGCCATAAAAAACAATGAAATTTTGCCATTGTGACAACGTGGGTGGACCTTGAGAGCATTATGCTAAGTGAAATAAGTCAGAGAGAAAAATACCATATGATCTCTTTTATATGTGGAATGTTAAGTAAATTTTTTAAAAAGCCAAGCTCGGTGTGCCTGGGTGTCTCAGTCAGTTTAGCATCTGACTCTTGATTTCAGCTCAGGTCATGATTTCACAGTTTGTGGGGTCGAGACCTGCATCAGACTCTGTGCTGACAGTGTGCAGTCTGCTTGGGATTCTCTCTCTGCCCTTTCCCCTACTCTCTCTGTCTCTCTGTCTCTCCTCCCCGCCCCCCCCCCCACTTCCCTCCCTCTTTCCCCCTCTTTCACTCTCTCTCAAAGACAAAACAAAACAAAAAGCCAAGCTCATAGATAGATCAGATTGGTAGTTGCCAGAGGGAGATGTTGGGATGTGGGAAAAATGGGTGAAGCAGGTCAAAAGGGAAAAAGAAAAAGAAATGTAAGTAAATATAATTCAAATTAAATAACTTTAATAAAATTATTAATCAACATTGAGCTTCAAGTAGAAATTTTGATTTAAAAAGAATTTATGCAGCATATTAAACAGAAATATTCTCAACTATTACTGAAAGTACCTTTATCTTTTCTAAGCATTTTCTAGGACACACAGGCTACAGGACATAATAAAACTTTCTTTCTCACTTTGTGGCCATATATGAAAGCAGTGGAGATTCTTGGCCTGTGCTAATTGGAGGCACTGACCCTATGTGGCACATTTATTTCTCTGCTGCTTCAGTTTCCAGATTTCTGGCCTTCTCAAATATCTCTTTGACCTCCTTTCTGACAAATATTACCTAGAAGATGAGTTGGTCACAAATCAGGTATTCAGGTTAATCTTTAGAACTAAATAGCCTGCTTTTCAAAAGTCAACCAAGGATAGCTTATTTTCCTTGGCTATTTCTGGTTCATTCACTGCTCCTGAGGATGAAAGACAAGTCAGGTTCTACCAGCTGAGGGTGGATTTTTGAGAAACCGTCTTTGCTAATGTTTGTACCCAGCTTTTCTTTAGCAGTATACTCAAAGAGCCCAGTAAAGTATTGGTATTATAATCGCATCTTAGAGGTGAGGAAATATCTTTATTCATTTGGAACAATTGGAAGTGTTTATAGGAATATTTCATTTCTAATTTATGGTACTAATGAAAGAAAGTATGTTCCAGGCAATACATGATGTTCTCTAGGCCTCATAGATAATGTTATTGAGAATTAGAACCTGTTTTTATCTATTCCTAAGGTAGTATTTCTTCTGCTACACAATGCTGTCACATATATATGCCTTCTATATTACTTTCTTTTTTTAATGTTTATTTTTTTAAAAAAATTTTTTAACGTTTTATTTATTTTTGAGACAGGGAGAGACAGAGCATTAACAGGGGAGGGTCAGAGAGAGGGAGACACAGAATCTGAAACAGGCTCCAGGCTCTGAGCTGTCAGCACAGAGCCCGACGCGGGGCTCGAACTCACGGACCGAGAGCTCATGACCTGAGCCGAAGTCGGCCGCTCAACCGACTGAGCCACCCAGGCGCCCTTAGTGTTTATTTTTGAGAGACAGAGAGAGACATGGCATGAGTGGGGGAAGGGCAGAGAGAGAGGGAGACACAGATTCTGAAGCAGGCTCCAGGCTCTGAGCTGTCAGCACAGAACCCAACGTGGGGCTTGAACCCACGAGCTGTGAGATCATGACCTGAGCCGAAGTCGGATGCTCAGCCGACTGAGCCACCCATGCACCCCATGCCTTCTATATTATTTTTGAATAAAACAGTACATTCTTCCAAAGATTCAATGCTTATGACCTGATTGCTATCCTTTGAAACAGTCATTTAGAGATTCCAAGAAAGCATTACTTTAAATTTTTTAAATGTGATGAAAAATAAAGTTTCTATGCTAATCAGTATTTTCCAAGTTCTTAAAATTTTAGTAAGTTAAAAGGTAAAGATTTTATTGTGAAAAATTTAATACATCAAAATCATTTTCAGATGAATTAACAGAAATATGAATGTTCACAATTAGCATTTCAAAATGGATAGAGTTGAGTTGAAAATAGCACTTAAAATTTTTTATATCCTGTATTCAGACTTCTATGTTTCTATTTTTAAAAATGTTTGTGTGTGTATATATGTGTAAATATGTGTGTGTGTGCTTGAGTTTCACTCCTAATATAAACCTTTTTTAAAATTAAATACCTTTGCCTCATTTCAGAGTATTATGGTATTTCATTTACTATAGATATTAAAAATAATTGTATCATAAATGTGCAACTATTGAGGAATCATTCTCAGGACCTGTGATAAAAATCATTCAGTTAAGTTAGAATGTCAGTTGTAAAATTGAGTACCTAAGAATGTTATTTGAATTGATGACAAAGGAGACTACTGACTAGTAACACATAGAATATATCTATCCAGAACTGCGACTCTTTTATTCTTTTATTTTTACATCATATGTATAAAATTTTACAATACAAAAACACTTTCCAATTGCTAATATCAGCTAAATTGAGTTCGTTATAATAGTTGTAAATTGCTTTTAATTTTTATTATGAAAAATTTCAGACATGTGCAGAGGTTGACAGAGTAGTGTAATGAATCCTCATGTATCCATCAACTACCTCAGCAGTTTTAATGCTGTTCATCCATATGCTCATTCCTCAGCTCCCTCCTAATGTTATTTTGATGCCCATTCCAACATCATATCATTTCATCTGTAAATACTTCTGTGTGAATCTCCAAAAGATAAAGCCATGTTAAATGCAATTACCATAACATTATCACATTCAAGTAATTAATAATAATTCTTTAGTAACATCAGTAGACAGCCATCTTCAAATTTCCAATTGTCTCTTAAACATCATATTTTCCATTTGCTTGTATTAAATAGAACCCATATTCCCCCAATGGCACTGTGATTTGCAATTTTCATATCTCTTTTCAGTCTCTTTTAGCCAATAATATTCTCTCTTATCCTTCTCTCTTTTTTCCTGTGTAACAATTCAGTGTTGAAGAAGCCTGATCCTTTGTGCTGTAGAGTTTCCCCACGGCCTGGATTTTAATGATAGCATCCCTGTGGGGTAGTTTAACATGTTCCTCATTTGTCTGAATTTCCTGTGACATATTAGTTGAATATAGAGGTTTAATCAGAATCAGGTATGGTTTCATTTCCTCTAGTCTATTTTACAGTGGTGTAGTGTTCTTACATCAGGAGCAAATGTTGCTTTCACTTGTTTCTCTTGTTTGATGCTGGTAGCCATTGATGCTCAGTGCCTCTACTAGTTTATAAGGGATTGAAATGAATATTCCTATTCTGGCATTACTTTTACATTAATTCGCACAATACTTCTAAGGAAAAAATTGTGCTTCATCTACTATTGGGTTAACTAGTGAAACAACTTCTATGGGAAAGTCAAGGTATAAATGGTTGATTCTTACCCTTTATTTACTGGTTCTCAAAATAATGAATTTGTTTTCTAGCCTTTTCCAGTGTTGAGTGATGAGTTGTTGGTATCAGCTCATAGAATTAAACATATTTGATATGTTTCAATCCACAGCAGTTATTATTCTGATCCATGGTGAAGTTTTCCTACTTTAATCATCTAGGCCTCCTCAGCCTCTACTCAGCCTCATACATTTTCTACCCCAGATCTTCAATCAACCATTCGTCCAAGCAACTTTATTTTCTTTAGTGGGAAATAGTATTTTCAGATCAAAACTTAGGATGCTCATTGTTCCTGGAGTTAGTTGTTTCAATAGACATTTTTTTTTTTTTTTTACGGGTAAGGCTATGTCACCAATTTGTACTCATTGTCCCAGTTCAGAATCAGATTGCAGATTTTTTATTTCATGATTTCTGTTTTACGTATATATCTCCTTTCACCTACATTAAGAATCCCAGTTCTCAACACTGAAGATTATAGAATTAGAATACTTCGTTATTTATTGTTACACCAATTTACATACAAAAGAGACTCAGAATAGCAATTCCAGTACTACCCCACCTATATGATTACTGAAAAGAGTTTAAAATTTATTTGTACTTCCTTATGCCCTTATGATGTATCCCTTCAGAAATATTAGGTCAAGTTCTTCTCTTTTAGAATCACATGAAATAGCTCATGTCTTTGTGGTTGTAGTACAAACTGGATTCATATTTAGGATCTTTTTTTTTTTCAGAAATTATCCTTTTTATATTTAATTTTTCTTTATAATTTCAAAAAAAATTACCTGTTTTCAAGATTCAGTCTATAAAACAATTTCTACTTAAAGAAGACTGCTCTCAATCCTTGTCCTCTCCTGCCTGTGTCCTCTTCTCATTGTACATAATTAGTAGGGTCCAGAAATTATGGCATACTCTGCCCTTTTTAAAAAAAATATAGCAAATTTCTGTTGTATAGAAGTGTTTTAAGACTAGCATGAAGAACTCCATATAATCTTCATCTGGCTTTTCATTTGTTGAAATGTTACTACATTAGGCATATCATTTCTTCTCCCTCCCTCCCCCCTCTCTCTCTCTTCACACACACACATATGCATGTGTATGTGTATTTATGTATAATACGCATATGCACACATATACATGCATATACATACATTTATACACACACTATGTAATACATAATAACTAACATATACATATATAATTTTTTTCTGAACCATTAGAGATTAAGTAGCAGACATGATGGTTTCACTACCCCTTATTATTTCAGTGACTTTCTCCTAAAAACAAGGACATTGGGGTGCCTGGGTGACTCAGTCGGTTGGGCATCCGACTTCAGGTCATAATTTCACAGTCCATGAGTTCAAGCCCCACATTGGGGTCTGTGATGACAGCTCAGAGCCTGGAGCATGCTTTGGATACTGTGTCTTCCTCTCTTTCTGCCCTTCCCCTGCTCATGCTCTGTCTCTGTCTCAGAAATAAACATTAAAATTATTATTAAAATTAAATAAAGTAAACATTAAAATTATTATTAAAATTAAATAAATAAATTAAAATAAACATTAATTAAAAAACAAAAACAAGGACATTATCCTTTAAAACTACAGAGTGTCCATCAAAATCACAGAATAACATTGAATTCCATCATCTAGCCCACAGGCTCTATAATGTTTTGCTGATTGTCCCAACAGCATGTTCATAGGTACAGGATACAATCAAGGATTGCATGTTACATTTAGTTGTCTGTTTAATCTCTCAGTTTGGAAAGTTTCCCAGTTTTCCCTTTTCTTTCATTATCTTGACATTTTTAAAGAATATGGCTACTGTGTATACTGTCTCTCAGTATGGGCTTGTCTGATGTTTCCTCCTGATTAGATTCAAGTTATGCTCTTTTTTTTTTTTTGCTTGAATACCACAGAACTTATGCTGTGTTCTCAGTGTCTCAAGAGCTACATTATATGTCCCAGTACTGGTGATCATTTTCTTAACTTGGTTAAGTTTCATTTTTTTTTGAGGTGAAATTTACAACACAAAATTAACCATTTTAAAGTTTTCAATTCAGTGGTATTTAGTGCATTCACAGTGTTTTTCCACCACCATTTCTATTTCGTTCCAAAACATTTTCATCACCTTAAAAGAAAACTCCATCCCTATTAAGCAGTCAATCTTTATTCCCAACTCCCCGTACTACCTGGCAATCACCAATTCATTTTTTGTCTTTATAGACTTACTATTTCTAGATATTTTATATAAATTAAATGATATAATATCTAGCCTTTTGTGTCTTATTTATTTCACTTAGCACATTGTTTGCAATGTCCATCCATGTTTTAACTAGCATATATCAATACTGCATTCCTTTTAATGGCTAAATAATATTCCAATGTATATTTATACAATGGTTTGTTTAATTATTTATCCATTGATGGACATTGGGTTGTTTCTATCTTTTGGCTATTGTAAATAATACTGCTGGAAGCATTTGTGTCTAAATATTGAGTACCTGTTTTAAATTCTTTTGGTTCAGTTGTGGGGTGATGGGGTTATTCTATGTTTAAATTTAGGAAATGTTTTCCACAGTGGTTGGACCATTTTACATTCTAACCAGCAGTTTATAAGGATTCTGGCTTCTCTGCCCACGCCAATACTTGTTATATATATATATATTTAATTATTATTTTAGTGATTATATTGAGTGTGAGAAGTGGGTATCTCATTAGGGTTTTGATTTGCATTTCCCTGATGATTAATGATGGTGAGCATCTTTCCATGTGTTTACTGGCTATTTGTATATCTTTGGAGAAATGTCTATTCAAGTCGTTTGACCATTTCTTCTTTAGGTTGTTTGTCTTTTTGTTGTTGAGTCTTTGTATAGTGAGGATATATTTAATGTTCACTAGTAGCCTTCTGTTATTTTTTCTTTAGTTAATTTGGCTGCCTGAAAGTGACACTTAAAGAAGATCTGACTGGAGGGGAGCCTGGGTTGGCTCAGTGGGTTAAGCATCCAACTTCGGCTCAGGGCATGAACTCATGGTTCATGGGTTCAGGCCCTGTGTCAGGCTCTGTGCTGATAGCTCAGAGTCTGGATCCTGCTTCAGATTCTGTGTCTCCATATCTCTCTGCCCCTCCCCCCCTTGTGCTCACTCTCTCTTTCTCTCTCTCGCTCTCTCTGTGTGTCTCAAAAACAAATAAACATTAAAAAAAAAAAGAACTGACTGGAATGTTTCCTCAGTTCTCACATGTAGACACCAGTTGTTGGATGCAACTTAATATTTCAGAATTATTTGCTTGATTTTAAGTCATTAGTTACCATTTTCTTTGATTGTCTTCTGCCATAAAGCATTGTTGTCAAAACTTTTATTTCAGTCTGGTTTTTTTGTCCTTCATAAATGCCTTGGAATTTTTTGCCCAGATTCCTAGTGGGTTTTTTTTTTTTCACTTTAAATTTTACTAGCATTTGATTAGAATATGTGTTCTTGTTGATCATTTTGGAGATTTTGCCCAAGTATTCAAAGTACTACTCACATGTACATATTTTTAAATCTTTTTTTTTCCATTTGAGTAAAGTTTTTATTTTTAATTTTTATTTTTTGTATTCATTGTGTCCTGTTGTTCTGGCTTTCTTCTTTGAGGACTTACTATAATATGTTGGATTATTTTTTTTTTTTTGCATTCTGTATTTGAGACTTTCTCTCAAATCCTTTGTATCACTTTATTTTTTTTTAATTCTTTTTTTAAAGTTTATTTAGATATATAGAGAGAGAGTGCAGAAGCAGGGGAGGAGTGGAGAGAGAGGGGGAGAGGGAGAATCCCAGGCAGGCTCCACACCATCAGTGCAGACCTGAATGCAGGGCTCGAATGCACAAACCATGAGATCATGTATGACCTGAGCCAAAACCAAGAGTTGGTTGCTTAACTAACTGAGTGAGGGGCCCCTCACTTTATTTTTTTTAACTTAAAAAATGCTTCCTATTTTTATTTTTTATTTCTTTATACCATTAGCCATTGTGTTTGCATTTTTTTCTGGTTTATTTTTCCCTTCTGAAATTGGTTATTTCATTTATTTCTAAATCTCCTGAGTTCTATCACCTAATCTCTGAGTTTTTCTAATTCTTATTGATGCTGTCTTTTCATATCTTCAGTTATGTTCTTGTTTTCTTTTGGTTCATTTTGAAAAATTAGGCTAGAGTTTGAATCTAATTTGTTGGCAAGGCTCTTTGGCATACTTTCATTGCTTCTAAGGGTGTTCTTCTCTCATTTTCTTTTATTTTCTTATTACAACTTTACATGGCACTCATGTAAATACAGTTCCTTTCCCATTTTTAATTTTTAGCATGAGGTGAGGTTGGCTGAAATTTTGAACAAAAGTAATGGCTTACAATATCTTTTCTAGCTTCACATCTCTTAAACTCTGTTTGGTGGTTTTCCTGAAGAGACAAATTATAGCTTCATACTTTCAGATTTATCCTGGGCTTGTCTCCTCCCCCCAGTTTTTCTAGACTTTTTCTTTAGTCACTATTATTCCAGTTTACTTCAATTTGTTTCTATTCCCAGAATTTATCTTTAATGGGAGACTTCAATGTGTTGCTTTTAGAAAATCTTAGGGTCCAAATTGCCCTGACCCTTTTGAACCTTAACACCAACCTCTGCTCACTTTTAGTGAGTTGGAATGAAAAAATGCCCTCTCAGTTACTGTGGTTGTCGCTGAGAACCTGTTGACTATTTTGGTGTGTTAAATGGACTTTTGATTTCCTTTATTATCTCTGTCACCAATGCTGATACCATGACTGTCTCTGGCTGTCAATGGTTTATGCTCGCTCAAATGCATTATGTAATTCTTGGAGATATTCTATTAGTTTTTTATTCTTTGTAGGAAATTCTATGCTGCATAAAACACTTAGCTTCTTAAAACTATAGCCAGTCATTACCTCTCAGTTTTTGTGTGTCAGAAATTCCACAGACCTCCTTAGCTATGTTCCCTGCTTAGGGTATCACAAGGCTGAAAGTAAGTGTTGGCCATGTTACCAGTGGGAGAATCTACATTGTCTTGTTCCTTGGATTCCCCAAGGGAAAATTTACATGGATAACCATGCTGGAATAAAGAAGGCCAAAAGGAAAGTGGCAAGCACAAAGCAGTTTGTTAAAGCTAGGGTGCACTCTCAAGGTGGGAGAAGGGGCGGGTTGTTTGAGGTGGAACCAGCCTTAGGTTGTTTTGGGATTGGATATTTGTTGTGTCTCTCTGGGCTGGGAGGAGCATTGTCATACCATGGGGTGGTCTCTAATGGAGGCTGCTCCCAATCATTTGGGGAACTCCTCCCACAGATTGGGAGGGGGAGTTTTTGACCCAGGAAAGTTTGTACCAGAACCAACATGGCAGCCTTCCTCCACTGGGTGGAGCTGAACCCACCCTGCAAATGCATTATAATGAGCCTAGGGGTAACCTTGGGACAGATGTAGAAGAGAACACAAGCTCTGCACTTGATCTGTCAGCCCAAGGACTTGGAAGCCACAAGGTCAGGATGCCATTCCCCTGGGTTTTTAATCTGTAGCTTATTTATCACTGTCCTTGCCTCTAGTTCCTGTTTCTCTTTCCCCTTCAAGAACTTGGAGCGTTCCTTCTATTGCTCATCCAGCTTCTGCCTAACAGCTGGACTACATTGTCATCCGTAGGTTCTCCTAGGAAACCATCTGCTTCCAAGACCCCTCAGGTTGTTGTCAGAATTCATTTCCTTGCAGTTGTACAATTCATAGCAAAGCCAACAAAGAAGAGACAAAGTCTGTTCTTCCTGGAATCTTTAATTTTAGGGAAAGCCTTGGCTCTCTTCATAGGCAGTGCATAACATGGCTCTTTGCTTCTTCAAAGCCCAAAGGAAAGACTCTCTCTTTTCAGAAAGGGCCCAGTCCCTTTTTAAAGGTCTCTCACTTGATTAACCAGGTCCACCCAAGATAATTTCCCTTTTGGTTAACTCAAAAGTAAACTATTGTGGGACCTTAATTGTCGCTGCAAATTCTTCCATCTTTGCCATATGACTTAAGGTAATACTGAGAGTGATAACCTATTATGGTCACAGCTCCTGCACTCAGCGATTGTACAGAGTGTGTACCCTAGCAGGCAAGAATCTTGGGGCTATCTTAAAATTCAGCCGTGTCACCGAGTTTGTTGGTTTTCTTCCTGTATTTTTAACTTTGATAACTTTGTCTTTTTTTTTAATGGAAGAATTCATAAACTATGCAACCATTATCACCTTTACAAAAAATTTTGCAATGATTTTTTTTGTTTGTTTCTTAACAAAACTTAACAGGAGATACGATAATACCAAGACACTATAACATCATAGATGTGATCTTTCTATCAGAGTGTAGGCCTTTGAACCCTCATCATTTTATTTGGGGATTACCTTTCTTGCTGATTTAGATGCTTCTCTCAAACTCCCATTATAGAAACCTGTTCATGTCTCTGTCCCAGTAATTAGTACATTTTATTGTCTGTTTTCTTTTATCAGTGGTTTCCAAAGTAGGACACATGAATCCCTGTGGGGAATTTAAGGGGAAAAGAAATGCTGAGATTTTTATTAAGAATCAATTTTTTTTAATTTTTTATTAAAAAAATTTTTTTTTAACTTTTATTTATTATTGAGAGACAGAGACAGAGCATGAGCATGGGAGGGGCAGAGAGAGGAGGAGACACAGAATCTGGAGCAGGTTCCACGCTCTGAGCTGTCAGCACAGAGCCCGACACAAGGCTCTAACTCACAAACTGCAAGATCATTACCTGAGTCGAAGTCGGACCCTTAACTGACTGAGCCACCCAGGCACCCCCAGAATCATTTTTATCTCATACTTTTCAATTTGTATTTTTAGGCAAATTTAATAACATATATATACTTTATATTAAGAAAGTGGCATGTACATATATTTATAACTGAATATAATGTATTATACACAGGCATATATTAATTTGTATGTGTTTGGGCATATGCTCAAACATTTTCTATATATAGTCTTCATAAAGAAAAATATTTGAAACCACTTTTTTAATACTGAAGTACTTTAAGAGGGACTATGTATTTCTATTTCTATATCCTTAACACTTGGCATATAGGTAAGAATATAATCTGGCTGTTGTGCAACAAAGCTAACATGTTTTATTACTTACCTGAACCACAGCATTAGTCATCATGGTACCTTCTTTTTTTTTTTTTCCAGAGTTACCTTACCAGTTCTGCTAGCATGACTTTTCTAAGATACCCTTGTTTTTAGTATGTGAAAACCATCAAATTATGTTTTTTATATTATGCATTAATATCTGTTAGCTGACAGACTATTATGAGGCAATGCCCCTGAATCATTTATAGAAATATGCTTTCCAGGCTACATTTTTTTATCCAGGAATGAAGACCATTAAGAGCTAAATTTATTGATTCCTTTTGAGAATGTTCTTCAGACCTCTTTAAAATTCAGAGCCCACACCACACAGTCTAATCGGCTGTTGCACATATCAAGTTGAAGTAACAATTGATCATACATTGGTATCATCTGTTGCTTGTATTGAGAGGTGAAATAGCATTTATTTTTCCACTTTGGCTTCAATATTTTTTTGGCAATCCAAGTGCTTGGAGTTGTAAGTTACACCCTCATAAAAGACTAAGGAGATTTTGTTTTTAATTGACTATTCAAAATCTCTAGCAGTTCTGAGATCAAATACCAGTTACTAGTGTGTTGTATCATATCATCCAAAATCAGATGTTAATTCCCCAGAAGTGCACACACTATGCCTATAGATCAGCTGTGAAACATACATAGTTTCTGGCTATCAAGAGTTTTTTGGTTGTGTTTTTGGCCCCACTGAGTGCAGGATTTAAAATTAAACATCAATTTATGTGGACATTTTTGATGGTTTTCATTAGCATTGTTTAGAACCATTACATTTAGTTCACCTTAAAGAAAAACATCTTACTAATGAAAGAAAATAAAGTAATTTTAATTAAAAGCAAAAGGATTACAAACTGATGCTGTAAGCTAAGATTTACATATTAACAGTTTGCACTATGAGTTGATGAATGTAAAAAAAATACATAAAGTAAGAAACTAAAATCTCAGCAATTTAAACATTGACTACTAAGAAGGACCCAACTATAGCTGCCTACCAGATAATCCAATCAATGGCATAATCTAACGTTAATATTCACTTGAATATTTTTAAACATTAAAACAATTGTACTGCATAGTGCTTCTCATAGACCAGGTCAGGAAGGGATCAAACCAACATGACAAGTAAGCACAATGCATTTTTAAGATGTCATACTCTCTGGTTTTGGTGGTTACAGAAAAATGGGACTTGAGCTGCATGGTTACCCAGGTTTTTCTTTTGTGGTAACGGGAACCAGCCTAAGGCATGAAGAAAAGGACAGATACAGGAATTTTTGCTTTAAGACTATTTTTAAAAAAGTGTTGTTTGCTTTTTTTGAATCAATAATAATATTAGTACAGAACTATAATATATAATTGCTTAGAAAGTGTCCAAAGGAGAAACTTTGACTCACAATTGATGCCCAAGTTTGCCTCTCATTCTTTGCCTTTACGAACCCACAGAACACTTATCTCTCACCTTCTCTCAAATCTCCTACCCCCCACAATTCATCCATAAGTAAGAATTTTTGGCTTCACCCTCAAAATACATGCACAGTCTGGCCAATTTTCACTTCTGTGGGGCCAACAGCTTAGAAAACCCTGCCTTCATGTATTGTTTCCCCCAGGCCTCTTGCTCAGCCTTCCTGCTTTCACTCTTACACCAACATTCCCTCCCTACAATGGTTTATTTATTGCCAGAGTGATACTTTTTAATAAAAAGTCAGATTAAATCACCTTTCTGCTAAATATTTCCATTGTCTTCCTTTTATACTTAAAACAGAACTTGTACCTTGTTACCATGTTTATGAAGCCCTCCAGAATCCAGGCCCTTCTGACCTCTGCTCCTCTACTTTCCTCCTGACTTGCAGCCACTGTATACTGGCTTCCTCACTATTTTTTTAAATGCCAGGCTTTCCCCTGCTCTTAGTCTTGTAGATATCTCCTTGACTTACTATTTCCCTGACTCAGGTCTCTACTTAAAAGTCATCTTACCTTCCCTATCCAAACCCTCATTCTAAAATTGTACTTCATCATCACTTTCTACCCCTTTACCCTGCCTCACTTTTTATAGTACTTTTCACTGCCTAAGATTGTTATATATTTTTATTTATTATTTGCTTCCCACCATCCTGCTCTCCCTGGAATATCATGAGGTCGGGCATTTGTCTTCTTCAGTTATGCCTTCCCAGCACTCAGATCAATGCTAGGAACCAGGAAAGTGTTCAGTAAATATCTGTGAAAAAGAAGAAGGAAGAAAAAGGAAAGAAAAGGAGGGAAGGAACCAAGGAAGAAGGAAAGGGTCATTTCTTCAGGGCCTCTTTTCAATGTCCTCCTAAAAGGAAAAAAGAAAAAAAAGCAAAACAGAACAAAACAACTATTTCCTTCTACTCACTACCCATCTGACAACTGATGTGTGAGATTTTCCACACTAAGCAGTTTTCCAGTTCTTGGTTGACACCAACTGGATGTCCTCCAATTTAACTAAGTTATGACAGTGTCTGCCCAGAGTTACCACAGACCTCATAGGTGAATGGCTTGGTCCCACAAGAATACCTCTACTTCAGACACCAATCACAAGTCCCAGGTTGTGTCACCTGGACTTCTGACTACCCCACTATAAATGAGGGGTTCCCATGCCCTCCTCTTCTCATTCAATAGCTTGCTGAAATGTCTCACAGAACCCAGTGAAACTGTTTACCTCCCATCACCAATTTATTACAACAGACATTTTAAAGACGCAAATGAATAGCCAGAAGAGGAGATCCATACAGTGAGGTCTGGAGGGAAGTCCCTGTGGAGTTTGGGGTGAGCCACCCTCCTAGCACATGGATGCATCTTGTCTGCCAGCCCAGAAGCTCTCTAACTAAACCCCTTCCTTTAAAGAGTTTTATGAGGCATGGTCAGTTAAATCATTAACCATTGGTGGTGAGTTCGTTCTCCAGCCCCTCTTTCTTCCCCAGAGGTCCAAGGGTAGGACTGAAAGTTCCTACCTTCTAACCTAATCCTGTGGCAACCAGAGCCCCCACCCCCATCTCCTGGAGCCACCTCATTAACATTAACTCTGGTACTGTTGCAAAGGGCTCATTTAAGTAACAAAAGTTTTAGGAGCTCTATGCCAGGAACCAAGACCAAGACCAAATATGTATTTCTTATTGTATCAAAATATCATTGCCTTTTAGCTGGAATGATCTTCTCTTCTCTCATATGCCTTTATCTCCTTGTCTCTTTTGATACTTTCACTCTCTACTATTTATTATTTATATATATGCACATATTAAATCTTTACTTGTTAGACTGTCCTGTCCTTAAAGCCAAGTCCTGCTGTCTTTGATTCCCCAAAGTAGAATATCATAGGGCATTAATAAGTAATTGTTTAATGAATAGATGACACAACTCAGCCATGCTCAGGTGGGCTTTTTGTGTGAGAGGCATTCCAAAAGTGAGAATGAATTTTAATATTATTATCCTTCCTACCTTTTTGCTCAGTTTCTTCCAACGATTCTTTGTCACACCAAGTTCAAATAAGCTAATCAGGCACAGACTGTTTAAGTAACTTTGGGTAAATATCAAGCTAATCTAAGGGTGGACTGACCCTGCCTCTATTTCATATTGATAGAAATGTTTTGTAGATATCCAAAAAATGTTTAAGTGCATAGCCATATTCTAAAGAAGGAAACAGAAATGTAAAGCTGGGATAGAAGATACGGCCTCGGGCTTGCTTAAAACAGGGTAGCTGACATCCAGCTGCATACATAAAGCTTGAATGTTGCTCCCACTGTGGCAGAGAGATTAAAAACAAAACAAAACAAAAGCAGAAACAAAAAACCTGTCAGCACCCAGGCAAGCAGTTTGGACACTTTTGTCTGTATGAAGTCTTTGATAGGAGAAAAATCATCATCAGGCTTAAAAATGAAATGAGGGGATTTCTAATATATACTACCAGTGTGTACAAGAAATTCAGTCTAACATTAATGTAAAATCTTATCCAGAACCAACCAGAGTTCAAAAACAATGGTGCAGGTACATTTCAGGTCCCTGATTACATCTCATCTTTAAGCATCTCATTGGTTAATGTGAGTCACATGCCCAAGCCCAAAGCCAGCCACCATGAGGTTGTGTATATATAATACTACAACGAGAGAGTGGAGAATTGCGAACAGTAATTCATTCAACTTCAGTAAGAATCCAATAGGAAATAAGAAAGGACAGAAAGAGGAAACAAACAAATGTGTACTAAGGAATAGGTAAACACAAAATAAATTTGCATGAACAAACCCAAATACATCAATAATCACAATAAATGCAAATAGATAAAATTGGTTAAGGACATGCTATTAGGGGCGCCTGGGTGGCTCAGTTGGTTTAGCATCCGACTTTGGCTCAGGTCATGATCTCACAGTTCATGGGTTCAGGCCCTGTGTTGGGCTCTGTGCTGACAACTCAGAGCCTGGAGCCTGCTTCCAATTCTGTGTCTCCCTCTCTCTGTGCCCCTCCCCCACTCACACTTTGTCTCTCTCTCAAAAATAAATAAACATTAAAAAAATTAAAAAAAAAAAAGGACATGCTATTAGACTGGAATAAATATAAGTTAAGCTATATGCTATTTAGAGAAGACATACCTAAATGTTCACAGTGCTTAAAATTATGTTATTGCTTTCAGTGTTTTTATGCCATTACAATAAGTCTTGTTGCATATATATATATATATATATATATATGCATTTTTATATATATGTATATATATAGAATCTAATACAAAATGCCTCCATTTTTATGGTAGATATATTCCACAAATATTCAGTACTTAAAAAGTTTGGGGGAGATGCTTTTTGGAGGGGGGGAGAACTCTCTATAAATTATCTTCTCAAGTTAGGAATATCACTAAATTATCATTTTTAAAATCCTACTGTTCTTTAAAAACCATATCCCATTCGTTTTCATGTCCCTAGGGGATTAGAGTTCTCACCAAGTATTGGTGTTCAATAAATGCTTGGAAGTCATAGTGAGCTGATAATCCCGACATTCCGGAGAATAAATAAATTTTAGAAAAAGTGAAACCCTCTGCTGTTGGGAAGGGATAGATTTCATGCATGAGAATCTAAAACTCATGGATTTTACTAGTGGAGAAATCCCTAGCCCTTCACTGAAAGCACATTTATAATTTTATATGGCATTCTGGTTAGCTTGATTCCCTAGGTTTCTGGTAGCAAATAGAACCATTAAAGTTAGAAAAAGGGAAAAAGAATTTATTCTAGAGAAATGCTTAAGCAAAGACATACATATAAACTTGTCTTCACAGCATTCTTTCTATATACCTAAACCAGAAAATATCTATTAATTGGAGTTGGGTTAAATAAATTTTAGTGAATCTATACTTGGAATGGTAATCAATACCCCTTCTATCTTTACTGACTTATAATTGACAAATAAAAGTTACATGTTTCATGTGTACCTCTTGATGATTTAATACAGGTAAGCATTGAAATGATGTGAAATGAAATGTGTCAAGTCAATTAACATATTCATCACCTCACCTTTTTTGTCTCGCGAGAACAAGCGCGAGAACAAGCGAGATTTACTCTCTTTTACAATACATTATTAACTATTTGCCGTACTGTGAATTCAATTCTCAGAACTTACTCATTTTATAACTGAAAATATGTATCCTTTGACCAGCATCTCCTCATTTCCCTCACCCCTGGCGCCTGGCAACCACTATTCTACTTTCTATTTCTATGAGTTTGACATTTTTATATTTCACATGTGAGATCATGTAGTATTTGTCTTTCTTTGTCTGACTTACTTCATTTAGCCTCGTGTACTCCAGTTTCATTCATGTTGTTATAAATGGCAATATTTCCCTCTTTTCATATGACTGAACAATATTCCATATACACACCATATTTTCTTTACCCATTCATTTGTTACCCATTCATCTGGACCCGTAGGTGGTTTCTACATCTTGGCCATTGTAAATAATGCTGCAATGAATGTTAAGAGTACTGATAACTCATTGAGATCCTGATTTCATTTTTTTGGACATACATTCAGAAATGGGTTTGCTGGATAATATGGTAGTTCTATTTTTTAATTTTTTGAGACACTCCCATACTTTATTTCATAATGGCTGTTCTAATTTACATTCCCACCAACAGTATGTTAGGTTCTTTTTTTTCACAACTTCCTTCAATACTTATCTCTTGCCTTTTTGATAATAGCCACCCTAATAGGTGTGAGGTGATATTTCATTGTGGTTTTGAGTTGCATTTCCTTGATGATAAGTGACATGGAGCACCTTCTCATATACCTCTTGGCCATTTGTATGTCTTTGAAAAAATATCTATCTGGGTCCTTTGACCATTTTTTAATCAGTTGATTGATTGATTGCTATTGAGTTGTATGAGTTCTTTGTTTATTTTGGATATCAACCTCTTATCAGACATAAGTTTTGTAAATATTTTCTCCCAACCCATAAGCTGCCTTTGTATTTTGTTCATTATTTTCTTGTAAAGAAGCTTTTCACTTTGAGGTAGTACTGCTTTATTTTTGCCCTTGCTTTTGCTATCATATGCATATGTCTTAACCAATTTCAAGCATCATTTGCCCTATGTCCTACTTCTATGGTTTTGGGTTTTTGAGTTAATTTTTGTGAGTGGTATAAGATAAGCGTCTAATTTCATTTTTTTTTTTCATGTGGATAGCCAGTTTTCCCTGCATCATTTATTGAAGAGACTGTCTTTTCCAAATTTTTGTTTTTGGCACCCTTGTACAAAGATTAGATAATAGCGTATGGGTGGGTTTATTTCTGGGCACTCTATTCTGCTCCTTTGTGTCTGTTTTTATGTCAGAAACATACTGTTTTAATTAATATAGCCTTGTAATATAGTTTGAACTCAGGAAGTGTGATGCCTCCAACTTTGTTCTTCTTTCTTAAGATTGTTTTGGCTATTTGTGGTCTTTTTTGGTTCCATACAACTTTTAGGACTTTTTATTCTATTTCTGTCAAAAGTGCCTTTGGAGTTTTCTTAAGGATTATATTGAATCTATAGGTTGCTTTGGACAGTATGGACATTTTAACAATATTAATTCTCCCAATCTGTGAACATGAGATAGCTTTCCATTTTGTTTGTGTCTTTTCAATACCATTTATCTTGTCTGTTTTTTACTTTAGTTTCATACTACTGTCTATTTATCCCTTCAGGTACAATAATATTTATCTTATAATTTAAAGGCTCCAGTGTTGAGTACATAAATATGTTACCATTCTCATATTTTTTTAATGAGTTGACCTCTTTGTCATTTTATGGTGACCTTCTTTGTCTCTTTTGACAGATTTTGACACAAAGTCTGTTTTGTGTCATCTGATATTTGGATAGCCCCTGACACTCTCTTTTGGTTTCTATTTCCATGGAATATATTTTTCTATCCCTTCACTTTCATTTTATTTGTGTCCTTAAAGCTAAGTGACTCTCTTATAGGCAGCATATTGTTGGGTTTTACTTTTTATAATTTTTTTTTTAACATTTATTATTGAGAGACAGAGACAGAGCCTGAGCATGGGAGGGGCAGAGAGAGGGGGAGACACAGAATCTGAAGCAGGCTCCAGGCTCTGAGCTGTCAGTACAAAGCCCGACATAGGACTCGAACTCACAAACCGCGAGATCATGACCTGAGCCAAAGTCAGACGCTTTACCGACTGAGCCACCCAGGCGCCCCTGGGTTTTACTTTTTAATCCATTCAATCATTCTGTAATGTTTGGAGAATTTAATTTTAATGTAATTAAATATAGGTAAGAACTTACTATTGCCATTTTGTGAATAGTTTTCTGACTCATATAGTTCATTTGTTCCTTTTTTCCTCTTTCTATCTTTCTTTGTGATTTGCCGATAGGGGCTGGAACCAAGTCACAGGGCTGGCTGCTCTAGGGGCAAAGATAGACATTCTTCCTGTCAGAAGTTCCCACAGATTGGGGCAGAGCTGGACTAGAGCCAGGTCATAGGGCTGCTTTAAGATCTGAGTTGGACCAAAGTCAGTGGGCCTTCCTCTGGGAGTGTAGATGGACTTGTCTCCCACTAGTTTCCTGGGAAGGCAGAACCACTCCTATAATGTATCTGAAAGAGGTAAGAGCCAGGTTAAAGGGCTGCTTCAACATCCAGGACAGACTAAGGGTAATGGGGGTACACATGCGTGTGTCTTTTGATAGGTCCCTAGGTGGCTAGTACTGCCTTTGGCCCACAGCTGAGAGGAACAGAATTAGAGGGCCATTTCAGGCTCTGCAATAAGACTGAGGTTGGCTGGCTTGCCTCAGGGCACAGATGGGTGTGTCTCCTGCCCAGTTTCTGGGTAGCAGGTCCATTCCTGGACATGGCTGAAAGGGGCAAGACCCTAGTTATAGGGCCTTCACAGGACTTGTAGTAGGTTGGTTGATGGGCCAGTCTCTAGGGGTCAGGTAGGTATAACTCTGGGCGTTGCTTAGGAGAAGAGGACTGCTTCTGGCCTGTGACTGAATCCCAAACTCCTACAAAAGCACTTTTGTGCATGGATGGCCTACCAAATTATTGTTGCTGAGGTGGACCATTCTGCCATCTTGTTGATGTCACTCAGCCAATAATTGACCTTTAAAGATGAGACCAGAAAGTACATAAATACACACATGCACATGTGCACACACACAGATACTCTGTGCATGTGTGTATTCTGTAACATTCTACACCAGATTGCTATCAGTGGTCAGTGTGATCTTGAAGGAATGGTTTCTGGGGGAAGGGACAACTGGAAGAAGGGTGGAATGGGGTAGTAGTTAACCTGAGGAGATGAGTCTTTATGTAGAATGTAAAATACTAAAAACAGGCTACACTGAGTACTATTTATGGGTAAGGAGATGCAGGAAAACCATAGTGAAATAAGACTGCTTTGCACCAAGCAGTATTAGGTGATAAGAGAGGGGAGTCATTTCTATCTTATTCACTGATACATTTCCTGTATTTTTCTAACAATAAAAGGTACAACCATGACAGGTGAGACGATTCAAAAGTGAAGAAATGGCATAGAAGGGCTAAACAAGTTTTAAAAAAATGAGTAAAATTAAGGTGAACTGTGGTGTGACGTGCATGGGTCCTAAGAGTCCTAAAAACCAGAACAGATTAAAAAACAACAACAATAACATAATTTATGTCTGTTGTTGGGAAGCTATAGAAGTCATTTTGCATTGAGTTAAAGACAGAGGGGATAACTGCTTCTTTCCACATCACACCGAGTTGCAATGTGTCTTTAGCCTCTTGCCACTCTGTGATAGTCCCCCATCTTTCATGACCTCCACTAGTCATGACCTCATGATAGTCATCTTTCATGACCTCCACTAACACTTTTGAAGAGTTTGGGACAGATATTTTACAGTATGTCTCTCAATTTAGGTATGCTTGCTGTTTTGTCATAATTAGATTGAGATGGTAAAACAGAAATTAAGATAAAAGCTAGGTTGTCCAAATATAATGTAAACTATCTGAAAAATTACTGATACAATTACTGCAATACCTCAATCCTCCAGGATAAATGAGGCTTTAATGTGTGTTGTGCAGAATCAAACAAACAAGAATTTCTTTTGATATTATAGTATTTCAACTTTGTAATAACTCTTGCCTTCAATTTATTGCCTACATTGTATGTTATGGCTACAAATTTTGATTTAATGGTAGCGTTCACTAGCCCTTTAGCATCATTTTTGCAAGAATTAGAAGGTATTCAAAACATCCAGACTTAATTGTTTGCTATCAACTTGAAAGTAGAACCATAAATTATCTTATACTTTGTTACTCAATACTTTGTCACAAAGATTATTTTTGGTAGAAAAAAAAAGATGAGATTCCACTTACACCATTATTGGGAATTTTCATTTCTATTAATGGCATAATGATAGAATAATTCCTATTAATCAGTCCCCAGATGTATGTCAGGACTTTATGCTCAGCATGGTGTTAAGAACTGTAGGAGGAAGGGGGTAGCTAGGTGGCTCAGCTGGTTAAGTGTCTGACTTCAGCTCAGGTTATGATCTCACAGCTCTTGAGTTTGAAACCTTTGTCAGGCTCTGTACTGACAACTAGGAGCCTGGAGCCTGCTTCTGATTCTGTCTCCCTCTCTCTCTGCCCCTCCCCACTCATTCTCTCTCTCTCTGTCTCTCGCTCTCTCTCTCAAAAATAAATAAAGATTAAAAAATATTTAAGAAAACAAGAACTGTAAGAGGAGAGATAGGGAAATAGAGGTGTTAGAAGTGGCCTATATCCTGGTTTGCCTACCCTGGTCTGCTTACATAGAGAGCAAATGCATTCAGCTAGCATCAAAAGCCTTATTGGGACAAGTGGAACACTGCATTGGCATTCCACACATCAGAACGTGGAGATGAATATAACTGACATCTGCATAGCACTTCAGTGTTTACAAATTCTTGCCCAAATCTTTGATCCTCCCACAATCACTGTATTTAGGACAAAGCACAAGATTTCTCTTGAAGTTTTCTAGCACATATAATACATGGTAGCTATGTATCTTGTCCTCTACAAGCCCCTTTACATGCTCTTTCATTTAATCCTAATTATAAAGTCAGTGATTATTATGACCTTCAAAGTTTGAGAAGCTGAGGCTGAGGAGGGTTGATATTTAACTAAATCACTCTCAATTTTGTTGCGGGGAATGAAACCAAGGTTTGCTCTCCTCTAAACCCAGTGAGTGCCCTTGCCAGTATTCCACAGCTCTAGGAATCCAATCTTCGGCGCTCTTGCTCAGACTTGGGTTTCATTACCTGGCATCTGGGAACCTCTGCAGTGGGTGTTTGCATTCAGGCTCAATGGTCCGCTCACATTGAATCTACTAGAAGCGTATCCGAAAGGGGAAACTGGAAAGGCCATATTATCTTAATTAAAGTTAACCCAAAGGACGGAAAAGAGAAAGGCCTGAAACTGCCTGGTTTACTTTGAGCCCAGGTGCAGTGCTGTCCACCAACGTGCTGCCCACCTGCTGTGGTTTGGTTGAATAAATCAATAAAGTTCCTCCCTTTCTTGTTTAAGCTAGAATCGATTTTTCTTTATTTGGAATTAAAAGAGCCCTGGCCGATAGAGCTCTGTAAGTTTAAAATAATGCAACAGATCTAAAATGGCTTCTGTTTACTGAACAAGCAAACATTTTGACTTAGACTTTACAATGATGGGTTGACAGTTTAAGATCATTGGTTTTCAAAAACATGAAAAATAGCCTTTTAAAAAAGTAGGTGGAGATGTCAAATGTCAGCTAATAACTTTATTTCTTTTAATTTTAGAATGCCAGTAAAATTATTCTTTCAATAATAATTACAGAGGTTAAATTCTTTGTGTGCAAAGTAAAATAATGGACACATTTGAAATTAAAACAATGGGTGGTAGCATTTAAAATTTATATGTAAATGTCAAAATTAATTTTCTTCCCTTTGATGTTTGTGAATAAAAAAATATAGAGACCTCATACACAAATACAATTTTCTTTCCATAACGTAATGTGGCTTTTCATTGTTATTTTCATCTTCGCTTATGATGTTTAGTCACATCTGGTCAATGGAGGTAAGGCACTTGAGGTTTTAGGTCATATAGAAAGTCACTAACATTAATTATTAGTTATATTCTGGGAATTTTATAAACTCAAGAGTGAAAGAATTAATAAAGTTGCAATAGTGTATGACCAATTTGCTTTGTAAATAAAATGATATGTAGATGTTATATTTGTAAAAATAATATGGAAAACACATCCTAAGAAAGTTTTGTTTTCAGTGAAAGTATGTAAAGTATCTGAAATCTTCTTTTTGTTTTGGTTTAGTATCTAGGAAAGTGCTGAGATGCTTTTGGGAAAATAAGATAGACCAGACAGCCTGAGTCTGAATCTCCCACTTAACTAAAAAAATGACTGCAGACAAGTTTCTCACTCTGTTTCCTCATGGGTAAAACAGGGTTATAATCGTACCTGCAGAATAGCATTGTTCTGAGGATTATTGAAGATGTTTGTAAAGTGTAGTAAACAGTATTTGGCTTGTAATAAAATCTAATAGTTGATAACAAGTCTTATGATGCAACTAAATCAAAGAAGCTTTTATGTGCTTTGCTAATTAAATAATAGAACTATAAAATTCATTATTTCTTTTTAAGTTCCACATTTCATTTGAAAGATCAGATTTTTCTTTCTCTCCATGTCACTCTGAAAAACAGCCTGTTTTCAATTTTATATCAGAGGAGTTATCAAGGAAACAAAATCTGATGGGTAAACGGTCTTAGAAGAGCGAAAGTCTAGGTGCCCTGTAAAGAGAACAATAACAACAAAAAAAAAAGTCAACTATTCATAGTTTTAACTATTAACATGTTTTAACATGTTCTGGATTTGTGTAATGGTCTCGGAGGGAAGACACACTAGGGAAATAAGAATTAGCAGGTATCCAGAGAGATGTGATGAAGAATTTGCTAAAGCTGGGGTGCCAGGGTGGCTCAGTAGGTTGAGCGTCCAACTCTTGATTTTGGCTTAGGTCATGATCTCACGGTTCATGAGATCCAGCCCTGAGTTGAGCTCTGCACTGACAGTGCTGAGCCTGCTTGGTATTCTCTCTCTCTCTCTCTCTCTCTCTCTCTCTCTCTCTCTCTCTCTCTCTTTCTCCCCCTCCCTTGTGCACGTGCATGCTTTCTCTCTCTCTCAAAATAAGTAAATAAACATTAAAAAAAAAAAAGTCCATCCTGTCTTGATTAACCTGTTGGGGCAGGGGTTGGCAAAATGTCTTTGCACTGGATGTGTGCTTCTGGGGTCTCCCAAGCCCTACAGCCCCTTATTGTTGCTGCCAGGATTGACATGTTTATTTTACCTCCTGATTCTTGAAGGCTTCTGAATGCTCACCATCCTATCTAAAACGAAGTAAGCCACATTGTAGAAGTTAAGTGGGAACTCCCCATGGTGTTTTAATTAATGTTAAAATCAATGGCCACCATTTTATCATAAGAAAAAAAGGATGGTGCAACTCTAGAACCTGAGGCATTAAGCAAATATAGAATGGGGCACCTGGGTGGCTCAATCAGTTAATTGTCCGACTTCAGCTCAGGTCATGATTTCACAGTTTGTGAGTTTGAGCCCAGCATTGGGTTCTGTGCTGAAGAGCCTGAAGCCTGCTTTGGATTCTGTGTCTCCCTCTCTCTTTGCCCCTCTCCTGCTTGCTCTCTCTCTCTCTTTCTCTCTCTCTCTCAAAAATAAATAAACATTAAAAAAATTAAATTAAAATGAAGTTTTTCTCACTGAGAGCAGTATTTTATCAGTTTATATTATTAGAAATTTAGATTACAAACCTGGATACAGTTCTTTGAAAGTCTTTTTTGTTAAAAAAAATGATTTATAAAATAGCTTAAACTAAGAACAATAAGAATTTCTCATTCTAATTGTAGATGAGAATGAAATTCAAAGTACATCGCTAATCATTCTAATCATATTTACTTTTTTTCAGAAAGGAAAAGTCAATTGAATCTTTTCTTCTTTTCTAAAAGATAGTTCTAGAATGATTTTTAAAAATCAGCTGTGGCATTTCATTTTCTCTCCTGTCTACAGGCAGTTTCTGATATCTTCCCCCATTTTCTATTTCTACTTAGGCCTTTACTACCTTTGGCCCAGACTGTGACAGTACACCCTTAGTTTGATCTCCCTGTTTTGTAATCTCTGTTTATTCAAATAGTCTGATTCTCTGCTGCCAGATTAATATTGGTAAAACACATTTCCTTGATCAATATTCATTATCAATATTTGTCAAATATTTCCACCCTAAATTTAATTGGGAGAGCTGATTGCTCCATAAAGCTAACCAAGAGGAACATTCTGCCTTCCTTGAACTTCTGGACCACACCTATCTCATAGGCACATGGCAATTATCCATAATCACATTGCATCACAGTAATTTGTGCATATGCCACATTCTTTTCAGTCATTACACTGAACTAGTGTGCTGGAAAATGCCAAACTCTGTGCTTGTTTAATCATAAGCAGTCAATAAATTTTTATTTAAAATTTTAAGGTTGTGCATTCCAGGTTGGCAAATGTTGCCTGCTAGGATGTAGCCAGATTCTACAAAAAGATCCTGTATCTTTCTACCTAAAACTGACATTATTTTCCAGAATATTTAAGAATCTTGGCTATTGAATAGTGGATTTTGAATTACAGAATTGTAAGAATATAAAAGAATTGCAAAGCAGACTCCAACTGATGAAGTCACCTGCCAGTTTTCTAAAGTTTTCTAATGTCTCTTTGTTTTGTCTAATTTGTAAAAAAATATAACTTTCTAATTGCCACATAGGGTAGGGTTTTCACTTCACGCAGAGTTATAACTTTGAGAATCTTAATATTCTTAGTTGATGGATCTCAGTGCCTATCTTGTTTTTTTTTCCTTTGGCTGCTACACAAACCTTGAATTTCATTCTGCTCTGCATTCAATTCCACATTCCTTCCTCAGGTTCCTCCATCATGCCATCTATCTAGGTCTCTTGGTGGATAAAAATTAAAAACAAAAAACAACAATAACAAGAAAAGCTGAATTAAGAATTGTTAAAAAGACATTAAAAGCAGACAAGGGAGACCTAGGTGCAGAGCATGTATTTCACTGTGAATAATTGGGAGAATGAGTCAGAGACGATAAACATGAGGAGACTCCAGAAAGGCTCATTTGTGAGTGGCTAAAGCAAGGGCTATGTTTCTCTACTCTACTAAAAATATGATTATGTACCAAATGCTCCAACAATCATTAGCCTTGATTTTTAAAAAATACTATTTTTGATTAGCAATTTAAAAAGGCATCTTTTAGGCCTCTTTTAATTTTTTTTAACTTCCTACCATAGACTTCTTTCCACGGCTCTGTTAGTACAACTACCATTTAATAGAAGTCTCTCAGTTTTAGGACATTTAGGTTGGTATGGTATGGCATTATTAGAGATATTTTCATTTTATTTATGTTCTATTCTTTTACTATTTTTTCCATTCTAAATCATAACTAATCCTAGAATTTGAAATGAGTCTTTTAACTTCCTGATGAATTTTATAAGTGGGTGGAGAAAGGCAGTAAAACAAAACTGAACATGTCAGTTGAATTTAAGATTTAATTTCAGCCGCTCCTGCAAGGAATGGTCATTGAAGATCTTCACCCTTGTTTATGATGACAAGTTTTCATGTAGTAAATCTGCAGATCCTTCAGCTATTTTCCCACCTTTCCTTATCAATGAGCCTCTTAATGAAGCTAAAATGTCTCATATTCACTTCCTATGTTCAGTTTCAATCATGGTCCAGCCATGAGACCCAATTCTCCTTCAGAGCTTCTGGAGAGTTTTGTGTTTTTTTTTTCCTGTGAAAAAATGAAATATGCTTTTAGCTACATTTCTATGTGTTTAGGTAAATGCAGGCAGTCATTTTTTGACTGTGAGAAACACCTCAAAGACAAAAACCACCATGGTAAGGATAGGAGAACAGAAGAAATGAAAGCACAAAGCACTGCAGCCTCTGATGACAGTTATGTGTTGTATTTATCAACCTGGAAACTGCTCTCAGATTTCTTACTGTGAGATGATGAGCCACTTTGACTTAGTCTGTAGCATCCCAAGTCTGTAGCATCCCCAAAGCATCCCAAGTCAGAAAAGCTGTGTCCAAGTTTGGTCACTCTAAGATGGTAGCATCTATTTTCATAGGACATAGCACTTGAACTTCCGAGATTTTGAGTTCAGCCTTGCTTACTGGATTTTTGTGTTTGGATTCTACTGTTCTGACTAGGTGTAGGTTACTTGTCTATCTTCTGCCACAAGCAATGTGTCTGGTCTAAACGCTTCTGTTTTGTGCTTGTTAACATCCTCTAGGATCCTTTCATCCTACTACATGATAACCAGACAAGACTTTAAAACATTAAATTTCAATTTATATAAAAGAAAGCCTCTTTTTGAACTTATATACATGAAACGTGATTTTACTTAATGATGTGTTGATATTTCTTACCAGATGTTTAACAGATTTGAGAATAAGAGTTGCTGTAGAACTTACATTGTACCCAGTGGTATTTTAGAAAGAATTTCTTCATAATAATGAATCCGTGATGAGTTAGCCCAATATAGTAGGCAGTTCAAATGTCCAGTAGAATCACATCAACTTACAGTAAAATGCGATCTCTGCCACTTGATTGACACACAGAATTGGGTACATCATTTTGCTACATTAGTCCAGATGTGGTCATATTGAATTGCTACCACACTGAGAATAGTATTTGGAGAAGTAAATAAGATGCTCTATTTAAAGGATTGATTTATTGCTAGGCACAAGCTAGATGCCACATATATGGTATATCAACTCTTCAGAGCTCCCTGAAAATTAGATTGAGGTGAGGAATTCTAGGTACTGTTAACCTGTTGGTTTTATTTATTCCACACCCATAGACTGTATGATTCTTTAAATGTTTCTTGCTCTCTTACCATTGATCATAGAAGTCCTTTGGGAGAAAGAATTTTAAATTCATTTTTTCAGGGTAAAACATAATGTATCAGTAATTGATATTACTATAGGAATATAGAGTTCATGCTGGTCAAAACAAAAATCAGATACCTAGATTGAACACATAATTTGAAATATGAGAGCATGTAGTCTGTGTCAGATCCAAAAGTATGAAGTATAAAGTTGGAACAGTATATTTTGGACTCTGAAACAGTGAGTACTGGCCTTTTATAGTGGTCAAAGAAAAAATTATGAGCATCCCAGAAGCTCTGTGATACAAAGCTTATCTATCTAAAAGATGGACAAAGGACAGCATAGGTAAAAGTAACATTACCTGGTTTTAAGAAATATTTAAATACCTCTTTAACTATTACAATCCATCAGGACCCATATTATTTTCATTTTTTGCAACCTCAACTTTAGTTCTACTACATTATCCAAAAAACTGTTTCCCACATCACACACACACACACACACACACACACACACACACACACACTGAAATGCTTTACTTGGTAAATTCATCTTCCTTTAGAAACATATCATGAGATGTGTTTATATGATATTTGTAATATAGTGTAAAAGTCTCTTGAACTTGTCATTTAAAGACCTGGGGTTAGATATTTACTGTGTCTGTTACCAGCTGTGTGATCTTGGGGAATATTTATAACCTACACTATAACCTGGGCCACTGTATGCTCATCTATGAATTGAAGGTAATATTACCTGCTTCAGAGAATAACTGTATTAAATGAGAAATATCTGAAAGCACCTAGGTAGATATGCAGAGCCTGACACAAAATAGGCACACAGTAGATGTTTGTGGAATCACACATTATTCTTAAATTGTCTCCTTCCACCCCATCTTCCCTGGCCTTGCAGAGAGTCAGAGTATTTGACTGGCAAAATATGTTAGTCCTATAGGAGCTCTGCTTTCATTTGTCTTGTTATGTAGTAAAGCTAACCTCAGGGGTAGGAAATCTGTTTCATTGTTTTTCCTTCTTCCTTTATCCATAATTTCTTAGTATTCCTCTCCTCCCCCAGTTGAATATCTCTCTATGATTCTCAGCTTTGGCTTGCCTCCCCAATACATATATGTATTTTTCTTACTGAAGGAATTGTATAAAATGAATGCTAATTGGATGGTAAATATACTTCTAATAACAATATTATGGAACTCAACAAATAATAGTATCAGAATACAGATAGCATGAGCATTGTGAGTTAGCATGGCTTCCATGGGTTGAGGACTGCAGAATAGGGTATGCAGCACAATGATAAAGCTGGAAAATTGAAGTAGATATTTCTGCTGTAGACCTTCCAAATGAGAATACATTTCTGCTAATGCAAAGTTGAGAAAGCAATTCCCATTGCTTCTCTAGGATTTGGAGTCTTGGAATCATGCCTGGAAATAATGCATTGGAAGGGTTGTAGGAGAGTATGACCAAAAGTGAATTATTGCCACATTATTGGCAAATTCAGTGAGAAATTGGTTTTGCTTGAACTTTAAAGGAAGTAGAGGGTAGGAGTAATTTAAATGGCTTCTATAGAATTTATTCATTTTTTTGCCCATTCAGATTTTAGTCCTTCTGATTGTCTTATGTTTCCTTCTCCTTTTCTAATAGTATACATTTGGACTTCAGCTAATTCAATTTCTATAAAATCTAACCAATGTTGCAATATATGGCTTCTATATTAATACATATAACTTGATTGCCAAAAATAATATTATAATATATAAATAAATACATAGGTAATAATATAATGATAAAAGAAAATGCCAAAAGAATGTATTACATTATAATCATCAACACCATTTAGAATGACATTTTAGTGATTCTGCACCATATTTCTGGCATTATACCAGGTGATTTAGGATTTATAGAATTAGGACAAAAACAATTCTGCTTTAGTAGAGAAAGTAGGGAGCTTTCTCTCAGATTCACACTTATTTATTGTCTAATTACTGTTTTTCATCTTAAGATTTAAAATCTTGTTTATTGGTTCTTGATGAATAAAATTGAAACATTGTGTGTAATACAGTTAATTTATACACACACACACATATACATACACACACAGAGTTCTATTTTTGAAGCATTTCTAGTCCATATTTTGAATTAGAGAAGTAATAGTGACCTGGAATAACTAGATGGAGGAAAGTTGTTGGCTGCACAAATAGTGACCCCTTTATTTGTAAACAAGTAGTGTTTTTATGATTACTATAAATATATACATATTACATATGTGTGTGTATGTGCAATTACATATTTTCCTCAAGTGCTAAAATTTTAGTGCGTCCTGTAGATCAAGATGAATTACTACAATTTTCTTTAATTCTCTTTGATTTAGAATGTTTTACTTAATATAAAAGAAATAGAAGAAATTAGGACATGAAATTTGTTTTGTAAGCCAAAGATGTTTTCTGTTTAGTAGGTATGATTGGATTTACTAAATTTTCAGAAGGAAGTGCTCTTCTGTAGCCCACAGGAGGGGACCCAGCAGAAGGGAAGGCAGCATCCCTCCATGTTTCAGGAGCTGCGACTTGACTGTTCAAAAGGTTTTCCATTTAGTCTGAAGCACCATCTGGCTCACAGCTGAAAATCATTAAGCTTCAGCAGCCTTACCCCCTCTCAGTTCCTGACTTTCCCCAAGCAAGTGAGCAAGTGAGAGGTTTTACCTTCACCAGGTGGGAAACTATTCAGTTAGTAAATGAGTGTATGAACTCATTTAAACTGCAAATCTTAGTGACTAGTTTTAGCTTAAAGCAGCGCTGGTGTCTAAACTATTAACACTGTATTTTGGTTAATGTTTCCTCAATTTGAATTTTTTAAAGAGCTACTTCTCTACTGAATTTTTCTTAACCATTTATGATCTAAAAAACACAATGTATTTCATAGAAGGACACACTGTTGTTTTACTTTACCTGACCAACATTGGCATAGAAATGATCAAAGACATTCACAACAATTCCGTTATTTTTTTGGACTGCTGAGTGAGCACATTTGCGTAATGTTAAAGGAATGAGCTGGGCTGTGTATTGTCACATACGGTTTACATTATGAGAACAGAATGTTAATAGAAAAAAAAAGCACTGGGAAACATGAGAAAATTCCAAATTTGTTTCTCTTTAAAAGAAAGTTTTGATTTCACCTCCACCAAGACAGGACTTCTTTGTAATGGTGTGTGTACTGCATGTATATTACTACATAATGATTATCTGCTTATGATTCTGTTAAATGAGTTAAGTGGATAGTTTCTAGCACTTAAAATGTGTGTACACTTTGCTAATATTCCCATAATTTTTAAAAAATGCTTTTTTTTTAACTTCAGCTTCTTGTCATTATTATTTTCAATATTAATACTGTAACTGAAAACACAATGTTTGTAAAGTGTTCTTTGCTCTGCACTTCGTAAGAAGGTCATTAGGAAATTTCTCTCTGATCTCTGCTCAGTTTTATCTTCTCTTTGATATCCTTTCTAGGGTGTGCTAGGAGAAGGAGGAGTAAATTTTAAATTGCATCAATGCAGGGGCACCTGGGTAGCTCAGTGCATTGAGCTTCAGACTCTTGATTTCAGCTCAGGTTAGGGTCTTACGGTTAGGTTCATGGGATCAAGCCCTGTGCAGGGCTCTACTTTCGCAGCATGAAGCCTGCCTGGGATTCTCTCCTTCTCCCTCTCTCTCTCTCTGCCATTCCCTTGCTCACACTCTCCCTCTCTCTCTCTCTCTCTCTCAAAATAAATAAATAAACTTTAATAAATGAATAATTAAATAAATTGCATCAAAGCAATTCAAATACATTGAAGTGCTTGGTTTCTACACATATAGAAACGCATCTGTATACAATAAATTAAGTTTTAGAACTAAAAGCAAAGATAGATATACTTCAATTTATGATGGTATTATATTTAAAATACACTGTTTCTCTAATAGATGAGGCAAAAATTTTAAAATAAAGATGTGTAGAATTAGCATGGAGTGTTTTGTCGTTATTTGAGTATTTTGATAATTTGGGGTGGGGTCATTAAAAGTAAGTGTATACACTACAGTATTTAATATTTTCTATTAAACACAATTAGCTTTCTAAATAAAAGAAGACTAGGGACCAACCAGTTTTCTTATTCCAAGACAGACTTGATTTTTTTTCTCTGTCTGGTTGTCTCAAAATCTGAAGCTGATGCTTTTGTCATTCTTCTTTTTATAAGTTAAGGATAATGAAACGAAAACAAGCAACAGATCCAGAAGCAAGTGTGTATTTTGGCAGAGAAATTACAGAATGAGGAGGCTTTTCACCTGCAGACCACTGGCCCAAGAGCAGAACTAGCTTTTGAGGATTGTGTCTGATGGCAATTTTATAATATAAAAATACAAAATGAGATGGACACACATTACAAGGTCCAAATCCTCTTGTTAAATATTAAAAATGCCAAAGAATAGAAAGAGATTGTGTTTTACCTGAACATATTTATGAACTTTTTAAACCCACCTTACTTAAAAGTATTTTCCCATGTTATCTTCTGTGGTTCTTACCAACCAAGATTTTCTAGAGCTTCTTTCTTGAATTTTCTCCAATGAACATACTATACACTGTTAAATGTTTCAAAACAATATATGCTACACTTCCTGCCTCATCCCCACTGCTGACATTGTGATGTATGCCCTGCTTCTTGCGTGAAAGTTGCTCCCCATGTAAGAATCTCTAGTCCAAAGTAACCCATGTTGTTATTTTTCTTTGTTTTTTTATTTTGTTTTGATTTTTAAAGATTTTATTTTAAAGTAATCTTTATACCCAATGTGTGGCTCAAACTCACAACCCTGAGATCAAGAGTCTCATGCTCTACCGATCAAGCCAGCCAGGTTCCCCCATACTGTTATTTTTTGTATTATTTTTGTTTCTATAGATAGAATGTTAATATTTTACTAATATATTAGTATGGTATATTTCAAAAGTAGTAAATAAATCTTTAAGAATATTAGAGATTACAGGGATGCCTAGGTGGCTCAGTTAAGCATCTGACTTTGGCTCAGGTCGTGATCTCATGGTTCACGGGTTCGGGCCCCCATGCTCACATCGGGCTCAGTGCTGACAGCTTGGAGCCTGGAGCCTGCTTTAGATTCTGTGTCTCTCTCTGCCCCTCCCCTGCTCATATTCTCTCTCTCCCTCAAAAATAAATAAAACATAAAAAAAAGAATATTAGAGATTACGGAATTAAGTGGTAAGTAACACAATGGAAATATTAAATATTATATACTTCTGTGTGTGAGAACACATACATAAGACACTAATAAATGGTGGGAATTCAAGAATATTGATATAATTACAAATATAAATGCTTTTAAATATTAAAATTGCTATTACTCTAAAAATCATTTTATCCTAAAAAATGTTCTCTGGTTTTTGGCTATCTTTGGCCCTTCTAGGAAATGTTTACAAGAATTTTTTCATTCTATGCTGTTAGAAGAATCAGCATCTACATAGGTTTGAAAATATGACTCAAAATCCCTCTCTTAAGACTTTGGAAAAAACAGAACTGAGCAAAAATATGAGCATTCATCACAAATCATGGGGTACTGGGAGCTCTTAGTGTTCCTTTTGCTTTGCAATAAACAAAGGCTAATTATTAACAATTATTGGCATATTTGAAGACACAGAACAAGAGCTTCATGTGGTGTAGGTTATTTTCTTTTTTTCTGAATAATTTTTTTAAAAGAAGAGATCACTTTTAAACTGGTGTCATTTCATTTGGTGTCTAGGCCAAGGGGAAAAAGGAAACTACTCCATTAGTGGAGGCCAGAAATATGAAAAGAGATAGGTGTTGCAAGATTTCCAGTAGGAAAAGATCTTCTAGATTAGAAATATGAGGTTTTCTAGTTGTAGGTACAAATGCCTGAATGCTCTTAGCCTTCCTCTCGTTCCCCTCAGCTATGGATTCAACTGGACACTAGCTTCCTAGCCCAGACCTGTTCACTCTTGTAGATCAGAGTCAAAAAGATCTAATTGAAAATGAGCTAGAGGACTTAACCTGTGAAAAAAATGGGGAAGTACAAAACTTAAAACCCTTGGTACTAATGATAAAGATAGGAGTCATTTTAGTCACTGATCTGCCTTTGTGTTGAAATACACATTAAGCACTGGGATACTAAAATTTATCTTTTCCTTCTGCTTCTTACCTGTGCTACCCTATAACAATATCTCTAAGAAAGACTTCTTAGGTGCTAATGTGTTAGTATGACAAACAATGTGTCAGAATATACATATGTGTATATTTTTCCCTTTTGATTACTAAATTGTAAACAAGTTTTTTTCACTATGGTAATTTAAAAATATTTCTAGAACAGTAAATTATAGTTAAATATTCATGTTAATTACAAGAAAGGGTTATGATAAGAAAAAACAATTGTTTGATGTAGTTTCTAAGGCTGGACTAATGTCAAAGGCAGTTCTTGTTTCACTAATTTACTAAGATGCTTTTGCCTCTCTTTTCTGTCTTACTTGCCTGGAAAAATCCTAACTCTTGTTTATCACGATGTATTCTTCCATACTTAAGTAGGTAATGTGGCTGGAATAAACATACACATATGCACACATGAACTCCTATGGCCAGGTTCATTAGCCTTACTTTATGTTTAGATTGCAGTCCTCATCAGGGTATTAAAATTGTCCAGAAATTCAACAGCCTTGCCTCTTCCATTTGCTCTCTCTCTCTTTTTTTTTTTTTCCCATTTGCTCTTCTATTCAAGATGGCTATTCTCAGTCCCCTGCTCTTCTCTTCCCTCTCCCGTCCTCCTCTCTTATTTTCTCTAATCCTTAGAGCTAATGACCTACTTCTTAAGTCATAAAATACATGCAATTAGAAGACAAATTCCATCTTTCCTCATCACTAAATCTACTGAACTACTACTACTATTTTTAAGTGTTTTGATGACTCAGCCTTCCCTTCTGTTATAGGAGCAAACTGCCTCTTTTTTATCTAAGGACAGTTGCTTAGCTTATGGATTTGACCATATCCCTTCATGCCTGTTCAGGGAATTTGTTCCTGCATTTATCCTGTCTCTTTTCTGTGTCATCAGTTGTTTCCTGTTGAAACATTTTCCCATCAGTATACATACACGTGCAATAGTACCCAACAAAATGTTTATTCCTTGAGTCTGTGTCACTCTTCAGTCCTGCCTTATTGCTTGCTTCCATTTATAGAAAAGTTCCTTGAGAATCTCTACTTCCTGTCTTTACTACCTTACTTCCTATTTTCGCATGGACCAACACCAGTCAGGCTGTCTTAGCCCCTTCACCCCTGAAACTACGATGCAAAAGTCACCAATAATCTCCATGTTGTGAAACCAGTAGGCATTTCTCAGGCTTTCCCTTAATAGACATTTCAATATTATTTAATCTTCTCTTAATGAAAATGTTCTTCATTTGGATGCCAAAACTACACACTTTAATCATTTTCACTTGACTTCAGTGGCTATTCTGTAACTATCTTGTAGTTGATCTTCTTATTCTGTGTAACTTATAAAATTGGGCATGCCTTTGGACTCAGTAATCATTTCTCTGTTTACACCCACTTCCTAGCTGACCTTATCATCTATAAACTGGCTACTTCACAAATTATATCTCTATTCCTATCCTACCTGCTAGTCCCAGATTCCATATCCAATCATTCACTATCTCTTCTTGGATGTCTGATAGGTATCTCAGAACTAGCATATCTAAAACAGAAGTCTTTTGGCTTTCCCCAAGTGTCCCCTTCTCAATAAATGGCACTATGATTTACTCAGTTAAAAAGAAAAGAAAAGAAAAGTAGTCATTGTCCTTGAGTTCTCTTTCTTACACTCAAAATCCATCCATCAATTAGGCTGGTCAGCTCTCTCTTTGAAATACAAATCACATAATACCACAAAGAGTCTGAGGACATGACACAGTGGAAAAAGTGGGCAATTACCATTACCCAATTGACTAGTGGAGATAGAAAAAAAAAAAAGAGAGAGATGGGAAAGGGCTGACATTAATCATTTCAGGAACGTAGGAGGCAAGATTTTCTCCTTAGGATATGACTTGACAAGAGTAGAAAATATTTGAACAGCTGCTGTGAGGCATCAAAGAACAAGAAATGAAGGAACATAGTAGCCGTGAGGGTCCTCTAGATGTCTCACTTTTATAGAAAATGTGTTTCTTCCAATCTCAAATGAGCTTCTGCTTTCTCTTGGACTCAAGGACAGGGCTCTGACATCATCTCATAAATGCACCACAAGATTCCATGTACTAAATAGAGAAGAGTGGCAAGAGAGTGCCTGCCTTGTACCAAGATTTATATATTGATTGTGGGTACAGAGTACTGAAATAATCATAGTCTTCAGAGCTATTCAAAGCCACTGTCTTTCCTCTATTTTATTCCCTTTTATGCCATTCCTTACCCCCTTTCCCCTCTTCACGACAGTCAATTGTTTAATGTAGTTACTTTTTGTTTGTATTTCTAAAATTTTAATTCCAGTATAGTTAACATGCAGTGTTACATTAGTTTCGGGTGTACATTTTACTGATTCAGCATTTCCATACATTACTCAGTGCTCATCATGATAAATGTGCTCTTAATCCCCTTTACTTATTTCACCCATCCCCTACCCCCATGTTTGTTCTTTTAAAATCGGTTTTGGGGGCGCCTGGGTGGCTTGGTCGGTTAAGCGCCCGACTTCGGCTCAGGTCATGATCTCACAGTTTGTGAGTTCAAGCCCCGCGAAGGGCTCTGTGCTGACAGCTCGGAGCCTGGAGCCTGTTTCGGATTCTGTGTCTCCCTCTCTCTCTGCTCCTCCCCTGTTCATGGTCTGTCTCTCTCTGTCTCAAAAATAAATAAACGTTAAAAAAAATTAAAAAAAAAAAAAAAGATGCTGTCACCAGTAACAGACATATTTAAAAAAAATAATAATAATAAATAAAAAATAAAATCGTTTTTGGGGGCACCTGGGTGGGTCAGTCAGTTGAGTGTCAGAATTTTGATTTCAGCTCAGGTCATGATCCCAGGGTCATGGTATCCAGCCCGAGTTCAGGCTCTGCACTGAACCTGGAGCCTGCTTAAGATTATTTCTCTCTCTCCCTTTGCCTTTTTCCCCTATTCACTCTCTCTCTCTCTCAAAAAAAAAAAATAAATAAAATATATATAAATAAAACTGTTTTTGTTTTGCAGATAAGCGCTGTTCAATTTGGGGGTTCTCTGGCTCACCTTATTTGTTGCAGTTGACACTGTTGTTAAGATCCATTCATGTTGTTACGTACCTATTTAATTATTATTCTTGATTGATCATCCTGTATAGTGTTCAGTGGCGTACTACCACATTTTGCCTTTCTCTTCTGCTAGTGATAGACAACAAGATTACCTCTAATTCCTTGCCACCACAAACAATAATGGGATTTCTCACAGAAGTCCTTTATGGATCTGTGAGAATTCCTTGGGATGAATACTCAGGAATGGAGTTTCTGAGTTACGGGGTATATGAACATTCAATTTGTTAAGCATTATTTCTTCAGATGAGTCTCGCTATTTATATGTTGTCATCAGTAGTGCATGTAAAGTAACTGTGTTTTCCTCAACTCTTTTTGCACATTAGAATTACCTGAAGGGTTCTTAAAAAATAATATAGCCAGGACCCTTTATTCTGATATAAATGGACTGAGTGAATCTTTGACATTGTATACTTTTTTTATTTCTTCCAGATGATTCCAATGAGTATGTAAATAGAACCATTGTTATAATCTCACATCATTACCATTTGGCATTATATAATTTTCTGACTTTTCAGTCAAATTAGTATAACACAATATGGTTTAAATTTGTATTTTGATGATTACTCATGGGTTTGAGCATTTGTTTATATGCCTTTTGGACTGCCTGTTCTATACATTGGCAATTCTCATCATTTGTTCCTTTTCCTTCTGGGTTATGGACTTTTTCTTACTGTTTTTTAAGAAAGTCTTTGTGTATTTTAGATACTACTTCTTTATCAGATTTATAGAGAGAAACAATTTTTTTCCTCAGATTTGTCAGTTGTCTATTATCTTTTCTATAGTGACCTTTTCTGAAATGAAATGTTTATGATGTAATAAAGTTGATTTTTATTTTTGTATATTTTTCAAAAAATTCTTCCCCTACTTTAAGTCAGAATAATATTCTTTTATATTTTCTTATATTTTATGGCTTTTATTTCTTCTAAAGTTATTAGTTAATATGGTTCCCAAAGCCAAATGTAAAATGTAGTAGACTTGTACTTTTCCATCTTATTGCATATTTTCTACTTAGCGTGCTTTGTTTTTTATTTTTCTTCATTTCCTACTGTCAACTAGATAAAGGTTTTTGACCGATTTAAAGTGCACATATTGTAGTTTTGCTCTTACTGGTAGTTGCCCTCAGGACACATTTCCATTCTTATGTTCTCACATTAATCCCTCAAATTTTAACATCTGTAACTTCTCAACAATGAGTACTAAACTACAATTCATGTCCCAGGTTTTTTTTTCTCTGTGCTCTACTATGTAGCAAATGTGTATTCAGATTTTCAGTTCTGGATTGTTATGGATATGTGTATGTGTATGTGTGTATGTGTCTAACTCTTTCTTTATATTTATATATCCATGTATCCTTCTATGCATCTGCTAATTTTCTTTCTTTCTTTTTTTTTGTTTCATTTTTTATTTTTACTCCTACATTAGCTATTATTGTTTTTAGGATAAAATACCTTGGTAAAATTTATGGTAAGACTATAGTGCTTTTATCTTTTACCAAAAAAGCTGGATTTGTTTCTCTTCTTATTTTAATACTACCAAGAGTATCTTCATTATTTTTTTTTACCTTTTCAGTAAAAAAAAAAAAAAAAAAGCAAAAGTACTTTATTTTTTCAATGGTAAAAATTCTGAGGCATTGTATGTCTTCAAGATTTTATTTTTTTTTAAGTAACCTCCACACCTAATGTGAGGCTCGAACTTACAACCTTGAGATCAAGTGTCACAGGCTCTACTGACTAAGCCAGCCAGGTGCCACAAGCATTGTATATCTGTATTACTCCCACACATTATACTATAGTTACTCTATATAACATTCATGGTTCAAAGTTCTTCTCTTTTAAGGGTGCCTAGGTGGCTCAGTTGGTTAAGAGTCTGACTATGGCTCAGGCCATGATCTCACAGTTCCTGAGTTTGAGCCCCATGTCAGGCTCAAACTGACAGCTCAGAGCCTGGAGCCTGCTGCTTCAGGTTCTGTCTCCATCTTTCTCTCCCCCCCCCCCCCCCCCGCCCCCCACCCCTTACGCTGTGTGTCTCTCTCTCTGTCCCTCAAATATAAACATTAAAAAAAAGTTAAAAAACAAAAAACAAAGTTCTTTTCTTTTAGAATAGCTTAGAATATTGCTTACTTATTGTTTTTGCATCCTGTGTTTACTATTGTGAATTTTATTGTTAATTTTGTTCTTGTTGTTATTTAGGCCATCTTTTTCTGCCTGGAAATGTTGTATATTTTCTTTTTGCATTTAATATTCTTAATTTTACTATACCATGCCTGGATCTGAAACTTTCATTTTGACATTGTTTTCATAGTCTATTTTAATTCTGTGAAAATTCTTTTCATAATTTTTTCTTAACTATTCCCTGCTCTCTGTTTTTATTTTTTCTCTCTTTTTGGTATTCCAGTATCTAGATTTTGGCATTTTATTTCTATCCTCTATATCTCTTAGTATTTCTTTGATATACGTATCTCTTTTCTGTAGCCACCTAAGAGAGTGTCTCCATTTAATCTTCAAACTCAATAATTCAGCTATGAGTTGTACCATTTGGTAATATAGTTCCATTTATTGTAGCTTTTTATAGTTTTAGCCATTATATTTTTGTACCCATCGATATGAATATTTTGTATTCATCGATCTATCAGAGCCACAGACTTAGAAAACAAAGCATAATTCCTGGCTTGGTTTGCCAACACTGTTGCTGGACAAATTTGGATAAACTCATCATAAGAGAAGCCAATAACTCAAGAAATGACAGTTTAAAAAGAGAAAGGGAGAAACTTATTTTATAAGCTGGCAGCCAGGGGAGGTGGCAGGCTCAAACCTTAACGAACTGACCTCCTCGCCTGCAAGATGGACACCTAGAGTTTTATAGAGAGAGGGTCAAGGCAGGTATGTGCAAGAGACCATGCAGGGGGCATGTGACCATGGGTGAGGGGTGGTATGTGTTCAGCTTATGATCTTGGGAGGGAAGGGGATTTGTGGGGTATTGTCCTCTAGGCATTCCCTTGCTATCAGGGCTTTTCTGGTTTGGCAGTTGGAATCTTCTGGTCTTGGCAAAACACCTTTGTCACTGCCTCAAGAAAGTGCAATACGAAATAAGCACAATGGGTTTTAGAGTAGGAGTTCAGTGGTCTTGTCTATTTCTGGTTTTAATTGTTGGGGTCTGTAGTTGAGCAAAAAGGCTCGCTGACCATACTAATATTTTCCTTTTGGCTCACTTATTAATGATTTCTTATTCTTTTCCCATTTACAAATATTTCTTCCTTTGTCTTTAGCTAAATACTGTCTTCATTCCCTTCTATTCTTAGAATTTTGTTTCTATGAAAAGTTTAACCTAGATAAAGAATATTGCCTATGTTTTATTGGAGTAAGTTTTTTCTTCTTTTTTGGCATTGAAACAGATACACTGTTTGCTTGACTTTAGTGGAACTTTTGTCTGAAAATATGCATGGTTTTATTAAATTGTTCATTAATTTATATTGTTTCAACACATATGTCATTTCAATAGATTTTTTCATGTCCAACAAAAGTTCTGTTTCTTATGTCAGAAAATGATCATGGTTGTTAATCATTTTTGGCTTGTTTCTAATGTTTTCTTTGATGAAAAGGTGTTCTGTCTTTATTTGTATAATTCATCATAATTGTGTGCAGTATGTGTAACAAGGTAATCAATTACTAAACAGCTTTGAAAGGTTTTTTAATTCTGAAAATATCTTCAAATTAAGATTTTTTATAGTTACACATTTTCAACAGATTTTGGAAGCTAAGATATATGTTTGTATTACAATAAAATATGTATTATTTTAGAAAACTTAATTTGTTAAATTGCTTTGTAATTTATGAGATATTTACTATACAAGGAACTAGATGCTAGGGATGCAAGGACAACAAATTTAAAAAAAAAAATTTTTTAATGTTTATTTATTTTTGAGAGAGAGAGAGAGAGAGAGAGAGCTGGGAAGGGGCAGAGAGAGGGAGACACAGAATCTGAAGCAAGCTCCAGGCTCTCAGCTCTCTGCACAGAGACCAACGCGGGGCTAGAACTCACAAGCCGTGAAATCAAGACCTGAGCTGAAGTCAGATGCTTAAACGACTGAGCCACCCAGGGGCCCCTAGGACAGCAAAATTTTTAAATCTCCGATTCACTTACTTTTCAAAGACATTCTTGCAATCATTTTATCCTGAAATGAAAGCATTCATGAGTGCAAGAGAATGAGAGGTATAGCTCCATTTGAGTAGATATATTGAAAGGAAAAATTTTCAAATTAGTTCAGTTAGTTCAGTGACTAGGTTATGGTTAGTTGCCAGAAATCTTTCTAATCTGATCAAATGGAGTGTCAAATAAAAAGCAAATCAGGACTTATGTAAGGAAACTTTGATTTTTTAAAAATTAAAAAAAAAAAAATTGGTTTATTTTTGAGAGAGAGAGAGACAGGGAGAATGAATGGGGGAGGGCAGAGAGAGAGGGAGCACAGAATCTGAAGAAAACTCCAGATTCCTGAGCTGTCAGCACAGAGCCTGATACAGGGTCCAAACCCAGGAACTGGGAGATCATGACCTGAACCAAAGTCAGATGCTCAACAGACTGAGCCACCCAGGCACCCCAGGCCTTATTTGGAAGATTACTACAATAAATGGAGGTGGGGAAATTGTAATAGGGAGAATTTACCAACCACAGATCTATAGGCATCTCAAAGGCTAGGCAGAAAAGAACTTTTCTTTTATAAGGAAGAGTAAACAAGGCTAGAAAGAATGAGATGTGGGAAGGTGGGATGAATGATAGTGGCGTGATTAGGGCAGACCAGAGAGTGTATTACCCTGTACATCAGCCTATTTCTAGGAGAGATTATGAAGGGAAGGGTTGAGTTTGTTAAGGTGAGAGTAGGTCAAAGCTAAGGATTCTGGAGGAAAGAGAGAAGTTTAGCTAAAGTATAGTCAAGTAGCAGGTATTTTGTCCAGATTGGTCAGTGGTACATATAGCTCAGCTAATCATTTATGAAGCAAAGGATGGGAATTTGGAGGGTCTTTGTCTGGCCTTGTCTTGAGTAAACAAGGAGAGTGCCTTGAATCTTATCTAAATCATATGGGGAAGGGTGGTTCTTTTCATTTCCAAAACACAAAGGGGTGGGGGATTTCCTTAACCTTTGTTATTTTCTAGGATCACAGAGCTAGAGTAAGTTCAACATTGTCAGGATGGTGATAAAGAGATTTTTGACGATAAGTGTTTTGGCAGCTATATGTGAAAGACTGGTAAAAACCCACAGGAAGGAGAGAATTTAAGAATACTGTAGTCCCAGTAAAGTTAAAAATAGGTTATGTATGATTGTAGTGACAGAGACAGAATGTATTTTTAGCTGTGGCCAAGCAGCATTGTGTGTGGGCAAGTGCAGTGGTAATATCCAGCCTGCCTCTAACAGTAAAGAAAGCATGATTTCCCAGTATAAATGTTTGAAAGTTCTGTTTTCAAGGATTAGGTAGATGTCTTGTCCGTCAATTCTCTCCCAATGAAACCATTGACATTGTGAGATACTCCGGATATCAAGTGAAAAGATAAAGGATTTCTTTTGAGGGCTGCTTTAAAATCTTGTAAAAGAAAAATAATCTTTTTCTCTTACTTTCTTAAAACTCTCTTAAAATAAATCTATGAAATGATGAAAATGGTAACTCTATACACATTCATAATTACTGTTTGTTAGAATTTAATGTAAATACAAAAAAATTGTGCTTTTGGTAAAGATACCAATCTAAAAACAATTGATGTTAAAGCAAAAGACTGAAATGAAAAAAAAAAAAAAAAAACCCTTTCAAGTAAAAAAAAATTCTACTGGGGTAAATGTAAAGATCAAATTGGCTTTATTCAACAACTCATAAATTAGTCAGCATCCCATCTAGCAAGTAGAAGAGCGTTCTGAGAAGCTGTACAAAATGGAAGGATTTTATAGGCAGCAATGGGCAGGACAAGGAGGTTATTAGCAAAAGAAAAGAAGGAATTGTTTCTGGCAAGGTCACCTTCCCTGAGGGGGAAGAGCAGGGGGTCTTAACATGCAGATTACCTCATAAAGCTGATCAGGAAATTCCGGACTGATTAGTTTAAAATTCCACAACTGGGAGAGGCTGAAACTGCAATTAGTTTAGGTATTAAGTCTCAGGGCTTAGCAAAAGTGACTCCATTCAGGGCCTGTTTCTTTTCAACAAAGTGAAAGGCAGAAAATTTGAAACTGAAATAAAAATTTTTATATTGTTGCTTTTAGTTTGTAAAAATCAACAGAATCTTAAAACAGTATATATTTTACAAATCCTAGTCTTAAAATCCAAAAAGTCTTGAGTTTTAGACTCTGATAGCATTAATTGAGTAGTCAAGCTGTTTTATTCTAGTCTTTCAAAGGAATTCAGACAATTTTGCCAAAGATAATGTTACCTCAGTAATTGGATCCCACAAGTTCTCTCTCACAGTTAGAATATGGATATCAAAGTGTTTGGTGAAATGACCAAAACAGCAGGTGTGAAAGGATAGAGTTCTTATGTGTACAATCAAAATAAAAAGGAACAAAAGTATATTGTTATGATTTTTTTTTCTAAAATGGAGAAAATATTGAGTAGGACTTCCGCCAAATACTTCAAAATCTAATATTCAAAGGGAACCTAAACCCGGGACACTTAGTGTACATATAGCAGAGTCCTGTGTACTGTAAATAATGTTTGTTTCAATATGCAGGGTTTTATTTGTCTTAAAAAATATTTCTCTGAGCATAATTTACTTACTGTGGGATTATCTCATTTTTAGAGTAAGGTAGCTGAGCTCCCATTAAGGACAGAAGATAATGAAGAAAACCCAGTGAGACAAATAGTTAATTGATCATTGAATGAAGTTTTAATGAAAATTCTCAGTATCTAATTATTGAAACAGACTTTTAGGAGCCTGCCAAAGTGCAGCTCAGAATTGTACAGGCACTTATTGAAGTATATTGGGATACTCATCATGCCCATGCAAAAGGCATTGCTTAGGCAGTTTGAGAATTCCAATACCTCTCCTTCCCTGGAGGTTTCACTCTTTTGGTCCTAATGTTACAGCAAATACTCAGTGCCCAGAAAGAGGTAGACGACATGCACTCGGGGAATCAGAAAAGACTGTTTACTTCACACAGGTGCCAGCCCTGTGGAGTCACCTCTAATGGCTGAGCATCTGGCTCAGATTTTACTGATCTTTTATACATATGTGCTTCTGGGTTGGGCGGGACTAGTATAGTGAAGCTCCTGGTTCCTGGCTGCTGGCTGATGCAAGAGGCAAGCAAGATTGCAGAAGCCAAAATTGTGAAAAGGGTGTATCTGGCCTGGACATCTGGCTGGTCCTTTTTATCTGCGTTTACCAACTTTCCTTCTCACTAAGATCACAAAAAGACCCACGGATACCCTCATTCCAGAGGTGCTGAGTGGCAGCACCACCTCCAAATACAAGGGGTATCTCTGTAGTACCCAGTCCCTGTATGGAATTTTGTGGTATCGCAACATTGCCACAATTATTGCCCAGATACATTTTGCATGGTAGTTAGAGGTTTATAGCTGTGGAAGTGACTTTTGAATATACCTCATCCAAATCCTCTTAAAGCAGTAAGTGTTACTGTCAGAATAAAATGGATAAAATTTGGTAGCTTTCATTGTCAGAAAAGATAGGCTTTATATGCCCCTTTTTCTTTTTGATTCATTGTAGCCTTTATTTTGACTTCAGTCTTGGCGTTGAAGGAGATTCAAGCCCTTTTTATTCTGTTGCACAGAACTGTATTCTAGACCTTGCATATTAAGCTTTTCTTGCATATAAGCCATTCTAAAGAGTTGGCCGCATTACCAGGTAACCACGTGTTTCCTTTAGACCTCCCCTGCTCCCAGTCAAGGATGTTACAGAATAGCCTAGATGAGAGCCTCTGTGAGGCCAGTGGATGCTGTCTGAGGCTATTAGTGTGACGAAGAGCCCCATGCCCATAATCAACATGTGCTGTAGTCTACCCTCTGCCCAGGACATTCTTTCTTGTCTCACCTTTGACCTTTGCTCCTCTGGGCAATGATTAGTCACGTCTGCTCTGAAACTTTCACTTTGAACAGGACAGTCATTTGTACTTCATCCTCTAATTTTCAATGGTATCCCTCTCTAAAAGGGGTTGTCCCTATGTGCAGAGCCCCACACCCATTCTCCCCTATTTCTCAAAGATGATACATTCTTTGAGGGACATGCCATACTTATTTTTACTTCTCCATCCCTATAATGCTTGTCACATAATGTGGTCTCAAAACGTATCTGTTCAAAGAGCGAAGGATTTTTAATGAAGGTTATGACATATGGGTAAATATTGTAAAATATAGAAAAATAATGGTAAGCATTTATATCCCAAGTCAGAGAAATTCAGAAATCACTAATGCCACTATTTCTTAGCAAATTATAAATAAATATTCTCTTTAACACAGATCATGTAGCTTCTTCTAGTAATGTGAAATTTCTCAGTTTGTGTGCTGGTTAGTTTTCTTGGCTACACTTAGAAAGTATCTATCTACGAAAGCAAGACTTTTGCAATTTACAGTTATAAAATACAGTAAAGAAGAATATTATAAGATATCTTAAAATTTGGAGATTCAAGCAGAGAACCTTTACAATGGATACTAAGTAGATCCAGAAGAGTAAAAAATGAGCTGAATTCTCCGAAGACGATTTTGGAAGCTACATGAACTATTAGAAGCAATGAAGTTCCATTCCAGTAGCTAGCCACTACAGAGGATTTAGCAACCTGGAGGGTTAATATTGGGTCTAAAACCGGCTGACATTCTCTCATGATTACCTTCCTGAATTACATATTCAAAAAAAGCACATAAGACATTTGAGAGTAAAAAATTCATTCACAGGAGAAACAACTGTGTTTTGTATTGTTTTTTAACTTTACCTAGTCTCTCTTCCTAGAACTAAACTTAATGATTAGGCTTCATTATTTTAGCATCATTTCTGATCTCAGGGTGAGCAATGAGATTTTAAAGTGATTTATGACTTATGTTTATGTAGATTATGTTTTAATCCATTTTCACGTTCTTTAAAACTTTAACCTTGAAAGAATTTCAGGAAAATATGGTGAGGATAAACTGGTAAGGAAAAAATGAAATTCAGAACTTGCTGTTTTATAGATTTTAGTATTACACCATATAAAGTTTCTTGTCATAACAATAGTTATTTATTTATTTATTTATTTATTTAAGAGCCTAGGCAGCAGGTTTTTTAAAGCAGGAAACTGCCATTCTTTTAAAAAGCCACTCTAAATTTCTTCTGAACTAGTTTGTAAACATCAGTGGATTTCTTTCATAAAATCAGTTTTCAAACCTCGATATGCTGGATCTATTTAAAAAAAAAAAGATTGTTGGCTCCAAACTTTTTTTAAAAATTAGGCTTACAAAAGTTTAAAGTTATAGAATGAATTAATACCAAGTTATTTTATAGTGTTTTGTTAATATAGTTCCTGATTTTGAAATAAAATTTGGGCACCTGGGTGGTGCAATAGGTTAAGTGTCTGACTCTCGATCTTGGTTCAGGTCATGATCTCGTGGTTCCTGAGTTCGAGCCCTGTGTTGGGCTCTGTGCTGACAGCATGGAACCTGCCTGGGATTCCCCCTCTCTCCCTCTTTGTCTGTCCCTCCCCTGCTTGTGCTCTCTCTCTCTCTCTCTCTCTCTCAAAATAAATAAACTTTAAAAAATGGATATTAAAACAATTCATCTAGTGATGTCTATGTTTCTGGATCAGTTTTTCTGGATCAGTTTTAATTGATTTTCCTCCCACTGTGTATTGTATTCTTTTACTTCTTTGTATGCTTGATTTTTTTTTTTTTTAATTGGATGCCAGATATTATGCATTTCGCTATGTTTGGTGTTGAGTATTTTTATATTCCTTAAAGTGTTTTTGAACATAACTTTGAGATATAGTGAAGTTACTTGGAAATGGGTTAATTCTTTGGGGTCTTGTTTTTAAAAGTTGTTAAGTGGGTCCAAAGCAGCATTTATTCTAGCTTTATTTTCCCCCATTTACAAGGCTAGGCACTTCTTAGTAATGTAACTGATATCCTGTAAATTATGAGCTTTTTCTTCCTTGCTGTTGACTCTAGAGTGAGCTACAGGCACCAATCTCTTTGAACTTTGTGGATGACTATTTACTCAGTCTTAGGAAGTAGTCATTACCAAGTTAAATTGTAAGACTTTTTCTTTTTAAAGTTCATTTATTCATTTTGAGAGAGAGAGAGAGAGAGAGAGAGAGAGAGAGAGAGATAGCTCGAGTAGGGGAGGGACAGAGAGAGGAGGGGAAAGAGAGAGAGAGAATCCCAAGGAGGCTCTGCACTGACAGTGTGGAGCCTGATGCAAAGCTCAAACTCACCAACCATGAGATCATGACCTGAGCTGAAATTAAGAGTACAATGGTTAACCAACTGAGCCACCCAAGCACCCCAAATTATAAGGCTTTTTGCAGGTATCTTTAGTTATTTCTGTGGAGCCCTTGCCTCTCCAGTGCTCTGGTCTGCAACACTAGTCACCTTCGTTTTACCACATTGGCAATGATAATCTCCTCAATTTAGGGAGGTTGCTGGAATCTGACTGGGTTCCACCTCCCTGCACCATATCCTGGAAACTATCTCTGTGTATTAAACTGGGGAAATTGTATGGCTTACCTTAATTGTTTTTCATCCTTCATCGATCGCTTTCCTTTGCTGTCTGATGTTCGTAGTCTTGAGAATTATTGTTTCATACATTTTGTCTCAATTTTTAGGTGTTGTAGATGGTAAGATAAATATAGCCTGTTACTCCATCTTGGTTAGAAGTAGAAGTGTGTAAATGAGTCTATAGAGCTTTCTTTAACATATGGGAAGGTGGCAACATACATTTCTGAGGAAGGTTTGGATTAGTCAGTGAATGGTAATGACTCTGTTTTGACATATACCATTAAAGAAATTAGTGTAAGTTCTCATATCATACCATATAGTATTATTAATCCCAAAGGGTTTTCTGTATGTATAAAGAAAGGATTATAAAAAGTATATCCCCAAGAGACACATGCAGAGACACACGCTCTCCAGTATTCAGTCCTGGAGAGTATGAAAGTAAATGAGGATTCTCACACACAACTCATGGCCATGCACATTGTTCCAGCCTCTGTTTTTGTTTTTTAATTGAACAACTCTTTTATGTTTAATTAAGGGGCGCCTGGGTGGCTCAGTCGGTTAAGCGGCCGACTTCAGCTCGGGTCATGATCTCGCGGTCCGTGGGTTCAAGCCCCGCGTCGGGCACTGTGCTGACAGCTCAGAGCCTGGACCCTGTTTCGGATTCTGTGTCTCCCTCTCTCTGACCCTCCCCCATTCATGCTCTGTCTCTCTCTGTCTCAAAAATAAATAAACGTTAAAAAAAAAATTAAAAAAAAAATAATAGAAAATCTAAATAGTAACACTTTAGACCTAATATAACTTTTACTCTGGGATGCTATTTTTTTTGGAAAAAATTGTAAAAGTTATTTATGTCAGCTATTCTTTCTGTATATTGTTTAGCTAGAATTTAGAAATAATTATTTACTGAGAAGGCAATAGTGCATCCATGTATAAGTAGCCATTGAAGCAATGTTTATCAAAAGTTTGTCCAAAAAGAAAGATTTATATCATGCTGTAAACTGAAACAAAGTAGGTTTATACAAAACTTATATTTCTTAAACTTAAAATGGTAAATCGATAACAATGTATATCTTACTACTTCAGCTATAAAATACATTAAAACATGTTATTAATACATTGAACATGAATATGGTGTATTGAATGCCAACTTAGTTAGCATTATGCACTGTGCTCTACACATGGGCATAGTGAACAAACCCACCATACTTATTCTCTAGTGGGGAATAAAGAACTGCTTTACAAAGAAGAGTAGAGTGGCTAGGGTCAAATAAATATGCTAAAAAGTCATTGGAAAGTGGGGTGCCTGGATGGCTCAGTCAGTTAAGCATCCAACTTCGGCTCAGGTCATGATCTCACGGCCCGTGAGTTCGAGCCCCGCGTCAGGCTCTGTGCTGACAGCTCAGAGCCTGGAGCCTGTTTCAGTTTCTGTGTCTCCCTCTCTCTCTGACCCTCCCCCATTCATGCTCTGTCTCTCTTTGTCTCAAAAATAAATAAACGTTAAAAAAATTTAAAAAGTAGTTGGAAAATGAAATTATACTTTTTATTTACATGATAAGAACAGCCTATCTGATATTCACTGACATTTATATCTGTGTTTGGAAAACAGGCGAAAATCCTTCTGGTGTTCTGGAGTCATAGAATTGTAGTGTTATTTTATCCTCTATTTATTTGGCCTGTTGAACCTTATACAGTCATGTTAAGGTTTTTGTTGTTGTTATTGTTGTTGTTGTTGTTTTTTCCTGTCTATATGTCTCCAGAGACTTTATATTATAATCTTAATTTAAAATACAGTTTGGGGTGCTTAGGTGGCTCAGTCAGTTGAGTGTTTGACTCTTAATTTCAGCTCAGGTCAATGATCCCAGGGTCGGGGATCAAGTTCTGTAGGGCTTCATGCTGAGCGTGGAGCCTGCTTAAGATTTTCTCCCTCCTTGTGCCCCTCTCCCCTATGCTCTCTCTGTCTTGAAAGAAAAATAAATAAATAAATAAATAAATAGGCACGATTTTATGAAATTTAAAATTATATGGTATTAAACTCCATCTTTTTTTTTTTTTATTTTTTTGAGAGAGACATAAAGAGTGTAAGCCGGGAGGGGCAGGGAAAGAGGGAGACAGAGAATCCTGAATAGGCTTTGCGTGATCAGAGCAGAGCCCAAAGTGGGGCTTGAACTCATGAAACTGGGAGATCATGACCTGAGCCTAAATCCAAGAGTTGGACTCTTAACCTACAGAGCCACCCAGGCACCCCTTAACCTCCATCTTTATATTTCACAATCTGCTATTGTGAACAATGTCTACTTGAGACATACTGAATTTGCTCTACTGATTAATAGACTCCATGGTAATTTTGTGTATTTTTCCAGAGAAATCTAATCTTACATTCAGATACATTATGTATCTTTTCTGCTAGTTTTTGATTTTCATTTATTCCTCCAGGATACAATCGATCAATCAATAACCATGTCTGTTAGTTTCTAGATGAAAAGTAACTTTTGGTAGGATACAGAATATATTTTGTCCTAATGTATCCCCTTGTATACCTTGCTGAATGCCTGGCACTGGTGATTAATAAATGATTTCCAAATGAATAAATAAATTAATTGTAATAAATAAAGTCATTTAAATCATGACTTTTCCAATAATAGTATCTTTTATATTATACAAAAGAAACCATATTATATTGTTAGTATAAATGACGTAATCATTTTGGTGTTTTAGTTTATAAAATATATTCTCTACCTGTCTTGTATTAATGGCATATCATGAAAAAGTGAATGAAGTATGAGGTCAGTAAGAAAGTGATATTATAGTGTCATTATCTAAGTGTACAAAACAGTACCTAGTGATAATATTTTATAATTCTGTTAACTTTTAATTCTTTGGGAGCAGATAAGCCAGAACAGAGATAGTAGTAATTTCACTATAAAAATGACTTTTTATAAAGATTAATTTCTCTGTTGTGTTTTATTGCTTTGTAGGCTTAATGGTGAGAGTTATGGATGAAATGTTGGTATCCACCCCTCTCCCCCCAAATTCACATGTTGAAATACTAACCCCCAAAGTGGTATTTGGAGATGGGGACTTTGGGACCTAATTAGGTTTAGATGAGAGCATATGCATGAAGCCCCCATGATGGGATTAGTGTCTTCATAAAAAGAGAAGAAAACAAGAGCTCCCTCTCTCTCTGCCATGTGAGGACACAGCCAGAAGGTATCGGTCCGTATACAAGCCAGGAAGAGGGCCCTCACTAGAACCTCACCTTGCTGGCATCCTGATTTCCAACCTCCAGCCTCCAATATTGCAAGTTAAAAATGTCTGTAGTTTAAGTGTTGCAGTTCCGGAATTTTGTTATGGCAGTCCAAGCTGACTAAGAGAGAAGCTGATCCTGAGAAGTAGGAAGCTGTTACAACAAAAAACCAAAAATGTGGATGCAGCTTTGGAACTGGGTGATGGGTAAAAGCTGGAAGTGTTTTGAGGTGCATGCTGAAAGAAGTGGAGATTGCTGTGAAGGTACTGCTCGAGGCAGTTCTGGTGAGGGTTCAGAAAGAAAAGAGGAGACCAAAAGCCTCCATCTTCTTAGAGAATACATAAATAATCATGAACAGAATGTTGGTAGACGTATGGATGGTAAAGGACATTCTGTTGAGGTCTCAGATGGAAATATAGGACGTGTTATTGAACAATGGAGAAAAGGTAATTCTTGTTATAAAGTGGGCAAAGAACTTGCCTGAAGTGTATTTGTGTTTTAGTATTTTGTGGAGGCTAGAACTTGTAATTGATGAAATTGGATATTTGGCTGAGAAAATTTCTAAGCCAAGTGTTGAACAGTGGCTTGGTTCCTTCTAACTGATTATAGTAAAATGTGAGAAGAAAAAAATGAATTGAAAAAGGAATTGTTAAACTACAAAGAAACAGTACTTACAGATTTGGAACATTCTCAGCTTATCCATATAGCAGAGAATACTAAGGATGTGGCCAAACAACCCTCTGCCAGTTTCAACTAAAGGGATGGAGATGGGATGAAATGAAGGAAGGCTTTTGGACTTCTTAGTTCCCACAGGACTGGAACATAGTTATTTTGCTGTGTACGTGAAGTGTTCTTCAAGACTAGGGATAAATTATTCCAAAGGCAAAATCAGAGATCATCACGTGTGCTTCCTTGGTTTCAAAGTGGGATAGGGTGCCATCATCTTCGTTTGAATCAGACAGCAGTGCCCAGAGCATCATGGGGTGTAGGGCCACCTAGCAGAGCCTAGTTGGAGAGGGACATGACTGCCACTGTCATAATCAAAGACTTCAGTTTGTTCAGTACTGTTAATAACCCCAAACTGTATCACACTTCTTACCTATAAGCTAAGAGAAAAGTATTAATCTTCTTTCTCCTTAAATTTGCACATAAATATAATTAATGGTAGATGTATAATAGGCAAAAGACAAGAAGATTAGGGAACTTGGGAGGAAATTTATTTGAGATATTGTTCTTATCTGCTGTGCCACCCATAATATTGAGTACTTATGTTTATTCTTATTTATTCTTATGAATAAATTTATATTTATTCAGTGTCTCATGGGGAATTCCAGAGTACTGTTTATAAATATTTTAAAAAAATTTTAAAGACTTTGTGATTAAAATGCATTTCGGGGTGCCTGGGTGGCTCAGTCGGTTAAGCGTCCGACTTCGGCTCAGGTCATGATCTCACAGTCTGTGGGTTCGAGCCCCGTGTCGGGCACTATGCTGACAGCTCAGAGCCTGGAGCCTGCTTCCGATTCTGTGTCTCCCTCTCTCTCTGCCCCTCCCCTGCTCATGCTCTGTCTCTCTCTGTCTCAAAAATAAATAAAAACATTAAAAAAATTTTTTTAATGCATTTCCATAAAAGAGGTTCGTCAATGTTTCTTTTTGCTGAATTTTTTTTTTTTTTTTTTTTTTTTTTTTTTATAGGATATCAAGTGTGATTGAACTCAACGTCTGTTTGGCTGATCATCATGAATCGTGCTTTTAGCAGAAAGAAAGGTAAGTTGTTCACATTTAAAGGACCTGGGGGTCAATTCAATATTACTATGAAAATCATAGTAATGATTTTCTAGTAATAGTATTTACTATTAACTGATGTTAAGGAATCAGTTTTTCCTATTATCAAATCACATGGTTCAGGAATGAGGTTAGAATAGAGTAACACACATCTGCAAACATTGCTAATTAACCTTCTTGGGTTATCACCCTGATGAAAGAGTGGATTTGTTTAATACGTTTAATTCAAAATACACTTATGACAGTGTGTTCTCTGGCAATTTTATTCTCTGGTGTGAAATTGCAAAAAATAAAGTGATCTCAAACTAGTCTTACTAGATAGCATAGCCGTATAATACTAAATTCGCTGGACTTAATAAAAATTTACCATTATTTAATTTTTTAATGTTTATTTATTTTTGAGAAAGAGAGAGAGAGAGAGAGACAGAGTGGGAATGGTGGAGGGGCTGAGAGAGGGAGTCACAAAATCCGAAGCAGACTCCAGGCTCTGAGCTGTCAGTATAGAGCCTGATGCTGTGGGGCTCGAACTCACGATCTGTGAGACTGTGATCTGAGCCGAAGTTAGATGCTCCATTGACGGAGTCACCCAGGCACCCCAAATTTACCATGGTTTAAATTCATGCTTCTGCATGTCTGCACATGCTTCACTCACTCTTTATTGAATAACATGCGAGGCTTGATGGTAGGTAAATTGATAACAATGAGGCTAAAATAACTTTGTTATTAATTTGCAGGCAGGGATTTAAAATAAATATAAATGTAGTATATCATAATTATCAGCGTAGGAATGAAAGAAGCAGCTAGTTAAATGCTGTTTTTTTAAGGGGCAGGAAAACATGGCATTTGACGAATGTTTCATGATGCACTCATAGGAAAAATTGCAAAATTTGATAGTTTTACGTAGTTCAGTGAAGTTAAAATAATGTACCCTTGTCTTTTTGTAAGGAGCTGTCTGCTGCTGGACACAAGGCTCTGCCCTATTTAATATGCTATCAGTGAATTGAGAGAGAATAATTAAATAGTCATACTCAAGTTCATAAGTGATTGAAAGCAGAAATACATGAACTGATGTGGTAGAATTACAGATATGTGGGGCTGAAATGACCAGTTGGGTCATATTCCACACTATATACTTAATAAGATCATGTAAATTGCCAAACGTGGGTCCAGAAAATCGAACACTTACATTTTTACTTGTATACTGTTATTATTTGGAAGATGCACCTTAAATTCTATGTGGGTAAAAAATGACTGAAGAATTAAGTCAACAGCGTGTATGAAAGGTTCTAGTTAATTTTCTAATGTATGAATAATGGACGGTCCAGAACCATGAAGTAGATTGTTCTCTTCCATTCCATGAAGTCTGGCATAGTGTGTTCTCTCTTTAAAGGACTGATTGACACATTGTGTCACACACAGATGAGAAAGGCTGGGGTGACTTCAGGGCTTTCAACCTAGAACAGAAAGTATGGCTGAGAACCCTTGGTGTGGTCTTTCAGTGTTTGGAGGACTGTCATGTGGTCATGGGACTAAGTTTAATACAGATCATATGAGTACAAATTACAAGGTCATTGATTTAATGCAGGAAAAAATTCCAACAAAGTTGTGCAAACATATCATAGAATTGCTTGAAGTACAAACTTTTTTTTTTGTTTTGGAAGTGAGAAGTGTTCAAACATTTGGCTGTGGTACAGAGGATTGATGTATTCAGTAGGGATGTGAACTTTCAGGCACCTTTCAACCTTGGGAAACTGGGAATTTATAATTTTGATTATTTTTCTGAATAAGGGGAAGGCAAAATAATATTTATTGTGGTCTGCAGTTTGCATCAGATTTAAAACATACACTGGAAGTAAAATAATGTTTCATTTTTAATTCTTTTACTAGTAAAAAAAGAATCTGGAAATAATCCTATGATACATATAAGTATTTTTAATGAAGTAATAAAAATCTTACATCACAACTCGTCACTTTAATCATATTATCTTTTTTTTATTTTTTAGATGTTTGTTTATTTTGAGAGAGAGAGAGAGACAGAGACAGAGAGACAGAGAGAGAGACAGAGCATGAGTCAGGGTAGAGGCAGAGAGGGAGGAAGACACAGAATCTGAAGCAGGCTCCAGGCCCCAAGCTATCAGCACAGAGCCAGACGTGGGGCTCGAATCCACGAACTGCGAGATCATGACCCAAGCTGAAGTCGGACGCTTAACCGACTGAGCCACCCAGGCACCCCTTTATTGTCTTATTTTTAATGTTTATTTATTTTTGAGAGACAGAGTGCGAGTGAGGGAGGGGCAGGGAGAGAGGGAAACAGAATCCAAAGCAGCCTTCAGGCTCTGAGCTGTCAGCACAGTGGGCTTGAACCCACGAACCGCGAGATCGTGACCTGAGCCCAAGTCAGACGCTTAACTGACTGAGCGCCCAGGCACCCCCATATTATCTTATTTTTAAAAAACATTTCTAGGTGTGCCTGGGTGGCTCAGTCGGTTAAGCGGCCGACTTCGGCTCAGGTCACGATCTCATGGTCCGTGAGTTCGAGCCCCGCGCTGGGCTCTGTGCTGACAGCTCAGAGCCTGGAGCCTGCTTCGAATTTTGTGTCTCCCTCTCTCTCTGACCCTCCCCCGTTCATGCTCTGTCTCTCTCTGTCTCAAAAATAAATAAACGCTAAAAAAAAAAAAAAAAAAAAAAAAAAAAAACAAACAAAAAAAAAAACAACAACAACAACAACAAAAAAAAACCCTTCTAGACTCTTTTTATTTGCTTACATTTCCTTTTCCCATGGTTTTAAAGTTGAAACTCCCTATTTATAATTTCTCTTTAGTTGAAGAGGATTTTGGAGTTTTTCACAGAGAAATCCCAAGTAACCAGCAATAGTATATTTGTTTCATTTGACGACAGTGGAAATATAGCCATGGGGAAAACTGGACTGATTTAGAGAATCAGGAAAGAGAAGCATTTGTTCTTTCCTGCTTTGCCTCATTCTCTTTAAAACGTTTCTTTTTTTTCCCTCCAAGTTTAATGACTAAATTTCCTTATCAGGAAATTACTGATCAATATTTTGCTCTAATTCCAAGTTAGAATTGATACCAGAAGTTCTACCCACTTACTAATCAATTCTGACTCTCACTTAGTGAGGTTGATAAAGGAAGAATTCTTAGAGCCTCTGCTGCTAGTTTCAACCAATAGCACTATTCGGTTGAATTTTAATTTGAGTTGGAAAAATTGAATTTTATGAGAGAAGTCCTACATCTTGACAATCGGGAGCTGTAATTGTACCCCTAGAGAATATATTATTCAGTCATATTTCCAATAACTAACATCAGCACACACTGTATATTCTACTCTAAACAAAGTTTCAATCAGTAAAACCTCATCTCTTCTTTCATAATTGTCCAATTTACTTGGTTATCACATGCAACCTTACTAAATTGTCCTGTACTCAGAAGCCTATGGAAAAGAGATCATCTTAAATTCAAACATATATTTTTTTCTTGTTATCAGCCTTTCCAATTAGTATGTTGTCTGGTATTCTTTGGTTGAATTACCGGTGACTTCACTGATTTTCTTTGTAAATGCTGTCTCTAACGCTACAGATTCTAAAAAAGAGTGAATGTATTAGATTTGCATCATTGTGGACTATTTTGAAGAGATCTATAAAAATTAGTCTAACCTTATAATCATTGATTATTTAATGAATGTATTTGTTCTATAGCTCCTTTCTTATTTTAGCTTTCTCTTTGAGTTTTTACAATCCTATAATAAATTCATTACATCAAAAATGAATAATTTAGTAAGAAAACATAAAGCATTGAATGTGAATGCATGTGATTAAATAATTCAACCAGATGCTCTTCATTTTCTTTATCAGTTGACAAACTGATGAGTAGATATAATCATAGCATCGCAGTTAAAATTTAATATTTAAGTATGATTTCCCTTTTTTAACCCATTCACATGCAGGCACTCACCCAACACCATTTTGTTTTAAATTTGATATACTAAGGGCACCTAGGTGCCTCAGTCAGTTAAGCTTCCAACTCTTGATTTCAGTTCAGGTCATGATCTGAGCTCAGGGTTCATGAGTTCGAGCCCTGCGTTGTTGGGCTCTGTGCTGACAACGTGGAGCCTGCTTTAGATTCTCTCTCTCCTTCTCTCTCTCTACCCCTCCTCTGCTTACATTCTCTCTCCCAAAATAAATAAATAAACTTAAAAAAATAAATTTGATATACCCAAAGTAGATGCTTTCAATATACTAAGCTCTGTTGATACAGTAATAATGAACTTCCTGCATCATTCTTGATGAGCTCTTAATAATCTAAGTGCATTTTGAACACAGATTTATTGACCTAGCAGTCAGAGTGGTTTGATACTTGCCAAGTATTTTGAAATGTTGGCATTTTATTTATGTGACTGTTTACTCTTGAGTTAGTGATTACAGTTTAATTTCAAGGAAGGGGGCACATTCCGAAGTGTCTGTGTTCCTGTTTCTGTACCAGTTCCATATATCTAATTGCTCCTATCGGCATAGATAGAGAGTGACCGGGAACCATCATCTGTACTCACTCTTCAAGGTCAGTCACATCTAAATGAATTAATATAAAGAGTTTTATTCTGTTAGTTTTTCCTTCTGCCAAAGTATAAATTAGGATGACAGTAAGGATGTGTTTTAGAAATCTTTCAGGTGTTATAAGTATACTGCCTGTACTAGAGGTATGTAATGAACAACCACTAAACCATCATCTCTTGACGATGTGGATGTAGATTTTTTGTCATTGTGACAACTGCGGCTTCTCCACTGGTAATTTAACATTGTGAATATTTTAGTCTGTCATCAGTAACAGCTGGATGTAACTACCCTTTTTCTAGGTCACTGCAATACAAGACTAGAATGGAAGTAGTATCATCAGTTTTCAAATAATAGTAGCTTATAGGAGAAAGCAATTATCCCTCTGCCTCAGGATTGGAATGGACCATTATATTCAGATTTAGACTTTATATACTTCTGAGCAGTGTCATGTATCTTAGAAAAGGAGACATGAGAATAATTGAGTTAAGGGGTTACAAAAAGAAATTAGATTTTTTTTTTTTTAAGTTTCCTAAAGGCAGATCTTTGTTTTTATTATCTTGATGTTTTTATTGTTCTGGTGTATAGCATTGTGATTAATTTCTTTTAATATACAAGTGCAATATTGTATCCCAAATCTAAGTACAAATTATTCTTGAATTAATCACTTCACCATTTAGTAGCAGTCATAAAGAGAAAACTGTAATTAAAATGAAAATCCTTATAGGAAATAAAAATTTTCTACATTAATACAATGTCGATATGCTTTTTTGAAGCTTAGAATGTGTTGCTTCTCAACATACTTCACCCATGCACAACTATCACATATCTGCTTCAGTAGTCAGAAATAGCCCTAAGGTGCACCATGAGCTTGGGATTTTATTGATCCCTCATGTTTTGTCTCAGAAGTTCTTGTGAACATTGTACCCCATAAACATGTTTAATTTAAATATACTGCATTATTTTCCAAATGGTATAAAGTAATTGACATTCCGGAAAGATAGGCCTTTTTCTCTTTGTCCTCACAATCCCCCAGTTTGAGAAGAACATATTAAAGATACCAAACTAGTTTCTGTTAATATCATTTTCAAATGTTCTGAATTGAATGTTAAAAATACTTCGTTAGTAATCTATTTCTTTTCAGTACGTACTTATTTACTATTTTTCATGGTGAAATACGTCTTTCATTCTATTCTGTTCATAATATTGATTCTAAATGTTTTAATTCTGTGAGGAGTAGAATACAAAACTCTACTAAAGGAGACAATGGTTTTTGAAGATTGATAAGTTTTACAACAAACAAATGCAATTTCGAAAATGTAGTCAAATATGATTAGTTTAACATTTTTTTGCTTTTTCTTCACTTATACAGTCCACAAAATATTTTGGAAGATATGTGGAATATGTAAATACAATCCAAAATTGAATGAAAAATATTTTTCTATTTCTAACAATAATACACAATACAAATTATTTTCAATATGTTTTATTCTTTTAGTCACTTTGTTTTTAATATTCTCTTAAACTAATCTAAGGACTATTTGAAAGGTTGAAGATTTATTGATTAGGGAACTTTTTAAAAAAACTGTTAACCACGAGAGTATAAAAGGAAATGAGAAAGATATCACATAATCACATAATTGATGTAACTACTTGTAGTCCACTGAGTTGTTACTTTTTAAACCGTCTTTTAAATCAAGCCTATAGCTTATTATGGTCTTTTTATCCCAAGTTTGTATACACTTTCCAGCTACATTGTTTTTATATCTGACTAGTTATTCTTTCTCAATTTAGCAAAGGAATCATGATTTAGAATTGCTCCCACCCATATCACACTCCTTACATATGCTAATGAATGAATATGACACCCTTAGAACGTATAATTTAATTTAACACTGTGTGTTCTTCATTGCAGACAAAACATGGATGCATACGCCTGAAGCTTTATCAAAACATTACATTCCCTATAATGCAAAGGTAAAATAGTTTATATGATATTATTGAATTAAAATTGCATAAATAATTTTGTAATGGATAGTATGGGAAATGATTTTTCTCTCCAAATAAGTTAATTCTTTTTTTTCCCTGTCACTCCAAGTAAGGGGTTATTATTATTTAAAAAAAATTTTTTAATGTTTATTTTTGAGAGAGAAAGAGAAAGAAAGAGAGACAGAGAGAGCACAAGGGGAAGGGCAGAGAGAGGGAGACAGAATCTGTAGCAGGCTCCAGGCTCTGAGCTGTCAGCACAGAGCCTGACGCGGGGATCGAACCCATGAACGGTGAGATCGTGACCTGAGGCAAAGTTGGATGCTTAACTGACTGAGCCACCCAGGTACCCCCAAATATGTGATTATTTTATTTAATTATAAAGAATACTCTTTATAATTTCTGTCAGTCATGTATGTATTTTCTTCACATGATTTTGGCTATCATTGAAATTAATTTGTAGTATCATGGCCTATAGGAAATAAAACAACCAACAAATTAGCATCCTTTAAAAGCACTTTAATGTTGAATTACACAGCAGAATATAAAAAACTAACTTGATAATGAGAGAAATGAGCTACAATTTTAATGAATGCAATTATCATTCAAAACAAGAAAGACGAAACTTAAACTATTAAGAAAACAGAAAAAGAGCACATTATTTTACTCTTTTGTTTAGTTTTCTTCATTTTAATAGAGAAATAGAAACAATCTATGCCCCATATCTTCAAAGATTTGATTCATTGTCAATGTTGGAAAAGGGGACAAATAAACGAATGCACTTTGCGAAAATATCCTTACAGATAGGTGTTATTTTAGAAATAGGGAGCACAAAACCTAAAATAAGATTTCAGAGAAATCTGAGTCTAAACTTGTAAGATACAGGAGAGAAAGTTGCATTGGGAACATGCAGTGGGTCTGACTTAAACAACTGACCTTTGGACACAGTGTGGGGAAAACAGAAAATGATAATGTTATTTTTATAAGGGAACTTAAGGATTTATGGATTAGTAAACTACATATGTATAATGAGAAGAGGTATGAGGAATTATTTTAGGAATAATTTTAGAAAAAACATTTATTGAACAGAAAGTCAATGCTATTTAATAGAGAACCTCTTGAGTGCTGGTCTGAGTCTGAATCACAGGAAGATGCATTACAAGGCCATCTAGAGGCCCGTCCAGAGCGGTTGCTCAGCAGTGAGATTTGTAGAGTACAGCAACTCAATTTTTTCTTGCTGACTTCATAGCAAAGAAATGCTCTAAAATATTTTTGGTGTAAAACTAATATACTTGAAATCATTGCAATGCTTAGGAATTTCTCTGTAATGTTACCCTGAAGATGAATAGCCATGATTTAGTATGAAAAGTTTAGTTAGCTGAATGAGAAAAATTGAGTTAATATTATCTCTCTTCCACAGACATTTCTCATATTAACTATTGAGAAACTATATGAAAAGTATAGAGAAAAAAATTAATCTTGAAGACCACTATTATTTTAAAATGCATGCTCAATATCTTGATCATACTAGAGTCATATCTTTAAAGTAAAATCACCACGTATTATTTTTTTTATATGTATCTCAGTTTGAAAGACTGGTTTATAAAGCGTTAAAAGATTCTAATTAGAACTACCCTTAACCTTAACTGCAGTATGAACAGTGGAGATCTGCTTGTCTACATGGAAAAATTGCATGTGCTAATTCACAGGTGCATAACAACTATAAGGCATTCCACATGCAGTAGAGGGAGGGGACAGGAATATCCTTCCAGACTGAGGTCAATAAATTATAAGAGCAGGTCAATTTTCTCCATTCTAATATGGCCTCTTGAGTAATAATAAATGTCATGTATACCAAGTAGTGTTAAAACTATTTGAAGAACATTATTTTTTTCTACATTCCTTTTTTGTTTTTTTTTGTGGGACATTTAAAATTCATCATTAGTATTTATTTTTGAAAATTTTCTGTATTTCTTTAGTATACATGCCATTTGAAAACCAAATCCATGTCCATAGGAAGTACCTTAGCACAACAACAACAACAACAAATGCAGACTCTTGGGGTGCCTGGCTGGCTGGGTTCATAGAGCATGAGACTCTTGATCTCAGGGTTGTGAGTTCAGGCCTCATGTTGGGTACAAAATCTGCTTAAACACACACACAACAAAAAATAGTAATAAAAAAAAGAAACAACAACAACAAAGTAAAATAAATACCAAAGGTTAATAAATATATGAAAAAGATTCTCAATTTCACTTACAATCAAATAAATACTTAAAAAAATACAGACTTTAGAACTAAAAAAAATACAGACTCTAGAATTAGCTTGACTTAGTGTATATCCTGAGTCCGAAACTTGTTAGCAATCAGTTTTTGGGCAAATAACCTAATCTGTCTGTGTCAACAGTTATTCATGTGGAATAGGGATAATAATAATTTCTCAGTTGAGTTATTATAGACATAAATTATTAGGTAAGTATTTAAAGGATAACTGGAATAAAAGAACTACTTAATAAATGTGGCAATCACTACCTTACCTTTCATTTTTCACAAGACTTAACCAAAATGCCTATTTTATAATAGGTGTTCAATGTAGATGTATTTGATGAATTAATGCATAATAACATTTCCAACATAGTTAATTTCAGTGAGCCCTAATACATGTGAGGTACATGATCTCATTTAGTATTTACCATGATTCAGTATGGTGATTATTAATCTCTACATCAGAGAAAACTTTATACATTATGTAAGAGAAAACTAAGGCTGAAAGATTAAGTAATTTGCCTATTGCCAGAAAGCTAGTAAGACAGAGCCAGAGTGGAAAACTGAAGTCGATATGACTTCAGAGATTTGCTGGGGCTTTTTTATTTTTAAAAATTTTTTTAATGTTTATTTGTTTTTGAGAGAGAAAGAGAGAGAGTGTGTGTGAGCAGGGGCAGGGAAGGGGCAGAGAGAGGGAGAGACACAGAACCTGAAGTGGGCTCCAGCTCTGTGCTGTCAGCACAGCCTGACGCGGGGCTTGAACTCAAGAATTGTGAGATCATGACCCGAGCTGAAGTTGGACGCTTAACCGACCGAGCCACCCAGGCGCCCAAAGATTTGCGTTTTTTATGTATATAATAACACTTTATTATTCACTCATCTGTTACATTGCTGATGTGTATAAGGTGCCATTACTGAAGTCTCACTTGAATATTGGTGAAACTTCAGAGCTATATAACACATCTTATATTCTTATGGATCTTACAGTCATAAGGAAATATACAAAAATAACATAAAAGTCAGATCATGTTCTGTGTCATTCAAATGGCACCTAACAGAAAGTTATAGAGATTCAGAGAATGGTGTCATTCTTGTTTTATGAAAATGGGAGTGAGGTAGGATTCCCAAGGGTCTAAGCAAGGGTGGAATGACCATTTCACACGGAGATATCTGAAGGAAGATGAGTAGAGTCCATAAGGTCTAAGGCACAAACTAAATATGGCAAAAGTTGGGTTGTGGCATAAAGTACTAATGATGGTAAAATGTTTTATCAGTCAAGGTTCCATCTGAGAAACAGAACTACTAGCTTGTACACACACACACATGCACATGTGTGCGCACACACATTTCTCTCAAGGAATGGGTTATGCCGTTATGAGGCTGGATGGGCAATTTTGAAAAGCATATTGCAGGCCATCAAGAAGCACAGGCTGGAAGTTCTTGGGCAGGACCTGACCTCAGGTGGAATTTCTTTTTTAGGGACACAGCAGTTCTATTCTTAAGGCCTTTAAACTGATTGTATTAAACCCACTCAGATTATCTAAGATGTTCTTCTTTACATAAAGTCAACTGATTATAGATGTTAGTCATATCTACAAAATGACTTATGGCAAAACCTAGATTAGTATTTGACTGAAAACTGGATAATATAAGCTGGCCCAATTGGCATATAGCACTGACCATCACAAGTACTAATGATGGGCAAGGCTAAAAAGATGAAATTGAGAAGGCTTTGCATGGCAGGAGAAGCAGTTTGAGTAGTGAGCTAATCAAGTAGGATTTTAGGAAGATAAATCTGTAATGATCTAAAGTTGTTTTGGATCCAGAGCGATAGGAGGACTATCGACTTCTTAGGAAGTTATTTTAATGGTCTAAGTGTGTGATTCTAAATTTATATAGGGTAATAGATAAACATATAGTGGAAAATAAAGATGTGCTAAATATTCCAGGGAGAGAATTGATGCAACAGAGGAATAATTTATATGTGGGAAAAAGAAAAAATATCTATTTTCATCATGGTTCAAAAGGAGAATGATCATACCATTAAAAGAATTCCATCACTACATTCACTTTTGGGATCCACTGGTTACAAATTAATCTGAATAAATTTACCAGAGCTGTTCAAGAATCATAATTCTCCTGGGGAAATAGTAACTTTTACATTTAGGTGTTTTCAGTTTTTTGTTTTTTTTGTTTTTTTAATGTTTATTTTTGAGAGAGAGAGGAGACAGAGCATGAGCAGGGGCAGAGAGAGAAAGTGAGACACAGAATCCGAAGTAGGCTTCAGGCTCCAAGCTGTCAGCACAAAGCTCAATGTGGGGCTCAAACTCACAAACCATGAGATCATGACCTGAGCCAAAGTCAGATGCTTAACCGACTGAGCCACCCAGGTGCCCCTAGGTGTTTTCAGTTTTAAAGTAATAGTTTTCTCCTTTCGTGTTATAATTTCTTTAATTTTTTAAGAACATATATTTGATCACATTCTTTTTCTTTATATAAAATTCTATTTCAAAAATTCGCATTTAATATTCAGAGTACACTTATTTTGGGTCATATGTGGATATAAAATAATAGTTATTTTCAAAAGTATTATTCTGTATAGGGTTCATTAATTTTTTTTTTAATGAACAGCAACAGCATTAATAATAGTTCATTGGGAATTCTGCATATTATCCTGTGTACTCTCTAGTCATGTTTTTCAAACTACAGGTTATGCTTTTTTTTATGAAAAAAATTGGGTCGTGAGTTTAATGCATGGGATCATGGGTGGCATGTATTTATTTATTTTTTTTAATTTTTTAATTTTTTAAAATTTTTTTAACGTTTATTTATTTTTGAGACAGAGAGAGACAGAGCATGAATGGGGGAGGGACAGAGAGAGGGAGACACAGAATCTGAAACAGGCTCCAGGCTCTGAGCTGCCAGCACAGAGCCCGACGTGGGACTCGAACTCACGGACCGCGAGACCATGACCTGAGCCGAAGTCGGCCGCTCAACCGACTGAGCCACCCAGGCGCCCCAAGGATGGCATGTATTTAAAAATGAAATAGAACAGAAGAGAAAAAAGATAAGACATTTCTAGAATGCATATGGTAAATATTAATTTTTTCCATAAAATTGTGGTTCATAGTCATAAGAGTATGAAAGCCACTGCCTTCAAACAGTAAGCTGCCTTTGAATGGTACCAAAGTCTTCACCAGATTTAACTCATTCAAATCATAAAATAATAATAGGGGGAACTGCTTAAAAGAGCCATTAAAGGGGCGCCTGGGTGGCTTGGTCGGTTAAGCATCTGACTTCGGCTCAGGTCATGATCTCACGGTCCGTGAGTTCGAGCCCCGCGTTGGGCTCTGTGCTGACCGCTAGGAGCCTGGAGCCTGTTTCGGATTCTGTGTCTCCCTCTCTCTCTGCCCCTCCCCTGTTCATGCTCTGTCTCTCTCTGTCTCAAAAATAAATAAACGTTAAAATTAAAAAAAAAAAAAAAAGAGCCATTAAATTTTTAATAAAGATGATACACATGTAAATTTAACCACATGTCCTCATTGAATATAGTATCTTAAAATTATTTCTGAATATGCTTATACACATGGTAAAGTGATAGAGAAATAGAGTAAAATGTAATTACAAGTTCCCTGTGCACCCATTCATTCACAATGGCTTATCCATTTGAATGGAGTTCCTAATGCATGCAAGGTCCTGATCTAGAAAAATGGGATTGGATTAGTCAACCAAAGAGATAAAATCCTGATCTCCTGGGCTTTACATATAATAAGTAAAATAATATTACTTTTTCTGAGAAACACTTGATAACAAAATTATATCTTTATTTCTTAATACATTGATTATTGTATTGATTAGTATTATTTATGTTATTAATATAGAGTGTTAGTATTATTTATATATTATATGGTGTATATATTAATATATATACTATTTATTTATTTTGTTAGTTAATGTTTATTTTTGAGACAGAGCGTGAGTGGGGAGGGGCAGAGAGAGAGGCAGACACAGAATCTGAAGCAGGCTCCAGGCTCTGAGCTGTCAGCACACAGCCCATCGTGGGACTTGAACTCACAAGCCATGAGATCATTACCTGAGCTGAAGTCGGATGCTTAACTGACTGAGCCACCCAGGTGCCCCTATTAAAATATATATTATGAACACAACATGTTACTTATTCATACAGTATTCATACTAACTCATACAGTACTGCAATGCAGAAAAATAAAGCAGGATATTGGGGATTGGGAGAAGTGGGAAAGAGGGAGAGGTGGTGCTGTGTTACACAGAATGGTCAGGGACAATCTCTGAGGAGGGCAAATGCCTTAGGGAAATGACAAAGTGAGACATGTGGCCACATGCCAGAAGAGCAGTCTGGACATGGCCAGCATTTGCAAGGTGGGAGCATGCTTGCCTAGTCAAAATCTTATCAGGGGTTGGGGTGGCTGGAATGCAGTAGAATGTGGTGGAAGGATGGGAAGCCCCAAAGGCACATGTGGAGTAGAGCAGGTGGGACAGTGGGTGCCTTGTAGTTCTTGCAGGGCCTTGGAGCCGTTGCCCAGGCAAGGAGAGTGATCGTGGCTTGAAGCTGAGTAGGACCTGAAGGAGGAAGGTGGTGGGCATTGGGGGATATTTTGAAGATAATGCTGATAGGGCCTATAAATGGATTGTGTAAGAGCTTTCTATGTCTGCTATAATTAGAACAGTAAGCAGAAATTTAAAAAAATTTTTTGACCACCCTTAAGGAAGGCCATAGGATTTTCCATTCCTTCCAAATTTTGATGAGACTGCTGAACTGTCTTTTCTGTAAAGGTGAAATACTGGAAAACTTTTACTTTAACAAACTTAATATTCTGTTGATGTGAAGTGATCATTTTTCAAATGAAGAATTATGATGCTTCATAAAAGAACACTTATTTATTAAAAGTTTTCTAAAGAGTTAGCATACCAGTTTGCACTATTTTTGAGTAGAGAGCCAGCATTCCTTCATTGTCTGTTTGCTGTGTTCCAAGTTTTAAAAGTGAGTGAATCCAGGGGCACCTGGTGGCTTAGTTGGTTAAGCGTCCGGCTTTGGCTCAGGTCACTGTCTCATGGTTCATGAGTTCGAGCCCTGCGTTGGGCTCTGTGCTGACAGCTCATAACCTGGATCCTACATTGGATTCTGTGTTTCCCTCTCTCGCTGCCCTCCTTCACTCACGCTCGGTCTCTCTCTTTAAAAAAAAAAATAATTAGAAAACAAATTTAAGAGTGAGTGAATCCAAAACAAACGGGAACGGGACTTTGACCTTAAAAACCTATGACTTCCCATGGGGAGAAAGAACAGGCACCAGAAACAAACAAACAAACAAAAAAAAAGTTGGAAGAAAACTAAATAGATTATGACCAACAAGATAAAATATGAATGTCAAAGAGAAGTTTGAAGTGAAAGACGATGTTATATATCAATGATTTCTAGAGGTATCAGAGTTTCATATGTGAAACATGCAGTTTGCCATTAGGTGTGTTTGGTAAGAGAGAAGGCTTCACTGAGCTGTGACCCCCAGTATCTTCCTGACGAAGTGAGTTGTTGGTTTTCTGCCAGTCTTTCTCAGTCTCACAACCTAATCTTCCTTAACATTTATAACCTGTAGGCTCTTATTTGGCTTCCAAAAACAAACAAACAAAAAAACCCCAGCAAAGAACAGCAACAATAACAACAAAACCCATGAAAAGCAGATGCAATCTCAGGATAGTAAGTGGTTAGAACTTGAGTATTCTAACCCTCAGTAGTTGAAATCCCCATCTTAGCCACTTACAGTTGGAACTTCTAACAAACCTCTTAATAGTAATTGATATAGACAAATCAGAACCTAGATTTGTGGCATGTTCATATGTCCCCAACAATAGCAAGGCTGTACCCCAACAACTCCACTGATGTTATCAGAATTAAGATAAAAATTTTTTAATGTTTATTTATTTTTGAGAGGGAGACAGAGACAGAGAGAGAGAGAGACAGAGTGTGAGTGGGGTAGGGAGAGAGAGACAGAGACAGAGACAGAGACAGAATCTGAAGCAGGCTTCAGGCTCTGAGCTGTCAGCACAAATCCTGACGCAGAGCTTGAACCCAGGAACCACGAGATCCTGACCTGAGCTGAAGTCAGATGTTAAACTGACTGGGCCACCCAGGCACCCCTGATGTTATCAGAATTTTATCAGAATAACTACATAATTGCTGCATCCTATTGCAGTGATTGGAGCAGCACTTCTCAAACTATCCGGGTTCAAATTTCAGCTCTCTCAGTTAATATCTGAATTATGTGACTTTTCTCAAGTTTTCCCATTTGTAAAATAGGATTAATAATTGTACCTACTTCATTGGACTGTTAGAAGGTTTAAATGAGTTAATAAATTAAAAACCTCTTCAATCAGGGGCGCCTGGGTGGTTCAATTGGTTAAGCAAATGGCTACGGCCTAGGTCATGATCTTGCTGTTTCCGAGTTCAAGCCCCGTGTCAGGCTCTGTGCTGACAGCTCAGAGCCTGGAGCCTGCTTCCCATTCTGTGTGTCCTTCTCTCTCTGCCCCTCCCCTGCTCATGCTCTCTCTCTCAAAAATAAACTCTAAAAACAAAAAAAATTTAAAAACCTCTTCAATCAAGGTCTCGTATATCAAAAGCTTATTATTAGTAGCATTATAGACAGTGTTCTGTGAAGTCTGGAGTTGCACTAGTTATTATCTCTTGAAAATTATTTAGTGTTTGCATTATTGCCTGAAAAACAGAACAAGGTTCTTAGAATACATGTCAGGTTATGTTTTCTGTTCACATCAGAATCAGAAACAATGAGATTAGCCCATGTGCCTGCAGTGGCCAGCTTGAGAATTTCAGTGGGGAAGGAATAGCTTTTCCTGCAAGCATGACAGGAGACTGCTGACCTTGTAGGTTTATATACCAGAGAAGGTTTTGATTGTTAAAGAAAGATACCATTGTAATCATACTTTCCTATTACCTTGAGTTTTCAGCAACTGCATTCTGGAGCAAGATGTTAATGCAAAGATCATCTTGGTCTTAAAATCAAATACAGAAATATAAGGAAGTCCATGCATACCTTATAAAACTGTTGTGGAGTTTTACAAGTAAAAAGTTAATGAAGAGAGACAATTGCAACATTATGTGGCCTAATGACTCATGGTACAGAAAGGCTTTAATGTAACTAAATCATTTTACTAATGACTTCTCAAATTATTTTTTGTGAATATATGATAAATTACCCTTCAGTGAAATGTTAATATCGGTTTATGACTTAATAGAAGAAAATCTGGGTCTCAGAAATAAGTACTGCAGTGTCAGAAACAATGGAAATAAGCAGAGAAAACATTCAAATTGAACCCTGTGGAATCATTGAAAGTTGGGTAAAAGATACATCCCTATAATTGATGAGATGCATTTCCAAAGCATCCAAAATGGTTTAGAATTCCAAATTCATGAGATTCCTTAGAGCAGCTTTATAGTAGCAGTAAACACAAGCATTTGCCAATTTTGCTGGTTGTAGATACCCGGGGGAATGTAAAAAAATATATATATATCAAAGCCCATAAGAGCTTAACTGCATTCCATGTAATTCATTTCATTTGTTCAAAAATGAATTTTAGTTAATCTCAAAGCATAGGAGCCATTTTTAAAAAAAGAAATTTTATATAGAGCCTTTCAAAAAAGTTTTCTTAGACATTAGAACTGTTTTTTCATAATGCTAGTATGTATAACATATTCATTCCAAACATTTCGAAACTGTAGTATGAGCATAAAAATTGAACATTAACCATCATTCTTTCCAATTAAAAAAGTGATATCTGCTATATCAAATATATTGGAAATAATTCTGCATCTGTACTATTTGGAAATGTCCCTTTATGTACCACAGCAACACTGGCACATACTAAAAAAGGAAATTAGAGAGCTATAGTATGTTATTTTCCCATTGCTTGCTTCAGAATGGTAAGCTTAAAAGTTTTCATGCTAAACAATGTGAAAACAAATAAGAATATAGTAATGATGGGAAATTTGCTGAATTATGGCTTTATAGTTGGTGCGTGCTTATAGAATACAAGAATAAATGGAAAAAGAGAAATGGCAGTAAGCACCTATCATTACTTAATATCTCAATTCTTGAGATGAACTTATAAAATGAATTTAATTTCTGGAAAGCATATGTTTGTTTTAAAAGAGCATATGCTTAGTTGCGTGTGTGTGTGTGTTTCCTAAAGTTTTCCCAGGTAACTGAAATAGTTATTTTTTTAAAATTTTTATTTATTCATTACTACTTTTTTATTGATGTATATATTGACACCTACATTATGTCAGTTTCAGGTATACAACATACTTATTAGATGTATGGTATATGGTAAAATGGTTACCACAAAAAGTCTAGTAAACATAATTTTGAAGGTAATCATCATTGTATACTTTACATATGAGAATTCTCTTTTTTTTTTTATATCTTTTTTTTTTTTATTTTTTTTTATTTTTTAATATATGAAATTTACTGTCAAATTGGTTTCCATACAACACCCAGTGCTCATCCCAAAAGGTGCCCTCCTCAATACCCATCACCCACCCTGCCCTCCCTCCCACCCTGCCCTCCCTCCCACCCCCCATCAACCCTCAGTTTGTTCTCAGTTTTTAACAGTCTCTAATGCTTTGGCTCTCTCCCACTCTAACCTCTTTTTTTTTTTTTTTTTTTTTCCTTCCCCTCCCCCATGGGTTTCTGTTATGTTTCTCAGGATCCACATAAGAGTGAAACCATATGGTATCTGTCTTTCTCTGTATGGCTTATTTCACTTAGCATCACACTCTCCAGTTCCATCCATGTTGCTACAAAAGGCCATATTTCATTTTTTCTCATTGCCACGTAGTATTCCATTGTGTATATAAACCACAATTTCTTTATCCATTCATCAGTTGATGGACATTTAGGCTCTTTCCATAATTTGGCTATTGTTGAGAGTGCCGCTATAAACATTGGGGTACAGGTGCCCCTATGCATCAGTACTCCTGTATCCCTTGGATAAATTCCTAGCAGTGCTATTGCTGGGTCATAGGGTAGGTCTATTTTTAATTTTCTGAGGAACCTCCACACTGCTTTCCAGAGCGGCTGCACCAATTTGCATTCCCACCAACAGTGCAAGAGGGTTCCTGTTTCTCCACATCCTCTCCAGCATCTATAGTCTCCTGATTTCTTCATTTTGGCCACTCTGACTGGCGTGAGGTGGTATCTGAGTGTGGTTTTGATTTGTATTTCCCTGATAAGGAGCGACGTTGAACATCTTTTCATGTGCCTGTTGGCCATCCGGATGTCTTCTTTAGAGAAGTGTCTATTCATGTTTTCTGCCCATTTCTTCACTGGGTTATTTGTTTTTTGGGTGTGGAGTTTGATGAGCTCTTTATAGATTTTGGATACTAGCCCTTTGTCCGATGTGTCATTTGCAAATATCTTTTCCCATTCCGTTGGTTGCTTTTAGTTTTGTTGGTTGTTTCCTTTGCTGTGCAGAAGCTTTTTATCTTCATAAGGTCCCAGTAATTCACTTTTGCTTTTAATTCCCTTGCCTTTGGGGATGTGCCGAGTAAGAGATTGCTACGGCTGAGGTCAGAGAGGTCTTTTCCTGCTTTCTCCTCTAAGGTTTTGATGGTTTCCTGTCTCACATTCAGGTCCTTTATCCATTTTGAGTTTATTTTTGTGAATGGTGTGAGAAAGTGGTCTAGTTTCAACCTTCTGCATGTTGCTGTCCAGTTCTCCCAGCACCATTTGTTAAAGAGACTGTCTTTTTTCCATTGGATGTTCTTTCCTGCTTTGTCAAAGATGAGTTGGCCATACGTTTGTGGGTCTAGTTCTGGGGTTTCTATTCTATTCCATTGGTCTATGTGTCTGTTTTTATGCCAATACCATGCTGTCTTGATGATGACAGCTTTGTAGTAGAGGCTAAAGTCTGGGATTGTGATGCCTCCTGCTTTGGTCTTCTTCTTCAAAATTACTTTGGCTATTCGGGGCCTTTTGTGGTTCCATATGAATTTTAGGATTGCTTGTTCTAGTTTCGAGAAGAATGCTGGTGCAATTTTGATTGGGATTGCATTGAATGTGTAGATAGCTTTGGGTAGTATTGACATTTTGACAATATTTATTCTTCCAATCCATGAGCAGGGAATGTCTTTCCATTTCTTTATATCTTCTTCAATTACCTGCATAAGCTTTCTATAGTTTTCAGCATACAGATCTTTTACATCTTTGGTTAGATTTATTCCTAGGTATTTTATGCTTCTTGGTGCAATTGTGAATGGGATCAGTTTCTTCATTTGTCTTTCTGTTGCTTCATTGTTAGTGTATAAGAATGCAACTGATTTCTGCACATTGATTTTGTATCCTGCAACTTTGCTGAATTCATGTATCAGTTCTAGCAGACTTTTGGTGGAGTCTATCGGATTTTCCATGTATAATATCATGTCATCTGCAAAAAGCGAAAGCTTGACTTCATCTTTGCCAATTTTGATGCCTTTGATTTCCTTTTGTTGTCTGATTGCTGATGCTAGAACTTCCAGCACTATATTGAACAGCAGCGGTGACAGTGGGCATCCCTGTCGTGTTCCTGATCTCAGGGAAAAAGCTCTCAGTTTTTCCCCGTTGAGGATGATGTTAGCTGTGGGCTTTTCATAAATGGCCTTTATGATCTTTAAGTATGTTCCTTCTATCCCGACTTTCTCAAGGGTTTTTATTAAGAAAGGGTGCTGGATTTTGTCAAAGGCCTTTTCTGCATCGATTGACAGGATCATATGGTTCTTCTCTTTTTTTTTGTTAATGTGATGTATCACGTTGATCGATTTGCGAATGTTGAACCAGCCCTGCATCCCAGGAATGAATCCCACTTGATCATGGTGAATAATTCTTTTTATATGCTGTTGAATTCGATTTGCTAGTATCTTATTAAGAATTTTTGCATCCATATTCATCAGGGATATTGGCCTGTAGTTCTCTTTTTTTACTGGGTCTCTGTCTGGTTTAGGAATCAAAGTAATACTGGCTTCATAGAATGAGTCTGGAAGTTTTCCTTCCCTTTCTATTTCTTGGAATAGCTTGAGAAGGATAGGTATTATCTCTGCTTTAAATGTCTGGTAGAACTCCCCTGGGAAGCCATCTGGCCCTGGACTCTTATTTGTTGGGAGATTTTTGATAACCGATTCAATTTCTTCGCTGGTTATGGGTCTGTTCAAGCTTTCTATTTCCTCCTGATTGAGTTTTGGAAGAGTGTGGGTGTTTAGAAATTTGTCCATTTCTTCCAGGTTGTCCAATTTGCTGGCATATAATTTTTCATAGTATTCCCTGATAATTGTTTGTATCTCTGAGGGATTGGTTGTAATCATTCCATTTTCATTCATGATTTTATCTATTTGGGTCATCTCCCTTTTCTTTTTGAGAAGCCTGGCTAGAGGTTTGTCAATTTTGTTTATTTTTTCAAAAAACCAACTCTTGGTTTCGTTGATCTGCTCTACAGTTTTTTTAGATTCTATATTGTTTATTTCTGCTCTGATCTTTATGATTTCTCTTCTTCTGCTGGGTTTAGGCTGCCTTTGCTGTTCTGCTTCTATTTCCTTTAGGTGTGCTGTTAGATTTTGTATTTGGGATTTTTCTTGTTTCTTGAGATAGGCCTGGATTGCAATGTATTTTCCTCTCAGGACTGCCTTCGCTGCATCCCAAAGCGTTTGGATTGTTGTATTTTCATTTTCGTTTGTTTCCATATATGTTTTAATTTCTTCTCTAATTGCCTGGTTGACCCACTCATTCGTTAGTAGGGTGTTCTTTAACCTCCATGCTTTTGGAGGTTTTCCAGACTTTTTCCTGTGGTTGATTTCAAGCTTCATAGCATTGTGGTCTGAAAGTATGCATGGTATAATTTCAATTCTTGTAAACTTATGAAGGGCTGTTTTGTGACCCAGTATATGATCTATCTTGGAGAATGTTCCATGTGCACTCGAGAAGAAAGTATATTCTGTTGCTTTGGGATGCAGAGTTCTAAATATATCTGTCAAGTCCATCTGATCCAATGTATCATTCAGGGCCCTTGTTTCTTTATTGACTGTGTGTCTAGATGATCTATCCATTTCTGTAAGTGGGGTGTTAAAGTCCCCTGCAATGACCACATTCTTATCAATAAGGTTGCTTATGTTTATGAGTAATTGTTTTATATATCTGGGGGCTCGGGTATTTGGCGCATAGACATTTATAATAGTTAGCTCTTCCTGGTGGATAGACCCTGTGATTATTATATAATGCCCTTCTTCATCTCTTGTTACAGCCTTTAATTTAAAGTCTAGTTTGTCTGATATAAGTATGGCTACTCCAGCTTTCTTTTGGCTTCCAGGAGCATGATAAATAGTTCTCCATCCCCTCACTCTCAATCTAAAGGTGTCCTCAGATCTAAAATGAGTCTCTTGTAGACAGCAAATAGATGGGTCTTGTTTTTTTATCCATTCTGATACCCTATGTCTTTTGGTTGGCGCATTTAATCCATTTACATTCAGTGTTATTATAGAAAGATATGGGTTTAGAGTCATTGTGATGTCTGTATGTTTTATGCTTGTAGTGATGTCTCTGGTACTTTGTCTCACAGGATCCCCCTTAGGATCTCTTGTAGGGCTGGTTTCGTGGTGACAAATTCCTTCAGTTTTTGTTTGTTTGGGAAGACCTTTATCTCTCCTTCTATTCTAAATGACAGACTTGCTGGATAAAGGATTCTCGGCTGCATATTTTTTCTGTTTAGCACACTGTAGATATCGTGCCAAGCCTTTCTGGCCTGCCAAGTTTCAAAGGAGAGATCAGTCACGAGTCTTATAGGTCTCCCTTTATATGTGAGGGCACGTTTATCCCTTGCTGCTTTCAGAATTTTCTCTTTATCCTTGTATTTTGCCAGTTTCACTATGATATGTCGTGCAGAAGATCGATTCAAGTTACGTCTGAAGGGAGTTCTCTGTGCCTCTTGGATTTCAATGCCTTTTTCCTTCCCCAGTTCAGGGAAGTTCTCAGCTATAATTTGTTCAAGTACCCCTTCAGCACCCTTCCCTCTCTCTTCCTCCTCTGGGATACCAATTATGCGTATATTATTTTTTTTTTAGTGTATCACTTAGTTCTCTAATTTTCCCCTCATACTCCTGGATTTTTTTATCTCTCTTTCTTTCAGCTTCCTCTTTCTCCATAACTTTATCTTCTAGTTCACCTATTCTCTCCTCTGCCTCTTCAAGCCGAGCCATCGTGGATTCCATTTTGTTTTGCAATTCGTTTAAAGCGTTTTTCAACTCCTCGTGACTGTTCCTTAGTCCCTCGATCTTTGTGGCAAGAGATTCTCTGCTGTCCTGTATACTGTTTTCAAGCCCAGCGATTAATTTTATGACTATTATTCTAAATTCACTTTCTGTTATATTATTTAAATCCTTTTTGATCAGTTCATTAGCTGTTGTTATTTCCTGGAGATTCTTCTGAGGGGAATTCTTCCGTTTGGTCATTTTGGAGAGTCCCTGGCGTGGTGAGGACCTGCAGTGCACTTCCCCTGTGCTGTGGTGTATAACTGGAGTTAGTGGGCGGGGCCGCAGTCCGACCCGATGTCTGCCCCCAGCCCACTGCTGGGGCCACAGTCAGACTGGTGTGTGCCTTCTCTTCCCCTCTCCTAGGGGCGGGATTCACTGTGGGGTGGCGTGTCCCGTCTGGGCTACTTGCACACTGCCAGGCTTGTGTTGCTGGGGATCTGGCGTCTTAGCTGGGGTGGGTAGGCAAGGTGCACGGGGGCTGGAGGGGCAGGCTTAGCTCGCTTCTCCTTAGGTGATCCACTTCAGGAGGAGCCCTGTGGCAGCGGGAGGGAGTCAGATCCGCTGCCGGAGGTTTGGCTCCGCAGAAGCACAGAGTTGGGTGTTTGCGCGGAAGGAGCAAGTTCTCTGGCAGGAACTGGTTCCCTTTGGGATTTTGGCTGGGGGATGGGCGGGGGAGATGGCGCTGGCGAGCGCCTTTGTTCCCCGCCAAGCTGAGCTCTGCCGACCGGGGGCTCAGCAGCTCTCCCTCCCTTTGTCCTCCAGCCTTCCCGCTTTCCGAGCAGAGCTGTTAACTTATGACCTCCCAGACGCTAAGTCGCGCTTGCTGTCGGAACACAGTCCGTCCGGCCCCTCCGCTTTTGCCAGCCAGACTCGGGGGCTCTGCTTGGCCGGCGAGCCGCCCCTCCGCCCCGGCTCCCTCCCGCCAGTCCGTGGAGCGCGCACCGCCTCGCCGCCCTTCCTACCCTCTTCCGTGGGCCTCTAGTCTGCGCTTGACTCCGGAGACTCCCTTCTGCTAATCCTCTGGCGGTTTTCTGGCGAGAATTCTCTTTAAAATGTTGTATAGCTTCTAGAAATTACTCAGTAGAAATTAAAAAATCCAGGGGCACCTGGGTGGCTCAGTTGATTAAGCATCTGACTTCGGCTCAGGTCATGATCTCACGGTTTGTGAGTTCGAGCCCCACATAGGACTCTGTGCTGTCAGGGCGGATCCTGTCTCCCTCCCTCTCTCCCCCTCTCCTGTGCATGTTCTCTCCCTTTCTCTCTGTCTCAAAAATAAATAAATCTTAAAAAAAATAATAATCCCTTCATCTTTATTCTCATTTCTCATAGGTCCTTCAAAAAATGCTCACCTCTTTACTAATTTTCCTATATTTAGCATATGCTTATTTTAGTTACCAAAACTGCTATTGAAATCAACTTGATAAAAGGATTTTTTTTTTTTTTAACATTTTCAAACATTTTACCCCCAAATTACAAAATTCCCTATTGGCCCAGACCTTTAAATATTCCAAGCTTCAGAATGCTGCCACTTGATTCCTTTGAGACCAAGTGAGACTTTTCCTTCTTCACAAACATTCTTTGCCTATGAACAAACTTTGTTGTGATTTCATATAGTGCCAAACATATCCATGTAGAAATATGAAATAAATGATAAATGTATCGAGCATTCGGAAAATTTCCCATATATAACAAGGTGGTCTCCAGTTGAAGAAGTATTTAAAGATAAATAACATCTTAGGCAATATTTATCCAGGGACTATGTTAACAATAATATCATTAAGCAAAGCAGAATGAGAGAAATAAAATACTTTGCAAAAACTTACACTTTGTGGCCTCTCTGTTATGGAGGTAAATACGTAGACTTTATTTAGTCTGCTTTAGCTCACATCTCTGCCAAATTGCTGACTGGTTTTAAATGATGTCCAAAGGGTCAATTAACACACAAAGCCACATAGACAAACCAATTTCGCAATGAACACATATAAAGGGAAGACATGTATACACATTCTATTTTGTCTTTGGAATCATTCATCTGCTTCCTAAGTAGGTTATCTCTTTCAAATTGGGAATCATATTTTGCAAAGGAAAGAAAAATGGGCATAGACTAGTAGATTTGATTTCTAGACTGAATTTTCCTACTATCTTGCTGTGTAAGCTTGAGCCTCACATTATTTTATCAAGAAGTTGATGGAATTAGAAGACTCACGAAGTCCTTTTCAACACTAAAAGTCGATGAATCTGTTATACATAAAATGTCTTTTATTTTTTAAGAAAAAGATACTGTAGTCCATTGTGAAATGTAAGGAATAATTAATATGGAGTTTTTAGTTTCTTTTTTTTTAATGTTTATTTAGAGAGAGAAAGAAAGCCAGGGAGGGGTAGAGAGAGAGTAGGGCAGAGGATCTGGATCAAGTTATTTATATTTAAACATCAAATCAGCATTATTAGCGGATATATGGTTGCATTTCAAATATTGATTGGAAAGATGTTAACTGGAAGCAAGTTGCCTCCAGAATTCTTTGTCATTTGTTTCTGGTATTGTGAGATAAGAAAAGTAGCCAATTCCCTTCAGAGACAAGAGTCTCTTCTGAAGACAAAGGCAGAATTCCAGCTGACAGTGTCCTTACATTTTAGGAGATGTTCAGAGGAAGTGTCCATCTTTCGTCTCTTAAGAAATAGATACATACATATATTTAAAACAACCTGAAGTCATTTTTGTCTTTCTTCTAATCTTATGAACTATGGGAAACTTCATCTCCATAACAATTATGCCTATTTTTACATTTAAGAATGGTCTCCTGTTGTGTGCCTGTTTCTTCAGTTTCCAAGAAAGTGTTTGTTATCTTCTCTTTTCTCTTCCTGCTGGAATAAGCAGTTTCTTTTTCTGAACCTTTAAAATTCATATTCAAGAGGGGCGCCTGGGTGGCGCAGTCGGTTAAGCGTCCGACTTCAGCCAGGTCACGATCTCGCGGTCCGTGAGTTCGAGCCCCGCGTCAGGCTCTGGGCTGATGGCTCGGAGCCTGGAGCCTGTTTCCGATTCTGTGTCTCCCTCTCTCTCTGCCCCTCCCCCGTTCATGCTCTGTCTCTCTCTGTCCCAAGAATAAATAAAAAACGTTGGAAAAAAAAAAAAAAAAATTCATATTCAAGAAAGTACAAGTGGAGTCCAGTCTCAGTCTTTGTGGTAGATAGTACTGGAGCATCTTCTTTCTCTGTAACTTGCATAGTTTGATTGCAAAGCAGTAAAAAGAAAGGCCATCGGGAGCTAAAGATCTGATGTAATTTATGCAACCATAGTCTTCCAAAAGATGTATCTCAGAATATAGAGAATACAGATAAAACTTGGAAGAAGCACTTGTTCACGCTATAGGTCTGCACTGTATTATTGCTAAGAATAATAACTTTATTATTTCATCAACATGATAAATGCTGATTATTAAAAATTAAGCAGTGCAGAAAAGCACAGAAGTATAGAAATCAACCCAATGCTCAAAATCATCTCAGGCAGAAACAACCCAGTGTTTACCAGAAGTCCAGGTAATCTGGACTCTCTCTGAATAAATACAAGTGCAGGAATAGATGTATGGATTTAAAAAATAACATTCAGCAGTATATAAACAACTCTATACTAGTAACTTTCTGTGCACTTCACATCTGTCATCTCATTTAATCTTCACAAATGCCCAATGAGATTAGGTCTATTAATATCCCCCATTTAACAGCAAAATTGTAACATTAAACTGGAAATGGTCAAATAGTTAAGGAGAATGAGTCTGGGAATGAGCCAGATAGTCCTATCCAAATAGATAGTTTGGAAGAATAAACTTTATAAGGAGGAAATTATAGGAGTTCCTGGGGGACTCCTTCAGTTAAGTATCTGACTTCGGCTCAGGTCATGATCATGGTTCATGAATTCAGCCCTGCGTCGGTTTCTGTGCTGACAGCTCGAAGCCTGCTTGGGATTCTCCCTCTCTTCTTCTCCCTCTCTCTCTCAAAAATAAATAAATAAACTAAAAAAAAATAAAAAAGAAATATTGTAACATGCATGCTATTTTACAATAAAAAACATTGAACTTTACTTGAATTTAACAAACCAAAAAATAAAATTTAAGTGAATTCAAGGAGTTACTAAATTTCAGAAACGTGTATCTTAGCCAAAAGGGATATTAGTTCCTGAAAGATTGTTCTAAGGTTAAAGGAAGACATTTATGAAAGTCATTAGCTGTTTGGCATCCTTATGTTTTTCCTTAATAGCACATTTCAGTTTTTGATAGCATGTATGTATGAATGATGAAGTAGGTAGCCTACTTACATTCCTCCTTAGAGTGTGCTCCACTTCCCAGGTTTGTTGCTTATTTCAATTCTACTTGCCAGGATTCGCAACATTTATATTTTGTTCTGAAACTATAATGCCCTTAGTAGTTTAGATGTAATTATATATTGAAATGGATTCAGATCACCAACACTTCACCTACCATTTCTTCTCTGTTTCTCAGTTCTTTATTTGATTTTGGTTTTCCTCTTCAAAAAAATTTTTTTAAAAAAAGACTCAATAGGGCACCTGGGTGGCTCAGTCGGTTAGGCGTCTGACTTCAGCTCTGGTCATGATCTCACAGCTCCTGGGTTCGAGCCCCATGTCAGGATCTGTGCTGACAGCTCAGAGCCTGGAGCCTGCTTCAGATTCTGTGTCTCCCTCTCTCTCTGCCCCTCCCCAAATTGCGCCCTCTCTCAAAAATAAACAAACATTAAAAAAATTGTTTAAAAGACTCAATAACTTCAGTATTTTGTGTGCTGTTTCATATTTGAGAATGTCTGCTTATCATCTTAGATCTTCCTTTCCCTAAGAGCACTAGTCCTTGTCACACAGTCTTCCCTCATTCCCATGTAGAGAAAGGCTCTGAATCCACCTCACTTTCTCCCTTGAAGTTGTCTTACTTTTTTTGCATAGTTGCCTGAGACTTGATTCTTTATCATTACATTTTAATAACATAACATATGGGCCTAACTTAAGTCTCAGTGAATACCTCTAATGCCTTTCAGAAAATGAAGTCCTCAGTTCTGCTGTGAAGGTTGCCTGGGAGGAGAAGTGAACAGAAAATGAGGCCTCTGTTCCTCAAAATGTAACAACAAACTCAATTACTCAAAGAAATAGATACAGCGATTAAGGACTATTATTCATACAACAGAACCAACAGTTTGGGATCTGGGAGAGCTGTGTGCGGGAATCAAAAGAGCATTGGGCTTTGGAGTCTCAGAACTGAGTTGAAAGCAGGCTCTACAACTTAGTGGCAAGCCTAGTATTTAACTGTTTTCACAGCTACAAAATGCAAATGATAGGTTCCTTATAAAGTTTTTATGACAGTTAAACAAGATAACATCGGTACAGTGCCTGGCACATGGTTAGCACTCACTGTTAGTGTTACCGTGTCTTTCAGTTATACCTAGGCTTAATAAAGATTTGCTGGGGCATCTGGGTGGCTCAGTAGATTAAGCCTTGGACTCAGTTTCAGCTCAAGTCATGCTCTCACCGTTCGGTTCGTGAGATTAAGCCCTGAATCCAGTTCTGTGCTGACAGCGTGGAGCCTCTCTCTCTCCCTCTCTCTCTGCCCCTCCCCTATGCTCTCTGTCACTCAAAACAAATAAATAAACATTAAAAAATTGATATAACATTGTTTTTATGGAAAAAAGTTTCGAACAACCAACTTACAGATTGGTGTTTTTAGAATGCAGCACATCCGTTAGTAGATTAGACCCTGATTCTTTCTTTGCATATGTGAATAACACAACTGTTCCAAGATTCATTGTTAGGAAATCATAGAATCAAGTTGCACAATCTTCCTCTCTACCTGTGCCTTGTCTCTCAGGCAGATTTTATCTGTGATAGAATAACTCACGAATGGTGAGAGACAAGGCAGCAATGGTTAATTACTTCCTAGGAGATTTAGAGTCAGAAGGCATAAATCACTCTATCCCAGACTCTGCAGGTTCAGATAAGAAATGGTACCTCGGGCAGCAAGCAAGCAATGAAGGGCCTTGATTTTCCTTCACTTGATCCCCAGTTATAATCCTAAATAATTAAAGACAGATCTCTAGCTCCATCAGGTTTTGCATTTATTTCTGAGGATTACCACACCACACCACTTACTTACTTACATGTCTGTTTTTATTGCTTATTAGAATGGTATTGCTCCAGACTTGTTCACACAAACATTTGCCGAGATGACGGAATAAAAACAAAGCAAGTCTTGCAAGCAGAGAACTATTTCCATTTGCAAATATTCAGACTAAATAATGTGCGACAGGAACTGCTGGGGAAAATGAGTGAGATTGAATATACTCAAGCATTTTCAGGAGAAACATGTCAATAAATTTAAGTTTTAAAAAGTATGTAGAAAGAGTGAGGAAACAGCATCTAAATGATTTAAGAAATTAGAATTCTACAGATGATTTTGTATGTTTGCGTGTGAGCATGAAAATAGTAGGTTAAAGTAGGAAATCAGTTATTATAATCAATGTATTATCTATTCTTTTTGGAAAAGTAAATAAGGCACAGAAAAATTTTATAGTAGAGATGTAGAGACCACAGATCTATAAGCATTGTGTAAACTCAAACAACTTTAGCTCAGACTTTTATAATGAATTAATGAATGAATGTTACTTTTTACATTTATTTAGTAAATTTCATGAATAATATCTTTCTATATGTTTTCCAGTGTAGTAAAACTTGCGAGTGATGGAAGCACACATGACATTGTAGTAAATGATTCAAACGACAGCGCACTAAGTAGCCAAGTGAGTACAGGAGCTCATTCAATAGTTACCAACATAAAATGGAAATCTTTGTAGTTAAAAACAAAGTTAATGGACTATTACAAATTTAAATGATTTTGTTGTTAGTTTCAGCATCAATCACTATGGTGAGATGATGTGTAGAACTGTATCCATAGTGAGTTTCACTGTAGGGCATAAATTAACAATCTTTTTTTTAAATCTAATTCCAAGAGGCAAGTTTGTAATTCCAGAATAGCTGATCAACAAAAGACATGAATGCTTACTTTAGAGCTGTTTATAGACTGCTTCAGCCTCCTTCTTTTTAGCATGTACTAGGTGCCAGACTCCAGGTGTTTAAAATGCCTCCCCCACAGTTTTATAGAAGAGTCTCCAAGGATTATACAATGTTGAATGATTGGAGGAACACACAAGACCCCTTGGGTCTCATGAATGTCTACTCATCATGTAAGGCTCTAATAAAGGTAGTGAAAATGTTACAGCAAGAGAAAGAATACACACAAAAACATCAGGAGCCCAAGAAGCTTCCAGCACAGCCCACTAGGACCCTTTTTTAGCCACACAAAACTCATCTCCAGATTATGAACGACCAACATATATGGAAGGAATTTTGGCTTCAAAAGACCTTGTTCTTATATTGGCCAAAAATAAGTATGAGATTTCTACACATCCCAGAGACATGCATACAGGTGGCCCCCTATCTTACACACTGTGATACCTTGAGTTACACCGAGGATCATCCATGGGAAGGGTGACGATGGATTGTTTTAATGGAGACCAAGAACCAGTGGAAATGATTTTCGTGATTAAGGTGAGGTGGCCTTTAGTGTCATGCATGTACAGCATCCCAGAGACATCCTCGAAAAATGGCCCATTTTACAAAGTCCAAGGGTTCAGTATGGCTGGAGTGTAGACTATAAGTAGATAAAGAATCATGAGGATTGTATTCCTGGGTGACAGGTGTGACAGGTTGACGGACTTGAACTTGAACTAGGGGATAATGAGGTACCAGTTTAGGAACACTTAGGTTGGAGATATCCGAGAAATAATTAAAAGACCAGAATACAGAGCACAGTGTTTTGAGACCACTCAGTACGCACTAAACAACTAAAAGACTAATACTGTGATCTTGCATTTTAAAAGTTCTAATAATTTCAGCAAGAAGCCTATTATAAATAGGACAACAAACAGACAAAAAAATTGTTTTGAAATCTGTTTCATGCTGTGAACTTATGTTAGAACAAACTACTGTTTTCAGGTTTCAACACCTTCAAAGGAAAGTGTTTCTCAGTTAACAAAGGCACTTTCAGAAGGCCAGGTGAAAGCTGGCTTCCTGTGGAGAAGTTGGCCTTGCCAGTTTCATTATGGCTTCTTTCCACCATATGGAGTCAGACATTCCCTTCTTTCTGTTCCATTTTCTCTTTTATCCAAGCGTTTTAACTGACTGCTAAAATAGCAATTAATTGAGGTTAAGTTTATGTGTGTGTACACAAATCTGCATAATTTACACACATGTATAAAACACACATTAAAGTATACACATATAGGAACTCTGCATGCACAACATCTAGCAGATCAAATGACAAATGGTACCAGCGTATCAATCTGGCTCTCTTCATGTTGGCATAGTGTCTTTAAAAGAAGCTATTTCTTGAAACCTGAAAAAACACAAGACTACATTTTTTTTCTTTTGAGTGATGAGCCAGTTTCTTTCAAGTACTAAATAACAAGGATCATCAGTACTATATTGTGTATGTACCTCATCCTGCCCCATGATAAAATGTCTAAAAAGTAATCACAAACAGAAAGCTATTTCCTGTAAACTGCAAAATTACACACGTCATACAGAGGAGTGGCTTCTAGGCCTTTGCAAGCTGCCATACCCTGTGCCAAATATTATTACCTCATGTTTGTACTTTTACATCCCATTGAGGTAGTCACGACTGATACCGTATGTTACAAGTAGGAATAAGCATAACCTCAGGATGCTTAAGTGACTTGTTTAAGGTCACATCATGTAAAAAGTGAAACCTGGTCTTCTGTGCAGATGATGTTCTTTTAGGTTCTAACCGATTTGAAATGTATTGTTTTTCCTCCCTAGGCTGCCTTCTCTCTTTTCAGAAAGACACAGAGAGAGAAAGACACAGAGCAGAGCGTGAGTGGGAGAGGGGCAGAGAAAGAGGGAGACACAGAATGGAAGCAGGCTCCAGGTTCCGAGCTTTCAGCACAGAGCCAGACCCAGGGCTCAAACTCACGAGTGGTGAGATCATGAACTGAGCAGAAGTAGGACGCCCAACTGACTGAGCCACCCAGGCTCCCCATATACAATTTTATTTTGAATTTTACATTAAAGGAACCTTCTGCATGGAAGTTTATAAAAAAGACAAAGTTGCTTTTGAGAGTGGTAGATTCTTAATCCATGGAAATGAAGCTACTTGGTGCCTTCTTAGCCCAATCTTTTTTTTTTTTTTTAATCTTTTCATTCCCTTTCTGCACTATCCTAATACAAATTGCCATTTTTGTAAATTGGACATGCATAATGTTGGTCAGATTAAGAGCTACCATAGTTATTTGAGGCACAAAGAGATATTCTCACTGAATATGCAGTTTTCATCTTACTTGGGCTTAATTAGAATGGATCAGTGTTTCTTAAACTGGTGTGTTTGTTAAAAATGCGGATTCCCTGTCCACTTATTCTGATTTAATCTAGAGTGAGCCCAGAAACCTGCATTTATACTGTAGTGTACTTAAGAAGCATGGGAAAGTTAAGGGTATTTTCTTTGTATTGGAGGGGACAAATAGCAAAACAAATGAAGCACACAGATAAAGCCTCTTTTAATCAATAGTGTTCATCATCCTCCCTACCAATTTTATAGGAAGCTAATAATAAGCAGCAAAATCGAGTGGCTTTAGTTTCAGTTCTCTGCTCTTGCACACCAGCTGTGACAGTGTTAATAAGCATCAAAATCATCCAAAGGTGATGATTTAGGAGACCAGAAGGAAAATTTCAGTATCTGAGTAATCTACTGTACTGGAGATACCTGGGTAAAGAAATCTTTGGGGAAGAAAGATCTTTTTTTTTTTTTTTTTTTTTTTTTAATTTTTTTTTTTCAACGTTTTTTGTTTATTTTTGGGACAGAGAGAGACAGAGCATGAACGGGGGAGGGGCAGAGAGAGAGGGAGACACAGAATCAGAAACAGGCTCCAGGCTCCGAGCCATCAGCCCAGAGCCTGACGCGGGGCTCGAACTCACGGACCGCGAGATCGTGACCTGGCTGAAGTCGGACGCTTAACCGACTGCGCCACCCAGGCGCCCCAAGAAAGATCTTAAAATAAAATTGTGCTAACATAAGGAGTAACTTTCCAGTGCAGTGGAAATACTTCTCTTAAGCTGTTCTTGGACGTTTGCATAGTATAGACATATTACCATCAAGGTTTTCTGAATAGACATCTATGATTAGCAAAACTTATAAATTATATAGTAGTTTGCCTTAGCAATTCCTTGTTTTCCTCCTTTTTCTTTTCAACATTCCCTCATTGGGGACATCTGTCTTTCCCAGTTTCCTTTTTCTTATTTTTTAATTAGTTTATTTATTTTGAGAGAGAGAGAGAGAGAGCATGTGCAAGCAGGAGAAGGAGGGTGGGGGGGAGAGAGAGAAAATCCCAAGCAAGGTCTGTGTTGTCATCGTGGAGCTGGATGCAGGGCTCAAACTCACAAACCATGAGATCGTGACCTGCACCAAAACCAAGAGGCAGACGCTTAACCTATTGAGCCACCCAGACACCCCCAACTTCTCCTTTCTTAAGTTCACATCCTCTAAGTAAGTGTTAGTGATTGGTCCTTGGTATATGCTGACTGCTCAACTCATTATATTTAGCAATAATAACCCTACTGGCATTGATGACTGTCAGGCACATATTCTGTCTTTATCCTCATGGCAATCCTCTGAGGTAGGTAATGTAGTTATAATAGCCTTTTATATACTTACCTACTTTGGTTATTATGATGGTCCCCATTTTACAAATGAGGAAACTGAGATTTAGAGAAATTTAATATCTTCCCGTGTTTGCACAGTTAATAGTTAGTAGAGTTTTCATGTTCAGACAACATGATTCTAGAGCATGAGCTTCTTATCACTACAGCATGCCCTCAGGTATTAGAACTTTAGGCTCTTTATCTTTATATAAGTAGAGAATGTCTTCTGTTAAAGACCTTTCTGTGCCTTATTTTGTTCTGTTAGACAAAAGATGGCCCTGTGTCTTTTCACTTAACAGTCTTCTGCTCTTCTCATAAGTAGCTTCTAGCAATTTATTTCTGGGAAATTGCCAGAACAGAAAAGGACAAATGTCCCTTTGTCACTGCCTTCTTCCAGAACATATCTACCAGTAGGCTGTTTCTACTCTTCTCCCAGGCTGCCATTTCCAAATTTGAACACTCTTTGTGTCCCCCGTGTGTGTACCATGTTTCCCAGAGCCATATTTTCTATTTTCTATCCCTCAACTTATAAACTTCATTTTGTTCAGAAAGTACATTTGTTACTCATTTCCATTGATTTCATAGGCAGCCTACTCATGGATTTTTTAGAATTCTAGTACTTAGGAAAACCCTGGCTTGGTAAGAAGCAATTGTGGGAGTCTTTGGTTGAAAAGGATCCTAGTGGTGAGGATGGATAGTTATACTGGGCCAGTTCAATTGAAAAGAGGGAGGGAGACAGAGAGAGAGAGAGAGAGAGAGAGAGAGGAGAAAGCTGTATCTGATGGCCATGGAAGGAGGTGTTCAATTAGATATTTAATTTGTTATGATTGTCTCATAGCTGGCAAGACAATTTTTTTTTAACGTTTATGTTCGAGAAAAAGAATGGGAGAGAGAGAGCTGGGGAGGGGCAGAGAGAGGGAGACAGAAGATCTATCTGAAGCCTGAAGCAGGCTCTGTGCTGACAGCACAGATGTGGGGCAGGTGGGGCCTCAAACTCACATCTGTGGGATCATGACCTGAGCCGAAATCAAGCCAGCCACTTAACCAATTGAGCCACCCAGGTGCCCCTACAAACTTACAAAACATTTTCTGATATTTCTGTTACTCTTAAATGAGATATATTTGAAACAATTTCTATAGTGTGTGACACATAGTGGAAGGCTGATACATGTTAGAAATTGTCCCTTTCAGGGTGCCTGGGTGGCTCAGTTGGTTGAGCATCTAACTTTAGTTCAGGTCATGATCCTGCGGTTCATGAGTTCAAGCCCCATGTTGGGCTCTGTGCTGACAGCTCAGAGCCTGGAGCCTGCTTCAGATTCTGTGTCTCTGTCTCTCTCTGTCCCTTCCTCACTTGCACACTCTCTCTGAAAAATAAACAAACATTTTTTTTTAAAATTGAAGAAAAAGAAAGTGCCCCTTTCTCTGAGCTTTCTAGCCAGCTGTAAGAATTTCATTTAATCTTTGAGTATTTCAAAATGCCAGTGGAGCATAGCTTGAAGTAGCTTTTAAAGGGTACTCTAATGGAGTTTTCCTGGAAAGTCTCCTTTTCATGTAAATATTACTAGGCATGAACACAACTGCCATGGGCTTTGAATATACTACTACTCACTGAATTCTTTCTACAAGCGACTGAGAGCACAGTTATCTATCTAATGCCTTATGAATCCCTGACTTAGTAATGCTATTATCATGTTTATTTTTACAATATGGTATAAAGTCTTAGTAATACATAAATACGTTTACATTGATTCTCAGAAATCTATATTTACCTATATCCTAACCTCTTTGGATTTAATTTTATGTTAACATAGGCTTATTAAAATAAAGCCTTAACAAGTCTTTGAAAAAGTTTATCATAATTTGCCCAACACATTTTTTTTTTTCCGGGTAATTACCACTCTTGACTTGGTACTATGGAATGTCTCAAAAGTAATACTAACAAGATTCTTTTTTTTTTTTTAATTTTTTTAATGTTTATTTATTTTTGAGACAGAGAGAGACAGAGCATGAACGGGGGAGGGTCAGAGAGAGGGAGACACAGAATCTGAAACAGGCTCCAGGCTCTGAGTTGTCAGCACAGAGCCTGACGTGGGGCTCGAACTCACGGACCGCGAGATCATGACCTGAGCCGAAGTCGGCCGCTTAACCAACTGAGCCACCCAGGCACCCCAATACTAACAAGATTCTTAAGAGAGCTAAGTAGCAGAAATAATTCAGCTGTCACTACTCTGTACTATAGAAGGGAATGCCATGACTTCCAACTCCCAGCATTAACAATGTGGAGGTAAGGAAAGCTCTAAAAAGAATGCGTTGTCTGAAAAAGAAAACTGATAAGATGTCATGATTCGTATATTCTCAATTTGAAAAACTTGACTATAGAAACTCATTGGGACTTTTAAAAGTTCAGTGGGTCTAGTGGAGATAGGAACTATACTAAGGAGAATCATTTTTAAAGCAGGGTTTGAGTTGCCTATGTGATATATATGCCCTACAATGTCTCGAAGTGCATTTCACACCCAAGAATTATTTCATGGTTCAGTAAATTAAATGTTGACATAATAGTTATAAAGAAAGTTATTGAGACAGGCAGCTGTGTAGGACAGAATGTGAAGGCAAACCTGGCTAATGTTTGATCCCATTTTGATTGAGAGTGACAAGTATTTCTCCAAAGTACTTGAAAATAGCAGAGCATATGATGGGTTGAAATAAAGTCAATAATAACTGTGAAGCTGGTTTTCATATTTGTAGTTACTGTAAAAATAAAACAAATATCTAGTGGGCTATTTGAAATTTAACAAACTGTCAAACATTTTAGCCAATGAAATCACATATTAATTCACTTGCATGTCAAGGTCCTATCATGTTTATGAAGCACTTTATTTTACCTTGTCAGCTGTTAATCATATAGTTAAGGGGTTGTGTTTCTTTGTGCTGCTGCTGAAGAACTTGTAGCCTAGTTTATGACCTACCTTTAGTAAATTTATAGGATTCCATGGCTTTTGACTACAAACCTATTTCTGCTCTATATTCTTGCTTTTATTTTCCTTTTGCTTCATTTTTCTATTTTATTTTATCTTCCTCTCTTTTATGACTCTTCATAAGCCACTTTAAATACATTTGGGGACATACTGGAATGATTTTTAAATCAGTGAAAAGAAAACACTGTGGTTTTGTTTTGTTTTGAAGAAGGAACTATGTCCCTGGGAACCGAAGATCAATCGTCACCTTTGATCAATCACTGCTGTATCTTCCACCTCTCCTCTGAACTTTGCTGCTTCTTTCTCCAAGGAAAACCAGTTCTCTTCTGAAGACACTAAATCCAGTTGCCCTTCCCAGCCTTGAACACTTTCTGCAAGTGCTGAATGTTTTCTGCACACAGCTCTCCCCAGAACACCTGGCCTGGCAGGTCAATTGACTGGCCTTCTCTCTTCTTTCTCCCTAAAATCTCCTAGTTTTGAGTCTTATGTTATCAAACTGTGCCAGTTATCCTCTTCTGTTTGAAGTCATCTACAATCCCCAGGTCAGTCCTTCATTCTTTAAGTATTCTAGCTTCTGCTTCATTGTCATTGTCCTCAAAATAGCTCCATACGAAGAAGAATATTATAATATACAGAATGATCACTGTAGGAACAGATGCTCTTGTGAGATAGTTATCTTCCTGTCAATAAATATTCTCAAACAAATAGATGTAGCATGCCAAATCTTTGGATATGGCCTGTACCTGATTCACCCATTGGGTGCATATGTGCTATTCTAGGCTAACTGGAATTATCAGCATACAATTCTATTCATATAGAAAATTATAATCAGTATGTTAAATATTTGGCCCCAAATCAATACATCTATATATTGAACTTAGAACATATAAAATGTAGACATCGATGTCATTTGTATGATATATGTCCTGAATGCTTGTGCCTTGGCCTTCATAAACTGGATCATTTAACGGGATTAAGTTTCAGACTTTAACCAATTTAGAGTCACTGAACCAATGTTGCTTCTGAGGTGACTTCAGACTAACTTCTTTTGTACCGTATGATTGACCAACTGCATGACCTCATTAATGAGATCACCACACACTTACATGGTGCACATACAGTACTTAATTTAACAGCAGATATAATTATCCTAACTTATCAAATTGTTTACTTTATTAAATTTAGAAAAGAAGTTTCTGGGAAAAGATCACATGCAATATACTTAGCACCTAATGAAGTTTTAATGCAATGTTTCCTACAAATTTTAATATCTAACATTTGATAAATAGTACCTTACTTACCCAATCCTTTCTTGTGGTTTTTATTTGAACTATAGTGTCATGGGCATAATTGCTAACATATGCATACATTTCATAGTCCCTTTTTAATTTCAGATCCCCACTTATTAAATCCCTGGAATCAAAATGGAACATTAAAATCATTGGGGGAATTAGTATGATGAATACCTTTTCCTTTTCACTTCTATTTATATAATTTCAAAGTAGAAGAAAAAGCCAGAAACTAATTGATCATTGGTATTTTTTATAATATACTTGGATCATATGGAAAAATTTAATTTCAGGGAGATTCTTTGGCTTTAATTATAAAAGAGTTTTAGTTCTCTTACTTGATTAAGTGAGACAAATCTATCAAATACTAAATTATTAAATAAGAAGTACTGTATTAAATGGTATTGTCTCATTATCTTAAGCAGTTCTCTGAATGACTTTATATAGAAATATCACCACCACTTTTTTTATAAAGACTAACAGACTTGGGGATGTAAAAATACATTGACCAAAGCAACTTAGTAACAGTAGAGCTAAGATAAAATCTTAATCTCTATGAGTCTATAGATTCTTCTTAAGCACTTTGTCACTCTGCAGAATAAAGTTTGATCTTGTTCAGTAAACAGTCAATTTTTGAGGAATAAAGCTTCTCGACTTCGGTATGTATTTACATGAGGATTTGTATTTTATAAATGATGTATATGGTAAGTTGGGAAGTTCGCTATCCTAATAACAAACTGAACGTTCACTCCAAGTGGAGAAGAATCATCCACCACCTGAGCTTCTTCCCTCTTCCAGGAAGTGTTTTGATAGCAGCAAGCCAAAAGTACTGTCTGCAGAGAGGCTCACAAGACTGAGAGAATAAGAGTGAGTTACTTGCCCTTCTCCTGGCATTTTCCCTATCATCCATCCACTTTGCATTCCTTCCTGCGGGCCGCTCACAGGATTTCTATAGGCAAAGCTTGACAGATGGGATTCTAGTGACTGAAGTTCCTCTAGCTCTGATGAGATGTCATCAAGGACTTAATAACGGCCCTCCTCAAGCTCTGTGCTGTATGAACTGTTGTCTACCTTCAGATAAAGAATTAACCATGTTAAAATGGCAGTAATTCTCAGAATCTTTAGTAAAATTCCATTATGATGTTTATAATGGTTTTACAGAGTGAAGCTCCCTGGGTTTATACACTTGTTTCAATTTGAATATTTGGTAACAGACCGTAAATTATGGAGCAAAGAGAGAATGCCATTGTGTCCTAATTCCTACTTGTAGCAGCATCCATATTTCTGTAGACATATATAATATTGACATTTATACTTAATTAGCCCTGAAATGAGAGACAGATGAGTACCCTGATTCTAACAGTTTCATGTCCTTGCCCATACTTAACTTATTTGTGCATTTTAATAGCATGTATCACATTTAAATGGAAACAACTTAACCATAGGACCGAGTCAGTGTATCTATTTTATATTAAGCCTGATGAGCGATGATTGAATTGGCATGTCACAAAATGCTTAAGAATCTGTTAAAAATAAGTAGGTTACTTTAAACTTTAGTCACATTAATAATAAAGTGCATATGAAGTTGAGGTTCATCTGAAATACCAGTTCAGCAGTCTAAAAATAGCAAGTTTAAGTATTTGATGTATTACTCAAATGTATCATGGGAAATAAGAACGTATAATTCTTTTTGATACAAGTAATATATTGCAATATGATTTTGTATGTATAAATGGAAGTTTTTTTATATATAATTTGGAATTATAGTCACTAATCAGGTCATTAAATTTTTAGAAGTAGTCCAATAAGGACATAAAGGTCTGTGTTAATACCAGGATTAGAACTTTCAAAGGGCAGCTGAAAAATGCTCTCAAAAGCTGCTCAAGAATATGGGATGATTGATTTTTTTTAAAAGGCCAAAGAAAATCAAATAAAATCTGCATATAGCAGAATTGAAACAAAGCCAATTAAGCATTACAGTGAAGACTAAGTGGTGCTAGTTAGTGATAATTGGTTTCAAGTATCAAGAAAAAAATCTAAATAAAGTTGTTTTTAAAAAGAAAAAAAAGCCATGGACTTAAAAAAAGTAAACAAAATTATCAAATTGAAGTCGGAAGTACACAGGATTGGCCTAACGGTACCAAGAGCGTGAAGAATAAGTTGTGGTAGTGGAAACAGAATAGCTGTTGATTTTTATAATCGGTAAGGAAAGAATTAGGTTGTTAGCAAGTGACGCGAAACAGCATTATGTCCTCATATCAGCATCTGATTGCAAGGCAGACTCCTTAATGTAGGTGGACTCCACTGATCACAGAAAAGCAGTGACCCACTTCCTCCTTTGCTCCACTGTAGGAATTTCCAGGACCCTGCCTTTGTTGGGTGCTTCCTGCCTCTGTGTTTCCTCCTCTTTCACTTAATTCGTCAGAGTCACCAGTTCCCAGAAGATTTGTCTAAGCCCTGTTCATAGACTTATGTTGAATCTATAAAAGTATAAAAAAACAAAAAAACAAAAAACAAAAAAAACCCAAAAAACAACCCTGAGCCTGTTGAAAAGAATCAGAGTCACAAATCCTGTTTTTCTAGCATTATTCTAGGGTCTAGAACCAAATAAACACCTGTGCATCACTTAGTAGCAGTTATCAAATGCAAGCAAATATTTCTTGAATGTCCACTATGTGTCAGGCACTTGAAGCATGCAAGTTTTGCACACAACCCGCTTATAAGTATAGGGATATTTATCTACATTTTACAAGAGAAGAAGCTGCTGTCCCGCAATGTTAAGATTCATAGACCTATCAAGCGGTAGGGTCAGAATTCAAACCTTATGTTCCCGACTCAAACCCCTTAGCATGATTCCACCAAACCACCTCCACAGAGATCTTTGAGTTTTCTGTTCATCACTGTATCCAGGTACCGGGCATATAGCAGATCTTCCATAAGCCGCTGTTGAATAGAAGAAGGTTTGCTCTCACTAGTGCTTCTGGGGGGACCTGATGAAAATGAGGAGAACAGTGCATTCATAATCACTGACATTAAGCTTGTTTCAGTCTGTTCCAGAGCTCAGGGTTTTGTTTGTTGTTTGGTTTGTTTTTTCTCTTTTGTTTGTTTGTTTTGTTTGGTCTTTCCTTGCATGTGTTTGACTCTTTACATCTAGGAGATAAAACCCCAGGGCGCAGGATCCAGTCTTTGCTTAGACAAGTATAGCACACTAATGAAAGTTCCGCACACAGAAGGGCCTCGCAAAATTAACCAGGCCATATTAATCATTGACAGAAAGTCTGCTAAAAGAAATAAATACATCTGCATTTCAGGAGTGCCGTTAGCACACACTCATTTTTCATGCAGAAGAACTATGCACAACCTATCAAGATCGGAAAAGTAGATTTTCTTCCCTTTCTAAAGAAATGAGGACAGCAATTTGAGTAGTAAGATCTCCTAATGTGATAAGTCATTTTCTGTGATATTCAAGTGTGAAGGAGAAGTTCTGCGCACAGCTTGGGATGAGGTCTTCTCCAAAATGGCTTAAGATTTTAAAGCAAACTGGTCACTCACAGCCAGAAAACTCCACTGGAACAGTTACCGTATATTTGGAAGATTTCTTGTTGCGGTCTATTTTGATTGCACTCAAATAATGGTGCTCTAGGGAGAGTGGAATGAAAGGACCTTTGGGAAAACCCAGGCACCCTCTCTGATCATTGCAAATAAGGGCATAGCCTTTACTAGGTCAGGGATAGTGGTCCGTTTTGTTCACTGCTGTGCTCCTGCTCTAGAACAGTACCTGACATATAGATGATACACAAGAAATATTTTTGAAATGGTTTAGGATATAGAAATGATAATGATAATAATAACAATACAGTTGTTTGGAGGGGAAGGATTGGGAACACTATTCCCCGAGATAGGAGGGGTACTACAGCTTTTAAAGCTTCCCCCCCCCCCCCCAAAAGGGAGAGAAAGAGATAAATTTAGCTCAGGAAAGACATGAGGATTCTTGAAGTACTAGGGGCTTTTCCAGATAAATATATTCTTTCTGGAAAGAGTTCAGGGACACAAGCAGACCTGGGGCAATTACTTGGTCAAAGTTTAAACCTGAAGTAGAATAATAAGGAGTGTAATGTATTGCCAAAAGCTTAAGTAAGTTCCATGAAGATTAGGAATAAGAAATGAATACTTACTACCACTGTTATTCTATATTTTTTTATAAGCAAGGGAAAAGACATAATTGGTAACAATATTGAGAAAGAAAAGGAAATGTATTTCTCTTTATTGGTAATTATACTCCAGTACACTCAAATTAAAAAAAATAAGTAAATAAAACTGTACTTAAGAAGACAATTTGGTAAACTGACTGGATACAGGGTATTTCCTATAGTAACAATAACTTGTTAAACATTCAATTTTAAAAACCTTTTTTACCCAAAACTATAAAGCAACTAGGAATATATTTAGCAAGAAAAATACTTCGCCTTCCTGAAAACAGTGTAAACACTTACCGATAAAGCATCCACAAACAGGCATATCATGTATAGATACTATAAAAATCACACTTGTCTCAAGTTGTATATAATTGATTAAATTGCAATGAAAATTGCAATTAAGTTAAGTTACAGTAAGAATGAAGAAGAACAAATGTTTGAAAATAACCCCAAATTTTTTTTAGAAAAAAGATACACCTGTTTATGCTCTGCTAAGAATTGTATGTAGCAGCTTCAAGAACCAAACCGCAAATACAAGTGATTTAAAACAGGCTTTTGTTTTTTTTCTTGCTTCATAGCCCATTGTGAGTGGGTTGACTCTTTATATTTGCTTGTTGTGGCCATTTTGCTATTTTATTTTCATTTCTAAGCATAAATTCAGTGAATATTCACTCTGCGCCAGTCACTGGTTGCATTACCTCATTTAATTCTCACACAAACACTGAGTTTATCCCCATTTTATGAATGACCAAACTGAGGCTCTGAGCGTCTCAGGAAATAAATGATATTGGAAATACAGGTTACCTCAAATATTCTTTTGACTCCTTTAGATTTGAAGCATATTTCACAGTAGAAAGAACATATAACATAAATTTTAATTAGCCAAATGGATGTGGCATAAACGAGTAATATATACCCAGTGTACTATATTGTCTTTCATTCTATTTCTGTCTTATTTAAGGTAGCAAAAGTAGAGAGTATGTGTCTGAAAATAGAATGGCTGGAATCCTAGCCCCATCTCTGCTACCTAACAAGCTTCCTGACCTTGAGACCTTCCTGCCCTGACCTTCAATTTCCTGGTCCTCAGTTTCACATCTATAAAATAATGGGAGTGAAATGATAATATCTCAACAGTCCACAACCACACACAGTCCAGTCCACATTAGAGTGGATCTCAATAAGAAAATAGATAGTGAAGTCTGTCTGGCTTCAAAGCCCATGCTTTTGGTTCTCTGTATAAATTGGTTTATTTTTGTAATACTTGCTTTTTGCTTGTTTGTTTATAATTTTTTAATGTTTATTTTTGAGAGAGAGAGAGAGAGCACGCGCACACACACACACATACACACACACACATACACACACACACACACACACACACACACACACACGCGGGCGCGCGAGTGGGGGAGGGGCAGAGAGAGGGAGACACAGAATCTGAAGCAGGCTCCAGGCTTCTGAGCTGTCAGCACAGAGCCCAACGCAGGACTTGAACCCTCAAGCCGTGAGATCATGACTTGAGCCAAAGTCAGACGCTTAACCCACTATGCCACCCAGGTGCACCTGTAATACTTCCGTTTATAACAAAGTACAAGTGAATGCCCTGTCCTTCACTTTCCCTGTCTCATTTCTTAGATATGAAGGAAGTTTGACAGGGGAGGAGCCTCTGGGACAGGACAAAAATTCAATGCTGCTTCTTGTGCCCATGCGATTCCAAGTTCAATTTGGGAAACCCTCGGACGCTGATGATGAGCACAGTTTCTTGTTGTACCCAGTAGGTTTGTTTTGGCTTCAACCTAGAACTCTTATTTTAAAAGCAAGAGCCTATGAAAATAATACCCTCTATACCACATAAAAGAAGAACAGATGTAATTTAATAGAAAGTTGCTACAATAAAATGAGAAACCCAAGATCAAATCAGGTGTGTGTGTGTGTGTGTGTGTGTGTGTGTGTATGTGTGTGTGTGTGTAAATTTCCTGGCTCTCCTTTAAAGGACAAACTTCAGAGTATTTAGTTTAAAGGATAACCTTTCTTTTTGGTGGATCTATTTTAATTTTTTTTCAGGATTATGGTTTTGGTGATTAAGTAATAGGTTTAAATCTGATTGATTCTGACCTTTTGTTAGCAATTGACTGTTATGATGTGCTTTTAAATTTTTTTTTTCTTGCGTTACTTGGCACAGTGACATGGCAAGTCAGCCAAATAACGAATATAAAATTAAATTGGCTTACTCCTATGGCTTATCTCCTGGGTGCAGTTGAGTAGCTAGAAGGTTTAAATACTGTTTTTTGTTTGTTGGTTTGTTTGGCTTTTGGTATTTCTTTTACACATATCCAGTCACGTTAAGGCCAAGAAAATTAACCCTATCCCTTTGAAACTCTGCAACCTTGGTTATAGAGACATGCCCATTTATTTTTTCTACGTTTAGAATATCCATTGGTCATTATCCACCAATTATTTATTAACCTTAATGTTAGACAAATATTTCATGATGTAAGAAGTAGACATTATTTTCCCTTAATATTTTAAAATAGTTATATAGAGAACATATTATCTATATAAAATGGGCATGTTTTGAATTTGATATAAAACATGTATTTCATATATTTTTGTTATAAATTAGCTCTTTCATATGTTAAATAGTGTCAAATTTCATAGCAATTAGATTTATAACTCTTTAGTTAATTATTTCAATTGTTACTTATCTGACATTTTTAAAAAACCTGTATTATTCATAGAGTGATCTTAAAAACATTTGAGGAAGCAAGTAAAACATATTATAAATGAGTCTGTGGTGTGCAACACTGCTCTCTACTGGTAAAAAAAGCAAGTCATAAAACTGAAGTTTTCACATGAAAAAAAACAACTACAAATAATATTTGAAAATGAAGATGCAGTTCTCAAACTTTCACACGTTTTTGCAAAATGCTTATTGTAGGTATAATGGAATACAATGAATGAACTGGAAGAAATGAATACAGACATCACTTGAGATTAGTTTAAAAGAGAGGTCTATATCATTTTAATTAATTAAAAAATAGTTGTGAGACTTTTGGAAATTGAGCCAAATATGAAATATCTTAATAGCATTTTAATGTAAGAAGTCTATAAATATTTTTGTATATAATAGTTCGATGACATTTTTGTTTTTAATTTCAACAAAGTTGTTTTTAATTTTGTTTTTAAAATACTTTTTGTGAGTATATCTAAGTATCCAAATGTATTGAACAGAGAGATGTTATATGGGAAAGAACAATTAGCTTTATATTTTCAAAAATGTGCTTTGTATTTGTCAAAGTATTTATAGAAACGTTTTTAAAGATATTTTATAGTTTGTGGAAGATACATGCCATGTAGCCATACCTTTCAATATATAGACTAAGAATACATAAAACATTTTTAGATCATCTGACTTCTCTACAGTCTGATATATTCTAAATGCCCCTTTTGTGTTTTATGTCTTTCTTATCTGTCCATATTACTTAGTAATATTTAATGTTTTAATCTCAACTCTTTTAGTAACTCAGCTTGTAGTCAAAATTTAAATGCACACGTACACAATAATGCCCAATAAATAAATAAACCAGTCATATATAGTAATTTAAAAAGTTTTTTTTGTTTTCTTTTTTTTTTTATTTTTTAAATGTTTATTTTTTGAGAGAGAGAGAGAGAGAGAGGGAGAGAGAGAGAGAAAGCAAGCAGGGGAGGGGCAGAGAGAGAGAGAGAGAGAGAGAGAGAGAGAAGACACAGAATCCGAAGCAGGCTCCAGGCTCCAAGCTGTCAGCACAGAGCCTGATGCAGGGCTCGAACTCACAAACCATGAGAACATGACCTGAACCGAAGTTGGACGTTTAACCGACTGAGCCACCCAGGTGCCCCGTTTTTTGTTTTCATGTTTGTCTAATCTGCTTACTACTGTCATTGTAACATGAATTTGAAAGATAACATACCATATTTTCAATAATATTACCTCTTGGTTATGAGATAAAAGTTGATGCTTATTGCATTGATGTATTTTTCTGTAGTTTCTAAATTCCCTGTAGAGAACATGCATTAGTATTAAAATATCAGTGTTTATTCATAATTAAATGGAAATATTTTGTTGTAGTTTCAAAGCACAAGCACACAATTGTGGAAGACAGGCACTTATGTAAGGTCTAATGCCTGATCTTTCCTAAAAAAAAATAATAATAATGTACTGAGATTAATGTTGTCTATTTGTGACTATGAAGAAAAATAAATAACAATTTAAATACTTAAAGAAAAAATGCCTCCAACCATTACCACTTGGCACAGACTTGCCTCCAATCTCTGTCTTGCTCTTTGCCACACTGAAGAATGATACTTTGAATCTATATGTATAAAGCAAAATCAGTCTGATACTTATACTCTCATCATTTTTTTTTACCACATGGAGGAGCTAAAACATAAAGTTGCTAAAACAGAAAAGCAGTTATTTTTACTCAGAATGCTAAAAAAAAATTTGTGTTTTTCACTTAGGTAAATATCTAACTGGAAAACATTTTGAGATTGACTGTTTCATTCAGCATAATTCCCTTGAGGTCTATCCAAGTTGTTGTGTGTATCAGTAATTCATACATTTTTATTGCTGAGTGGTATTCCATGGTATAAATGTAACACAGTTTATTAACTCACTGAAGGACATTTGGGTTATTTCCAATGTTTGGCTGTTACAAATAGATCTACTTTAAGCATCAGTGCACAAAATATTTATTTATTTAATTTCTTAAATGTTTATTTTTGAGAGAGGGAGAGAGAGACAGAGCGCGAGCAGGGGCAGGACAGAGAGAGAGGGAGACACAGAATCTGAAGCAGGCTTCAGGCTCTGAGCTGTCAGCCCAGAGCCCAACATGAGCTCAAAGATCATAACCTGAGCCAAAGTCTGATACTTAACCGACTGAGCCACACAGGTGTTCCCGTGCACAAAATATTTACATGAATGTAAGTTTTCATTTCTTTGGAATAAGTACCCAAAAGTGCAGATGCTTTATCTATCCCATGGTAAGTACATGTTTAATTCTAAAAGAAACTACCAAACTATTGACTCGAGTGGCTGTACCATTTTATATTCCCAGCAACAGCAGTATCTATAATTGTATTTGCTAATTTGACAACCCTAATAGTAATATTAATGATACAAAAATTTCTGATTCCCTTTGGACTTTCCCTGAACACTTATCTTATTCCCAGTGGCAGCATTACACTCTTTCATCTGCCTCTGAACCACAGCAGCTGCCTGGGGACCCACGATTCTGGAACTTTACTCTCTCAGTTCCTGTGAGGCCCCAGTGCCAGAGTTCTGTAATCTATACCTACTACCCAGAATTCTGCTTCCCCAAGCTCCACTCTATATACCCAGCCACGAAGTGTGCTTCTCTACCTAACACATCAAAGGCATTTCAACCTCAGTGTGTTTGCATGTTTCATTTCATCCTTTCATTCATGTCTCTATCAAAATGTCACCATTTTAGAGAGGACTTTCCTGATCACACAATCTTAAATATTGTTCACACTACCCAGTCTGTCTGTGTTATTGTGTTGCCATCTAAAATATATTATAAATCTGTCTGTAATCTAGATATAAACAGAAATTAGATAAACAGAAATCACACACACACACACACATTCATACATTTACGTGCACACATACATATTTACTAGGATGTAAACTCCATTAGAACAGGGATATTTTTCCCCTCTTCCCAACTTTTAGTAAACGCTAGACTAATAGTAAATAGTTAAATATATATTTCTAGAGGAATAAATGAATATGTGGAACATTAACATTTGGGTGCTTAGTTTAATTTTTATTTTATCAAAGTTACCTGTGTCCATTTTAAACAGTTGAGTGTCTGTCTGATGCTTATAGTGAAAAAAGCAAAATGTTCCCCAGCTCTTCTCCCAGGTCTCACTCACTAAAGCAACCACTGTCAACTCTTCTGTGCATATTATATTCTTTATGTTTGGCTCTCTCCACTAGAGTTTGGGATTCGTAAGGGTGGGAAATTTGCTTTGCTGTCTACTGTATCCCCAAATAGTACTTGATAAATAGCAAGCACCCAACAATTAAATTGCCTGCATCACGTTTTTAATTTCCATGAGCTCTTTTTCGTTCTCTCAGTGTTGCTTTATATACTATCCTGTTTTTATCTTGGATGCAACATATTTATATGGGTTTCAGGTTTTTAGTCCTCTCTTTTTTGTCTCTGCTTTCTCTCCAAATCTTTTCTATGCTTTTTTGTTCCTGTTTCTTTATTTTTCTCCCAGTTTTCATGTGAGTGGTTTTTCTCAAATATATGCACATACTTGGTGTGTTTTGGGTTTGAAGGCTCAGGCACTCAAAGGCTGATTGGCAGTTCTGTGTATATGGGCAGGGCTTGTCAATTGGTGGTTGGTCAGGTAGCCCATCTGTTTCTTGTGGAAACCCCAATAGTCAGCAAAGATTGTCTCCCTCCCTCCCTTGGGCCACACTCCCTAGGGAAGAATCCTCCTACTTGAAGTTTATAAGTGAATGTCCTGGGAGACAGGATGGGAAAGGGGTCCAGCAGACTTTAAATTCCACATGTAGACTTTGGCTTAGACTTGTTCTTTCAGTGAGATTTCTTTTACCCTTCAGGCACCAGGCAGAGTGGAAAAAGATGAAAACCAAACCTACCTCTAATCCACATACAAGCTTTTTGATAGCGCGTGTAACAAGAGCATTTGTTATTTGTGAGTTTGTGCACCAGATTGTATGTTCCTAACTGTAAGCATTTAAGTGTTGAATAGTGTCTTAGGTCAGTTTCTCCAAGAATTAGATCCTGAGACAAAGACTTATGTGCAAGTGATTTAGTAAGAGAGTGCTCCCAGGAGCAACCAGTAAGAGTGTGGGGAAGCAGGACAGACAAAGGGAAGAAGTCAAGGATGAGTACATCATCAAGGGAAGCCCCAGCCTCAGTCTGATTCTGAGGGAAGCTCCACATGATAATATTAACTCTTAGGGTTTACCCGACCTCCAAGCAAAGGAGCTGGGCCTTTGAATTCCCACAGCAGTCATTGGTTAAGCAATGTGGTGATATTGGAGGGGAAGCAAAAAACTCCCAGGCATTTCTAGCTCAGCATTGGCAAAGTGGCTTCCTTGCCCAAAGGGAATCCTCTCAAGATCTGGACCGTGAACCTTTACCAGCAAAGTGTGGGGAAGCTGGAGGATGGGTCCCAGCACTGATAAAATGAATCCATCAAAGGAGAGCTGAGCAGGTGCCAACAGTATCCACTAAATTTTAGTGTCTTCTCCATACAGTCATAAATAAAGAAACGGAAATCCCCCATAATTATAAAACACTTTGCAGTTTACAGAATTGTGTGTTTTTTTGTTTTGTTTTTTGTTTTTGAATCTCATTGCAACTGATCTTTAAAAACTTTTATAAGGAGAAAAGAACAATCACTATCCTGGTTTTTCAAAAGTCAAATTAATCAGAGATTAAGTGACTTTTCTTACATCTTCAGATCCCAACCTAGAGTTTATTATTCTGGCATGCTGCATCATATTTAGGAGTTATTTTTATAAATATTTTATACAGACATATGGAATGCATATAAATATGCTTTAATTAACCTGAGTATCATGATGACTTTTATAACTTAAAAAATACAGGAAATATAATAAGGCATGATCTATTTTTCATTTTTATAATTATTTCCATTTAGGTTATCTAACATTACATAGAAAAATTAAGTGGTTAGCTCCATATTTGATGTCTGCACAGTTTCTACCATCATTCAAGGCTTCTCTCTGTTTCATTCCTCAATGATTTAATGAAAGCCAGTGTGGGGTGGGGGAAAACAAAATATGAAAAGGTTCCTGGAGCCCTGCAAGAGGTTAATTCATTTAGAATGTACTTGGAGTTCTTCCATAATTTTCCCATGTGGGCCTATTTACATATAATACTTATGACTCATGGCATTTCTGCTGAGGAATGAATATTCTTCCATAAATATTTCCAGTAACTCTTACAGTCTGTTATTGACACATCAGACATTTCCTTCTAGTTCAAGAATCACCAAGAAAGAGTCTACCTTTCCTTACTGCTTTTGCTAACTCTCCACCACTCACTAATGGAGAATTTCTCAGTGATTTGATAAATTCAGAGAGAATGAGGACAGGAATTTACCCCCGGTGGTGGATTAACTCGGAACTAAATAGCTCCTATTGTGTTAACTCTCCTCCTGTCACTTGAACCCTTTATCCCTTCTGGAGGATCCAAAACAGTGCTTTTCAAACCTGGTGACACATTAAAAACACCTGGGGAGCTTTAAAATGCACAGATGCCCTGGCTCTGCCCCAGACCAATTAAATCAGATTCTTTAGGCTCTGGTCTAAGTTTAAAGCTCCCATGTGATTTTATCACGCAGCCAAGGTTGAATACACTGATCTGGAACAGAAGAAATCTGACAGGTCCATTGGTGTCAAGAATAGATTTGCCTGTGTCTCGAATCTTAGAAGTAGCTTTCAATTCCTTTTAAGCTGAGAATTTCTTCATTTATTTTGGTCTTTTTTGAAAGACTGGTTGACCAACTTGAGGTCACAGCTGGGCAAGCCAAGTGCCTGATGCTACTGTTATCTAGGCCATGGTAGCAGTTATTTGATACAGTTAGAGCATGTAAGGAAAAGGAACTGTTATACCTTATAGATTCTGAGAATTCAAACTTCTTTCCCCCTAATGTTTCTTCCTAATGCCTTAAAGATGCTGATTTATTAGACCAAGGATCTATGTTATTCTATTTTAACTTGCTCCCTGGGTAATTCTTATGCTGGTAATACGGAGAGCCCATTTTGAAAAACAAAACTCTGATTTTTTTTGTTTTTTAGTTGTTATTGTTACTTTTGTAAGAATGAAGGAAGGAATAAAAAGATACTCTGACATTATTATATTGCTCCTTTGCATTCTTTGATTTAACATATAAAAAGATTCTACTTACTCATTTGATATACAGTGTGTACACACACACACATACACGTCGATTTATATAAGTGATGAATTCATAATTCACTCTAGTGTTTTAATTGGTACTATGTGACAAAAAGTCTGAGAAATTATATACACTTACTGAATTGAATGATTATTTGCTATTTACATAGAAATATTTTATAGAATAATAGCCATATTTCAATTCAAATTAGTCTTACATATTTCATGAGATTGGACTTCTGTTTAGGGGGTTTTATATCTCTCCAGCATAGAGATTTTATTACAGTGTGGTAATTATTATGAAACGTTTTCTTTTTGTGGGGGAATAGGTCAGGTATTCACTAAAAACCTTCAGGGATATTTTAAAATTCAGTAAAATTGTTGATAATACAAATTTTATTTTTTTAACGGAGTTTAGCTTGTAGCTCTGATGGATGAAGTAATGAGGTTAAAAAATTTGTATTTTTTTCATGATATATGAGTGTCATAATTGGAAAACAAAGAAAATGTTAATGTAAAATTATGAACTGTATGAAATCCTATTAATATCTTAAAATATACCATTGACATTTAAATCAAGTAACAGGGACACTTGGGTGGCTCAGTCTGTTGAGCTTTGGCTCAGGTCATGATCTCAGGGTTCATGGGTTCAAACCTCGTATTGGGCTCTCTGCTATAAGTTCAGAGCCTCCTTTGTCCCTCTGTCTCCCTCGCTCTCTGTCCCTCCCCACTTGCACACATGTGCGTTCTCTCTCTCTCAGAAATAAATAAACATTAAAAAGTCACGTAACAAATAAAAAGCATTTATATGCTTTGGATTTACAGATAAGTCAATAATTTTTATTATTAATGTGTTTTAAGTTGTAAATATTGAAGCCAACTTTATTCTTTTCCTTCTAAAATGAAGTAGCTTTAGTTTTCTTTCCAGTAAATATCTTCAAATAAAATACTTAGGAGAATATGTTTTTAAAAAATCTTTGACTAATAGGAATTGGATATGGCTAAGTAAATATATTTACATTTTCATATAAAATAAATTAATAACTCCTCTGTGTAGTTAAGATTTGGGTTTGCATTTCTGCCATACCATGTGTATACTGTTATGCCATGTTATAGTTCAAAATGATTTGATGATGGACGATGTCATAAAGCCTGTATTTGACAAATGGCCCTTTTCAGTTTCTTGGCAGTACAGAAGTGGAGCAGCCTAAAGGAACAGAAGTTGTAAGAGATGCTGTGAGGAAACTAAAGGTAGGGCAAGCCCTCCACATATGTGTCTAGTGTATTGATCCTGTCTTAAGTCACCAGTAGACTGATGGATATTCAAAGCGTGAATAGCTCTGTGGCAGGTATAGCTTTGTCCTTTTAAAAATGGGCTATTGTAAAAAAAAAAAAGAAAAAAGAAAAAAGAAAAAAAAATGGGCTATTGAATAAATATCACCAGATCGGGGAAACATATTTAACAATAAATGTGAATACACAATATATTTTCTGAATGTGGCACATTCTTCCTATTTTTCCATAATTTCTCATACTCAACAACAACAAAGTGGCAGTATTCCCTATGTGTTGACCTTTGGTAGCTTGCCTTTATCTCGCTTGGACAATGTAGACTCATGCCCCGACTTGAAAACTAGTAATGGTATAACAACTGGGTCTCATAGGTAGGATATGACATCCACCAGTTGGAAGTGTAGAGTTGGGAGTTGATTTCATGGGGAACTGGTGAGACCAAGAGAGCAGAGGAGATATTTAATAAGCAACTCCATACTCACAATCACATTTCCTGAGAAAATTTTCTATTAAGATGTCTCATATCTTAGCATGTTTTTCTAAGTATACCCCATCCCAAAAGAATTATCCCCATGTTCTCATGGAGATAATAAGATGGGAAAAACCCCTTCAACAGAATTCTCATCTTTATCTCATTAAGAAAATCTAGCATACCACTACTTTTTTTTAACAAAATGTGTTGTTATTCTCTGTAGTTACTCTCACAATTTTTTGGGGAAACAATCCTTCCCTAACTTTATTAGTTTAGAGATCATCCAGTTATTTGACAAGAGAGCTAGGCCTTTGATTGTGCCTGGCAAAGTCATAGACGTATAGTGTCATTTTTCATTGAACATGTCCTCTCAGTTGGAATCTACTGAGTGTTCAAGTTGAGGAAAAGTTAAAGCGGAATGGCATGTATTCTGGGGGAAGAAAGTAAAATGGATAATACTTTCATCTACCCATTGTATATGTCAATAATTTACTAATGCTTTCAAGTAAATATGCTAAAAGGTTCCAAGATGATACGTGTCCCATTTGGTAAAAAAGTGGACTAGGCAAGCATTTCTTTCCACCACTCATTAGGTAATAATTCAGCTTGCCCTGTTTAGCCAGTACTTTTAAGCACTAATACAGGATTAACAAGGTTGCACAGTTTATCAACAACATTTAGGATAAGATTCTATTTAAATGTTCAAAATATTGCAAACTTGTCATGAATCCAGCTTCAATACAGTCAGAATTTTTTTATAGAAGAATAATAGAATTTACACTTAATGTGTCTTTGTATCTAGGACGTTCTTTATTCAGTCAGCGCAGGTCCCAAACCAAAAAGATTCAACTACATCATGATTAGATAAAATGTAGAGGCGTTTGAAATGAAGTGCTTTTAAACAGTGGCTAGTTTTTCTACATTTTTGTGAGAATTTATTTGCAGTTCTGTGTCATTTCAAATTTGGAAATGTACTCTGTTAATAAAGGAATGTGATTTACAGTAAGTATGCAGTATAGTTTAAAAATGCATGTTCACGTGATAATTTTTGCCTTTCAAGTGTCTTCCAAAATAAATATTTAATGAGCAATTTTTACACTGCTGATTGCAAAAATTTTGTACATCAGGAAAGCGTGTTTAAGGGTAATGATTTTTAAATAAATTAAAATGAATAAAACAATGCTCTTTGTTTAATTTTATTTTTTTTTATATATATATATATATATATATATATATATATATATATATATATATATATATATATATATATTTCTTGGTGTCAGAGGTCAGAGGCTACAATTCAAAGCCTTCAAGAGTATTTACATTTATTTTAGAAATGTAGACCCTGGCTAACCCTGGCTCCTCTTTAATTCTGTTGTCATGTAGAAATGGCCAGAAGGTGGTGCTATGGTTCTACCAAAAACAACAGCAAAAAATTTGCTCATAAACTATATTTTGTGTACACATCCCCCATTTTAATTTCCTGCTTCTTTTTCTTAAATAGGTGTATTTCTGGCTGCCTTTTTATCTATTATAGTTCAGTATTTTGTTTTATTTGCCACATAAGTTAATATTTTATTTATATTCACTCAGTTTTCAAAACTGCAATATTTTATGTACGGGTTTCTGACAGGAACTTAAAATTTAGCATTAATATAAAATGGAATACTTAGAATATTTTCAATAATGTATTTTATCATGCTTTTATGTTTAATTATGCCTGCTTATTTTTTGAGAAAAATTTAAAAATTTTGATTTTATTACATACTACTTTTCTATCATTTTGTAGAGAATTTGTATTTATACTTTAAACATTTTTCATAAATCAAATAATTTCTATAAGTGTTAGTTTTTACTTTCAGGTTTCATATTGGCCAAAATAACATATTTTCTATTTTTTAAACATGTTCAACTATTTCTATTTCTTAATCATGTTTTAGCCTAAGATTTAAGAAATTGCCAAATTTTCCAAAATGTCATCAAATGTAAAAAATGTAAAAAACCTTTCAACTTCTACATATTTAATAGTATTGTTATTGTAATGAATTTTATTTTTAATGGTGTTTTATTTATTTTTATCAATACAACTAGTACAAATGTCAAAGGACTCCATATATTTTTTAAACAGTCTGCTTATGATGTTTACATGTGGATGACAATTGATATATAGATCCAAAACTTCTTAGTTTCCCTGGGAAATAAGCAGGGAAGCAGCATTCCTGAACCCCAGTTTTACAGGAGAGATACCTTACCTCAATACAGCTGAATTAAAATTACATGAAGCTACCTCAAGGAAGGAGGACTTGGGAATTGCTGCTGAATTCTGTTAATCTTGGTCTTTTTCCATTCAACGTCACTCTTTCTATGTAGCTTAGCACTATTTTTGTCTTCATAACCAGTTATTTAATTAATAAAATGTTTAGGGCTTAGGTTAATTATATACATACATACATACCTGATTCCTCATAGAATCATTAGAACATGCTTAATTAAATTAATTTACAAGAGTTACAACGAGAAATAGTATCTCCGAATATTTGATACACAGTAATAAATTCATTGGTTTCCTTTCCTAATAATGTGTATTCCCTTAGCAGTACACTTAGATTCATTTTTTTAAAGTCCTCTGAGAAATACATAGAAATAGTGTGATTATATTGAAAGCCAGTAGAGCTCACTGTAAGAAATGTTCTACTTACTAGTGACATATACTTAACCAACTACTTTATGAACTTCAAGAAATGCTTTATTTTCCTCCATCATTTTATGATGTTTTTATTTATGTTTTGTTTTCACTTGTTTGTTTTCAGGATGCTTAGGGTTTACCCCCTTTAAATATTTTTTATTGGAATATTATAGGCAAATTTTGGTGGTAGATCACTATTAGTTGACCAAGAAATGAATCCACTGAAGCAAAAATGGAAAGGAATTTGCAAAAAGGCTTTTCAAACATTAATATTCACATAGTAAATAGGGAGACAAAAGAATGTAGTGTAAGCAAGAATGATGAGCATGTCTTCAACATGTAAAGTAGAAATATTTTGGAACACATTTACGACGTCTGTCAGCAAAACAGACTTCGAGTGAGAGGGGGCATGTAAGCCATAATACAGTAATCTTAGATTTCAGAAGGAAAAAAAAGGACGGGAATGAGACTATTTATATTCTGTTTAAAATATAAAATGATAGAGCAAATATAACCTTAGACATAATTGTTTACAACATCTGTGCAACCATTAAAGCTAATGACCATTATAAGCCTTAATATACATGAAAACAGAACTGGGAGGTTTTTCTTTTTGTTTTGTTTTGTTTTTTAAATACAGAAAATGGGTTGTGCTTTCTTTTTCCTGGCAGGAAAGAAGTCACTCAGTAGATAAGTTTAATATTAGTAGTTGCTCTGCGATAGACTTTGGGAAAAAGTAAAAGAGGTCACAGGAATGGTTGTGTCTAGATGTGGAAAAGGCCACAAAAGCCACTGCTCATTGTCTTGTTTCTGGAAAAGAGCTGCGCCTTGGAGGCCAGCTGAGCATCCTTCTGCAGCCCGAGATGGGAGTGGCTTTGTTCAGAGGCTTTCACAGAGATAGAAGCGGCTGACTTATTTTGTAAGCCTTCATATGTGAAAACCCTCAAATTGTTTTAATTATACCAATGCAGGAAGGAGATTATGAAGGGAAAATAAACAAAATTAATCTACTTTCTTTGGGAGAGAGCTGGAATAATTTTTAAAGATCTGAAACAAAACATGTTTCTTAAAGACATACAAAAAATGGTTTGGCACAAATTCGTCAAATTCATGTGCACAATGTAAGACTTCTGGATACAAAAAAAGAACTGCCTACATTCATAGAACAGGACAGATAGCAAGCTAAAAAATTATACCTCACAAAATGAAATAAAACAAATGGTACTCCCCCACCCCCACCTCCCATATTATTAAGCAGACACTTTAAGACATTCGTGTATGCATTAATTATAATACTCTGATGGCAGTGCAAAGCCATGAAAAGAGAAAAGGAGCTTTTAACCACTCTGTGCTCCAGGACTGAACTATACCATGTGTATTCACATCTGTCCTAAATTAGAGATGCACAATGCAAATAAATATGACATACAAAAGAGGACTGAAGCCCCACCCTGCCTTACATATAATCTATTTTGAGTCAAGTTAGGATGATCCATATGCTGAAAAAAATGTTATAATAGTAGGGAAAAAAAATTTTAAGCCCTAGAAGAGGAGTAAAAATCCTATTTTTTCAATGTTTCTTTCCAGTTTTGAAAAATAAAGGTAGGAGGAGAGTGGAAAGAAGGAGAGTACTGAGAGAGTAGCATTCCCAACAGCATTGCCAAAATCAAGACATTCAGTAAACTTTGAACTTCAGATAAACAACAAACAATTGTTTAGTGTAAGTGTGTGTCCAAGAAAATGCATGGGACATACTTACACTAATTAGCATATATGAATTACATGTGTGTGTGTGTATACACACACATATATGTGGAGGGTAGATGTGTATTCTAAAATAGAAGTTTTTTTTTTTAATTAACCATTTAATATTTAAATTTAACTGGGCTCCTGTAATTTTTTCCATCATTAGATCTGGCAATGATGGGAGAGAGGTAGAAACACCACCTATAAAGTGCATGAATATTGGGATTTTTTTTTTATTTTATAACAAAACCTAATTAGCATTTGCATATACTTACCAATTCAACAAGAAGTTACAATAAATACTACCATGCAAGCATTAGGAAACTATTTAGGTTTTCAAGATACTCATAATTCTAGTCTGGATCTAGTTCTTAGTCTTTTAGCTGGGATAATTACCTCAATTCATAGCTTCAATTTAAATATGGTAATCTGTCTCTTTTCATTCATTGATTTGATTGGGTAGGATGGATACCAAATGAGGTATCTAGAAATGACAAGGGTGGCATATCCAGCTCTGGTGAACTGTAAGTTCTCTAAAGGTATTTTTTAAAAAAACAAGATCCACAGAAAAATAAATCGGTCTTTGCTCATCTTCCCACAGAGTTTTCATTGTCTTAACTAATTCGTATGAATATAACTGTTTAAACATAATGAAAGAAGTACATTAAAAAAGTTCTTAAAAATTATTCAATTATCAATCTGATTTTAGTGATAGTAATGGTAGATTATTATGATTACGAAATATTTTCAAGCTATATGGAGTTTATAAAATACTTCATAATGGGTAATAATTTATTTAATGAAAGTCCAACACTGAATACAAACTTTGTGTTTATTCTCCATAGAAACAGAATTACAGTTTTCTGAATAATTTTTCATTTGTAGTTTGCAAGACATATCAAGAAGTCTGAAGGCCAGAAAATTCCTAAAGTTGAGCTGCAAATATCAATATATGGAGTAAAAATTCTAGAACCTAAAACAAAGGTAAGGCTTCTTTCTGAATGTCAGAACCCTCCAATCTTTCCTTAATGGAAGTTATGTACCTATTTCAATAAATATTTAAAATTGCTTACCAACTGGAACTGGTTAGTCCTCAGTTAATGACACTTTAAAATTCTGTAGGATTTTTAAGGGGAAAAACAACTTTTGGGAGTGCTTCCAAAGTGGTCTGTTCTTCAGCCTGTGTTTGGGATGGAAGCGTATTTAACAGTGTTTGGTCTTGTTTTCAGTGTCTTTTCCTTTGTGTGCTGTGAAAGAGATGTGTGAAGTGTGGTTCACTGAGTATGAAAGGAAAACAAAAGCTGTGTGTTGTTTATTAAAATGTTTTGGACTGCCTTTTATTGCCCGTGGACATAATCAGTGTGTGTTAGTTTCCTAAGGCTGCCATGATAAAATACCACAGATGTGGTGGATCAGACAACAGAAACTTATTTTCTCACAGTTCTGGAGCCTGGAAATCCAAGACTAAGCTCACAGCGTTGGTTTCCTCTGAGGCCTCTCTCCTTGGCTTGCAGATCGCTGCTTTCCTCCTGCCTCTTCACGTGGTCACCTGTGCACACACACCCCTGGTATCTCTGTGTGTGTCCAGTTTCCTTTTCCTATTAGGATACCATTCAGATTGGATAAAGGACCATCCTAATGGGCTCACTTTAATGTAGTCACCATTTTCAAAACTTCTCTTCAAATACAGGCACGTTGTGAGGTATGGGGAGCTAAGGCTGCAGCATATGAATTTTGGGGGAATAGAATTCAGCCCATAATACAGCATAAACTTAAAGTTCTTATATGTAGAGCCCTTTCCCCTGTGAATGCAATATAATCTATTCTGTCTTCACATTAATTAATGTGGATTTGTTAGGGACTGAATTGTTTTTAGACAAAATTTCTATGTTGAAGCCCTAAGCCCCAATGTGACTGTACTTGGAGATAGAATTAAAGAAAAAAATTTTTTTTAATGTTTATTCATTTTTTTGAGAGACAGAGAGGGTGAGAAAGACACACACACATAGACTCCGAAGCAGGCTCCAGGCTCTGAGCTGTCAGCACAGAGCCTGATGTGGGGCTGGAACTCACAAGCAGAGAGATCATGACCTGGGCTGAAGTCAGAGACCCAACGGACTGAGCCACCCAGGTGCCCCTAGAGATAGAATTTTTTTTAATGTGTATTTATTATTTTTGAGAGACAGAGAGGAGAGAGCATGAGCGGAGAGGAGCACAGAGAGATGGAGACATAGAGTCTGAAGCAGGCTACAGGTTCCAAGCTGTCAGCACAGAGCCCGATGCCAGGTTCGAACCTGCGGGTCTCAAACCCATGGACTGTGAGATTATGACCCGAGCCGAAGTTGGATGCTTAACTGACTGAGCCACCCAAGGCGCCCCTAGAGATAGAATTTTTTCAGGTAATTATGGTTACATGAGGTCTTAATGAGGCCTTAATCACACTAAGACTGGTGTCCTGGTAAGAGGAAAAAGAGACATCAGGGATATGCAAGCTCCAAGGAAAAGCCATGTGAGGACACAGTGAAAAGGCAGCCATCTGCAACCCATACTGAGAGAGGCTTCAGCAGAAACCAAACCTGCCAACACCTTGATCTTGGACTTCCAGCCTCCAGAACTGTGAGAAAATAAATCTCTGTTGATTAGGCCACGCGGTCTGCGATGTTTTGTTAGGGCAGCCCTAGAAAGCTAATACAGTATGTTATTCACCATGCTTCAGAATTATTGTTTAATAATTTTGATAAGACCATGAAAATAAGTTGGGAAAAGTCAATTAACATTCAACTTCAATTCATCTTACAAATATATGTTGTCAATGCTTTCCTCTGACACCGTGGCATACTTACTGACAAAATTAATTCGATCTGAAGGCCTAAGGAAACCCTGGCCTATAAACAGATTATGAAACCATTTTTCATGGGTCTGTAACTTGCCTTTGGTCGCTTCATCTATGTGCGATGTCTGACGATGTCTTGCTCTTCAAAGTGTGGTCTGCAGACCAACATGATCAGCTTCACCTGGACGCTTGTTAGAAATACAGACTCCCAGGCACATTGCAGACCTACTGAATTGGAATCTATACAATTTAGGAAGTCATGCAGGAATTCTCACGCACCTGAAGTTTGAGGTTCTGGCGTGGTGCATAGTCTGCTTGTAGTAGCTCTCCTTTTCAAACTGTGGTCCATGGAATACTTGCGTAAAAAATACCTGACATTTGCAAAAATAAGTTCTGAGGCCTTATCTTAGCATGCTGAATCAGAGTTTCCATGGAAGTTTTACATTTTTAATATATGTGAGGAGAACTGGACTGTGGCATGGATGTACCCACAGTTATTGTCCAAACTACAGAACAATGGCATTCCTTCATAGTTCTCAAGCCATGAATTTAAGGCCTCCCACAAATACCCTGTTTAATTTCCTCCCATGAGCCGCACTCAATATTAAATAAGAAACAAAGAAATAGAGACTTTGCTTGGGTGATGGCTCTTCCCCACTAACCGCTGCTGAGGTAGCTAAAAGAAAAGAAGTGGTGAGAGAATAGTCGAAGATCTATTTAAGACCATAATGGAATATATATAGTTTACTGGGAAACAGAGTAGTTGAAAATGAGGCCTAATTTACTGAACAGGTGGGTTGGCTCAGATTACTTCATGAGGCAAATGGTGGTTACGAAAGAATAGTGGGCTGAGGAATAAGTTACCGAGTGACAATGAAACCAGATGTGTAGTCTTATTTGCAATTAAAAAGAAAAGCAGCCTTAGTCCTGCATTTCCAGTTGTTTATTTATTTAGAGCGAGGGAAGGGCAGAGAGAGAGGGAGAAAGAGAATCCCAAGCAGGCTCCATGCTGTCAGTGCAGAGCCCGACACGAGGCTCAATCTCATGAACTGTGAGATCATGACCTGGCCAAAATCAAGAGTTGGATGCTTAACCGACTGAGCCACCCAGATGCCCCAGTCCTGCATTTCCTTTTTTAAAATTAACTGGCTATACAGTGGCAAATGATCAGTCAGAACAGGTCATTTGTGTTTAAAATGTCTCGTAAGCCATGTAGACCTCATAACAGTTTTAAAGTATATGTGTATATAATTAATAATTAATTCAATTTCTTACGTGAATGTTTAGGCCTTGTTAAGCACACCATGAGAGAAGAAGGGCTGATAATGCACTTTATGTATCATCAACATGTGCTCTTGTCCTTTTTTATTTGAGTCTGCCCATACTGTATCCTAGGCTATAAAAATTTCACCAATACTGGAATGTATAAATTATAATCTAAACCATTCTCCTATTACTAAACATTTAGAATGCTTCAGATTTTTCATCTGATATAAAATTTAAATATTTAGAAAAATACAAATATGATTAAATGCAGTGCACAGAGGAAACTTTATTGTTTAGAATTGACAGTTTAGGGGCGCCTGTGTGGCTCGGTCGGTTAAGCGTTGGACTTCGGCTCAGGTCATGATCTCATGGTTTGTGAGTTTGAGCCCCGCACCAGGCTCTGTGCTGTCAGCTCAAAGTCTGCAGCCTGCTTCAGATTCTGTGTCTCCTTCTCTCTCTGCCCCTCCCCAGCTTGCACTCTGTCTCTCTCTCTCTCTCTCAAAAAAAATAAACATTAAAAAAAATTAGAATTGACAGTTTAATAATGGCAGATCCTCAGAAGAACACAAAATATAAAGACAAAAGTTCTACAAGATGACCTAACTAACATGCGGGGGTTGGGGTGTAAAAAGAGAGACAGATGGATTATGGAAATGCAAATATAGTTCAGTGTTATTAGTTGGTGATTCTAAAGTCCCCCATAGTGAGTCTTCCAGGACCGTGAGTTGCCCATTGACAGCCTGTCAACCTTATCACTCTGTTCTCTAAACTTTTGACTGTCAGATGCACAAGCCTCCCCTAACCTAAATTCCATTTACAAAACATCAGTGACGTGGGCTTCAACCAATGCGATTAGCCAATTGACTTTTGAGCATCATATTTTGCCTTACCCAATCAATAGCACCAAAGCTTTTCTTCCCTATCCCAAAGTCTCAGTTTCTATAATTAATAGCTAATTTTCAAAAGACCCAATTGAATTTTTCCCTAAAAGCATAGATTTTCCAAGATTTTAATAGGAAAGAACCATCTCTTTTTTCATTGCTAACAAATCAAAGGGCAATCTTGGGAGTCTTAAATCTTTGAAATGCCTTATAAATTCAATTGTATTACATTTGAATAGAGAACACCTGACTCTTCACATATATTATATAAGAACATAAGAGTATCTGACTCTTCACCAATATATTGCATAAGAACGTTAGAGTACCTGACTCTTTACCCATATATAGAATGTACCATTTTTTAAATCTTTTAAAAAAAGAAACAAACAAAAAAGGATTTACCAGCTTTGGTGAATATCAGTACCCCTAGGAGACTCCTGAGAATGCTGATTGCTGGAGTCCACTCAGGATTTTCAGATCCAGAATCTGCAGAACTAGACTGAGTATCTCTATCATAAGAAAAAAAAAAAAAAACACTAAAGACACCTGTTCATGTGACTCTGATACAGCTTGTGTGCAGACGTGTATTTAGGAGCTACTATTTGAGGAGACCTAAGTGAATCAGAACAAAATCTGTCATTCATTTTATTTTGGTATATTTATTTTATTTAGTCGTAATTAAAAAATATTATGTTCCTAAAATAAGTTTATTTATAGTAAAATATACATGTATGGGGCAGGATTTAAAAATTCATTGTTAATCTAACATGGACTTCATAGAAAATAGGCTCTTTTTCTATGCCATTTGGATGGATGAAAATAGAAGTGAAAAGCAATCTCAATTTGCTCCAATATCTTTCCGTCTGTATCTTTTCCCCTTTCTGCTTTTCTTACTTGTCCTTCAAATGAGGATTATGCAGTACTGAAAGAGGTGGTATAGGTGAATTGGGGATTTACTTATTTTTTGTTCCAACTCCAATAAAATACTGTAGTGTTAAAGTTTAATTGTGTTCTCACTGTGACATTGTGTTCTTGAGTCTGTCCTGTCTCTTCAAAAATTAGTGCTACATTTAAAATTCATAAAGATCTATCACAACAAAAAATTCACTAAAATAATAAAATTGCAAGTTTTAGCTTTTCAGTCTTCTTTTGTAGGAAGATAACTCTGCTAATTTAAAGAAAAATTATGATGATTCTCAACTGTTATTGCCAAAGGCTATCTGTGACCATACTGGTTGGTGAGTGAACAAGGGACTGTGTTTTACCACCAGCTTATGTAAATGGTGTGTTTTCATGTTACTTGTGATTTCTCCTTCAAATGGAAAAAAAATGAATTATCTGTCCATATTATAATGGTATTTCTTCTATATATCATTAACATGATTTTTTTAAAATGATTATTTTTGAGAGAGAGAGAGAGAGAGAGTGAGCATGAGCTGGGGAGGGGCAGAGAGAAAGGGAGAAGAAGAGAATTCTAAGCAAGCTCCCAGCTGTCAGCACAGAGCCCAACATGGGGCTCCATCTCAGGAACTGTGAGATCACGACCTGAGCCGAAATCAAGAGTTGGATGCTTAACCAACTGAGCCACCCAGGTGCCCCTATCATTAACGTGATTATACAATTAATAAACTGGTGTAGACCTGATGTCAGCATTTGGGAACTACAGTCTGCCTGGGTATTGTTTGATTGACTATGTTAACATTAAAACAAAAATAAAGTCTGTGAGAAAGAGACTGGTCAATCGGACAAAGTATACAAAGACAGTCTCATAAAATGTGGTCATTGTCCATCTTGGCACTAATCACAAGAAAGGAGAGATGTCATCAGAGGCCTCAGTAAGTTGAGCCCCTCTTTCTGACATTGTTCCTTCCTGCTGTTGAAATGGATTGATCAGGGGCACCTAGGTGGGTCAGTCGGTTAAGCATCCGACTTCGGCTCAGGTCCTGATCTCACAGTTGATGAGTTCGAGCCCCACGTCGGGCTCTGTGCTGACAGCTTGGAGCCTGGAGCCTGCTTCGGATTCTGTGTCTACCTCTCTGTCTGCCCCTCCCCTGCTCATGCTCTGTCTCTGTCTCTGTCTCTCTGTCAAAAATAAATAAACATTAAAAAAAAAAAAAAGAAATGGATGGATCAGGCTATCTAGTAATGACAAAAACATTATAATCATATAGTAATAGTATACTTCCTCATTCTAATTTTCATGCTTCTTGATGACTGATCATTTGGTTTATACACAGGGAAAGAATACAGTGCTATAAACAAATCCTCCTAATATTTATGTGTATACCTTATGTACTCATTTTTAGTCTAATGAGCAGTAATGTGAATCAGAGTGATCAAATCTCATCAAGCTGACACATCAAACTCTGAACCTGGAAAGATGTAGTGACAGATGCTATAGTTACAAAATATATAATATATATAACTGTGACAGTATAAAAATGTATTTATTGTATTATTTATTTCTATATATTATTTATTATTATATTATGTATTATATAATATGCATATAATATAATATGCATATTATATAATACATAATATATATTATTTATTTTATACTATTATATAATATATGTATCATATGATATATTATTTATTATATATATTATATGTGTATAGTTGCAGTGTTTATCTTTCTGATTAGGAGAGTTGATTCAGTAATTTAGATGCTGGATGTATACACCTTCCTGATGAAAACATGTAAAATACAATTTGATATGAAAACTAAGGATGAAATGATAGTATGTTTCATATGAAATTGTGTGCAGATGAAGTTATGTAATGCTAGTGAGTATCAGTAAGAAAAAATGAAAATGTTCTGGTTAAAAAGGGTCCTGCTAATTATATAACCTTCCAGAAGTATCTTAATTCTCTGGGCCTTAATGTCCTTCTAAATAAAATTTCAAGGTTCAAAGTAATTGTCTCTTAAGATCCCTTGTAGCTCAGAAAGTCCTGGCACCCCTGATTCTCTTGTATTTTGCTTCTTGTCTTCTAAGTCCTACTGAGATGACTGCCTTCGTTTAATCTGAGTTAGGAGGTCCATCTCCATTACGTATTTGTTTAAATTTGGGTGTATGTAATTATAAACCAAAGTTTGACAGATGATTGTTTCACCTTTAAAGTCAAGTATAACACAAGCTGGTATTTCAGAAAATGGACAAGAATCTCTTCAACTGTTTATTTCCATTTGTGTTCACAGGAAGTCCAACACAATTGCCAGCTTCATAGAATATCATTTTGTGCTGATGATAAAACTGACAAGAGGATATTCACTTTCATATGCAAAGATTCTGAGTCAAATAAACATTTGTGCTATGTATTTGACAGCGAAAAGTGTGTAAGTATGCCAGATGTTTTAGGGTGGTTTGCTCTGTTTTACAAGCCAGGAATTGTCTTGTTTCCGGCATTAGTAAAGTATTTGGAAATGAATAAGGTCTGCAAATACTTAGCTACACTAATAGGTTCATCCTGTCATGAGAATATGCTTCAGGATTTCATCCCTAACTGAATTCTCATGTTCATGGGCACAAGCTTGCATGCAGATTTCTTTCCTTAGAACGTCATGCCTGCTTATGTTATGCATTTATTTCTCTTATAATCATTTATTTCTAACTTTAATCTCAAATGTAGCTTGGTAATAGGCACATAATGCAAAGAGTAATGGTGAGCAGAGTATTTTTTTTTCTAAAATGTGATGGATATGATAAAAGTAACTATTTTAAACTGCAGGAAATAAAATCTGTATGGCTCCGTTAAAAAAATCTCCAGTACTTTGAAAAGCTGGTTCTTGATTTTTGTTACTTAGAGAACTTAATATAATGAATAGAATTGTATATGCATGAGTATGTGTCTGCGTGCATGTGTGTTAGCTTGTGAATGTAATCTAATGTTCTCAGCAAGTAAAATCAATTAGGGAATTCTAAAGTTAAGTCCTACAATAGTTCTTTTAATCATCTGGAATCTTCAGAAAACCCCATGTGTTGATTACAAGCATAAGCCAATGCTAATCATAATCTGGTCTGACGTCCTGTTCTAAAACATAAGGTATGAATTCCAAACACACATTGCAGCTATTAATGGCTTTAATGAAGGAAGAACAGCTAACCTCAACAACATTGTTGACTTAGATGAAAAAAAGAACTTAATTCATTTATTGCTTATTTTTCATGCTGTTAAAAATAGCAAAGGATTAATAATATTATCACTCGTATGTAATTTATTTCTCTGGTTCGAGTAGTTGAGCATCTTAAATACCTTTTTATTTGTCCATATAACTCCTACATTAGGTGGACAATAGATGTTCAATAAATTTTTCCTTATAGAAAAAAAAAGGACCATATAGAAAATTTTACAAAAAGTAGAGCAAGTTATTATATGTATTTTTAAGCTCTAAAGCTCTAAAAATGCAAACTAATGTCCTAAGCTTCTTGGCATCATAGTACTTTTTGAGAATTTAATGAACATTATGGAACATCTCATCAGAAAAATATGTTCACCCATATGACAATATTATATGCACAATAAAGCATTTTATATAAAATAAAGTACAAGTTGTTTTTGAAATTTATCCTATTGAATGAATGCATTATATTTAATATTCCAAGTGTTTTTTAAGAGCATGATCATTTGCAGATGTTTTTCTCTATGTGATTGAGAAGATGAAAGTTGATATTTGTTGGATTTCAGCTTCTATGTGTAAGATATCATAACCATTTACCACATACACCAGGCAGTAAACTCAGTTGTCCTTCTTTCTTGCTTTATATGTAGAAATAAACAGCCTTGGGGCCTTTGAAATATTCATAATTATAATTAATTATAAATATTAGCCTTCCTATAGTTTTGTGTCACATGTTTTTATTTGATCCTCATCCAGACTTATTGGATAATTTAAAATATAAGCTTGCCAGAATCCCTGCATAGTTATATTGTTTCAAAAGTATAAACTGTATTTCACCCGAATTGTAATTGTTTGTCATTGATTTCAAGAATTTAAATTCCTTGACCAATTATTCTCTTTGGATATAGCATATTAGCTTCTTTTTTTCTTGAAGGTTGAAAATAATTTATTGAAACTTAATTCAGTGGCTTACAGTATTAATGGGTATAAAAGGAGGGCTCTTTGTTTTCCACTTAAAAAAACAAGTTCATTTTGATTGAGGCTTGAGCTCAGGAAATCTATGTTTAACAAGTTCACCAACTGATTCTGCTGCAGGTAGATGGAAGTTGGGATTCTGAAAAGAGGTCCAAGATATTTCTCCAATTATAAGTGCACATGACTTTCATGAACTCAAAGAGGCTATGTTTCATCAGAATTTTATTATATCATTTTCACCTCAAGGTTTTATTTGCTTTAATTGTAATAATGACTATATTTATAAAATTCATTTGATATGTATGTAGAATTTTGACATGCCATCCTCTTTAATTGTCATTTTAAATAACTAATCATGGAGGATTAAAACAGGAAAAGAAATTATGACCCACTTGGCAGAACTTTTTCTGCTTACTTTACGATACCAAGGCCAGAGAGTTGAGTGACTTTACCAGTTTACAAAGTTAGGTAGTAACAGAATCAGATTCAAATTTAAGACCTTAGATTGTCATTGTAGCATTCATCCCATCATGCTCTATTATTTCCATAACTGTGACCTGTTCCAGAGCCCATTGGCTCTTATTGGGGCTCTTGTCTTATCTACTCATTGTATCTTTTGAGTACTTCTGTGAAGTTGTTGAGTTTGAAAGACAGATAAAACCGATCATAGTATGTCACAAGACTGGAATTCAGTACTGTGGATCATTGTGGATCACATGGGGAACTAGAATACCCAACCCGGCCAAGCAATAAGGAAGAGAGTCCAAATGAGGAAGCTGAACTTCCTTCTTCACCAGGCAGTAATGAAGTAGTGCTCCCCATTCCCATTCCTCTACTGGAATTGTGTCAGAGTAAGCCACTAAAACACTAAGCTTAAATAATTTCTAGTCTTATAATATTGTTCTTTTTATTTTTTTTAACGTTTATTTATTTTTTGAGAAACAGAGAGAGCAGGAGCAGGGGAGAAGCAGAGAGAGAGGGGGAGTCAGAGAATCCAAAGCAGGCTGCAGGCTCTGAGCTGCCAGCACAGAGCCCAACACGGGACTCAAACTCGTGAACTGTGAGATCATGACCTGAGCTGAAGTTGGATGCTTAGCCAACTGAGCCACCCAGGCACCCTTATAATTTTTTTTTTAAGTTTATTTATTTATTTTGAGAGAGAGAAAGAGAGGCAGTGCAAGCGGGGGAGGGGTAGAGAGAGAGGAAGAGAGAGAATCTAAAGCATTCTCCACAGAGCCTGCCATGGGGTTTGATCTCAACTGGTCACTTAACCAACTGAGCCACCCAGGCACCCCAGAGTATTATAATATAATATCCAAAATAGGCAAGATTCAGTTGAAAATCACTCATCATATCAAGAAGTAAGAAGATGTTGAACTAAATAGAAAATTTGAACAGCCCATAACCAGCAAAGAAATTGAATCAGTAATCAAAAATCTCCAAACAAATAAAAGTCCAGGGCCAGATGGCTTCCCCCAGGAATTCTACCAGACATTTAAAGAGTTAGTACCTATTGTTCTCAAATTACTCTGAAAAATAGAAATGGAAGGAAAACTTCCAAACTCCTTCTCCAAGGCCAGCATCACCTTGATTCCAAAACCAAAGACCCCACCAAAAAGGAGAATTACAGGCCTATATCCCTGATGCACACAGATGCAAAAACTCTCAACAAGATACTAGCAAATCAAATTCAATAGTACATTGAGAGAATTATTCACCACAATCAAGTGGAATTTATTTCTAGGCTGTAGGTGTGGTTCAATATTCACGTGATACGCCACATTAATAAAAGAAATGATAAGAAGCATACAATCCTCTCAATAGATGCAGAAAAAGCATTTGACAAAATACAGTATCCAATTTTGATAAAAACCCTCTACAAAGTAGGGATAGATGGTACATACCTCAATGTCATAAAGGCCATGAACAAATTACCCATAGCCAATATTATCCTTAAAGGGGAAAATCTGACAGCTTTTCGTCTATGGTTAGGCATAAGACAGGGATGTCCACTCTCATTACTATTTAACACAGTACTGAAAGTCTTAGCCTCAGCAATCAGAAAACAAAAGGAAATAAAAGGCATGCCAATTGGTAAGGAAAATGTCAAATTTTCGCTATATGCAGATGATATGATCCTCTATGTAGAAAACTCAAAAGACTGCATCAAAAAATTGCTAGAACTAATACATGAATTCAGCAAAGTCACAGGATATGTAATCAATGTACAGTAATCTGCACTATACACCAACAATGAAGCAGCAGAAAAAGAAATCAAAGAATCTATCCCATTTACAGTTGCACCAAAAAACATAAGATACTTAGGAATAAACCTAACCAAAGAAGTAAAGTATCTGTACTCTGAAAACTATAGAACACTCAGGGGTACCTGAGTGGCTCAGTTGGTTGAGCGCCTGACTCTTGATTTCAGCTCAGGTCAAGATCCCAGGGTTGTGGGATCAAGCCCCACATCAGGCTCCACACTGAGCATGGAGTTTACTTATGATTCTTTATCTCTCTCCTTGTGCCCCTTGCCCCCACTTGCACTCTCTTGCTTTCTGTCTAAAATAAAAATAATTTTTAAAAAACCTTTAGGACACTCATGAAAGAAATTGAAGAGGACACAAAGAAATGGAAAAACATTCCAAGTTCATGGATGGGAAGAATGTACATTGTTAAAATGTCTATACTACCCAAAGCAATCTACACATATTAATGCAATCCCTATCAAAATACCAACAGCATTTTTCATAAAGCTAGAACAAACAATCCTAAAATTTGTATGGAACCACAAAAGACCCTGAATAATCAAAGCAATCCTGAAAAAGCAAAGCAAAGCTGGAGGCATCACAATTCTGGACTCCAAGCTATATTACAAAGCACTAGTCATCAAGGCAGTATGGTACTGGCACAAAAACAGAACATAAACATCAATGGAACAGAATAGAAAACCCAGAAATGGACCCACAATCATATGGTCAACTAATCTTTGACAAAGCAGGAAAGAATATCCAATGGAAAAAAGACAGTTTCTTCAATAAATAGTGATGGGAAAACTGGACAGCATCATGCAGAAGAATGAAAATGGACCACTTTCTAACACAAAAATAAATTCAAAATGGATGAAAAACATAAATGTGAGACAGGAAACCATCAAAATCCTAGAGGATAACACAGGCAGCAACCTGTTTGATCTCATCTGTAGCAACTTTTTACTAGACCCATCTCTGGAGGCAATAAAAACAAAAGCAAAAATGAACTCTTGTGACTTTATCAAGATAAAAAGCTTCTTCACCGTGAAAGAAAAGAAACAATCAACAAAACAAAAAAGCAACCTACAGAATGGGAGAAGATATTTCAAATGACATATCTGACAAAGGGTTAGTATCCAGAATGTATAAAGAACTCATCACACTCAACATCCACAACCCAAATAATCCAGTCAAGACATGGGCAGAAGACATGAATAGACAATTTTCAAAAGAAGAACTATAGATGACTAACAGGCTCATGAAAAGATGCTTAACATTACTGATCATCAGGGAAATACAAATCAAAACTACCATGAGCGATTCCCTCACACCTGTCAAAATGGTTAAAATCAACAACATAAGAAGCAACAGGTGTTCCTGATGTGGCAAAAGGGGAACGCTCTTGCATTGTTGGTGGCAAAGCAAACTGGTACAGCCACTCTGGAGAACAGTATGGAGGTTCCTCAAAAGGTTAAAAATAGAAGTACCCTGGAACCCAGCAATTGCACTATTAGGTATTTACCCAAAGAACACAAAAAACTAATTCAAAGGGATACATGCACCTCAATGTATATAGCAGCATTATCCTCACTAACCAAATTATGGAAACAGCCCAAGTGTTGATCAACTGATGAATGGATAAAGATGAGGTATAAATATACAATGGAATAGTTGTCAGCCATAAAAAAAGAATAAAATCTTGCCATTTGCAATGACATGGATGGAGCTACAGAGTATTATGCTAAGCGAAATAAGTGAGTCAAAAAAGACAAACACCATATGATTTCACTTATATGTGGAATTTAAGAAACAAAACAAATGAGCAAAGGGAAAAGGAGAGAGAGACAAATCAAGAAACAAACTCTTAACTATAGTGAACTGATGATTACCAGAGAGGGGGTGTGGGAGGTATGAGTTAAAAAAAGAAAGAAAATAGAAACAAAAATACTTTCTAATGTGATTCTAAATAGGCCTTTCATAAGGCAATTATATTATAACCTGGAAAGTTGAAGAGATGTAAAAAGAGGTAAGTTTTCTACATGTCACCTGACCTGAAAAATGATAACACTAGTAGACTGTGATTATACAAATATACAAATATATTTGTGATTATAAAAATATAATATGCATCCTAAAGCAATCATTAAAAATCTATATAATGAGATACTTTTAAAAGTACTATGGAAAAGTCAAATTTTTATTGTAAAAGTATTTCAAAAACTCACAACAATACAGTGAAAAGAAAATAGAGAAAATAGGTGACAGAAAAGAAAAATTTAAATGGCACACTTAAGCTTTAATGTATCAAAAATCACATTCATTGTAAATGATCTAAAAACACCAAATAAAAGAGATTGTTAGAGTAAAGAACCCAAATGTCCATCGATGGATGAATGGATAAAGAAGATGTGGTATATATACACAATGGAGTATTACTCGGCAATCAAAAAGAATGAAATCTTGCCATTTGCAAGTACGTGGGCGGAACTGGAGGGTATTATGCTAAATGAAATCAGTCAGTCAGAGAAAGACAAAAATCATGTGACTTCACTCATATGAGGGCTTTAAGAGACAAAACAGATGAACATAAGGGAAGGGAAACAACAATAATATAAAAACAGGAAGGGGGACAAAACATAAGAGACTCATATATATGGAGAACAAACAAAAGGTTACTGGAGGGGGTATGGGAGGGGGGATGGGCTAAATGGGTAAGGGGCACTAAGGAATCTATTCCTGAAATCATTATTGCACTATATGCTAACTAATTTGGATATAAATTTTAAAAAATAAAAAATAAAACAAGTTAAAAAAAAACGAATCCAGGTATATATTTTCTACAAGAAACTTGTTGCAGATATAGTGATATGGGTGATGCAGGTAGATTGAAAATAAAAGAATATAAAAATTATATCATGTAAACATTACTTAAAGCAAAAGTATACTAATATCAGATAAATTAGACTTCAAAATAAAGAAAATTATGAGAGACAGAGAAAGACTTTATATAAAGATAAAAGGGTCATACCACCAAGAAGGCCACCTAAATGTGTATAACCAAACAATAAACTTGCAAAGTAAGTGAAGCAAAAACTGATGGAACTCAAAGGAAACACAGGATAAATAGACTATGCACAATTGTAGTTAAAGACTTCACTATTACCACTTTCCCCAAAATTAATAGAACAACTAGAAAGGAAATCATATAGAATATAGAATTACTCATCAACCTTATCAGCCAATGGGATCTGATTAATAGCTATAGGGATCTTCATTCAACAACAGCAGAATGCACATTGTCTTCTAGTGTCAAAGGAGCATGTACTAAAATAAACCATATTCTGGACTATAAAATAAATCTGAAATATCGTAAGGAATTGAAACAATAGGGTGCCTGGGTGGCTTGGTTAAGCATCTGCCTTCAGCTCAGGTCATGATCTCACAGTCTGTGAATTCCAGCCCTGAGTCGGGCTCTGTGCTGACAGCTCAGAGCCTGGAGTCTGCTTCAAATTCTGTGTCTCCCTCTCTCTCTGCCCCTCCCTCACTTGTGCTCTCTGTCTCTGTCTCTCTCTCAAAAATAATAAACACAAAAAATTTTTTTAAAAAAATTGAAACAACAAGGAAATCAATTTACAGATCAGTAACAAAATTCTTCAAAAATTGGAGATGAAACATCATACTTGCAAATATTCTGTATGTCAGAGAGGATTTCTCAAAGGAAACTTAAAATGCAGTGAAATGTATATAAGTGAAATAGAATGTTATCAGCATTTGTGTAATGCAGCTAAAACAGTGCCGAGAGAAATTTATGACAACTAAATTAATACATTAGAGAAAAGGAAGTCTCAAGTCAATGATCTAAGCTCCTATTTCAAGTCCTTAGGAACAAACCTAAAGGAAGAAAATAAGAATGATAAAAGGAGAAATTAATAAAATTGAAAACAAAAACAATAGAGAAACTAAAGAAACAGAGCTGGTTCTTTGAAAGATCATAAAAGTATCTAAATTTTAGTGAGATTAGCAAAGTAAAAATGAAAAAGAACAGACAGTAGTTACCAGTGTCAGGAATGAAACAGATTTAACTGCAGACCCTCAGATAGCAAAGGAACAATAAGAGAATACTATAAATAACTGTATGCACAAAAAATTGACAATATAGATGAATTGGATCAATTTCTTAAGAGATAAATACTACCATAAATCACCAAACATTAAATATATAACTTGGATAGGCCTCTTACACCAAAGGTAATGGAATTTATAATTTAAAACTTATTAAAAGAAAACTCTTCATGCCTAGATAGTTTCACTGGAGGAATCTATTAAATGCTTATAGAGGAATTAACATCCTGCACAACCTATTTCAAAAAACAGAAGAGATGAGAGCACCCCTCAATTCATTTTATGAAACTAGTGTATTCCCTAATACCAAACGAGACAAAGACAGTGAAAAAGAAACAAACTAGAGACCAAGCTATATCCCCAAGGAATATATATGCAAGAATTTATAATGAATTATTAGCAAATATAATTCTGCAATATATAAAAGGAATTACACACCAAGACCAGGTAGAGTGTGTTCCAGGGATACAGTCTTGTCCAGCATTCAAAAATCCAACCATGTGATCAATCATGTTAATAGGCTTTAGAAGAAAAACCATATGATCATATCAGTCAATGCTTAAAAAAAATTGTAAAAATCAACACTCATTCAGGGCTAGAAACTCAGAAAAATAGCAATATAAGAAACTTTATTTGACAAAGAACATTTAAGACTATAGGTTACATTTTACTTAGTGGTGAAAAAGCTGAATGCCTTCCTCCCAAGACTGAGAACGAGGCAAGGATTTTCACTCTACTACTCTTACTAAACACAGTCCTGGAAGTTCTAGACTTCGCAATAAGGCAAAATAAGAAAATAAAAAGCAAAAGATTGTAAAAGAAGAAATATTACTTCAAAAGATTCCAAAAAAAACACCTAGATCTAATAAACGAGTTCAACAAGGTGGTAGAATACATGATAAATATACAAAAATCAATTGTATTGCTGTATATGAGCAATGAACACATGGATACAAAAATTTACAATTGCTTAAAAAAATACACAGGTGTAAATCTAACCAGAGATGTAAAACTTGTACAGGACTTATATGCTGAAAATTACAAATTGCTTATGAAAGAAATAAAAATAGATATAAATACAAGGAGTGATATGCAATGTTCATAGATTGGAAGACTGAATCTAGTCTGTATGTCAGTTCTCTCCAAATTAATGTACAGGTTTAACACAATTTCTTTCAAAATCATAGCAAGATTTTTTATAGGTATAGGCAAGAGGATTCTAAAATTTATATAAAAAGGCAAATGAACTAGAATTGCTAAAACAGTTTTGAAAAAGACCAATAAAGTAGAAAAAAGTTTACCCTATTTCAAGACTTAATACATACAGTAATCAAGACTGTAGTTTTGGTGAAGGGGCAGAGCAATAGATTAACGAAACAGAGTGGAGAACACAATAGTCAATCCACACAAATATATACCACTGATTTTTGATAAAGGCACAAAAGTGATGCAACACATGCAAAATGCAAAAGATATCCTTTTCAATAAATGGTGCTTGTGAAGTTGGACCTCCATGGGTAAATAAAATGCACATTGACTAAAATCTCACACGTTATACAAAAATTAACTGAAAATGCATCATGGACTTAAATGTAAAATGCACAACTATAAACATTTAGAGAAAAACACAGGGAGAATCTTCAGTGTGTAGGGATAGGCAGAGTTCTCAGACTTGACACCCAAACCAGGACTCATAAATGGAAAAAGGTGGCAAATTGGGCTTCATCAAAAATAACATTTGTGTGTATGCATGAAAGGCCTTATGAAGAAGATAAGAAGATTACCTAGAATGAGAAAAAATATTTACAAACTTACATCAGACAAAGAACTTTCAAAACTCAACAGCATGAAAACAATTTATCAAATTGGAAAGTGGGCATAAGATATGAAGGATCATTGCATTGAAGAAGATAGTCAGATGGCAAATACACGTGAAAAGATGTTAACATTGGTATCCATTAGGGAAAGGCACATTAAAATCAAAATGAGGGATCACTATGCAACTATTAGAAAGACTATAATAAAAAATAGTGGGAATACCAGATGTTGGTGTGGAGATGGAAATATGGTCCACTTGTACATAGCTATGAGAATATAAATTGGTACAAACACTGGCATAAACAGTGGGCAATTTCATAAAACACTAAACATGCAACTATAACATTACCCATTTGGGCATTTATCCCAGAGAAATAAAAAATGTGCGTGTACACAAAAACCTACACATGAATGTTTATAGCAGCTTATTAGTAATAGTCCCAAAGTACAAATATCTCAGATAATGGGTGAATGGCTAAACAAATTCAAGTACAACAAATTCATGGGATACTACTCAGCAAGAAAAAGGAGTGAACTAGTAATGCATGCAACAACTTCCATGACTCTCCAGATAATTATGGAGTAAAGAAAGTCAATCCCAAAAGCTTACATACTATATGATTCCATTTCTATAATATTCTTGAAATGACAGAATTAAAGAAATGGAGAACAGAATAGTGATTTTCAGGGTGTAAGGAAATGGTAAGGGTAGACTGGAAGAGGGTGTGGCTGTAAAACAGCAAGATGAAGGAATTTTGTGGTGATGGAATTATTCTGTATCTTGATTATATTAATATCCATATTGGTTGGTGTGATTTGTAAGATAGTTTTTGCTTGTTTGTTTGTTTTTTGTATTCTGTTACCAATGGGAGAAAGTGCATGAAGGCTACCTAGGATCTCTCTGTATTATTTCCTATAACTGCTTATTAATCTTAAAAATCCTGGAAAATAATTTATGCCCTATTTGGTCCAACCCTTTCATCTTATTTTAGGGAAATCTAGGCCAGAGAGATTTAGTGCCTTCCTCAGAGTCACAAAGCTAGGTAGCAACAGAAGCAGAATTACAGTCCAAGAAACTAGATTCCCATTTCACATTCTTCCATCATGACATATTATTCCCATGACTGTGACCTCTCCAGCCAGAGTTGCTCTGCCCTTCCTGGGGCAAAGCTTCATTCTCTTAATTACATGTATTTTACATATTCAGTACTTCTGTGAATTTCTTTCTTTTTTTTTTTTTAAACGTTTATTTATTTTTGACACAGAGAGAGACAGAGCATGAACGGGGGAGGGGCAGAGAGAGAGGGAGACAGAATCGGAAGCAGGCTCCAGGCTCTGAGCCATCAGCCCAGAGCCCGACGCGGGGCTCGAACTCACGGACTGTGAGATCGTGACCTGAGCTGAAGTCTCACGCTTAACCGACTGAGCCACCCAGGCGCCCCTAGTACTTCTGTGAATTTCTAAGAGCTTGCTTGAAATTTAGATGAAGGTCTACCCTAGTATGCCGCAAAACTGGAACTTACTTTATTGGTATCATGTGTTATTATGATTTAATATTTATACAACTACTGTAGTCATCTCATTAAGTTTAAGAAATGAAATTAGAATAAGGATATTCATTATGATATGACTTATTTGGTTTCTGTAATATAAGGTGAATATACAGTCACTATGAACTGTGCAGCCATCATGTTTTCACAGCTTTGTTTCCAAATGTTAATATGTATACTTTATTCACTGGATATTGCACTTGATAAAATTTAAGTAGCAGCCCCAATAAGCAGATGAAAGCTTCTTCCTACGTACACATTTTCTTTAATTATGTTGAGTGAGATGTAAATAAGGCAAAGTTTAAAACTTCTCTCTTACTCTTTTACTAATTGTGAAAAAGGGTTCATGTGTCAAAAGAATTATACTTTATTAGTAATAGAATAATAAAGCTTTCACAAGCTTTATTTGTAAACTATTTATTATATATTCTTATTAATTTCATGTTTGCCTTGTAATAATTTTTTGAAATATATATATTTTTTTAATTTAAAACATTCTTGCTCTTTGTATTCATTAAATGATCGGGGAGAAAAATCTTCTTAGCTTAGTCATTCAGGAAACTGGGCTGTTGTAATTACTCAACAAGGAAATTCAAATTAAAAACACTTTGAGATAGCATCACTCATCCAGTAAGGTGACAAAATAAAAAGACTGTTCGTCAATGATGTCAGTGAGAATGAGGAGCAACGAGAACTCTCTTATTGCTGGTGGGAATGTAAAATGGTACAATTACTTTGCAAAACAGTTCAGCTGTTTCTTATAATGTCAAACATAGAGCTATTCTATGATTTAGCATTTCCATTGTAGATATTCAGATTTTGAAAACAGATGTCCACAAAATGATTTTAGAAGAATGTTTGTAGCTGTTTTATTTATAACTAAGATATAACAAATGATACATACAACATCTGAGAAACTCCAAAAGAAGCCAGACAAAAAAGAATATATACTATATGGCTCAGTTTTATGGATACAAGGACAGACAAAACTGATTTATGGTGATGAAATTATAGCAATGGTTACACATAAGAAATGTGATTTGACTGAAAGTAGACATTGGAGAACTTTCTGGGATGATAGAAATATTCTATATGTTTAGTGATATGGTGGATATATAGGTATATACATTTATCATAACACAATCTGATTGTGCAATATGATCTATACATTTTATTGCTTATAAAAAAATCTGAGGCTTGTAGAGCCAAATATTTTGGATATGAATTCAGATTCTCGCCTCACAAACTGAGACCTTCCAGAATTGCAGCCCCGAGGTGCCTGGTTGGTTCAGTCGGTTAAGCATCTGACTTCGGCTCAGGTCATGATCTCATGGTTCGTGGGCTTGAGCCCTGCATAGGGCTCTCTACTGTCAGTGCAGAGCCTACTTTGGATGCTGTTTCCCTCTCTGTCTCTCTCAAAAATAAATAAACTTAAAAAAAAAAAAAGAATTGCAGCCCCCATATGTATTATGGAGGTAATAATAATCCCCATCTCATAAATTAATTATGAGAATCAAGTGAGGTAATGTATGCAAAATATTTACTAGGGAACTAAGTTCTGTTTTAAGAAAAAGACATGTCTTATCATAAAAAGATCATAAAAAGATTATGATTTTTTAAAAGTTATTGTAAACAATTATAACGATATCAAATGTTATTAATGATGAAACAAACTTGTTACCACTGAAATGATTCTATGTAGTGTACATCTTAAGTATTTGAGGGTAATATATTGTCTTATTAAGAGGACAATATAATTTAAAAAGTAGAAAAAAATCATAGTTTACAAATATATCTTATTATAAAACAAATACAATGAACACATCACCTAAAATTTTAAAGTTAGAGATATAAAAAAATTGGTAATCCTACAATCTATTATAACCACATTTACTATGTTTTAATATTATATGTGATCCTAACAATCAATACAACTCATTTTTTTATATGTAAACTTTTTTCATTAGTTTGAATCATTGAGTACATATGGTTTGGTATCTGGCATTTTCATTTCTTTAATATTCCTTAATGTAGCTTCCCCCCCCCCCCTTTTTTCTACTTTTGTTGTAAGACCAATGGTATTTAATATAATTTTCAGCATATATTTTGTATTCTTTAGTTTCCTGAGTTAAACACTATAAATTTCTTTTTTGATGACTAAAAGCCCTCCTTAAACATTTAGTGAACTACAAAAATGACAATGTCTTAATTAAATCTGTGTTATTCATAAAAAAGACTCAACTATAGAGAACAAACTGTGGGTTGCTGGAAAGGAGGTAGGGGGATGGGCTAAATGTGATGGGGATTAAGGAGGGCACTTGTGTGATGAGCACTGAGTGTTATATGTAAGTGATAACTCACCAAATTCTACTCCTGAAACTAATATTACACCATATGTTAACTAACTAGAATTTAAGTAAACACTTGAAACATTAAAAAAAATGTGTTATTAAAAAAGCATATTTTCAATTTAGATTTTTAATAGCGTATCACAAAGTTTTAGGATTTGCAGCAAATTAAAGCGTGGCATTTTCAAGATTTAATATTACCACCAGTTTTTAATGTCATCTGGAAGTCTTATAATTCAATAGGACTTATTCATGATGTGTTAAATCAATTAATGCCTCTACCAATATTTTTAAATAAAATGTTAATAAACTAAATACATTTTTATTTAGTGTTTACGTTGTGCAAGACACTGATACCAGTCCAGGTATGAATGAGGAAGGAATGAACTGGTGGACCCAGGACATCTGTGGCAGTTTCTGCTTGATCAACCAGAAACTGAATTGTTTATAAGGCCAAATTCAAATGATAGATCTATGTTGTTTAACTGAACAACAAATAATATGGTTTACTATCACTTAATATTGGGAGTTTTCATATAAAAGTTCAGATTTCTGACCTCATCTCACATATTTAAAATCTGACAACTCTGAGTTGGAATTGCCCATTTCCACAAGCCAACAATGAATTGGAACTGAGTTCTCCACTTAGAGAGGGCATACCTCAAGTTTTCCGGGACACCACCCAGCCCGCCTCATTCAAGTTACCTGCCATGTTCAACAATGCCCTCCTCATTAGCAAGAGCAAATAAGTAGCAAGAGAAAAGAGAGACTGCAGTTTGGGCACTGTGCTTTCTTTTAATAGGCGCCACATATTTGATGAAAGAAGAAAAACAAACTGGGAAAAAATACTTTGATAAAATAGATGAGAGGGTGGATAGAACTCTTGCTTCCAACTTCAACAGCTTTCATTTAATGATCAAAACTTTTTTAATGTTGTGCATGGGTAGGCATTGAATTATCATGTTACCAAAGACTACTTGGTTCATTTACTACCTCTCTTACCTGCAGCCGTCTGCCTTTTGAAGTTCCTCATGTGAATGTTTTTCTTGATTCAAAGAACAGTCTAACATGACATAGTATTGTTAAAATGCAAATCTTCTTTGAATTTTACAAAGGCTGAAGAAATAACTTTAACAATTGGCCAAGCATTTGACCTGGCATACAGGAAATTTCTAGAATCTGGAGGGAAAGATGTCGAAACAAGAAAACAGATCGCAGGATTACAGAAAAGAGTGAGTAAACTAAACTTTTTGTTTCACATTTGTGTGATGTAAGTACAGGGAAACTTGCATATCATCAAACAAATTTAGAAGGCCTGCCATTAAATTTCCCCCACACTGATTGGAACTGCTTTCACTGTGTTCCTATAATTTTTCATTCCTGATCCCCTGCACAGTTTTTAACCATTTTATATTGAATTCCCACAAGAACTTAGTGTTCTCATGTGACTTTGCTTCACTTCCTGATGCTTCTCATGGGGATCAGAGCAGCAGAAGCAGCAGATGCTGGGTAAGTGGTTTCCCATGCAGATCAGATTCCTTTGTAATTAAATTACACCCTTTCTCCACTCTCTTCAAAATCATCATAAGCAAGTTTCACTGTCTTGCGGTTATACTCCAAGATTATGGGTAACAGATTGCATAGTGCAACACGAAAACACAAAGATGAGGTATTAGAAACATGGAATTTGCACACATGTAAAAACATATTTTAAATTTAATAATATCTTTCCAGTGACCTAGAATTCCCTGATGTTTCCCAGCCTTTATCAAATAATTTTGTCCCCTGTGCAAAGAGTACGTTAAAATTTTAAATAATATGAAATCATATTCATTAATGTAGCCAATATAACAGCCAGTATCTTACAAGAACAAATTTCTGAAGGTTATTCAATAATCATTGCTTTTTAGATTCAAGACTTAGAAACCGAAAACATGGAACTTAAAAACAGAGTGCAAGATTTGGAAAGCCAATTAAGAATAACCCAAGTATCAACATCTCCAGTAAGTATATAGACTATGTGCATGTTATCCTTAGAAACAAGACTTCTTGGGGATAAAACATCTCTGGATTATCAGCTCTGTGATGTTTCAAATAATACTCTGGGATCAGTAATTTAAAACTAAACATGGGTAGAGGTGAAAGGTGCTAATTAAAAAATTACACTTACCTAGGTAGTTCTGACCAGAGTTGTTTTTTCATGTTGCTCTTTTTGCTCATGTTTTGTAGAATAAGCCCTCCCTCAGTTTGTGGCATATTCTTTCTTTTATTTCTATTGATTACTATTGACTGAGGTTAGATTTAAGGACCTAAGCCAATCTACCCTTGGAGTGTTGAATTTCATTATAGAAATTGAATTGTCTACAAGACTGACTTTGGTTTCTTATATTGCATAGCAAGGGTTTCCACTGGGAGTGATACAGTTGTATTTCAGACACTAAAATGAATGGTAGTCTCTGTAGACAACTCTCAAATATTTATAGTTAAATTGTTTACTTTTGGCTTATCATAGATTTGAAATCCTTTCCCCAATACCATGTATGATGTCATTTTTTTTTTGCGATTTTGGCTAAGGGAATCTTTTGGAGGAGGAAGACGGAATTTAAAACAACATTTTTTTCTGGCAAAATATACTTAGAAAACTGTCTTTCTTCTTGAATCATCTGTGCTACCAATCTCTAGTAAAGTATGTTTTATTTTGCATTTTAAAAATAGGAATCTATAGCACAAACTAAAACACAATTATGGCATTTACAAACTTTTAAAAAGAATTTTTGTTTCTAATTTTTATTTGCAAGTCCATTTTGGTTCAGACTCTAGGCTAACTCAGTGAAAAGATCTATCTATCTATCTATCTATCTATCTATCTATCTAGTATTTCACCAATCTTCATCCTAAAAATGCTTGTATAAGAAATTTCATTCAGGTTTTCAAATTGGCGTGCCCTGGAAATGGTTCAAAAATTCTTCTTTCTTTTAAACTCACACTTTTCTATCTTTCTCACTGAAGCAGTTGTCATTTCCTTTGCTTGACATATACATATGGTAGTGGGGCTGATATGGCCAAAATGAGAGAGCTTGGGAGTGAGGAGGTTCCTACATTCCTATGTACCTTTGTTATGCACAATGAGACCGTCTTTATTATAATATTCCTTTCTGTTTTTTTTTCTTCTCTTCACCACTATCATTGTTTGCTTCTCATCAGGATTATGATTTTTTTTTCTTGCCTCGCTGGTCCCAAGGACTAGAGAATCAGCTCAAACTCCTTCCAACATTGGTCCCAAAATGAAGTAACACCATTTTGTGTTTTGTTGAAAGTCTTACTATAAGTAATCTTGTGAAACAAACTATAAGTTATGTGAAATAAACATAAATGAAAGGAAGTTACCTTCTTAAGCAGTCTTAATAAAGCGTTGTTCCTAGATCTCATTGCATATGAATAGTAGCTTTATTTTAGTCTTTATGTTTGCAAAGGAATAAAATAAGATCCATTACCATTTTGGATACAAACCCAAAGCTTGCTCACTTTTTACACTCTGTCTCTAGACACAGAACTAAGACCTCATTTTGAGGGGAAAGGTGGATCTGGGAGGAGCAGAGGAGTCTGGGGCATGTTGATGAATCATGAAATAGCACTCCGTTCTTTTATTTCCTAAAAGCAGGCACTGCCCTAGACTACCACTAAGACAACTGAGAAGAAGGTAGGTCAGGATGGGGGTTATGCATGTGCATTGGTGATCTGACATGGTCACCAAGTCAGCTTCAGAAATGGCAAGGGTCAGGAGGAATGAAGAGATGACGCTTGTATCAGTTCCCTGTGATCCTCTGGCTGAGATAGCCATCACAAGCCGTGACTGTGACAGTTGATATGTAAATGAAACACACAGACTGTCTGTATGTTCATTTATTTAGCAATTCTATTTGGTAGAGTCAGTTATATAAAAAACAATAATGTGATTCAAATAGCCTGTTATTAAAAAGGATTAGCCAGGGGTGCCTGGATGGCTGTCAGTTGAGCATCCAGCTCTTGATTTTGGCTCAAGTCATGATCTCACAGTCGTAAAACTGAGCACTGGGTTGGGCTTTGCATTGGGTGTGGAGCCTGCTTAAGATTCTCTCTCCCTCTCCTTCTGCCCCTCTCCTGCTTGCATGTGTGCGCGTGTGCACTTTGTGTGTGCTCTCTCTCTCTCAAAATAAATAAATAAACTTTAAAAGAAAAAAGGAGCACCTCTCCAGAAGTTGTCATTTAATAACTATTATAAGCATTGTGTTCATCTCAGTACTGAATGTGTCTCAGAATGCTTCAAAGACTATAACTAAAAGGTGGAATTTTAAAAATAGATATAATTTTCTCTAACCCATTTTTTGCATTTAATACACAAAATTATTGCTGCAATGATCATTATGTAAATAACTCAAATTATAAGTTTGCAATTATATTCATTTGTCATAGCAATATCCTTGTATTTTCTCTTTATTTTAACTTGAAAAAATTACTTGTCTTATAATTTTTCAGTTTCTAAAGGCTTATTATTGTTTTTGAAATTGCTGTTATACTGAAGGATGTACATCTTCTTTAAGATAAAAAAATAAAAATTATTTGATTTTTAAAGGAAGGAGACTCAACATTTTTGAATTGCTACAAGATATCTGATGCCTGAATATTTTTTGGAGAGATTATGAACAAATATGTTTGCCTTTCATTTTCAATTTTACTTAGGTAACTGTGAAATATATTAATATAACACCAAGTGCTATATTTATTTCACATTTCTTAAAATGATCTCCCAATTTTCTGATACTAAAAATGAGCTGAATTAGGGGCACCTGGGGGGCTCAGTTGGTTAAGCATCCAACTCTTGATCTCAGCTCAGGTCATGATCTCACAGTTCATGAATTTGAGCTCTGCTTTGGGCTCTGCGCTGACAGGACGGAGCCTGCTTGGAATTCTCTCTCCCTCTCTGGGGTGTTCTCTCTCTCTCTCTCTCTCTCTCTCTCTCTAAAAATAAATAAACTTAAAAAATGAACTGAATTAACTTATCTATAGTTATTTAGTATGAAATGCTGCCATGCTTATAAATATCCACTCTGTTAAGTTTTGTTAATGATTCAAATTACTAAAATTGAATTTCAAAAACAATGAAAATTGTAAATAAAATATAAATTTAAAGTATAGGTAACTCTTGTTTAATAGCTTGTAATGGGTCTATGGAAAAGCAATTTTCTAAATTGCAACTTTCTTATGAAATTTGGCCATCAGTTTTATAGGACACAGCCAGAACCCAAAGCACTTCATAGAGTGCCATCATGTGTAGCAAAGTTAATGCACAGTAAATGCCTATTGGGCTTGTAACTCTGGAAACAAACTTTATTTCCTTTGCTTTCAAAGGACTGAAGGATAGAATGCTCCAAAATGGCTAAAGTTCTCAGCAGTTTGTTTAAAGGATTAGAGGCAGCAATTAACACATGAATTGAAGAAGTGCTGAAATGAAGTATGAATCCAATTATGCACATCAAAATTATAATATAGATGGGTTTGGTATATAAAATTAATTTGGCATCAGATTCTCCATGAGCTTTCAGTGTGTTATGGTGAGAGGAATCCCCAAGACAGATGATTTTTCTCAAAAGACCAGCCCAAGACAGGTCTTGATCCCTACTGGGAGCCAAATTTTCTGAAGTCACACAGAAGTAACTCTTTTGCCATATAAAACACTAATTCAGAAATGGTTCTCTGTAAATGATTTGACACTATAATTTGGTTCATAAAAATAAGCATATAAAAAACAATTTCTTGAAATATCAGAATTTGCAAGTTAAACACAGTGTAGTCCACATCAAACAAGTATTAGTCAAAGTACAATAAAAGGTTTATCTCTAATCTTAGCTTTTAAATGGTCTCTTTGGGAAGAAGGAGAGAAGAGAACAAAAGTAGGAATGGAATTATGGGGGAGGGTGATATTAAAAGTAATGTAGAAAATGAAAATAATTCAAATCCCTAGTTTGGATGCTGTTCTTATCAGTGTGTGATCAAATAGCAGATAAAGGCAATGATGGGAACCATCAGAAAATTTAGAAACATTTTTGGTAAAATTTGATTAGATAACTGAAAGATCAAAAGCTATTTTTCCTAGGAAGAGGCCCAAAGTTATAGTTGAATTTCTGTAACACAGAACAATGGTTCAAATAAATCAGATCTTCTCATCAGAAAATTCAGTTTTAGAGGTATTGAATCTTTTATTCTGTGTTAAATCATAAATTAAAAATGTAAATTTTAAATTTTTTACAATTAAATTAAAAAAATTAATTTTTAATTTTTTACAAATTAAAAATGTAAAAAAGTAGAATGTTCCAGACTGAAAACCTTTGTACGTTAAGGAATTGCTGTGTGGGTCAGAACATAGATACACTTCCCTGCACTCCCCAAAGTCACCCTAAGGAAAGGTTGCTATTTCTTAGATGATGGCCAGCCAGCCATGTATTTGTTATATACATCATTGTGAATTGGTCATACTGATGTGTTTTGAAGATACAACTAAGTAATTTTAGGTTCAAACTTTTAATGAAAATCTTCAGGCATTCTAAAAAGTCCTTTCAAACTTTCATTGTGTAAATTGTAATCTCATTTTTATTTTCCCTAATCCCACCAAGTCATCACTCCTTTTATGAAATAGTATCTTAGTGAGATGTCTTATGTATGACAGTGTATATCATTTTGATTTTTGTTTTCTCACATTTGCTAATTACACACATTAGATACAGTTGTGATCTGTTATGGCAGCTTGTAAAATATTTATTGAATATCTAATATAGTCATATGATATTCTAGGCTGTTGGGTTTTAGCAGTATATGAATTTCAGCTGTTAAGAAATTTATATCCCATGGGGGAAAGAAAGAGGGGTGGGTAATCAACTCCTAGGTAAATGAATAAATAAATATAAAAATTCCAATCTGATATATGCTATGAATAAAATAAAATAGAGCAGAGTAGGAGAGAATGGGCGGGGACTGTTTTAGAGACAGTAATCATGGGAAACCCTTTCTGGGAAGGTAGCGTTCGAATTGAGACCTGAATGGTAAAAAGTTAGTGTAAAGGACTGGAAACAGTAACAAGACCTTTGTGCCTGGAACATACTGACCATAAGCCAAAATAGTTGGAGATGACATTGGAGAGAGAGTCAGGGGCTAGATTTTATAGGGCCGGTAGATTTCATTTTGTTATTTTTTTTTTCTAATTGCACTGTGAAGTTACTTACAGGTTTTAAACAGGGGATTTGGGGATCGTCTGACTGACCTATACACCAGGGTCTGTAAAAAACGCCAAAATGAGGTCCCCTAAACTGTCTAGGAGGCTATTTCAGTATCCTAGGAGAGGGAGAAGAAATTAGTCTAGAATTCTATCATTTCAGATGGTGTATGTAACTTGATACATTTTGGAAGTAGAGCTTTCAGGACTTACTGATGGATTGGTTGGGGGCTGTAGAATAAAAGAGAGGTCAGAATTGTCCTGTAGGGTTTTATCCTGAGCATCTGGGTAGTGGTACCATTTTTCAAAATAGACATGACTTGGTGAAGGTGCATAACAAAGAATATTTCACTTTTCCTCATATTAGTTCTGCCTACTGGACAGCCACCTGGAGATGCTTATGGAACTAAAGAAGGAGATCTGGGCTCATGATTATAGTACTTGAATGAAAAAAGTTTATTTTTTTTTTTCTGTCACCAGAAAAAGACTATTTTTTATTGGACTGTTGTTTATTGCTTTAGTTAATACACCAAGTATAAATTTACCCAGTATGAAGTTCTAGAGTAGTTCAGTTCTAGCTAAAAAAACAAAGTAGGAGACTTATTTTTTGCTCAATATTAAAATTAAAAGACATTTCTAACTACAAACCAATGTATATCTTCAATATATATCCATTTTTTGTTTTCTCATGTATAAATTGCCATCCTATTTTTTAACTTTTCTTGACAAATATAATGCTTACATGTCTCCTAAATACCACTCTGTTCAATAAGTTCCTTTCCTAAGGCAAATGAAATAGCCTTTGATAGTATCCATATTATATATCTCTGTATCACACTGAAATTGTGGAAATCTTTTCATTGGTTTTAGAAATTGGGTCCTTATTTTATACAGTCATTTAGATACACTGAGAAATTTCTGTTACTTGACTGTGCTGTTTGCTTTTTGCTGTGTTCTAGTGGTTTGGCAATAGATTAGAGGTTGGGTTTCCACCATTTGGTACTAATTATCTAGGAACAATCTGATTTCCATTTATTACATTCACATGGCAGTGCTGCCTGTATTTATATCAGAAAAAAAGGTTTATTCTGCCCTCCTAGCCTCGTGAATGCCCCCAGAAGATTGTTCCATTATAAGATGTGGGCATAGCAAGTTCAATCAAATTGTTCCTCTTGATTCTTGTGCCTGGATGCTTACATTTTACTTTTCTGGCTATGGATGCTTTTAACCAAATAGGACTCTTGCCAGGAAGTTAAATGAATAAAATTGTAGTCCTTAGAAGTACTGGACTTTCTATTGCTGAGTAAAATAAATGTCTCCCTTTCAATTAAACCAAGTGTTTGTTACTGGATAAAATTCTACCTTTACATAATCAACTGTGTGGCCACTGATTAGACTTGATAGGACAATTTTAACCTAAAATGTGTATTTCATTGTGGGTAAACAAAACTGCCTATTTATCTTCATCTAGTGTTTTCTCAACTATTATTGAAGTCAAGATGGGCAAGAGCAGATTTTGAAAACTCTCAGTTACACAACAAGCCAAATGTGAATCTTTAAACAAAAGCATAAATTTTAAACATGACATTGATTTAAGAACATTTGTTGCCCACAAAAAGTGATTACTGGTTCATGGCTTCATTTTCATAATTGTTACTTGCACAAAAAATGATTCTAAGGCAGTAAACTCTATCTAATGGGAAGAAAAATATATTCCCTTCCAGCTCTGACCATGAATGCCTGATCAAATCATTTAATTTCTTGTTGCAGTTTTCCTCTTTGGGATATGTAGACAATCATGTCCATTTAACTCGTGACCTTGTTGTAAGAACAAACAAGATAATAGGTCTTACAAGTAAGAGACCAATAAAACCAAATTGTGAATCTAGAAATCTGAAAAAAAAAAAAAAAAAAAAAAGTACATTCACAATGCCATAAATTCTAAACCCTAGAAGTTTTTATGTTTAAAACATGGGGTGCCTGGGTGGCTCAGTTAAGCGTCTGACTTTAGCTCAGGTCTTGATCTAGTGGTTCATGAGTTCGAGCACCACATCAGGCTCTGTGCTGACAACTCAGAGCCTGGAGCCTGCTTCAGATTCTGTGTCTCCCTCTCTCTCTGTCCCTCCCCCACTAGCACTCTGTCTCTCTCTCTCTCTCTCTCTCTCTCTCAAAAAATGAATAAACATTAAAAAAATTAAAACTTAAAGTCATATTAAAAATGTAACATAATAGTGAACTTTGAAAGTGTGAATCTGCATGGCAGCATAGAAAGATCTGCTAGAATATTTTGCATCACAATTGTATTTCCTCATCTTTAGTGTTATTTATAATCTACCAGTTTTTCAACTAGAAAAATTTAGACATCATCCCTTAAATATAAATTTAAATAATTACTTTGTAAATTTAATTCTAAGTAACATTTTGAAACTCTATTTTAATAGTAATGTTAAATCATATTTTAATCTTAAAGTTGTTTTACATTTTAAAAGGATATTTGGATATTTATATTACCAAAACATTAACAGCCTAAAGTAAAATTTTGATACCATTCTTTTTTTTTAATTTTTTATTTTAGAGAGAGAGAGAAAGAGGGAGAGCACAGATGGGGAGAGGCATAGAGGGAAAGAGAGAATCCCAAGGAGGCTCCATGTTCAGCATAGAGCCTGACATGGGGCTTGATCCCATGACCCTGGAATCATAATACAGTTTTTTTGTTGTTGTTTAAATGTTTTCAACCTTTACTGAAAATGCAAACCCTTCTATGACACTTCATCATTGCTGTCACATTTAGACAAGGCTAAGGTTGAAATATTCACCATGCCTAAATGCACCAAGCCACTGCTTCCTAGAGCAAGCTACAAAACTACAACAATGAATCTCAGATATGGGCCTTCATGATTAATAGACCTTAATAACCTAACAACGTCTGCATAATTAATATGTAATGATTGAACATAAAGCTCCTTGTTTCCTTAGTTTAATAATTCAGATCCTGTGCACCTTCATAAAGACCAAAGCACTTGGAATTATGAGCATAAAGGACGAGTTAAACAGTGGTGCCAGAATTTCTGTAAGAGAGTGCAAAAATTTTGGTTTCTAGCCATCTGTCAAAATATTGACAGAAGACCCAAAATAAAAATATCAAGCTGTTTTCATCTAAACTATGTATTTAATTTCATAAATAAATATCCTTAATGAGTTAAAAATGGCAGCTTACAAAATGTCTAACTCCTGACCCCCTAAATTTAGAACCACCACTCAAAATGTTTTTTATTTAACTTTCTTTTTTTTCATTTTATTTTTTTAATTTACATCCAAATGAGCGTATAGTGCAACAATGATTTCAAGAGTAGATTCCTTAATGCCCCTTACCCATTTAGCCCATCCCCCTCCCACAACCCCTCCAGTAACCCTCTGTTTATTCTCCATATTTAAGAGTCTCATATTTTGTCCCCCTCGCTGTTTTTATATTATTTTTGCTTCCCTTCCCTTATGTTCATCTGTTCTGTGTCTTAAAGTCCTCATATGAGCACCACTCAAAATATCTAACAGATGTAATATTTAATTCCTTGACTTGAATCATTTCAAAGTTAGGAATCACAAACACAAGACGTCAGTACAGCCCAGGCTGTGACATAAATGTGTAATGGGTACGTGGTGGTAGTAATGAATTAGGGAGCATATACCCAACTTAAATGGTACAGCAGTTACTGCCAGTCAATTATTTTCAGGCAAGTCTGTGGGCTCACTTTCTAGATTTTCAAACTTCTCAAGAAAAGCTCCAGATTTTAATGTTCAATCTCTTAATATTACCTGAAAGCAACTGATTCAGTGTTTTAAGAGATTTGTGTGACCGAGCAATAAATGCCGGTTGACCAAAACTTCATTACTGACCCAAAGGAAACCTGTGATAGTGGTAGAGTCTTAAACTTTAGATACCACAACTATTGATAGATATCCCAGCTTTACCATTTTGAAAGTGAAAAATACCTCTTAACTCGTGTATTTAACAACTTGATTATTTTCATGTTATATAAGTATATGTTCTCAGAGCAAGTAGAAGGCATAGTATTAACACTGTCATAAAACACTAGAGCACTTATAAGTTAGGTTATTTTGGCCTTCATTTGTTTTGAGGCATCTGGTTAAGATTTCTTGGCCAATATAAGTCATAAAATAATATAGAATACCCTCACTTATGTTATAAGCCAGATGATACCAAGGACAACTTCCACTTAATATCATATTATGTTTACTCAGTATAAATATTCTTAAAATTTTCCATTTTTAAATTTAAAAATTATCTAATATAGGGATACCCAGGTGACTCAGTCATTTAGGTGTTTGACTTTTGATCTCAGCTCAGGTCTTAATCTCAGGGTTGTTGGTTCAAGCCCTGCATTGGGCTTCATGCTGAGTGTGAAGTCTATTAAAAAAAAAAGTGCTGTAGTATAAATTAGACAGTAGATATATGTTGACAGCTTATTATATGCCTACAACTCTGATGTGTTATATAGTCTTTTAGAAAATACTTCTTTTATTTATTTATTTATATTTACTTTTTAGAGAGAGAGAGAGAGCACATGCACATGTGTACATGTGTCGGGGGGGAGAGAGAGAGAGAGAGAGGGAGGGAGAGAGAGAGAGAGAGAGAGAGAGAGAGAGAATCTTAAGCAGGCTCCATGCTCAGTGCAGAGCCCAATGTGGGGCTTGATCTCACGACCCTGAGATCATGACCGGAGCCAAAATTAAGAGTTAGATGCTTAATTGACTGAGCCACCCAGGTGCCCTGGAAATACTTCTTTTAGATAAAATTTGGAAAAATTTTGTCCACAAGGAGCTTACAAGTGTCACTTAAAGTATATGGTGACCACCAATCACAAAATTATACAGTAAACTATGTAGACTATAAAATAAATTTTAAAATTATATATACACACACACGCGCACACATACATGTATACATATCTACAGATAGATTGTTAGGGAGGTCAATAGGAAAAAAATGATTATGTAACTGTATATGCATATTAATAGTTATTAATTATATAACTCAGACCATCAGAGATTTGTTTCCACACTGAACCTTCCCTTCAGTTTAAATCTGTCACTTTACACTGCCTGGTTTTGTCCTCTGCTTTGAGAAACGAGTGAAGAAGTGACTCCCATCTTAAAAACTTCCTTCAAATTTGTGGGTTCTCCTAACTATAATTTTGGTTATAACCTTTCACTATGAGATTATCAAAAGCCATATTTGTGTTGGCTGCCTCAAAATCCGTGTTAAAAAAAAATCTCTGAAGTGTGACCTGTAGCTTAGAAGTCTGACTCCAGGGCCAATCCTGTCAGCCCAGTCATAGGCAGTTACAAAGTCTTCCCCTGGCGAGTCTCACTGGGGGGAAATCTGCCCTGCCTATGCCAGATTTAGTGCATAGAATGGAGGAGTTGCAGTCAAGGACTTAGTGCCCTCAACCTCTGGCAGCCATGCTCTTACACATATCTGCATTCCTAGCCCAGTTGCCTATATTCAGAGGTCTCCTTATTGGAGGCCCTTGGCCATGGCCTTCTCAAAAAGCCTTTGTCAAGACCATCTTATGAGGGCCTTGAAGACTCCTTTCTCCACTATGATTCAGTACTCAGTACTTTTCTACTCCTAACCCTTCCTCCATTTCCTTCTCTTGTCTTGACCCCTCCCTCAAAACAACAACAAAAATAACAAGGACACCAACAACAAACCAGCAAGACCTTTAGTTCAGGGCTCCCTCAATAGACAGTGCCTTGCTTTTGCACTGGTACTTCTGACCTTAGTCCAGTTCCATTTCCTGGAGAAGAAAATGGGACATTGATGAGGCCAGCATCTTCTTCCTGGCATCTTGCTTATACTACAGCAGTAAGTGAATAAAGGCTTAATTATTACTTTCATTTTGGCTTGTTGTTTTCATTGACCACTCTGACATCTGGCAGCCCAGTTGTTACTAGCTCAGCTTTTGACAGTAGCTTTCCACACTGTTATGGAAATAACTTATAAAAGTCAACCAAAAACTGATGTCCAGATCCAATCCACTTACTGATTATCCAACTATTTATTATCTCATTAATTCGTGATTGCCCTTTCCTGAGAAATCTTCTCATTTGGAACTCACTACCCATAGGAAGGTGGTGATAATTGCAGTCAGATTGTTTTGAATTTAACCTCTATAGGAATAAATCACAAAGAACATATGGGCCTTAATTTTCCCATATCTTTATTGTAACAAGGACATAAAATTACTAATACTTATATCACAAAAGAGTGTTTTGAGTGTTAAATTTAAAATGATTGTTGTAAGCCTTTTTGAAAATTCTACAAAGTCATTACTTTTTACTAGACATTACTCCTACTTCAGTTATTGCTTTTTTTCTTGTTATTATACTTCCTTTTCCCATGTCATTACACAGAAGCTCTAATCGAAATAAATCATCAAGCTTCACTCTTTATTGTCTTCCTCTCAAGTCCTAGTAATGTAATATTTTAGTGAGAAATAGTCAAACATTCTCAAATCTGAGGACTGTTGCAATAAGAAAGTATACACAAACAATTTTTATTATTTTTTTAAATTTTTAGTAAAGTTATTTTGAAATTACTTACCTTTTTGCAAAATACCATTTTACAAATAAATTTTCATAATATACTTTTTCCTTTTTCCTCCATGTCTTCTTTCTTCTCCTTAGTGTATTTCTCTGTCATTCCTTTACAGCTGCTGCACCAAGTGTCTGATCATGAGCAACATGGGTTTCAGAGATGCTCATCCTCTTTCTGGCGTAGTAGTGATGATGATTCATCTTCCTGTCTAAATATTTCTTCCATTACTGTCACTCCTGTCAACTCGCCTGATTCCAGACTGTCATTGGGACTGTTAATACCACCACCTTCTAAATGTGGCCTTCCCAAGCCAATCAGTGAGAGCAGCATCCCAAGACCTCATGTAATTTGCTAAGCACAAAAGCCTTTTTTACTATCCCACATATGTTTTTTAAAGTCTACTAAAATGTGCCATTTATAGTGTAATGAAAAAAAATCAGGTATGTCCAGAATCAATGTGATATGACCTGGCAACTTTGTGTGCCATTCATTTTTACTTCCTTTTACCTGATATCAAAGTTTCAAGCAACAAGTGGTGATTGTGTACATATCCACAGAAAGACAAAATAGGACAGGTAACTTCAAAGGACCCACTGATATAGCAACTGGGAAGTCAGGTCATCAGTGATATTGGTAAAAGCAGTTTCAGCAGCATTTGGTACCAAAAAAAAAAAAGTCTCAATTGATACGAGTATCTCTTCTGAGGAGCTTAACCTTGAGGGAAAGAGTAAGAGAGATGAGAGGCTAGAGTAGTAAAGAGAGACAGAGTAAAGACATTTCTGATTGGTTTGCTTTAAAAACAGTCAAGATTTGAGTATCTTTATATCCTGAGAAAGAGGAGAGAGCTGCCAGGGCAGCTAGAGGGATGGGTCGATTAGGAAAACTATTCCTGAGTAGGAGGAAAGGGCTGAGGGATAAAGTTGCCTTAAAGTCTTTGGACAGTATTTATGACTGATAAAGTGAGCAGGGTATTAAAGAAAAGGAGATGACAGCAATTTTCCTTCATGAAAAAAATGTGCTAATGGCCATATTGACTGAATAGCAAATCTGTCACTCTTTACACACAATCAGCCTTATTTTTCTTCCATTACCTTCATTATCTGTGATTTAGAAAAATAAGTGTATTCTGAAGAGTCTAATTTTACTATGAAACACTCTTAAGTAATTAATCTCTGTTCATGTTCTTTGAGGAAAAGCAAGTTTTTCCTTACTATTCTTCTCCAAAATCGGAATTCTCTTTCTTTTATAGGTTGTGTGTACCCGTTTGTGTGTGTTTTTTCCCCCTGAATGGCAAAGTGATGATTGTTTCATTCTTATGTTACATCCTGGCCCAGACTGACCCAGATAGCTTAATGATTTTGGTGGTATTTTTAGTGATTATTAATTTATTTCACAAGGTAGCTATTTATCATAGAAAACTATGAAGTCTTACCCAAGAATAAAAGGCACTGCAGTGAGTATAATAGTTAGCTATCATTGTAGTTATTAATACAAATTAAAATATACTCTTTAAAAATTTTTAAAGTTGTTATCATTTGCATTTGAATGGTCATATAAGAAGATGCATTGTTTATGTCCAGTTATCTCTGTCTAAAACATAATCTTATGCAAAACTATTATTGAAATCATGTTTTTATATAGCTTCTAATATTTCCAATCCTCTGATACAAATGGCAATTATTTCTAGATATACAGAAAAATCCAATATCTTTTATATCTATATAGCATAGTTTCTCACCATTTTTGCCATCATCTTTGAGATCATTGTTGCAGAAATTTTCTTTTGCTTTCTTGCCAATAAGCATTTGGTGTGACTGATTAAATCACATGAAATTGCCAACATTTAACTATTTTTGATCTATAAAATGTCAAGTTCATATGATTCAGCTGAATTTATTGCTGTTTATATATGTTTTATATGCATATGAAATAACATTGCAATGTATCTACCTGAAATACTGCCTTAATTCATATTATTTTCATTGCAGGCAGGCAGTGTGACACCTAAGTCACCCTCCACTGACATCTTCGATATGATACCATTTTCTCCAATATCACACCCATCTTCAACACCTACCCGCAATGGCACACAGCCACCTCCAATACCTAGTAGATCTACTGAGATTAGTAAGCTTTCTAAAGAAAACAATATTCTATGCTGTATTTGTGTACATTTTAAATGTTTAATTAACTTTATGGAAAATTATATATCTTAAGCTCACTAAAAGTGTTAATTACCAAAGAATTATGTTTATATGTGCCAAATAAGTTAATCATATTTTACTTTATAATTCAGGGTATACTACCAAAGACATCAGTATTGCATTGGAAATAATTTTTTGAAAAATGAGATGGGGTTATTTATATCATAATGAAAAGCATTTAATTACATTTTTATTTTATTTGGGGTTAGACTTCTAATGTTTTAATTTAATGATTAAAAACAATGCTTGCGGTAATGGTTTTAATATTTTCAACATGTTTAATGGAGTTCAGTTTAAATTCTTTGTTAGAGTATATGAAATTCTTAGTTAAAGAAATATGTAAATATACGGATTGTGTGATTTGTTTATTACCCCTATATAAGGATATTTTACTTAATATCTAACATACTATACATATATTGCTCTTCTGACTTACTTTCTATACATTTGGAAGGTACATTAGAGTCTCTTATTGATGGATTAGAAAGCATATAACAGATGCTCATTTTCAATGTCTTGATTATATTTTGATCTGCACCATGTCACAGAAACTTAAAGAATACTCCCCAACGTCCATGATCAGTCATTACATGCAAAGGGAAATCGAAGAAAAGAGAGTTTTACATCTTATGCTTTATTGCATCCTCTCTAGTTCACATTAAGACATTTTTAATATAACTCTGAAGTTTTGGCTTAGGGCTTAACGTATGTCAGGGCCTTTAATTTATTTGTTTCCCCTTGTGGAACTTAACCCAAGTATACTACACACATTAAGTATTCAATAAATTTTAGAGAAAAGCATTGGAAACTTCAGAAATCAGTTTATAAAAATATGTCAAACTTGTACATAAATTGAGATATATATTTAAATTCATTTGAATATATTTTGTGCCAACACAAAATATTTTTTCAGAGAATAATCCATAATATACATGTCATAGTGTGTTTTTAGCAAATGTTGCCAATATCCTGATATCATGATGGGGTATTTTTTGTCCTTGTGAGTGTCCACATCTCTTCCTTTACTGTTTTTCACTTCCTTGGATTTCATCGCTGATTCATTCATTCATTTATTTAGTCCATTGGGCATTTGTTTAACACATATGATAGACTTGGGTTGCAATCTGGAATTTGAAATGCAAATTAGCCATAGATCTCCAAAAGAGGGTTTTAATACAGGTCAAAATATAAATTGAAAAGAGCAAATAGATTTGAAAATATTTAGAAGGAATAATATGTCAGGATGGTATTGAGAGTTCAAAATCAATGATGATTCAGGATTTTAGACCAAATGTTGTTAACAGGGAAAATTAGAAGTAGAGAAGGGGGAAAATGTGTTCCATTTTAGACATTTGATATGTCTAGATTTTTCAAAGGCATATCAAACAATAAAATGCCTGTAATAAAAATCTCTATTCTTTCTGGCCAACTCTACTTTGTTTTTATTAATTCATTTCTTTTCACAAATATCTTTCATGTGTAAAAGCATTGTTGGATGTACTCGTGGTATGGGGGTAACCAAGGCATTCCTACAAAGAAAAGTTCCTCTGTTCTCCAAGTTCTGGTGTATTGCCTAAGTAACACCAGACTGAGGAAAATAAATAACAACAACAATAATAACACCATATATATAAGGTGACTGTATATATATATATGTGTATATATATATATATATATATACATATATATATATAATACCCATATATAATACCTATAGGTCACGTATAAGGTGACAATACATTTCCATTTGTTTAGGACAGTTCTGGTTTATCTCTTTTGTCCCGGTGTAACTGTCAGAAGCATTACTTTTATCTTAAAACTTAAATGTCTTTATTTGGATTATAAATTCTACGTCCCTCTTATTTATATAATACTTACCAGCACCAGGAACTTATAATTTTTTTTTTACTTATTTAATACATGAATTTGAAAAAAAAGTTGTAACTAGAAAAGCAAGAACCTTTAATAATGAGGGTTCATAATTTAGAGGATATGGTAGAAGAAAGAACATAAATATTATTTCTTACATAGCATTGAATTTTGAGAATATAATTTTTTTACAAATGAAAAGTTTAATACATTATAAATTCGCATGCACCTATATAATTTTTAAAAGTTGTGTCAATTAAGGCTGCATTTGAATGATTCAGAGGAGAGAAGTTTCATAATTTTTAAATTTCTAAATCATATAATAGGCCATAATTTTATAAATTACAAACATCAATTTTAACTTTGTTGCTTCCTTAATGATTAAAAAATGCATACTTTAGAATTTATGTACAGAGAGCTATTTGATATTCTATTATTGGTATTTTTTTTTTTTAATGTTTATTTACTTTTGAGACAGAGAGAGACAGAGCATGAATGGGGGAGGGTCAGAGAGAGAGGGAGATACAGAATCTGGAGCAGGCTCCAGGCTCTGAGCTGTCAGCACAGAGCCCGACGCGGGGCTTGAACTCACGGACCGTGAGATCATGACCTGAGCCAAAGCCAGACACCCAACCAACCGAGCCACCCAGGTGCCCCTATTATTGGTATTTTTAAAAGGAAATCTGTTTCTAGGATAGAAGACATTTTTAAAGAACCTGTCCCATTGTGTTTATTTAGGAAGGTGATATGATTTCATAGTACATGAAACAACATGCCTTACATTTTTTTCTGAATAAATGTGAGATTAAGGTATCACGAGCTATGAGTAAACTACTTACCAATCTGCTCAGTCCCACATACTGCTTCACTGTTGTGTTACAAAGGCATCCGTAAGGAATAGAGGTCTTCAAAAAGCAATCTGTTATTGTAGTTAATTTAAATTGCTTCAGTAAAATGTAGGTATTGTAATATACTAATTATCAAGTATTTGAGAATTTGATATTGGGAAGTCTTAATTAAAGACACAGAAACCTCTCTGGGTAATAATTCTCTGTAACCAGTTTTTAATACTGTCATAAAATGGATCTTGGCTTCTTTGTTGGTGTTTAACTAGTCTAAGCTCAGGGAAACCCAGCATAAAGTGTGTGTGGATAGGAGCTCATTTGGTTATGTGAGTAGTTCTTTATGTAATCTTGCCTTTGAAATCTAACTCACTCAACTCACTTTCTGTCATTTCATTTACTAAATTATTTTCCTCCTTTTAGAACGGGACCTGTTTGGAGCAGAACCTTTTGACCCATTTAACTGTGGAGCAGGGGATTTCCCTCCAGATATTCAATCAAAATTAGATGAGATGCAGGTGACTGTTTTAACAGATTGGCTTATAAATGGTTTATTTCTTTTTAATATGGAACACAGAGAATGTTATATACCAAAACTACCCTTTCCTTGAATTATTATCCCTATGAAAACTTACTTGAAACAATTACTTTAAAATAATCATATATATTTAGTCCTAAAAACGTTCCTACAGATGCTAAGGATAAGGTTTTATTGTGTTTTGTTTAGTTTTTAATAGTACAATTTACAGTGACAATCAGATGGTTCTTTTTTTATACAAAATTGCGTGGATTTAAATGGTTCATTACTTTGAAATCCAAAAATTGCAGGGTCATTGCACTAGACTTATAAGATTTCAACTCAGTTTTTAACAATTATGAATTTCAGATTGTACATGGAGAGATGAAGGAAAATCTTTGTGAGAGTAAAATCAGTCTCTTTTAAAAGAAGCATTGTAGTTATGGCTCATAACTTCTGGGTTCTTATTGAAAAAGCAGGCACCCAGTGACAACTTCTTTAGGAACGTAGTCCAGTTGGGTTTCCATTTCTCTCTCCCTCTTATTTTTCAATTCTGAATTGTACTGAAAGTTTGAAGGTATTATGGGCTGTGATTAATAAATAATCTTAAAAGCACCAGGAAAAAGACTTCTCTTTATATTTGTCCTTTATATTTTGGTGGTTATTATATCCTATTTTTTTATTGAAAAGACTTTGTGTATGTATGGTAGAATGTAGGCAAAGACCAATTATATGAAGCTGATTGGGAAGAGGCAGTGAGTGAAGAGAAGGAGTTGTTGCCACTTATAGGCAATGAATTCTCTATGCTTCATTTCCTGGACAAAACAAAATTAATGGTGGATTCTGATCATCTAACACTGGTGAAACACTCCTTTCTAGAAAGATAATATAAATATCCTTCCACTCATTTTGGACTACAGCTATGAAGCACTCTTCTTCTTTTCTAGGTATTATGTGAATTTCTTTATTGTTTTAGAGATAATAATGCCTGCATCTTAAAAGTTGCATTATTTAATATACACCTTGAGATTTTCAAAGCATATGTTAAAACAACATTTCTCAAGTTGGGTGATTCATAATTTCCTTTTATGTGAAAAAAAATTATTTTAAATCCTTTATATTGGCTTAAATTGTTATAACATTTCTTAAAAATTTACCAAAAAAGTTATACATAACTTATTCTTATAGCTCTGATACAACTATTAATTCAAAACTTATAAATTAAATAAAAGCAAAATTACAACACCTAATAAAATTGATTTAAATTAAGAACTTCAACAAGGTGGATGATGTTATCTGGCTGAAACTAAAACCACCAATATCAAACTTCTGTTGATTTCGGCATGTATCCTGTTTGATGGTACAATTTCTCTCCCTCTTTTCTATATTTCAAATACTATGAAACTTTCACTCAAATAGTGCATGGTTATTTACCAAGAACACTTTATTTCATGTGAAATCAATTCCTCTCCATTTTCAATAGTTTTACCAATTAGGTTTATGCTACTTGGGGCTAATGCTTTTATTAGAACAGACACAAACATGGGCACAGTGGTGTTTGTTCCCAAGCATTAAAATCATAAAGAGTACTTTTCTTTTAATGTTTTTTAATTTCCACAAAACTGAAGAATTTTCTATAGATTTTTTAAAATAAGCCTACATCTCCAGATTTTTGTAGGAACTAACTTTGAGAGACACTGTATTGGAATGATTTAGTGATGTGTTAGTTAAGTAATGTTAAGCTATGGTATTTTTGCTTTGGTTTTTGTTTTGCCATTTCTAATATTTTCTTAATGTCTTTTTTATTCTTTTCTGCTTTCATGGTGGGTAGCGCCAGAGATGGTTGGTATATCATTTTCATAATAATTTTAAACAACTTACAACTCCTTAAAGCTAAAACCTTAATATTTGCATGCTCTACTTAATAAATATTCAAACAGCAGTTTCATATGGATGTCTCTGATTATTAGTTGTGTTTAAAGAGGTTTTATAACTCATATTTTAAAGTTCTTTTTTCAATGATGTAGTCATTATTGCATTGTCTACCTCATTGCTTGTCTGTTTTTTTGTTTTGTTTTGTTTGTTTGTTTTTCCTTAGTTCAAGATTTATTGCAAGGTCACTTTAACTAAAGTAAAATAATATTTTCTCCATCTAAAGTCTATGACAACTTTTGCTATTAATCTTGTAAGCCTAATTAATCTAATGCACACATTTGGCTACTATTTTTATCTTTGCATATAATGTAAAAACATTAGAGAACAGTGGGTGTATAAATAATGAGTTAATAAGCCTAGTGAGATGTTTGGGTTTTCTCTTTAATTTACAGAGGAAATCACAAAAATATCTTGTGCATGTCAGAAGTTAACCTGAAATGTTAAGCCATATTTCATTATAAATTGTTGGAAAATTAAATATTTGTTTGAAGTTAATAATGTTATTTAATGTGACATAGTTTAAACTTTCTGGTATGTGTCACTGACAGACAAATCAGTAAAATAGTAATGATAACCCAGATGTGTGACGTCTAAGTTATAATAATTTAATACATTAAAAAAGAAGCATGGCAAATCAGTGAAGGATGAAAGAATTTTGCATTAAGGGGTTGTTAAATCAACTGGTTACTAATTTGGTAGAAGATCAAGGTACAGCTGTAACTTACAACAAATATCCAAGTAAATTTCAGAAAGATTTGTCAGTTTAAAATGTTAAAATACAATTGAATATTTATCAGACTTTTGAGTTGGAAAGAAATTTTAATACAGAAAAGAAAAACTTGTACATTAGTTTTAAATGTACACATTTAAGGTAAATGTAAAATATGTATACAGAAGAATTTCTATAGTTCTTTGTAGTTTTTTCTTTTCTTTAAAAAAATCTATAAATATATCACATACACAGAATTAAAGTAAAAAGACACATAATTAGAAAAATAAACAGATAAATAAAAAAGCAGTAGTTCACAGACCACCAGGGGCTAACATGCATGTAGACATGTCTAATTTAATCAAAGAAAATCTACAAATTAAACAAAGAACTAGAAATGCTATTTTAATCAAGCAAATTAAATATTTTATTTCCTTATTAATGATCAGTGCAAGTGAAAATATGATGGACAAGCACTCAGTCATTGATGGGCAAGGGTCCATCCGTAGCATCCCTTTGGAGATTTGTTACTAATAAATACTTATATTTTTGATATCAAAAACTTCAATGAAGTCTATTCTGAGAAGAAAATGACTCTAAATGAAGAAAATCTCTACGGACAAAAACATCTAGTTAACTTTAAGAATAATTATAAAATACTAGATACAATTAAATCATATTAAAAAGTTAATAGAGGGGCACCTGGGTGACTCAGTCAGTTGAGCGTCTGACTTCAGCTCAGGTCATGATCTCACAGCTCGTGAGTTCGAGCCCCACGTCGGGCTCTGTGCTGACAGCTTGGAGCCTGGAGCCTTCTTCGGATTCTGTGTCTCCCTCTCTCTCTGCCCGTAACACACTTGCATTCTCTCTCTCTCAAAAATAAATAAACATTAAAAAAAAAATTTTTTTTTAGTTAATAGATTCATGGTTGCTGGAGGGAAAACTAGTGAAGAGACAGTAGGAGTAAGGGGATTAAGAGGTACAAACTTCCAGTTATAAAATAAATAAATCACAGGGATGGAAATAAGGCATAGGAAATACAGTCAATATTATAACTTTTATGGTGACAGATGGTAACTGCATAATGAGCATTGCATAATGTACGTAAATAGTGAATCACCATGTTGTACACTTGAGACTAATGTAAAATGTATGTCATCTATACTTGTATTTTTTTAAAAATTAATAAAATATTATATAATCATTAGCTTTATGGGAACCCAATATAGAAACTTTGTTCTCCTAGATTTTAAAAAAATATAAAAAATTATATATATGTGATACATTAAAATAAATAAGAAAGTTGTATATAATATATAGTTTTTATACTGTTATTAAAATTGTTTTTAAAAAATCTATACATAGATGAAAAGGAGACTCAAAGGACACATACTTCAATATGTTCATAATTCTTATGTAAGAGTGGTTTTCCTTCCTTGATATGCTTTTCTCTCTATTTCAAAATAAAAACATGCAACTGGGCAAAATATTTCATATAAAAAGTGAATCATTAATAATATATTAGAAAAAATAATATATTAATAAAATTATTCTTTTGTGTGATACTAGTTTACGATAACTTCCATCACTACATAAATAAAATAAAGCCTCATTTTCATTCAAAGTTTTACAATTCAAGTGGATATGGAACCTGAGAAAGATTCAGTGGTCATTAAATCATGATTTACTAAATGAAACCTAGGAGGGAAGGTTAGAAACTGTGAGAAATTTTATCTGAAGAGTAAAGAAAACCAAAGAGCAATATAACAATGTGTCTGTTAATGGGGATGATTAAATTCATCTATGGGGATTCCGAAAGGATCCTTCTTAAATCACTATGGAGATATTCTTGTAAGAGATCTACATTTTTAAATTATTGAAATAGTGACCAATCCCTATTTTACTTTGATTGCTATTCTGCCTTTCAAACACTACTGACACACTGATAAGTAGTTGAAGTGATAGTGGTTTAATTTCAGAATGAACTGACAAAAATTTTAAAACACTGTATGGTATCAAATCTTTCCAAAGTTAATACATACCTACACTGTCTGCCTATCTATCTATCTATCTATCTATCATCTATCTATCCTCTATCTATCATCTATCTATCTATCATCTATCTATCATCTATCTCTCTATCATCTATCATCTATCTATCTATCTATCTCTCTATCTCTCTATCATCTATCTCTCTATCATCTATCTATCTATCTATCTATCATCTATCTATCTATCATCTATCTATCATCTATCTATCTATCATCTATCTATCTATCATCTATCTATCATCTATCTATCTGTCATCTATCTATCTATCTGTCATCTATCTATCTATCTATCATCTATCTATCATCTATCTATCATCTATCTATCTATCTATCTATCTATCTATCTATCTAATATACCAGAAGATGACCTAGGACACAGATCCTCACATATCCAAATAAAATATTTATAAAATTAGTTAATTTATACTATCTTCAACTTAAAGGTTGACTTTCCTAAGTACTTGGCAGCTGTTTAAAATATATGCATACGTAAGGTAAAATATTTCTTCTTGTGATAAGAACAGCCTTTTTAAAAATAACGGTAAGTACTCTTTTACTCAACTAACTGTAATTTGTACTGTAAGTTCTGGGAAAAAGTTTTGAAACCCTTTGCAGTAGTGGCATTGCTCTGTGGCCTTTATAATGTAGGTATAATGAAGAGCATACTCCGTGTTAACAGCAAATGAGGTGTGGCTTGCAGTTTTAAAATGATTTTCTTCTACTGTATGATAATGTTCACATTGAATTTGTAATAAGATAAGTATGTTAGACACCTGTTGTAAACAAAAGTAATTTGGGGCAATGCAAAGAGATACACAACTGGCCAACATACAAGTAGATACAGTCTAATGAAATAAAATACAAAGGAGAACAGAGGACAAAAGACTTCTTTCTGAGTGATGTTTTATTTTCCATAATAAAGAATAGTCTGTTTACATTTTCACTCACCAATATGTCACATGGTCACCCCAAATTCCAAATTACCTGCCTGAACAAAATTTCAGTTCTGTTAGTAAGAGAGAAAGGTAAAGTATATATATATATATATATATATATATATATATATATATATATATATAAACTGCCACCGTGCTTCTACAAAAAACCCTAAAATGTAGCCCCAGTTCCTTTCATTAATGTGAGTCCCTGCTTTTTCTCTCTTCTTTGGCAGGCCAGTGTGCATAGATTAAGAGCAAGGGTGGGGAGAGAGGAGATGGAAAACTGGAGATAGCCCATTACCTTATGCAAAAATGAAGAGAGCTTGGAGTAGAGGACAAACTCTTTTGCCACTTTTTTTAATGTTTATTTTTGAGAGAGAGAGATACAGAGAGAGAGAGAGAGTTTGAACAGGGGAGGGCAGAGAGAGAGGGAGATACAGAATCTGAAGCAAGCTCCAGGGGACTTGAGCTGTAAGATCATGACCTGAGCCAAAGTTGGACACTCAGCAGACATCCACGCAGGCTCCCCTTGCCACCAACTTTTAACACAAAATCTTAGGAGGAAGAAAACTTCTCACAGCAATTGTGTACTTGCTCTCAATAAGTCAGAGACAACTTCCAAAAACATCTAAAACGTGCTTAGGGGGAGTGAGACTCAAAGCTACAACTTGAAACTGTAAGAAATAGCAGGACGGCGCTTGGGTGGCTCAGTCGGTTAAGCATCTGACTTCAGCTCAGGTCATGATCTCACAGTCCGTGAGTTCGAGCCCTGCCTCAGGCACTGTGCTGACAGCTCAGAGCCTGGAGCCTGCTTCAGATTCTGTGTCTCCCTCTTTCTCTGCCCCTCCCCTGCTCATGCTCTCTCTCTGTCTCAAAAATAAATAAAAACATTAAAAAAATTTTTAAAAAGAAGAAATAGCAGGACTAGTAGAGGAAGCTTCCTCCATTAGAAAGTGGTCTGCACATAGGATATGGCATTGTGTTTACTAAAAGTATTTTACCTAGCTCTGGACAGTGGCAACCAGGAAGAAAAGATGAAAACTATAAGGCTCTGTTGAACCTTTCATCAAACTTGAGGTCTAGCTATCTTACTTCTATTTAAATGAATATTGATCTTTAAAGCCAACAGAGGAAATTTAAACTAGAGTAGAATGGCATTACAGATTTTATTGAAATAAAACATGTAAGTCTTAAAACTACTTAACTCCATATATTTCTGTTTTCTTTTGTCTTTCATGCATGCTAACTTCACATATATTTAAAACATTTAAAATGCTAATGGGTGTACACAACTGTCTGGGATATACACCAATATAAAATTTTGACAAACCAGCATTTGACGTATTTTTTCTTAGCTGATCAAAGCATGAAGATTTCAACTTCTATTCAGAGACTCTTTATTTCCTGATTATCATTATTATCACTATTATTATTGTCATTATTGCCATAAGCATTTCCTATTTTAATTATTTTACTCTGTTTTACAGGAGGGGTTCAAAATGGGACTAACTCTTGAAGGCACAGTATTTTGTCTCGACCCATTAGACAGCAGGTGCTGATGTCAAGAACAAGAGATCCAGATTTGTGTTTAATTTGTTTTCTATACATATACATCATTCATTATTATTTTATGAAAGGTAGTATTCATGTGCCAATATATTTTTGAAAATCTTAACTTTTTGAAAATTATTTTAGTAAAATGTTCATTATTGATCTATAACATTTATTTCAAAAACAACTAATTGTAAAGTAAATCATACTTTTATGTTCCTTTCTGTTTCTCTTGTAGATGAATTTATAATCAAAAAACAGATTACCCAAATATCTGTCTTGTGTCTGAGTTCTAAATAATTAGCATCTTGAAATTTGTGTTCATTCTCCAGGCTGCTAGTTTATTATTGATTCCCAAAAGCCATACTTTAATGATACCTTTCAAAGTCTTGACAAGATATACCAATGCCAAGCTAAATATGTTCTATATTCAAACCAATAAACATGTTACCATCCATTAGACAGATGTTATTTTATGGATTAAATGTTGTTCATGTCATTGCAAAATGTAAACTTTGAATATAATGCCACGAGGTCATTTGTAGCAAGTAAAATAGCAAAAATATAATTTCCAATAATAATTAAAGCAAATAGAGTACTTGTTAGCAAAAACAAAGTAATAGTGTTATCTATTATTATCAGTTATACTCTAAGTCTTTTATTTATTTCATAAGTAAAGATTATGGGAAAAAATGAACATTTGCTCTTCGCAAAACACTTAATATTTAATTTCTAATGAGATAAGATAGACATCTATCTAATGAGATAAGGATTTACGTTGCTAAGCATCTCAATATCATCTGAGCTAATATTTCCTAAAAAAATATTTGGAATTTAGGCTGTCTATGGTTGCAATGTCTATTACCCATGTATACTTTACCAACTATATTTTTTCTCACTGAATAAAATTATTCTTCTCATATTTTCTCTTTTCATAGATATTTTCTCACCAAATTTTATTTTGTGATGACCCATTAGTTTTGATATTTTGAAATCTATGACAACTATTCTTTATGAATCATCAATATTATTTAGCAAATTTAATTTGTATTTGTTTTTGTTGAAGTCAGAATCTCATTTTTCACAAAAACCAAGTGGCTTCTCAGTTTGGTTCAACATAAACAATAAAATTTTCTTGTACTTAATTCATAATGTGTTGATGAGCTCTGACCCTTAAAAATGTTTGTTTCCTATGCATTTGCCCATTATGTAACAAGCTTTAGTTTGTACTCAGTGCAAGAAAAATCTATGGTCAAAATTTAAAATTTGGTTCATCACATCATAAGAAAAATAGATTAATGAAAATATGAGCTTAGATTAGGGGTAGATCTTAAAAGTAGATTTTTATTTTACTCATGGGAATTTCTGTCAAGTGCTAAAGGTACATATTCAGTAGGAAAAGAAATCAAATATGCTTATGCAATATTATATTTGTATGTATCTTCATGATGTTCTATGGTATATATAAGCCTTGTTTTCTGTTATCTGCTAAGTTGTACCTTAATTAGAGGTTAGTATATGTTTCATAAAGAAGAATCTTTATAATTTTGTTTGTCATATAGTATTTTGGAATTTGTATAATGAGGATGTTTAGAAGCCATTTCAATGGCTTTTTTTTTAACAGATAGAATTTGTATTTTTATTGTACTTTAAAAAGCTTTATGTAATAGGTATATATTTAGCAGCCATTTATTATCAATGGTAACACAATAGAGTACTAAGATGGTATTTGCACACTTAAGACACGTTACTTTACCAATTTTTAATGGTAATCCGTTCTACTGGCATGACTAAATAGTACATAATTGCTCATTAATTATGAACATTTATTTCACCAGTGCATTTTTATGAAGATCCAGTTGAAAATTGTATTTCTATGTAAACTCAATGATATGTTTGATTTTGCTGAGAATAAATAATTTTAAATAAATAAATGGTGTAATTTACTCATTAAATAATCTCTAGTTAAGTTAGAAACATTCTGAAGCTACTTACATAACAAAGTTTCCTGCTCGTAAAATGAAGCCTAAGAGAGGAAGGAACGAAGGAACAAAGGAATGAAGGAAGGGAGGCAGGGAAAAGAAAGGAAAGGGATTCATGAACTTTACTTTTAACTTCATTTCTTATAGCCCACACACATTTTAGCTGCATAAGCAAATACCATTCAGTTGTGGAAACAGTGGACTTGGTCCTGCTGGTGAGATAGGTCATAATGTAGTTTGTGATTTCACTAGAAGCATCTGGTGCAATAACCGTATTATGTAAATACCTCTTTTCAAAATTCAGAGCCTTTTTAGCCTGGTAATAATGTAAAGGCTTTCTTTAAAAGGTGGAGTTGATAAAAGATCTGAGTTGTGGCTCACTGCAATATCATGACGTTTTGAGCCTTTTGAAAACACAGTAGTAAGTATTTTAAAGATTCACAGGACTCAAATGCACAGCGTTTGCACACCAATGAGCAATTCATCGGTCTATTCAATAACATTCATTTTTTACTCACTTTATGTGATAATGTATATCATGTGGGTAAGAGCACATCTCGTAAGTTTGCTTACTTAACATTGTTAAATTGAAGACCAGATTTCTGCCTTCAGTTAGTTTACTGTCATAAGGGACAAGTAAGGCAATACATGAACGAATGAGTGAAAAACAATATGTACGAAAGTACCGTGTGAACCGAAATCTTCCCAGAGAATATATATATTTAACTATGTTTAAATGTGGGTACCTAGCACTGGCTAGTGTCTACAGTGTTAGATATCCAGTTCAATGGCAACAATTTTCTCTTCGTTTATTTTATTTTGGATTTGAATTTTTTAAAAAAGTTTTGGTCCCATTATGGGAATTTATGTTCAGATAGAATTTCTGATAGATTTGCATTGTCTCATTTCTAAGTTGTTTTTTTTTTTTCTCTTTTTGATGTTATTTAACATAACCATGAAAAAAAACTGGCTGCTAATATTTTTCTGTTCCAGTGTTTCCATATATAGTTCCAAATTCAATATTTGTTCATGATTTTGGATTTCAACCTCTGTTAAATTCGTTGGAGAATCTTGGACTCAATTTTGACAACTAAATCTCAGACTCCACCTAAACTACACTGTTTATAGGTGGCAAACACATTGCTGAGATAATCATGGCTGGTATTGCCCTCAGATCCCATATCTCAGGCAGGAAGGACCTAACAAGTGTCCTCTCCTTCCTAGATAACCTCTGACAGATTCTCAAGAACTTCCTCCTTAAATGTCCATCTCATAAATGGAACAAAACCTTAATTCTTACACACTTGTTTCATGTCTTGATCATATATTGTTAATGTCCAAATGTAACCTACTTCTTCTAGAAATCCTGCATATAAAACATATTTTGTCTGGATTCATCCAAAGTGGATTTCCTTACTCTAATAAGGAGACCACCAAAAATAATTTATGCTCTTCTCTGTCCTTGCTTTCAAGTAAATTTTTGCGAAATATGGAGATTACATTTCTCTGGAAGCATTTCTTTCCACTCCAGTTCATGGATTCTAAGATACACTACTTCCTAAATCATAGATAATATGCAAAATATGACATACTTAAGAAGTTGAGTTTAACGTCCCATTTCAAACATTTTCTGACATTACATGATAAGTTGAAATAGTGAAATTTCTATGCCATTACATTGGGTTTTGTGTCACTTAATGGTACCACCATAACTATAACTATGAATTTGGAAAAATTTACTTTATTTCCCTTAGCCACGTTTCTGGCGTTCATTCAGATGCATACTCAAAATTCACTGAGTCAGACTTTTACAGTTTGCATGCAGGTCTGTCTGTAGGCACTTTGGAATATGCATTAAGGCATTTAAATGTTGCTTTCTTTCATTAAGAAAACCCGGCTAGAAGCTGTAAGAATTACCTTCTTAAAAGGGTTCTCCAGTACCCATTGAACATAATTAAGTTCTCTATTAGAGGACATTCTGATATCTGATGACATTTTCTTGGTAATTTGTACTTTATTGAATTATCATTCATATGTTTTGCAAAAATAAATGAAATACTGTCTTGGAAAATCTTTTAAAAACATTTTTAAAGTTTTTTTTAACATTTCTATTTATTCCCCAAAATCTTGAAGAAAAGATTGCCTTGACATTTTTATATCCTGTGGTGCCAAGCACTTTTGTCCATAAGCATTCAGTAGAGGTTCGATTCTTTAACATACTTCTTGCTAATAATGTGAGCTAAAACTTCATAAGCTCTCTGTGAAAGAAAAGAACAGCATGCCTTCCAAGTGAATGTTAGGAGAAGATAACCACTTTGTTTTCTCTGATTAAATCTTTGCTATTATTTTAACTTTAAACTCACTGCAGCAATAATTTGCTAAATAAAGATCTTGACGATTCTCTAAGTGCATCTAACAACCACTATAGAATCATAGACTAAGGAAATTTGGCCCAACTGAAGGAAGGAAAACAAATGATTACTGAGTTTCAAAGAGGTGGTGAAGATTTAAAGATTAATATTATGTAATTGAGAGACATTCCTTATACTGAAGGGGATGGAGACCAGTATTTGTTGAACATGCGTATTAAAGAATGATAGCTATAGATTCCTACTGTATCTTTCCTTGAAGCCCATATTGTGGTCACACAGTTTTCTTGGTTTTAAATATTTTTAAGCTCATTTATTTGTCCTTAATTTTTATTGTCCTCTTACTTCAAATGACATTTTACAAGAACATGTTGGGGCCCTTCCCAATTGACTACTCCCTCCTCTCTGTCTGGCCAGGCTGCTGTGTTCTAGTCTGTTCCAAAGGTCACTTGTTCCAGTTGAAATAGCTGTCTGGATGGCCTGGAAATAATCCAGAGACTGGTTCTTTCCTGCAAAGAAAGCAAAGAAAGATGTTTGTTTCTTGGCTACATTTTGAAAAGGAAAAATAAAAAATGTTATGGCTAAATCTACTAATAGTTGAAAAATTAATATAACCCTGGGACCAACTTGAAATTGTTATTTTCCAACGTCTCATGTCATTTTGATTTTTTATATAATTTTAAAAATCAGTTGTTTACTATCAATCATTAAGTAATCAGTTTAGGTAGCTAAGTGTATATATAAGAAATGTATGCAGAGAAATTTTGGCAAAGATTCAGGATATACTGAGTTCTCTCACAGACACAAATACACACACTCACACTCTCGCTTTATTTAGCGGGTCGGGACTTCGTTTATTTTATTCTTGGTATCCGCTTTAATTAAGAAAAAATCTTAGGTTGTGCTAGACAGTACAGGGAATGGGAAGAGATAGGTAATGAAGGGATAGTCATAAATATTCAAAGATACCAAGTAATCCACACTTGGCAAAGTGGCTGTGCACAGATATTTGACCTGTTCAGTTTTCAGACAATTTGGACCATTTGTAGGCTAGAGAGTAATACCTATGATGCAATTATGTAAAAAGCTGTTTCTAAAGTGATTCCTCTTTAATTTCCCTTAGTTCTCTGGTAATGCTTGTGGTTTTCATCTTTTCTACATAAAAGGAATTAAACAGGAAAATACCTGAAAATAAGCTGGCCACTTGTTCCATTACTTTCTGCCGTCTATGGCAATTAGAAAAACAAATATTACTTAGAATAACTTGAGTTTGAAAATTTCTAAACCAGAGCTTACTTAAAATTTTAAGTAATTTTTAGTAAGATTACTTATATAAACTATTTGCTTTAGAATATCTCAGTCTGATCTATAGAGAATCAATGACCTAGGATTTAAAACTTCATACTTTGGTGGTACACTTGTGGGTATAGCTCTGATCTGAGCCATGACTTTGGAAAAGTCATGTAATGTGGGGTTCATGAAGTTCATGAACATTAGCTATTCTTGGCATAAAAAAGGGATGAAGTCCTCCAAACTAACCAAAGATTTAAAAAAGTCATGGAAACCACATATTTCATCTTTTATTTACATACTAGTTTAAATAAATATTGAATCAATGTCTCCTAGGTAAATAGTGCATCTAGCTGGCAACAGTCTCTTAAAAGGCAACAGCAAAGACCACAAAACTGTCCCAGCCTTTGTATCTGTTTATAATCTCAAAATGTGTGTATAGGATTCGATCCTTTTAATAAAAGTTGAATGCAAGGCAAAAGCATGATTCTAAGATTCTCTTTTTTCTCAACCTTTCCTACACCTAAGGATACATTGAAAGGTCTCCAAGCATAGTTACACTGGAGAAATGGGGCCTATGGTTCTCCTCAAAGTATTAATGGCTTGCCAAATTTTCAGGATAACTTCAAGATAAATAATGCATTCTCAAAGGAATTCAGAGACTCTCCTCTCCAAGCAAACATTAAACCATGAATATGCCAACAAAGAAATGCTGAGATTTCTAATACTATATTGAAATATCAAAACACAAGCATTCTTATATTTGCTTACATGAAGAGAGACATTTAAATTCACAGAGAATTTGTCATATTTCTATATTTTATAGGAACCTGCTTGTATGTACTTAGGTTTTATAATGAAAATGTATGTGCAAATGTCAATATTAGAATACTTTCTTGAAATATATTCAAGTAAAACTTGGCTTTAACATATGAGCTATGCTCTTTTATGTAGCTTGTTGGTGCAGTCTTACTGCTGTATGTGTTAAAAAAGAAAATGCAGAAAACGTAAAAATCTCCAGCATGCCTGTTAAATCTTCCAAAGGTAGAAATTGTATTTCTCATCACTCTGTATCCTTCCCTAAGCCTTAATCATAGAGAAACAACTAGAGAAAACAGCTGTCCTTGAAAACCACAAGGGGCTTGAATATTTATTTCTGCTATGCAAATTGATCAAATTTGTACAAGCCTTTGCAAGATATTTTACCGAAAACTCTCAAGTAGTACCTCCTTCATAGCAAACCACTCATTTTTTGCAAAAAGAAGCAATCAAGAATGTCATTCTGATCAAATAAAATTAATTAGAAAGCTTGTAGACATTAAATAAAGTCAATGAGACTACGGAAAGCACATGAGTCATACGACCTAGTTGAGCTTATTTAGAACACACACACACTTACAAAACTTTGAGATTCCATCAAAACCAGATTGTTTCCCGCACTGTTCCCCAACTGAAAATTAGAAGGTCAAAGCAAAATTAGACAAAAATGTCCCCAAAAACAATGCATGAAAATTGTCTAACAACTAACGAAATGAAATAAAGTAAAAGGAAGACCATGTTTTATCATTTAAAATTTTACATGTTCAAGGGTTTTTATCTCATATAATATTTAATATTAACTTTCATGTAGTACCACTTATCTTTTTCTTTAACAACTATCAGGAAATTTGCTATAGTTAGTTCATTTTTAGGATGTAAAAGGAAACAATGTAACTAGGATTTAAAGAACACAGAGAACTATTTTGGAATGTGCTTGCTCTCAAGAAAGGCCAAGCAAGATTAAAATAAATGCATTAATTGATTATTGTTCTACAACAGAATGAGCAATTTTAAGCAGAGAGAAACTTCAGCTCTGTTTCAAAAGGTCAGCTGTGATGGTATTTAAGAGGAAAACTGAAGTCACATTTTTAATACTTAAGACAGATGCTTTATGTTAAAAGACTTCTCTGATGAGGTCCTTTTGTGCTGACTAGAGTCTGTTCTTCTGGGTGGATATAGATTGGAAGAAAGAACAAATTATTGTCTTTCACTGATTCTTTTATGCCCCTTAACTGTACATATTCTGAGGAAACAATTGAAATTTCTGCACCCTGGTTTCATCTCCACTCTATGCCTCCATTCCCGAAAGGAAAGTCTTTGTGTGTGTGTGTGTGTGTGTGTGTGTATACGCACACACAATTGAAGTTTCTAGAAATGTGATTCTAAATTTGGTTTAAGCCAATTATTAAAGTAGTTTGGGTATTCAATGAAAATTTTGGAGATGTTTAAAACATTTTTCGGAGACGTTTTAGAGACATATTTCTTTTTCTTTCATTTCCTAAAGGTTACAACATCAAAAGAAAATGGTATAAATAATGAGTATATATTGGAAAGAGTAATGTATATTTATGACTGCCAAAGTTTCAAGATTACTGATACAAATTGTGGTATGTCTATGTGGCCAGAAAGATCATTCTGAGATGAACAATCTTTCCATCCAGCACTCATCATAGAATATTTTTTGGTATATGTGAAACCACAAGTACATCAGTGGGAACTTACTTGTATGGAAATACTGAAGGAAAACCACTAATCATTGCAGCCAGATTTCCCAGAATAAAGCAGTTACTTTAGAAATTATGCCAAACTACTTGGGTTAAAAATATGGTTTCAAAAATTGCAGATCAGCATAATATGGAAAAGTTATTAGCAAACTACAGAAATGTGGTTCTAAAGTAGACAGTATTGAGCAGCAATTTCATAATGACTTTTGTTTTTCTTAGATATAAGGTCTTAAACAAAGGGCGGTTGTGAACACCATCAATTATACATTCAGACAAGCTGGGGTTTGTATCTAAATAGTTCTATTCTGCCAAAATGAGTTTATTCACAAAATATGCCTTTTTTTCTACAGAATATAGGGCAGCATGTAAATATATTTTCTCATTTAAAGTGCACAATTATTCAGATGTTTTTATAAATTATTCTTGACTTTATTACCTGACACTTCATAATAGTTGTGAATATGAATTAGAACCAAGGCAATTATGAATATAAAAGAATGTGATTTCCCTTTATTTATAGCAATATTCCATATAGACTCTAAACGAGAGGCAGACAAGCCTACTATGGTTAAGCTTTTGTAAGAACCTCAAATTTTAAAAACAAATACAAAAAAATACAATGAATATGTATGCATTCATAAAACATGTTTGTTTTCATACCAAGATTTTATAAAACAAATTTACAAAATGAGTTTCTATTTCTTAATTTTTATGTTCCTATATTAATGCTACATAGTGCCAGTTTTGTTCTACATGATATATTTTTAATTAGCTTACCCATATAATGATGCTGTGTTTTGATCCTCTATAGTTTTGCTCTACATATGATACTATTTATAGAAAACTTTATCCAATATATTCCATTGAGTTAATTCTGTAGAGCAGAAAACATCTCTCAGTTCTGTGATAAAAGGATCATTCACTATCAACTGTTCTAGTTTAGGGTTTTCACGATGTACATAAAGTAGTGTGGATAATTTCTCAGAAAATTCTGATTACTATGTCGTAACTCTTTATTCCTACAGATTGGAAAGTGTGGCACAGTATAAGTGGGTTTCTATATGAAAACTGTAAATTCCACAAGTTGTAGATATTTCCCTACTGAAATACACAGTTCAAATATCCATCATGTAATACACTTTGGATTGTGTAGTGTTATATTTTTAATTTTTTAACTTATTGAAACATGCGTTACAGCATATTCCCCTATTTGTTGATTGCAACTTTTGTTCTAGCATCTTTTTATAGAAAAAATACATTCAAGAAGGCAAAAAGATAACTTAGTAATGATGTGTTGAGTTTCCCCAAATAACTAATGTTAAAGTATTCTGAAGTGGACTTTGAAACATCTTACTTGGATTAATGATTCTCAGAATTGGCTATTCTTGATGCTGTCTGCCTCTTCCTAACTAGAACTTCCATATGAAATAACAGTATTTGGCTAAAATCCAAAATACTGAAAATACCAATTGCAGGCAAGGATGTAGCACAGCAGAATATAAATGCTGTGAGAATGTAAAATGGTACAGCAACTTTGGAAGACAGTTTGGCAGCTTCTTGCAAAACTAAACAGTCTTACCATTGAATTCAGCAACACTCTCATAGGGATTTATCTAATTGATTTGAAAATTTATGTCTACACAAAAACCTGCATGTGTACGTTTATTGCAACTTTATTCACTGTCGCTGAACACTAGAAGCAACCAAAATATCCTTCAATGGGCTCCTGAAACAGAAAAAAGGACACTAGGTAAAAGTTAAGAAAATCCAAATAATTTGTGGACTTCAGTTAATAATGCATCAATATTAATTCCTTACTTGTAACAAATCCAAAACATGTTAATAATGGGGACATATGTGTAAAGTACGTGGAAATTCCCTGTTCTATCTTTATGATTTTTCTGTAAACCTAAAACTTTTCTGTATTTAAAAGTTTACTTAAAAATTATTAACAGCTTCTTGAAATATGTGGCAACCTATATGTTTACTGGCTAAATTTTTATTAATATAACACTCAAAGTGTTAAAAAAGCAAAATATAGACATAGGAAGAAGTTACTTGTAGAAGTGCTACTTTTCTGTAGACCTAAACACCAGAAGAAAGACCAGTTAAGTCTAAAAACAGTCTAGAACGCATCAGAAATATAGAAATGATACTCAAACCAGAATTGAGTGGGTATTAATTTTATAGGCCCTCAATAGAAACTAGATTTTTTTTAAGTTGTAGAAATGTTACAAATGATACTTTCCAATACCACTCCAAAGATCCTGTTTATTTCATTTTAAGGCCTAGTGTCTGCCAAAGGTAAATAAAGACCCTCTGGGGGATGAAAATGCAGTAATGTATTTAATATATTTAAGTTCATGCAGAAGGAGAGGACTATACAAGGTTGTCCTAAAATGCAAAAGACCCACAAAACAATGAAAATAAATTAACATAATCTCGTTCATTGACAGCAGATACCACATAAATATCTTGAGTATAAAAATTTTTTGGTGAAGAAAAATATGAAAGTATAAACATAACACATTATATTAGCCTTTAGAAAGATATTAATCAAGTTAGGGATATTAGATGTTCATGCTTGACCAACTCAAGAGGAATTAATATAATAGTCATAGAATGGGTGTTGAGTCAGGTCATAATGACTTTTTAAAAAATTTATTTATTTAAATTCAGGTTAGTTAACATAGGGTGTAGTGTTGGTTGCAGGAGTAGAACACAGTGATTCATCACTTACATATAACACCCAGTGCTTCTTTCAACAAGTGCCCACCTTAATGTCCATCACCCATTTAGCCCATCCCCCACCAACCTCCCCTCCATCAACCCTCAATTTGTTCTCTGTATTTAAGAATCTCTTATGGTTTGCCTCCCTCTCTGTTTCTATTTTATTTTTCCTTCCCTTCTTCTACGTTCATCTGTTTTGTTTTTTAAAATCCACATATGAGTGAAATCATACAATATTTGTCTTTCTCTGACTGACTTATTTCGCTTAGCATAATAACTGTAGTTCCATCCACATTGTTGCAAATGGTAAGATTTTTTTTTTTGAGCACCGAGTAATATTCCACTGTGTATATATACACCACATCTTCTTTATACATTCATCAGTTTATGGCCATTTGGGCTCTTTCTATTATCTGGCTATTGTTGAGAGCGTCGCTATAAACATTGAGGTGCATGTTCCCCTTCAAATCAGCATTTTTCTATCCTTTGGATTAATACATAGTAATGCAATTGCTGGGTCATAGGGTAGTTCTATTTTTAACTTTTTGAGGAACCTCCATACTGTTCTCCAGAGTGGCTGCACCAGTTTGCATTCTTATCAACAGTGCAAAAGGGCTCCCCTTTCTCCACATCTTTGCCAACATCTGTTGTTCCCTGACTTGTTTACATTTTAACCATTCTGACAGGCATAAGGTGGTATCTCATGGTGGTTTTGATTTGTAACACAATGACTTTCATTTGTAGTGGAACTGAGTAAAGCAACCCAGGTCAAGATCAAGATATATTGTGTCAACAAGTGACACCCCCCCCCCCACCCCCCACCCACCCCCCCCCACCCCCGGCCAGTATCAATTGGTGAACAACAGTTTATTTCTCACTCACAGTGCATGTCATTACAAAATGTTGCAGTTCTATTCCAAGGCAGATCTATTCTGGGCTAAAGAAGCTGTCCCTAAGTGTAGTATCACTGATCTTGTAGTAAAGAGAAAAGAGGCACGACAAGCTGTTTGCTGACTCGACATTTCTGTCTGGCAGTGGCACACATCACTTATGCTCAGAAGTGAATACATGTATTACTCCACTGACCAAAGCAAGTACATGCCTACTCCCGAGTCCCTCAGGAAAGGAATAGAGCATGGGAAACTTCTAGGAGGGAAACAAAATTTTACAAACATTAATATAATCCATGATACTTATTAAATGCCTCTATGCTGGGGCACCTGGGTGGCTCAGTAGGTTGGACATCCGACTTTGGCTCAGGTCATGATCTCACAGTCCGTAAGTTGGAGCCCCACATCGGGCTCTGTGCTAACTGGCTCAGAGCCTGGAATCTACTTCGGATTCTGTGTGTGTGTGTGTGTGTGTGTGTGTCTCTCTCTCTCTCTGCTCCTCCCCCACTCATGCTCTCTCCCTCTCTCTCTCTCTGTCTCTCTCTCTTGTCAAAAAAAAAATAAGCATTAAAAAGTTAAAAGAAAATGCCTCTAATGCTTATTAATTTTGTGACCTTGGAAAAAAATACCTAATATCTTTAAGCCTCAGTCTTCTTACCTGTAAAATATGAATTGTATTTAGTCATGGAGTTAAGAATACAACGAAATGAATATGTGAAGCATCCACATTAGATAGGAACTTGATAAATGATAGCTGGTGTTTTAAATAACAAATGAATGTAAAGGCACTATTACAGTAATGAGAGTCTTGTGCTTCCAATAGGCTTTAGGTAAAAAGAAAATAAAGCATTAGGGATATTAATATAAAAAGGCTTAACCTTATATTTCTTTTACTGTTTTATATATCATCAAATGACTTAATAACAAAAATTGTTTTGATATATTGTTTCAGAATAATTTCTTTGAGTCTGCCTCACAAAATATTCTGCAATTTTGAGTTACTTATTTGCTCCATACGATATCTTTAGTGAAAGTGAGATTCAATCTTTCCAGGATTGGATGTCCGGAACTAAAGAAATCATAACAAGACCTACGTAATTGAAAACAGGAATGTTGGTCTTTTGGAGGGCTTACCCCTGCAATAGTGGCCATTGGCATGGCTTCTGCAGTGGGCCTGTGTCTGCCAGAAGCCTTTGTGCTGAGCATGGCTACAGAACCAGGAGTCCCACAAAGTATGATCCAGGTCGCTTTACTGGTAAGCCAAAAAACTATGTGCTTTCTCTATGGTTTGAAATTTATCCCAAGGAAAAATTCAAACCAAAACCAAAATTGGCTAAAATTCTTAGGAAATATGAGTACTTGGGCAACTCAGATATGCTGAACTGTAAATGGCTGCTGACAAAATGTCCAATTTTGCGTCATTGAACATGGTGGACATCGAGGAGAAAGTATATATTGCTTAAACGCACTGTCCTTATCTTTGTTCCTCTTAAAAAATTGAAGATGTGGGTTCCAGGACTCCAAACTCTTCCACTAGTCTTTTTTCGCAAGTACAAATTCTCACTCCTTCACTAATACATCCATCTCACATTTTTTTAGTTTCACTTCTACTTGGATGTTGTTAAAGCCTTACATTTAGTATTGTTTTATGTGATATCTTCCACCTTTCCATTTAGCTATTAACTGCTTTCTAACAGCTACTATAAAGTATATGGTTTATTTATTTTTGAGAGAGAGTGCTAGTGGGGGAGGGACAGAGGATCTGAAGCGGGCTCTTCACTGACAGCAGAGAGCCCCCATGGGCCCTAACCAATGAACTATGACATCATGACCTAAGCCAAAGTTGGAAGCTTAACAAATAGAGACAGCCAGGTACCCCTAGAAAGTATATTTCAGTTTCTAGCACAGTGCTATGGTAAATAGAATGTGTTAAAAAAAAAAAAAAAGCATGTGTTTTGTTTCAGAATTCTCTCAGCTGCTTTCTCATGACTTTTCTTGGTTTTATTGTTCTTATATCTAAAAAATTATATTTTTTTTCTCAAAGGATATTATGGTCTGAGAGTTGACTCAGAAATATTAGATCAATTATAATTGAGGAAACAAAACCATTTTAAAATATTTTAAAGTCAGTCGGTGTATGATCTTGCTAATAAAAACACAATTTAAATTGGTATTTGTCCTATATAAGTCTCTAAAAATGTGTGTTTGAGATATTCCTGGGGTTGAAACCACTGAGCTGCTCTCCTTGCATGAAGTTGGAATAGAGTCCAGACACTTTTAGCAAAAATGTGGAATTTGGGTAAAAGAGGAAACTTGAGAATTATTAAAGGATGGATTACCCAGAATGAAAGATCTGGAGTGAACCATCCCAAACTGGGCTTCAGATCAGAGAAATAAAAAAGGGTGAATACAGGAGAGGCTGCTGAACTTGGGCAGTTTTAGTTATAACTTCAGAGGGATCTCTTGAGCATTTAAACCAGGAGCAAAGATAAGCAGTGTAACCGCTTTTTTACATGTGGATGAGACTAACAGAAAAATATCCCACTTCTCCAGAGTCCTAGGAAGAAATTCTATAGCCCAGGGCCTATGGCAATTCCAAGAATCAACACCCAGGGGAAGACCTACACTTTGGTGAGAGTCAGATTGACAAGGGAAGTTCTGCTTCCTGTTTTAAATATGTGCTAACCTAATTAACATGTAATAATTTCCTAAGATGTGTTGTCTAGGAAAAACACTCTGAGATGGGTATTGGGAGGCAGATGGCTCACTGGGGATTGCTCTTGATTATATCACCTATACAGGAGGAGAGAAGCTGACTGGGCAGAGGGAGAAGTTGAACTGTGATGCAACATGGCTTCAGCTATTCAACAGGGAGCTCTAGGGCTAGAATGACTGTTCATAGATCTCTGAATTGAGGAAAAGGTGCTGTACTCTTTTATGAATTAGTAATTATATACAGTTTACTTCAGAGAGTGTCAGTTACTTTGGGTGACACATCTCTACTCTGCCAAAAGCAATTCCTGGGAAAGGACTCAGCTATGAACCACTAAAAAGCAATGATTCTGGGCATCTGGGTGATTCAGTCAGTTAAGCATCTGACTCTCGATTTTGGCTTAGGTTATGATCTCATGGTTTGTGGGATCAAAGCCCCATTTCAGATTCTGCACTGACAATGCGAAGCCTGCTTGGGATTCTCTCTCTCCCTCTCTCTCTCTGCCCCTCTCCTGCTCTCATTTTTTTTTCTTTTTCCTCTCTCTCTCAAAGAAATAAATAAACTTAAAAAAAAAAAAAGCAAGTGATGATTCTGGCAACTGAGAACAATAATGCTTTGGGAATATCCTAATGGAAAGATGTGGGTATCTAAGTTTATCCCATTCGGGGAATAGTTCCTCCATGATTTTGGCTGATCGTTGTTTCATGAAAAAAATGTACAAGAGAAAGATTAGTGGAAAAAAACTAGACCTCTCACCACTGCAGCTGGTATTTAGGAAGCAAATGATACTCATCAATGTCTGCAACTATTACCCATTCTGAATTCTTGTCATAGCTGACAACTCTTTCCATGTAAATATTCACTCTAAGTGGGGAGAGCAAGACATTTATTATGGAGGAGACTAAGCCTCTGAGTACCCTATTTTTTTTTTCTTTAGTTTATGGCTTCTATTCTTGTTTGTTTATCATCAAAATTGAGCAAGGGAATTACCAAAGAGTGCTCCAGTAGATCACCTGGTCCCGTGGTGTAGCAGCAACCTTATCCCCAACTGATGGTGGAGGGTTAATTATTCCTGCCAGGATAGTGACTTCCTTCCATGCTTGAAGATCTCTTGTGCAAGGAGCATGAAATAAGTGATGGCATAGACAGCACAAAGTTTAGTGGAACTCTTGCTATTTTCCTGGTAAAAGTACTCTTGCAACAGGAACCAAGACTTCTGAAGCCACAGAGTCAAAAATTGCAGGAAATGGATGCACAAATTCCTCATGTGGGTCATTGGGAGTGATTATAAGCAGGATCACACTCCTTGGTTATGGTACTTCAGTTATAGTTTACCTATTAGTGACACATCACTGATGATGGCTGTTGACTAAAGGTATATATTGCATTATGAAGGATGACTCTCCCTGCTCACAGAGAATCATCTCCAAATTGGTATTTTAGGTGCATTGTCAAAATGACATGCTATCAAGAGTTCAGCTTTTGGATTGTATGAACAGTGGATCTCGTGGATATGTGCTCACCACTACATCTTTTGTACTTTAAAATAGGTACTTTGGTCTGATCTATGTTACTCAGGAATTCTTTGTCCACAGAAAGAACCTTTCTTAAGACCCAAAGTCTCATACGCGAGGAAAATAAAACCATACCCAGAATATATATCGATTTTAGTAAAGGTGAATTGCTAGGCCTTTGTTGTGAAGTGCTCCAATATAATCAACATGCCACCAAATGTCACTTTTTCTCCTCAGATAATGGTGCTTATTTAGGAAATTTGGAATGTGTTCTATTGTTGGAAGATTATTTGGCAATGCCAGTGGCTAGATCAGCCTCAGTGAATGAAAGCCTAGACTTTTGGACCTATGTATTGCCTCCATCACTGTTACCATGATACTTTGTTCTTGTACTCACTGTGTTGAAGGCAAAGCTAGCTATGTATAACAAGTCATTATGTAGATCAGAATGTTTACTGCCACTTCCATGCGGATGCTCTCTGGTAGTTGTTAACATGCAAGGCAAAAGTCTTCATATGCTCCAGACTACAGCACTACCCACATGTCATAAACTCAGATATCCTTGTTCTTGATCTTCCATTCTTTCACCGGATCTCTGTGCAACCAACCAATTCACTCACCACTGCCTCTGAACCTGTTTACATTGATCACTATAGGACACTTTCCCTTCATAGAGTGGATGACTAAGTGCATTATCAAAGAACTGCACATTTTGAGGATTTTCTATCATGACTGTCTTCGTGGGCAGTAGAATGGAAAAACATCTGTTCTCCAGATCAAAGCATCTTCTGAGACCCAGTTAATCTGTTCTAGCACAGCATCTCCAATTAAAACTATTTTTTGGTTCAATTTGTTGTAGGATACTGTCATCTCTCAGGATCTTTCTGGTAAGGGTCAGACTACTAAATCAAATGGGGATTTGATGGGACCTTCAATCCTACATCCATTGGGTCATTAAGAATAGAACCAATTGGGCGTATGGGTTAGTTAATGTCTTCAGCTCATGTCATGATCTTGTGGTTTGTGAGTTTGAGTCCCGCATCAAGGCTCTACACTGACAACACGGAGCCTACTTGCGATTCTCCCTCTCCTTCTCTCTCTCTTCCCACCCCCACTCGCTCTCTCTGTCTCTCTAAACATAAATAAATAAAACTTAAAAAAAATATCAGAACTAATTATTGCCATTTGTACCATCTGTTCTCCTGGAATTTAATATTGTTTTTGATTTACTATTTTGCCTGGAGAAGGGAGGGTATAGTTTAAATGGATTTCACTTCATTTACCCCACTGAAATATCTCTGGCTCTAAAGGCCAAGGAATAAATTGAGGAGTTTTGTCTAATAATAAGTACATTCATTCAAATTATAAATTTCTGTACCAGAGAAATGACCAAAAATGTAACTGACCCGTTGCAAGTTGAACTTTGGCCAGGAATTCATTTATAACCAAGCTCCAGACACTCTCACCCTAACAGAACGTCTATGATGATGTCTTGTGTCCTACTGTCTTCAAAATATTTCCCTTCCTCAGGGTACAATTACTCAAACAATTGGCCATAGATCATTTGGGGGAAAGTCTAGGCATATCGTTACCATGTATAGTTGTGGTGTTTCAGTCAGTGGGTTCTGGCTTTGAAAACTTGCTCAATTCCCATATTTGACAAAGGTTTATGGAATTTTAGTGGGAAAGCTGGCCTCTGACTCCTGATTATCCGCTCTTGATTTTTTATTATTATGTAATTTGAGAAAGATTATATATGTAGAAATATACGCTGAGTAATATTTTTCTTAGCTGACCACAGACCTTATATCTATAGATTGAGTTACTCTTGTCTGAACATCTATATTGTCCATAAGGATGCCATATTCTGTTGGCCGTTTCCATAGTTTCTTAAAGTCCAAGGACCTCTGCTTGTCAGACCAAATTTGTTGCTTATTACAATAGTTGCTTATTCCAAACTTGAACTCTGTTTGGAATCTTTCCATCCCCATGGCTATTCATAAGACTAGTTGTATATCAACACCATCTATCATCAACCTAAAGAGGTCAGGCACTATTGATCTTTTCAACAAAGCTGGTGCTCCTCTCGCAAGCACATCCTATCACTTTGGTAAATGACGCATACTCTAGGTGATGTGGAGGGATGTGGCTGCTGGGTTTTCTAGCTTAATTAGATTATCTACTTTAACAATACTTTTCTGAGTCTTTTTAAAAAAATTTTCACCATCTTCCACAGAAATGTTGTCACTTTCATTTCAAAAACCACCTCATCATCATGTTAGCACTGTCTTTCCAGGCTGTAAAATCTTGTAGCACAGAAGAATGCTCCCACATCAATAAATTATCCCTTATTCAAATTTATTATTTCTTTCCTTTGATTCCCAAATGGTCTAGTTCCTGCTGACATATAGTTTCTGAAGAATCTTTGGGTGTAGTTCCTTTCCTTCCATAGGGCTCAGAACTTTGTCAAATTATGTTGTGACTTTACTCTAGTTTGGAGTCTCATGGCCCAGGGGATAGATGGGTGTAGATGCCAGAAAGCGATATATATTGTCTCGCTGATTTAAGACTCCTGTGGCTTTTAAAAACAAAGGAAGAGTGCAAACCTTTAACAGGGAAGATTGGGAATTTTCTGTAGGCTTGGAGGGTTCAAGGTGACCTAATCACTCAAGGTTTTGGATGCATTTATCCATGTGCCCCATTCCATGTTTCAGATTCCCATTTCTTCCCAACCAGAGTCCTGAGTTTGGGTAATGGGTTTCCAGATTTGAGAATCTAACCTTTCCTGCGGCCAGCCTCTTCTTTGCATTCTAAATCTTATTATTATTATTTTTTTCCCTACAGAATGAGATAAGTCTCTTCACACCGTACGAACACATTCAGGCTTTCTTCATACTTTGTCTTAAATTGTTGACTAATCACCTTAGGCAACTATCGTTTTCTTTTTTTTTTTTTTCTTTTCCTAATCTATCCAATGCCCCACCAAAAGATAGTTATTACATTATCTAAACCCTTAAATATCTACATTATTGTATCTAACAGTGCATACTTTCCCACAGGCATCTTTTCCATTTGATCACTTTTATCAATTGTACTGCTCCTGTGTTCAAGGTTAGGTCAGTATTCTACCCGTCATCAGTGATGGTCCTGACTGTCCTGACCAGTGTTGGTCCTGACTGCCAGTTTGCCAAAAGTGATCTTCAAATGATCATGTTAGAGTTTGCCTTCTAGGACCACACCCTGTACTAACTGTCATAGGTCACTTTCTTGGGGAAATAGACTCTGTGTTGGAAATTTGTAATAACAACATCTATTAAGGAATGAGGAAAGTAGGATTAGGCAGAGGGAAAATTGCAATGCAATGTAATTGCAAAAAAAGACCTCAGATAATCCCACAGGGAACTCTGTACCTGGAATAGCTTTTCAGAAATATTTAAATAAATTTGAGAGAATTTGTACTTCCTGTTTAGATTTATCACTGGCTATAGCTTTTCTTGAGGATAAAGTGTAACCTTAGGTGAGGCAGCTCCCATTGGCAGAAACCAATTCCTATGCTGTGACCCCTCTGGGAGCAACACTACCAACAATTGTGAGAATGTACGCTCCAAGTCCTAGGGAGGTATCTGAGGGGCAGAGGCATAGCATCCAGCATTAATCTCAAACACTATATGACAAAGATACCTCTCTATGCCACATAAACCTTTAATGATATCCTATCATAATATAATGTTTCCAATGTCCAGCTGTGGTAGGCAGATTTTTAAAATGGCCTCCACTATTTCCATCTTCCAGTGCACATGCCTGTATAATCCCTTCCCTTGATATGGGCAAGACCAGTGAATATAATGGGGTATTCCTCCCCTGATCATGTTATTAATTCATCGACTTTGAGTTAATCAGATTATCTTGGGTGGGTCTGGCATAGCCAGGTGAGCCATAACAGAAAGCAAAGCATCTGAGAGATACTCTCCTGCCGACCAGTAAGAAGCAACAAACTCCTATGTTGTCTGGGGGTCTGAGAATGGAAGGCTTTTCTTTGCTCAGAGAGAATCTGGACTGACAGCGAGCAAGAAACTGAGGACGTTAATCACACAACCACAAGGTAATAAATTCTCCCAACAATCTGAATAAGGTTGAAAGAGGACCCTGAGTCTCAGATAAGATAGCAGTTCCAGCTAACAGCTTGATTGTCAGCATTGTGGGACACTAAGCCATGCCTGGATTTCTGACCTGCAGACACTATGAGATAATAAGAGGGTGTCTTTTTGAGCCACCAGGGTTGTGGTACTTTCTTACTCAGCCCCTGATAACTAATAACTAACATTTAAGACATTCTACAACTCAACCTTGACTTATCTATCCAGTGGTATTTCTCAAGATCAGCCAAAATGAAAACATTATATCAGTATCTTCCAGCTTCCCTCATTTTGCCCCTGAACATATGGTTCTCATTTCTGCATCTGTATTTGTTCCCATGATGTGTCTTTCCTCAGTATGGAATTCCCTCCTCATTCACTCTGCTTATCTAATCCTATACATGCTTCAAGACCCAAGATCCACATCTTCTATATGACACTTAATCTGTGTTTTATCTTTTAAGGTTCATATGGGTTCTAATTAATTATATGGCAAATATATTTGAGTATCAAAGTAAACCCTGTCTGCCTTCTAGGCCTATTTCAAAAGGTGACCAAAGTTGGGAGAGAGAAATATTCTGGGTCCTTCTTTCCCTACTACCCCAAAGTAGATCCCAGTTCAACTTTGCCACTTTAAGGACAGGGTGACTATGGAAATGGTGGATATACTCTCTATAATGGGGCTCAAAGGAAGAATTGGCTTTGGGGAGCCAGAGGGGACTTGTAGATGATTTTTTCTAAAACTCCATTATACAGACAATAGAAGTGAAGTGCAAAGAGTTTAGAGGCACAATGTCTCAGAGCTAAATTAGAATAGAGAACTAGTATCTCCTAGTTTCCAATTTAGTAAGTTTATAGCCAGAAAAAAAAATAGAGCTTAAAAAAACTAGATCTGTGCTTGTCTAACTCATAAATAATTACAGCTTGATCTATCATGGGTGGTGGTATAACATTATATTATAACAGGATATAATTATTGGGATGCTGTCACCAGCAGTGGGCTCTAAGAATCTGAATCCTGAGCTTGAAAACTCTCTGCCACTGGTTGGTTGTATGACATAGGGAATTTATTTAAACTCTGTGTGCCTCAGTTTTATATGTAATATAGTCATAGTGAAACTTACTACTTTCTGGGATATTTATCATGATAAAAATTGGTTCAATTACTTTCCATTATTTTTATCTTTATTACCTTCAAAAAACTAAATAAGTATTGTTGCACTAAAAATTGTCCTGAAAATATATTGGAAGTATTGTGCCACATTTTCACGTTGGAGGAAGAAGTTCCGTTCCTGATGTCTAAGTGACATATGACAGACTTCAGTCCTCTTGTGAAGTAAACAGTAAAACAGAGAGCCAGACATTCACAGAATGGGAACAAATTAGAATAAGTGATAAACATGCTGGAGAGAGTGAGTGCCAGTTATGCCGACAGTTTGATTTTTATTTGTAGTATTTTGGCAGGTGCTTCCCAATTGTCCCATGTAGTGCTTCAGAGTCACTTTTAGATTTTACCTTTTCAAGCAGGCCTACACCTCTGAGTATTTTATCAAATTAAATGTGAATTTCAGATAAACATAATTTGAGAGTCCTTAGCTATAACCCACCGATCCTCAATGTTCTACCATTGGCAATTCATTTCTTTCTCTAGAATTCATTTGGAGCAACTGGGTGGCTCAGTAGGTTAAGGGACCAGCTCTTAATCTCAGCTCAGGTCATCTTCTCACGGTTGTGAGATTGAGTCCCTCATCAGACTCTGCACTGACAGCACAGAACTTGCTTAGGATTTCTCTCTCTTCCTCTCTCTCTGCCCCTCCCCTGATCTCTCTCTCTCTTTCAAAATAAATAAATAAACATTAAAAAAGAATTCATTTTTTAAAAGTAAAATAATTCTGTTCTATTAACAAAAATGCAATTCTCAGCACCAAATTTTAGTGAATTTACTTGATCACTCTCTCAGTGAAAGAAACAATATTAAATGAGACAGAAAGAGGGAAAGATTTGGAAAAAAGATATGATATATGAAGAAGAGAAAAGGGAATTTGTCGACAAACTCACCTAATATAATTTTGCAAATTTTGAACAGTGATTTTATTAGTCACTGTGCTGAAGGTTTATGGTATTAAAGTAGTCAAGTGCCGTCTATCTAAAAATATTTAACTGAGAGATCAGTATCATTGTAAACACATGGAATAAGATGAGCAGAAATTCTTTTGCTTCACTATTGATTTGTATGTTGTGCCCAACAGCTACAGAGGAACAGAGAATTTCTCACTGAAGCTTGTAAACATTTTCAATTTTGATTTGGATAGAAGTTATCGATGTGCTTCGTACAATTCAATAAAAATGCTCTAGACAGTTCTGGATAGTTTAATAGATCTGGCAACACCAGACCCACCATATTTACCTTGCAAAGAATATAGGTCACTAGTTTACAAAATTTCCTCAGTTTTCTGGATCTGGAAAAGGAGACAGGTTTCTGGTCCTAATTCCAATATTAGTTTGATGTGGCACCTTGGGAAAGTTACTTAATCTCTTCATACGTTGCTTTTTTCTTAAGAGAAGGATGGTTAATCTCTGCTTATTTAGTTGGGAAGATGATGATGAGTAGTGAGTAGAATCATAAATGTTAAAGCACTGAACGTGTAAAGAACCATAAAATACAAGGAATTGGCTTTAGTTATGACAAAATCAAGAGGTTTTAAATAGAACGTTTCATTAATAAACACAGACCTGAACTTAATGATTGCTAAGTATGTTTGTTTAGGTAAAATGAACATCTGTATGAAAATTTTAAAAATGAACAAAATAAGTGTCGTTCATTGGAAAAAGACAAGTGAATTTGCCTTTTTGGTTGGGAGAGATAAAATGTGCGTATTATCAAAACAGTTCTCTAGATTTTATACGGTTATCTGAAAGAACTAGAGAGTACCTTATTTTTCCTCCAGCAGACTTCACACATTTAATCACTACCAATACACCCTGGCTGCGGTGAAACTTGACACTCTCATGTCAAAAGAGGAGATTTGAGAAGGAAAGAGAAAAGAAAAACAAGTCTCTAAATAACTTGTTGCGTATAATATATTCAACAGCTGGGTTTTCTTATTCTGGTCGTTTGTCTCTGATCTTATGGATCATAATGTCATGGTAATTTTTTTTACAAAGAGAAATACAGTTTTTTCATCGGGACAATTTATTTTTTTCTCTCCTTTTCTTGCGTGACGTGACCACAGACTGAACCTGTCGCTGAATTGTGCTGTTTCTACTTTGGCGTATTCCCTGATGTGAAACGATACCATGCTTCCGTTGTTTCTGGATAAACTCAAGCACAAGCTAAACCTCTACATGTCTTGTGGCTTTGATCTAAGCCTCTGTCTATGGTTTATAAGCCTCAGAAAATGTTATTGTAAAATATCTGCAAACTATCTATTTCTTAATAAAACTGTTACGTTTTATTGGAGTGAATCTGGTGATTTGCGTGCCTCAGTCAGTCCCTGCTTGTCCAGATGCCTCACATGTAAGGGATATAGGCTGCCTATCATACAAATGAAAAGCCATTCATTAAGAAATAGATTTTGCCCTTGCAACCTCCCGTGGACCTGTCGTTTTTATTTTTGTCTGTTCCTTCCTATATCTCAACATATAGCTTGTATGTTCAAATAGCTTAATAGCTTAATAGCCTGATTTTTTTTTTTTAATATATGAAATTTACTGTCAAATTGGTTTCCATACAACACCCAGTGAATAGCCTGATTTTTAAACCTAATTGGTCAAAAATTAAACAACCAAAAAAAAAAATACCTGTAGGTTCAAATTTCTTCAAATAACTTGTTTTATATTGTGCTTATTGATATTAAAGTTAATTAGGTTGAAACTAATTCCAAAAAGCAGAGTTAATCAATTGCATGTAGGGGAGGTTCAATTTTCTGAGAACAGGTTTTGAAGGGAAAGTGTTAACGTTGAATGGCTGTTCAATTCCATTTCCTTTCTGTTCCTAGTCAATTATTGGTGACATTACGGAGATGGAGTCAAATCCTGGTGCTACTAACACTTGGTAACTACTTCTTATGTATCATTTACATTGAAATACGTTTGCATTTTTCCCATCTTGTCTTCACCCCACTTAATATGCACATAAACACATGTAAGGCTATGTACTACTTGGGACAGGCTCTACCTTTTATTCTTGTATTTCAGGGATGAATAAACAGATACGTGAAGGGATTTTTGTTAACAGTACATGTAAGGGTCCTTTAAGCTTTCCGTAAAAGCTAAGATTGAGCAAAAGTTCTTAGCAATTTGGGGCACCTAGGGAGCTCAGTCGGTTAAGTGTCCGATTCTTGGTTTCAGCTCAGGTCATGATCTCACGGTGTCATGGGTTTGAGCCAGGGCTCTGTGCTGACAGTGCAGAACCTGCTTGGAATTATGTCTCTCTCTCTCTCTGCCCCTCCCTCACTCGGGCTCTCTCTGTCTCTCTCAAAATAAATAAATAAACTTAAATTAAAAAAAAAATCCTATAATTGCTGAATAGTTAAAAACTTTCAAGGAGTAAATGAATTTACAGGGAAAAAAAGTTAGCTACTTGGCACAAATTTTGTAATTTTATAAATTCTAATTATTTTTATTAACATGGGTTTACTGTCTCTTAGATAAAATTAGATTAGAATGGATTTTGGGTTAAAATGTATTCATAATGTCATGAATGTATTTATCCCCCAGGTGTTTCTTTTCTGTAGAGAAATTAGAAATTCTTTGTCTATAACCATATGTTAATTTTCCAGATTAGTCCCAATTTCAATAATACTTAGAGGTCATGTACTCTGATTTCAGTTTTTAATTATACTCTATTCTAAAGCTCGCCATGAAGGCTGGGTTATTTTTGAAAAAAATACAATGTCTTTCAGGTTTTATTCCTTTTATTTTCACTCAATAAAACAAATAATTTTGAAGTTTTGTTCCTCTATGTTGTAAATTTTACTTTGAGGCTGCATTTGAATTTTTCCTTTTGTCTGGAAACTTTGCCCTCCTCTCTTTCACAGAACTTACTCCCTTGCTGAGACCTTCCATACCCTCACCCACAATCTCTGTCTGGCACTTAATGCTTTCTAAAACACGGTCCCAAACCAACCTTCTCAATCATGTCTCTTCTTACATTCCTGTGCAAGACAAGGCTGGACCTTTAGGAAAGTTGATTGGATTATTTGTAATCGTTCATTTTTGAGGTGACTGAATCCATAATTTTCATGAAGCCCCTTAGTAACATACATCTTAAGGCCTATTAAGTATTTGTTTTAAAAAAAGTGAGAATCCTTTGGATTTATGTGACCAGGACAGAGATCTTCTGGTTTTATTGCCAGATTATGGAGCTAAGGTTCATGGACAGTAAGACACATTTCTAAGTTGTACCTACAGTTCTTGTGGAAATTTCACAAATCACCTAGAGCGGATTGGTCTCCAGTTTCTTTGGCTTAGTCCTCTAAACCTAACCTCAAGGTATCATCATACTGGTTATAGTCTTGATGCTTATGGATGTCATAGGGCTTTGTGGGAATATCTGTATTGAGTCTGAACAAAGTTTTGTGGCACAGACAAGTATCACTTTCACTAAGCTGTTGATGAGGAGTTAGGGATTCATTAGTGCTGGTAGGATGATCAGGTCTGATAGCCTCCAGAGGCATGTAGCTATGTCTTCCCTGCTGGAGTGGAGCAAAAGGCAGCAAAAGGAGACTCAAGCTCAATTAAGGGCAAGTATCACACCAATGATTCTTGAAGGAGTCTTACTTGGTCCCACATTTGCCATTTTTTCTTGGCTGTGATTTCTATACTTTCTCGGTACCACGACTAGAGGTGAGTACACAGACTTCTCTTTCCTCCTTTTCAGATTCTTGTTGATATACCTTTCTCTATCTTCTTCCCTCCAATACAATCTACACACACACACTCTCTCTCTCCATATACATATACATATATATATATGTATATATATATGCACTCATATATATATGTGTGTGAATTACATAGCTTAAATGAAGCAAAACAAAAATGATCACCTATTTTACATTTATAACATGATAATTCATTATATATATATATGTCATGCTCTTCTGTCATTTACAAAAATACTCTCCAGTTCCCCAAGGACACCAAGAAGCTCAATTGCATAAACTTCTCAGTCAATGCAGACCAATTATAGTCCAAATTCTGATTTTATAGTTAGATACATAGATATATACACATGTGTATCTATATATATAATAAATTACCATGTTATAAATGTAAAATAGGTGATGATTTTTGTTTTGCTTCATTTAAGCTATGTAATTCATGTTGCTTCTTAAGAACTATAACAGAAAAGAAAAGGTGTGGATGGAGTCATTTGTCTTAGGGACATTTAGAGACATCCATTTTGGACACTTGAAATTCCAGTGGAAAGAAGCCTGAAAATGTTCCTGATATAGGAAATCCCCAAGCTCTAGCCTACCGCTGCAGAATAAGAAGCCTGAGGAAATATGAGAAAAAAAAGAATGAATACTGCAGAGGCACACAATGTTTCTTTTGTGGTTGACATCACAGAACAACAGCAACAAGAGACATAGTACACAACCAAAAGCCCCAAACTGGGACATTTATCCCTCATCTGACTTTATGAAATTCAGGATTTAAATGTCTCTCATTCCCCAAGTTTCCACAGCGTAATCCTCATAATTGGAACTCATGATCTGGCAGTTGTTCCCCTTCTGTTTGCAGATGAATGATTCCATCCCTGGCCTCAAGGATATTAGATAGAACAATTCTGTAAGACAGAACACTGTGAGTGGTTCAAAGTCATTGCTGCCCAATGTTTCAATCAAGTGTTAGGTGCCCTCAGCCAAAGGTCGAGTAATGGAAGAAAGGGCCTCAAAATAGGTCCAGTCTGAGTAATCTAAGGGAACTGAGAATTCATGCCGCTGGGAAGGGATGCCTGGGATGTGGGTCCTTGAATGATGCCCTTTTATACCACTCTCCACAGGTTGTGACATCTGGGTATAAGAAAGCAAGGTGTGGATGAAAAATATTTGAGGAAATATAGCATGGTCTTTTTCTTTTGGATGTTTTAGATACTTTCCTTGAGAGTGCTGCACTGTGAAAGCCAAGCCAGGCCAGTGAACCGGAGGATAAACTTTGCTGTTTCTTTGTTGATTGTGTCTCATGAGGTGCAACTCTCTTGAAATCTGGCATGGACTCTGGCCTATAAGGCCTTGCTCTGATCAGAGGGATTTGCAATAAATGAAAAGTGGTGTAGAGAGTTGAGGGTTGAGCTCAGTGGGTTGATACTCCTTTCACAGTCCTTTGTGTAGCCTCTGGCCTGGAAAGCCCCTGGAGGAAAGGCAGGGATGTGAAGGGAATGGACTCTGCAGAGAACCAAATGCACCGCTATTCTTTTTGACTTTCTCTGGGCATTAAGGTTGGCAGCCAAACTCCTGGAGGCCTAGAAAGAGAAATGTTCTCATAAAGCTTTGTGTCTCCTGAATCTGTCTCAAAAAGCAAAAGAGAAAAGAAAGAAAAAAGAAAAAGAAAAGAAGAGAGAAAATCCAACATTTAGGCTGAAAACCTTTTCTCGGTCTCAAAGTGGAGAGAATGAAGAATGAAGGTTACATCCAAGTCTGCATTCGTTCCATTCCTGAATCTGAGAATGTCTTTATAATTCTGTTGAGACCAAGCACAAATGGATCTTAAAGGTCTCATACTTTAGCAGTCTGATGTTGACATAAAGGCAGCCAATTCTGATAGTTTTACAGATGGCTCTTGGCCAAGATTCCTACTCAAATTCCCTAGACGCTGTTCTAGACCTGGAGAGTCAATAGCAGACTGGGCAGGGGACTGTGGAATGAGAAGACAGGCAGGAAGCTCTAGGCTTCCAGACCCCAGTTCTGCTGTAGAACTTTGGGAGGGGCCAGCATAAGTCCTTCATAACAGTGTATTACATTATATTTAATTTCCATTAGCATTACTTTCAGTATATATAATGCTATGTGTAAGATTTCATCTATATAGTGTGGGCACATACCTTAATCAAAATATATAATTCAGGATTAGATAGTTGACATTTTAAAAACTCTAATATGAATCCATACACCAGCAAGAGTTAACAGAAAGGAACTTAAATAGTTATATTTTAATCTGCCTTCAACAGTTGATTATTTTTCTATAAGAGTTGGTAGAAATCCATTTGGATGGGCTAGCAATAACAGACAGGCAGCTCAGCCCTTGTATGAATAGAAACAAGAATCTGGTGGGTGATACCCCAGGCTGGGAATTTTGCTTGGTCTTATGCAAAGCCACATACAGATGATTCTGCCCTGACTCTGATTAGATTAGCAAAATCCTGTCCTGAAAAAATGTTGAATATTCCTCAAAGAACTTTTCCTGCAAGGCACTTACTGGAATGTCTAAACCTCAGAACTCACTGAGTTTATAGAGCAGATTATGACTGCTTTGTGCTTCTTTGCAAATAAATGTAGGCATGGCAGGATTTGGTCAAAGATCGTTTTCATGATATCTTATCATTTGTAATTTATGAGGCCAGAGCAGAGATATAAATGAAGGCCCACATACCATAAGTTTAAATATTTAAAATTATAAATTGACAAATTTGTCAAGTTGACAAATTTTTAAGTGAATTATTTTCTATGCTTCTATCTTGACAATGCTGTAACACTCTTGATTGATACAAGTTAAGAAGAATTTAATAAATTAACTAATTTGCACCTAACAAAGGTCTACTATTTGAATCCATAACACCTGACTTAATTTAGACATAGGAGAGTTTGTATAAATATTTTGATCTTAACCAAAATCTTACAGAAGGTTTTCAGTAGCCAAGTATAATATGTTTTTAGAAAATGGGATAGTGTAATGCCCATTATATTTTTAATGAAATTACACACATTTAGATTATTTAGAGACCAAATAGGCAATGTAACTAATAAGTAACAATGAATTTTTAATGTAAGTAATTAAATGTACATTTGTAGCTTATATTATACATAGCACAAGAGTTTGTGTTTTTTTTTGTTTTTTTTTTTTTTTACTTAAATTGAAGTTTCCAGGAATTTAAAACATTTTTGTATTGGTGTTTATTTCACAATTGTTCAAATTGGCTAATTTATTTCTTAATTTTGTTTAAAATGTGCTTGGGATAATTTGCAAATTGACACAAAAATTCTTTCTAATATTGTTAAAAAACAAAGTTTCAGTTTTAAATCAAGCATATTGGTTTATTGTTGTCTTTTCCGAAATATTTGTGTTACTTGAATTTATTTCCTGTAATGTAAGCTTTCTTCATTTCAGAAGATAACCATGCAAGTGGCAAATGCAAATGCCAAAAAGTAAAATCTTCAGGAATAAACTTAATAATTACTTTCATTAGCCCCTAACACTCATTCTGAATATTGAACCTCAAAAACTGCAAAAGAATAAATGTATATTGCTTTAAGTTACTAAATTTGTTATAGTCACAGTAGGGAATTAATATAAGAATTAAGGAAAAAGGCTGAATTCTTCTAAAACCTGGACATAAAGGAGGGCTTTTTGGCTACGAATCACATGTTAATGTCTACCCTTGATCCCTGAAAATTTTGAATATGTTACCTCATATGGCAAAAGGGAATTTGCAGATGTGATTAGGGCAAGGACTTTCAAGTAGAGGGATTTTTCTGGATTATTTGGGTAGACTCATTATAATCACATAAATTCTTAAAAACAGAGAACCTTTCCCAATTAGATCAGAAAGAGATATGACAATGAAAGAAGGTATGACAGGAATTATACCTGACATTCTGGCTTTTCAGATGGAGGAAAGGACCATTGAAAAGGAATATGAGCAGCCTGTAGAGCTCGGAATGGAATAGAACCTACAGAAAGTAATGGTGTCTTGTTGACACCTTGATTTTAACCTATGTTCAGCCCCTGACTTACAGGACCATAATATAGTAAATTTGTGTTATGGCAATTTTTTACAATAGCAATAGAAAACATATGCAACTCATAATCCAGATGAAATAAAAGATTGACACATTTGCCTACATAAAGATTTTAAAAAACAAGTTCTCCTCATATAACCACCAAATTCAATAAACATTAAAAATTGGAAGAAAATCTGTTTTGTCTCTTAAAGTCCTCATATGAGTGAAGTCATATGATGAACATAAGGGAAGGAAAACAAAAATAATATAAAAACAGGGAGGGGGACAAAACAGAAGAAGCTCATAAATATGGAGAACAAATTGAGGGTTATGGGAGGAGTTGTGGGAGGGGGGATGGGCTAAATGGGTAAGGGGCACTAAGGAATCTACTCCTGAAATCATTTTGCACTATATGCTAACTAATTTGGATTTAAATTTTAAAAAATAAAAAATTAAATTAAAAAATAAATTAAAAAATTTAAAAAAATTGGAAGAAAATATTTTAATATAGATCAGACACAAAGGGTCAAGATCCTTTATATGTAATGAATTCTTACAAGCTAAGGAAAACACTACAAAAGCCCAGTTATAAAAGTGGAGAAGAGACATGAATTCTCTTCTCCAAGTGTTATAATAAGACAAAATTCTGGTTATCAAAGTGAGCAAATTCACAAAAAAGATATAATAAAGACCCTTAAACATAATAAGAGAAAGGCAAATTAAAACTACATTGAGGGAAAAGTTTCTGCTTCCAGGAAGTTAGAATAGACATACTTTACCAAATTTGTCTCACTAAGTACAACTAAACACTCTGGATAGTATATATAAAACAAACATATAACTCAGAAAGCTTGAAAGAAGAAGGTTGTCCAGACCCAAGGAAGAACACAGTCGTGAATTCTTTTGGTTTTCTTTTTGACTAATGTATCCCAGACTTGGAGCTGAAGAAGCTGGCAAATAGGAAAAACAAATGCACATAGACCAAAAAAAAATTAAAAAAAGCCCCAATAAAAACCTGCTCTCTATATCCAAAGTACCAGGAAAGGTGTAGCCTGGTGAAATGGCTGCTCTACTCCAAAGAAACATCACAGGAAAACCTGAGGCATGGCTTTTTTAAAAAACAATAAATGTTGAAAGGGGAGCCTGAACTTTCACCCTCACCAGCTGAGCCTAAACCTTCTATCTTCCACCTGATGAAATGAAGCATCCCAACCCCACTGTTGGGATGGTATCAGAGGCCTAGTAGAGAGACAGGATGTCCATCATCACTGGATTGAAAGAGTCCCCAGATCTCACCATGGTGTTGGTGGGAACCAAATAATTTGGGAACCTGGACTTTGACTTTCACCTTGCAGTAATGAGGACTCCCCCACCCCTCCCCACTAAGGTAATATCAGAGGAAGCCTCGTGGAGAGTCAGGACTTTCACCACTGCCCACTGGTAATGAGGCCACACTCCTCTCTGGTTTCAGAAGAGGCTATATGAAGAGCAATGATGAGGCACCGCTCTGTCTTATAGCCATTGGAATTATCAGCGGAGGCCTTGTTGGGACCTGGAGCCGCCACCCTTGCTCAGGAGTAATGAGGAGCATCCAACTCAGATACCAACAGAGATGGAGTGGAGAAGCTGGAGTACTATCTTCTCGTCTGCTAAAACCATGTCAGAGGAAGCTGGCTAGAACAGAAGGTCTAGAGTCTCATAACATAATACCCATCATCATTCAACCAAAACTCACTTGCCATACTAAGAATCAGGAAGCTCTTAACCTGAGTAAAAGACAAACTGAGAGATAGTAAAATTATCGGACATCATTCTAAAAAAGCCATCATAAGAATGCTTCAGTGAACTATTATAAACACGCTTGAAACAACCAAAAAATAGAAAGTCTCAGCACACTAGCACACAAATACAGCCTTTACAGAACACTCCCTCCAGCAACAGCAGAAAACACATTGTTTTCCAGTGCCACGGAAGATATTCCAAGATAGACCACATCCATGGCCATAAAATAATCCTTAACAAATTCAAAAGAATTCCTATCACACAAGTTGTTCACCAGCTACAGTGGAATCAAAACAGAAAACAACAATAGATAAATAAGAGGAAAAGATCCAAACACTTGGAAACTGAACAACACACTTCTAAATAATCCTTTTGCTAAAGACAAAATGTAACAACACTGGAAAAAAACAACATACACTGGCTGAATGGAAATGAAAATACCATACGTCAAAATTTGTGAGACACGGCAAAGCACTAACTATACACATTAGAAAAGAAGAAAAGTCTTAAATCAATAATCTAAGTCCCCACCTCAAGAACCCAGAAAATAGCAAAATGAACCCAAATGCAGGCGGAAAGAAAAAAATGATAAAGATAGAAGGAATATAATAAAAAACATACATATAAGAAAACAATAAATAAAGCCAACCATATTTGCATATGACAAGATAGTCTAAGTAAAAAATATGAAGGAATGTATAAAAATATATCTAAAACTTGTAAGTTTGCTGTATTCACAAGATACAAGGTAAACATGCAAAACTTAATGGGATTTCTATGTGCTATCAATTGACAAGTGGACATCAAGATTAAAATTCCAATACCATTTGCAATTGCAAAAAAAAAATGAAATACTGAGGTATACATCTAACAAAACATATGTAGGACATGTGTACTGAAAACTGGAAGTCTCTGATGAAAGAAAACAAAGAAAATCTAAATGAACGGAGAGACATATTTTGTTTATGGATTGGAAGATTCAACATAGTAAGGATATCAATTCTCCCCAAAATGGTAAGCAGGCTTAATTTAAACAAAATTCCAAAAAGAGTTTTTTGTAGATATAGATAAGAGTATTCTAAAATATGTTTGGAAACACAAAGGAATTTGAATTGCTAAAACAACTATGAGAAGGAAGAATAAAGTAGGGGGGATGCTACTTTTAAGATTTAGAATATAATCTCGGGGCGCCTGGGTGGCTCAGTCGGTTAGGCGTCCGACTTCGGCTCAGGCCCTGTTCTCACGGTTCATGGTTCAAGCCCCCGGATCAGGCTTTGTGCTGACAGCTCAGAACCTGGAGCCTGCTTCTGATTCTGTGTCTCCCTGTCTCTGGCCCTCCCCCGCTCACGCTCTGTCTCACTCTCTCTCTCAAAAATAAACATTTTAAAAAAATTAAAAAAAAAGATTTAGAATACAGTCTTGACTATAGTTGAAAACCATGTGGTGTTGGCAGAAGGAGAAATCAATGCGATAGAATACAGAGCCAAGAGAGACCCACACTAATATGTACATCGGATTTTGGACACACATGAAAAAGCGATTCAATGGAGAAAAGGGCCTTTTCACCAAACGTAGCTGGAGAATTTACACATCCATAGGCAAAAATAGAAAAAAGAAAAGAAATTCGATCATTATCTTCTAAGGTCAAAAACTAACACCTTCCATTTTTCATTTCTTCCCTTGCTCCCTCCTTTCCTTCTTTCCTTCCTTGTTTCATTCTTTTCTCCATCCTTTTCTTGCTCCATTCCTTATCCCCTCCCTTTTCTCTTCCCTTCCTCCTGTATCCCCTCTCCCTCTTTTTTTTATTGTTTATTTCTTTCCTCTCTTATTTTCCTGATTACCTGCCAAACTATTTGGAGAAACTTATAAGGTTAAATATAATGCAAAATAAGAGTCTTAGGAATAGAAAACCGTACAATTAACTTATATTCTCATTTCTTTAAGTGTTGATACCTACAATAGAATTTAAAAATATCTCAAATTTCTATGTATAAGAAGAAAAGCTATATCAAAGCATATCTTTTTTATTATCAAAAAATTAAAACATATCTTAATGTGTGCAAAGACTTTTCCCCTGAAATTAAGCTTAGCAGAGTATTTTTGCATTAGTTTGGGTTTGAGAAATGTACAATTAAATAGATAGACTCTATTTATTTTGAAGAATTTTTGGACGGAGCTATTTTCTAGACAATGATGTGCTTTGTCACCAGCATTTATCATTAGGATATTTTAGAATCATCCCTAGATTCTTCATTTCTTTAGCCTCAACTGTGTGGAATGCACTGTACTGAGAATACAGTCAATAGACTGCAGCTGCCTTGGCAATAACTTTGCAATTCCCAGTTATCAGTGAACTTTCCAAGTATTTTCTATTCACAGTGCTGTGAGAAGCTTATTGAAAATGACCTTCCAAATTCTTCACTTTTAGGGTCCTGCTATAGTCTTACTACTCAAAGGGTGGTCTGAGAACTAGCAGCAACCATCATACAAACTTGATAAAATTGCAGAGTCCCAGGTCCCACCTTAGACTGATTTCTTCACAATCTACATTTTCACAAGATGCCCAGGTGATTCATAGGCGCATTCAGGTTTTTTGCACATGTGTGAGGCTTATTATAATTAGGACCATCCTCACTTGTTACCAGTCTGGTACTAGGAGATTTCTACTTGCCTAGATTATTAGGACAAAACCAAGCATTGTCTTATGCAAACCTGTATCCAAGAATAAAGACAAATTTTCCGGTACAAACATCCTATATAACTTCGTAATGAATTAAAAGTTATTTTTGGAGAAAACAGACAACTTGGAATTGTAACTATTGTTATAGTTTAGTTATGCAAATCTACCTGTCAATTTTCTGCAATTAGAATGAAATTAGAGTCCCAGGAAATTATATGAAAAGGCCTCATGCTACTCTTTAATTTTTTTTTTTTTTTTTTTTTTTTTGGTAGAGCTATACGCTAGGCAAGGAGAGTGTTTTATCACTAACATTGGTGCTGCCATTTATCACTGACATATATTTTAAAGTCTTTCCTGGATCATTCATCCCTTTTGCCTTTACTATGTGGAAATGCTTTGAAGTTTGACTTTCTTTGGCCAAATCAGAGAGCAAATTTAGCTTAGCATTCTAATCATTTTAGAGTATAGAATAGTAGACAAGTACTACATTTTTAGTGATGCTGGAGGCAGGCTAAAAATAACATTGCACAATGCTATGAAATCTATGGTCTTATCCAATATCTCTTCTCCAGTTTTTATATGATTCTTGGTACAAAGAGTAGAAAGAGGTCCTACTTTTGGATCATACTTTTAGAGTAACAAGGTCGTACTTTTATTCACAATTATTTGCTGTGTAGTCTCAGAAGGTATCTAACCTCGATTTTGACCATTTATTTACTCATTTGAATAATGAGATAATTATGAACAATAAAATTAATGAATTAATTTTATAGAAACCATAAGTATTATATCATGTAAGTATTAGTGCTACCTTCATTTTAATTGGAAATCCAACATTTTGTGATATATTTTTGCTTTTGTGGGATGGTATGTTAAGTGGAAAGGATTCATGATTATAAAAATCCACTAGTTAATTTAAAAGTCATGTATTGAACTTGTATATATTATATATATACATTATATGGGTTTAATATATATATATATATATATATATATATATATATATTTCCTGATATTCAACCTTAGCATTGCAGTATATGCTATAAGTTTTCAATTTTGCAGCTGTGTTTATTGAGTTAACTTTGGACTGTCTTGGCAAAAATAAATTGCTTCCAGGAAGTCCGTCAGTAAAGATTTTAAGTTTTAATAAAGCTGTTAGTACTGTTTTTGTTCAAATAGTCCGATTAAGTAATAATGAAAAATTTTTCATTACACCACAGTTTATAAAAAAAAATAACTGACAAACTTGATAAACGTTACAGTGAAAATAGTTCAATCTGGTGTTTGAACAGCAGTATGTCTTTTGGTTCAAATGGCTGAATTGGACAGACTCAGTAAAGGCTGAAGAGAGTTTCAGAGATCAGGTCTAAGAAACGTTGCCAAGTAAGCTGAAGCAGAGCAGATTGTTAGCATTATCTTGCGGACAGGAGCACACTGTAACTGATATCAATATTCATTTCCTCTTTGCTCTTTACTCATCTCTGACTTCAAAAGATTGCTTTCTGAGACAACATAGCTGGTATAGGCACTAATCATAGAGTCTGAGGATGGAGACAGGAGTTTGGCGCCCAAGGGATGCATGGTACTATATTGGTAATAGACCAGGAGCTGCTAGTCACTGAGAAGGAATGGGAACTCTGGAGTTTTTAGAGCTATCAGAATCTTCATTTCTTCATGGAAAGATAACTATGTGGTCCGTTGATACAGAAGCACCAATACTTAACATCTTTCTGCAAAAGATCCAAAAGTCCATATGGCATCGAGAGGGAGAAGTTGTGGGTTCTTAAGAAGGACCTCTGGATTTGGGCTATCAGCATCTCAGTGATGATCAATATGATCCAAGGGGCAGGGTGTCCTCTTCCCAGGATGTCTTGTGGAGTCTTGTGACCAGTGTAGACCCCATCCTTTTCAAATAGTAGACTGATACTGGATATCTCTACATCATAAGGAGTGGAGGAGTAAACCAAGATGTAATGTGATAAAAAATAAATTAGTGTTCTATGGCAGGAAGCAAATACACTAGATTTTGATACTAGTATATTATGCAAAATTATATTACACATTTAAAATAATTTACTATGAAAACAAGAAATATGTATTAGAAAGATTAATTATCTCATCAAAAAATCCAATTTTACATTAATAGCTGTCCTTTGCTCTACTCATATGAATAAAGTTCTATTAAAATTATTTGTAAAGGGGCACCTGGGTGACTCAGTTGGTCAAGCGTCTGACTTCGGCTTGGGTCATGATCTCAGGGTTCGTGGTTCTAGCCCTGCATTGGGCTTCTGTGCTGAGAGCTCAGAGCCTGAAGCCTGATTCACATTCTGTGTGTCCCTCTCTCTCTGCCCCTCCACCCTCTCAAAAAATAAATAAACATTAACATTTTTGTAAATAAAAAAATTATTTGTAAAGACTATTACAAATTGAGGCAAATGAAAATAGTTTGAAAATCCATACATACATCAAGAAGCAAATAACGTGTCCACTGTAATTAAGTTTTGGAAAGAGTGGCTGATAGGATATTTGAGGAATTTATAATGCTATGAGATTGTTTTTATGCTTTTAAAGTTTATTTATTTACTTTGAGAGAGAGAGAGAGAGAGGGAACCATGTGGGGGAGGGGCAGACGGAGACGGAGAGAGAAAGAATTCCAAGCAGGCTCCACACTGTCAGTGCAGAGCCTGATGTGGCGTTTGAACTCACAAACTGTGAGATCATGACCTGAGCTGAAGTTGGATGCTTAACTGACTGAGTCACCCAGGTGCTTCTGTAAGATTGTTTTTAAAATAAGGATTTATAAAAATGCTATCGGTATGTGACTTGTTTAAGCAAAGCAATGGAAAGAATTTGTTGCCAACAAATTGTTGCCAGCAAATTTATGTGGTAAATAGACTTAACAAACAAATCAGAAAAATAAATTTGTTTGAAGGAGAAACACTGGGGCAGAGAAATAATCCATTTTGCATTAGAAATCCATTTGCAAGAGAAAACTTTCAGTGCATAAGAAAACAAAAAAACAGCCAAGAATGTTATAAAGTGGCTTTCTGGAAATACCTAACAGGAGTAGTCAGTGCATCAACAAATCTGAATTTATAGGAAATAAACATATTTTAATGGGAAATGATTACCTCAAATTTAGCATAATTAATTATAAAATAAAAATTTAAAATAAACATGTTAGATTAAAATAGGTTTATGTCAGCAGAGAATCACAACGATCATTGTCACCATATTTAAGAGGGTGTTCTGATCAATTATAACAAACAGCATTGTAAAATAAGCATAGAATTGACCTTACAGAAGATAATTAGAAAATATTTAAATAATTAATTAATCAATTTTTGATTAATATTTAATGATTAAATAATTATATAAAATTTAAATGACTCAGTGTTAGCATAGGCACTAAAAACATGTACATAATCTGTGAGACTTAAACATTGCGAGTAATGAATTGAATAAATCCCAGGCTATTAATTTCCCATTTGCTAATTAAGAAGTAAATCTCCTTAAGCAATATCTCTTCTTGTCAGGTGCACCAGCAGATATATTGTTTTCTTAGGCAGAGGTTCTAAAAATGACAGTTTGTGCACTGAAGTGGCGAAGAAATGAATAAAATAACTCTGTTAGCATCATGAAAACTCAAATAAGCCAGTGAATATTGCTCAATAATAAATACAATTTTTATTATAAGGGTAGTGTGTTTGAACAGAATATGGGCAAGGGGACCTTCTGAAATTTTATGAATGATGAATCAATCTATGAAAGATGTGACAATTTGAAAATGATGCAAAGAGAATATTTGATAATGTGAAGGTGTCCTAAGAGTATTGAGTAAACTTGCTTGGTAGAAGTGGTAATAGTTGACATATTTGATTACTAAGAATTAGTGAATAAGGTAAATTGTGAACATCTGAAAACTAATTGAAGCCATTTCTTATATTGTTCTAAACTACCAAACTAAGTTAAGTTATTCTAGTCTGTACTGCTCAAGTCTTGGACCTCTCAGGTCAAGTGTATCACCTCACATATGAGCCATCTCATCTACCTTCCGATTGCATACCATAATCCATCAGCAATAGTCACAAGCAGTCTAATTTTATTTAAACTTTGGTTCACCCTAGTTTGTTTTGCCATTCTTTTCCCTGGAACATTCAATGACTCTCACTGTCTACTAAATTGAGGTCAAATTCCTTAGTCTGATGCTCCCAGTCCTCTACATCTGATTACAAATAACTACTCTGCAGCTTTATCTTCTGTTGCAGTGGAACACAGAGGCTCTATCTTAGTCATCCTAAGCTTCTTGTACTTTTCCTAAACATGCATTAGACTTTTCCTCATTTAATGACTACTGCCTGTGTTTGAAACATTTCTCCAAAATCTCTATCTAACAAATGTACTCATTTCAAGGCCCATTTCACATGTCAGTGATTTCTCAAGTAGACATAAATTCAGGTTTTCACCAAAGAGTGTATTTTATATCTGTTGTCATGTGGTAATTGTTAATAAGATCCCTTCAATTCTCAAAAATATTCCATTGATAGTCATGTATTTAGTCATCTCAGCAATTTCAGCTACTTCAGTAAAAGATAATCTTCTGAGGCATTAAGTCTTACTAATTATAGGAAGTCAAAAAATGTTTAAATGTGAGTGCAGGAGGAAAGGATAGAAGGCAAGGGATAATGCAGGAAGGAATGACTGACTAATATGAAGGTTAATCTAGGTGGAGAAAGATCATGTTCTGAAATAATTCTGGTATAACAGAAAAGAAAAAAAATAGGTAGGTTAACAAAAAAATAATGTATGCCAACATATTTATTACAAGTATTAAAGCTTGTAGTGATGCCATGTTTTCCTGCTCATATGATGTGGTTGTAAATGACTTAAATTGAAAAATACCATTTTTAAAAAATGTGAAACAAATACAAAAAGAAAACTACAGCAGGAATAGACAGTTGAGGGTAATGATTCAGAAGAGAGACTCTGAAGGCAGATGGCCAGAGTTGGAATCTTTCCTCTTCTCCTCATTAGCTGTATCATCTTGACAAGTTTCCTAATCTCTTAATACCTTGTTTTTCCCATTGTTTAAAGGGGATTATATATCAATAGCTTGGATATATCTCTCAATCTGAAAATTTCCCTATCTACCCACAGTATATTATTTAAAAATAATTTTAAAATGAATACCGTGTGTGTGTTTCAAATAGTTTAATCTTTTCCAGCTTTGCTATGTGGGTGATCCTGTGCCTAAGCATTTTTTAAGTGTAATATAGTTTGTGAATCTCCTAAGACCTCCTTAGGAGGGGAAGCTATCATATTTAGTACAACACAGTCTTTAGCTTCTGGCTTGCTCATGATGTTAATATTAGATTTTTGGCTCTTTTCCGAATAGAATATGCTGTGCTGGCATTTTCTTATAGAGCCTAAAGAAAATGGGAAAGAACTCTTTGTTTTCCCCTGAAATGACTGAAGAAGCCTCCCCCAATCACTAAAGACATGGAAACAGGCTAAAAGACAGGAACTGTAGTGTTAGGAGTATTTGCTAAGGTTCCTTTTAAGGCCTGGTAACATCTCCTATCTTAAATCAATTTAATGTGTTGAAATCCAGGACGCTTGCAGTTCAGATCCTCTAAGATCTAAGCTATAATACTAAGCTATAAAAAGATAGGTGAATGCTCTGGTGGTATGAGTTTCATGTTGGCATCCCTTGATACACAAGGCATCTCCTCTGGTATATTTTTATTCCTTATTGGCCTTCACAGGAATACTTATCAATTCCCTGGTTACATATTTAGTCTGCATCTCTTTATCCAGACTCTAAAACTTCACTTTCCAGAGACCTCCACTTCCTTCTGCAGGGAAAGGGGAGAGCAGGGGAGATTTTAAGTGTCTTTCTGCACTACTTTTACTGTGAGGAGAGGAGGTTGGTCTGGTCCTTTTATGCCTGGAAATAGTGTGCTGCCATCTCTCTCTATAGCAATCATACTGTGTTGTTGCAGGATATTATTGAATGAGTCTTGACATCTTCCTACACCTTGTCTGAAAATGATCTACACAGGGCATCTTTCATCTTTGACCTATAAACTTAAGAGGATTCTCTTATTTACTATCCCTTTTCCATGGAATCAGCCCAGGGCAAGGCAATAAAAAGGCAGTAAACTTCCATTTATAGCCAACCCTTATTTTTTTTTCCAACATGTATTCTCCAACATATTTTATTCTTTTGTCCAGTTTAGAGGTTCCTAATCTTCCAAGGACAGTAGATCATTTAGCTACTGCCAAAATCATGCATGTAACAAACCAACTATAACTCAGCAGCATACAACAATGTTGATTTCTTAAATACTTTATTTCAGTAATCTCTACACCCAACATGGGGCTAGAATTTATAATCCTGAGATCAAGAGTCACAAGCTCTACCAACTGAGCCAGCCAGGCACCCCACAATGACATGTTTACATGACTCTGGATTGGTGGAGCCTTAGTCTATCAATGATGAGGTCAGTCAGGCTTGACTCCAAATTGCAGATTGGCTCTACATCTCTTCCACCTTGGACCGGTGGCTACCCAAGGCATGTTCTCATAATAAAAAAGCAGAAATGAAAGACAGGCAACACATCCTAAGTCTCTGTTCACATCATGTCAATATAACATCTCATAAGCTAAAGTAAGTCACAGGCCAAGCCCAAATTCCACAGACTGGGAAATACATTCTATCCACCATGAGACCATTGCAAGAAGATGGATGTATACTACTACTACTACTACAGGGAAGTGAAGGGTTAGGACTAATAATTCAAACTACCAAAGACCAGAAAAAAATATCACTTTACTCAGCTACCCTAGTTTAATTAAAGTATCATATTGTCTTTCTGTTTGCATTTTTTTTCTGGTGCAATTGAGACTAAAGTCTAGTCTGAACAGTGAGAAGACTGATGGAATAAATGAAGACATTTTAGGGATAATGCAATTCAGCAAAACATACAAACATAATTATAGATTTCACCATATATTTGACTACTATTTGACTCCTCTAGAACTCTCTTTTTATTTTTCTCCTCTTGGATCAGTAATATTTGGAAATGGGTATTATTTAAACTTTTCTCTCTCCCTCCAAAACAAATGGAGGTCCTGATGTTCTAACTCCTGGCCTGAAGACCTAGGAGGAGAGCAAGTTTTAAGATGGAGCTGTGTAAGGCCCAGTCCATGAGAAGAGTCTGGGAAGCAAGCCCAAGGCATTAAGTCCAAGAGGCAGGTGGAGAACAAGAACTAGATAAGAGATAAAAAACCAATAAGGAAATATTGAACCAAAACTATACCCTAGACCAAATGGACCTAACAGACACATATAGAACATCCCATCCAGAAGCGACAGAGTACATATTCTTCTCAAGTACATATGGATTGTTCTCTAGGAAAGATCATATGGCAGGTCACAAAACAAGTCTTAGCAAATTTAAGAAGGTTAAAACCATACCAAGGATCCTTTATGGCTTCAATGGTATGAAACTAGACATGAATAATAGAAAGGGAGTTGGAAAATTCACAAGTGGAAATTAATCAAGTCCTGAAGGACCAATAGGTCAAAGCTGTTTTGTTTTTTTTTTAAGATAAACATAATTGACAAATCTTTAGTTAGACTAAGGGAAAAAAAGGGGAAACTCAGATAAATAAAACCAGAAATGGAAGAGTAGACATTATAACGGTTAGCACAGAAGTACAAAGGATTATAAGTGACTACTATGAATAATAAGCCAACAAATTGGATAATCTAAAAGAAATGGATAAATTCCTAGAAACATGCAACCTACCAAGACTGGCTCATGAAGACATAAAAAATCTGAACAGACCAATAACAAGTAAGACATTTAAATCAGTCATCAAAATCTCCTAACAAAGAAAAGCCCAGGACCAGATGGTTTCCCTGGTGAATTCTATTAAACATTGAAGAATTAAGGCCAATTCTTCTCAAACTCTTCAAAAATTTTAAAGAGGAGAGAATAGTCCCAAACTCTTTTTATAAGGCCAGTACTATTCTGATACTGAAGCCAGATAAGGACTTTGAAGAAAAGGACTTTATAAGAAAAAAATATATATTGGGGTGCCTGGGTGGCTCAGTCAGTTGAGCGTCTGACTTCAGCTCAGGGCATGATCTCTCAGTTTGTGAGTTTGAGTCCTGAGTCGGGCTCTGTGCTGATAGCTCAGAGCCTGGAGTCTGCTTCAGACTCTGTGTCTCTGGCTCTCTCTTCCCCTTCCCCACTCATACTCTGTCTCTCAAAAATAAATAAACATTAAAAAAAAAATATATATATATATAGACCAAATCCCTAACGAATATAGATGCAAAAATTCTCAACAAAATATTAGCAAATGAATCCAACAGCATATGGTTCAACACATGCAGATCAATAAATGTGATACACCACACTAGTAGAATAAAAAATAAATACCATATGAATGTAGAGAAAAACATTGATGAAGTATGACATCCTTTCATGATAAAAAATTTCAACTTGTTGGATACAGAAGGAACATACCTCAACATAATAAAGGCCATATATGACAACCCCGTAATTAACATTATCATCAATGGTGAAAGTTTAAAATTTTTCTTCGAAAATTAGGTATAAGACAGGGATGCCCATTCTCACCACTCCTATTCAACATAGTACTGCAAGTCCTAGCCAGAGCCATTAGGCAAGAAAAAATAAAAAATAAAAAACCATCCAAGTTGGAATGGAAGAAATAAAATTGTCTTTGTTTGCAGATGATATTATTTTCTATATTGAAAATCCTAAAGACTCCGCCAAAAACCTGTTAGAACTCAGCAACAAAATCAGTAAAGCTGCAGGACACAGAATCAGCATACACAAATTAGTTGTGTTTCTACAAACTAACAACAAAATATCTGAAAAAGGAATAAAGAAAATAATACCATTCACAATAACATAAAGAATAAAAAATACTTTGGAATGCATCTAAGGAGGTGGAAGATCTATACATAGAAAATGATAAGACTGTGATGAAAGGTATTAAAGATGTCATAACTAGAAAGATATCCTGAGGTAATGGACTAGAAGAGTTAATATGCTAAAAATGTCCATACAACCCAAAGCCATCTATAGATTCAATGGAATCTCTATCATAATTCCATTGATTTTTCACACCAATAGAAAAAAACAAACCTAACATTTGTATTAAACCACAAGAGACATCAAAAGTCAATGCAATCTTGAGAAAGAAGAACAAAGCTGGAGGAGGCATCATGCTTCCTGATTTCAAATTATATTACAAAGCAATAGTAGGCAAAACAGTATGGTATTGGCATAAAAACAAACACATAAATCAATAGAAAAATATAGAGAACCCCAAAATAAACCCACACATGTATGGTCAGTTAATTTATGATGAAGGAGCCAAGAATATACAATGGAGAAAGGACAGTCTCTTTAACTGATAGTGTTGGGAAAACTGGAGAGACACATGAAAAGAATGAAACTGGACCACTATCTCACACCAGCCACAAAAATTAACTCAAAAATGGATTAAAGACTTCAATATAAGACCTGAAATCATAAAATTCCTAAAAGAAAATATAGGCGGCAATCTCCCTGACATATGTCTTGATGATGATGTTTTGGATTTGACACACCTGAAAGAAGACACACAAATGGCCAACAAGTACGTGAAAATGTGCTCGAAATCACTAACCGGCAGGTAAATGCAAATCAAAACCACAATGAGATATCACCTCACATATGTGAGAATGGTTTTCAACAAAACAAAACAAAGCAAAACAAAAACAAAAGCAAAAACAAAAAAATCCCCAAGAAATAACAAGTGTTTGCGAGGATGTGGAGAAAAGGCAACCTTTGTATATGGCTGGGTGGGAATGTAAGTTAGTACAACCACTATGAAAAACAGTATGTGGTTTCCTCAAGAAGTGAAAAATAGAACCAGCATATACTCTAGCAATCTGACTTCTAGGTACATATCCTAAGGAAACAAAATCAGAGTCTTGAAGAGGTATCTATACTCCCATGTTTACCACAGCATTATTTACAGTAATTGAAATACAAAAAAACCTGAAAGGTCCATCTATGGATGAATGGATAAAGAAGTGATTCCATTGTATATATGTAATGGAATATTATTTAGCCATGAGAAAGAAGGAAATCCTGTCATTTGCTACTACATAGGTGGAACTTGAGGGCATTATGCTAAGTGAAATAAGGCAGACAGAAAAGGACAAATGCTGTAGGATATCACCTTTATGTGATACCAGCTCTAAAAGAGCTGACCTCTCAGAAACAGATAATAAAATGGCCATTTCCAGGGACTGAGGGGTAGGAGAAGTGGGAAAATGTTGGTCAAAATGTATAAACTTCCAGCTATAAGATAAATAAGGTTTGGGGATCTAATGTGCAGCATGATCATTGTAGATAACAATATTGTATTGTATACTTGAAAGATGTGAAGGGAGTAAGTAGATCTTAAATGTTTTTACCACAAATAAGAAATGGTAAGTGAAATGGTAGAGGTGCTAACTAAAGCTACCGTGGTAATTGTTTCACAGTATATGTGTATTAAATCAACACATTGTATACCTTAGTCTTACACAATATTATATGCCAGTTATATCTCAGTAAGGTGGGAAATAGTAAATAAACAAGACAGACGAAAAAGGCAAATGCTAGGAGAGTTATTCAATGCTACTTTAAAATTGGCTATCATAAATTTATGTATATATATACATATATATGTATATATATATATAAAAATTGCCATTTTGAAGAAAAGATAAACAAGGTTATGAATGCATTTGAATGACAAAGCTACTTTGTGTTGAACTAGGAGATGAACTTAGGTCTATGTGATTCTAGTCCTGATGCTTAACTAAGCTACTAAGGATACTGCTACACAGTATCCTCAGCTAGTAATCAGTTTTCCCATATGTTGAAGAAAATTATGCCTTTTTTGTTTTTTTTATAACTGACTGGACTCATTTTGTGGCTTTGATAAGACTCATTTGTTTTGTCAGGAACAAATAACAATTGAATACTTTCATGCCAGACTTAAATACATATTGATCTTAGAAAATAGTTTATTTGGAGCACATGGGTGGCTCAGTCAGTTAAGCATCTGACTTCAGCTCAGGTCATGATCTCACGGTTCATGGGTTTGAGCCCCGCGTCGGGCTCTCTGCTGACATCTGGGAGCCTAGAGCCTCTCTCTCTGCCCCTCCCCTGCTCATGTTCTGTCTCTCTCTCAAAAATAAAATAAAATAACATTAAAAAATTTAAAAACCTGCATTTGTTATTTGATGTGAATGGGGAATAAATTATCAATATGAAATTTAACTGTTTACCAAACTAAGTGGATAGATGCCTGTTTTTCAAACTTGGACAGTTATCTATATTGAACTATAGATACATGCTTTCTTTCTCAGTTAAGGCATTTCTGTCTTATACACTTGTGACTTGCCAAACTTTTCCAAATATTTCAGTAGAAATTTAACATTACCAAAACAAATTTAATTTGTGTGAACAAATATGATGTGTTTTAATCAGACTGACTTTATTCTAAACAGATTTTCTTCTAAAAGTATGAGTGAGGGCCTAAAACTTGAATCATTAAGGAGTCAAAGCTGAAAAGAATTCAGACTCAATAAAAGCTTTAAAAAGTTCAATAGGTAAGTGAAAATAATACTTATAATATTTATAAGTATTATAAATAATTATAATAATAATTATTAATAATAATAAGAGTAGGCAAATATACATATAGGCTCCAGGCTCCAAGCTGTCAGCACACAGCCCCTTGCGGGGCTTCAACTCATGAACTCTGAGATCTTGACCTGAGCCGAAGTCAGACACTCACCGGACTGAGCCACCCAGGTGTCCCACAAATACATATTTTTGAATATTATAGATTTTTTTAACACCTGGTAAAACATAATTCTACCCCTTCATAAGATCTCTGTGTACATACTTGAAGATCATGGATTCTGCGAGAAAACAGCTATCAACTTTGTTTTATTAAGGAAAATGACTCCAGAAAAATTCAATTTTTCTTTATGCTTAGAGAATAAGGAGAGATAGAGTCACTTGATCTAAAGTATTTTTATTTTTCTTTATGCAATTTAGTTTTGTTGTGCTTTATTCATTCAGGAGTTTTCTTCCAAAGTTGTTTATAGATTTTTGTTTATCATTTTACAGATTGCTTAAAATGAGTGCACACAGAATGTTCCCAGTTTTAAGTAATGGAAATGGGCTTTGTTTAGTCAGCTAAGTCTGAGTTTATGCTAAGAATACAAGGGGGAGCAAAGGAGAGCAGGAAACAATTTCCCAATCACTAATATAGATAAACTTTTTGACCAAGAATAAAAGAGAAAACACAAATTATCTAATAAGATATGAAAGAGAAGATACCCTTAGTGGTCCCACAGACATTGAAAAGGATAATGATACTACCAACAACTCTATGTACATAAATTTGATAGCTTAGAAGAAATAGACCAAGTCTTTGAAGACACAAACTGTTAGATGATCTGAACAATCATGTTTTTAATAAACTGAATTTCTACTAAGAAAATCTTCCAAAAGAAAGAAAACTTTAGGCCCAGGTGGTTTCATGGACTAATTCTAACCAAGACTTAAGGAGAAATAGTACTGATTCTACACAATCTATCCCAGAAAATGGAGGAGGATAGACTACTTCCCAAACATTTTAGGGAGCTTGCAATACCCTGAAACCAAAATCAAACAGAAAAGAAAACAATAGACAAATACTCCTTAAGAGGAGTTTTAATTTTTTTTGTCTTTTTTTTCCCTCAAAGTGAGAATAAAGTTAAAAAGAAAAAAACATGTAAGTCCAAAAACGATAGTCCAAATGTTTATATTTTCTCTAAATGTAAATATCTTTACATATATTTTGTTTAAACAAAAGGTAGCAATTAATAATCTAAAACACGAAATTATAAAGAACTTTTAGGAGGCGATTTTTCATTTTGCTTATTTTTCCACGTGACACTAGAGTTTCCCACTCGTAGAGTACTAACCAATTAAAGTTGGAGACATTACTATAAGAGATTAGCTTTGACATTGTGATCCCAAATATTAACTCCTGTGTTTAAATCCTCAAAAAGTTTTCTTCCTTGAATGGAAGGCAAATTATGGGGATAAGATTAGAAAGCAGAGATCAGTTCCCAGCTGGATGAGGAAGGTGATATTAGCATGGCAGAGAATAGGAAATCCTGGTATCCTAGGTCCGTGTGCACTTCACTACAGTGCCCACTGCTCAGATTGTCCCATAGGATACACCCAGTGTTTCTGAAGTAGATGACTGAGTTAAAAGGAGTTTCGATCCACGTGAAAGTCTAACCCTGTGTCCCATTGTTCCCATATCGATATCACCACACCCTTGGGCTGCATCTTCAGGAGACTCTTCTGGAATTTGTCAAATTTCTTCAGATAGTATTTCCCATTCTGTGTCCCCATCTCCCCACGCCCCCTGTACCCAAATATCAGTCTATTGTGGCAAACTGGAACTTAACATTTTCTTAAATGTAAAAAATGGTAGTATGCCATGTATAAACTCTAAAAGTGCAGAGCTATTCTTGTGATTACACTTTACTAGATATATGCATGCTGAAGATAGTACAAGGTCTGCTCTTTGAAGAATTCAAACACATGCATATTTTAAATAGCAAAAGTGTTTACATTCCAGAATCCTTGTGCTTCTTTTCCTGAAACCCTTTGCTTGGTGTTACAAGTGTTTTAATGTTCCCAGGAAAAGGAACCTTCATTTAAAGTTGGCATAGATTCTTTGCTATTGTTTCCAAACCAGATTCTGGGTTTATTTCCAGAACTTAGACACTAGGTGACAGCATAATATTTAACTAAAACATGGAAGAACTTTGACGTATAAATAAAATTTGCTGTATAGCTTTCAGAACCAATACTTAGAATATATCCAAAGGAAAAGAAAACATAAACTCCAAAGGCCAACCACACCTCCATGTCCACAGCAGCATTATTTACAACAGTTAAGACAGGGAGACAACCTAAGTGTTCACTGATGGGTGAATGGATAAAGAAGATGTGGTTTATATACACAATGGAATATCATTCAGTTGTAAAAAATGGGAAATTCCTGCCATTTCTGACAACATGGATGGACCTTGAGAGTATTTCCTTGAGTAAAAGAAGTCAGATAGTGAAAGACAATTGCTGTGTTATGTCTCTTATATGTGTAATCTAAAGCAGGCAAGCAAGCAAGCAAACAAACAAAATACCCAAAACAAAGTCATAGAAAAGTAGATAAGATTTGTAGTTACCAGAGGTGAGGGGTAGGGAAAGGGAAATTGGAGGAAGGTGGTCAAAAGGCACACACCTCCAGTTATATGATAAATAAGTACTGGGGATAGGAATCATTTTACAATAGATGTAAATCAAACCTTTATGCTGAGTACCTGAGACTCAAACAGTGATGTATGTGTAATTATATCTCAATAAAACTGGAAGAAGTAAAATAAAACCACAATGATCTCAATATGACAACTCCCCAAAATGTGTGAGATGAATCTAAATTTCCAAACTTAGATATTAAGTACTTTTTCTCCTTTTCAGCCTGATAATGAAATGGACAGATGTAATTTTTAAAAAGACATTCTTGTCCTTATCTTTTATATTTTGGCAATGAGTTCTAATATTTGGAAAACTTAATGAAGAGTTTGCATTATTTTCCTGAGAGATGTAAAATTTATCTTGCTTAAGTGGGTATGCACGTACTCTTTTACCTATCGGAGAAAAGGACCAACACAAATACGTTAGTTCATATAATTGGATTATAAACAGTGTTAAGCAAATTGATGCTTCAAATTCGGGTTCTGTCTACCTTGAAAAAGAGAAATTAAAGAGTTGGTACACCTTCCTTCTTTAACTAGATAGCTTAAACTGCACATCCTGACATCAGTAGGTCCTAAGGAGCTTATCTTGAAAGGTCTGTATTGATGCATGTGGATAGTCTTTCGGTCTTTACTGTCAGTGTATTTCCTGTCCATGGAATCTTTTTAGTAAACAAAGTCTGTGGAATGAACAGCTGCACTGATAGTTTTAACAGTTTCAGAAAGAAGATACCTTCTATAATGCAAGGTCAAATTTTGCTCTGCCTGATAAATGAGGAAATAAGCATCAAATAGCCTTTTGAGAAATTTTTTATTTGACAACACATCTGGAGCCCATAAAGATAATTTTGCATTTATACCCTGGGAAAAAGATACCATTAAACGATGCTCTGAAACCTAGCCATTCAACATGAGATAGTTATAATCACACTCCTTTCTAGACTTTTTGTTTGTTTGCTTGATTACCACATGTGGAATTATAGGAAACCTAATAGAAACAAATTTTGACTTGTCCTCGATTTTATAAATAAATATTTCAAAAAAGAACATGAAAAAGGATAAAGGGATTAGTAATACAGTCCACAAAAGATAAGCAATTCAGAGTAAATAGCAAATGACAAACGAGACTTTGTTAAAATGGAAAAAACAAAAATAGGAGTGCACAAAAATGATAATAGATACCAATACAGATTGTTGATATCGCACAGATTAAAATATACTTTGAATATATAATATACTTATTTGCATATTTTGATGCTGATTGAGTTTTACTTTATGGAAAAATACAGCTGAGAAACGAGATGCCCCTTTGCCATCTATCCTTATCAATGACCTAGTGTGAGGCAAAAACACCAGGTATCTTTTTTGTCCCCCAGAGTTAGTGACAGTATTTACATTAAGTCACTTTCCAAATAAAGGATTATAAAAAACCTAAACTCTTTGGGACACGAGGATCTCAAGAAGACACACTAGAGATTTCACAATGTATTGGAGAAAAATATTTAACAAGTTGCGCTGCTGTTTAGTTGTTATCCATCAGGAGCTTACAGGAGGAAGGAGTCTGAGAAACTCATTACACATATGTTCACATATGTTCACCTTCAATCAACGCTTCCTGTGCATTCCTGATTTTACGCCTATAGAATGTATGGTGGTCATTTTACTTTTGTTTTTTTTTTTCCCAAAATGCACAGAGCTTGAACATTTCTTTTTATGATTTCAGTATTTAATTAGGTGTTGACTTGAGATGTGTGCATGTCTAGAGCACAGTAACTAAACGCAGCTGCTTCTTTGGGAACTATGACATATTCTTGTTGTTAGTCGCCAAGAGGAGTGTCTGCAAAATAACTGGGTGGCTTCAGGGAGCAAACGTAGAAGTCAGAGCCTTTCTTCTGAAGACAGAATAAAGAAATGTCCAAATTCTTGGTCAGGTTTCACTCTTCTCGGAGCCAATTTGCCACATCACAGGTCCCCGCTTCACAGAATGGAAGATTATGATAAAGGAAATCGTGTCTCTTAAGAAGTGGAATGAGTCTCCATATTTTCCCATATTGTTTATACAAGTTGGTAACATTGAAACACTTTCAAGTACAGTACAAACTACAAAGAATCAAGATATTCTTTCGCTGCAACTTATTATTACTGGAATGGAGTCTGTCCTTGGTTTTGTAGTGTCTTTGGAGAAGTGTGATGCTAAATGAAAGGATTTTCCAAGTAACCAAAATGTACTCTTTCAAGCACAAAACCTTTTCATCACTTTTAAATATCTTGGATCCTGGAAATCTTTCCAAAGTCATTGTTCCTTGTTGTATAAAACAGCGAACACAAAAAGATAATAGAGTAGGTTTTTTTCAAATTGTGTTTTCAATCATACTTAACAATACTGTAATAATAATTAAAGCGATCACTGAATGAGGACTTTTTAATGCCAGGGGTTCTGCTAAGCCCTTTACATGCATTACATCTCTTAAATCTTAGAATATGTCTAAAGGGTGCAGGAGATCCCGCGGAAGGTTATATTATCAGAAGAGGACCCAGATGTGAATCCGGGACAGCTTGGGTGTGCCTATCCCAAGGCCTTCCTTGCTGACTGCTAAAGATTAATGGCTTTTTTTTTTTTTCCTGGTGTAGTTTTTCTTTCTCACTTTTCCCTGACATTTGCCTCTCACTTACCAGGTCTACAGCTCTGTCATCCTCTCATTCCTGCAGTTGTGTGCCCCTGATCCGCACAGAAGACAAACACCCTGAAGAGTTATTATGGGTATCATCTGAGTCTGAAATTTATTAATGAGTTTTAGGTGGCTAGTCCTTGTCAGAACTTTGTCATTTGATACTGTCTTCATTTTCCTTTTTTAACGTTTGTTTCACAAGACTGTTCAAAAGCCTAAAACTGAATAAGTTAAATATTATCGTATTGAAGATATTTCTTCATTTCTAAGTTACACAACACAGTAATTTTATGAGAAAGTTTTCTTTCTCTTTCAAGAAAATCGGAATTCAACAACGCATGACGTGTTTTCATCATATATATTCCATTTCTGTTATGAGCTTGCTGTTGAGTAAAAAAAGAAAGACATACCTCTGCTCGCATGGATCTCACCGTCTAGTCGGAAGAAAGACAAGAATGATGCTGCACCTACTTCTAGACCAGGAGCTCTAGTTAATCTGAGCAATTATTGTCACGCTTGCCTCACAGATGAGCGGTGGATGCATTGCTCCCTTGCCAGTAATTGCATTTGGTAGTAGATGTCTCCACTTCTGCTTCCTTTCTTTTCTCTCTTCCTTCCTGCCTTCCGTCCTGACTTTTTTGCCTTCCTTTCTTCCTTCATCTTTTGCTTTCTCCGGAATGAAAGATTAAAATGTGCAGTTTTTGATGATACATGCAAGAAACTGGTAACGCCATCATCATCATGATACCAGTAAACATGGCTACTGTTTGTTAAGCTCTCGGTTTATTCCAGGCACTGTGGTAAGCACTTTGTATATTTTTTCTTATTTCATTCTCACGACTCTACAAGGTTTCCACTGCTATTGATGGTACCATTTTACTATGAGGAGGCCAACACCGAAAAACGTTAGGTAAACCACCCAAGGTTTGCCAGCTAGTAAAGAACAGCCATCACTTAGTTAAATCTACATCTTTCAGATGCCAACATATTGCTCTTAAGGTATATTTTCTTCTCTTGGTAACTCTTACGGTACTTAAAACCGATTTCTTTATGTTTGTCTTTGTGTTATCATTTAATAACAGATTTTTATAACAAATATTTAATATATAACTAATTGCATTTCTACATATTTATTACAATTCATAGACTCTAAGACTACATTGATTGCACTATGCAACATCATTTTAGGTAACAGAAAGAAAAAAAAAGCTACCAAGTAAATAATGACCCATCATTGATATAAGACACATCCCAATGTATTAGGATGGGATAGGGGGCACTTGGGTAAACATAGGGGGCACTTGGGTGGCTCAGTCAGCTCAGCAACCGACTTAGGCTGAGGTCATGATCTCACTCTTTGTGAATTCAAGCCCTGAATCCAGCTCTCTGTGGCCAGTGCAGAGCCTGCTTCAAATCCTTTGCCGGCCCCCCTACCTCTGCCCCTCTCCCACTTGCACTCTCTCTCTCTCTCTCTCTGTCTCTCTCTCTCTCTCAAAAATAAACAGAAACATTAAAAAATAAAATAAAAATTAAATATAAACATAGGCATCTTAGAATTCATGAAAAATAAATCAATATGTAAAAACAAAGAGGACAGTGTTGTGCACAATCAACAGTTTACAGGTGAAGGGGGAAGGGTGAAGGCAGGATTAGCTGGAACCGCTAAAGAGGTGATTTCAAAAACAAAAAACATCTTTAACTCAAGTTTGTTTAACTAAAACAGTAAAGAAAATTCCAATACATATTGCAAGTTTGAGATAATTTATTCACAACTAGTAAATTACACATAGCAAAAATGAATAAACTTGCTGGAGTTCTTTTCTAGCAAGTGGTTAGTAAACCTTCTGGAAAATGACCTTGACTCTGTTGCAAGCCTGGTTTTAGACTTTGTTGAGTTGATTTATTCCAGGTTTGCCCTTACCTGTCCTGTTGGGCATAGCCGTAACTTCTAGGGCATGGTCTTGAGAGTAAGGACGTGTCTTTTTTCCCTCAATTGAATGCCGAGAGTCTTTATCTAAGTCTCTTCGTTCTGGCCATGTCCAATTTCCAAGGTCTTCACTGCATCATGCAACCTCTGAAATTTCCGTTCAGCTCTCTGTTTCCCAGTAGCTATTCCAGGATGGTCTTCCAGAGTTGCACCTATGAGTGATTTTGCAGCTCAGGAGTTAGTCAAACACCAGAAGGGAATTTTCATGCAAATTTTATGGTTCCTTCTCTGTGCATCCCTCCTCTCTGCTGCTACCCCTAAATCCCAGCTGTGCTGGTAGCCTCAAGTATTTTTCTCAGTTTACTCCTCCTGGTAAGGGCTATCCTTCACTTGTGCTCCCTTTCTTTGGCCTATGGTTTAGAAAACTACCGTAAGGATATTGCATACAGGTATACAGGATGAGATTGGCATGAGATTTAATAATTTTGGCTGTTTATTACAGAAAATTTAACAGACTGGATTGGTCTATTATAAGCCTAGCCCGTTTGTCTATGATAAACTGAAGTAAGACATGTAGGTACAGGGAGCTGGGTGGCTCAATTGCTTAAGCATCTGACTTCGGCTCAGGTCATGATCTCACCATTTGTGAGTTCAAGCCCCACGTCAGGCCCTGTGCTGACAACTCAGAGCCTGGAGCCTGCTTCGGATTCTGTGTCACCCTCTCTCTCAGCCCTTACCCTGCTCATACTCTGTCTCTCTCTCTCTCTCTCAAAAATAAATAAATATTTTCTAAAAAGACGTGGGTATTAACATTTTTTAAAATACAAAGAAGCGGGAAAGGATATAAAATTGAAATGCTTGAATTCATGAATACTTCATCAGTTCTTAGGCTGAGAATATCTTCCTGAATATTTTTTCACGATGTTTGACACACAGGTCAGTTAAAGTGATTTGATTCCAGTCTGTTTCTTTCTAGTACGCACCTGTGACTAATGGTCTGAGCTCTAGTCTTGGTTTGGAGAATTAAACCTTAAAGTGTTTGACACATGAAGTGTTTGGAGGATTTGAAAAAATATTAAAATGAAACAGATGCTATGCACTACTCCATATGCAGAATAACTTAGGAAGTAATGTTAACCTAGTACATTGGATGACTTCTGTTAATAGTACTCTTTTTTAAATTTTTTTTAAATTAATTAATTTATTTTTGAGAGACAGAGAGAGACTGAGCACAAGTAGGGGAGGGGCAAAGAGAGAAGGAGACACAGAATCCGAAGCAGGCTCCAGGCTTTGAGCTGTCAGTACAGAGCCTGATGCGGGGCTCGAACTCACAGACTGTGAGATCGTGACCTGAGCCAAAGTTGGAGGCTCAACCGGCTGAGCCAACCGGGCGCCCCCGTTAATAGTACTCTGAATGAATACAAACAAAAGTGCTAGTTGATGTTTACAATTTATTTTCTATCTTTATGTAGTTTGCATGGCAGAGATAAGTTTGCCCTTAGCATTTTAACATCATTGAAAACATGGTTATAGTTATAACTTACTCACTATAAGTTGATAAGTTATAATTTATAAGTTGATTTTTAGTCTCAAAAAACTCTTAAGCTTTTATTTTGCTAAAGATAGATGCCATGAGATAGTAAGCATTAAAAGTACTCAGGAATATTTGTTTCTTTAGGTTTAGTATTAAATTTAACAGTTTTCATGGAAACAATTATAGTCACTTTGAACAAACTCTTATGATCATGGACAAGGCACTTTGTCTTTCTCTTCCTTATTTTCTTCATTTCAGAAACAGCATGGATTTTAATTTTTTAATTTTTTAAGTTTATTTATTTATTGAGAGAGAGTGAGAGTGTGTAAGCAGGGGAGGGGCAGAGAGAGAGGGGGAGAGAGAATCCCAAGTGTGCTCTGTACTGTCAGTATAGAGCCCGATGCAGGGCTCAAACCCAGTATTCCTGACATCATGATCTGAGCCTAAACTGAGAGTCAGATGCTTAACTGACTGAGAGACCCAGGAACCCCCAGAAACAGCACAAATTTTAAAGTTTAGGAAATGTGTCGCAAATTTCAGTTCTGGTTACAAATGTAGTAGAGAATCTGTATAATTGGGAAATGAGAAACAGAGATCATTTTCAACATATTTTATCACATACATTTTAATAAAATAGTTATTAATTATTAGGTAGTTGACAAAAATGGAGACATTTGGTTCTTTCCATTTTTAATTTAAGAGTATATAGGTAAAATGCATTTGGGGCCTTTATTATGCACACATCTGTGTTATTATTTACAAGGTAATGAAATTTTAAGTAGGTTTAAGTAAACCAAAAGCAAATAGTTGTAAGATGCAAAACGTTGAAGCTAAGACTCAAAATGGAAACTATTAGAGCATAGTGAGCAGAACTAAGTTTCAAAGTTCTGGAGGTCTGCCAAGTTTCTTTTGAAAATGCTCAAGTCCCACATACCTCCAGCTCCCACTTGCAATGGACCCACAGGAAAAAAAGAAAAAGAGGCTCAGTGAGCACCTGGAGAAATGATCTGTCTCACAAAGAACAAAACTGAAGAAAAGAGTGGGTCACAGCATTATTCTTCATTTTGGACGCAAGCAGTAAAGAGAAGACCAATGGTTTCTATTTTCTAAAAAAAAAATCTAAAATGTCATGAGCACTCTAGTTCATCTTGGTTAGAGCCACGTTAAGTAAACTTTTTGAAGTTTATATAGATTATTGTTGATTTTTGTCCCTGGAGAAAGTTAATCTTTGACTATACTCTGGACTATTCCAATAATCTGTTATTTGGACATAACAAATGTAAACCTTTGAGGTCAGGAGGCATGATTCTCTTGATAACTAGCGCAACTCAGAATTCAAGCTTGGTCTCTATGTATAGTGGGGGAGTCAGTAAATATTGTAAATATCTTTCCATCATGTAAGAATGATAAGTCATCTGTTTAATGCAATGAGAATTAGTACACAGTATATTCTTTCAATTAATTTGTGCTGTGTGGAAAACTATCTCACAACATAGTGACTTAAAACAACATTTATTTAGCTCAGATTCTGTAGGTCACCAATTATAGTGGGGCTGACCAGTTGTGTTGACTTGGGCCAGCCCTGCTGATCTTAGCTAAGATTTCTCGTATGTCTATAGTGAGTTGCCAGGTTAGCTAGTGGCTGGCCGGTCAAAAATGATTAGATACTACAAAGGATGGCTTGGAAGAACAATGATTCATGTCTTTCCTTGCTACCAACCAAAATACATTTTTGAAATTCATAAATCTAACTAATGATTTCCAATATTTTTTCACCAGACCTCCCTTCTAATACCAAGTTGATTGACTTTTGAAGACTTGTGGTGATGCCTATAGATACTTAACTTGGATAATCCTCTAATGCAAGAAGTGACATCTACAGCACACAGGTCAAATCTGACCCATCATCTGCTTTTATGAATAAAGTTTTATTGAAACATAAACTTTATTGAAAGCATTACTTTCATGCTATAATAGCAGAGTTGGTTAAGTGTGATAGAAAACAAGTTTTACAAAACTTAAACATTTACTATGTGGCTCATATTCTCTCTGAGTTCTCTCCTGAATAATGATAAATGCTGGCTCGTATTTTTAGGGCTTTCAATATTTTATTATTTTAAATAATAATAGCAATAAAAAAGATAATTGTTAATAATTTTAGAGCAATTCCTTTGCGTGCTATTTTAAGTTTACATATTCTAACTAATTTAACCCTTATAAAAACTTTATGACACTTTACAAATAAATAAACTGAGGTGCAGAAAAGTTATATTCACTCGCTGAATTTAGAATGTAATTAAATCTAGTTTCCATGGCCTAGAAAGCGTATGTTTTCCATATTATTGTTTCTGCTCCATGTAATGCCAGTAACTTTTCTCAACAGTCTTAGCTATACTAAATTTCTTTGAATTCCTAAAATATGCTGCATTTACAACTTCTTTATGATCTTTACGTATGGAATTTGCTCTATTTCAAATACTTTTTGTGTTGTTATATCTCATCTCTCATTATCTATCAAAGCTCAAACATTAATTTCCCAAAGTAGTCTTCCCTAATAACTCAGGTAAAGAAAAAATTTTCACTCATCTTGTTATTCATATTATATTCAACAATATTCAAACATTATTTTTCATCATAGCACTTATCAAAACTTGCAGTTTTACATTTATTTATTTGTATACCTCCTTATTATCTGTATTTCTCAGTATAATCCCATGAGGGCAAAAACATGTCTACTTTATTCACCACTTCTAGCAAAGCCTGGCACATAGTAGGTGTTCAATTAATGTTCACTTAATAATGAAGAAATAAATTGCAACATGGGATTTCAAAAACTATTGCTTACATATTAATAAATTATGGGATTTTCTACTATTTAGGCATCTCACATTTACCAAGAGCTACCTTTAAGCATGTGTGTATATGTGTAACACATAATATATGTGAGGGGCGCCTGGGTGGCTCAGTCAGTTAAGCGTCCGACCTTGGCTCAGGTCATGATATCACGGTCGGTGAGTTCGAGCCCTGCGTCGAGCTCTGTGCTGACAGCTCAGAGCCTGGAGCCTGCTTCAGATTCTGTGTCTCCCTCTCTCTCTGACCCTTCCCCGTTCATGCTCTGCCTCTCTCTGTCTCAAAAATAAATAAACATTAAAAAAATTAATATATGTGAAATATTTATTTATTATATATATAGTATTTTATTGCTCCTTAAATATTCTTTTTTTTTAATGTCTATTTTTGAAAGAGAGAGACAGAGCACAAGTGGGAGAGGGACAGAGAGAGGGAGACACAGAATCCAAAGCAGGCTCCAGCCTCTAAGCTGTCAGCACAGAGCCCCACGTGGGGCTTGAACTCACAAGCTGTGAGATCATGACCTGAGCCGAAGTCAGAGGCTTAACTGACTGAGCCACCCAGGCGCCCCTTCTCTTTTTCTTTCTGAGCATGAAATTACCTCTCTGAACATCAACCGTCTATCAATGATCCAAGCTCATCTATTAGTCCTTTCACTATTGTAATTGTCAAACCAACTATTTTCTAATTGAAAATCCAACCACTACAGGAAAATCTCCCAAATCTCTGATAATTTTAAAAGCTAGAATGGTTTCCCTGCATTCAAAATTAAGTCCAATATCTTTTGGCATGCCATTTTAGTTGAACCTAACTTCAGGCTCCATTGGATACCAAATTCTGTATGCATCTTGCTTTTAATCACATCATATTCATAAAACTTCTCAGCATGATTCCCACCATTAAATTAATATAATTTTACTATTAATAGTAATGCAATTAATACATCTTGTCACAAATGTCCATTGTAAACAATTCTACCCATATGTGTCCTAATGGGAATTATTTGTTAATTAATAGCATTTGCTGCCAAACCTATGTTAAGAAGTCATTTATATGTATAATTAGTTAAGAAAAGGTATATTTCCTTAATATATCATAAAAATGACTTTTTTATTATGCATGACACATCTTATTACAGAACAGACTTGCCAGTCTTAAGTAGCTCTATGTGTTTTAATTTCTAATGTCAGTTTAGAAATAAATTGAAAACGTGCGTAGATGTGTTTTTAGAAAAAAAATGTCTTCAGAGTATTTCAAGTATTTGATTTGTTTAGTGTCTCAATGCTAGCAATGCCCTTTTTGGAATAAGTGGGTGAAAATCTTGGAGAAGTTTCAATGGGTACCACACCATTCGTTCACATTCTTTTCATGTCATAAATCCAAGGGATTAACTCGATCCCTTGTGACTATTTTTAAACCCGTACATTTATGGTTGAAATTCTTGAAGGGTATGAATTAAAATCTCATAGTAATAGCAAAAATTCCTGAAATAAAATAACAATCACAATACGGGTAAAATAGAGGCAAATGTTTTAGCATAAAAAAATATGTGAGAAAATTTAGAATTCAGTGATTCATCACTTACATACAACACCCAGTGGTCATCACAACAAGTGCCCTCCTTAGTACCCATCACCCATCTACCACTCACCTCCTTCCATCACCCTTCAGTTTGTTCTCTATCATTAAGAATCTCTTGTGGTTTGTTTCCTTCTCTTCTCCCCCTACCCCCCCAGTTTCTCACATGTTCATACATTTTGTTTCTTAAATTCTACATTTAAGTCAAATTCTTTGGTATTTGTCTTTCTCTGATTGACTTATTTTGCTTAGCATAATACATTCTAGCTCCAACCACGTTGTTGCAAATGGCAAGATTTCATTCTTTTTGATGGGTGAGTAATATTGCATTGCATATACATATACCACATCTTCTTTAGCCATTCATCAGTCAATGGACATTTGGGCTGTCTCCATAGTTTGGCTATTGTTGATAATGCTGCTGTAAACATTGCAGTGCATGTAACCCCTTTGAATCTGTATTTTTGTATCCTTTGGGTAAATACCTGGTAGTACAATTGCTGGATCATAGGGTAATTCTGTTTTTAGTCTTTTAAGGAACTGTCATACTGTTCTCCCCAGTGACTGCACCAGTTTGCATTCCCACCAACAGTGTAAAAGTGTTCCCCTTTCTCCGCATCCTTGCCAAGATCTGTTGTTTCTTGTGTTGTTAATTTTAGCCATTTGACAGGTGTAAGGTGGTATTTCATGATGATTTTGATTTGTATTTCCCTGATAATCAGTAATGTTGAACATCTTTTCATGTGTCTGTTAGCCATCTGGATGTCTTTGTCTGTTAGCCATCTGGATGTCTTCTTTGGAAAAGTGTCTGTTCATGTCTTCTGCCCATTTCTTAACAGGGTTGTTTGTTTTTTGGGTGTTGAGTTTGCTATGTTCCTTATAGATTTTGGATACTAACCCTTTATCAGATATGTAATTTGCGGTTATCTTCTTCCATTCTGTAGGCTGCCTTTTAGTTTTGTTGATTGTTTCCTTTGAGGTGTAGAAGCTTTTTATCTTGATGAAGTCCCAATAGTTCATCTTTGCTTTTATTTCCCTTGCCTTTGGCAGCATGTCAGGTAAGAGGTTGCTCCAGGTGAGGTCAAAATGGTTGCTGCCTATGTTCTCCTCTAGGATTTTGATGGTTTTCTGTCTCATATTTAGGTCTTTCATCCATTTTGAATTTATTTTTTGTGTATGGTGTAAAAAAGTGGTCCAGGTTCATTTTTCTGAATGTCACTGTCTAATTTTCCAAACACTATTTGTTGAAACAACTGTATTTTCAAAGTAATATAGTACTCTTGGGAATTCATGCCATTGAGCAACTAAAAACTTAATTGGAGGAGGAATGCAAAGCAAAGCACTGTTATCAATTGTTGATAATATTAAAAATATTTTTAATTACCTATGTTTATGTGTAGTTTATGAGTACCAATTAGGGTAAATTGAATAAAAATAATTTATAGCAAAATAATGTAATAATTAAGATTCCATGTACATAATGCCCTGGAAATCATAGAGAGTATAAAGAACTTCTTAGAAAAACAATATTATTTATTAAAATATTTTTGGCATCAAACCAATAGTGGAGTCTTTGGATATTGTTGCCAAATTTTTTAACACAAAAAATACTAGGAAAAAGAAAGGAAACTAACTTCTACTCTGGATCTCAACATCAGCCCATCCATGATCTTGGTCTTAGAAAGCCATATAACGGCCACTTCAGTATTCTGGATAGTATATAAATGAACTATGGCAACTGCTTAAAATTTTGCAACTGAAGTTGATTATGAGCAGAAAAAGAAAAATTATTATGTTCTTTTTTACAGTCTATGTTGAGTCATGGGACATCGTTATAAGACATATATAGTAGTAATTGACATCATACATTTCCATGCACTTTTGTGGTTCTTTAACTTTTGTGGTATTTTTAACTTTGCTATCACCAAAAGTAAAATTTACTAAAAACTATATAAATTCTAAAATATCACAGAAAAAATTCTCAAATTGAGTGAAGTAAAGCCCTGAAACAATCCTAAAGAATTGTATTTTCATTAAAGCAAAACATTTAACTCTTTTATAACAGATATTTCATTCTAGAGATTTTGAGTTGCAAAGTGTTATGATTAAATAGTATAATTTTCTATCGTTTTTATATTTTGATTTGTGTTATTTGTCTAGATATACACCAGATTGTTATTATGAGAATTAGCTAATATGTATCCTTAGGTAATCCTGCTAAGTAATGCCATTTTTTAAAAACTGCTTCATTGTGTCATTTGATAAAAATATATTGTAATTTATGTAACAATTCCATTCTGATTATCACCATCTTTTCTTGTTACAAATATTAGTGCCCTTAATTTTCATATCATGTATTTACACTTAAAAAATTTCTGAAGAATATATATTGAGAAATAATATTACAGTATACACAATTTAAAATGATAGAAATTGCCAAAGTATTCTTTTTCTTTTTTTTAATTTTTTTTTAACGTTTATTTATTTTTGAGACAGAGAGAGACAGAGCATGAACGGGGAGGGTCAGAGAGAGGGAGACACAGAATCTGAAACAGGCTCCAGGCTCTGAGCTGTCAGCACAGAGCCCGACACGGGGCTCGAACCCACGGACCGCGAGATCATGACCTGAGCTGAAGTCGGCCGCTTAACGACTGAGCCACCCAGGTGCCCCCAAAGTATTCTTTTAAAGGGTGCAAATTTTTACTCCCCTCAAACTGAATGTGAAAATGCCTTTTCCTACAGTTCAAGAAAAACTAGGTGTTATAAAATTATTTTTTATGGGATTTCAACGTATTTATCTTGCTACTAAATGCTTGCGTTGCATACCTTTTAATACATTTTTTGACAAGTGATCATTTTTTCTTTTGTGAATTGCCTGCTCTTTACCGAGCCTCCTTTTCTATTTAATTATTTTTTGGGGGGTATCAATTTGTAGCAGCAATTTATATAAAAATAAACGTTAATTTTTTGTCTTTTTTTACATGGTGAAAATGTGTCTCTCAGTCTGTCTTAGAGTTTTTACCTTAGTTTATAAACTTAATTACCAAAAGGAAATATACCTGTGGTAAAAGACGGCACTCATTTCTTTGAAGACTTCTGCTAAGAAGGAGCTTATATATATGAATTGTGAGTATCCATATATAGATAGACACACATATACATTAATATGTGTGTGTGTATGTATATACATATACACACATATATATGATATTCTCTTCTTACATTTTAGAGTTATTTACTTATTAACATTTCAACTATACAAGGGCCCAAAGTTTTTTTACTTTCTGTCCCCCCTTGAATTTTACTTGCCGTGAAGTCAATTCACTTCTGAGTTGTCTCTGTCTTGTAGAAGCTTGTTATATGCAGCCAGCGGCATCACAGCAGGCAACCAATACTGTTTCCCTGTGGGCTAAAGGCACAAGCTCAGGTCAGTATATGATCGTCTTTAAAAATGTATTACCATCATTATCAAACATCACAGTTCCTCTAATCTCAATAGTTTTCTGTCTATTGGCTCCTCATGAGGCCTGTGACATACATTTCAGGTTTTCTGCTCTGGTAATAATCCCTGTATCAATCAGGAAACACACAGTTATGCCTGCAGCAATAAAAGCCCACCAAATCCCTCACAACACAGTGCTGTGAAAATATTTATTTTCTCACATTGCATATGGCAGAAATGATGAGAAATCTGATACTGGATTCTGGAATATCAGTCAGTGGTACAATATTTTGTGAAGTAGTAAGTCCCTCTGGTTTTCATACCAAGACCTAGGCTAAGAAACAGCCCTTGTCTCCCTTATCTAGACCATTGCAGGTCTCATGCCAGATGGATGATAATAATAATAATAATAATAATAATAATAATAAAATAATTTAAAGCTTCTGTTCAAGTGGTATTCATTACTTGTACAAGCAGATAATTTTGTGTGTGTGTGTGCGTGTTTTATTTATTTATTTATTTATTTATTTTTCAATATATGAAATTTATTGTCAAATTGGTTTCCATACAACACCCAGTGCTCATCCCAAAAGGTGCCCTCCTCAATACCCATCACCCACCCTCCTACAAGCAGATAATTCACTATAGTAAGTCACCTGCAAATCCTGTGTTTAAAAAGGCGTAAATGTAGAGCGCTATGACAGGGAGAGAAGAAATACTCATGACATTATACAAGTGATCCTCTATAATTTCCTTAAAATTCACCCTTCTCCATTCTTTGTAGTCTCTCTCTGGAATTCTTCATTGGTCTTAAGTCATTTTGTCATATGCTCTAGGATATTTCTTTGAATTTTATCTGTCATATGACTCATTTAGTCTGCAACAGTGTTTATTCTTCTATTCTTCTATCTAGCTTTAAGCAATGTGATTAATTTCAGAGTACAGTGCTCACTTTTGTAGTCTTCATTGTTCCAGTGTACAGCCGTCAAGTCTTGTTTTATCGATGTTACAGTCCTTTGATTCTATGATGGATATGGATTTATATTAAAATTTTTAAAAACTTCTTAAATTATCTTTATTTTTTAATCAACTTATTTTTCTTGCTTGATCTTGTCCTAAATATTTGGTGATATTTAAGTATTCACTTACATTTATCGATTAAGGACTATGTTGACCATATAGGTAAGCGGCATAGGCTTTCTCTGCAATCTGTCTCTTGATAAGACCTCTAACCAGAATTTGAGAAATCTGTGCCAATGTGGGAGGCATACTGATGGACAAGATCCATCAGTATGGATCTTTAAGTACAAAAAGAAGCATACAGGTTACTCTTTCTCAATTGTTACAATAAGGACAAATTTACTCAGGAGAGGGAACATTCTCATGTTTGTTTGTTTGCTTGTTTTTATATTCATGGCATCTTCAGATAAGACATTTTCCAAAATTTTGTGGATTCCCCAATCTCTAATTAACAAAGGAATAGAAAAATTAAAACTTTTAAGGAATAAATAAGTCTGAGATATGAATGAATGTCTCTGTATTTTAGCTTGGAAAGGTCAACCCAACAATATTTGGATGATAATATTAAAACTCCCTGGCTCCTTCACTTATACTATACAATTAAATGGCTAGCAAAGATTGTTAGTCATTCTCCCAGAAAAACATGCTAATTTATGGGGCTACATGAAAAATCTGAGTCACTCTGTCATTGTTGGGGTAGATAATTCTACCAGGGCCTGAGCCTAGTAATTTAGATGTAGAGTGGTAAATAAATGATGGCTTCTTAACTCTTGTTGACCAAGAATCATTTATGTATTTATCTCTATCTTTATGTTTGGTATTTAAATATCAAATTCCTGTACTTACATCAATGGCCTTGCTGGTAAACAGTTATCAGTGAAGGGTTGTTTGAAAGGGTAGAAAGGAGAAGTAAGAATGCAATTTCTTACAGCAATTGGGATAGTGAAAAACTAATGTTCAGACATATAAATATATCTTTTGATGTGTGGCTATGGTTTTGTCTTAGATGGATTATTTCTGTAGCTCTGACTCAGACTCATGTGCTTCTCAAAATCCCTTTCAAAGGAAATTATCCCAGCCAGATTACTTTTTCTACCAATGGTTTGTTTCTGCAGTCACTGGCTCCATTCCACAGCTGGATTATGTTTCAGTGTTTCTTCAAAACATTCTACTCTTCCATGATGTTATGACAGTGTTCTGTTTTCTCCAGTGCTGCATATTCCTATGCCTGGAGCACAGTAAGCATTTAATACATTTCACTGAATGAATAAAAAGTGCACAAATCAGGCAGCTGGTTGCATATCTGGTGATAAGTATTTCCCTAAATGTGCATTGTGCAGAAGAGTTGAATCGTAATTAATACCACCTCAGGATCTGTGGCCAAACTCTTTGATGATGAAGCCATTCTGTCATGCCATTAATTATAATTATTCTGATCAAACTGTCCTAGAAATATGATGCCAAGATTTTGATAGATTCATATCTTGCTGACAATTTGGGCATTGGATTTCATCTTTCTGGGGTTTTTTTACATCAGATTTGTTATCTTTTATTATCATATTTTTATATTTGAGGTGTTTGCATCCAATGTTTGTAATTATCACGTAAGCAGGTTTTAATTGTCATTGTGATTTTAAGATGGTTAGTGCCTTGAATGTTCATTAAAATTAACATTTTTGTGTCTGTGAAAATTGTCATTTATAAGGCATTTGACAGTTCAAATTAATCTTAGGCCCTTACTTTCTATCTAACTTGCAAGGATATCATTTGCTAAATCAATAATAAAATTAAAGCAGCTAAGATAAAGGCATAAATTAATTCTCATGTACTTTTCCAATTTCTGTTTAAATGACCCATGGCTTTCTTGGTTATGAAAACCATAAAAATCAAAAATTCTCTTGGTTATTTGCTTTATTAGACCACCAATAGAGAAAAATATGCAACCAGGTGTTAGACACAGGGGTGTGTTGCTGCAGCTCATAATATGCCATAATTTCCCAATAGAAATCATATTTTGCCGGAATCATAACCCAGTGTGATTCAAACTCAAGACTCTGTTAAAGTCATAAGTCAAGATATAATCAAATATTTCCTTTACTGACCTTCTTCCTCTGTTCAAATGCCCCATGTGTGCAGTACATGTATTCAGGAATGTATTGGATCACAGTTAAAAACTCTTGATGGGCAGAACCCAGGGAAAGAAGGGGAAAAGATGATCAAATTGAATTTTAAGGGCTAGGGATACAAAGTTGCATAATACACAATGGCAAAGATCATTGCTTCCTGAAGCCAGGCCACCTGGATTTAAATCCTGACTCAATTACTCCTAAGTATGAAATTGGGCGAGTCACTTAACTTCTCTATGCCCTATTTAACTCATCTGTGTTGGAGATGATAATAACACCTAATTAATAGGTGATTGTGGAGATTAAATGGGTTACTATGTGTTGCCCAGAAGAGTGATTCGCATAGGAAGCAGTGTTAGAAATTATTTGCATTACTACTGTCTGAGTGAATGTATTACGGGATTTATGAAGATATAGTGATAGGCAGGGTTCTGTTTAACGTCTCAGAAGTTGAATAGTAGGAATTACCTACTCCTTTCCATGACAAGAGGACTGTCTTCATTGGTTAGACTCCACGAGATGTCTAATTCAAAATTCTTTGAAATTTTAGGTAAAATCATAGATAAAAGAGTAATAGAAACACTGTAGTCAGCTCTGTTGATTACCTATTTATTTGCCCTTTCTAATGAAGACATGATTTACTTTCAGGTAATGAACTCTCAACTAGGTGGGCATCCATTGTGCTTGGAAGGAATCTGGCCCCAGTTTCTTAATTGGTAGGTTGGATTTGGACAAAAGATGATTCCAATCTCCATCCTTATGTGCAAGCACTTGGCCACTGAGGTTTAAGTTAATCACCATGTGGCACTTCCCTTAATTTTTCCTTTGGGCCTATGAAAACACCTAAGGAAGTTAAAATTGGCTTATTTGAGGGATATTTGCTTGATATTAAGACAGAGTCAAGGAAAGATTAGTCATGTTCTTCCAGTCATTATTGTGTGTGAATAAGACGTCTGAAATTTCCACACCCCCCTAGTTGCTATAAGTGACAATGAAGGTGACACATGGAGGAGGAAAAAGCCAAGAGAACAGAGCACTTACAGAGTGACAACAGATTACTGACTTAGCTGTAGACTTGTTCAGTTATGTAAGTTAACACATTAAAAAAATTAATATTCATTATTTATTTTGAGAGGAGAGAGACACACACAGAGAGAGAGAGAGAGGAGGAGGCAGAGAGAGAAGGAGACACAGAATCCAAAGTAGCTCTAGGCTCTGAGCTGTCAGCACAGAGCCTGACAGGGGGCTCAAACTCACCAACTGTGAGATCATGACCTGAGCTGAAGTCAAACGCTTAACTGACTTAGCCACCCAGGTGCCCTGATAACACCTTTTTTTTTATTGTTCAAAACTGTTTTCTATTTTCTGTTTCTTGCCAATACAAGCATCATAACAAGTATACACACACATTCACACATTCTGTACATTTATATTTCAGGAGAAAATCTTCAGTAGTTTTCCTGCGTTGGCAAATAATAGAGAACTGATGCTAAAAGAAGCTGATTATAATACAAAAATCAATCCGATCCTATATTTGGAAGTTGAGAGGTATGATGTGCTTGGGGGCTGGCTTAATTCAATGGACTCAATTTCTCTCTGATTCTCTGGGGTCTGCTTCTCGGTGTGTGTTGTTCTTATCTTCAGGCTGGTAGTAATACAGCTGGCAGAGTTCCACAGCTTACATTCATTTACCATGATATCCAGGGTAGTAATGATACCTTTCTTTCAAATGAAGGAAAGCTTTTTTACTTAATGGAACTTAGTGAATTTCCATTTGTGTTTTATTAGTCTGAATGGGATCATAGTTTCACCTCTTAGAGGATGGTAATTTACTTAAGCTTTAACCAGTTTTTGACAAGGAGAATGGATGGCCATGATTGGCTTACATTATAAACCAAAGTAAAACCCCAAGGCAAATACTAAAAAAGTCACAGGATTTTCTTAAGTACTTTCAATTTAAAAGTTAATAATAGCTAATATTTATTGAGTATGTTGCATTTTCAGACAGCATTGTAAGGATTTTACATTTATGATGTAATTTATTCCTCACAGCAAAGCTACAATGTAAGTGCGTTTATGTCTCCATTTTACAAAAGAGAAAAACAAGACCAAGTAGGGTCAAATAATTTGACCAGGTTACCCAGTTTGCAAGTGTCATGACACATATCCACATTCCTATCCAACTTCAAAGACCGTGCTTTTAATTACTATATTTTTTTCTATTTCTCATAATAGAAGGAAGATACGATGCAGAACATAATGAATGAGAGTTAATACTTGGACCTTGTCATTTACTGTGAATCCATTTGTTTGAAGTCAACAAATGTTAGCACAGTACAGGCACAACTGGAAGAATTCATGGAAAGCAGAGGATATATGTGTTGTTTGCAGAATAGAGTTGTGAGGACCTGACTATTGCCTATGGTGGAAACTATTCACTACAGAGAACACTCCAGAGCTTCTCTTTGATGGAGTTGTCTTCATTTAGAGAATTTTGCTTCCACTTTTATGAAGTATTAACAGGATGGCTTATTTTTCTTTAAGTTTATTTTTTTATTTTTGAGCAGGGGGGAAGTCAGAGAGAGAGGGAGAGAGAGAGAGAATCCTAAACAGGCTCAGGACTGTCAGCACGGAACCCGACACGGAGCTCGATCTCACGAACTGTGAGATCATGACCTGAGCCAAAAATCAAATGTCTGATGTTTAACTGACTGAGTCACCCGGCACCCGAGGATAGTTTATTTTTTTTAAATAAATATGAACTGAATATTAGAGATCTTCATAGTATATAAAAATACAGAATAACCATGTAATGATATTGACAAAATATCTGTGAGAAAGCTTTTGTTTGATCAACAACTCATTTAATTATTATGTAATGATAAAAACATGTAAAATGATCATTTTGAGAAGGAAATAGAATACTAAGAGATAAAATTATTTCTTTGACTACTAAAAGTGTAATCCATCCATATATCAAAATTTGGGTGAAATCTCACTTTCTCCAAATAAACATACAATAAACACACAGTCGAAGCGGTGCTCTCTTTTCTATAGATATTGTGTGTGTGCCTGCATGTGTGGACGTGTCTCTGTCTATTATTAACTAGGATAAAGGGTGTCCCTCTTAAGAATACTGTATTGGCCCTAAACATAATTTTATCTATTCATTTCCCATGTTTTTATTTTAAACCACTATTACTTTATTTTTAAAAATTTTTAAGTTTACTTATTTTGAGAAGAGAGGGAGAGAGAGAGAGAGTAAAGGAAGGGCAGAGAGAGTGGGAGAGAGAGAATCCCAAGCAGGCTCTGCACTGTTGGCGTGGAGCCTGATGCAGGGCTTGAACTCACAAATTGTGAGATCATGACCTGAGCCGAAAGGAAGAGTCTAGTGTTTAACCAAATGAGTCACTCAGGCGCTGCATAAACCACTATTACTTTATTTTTAAAAAAAAATTTTAATGATTTTTATTTATTTTTTGAGAGAGAGAATAAGCTGGGGAGGGTCAGAGAGAGGGGGGGACAGAGGTTCCGAAGTGGGCTCTGCACTGACAGGCTGACAACAATGAGCCCAATGTGGGACTCGAACTCACGAATCAGAGATCATGACCTGAGCCAAAGTTGGACACTTAACCTTAGCCACCCAGATGCCCCAGACCACTATTACTTTAAATAAAAAATTGTCTGACATGCACTCTATAAAACTGCAGCTTTCTCAGTTCTAAGGCTATTTGTTGGTTTCACGTATGGAAACTAAAGCTATGTAAACTGGGGTATAAACTTAAATAAGGTGAGTTGATATTTTAATGTAATGACAGGATTTCCTGTATACCAACATGGTCTCTAGTGTTAATGATTACTGAGCCCCTTTATTTCATAACTGTTCTTTTAAAAAAATGTTTATTTATTTATTTTTGAGGGAGAGCGCAAGCAGGGGAGGTTCAGAGAGAAAGAGGGAGACACAGAATCTGGAGCAGGCTCCAGGCTCTGAGCTGTCATTGCAGAGCCTGATGCGCGGCTCGAATTCATGAACTGTGAGGTCCCAACTGAGCCACCCAGGCACCATTATTTCACAGTTGTTCTATCTATTGCCTGAGAAAGGAGGATTACTTGTATGGGGTCTCTTTGCCTTTCATTTTCTCTTGACTTTTCAATGGTGTCTGTGGTAGATATTCACAAAGATGTATCACCCAGATCTCCCTTCAAGATAGAAATTGTCATGAGGAGTAGAGTTAGTTCAGGGTCTCCAGCTGTGAAGTCAATACTCTCATGATCTTGAGATTTCAAGCTCAAGTCATGTTTTTCCCAGAAAGTGCACAGACAATGCAAGTCAGAGTATGATGGGAGTACTGGGGTCTGGCCATTTCTGCACAGTCTTTGCCCTGGAGTTCCCCATTTGCATGGCCGATGCTCTCATAGAGCTTCCCTGAAGTCTGAGCCTCTTCCTCCCCAATCTTCCTTCCTCTCCTTTCACAGGTTTTAGACCCATATAATGGCCTGAAGGTCCTCCCACCTGCTCCTGATCCTTTCCCAACCATGGCCCCTAATAAAGCTCTTGCACTTTTGCACCTGTCTCGGCATCAGCTTCCTGAAGAATCCAACCGACATGTAGCAGATGTGAGATTCTTACCTTACTTTCTAGCCTCTTTTTGCAAGTGTTCTCACAAAAAAAACAGGCAAATCCTTAACAGTGAGTAGATTCACTACCAAACCAAAGTTATTTTTTGAGAGAAGATATTATTAATTAATTCACATATTTTTGAGATCTTACTATGCTCCACACTATTCTATGCACTTGGACTATATCAGTGAAATAAGTGATGTGATTAATCATAAATTAATAGAGAAAAGGTATATTGTTCAGGTAAATTTTGGCTACATAACAAAAAATGTACTTTTAGATTATCAGCTCACATTATATTCCAAAATAAGTACTAAATTTCTTAACCAATAAGTGTAAAATAAGAATAAAAATAACCCAGAAAACATAAAACTGAAAATATAAAAGGGCTAGAAGAAAATAGGTGCAAATATGAATCTGTTCTCTATCTGGGAAAGGTCTTTTCTAAACCTAAAAACAATTCATCACAAAAATATACCATCATTAAGCTATAAAAATTTCTCTACTTTGGAAACATGACCATGATTTCTAACTCAAACGGTATCATGTTAACATCTTTAGATACGGAACCACCATTTTCTTCCCAATTGCATTAGTGACATGGGAAAGACTGAAATCCACAGAACAAAGGGGTTTTACAGAAAAATTAATAACTGAATCTATAGGAATTAAGAAAAGCCATAGTCTACCCAATTTTATGTTTTGCGCAGATAGGAAGTTATAAAAAGTACTAAGCTGAGATGAATCTCAGCCTCCCTGGATACTCAGTTCATAACCATTGCTCTCTGCTACTTGGATCTCTATTTACCTTCTCTTTCTCTGTCAGGAAATCCTTACCTAACTTACCTTAGATTACCAAAGGCACCTTCTAAGGAAGACAATAGACGATGTCTCAGAATAATGGATTTTAAATTCATAAAATAATATACAATATGAAATTTTTAGTAGAAAGTTTATTGCCTACTATAGTTTCTAAATAGTGTTCAGAATACATTTTATTTTGAAATATGTACAACTGAAATATCATAGGAATATATCTCTAATTTCTATTGGTGGTAAGGTCATGGTTACACTATTACTGCTCTGTGTCTAAAGCCATGTTTATAACCAACGCAAGTGCCGCATTTTAGCTGGAGGCCAGCAAAAATAAATATGTAGTTTATTTGCATAGAAACCATAGCCCTTGAGAATTCTTTCTGGAAATAGAGCCCCAACCTCAGAAATGATCTGAAAAGAAGTAGGATTGCTCTGGCAACAGTGCGATGTTTTTTGGGATGCATAGTTTGCATGAAGAAAGCACTATGGACAAGATGGAATCAAGGCAAAATCTGATGGCAAACTGTGCTCGTGAATTATATATTTCCTGTACTCTCACAGCCTTAGTATCAGAAGTATCAGAAAACTGAGCAATGGGAGTAGTGGGAAAATGCCACTATAATATAAAAGAAATCACCTCAGCAAAAAATATGATGGCAAAGGAAACTAGTTTAGGAATAACACATATCAATATTTTTGAAATGCAAGGGCAAAAAGAATGTTCTTTCAGTATCAAAACAAAACAATACACACACACACACACACACACACACACACACACACCACACAACTGGCTGATTGCTTGCAGAGACTAGGTAGACTTAGACTGTGTCACACAAATTAGGAAAACAGAATAGAGTACCATTTAACAGTGTGGAGGCAAAGTTGTCACTGAAGGCATGAATATCTTGACAGATTTTCTCTCATAAGTGAAAGTAACAGAAAGACAAAAAATCATTTGAATATATAATTAAAAAAATAAGAATAATGATAAAATTAATAAATAGTACAACAAAGGAAAAATATTAAAATTAAAAATTGAAGGATAGCACTAAATTGAGTTAAACAAGAGAAAAAATTATTTATAATCACTTACTATAATTTATATTTATATAATTATTGATAACATCATAATAATTATAGATATTTTAAATATGAACACATTAAAAAACTTTAATACTTAAATATTATTCTTTAAAATACCAATGTTAATCTAGGGGTGCCTGGGTGGCTTGGTCAGTTAAGCATCAGACTTTGGCTCAGGTCATGATCCCAGGGTTGGAACCCCCTGTTGAGCTTGGTGCTGACAGCTGAGAGCCTGGAGCCTGCTTGGAATTCTGTGTCTCCCTCTCTCTCTCTGCCCCTCCCCCACTCTCTTTCTCTCAAAAAGTGAATAAATGTTAAAAAATTTTTTTTAATAAATAAGTAAAATACCAATGATAATCTAGATCTAAAATGCCTGATTAAATTAGCTAAACATATACCTTGAAGTATTTATACTGAGAATTGGGAAGGGAAAGAAGAGAGAAAGTAAGCATCCGCTCTACTCTCAATATTAAAAAGGAGGTATCTAAAATGCTGCTTGACAGAAATCTGTGATTGATAAAATCAGAAACAAAGTAGAACAAAAAAGCATTAAGGAAGACATGAGTGACTTGTAAAAATAGGAGATTCAATAATAAAATGTCAGTAGATAAGCCAGTCAGAGAAAGACAAATCACATGTAATGTCACTCATATGTGGAACTTAAGAACCAAAACAGATGAACAGAGCAGAAGGGGAAAAAAAAAGAGAGGGAAGCAAACCGTAAGAGACTCAACTATAGAGAACAAACTGAGAGTTGATGGAGGGGAGGTGGATGGGGGATGGGCTAATTGGGTGATGGGTAGTAAGGAGGGCATTTGTGAGGAGCACTGGGTGTTGTATGCAAGTGATGAATCACTAAATTCTACTTCTAAAACAAATATTACCTTATTTGTTAACTAACTAGAATTTAAATAAAGCCTTGAAATAATAAAAAAAAAAAAAGTAGAGAAATCAAAGCAAGCCTCATTCAATAGGACACCACTAACAGAATATTGATTACAGGTCTGAGCATGATGAAAAAAAAATTGCTTAAGTGTAGGTTACAATAGAACAAAGCATGTTAAAACTGAGAGGAAAAAGAAAACCTTACTTGCTTCTCCTACTTTAAAGCTCATCGAAAACAACAAAAAGTAATAATAAAAGAAAAGAGTGGGGGAATACCTCATTAGTGATATAAAAAGACGGCCATAACCTCAAACCACAAAACACGGGGCATACTTGCCAAAGCTGTAAATCCTGGACTAAGACAAGGAACATGCTGCGAGTTGACATTCGTTGTCTTTAGACTTTAGCAAAGCGCATACTCTCCAAAAGTATCGCCTTCGTGAAAGGCATAAACCACCAGAGTTTAGTTCCAGTTCAGTGTTGATCACAGGTTTTATGTGGAATGTCCAGAAAGAAGCCCAGTTCAAATGACTAGGCAGGGATGCTAAGAATAATCAAGCTGATAAGTAATTTATTTTATTTAGGATTTGGTTTCCTAGCTCAAGAAAACTATAAGGAGTGAAATAGAGTAAAAGAAGGAGAAGAGCCAGACCACAAGACCCAGGACCTGAGCCTGAATAGCAATTGCTGTGAGGCCCATGAGTCTCTTGGACAAAACTTGAGGGTAGTTATGCCTCTAGAATAAAGAATGTGGTCAGATACAAAGAAAATAGAAGAGGGTGTGTGTTCCAGAAAATAAGTGCTCTCTGTTCCATATCCAACTGCATCTCCCTCTACTGTAGTTTGCTGAAAACCAATGCCCAACCAAAGTGAGTTTTAATTGAAAATAAACCAATAAAGTTCCTATACGTAAAAACTGTCAATACAAAGGAATAGGCACATAATAAAAAGATAAATATTGTGCTCTTCAAAAATAATCTTTCCATCAAAATATAGAAAGGTATTATAAATTTCTTTTAAATTCTCAAAATAATGAAAGATAATATTATCTTTCTAAAGAAGCAAAGGAATGAGAGATAGAAGTTTTAAGACCTCAGAAGAAGACCGTAGATCAGTACAAATGAAAATCTTGAGAAAAGACCATTGGGAAGAAGTGGAAGGAAATTAAAAATACCAAAGGTAATATAGAAGAAAAAAGAGTGAATAAAAATGACTGAAAAGAATGTCAGAAATATGTGGATAGATTTGAGCCAAAGCTCATAACAAAAGGAAAATGGCAGCTAATTAAAAAAGTTTATAAAAAATTAAAAGTATGGTAACAAAGGACATCTGGGCCACACATGACTAGTGGTTTTCAGAAGAGAATGTATCAAACACAAAATCTATTTGAATATATAAGAGGAGAGCATTTTGAATTAAAAAAGACTGGAATCTGTAGACTTACAAAGCATACTATTTAGCAGGGAAGATTTACAGAGAACAATAAACATTAGACATTATCTTGAGGGTTTAATGTCACTAATAATTGGCATCAGACAGAAAAGGAACAGCTTCGTATACCAGAGGCAGTGCATTCCAACCAGTATATAATGTCCAAAAATTTTGAGAGAAAAATAATATAACCCTAGATTTTTTTCTTAAATTTCATTAAGTATAACAGCAACAGATAGATGACTACAAGGGTCAAAGAACTTCAGCAAATTTGATGCCAGACAAACAAACAAAATTATTCCATGACAACCAATATCAAGATGTGAAGACTATAGAAAGTACTTTGAAGGGGTGGAAAGAGAAGTTGTAGGGATTATTAATTCTAATAATCTATGTGAAGGGCATAGGGGGTCTTCATTTTACTGTTCTTGGATCCTATATGTGAATTTCAAATTTTTCAAAAGAACAAGTTGTAAAAAAGCATGAAAAATCATTTGTTGTTTAAATAAAACTCCAGAGATGCCTGGGTGGCTCTGTTGGTTAACTGTCCAACTCTTGATCTTAGCTCAGGTCTTGAACTCAGGGGCATGAGTTCAAGCCCTGCATTGGGCTTCCTGCTGGGTGTGAAGCCTACTTAAAAAAATAAACAAACAAAAATGAAAGAAAGAAAGAAGGAAAGAAAGGAAGGAAGGAAGGAAGGAAGGAAGGAAGGAAGGAAGAAATCTCCAATAACTTCATGTTTTCATTATCTTTTTTTAATCTTCAAAGGGATATAATAAGAAATAATATCACTTTTTGTAAAGAAACTATTGCCTGAATTTTAGAAATTCTACCAGTTTTATGGCAATTTTGTGCTTATATTCAAAAAGCAAAATTTTTAACACTTGAATTTTATTAACCCTAGAGCACATCTCTAAACTAAATCTCTCTATTTTTTTTTCTTGCTAGAGAGTTATCTGAATAACGTTGCTCAAACATGAATGTTTCTAATCATTAGAATTTAGGTGATTAAAAAAAAACCTTACCCTTCTCACATTCTTGGAAATCAAGACTTTTTTAAATTAAATAATTAGCAAGTAAAAGACTATATATAAATATTTTTCAGAAACATGCTAGTAGTGAGAGGATACATCTTTTAGACTTTGAAACGTATACATATGATTCAGAAAGTAGCTTTATGGACACTTCTTCAAACACTATAGAATATACCTTATTTTCAATTAGCTGAAAAGTTACTTGCAAAAAATATCTTTTGCCAAAAAGTAAAACTGAAATTATAAACATCAGATTTAATATGACCAAAAAAATTCAGGAAAAATTATCACAAACATGACAAGAAATGGGTTTTCTTAACATATCATAAAGAAAGTGTATATATTTGCTAATTAAGAACCTAGGACATGAATAGAAAGTGTTAGAATAATAAGAGAATAATCATTAAATAAGAGAATAATCATTAAACATTTTATAAACTTTATAGAACCTAAAGAAATTGAAGATAAAAATAATGACGCAACACCTTCGACTTTCAAGCTTGGGCTATTTTAAAGTGAGAATTCTTGTTTTAAGAGTGGGGTTAGAAAAACGATCCTCATTGCTTTCTTATAAGTTGGAACACTGGAACTATGTTACGGAAAAAATTTTTCCAGTATAATCAATTCTTTTAAAAAATGGTCTTTCTTAAAATGTGTTCCAAAAATTTGACTTCTAGGAATTTATCCTCAGGAAAAAGAGATTCTGGCAATAATACCAAAACTGTAGGCAGCATCCACGGTATGACACAGTGGTGAAGAGACAGACTCCAGACAAAGACTGCCTGAGTGCGAATCTTATTACTGCCACTTACTGGGTATATGACCTTAACCTCTCTGTGCTCCAGTCGCTCATCTGCAAACTAAGGATAATTATAGCCACAGGGTTGTTACAAGGATTAAATGAGCCCATATAAAAATGTGACCAGGGGACACCTGGGTGGCTCAGTTGGTTAAGTACCAATGACTTTGACTCAGGTCATGATCTCACGGTTTATGAGTTTGAGCCCCCATCGGGTTCCCTGCTGTCAGCACAGAGCCCGCTTATGATCCTCTATCTCCCTCTCTCTTTCTGTCCCTCCCTTGCTCACGCTCTCAAAAAGAAATAAACATTTAAAAAATTATGATGTAAAGTATTTAAAAAGGTATAAATACATTTAAAACATAAAATATTTAAAACATAAAAACACTTAAAATATACAAACATTTAAAAAAGAATGACTGTAAACTGTTACATGCAAATATCCCATAATAGTGGTATTCATAACAGCAAACACTATGACAATACAAACCCAAATATCTAAAAATAATAGAATGATGAAATAAATCATAATCTACATATAGAATTATGAAACCACTCTAAGATTTTTCTTGACATGAGTAAATGTCCATCTATAGATACTACTAAGGGATTAAGGCAGATTATAAAAGTTACCAAAAGCAAGGCTTCAATTAGTCCTCAGATTAGGTAAATATTACAAAATGTTTATAGGAATCTAATGGATTATGCCTAATTTGTTCTCCATGTTAATTGCATTTTGGGAATTTACACCTGTACCAAATTTTTATGTTGAGAATATATTGATTTAATAATTGAAAATTAACAATGTAAAACCAAATCACTCTTGAAATACACAGTAGCTGCTTCCTAATCTAAAATGTATTTTTCTGGAATTTAATGACTCATGAATAATTAATTCTTGGCTACATTTTAATTTTAGAACTTAATCAGATAACAAATACCTTTTGGAATATTTATGCTAATGGATTTATTTTTCTTTTCAGTGTTGTGCAAATTTATTAGCAGAATGAATCTGGAAGGTTGATAGGATTATCAGGCAAAACTCTCTCTGGTTTCTTACAGGGTTGCTACCTTCTTTACCACCTGCTCTGAATATACTTATAAACATCAAAAATAAAAACTCTACTGAAAGAGATTTTCTAATTCTATACCTGAGAAGAAAGAATCAGCACGAGAGAGGATAGAAACAATATGCAATCTGTGGCCAGAACACAAACAAAAGTTAAGGCGAAATTTCAACTATTTCCCGTCTGTTTGTTATCTCAGGTGCAAAACAACAGGAGCCATCAATTTTAATTGAGAAATGAAAACTACTTACTTTCATGTTGAGAACATATCTAATATAATATGTCAAAACAACATTAAGAGAGGGAAAAAGAAAAAAAGAGAAATAGGGAATATTTTCCTTCATGTACGATAATATAAATGTTAGATGAGAAAAATGTTAGCTAAATCAATATCAGAAAGTGCTATCTCCTTTTATTTTAAAATTTGTATTATAGCTGTAAAAGCCTAGCAAGAAGGATACTCTAGCTTGCTTTGAACAGACTTAGGGTAAAGAGTCTACATTTCTTTCTACTCAGTCTAGGCCATAAACTTTACTTATAACGATTTCTTATTGTTTTAGAACTCTGATAAGCTGTTACAAATACAAATCTGTCCACGTATTGTGATAGAAATCATAGAGCAATACTTCTCTTTCAAATGGCATCTAGTGACCACCCCCTGAAAAAGCCGCACTTGAACTTTGCACTGAAATATCATAACGAGGTCACATCTTCAAGCTAATGACTTCCAGGCAAGCTAATTGCAGATTATGAGAGGAGATACCATTTAAAATATAAGGGGAGTTGTTTGGAATGGTTTTTAATGTCTGACTGGGCTTTACTTCATGGCAAATTAAAACCTTAAAAAGACATGAAAGGAGAGACAAAACATAGGTACAATTTTCTCCTCATTGACTCGAAACAAAGCTTTGTGGCTGTGAAAAAACTTGGTTGCTACTTCTCTACCATAAGTGAATTCCTCCTATGTATGGTGACAGTTCATAATCTCTCTTCACCTGAAGCAGTAAATAGGCAGAATGGTGATAGTACTATCTAATAAACATTTGGTAGTCTATGGAAAGAGAAGATAATTTTCTATAAATAATCTTCTTTTTTCTTTTTTAAAATTTTTTTTTTAACGTTTATTTATTTTTGAGACAGAGAGAGACAGAGCATGAACGGGGGAGGGGCAGAGAGAGAGGGAGACACAGAATCCGAAACAGGCTCCAGGCTCCGAGCCATCAGCCCAGAGCCTGATGCGGGGCTCGAACTCACGGACCGAGAGATCCTGACCTGAGCCGAAGTCGGACGCTTAACCGACTGAGCCACCCAGGCGCCCCTATAAATAATCTTCTTATCTTTTAGATAAAAGTCTGTAAAATATAAATGTTATCTTTGTACTTTTGTTTATTTATTTAAGTTTATTTATTTATTTTGAGAGAGAGAGAGAGAGAATGAGCGGGATGAGTGGGGGAGGGGCAGAGATAGTGGAAGAGAGAGAATCCCAAGCAGGCTTCAGTATGGAGCCTGATGTGGGGCTCGATCTCATGACCATGAGTTCACTACCTGTGCTGCAATCAAGAGTCATAGTTTCACTGACCGAACTATCCAAGTACCCCTTATCTTTGTATTTTTAGATAAAAATCATACATCTATAAAACAAGAACAAAATGCTCTCCAGCATGGTAATACAAAGAACAAAAAAGAAGTTCATGGATATTACTAATAGAAAAATAACTCTGTAAGAAAGTTAGAAGATTAAACTGAGAACATCTCCTAGAAAGTAGAGGAAAATTATAAAATGATAAAAAATAAGAGGAAAAAACTAAGAACACGTTCACAGGTACAGGTTCACAGGTACAACATCTGAAAAACAGGAGTTTAGGTAAAAGAGAACAGAAGGAAGAACACCATTAACACATTCAACACCTCCATTCCTAGAGACATAAATTTGAAGAGGCCAGCATCATTCCATACACAATGAATGAAGAATAACCACAAAGCTACATTATTGTACAATCAGGACCAATGAAAAAGAGAAGATCTTGCAAACTTGCTGCTCTGATCTGAATGTTTGTGTCCTTCCAAAATCCATATGCTGAAAACCTAATGCCCTATGGTATTAGAAGGGGGGGTGGCTTTGGGAGGCAATTAGGTCATGAGGGTGGAACTCTCATGACTGGGATTCGTGCCATATGAAAAGGTCCCATCATGCTCCCTCATGCCTTCTGCATGTGAGGATACAACACAGAAGTTTGCAACCCAGAAGAGGGTCCTCATTTGACCCCGCTTTCACACTGATAGCAGACAGTCAGCCTCCAGAACTGTAAGAACTAAATTTCTGTTTTTAAAAGTTACCCAGTCTTGGTATTTTGTTATTGAAGCCCAAAGAGAACTGAGATACTTCTGGAAGGAGAGAAATTTTTATGGTAATAGAAGGTTTTTGTCATCTAAATCTTGGGGAACAGAAAGTTTTTCAACCTAGAACCTAAAATTAGGTGACTGACCAGTCATGTTAGAAAGTAAAGTATACATAACTGCTGACATAAGATAGTCTAAACATCACAGACTTGAATAAGCAGAACAAGAAAGAGGCTGACGTAAGATATAGGGTTGAGACACCCCCCCCAACAGATGTGATAACATTGCTAATCTTATTTCACTCTAGCAAAATATTCATAATCGTTTCTATAATATACTCAGGGTGGAAATTGAGAAACAGCTGAAAATGGGTCTAGTTCTTTAGCAATGATTTTTAAACATAATTTCTTCTAATCACAAGCCTACTGTTTGATTTACCCAATACTTAATTATATGACTCCACATAGAAATCTTTGGAACAGTATGCAGCATTTTTACGTTTTAAGTTCTCTTGATGTTCAAATTAGATTTGCTTTTCAGGAGTCTGGCCCCTTTTGAAAAAAAAAAATTTCTAAGCCATCTTGCACATTCTATAAACTGCTAAATTACTCACGAAAATTCTCATTTATAAAGTTTTGAGTCCAGCTGTTTTCCATTGTCATGTTTCATGTACAAACTTGCTTACAAGGCACTAAAATAGAACGATGTGACTCATAAGGAAATGGTTGGGTTTTTTGTTTGTTTGGTTTGTTTTGTTTTCTTTATTTTGTATTCTGAAGATTGTTCGAACATAATCATTGAACAGTACCACCCTATTTTCTTAGAGAAGGAAGACAAATTTATAAAGTTACACAGTTTGTGTGAATTTCTGATTGGGCACAGTTTTACTGACAAGACTCTAAAACATGTAAAACTTTCATACCCTTCAGCATCAACTTCTTTCCTGCAATCTACAATAGCAAATGTTTCTTGAGACGGTCTGTGTTAACCTGAATATTGATTGCTTGTCTGTTGCTCCATCGTTTCCAAGAACTGTTGAACTGTTACATAGCTCCATCCTTTACTTGTGAATAGAAGTTACTGTCACAGCACCCTCAAGAAAGACCTTGCCATCCAGTTTCAAGGAGGGCAGTTAGCTGACATCTGTACAGCTGTTAGCACCTTGAGGATTTGTCTCAACTTTTGAGCCAAAGCCAAGAGCGGCCCCAGCCAATGTCCAAGCACAATGAAGCTAGCAGGGTCTGGCAATTTCTGCAGTGAGATTTATCTGACACGCAATCTTTGCTCCAGAGCTCCCCCTTTGGGTTGGCTAAGTATTTGTCATAAATGCATGATGGTCTGAAACTCCCTGCCTAATCCTTCTCCCTCTGATCTCAGATGTTACCTTTCAAGAAATCTGTTATACTTCTCACTCCATTTCAGCATCTGACCAGAGATTATTATAGACTCCATATATCCAATACCAAAAATGTACTTCTGAAACTTATTTGCACAGTTGATGATGTGAGAAGAAAGAACTCTGGACTTGGAGCCAGAGGATATGGGTTTAAGTCTTGTTTCCTACGTTTTCCACGTGTGTAACTAGTGAAATTACTTAACGTCTCTAATGAGTAGCATCTTCATCAGTAAAACAAGCATCTCGATCCCTTCAATGTCAGATGATTGCTTGAGCCTAAAATGAAAACATGCCTGTGATGGGGTGTGAGAAATTCTGTAATTCAGGGACTTACTAAATTAAGTAAATGATCATCAAGCTATAACTTTGTGTTTAAAAATCTCACTATCATCCCATCCTCTGTCAATATTACTGTCCTTAAGGTGTCAGAGAAATGGTCAAATTCACATGAATGTACCTGAAAGAAACTCTGGTCTTTCAAAACATAATGGATATATTCTCATATCACCATTTGTGCAAAACTGTTTAAGCAGAGTAGCTAAGTGCTGAGAAATCATATATGAATAACAAGTGATTTCTACCCTCACATTTTTCCAAGTCCAGTGAAGAAGTCTGCAATGTAAACAAATAGTCACAGCAAAAATGCAAGAAGCAAATATATATAAGCTACCATGATAGCACAGGGAAGGGTTGATAATTAACTGTCTTTCAGGGATCAGGGGTGATTATTTAGTGGAAGTGATAGTTAATCTTAATGTGAAAGCTAAATAGACATTCACCAGCCCAATAAAACTGGAGGAAAACTGGAAAGTGCATTCCAGGTAGATGAACTGGCATTTGTGGGGCCTGGGGGTACAAAAGAGCAAAGTTCTTTTAGTAATGCAATTGGTTATATTTGTAATGTTGATATATATGCTGTTTGTGTAGGACAGAGGAACAGGAGAACCTGGGAGAGATGGGAGTGAAACAAAGCAGTGAGGTCATGAGGGGTCTTGTATTTGACACTTAGAGCTTTGACTTTAGTGAAGTGGGAAGTAGAGAGCAGTATTTTTAGAAGTAAGAGATAAAATCAGCTTCTTTATACTGAAGAAATTTCATTCTGACAGTAGTCTATAGATTGGGTATAAGTGGAGGATAAAGAGGGGTCGAGATTATAATAGTGGTTAAGGTGTAAAATTAAATACTGGCAGTGGTGATTGTTCCATGCACAAAAGATAAATGGCGACAGCAATGGCATGTATTGGTTACTAATTGGATGTAGGGTAGAGAGTGGTATACTGCAGAAAAGGATCCTGATTTCCAGCTTAGGGGAGTAGGTTGTGAAAATGCAGAACAGAGGAGATAGCTTTTACTTTTATTTTTAGAAGTATGGTTTAGAGTTCAGTTCTGGATATAATGAGTCTGAGTTGTCCCTAAGATATTCTGAGTTGTGCAGTGAGATTAATTTCTTTTTTTTTAAGTTTATTTATGTATTTTGAGAGAAAGAGAGAGAGAGGGTGGGACGGGCAGAGAGAGAGGGAGAGAGAGAATCCCAAGCAGGCTCTGCACTCTTAGTGAGGGGCTCAGATTCATGGACTGAAAGATCACGACCCAGTGGAAACCAAGAGTCAGAAGCTTAACTGACTGAGCCACCCAGGTGCCCCAGTAAGATTTCTTTCTACAGCTCAGGAGGTTTTCTGGGCACCAGCCTAGGTGGGAGCCTGGGAAAGATGCAGGGGGCAACAGTACGTACGGAAGAGCTAGTTAAAGCCATAGGAGCTACCAGTTTGTCTGGGGGAGGGGGAGGCAGATTGGGGGATAAACAGGAATTTGGATGTCTCCATGAAAGGAGAATTAAAAGAAAAGACCCATTTGTAACACAAATTGAAAGAAGTTCCATTTTTTCCACATAGCAAAACTAATTTGAGAGTTTATTTCTGCCCTTTTACTCAATGTGAAAATTCAATTATATGAGTAGGAAAAAAATCCTCGTATTTAATGATACATTTCATTGAGCTCACTGTTTTCTTCCACCATAAATTTTGACATAAAAAGAAATGTAAGTAATCTTATGTTCCCCAGTTTAAGGTTTAAAGGTAAACTTCTGGCGAGGATAGATAGCCTCTAGCTAAGCCCTAGAGCAAACTCCTAACAGATGATTGGCAGTGGCCTTCAGAATTCACTTCCAGCTTTGTCACTAACACTTCCTCCAGAGGAGCCATTCTCGAACCCAATGGAAGCAGAAGTGCTTTTGTCACCATGCTTTCCTCTTTGTTTTGCAATGAGAACAAAAAGAGAAAATACAGTATTACTCTTCTCTATTGAGAATAAGTGTCTATCTGGGAGAAAGTAAATCCACTTTGAAATAAAACAATTAAGACATAATTATCTGTACCTATATGACTTCCTTTGGGTCTTTCAGGTTCATACCACATGAGCACATGTAGCTTAACTGCCTTTACTTTGAACTTTGCTATGGTGAACATCAGACACTTAACTGTATTATGCCTTAAAACTCATTGAGTACATCACTAACGTACTCTTAATTTTTAGTTACTAGCATTTATAGTTACTTTGCATTTAAAGTCATCATTTAAATCGATTCAAAGTGAAGGTGTTATTACAATAATCTCTTTCAATATATGCTAGATGTCCATCTCCATTTAACTAATAGTAGGAAGCACTGAGTTACTCTGACCACAATCTATTTACTAGGGGCTTCTAAAACATAAAACTATACATTTTATATCTTTTGTTTCTGCCAAATTGCCAGCATTATTTTAAAATCTATTTGCTGTATTATCTACTCTTTTTTGTGCTTAATTTATGGACAAATTCAGTAATGTTCTGGGCCAATGGCAAGGTCTTTTGTCCCCAGTCTTTTTTTTTTTTTTTTTAAATTAATACTTTATTATTATTTTTTTTTTTAATTTATTTTTGGGACAGAGAGAGACAGAGCATGAACGGGGGAGGGGCAGAGAGAGAGGGAGACACAGAATCGGAAACAGGCTCCAGGCTCCGAGCCATCAGCCCAGAGCCTGACGCGGGGCTCGAACTCACAGACCGCGAGATCGTGACCTGGCTGAAGTCGGACGCTTAACCGACTGCGCCACCCAGGCGCCCCTTTTGTCCCCAGTCTTGAGGTGTTCCACTGCTGGAAAGAAATTAAGATGAAATAAGATAAAAGTATTCTACTCAGATACAGAGAAATGTAATTTGTATTTAATTATCTTTTGCATTGACTTCTCAGGAACAGTGAAAGATGAGCAGACCTTAACATACCAGTCTAAAAAGATGCTGATTTAAAAAGAAGTATCCTATTAGTGTTGATATGTGACATTTCTGTCAATGTTTCTATGTTGTTTTGAAGTTCTTTTTTAATAAACATTCTGGAATAATGGGAAGAAAAATAAAGATACTTTGGGGAGTGGGAGGGATGCTTTGAACATCATCCCATTCCATATTCTCAATATCTCTTCAAGTATGACCTACATCATTTATGAATGAGATAATATGAAGAAGAAAAAAATCTCTTTGATCACTTAAGTCTGTCTTTCAAGTGTCTGTAGGAAGCATGGTGGCCTTGCCCTACACATCTTGTTCACAGTGAATAAACAAACAGGGACATATACCAGATAGTTTATCTTTTACAATTTCTTTCTTGGTTTCAACCTAATCAAAACACACATCACCATAAAAATGTCACAATAACCGTTTAGAAAGTTTGATTAATTTATTTTTCAGTAAGATTCCCAGATGTATGACTCATGAGGAAAAAAAACCTATTGCATGAGAACATTCAGGGAGTAGACATAATTGCTAGAGTTTTGTTTAAGTATCAAGTTAGTTGTAAAACACTTTGTAATCTAAAGGTCAGGTACTTAGGGAAAGTTTTTCAGGTGAAATATTAGTTTTAAGGGGACTTTGATGTAAATGTCCTGTAAGTATACATTTTTTAAAAGACCATCTGAACATTTAATAGCCTGTTAATTATCAAGATATACTTTAAACTATACTTTAAAAGTCAGATCATGTTTGGTCATTGAAAAATGACTTACAATATAAATACATGTAAAAATAAAGCAAAATAACTAAAGCACTTAAATTATCCTTTTTTTAAATGTAATTTTTATGTTTCTGAACATTTAGGTAAACCAAACTATTTACCTCCCCCCTCCTTCAAAGAGTTGATGTCATATTAACTGGTGAGAAGAACTAAAACATCAAATATCAATGCAAGAGTATATATTTCTGTGCTAGAAGAAACAGAATCAACAAGAATGATGGCCAGACTGTATGGAATCAATTATACCTGGCAATAAAACTAAAAGGAGACTGTTTCTTTTGTGAAATATTTTCCACATTGGTTCCAGCCATTTCTGCATCATTAGTAACATCTGTGACAAAAAAAAAATTGGTTAAAGCAAGGAAGGAGAGAAAGAGGAGAGAGAGAGAGAGAGAGAGATAGAGAGAGAGAGAAGCTGTGACTAATACATTTTCTGACTTCATCTCCACTTTGCCCTGTGGTATTTTCCAGTAACATAAAATCATAAAGGAAGCTGGGGGAGTCTACATATATATAATTTTTTCTGCAGTATATATTCAATTTATCTGCAATAAATTATGCAATGAATCTACTAAATACAATTACATTTTCACTCGCTTTATAGGGTGGGGAGGGTTAACAGTCCCTTGGGTGATTTGTTTCCTTACAGGGGGCTAAGTGGACATGACCACTTAACTCCTCACTCCTGTTTGGCGCACTTTGTGTAGCAACTACTCCTGCTGAGAACCTGTACCATGGTCAGCAGATATAAATTGTATTTTACTGAAACATTTCTATCAAGATAATGTTTTCAATGCTCACCTTACTTACATAGGCAATTAGTTCTTCGTGGGAGTAAATGTTATGACTTGTCCTGCAAGTAAAAGATATTTTCTTTTCTTTTGAGGCAAGGCGAATCTTAGTTGGTCATCCACCCCGTGAGCCTGGATTTTGGTGTAGTCATGTGGACAGAGAATTCCAGTGAGAGTCCCATCTGACTGACAAAGAGTATTTTGCCCCATGCTAAATGGCTGGATGTTTTCTTTAAAAATATTATTTCAACTGTAACCTTTCAAGGTACCTGCACTAATGTTTCAAGAAAGCATGGCTTTCTCCAAGGATTTCACAAAAGAACAGCACAAAGCATGTTCAGATTTAATTTATGTATCATGATTTTAGTTCCTACTATGTGCCAGGTAGACAGTTTAATGCAGAGGTTAAAAAAATAAAGAAACCATAAAATTTTAACGAAGAACTCAAAATGTAAAATAAGCTTCCATCTGGAACAAAATAAGAAATACCTGTGGGGTGCCTGGGTGGCTCAGTCAGTTAAACATCTGACTCTTGATTTCAGCTCCAGTCATGATCTCACAGTTTTGTGAGTTCAAGCCCCACATAGGGTTCTGTGCTGGCAGCAAGGAGCCTGCTTGGAATCCTCTGTCTCCCTCTCTCTCTCTCTGCCCCTCTGACACTTGCACTGCCTCTGTCTCTCTCAAAATAAATAAACTTTAAAAAATTGTTTTAAAAAGAGAAATACCTGAGAGTGTGCTTGGCTTTATATTTAGCGGCCTATACAATGTCATGCAAAACCTATTGCTAAAATTAATACCTTAATTTTGAGGTGAACAGTTCTTTGTTCTGGAACATTTCAAGCAGTTCAGAGTGAGCTAAGTGTTTTTTTTTTTAATTTCTTAAATTTTATTTATTTATTTTGAGAAAGAGAGAGAGAGAGAAAGAGGCAGAGAGAAAGGGAGAGAGAATATCAAGCAGGCTTCATGCTGTCATCAAGGAGCCTGATGCTGAGCTCCACCTCACTAAACATGAGATCATGACCTTCACCAATATCAAGAGTCTGAGCTTAACCAACTGAGCCACCCAGGCACCCCTAAAGTGGTTTATTAGATTAAAGATTTCATATCTTAAGCAGTCAATCTTTTCAAAGGTTAACTTGGATTCTACATCATGTATCTGGGCTACTTCCAGGCAATGGAAACTAGAAAGATTCTTCTTATTTGAAGACTTATTAATATGGGGGAGCAACTGTGGCAAAGAGATGGAACTGACAAATTAGGGCTGGTCTGCACTGGCCCCCAGTACATCGTGAGAAGATCCTCATCCTGTGTTCTCATGGGGGAAACATGGCAGTATTCATGAGAAACACATGTATAGACATAATATTTACTCAGTGACTTATCCTCATGGACTCTCAGGCTATATGTAGGGTATCTGACAAATTGTAGGAAAGTTACATTAAAAAAACTTTTAATTGTTGTGAGACGTAAATCTGTACTATTTAACAAATTCTGTCATTTGCCTCTAAGTAAGAATGATTGTAGATGGGTATGAGGCTAAGATGAAAAAGCAGTCATTGAAGAATTCCATTTTTGCAGGAATTCTTTGCTAACCACCTACTAGAACCTTCTTGAATTATTCGATAAAAACTGAAAACCTAATAAATATCTTAATTTCTTAAATGTCAGACTATGAATGTTAATAGAATGTGCAGGTAATAAGTCTAAAGGACTTATTGATCAGGACTGCTATGGCTGAACTTGAATAATTTGGAATAAAGCATGTATGTACTGGCCTGAAGCATTACAATTTAAGAAATCTGCTAACACTGGGTTAGTTGAAAGATATCTTGAGGCTTTCCACTTATAGAAATAATCTCATATCACTCTATGTAAACAATATTTTTCTTTGATCTGCACTCTGTACTTAAATGCGTTCCTCTGGTATTTCAAATATGCAAGCATGTTAATCTGCTGAATAGTATTAAAAAAACTCAGATAAATTCATCTGTTCTAACCAATACACATTAAAATTCATTCTCATTTTCTAATGCATAGAACACTGACTATTTTTCTCTTCTGTTAAAATTAAACATTTTAAAACATTGACTATTTTTCTCTTCTATTAAATTCAAGGAATAGTTTCTCCATCTCCCTCAACAGGCTAATAATGGTTGATCCATTCTTAAGAAATGAAAAGGAAATCCTAACTTCTCAGAGCCTAACATCTGCAGTAAACATTATAACAAATCTTCTCTATTCATTAGAATTTTTTCATTTTTTAATATCTATGTATTGGTATTTAAAAAAATATATCCCTCTGTTTTACCCAATCACAGTGATGTTTTGAAATATGGATATTGGGGCACCCGGGTGGCACAGTCGGTTAAGCATCTGACTCTTGATCTCAGCTCAGGTCATGATCTCTTGGCTTGTGAGTTCAAGCCCTGCATCAGGCTGTGCGCTGATGGCATGGACCCTGCTTAGATTCTGTCTCTCCTTCTCTCTGCTCCTCTCGCACTTGTGCTCACTCTCTCTCAAAATAAATAAATAAACTTAAAAATGTTAAAAACCCCAGAAATATAGATATTGAATATATATATTTTTGATATCCCAGGGTGATTTTAGAGTAAAAATTTCCAAGGCTTACTATACTTAAAACTTGAACTTGACTTTTAAAATCTTACTATAATATGTAACTTTTATTCTGAGTTTTTAATGGCAAAACACCAAAAACCTTCTGCATGTTAGTTCTAGATTTTGGAATACTGATACAACAGATCATAACATAATCATAACACACACAGAAGACAGACTTTCTATTTTTTTGTTCTAGGAATATGGGCTTTTCCTATGCACAGGCATGATAGGAATTTATGCCCTTCATTTTCCTAAAGGAATATGCCAGGGGACAGATAATAGAGGGAAAATGCCCGGGTCTTTCTTTCTTCTTTCTTTCTTTTTCCTTCTTTCCTTCCTTCTTTCTTTCTGTTACTAAGCAAAAGAAATGAAGACTTAGTTGCTAGAGGCTATTTCTTGGTCCTGGTATTTCATTGTCCTGGGACAACAGGACAGATACACTAGAGTCATCACTGGCTTGTCTAATGCCTGCATTAGTACCAGAACTCAGCCTAACTCACTCAATCTCTCATTCTGTGCCTTTTTATCCATCCAACCGCTATTTATTGCACAAATAGTATGTATACCCTGTTGCTGGAAATATCAAGATGAAAAAGCACATGTGCTTAATCTAATTGGCTTACATTCAGGGGGATAGTTTACAAATAAACCAGTACAGTTGTAATGCCCACATGGAAAGCTGGTATTTTACCCACCACTACTTAGAGGCTGGGCTCAATACATTCTCATGTGTCAACCTTTTCATCATCATCACCAAAGCAATTGCAACTTTGGAAGTACTTTGGTAGGTAATACATTTTCTTTTTCTATATCTGGAATCATTTCTTTAAAATCTGAGGGTTCTGTTTTATTTTCTGGGCTCATTATCTCTCTATTTTTGTCTACTCACTCCATTCTCTATCTTTCTCCTCTCTAATATCTTTTATGGACTCAGGCAATTTTGTATTAGACCTCCACCTGCATACTCCACTCAGTGAAAGTTAAAAAGTAGCTTGGTAAGTTCTTTATAGATTTTGGATACTAACTCCTTATCTGATATCAAACTCAACACCCAAAAAAACAAATAATCCAGTGAAGAAATCGGCAGAGGACATGAATAGACACTCCTCCAAAGAAGACATCCAGATGGCTAAGAGACACATTAAAGATGCTCAACACCACTCATTATCAGAGAAAAACAAATCAAACCTACAATGAGATACCACCTCACACCTATCAAAATGGCTAAAATTAACAACTCAGGAAACAGCAGATGTTGGTGAGGATGCAGAGAAAAGGGAACATTTTTGCACTGCTGATGGGAATGCAAACTGGTGCAGCCACTCTGGGAAACAGTATGGAGGTTCTTCAAAAAATTAAAATTGGAACTACTGTACTACCTAGCAATTGCACGATAAGGTATTTATCCAAAGGATACAAAAATGCTGATTTGAAGGGACACATACACCCTAATGTTTATAGCTGCACTATCAACAATAGCCAAAGTATGGAAAGGGCCCAAACATCCATCAACTGATGAATGGATAAAGAAGATGTGATGTGCAATAGAGTATTAGTGATCAAAAAGAAAGAAATCTTGCCATTTGCAGTGATATGGATGGAACTAGAGGGTATTATGCTAAGCGAAATAATCAGAGAAAAGACAAATATCACATGATTTCACTCGTGTGGAATTTAAGAAACAAAACAGATGAACATAGGGGAAGGAAGGAAAAATAAGATAAAAATAGAGAGGGAGGCAAACCATAAGAGACTCTTAAATACAGAAAATAAACAGGGTTGCTGGAGGGGAGGTGGGTGGGGAGATGGGTTGAATGGGGGATGGGCATTAAGGATGGCACTTGGGAGGAGCACTGGGTGTTATATGTAAGTGATGAATCACTGGGTTCTATGCCTGAAACCATTGTATGTTAACTAACTTGAATTTAAATAAATAAAATTTTTGGAAAGTAGCCTGACTGCTGTCTTCCTTGAGAAATATTTCTCTTCAACTTAGGAGCATCCAGGCTAGAACTCCAGAAGCTTAAAAGAAAGCACTCTCTCTTTTAGGGGCAGGGCTGAATTCTCTTGCTAAGAAAATCATATTGTTAAAAAGAATTTTTTTTTAATGTTTATTTATTTTTGAGAGAGAGAGAGTCGGGGTGAGCAGGGGAGGGGCAGAGAGAGAAGGAGACACAGAATCTGAAGCAAGTTCCAGGCTCTGAGCTGTCAGCACAGAGGCCCGATGGGGGGCTCTAACTCACGAACAAGCTGAAGTCAGATGCTTAACTGACTGAACCACCCACGAGCCCCCAAAATCATATTTTTAATGCTAGTAACAAGATATTAGCTTTTTAGAAATTATTGTAAAATTAAATAGAGTAAATAGTGCTTAGTCACTCCTGAGACAATCGGGAGGACTTTGCAAAGGGTGGAGCAATTGTATTGAGATTTAAAGGACAAGTAAAAGGTTCACTGAGCAGAAAGGCAGAGGAAGCATTCTATAGACAGAGAGCTTCCAGTCCTCCATTTTCCTTCCTCTCATGGATGCCAGAAGACTAGTCCATTGTCCCTGTCCTTTGATCCTTCTTCTGTGCCACTTTCTATCACTGTACTGTCCTACGTCTGTCATCCCTCAGCTAGGGGATCATGCTGTCCCTTCCCAACCAGGTAACTTGTAGCCCAGACTTTTTTTCAAGGGTCAAAATAGAAAACAGAAAATAAAACTCAATATTTTCTCATGTGAGCATGGTCATACAGTGTCTGTGGCAGGTGTGGAGTGGTGTATATACATTTTGAAGAGCAGCAGGGCAGTAGTTGAAAATGACAAAAAGGAAGGACATTAAGGGACGTGGGACATTTTGAAGGGCCAGAGAGAGGAAAAGGCACAGAACGTGTGCAGTTAAATGAAAAATTTGTTTTTCTTAGGTGTCAGTGACTTATTTATAAAGATTTAGCAGGGATGCCTGGGAGGCTCAGTTGTTTGAGCATCCGACTCTTGGTTTCTACTCAGGTCATGGGTTTTATGGGTTTGAGCCCTCACAGCCCCACTTCACAGCCTGCTTGGGATTCTCTCTCTCCTTCTCTCTTCCCCTTCCCCTCTGTCATGGTCTCTATCTCTCTCAAATAGAAAAATAAAATAAAAAATTTAAAATTTTAAAAAGTTTTTAAAAAAGGAGATTTAGCAACAAACTAGGGAAAGTTGTCAACAAATCTAAATAACAAAAAAGGCGTGCCTGGGTAGGTTGGTCAGTTAAGCTTCCAACTCTTGATTTCAGCTCAGGTCAGGATCTCCCTTTTCATGAGTTCAAGCCCCGCATCAGGCTTTGTGCTGACAGTGCAGAGTCTGCTTGGGATTCTCTCTCTCTCCCTCCCTCTCTCTTTCTCTCTCCCTCTCTCTCTGTTCCTCCCCACTTGTGCTCTCTCTTTCTCAAAATAAATAAATAAAGTTTTAAAAATGCATTTAAATAAATAAATAATGAAAAAGATACATTAAAAATAATAATAATTCATCCTTTATGTAAACTTGTAATTTTTCATAGTTACTATGATGCTGTAATGCATACACAAAGTATGAAATGTCATAATAACTTTTACAAGTTTTCTTTAATTTTCAAAAGTGTGTTTTTAAGTTTCTCATCAAAACCTTCAGTAATACCACTCAATGTCAAATTGATTAATGTATAGGTAGGTGTGCCCATCTTAATTTCATTCGCTAATATTTGGGAATCTGGATTTCTAGAAAAGAATATCAGAAAACAATTATTCACCTCATCATGGAATCACTAAAGAATTCCATTCAATCAGAAGCTCCTCTAGGAATTTACAAAAGGATTTACTAGATACTTTTTTTTTTTTAATTTTTTTTTAACGTTTATTTATTTTTGAGACAGAGAGAGACAGAGCATGAACGGGGGAGGGGCAGAGAGAGAAGGAAACACAGAATCGGAAGCATGCTCCAGGCTCTGAGCCATCAGCCCAGAGCCCGACGCAGGGCTCGAACTCACGGACTGTGAGATCGTGACCTGAGCTGAAGTCGGACACTTAACCGACTGAGCCACCCAGGCGCCCCTACTAGATACTTTTTATTCTTTTTTTTTTTTTTTTTTTTTATTTTTGGGACAGAGAGAGACAGAGCATGAACGGGGGAGGGGCAGAGAGAGAGGGAGACACAGAATCGGAAACAGGCTCCAGGCTCCGAGCCATCAGCCCAGAGCCCGACGCGGGGCTCGAACTCACGGACCGCGCGAGATCGTGACCTGGCTGAAGTCAGACGCTTAACCGACTGCGCCACCCAGGCGCCCCTACTAGATACTTTTTAAATATCTAGTTACTTGAATCATTTGAAGGGACACATTTGTAAAAAAAAAAAAAAAAAAAAAAGAAATCATACGATTTTACAGACAATAAATATTTAAGTATCAGTCTTACATAATGTGCATTAGATGGTGACTCCTTGATGGAATTTTTTCAGTCCACCAGATTTGGCTTTGTTTTCTTCTTACCTCTCTCCACTGAACTTTGCTTTACCTCTTACAGCGTCTACCACTTTTGCCCTCGTATCCTTGCTGTTGGTAGCATACGTGTCTGCTTCTTCAGCCAGTTTTTTGAGGATAAACCTTGTGATGTTTATTTTTTCTTTCTCCAAAATCTGTAGCAATGTATATAACACATACTAAATATATAATAAATACTTGTTGGCACAAACATGGGAGTGATAAAACTACATATTGGTATTTAGTCATACAAATTGAAGGAGACTAGTTAGGAAAAGAAGAATACATTATAACTGAGACTACTTTAACTGTTATTTCAGGAATGGGTTAAACTAGATCTTTGTCTTTTGGAGTTGATTTCTAAGCCAATTAGCATATATATTTCCAATGTTTCAATTTTGCTTTAGGAAGAAGAAAATCACAAGGATAACTATCAATATGCTATATTATCCAGAACGACATTTTCATTGCCATCTAAATGGAATAAGGAAAAAGGTTTTTTGAGTAATAATTCAGTCCAGAAGTGTGGGTAAATAATTGAATAAATGAGTTAATAATTCAATCCACTCTGTGTGTGTAAAAACAATACTAGCTGCAGATAATGGCCAAGAAATTTAAGAGCCAGACTCTCAAATCAAGCAATTTACATTGTAGGTAATTCATGTTTTCAACATATATTTTCAAAGCATTTTTTTATTTAAAAATATTTTTTAATGCTTATTTATTTTTGAGAGAGATAGAGACAGAGCATGAGCAGGGAAGGAGCAGAGACAGAGAATCCAAACACAGAAAAAGCAGGCTCCAGGCTCCGAGCCGTCAGCACAGAGCCAGACGCGGGCTCAAACTCACGAAGTGTGAGATCATGACCTGAGCCTAAGTCGGAGGTTTGACCTACTGTGCCACCCAGGCATCCCTTCAACATGTATTTTTTTAATCAAGTTTTTGTATTAAAAACCAGTCAATTTCTGTTCCTTCTAACATTATTGGAAAGAAGCCATTTTTTGGACATCTGTACTAACAGTTGACATTATCAGTCTTTTTCTTTAAATTTTGTCAATATGAATGAAAAATTGTAATTTTTTAATTTTTTTTATTTTTATCTTCTAAATTGTTTCAACAAATATTTTCCTGATTATTAGGGAGATGGAGCATCTTCTAAATGATAATTAGTCATACTTTAATCACTACTTTATATTTTGTGATTTGTCTATTCATAATTTGGCTCCATTACATTGAGTTTTTTTATCTTTAAAAGTAAAATTTTAGATCTTTGAAAATGCATTCTACATTCTAGCCCTTTATTATATGTATTACAAATATTTACACAGCCTTTTCACTGATCTTTTAAATTGTTTTATAATATATATTTTTATGTAGGTATTTTTTAAAATTCAAGCTAATATATCTTTTTTCTTTTCTCCTTTTTTTTTGGAGAAAAATCCCAATCCCACAACCCTGTGATCGTGATCTGAGCCAAAATCAAGTACGATGCTCAGTGGACTGAGCTATGCAGGCACCCCACCTTATTTCTTAGAATTTGCATTTTGAATGTTATCTGATATTAACTCCAATCATATATCTCAAAATTATGATTATATCCCTCAGTTCTGCAGTTAATATTTTATGTATATACATATTTGTGTGTGTGTGTATGTGTGTGTGTGTGTGTACACATATATATAGTTTAGATCTTTAATTTTAACTTAATTGCAATTGATTTTTATTTTAGGGTAGGGATTTAACTCTACATTTTTTTAGATGAAAATCAGCCGTATATCTCAATACAGTTTAATGACTTCTCCATTTTTTTCTCTTAAAAATAATTCCATAACAGTTAAAGAGGACACATGGAACAGACCTACCTGAGAATAGGGAAATAATAATTATTGGATGAAGGAGACAAAACAGAATATTTTGGGGATAAGCGCATAGGAGATTAGGAGACGATGCTGGGTGTAGTCACCGACTGTTAGGTGAGGCTTGATTGGTTCAATAAGAACAACTCCTAAATGAGTTAGGATACTTTAGTCTCACAGTATTCAGGTAAAACCTAAAAGAAAATAATTCCTTTCTTCTTGCTCTCAGGAGTGGGTGCCTGAGATGACGGACAACTCTGATATTGCTTTCACAAGAGAACAAGCCAGAGTATTCTGGATCCTTGCACACAGCCATAGGCATTTGCTGGCAGCAGGTAACGGGCCACAAGCCTCTTGCTACCAAGCCCCGTGGTGGAGCGTGATGTTGACAAGCCACATATGGGCCTCAAGCATTTTTTGAGCTGAGTGGTCACGCTGTTTCCTTGCATGAGCCAGAAGGAAGACACTCAGCTGGACGTATTAAACAAGTTTATTCCATAAAATTTACAAGTATATATTTAGCAGAGATCTCTGAAAGGATGATAAGAGTAGATTGGCTTCAAAGAGTAAGCAAATAGGGGCGCCTGGGTGGCTCAGTCGGTTAAGTGTCCGACTTCGGCTCAGGTCATGATCTCACGGTCCGTGAGTTTGAGCCCCATGTAGGGCTCTGTGCTGACAGCTCAGAGCCTGGAGCCTGCTTCAGATTCTGTGTCTCCCTCTCTCTCTGACCCTCCCCCATTCATGCTCTGTCTCTCTCTGTCTCAAAAATAAATAAACATTAAAAAAAAATTAAAAAAAATGAGAGTAAGCAAATAAAGTGTATTCCATACCATAATAGCTTCTATTCATCTATGTGAATACTGCTTACACTCCCAACATTTGGAAAGTCTTATTTAGAGAATAAATTGTTTATAAATCAAAATAGAAAATATTTGTTGTTGTTGTTTCCAAATTACAGACCATAAGAAAATCTCTGATTCGTTTATGTAACTTGGTTTTGGTGAATTGCTAAAACTTAGTGTCATACTTTAACTTTCAGTATTGTTTAGTATTATGTGTAAAATATTACCTAGGAAATTTTTAACCTTTATCTACTGCATGATTTTAAAAACCCTATAGTTTAATATATTTAGAAATTTTCATTTCATAAAATTATAGCTCCCAAAAGATTTTTCCTACAAATAGGTCTTTTCACCACCCTGAAGCTTAGCACCTGGGTCGACTCAAATCCAAAATCCCAATTCTAAGTTAATATGTTTATATTTTTGTCTTCTTTGGTACAGTCTTCAATGATCCAGTTGTGTTCATTTCAGGTATCAAGAGTTAGGAGTCCAGTTAGTACAATGAGGGATGTTACACTTCATCCTTGTTGATGTAAATATTACTGTGCCCAGGGAGTAGAGGAGACACTTGGTGGCAGAGTCAGATACAAGGCAAAACAACCTATGATGCAGTTGGATGTTTGCAAGCATTGAGTAAGAGGAAGACGATTTTATGTGCATCTTGTCCAGCCTTCTTGATACACAAAGTAACAAACTGAGGCAGACAAAAGTGAAATGAGTTACCTGCAGAACATAGCTGATTTGTTCAGAGCTGAGGCAAGGGCCAGTCCCCTGGATTCCAATACTCCCGGATTCTTTTTTGATATTTACCGAACTGCTTAGATGTAATATATTCTAATCTTTGAATTTAAATAATGTTTATTAATACTCTTGATTATAGACAATATTTTATATTTTAGGGTTAAGAGTACGAGTGCTAGAGATGGATAGTATAGGCCAATTCCTAACTATGGTTTCTTAATTGTGTGACTCTGGCATGTCATTTAATGTCTCTAAGTTTCTCTTTCTCACACTGGCAAACATGGAGACTGTAATTTACTTACCATAGAATGCCCTGTTGTGCTCAAATAAGGCAGTCTCCAAAGGACGTATATTAGTACCCAACATATGTTGATCAGTGAGTAAACATCAGTGATTATTATTGCGCAACACCCTCATGCTCTGCTAGTCAGTATAACTGTTCTTAAGCACTTTTGTTTTTAACTGTATTCAGTTTATTCCATGCACTGTTCTGTGATAGATAATCTGACCTATTCCAAAAACTGACATATAGTCCAACTGAGAGTCCACAGGAAGGGTACAGGTATCTCTCTTCGAAAATTACAATTTTATACAGGTTGTTTTATACATGTTAAGAACAGATACATCAAACCACTTTAGTCATTCAGTGAATACTTATTAACTTGTCTTTCAGTAGAAGAGGATATCACTTGCATATATTCAGACTTGAAGTAAAATGATGGGCTGTATTGTGCACTATACCCAGGTTCTGAAGCATGGTATATATATAAAATAAATTGTATATCTTTGGAATCCCTTGATTTAATATATACGTGATTTCACATTTTATGTAATTCAGTGAATTTTTCCCAAAGTTTAAAGTTAATTGTGACTTTATTATGGTGTTAAGCCACTTTTACAACTGTGGAAACATCTAGTATATTTTTAAAATTTATACTCCGATAGTTTGGTTCAGAAAAATGTTTTTCTTTGCCAGGTGCTGTGGTTGATGCGAAGATAAAAGAAAGGGAAAATAGCTTCTCAAAATGCTTATAGGTATGATATTTTGTATATACTGTGTTAGTGACAAATGCTTAAAAGTACGCAGCAGGGGTGCCTGGGTGGCTGGGTGGGTTAATTGTCTGACCTCCTCTCAGGTCACGATCTCGTGGTTAATGGATTTGCACTCCACATGTGGCTCTCTGCTGTCAGAGGGAGACTGCTTCATATCCTCTCTCCCTCTCTGTCTGCCCCTCCCCCTCTCGCTCTCTCTGCCTCTCTCAAAAATAAGTAAACATTAAAAAGAAATTTAAGGTACACAACATAAAAACATAAAAAATAAGTACACAGCATAGGAAAAGGTGATCAAAACTAATAATGTGCATGATTCTGATTCTGTGTTTCCTAATTGGTAAGGGTGACTTGACTCAGCTCTAAATTCTTATTTTTCTGGGTATGAAACTCAAGAGAGTTAGCAATGACAGGTGACATGATTAACAGTTCGGGTTCCCCAGACAGATCTGGGTGCAGTGAATCCTTATTCACCATTGGGTAAACTGTGCAAATTACCTAACTTCTTCAATACTCAGTGCCCACAGAGAGTACACCTTGTGTTGTTATGTGGCCTACATTGAAAGTGGTAAGGCATACAGAGGTCTTAGCACAGTATCCGGCACCTGGTAGGCACTCATTAAACATTAATTATAATTTTATGAATATGGAATGTTGACATATATATTTATCATTAATGAAAAATACAGTGTTTATTTTTATATCTTAATTTTTGTCCTTTTCCATACTTCTCTAATTCCTAGTAAATGAAACAGTCTTACAGAAATAAAAAAATCTTTTAAGTAGCTTCACAGAAAACATAATACATTCTTGACACATTCTTTATTTTCATGATTAACATAAATCCATGGAAATTATAAGCAGCTGGATAGCACAGGATTAAAAAAATGGTTACCCTTTTGAACTTAAATTCTTAATATTCTTAATTATAAAATATTCTTTTGTTTCTAAGAATATAATCAATGAAGTTATTGTTTTTCATGTGGTTGTTAATTTTATAACATATTTTCCGAATTCTCTTACAGTAAATAATAAAAAGGCCCTCTGTCTATTTGTGTAAGTTTGAAGTCAGATAGGGCTTCTTGCCAATGAAACAAAATAGAATGTCATTATGTTAACATGCAGCCCATTATTCAAGGAAGAATATAAATGGATCTGAAACGTTACTGGATGAAAAATGCTAAATATCATCTTGTATAATAATGATTGTTCAAAATCTTATTTTAAAACTTGTATAATATAAGCTTGACAATGGTGAATTTGCTCAAGAATTAACTAAAAAAGGTGTCATCTGAGGCAAGTGATCTTCTCTCTGTCCAAATCACTTATTTTATAACTTGAGCAGAGCAATATAAACCTGCTGCCATGGGAGAAAAACAATTTTAATTATTATTTTTAAAATATTACTTGTTAATTTGATCTCAGTTGAATTGTCTAAACTGAAAACTCATTTTTACTCTTGTCCTTTGCAATATTTCAGGACATATGGAAGCTTCTAAACTTCTGAATTACATTATGAGAAAATACTTTCCTTCTTAGCCAACACTGTGTTCTTTGATTCAGAAACAGTGGATTCATAGGACTGCAGTAGGTGAAGTGGGTTGAGACAGGGAAAGAGATGGAATGTAAACATATTGAACAACAAAAGAGGTAACATAACTTTTAAGAATAATTTTAATTCTTGATCTGGATTTATTTTTACTATATTTCAAAGGAATACTTAGCAGTATTATCAGGATATCCAAAGCATTCTTTTATATCAAAGTTAGGACTTTGTGATCATATCCTGCAGACTTAGACCTTAGGAATAATGATACATAAAGGTACAAATATTAATTTGGACATGGTTTTTGATTTTTAAAATATAACCCAAATAGGAATAACATTAATTCCATAATTTATTGTGATAGTAATGTTTATTCTACAATGCATCAAGGAAAGTTGAATTATATGTTATATAAAATTCATCAAGTTTTAAATTAAAACATACAAGGTATATCTTCAAAAAGATATTTTCCAGTTTATTAGGAAATGCTGTTATAATAGTGAACATATTCAACAATATGAAAATATCAGTGCTAAAATTATGAATAGAGAAAAGATGTCTAATATTAAGTATCAAATTCTTCACATCAAAAAGCTAGAAACAGAACAGAAAGTCAAATTTAAAGTACAAGAAAAGAGGGGCGCCTGGGTGGCGCAGTCGGTTAAGCGTCCAACTTCAGCCAGGTCACGATCTTGCGGTCCGTGAGTTCGAGCCCCGCATCACGCTCTGGGCTGATGGCTCGGAGCCTGGAGCCTGTTTCCGATTCTGTGTCTCCCTCTCTGTCTGCCCCTCCCCCGTTCATGCTCTGTCTCTCTCTGTCCCAAAAATAAATAAAAAACGTTGAAAAAAAAAATCTAAAGTACAAGAAAAGAAATTATAAAAAAATAAGAAATGAAATTATAAAGATAAGAAATAGAAAAATAGCAAATAATAAGAAAAAATAATAAAAAAGTTAAATTATTGAAAACTTCAATAAAATTTATAAACCCATACCTAGACTGAAAAGAAAAATGGAAATATTCAATGTAAAAAATGAAAAATTAGAATACTTCCCAACAAGTTTTATGAACCTAATCCTGATGAAAAGCCTAAAAATATTATGAAAAAAATGAAATTGCAGAATAATATTTTCCATGAACAAAGATTTTAACTATTTTTATGTATGTACTTTAAAATAAAATTAAATAAAATCCCTCCAAATTGTAATCACAACAATCTTTATCTGTTGTATATATGGAATGCTAAGATTTAATTTTTTTTAAAGTTCTTGCTTTAAAAATATTGGAACTTTGTTGGGATGATTAATCTCTTAAGTATCTCAAAGTCTACAATTTATGTAGGAGATAGTAATCACTAAGTAGTTATACATGGACCCTCTGGGAAGAAACAAATCTGGCAAGAATCTATATGCCAATTTGATTGTGTATTATTTAAAAATATTTAATTATTTTTAACTTCTGTAACAATAAAGAAATCTCTCTTATTTCAAAATACAATATTTCTGAAATTTGTGTACATATTACCTGTCTCAAGTGGGATAATTTTTTTGTTTGTCTTTTGTTGTTGTTGTTGTTGTTGTTTTTTACCAAATATAATGATGAATAAAATATGTATTCACCTGGTAGTCACCACATTTATTTACTTTGATAAACATTCTTCATTTACTCTAGTGGGAGGTACTGTTGTCACATGGCAAAATGTGCTTCTGTATAATTCCACAACAGGGAGCAGTTATGAGTAGAGAACAATAATCCAATCTATCATAAGATCCAGCTCCGAAAATGTACTTTCCTAAATAAAGGAAGGGGTGCTACCTAAAAGCAACTTTTTCATATCAATCACTAACATAATAATTTTGACACTTTTTTAAAGTTTGCTTATTTATTTTGAGAGAGCACACAAGCAAGGGAGGGGCAGAGAGAGAGAACAGTACAGGATCTGCACAGTTGGCACAGAGTGCAATGAAGGGCCGGAAGTCACAAACCTCAAGATCATGATCCCAGCTGAAACCAAGAGTCCGACTCTTAACCGACTGAGCCACCCAGGTGCCCCAGTTTTGGCACTTTTTAACATAATGTAACATTTGAACTGCAAATACAAGACCTGGTTCCGATTGGTGAGGCCTGGGGATCTGCATGGAAATAACGACAAAGAATGAGTGACATAAACCTTCCTGTTACATATTATTATATGAATCAAAATTCCAAAATATGTGAAGAAAACTAATGCTAAAATGGATAGCAAACGAAATCAACATTTTTAAAAGTTCACTCCAAATCAATTAATAATAAAACAATCTAAAACAGTTTTATAAGAAATATATTTATGATTCTTAAAAAGCTGAATAACAGCAATGTACAGAGAATGAAAATAATAAAAATAGGTAGAATTGACACAAGAAGCAATTGGGTGCCCTGAAAATGAAATATAGAACCACTGAAAGTCACCACACTACTGAATGACTGCAGAGTAGTCCTGAGGAACTCCCGGGGATGCAGGATTAAGAGATAAAGACGTTAAATATGTGACAACAGTCCAAGAAATGGAGGGTAGGTTTAGATGTGTCAATATAGCTCTGAGAGGAGTTCCAGAGGAAAATAGTAGGGGAAAAGGCGGAAAAGAAACGTTTGAAAAGAAAATGGTTGACACATTTTTGCAGAGTTGAAGACATGTAACTTCAGGCTGAAAGTGATCACTGAAAGCACAAAGCAAGGTATAGATGATAAAGAAATAAATATCAATGGGTAAATTCTTTGTGAAGCAAAACATGGGTGGTAAAGAGAGAAGAAAAACCCACAACAGAAAACAATTATCAACAAAAGAACCATCAACCCAGAATCTGACATTCAATTAACCTATCACCCAGAAAAGTAAGTAAAATGAAGACATTTTTCCCCCTAAGGTTTGCTGTGGAGTTTATTGATCCTCATATATGAGAAACCTATATTAAGCTCTATCCAAATACATAGTTGCACCACTGTACCTTTAAGAGCTTTAAGAGTGTATCAGAACATAAGGTGAAATAGCAAAAAAACTCCTAAAAGACATTTTCAGCCACACAAAGATAAGGAGTGCTTTACAATCCACAGCCCGTACTGCAAGGGCTATTGTAGAAACATGCTGTATAACCACAATTTCATATCATTTAAGAACTTACAAGTGACTCAGCATTCGCTATTTTATTCAAATTCTCAACAATCAGAACCAGTATTATTTATGTCATCTTCAGCAAATAATAAAATTTAAGGTACAGGAATGAAAACTAACAGGCTCGAATTCATACAATAGTACTAGCACTCTAACACAACATTTGTGAATTCAATTCTCATGTGATTTACAATATATTTTTTAAAAATGCCCGTCACACAGATGTGACCTACCAGATAAAAGGAAGGATTCTGGAATTGTTATCCATCGCTAAGAACAAGTCCTGCAAATATAAGTTACTGTATATCATCTACTGTCAGAGAGGAATGAGTTGCTAGGATTTTCCTAACCTATATGTCTAGAGAACCCGAGTAGAAATTTACAATTCCATAAGGACTATTTTCTAAGGATTTGACATGGCCATGTGTGTGTAACTATTTATTGTATTTCCTTATTATTTATTTTGTTGACTTCATTTGGTTCATTATTAATTGGACAGCTGCAATGACCTTTGGAGAGTTTTATTTGCCTTGCTGATAGAGTCACCATTCAGCTCACATCTTATTCTAGGTAACTGATAAAGGATTTACATATCATTTAAAAAATGTAAAAATAGGGCGCCTGGGTGGCTCAGTTAGTTAAGCATTCGACTCTTGGTTTCACCTCAGGTCATGATCTCACGGTTCATGAGACTGAGCCCCACATCAGGCTCTGCGCTGAGAGTGTGGAACCTGCTTGGGATTCTCTGTCTCCCTCTTTCTCTCTGCCCCTCTCCTACATGCTCTCTCTCTTTTTCTCTCTCTCAAAAATACATAAATAAATATTAAAAAAATAAATATACAAAAATAGGATCCAGAGAATTCTTTATGGAGACCATAAGACTATAGGCTTTTACGTGTTTAAAGAAGATAACACAGAGATTAATTTTCACAGTTCTGCATAAACTCACACATTTTTTTTCTAGGTATTTATTTCTGGACAATAGGAAATTTACATAATTGGCCGCATGCTTTAAAATAATCAATTACTCAAAACATAAACATAGAATAAAATAAATTAAAATAATAATTCAGACCTCATGCTATGGATATGGAAAGTGACTAGTTGATGCCCATTATTGTTATTATAAAATATAAATCTATTTCCCCAAAACACAAGAGAATTTACCACTGGTTGTTTTAGGGTGTGGCATGAGCTAGTTAGTAATATTTTTGGCTTTGATACACCTCTGAGAGAAGTGTACTAAAAATTTGAACTGTTCCCATTGGTGGTACGTGTTACTCAGAGTGCATGTAGTAAGTGAGGATTGTGTCATCATGGAGAGGAAAACTAATTATTTCCAGTGCCCTCACCCAAATTTAAGTGTGCTAAAATATACCTGCTGGATTTTAATAGGGCTGGTATTTACAAAGCTCTCTGTGGTTATGTGGTCATGTCTATAAAAGAATATAAAATTTATTGAAGTTAGTTAAGTTACTAACCTGCAAAATGAAAGAGAGCCAATGACCTCAACATTGGCAGTTTCCAACTAATGAAAATGGAATATGTGATTTCTAAATGTCAATACACATTTAAGAGGCAGGATAAATATAATTGGTAATAGCCTACAGGTTCCTGCAGGTCAAGACTGTGGAATCAGATATGCCTATAGTTAGGGGACAAAAACCAACAGAATTCAGGAGTGTAGAGAGTTAAGCCAGAGAAGTCTCTAAATTTCTAGCACGAAGCTAAGCAATCAGATAGTCAGAGAGAGACTGACAAGTAAAGAAGCCTGAAATGGACTCTGGACAATATTGGGAGAACACAATCTTGATCCTGGCAGAACTCTTATTTGTCCTTCATGGTATGACCCATGGGAAGACCTCAAGATGTAATAATAATCAAAAAAATAAAAGCAATAGTTAACAATTAATGACCTTTAGCAGGTACGAGACACATATATCATGTAATTCTCCTAACGTAATGAATAGGAGGCTATGATTAAACACTTTTTTATACTGCCCTCTTTACTTCACCAGGCATTCACCCTATCTCTGTGTCTGATATCAGATCCTACTATATGTCCATTCTCCTCTGTTTCTATAAAGATTGACTTTTCTTTTGATTAGTGTCAGGATAGTAAATTTTCCTCCATCCATTTGCTTTTAATCTATATGTGTCTTTACAATTAAAGTGGATTTCTTATAGACCACAGATAGCTGGGTCATGTTTTTTGATCCATTCTGACAATCTCTGTCTTTTGACTGATGCATTTAGACCATCCATCTTCTAAGTGATTATTGACATGGTTGCAGTAATAGCTACCATATTTGTTACTGTTGTCTATTTGTTGCTCTTGATCTTTCTTCTTGTTTTTGTCTTCCAATCTTTTTCTACCTTTTGTGGTTTTAACTGAGCATTTTATATGGTTCTATATTCTCTCCTTTCTTGGCATATTGATTTTATTCCTTTTTTTTTTTTTTTTTTACCTTTTTCCAGTGGTTGCTAGAGTTTGCCATATTCACTTACAGCTGATCCAAGTCCACTTTCAAATGACACTATATCATTTCATGGGTAATATGAATACTTTACAATAGCAAAAATAATCTTAATTCCTCCTTTCCATCACTTGGTTCATTACTTTAATTAATTTCATTTATATGTAATTGTATATATGTATATATAAAAGTATATACAGTACTTACATATATAGTATATATATATATATATATACATAAGCATAGCAATCAAATAAATTGTTGGTTATTATTATTTTGAACAAACTGTTATGTGTTAGATGAGAGTAAGAACAATTTTTTAATTTTTCCTTCACTTATTCCTTCTTTGATGCTCTTCATTGGTTTACACAAATCTGAGTTTCTGGTGTATATTTTTGTTTCCTCTAAATAGCTTTTAACATTTTCTAGAAGACATATCTACTGGCAATAAATTCCTCCAATTTTTGTTTGTCTGAGAAATTCTTTATTTCCCTTTCACTTTGCAGGATAGTTTTCTAGGTTACAGAATTCTAGGGTGGTGTTTTTTTTTTTTTTTCCTCAAAACTTTAATTATTTGACCTCATTCTCATCTTGCTTGTATGGTTTCTGAGAAATTGAATGTAATTGTTATCTTTGTTCCTTTATAGGTGTGGTGTTTTTCCTCTGGTTTCTTTCAGGATTTTTCCTTATCTTTGATTTTCTATAATTTGAAAATGATATGCCTGGGTGTAGGTTTTTTGGGTGGAGGCATTTATTTTGCTTGGTGTTCTCAGAGCTTTCTGCATCAGTAGTTTGGTTTCTGACATTATTTTGGGGAAATTCCCAGTCATTATTTTTTTCAAATATTTCTCTTCTCTCTTTATTCTCCTTTGGTATTCTCATTATGTATATGTTACACCTTTTGCAATTGTCCCACAGTCCTTAGATATTTTGGTTTTCTTTCCCCAGTCTTTGTTCTCTTTGCTTTTTAATTTTCAGGGTTTCTACTGATATCTTCTCTAGCTTAAAGATTTTTTGTTTCCCTTCTCTTATGTTCATCTGTTTTGTCTCTTAAAGTCCTCATATGAGTGAATTCATGTGATTTTTGTCTTTCTCTGACTAATTTCACTTAGCATAATACCCTCCAGTTCCATACACATAGTTGCAAATGGCAAGATTTCATTCTTTTTGACTGCCAAGTAATACTCCATTATATATATATATGTGTCTGTATATATATATATATATATATATATATATATATATATACACACACACACACCACATTTTCTTTATCCATTCATCCATCGATGGACATTTGGGCTCTTTCCATACTTTGGCTATTGCTGATAGTGCTGCTATAAACATGGGTGTGCATGTGTCCCTTCGAAACATCACACCTGTATCCTGTGGATAAATGCCTAGTAGTGCAATTGCTGGGTCATAGGGTAGTTCTATTTTTAGTTTTTTGAGGAACCTCCATACTGTTGCAGAGTAGCTGCACCAGCTTGCATTCCCTCCCACCAACAATGCAAAAGAGATCCTCTTTCTTCGCATCCTCGCCAACATCTGTTGTTGCCTGAGTTGTTAATGTTAGCCATTCTGACAGGTGTAAGGTGATATCTCATTGTGGTTTTGATTTGTATTTCCCTGATGATGAGTGATGTTGAGCATTTTTTCATGTGTTCTTTGGCCATCTGGATGTCTTCTTTGGAGAAGTGTCTATTTATGTCTTTTGCCCATTTCTTCACTGGATTATTCGTTTTTTTGGTGTTGAGTTTGATAAGTTCTTTATAGATTTTGGATACTAACCCTTTATCTGATATGTCATTTGCAAATATCTTCTCCCATTCTGTCTCTTGCCTTTTAGTTTTGCTGATTGTTTCCTTCGCTGTGCAGAAGCTTTTTATTTTGATGAGGTCCCAGTAGTTCAGTTTTGCTTTTGTTTCCCTTGCCTCTGGAGACGTGTTGAGTAAGAAGTTGCTGCAGCTGAGGTCAAAGAGGTTTCTGCCTGCTTTCTCCTCGAGGATTTTGATGGCGTCCTGTCTTACATTTAGGTCTTTCATCCATTTTGAGTTTATTTTTGTGTATGGTGTAAGAAAGTGGTCCAAGTTCATTCTTCTGCATGTCACTGTCCAGTTTTCCCAGCACCACTTGCTGAAGAGACTGTCTTTATTCTATTGGATATTCTTTCCTGCTTTGTCAAAGATTAGTTGCCCCTACGTTTGTGGGTCCATTTCTGGGTTCTCTATTCTGTTCCATTGATCTGAGTGTCTGTTCTTGTGGCAGTACCATACTGTCTTGATGATTACAAATTTGTAGTACAGCTTGAAGTCTGGGATTGTGATGCCTCCTGCTTTAGTTTTCTTTTTCAAGATCGCTTTGGCTATTTGGGGTCTTTTCTGGTTCCATACAAATTTTAGGATTATTTGTTCTAGCTCTGTGAGGAATGCTGGTGTTATTTTGATAGGGATTGTATTGAATATGCAGATTGCTTTGGGTAGTATCGACATTTTAACAATATTTGTTCTTCCTATCCAGGAGCATGGAATCTTTTTCCATTTTTTTGTGTCTTCTTCAGTTTCTCTCATAAGCTTTCTATAGTTTTCAGTGTATAGATTTTTCACATCTTTGGTTAGATATATTCCTAGGTATTTTATGTTTTTTTGTGCAACTGTAAATGGGATCGGTTCCTTGATTTCTCTGTCGCTTCATTGTTGGTGTATAGGAATGCAACCGATTTCTGTGCATTGATTTTATATCCTGCATCTTTGCTGAATTCATGAATCAATTCTAGCAGTTTTTTGGTGGAATCTTTAGGGTTTTCCATATAGAGTATCATGTCATCTGCAAAGACTGGAAAGTTTGACCTCCTCCTGGCCGATTTGGATGCCTTTTATTTCTTTGTGTTGTCTGATTGCAGAGGCTAAGACTTCCAATACTATGTTGAATAACAGTGGTGAGAATGGACATCCCTGTCTTGTTTCTGACCTTAGGGGGGAAAGCTCTCAGTTTTTCCCCATTGAGGATGATATTAGCATTGGGTCATTCGTATATGGGTTATATGATCGCAAGCTATGCTCCTTCTATCCCTACTTTCTTGAGGGTTTTTATCAAGAAAGGCTGCTGTATTTTGTCAAATGCTTTCTCTGCATCTATTGAGAGGATCATATGGTTCTTGTCCTTTCTTTTATTGATGTGATGAATCATGTTAATTGTTTTGCGGATATTGAACCAGCCCTGCATCCCAGGTATAAATCCCGCTTGGTGGTAGTGAATAATTTTTTTAATGTATTGTTGGATCTGGTTGGCTAATATCTTGTTGAGGATTTTTGCATCCATGTTCATCAGGGAAATTGGTCTATAGTTCTCCTTTTTAGTGTGGTCTCTGCCTGGTTTTGGAATCAAGATAATGCTGGCTTCAAAGAAAGAGTTTGGATGTTTTCCTTCCATTTCTATTTTTTTGGAACAGTTTCAAAAGAATACATGTTAACTCTTCCTTAAATGTTTGGTAGAATTCCCCTGAAAAGCCATCTGGCCCTGGACTCTTGTTTTTTGGGAGATTTTTGATTACTAATTCGATTTCCTTACTGGTTATGGGTCTGTTCAAATTTTCTATTTCTTCCTGTTTCAGTTTTGGTAGTGTATATGTTTCTAGGAATTTGTCCATTTCTTCCAGATTACCCATTTTATTGACATATAATTGCTCGTAATATTCTCTTATTATTGTTTTTGTTTCTGTTGTGTTGGTTGTGATCTCTTCTCTTTCATTCTTGATTTTATTTATTTGGGTCCTTTCCTTTTTCTTTTTGATCAAACTTGCTAGTGGTTTGTCAATTTTGTTAATCCTTTCAAAGAACCAGCTTCTGGTTTCCATGATCTGTTCTACTGTTTTTTTGGTTTTGATAGCATTAATTTCTGCTCTAATCTTTATTATTTCCTGTCTTCTGCAGTTTTATTTGCTGTTATTTTTCCAGCTCCTTAAGGCATAAAGTTAGGTTGTGTATCTGAGATCTTTCTTCCTTCTTTAGGAAGGCCTGGATTGCTATATACTTTCCTCTTATGACCGCCTTTGCTGTGTCCCAGAGGTTTTGGGTTGTGGTGTTATAATTTTCATTGACTTCCACATACTTTTTAATTTCCTCTTTAACTGCTTGGTTAGCCCATTCATTCTTTAGTAGGATGTTCTTCAGTGTCCAAGTATTTGTTACCTTTCCAAATTTTTTCTTGTGGTTGATTTCAGCGTTGTGGTCTGAAAATATGCACGGTATGATCTCGATCTTTTTGTACTTACTTAGGGCTGATTTGTGTCCCAATATATGGTCTATACTGGAGAACGTTCCACGTGCACTGGAGAAGAATGTATATTCTGCTTTAGGATGAAATGTTTTGAATATATCTGTTAAGTCCGTCTGGTCCAGTGTGTCATTCAAAGCCATTGTTTCCTTGCTGGTTTTTTTATTAGATGATCTGTCCATTGCTGTGAGTGGGGTGTTGAAGTCTCCTACTATTATGGTATTACTATCGATGAGTTTCTTTATGTTGGTGATTAATTGATTTATATATTTGGGTGTTTTCACATTTGGTGCATAAATGTTTACAATTGTTAGGTCTTCTTGGTGGATAGACCCCTTGGTTATGATATAATGCCCTTCTGCATCTCTTGATACAGTCTTTATTTTAAAGTCTAGATTGTCTGATATAAGTATGGCTATTCTGGCTTTCTTTTGTTGACCATTAGCATGATAGATGGTTCTCTATCTCCTTATTTTCAATCTGAAGGTGTCTTTAGGTCTAAAGTGGGTCTCTTTAAACAGCAAATAGATGGATCTTTTTTTCTTATCCATTCTCTTACCCTATGTCTTTTGATTGGAGCATTGAGTCCATTGACGTTTAGAGTGAGTACTGAAAGAGATGAATTTATTGTCCTTATGATGCTTGTAGTGTTGGAGTTTCTGGTGGTATTCTCTGCTCCTTTCTAATCTTTGTTGCTTTTTAAAATATATTGAAATATATATATGTACATATATATATTTTTTCATCTTTTCTCCCCTCAGAGAGTTCCCCTTAAAATTTCTTGTAGGGCTGGGTTAGTGGTTACAAACTCCTTTAATTTTTGTTTGTCTGGGAAACTTTTTATCTCTCCTTCTATTTTGAATGACAGCCTTGCTGGATGAAGAATTCTTGGTTGCATATTTTTCTGATTCAGCACACTGAATATATACTGCCACTCCTTTCTGGCCTGTCAAGTTTCTGTGGATAGGTCTGGGGCAAACCTGATCTCTCTTCCTTTGTAGGTTAGGGACTTTTTTTCCCTTGCTGCTTTCATGATTCTCTCCTTGCCTGAGTATTTTGTGAATTTGACTATTATATGCCTTGTTGATGGTCGGTTTTTGTTGAATCTAATGGGGGTCCTCTGTGCTTTCTAGATTTTGATGTTTGTGTATTTCCCCGAGGTATGAAAGTTTTCTGCTATGATTTTCTCACATAACCTTTCTACGTCTATTTCTCTCTCTTCTTCTTGTGGGACCCCTATGATTCTGATGTTCCTTTTTAATGAGTCACTGATTTTTCTCATCCTTAAATCGTGCTCTTTTGCCTTAATCTCCCTCTTTTTTTCTGCTTCATTATTCTCTATAAGTTTGTCCTGTATATGCTGATTCTCTGTTCTGCCTCATCCATCCTTGCCGCCACAGCATACATCCATGATTGCAGCTCAGTCATAGCATTTTTAATTTCATTCTATTTTTTACTTCTTTTATCTCTGAAGAAAGGGATTCTAATCTATTTTCGACTCCAGCCAGTATTCTTATTATCGTGATTGTAAATTCTGGTTCAGACATCTTGCTTGTATCTGTGTTGGTTAAATCCTGTGTTGGCTGTCCTTTCTTCATGCTCTCTCTTTTGGGGTGAATTCCTTCGTTTTGTCATATTGAAGGGAGAAAAGGAATTAATGAGGTAGAAAAATTGAAAAAAAATTAAATATAAAAAAATGTTAAAATTAAAAATTAAACACACACACAAATCGAATAAATGATGCTAGATCCTAGGTGTGTTTGGTCTGGGTGTTGAAAGTGGTTTGACAGATTAGAGAAAAAAGGGGGGAAAGAAAAAAAGGAAATTGTTTGAGAATTTGAAGAAATGAATACACTGAAGTAGACTAAAATGAGATGATGGGGGTAAAAAAGAATTTGAAAAATATACACAAAAGTAAAGAATATAGTAGAAAAATGGAAGAAAAATATTTTTAATAAAAATTAAAAATAAATATGATTTTTTTCTTTTTCTGTATTCAAGAAAAAAGAAAAGAAACAAAAAGAGAAAAAAGATAAAAAAGGAAAGAAAAAAAAGGAAATCATTTGAAAATTTGAAAAAGTGAATACACTGTACTAGACTAAAAATGAAGTAAAATATAACTTGAAAAAATTTACATAAAAGCAAAAACTATAGTAAAAAAATTAAATAAAATATTTTTAATAGAAATTGAAAGTAAAAATGACGTTTTTCTCTTTCTTCATTCAAGAAAAAGAAAAAAAGCAAAAGAAAAAAGAAAAAGAAAGAAAAATAAATAAAAAGGAAATTGTTTGAAAATTTGAAAAGGTGAATACACTGAAGTAGACTAAAATAAAATGATGGAAGTAAAATATATTTTGAAAAAATTTACACGAATTAAAAAATATAGTAATAAAAATTAAAGGAAAATATTTTTAATAAAAATTGAAAATAAAAATGAATTTTTTCTCTTTCTGTATTCAAGAAAAAGAAAAGAAATGTAAAAGAGAAAAAGAAAAAAGAAAGAAAGAAAGAAAAAGAAAATTGAATAGATGAACCTGCTAACAGATTGAAGTAGGACTGAAATTACTTCGTTTTCCCCTAGAAGTCAGTCTATGTAGCACTTTATAGTCCATAAACTAAGCCGGCGGTGAGACTTGTGTTCTTGAAGAGCGAAGTTGGCCCAGTTGGGCGGGGCTCAATGTAATAGCACTGCTTTCCACTAGATGGCGCTGCTAGCCTACTGGGGTGGATTGTTGCGGCGCTGGTAGGTGCGCATGCGTATGCGCGGGAGCGGTGAAAAATGGCGCCACCCGGCCATCCAGTCTGTTCTCCCAGATCAGCAATCGCGCACCCGTCCTTTGTCTTCAGCTTTCGTCCATTCCCTGCTTTTTCACTCTCCGTGACCAGGCCCCAGGCAGTACCTCTGTCCCAAGTTTTGCCTCAGATGGGACTGTTTTCCCCAGCCCCTTACTTCTGAAGGGCTGCGGCTTTGACCCGTTCCGCCCCTCTGCGGGAGGGTCTCACCTAGCAATGGACGAATGAGCAATGGCCAAATGTCGGCTGCACCCAGGAACGCTTGCTGGACCCTGCTGCTGCCGGTGCCCCTAGACTGCGGCCAGGTGCCAGCCCGCCCCAGAAAAAGTTCGCGAGTTAGTGTAGCAGCAGCATTTCAGGGATTATGGAAAATCACAACACACATCTGACACCAGGCTTCACCCTCAACGACCTTGCTCCAGCACCAGCGAATGTGGCCGTTTTCTGGGGTCTGCTGGGACTAGGTGGCTTCAACAGTCTCTACTGAACGTCCTTCTAGCAGTGGAACCGCTTTTTCCCATGTGGCCTGAGAACTTCCTGGACCCCACTCTTTTCCTGGGGATTCGCCCTTCCCACCAGAGCATCGCCATGTATCAAGCTGCAGAGTTGCAGCCTTTGCGCTCCCCTTGTTTATAGTCGTAATGGAATTTAAACCCTCTCCTTTCTCCTTTCTCCCTTTCTAGTTTAGGCCCTGCGGCTGTTTCCAACTTTCCACTTTCTCTCCAGCTGCTCTTGGGGAGGGGTGCTATTCCCGTATTCTCCCCCCCTCCCCAGTCTCCATCCTCTCTCTGCCCGCAAAAGCGGTTCCCTACCCTCAGCGGCTTCTTGCTCCCCAAATTCACTTCTCCGCACCATGTACCTGCTGAATTCTGTGGTTCAGGTTGTGCCGATTGTTGTGTTAATCCTCCAATCAGTTTTCTAGGTGTGTAGGATGGTTTAGTGTTGGTCTGGCTGTATTTCATGGACACGAGAGGCAAAAAACTTCTGTGCTGTTCTGCCATCTTGGCTCCTCCCCAAATATATCTTCTTAATACAAATTCGTGACATGTTCTGAAAACTGCCTTCCTAACATACGCTTCTGCAGGTTTTATTTGATGTGGAAAGGTATCCAGGCAAAGATACCAAATTCCCCACCTCTCTTGCTGCTAAAGACGGCCTTAATTCTTTCCCTAAAGGCAAAACAATGAGGGTTTCTGAGTAAGTTTTTGCTCTCCTGTTACAGGTGCTATATATTATTTGCTTCTTTTTCATACTGGAATGTGGTCATGAGATAGAGGTGAAGGAGTCGTATCTAGATCATAGTGATCAAAACCACATGGAAGGGGTGGATGATTAGAAGATTTTGATCCTGATGACAACCTGGAATAGCCAGTGATACCAGTCTTGATGGGCTCAGTGTCAGATTCCTCTTTTATTTGTTTTCAATTAAAAAAATAGCTTTATTGAGATATAATTTACATGCCGTACAATTCACTCATTTACAATATACAATTCAAGGGTTTTTTCTTTTAGTATATTCACTGATATGTGTAATCATTACCACCACTATCAGTCAATTTCAGAACATTTTCCCGACTTCAAAAGAAACCTTGTACCCGTTAGCTGTTACTCCCTCATCCCCCAGCCCTAGGCAAGCGGTATAGATTTCACTATTCTGGACTTTCCTATGAATGGAATCCTATGATATTTGGTCTTTTGCGATTGACCTCTTTCAGTTAGCAACATGTGTTCAAGGTTGATCCATGTTTTATCATGTATCACTATTGTGTTCCTTTTTGTGGACAAATACTCCCACTGTACAGATATACTGCATTTTGTTTTTTTCATTTTTAGTTGATAGCAGTTGTGATGTTTCTACCTTTTAGCTTTTATAAATGATGCTGCTATGAACACTGGTGAACAGGCTTTTTTTGTGTGTGTGTGGACATGTGTTTTCATCTTTCTTGGGTATATAACTAGGAGTAGAATTACTGGTCATATGGTAATCCTATATTTAATGATTAAAGAACTGCCAGATTATGTCCTAAAATTAGCTAAATTCCTAAAAAGAAAGTTTCATAAATTTCAAAAAACATTTTGAAATACTTATTTTCCCTATGTTTAGGAAATTCTACCAACTCTTTGTTCACTGTAACTTATAAAATAAAATGTTGCAGATTTACAACATTAGCCAATGAAAGAGATGAATAATTCACATCATGATACTTTGTCATACCCCATTCAGAAAGAATCCATTATGTAACAACTTAAAATTTTAGAAAGAAAAAAAAAACCCCTAGGCATTATAATTTAAAAGATTTACCCCTGGCTTTCCTTAAAGAGCAAACTTTTTTTCAAACTTTAGTTTAGAAAATAAACTTGAAACTTTGTTATTAAACACTTTTTTTCAGAAAAATGTTAGTTGAATGAGAAAAAGATAGGGATGAGCCCTTTTATTTATATCTTCCTGGTTGGTAAAGCATGATACTGAAAAAGAGGGTGAGAAGAAAATGAAAGCACAGCTTTCTGTGGGTAATCCTTGCTCAGGTGAATCACAGTTGGCTCAGACCCACTGAAGGGACTGTTTTAGAAATGTACTCTGTCTGTAATTTTATGGCTAGTCCTTAAGGTATAGAATATGTTCCATATTACTTATTATCATAGTGTGCCAAACTAATGGATTAAAAATAGTTTATGTTGGAACTTAAAAAAAAAAAAAAAAAAAAGATCTTTGCCAAGTGGAAGAAGTGGAATCAGACAGACATGCCCGAGCGGTAAGGAATAGAAACATCTATCACTGGTTCTGTCACTATATTCTGTGCAGGATATATAGCAGATTGGATATAGGTCATAACTTATAACAGATGCTAATGTATAAGATACATATTCAATATTTATAAACCTTTTACCTATAAAAAATATTTTGCTGATTACAATATGTTAACAATAGATATCTTCTAATAATTTTATAAGGAGGAATATTTTAAAAAGTAATTAATTCATGAACTAAAGAAATTCTAATAGAGGTAAATAGATATATGCCCAGGAATCTGCACTGAGGACCCCCACTCTTGTTCACAGCCCAGACTGAGATCCACTAATGTACCTGAGATCTACCAACTACTAACATACCTGAAGAGGAGTGCCTGGTCCTGCTGTTCCCCTCTGGACCAATGGATAATGCCATTCACTGTCAGATAGGCACACAGGCTTCTCATTTATATTTGATTATTGTAAATATGATGCATTTCTCTAAGTGCAAATAAAGATAAACAAGTAAAGTCATGTATGTCAATGAAACTTTAGAAATGGGTAATGGATAAAAGTAAAATAAATATTTGCAAATGTGACAGAATTTGATAGACTTTGATCACGAGGCCAGGCAGATACTAAGCCAAAAACGTATAGCATCTTAGATATATTTTTTTCTAACTACTCATATCCAAATGGCACCCATTGGTTTTGTTTCTTAACTGCATCTGAGTTTACTACCAAAACTACGGCACTCCTACCTATGTTACTGAAACATCTTTTGTTATAATTTTATGTATAACATGTATTTGATAAGGGAGACGGATTACATGAGGTAAAATAAAGTTTTTCTCAATATTTCCTCAAATCCCCAGATTCCTTCTGGAGATAACAATTAATTTAGTTTTGTTTTGGATCCTTCAAAAGTGTTTCATGCAAATACAAACATAAGTTATCTTAAACACATAAAAGCACACTGACATATATTTTTATTGTTATAAAGCTTGCAGCATATTCTCTATAATGTTCTACAATTTACATATCCCACTTAACAATATCTTAGAGATAATTCCATGATAGTTCCCATAAAAACAATATTTGCTTTCCTGGCAGCATAGTATTCTCCTATATGAGTGTACAATGACATATTTGATACATTCAGCAATGTATTCTTATTTTATTTTACATATACATAATGCAATAAATGTTCCTTACTAATGGATATTTGATACGTTTCCACATATCTTGGTTATTATCAGTAAACATGCTCTCCAGTATATATTCATATTCATATAACCCTGGACACTTGAAGAGTAAAATGAATTGTTGGAAGTAGTTATATATATTTTATTCTTTGATTGATATTGACAAAATGATATCCAAACACTTATATCAGTTTACTCTCCCAGCAAAAATATATCGAGGGGCTTGTTTTTTTCTTCCTCCTTTTAACAACTTTTTTTAATTTTACCACTGTGACAGGTGAAAAATAACAACTTATAGCTTAATTTTCAATTTCTCTTATTACAAGTGAGGTTACATATGTTTTTGCAAGTTTAACATGATTTTTTTTCCTTTTAGGTATAATATTTCTAGGTATAATATTTATGTCACGTTGCACATTTTTAATTACGTTGTTCAGCTTTTCTTGCTGATTTTTAGGGGCTTTTATTTTATTTATTTTTTATTTTTTATTTAATTTTTTTAACGTTTATTTATTTTTGAGAGAGAGAGAGACAGAGCATGAACGGGGGAGGGTCAGAGAGAGGGAGACACAGAATCTGAAACAGGCTCCAGGCTCTGAGCTGTCAGCACAGAGCCCGACGCGGGGCTCGAACTCACGGACCGCGAGATCATGACCTGAGCTGAAGTCGGCCGCTTAACCGACTGAGCCACCCAGGCGCCCCTAGGGGCTTTTAAATATGAGTAAAGTAGACTTTGTTTTCTTTCATATGTGTCTGTTTAGCTTTTGGCTTTGTTTCTGGTATTCGGCCAACCATCTTTGTTATGAATTCATACTTACACTTCTTAAATTTTTTTTTTTAACGTTTATTTATTTTTGAGACAGAGAGAGACAGAGCATGAATGGGGGAGGGTCAGAGAGAGAGGGAGACACAGAATCCGAAACAGGCTCCAGGCTCTGAGCAGTCAGCACAGAGCCCGACGCGGGGCTCGAACTCACATACCGTGAGATCGTGACCTGAGCCGAAGTCGGACGCTTAACCGACTGAGCCACCCAGGTGCCCCGTACACTTCTTGACCTCTAGGACTGTGTCGGTGTCCTTGACATTCGTCTCTGCCTGCGCCCAGCACGTTGTCTGGACATAGAAGACATTATATGAATATCTGTTGAAAAAACTGTCAAAGTGTAAAGATGTTTATACTTCTTAATCCAAAATCTGTTTCTACTCAGTTTCTATCACCTTGTAAACTTTTTAAAGAGAGAATCATTTCTTCCCAGTCTTATTTCCTGTTTTTCCAATATACTTTAGACTGAAATTACAATGAAACTGTGAAACAGTTTGTGCAAAGCTTACATGTTTAAATGCTGAAAATTACATGATATTGTAAATAATAATGTCAGGGTGTCTGGGTGGCTCACCCAGTTGAGTGCCCCACTCTTGATTTCAGCTCAAGTCATTATTCCAGGGTCATGCGATTGAGGTTGGCTTTGGGTCCTGCACTGCGTATGGAATCTGCTTAGGATTCTCTCTCTCTCTCTCTCTCCCTCTGCCTTTCTCTCCAACTCACATGAGGGTGCTCTCTCTAAAATAAAATAAATGAATAATGTCTATATTTTGTAATCACAAGTTATTTGAATCATTTGTGGCTCAGCCAGAAAATAGTTGAAATTACTTTAGTATCTGACTAAAGAACTAACTTGTAATTTATTATAACAACTTATGAATTTAAAACATCCTATGTGATTCAAAATGGATTAAAATTGATTTAAAGCAAGTTTGTTGCTATTAGATAATTATTTCAAATCATTAGCATGCATTAAACACACCACTTTTTATTATAATGTCAAAAAAAATTAGGACCTTGAAAAGGCATTTATGTGTTTCTTCAACCTCAAATTTTGCCATTAAAAAAAAATCAAGCAATGATTTCATCATTCGTATACTGAGTTAATGAGACAAAAAGTGAATGCCACATGTGAAATGGTCCAATTATTTGCTCAGTAATCCAATATTTTCTGCATCATTAATTTTTCCACTTTTTATTTAGCGACTCTAAGGATGTTCAAGATAAGGAAAATTTATGTTGATTAATAATGCGTCAAAGCAATTTTATATTTTAAGTTTATGGGTTACGATTAATAAATTGTCAGTGTAGCTCATATACTTTATTTAATCCTAGAAGCCATATATTCAAAATCAATCGAGAAGGGCTTTGGTTTTGTATTGGGATGTAGAAAGCTTAAAAGAGCATAGCTCCCATGCCAACAGTGACAAGTTGGATAATTTACCAATTCATAAATTTTCTTGAATCCATCAAAATACTGAGGTACAGGAAAATCAAGAAGTCTCAAGTCTAGGGAAATACAGGTGTCTCCAAAGAGACACAAGATGTAAGTACTGGTTAGAACACTGTTAAATATTTTAACAAACTTCTACATGGTGCTGTTGGATAGTATAACAATAGTATAGAATCCTTGGAGTTATAGACATAAGGGAAGATTGTACTTAATCTCAAACTTTTGTCCACTCCCATCTCTGGCTGCTTGGGAGAAAGACGTGGGTCAGGTGGGAAAATTAGAGGTTGCCTTCTGTTTGATCAGGTGTTGGTGAAGAAAGTGGCAACAGTTATGCAAAAGACACAAAGCCCCACTTAGATTATTATGGCCTTCCTCCACTTGGACAGAAGTCTTATCCCACTGAGGGAGGGGCAGAAAACCCTGTAACTTTCAGGAACATGTGGAAATCTATTGCAGCTTAGAGAAAGAAAGACGGAAAAAAAGGCCTTTGAAACCAAGACAAAGTCAGAATTTTAGAGGTTCTCTGCAACTGGTGGAGTGGTAGGGTCACTAAGAAAACCCCAACATCCCAGAGCAGAGTGGTTGCCTAAGACTGACACTAAAGCAGGACAAGAAAGAACCCTTTCACCACCACCAACCCCATCACCAGGTTGTCAAAAGATGTGTGATAACCAGAATCAGTGTACTGTTGAGAGAAGGGCAAGAACATGGAGAGACCTCTGATGAGTCAATATATAGAAAGTCTAAACCTAAAGGTGGAACAGTGGTGAAATCATAACAACAAAACCCCAAATCACCTCATCCTTTAACTAAATTAACTCACACTGCCACATTAAGAACCTAGCATAAAAAGAGACATGTCTATTTTCAGACATCAACAATACATATCTCATTTTGTACTGTCTTACACACAAAGGCCAGCATTCAACAAAAATTGCAGAGCAATAAAGAAGAAAAACAATATACTGTTAAGATACACTGGAAGCAACTAATGGACCTATGTTCATATAGGACCCAGATGTTGGAACTATCAAACAGAAAATTTAAATTAACTATGATTAATGTACTTAAAAACTCTTGTTAAAAAAGTGGAAAACATGCATGTATTGTATCATAGAGAAAAAAAATATGAGAACAGCTTTTAAATTTTATTAGGATGAACTCTATAAAAAAATCAAAGGGAGATGCTTGATATAAGAAACACAGTAACTGAGATAAGAAAAATGTTTTTGACAGGCTTATTAATAGACTTAAGAGAGCCAAAAACAGAAGAATGAGTAAACATGAAAATAGTTCAATAGGAATTAACCATGCTAAATTATAATGAATTTTAAAAAAGAATAAAAAACCTTGAAAGAACTTGGGACAATATCAGTTTAATATTGCTATAATAGGAATCACAAAAGAGAAAAAGCGTGGAAAGAAAGTATTGTAAGTTAACGAGTGAGAATTTTCCAAAAATACTGAAAGACGTGAAACTACAGATCAAAAAATTCACAGAACACCAAGTGGAATAAAACAAATAAAACACCTGGACAAACATATTCAAAGTTCTGAAAACCAGGGGCACCTGGGTGGCTCAGTCCATTAAGCATCCAATTGGTGATCTCAGCTCAGGTCTTGATCTCCGGGTTGTGGGTTCAAGCCCTGCATTGGGCTCAATATTGGGTGTGGAGCCTACTTAAAAAAGAAAAAAGAAAAGAAAAGAAAAGAAAAGAAAAGAAAAGAAAAGAAAAGAAAAGAAAAGAAAAGAAAACCAAAGAAGAAAAGAAAATCTTAAAGAGAGTCAGAAGAAAAGAACATATCATATATATAAATATATGCGTATAAATTACAACAGACTTTTCAAGAATTTACATCAGGAGTTATTGAAGCCAGAAGATCATCAAGTGACTTCTTTTAAAATGTCTAAAGGGGGAAAAGAACGTCAACCTAGAATACTCTAGCATAAATAACTTTTAAATATAAAAAAGAAATAGATTTTTTCAGGTTAAAAAAAAAAAAACAAGAGTTTATAATAAACCTCCACAACAAAAATGTTAAAAGAAGTCCTTCGGGCAAAATGTATATGATAAAAACTTGAATCTACTATACAATGGAATGAGGAACACTGGAAATAGTATAAATAAAAGTAATATAAAATTAATTTTCTTTCATATTTTTAACTGCTTTATTGAATGACTAATCAGCTCATGGTTTAATTATGCCTCAAACCTGAAATCCAGATATTTTGTTTGCTGTGTTGTTATCCAAAGCTACATGCTGAAAATCAAGCATTTATTATTTCACACAGACTAATGTAGGAATGAACTCAGTCAACAAGTGAATTGAATGATAATTCTCATCCCCTGTCACTCATCATCAGTACTGTTAAAGTCAATTTACAATTATTAAAATAAAGTTACCGCTTTTCTACTGCTTATGAAAAGAATTATAAGGAAAATGCTAAGGTGGGGGAATGGAGATATAAGAAAATCCCTGTCTCCTTGAAGCATAAATTTTACCCCTCTCCAAACACATAGATTTGCTCATTAAAATTTTTTTAAAAATTTATTTTGATTATAGTTGACACTGTTACATTAGTTTCAGGTGTACAACACAGTGATTCAACTTCTCTATATGTTATGCTGTGCTCACAAGTGTAGCTACCATCTGCCACTATACAACGCTAATATGGTATCATTGACTATATTCCTTACACTGTGCTTTTTATTCCTGTGGCTTATTTATTGCATAACTGGAAGACTATATGGCCCACACCCCCCTTCACCCATTTTACCCATCTCTCCACCCTCTTCCCCTCTGGCAACCATCAGTTTCTTCTCTGTATTTATAGGTCTGATTCTGCTTTTATTTACTTTTTTAAAGGCTTATTTATTTTTGAGAGACAGAGAGAGAATGGAAGTAGGGGAGGGGCAGAGAGAGGGGGGGACAGAGGATCCAAAGCAGAGTCTGTGCTGACAGCAGAGAGCCGGATGCAGGGATTGAACTTACAAACTGTGAGATCATGATCTGAGCTGAAGTCAGACGCTTAACCAACTGAGCCACCCAGGCACCCCAATCTGCTTTTAAACACAGATAGATTTAATTAAATCACAGTGATGATCTCCCCTACCTCCCCAAAGCCTAATACAAAGTAAGCTATGCTTTTGATAACATAGAAGTTAACATTTAATAGCTAAAGTCCTTAATACTCATAGTTCACAATGCAGAAATAAACACTGCTTTCCAACAGTATCTGTCATTAAAATTCAGGTACAGGTTTGTTACTAAAATAAGGTTTCGTAAGCAAGGTGAAACTTCTATTTGATACTCTCCCTATATTTTTGCTAATAAAGTGCTGGGGGAAAGAGGGTTGAAAGCCAATACATTTATGTTACCAAAATTTTAATGGAGTTTAATGACAACTATAATTCTGTCCCTTCTAGTTTTACTAAAGAGCTCCACAATTCTGCATCATTTAGAAGTCTGTGAATAATTCTGACCTCCAAGGTTATTGTAACCCTCAGAAAGAATTTTCTCAAGTGATAAAAATTTCTAACTTGTCAAACATTTAGTTTTATTTCTCAGGCAAGTTATACTGGCAAGTACATCTATGGGACACAATATTTATATGTTCTTCTTGATCATGTGGACAGGGAGTTTTCAACTAGGCAACAAAATATAAAACATATCACAAAATAGTATATTTTGCAAAAACATGGAACTTTCAAACATATCCTATCCAAGTACTCATGTTAAATCCTTTAAAAAACAGAATATCAGTAAAGCATGGAGGAAAATGGAACGTATGCTTCTTTACACACAATAAAGGAAAATAATGAGTCCTTAAGTATCATTAGGATGAGAAGCTTCTCAATCCCAAAGAGAAGCAACAGACGTGTTGGGGGGGTGGGGAATTGGCATAGAAAATAAATAGCAAATATCACACTGAGTAGGAAAAAAAGTAGCTAATTACATGCTTTCATCTCTGCTTACCAGAGGAGTAAAGCCTAATTTTAAAGAAATGGAAAAGCTTAATGAATGCCAAGAGTATTTTTTTCATGCACTATGGCTCTTTGGCATAGAATCTATATGCATTTATCCAGATGTTATGGGTGGAAATTGTGGGATTTAATGGTAACTGGAAGTGTGTTTGAAGTACAGAACAGTAATAAAATGAGAACGGATGAGTATGCTTGAAAAAAACAATTCTATTTTATTCTTAAAGGAATTTAGGATCATACTGTGTTATAAGTGCCAAAACATATTGGAGATAAAGACACAAACACAAAATTGCCTTTTTCTTAAAATTCCACACTTGAAATAAAGTTGAAATAAAGTTACAGTAGAGTGAAATTGCCTAAAAACAGTTTTGATGTGAACTATTTAATGGGTCTCTAAAAGATACATTTTAATAACATATGGAATATAAAACTCTTTTTTTCTGACTGTGCTCCAGTGAGTATCCCTTCTATGTGACATGAGAGTGAAATAAGTACCACATGGTGGTTAAGAGCATGAACTGTGGAACTTGCAGGCAGGGGATAAAACTCAATTCTATCACATGTGAACTGTGTCACACTGGACATGTGACTAACCTTTCAGACCTCAGTTTCCTCCTCTGTAGAAGGTAAGAGCACCCCCCTTAAAGAATTGCTGTGAGGATTAAAGTCGATTAATGCAAATGATTGGGATTATTATTACCAACAGTTTCTGTGCAGAGTTTACTCGGTTGAGTATGATTATACTGACCATCAATATGGACCACTTCTGATGCCACGTGGGTATATTCTTCTTGTCTCATGAATGATTTAAGCTCAGATGATGCCTCGAGGCTGTGTTAACCCTGTTGAGTGACCACGAAGAGATCACTGTGGTTGCTGAGGAATGGAGAGGACGCTGCACTAAAATTTATTTACCTTGTGTGGGGCAATAATAATTACCTGTGTATATTTGGATTAAAAACTAAAAGAAAAGGGGAAAATTTTGATTCCCTCAAAAATCCCATAGGAATTAAAATTTGAAATATTTTATAAAGAAACTTAAAGTACAAATTACCTAATTCATTTTTTGAGATTTAAACTTTATTCAGAAAATATATCTGAGGAGTTATTCAATTGAATGAACTAATACAAATGTAATGTTATTCAACTAGCTTTCAATTAGTTCATGCTTTATAGAACCAAGATTTTATTTGTTACTTATTTTTCTCCTTGTTTTATTCAACAGCTAAATGAGAAAAAAGGTCATGTAAAATTATATGAGGATCACATTAATCCTTGATATTTTTTGAACAGTTCTATCATTCTGAAACCTTGTGTTCAGACTAAATGCACCATTTATCAGGGAGTAATAAAAATAAAGTTACCATTTTGATCTCCGTAGGAAGCTAAATAATTTATCTAAAGCAAAACTCATGGTATCATGCTCACCATTAACTCATGTAACCATACTTTCAAAGTGACAGTTGGGTTCCAAAACTTCATTATAACTCCTTGAAATAAAGAATGGATGGGGCATTTACAGATGATCTGCTCCTTTGTTCACTGAAGCAGACACAGAAAAGGAAGAGTGGCTCTCACTTAAATAAAAAGAACCAGATTGAATGCGAAGTGACTTAGCATCTAGGCCCAGTTCTGTCATCATCTAATTTCCAAGAAAGAAGTGTGAAAAAAATGTTGTTGAGAAAATTTTAAAAAATAGTAATATGACAAATAACAGGAAAAATAAAAGTTTATTCCCTTGACATTATTAAAGAATAAATTTTAAAAATGGCATATAACTTTTGTTAAAAGGAAGTTCAATGGTACTGTTAACATTTCCAAAGAAACTTATTTTCTAGTTCTCATGAATATCCCCAATGGGGCCCATCATGGTTTTACTTATTTCACATAATATGACTCCCAAGTGTAATGGGAGGGAATATGCCAAGAAGAAAGTATGTGGTGGCCAAGGAAGGAGTTCCTTGGTACTCAGCAACAATGAAGGAAATGAAGAGGAAATAAAGCGCCTACTCTGCCCAATGCAAAAGATTGAAAGAAAATCTCTATCTATTTGGCTAGTAGTGTCATATGATGGTTACAAGTGGGAGAACAGCACAAGCAGAAATGAGAAGGAGAAAGCAGTGGGAAAAATAAAGACTACAAGAGAAAACGTCAGTGCCACCATCCAGCAAAATCAAGTTACTTAGTCCAATGCTCCACACTACACACAACGAAATCTCAAGCTATATGCACATAGCACAGCATAATGATTTAAGAAAACAGTAAAACACAGTATTTATTTGGAGGATAGTTCCACTGAGAAAGGTTTAAATGAAAAAATAATATTAACTTGTCTAACATCACTTATTTTTCAGAGTTTCTCTGTAGCTGAGGCTTTAACTTTCCCTTCCAGTGATATAATGTAAATTGTTGCATTTATTATCAATTTTTATTCAATTTTCAATTTTTATTCATTTATGAAAGCTTTGGTTTCTTAGAAACCAGTTTTAAAAACTAGATTGTTTCTTTACAGGTATATTATTTATCCTCAAAAAGTAGTATGAAGTAAGTCGTCAATAACAACTTGTTGATTTTATCTTCACTGATTCATGATGATGAAATTATTTACTCCTACTTACTCTAGACCTTTAACTCCTTCCCTCACATTCTAATTTAATTAAGTATTGATTTTTAATGGCAATTTAAAAATACATTATTAAATGTGAAGTTCTTTTGCTAAACTACCATCTATTGAACTGTTAAAAATGATTATATCTGGGGTGCCTGAGTGGCCAGTCGGTTAAGCGTCTGACTTCGGCTCAGGTCATGATCTTGTGGTTTGTGAGTTCGAGCCCTGCGTCGGGCTCTGTGCTGACAGCTCAGAGCCTGGAGCCTGCTTCAGATTCTGTGTCTCCCTCTGTCTCTGCCCCTCCCCTGCTCATGCTCTGTCTCTGTCTCAAAAGTAAATAAAACATTAGAAAAAAATTTTTAAAAAGATTACATCTAAGCCATTTGTGTAACATTATGCATGAATATATTTTACTTCCAAATATTATCACTAATTTAAAATAGTGAAATTTACTGGTATATCCCCAATTTAAGCAAACTAGTACTAAAACGCATTGCCAGTGTAAAATTTTAGGAATATATTGTAGTACACTCAAAGAGTTCCTTCTTTCCTTCTTTCTTTTCCATTTCTGCTGCCAGTCCCATACTTCAGTTTCTGATTATTTCAAGATTATGCAGTAGTTTAAGATTATGAAGTGACCTTCATGCCTACATTTTTACCCAGTTTAACTGTTCCTGTGTGTTTCTGAGAAATTAATGGTTCTAAAGCATTTACTTCATGTGTCACTCTCCTATTAAGAAACTCCATTGGCTTTCCTACAGAATAAAACCCACACTTCTATCCTCACCGAGTGTCCCACAATCTGACCACGATCTACCTTTAGCACCGGCTGGGTTGTAGCCATACTGCCTCATGAACTATTGGGAAACTGCTCATGATCTGTGAATGTTTGACCCCATTCTCTCCATCTAGAATGCCTCTCCTTCCATTTGTATTTCCATATGTTTGAAATATTCAGCCTCAGCTATGAGCTAAATACCGTCCCTACTGAGAACTGGTATTTCTGTCACACACACTGCTTTAATCACTTCATCATAGTTTTGTGAATATGTTTTATGACTGCTTTTTGGTAAACTATTTAGCAAGGGCTACTTTGTTTTCTTTACAACCCCCTCTCTGCTCAGCATTGTGCCTTTCTCACAACAGACTCATTAAATACTAAACTAACATCACTGAACTGATATGTCAGTGTGCCGTATTTTCCTCTTTCCTGATTTTCAGGGAAGAATATTCACCTCAGAACTGAATATTCAGTGCTCTGAAATTGAGATGATGTTTAAAATATCTGAATTGTTTTTATTGAGATATAACTGACACATAATATGAATTGCACATGTGCAACACAATGATTTGTCTACACTGCAAAATGGCCACCATAGTAAGTCTAGTGTCCTAGTATCACCATATAAACTTACATGATATGCAATGCAGTATTGTTGGCTCTATCACCGTGCTGTACTGTTACATGCCTGTGACTTATTTATTTTATGACTGGAAGTTTGTATCTCTTGACCCCATATCCCATTTAGCCCACTCTCAATCCCTTTCCTGCTGGCAACCACCAAATCTGTTCTCTGCATCGATGGGATTTTTTTTTTTTGTATGTTTGCTGTGTTTTTTTAGATTCAACATACAAGTGAAATTATAAGGTATTTGTCTTTCTCTGTCTGACTTCTTGCACCTAGCATGATACCTTCAGGTTTCATCCATGTTGTCACAAACAGCAAGAGTTCATTATTTTTCCATCTGGGTAGTGTTCCATTGTGTATATATACACCACATCTTCTTTAGCCATTCATTCATCAGTGGACACTTTGGTTGTTTCTATATATGGCTATTGTGAATAATGCTGCAATGAACATAGGGACACATACATCTTTTCAAATGAGTGGTTCTGTTTCCTTCAGATAAATACCCAAAGTGGAATTGATGAATCATATGGCAGCTCTATTTTTAGTTTCATGAGGAAATTCCATACTGTTTTCCATAGCAGGTATACGAGTCTACATTCCCAGCAACAGTGCACAGGGTTTCTCTTTTCTCCACAGCCCTGACAATACTTGTTATTTCCTATCTTTTTGATAATAACCATTGTGACTGGTGTGAGGTGGTATCTCATTGTGGTTCTGATTTGCATCTCCTAATGATTAGTGACATTGAACATGATCTTTTCACGTGCCTTTGGCCTGACCATGAGGGCAGGATCCCGGCAACAGGAGAGTGCAAGGGTGGAGCCAGTGGTGCTACAAAGGTACAGGGAAAGTGCAGAAATATTCCCTGCCAGTGCCTTCAGCCCTGGAGAGCATTCCGACAGACCCTTGTCTCCCTGGCAGGTGCTGTAAGTGTAATCAATGAAACTCCTTCACGTGTGGTGTAGACGCTTTTCAATCCGCTGCTTTTGGGCTGGATCTCAGGGTGAATAACCCTGAACAGTCTAGCCAGAATGAAATATAAAACCAGATATGATGCAATTTTCAGCATCTTTGAGTCAGAAGTTCATGAGGTGGTGAAAGGTGATGTTTGAAAAATTATGGTTTGATTTGCATAATTCGTTAAATCTCCATATATGACCTTTTTATATAGCCTATTAGCTGCTCAAACATTTGACATTTCTTATTTGCTAAGCTTAAATAACTCAAGCGATGAATTTTCCATCCAGTGACAATTGTTTTTGTCTATCATTTTATTAGAACCAGAATTTACTCTGCTGTTGCTGTTTTACCCAGTGAACATTTGCATAATGCTAAACATTTGTTGTCCATGTCTTTTGTTCATACCCTTCAAACTCTTTTAGCCCTCTTCCCTCTTACTCATCGGTTGGCCTCACTGAAAAGATTTAGTTCTTTTCATCTGTTTGAATAAATCAATACCATATTTTTAACAGAACCTTTCTAATCTTCATGTATTATTCTTTGTATTTCCACCAACTTTTAGAAGACTTTCTGATATAAATGTACCCAGAATAATACTCAGTGTGGTTTTACAAGAGAAATATAGAAACAATAATTATAACATTAATTATTCGAGGGCAAAAATTGGCTTCAAACAAGGGTTCCTTTATCAAACCGCATAATTAAGACAAACCTGTTCTCTATTACTTGATAGGGTTTGGCAGAGGAAGACTTTGAACTGTGAACTGAAGAAGAGAAGGGAAAGAATCACGAACAGATAGTTTACAGATGTGCTTCCTAGATTTTTGCTAGTGGACGCTGAAGTCACAAAAATGACTTATAATTGTTCCTTGAATTTCATATGCTCTTTTCTGTCAGCATGCGAAAGTTTCCCTTGACATAATTAATTTAACATTAAATCCTGCCTTCTCCCTCTTGTTTGTGAATGGAACAACCACACATATTGATCAATATTTATCTTTGACCATCTAACATCCTTTTACACAATTGAGAGCAAGCACTAGGTACACAGAATTTCGTGGCGGCCTGTAGAACCTATGCATGAGTGGAGACTCAGACTTGGTGTGGTGGTTGCCTCTCAATTTCTCCTCCCAAATAAGTTTTCCATGTTTGCAAAAAAGAAAACGTCACGTGCCAAGGTTGTGAATGCTCACTAGTGTAAAATTTGTGAAGCTTAAAATATAAGAGAATTTTAGAAAATATTCACCATACATTATGTGAAAAATACCCTCAACATAAGCATATTAAGTCTTGTTTAACAATATTTTAAAATGATTTAAAACAACAAAATATGGATTTTATTATTTATAAAGACTTTTCTAGGTGAAAAGACCTAATGAGACACAAATAAGCAGCTGACCCTCACTTTATTTATTTATTTTAAAATGTTTATTTATTTGAGACAGAGAGAGAGAGACAGAGAGAGAGAGAGAGAGAACAAGCAGGGGAAGGGCACAAACAGAGGGAGAGTATCCCAAGCAGGCATCACGCTGTCAGCATAGAGCCTGACGTGGGGCTCGATCCCATGAACTGTGATTTAATGACCTGAGCTAAAACCAGGAGTTAGACACTTAACCTACTGAGCCTCCCAGGCACCCCAGCTGACCCTCAATTTAAAATGAATCAAAATCCACCCACTTGAGCATCTATGTCTACACAACTCTGCAAGACTGCTGGCTTTGTCTCTTGCTTTTAAGAACATTTTTGTCATTAGAATTAGTTCTCATAATTATACAACAAAGACAGATCTTTTTCTCCAGTGGTATAAATTTTGTAACTATTACTTTGGGGCAGAGGCCAAAGAGAGGCCTATTTTATTCTTTGTTAAACTTCAGCATGCTAGTGAACTAAGAGCTTTCCATCTTCACAGCCCAGAGAACATATTGCTAAAAATGAGACACAACTGCTATAAATTGCTTTACTCAACAATCATTTATTATAAATCTTCTTGATACTTGGCACTAAATTAAATGCTGAGAACACAGGGGAACATAAGCACATAAATGCGTGCACACATACACCCTCCGCACTCAGTTTCTGTCCTGTGAGACTCTCAGTTTAGTCAGGAATATAGGCGCACAACCATATTATTTCAATACATGCAGAGCCTGGTACACAACAGTAAGATTTTGGACAGTGTTTTTAAGAAATGCAGAGTTACAGAATGATTTTAAGTTGGGAAGTTAAATGATCATGGTAAAAGTGGGGAAGATGGCTTTGTAACGCTAAAGATGCATTGGAGTAAGAGAGAGAAGAGGCATTACTTTAATCGTACTGTCTTTATTTTTTATCTCAGAAGAGAAAAAAGAAAAGAAAAAGGAATGCAACAGAGAAAAGGGGGTGAAGCATCAAGGAGAGCTTTAGGGGTGGAAAGTAAGGTGGAATAATGTCATAGGAGAAAAAGCAGGTAAGAGGTAACAGGTAAAGGGGGGTGGAAGAGATGGGCATCATGTTCTTGCTGCTTTCTATGTGTCCATAGCCAGATTAAGGGGACAGAGAGCAGGGCACTCAGGCCACCCCGCTACTAGGGACTACCAAAACATGACACGAACAGGGCCAAATTGTAGTGGCTGCTAGTTAACTAAAGTGTTTCCTTATAACTGCTAAAATATACATTGAAATGATATCTCCCAAAGAAGGCAAAATCTTGACAAGAAATTAAAACTAACTAAATAAAACCCTCTTTACATTCATCAATCCTGCATTCATCATTATGTCTTTAATAATAACAGTTTGGTGGGACAAAAAACTATTAGCTTGCTTGCTCTACCAAATGATCAGCTTTGCTGGGGATGCTCCATGTCTCTGTCAATCCCTGAATATGCATTTAGATATTTTCTCCTTTCTATAGGAACAAAGAAGGGAAAGCAGAGGCTAAAGAGGAGGAAGCTGTTTGGTGGAAGAGAAACATTGGCTTTAGTCTAACCGCACATTAGTACAAAAGCATCCAATATAATTTTTAAAAAACTGACAATCTTTATATATTTTGGATACTAACCCTCTACCAGATATGTCATTTGCAAATATCTTCTCTCATGCAGTAGATCGTCTTTTAGTTTTGTTGACTGTTTCCTTTGGTGTGCAGAAGCTTTTTATTTTGATGTAGTCTCAATAGTTTATTTTGCTTTTGTTTCCCTAACCTCAGGAGATGTATCTAGAAATATGTTGTTACACTTGATGTCAGAGTAATTCTTGTCATGCTCTCTTCTAGGATTTTTATGGTTTCTGGTCTCACTCTTAGACCCTTAATCCATTTTGAGTTTACTTTTGCATATTATGGAAGAAAGTGGTCCAATTTCATTCTTTTGCATGTACCTGTGCTGTTTTTCCAACATCATTTGTTGAAAAGACTTTTTCCCATTGCATATTCTTACCTCCTTTGGCGAAGATTAATTGGCCATATAATCGTGGGTTCATTTCTAGGCTTTCTATTCTGTTCCATTGACCTATATGAAGCTTCCTCAAAAAATTAAAAATAGGACTATCATATGATCCAGTAATCACACTACTGGGTATTTCCCCAAAGAATATGAGAATGCTAATTTAAAGGATACATGCATCCCTAAGTTTATTGCAACATTATTTATAATAGCCAAATTATGAAAGCAGCCTAAGTGTCCATCAACAGATGAATAAATAAAGAAGATGTGGTGTATATATACAGTGGAATATTGTTCAGCCACAAAAAAGAATAAAATTTTGCCATTTGCAACAACATGGATGAATCTAGAGAGTATAATGCTAAGTGAAATAGGTCAGTCAGAGAAAGACAAATATCATATAATTTTACTCATATGTGGTTTTTAAGAAACAAAACAAACAAATAAAGGGGGGGAAATACACAAACCAAAAACCGGACTCTTAAGTATAGAGAACAAACAGATGGTTACCAGAGGAGAGGTGGGTGTGGGGATGGATGAAATAGGTGAAGGGGATTAAGTGTGCACTTTTTATGATGAGCACTGAGTAATATATGGAACTGTTGAATCACTGTATTGTACACCTGAAACTAACATAACATTGTTTGTTAACTAGAATTAAAATAAAAAACTTAATGATAAAAAAAGACAGAAGCAGTGTCATAGCACAACTCCCTGGGATTTTGGAGCAAAACAGTGCTTTCTCTTGCAAAGAACTATTTGATTGTTAAAAGTAAAATATGATTAAGTACAATAAACTTTCCCACTTCTCTTGAGTTTTCTAAATTTTATTCGACAACAGAAACCAAAATTATAACACTGTCTAATATGGGTCTAAATGTATGTAGAGGAAATGTTTAAGATAATCATATTATAAACAGAGGTGTGTAAAGTAACATAAGGTTTCTATTCTATTCTATTCTATTCTATTCTATTCTATTCTATTCTTTTTTATTCTAACTGCTAAAATGACAATACCAGTAAACTGTGATTTTATGGATACAAAATGTAATAAAGTAACCACTACAAAGCTATGTGAAAAGACATGCTAAAAAAACAATATGAATCAAAATAGAGTTCTAAATAATTTCAAGTAGAACATAGGAAGGCAGGAAAAAGAGAAATAAATATCAGAATATGCAGAAAACTAAAATAATAGACTTAAACTCTTAAGTATTGTTATGTTAAATATAAAGTGTCTTATTGAACCAATTAAATGACAGAGATTGGCAGGGAAGATCAAAAGGAAATATGATCCAAATATATGTTTCCTACAAGATACTCATTTCAAATAAAACAATAAAGTCAGTTTGAAGAAAAACTCTGGAAAAGGGTCTATCAAGCAAACATAAAAGAAAATAAGAGTGACTATCCTAATAGTACATAAAGTAGAATTTAGAGTAAAGAAAACAGAGATAGAGGGACATTACATAATAAAAGGATCTTTTACACCCAAAAGATGTAATGATCCTATACAATAGAACAGCAAAAGAGTAAAGCAAAACTGAAAGAAGTGAAAGGAGAAATAGATAAACCCATAACTATTAGAGTTGGAGGCTTCAACATCCCTCTCACAATTGATGAAGCAATTAGACAGAGAATCAACAAGGATATAGTTTAATGCAACATCATTAATAAACAGGCTCTAATCAAAATTTATAGAACACTTCATTCAACAATAGCAGAATACACATTTTTTTCAAGTACTCGTGGAACATATACCAAGATGAATCATATCCTGGGCTATGAAACAAACCTCAGCACATTTTCTAAAAACAAAATTACATGGAGTATCCTCAACCACAATTAATCCAGATAGAATTCATTGATAAAAAGAGAATAGGAAAATCCTATAACACTTGGAAACTAAGCAATACACCATTGAATAATTCTTAGCTCAAAGAGGAAGTCTCCAGGAAGTCAGGAAATACATCAAAAAGAATGAAAATGAAAATATGAGACACCAAAAATTTTGGGACACAGTTAAAGCAGTGCTGAGAGAAAAATTTATAACACTAAAAAGATAGTGGAAAAGAGGTAAAGTCACAATCATCCATGCTCAAGAATCCAGAAAAAGAAGAGCAATATAAGCCCAAAGAAAATAGAAAGAAAGAATTAATAAAAAATAAAAGGAGATATTGTGGCACCTGTCTGGGTCAGTTGGAAAAGTATGCAACTCTAGATCTCAGGGTCGTGGGTTCAAGCCCCACTTGGGCATAGAGATTACTTAAAAAGAAAAAGAGTAGATATCAATGCAATTAAAAACAAAAAAAGAAGGAAAAATCAGTGAACTTAAAGGCCTATTCTTCAAAAATATTAATAAAATTCAGCAAGGCTGAAAAGAAATGAGAAAAGACACAAATTAACCATATCAGGAATGAAACAGGAAATATCACTCAGACCCTGTAGAAATCAATAGGATAATAAGAGCATACTATAAAAATTTTGATTATACCTTGAGTGTATTAATGCCAAAATCCTGATCATGACTTGTACTATAGTGTTGTGTTATTAGTATTGAGGCACTCTATACACAGGATCACTCTGTATTACTTATTATAACAGCTTGTAAATCTAAAATTGTCTCAATAAAAGAATTCTATTTTCAAAAACAAGCAAATACCTGCAATGCCTTTAATAACTATAAGAAAATTAAATTTAAGGACTTAATAAAAATATTAAAAATATGTTTATCTTGTGGCACCTGGGTGCCTCAGTCAGTTAAGTGACCAATTCTTGGTTTCAGCTCAGGTTATGATTTCATGGTTTGTGGGACTGAGCCCCAAGTCAGGCTCTGTGCTGACAGTGCAGAGCCTGCTGGGGATTCTCTCTCCCTCTCTCTCTGCCCCTCCACCACTCTCTCTTTCAAAATAAATAAGTAACTTAGAAAATGTGTTAATCTTAATATAAAAAATAAAAAATAAAAACATGTACTTACATACTACTGTACCCTCATGGAAACTTTACATCTCTGTGGGTTATCAGGTGACTCTGGTACTGTAATTGCTCTTCATTCCTTTTTAAACTAAGGAAAATAAGATATGTATATATACTTTTAAATGTCATTTTATTAGTTATTATACACAAATATAATTTTTATTGATATACACAAATAATATACAGTTCATCTATTTAAACTGTACAAATCAGTGGCTTTTATATATTTGTATATTCAGAGTTGTGTAACTATCACTACAATCAATTTTAGAGTATTTTCATCACTCCAAAAAGAAACTTCTTACCCATTAGCAGTCACTCTTCCAATATCCCCTACTCCCGCTCCTCTACCTCCCACCCAGCGTAGGCAACTGTCCAAATATACTTTCTGTTTCTATAGAATTGTCTATTCTGGATATTTCATAGAAATGGAAACATACACTATATGATTCTTTGTGATTGGCTTCCTTCAATTATTATGATGTTTTCAAAGTACATTCCTTGGGCGACCATTATTCTGCCCCCAAAGGTGTCCACATGCAAACCCTGACACCTGTAAATATGTCAGGTAACACAGCAAAGAGGAATTAAAGTTGCGGATGAAATTAAGGTTGCCAATGAGTTACCTTAAATAGAGAAATTATCCTGGATTGTGGAGTGAGCCTAATAAAACCACAAAAGTCCTTAAAAATGGAAGATGGGGGCAGAAGAGGAGGTCAGAGTGATGGGATGTGAAAAAGGCTAGATCCAGCTTGCTGGTTTTAAAGATGAAGAAAGAGGGTCATGAGCCATGGAAAGTGGTGCCTTCTGTGGCTGGAAAAGAAAAAGAAATTCTCTCCTACAGAGAATTCAGAAAGGAACATAGTCCACAGACACCTTGATTTTAGCTTAATAAGACTTCCAACCTGCACAACTGTAAAATGATTTGTGTTGATTTAATCCACTAAATTTGCATTAATTTTTTACAGTAGCAATAGAACGCTGTATATACATTTAATATAGGGTTTCACAGCTATAAAATTCCCTCTAAGTAATGCAGAGCTCTGTTCCACAGTTTTAATATGTTTTGTCTTCATTTTCATTCATCTCAAAGTATGTTGTAATTTTCTCTCAATTTCTTCTTTGCCCTATTGTTCTTTTAGGATTGTGTTTTGTTTTTTGTTTTTACTTTTCACATATTTGTGAATTTTCAAAGTTTCCTTTTGGTATTGATTTCTAGTTTTATTCCATTGTGATTAGAGAACATATTTTGTATGATTTCAATCCTTTTAAATGCATTTACTGAGGCTGTTTTATGGCTTATCATATGGTATGTCATGGAAAATGCCCAAGTACACTTGAAAAGAATGTGTATCTTCTTTTCTAAGATGGATGCTGTGCTCTTGAAATTCAGGGAAAGATCAGAGTGACCATCATTAGGTGAAGAGATGAAAAGTTATGAGATTTACATAAATATCAGAGGACATTTACTTTTGACTATACTTTTTAGGAGCAAGGTGACTGAGAGCGTAAGTTGTGGGTAGAGCATGGGGAAATCTTGAACGGGGTAAAGACTATGGAAATATTTTTTCTAAGTTTTAAAAAAGCAGTGGGCCATTTTTAAACTGTAGAACAAATGTTCATTTCCTTACCAAGATGAAAAACACTTGACAGCAATGTGGAAGAACTTAATTCCGAGCTATGGTAATAAGATTCACAATTGAAGTGTTCCTAAAAGAAAACGTATCACAATTGAAGTGTTCCTAAAAGAATTTTACCGTATGGACGGTAAAATTAAATTTAATTTATCAGTGTCAGAAAAATGTCCACTGCTGATTTCCATCTCTGGCTCCTACCTTTTGGCAGCTCATTCTGTGAGAGAATACATCTCACAGAATACATTTGATTTCTTTCACTCAACCTCCTAGAACTCAGTTTGGTTGAACAGAAATATGGAACATTTAGTTTGATAAATATGTTATAAAGAGTAGCATGTGAAGTCTACATATTTGTTACTAATCTATAATATTGAATATTTTTATATTTCTTCTATAAGCTGAAAGTGTAGTTTTACAGCTAAGTTCTGAGATAACATTGGTATTCCAAAAAGTTAGTCTTCCCAAGAATTTTTATTTAGATGCTTTCTCCATATGTTATCATTTCCAAATAAATTTTCTAGCACAATACGATTTTCTTAAAAAAAACAGAAACATCAAAGTGGAAGAATAATTTAAATGTACATTAACAAAGTTTTGGGATTCATTTGAGATTTAGAAGATCTATTTAATGATCTTTTAAAGGTGAAATACTATTTCTGATATTTCTTTTTGGGTGTTATAACTCAGTAGCTGGAAGTTGAGGATTGAGTTATTAAAATAGCAATAGATGCACTGGTGTTCCAACTATAGCTGCACTCTGAATACAGATGAACTACAATCTGTGGAACAACTTTGCAACCCTGCCCTTAAATGTTGTTATGACTTGGGTTCTGTTCTTTTCATCTTTCAGATATTGCTTTGAATCCTTAGGAAATCATATTGATCTAGGAACACAGTTACATATGTAACCATCATTTTAACATCTATTTATGAATTTTCTAGCCTGACAAGAGCTTTGCCTGTAAGATGCCACTATATGCAAGAAAAATATTTTTTTATACTAAATTCTGATTTTAATTCAATAATCCACACTACCGGAACACAGAACCAAATGCAAGAAATGGAGGTTTATATGGTGTGCACCTCCATGGAATCAATAATATCAATCTTGAGAATTTGACTTTATTATCACAGAGGTCTGTAGATAGTAAATGCTGCTATGTCCAAGGAGAAATTAATCTGCCCATTTTAGTCAATCCACCTACAAAAATGAATAAAGGCCTAAGTCAAAGACAAAAAGCACCTCTATTAAGTCATAATTAGGTCAATCAGGATTAAACAAAGGAAAAAGACAAGTTTTCTTCATAGGTGGTCATAAAATCACAAGACAGAAAGAATATTTAGTTCAGCTTATAAGCATTATTCGTAACAGATTATGAAAATAATTTTGGAATTACCCCTTTGTAATTTTAAATGGCAATCGAATTTAGTTATTTTTGTAATTTAAGTAGCATCACAGGGAAAAGAAAGAGAGCCAAAGTGGGTTTTTTTTGTTTTTGTTTTTGTTTTTGTTTTTGTTTTTGTTTTGTTTTGTTTTGTTTTCAGCTCTAAGCACTGAAAAGATTATGGTTTCCTGCTTTGGTTTAAAATCAAAAAGGAAAACAAGCCTAAATTATAAAGTAATTGTAAATTACAAAATGTTCTGATTTTTTCCCCGAAAGCTCCTTCACAATTTTTGAAATATCAAAAATCAAATTATTTCAAAAATATTGCCAATGCCCTACATTGCTGCATGCAGTTGGTCTCCCTGTGGGTAAGACTAATGGTCATGCCAGGAGATGTTTTGCCAATTGGTCTGATGGTCTTTAAAGTCCCAATATAATATTTTTTATTTTGTTGGGAGAATGGGCACATGTGGTTATGAGAGTAGTAAAAATGGGGAGCTAGGAGAAAAATAACAACCTTATAACCCTCCCTTTGTTGCTGCTATTATACTTCTAATGAGAACCATTAGATGCTACTCATCCAGATGAAAACTAGCCACACATCAATTTAGTCACCCATTAAGTTGACACGTCTCATTTTACAGCTCTCCACATTGTAAATGCTAGAAATCTGTAAAAGATGTCAATTCTTTTTTTTTTTTCAGAACTTTTTTTTCAAATATGCTTATAAGCATGGGTAATATAATTTAAAAACCTGTAGTCAGGGGCACCTGGGTGGCTCAGTGGTTTAAGCCTCTGATTCTTGATTTTGGCTCAGGTCATGATCTTACAGTCATGAGATGGAGTTCAGTGTCAGAGCTCTGTGTTCAGCTGGACCCGGCTGGGATTCTCTCCCTCCCTCTCTCTCTTGCCCTCCCCTGCTCCTTTCTCTCTTTCTCTCAAAATAAGTACATAAACATTTTCAAAAAACCTATGGCCATTGGATATTAAAATTCAAATTCATGTGTTCTCTACATGTATCAGGTCTAGAACATGTTTTATTATGAATAGATAATGTAGTAAGAGCCCTCTTAGACTGAATTTGGTCAGTATTGCATTTCTAATGCTCTTTCCTTACTAGTTTTTGGTCTTAAATTTCTTCTTTTCTGACAAATAATAACCCTATTCAAATTTACTAATGAACCTAATATTTTCCCATTGAATCAGAAAGATAGGTTCATTGCATTTTACAATTAAAAAAAAATTTCCATGGGAAAATGTGTGAGATTTTAAATCTCCACAGTGTATATTCATGTACTTTCAAAACCCAATTCCTTTTGGCTTGCAATGTGAAAATTGGCTATTTGCGTTACATAATTTATCTGGGCAGGAATGCACACTGAGTAATAACTATTATGTAGTTGATGACATCTAGGACCTGGGTCAGAGGATCTGAATTCCAGTCTTTTTCTGCCACATTTAGCTACATTAATTTGCATGATAACAGCCTCTTCACTCAATTTCCTTCTCTGTAAAAGATTAATAAATGCTAAAGTAACAGTAGCATGATAGTGATTTAAAAGGGCATATTACGATGATGTCATCCTGGAAATTTTAAGCACCCTAAACTCTAGCGGGAATTAAAGAAAAATAGATCTTTATGGTGGAACAATGGGCTAAAATTAAGAGATAATATTGCTGTATGTTGAACTCAGTTGCTACAGTAGAGAATACTGAGTCTTCAATTAGCTGATTATATGAAAAATACTTGGGATTTTAGTTGACAACTGCATGCCTATAAGTGAAAACCGTGATTTCATTGTTTAAAAAATCATGAAAGCTCATGTTGCATTGGTGGTCATATTGAAAACAACAGAAATCATTATCTGAAGACTGAGATGTTGCCAGAATCACTGCAGCAAACTTTTAAGTGATTAGATGTTTCCCTGCCTTTAATAGCACCCATTTTCCAATTTCTTTCACACCAGCACAAAAGGATATTTTGAAATTTTAACACGACACTTTCCATCTTAAAATCAGTCTGTGGCTCTCTATTGCTTTAGGCGAAAGTGTACAAATTCATCAGCATGACATACGTTCCCCTGGGGTAAGACTGCTGTTAATCTCCTGGCCTCATCTGTGCCCACTCTCTCTGTTCCTCTCACCCTGGAGACACAAACTGAAACAAACTATCTTGTCACACCAGGGTGTCTCAGTTCCTCACGTCCTTACCCACAGTGGATCCTCTGCCTGGATTTCTCCTCACCATGTTCCAATCTTCACACTTGACTCAGTATCCTTGGAGTAATCCTTATTATCTTTCAAGATGCAATTTAATCATCAATGTGCTTTAAGAACTACTTTGGGTTAAGTGAGCTCTCTTATGTTTATTTTTTTAAGGGGAAATTTTATTTATTTTTATTTTTCTGTGGTAAGAACACTTATCATGAGATTTACCCTCTTAACAAATTTTACAGTGCACAATACCATATTGTTAAGTATAGGCACTCTATTGTACAGTAGATCTCTGGAACTTATTCATTTAGAATGACTAAAACTTCACACCCACTGAACAGCAACTCCTCACTTCCCACACCACCCCCCCCCCCAAAGCCCTGGCAACTACTATTGTATCCTCTACTGTGAGTTTGACTATTTTAGATACCTCCTATATGTGGAATCATACGGTATTTGTCTTTCTGTTATACCCTGTCCTAGTGTTTATTATACTTACAGATGTTTTTCTGACTGCTATTTTGCAAGCCGTCATGTCTATCTCATTTCTTATAACCCTAGAATCCAGCTCATTCCCAAGCACACTCACAGTGCTAAATAAACGTGAATGTGTATGCGTTTTAAGATAAATGATGAATATATATCCGTATATGGATATGGATATACATGAATACATATGGAATGATATGGATATATATGGACAGGTATGAATATCCTTTGAGCAATAGTGGGCAGAATCAAAGAGTGTAAGTTGTATGGGTAAATTGTACTGTAAATTTTCAAAAATAAAAAATAAAAGGATTGGATAGTCATCTAGAAGTTAAGTTGTAGAGGAGATTGCTTAATTGGATGAAAGATTAGATCGAATAATATCCAAATAATAATTATAATAATGTAATAGCAGCGATAATTTTATTCATATGTTGCCTCCCACAACAACTGATGAGCCCTTGTTATGTGCCAGACTGTATGCTAAGTGTTTTATATAGCTTTTCTCATTTACCAGCCAAAATATAAAAGGAAGCTCAGACATATGAATTAATTTGCCCTTGTAACGTGATTAAATGAGTGAAAAGAAATTCAAACTCAGTTTGATCTGAGTTCTAAGCTTTTTCTTTCCTACCTAGTTTGTTCCACATACTTCTTTGCTTCCTGCATTCCTGCAGCAGTTGAGAGGCCAAAACCTGAGGCCACAGTATATTGCCTAATAACTGTGTAATACAAGAAACATGGGCCAAGACCTAGGCTAGCATCAAGGGAACAGGAAAATTGAAAAGGCACCATGAAAATAAGATAGATTCCTAGAACCCAGAAATCTTGGGGAAGAGGAACAGGAGTTGAGGTTCATCTCCTTTCACCCTCTTTAAAACAACAACAACAATAACAACAAAACCTGAAGCTGTTATCTTTATACATTTCAGCAACAAAAAGCTTTCCTTGGATTCTCTCATCCTTTTGGTACCACCCCCAACTCCACTCATTCTACCTATATTCTCCTAATTTTTTTTTTAACTAGCAACAAAGCTTTTCAGTTTACACTAACACATAAAAGTTGGAGAGTTACACCTTAGTCCCAGAATGACCCTTGAATTTATTAAATTGTTAATATCCAAAATATTTTTTCATTTTTTTGTTTTTTTGTGGAAAGTAAAATGATGGCTGTACTGCACCTCATCATTTCCTGGATTTGTATATAATATATTTGTTTTCCTATCTCTACTTTTAGCCTGTAGCATAAATACAAGGAATTTGAGTTTGGGGCCAAACTTTGGAAATAGTAAGAAGGGAGTACATTAAAATCTTTGTTCTTAGATCAGTAGACATAATGAAAATGAATATTCCAGATGCTGTTATAGCCACTCTAACAGTGGCAAGGAATAATATGCCTTGTGGATTGCAGGTAAAGTCTATATAATTCAGCAACACTCAGTCCTAGATCTGATTACACAACCTTCCTCCAGGAATTCTGTTCTTCCCTTCCCCATCAGACACTCTTTGTCATTCCCAACTCTCCTTCATTTCTTTAAATGTTTATTTCTTTATTTTGAGAGAGAGAGAAAGTGTGTGACCAGGGTAGAGGCAGAGAGAGGGAGAAAAAGAATCCCAAGCAGGCTCCATGCTGTCAGCACAGAGCCTGATGCCCAGCTTGATCCCACCAACTGTGAGATCATGACCTGAGCTGAAATCAAGAGTCAGACACTTAATGGGCTGAGCCACCCAGGCACCACCCCCATCGCTCCTTTAAATTACTCCCCAATGCTTGCCTCAATAATAAATTTGCTTTACCAAAGCAGGGTTTTGTTTTGTTCTGCTCTGTTTTAAAGATTTTATTTTTAAGCAATATTCACACCCAATGCAGAGCTAAACACAACTCTTCAGATCAAGAATTGCATGCTCTACTGACTGAGTCGGCCAAGCACCCCTATCAGAGCAAAGTTACATTATAGTGTGTTCTTATTATACTCCTCAATGTTTAAAAACTTTCTTCAGTTTTATACTCCAAATTATATTGACTTCAATTCAAACTAAATTCTGTCTCATTCTGAGATGAATGAAAAAAATACGTTTTCTACTACTCAATAATTTGTAAATCTTATCATGGGTAATATTTCATTTTCGGTCAAAAAACTTTTTCATTAACAAAATGTGACTCACCAAATATCAACATGATTTTCTTAAAGCATCTATAGCAGATTGCTTATAAGATTAATTTTTCCTTATCATGAGACACTGGTGTCAGAAGCATTATTTAGTTATTTTGGTGGTGTATGTGTTTATAAATATGTATGTTATATAAATGCATAATATGTAATTAAATTATATTTATTTAAGTATATAATACTATAATCCAGACCTATTTAAAATATTTTTCTCTATCCATTATACTTCATACTTCTCAAAATGATACTTCCCATCCACAGATCAATCTTCTGGTGAACATCATCTTTCTTATTCACTGACATAATATTTGAAAAAAATATGTATTTTATATACTATATATAAAATATATATGGTATGATATATAATATATATGATATGATAGAAAAATTTTAAAATATATATGAATTACAGTTATGTTTTAGCAATTACAGATGAAATGCAACAACTGGTATAAAGAATTCCAATTTGGGGCACCTGGGTGGCTCAGTCTGTTGAACGGCCGACTTCGGCTCAGGTCATGATCTCGCGGTCTGTGAGTTCCAGCCCCACGTCGGGCTCTGTGCTGACAGCTCAGAGCCTGGAGCCTGTTTCAGATTCTGTGTCTCCCTCTCTCTGACCCTCCCCCGTTCATGCTCTGTCTCTCCCTGTCTCAAAAATAAATAAACGTTAAAAAAAAAATTAAAAAAAAAAAGAATTCCAATTTGATCTTACTACTGTCATTTAAAAAAAGTTTTTAAATGTTTATTTTTGAGAGAGAGCGCGAGAGATAGAGAGCAAGCGGGGAAGGGGCAGAGAGAGAGGGAGACACAGAATCTGAAACAGACTCCAGCACAGAGTCCGACAAGTGGCTCGAACTCACGAGCCGTGAGAGCATGACCTGAGTTGAAGTCAGACGCTTAACCGATTGAGCCACTCAGGCACCCCACTATTACTGTGATCTTTGTGTCACATAATAATGTTCTGAATTCAGTCCAAAAGTCAGCATCTCACATGATTTTTTTAGTTTTTGTGGCCCACAGTTCTAGCTAAGAACATCCAAAGATCATCTATAAATGCAAATAGAGCTAAATGGGGAAACTGGGTTTTTAGGGAAATCTCTAACTGAAAGCAAAAGGTACTCTTTTTCCTAACAATGTAATATCTGTCTCAGTCAAACTTGCAATCTGACCAAGTAACTACAATAAAAGAGGACTGAAAGCCTCATTTTACCCGTGAAGTATCCTGGTGTACAAAGAGTAGCCTTCAGGCATACACTGTTATGGACAATGAAATATATATTTCTGTGATATGATGTGCTCTCCTTCAGGTTCTGACCAAAAAAGCCAACATGAAAACGGGACCTCGTGAACTCAGGTTCTAATTCTGGAGAGCTTCACTTTTGTTGGGATTAAAATCATCAGAGAATAAAAGTCTGATGTAAAAATATTCTTTGACACCTTAGAATAACCCTAGAGGTTACTAAAGATAGTAATGTTGTATATACTTCAGAAGACTCATAATTCTGTCCCCCAAAGAATTTGGAACTTTTTTTTATATGGTAGATTTTAGTGCAGAATAAAGAAGAGAAAAATCTATTTTCTAATCTTTTAAAGATAGTTCTTAGGCGTATATGTTACTGAAACCTGTTATTTAATACATTAAATGTAAATACATACCTAAGAATTTATACTATCTGTACTAATCAAATTACAGTAATCCAAAGATATTTTTCTGAATATTTTATAATACTTTAAAGATTCTGAGTATTTAAAGTATTAACATTTCTTCTTGAATTATTTCACTTAATAAACTTGAGGGTCCATTAGACATAAGGCACTGTAGAATGCCAGGAAAATAAATATATGACCACCTTCAAGGAATGTGTAGCTTATTCAAATAACTTATATGAAATTGTATTAAAGTAATTACTCATTTAGGGGCACCTGGGTGACTCAGACGGTTAAGCATCTGACTTCAGCTCAGGTCATGATCTTGTGGTTTGTGAGTTTGAACCCTTGTCAGGCTCTGTGCTGACAGCTCAGAGCATGGAGTCTGCCTCGGATTCTGTGTCTCCCTCTCCCCTGCTTGCGCTCTGTCTCTCTCTCAAAAATAAATAAATATTTAAAAAAATTACTCCGTTAAACTAGATATAGAGAGATAACATAATATTTTATTATTTGTTCTTAACAGATAAAACTTTGTAAAGTCTACTTGCTGATTGTTGCTCTTTCTTAAAGGTCAAAGATTCATATTTCCAATCTTTCCCCTGTCTCCAAGTATGTTTGTCCACTAACTGTGAAAAGATGTGGAAATGAATTTCAAAAATGTTTCATCCTGTAATTATGCTCTTGAGGACAGTACAGACCTTTCACCCTTAGATGACTACACACATGCCCAGAATAGAGGCTGACATAAACCAGACCTTCCACTTCCCTTGAGCAGCAGCAGGATCTGTACCAAGGCTACCCCAAGTGGGCAACAGCCTTTCTTCTCTTTTTCGGTCACCCTCTTTCTTTCATCCTCCAGATCCTCTCTGATTGCAATGAGTTGCTTTTTAAACCACTGGAAGAATGTTATTTATAGACATAATTTATAGATATTTGGAAGTTCTAATTTTAGTTTCTCAACATTCTGAAATAATTTGATAACAGGTGTTTTTTTTTTTTTTTTTAGGTAATCCAAAAGTCTCCAAATCCTTTTTCACCTAATGTAACTGTATTGAGTCCAGAGCCGTCTGCCATAATTCTGAAGATGATCAAAATGCATATCTTTTTTCTTGGTCACTCCTATCTCCCCTTCTGAACTCCTGGCTTGCTTTAATCACCACTACCTCATTGCTCACTGTTCATGGTGGGCACCATTCTTTCCCTGCACCAGCTAGTCCCAAGTGTGGACATAAATCACTCTGTAAGACTCCATTAACACACGGCTAGTGTGTGCATGAGACTATAAGGAAAACTTGAAGATGATGGAGGAGAATCACAACACAGAACATAGATATCATGTTTCTTAAGTTTTTCATCCATTTGCATAAAATAACTCTTTTGTGTCTGTCACTCTCCTTAAGCACCGACCTGTTTGTCTGAATTGAAAGAGGCTCACTGCTTACCATTTTTCCTTCCCATCCTACTAACCAACAACATACAGAATAAACCCACATGCAACAAATCAAACAAACAAACAAACAAACAAAACAGACAGTCTTCTCTCTAAGATTAACACCAGTTACTTCACTACACGGGGAATTTATGTATTTTCTTAACTTCTCCCTATAGATGCTTCACTTCCTAGAACCGAAATGCCCACTTAAAAGCTTTCTCAGAAATGAGTTTTGTCACTACATAAGATGTAAGGAATTACACAGGCAATGCTGAGATTTCTTAAACATTTTTTCCTCCTCCTTTCACATGATGCTGCATTTCTCTATTGCAAAATCTCTGTCTCACTTTCTACCCAGGAGAAATATACCCTCCAAATAATATTTCTAAGGAATGGTAATCCTGTTCTCTGGGAAAGGACAGTAGCAAGCAAACCATCTGAAATAAAAGTGAGTCACTTGGAAGAGTCATTTCTCCCGATTGGAAGAAAGTGTTAAAACATGACACCAGGGAAACTGAAGCTTCATATTGGATTGAGAGTTTTGAGCACTTGTATTTTCTAAACTAAGCTAACAAATACACGAATTATCTGCAGGCTCCTTAATCTTTTGCCTTTGAGCCAACGGTTGAAAATAAGTCCTTGGCAATGATCTATCTGCTCCAATCTCTGCATGCCAACTTCATCTCCCATCATTTCTAAGCCAAAATGATCTCCAGACCAAAAGGCAATACTTACCATCCAGGTCAAAGAGCTACAATCAATAGAAGCTACTCTGGGCTCCAAAATTCTTTCTCCTATCCCCGTATGTGCACACATTCTTCCAGTCTTCCTTCTTCCCATTTCTCCCATGAAAACTGTCCCTCCTCTGTTTCCTAATGCATACTCTTAAGTTGGGGGAGGAAACCTGTGGGTAAAGGAGAACAGGAGGGAAGGCAGCAATGCTCACTGTCCTTTTCTCCCTAAGATGGAGATTTTTACCATACTTTACAACATTTTCCTGGCTCTAATAGGTTTACTTGACAACTTTGTAAAATTGCATTTCTAAGGCAGCTTATCACTGTTTTCTTATTTTATGTTCTTGAAACTTTCCAGAACCCTTAACCAAGGAGGTTTCGGTAAATGGAGTTAGCATTTGGGCCCTGCAAAGAGTCAGAGACAAAAATAGCAGTAGTTACTCGGTCGACAATATTTATACAATACTTAACCGTCTGGGCCCACAAGATAAAGGACAGACTTTTAACTATTCATAACAGGATGAGGAGAACGGGGCTTGTAACAAGCTTTTTGGTTCTTGCCACTTGCAGAAATGCAGAGTTCTCAAAGAAGAACTCTATATTGAGTTTAACTTATTGACACACAAAGTATGCATCATGTAAATATTTAATTACATAACTACATACTCCCCAAAGTGTACCCATGCCCCCATTCTTCACATGGCCACATTATAAAAGGCAGAATTACAAGCTCCCTTTCCCCCTTTTTTTTATTTTTTTTATTTTTTTATTTTTTTTTCCCCCCTTTTTTTTAAAGGAAGAAGTTAATAAAGTAAGAAAAGTGAATAAGCCTGACTTGTAGTTTGGAGATCATTGCAGAGATAACTCAATTTTTTTTAACTTTTAGAATGTGGGATTTAGGCCTTTTTTTTTCCTGAAAGATATGAACTTTTTTTTTCCTGAGAGCTACGTGGCATATCTTCATCCACGGATTCACTTTTGCCCTTGGACTCTTTCTCACCCTTCCCCTCCTTAGGGAGAGAAAGAGAGGGAGGAAAAAAAAGTACTGTTTTAGCCAACTGGCTTTATTAAAGCTTTCTCATCCATGAGGCATGAGAATATGTTTGTAAATCTGCTTCTTTTCTGATTGGCAGTGAGAAGTACAATTGCTCTTTAATTAGAACCTTGTGAGTCCCAGCATATGGTTTAACCCAGGTGTTTAACCCATCTCAATCCAAGTGCCAGTTGATGACATGGGTCAAATGACAGTTTCATTTAATTGTCAGAGACAATGTAGGGTTTAGTAAACACCATTGAGTTATTTTCTTTGTCGATATTAGAGCAGAGGACAGGCAAGTAATGGAAGGGGTATACTGGAAATCAGAGTAGACTTGGTCAGGAAATTAAATGCTAACCTTGATCCTGACAAAATTTGTCTGTATGAGTCTGAGTATATCCCTTAAGGTTACTGGAATTTGATTGTCTTACCTGTAAAAATAGGCAGTAATATTTCTCAAGTATTTCACTGCATAATTTATAACCTTCTCCCCAGGTCTCAAATACTGTGATTCTAATCAATTCATAAAAAGAGATTGAAGGACAGAAAGAGATATACTCTTATGTTACCAGTGGACTGGTTATTGCAAGATTTTATGGATTTGAAAAACCCAAATTTAGTTAACACCTTATCAGTAATGTTTTGATTTCATGACATTTTAATAAAAATGTTTGATACTATTGTCAAGGGACTTCCTAGCTAAAATATAATCAAGAGATCTCTCTGAAGACCATTTCTTTTCTTGTCCCAATTCCATCTCTTTGATCTTCTACAACTAACCAAAACTATCAATGTCATTGACAAATTGAAAAAAAACAGTTATAGTTAAACCTCATTGAAAATCACACGGTTGCCTTCCATCCCTAATATTTGGCTGTAAACAAAATCCAAAAGCAATAACTTTTATTTTTCTTTGCGTTAGTTCCTGTTCGTGTACACAGAACATCAGGCAGTGATTCACATTACTGACACACAGCCAGCACAGCTGGATAGGCACAAAATGCGTTTCATAACAAGGACAAAGGAAAAAAGGGAGAAAAGTTTGTTTATTTAAAAAAACTATATAGCTTGCTACTATAAAAGCAAGATGCAAACTTTTCTAAGAAAACAACTTAAAGGAAACGCAAATTGTTTTGTGCTGATTAAAAATTACTTGAATAACTCTTAAATGTTTATTTATTTTTAAGAGAGAGACACACACAGTGTGAACAGGGGAGGGACAGAGAGAGAGAGAGAGAGAGAGAGAGAGGGAGAGAGACTGAATCTGAAGCAGGCTCCAGGCTCTGAGCTGTCAGCACAGACACTGAAGTGGGGCTCAAACTCAAAAACGGTGAGATCATGACCTGAGCTGAAGTCAGACACTCAACCAACTGAGCCACCCAGGTGCCCTTACTTTAATAACTTTTAATATGTAATATATTCCATCAAGGTAGGTATCACTTCTGGAAAACTCACCCTCTTTCACTAAGAAGAAGCAACAATTTATGAATATCATAAGTAAGGCTCTGGTGACAATTTAGAAATATAAACAATAAAATAAAAATACTCCATGATAATTTCAGAACTCTTTTGAAAGAAAAATAGGAGTAGGGACAGGTTTATATATGAGAAAAAAATAATATTGTGTCAACTCTTCAGAGATCTGATAAATGAACTCAGAAATATCTGCACTCCAGCTTTGAAAGGGTGAGTTAGTTGATACAGGACAGTGTCAAAGATGACACATTTTCACAGAATTGTCCATAGATAACATTTCCCAGGGCAAGTAAGTATAAATGACATTGTCACCCATGGTGTCTTCTGTCTATGCTGTATAGGAAGTTGAATTAAATTGTTGGCTGGACAGTTAAATTAAAAGTGATAGTTTACAACATGCCTATTACCACTAGTGATAGAAGTTCTCGTAATTGTAAGAGGAAATATCACTTCTTCAGATTGTGCTTCAGATTTCTTGTGATTAAGAAATAAGTGCCGTGGCAAACCCACCATCTTGGCAGAGCTGGGGTGAGCTGGCAATGAGAAACCATGCTAGGGTGCCCAGTCTAGCCATATTCACCTTCATGTTTAGAAATTCAGTAAATAGTGATGCGGGTGTAGTGAGGGATAAGGTATATTATCTCAACAATTTTTGCAGAATTTCTATTAATTAGGGTACTGTGTACAAATACCTTGGAGGTATTTGGAAGTGGAAAGTGAGACCTTGAGGGCAAGAGAAAGTCTACCATGATCAAAGGTAAAATGTAAAATGGTTCTGTCTCCCTAATTACATCATTGGGCCAAAGAAGTTCAAACACTTGGTTTGCAATCCATTCTTTTCCTTTGCAGGAAGTGGAGTAATACTTTTGGGGGTAAAATGGAGACAGGTCACCCAGTGTGTTGCCTTGTACACTGGACCTCTGATAAGGTTGCTGCATTTGTTCATAGATTATTACATTATTTTTGAAGCCTAACTTCTGTCACTATCTCCTGTAAATTGGATATCCTCAACACTGATATTCTTTTTGTTTCCTAGCAGAAGGTTTTAGGCCACCTTGGACATGTATGCCACATTCATTCAATGGCACAACTTGATTGTCCTGAGACTTATTCTTATTTGGAACAATAGTTAGATAGGACTTTATCAGAGTGATTATGATTATACACACACACACACACACACACACATATATATGTATATATATATAATTATATCTGATTTTACATATCATTTCATACAAGATATATATGTATATGTATATATAGAGAGAGATATAGATATATATGTATGTATGTGTGTGTGTATATATATATATGTACACTTCATATATATATATATATATATATATATATATATACACACTTCAAAGCTCTTAGATCATGATTAAAGCACAGTGGACTACCAATAGATAGACAGATACACATGTAGATGCATAGATGATAGAGAGATGGGGCTAGTTCAATGACCATCAGAATAATTATCTTGGCTTTATAAAAAGACTAAAAATTAATCTAATGTTCTGTCTTCTTTTACTTATTATTTATGATTTAATATAATTCAAGAATATCATATCTTTATATAATTTTCCTTTCTAGCTTATGTTAAGAAGAAATGAGAGGGGATACTAATAAATAAAAGGAGATATCTAGAAATAAAAAAAATCCATTTGCTTCATCTTCCCCAGAGTTCTCTACAATAATTAAATTAATTTTTAGTGTCTCTGAAGAAGTTATTATACACATGTTTAATGATAATTATCTTGATTATGCCATTTGATAAATGCTTATAGTCATGCATCTTTACTAAAATGTACCTGACATATTTTAAGACCAAAAACTTGCACTTCCTTACCATGTACTCTTTAGCTTTAACACCCTATTTGTTCTAAGTGAAAGTTAACTGATACTCCCAATTAATTTCTTTCAAAAGAAATGCAGGAACTTAGTGTTAACAGGATGTTAAAAAGTCATCCAGTAGCCTACTCCTTTTTCAATTTCCTCTACATCACTCACAATTTAGAAGTAAACATTGTTTCATTTTGGTATTCTAATCCTTTCCTGCCTTCTATGTAATTCTTGTCTGGCCCATTCACATTGTTTACTACTGTACAGCGTCCCTGAACATTTTGGAGAAATGTTTTTCACCAGGCAGTTATTGTGGTTTTAAGTTATAATAGCAGTGTATACTCTCCCATTAAGAAATTAACATAATTATATTGGTATTTTAATAAAAATTTATTAAGATTTTTATTTCTGTTGATTAAAAATCACTAAGAATCGACTTCCTTGAGTTTTATAAGAAATAACATTGAAATGTCACCTAAACATAATTTTTTAAAGATTATTTATTTATTTTGAGTGAGAAAGAAAAAGTGTGAATGGGGGAGGGACGGAGAGAGAGGAAGACAGAGAGAGAATCCCAAGCAGGCTCCAGGCGATCAGCACACAGCCCAACTCTGGGCTCAGTCCCACTACTGTGAGATCATCACCTGAGCCAAAGTCGGACACTTAACTAACTGAGCCACCCAAGCGCCCTAAACTTGATAATTTAAAAAGAAACTAACTAGAGTAATGTACTAGGGGCTGATAATAACAGAGTTTTTAATGAATGAGTCCCATTCCTTGATTCATCCATTCAACAAAGGTTTATTCAATATAAAGTAGGTAATTCATTATGTGGCCAGGGAATGCTGGCAGGTTTCCATTACCAGGGTGGCTGAAGAGTCATTCTAGATATCTTTCACTTAAAATATCATCCCACATCTACTACCCGAAGGGTAACATCACACTTACATCTCATCATAAGCACATACTAGATTGGAATTATTTCCTCACAGATGAAAACTTGTATGTATGTTTATTTTCATCAACTGAATGTAAAATCTGCAGCATTTCTATTAAAGGAAAAGTGAGCTCAAGCATTAGTCTGTTCAGGGGCGCTGGGTGGCTCAGTCAGTTAAGCATGACCCTTGATTTTGGCTTAGGTCGTGATCTCACAGTTTGCAGTGTCAAGTCCCGGGTCTGGGCTGGGCTGGCAGTGCAGAGCCTGCTTGGGATTCTCTGTCTCCCTCTGCCTTCCCCCTGCTCACCCTCTCTTTCTCTCTCAAAATGGATAAATAAACTCTAAAAAACCCAAAAAAAACAAAAAAAACCCAAACCACCAATAATCTGTCCCTATGATTAATATATATGGATACTTAAAACCAGTGTATTTTTTTAAAAACATGTGCTTCTGTAGATGAATGAGTACATGTGCTCTTGATAGTAGAGAGTGATGTCAGGATAATAGAAATTCATGTAGGTCCCTATGAAATTTTTTCTAGCATATTAATTTGTATCCCATCACAGTATCACAGTTGAGTGCAAAGTGCAAGTAGAATAGCCAAATGGGGCGCCTGGGTGACTCAGTCCATTAAGTGTCCAACTTCGGCTTGGGTCAGGATCTCATAGTTTGTAGTTTGAGCCCCACGTCGGGCTCTGTGCTGACAGCTCAGAGCCTGGAGCCTGCTTCAAATTCTGTGTCTCCCTCTCTCTCTGACCCATCCCCTGTTCATAATCCGTGTGTGTGTGTGTGTGTGTGTGTGTGTGTCTCTCTCTCAAAAATAAATAAACGTTAAAAAAATTTAAAAAAAAAGAATAGCTAAATGCGCCAGACCACAGAGCAGTATGGTACTGCCCAGGAAACCCATTCATTCCTCATTCTTTCTCTTGGCTCAGTTTCATCATGTGATCAGGTTGTGAAGTGCTTATTGTGCACCTCTTTCTAATCATTTGTATTTTACCATTATCTTCATATCTCAACCTTTCTTATACCATCTTCTATTCATCCACCATCATCTTTTTTAAAAAAGGTAAAACTTTATATTTGCATTAATTTTTGTTTCCTTATTATTAATTTAAATATCTTTAAAATTGGGATAGTATTTATTTTTAATTTTTAATGTTTATTTTTTGAGAGAGCTAGAGAGAAAATGAGAGAGTGGGGGAGGGGCAGAGAGAAACAGAGAATCTGAAGCAGGATCAGGCTCTGAGCTGTCAGCACAGAGCCTATTGAGGGGCTCAAACCCATGAACCATGAGATCATGACCTGAGCCAAAATCAGAAGCCTAATAGACTGAGCCACTCAGGTGCCCCTGGGCTAGTATTTTAGATAGAAAATCTCAATTTTGTTAATGATATGGATATAAATTTCAACAGGTTTGAAGTGCTTTGCACAACTTTCTTTGTTCTCATAAGCCCACTTATATATAGTGCTCAATACTGTACAATGCAAGATTTTTCAGAATTTCACACACTGTGTTAGATGGGATGTCAGTAATGACAGAAACATGAGTCAACTGATACTGTCTGTTTGGATGTTGCACAACTTTTGGCTGAACACTATTCCATGAAATAAATGAAAAAATGGATGTGTTTGAAAAGAGATTTACATCAAAGTGAGGGAAAAATAATGGGAAACTTGATATATGCTTCTAGGTAAGTGAGAAATGGCTACTCCTATCATACAGTTTGGAATAAAATGATAATAAATGGGAATAAATTGGGAATAAAATGATAATTGTTAAATAAATGATAATAAAATGCTACCTTCACTATGGCTAAACCTGAGTATATTGAGACTTTAGAATGGTCTCAAACAGGATATATGCAAAATTATAAGGGTGCCAGGCATATAGTAGGTACTCAATCAATATTTGTTGAACAAACAAAAAGACCAACATATATCTCTCTAGTTGATTTCTTCTTTTGGAAAAATTTACTAGATTAAGAGCTCCAAGAGGACAAACCCAACATCTGTCTTACTCATAACCCTATCTCCCATACCAGCATATAGCAGATAATAAATGTATGCTGAATAAATGATTTGAGACATTCCCTACCAGATCGATCCTGAGAAAGATGATTTTTAACTCTTTAAATCATTTCTTGTCTCTTTCTATAAGATTCCTACACATCACCTCCATTCCTTGAGTAATAAGACATATACTATACATTACACACTACTTCAGCTATATACCATTTCTTCCTTGAAGTTTATCCAGCAAACTAATAGAACAGGTTGTGTCCTTATACATCTAAGAAATATCTCTCCAATTTCAATAATCTTTCATAGGTGCCCTTGAAGATAGCTCTAGCATAATGATTAATGATACTGGTTATGGAATCACTTTCTGGATTTGAATCCTGGCTCTATCTTTTACCAATTTGGCAAAACATTCCAGTCTCTGCAATTCAGTTCTCTTATTTATAAAGTTGAAATAAAGTCACACCTATCCCAGGAGATTTTATGTGATAAATGAGTTCACACACAAGAATTACTTAGCAGTAAGCCTAACACAGAGTAAGTAATCAACAAATATGAGATGTAACAGTTACCTTTCCTAGCAACACATCTATCTTTGTTACTGATGCCATTTCCCATTTCTTGCTATCCAGGGAATCTTCCTAGGTATCTCTCCCACATCAGCTTCTCACTCTCAGACACCTGTACACTTAATTCCTGCAAACTCTTGATGAAAAAGATATTAGCTAACAACTTAATATGTAATTGGTCTCAGAGTATTTTCAAGTTAAAAGTTAACACCTGAAGATCTAACCCTCTAGTATTCCCATGTTCATTCACAGTTAGGAATATATAAAGAAGATATTGGTATGCAGGGGCGCCTGGGTGGCTCCGTCGGTTAAGCGTCTGACTTCAGCTCAGGTGATGATCTCACCTTCTGTGAGGTTGGGCCCCACGCTGGGCTCCGTGCTGACAGCTCAGAGCCTGGAGACTACTTCGGATTCTGTGTCTCCCTCTTTCTCTGCCCCTCCCCCACTCATACCTTGTCTCTTAAAAATGAGTGTTAAAAAAATTTTTAAGTCAAAAAAGAAGATATTGGTATGCAATCTCCAAAACATTGCTAATTTTCTTCAACTTTTAAATCTAGACCACATACCACTTTTAATTATATTCAGAAATATTTCTCTTCTCCCACATGTTTTATTTAAATGATGAATCTCTCTCAAATTGTAATTGCTCTTCATGCAGGTGCTGATCCATATTTGGTACTGACAACAAATTTCTAATAAACAGTGAGTCAGATTATAAGCAATTTTTTGGTTAGTTTTTTCATCCATGTGTTTGCAGTGTGCTAGGTCATGTCATTTGCAGGATATTTGTATATTCACTGGGGAGCCATGAACTATGGAACTGCTGGAAATATCTGGCTTTATGTTGTACTATAGAAAATGGAAAATTCTGAGAACAGCTGTGTAATATAAACAGCAGCTGGAGCAACTATGTCCTAGAAAAATGAGAGCCTTGGGCATCTGTGTTATCAACCAACTAAAATAAATACAATGCCCTTTCCCAAGTTGTATATTTAAAGTATATTTTCATAAGATTCAGAGTAAATTTTACAGCACAGTTGACATACACACACAATATATATTTCTACTTATTTTATTATTTTTCCATACCCACCATACTTAATAATATTAATACAAAATAATACTAAAGGCTAATGTTAAAAGGAACACTTCTATATAGTGCTTTTGAAATACTATTTTCTACTAAAACAAACCAGGCTTCTTTGGGGAAAAGGTTGACTATAATCCTGGGACAGGAAACATTGACTAATGTTTCAAGCCAAGTTGAGCATGGCATGTCTCTCTATTAAATACAAGAAAACAGTCAAATATTAGTGGAGTCATTAATGGCACCGAATAAAAAAGGTGCCAACTTGAAGGAACTCTTATTGTCCAAATATGGAGCAGTTTGATATTAGAAAGAATAGTGATTGAAATAATTACAGCAGGGGCGCCTGGGTGGCTCAGTTGGTTGAGCGTCCGACTTCGGCTCAGGTCATGATCTCGTGGTCTGTGAGTTCAAGCCCCACATTGGGCTCTGTGCCGACAGCTCAGAACCTGGAGCCTGCTTCGGATTCTGTCTCCCTCTCTCTCTCTGACCCTCCCCCCATTCATGCTCTGTCTCTCTGTCTCAAAAGTAAATAAAACATTAAAAAAAATTAAAAAAAAAGAAATAATTACAGCATATCTAATACATAAAAATTATTAGTGTTTAAAAATTTTGAACATTTCTAGCGCTTGCCCCAACTATGGCCCCAACTCATTGTTTTGAATAATGACAAATAAAGGAAAAGACTCAAGTATCTATTCTATCTTTCTTTTTTGGACTATTATTTCAGGTGAACCAAATAGTTAATTGAGGAAATTTTTTTTATACAAGAATCACAACTAGTGAAAGTTGAAACAATTACAGAATTAAAAAGTTATCATTTTAAGACACCAAAGGAAATGATGGATCTATACACCAATAATGAGTGGCTGCTAAAACCATTAGAGGACAAATTGATGGAAAATTCTATAAAGAGTTAGGTTGACTACATCTGAAACCACTGATAAATCTTAGCATCATTGAAAGTGAATATTTAGACAGTACTTCCCAATGTAAAACGACAGGAAATAAACAGTATTCCATGTGAAGTGTTCTTGTTAAAAATTTGTACCTGAATATAATCAAGCCTCTGATAACACTTTACAAAAACTTCAGGGGAGAGAAGCTTATGTCAAATGGTTCCATAAAGTTTCAATCATCCAAATTAGGAATCAGAGGCATTTTTAGAAATCAACATCCCAGTTTTGACACATAAATGGCACAAAAATTTAAGAGAGGGCTATTAAAAAATTTAAAAGACATGAACTATCTCTAACTAATGTGTTTGTAATATGACTGTTATTTTAAACGATATATGTATGTATATGTACATACATGTATGCATACATACATACATACATATGCATATATGTATATAACAAAGAAAGTAAGTAGATTATGATAAAGTCTTTAGGAATAAAAATTTTCATAGTAAGAATAAAGAGATGGTAATATAAAATCAAAATAATTAGGTACTATTATGGTCTGAATATTTGTGTCCCCTCCCCAAATTCATTTGTTCAAGTCCTAACGCTCAATATGATGGTATTAGGAGGTGAATCATTTGGGGGGTGATTAGGTCATGAGGGTAGAGCAAGTAGAGAAGGAAATTAATGTCCTTATTAAAGAGATTTGAGAGAGTTCCTTTGTTTTACTACCATATGAAGACATTGTGAGAAGTTGGCAGTTTGTAGCCCAAAAAAGGACTTTCACCAGAACCCAACCATGCTGGCACCCTGATCTTGGGCTTCCAGTTTCCAGAACTGTGAGAAATAAATTTCTGTTGCTTATAACCACTCAGACTGTGGCATTTTGTTACAGCACCCATAACAGACTAAAACAGTGACCACCATTAATAAACATATATTTTTCTTTTTGAAAGAAATGTATTTCCTAACTCAGTCCACTAAAAAGGCCTAAAAGCAATCACCAACTCAGAAGCAGTGACTGCTACAAATACTCAGGTTGTGGACACACCCTAAAGGAAACCTCAATGAATCATGACCTTGTATAACTCCACCCTGAGTGCATGTAGAACCTGTAGAACAGGTTATATACATAATAAATATAATTTATAATTTTATTTATATATTATATATTTTGATACATTATTTGTATATATGTAAGCAGATCATATATATATATATATATGTGTAAATATATATATATATATAAATATATAATGTGTATATATATGTATGCATATGTGTGTGTTTTAAGTTTTAATTACTGCTAGTTTGTGGTAATTTGTATACAAAAGTAGAAAACTAATATAGGCCCTAAATACTCTTTCTCAATAAAAAGAACCAAGAATTCTTGAAAGAATGATTGGCTTAAGTTCTGGGTAAAGAAATAAACTAGATCAGGAAAAAGTCCTCAAAGATTATGGTGACTTTCAAGCAGACCAAGATCCCCCCCACACACCCCAGTTGGGAGAGGGCTGTATTTTTTTAATGACACCCCAATTCCCCACCTATTCCTCCCTTTTCTTATGCTGCCAGCTTCTAACTGCAATAGTGCGTGTTTGTGTGTTTAGTTCTGTGTATAAATGGAATGTTGTGGAGATAACCCCTCCTTGAGCCTCCTGGTTCCCTTTCCTTTCCCCTGGTCACGGCCACTCATGGAAGCAAGACCAGTAAAGGGAACTTCAGTTAAAACATCACACACACAAGAACAACAACAAAAACAAAAATAACAACAACAACAACAATAATAAAGTACACAATAATCAACTTGGAGGAATTCCCACTGGCTAGATATGAGAAAATTTGATATAAAGAAACATAATTGCAGCAATTCATTGACATACATTAAATGTATTATATTCTAGGAGTTCAACATGATAACTAAAAAAGCCTTCTAGGTATATGTACAAGTTATTGTGGCAACATCTCATTTTCCCGAAAACTCTTAAAGAGAGAGAAATAAAGCATCTATATTATCTTTACCAAATGAACTTTTTTGCAAGCTAACCAAAGAGTAGATAAGTGGAAGCTCTTTGCAGGAGAATTCTAGCCTGGAAATGCAAAGGAGTGATGAGGTTTACAATATAAATATTTTGCAGTCCCTAATGAAAGAATGAATCTAGGCCATCATCATCAATAGTTGCTAAAAAAACAGGTGAGAAGCTGATGGCATCTTTCCAAAAACAGGATAAGGCTAACCATCTAAACCTACTTACCAGTCTTAACATCACTTTAAAAGAGAAACAACCATACATAATATCCTTGCCGATGTGATGCAGTAGGAAGTTACCTATAAAGTCTCTTGCCAAATTGTTGAAAATAAATTTAATCAAGTCCCAGCTCTATCATTTTTTTTTCACCTTTATTTTGTTATAGTGGATAGACATTAGAAAAGTTGCAAGAATAGTACAAAAAAATTCCATAAACTTTTCATCCAGTTACCACACATATTAACATTTTGCCAGATGTTTTATCTTTTTTTTTTTTTTTTTTTTTTGGTTTGGATTCTATTTTAACACACTAACTTTAAAATACATGTGTATAGCGGGGGGAGAAATTTGAAACTAAATATTAGATGATATGAAGAGTTAATGTTAATTTTTGGCTGTGCTAATGGCATCATTATACATATTTTTAAATGTAGTTCTTATCCCTAAGAGATGAATTTGAATTATTTATGGTTAAAATGATAACATGTCTGTTAGTTTTAAAAAAAATTCCAGTCAAGAATGAAAATGGTAGGCATAGACAAACAAGAATGTCTGTATGTTGATAATTATTGAATAGCTTGGGATGAGAGATATTTGGGGGTTTGTTATACCATTCTTTTACTTTTTATATATATTTGCAAGTTTCCAAAATGAAAAGTTAGAAACAAAATTCAGAATGTCTTACTATGAGACTATTAAGTGATGAAAACTCCTAGGGGCACCTGGGTGGCTCAGTCGGTTGAGCGTCCGACTCCAGCTCAGGTCATGATCTCACAGTTTGTGGGTTCAAGCCCCGCATCAGGCTCTGTGCTGACCACTTGCTCAGAGCCTGGAGCCTGCTTCAGATTCTGTGTCTCCTTCTCTCTCTGCCCCTCCACCGCTCACCCTTTGTCTCACTCTGTTTCTCAAAAATAAATAAATGTAAAAAAAACTCCTCAAGCTCATGAAGTATATGTTATCTGATTCATCTACCCATAAAGTCTGGTATGCATATTAGTGGAAGAATAACAGATGGAAATTAGCCAAAGAAGTTCTGGGAGCACACATAATTTGGAAGAGCTGATGACTCACATTCCTAATGTGCCTATTCTTATTTCAATTCCATCACTCCCTCAATTTAAATCAATGTTATGAACAGTTTCTCAGAGAATTTCTTACAACCAACTGACTAAAGAGAAAAACACCTTAGTCTGCTTTAGGGTCCCATGCCATAAGGTTATACCAGCTGGCAGTGCAATTTTGTGGTATAAAACTCTTCCTAGGTAGAGTTGGCCATATCTTTTATTCTTTACCTGAGATGAGCTGAAGTTAAGGTTTGCATTCATTTGCTGACGGTTGTTAATGATATGTGTCAACAGTCAAGAACAAAATTAAAGAATGGATAACAAGATATTTATAAAAATGTATGGATCTTTCAAAATAGGCTTAGAATTTGAAAACACTTCCTTTGTGGTTGAGGTTCTTAATATCTGAACAGAAATGAAGAATTGCTATGTGGATGTTAACCCACCCTTTTCTCCTCACTTCAGCCCTAGAGAAATGGGCAAATGGTGGCAAGGATGGTTTGTTTTAACTATAAGAGCTTAACTAGACATTTGCCATTCTCTTCTCTTCTCTTCTCTTCTCTTCTCTTCTCTTCTCTTCTCTTTCCTTTCCTTTCCTTTCTTTTCTTTTCTTTTCTTTTCTTTCTTTTTTTTTTAACTTCTCAATATCCTAAACCCCCTTCAATTTATGTGGGAATTCCCAATATCATGAGTCTGGTTGACAAGTAGAATGTTCTTCTCATTGTAAAACCTGAGAATGCACTGCACTTGCTTTCCAAGTACCCTTGGAGGTAAGGTGCCAACACAAGAGGTCCGCTAATAAGATACGTCCTCCTCAGACTTTGAATTAAGAGCTAGTGATGCAAAGACTAGAACATACCACAGGAAGCCATGGTGGTAACAGCAAGATTTAGTCCTTTGATCAGTGATGGTAGAGGGTTTGATGGTAATACTCAGAGTCCAATATATTCAATGGGTCCAATGGGCCCATGTGGAAATTAAATATACTTTTATGTATGATTGTGTTGTACAATGTCCTGATTTATTGTGACCTTAACAAGTCATTCATGCCACTGAGATCTGGAAACTATATTAATAATAATTGTGGTTAATTTTTAGGTCACTCAAATCCTGTTCTGTTTCTCTCATTTCCTCCTATTGCCTCACTTGATTTCTTTGGTTCTGCCTTTTTCTGATTGGTGATCTGGTTGGAAAGAATGTCTAGACTTGGTTTTTCCCCTGAATCACTTTTAATTCCATTCTTCATCATCTGAGTGCCAGTTTTTTTTTTTTAGCCCGCTTTCAAAATATATTACTCCAACACAAATATAAATTCTGGGTTCCCAATTATCTATAAAAGGGGATCTAACATTGAAAGCAAAGTGTTATCAAAACAATACAGTAGATATATATTCTCCATCTTAATTTTCATGTGTTTACATTATCTCTTCCCAGGTTTTAAAATCCAAAAGACGTTTAAAGTTTGGTTCAGATAACATTCTATCTGTTACAGTTCAACTTCAACAATTTAAAAAGGTATATTCTACTTTTGGAAGAATTATTATATTTTGCTACCAGAAGAAAACTATAGGAGATACAAAGATAAATTCTATAATGTCAAAAGGCAAATTTTATTTATGGTATATTAAAAGACAACAAAATACCAATTGAACCAATGATTAATGTGATTTAATAAAACATAATGTACCCTTTCTTTTTCTTTTTCTTTTTCTTTTCCTCATTCATATTGAAATATAATCTATAATTATTCTAAATAACTGGTCTTAGATCCATTGCTATTAGATTGGGGTTGCAGACCAATCTAAGAAACAACCAGCACTTAGATGGAAAAAGGGACTATTACTGGGAATGAAAATAGTATAGCAAGAAAAGACAAATGATAGTATTGACACTGAAGACTATCCTTATAACTACCCATCTCCCATGCTATTTACCTTTACGTGGTCACAGGCAAAGGGAAGCACATCTAGACCATTGTGTGGCCTTGTACCTTGGCTCTGGCTAGCAGAGTGTCCTTGTTGAGCAGGGCAAAGCAGCTCAAGATGGATTATTGTTTTGTAAACTGGTGATTTAATAAAAAGACACACAGCAAAACAAAAACAAGCAAAAGGGTTTGCCTCACCTACTTTAACTGAAATGTTATTGTATTCTTCACTTTCCAAACTCCTGAAATGCACATATGTTAAAAGGGATACTCAGGGAGTCCTTTGTACTGGGCCTGGTTTCTGCCAGATTCTTAAGGAATCCCTTTGCAGCCCTTACAGTGAAGTTGTAGGTAATTGTTCTCAAGAGAGAAGCAGTGCTAACCCAAAATAAAAGTGAAATTTTTCAGTTTTATCATTTCTTAACACAAACTGCAGTGAAGACCTGCTGAATTAGAGGATATTTAGTTACCAATAACTTTACTGTTGAGAGTCTTTGACTATGGAAAAGGGGGCTTCTGTTCCCTTTATATACATCAAATGCAATTATCCCAATGTTTTCCTCCTCACTGAGCACAGAAGGTGACCATGGGGAGCAAGTGGAGGGGAAGTACAATACTATTTATCTCTTTTTGCTCTACAGTAGGAAACTATATCAATAAGACTTTAAGTTGCTGTTTAATAAAGAAATGAGTGGTATGTATCTTTTTCTTTTCTTTTCTTTCTCTTTTCTTCTTTTCTCTTCTCTTTTCTTCTTTTCCTTTTCTTTCCTTTTCTTTCCTTTCCTTTTCTTTTCTTTTCTTCTTTTCTTTTTTCTTTTTTTAAGGCATTCTTCCTAGGAGAGTACTGAATTCTCCCTAGTGCTGGGTTGGCTATCTCTAATACTAAATTATATATCACTATGAATGAAGTAAGTTATAAGAATCTTCTCTTGTTGGTTTTCATAAAAAAATTGAAAATCATATGTACAAAGAAGTATAACTGTTGGTGAACAATTTTAAACCACATTGATCTGTCATAGGCAGGAAAATATTTTGATGACTAACTGTGGTTGTCTTGACTAAGCATCTCCTTATTCACTTTCTAACTAGTTTCTTTAAAGATATTAAATTAACTTTGAGATCCTCTTACCATGGCAAGTAAGGGGCTAACATGTGTTTTTCTAAAACTCTGTGGGGAGTTGTAATTTTCTGTGGAGGATTTTCCTAAATGTTGAAATGCCCTCCCTGGTTCCCAATGACTAAGTTCCAATTTGGCTTGGATGTTTATAGCAAGATTTTGAAAAACCATTTTTCCCAGAGAAACATTTTGTATTTAACTAACGTTTCTGCAGAAGTAGGTAAAACAAAAGTTGCTTGAAACTGAATGCTCCCAACATTTAGACGATATGTGTGGTTCAGGCCAAGACGACAGATAACTTATTTCTCACTCTTGGTGGTAAACTTTACGTCGATTGAACAAACCAGACACCTTCAGCTTTTCTAAGTCAGGGAATCAGGCTAGGAATGCATCGGTGAGACAAGGCTTAGTCCTGAGCAGAGTCTGGAAACAGTCAGTGCAACACTGTGAGCTTCTGGGGCTTGATCCAACATTGACTTAAGACAGGAAATGTGTGCTCCGATGGCGCTTTGTCAGACCTACTTGGGCCTAAGACGTGCAGAAATCACAAAACGTACTTGAGGCTTTATAGCTCCAACTGGTAAATTCAGCATTAAGCCTCTCTTTCCTGCTTTCTGACCTAATAGGAATTCTCCCCTTAGTTGTGTTTAAATACTACCTAGTGTATTTTGGCTTTTGGTAATTAGAAAAGCAGAAGTCTACAACCTGTGCCATGTCTGTGAATTTGAGACTGCAATGATATCATAACTGAAGGGAGCACCATTAATCACATGGGGCAGGCTAGAAAAGTCAGAGAAAGAAACTTTTTTCTCTAATAAAATCCAGACTAAAATTGAAATGGTGAGGGGAAAATGCTGAAAGAGAAAAAAAAAACTAGTATATTTTAAGACTTGAAAATATTTCAACTGAACTATTTTAAATTTACTTATGTACATACATAATATATACAAGAAAAATATATACATCTATATAATGCATATATATATATATGTAATATATAAAGAACAAAATTGCCATATTATTATGCCTTATTACAAGTTACTACTTAGCATATATATTTAAAGAAAAATGTGAATAAATATTAAGTTTAGAGAAATGTAGTTGTTTTTTTTTTTTTAATTTTAAGTAGTTACTTATTTTTAACAATCTGTTTACTATCAGGGGTACTATCTTTAAAATAGTCAACGCTACTCACTTTGTTGAGTTGCAGGTTGAACCACAGACCACATCAAAGAAATTATGCAGAGGCAGTTACACTGATAAAAGTTGAAAGTAAAAGTGCTTTGATGGCAAATCTGAGACACTTTTCTCCCACAGAAAATGTAATGTAAATCGTGATGATTTGTTTTCTCTGTAATCTAAGCGAATTATTTAGTAAGGACGCAATGAAGTAGAAGAGTTTATTCGTGAACAAATACTTAACAGAAAAAAATTGTGTTTTGTGAATGATATAAAAAGCTTAACACAACATGGCCTTGTGAGAAGTAAGTCATGGTTTTCATATAGCAATTAAAACCTTTAACTGTTAAAAGGGTACAGGAGTGTAAGTCAGAACAGTAAAATGAATTGAAAGCTTAGATCACAGAGATAACCATCTCATTCTTCTAACAAAAAGGGGTAATACTTCAAATATGAAGCATTTGTTTTGTTTTCCATACAACTTTGTTTATAAAAAGATAACATGTCAGGCTTCCTTCAAATTTCAGGTCCCCATACAAATGATACATTATTACTCCTATGAGCATTTAAAATTTCTTGCAGACATCATTATTATTGTAATTTTACCTGATAAAGTTGATTCAGTATTTTCAATTGTCTCTCCAAATTCAGTAGTTAAGTCCAAAACATAGTCTAAAAGAGTCAACCATGCCATATTCCAATTTTTTCTATCATAAAAGCCCATTAAAGGAAGAGAGATCCATGGATCCAAATCTCACTTAAATGAGACTTACCTAGTCTTGTTAGAGTGGCCATAAAACACAAACATCCTAATTGAAAAAGCATCTGTCCACCTTTCCATTTATTGAGCAAAGCACTCTACTAGAGGTTTATGAGTAGTTTAGCTGAAATAAGCAAGACCATGTCCCATGAAATCACAGGTGTATCTTAAATGTCTAAAAGAAATCTAAAATTTACCTTGATAAATGACATAAATCATTACTATTTTACCCCATTCATTTCCTATAAGATGTAATATAGGGATGGAAATGGGAAGGATTTGGTAGAAGGGTGAAGGGAAGTGAGATGAAGGGAATGAAAAAGGTATAGCTAAAGGAACCCAGAGATGGGAGGCAACAAATGTCTGTATTTATTCACTTACACCTGCCCAGTATGATAAGTCTTTATTTAAAAATTTTTAATGTTTGTTTGTTTGTTTGTTTGTTTATAAGGGGGGGCAGAGAGAGAGAGAGAGAGAGAGAGGGAGAGAGAATCACAAGCAGGCACCACACATTCAGTGTGGAGCTGGATGTGGGACTTGAACTCATAAACCCTGAGAACATGACCTGAGCAGAGATCAAGAGTCCAGCGCTTAACTGACTGAACCACCCAGGTGCCCCAATAAGTCTTTGTTTTAATATTTCTTTTACTGTCTCAATTTTCATTTTAGATCCTTTGTAAGTCATTCAGGAATGTTTATATCATTTACCATAAAAGTAGTCCTTCTATATAACTCCCACCCCCATGTTGAACACTGGTTCTCAAACAAATACATATATACACATATTTATAGCAGCGCCATAAACAGCCAGAAGGTGAAAACAGTCCAATGTTCATTACTGGATAAATGAATAAACAAATTGTTGCATATACTCTCAAGGATATGGTATACATATACATAAAAGAGAATGAAATACTGATATATGCCTCAACATACATATACTTCAAAAATATACTGAGTGAAAGAAGCCAGATGCCAAAGGTAACATATTATATGATTTCATTTGTATGGAATATCCAAAATAGGTAAATCAATAGGGACAAAATGCAGATTGGGGGTGGCCAGAGATAGAGGTGGGGGAAATAGGGAAATAACTGTTTAATGAGTACAAGCCTTCCTTTTGAGGTGACTAAAATATTTTGGAAACAGAGGTGATGATTGCATACATTGTGAATGTACTAAATACCACTGGATTGTTCACTTTAAAAGTGATTAATTTTATACTATGTGAATTTTACTTCAGTTATAACTTTTTTTTTAAAAAGGAGCCCTTCAAGTCAGTAAGATACAAAGTAAATTGGCTATTCAAAAGGAAAAGAAACACTGCCACTCATAGAAAATAAGCAATTATAATAAAATTTAGAAAATTTATGGAGCGTTTGATACATGTTCCTATGAGCGTACTCATTTTCCATCTCCAGAAGTTACATCGTCAAGAAAGTTATTGTCAATAGGACTTGGGAATTTTAAGCCACCACCATATATTTCATAATTCTCAATAAAGTAATTAAATACCATTCTAATGCAATAACTCCATTATGCTGCAGCTTTTTTATATCAACACCTCTAAGATTGTCAGGTATCTAGCCTCTTTAGTACTCAACTCCTCAACTAAAATGGAAGAAATTAACTTGGTAGTTGATGTGAACCAGGGGCACACAACAGAAATACTTTTGTGTATACTCTATACCAAATCTTGTGAATCAGAAGTGAGGAGACAGTGTCTTGGCAGGCATGCTTTGAAAATTCTCCATCTTCTTACATTTTGATTAATAACCATGAGATCAAATAATCTCAACTGTCCCTTACTTTTCATATTTTATATAGAGTAATATAATTATGGCCAAATTATCAATCATTAGTGGACTTTTATTAATTCAAAATATAATCATATCTTCTCAATAATATTTTAGATTACCTTGTTTACATGATTAGTTATACAAATTGCTTAAAAATTTTAATTCTGCATGTATAGATAAATTCTCATTTTTAATTGTTGGATTTTATACATATACAATATTTACATACTGTTATACATATACAGGATATACATATATAATATGTACATATATACATTATATACACCTTATATATATACTTTTTTTCTGAATATTTGGAAAATGTATTCAGAATCTACTGCTTGCAATTTCGAAATTTCTATTTTCCCAGAGATTATTCACTGAAAAAATGTGGTTATTCATAAAATTACATGAAGAAGTCATATTTTTTGTGGGTAGCCACAAAAACAGGCAATCAGACAACTGTTTATTCCAATGAACAATTCTTGATGAGCTGCATCCTGAAGACTATAGACAAAAACTCAAAAATTACCCCAAACTTTAATATTGAAACCCTATGATAAACATACTATCTCTTCAACTTCAAAAAAATAGAACTGTCTGCCTAGCTAAGTTATCCCTCTGGATGTAGACATATCAGTTGACTTTGATTTCAGTAGCCATAAAATTCATACCTTCTTCACTTTTTAATACTAGTAAATTCTAGATCATAAGGGAAGAAAAGCATTGTCTAAATTCCAGAGGAGTAGCATATAATGGCTTTGATATTGTCAAATTGTGCTGAGAAGTTCACCTGAAAAATATTGAGACTATACCAAGAAAATAATATGATATACACTCACTTGCTTTCTGGTATTTACAGGACACAGGGGTGTAGCTTGAATTTTAGTATCAAAGTTTTAATTTGTGCAACAAATGGGTGGCAATTCAGTATATATAGAGTAACTTAATTTTTTTTGTTTTATTTTGTTTTATTCTTTGCTACAGCTAATGTTAGATGGAGTTGGCTGGATTAATATTTTTAAGGTTATTTATTTTGAGGGAGAGAGAGCATGCGAGTGTGTGCAAGCAGGAGAGGGGCAGAGAGAGAAGGAGAGAAAGGCTCCCAAGCAGCATCTGCACCATCAGTGCAGAGCCCGAAGCAAGGCTTGAACTCACAAATCATGAGATCATAACCTGAGCAGAAATCAAGAGTTGGATGCTTAACTGACTGAGCCACCCAGTCACCCTTGGATTAATTCTTAAGACTATATATAAATGCACAATGTGCTAAAAATTGTCAATTAGAGCTTTTAATTCTGGCTTATGGGATGATTCAAGAAGTCTTTGAGGAGAAAATGGTATTAAGCTTAGATCTTAAAAGTATGAATGGGTTGACCAGGTTAAGATGAAGAGAAAACATTCCAACAAAAATTAAAAACTTGAACAAAGAATATAGATATGAAAGTTGGTGTTTTGTTTGAATTACTGTGAGCATTCAGGTGTACATATACACCCTTCCCTTCCTGAGGGATCTCCCAAGGATGAAATTTGTCATAAAAGTGTTATATCTTCATCTTACAGAGGAAAAGCAGCAACTAATGTCTAAAACTTAAAAAAATTATCTTCTAGATTAGAAAAATAATAGATAATATGTAAAACTTAAAGGCCAACAAACAAGCATAGACTTGTGAGCTTAATTTTAAATTATGCCATGTACCCTCTCAAAAGGAATCATGTAATCATCCAGGAGGGAAAATAACACACACAACTCAAACATGAAGATACCTGGTATTTCTGATTTATGGTGTTTTCTCCTATTCCTAAAAGTTGGCTTGGTGCTGGGAAATAGTGGAATGTAGTGGGAGAGTTTTCTTCTGTTTAATGTTTGTTTTGTGGGGAAGGGAATTTTCCTGCCTTCAGAGAAGCTTCTTCCCCCTTTTACATAATTTCCTTGAAGAATAATTTTGGGGGCAGAGAGGGTGAATGCTTTCTTTCTCATTTGTTTTTTCCAGAGAACTAATTTTTCTTTCTCCATGTAGCCGTATTGCCAACCGGTATCAACACTGCTCCTTAGTATCTGAGTCATCCAAAAGTAATACTTCTCCAAAGCTGCAACCCATGGTCCCACTTACTTTTTAACCCCTTTCCCTAAGCTTTCAAGTCCCAAACTGCTCTCGGTACACTGGCACTTAGTAATGAACTTTTTTATTCTGGGAAAAGTTTTGTATGTCCTTCTCCTAGATCCTCTGTAACTTTTGGCTCTTTTTCATTGTTTCTTCAGCCTTACCTTCCCCTATTTCTGCCCTCATAGGCTTGCAGCAGTAGTCAGTGGTAGGTCTTTTAGAATTTGGTTATTTATCTATTATCTTTCTACTCTGGAAGAGCATTTTTAAGTTTTAGACATCATCTATTGCTTTTCTTCTGTAAGAAGACAATATTACTTTTACAGGTAATTTGAGGGTTGTGGAATTTGGTGCCTCCTATTAATGCAGAGTTCATGAGCTGTGTGTATTGTTATAGAGGACAAGCGGGGAGATTCAAATCATAAAAAGAAAAAAGAAAAAAGGATTGGATCCTTGGATCTGTTACTGAGGGTACCATGGTTGAGCAGAGCCCAGATCACTAAGTCAACTCTACAATATTGACCTTAAGCTTCATTTATCTGCAACAAAATAACTTGGCAATTATTTAGAGATTTCCAACATTGTTAGCTAGCTGTGCTATTACAGAAATATTTGCTCTGAACTTACTTATGAACAAAAAGTTTTTCAACATTACTATTATAGAGAAGACAGATATATAAAGTGTTGGATGTTCTTTAGTCTTGGTAAATAAGATTGATTAAAAAGCAATTTAATATAATATCAAATATTATATTGAAATGACTTTCAAAACATAAAACTCAAGAAAGTGTAGGTACCATATTGTAATTTAATAATTAATTAATTATTAATTAACCAGAACCATGATAGTTCTATATCAGAGCTTCTTACTTACTTCTTACTCTGAGGGCACTGCTTTTCTCTTACAACACACTGGCATATTATAGAATATATATGAATATATAGAATATATATATAATATGTCAAAGACCATTATAGTAAGTCATTGATATCAAAACTATTATCACATGTTCGCCTTTGCTATGCATCCCTATTTTTGAAAGTTGAAAGGGAGGTTAGAGAAAGAATGGAAGAATCCCTCTCCTATTTATTTATAATAACCATGTATGGATCCATCAAGGAAGCTAATACCACATTGCCTTTGAAGCTTAACTCTGGATACTTACTGTTGGTGTGAGTTGGGCAGGCAACTTAATCCCACTAATCTTCAGTATTCTCATTTGCAAACTGAATGATTTTAAGGGTTAAATGAGATTAATGTAGAGCAATATATATAGAAGGCACTTAGTACCTTTTATTCCTTGATCCTCCCATCTGCCCACACCAATTTTTATATAACAAAACAGTTAAATATACAAAATATATTTTATTAAATTAATTTATATTTACATTTTGAGTGTCTATCATTTGTATAGTACTTTACTAAATGTATGAGAAGTTATATGACTTTTGATATTTGATACTTTCATGAAATAATTATGAAATCTAACGGAGAGACAAGATACACAAAGCATTTCATCATACAAATGAGTTCAAAATAGTAAAAGAAAACGGTATGAAACAATTTAAATTCAATATTTTATGTTATTATTTTATTTTTTAAGTTTATTTATTTATTTTGAGAGAGAGAGAGAGAGTGAGCAGGGGAGGGGCAGACAGAGAGGGAAAGAGAGAAAATCCCAAGCAGACTACACACTATCAGCACAGAACCTGATGTGGGGCTTGAACTCACAAACTGTGAGCTCACGACCTAGGCGGAAACCAAGAGCCAGACACTTAACTGAATGAGCCACCCAAGAACCCTCAATATTTTAAAACTTGTGCTTACAAGAATATATATATATATATATATATATATATATATATATATATGGCAGCTTATAAGAACATCCTTTTTTAACAAGGACAAGCAAAGGGTATTATGACTAAAATTTAAATGAATGATAGAGACAATATTCTATATTTTCTGTCTTCTGCTTGGAAAGCTCTGTAATATAAAGATTTTTTTGTTCACTGATCTATCCCACGCACACTATTCAGATCCAAGCAATGTAAATGTTATTTTAAACGCAGTATTGAATGAATTTAGAAGATACTGATTCCCATGGCAAATTCAAAGTGCATGCTGTGAGTGGGCTAAAACCTAAGAATGACCTTGAAAGATGGGTAGATTTGGATAAGTAGTGGAATAAGAGGGTGATCTGAGTTGAGGGACTGGCTTAGGTCCTAGTGAGCACTATTTATTATTCAGATACTGATATATTATACAAACTAGCAGGGAAGACAGGCATTAACCATGACAGATGCTGCTAAGAGGTCAATTCAGGAAGAGGAATGGCCACCTGGATTTCACAATAGAATTCCTTTTTATTTTAAGAGTACTTTCAGTGGAGTGCTGGAGATGGGGGCCAGATTGCAGATCAGTTATGAAAGGGGGATAAAATGGAGGCACTGGGTCTTTCCAAAAGTTTGGTAGGGGAAAAATGATGTATATACAGTAGTTAAACTGTAGGAAATTTCTTTGTAATGTTGTCTTTAAAATAGGAGAAGCTTGAGCATGTTTAAATAGTAAGAAAAAAAAAAAGAGAGAAGGTGAATATGTAAGTAAATCAAAGGTAATTGCTAGTGTAAGTTCCCTCAAACTGAAGGAAAGTATCTGCCACAGATCATATAAGGAAGGAATAAATGTGGACAGGGGTAAGATACTGTGATAAGCAATTTAGCTATGTATCTTTTCTTTTTTTCAAATTTTGATCATAAAAAGACTCAAATATGCAGAAAGGCTATAGGAATTGTACAACGAACACCCATATTCTCACTACTTTGACTCCATGATTATCTGACAATAGTAATCACATATCTATCCATATTTCTTTCCTATTCTTGCATAAATCCATCTTATTTTTTTCATGCAGTTCAAAGTAGGTTGTTAATATCACTGCTAAATCTTTCAATATGTATATCATTAACTATTGTTCGATATTTTTAACTTTTTGCTACAAAAAATATGATGTGAAAAGCACAAATATTCATTGTTCCAATGATTGAATGAATTTGAAAAATGCATATACCTGTATGGCACAAGGCAAACCTCTATCAAGATATAAAAAAAGTTTTATCCTGATTCCCAGCAAATCCTTGACCCAATCCCACTGTTCTGATTCTTTTTCACCCTAGATCTGTTTTCTGTGTTCTAGAACCTCATATAAATGGAGTTATATAGGATATATTCATTTGTGTTTGAGTTTCATCCATGTTGTTGCAGGTGTTTGTAATTTGTTCTGTTTTATTGCTAAATAGTAATCCATTTTTAGTAATGTACCACAACTTTCTTATCCTTTTATTTTCAGTGGATACCTGGGCTTTAGACAGTTATTTGGCTGTTAATAAATGTGGTGTGCAAATTCTTAAAAAATCATTTAATGGAGATATGCTTTCTTTTTCTTGTGTAAATACCTAGGAATGGAATTTCTGGGCTTAAGGAAGATGCATGCTAAACTTTCAAATAACTGCCAGAACTTTTTTCAAATATGGCAATACTATTAAAGAAGTTTTGGCATAATTATATAAGATTTCTTGGTTATTTTATGTTTAATTTCAGTCATTCTGGTGGGTCTTTATCTTATTGCAATTTATTTGTATTCTTCTGATGACTTGTGAATTATCTGTTTAAATATTTTGCCCATTTTTAATGGCTTGCTTGTTTTTTTTTATTATTGAATCCTAGAAGTTGTTTATATATCCAGGAAACCAGTCATAAATATATATATATATTATATATATATTATATATATATATATATATAATATATATATATATTTGTATATTTTCTCACATCCTATATGTTGCCTATTGCTTTTCTTTAGAAAAAAAACCCCACTTTACTGAAATAAGATTGACATACAAAAAAACCCTGTGCATGTTAAATGTATACAACTTGATAAGTTTGGAGATAAGCATACCTCCATGAAATCAGCACCACAGTCTTTGCCATGAATACAACCATCACCTCCAAAATTTTTTTCCAATTTCTTTTGTGTGTGTATGTGTATGATAAGAACACTTTTGAGGGGCACCTGGGTGGCTCAGTTTGTTAAATGTCTGACTTTGGCTCAGGTCATGATCTCGTGGTTCATGAGTTCAAGCCCTGCATTGGGCTTTGTGCTGCCAGCTCGGAGCCTGGAGCCTGCTTCGGATTCCGTGTCTCCCTCTCTCTCTGCCCCCACCCCCAGCTTGCGCTCTGTCTCTCAAATATGAATCAACATTTAAAAAATAAAAAAAAAAACACTTTTGAAAAGAATGAATCGATGTTGACTTTTGTCAAATGTTTTGCTGCATCTACTGAAATATTTTTTCCTTCTTTACTGTTAAGATTATGAATATGCATTACCTTTTTAATGTATTCACTAATTTATCATGGGAGAAATTATATTATTCTTGTTTCCAATATAAAATCTGGGGCTCAAGTTAGCAAAATAAATATTTCATATAATTGTATATTGAACTGTAAAATAGGTTTGAATCCATAGCTCTCTCTGTTTACCTCTATACTACCCTTGCCTGGCTTCCCTTATGAAACATTGTAGGAGAACAGAAAAGGCAAAAGATGGTGATGAATGCAAGTTTACAATTTCTTGAGAGAAAAGTGAGGATGTTCTTTTCTGTTGTCTAAGTTCTTTATGTGATTAGTCAAATGACGTGCTGAGAACGTTGAAGAAGAAAGCAAGAGTGAAGAGTTGTTAGAAATACTTCCAAAGAGGAAAGTGAGAGATTAAAAATATACAGTAATCTTGATTACTGGTTAATATTGAAAGCATAGTTGAGGTTACAAATAATGGCTTTATATTGGCAGTGGTCTTGGGTCAGGCATAGAGAAGGCAAACTGTTGTTCTCATCTGTGACTGGAAATTGGCCGATGAGGTAATTGCTAATATAAGTATAAAATATTTAAGGGGGGCCAAGATATTCATATCTCAAGATATTCCAAGAGAACAATTACAGAGAAGGGCAAAAGAGTGAAATTAGGATAATGTAAAGATGCAAAGAGGTTAAGAGATGTTGAGCAGAGAGAGAGTTCAAAGGAATGAAATTCTTAGTGAGATTGATCAGCCAAGGTAATCAGAGGGCAGACCAGACAGGATTGTGAAATTGCAATGAGATCTATATATAATATTTTAGTTGATTTTGGTATTTCAGAGTCAAGTGGTTCTAAGGAATGACAAAATTCATCATACGGTTATGGGAACAGGTCACTGGAGGGGAGGAGTACTGAAATTCGAAATGTTCCACAACTGGGGTTGGGCACTTTGGTGGCTCAGTCAGCTGAGAGTCTGACTCTTGATTTCAGCTCAAGCCATGATCTCACAGTTCATGGATTTGAGCCCTGCATTGGGCTCTGTGTTGGCAGTGCAGAGCCTGCTTGGGATTCTCTGTCTCCCTCTCTCTTTGCCCCTCTCCTGCTCATTCTCTTTCTCTCTCTCTCTCAAAATAAATAAATAAACTTAAAAAAAATGTTCCACAACTAAAGTGCTAGATGTGTGCATGTTGAAGTCACCTAAGATACTGGAGGAACTTGACGAGAAAAGGAAGAAGGTGAGCTCATTGCCAAAATTGTTAGTGAAGGTTGGGAGTATCCAAGTGGTCATAAGATACACACATGAGGAAAGGAAAGGTGTACTATTTCTAGATTTTCCGAGTCTTAAAAACAAAGGGTTTTGCACAAAAGTAGAGGATTTTTGATCTAGACACAGAATTGTTTCAAAAGTATATAGTGAAATTTTTATGTAAGATGTTCTTCTACATAGTATCCCTTTCCAAAAGTATTGTACATAATAATTTATTTCAGTGTTTGTAATAAAGAAATAGACATATATCATTTCCCCTGTTCCAATTAAGAATAGTGGCCATTTAAGGAGGGCACTTGGAATGAGCACTGGGTGTTGTATAGAAGTCCTGAAATCATTACACCACATGTTAACTAACTTGGGTTTAAATTTTAAAAAAAATATAAAGTGTAAAAAGAAAGAATAGTGGTCATATATTAAATTTACCAAATGCTTAAATGGACAAAACTCAGTCCTAGTTTATATATCAAATCTTCAACAAAATGAGTTTATCACGGTTGTTATATGGATGCTTGAATTCATTTTTTTCTTCCCATGTACATGATTTGATATCACATAGACACAATTCAAGTCGAGAAAGTACTTAGCACAAAGCATGGCTGTTACAATAGTGAATTTTCAATTGGAGTATAAATCTTCTGTTCTGCTTCTCTAAGAACCCTTGGGAGTTTTCACAGTGTAAGTCATTAACAAGAATGAAATTGGTTGCAATTGGCATTTTATCTCTAAGGATCAATTGGCAGAATGAGTTTTATTGTTAAAGCTACATAGAAATTAAGACTGTGACGACAAGTCTGCTTGAATGAAATGCTTTTATGTCTTGCGTTTGTGTTAGCAAGACAATTACAGAAACTTTATGCCTAAAGGCGTTTATGCTTCCTTCAGCTGCCTGAGTTGAGTCATGACCTCTTGAGAGGATCCATTTGGTGGCAAGAAAGAGATTGGCTGTGTGCTTTGTGTGAAAGCCAAAGTATATTTTCCTTCTCCATGTAGCAGTCATGAAATCAATTTCTGCCGTATTTATACCATAGAACATATTTTCAGTATGTCTAGTGTTAGTAGACCATATCGGCCTCTAGGCTTCTATTTGTTTTCCTGAGAAATCAATAAAGTCAGGTAGTGATGGAAATCCCATCTGTACAAATCTTTCAACAAAAGTTTCAAAAGAGCATTAAAAGTTATACAGAGTGACTTGATTTTATCTCTAAATGTTATACAATAACAAGTATTGGGGCATCAAAGGAAGGTCTAGGACAGTTAAACTTATGAAAAACCGTAAGAGATCATGGTTGAACATTGAATGACAATGTCTGGAAAATTTTTTCCAGGGGATGACAGGAACGAAGCGTGGGAAGAAATCTGTGATAGCTCAGATTGTACAATCCGTTAGAATTGAAAGAACACTCTCCTCTAGAACATACAAATATACAAACTCTAGAACTAACTTAGAAAAGAAAACAAAGCATTTTCAGTGAAATGTCTAGTGTTTATTCCTGGAATTATCAATAACTAAAATGTAATAAAATCTGATTTAATGCAGTCTGGTTTTAATAAGAATACAAACACGAATTTATTATTATCACTTACTTGAAATATGTTGGTACAATGCATGTGTGAACAAACATATCAACCACTGAATAGGACTTAGGAGTGTATTTATTTAATAATCAGACAATCAAACTTCCTCCTCCCATAATTATTAGCTATTTTTTTGCTAAAATCATCCCTTTACTGACAAAATTATATCTGAAATCCCCATTATAGAGTTACGTTTTGAATTAAGATGTAATCTTAAGGTGTTAGTATCAAAATACAGGATTTCAGGAAAGGCTGTAATGCTATCATTTCTTTCCTATTAGTTTCTGATATATATACACTAACATAGGATCATCTCATACCTCTTTGAAAAGAATCAGTTTATACATAAAATTTTGAGCAATACTGAATAAATTTGACTAATATAACAAGCATAGAAAGCTGCATTCAATAATTGCAAAATAATGAAGGGGATCAAGAGTACAATTATATTGATGAGCAATGAGTAAAATATGAAACTATTGAATTGCACACCTGAAACCAGGACTATACACCTGGAACGAATATAACACTATATGTTATCTACACTGGATTAAAATTTTTAAAAATTTAAATTGCAAAATAAGCATTATTTACAAATGCATTTAAAACATTTACCAAAATGGCTATTATTTTATTCATAAAGCAAGTGTCAAAATTTAAAGGCCTAATATTGTATAGAGCATGTCTCTAGTCACTATAGATTAATGTAGATCTTAATGTTAGAAACTAACAGATCCATAAATGTTTAGAAATTAAACAATATCATTTAAAATAACTGATGGACCCAATTATAATAAAAATTAACAATATTCATAAACTGAGCATTTATGAAAATATTCTATAACTTGTAGGATGCAACTAATCACTTAAAGGAAAAAGTTTAGCCTCAAATGCATATACTAGAAAAGAACAAAAGCTGAGAAATAATTATCTGTGTTGGCTCCCCAAACATTATAAAATGAACACTAATTAAATTCCAGAAAAAATAGGAGAGAAGAAATAATACAGAGCATAAGTTAATGAACTTGAGGAGACATCCAGAAATGTGATAGAAAAAACAAGGCCAAAAGTCAATTGCTTGGAATAAAAAAAGCTCTAATGAAAATGATAAAATTAAATAAATAGGTGGTATCAATATTATAAAGAGATATTCTTAGATGCCAAGGACATTTAAAATGATAAAAAAAATATTATAAAAATATATGTCATGGGGCACCTGGGTGGCTCAGTTTATTGAGCGTCCATTTAATTCTTGATTTTGACTTAGGTCATGATCCCAGGGTTGAAGGATTGAGCTCAGCACAGAGCCTGCTTGGTATTCCCTCTCTCTCCCTCTGCCCCTCTCCCCTGCTTGTGCTCTCTCTCTCTCTCTCTCAAAGAAAAAAATTTTTTTCAATTAAAAAATACATAATCTATGCCATGGACTTTGAACATTTAGAGTAGTGTTGTCCAATAGAAATTTCTGCAATGAATAATCTGCACTATTCAGTATAGTAGCCACTGGCTGTGGTTAATGAGCACTTGAAACGTGACTAGCATAACTAAAGAACAAAATTTTTAGATATATTTATTTTAATTAATTTAATTTTTGTTTGTTTTGAGAGAGACAGTGAGCAGAGGAGGGGGCAGAGGGGGAGGGAGGGAGAGAGAGAGAGAGAGAGAGAGAGAGAGAGAGAGAATGAATCTGAAATAGGCTCCACATTCAGCCCAGAAACTGGTGCAGGGTTCCACTCTGACTCTGGAACCATGACCTGAGCTGAAATCAAGAGTTAGATTCTCAAGGCCATGCAGGTGCCCTTCTCAGCCCTTTTTATAACACCAGCATAATTTTGGTATCAAAACTTACAGAAGCACTCCAAGAAAAGAAAATTAAGGTTAATTTCTTTTATGAGCAAACATGAAAAATCTAAACAAAATAAAAGCAAACAGAATACAGGGATATATTAAAAGGATAATACATTACAGCTAGATGGCTTTTATTACAGAAATAAAACACTGACAACTTTTGATAATTATCATCATAATCCAACAGTTTATTTATTGATTTATTATTTATATATTTAATTAATTTGAAAGAGAGAGAGAGAGACAGCATGTGAATGAGGGAGAAGGCAGAGGGAGGGGAGAGAGAGAGAGAGAGAGAGAGAGAGAGAGAGAGAGAGACTCTTAAGCAGGCTCCATGCTCAATGCTGAGCCCCACACAGGGCTTAATCCCATGACCTTGGGATCATGACCTCAGCCAAAATCAAAAGTTGGGCACTCGACTGACTGAGACACCCAGGTGCCCCTATAATGCAACAGTTTAATTTTTTTTATGTTTATTACTTATTTTTGAGAGAGAGAGAGAGAGAATGCACAAGCAGGGGGAGGGGCAGAGAGAGAGGGAGGCACAGAATCTGAAGCAGGTTCCAGGCTCTGAGATGTCAGCACAGAGCATGTCATGGGGCTCAAACTTACAAAACGCAAGATCATGACCTGAGCTGAAGTCAAATGCTCAACTGATTGAGCCACCCAGGTGCCCCAATTCAACAGTTTAAAAGAAAATTCATATAATCATCTATAGTTATAGATAATTATCTACAACTATCCAAATATCCAGCAAAACTTTTTTAAAAAGTTGTATAAAATTTTTACAGAAAACCACAAACATCATTGAGACAAAGATGACCAAAATAAATGTATAAACTACCCTATATTCATAGATTAGAATACTTCATAATGTAAAGATGTGATGTCTTCTTAACTTTATTTATGGCTTCATTTCAATCCCATTTAAAATTCCAAAATTATTGAAAAAGTCTAGGCCAGGGTTCTACAGACAACAGCCTGTGACTGAACTTCCATGTTTTGTAAATAAATTGTTATTGGAACATAGCCACACTCAGCTTTTTACATACTATCTATAGTTGCTTCTGAGTTACAACAGCCGAGCTAAGTCATTATGAAAGTTACTATGTGGCCCACAAAATGAAAAATACTTACCTCTATCCCTTTATAGAAAAACTTGGTCAGCTCTTGGTCTAGACAAACTTAAAGAAGAACAAATTTATGAGACTTATTCTATTGAATATCAAGACATTATAAAGTAATTAAGTAGTTAAGTACCCTTATTACATGAGTTTAGCATCATGTGATAGACAGACACAGACAAATAAGCCAACATAGCAGATTACAGAGTTCAGAAACAGACCCACAGTTGTAGGGTCACTTGATTTAAGATCAGAACATTTGGAACAGCATTGTGTTTTCAGTGAAGGTGCCAAGCCTATGGAAAAAAATTAATCTTGATCTTATCTCATTCACAGGGGCATTATAGATCTAAATATGGAAAGTCAACCAATATAGCTTGTGGATGAGATCATGCAAGAATATCTTCATTACTTTTAGCAATATTAGACAAGGCACAAAACTACTACCAACAAAGGAAAGAGTAATTGTACGACATTAAAATTAGAAACTGCTTGGGGAGCCGGATGGCTCTGTCAGTTAAGTGTCCAACTCTTGATTTCAGCTCAGGTCATAATTTCCTGGTTTGTGAAATCAAGCTCTGTGTAGGGTACGCTCCTTGCTGATAGTGCAGAGCCTGCTTAGGATTCTCTCTCTCTCTCTCTCTCTCTCTCTCTCTCTCTCTCTCCCCACTTTCCCCAAATTCCCCCTCCCTCTCTTTCTCTCTCTCAAAATAAATAAACATGAAAAAATTAACAAAAAAGAAACTTCTTTTCATCATAAACACTATTTAAAAAATGGAATGCATACCCACAGTGAAAGAAAATACTGTAGTGTACAAAATAAGCAAAGAAAACATACTAGAATATATAAAGTATCCCCAAACACACATTGGACTTTGAATTTCAACTCTGACATGTAAAGAGCTTGTAAATTATCACTTTCATCCTTAAAAGAAAAAGCTGGAAATCTGACAATCAACAACTTTTCTCTGACCCATCAGAAAGCTGAGGTTTCAGGAAAAACCACCACCTCACAATCTGGAAAGACGGGCAAACCCAGAAAGTCTAGGTCAATATTTGATTACCTGGAATAGTAGCTCCAGGAGCCAGATATTGGTAAGAGTGTTTAAATCATAAATTTGGTGAATTGCTGGAGTCTGAGAGTGACTAGTCTGAAAGCTAAAAAGCCCTGTGTGCCTCCATCCTTTTGTAGGCTTACCTCCAGGAAGCCCACCAGGTTCTCATTGTGAACATCTGTGAAAAATCCCCTCTTGGTTCTAGAAGAGAGATGGGGAAAGTAATCATTATGAAATACTCTCAGAAGCTTCTCCACAACAGAAGCCTATTCTATAGACTCTTTTTTTTTTTTTTAACGTTCATTTATTTTTTTGAGACAGAGAGAGACAGAGCATGAACGAGGGAGGGTCAGAGAGAGGGAGACACAGAATCCGAAACAGGCTCCAGGCTCTGAGCTGTCAGCACAGAGCCCGACGCGGGGCTCCAACTCAGGGACTGCGAGATCATGACCTGAGCCAAAGTCGGCCGCCCAACCGACTGAGCCACCCAGGCACCCCCACAGAAACCTATTCTAAAGGGAAAAGTACTCTTCTAAGCCTCACCCTAGCTAAGAGAAGAGAATTCTCCCAATCCTTCTCCCTCTAGCCCTTTTGCCTCTCCAAGCAGAGGTGAGACAAAAAAACATAGTCATGGGTATTAGGGCTTCAAAGAAATAGATTGAGAATCCTGCAGTCAGAGAAGGGAATAGGGAATAGGGAAGAAAAAAATACATCACCAGAGAAAGAATTTGTGAGACTCACAGCGCTGAGACACAGACCCACAAAAAGATTTAATTGGAAGATTATAGAATGTCCCACTCACTCACACCCCACCATTTATAGACTACTCCAACACATTTATAGAATACTCTATCCAGCAACAGCAGAATATACATTCTTCTCAAGTTCCTATAGGACATTCACTCATATAGACCATAAAACACACCTCAACAAATTTGAAAGACTAGAAATCATACAAATTATGTTCTCGGACCACAATTGAATTAAACTAGAAATCAATTAACAAAAAAAGATAGTTCAAAAAGTCTTAAATATTTGGAAATTAAACAAGACACTTTTAAATAACCCATGGATCAAAGGAGTCTCCAAAGAAGTTAAAGAATGTTCATAAAGAAATAAAAAGCAAAGTCAAGTTGAATTTAATAAAGCAGAGGAAAAGCCTTGAACAGGCAGTTAGTTCATAAGGAAGGATTTCCAAATAGCTGATAAATATGTGTGAAATTGTTTAACAACGTTACCCAGGGAATGCAAATTAAAATGAGAAAATTTAAAAAAAAATAATGTTTATTTTTGAGGGAAAGAGCATGAGCTGGGGAGGGTTAGAGAGAGAGGGAGACACAGAATCTGAAGCAGGCTCCAGGCTCTGAGCTGTCAGCACAGAGCCTGACGCAGGGCTTGAACTCACAAACCCTGAGATTATGACCTGAGCCAAAGTCAGGCGCTTAACCGACTGAGCCACCCAGGCACCCCAAATGAGAAAATTTTTTAAATGACAATTCCAGGTGGTGAGGACAGGAGTCCACTGCTGAGCATGCTGATTAGCATATAAATTGGTAAAATAACTTTGAAAAACTGACAGTATCTGACCATGTGCATATGCTGTGACCCAAGACATTCTCTGTGAGGCATATGCTGAGCAGTAATGTACCAAAACATTGTTTTAAGTGCAAGAGTCTTCACAGAATTATTCTTAATAGCCCCAAACATGATATAATCTAAATATTCTTCAACAGTAAAACAGCATAACTGAATAGCAGTACAATAACACAATGGATACAATTAGCGCTGAAAATGAACAAACATGCTATGTGCAACAATATGACTGAATCTCACAAAAACTTGAACTAAAGATTCGAACTCAAAATACTCCAAACTGTGTGATTCCTTTCATATAAAGTTCAAAAAGAGACAACTATAATTTTTGGCGCCAGAAGGCAGAATAGTGGTTACCTGTGGGCAGGAAAAACAGAGTTATGAGGAGATAGTGCCTGAAGGTGTTTCTGAGATACTAGTGATATTTTATTCCTAGACTTTGTTGGTAGTTACCTGGATCTGTTCTTTTTGTGGCAATTCACCAACCTGTACACTTGGATTTTAAATTTTCCCATGTCACGCTTCATGTCAATTTTAAAAAGTTTATTTTAAAAATTACACATAAAATACCAAATTTCATGGTGTAGAATATGGTCCTTATTGTTCAAGCATTTATGGCCCCAGACCATTCAATTACTCTTATTCTCTGCATCGAAGATATGAATATGGCCTTAAAATATTTAAAGAGCTGTTTTAGCAGGCTCTTATGCTTTAGTAGGAAAAAATAAAGTTGTTCATTTTGAAAGTTTGACTTACATGCCAAGAAGTAACGTCATTTCCTGTGTGATAGAGGAATGTTTCCTGTTTCAATAATAAATGACCCTTCTGTGTCCTCTACAGTATTAGAAAAACATCCTTCTGTAAAATTCTTTTTAGGTTTTCAGTTTCTTTTCAGGGTTATTGATGTTCCATTCAGCATCTGAGAAAGGAGCTGGAACTCCTGTCCTTGGATTCCATGGTTGGTTGTAAGCTCAGGGTCAGAGTCCTCACAGTTTCTAGCTTACTGCCTTATGTTTCTCCTTACAGGTGTACCTCGTTCACCTCAATGCATTAGCAATTTGGCTATTCTCTATCTTTGATGTGACATTCCTTTTCATCTATAAAGCAATAAGAAAGTATAGAATTTTAAGTCAAATTACAATTTATTAAATATAGCTGATCTTTGACAGTGGGTAAACTATTAAAGAGGCAAGTGTACTAAGTTATTTTAGTCAAAGGATTTTTTTAGGTAGTCACACAAAAAAATTGCTTTCTTGCATTTATGTATAGTCACTTGAGTTCTAATTCAAATTGTGAATTCTAATAAGAATATTTTTCATTATTTGAGGGACAGAGTAATCCAGGCTTTTTGAAATTATTACATCTTATTTTAGTTAACTATCAACTGTCAAATCCTCTTTGAAATATTAAAATGAAATAATATGTATGTGCATTGAATGATTGATTTATCAAGATATTTTATTCTTACAGAAAAAAAGTTAATAAAAAATAAATGATATGACAAGCACCAGTCTTATATTTTGTATTTTGAAACTAAAATAAGTGGGAAGCCTATTTTATGATTAAGGAATGTGGAAGGCAGACTATTAGAAATATCTCATGCTAGTATGGTTTTGGGGCATTAGAATGAATGTGGACATTTTTAGCAAAAGATAAATTACTGCATTCTTTCAGGTTGCAAACTGTATACTGAAGTGTTAATTGTACCAGTCTGTGCCAGCTTTCTTCCACTCAATCAGTCCTAAGCATTAGATAATTTACATACTGGTGAGCCAAGCACGACTTCATTATATAATGGTCTACACTAGCTTTTACTTTTCTTTTCTTTTTTTTCTTGCAATGTTAAAGCCACTTCTCAAATATTTATCTTCCCCTTTTCCTTTCAAATTAAAAATAAGACTGGATGACTCTTACTCCTGTAAGATGGGGAAAGAGGCAGTATTGAGTAATGGAAAAGTGAATAAACTTGGAATTTGGAAGCTTGGTTTCCAGTCCTGGCATTACCCCTCAGCATTGCTTTGGGCACACCAGTCTTTCTGAGTCTCAGTTTCCTCATTTGTAAAATGTGGATAATAACTCTTGTTCCACTTACCTCACTGGTTGTTGTGAATGACTGAGGTAAATGTGAAAGCTCTGTGGAAACCTATTACATAAATGTAAGGTGTTATTCTTACTACTACTGTTTTTACATATTTATTGGGACTGGATTTCTAAGGTAGTGACCTGACTCAGTCACTTGACTTACACTGAATTTATTTTTTGTTGGACCTGGAAACATCTAGAATCTATCCAATACTGTAATATGTAGAGAATATTTAAAACTTTAGAAACTAAGGAAAGAATCTGCCCTATTTGGGTGAAAGTGGTTTGTGAAAGCTACCCAATGTCCTGTTTTGGATAGTTGTAGAATCAAAGAGGGGGGGAAAAAAAGGCAGGGGGAGGCTTCTCCTATGACATCTGAATCACTGGCAATCTCTGTGCATTTAAATGTATTAGGCTGGAGCAGAGGGGCTATCCCTTGCAAATCTGCTACCAGGGGCACCCAAGGCCATTTGCTGAGAAATTCTGGCTCTAGTTCAGTTACTTCTAAGTAAGGTCCAGCTCTTTTTCCCCATGACCTTACAATTTGGCTCCCTTTGCTAGTCAGCACCACTCTTCCAGGCTCTCCCTCTTCCAGACTGTAGCAGTGTTCCCCACCCTTCTTGGCTTGCCTGTAGATGCCAAAGCTTTGAGGTTTCCAAAAGGCAAACACAGCCTGATCCTTCCCCCAGTGGCTGCTTTTGAGTGTCTCAAACCATTTGTTCCATTTACTGGACTTGGAGACACAAGAATAAAGAAAACTTATGGGAAGGCTCCTGGAGTATTAAAGTGGGCTGACTCATGTGTCCTAGGTCACACTGACCTTTTGGAGTCTTCAACACTTTGTTGCTGTACCCTCAGATCTCTGTGACCAGTGGCCGGTAGCATTATCAGACAAGTAGCAACCCACAGTTTCCTGTAGACTGGTGCTGTCCCCATCCAGTTCAGGACTATAGCCTGAATGATGCTAGAAGCACCCTGAATCACAGGTGGCTTTGTGTGGCAGGACAATACTTTGGTCCAGTCACTCTGCTTAAGGATTTCCTAAATTAGTTAAGAGGATTTATATTGTGGAATAAAACACACTGCACTTTTTTTTTCAATTATTTACATGTGATGCATTTCTTATTATGCTAGATTTCATATACTTTTAACTTATGTTTTCAATGCTATCATCAGGTGATTCCTAACTGTGTTTCAGAGAACAGTGCTGAAGATAGCGTGTGGAATATTGGCAATAAGGAGAAAGGAGGGGTGTGGAACAGTTGCCCAGAACATCACTAGTAACACATTGGGCATGATTTTCCCTCTCCTCCTCAAGAGGGTGTGATAATCTACTCAGCCAATAGAGGAACACTCTGTTAGTACTGCGGCCAGGGATCTTTGAGAAATGCTTTCAATTCCCCACATCGGTCTTAGCAGCAACAATTTTGTGTGTGTGTGTGTGTGTGTGTGTGTGTGTGTGTGTTTATTTTTTGTGTTTATTTTATAAGGGAGAGGCAGAGAGAAAGGGAGACACAGAATCCGAAGCAGGCTCCAGGCTTGGAGCCTGGTACAGAGCCCAGTGCAGGGCTCGAACCCCCGAACCTTGAGATCATGACCTGGGCGGAAGTTGGCACTCAAATGACTGAGCCACCCCGCTGCCCCAGCAGCAACAATTCTAAATTAACATCAATTTCCCTTATTTCACACTGTTTACTGGTGGGAAAACCCAAAACACCTGTCAGGTTGCTAATATTAATAGTTTTATTTGGCTCCTGAATGTTTTATAATATGGTCCATTTTAAATTTTATAACCCTTCAAAATATTTTATATATACATTTCTTATTCCAACTTCAATATTTTCTGATTATTCTATAATATATTTCCTTTCTATATGTCTGTGCTACTACAAGTGGTAAGGACTCCTAAAATGCATTTGTGTTTTTTCTAAATCTTAGTTTGGCCTCCAAAATTTTTTGTTTAGAGGTGATAATCTGAGAAAGTAACTTCCCCTACTCCCAGAGTCAGTGCTTAAGCCAAACATTTCACTTTCCACTCTGACCCCTTCCTTGTCTGGATGATTTTTATTCATCTTTCAGACTTTATATGAAGTAAATGTCCCCTTTTTAGGGAAACTTCCCGTGAATCCTAGGTCTAGTTAGGTCCTGCGGTAATATACACATGTAGCTTCCAATACTATACGTTCACATCAAGCTACACTATTCTTAATGAATACCAATTTGTATAATTGTCTGTCTAAGTTTGAAGGCTCTACTTCTGGACTTTAAACTCCAAGAGGGTAGATATCATGCTCATCTTGAACACTGCTGAATTTCCTTTGTCCAATAGAGTGCTTGGCACTTAGTAATACCTAAAAAAAAATTTTGTATGAGTAAAGAATGAAGAAAACATGTCTCTGGCACCTAATTCCTGTTGAACCTAAAACATATAATCCTGATGAAACCTGGAACAAGTTCAGGAATAATATATGCCCACTGGTTGACCAGGTGTAAAAACAAAGGAGATAGGAATGTCCACTCTCTGAGTCTCACTTTGGTTCACAAAGTTTTTGTGATACATTAATCCTTGCAGTCTTTTCAAGCCAATTGCAGAATCAGAGGCTGTGTAGAGAGGGTCTGTGTTTTGTACTTCTGGCATTCGTTGGTAAACCACCTGCCAGATTTAAGTCAAATGGTTTTAAAAATCTAGCCCTAAAATATGGTGTTATTCATAGCATTCATTCAATTCAACCACTATGTAGCCTGAATCACTGTTTCTTAACTACAGGATCCAGAAGCAGAGAATTACTACTCCTACCTATTGCTCTTAGAAGCTGTCATTAAGTGGCTGAAAATGTAAAAGATGGAACATTTTTTAAATTCTCTATTTCACCATTTAATTTAAAGAGATTACCAACAACTCTGCTTCTTTTAGGTCCCATTGTGCATGTGGAGAATCTGTCATTCTTTCTGATTATTCAGTTATGCTGAGGCAGCCATCAATTGAGTCTGCTTGCTCACCCAAAATTAGGAAATAACCATAAATCAAATTAAAAAAAAGAAAAGCAAGCCAAAGACAAGGATAGCAAAGACAGCAAATCCTTTGAACCATCTTATTAGACAGTAAGCCACTTTGATGACAATGTTCCTTTGCTTTAGTGGAAACAGACTAAAACCAAATTCTCTTTTGATTTCCCAGTGAAGAACCTACTTTTGTTGTATACCCACAAAGAAGTGTCCCTACACCTCCCCTTCCATAAAGCCATGATACAAGAGGCTTAAAGGCCCCAATGATTATCTTCCAATCTTTCAATTCTAGGTAACATTAAAACAAAGTAAACAACTCAAGGTCAGTTTGTTTATTTCAAGTGTCATTGTTATTTGTTTTGAGTATGTTTTGGAAGGTTTGCTTTGAGTATCATATGGACATTCGACAAATGTGAACTAACAAATAACTGTAATCATCATAGTTTTTACGCTTACTTGATTTAAAAATGCAGAACTTGGATCTTGATTTAAAATGTTTGGTAACCTTTTGTTTCCCTTCCCCATAGTGCTTGTGCTGTCAAAATGAACCCGTGGCAGAACTTTAAGGATTAATGCCAAACATATGGTATCCACAACCAGTCAGCATAACCTTTGGAATGCTAATTGCAAAGAAGAGCCAAATGAAAATGCTTAATAGCACACATATGGCCAGTTGAGGATTTCCTAATAGACTAAGTTCTCTAAGGCCTGTAAATATCTTTGTCATGTAGAACAGACAAATTTTAATGTTGTAAGAAAGACCATGACTAAACAGTCTTTTAAGAGTTTTGTGTATTTTTGAAAATATGAAATAAAATATAATTTTCACATCTTTATTAAACCTATAGAGTGCCTTTTCCAAAACTATACACACTCTGGAAGTGCCTGCTAATTATGCTACTCATTTTTAGCCTGAGGCAAACCAAACTCAGGATGCAATAGTTTCCCTTGAACTAAATATATAATAATTCCATGAAAACAACTGCCACAGCAGCATAAATCTAATATCTAGTTAGTGCTGCATTCATTTTAAGCACTGATCATGAAATCAAAACTTTTCAGCTCAGAGGATGCTAGAGATCCCTGGTTTAAATGCTTCATTTGTTTGCTACATGAGGAAATTGTGATACATAGAACTTATATGACTGTGGAACACAGAGATTTTTTAGTACAGTGACAATACTCTGCATATTATGATGATGGAAACAGGTCTTTATACATTTGTCCAAACCCATAGCATGTACAAGACCGAGAGCGAACCTGGAGGTAAACTCTGGGCTATGAGTGATTGTGATGTGTCAGTTCAGACCAATGTACCACTCTGGTGGGAAATGTTGATAATGGGGAACCTCTATCTGTGTAGGACAAGGGGTTTATAGGAAATCTCTGTGTCCTCCTCTCAAGTGTGGTATGAACCTAAAAACTACTCTAAAAAATAAAGTCCTTAAAATACAGGAGATATATTTTGTGCAGCGAAACTAAACTTGGAGCAATTTTGCCTGTAATGAGAGTTAATAGGTCATCCTCAATCCTAAATTCCTTTATCAACTCCCTCTGTGTCTCTTTCTACTGTTCATGCACCCCCTACAGTGTATTTTTTCTTGCTGAGAATTTGCTCCTCTCTTGTTTCATGCTTCCTATTATATGACTCATTTTAGTTTATATACCAAGTACATTTAGTATTATACCAAATAGAGCCTTAACTACTCATTCAAATGAAGTATCAGGTATGTCTTCCCTGAAGAAAGAGATGAGCAAGGACATTCCAGGCTGAAGGAACAATGTGAATATATATATGAGTCAGGAAAGTGGTGGAGTGTTCAGGAAATGGTGAGTGATCCTGTATTACTAAAGCAGGATTAAATGTACAGCTGAAGATCAGATCTAGTTTACAACATGTTTGCTTAGGCAGGGTTGTATTTTTAAAATATTTGAATTATTTGTCAATATTTAATAACTGGGAGATTTCACATTACACTTCAGGTTCTTGGTTTGTCTTGAAACACTGAGATGGAAACTCTGAGCTTGTTTTTTCAGCATGGCAGTATGAATTAATCAGACTAGGCTGGATTCTGCAATAAACAACTGCAAATGTTCAGTAGCCCAGCACAATAAATATTTATTTATTCCCAAAGCAATGGTTCAACAAAGGTGTTCCTGATTGGGTGATTTTTCTGGATGCTCTCTACCAAGTGATATACCAAAACCACAGACTCATTTTATTTTTTGATTGCACCCTCTTCTAGATCTTTGGAGTTCTTTCTTTTCAGCAGAGGAAGAAGAAAGAGAATAGGGAATTATGTGTGGTGGGGGTTGGTTTATGGGCCATGCCCAGATATGGTGTGTTTGTCAGCCTCATTTGTGTTTCATGGGCCAGAAGTCAGTAACATGCCTTGCCCAATAAACCCTGGGAAATATATTTTAGCTATGTGCTCAGAAGGAAAGGAAAATGGCGTGAACAATTAGCCAATTTCTACTACATGACAACCGGTTGGAGGTGAGTAGTCTCCATTCCCTTTAACAAGGGCATGTGTCCACTTCTTCAATACAGTCTACAGCCAGCCTGCTGACCTCATCTGGTTGCTTCTCTGACCACATTGGGCATTTGAGTGTGTAAACTTCAGGATAGAAAATGGAAAAGTGCATATCTGGAAGTAGTGAAAAAGACCCTTCCTGGAAAGGGAAAGTACTTAGTAGACCTTGCATTAAACAGAAATTCTGTTCTTCATTTTTTTTTTTTTTTACATGAGGGTATAATTATCTCTTTAGGTCAATGGGCCATATAAAGATGTACAAGGAAAAACAATTATAAGGTCTTTTGGTTAATCACTAAATATTTCATAGTTTTCAGCATTGCTTTCTGCTGTACTTCTAAATGAAATATTTGTGGCATTTTATGGTGCCAATACTTTCTCATAGAGAACTCTGAATTATTGACTGTGATTTTTAAAAAATTTTTATGTTTATTTTATTTTTGAGAAAGAGAGAGAGACAGAGAGAGAGAGAGAGAGAATCGGAGTGGGGGAGGGGCAGAGAGAGAGGGACACACAAAATCCAAAGCAGGCTCCAGACTCCAAGCTGACAGCACAGAGCCGGAAGCAGAGCTCGAACTCACAAACTGCAAGATCATGATCTGAGCCAAAGTGGGCCGCTTAGGTGCCCCTGGACTGTGATTTTTGATGACAAAGAAATATTTAATACATAAGTTAGTTGTTTGATACTTTTCTCTTTAAACCTGTGAATTCCTTGGTTGTTCAGACGTAGTTCAGACACATCAGGATAAAGGTGGCATTTTTTGAAAACCTTGCTTTTGCAGGCACAATCCTTTTTTTTTTCCTTTTTTAAGAGAGACAGGGGGTGGAGGGGCAGAAGTAGAGGGAGAGAGACAATCCTAAGCAGGCTGTACACCCAGCATAGAGCCCTATGCAGGGCTTGACGCTGGGACTGGAACTCATGATCAATGAGATCATGATCTGGGCCAAAATCAAGAATTGGACATTTAACCAAGTGAGCCATCCAGGCACCCCAGGCATAATTCTTTTTAAAGTTGACTCTCTCAAGCCTGGGGACATCTTAGGAGTTTCTGTTATGATATTTTTTTGTGCACATGCTAAATGGAAGTGAATGTATGGTAAATAGTCAGATGGAATATCAGTGATAGAAAAAACCTGGGCACCACTGAATCTAATCTCCTTTCGCAATGAAGTCATTGAGGCCACAGGAGGTAATCTGCTTTGTCCAAGTACTCAGAGCCATTATGTTTCAGAGAACTCCTACTTTTTCTGCAGCATAGTCCTTTCATTTACCTCCAAACTGCCACATATTTGAGTTGATGGTTTGGGGGACATCCTGGTGGTATCAGCAAAGAAAAGAGAGGCTTGAGATGGGGACACAGACAGACACAGATCAGAAAGGGTAGCACAGAACTGAATCAGAGTGAATATTATGCTCTCCTCTTTACCAAAATGCACTAGAGATAGATGGTCACCAAAGAGACTTTAAGATGTCAGAACCTCCAAATACACGGAGAACAAATAATACCGTCTTTTACCATCGTCCCTTCATTCACCACTAGTAAATCATTGTGCCTAGGCATATTGTTCTCACTGTTTGGTCTAACTTCAGCCATATTCTGCTATCATCCTGACCCATGGCAGAGAGAATACAGATGGGCACACTTTCAGTCCTGGATCAGAAACGGTTTTCCTTGTGCTATTTTTGCTATCTTTCTATGGGGAAAAAAGATACTTTTCCTGGATTCTGATTCCTGTTGTCCAGATTTGTTAGTCTAGTATCTGGACTCTTGATTGCCCACATCATTTTTGTTTCCCCACTTTCCTTCCCTGGGATAGCAGTCTGTCCTTCTACATCTATTTATTCTCCCTATTGTATGGCCCAACACCCAGATTTAAATGCTTTTATCTCACCTGTTCTGACCATCTTAAGCTCACAGTGATTGACTTATTTGCTCCTTATATGTCTCCAAACTACTAAGCAGCCTAGCTTGCACCATAGATCTAAGATAAAAATTATTTGGCCATCAAATAAGTAACTGACAGTGACTTTGCATGTATGAATAAGGTTACCTGGTTCAGCTAATTCTTCCTAACTACATGTTCAATGAAGTTCCTCTATACACCTACTAAAAGCTTTCTGCCTTAAGTTAATTGCATTAACAAAAGGGGTCAGTACTGGGTTATGTAGAGGGCAGGCCAACATATCAATATAATGAAAGGTCTGGAATTAGTTAAATTGCCTCTGGGTTCTGTTTAACCTCCAAGGATACTTCAGAGCCTGGTATTCAGAATTGAACTGTATCTGTGCTTGAAGATCTCAACTCATTCTGACAAAAACAAAAAAACATTTTAGCAGGAGTTAGATAGTGTAAGGAAGTTTCAGAGATCTAAAATTTCACATAAAAATATAAGAATATCTAATCTAAGTTTTGCACAAACAAATATGCTTAGAAAAAATATACTTTCCCAAAAATAAAAACAATAAAGTTTTACTAATATTCATCATGAATCATACTCTGTCTCTTAGTATATCTCAAGATCTCTCTTTCAGTCATTAAATATGGTCTCCTTAATCTTTATTTATAAATTCATTATTACCTTAAAGTATCTGACTGATAATTTCAGTATCTAGGCATGTGTACATTCCTCTTAACACATAGTATTCGCCAATTGCTTTAATATCAATCAAGCCTATTTGGAAAATAAGTATGATTCCATGCTGCAAAGGAAATTTATCCTAAGGCAAATACTGGGTCAAACATATAATCACTACCAAAAACCAAAAACACAAACACAAACAACAAAACACCCTCCCTTCCAAACTGCAGTGGATTACATTCTTACCAGAAAGATTTGGCAACACATTGACACAATGATAAGACACAATGAACCATGAGTATAATTGGATATAAGGCATTAGTCTAAGAAATTGCAGGAGGTTCATTTCTCCAAAATTTCTACTACTGTCTTATATTTCTGTGTTAAGTTTTATAAAGTCCAACTCTGAAGGTAGCATATTTTAAATCTATATCTCTTATAGAGTAGGGGATTAAATATGAACTAATTCATAATTAAGGTAGCATAATGCTAAAAAAAGTTACTTAAACTAACAATTAAGAATTCTTTATCATCTTCAAATGAATACTATGTGGTAGTTTCTAAATCTCTAATTCCATCCTCCCTCCTCTAATCAATTTTACACCTGGTTACCATATTAACCTTTTAAGAAAGTTAATACACAGAGACTTATTACGTATCATATTGAAATCACTCACACGTAGGTACTTTTTTACTAACTCCTTTCTCCTCTTATACTTTGCTGCCACCCCCTTTTTTTTTGGTCAACTCCTCTCAATTTTAGCTTTTCTCATATTACATTGAAATGGCATAGAACTTCTCCCATCCAGCCTCCATTTGCTCTCTCCATGGATTCATTTGTACTCCTCAGTCTCTCCATAAAAGTGGAGTGCTTATGGTGACTCTTACATTAGTATGTATTTATGCTAAGTAAAATCATAATCTAAAATACAGTTTTCATTTAAAAACTGAGTCCACAATAAATCTTTTTACTTAAAGGATATCCAATCATAAATTTGGCAAATCTCCCATGAGGCATTCAGTTACGTAAAGAAACACCATATAGTGGAAAGTCAGTGGCTTAACTCTTTATTCAACTAGCAGAAATTCATGAAGCATAACTAGATGGGGATGATTCTGCAAGCCAGTTTTTTCACGTACTCTTAATTGAATGAGACTTACTTTCCCCATTTGTTTTTCATGCCCCTTTTAAAACTATACAATAAACAATTATATATAATTCATATTAGTTTTTTCTGGCATTTCAAAAATGATGCTCTTGGTGCATCTGGCCTCAAGATGAGTATCACTAAGTGGAGACATTTACTTTTTAGAGGTACAAAGAATAGAATTCATCTTGGGAAAGAAACTGTCCCTAAATACTGCAGCAGTTTTCCAGAATTCTGTGTTCTTAGAAATGATTGACGTGCTGGATGGCATTTGAGCATCAGGATACTGCTGAACTTCTGCTGATATAAGCCTTTCAATACAAGGAATGATATATTTAAAAACATTAATTTTTTTTCTCTTCTTATTTTTGTGTACCTGATCTTATCCTTTGAAATATTTAAGATTTTTTCAGCAAGAATATAAAGATAATGTTATATATTCTTACATTAAAAGTAGAAGTTTTTAGAGCAAGAATATGAAGATAGTGTTAATATGTTCTTACATCCAAAGTAGCAACTTTGCAGCAAAAAATTGTTGGCAAAGAAAGGATTTTCTAAATTCTTTTTTCATCTATGCCCCCTCTGCCTTACACCTCACTCTGGAATATCAAGAGTAAAATTTGTTGATTAAATCAGATTTGTGCATAAAGAAGGTTCATGGAGGAAAAGAAATTCCTGCTCTAATGAATTGTGGGGAAAGATGGGGACAGGAAAAAAAGAGCAGAGGCAAAGGTCATATTTTGTGTCTGTGTCTCTCAAGTTGACCCCAGAATTGGTGGGTGTTTAGAAATATCAAGATGGGGCGCCTGGGTGGCTCAGTCAGTTAAGCATCTGACTCTTGATTTTGGCTCAGGTCATGATCTCACAGCTCGTGGGATGGATCCCCACATCAGACTCTGCTTGTGACAGTGCAGAGCCTGCCTGGGAGTCTCTGTCTCCTCTCTCTGCCCCTCTCATGCTCTCTCTCTCTCTCTCAAAATAAATAAATAAACATTGTTCAAAAAAAGAAATATTGAGATAAATTAGAGGAAACTGAGGAAAAACTGTTTTTGCTGTGTTCCATGCAAAGGACTCAGGAGTAAAATTGCTTCCTGGATGTCATGTCAAGATAAACTTGGTGGTGATATGTGTGTGGCTGGATAGGAAAGTCCATAATATGTAGCCTTCCTGACTGAAGTGGATGGGAGCAAGAAGCAGATGATTCTCTGGAAGGGCAAATTGCCAGAGGAAGCCTCTAGCAATGAAGGGAACAGAGGTCATGAGGGGATTCACCTGAACAAAGTCAAATAAATGCCATAGCCAGGCTTCACAAATTTTGCAGTAGAGCTGAATCAGGAAGGGCTTTGTGTCTCAGGCTCAGACAAGAGACAAAAATGCAATTCACCCCAGATATTGCCTTGGTCAAATAAATGTCAGGCAGTTGAGAGCCATTCAGAAACCAGAAGATCCAAGAGGACTCTGCAGATCTGAGGACCCTGTCTCATCATTGGCAAAAAGTTCCATAAGTCTCTTGCTCCCATAACAAAATTCTATCTTAAAGAAGAGTAGTGATGGGGATAGAAGTATGGAAGAAACTATTTAAAATTACTAAAGGGACTGAGTTGCCAATGCAACTAAAAATCAGATACTCAGTTTTGTTTATTTGACTCTTGTCTACCAATAGGTATGTAGATACATGAGGATGATCATATCTATTAGAGGTTAAATAAAGATTCTGAAACTCTTTTTGTATATCTGAATAATACTGTGTGTAAATTATCTTCTCAGTATACTAATTTGGGAATATGAATTAAATGAATTATACATATTTAAATTTTGGTCTACTGCTACATTACATTTGTTAGTTCTTTGTCCTTATAAAATTAATAACAACATCAATAATAATAACAGCAAATAGCTAACATTACTTTGTGCTATGTATGTTCCCAAATTATTTACATGAGATCTCATTTATTCCTCACAAAAATCTGGTGAGGGTACTTTTATATTCCCATTTTTTTCAGATGGGAAAAAAAAAAAAACAATATCAGAGAATGTCTAAATCATTTGCCAAAGACGTTGAGCCGAGATTCCAAATGAGGCATTCAGACTACAAACCTTCCTTTTTAAATCACTATGAGACTCTGATTTCATTATACTGTTCACTTTGTATTGAAACTTTGTCAAGTAGGTTGCTTGGCACAAAGTAGGAAAAATGTCTGGATAAACCAAAGAATTTTTTACTGAGCTGAAATGTCTACATTTTAACATTGCAAATACATTTTGGATTGTTTCTAATGACCTTAAAAAATATTGCACTTGCTTAAACTGTGAGGTAAAAATAAAATCCTCTCTTGGGGGTTCAGTGCCTCTATTGGCCTGTTTATAGTTCCATGTTTTGACTCAGAAGATGCATTCAAATCATGAACTGAAGACTCTACCATAATGAATAACTTCACGTAGCCTGTCTTTATTATTCCCCTTACTCTATGTAATTACTTCTGCATTTCCTTCTTTCCTCCCGTCCTTCATCTCATTCATTTTGATTTTTGTTCTCTCCATATTTACCTCATTCTTTCTACTCAATATTCTTTAGTCAGTTCCTTTTGGAGAGAACAATTTTAATTCGTTAATCCTTTGTCTTTGTCTATCAATATGATCAGCACAAACATGGCAGAAAGAATATGAAAATAAGAGGAAGAGATTTTAAGTCATTTGATGTTGGGCAAGTCATTTAATTTTTCTAGGTCTCAGTTTCTTCATCTGTAAAATAAAGGGATTAAACTAGAAAGGTCCTAATTTATTCTAGTTGAATTCTTCATTGGGCTTGTTGAGTTTGCTATTTACACTTTACATACAAAATGATTATTTTAGGATGTGTTATACAATGTCAAGCATTAAATCAATTTAATAAAAATACTTAGCCAGTCAGATGTCTTGTCTTTATGACACCAAACATCTGGGAGAACTGGATTTTGAACTAATTTGACCTCACACTTAAGTACCATGGTGTAAGCCTGGCCAATCAATGTATTAGCTGAAGTGATAGTTTTATTTAGTTCCCAATTAATATTTCTATATGCAAATCAGGTTGTTCTGTTTAATATCTGTGTTTGAATTGCAATTATTTTAGAACTTCTCAAGAGCTGATTGACATTTGAGTAAAACACCAGAAGCTTGGTAAAACTAGTTTACAAAAACATTTATTTCACTAAGTGATCCTATGAATATGCTAATTGATCTTGAGGATGAAATGACCAACCTGGATTCTTATAGAAGTTTTGATTTTGATTTTGGAGTGCTTGGAATAATCAATTCCAATCTTACCAACAATTATACCAGGAGTTTATTGATTCATAGGATGATCTTCCTCATACATTTTATTCCTTAGAGCCACAGCTTGGCTATTCCTCTTGATTATTCCTTAATGAGGATAAAAGACATTTGGCCACCATCCTCCCTATAAAAATAACTGAAGTACTTGAAGATGCTTTCTGCCAGGATTTGTGTAGAGAATCTGTTTTAGTTTTCCACTTAAAACTTATTTTGCCATTATCAAAGTGTGAAATACATTTGGCTGGATGCATAAGACAAAATGAATAATTATGGTTATGTAGTCACTTTATTTTAGTGTTATTGGAGGAAGCTTGCATGCAAATAATTAAAGATTGGAGATTGGAAATAGAAAATTTAGCTACAGTGAGCCATAGTAATGAAAACTGCTATTTATTGATTATATATTTATATTACACGCATTAAAAAACACTACAACATCTTCATTTCCAAAATTAGAACACAGAGTTTCAAAAGGGCTAAAAGAACTGTCCAATCAAAAAAGAAACTATCTGCACCAGAATTCAAATTCTGGTCTGTTTCTCTTCAAAATCCATGTGTTTTCAAATACACAATGTTGTCACTATACCAAAAAGTTCAAAGGGGACATTATCTCACATAAAACCCACAGATTTATTTGTACCATTTTGTAAAGTTTTAGAAGAAGAGTATTTTAAAATTGGGGTATTTCATGTAAGATCTAGATTTCCGATTTCTCTAGGAGAAATCGGAAGATATAGCAGCATTGACCCCATAATTAGCAAATTAAAAGTAGTTTCTGCCTCCCTTTAAAATAGTCATATACTATCCAATTTGCCCCAGTCTTCACTATCCCCTATTACCACCCTGTCAATGTGTGTGACTATTTTTGAATGAAAATATAAAATATTATTCCATTAGATGACCAGAATAATACCCAGTCTAATTAACATGTATAGCCTCCTTGATATTAAAACACATATAGGAAAGGAAGTGAGATTTGAAAAAGAGACACATTTAAATGAAGTCACTTAACTATCATCAAGTTAATGAATGTGGTGAGAATCTTCCTTCAGTTCTTAGTAAAGATTTACCTATAATTTTAATCTGCTGAAGGTATAACTGCCCGAAGTCAAGTTCACATGACTGGTAAGAAAAATATATCAAAGACATTGCATTATTTGCACAATAAAATGTGACACAAAAGCAGTGTTGGTTTGCCATAATATCCAGATGGAACACGTGATGCTATCTAACATATGAAAATCTTTCCACTCAAAATAATGTGATCACACAGCCAAATGCTCTTCTTCCCCTATAAGGCATGACACATATACATCTGTTGCCCAGCTGTGTAATCCAGATTTCCTAAAATAAGAGGTGCTATTTTCAAATAAAGAAGTCCTAACAACATTAATTTTCTGAATAAATGTTTTGAGCCAGACAAATTCCATATCAGATGCCAAATCATATCCTTTTAATCCATTGTGATTTGGCCATGAATCCAAAGAGTTAAATGGCATCATAAATTAAGAAATGTTGTTTTACGTAGTCTTTCTCTTAATAGGCCTCATAAAAAGATAACTTAGTCTCATAAGTACTTGGAAGAAGAGTCTAGCTAGTAGGAGGTAGTAGCACCATATAACTTTGAACTTGTAGAGTTTCAAGAAGTAAAGTTGTTGGCTGGAGAATCCGCACAAAAGCAAGAAGGATAACAAATGTTTTTTGACATTTTATTTATTTGTTTGTCTGTTTGTTTAACAAGTTTTACTGTGTACCTACTATGTTCTAGACACTGGGCCAGACATGATAGATACCATGTTAAAAAACAAAACAGGGGCACCTGAGTGGCTCAGTCGGTTAAGTGCCCGACTGTGGCTTAGGTCATGATCTCACAGTTTGTGGGTTCAAGCACCACGTCAGACTCTGTGCTGACAGCTCAGAGCCTGAAGCCTGCTTCAGATTCTGTTTCACCCTCCCTCTCTCTCTGCTCCTCCCCAGCTCATGCTCTGTCTCTCTCTCTCTCTCAAAAATTAATAAACATTAAGAAAAATAAAAAAAATAAAAAATAGCAAATAGACATGGCCTTTGCTCTCATGCAACTTGCACTGTGGTGGAAAGGAAAGGCACTAATCACAGAATTACATGTACAAATGCTTTCTGGAAAATGTTATTTAAAAGGATATTTGATCTGCAGAGAGGTAGCCTCCTGAGGAAATGAGATTTTGCACTGAAATATGAAGGACAAGTCAGAGTTAACTATGTGAGAAAAAGTTTGATAAACATGTGGGGCAGAGGAAATTGCATATATAAATGGCCTGTAGTGGGATAGAGCATAGTGAGTATAAAGAGACTGAAAGAATTTCATTATGACTGAGTAGAGAGCAGAGCTGAGTATGAAATGAGGACGGGGAGATGGAAAGGAGCCAGACTATGCAGGGCTATGTTTACCATGTTAAGCAGTTAGCTGAAATAAATGAAAAGCTATTGAAGAGTATCAATGAAAAGTAGATTGATTTATGTTAAGAAAAGATCGCTCTGACTACCACATGAAGAAGTGATTTGAAGGAAGCCCCACTGGATGCAGGCAGACAAACTTGTAGACTGATACAGTTACTGGATATATTAGTTATTTATGGTTGTGTACCAAATGCTCCCCAAACACGACTTAAAACAACAACCACCTATTATCTCACAGATTCCATAGATTCGGAATAAGGGCACAGCTTAGTCAGGTTCTCTGGCTGTAGCTCTTTCATATGTGGCAACCATGGTGTCCAGAGCTGTTGTCATGTCAAGGCTCCACTGAAGAAGGATCCACTTCCAAGCCCGTTCATGTGATTGTTGGCAGAATTCAGTTTCTCATGGACTCTTTGATGAGAGTCTCAGCCATCTTCCTTAGCTCCTTGCCACTGTAGGCCAAGTCACAATATGGCATCTGGCTTTCATCAGAGCAAGCAAGTAAGAGAGCAAGAGAAAAAGACCTAGATGGGAGCCCAAGTAATTTTGTAACCTAATCTTAGAAGAGACATTCCATCACTCTTCTGCCATATTCTATTCATTAATCAATAGGTTCAGTCCGATTCAAGGGTAGGAGAATATACAAGCACATGAATACCTTGGGACCCTTGGGAGCCATCTCAAATGATGGCTCTGAGTCATAGACAATGGTAGCTTGGATTATAAAGGGATGGAGATGAATGTGTGTGTGTTCAAGATGTATTTATCCAGAGAAAAATATCAATGAATTTGGTGATAGATTGTCATGGCCTGAATTGTGTCCCCACCAAAATTCATATGATGAAGCCCTTACCCTCTAGCACCTCGGAATGTAATATTCAGAGATATGGCCTTTAAAGGGGTTATTAGGTTAAAATGAAGCTATTATGGTGTGCCCTTATGTACTCTCATTGATGTCCTTATAAGAAGAGGAGATCTGAACACACAGAAACCAGGAATGCACACCCACAGAGGAAAGACCATGTGAGGATACAGTAGGGTGGCAGCTGTCTGTAAGCCAAGAAGAGTTGCCTCAGGAGAAAGAAAACCTACAGATATCTTGATCTTGATTTTGTACTTGTAGCTTCAGAACTGTGAGACAATATGTTGCTTAAGCCACCTTGTCTGTGGAATTTAAGGGAAATGGAAATGTCAACAATTTTTGCTAGGCTATTTAACTGGATTTATGATGGCACTTTACACCAATAGAAAATCCTAAAAGATGACCCAGTTTATACACTTTTTTTCCTTTCATGAAACAAATATTTATTTAATATATTCTGAGTACTATTCCATGCTCTGAAGATAGAGCAGAGACAAAGCAAGAGTCATTGCTTTCACTGAGTTTACATTCCATGTAATGTTTGAGTCTGCAATTCAAGAGATCTGAGGTAGAACCACACATCTATAAATCATTTGATTAAGCAAGTAATTAAAGCTATAGGCAAGCATGAGATGCATAGGTGGAGAGTGGAAAGTAAACAACAACAACAACAACAAAAACCTAGAAGCCTAGAAACAAATCCTGATCCACTCCAACAATGAAGGCTAGGGACAGGGAAATGAACTTACATAGGAGATAGGGGGAAAAGGAGGAGAGTAGGCAAAAAGAAATTATTTACATAAGCCAAGGGAGGAATGTTTCAAAGAAGAAGAAGTAGTCAACAGAGTGTAATGTTGGTGAGAGCTCAAATAAAATGAGAGATGAAAAATGTGTGTCAGATTTAGTGCATGAAGGGCATTTGTAAGCTTGGTGAAACATGCTTGGGCAGAGGGTCAATACTGAAGAAGGTGCAGAGGGAAAAGTAAGTGGTGAGGAAATATAAATAAAAACAATCACCTCTTCTAAGAAATGTGTGTGTGTGGATGAGCAGATAGAAAGAAGGAGTTGAGGGAAGGAGAAAAGGGTGAAACCTACACACACACAAATTAGATGAGGTAGCAAGGAAGAAGAGCATAAGACCCAAAGCATGTGTAATGGGAAGGATTAGCTCCAGATAGGAAGAGGGGGAAACTTCAAATTAGAATGCTAACCAACTGAGAGAGAAACTAATTCTGCCACCTGCTAGTTGTGTGACTGTGGGAAAATGACCTAAACTCCATTTGCCTCAATTTTCTCATCTGTAAAATAGTGATAAAAATAATACCAAAAGTTGTTATAATTATTAAATTAGTTAATACATGTAAAGCTTTGAAGACTAGTTCCTGGAATATAGTAAGCTTTGGGCATGCATTTATCACCATTATTATCTCTCCAAACTGGAGGTAAGTCACTCTGCTGAGGGTAAGGATGGAAGGAGAAGGTTGGGAGTTTGGGGACAGTATAAAGGAGTGGAAAGAGGCACTGCTGAGAGTGGGAAAGTAGGAGACCTAGTACTATTGTCTGGCAATGTTGAGAGCCCTTTAAGGTTGGGATTGTGAATTTGTCTTAGATTCAAGCTGCTCTACTATGTGAACTTTGGGCAGTTTTTAGCTATTTGGGAGCAGCAGCAGAGAAAGTAAATATCTGGATACAACCACACTGGGTTTGCCCAACAGAATGGTCAGACAAAAAGGACAATAGGGCAAGGAGTTTGAGTTTATTGGCAGAAACTGTGTCTCATGGACATTAGGCTGGATAAAGAGGGACATAAAGTAATGAGATAGATGTTGGATTTGGACAAAATAGAGAGGTCTCTTTTACAATAGCCACAGATAATAACAACAAGGGAACACCTTGCTTGTCAAGATAAATATCTTTTGACTCTGATTTACACCCACTTTGTATCAGTTAAAATAGGATATACTGTTATCCAAACATTAACCGTGTGAGGTGATATCACCAAAATGGTGGCATAGAAGACCCCAGCCTCTGCCTCTTCATAAAGATCAATAATTAGATGAGTGCCCAGCAACAAAAGCAGCTCTGGGATCCATTTAAGAAGCTTCAGCAACACACTGAAACAAAGAACCTGAGACTAAACACACAAAAAGAGAAGAAAGGCAGATTCATTTTGCCTGTATCATTCCATCTGCTCAGCTAACACTGCTCAGTGCCATGAGGGAACTCCTCAACTGGAAAGAGTTCCCCTTACCAGGAAGAACAGAATGGGGTCAGCAACCAGCTTCCTCAACCTTTGAGGGCATGCACAAAGGTCCTGCTTTAGTTTCACCCTACCCAGACCAGCAAAGCTATGACATATAAAAACAGCTAGGAATGAGAAAGAAAAGCAGGGGTTACCAATAGCAGTTATATAGCAGTAGCAATTAAGGTTTCCAGTGAGCTGATCGGTATCAATCCCAGCAACTTTTGTCACTAAAGAAAGGAATAAATAGCCAGCACAACTGCCACAAACTTTCTGCAGATTTTACCAGTTTTCACCCCATAGATCTTGCATTCGTGATGCCAGCTGCCTGGTCCCACCCTACTTTTTCCCTCTGCCCACCCTCATTGGAGCCTGGAACTGCACGAACAGACTGCTATGGCTGTGTGAGTGCAAGCTACCAGCTTAGACTCCCCCAACTGACCCACAACACCATGTGCATGGTTGAGCTAGCACCTCCAACTATACACCCACATGCCCTCAGCTGTGAAGAAACCCAACATACAAAGTTGTGTACACCAGCAGCCAAGACCTCTGTAGCTGTCAACACCCTAGCCCTTGATGCTTACCCTGGCCCCACCACTACATGTGTGCTTATAACTGGCCCCTCCCACTACACAGGCACCTGCAGGTGGCCTCTGCAGCCAATTGCATTCTGCAGTAGTGTGCACACTACTGGCTATAGCCACCATCACTGACTGCCCTCGTCCCTAGCCACTGGATCTGGAGGTGCCACTAAAAACACCAACAGCCTTTGTGGGCATTGTGAAGTCCCACAGCACTCACCAAAAATCACACAGCTATTGATGTTGTGAACCTCAGGGCCTGAGCGAAGGAGACATCACACTGCCTCGGACCTAGTGTCACCACACCTTTCTGCTCTTGGTGCCCGACACCACTAGATTCAGGGCCATAGCACACTCCAGCATTCTACCACCCACTGAAAGTCTTCCCTTGCTAAAATCAGTCCATAAACTCTAGAAGTGACTACTTTTTCAAAATGCTGATACCTATACAAGGCTACAGGGATCACGAAGAATCAGAGAAACATGACTCCACCAAAACAATATAGTAAACTCTAGTAATTAGTCCCAAAGAATGGAAATCCAGGAATTGTCCAGCAAAGAATTCAAAATAATTATTCTATTGATACTCAAATAATTATAATAAATACAGATAAATAATTTAACAATATCAGGAAAACAATACAAGAAAAAAATGAGAAGTTCAACAAATAGAAAAGAACCAAACAGAAATTTTGGAGTTGAAGAATACAGTGATTGAACTGAAGAATGCAATAGGTTCAATAGAGAACTTCAATGACAGACTTGGCCAAGCAGAAGAAAAACTCAAAGAAATCAAAGATAGATCAATTGAAAATATCCAATGAGAGGAGAAAAAAAAAGAAAAGAAAAAAAAGGAATGAAAAAAATCCAATGAGATTTATGGACACCAAAAGAGACATAGGTATGCATCATTGGAATCCCTGAAGAAAAAGAGGGAGAAAGTATAGACAGAAAATAATGGCTGAGAACTTCCCAAAACTGGGGGTCACTCCAAAATTTCAGTCTAAAACAATCTTCTCTGAGGCACATAATAAAACTGTCTAAAAGCAAAGGCAAAGAGAATTTTTTTTAGTGTTTATTTATTTTTGAGAGACAGAGACAGAGCAGGGGAAGGGCAGAGAGAGAGGGAGACACAGAATCCGAAGCAGGCTCCAGGCTCTGAGCTGCCAGCACAGAGCCCAACACAGGCTCGAACCCACAAACTATGAGATCATGACCTGTATCCAAGTTGGATGCTCAACTGACTGAGCCACCCAAGTGCCTCAAGACAAAAAGAATTTTTAAAAAGTTATCTTATAAAAGGGGATCCCCTAAGGCTATTAGTAAATTTCTCAGCAGAGAGCTTACAGGCTGGAAAAGAACGGGATAATATATTCAAAGTGGTGAAAGAATGACATTGCCAACCAAGAATACTTTGCCCAGAAAAATTGTCGTTCAGAAATGAAGGCAAGATGAAGACTTTCTCTACCAAACAAAAGCTAAGAAATATTATTATCAGTAGATCCGCCTTACAAGAAATTCTGAAAGGAGCAAATTCAAGCTAAAATGGCAGGATGTTTATTAGTAACATGGAATATATGAAAATATACAACACAATACTTAAAAGTAAGCATATAGTCAGACTTAGAATACTCTTAATGCTGTAATATGATGATGTGTTAGCCACTTAACTCTACTATAAATGTCAAGACAGTATTTAAAATAACCATAGCTACAATAATTTGTTAATGAATATACAACATAAAAAGATGTAAATTGTGACATCCAAAACATAAAAGAAGAGGAGTAAAAAGGTGGAATAACTTTAAAAGGTACCCATAAGAAATACCAGTACAGAAAATGATCAATGCACAAAGGAAAGACACAAGAGAGGAAGAAAGGAACAAGGGCACTACAAAACAGCCATGAAACAATTAATAAGAAGGCAGTAGTAAGTCTTTACCTATCAATAACTTCTATAAGCATAAATGGATTACATTATCAAAAGATATGTCAAAAGTCAGAGTGGTCCAATGAATAAAAAAACCCCCAAAAATCAAATATGTGCTGCCTATAAAGACTGAAAGAACACACAGTGGGAAGGGATTGAAAAAGATATTCTATGCAAATAGAAACCAAAAGAGCAGGGATCGATATGCATATATCAGACAGAATAGACTTTAAGCCAAAAATGGTAACCAGAGACAAAAAGACCATTATATATCATTACTTGACAATTTCAACTGAAAATATGGAGTAGAAAGAAGTGTATCTGCACAATTCAGCAAATGGATTTCTTGCAGGTGAAATATTTAGTGATATGTTCACTAGGAAGGTGATGGTTTATTGGAGTGGACCCTAGCTGAAAAACCAAGTCACCAAGTTTCATTTCATTTCTAATGTTAACCATGGACAAAACTCAACTTCTCTGAGCCTCAGTTTCCTCATCTGCAAGTAGTACTTGATTTTAATTGATCTTTGTGACTATTTTCAGCTCTAAGATCTGTGACTGGGTCTTCTGGGGCTGCCACTTTCTAGGTCAGCTACAACAAACATTCCGTGGAGTGTACTTAATAAGTTAGATGTATTCACAAGCAGAAGATCATCTGTTGCTTGCTGGAGATAGAATCCAAGAAGGACTTGATTTCATGATTTTAGAGAGGCCCATCGAAGTGTATTTCCTCCATGTGGTTTTGGTTATAGGAAAATGTAAAGTGTATCTCTGACTCAACTTGTGGGTGGTCAAATAGGGGGAAAGTAAACAAAGACTGGTTCTGTAATATGTTAGGTCACTGCAGTTCTGTGTTTGTAGAAGCTGCTTGAGAAAAGATAAACAAACAAATGCTCAAATCAAGTGAAAAAAAAAAAAACTTTTTGTTATATGCAGCTAAAAACACATAGACTATACTGCTTTCCAAAATGGAGAAAGCTAAAGATGTCACTCTTTAATCCTTTTTTATTCTCTTCCATTCCCACACAAACGCAAATGCATGAACACCTCTTAAAATGATCTTTGCAGCTTTAGTAATCTTCAAGTTAACTTCAAGTCACCCAAAATTCCATTTTACAAGTTTTTTTGTCCTATTTTAATATTTTTATAATTAAAGATTTTAAACATATGGAGTCTTTATATGGCAGGATATAATAGAAACTGGTAGAGCCCCATATAGAACCTATATACTTTTATTCAAAAGCAGTCACAGCATTATGGAATTGAGGTTTGTCTGAAAAAACATGTAATTTAAATTTTTCAAAATATATTGTGGAAATTTTCCTATCAACAAAATGTTCTGATGCATTGAACCAATTATTATAGAATACTCTATACCAACAAAAGATTCAGATAAGAATTCAATTCATATAGTTTCCATCTAAAATTGTACAAAATTTGTTTATTGAGTTTGTGACTATAAAACTAATTTAATGCTATTTTGCTGACAAAGAAAAGTCAATCTGTGAAAAAGCAAATCTCTAAGAAAATGGTCTCATTTACATGGATCTGTGTTTTGCTCATGGATGGTCTATGTAGTAATTCTGTTTACAATTATTTAAATTAATTCAAGGAATGTTTGAATGGAAATCATCAGTGCAACTTGGGATCATGCATCAAATCCCACACTTGGAAGTGTTGGAGGTATCTCTTTTATTATAAGAATAGTTTCTCTATCTTTAATAAGCACCTTCTTTTATTATCAGATGCTGTCTCAAGAAAATAAATTGCATATTGGAATCTTAAAAAAAGAAGACACACAAATATTTGAAACATTTTATTTGAGTCATTTTTCTTGGCTATTTGCTCTTTGTACGTGTAGTATAACCATAATCATATGTGTGCATTGATGAGGGCTAAAGCTAAAAAAGGAATATAACAATATTCAAATCACAGCTATTAGCCCATATTCTTCTCTGTGCTGAGAAAATGTAACTTAACTTTTAAAATTTTATTTCATAGCTGAGAAAATTAACAACCTGAATATTTACAAAAAACATAAATATGAACAGGGGGAAGATTCCATCAATTTTCAGTCTTTTAACTAATTTGTTTAATAATGTTTTATTTAGTTGCCAAGCAAAAGGAGTATATGAAAGGAGAATATAATTTTGACTTTAAAATTTTAAAATCAATAGCTACTCAGTTCATTCCCTTGTCAAAGCACAGGAAGTAGTATCTAAGAAGTAGATTCCCAACATACACATTTCAAGATAACAATTTGAAAACATCTCTTGTAATTTGTTTTTAGTGCTATATTAGTGTTGGTTGTTTTATTAAATTTTACCCTTTTAATTTGAATATCTAAATACTTCTGAGCTTTAAGAAGCTCTGAAATAAAAAAAAATAAGAATTTTTAGCATTTGGTTTCTTGCTATTCTTTCTCCTTCAAGTCAGATGATAAAATGTGTAACGGATGGATTCATTTTTCTTGTATGACTTGGAACAATGTGTGGTCTATCTTTGTGTGGCTATGAATCATGCAGGTTTACAAATTGAAAAACAATGAGCCAAGTTCAAAATTCTATAGGGAGAAGTTTAATTTTTCATCTAAAACTCTTGTTATTATAAGGAAATTCTCTATATTGGCAAAAATTTTTTCTATGATCACTATATATATGTGTAGATTTCATTTCGTTTGCATTTAATTTTTATTCAGGGATTCCTTAGGTATGGCAGAACATGCACTCATTTCACTCACAATTATTTCTGAGAGCCCATCAATAGCCAGTAACTATATTAACAAAATAGGGATAGGAAAATAAAACATATCTTTATCTCAGGGAACCATAAGTCAGCATGTTCCCTTGAAGCCATGGAAGTGGTTGACATCATCTAGGAAAAGATTAAAGATTGAAAATATAAAGTCACTAAAAACAAAAAGCAAGTAACACCAACATTAATGGACTGGTAGAAGATTATGTCTAAAATAGTTGAGGAGTTGTCATGAGAGAAAACTAGGAAATAGTGATGTCAGAAAAGAAGGGCAAGATGGATGTTGGCTAGATTTCATATTCCTGAAGGATATTGGCCACAATTCACCAAGATGTCTCTTATATTTTTTCTTCACGTAACAAGAATACTATTTAAAGGGGTGCCTGGGTGGCTCAGTTGGTTAAGTGTCCGACTTCAGCTCAGGTCATGATGTGGCAGTCTATCAGTTCAAGCCTCACGTCAGCTCTGTGCTGACAGCTCAGAGCCTGGAACCTGCTTCGAGTTTTGTGTCCCTCTCTCTCTGCCTCTCCCCAACTCACACTCTGTCTCTGTCTCTGTCTCTCTCTCTCTCAAAAATAAACATTAAAAAAAAGTTTTAACAGAATAGTATTTTAAAAAATAATCCCAGGGGCGCCTGGGTGGCTCAGTCGGTTAAGCATCCGACTTTGGCTCAGGTCATGATCTCGCAGTCCGTGAGTTCGAGCCCCGCGTCGGGCTCTGTGCTGACAGCTCAGAGCCTGGAGCCTGTTTCAGATTCTGTGTCTCCCTCTCTCTCTGACCCTCCCCCGTTCATGCTGTCTCTCCCTGTCTCAAAAATAAATAAACGTTAAAAAAAGGTAAAAAATAATCCCAAATTTACATTACTTTGCTGAAAGCGAGTTTTTCTCTCCCCTTACCTCAACCAGTATTTCAGCTTCAGGGAAGTAGGTGGAGGAGATGTCAACTCAGGAATCAGAGAAAACCATGGAGTATAGCCAACAACTTCCCATTGAGGGACTGAGGCAAAACAAACAAGAGTGGAGGAATAGTTGGTGAGTGAGATATATGGATCCAAGCCTCCCCTCTCTGGAATTAGCCTGGAATGTGATGAATGTGTTAGGTAAATTGAGGGTGATGCCAAAGAAATGAGGTTTTTTGGAGAAGCAATCAATTTTCAAGGTGATTTCATGCCAACAAAGGGTCCTTGCCAGACTATGAGGGAGGCATGGTGTAGTCAAGCAGGCAAAGAATCTAGTCCTCACTTTATGAAGATTATGGATGCAAAATTTAGAATCTACTTATCTATCATGAGGCCTGGCATGCTGTGGCAAAGTGAGAGATTAGAAAGCCAGAGGACACTGGAGGATGAGGCAAAGATTCAAAAAGTGTACAAAACTAGCAAGAGTCCAAGAGAAGGCAAGCCAGCAAAGAAGGAAACCCCAGGTCTGAGCAAACCAAGAAGGAACAGGCTACAACTTAATGAGCAATCATCCATAGAATGACCTTGGGCAAGTCAGGTCATCCATTTTTCAAGAAAGATCCCCAGTATGTACCAGTTATTAGCATAAAGCTAGTGGGCTCTTTTTCTCTTGTCACCAAAGGTCATAAATGCCTTTCCCTCATACCTCAGGGGTGGAATCTGAAAGTTCTGAGTTATTATGCCAAATAATTGAATTAAGTCTGAAGAGACTCTCAAATTATCATATATTCTAAATTTTTAACTAAATCTACCTATTTAATTTCCTCTACCCACCAACCTGCAATCACTCAGTGGATGAGGGTGATAGGAAGATAAAAATCAGTTTTAAAATAAAAGGAAATTGTATATTTTTTATGCACAAATAGCAAAAAAGTAAGTAATTTTTCAACCAAACTATTATGCATCATTTGATTTTGGTTCTCATCCCTCAACAGATTTTTTTTAATTGAAAAGAGACATGTTGGGTGAATAAATGAGCAGTTCAGATCTTTCCATTATCCCAGAACTCTCTGTTCTCAAGCAAACACATACTTTTTGGATTACTATGCATCTAAAAACCTCTGATTAATGACTGATGCCTTTTGTCAAAAGACTTAACAAGAGAGACACAATTGGTAGCTATTGGCCATTTAGTGTATATTGATTATTGGGTATATTGTAATTAATTCTAGACAAACTTGGAACACATATATAGTTTGTACAAAAAATATTTTACACAAAATAGTATGTAAAAAAGGAGGCAGGGGGTCTGATGTATGGCCATTCCTAGGAAAAGAGAATAAAGATGGAGAATAGACCTAAAAGCATGCAGTTGAAGCATAGGGGCACTAGGCTATTCAGATGGGAAGAAGATTCAAAGCATAGGAGAAGATATTTAAATTAAGGACAAGGGGGACTTAAGGGTAATACCATTAATATTTCTTTTAATTTAAAATATACAAATGTTTTGGGGCACCTGTGTGGCTCAGTTGGTTGAGCGTCCATCTCTTGGTTTTGGCTCAGGCCATGATCCCAGGGTGGGGGGATTGACTCTCATATTGGGCTCCATGGTGAGCATGGAGCCTGCTTGTGATTCTCTTTCTCCCTCTGCCTCTGTCCCTTGCTTGTGCTCTCTCCCTTAAACACACACACTCACACACACACACACACACACACACACACACACACACACACACACATTTTAATCACATCCAATATTCTATTGCTCCTTCATACCAACCTCATGTCTTATGTTCTCTATTTTGTCAGTGAAAAGCCCAGGATTCCAAGTAATAAAGTGACTTATCCAAGGCCACATTACATTAAGTGGCAAAACCTGGCTGGAATTCATGTCTCCTTCCATGTCCATTTCTCTTATGATTATAGTCCCAGTAGCAATTTTTTAAGCTTCATAATTTTTTATATGTCCAAGACTATGTTTTTAAGCAACCCAGAACAAGTAAAATCTAAAAAAACAATGTCCCTCCAACATCTAAGAATGTAAATATTTCAGCTCATGCAACCCAATCTAATCTCTTCAGCTCTGTTTTTCATTAATATTTAGACTTGCTAACATGTACCTAAAATCTAGGATTAGTGTCCTTGAAATGATTTTAGTAAAAATGATTTGTTTGTCTATGTAAGGGAAAAGATGGTATGGTATATGAGAGTTTCTTGAATTCCAGACTTGTCAAAATGAGAAAGACAAATGAAATATAATAAAGTATACCAATTGATAATGGGTCTTGAGAAACACTCAAATCTGCAAAGATTCACAATATATTGTAATATTCTAGTAGTAACTGCTATTGTTTAGTAGAGATGCTTGAGAAAGACAAAGATTTACTTTTCCAATTGTAAAATGAGATACTTTTGCCCTCATGCTTCAAGGAAAAGATTTTCATAACCATGAAATGAGCATTTAGTATATCTAGAAAATCACAGATAATTATTAAACACAGGGAAGATCTGCTCTTCAAGGAAGGAAAAGACATAGAATTAAGAAAGAAGATAATATATGAGAGCTGTTTTCACTTGGGTGATCAGTGTACTCATTACCATTTATGAAAATCTATCTTGAGAAAAGAGTTGCCAAGTTATAAAGATTTCTTTTACCTAGTGTTTTTACAATACATATTTAATCTTCCAAACATCAATTTTTCTGTATGTTTTGTTATAGATATATCTTTTTAACTAGTTTATAATTAGATTGTTTTTCATCTACTCGGACAATCTTTGTCTTTTAACATGAACACTTTTAGTCCACCTGTATTAAAAAATGATTACTGTTGTTGTTGCTAAAAGTGTTGAAAAGTCAACTAATTGTCACTACTTTGAAGGCAGTATGTCTTCTGTAGTTATATTTAAATTTCTTTTGTTTTTGATCTTTGTTTATCTATTCATTCAATCATTTTCTAAGGCTAATTAAACTTCCTGAAATAGTGGATGTGTGTTAGTGACATGTTTTGTTATATTCTCACAATTCTTTCTTCCCTGCTTGAATATTCCTTGGTTTACAATGGGCAGAGTATATGTTCACATCTCATTGATAATGAGCATGTCTATATAATGTGCTTTGATCAGTAAAATGTATGAGGGCTAAGGCTGTATGAATACCTAGTGTTTCCATTTGCCCTTATTCTATTGCCAACCAGCATGAGAAATGCATGTTTAAATTAGCTGGTAGTCCCCAAGTGAGTCATATAGAACAGTATTAAACTTGATCCTCAACCAATTCGAAGAATTGTGAACAACAAAAATAAATTTGTTGTACTATAGGCCACTGGCATGTGGAGGTCATTTGTTAAACTATTATTGATGCAGGTTTCTGAGTAATGCAATATCTTCTATCAGGTCTTGAAAAGTCTGTTTTCTCTTTTATTTTCTTCCTTTGTCTCTCTTCCTAGCTTCCAATTATACATATGCTAAACCCTTTTACAACTTACTCTCTTTGAGTCACATATGAAAATTTCCATATTTTGGTCATTCCATGCTCTTCAGATAAGTTTTCTAACCTATATTACAGATCATAAGCTCCCGCTGTAACTGTTTAATCTGCTTTTAAAATATCTATGGAGGTTTTTTTTTTTAATTTCAGTGTGATTCTTTTTCTAATATGGTATGCCACTTTAAAAGATTCCTATTTGCTGTAGATATCTTTAATCTTGTATTTTATTATTTTTTTTCTTCATAATTAGGATAATAATTTCTTAGTCTGCATCTAATCATTTCATCATCTTAAAGTACTCCTTTTCTCTTGTTTTTTTCTGGTTCATAGTCATTTCCTTTGTGACCAAGTCTCTTTTATCACTGGTTATATTTTTAGAATTTTGAACCTATGGAAAATTTCCTTGTTGGGGCAAGATTTGTGTTCTCTTCTGACAGATGACTAGGTATTCCACCTGTCCATGTCCACCTTCAACCATGCCAGTTTCAAATTCCTAGGAGCACTGAAGGGGTAGAAACCCGGATTGTAACTCCATTCAAGAACCAGATCTCTTCTTGTTTACATTCATCTGGAGTCCAAGATAATAGGTGGGCCTCCTGTGAGACTCTCTACCTTATGTACACTCTCAGTTTGAAATTCATACCTCTTCATCATAGGCAGTTTTTTTGTTAATTTTTGTTAGTATTTTTTGAATTTATTTTTGAGAGAGAGCACAAGCAGGGGGGCTGGTAGAGAGAGAAGGAGACGGAGGACCTGAAGTGGGCTCTATGCTGTGATGTGGGGCTCGAACTCACAAACCCTGAGGTCATGGCCTGAGCTGAAGTCAGACAACAGACTGAGCCACCCAAGCACCCCATCATAGGAAGTTTTTAATTTTCTAGGTTAACAAATGTCAATAGGGCAGAAGTAGCATCTGTGCGTGTTTGTGTACTTGATTTCTAACATTCCCTTTATTTTGCCATTGGTACTTGTTGACAATCTTGTTCTTTTCTTCATGTTTTAAATAGGAGATTTATTTTTTTAACCTTTCATTGAAGTTTTAAATTGCTTTCAACAGTATGAGTGATCTGAATAACGTATTCCATCATTATGAGAAAAAGGAAGTGTCTCAGTTTTTCTAGGCCTTTTAATTATACTGCTATGTTTTTCTGTTTAATTCTCTTTTCTTCCATCTGTTCTTTCCACTATTTTACATGTCTGTGCTGGACTCAATCCTGTCCCAAATTAAAGTACATTTGTAAAATCTAGAACAGCATAAAGTCAGCATTGCCATTAGTTTGACTCTCATCTTTTGACTTTATGGAGTTGGGAACAAACCCTCAACTTGGGCCTCAATTTGGTAAAGTCATTTTTTTCCCCTTTCTGTGTAAGAGATCATGTCTAGAAAGTCTGGAAAATTTTCCAGCATAGTATCAATGCCTTATTTTCTAAATCTCCTTTTTGGTCCTGAAATCCTGTCTCTACCCTTCAAACCTCATGGCTAGTGTTGTGTTTGTTTAGGAAAAACCATGTTGATGCAGACCTTGATCTCTCCATGTTATTTTCTACACAAATCCTTGCCATAGTGTTTTATTGGCTTTATGGAAATCTCAATGCCATTTTCTGAACCTCTTTGGTACTGTTAATAGAGTTACTTCTTTTCAACCTACTCTCTGAATGCCAAATTCTTCCCCTTGACTCAGTTTTCCCCATCTCCTAGACTCAGATATATGATATGCCCACACATTGTACCCCTCGCATGGATGAAATGTCATCCTGGCTTTTGACCCCTCTTTGATGATGCTATCAGCTCCATGAACTATTTCATAAAGAGATATTTCCATATCTCTGGACATGACCCTTCACCATTTGCTTTTGAGTAGTAAAGAAAATAGATGAAAAATTAACCTGTTGATTTAATAATTTGTTTATACATTTTATCAAAGCTGTGATATTTAAAAATAAATCGACCACTGAGTCAGCATTATCCTTAAAAATAAAAATTTCTACTAATAATAGAAAGACCCCTACTTCAGCCTTTGACAGTTAATTGCATTGGCAGATTCTCTCTCAGCAAAATTTATTAAATGTACTTCTTCCAATATTTTGGCTTGCTTTTGCAAGTTAACTCATGAAGAAAGGTATCAGACACAAAATCTGAATTACAGCTGTGTTGTTTCGAAATGAATAATGTCTACTGGGTGAGACACTGAGTCAAGGGTTTAGTTTGCAGCAAAGGAAAATATTTGTGAGTGCTGCTGGAAAAGCTGACAGCCTAACATATGCAGCCTCTCTTTTGATAGAGAAACATGGGAATGAGAGCAAATTGCTAATTTGGCTAGAAAAGCAAATGCAACTTTTGTAACCATGTCAGTAGCATCCCAGAGAATCTCTGATTACAAATAATCCTCATCTGCTTCCTTGTTTTAGAAAATAAAGTTATGAAAGTTTAAGACATTAAAATAAACCTCTGGTCTTAAATTCCATGAGAAAAGATTTCCTGGAAAAAGGCAGTGAAAGCATTCTTGTTGCTCAACACAGAATGTTATCTAAAAGAGATAATAGGCCTAAATTTGAGTTCACTAGCTATTGCTTCCACAAGTATAAGCAAGCAATGATTATTGTGTTGACCTAGACAAAATGCATATTAGTTGAGGCTACATTTTCTAACTTTAATTCATTGATCAGATAACACTTACAAATTTCTTTACTAAAAATATGGGTTTTTCATTTAAACTTTCCACCAGAAAGTTTCACCAGACAGTTAATGCTAAAAGTTAGAGGGGGCACCTGGATGGCTCAGTAGATTAAGCATCTCATTCTTGATTTCTGCTCAGGTCATGATCTCATGGTTCATGGAACTGAATGTCCTGCACCAGGTTCTGTGCTGACAGTTCAAAGCCTGCTTGGGATTCTCTCTCTCTCTGCCCTTCCCCACCACCCCTCCCTCTTTCAAAGTAAATAAATTAATGTTTTTAAAAAACCACTTAAAGTTGGAGAAAGTAGTAATGACTTTTCAGGAAAAATGAGTTTTATTATTTATTTATTTATTTTTATTAATGTTTATTTATTTTTGAAAGAGAGAGAGAGAGGGAGAAAGCACAAGCAGGGAAGGGGCAAACAGAGGGAGACAGAGGATCTGAAACAGGCTCCATACTGTCAACCCAGAGCCCAATGCAGGGCTCAAACTCATGGCCCCATGAGATCATGACCTGAGTTGAAATCAACAGTTGGCTACTTAACTGACTGAGCCATCCAGGTGCCTCATCCAGAGGAATGAGTTTTAAAATACTAGGTTGTATGTCTTTTTTACTCAAATTTTAAACACTTGATCTAAATTAAATATACCTAAATTAAACCACCAGAACAAATTGATGGATTTTAAGTTGAATAAAAAGTTTGGTTCATTAAGTCTGAGGAGTATTCATTTGCTCTCATTTTTTAAGCCAAATTTATCCTAATAAGTGAACGTATATGAATATGTAACTTGGCTGTTTACATACTTTGATGGGATTGAAGGACTACTGGAATAACAGACTAATGCATTTCTAGCATCATCATAAACTAGCTGGGTAACTCCAAATAAAGAGCAATCCCCCCCCCTTTTCATATGAAAGTTCTGGAAGTACTAAAAGTGTAATAGCACAATGAATAAGTCATCGAAGGGGCTGTCTAAACTTTTCCATAAATCCAAGTATTTTTCAGAGTTAATTAATAAGTATATATTGAGCTACAGACTTACAGGCCATGACCTTGCCTCAGGTAGTTCTTCATCTTCTGGAGACGATACTGATCAACAGGGAGAAGCATAAGGTAGATAATGTAAAAGGTCATCTGTAGTTTTTCTTTGACAGTTCAAGACCAACCTGGGTGTTCTGACTGCACATGCAGTAAGACTTCAGAATCAAGAAAGTTAGGACAGGGGTGCAGCGCACAAAGAGTTAACTGAAGGAAAATGAGCTAATGAACTCTAGGGAGATAACCATATTGCAGTATAAAACATTTTCTTGGCTTCCAAAGTAAGAATTTATTTAATAATGCAATAAATGAAGTAATATGAAAACAGAGAGCCAATATCAGTCAAAAACCTACTAGCAAGTTGATGGACATGACTTGTTTTTTAAAAAGCTATTTCTGTGGGCAAATAAGTACCATCATTACAAAGTAAATACAATACAGAGATATTTAAATTTAACCAGTAAATTTTAGGAACAAATTGCAATCATTATTAAGAATGACTGTGGTTTTTAGATAACTTAAAAAAAGTCTAAGGTCATGGTTGGTCTGTCATATGAAAAGACTTAGTGGTGAATTTTGACAATTGCTGTTAACTAGATCCATTATCATACTGTCACTTGTTAATGAAGCTTAGTGAACATTGGAATCAGTTATGTACTTTAGAAGTGACTTGAAGAAGTTTTTAAGTCAATACATTTGGTGCTATGTAAGAGACCAGAGCAAAGAAAGGGGGGTGAGGGTGAGGGGAACAGAGAAGGGAAAGGAAATACAGTCTCTGATGATTCAGCTGGAAATATTTAAATCCTCAGGGATTACCAACAAAATTCTTTAGTCTTACTTAAAATAGCTGCTTTTTGAATTCAGACATATGTGAATTAAATTAGAACAATGATGAAATCAGATAGTGTTGCCAGTAAACTTGCCCATTGTCTTTCCCCACCCCCAACTCCTCTAAGGAAAAATGAAATAATATTCTAGAGTTGAAAAACAACTCTTTATTGTACTGTATAAGTATAGCAAATTGGCTAAGAAATTAGAAATACATACAATACATACATACATTCTTCTTCCTTTTCTCTACCTAAAGAAATGAGTAGAGTTTTATGATGTAAGACATCAACAATATAATTCCTTTGCAACATTGTAAATTCAAAATGCTAAATTCAGACTCCTTTGCTCACATATATCATTTTGTTAGCCATTTTTATCACAAAACATTCTCGATTAATTGTAAGTCATTAACGTTACTGTATAAAACAAAATGAGGTACAAAATAAAATTTCTAAGATAATTGAGAATTCTTGAAATTAGTTGTTGTATGTGGTTACTAATGACTGATCTTCTTCTACACTGGTTTATTTCAGAATTATTAAGTTGTCCAGTAAAGAAAAACCTCATGTATTTTTAAAAGAGAAGATTAGTGTTACCAATAGTTAAAACAAACTTGAAGTCATTATTTAATTCATCCATACACGAAACTGACAAGTCATTTTTAAGTAGAAAGACAATTATTTTCAATGTTTGCATATTAGAAAAAGAAAATATGAGTTCTTTACAAAGCAAAAGTTATTTTAACTTGAAACAAACACAGAACAACAACAACAACAAAACCCCTGCTCTAGTAGTAGATATTGTCCATAGTTTCTCTACCAAATAATACATGGGATGTAGTGTTTGTTGCAAAGAAAAATATTTGATAACGAGTGGATATTTACTAAATGATTGTTGTATATATCATATTGTATATAGTGGTTTGAGTTTTCTTGAACTAAAAAAAGTCTAGCTAGAATGTTTTTACTTCCTTTATGGGCCATAAGGAGTTATTTAAAAATAATTAAAGAAGAGGCAGAGAAGGAAAAAAGGAATTTCAAATCCTTCCTGTTTTTCAACAGAGATGTTATCTTTCACCTACCTACTCAATGGGTTTCCACCTTTAAATAATGTTATCTCTAAACAATATATACATGATACGGAAATTTAATAGAAAATAAAACTAATGTTCTTAGTCCAGTGATCTCACAATATTATTGAACTAATGAATTAGTTAAATAATTCTCATCTCTCATTACTACTTGCAATCTCCCAACTAACAATAAGGGAACCCATAAAGTGATTTCTTTTCCATCTTATGGATGCAGAATCAAAATTAATAAGCCATTAGTTCAAATAATAAGCTTTTTTGTAGTTCTTAATATGTGGGTCTCCACCGAACACTGCCATTCTTGCTGGTATCATATCTTTATATGCTCTTGTTCTTTTATTCTGATATTGAGCATCTACTTCATAACACAATGGTCAAGTTCATTATAAAGAACCAAGTAGTAAATCATAAAGTACCAAGTTCATATTCTTTCTATCTTTATGGAGCCAGTGATCAGATACTTTTGTTCAAGATTTTGAGCCAAGAGTCAGAGAAAATAGTCTGAGTTACATTGATGGTGGAACATTAGAAAGAATGTCTTTCAAATACCACTGCTCATGTTTCCTGACTGCAATCACTACCACTCATGTCTTTGACCCCACATGGTGCTCATGTCACCAGACTTCCCTGGCTTTCTTCCCTTCTTGGTTATTCAACTTTTGCTCAAACTATATAAAATGCCTCAATACATTTCCAATAGAACTTTTGTTTAGATTCTATAAAATGTCTGAGTACACTTCCAATAAATTCCATTGTATACTTAAACTAGATTAGGTAGGTTTTACTTGCACATTTGAAGAAAATTACAGTATGTAGCTTGTGTACTAATCCACATACAGTACATAATTACTAAAAACCACTTTTCTTGATTTGAAAGAAGGAACTTACACAAACATGAAGGAAACTGGAAAATACATTTCTGAAACATAAAAGAGATTCTCAGAAACTCTGACATACAGATCTTCACATTTTCTCAGCTTCATATTATAAACTGGGTTTGGCTATTTAGAACAATGCTAAGTGTCATTCATTGCATATATTTGGTGGGGAGAGTAAAAACCACTACATCTTTATGTAAGAATTTTTGAATGTTTAGTCTATATAAATATTGCCCAAATCGCACAAGTGAGACAAGTACTAGTTACTAATTAAAAGCACAAAATTTGCGACATCTTTTACTCTGTATTCATTGTTTTTGAGAGTCAAACATATAGCACCACCAAAGAAAGTTCCTCATTGTTGTTCAAAGTACATTTATACTCCTTTCTCACTAATATGCTTGTTGAATCAAGAAGTGAAATATTAAATTTTGTGTTTACTAATAATTGATATAGATATAAATTTTCAAGTTGAATGATATAATGGAATTCTCCAGATTATAAAGCAAGATATGTAAATATACAGAAAACAAAAGAACTTATATTATTGCATTACAGAGTCATTCTCTGTGGGCTCTCTGTTTCACACAGCCTCTAACAATCAGGCAGGGTAAATGGTTTTAAAGTAGGATCATGCTTAAATAAATACATTCTCAGCCACCCAAGCGTCGGCTGATTTTTGGAGGTCCAGAAACATTGGTGAATGTCTTGCATTTCTGGTTTCTGACCTGGGTTGAACTGGACACACTAAAATTATGTGAGAAAGATTGTTTTTTTGGCTAAAACTGGAAGTAAATCTGCCAGCATTCCCGTGAGCATGTCTTTTTTTTCTGTCCAGCTTTGACTGTTTGAGAAATCAAGTTATGTTAGGCACAGCCCTTAATCTGAACTATAGCTAGACCATGAAACTTTTTTGAGAATGATAGAAATGTCTAACCCAAATTTGTGACGGTGGAGCTTTTAGGAGGGCTGGCATTGTCAAATCAGAAACATGTCATAAGTAAAAGCAATGAATTGTCAAAACATGTTTTGCTAGATATTTTGTCTCATCCAGGTGAGGTGGCCTGAAAGTAGTTTCTCACCTAGAATGTGACCAACACCACTCCAGACAGAATTCCCTGGTAGAGGTTTTTGAGATATGCTAGTGGAAGTCTATCATCCACATTCAGTGGGAAGAGGAAGGCAATAGTTAAACCTCCAATTTAGTCTTAGCATATTAACTCAAATATTACAAATAGGATATTTGAGATGGCATAATTTTATAATTTATAAGTACTTGCAAACTTTATTAATCTTCAAACTGATCTCCCCCACTAAACATTATGTTTTACTTTCAAATTTATAAAATTTTTCAGAGGAACAAAGAGTAATGACTAATCTGAGGCTGTGTGTTATTAACATTCTGATGGGTTTTTTTTATTTATTCTTTTATCTTATTTAAACATAACTTGGTTCTCTTTTAGAATCATGGAACAGAGTTGAAAGCCTTCTTCAAAGGTCAAAACATCCTAGAATATCCTTTTGAAAAAAGGAGTGGCACATTATCCCCAAGTTATGCAAACATTACATTTTGCCTAGGCCTAGGTCGACAATATAATCACAAGTGAAGCCCATTTTTGCCTTTTCAGTCACCACTGAAGGAAAACAGCTGGATTTTCTCCTTTGTATATTCATCTTTTACATACTTAGAGATCAGGCTCATCTCTCAGTGTTTCATCAAGACTAAACAATAAAGGTCCTTTGGACTTTACTCATCACTTTTATTTTCAGTCCATCAATAATAATGTGGATGACCCCTAAAATTTTTCTCATTTTTCCCTCTCTAAAATTGTAGAATTAGAAGAGAGAATAGTAGTCTCAAAAGGATTAGCCAATCCTGAAGAACATATTTTTAAAACATTTCTTTACAGTTCTTAGAGTTTTTACACATTACCTTACTTTCTATAACAAGCATGGCACAAACTGTTTGTTATTTCACTCATTTCATTTGCTCTGCAAGTGTGCTGATGGTATATAGTTTCTTCCTGTGTGTGCTGCATGCAGCCCCAGCTCCATTCAAGAAGCTAAATATTTACATTTGATTTTGACTAATAACCAATCTGATGTCTACAACCTCCTGATGTCTGTGTGCCTGTCTATATCTGAGGAGTGTGAAAACATTGCCACCACCCATGGCAAAGATTCTAAAAGCGTGTAAATTCACTTTAATAATTAAATAGAAGAAAAAATTAATAGAAGAGCACATTTCGGAATCAAATACACAAAGGTGAATTACCCAGTGACCATTGCTCTAAATCAAACTGAAATTAGACTTTCTAATGGACTCTGCTATGGAATCATCTATACACAAGCAACCAGAACCAGAGGTGTCCAAAGCTGACTTTTGTCATCAATGATAAATTCAAAAGCACAGGAGTCCAAAACATAATAGCTAGATTTCCATGTTTATTGCTGTTGTTGGACATAGTCTGAAAACTAAAAATAGGGCACCGGAACACATTAATGAGGATTTTTTTTTCTTCATTTAAAATATCTACTGTGCCAATATTCTCATCAAATACTATTCTCTAACATGGTATGTTTGTTAGGAAATATTTGAAAATAGATAATAGAATACCCGACAGTTTGACCATAAAAATGTTTATTATTTACTTAATAAAAATTCTCTGTGTTGGTCCAGCAGCTCAGAATGTTATCATGGGTCCAGGTTATTTCTCTCTTTCTGCTCTGCCATATATTTATATTTTTTCTATTTGTCTTCTGACTGATATATGTCTACCATAGCTCCATACATTATAATGTCCATCTTCAGAGTAGGAAGAAGAGGAAAGAGGAGGTTCATTTCACATTAGTCTTATATTTGGCTCTTTTATTTGGAAATTAATTGGTGTTCCAGAGAAAACCTCCTTCAGGAGAATTTCTCTCTAAGCACCTGGTCACTTCCATCTGCAGGAAGTTTAGAAAAATGAATTTCTATCAAATGAGAATAAAGTTACATGATTGGAGTAAACTAAGCACAATTCATTTCCTGGTTTGGCAGATTGCCTCATTTCCTGGAGATTAAGATTTCTCAGTTCACCACTTAAACAAACTTGATTTCAGTTAGCAGAAAAGTAAGGTTTGGGAGTGGTTGTTAGTAGGCAGCCAAAATTGTCTACCATCGTAACCATCTCTCCTGAGTCAGTAAGTAGTTAAACAGGTACCATTTACAACCAAACATGTCTTGGATATGTTTCAGGAAATAACATCAGATAGTTTTATGTAAAGGTATGCAGGTATTTATCAGAAACAAAACTGTTCTGAGCCAAAGAAAGGCTGGAATGTAGAGATCAAAGGGCTCACTGTGTCTTCAGGCCCCACATCAATGTTTCACCTGAGCAGAGGGCTACTGGGTTCTCTGGGAGGCCGGGCTGTTTCTGAGAATGCCCCTGACATTCTTAACATTCCTTTCTCCACAGTGATCATGCTCTTCCCACTGTCAGGCTGGCTTCCCTCCCTCTGGAACTCCCCTCTTCTCAATCTGACAAATTTCCCATAAGAGCAAGATTCAATCCAATTCAGCCTCAAGAAGACTCAACCAGCCGGTGAAGGTATCAAGCACACAGTGCATTGTGTTGAGAGCTGTACCATGACATGGATCTCTCTATGTCTCACTTACCTCCCCTGTGAAATGGACATAATAAAACCAGCTGCTTCACTGGGTTGTTGTGAGGATTAAATAAGATAGTTACACATGATAAAAGTCCAATCAATGTAGTAGGACTACCATAAAAGATGTGGATTTATGTATGTAGTTATTGATAATGATGACTGCTTAGATATCACTGGTAAGATATTTGAGGTTCAAAGGTCAGTAATATCAGAGATTTCTATAAAAAGACACAATACATGTTATCTACACTCACACAAAATGAAAATCATTTCATTTTTCTCCTCTACCACATTGAATGCTAGAAGACACTAGCATATCTACTGAATTTTCAAGTGGAAAGTTTAGGACCTGAGACATTTTTACTCATACAATACAAACAATAGAAAGATAGTTTCAAACACTCAAGGACTCAGAGTGTAATCCATGTAGTCTTCATGAAAAAAAAAAGTTATTCAAAACATACTTTGACTGAGAATAGCAGCCAGTGTCATCCTTTTAAAAAGTAGGTCAGATGAGATCATTCTTTTGTTCAAAACCATCCAATCACTCCCTGTTCACCTTAGGGTGAGTTGGCAATGGTCAAAAAGGACTGAGAAACTCTGGCCCCAGTTACTTCTCTTACCTCATATCCAACTACCCTCTGTGTTGGTTACTCAGCTCTAATTGCAGTGACTTCCTTGCTGTTCCTCAAATAAGTCAGGCTTTTTTTTTTTTTTTTTTTTTTTTTTGCATCTGGGTCTTCTCAGAGACAGTCCTCTCTGCCTGAAATGCTTATCCCACAGTTATCTGCAAGACTCTTTCATCATCTTACTCACATATCCCTTCTCCCTGTGACTCCTGACCAGTTGTTTATTTGATTATCCTTATCTTCATTCCATTTTCTCTGTGCCATCTGTAGTATGTTCTCTGCCTCTTCCATATCTATGAACTCTTTTCCTTCTTTTTTTCTCTTTCTGCTGAGGTCTGAGCATTTTGCTCAACTTTATTTCCAACTTTCTAGTTACTTTTTTTAAATTAGATCCATACTCTTAATTTAATTTTTCTACAGATTTTTATTTTTTTAAGAGTTGTCCTTGGTCTACGATTCCTCCTTTCCCTAGTATCTTGTTTGTGCTCTATGGCTGATATATTCATTCCCTAAAATATTTCTAAGGATACATATCCAAATTTTTTAATTATCTACTATTTCTTGCATTATTTCCATATCTGGGATCTGTTGTTCTGATTGCCCATCTTGGTCTTTCTTTTCCAGGCCGTCAAATATTCCTCAGAGGTCTAAGAGTCCTTGGCTAATGATTCAAATTTGTAAACAGAGTTTGATCTGACTCTGCATAAATCATGATCAGGCTTTTCCTTTTCAGTAGTGTGTGTCTGTCAGTCTAAATAGGAACAGCTGACTGAGATCCCCATGTAAGTTGATGGATTCTGTTGAAAACCAAGCTTTTCTTTATGGTACACACCTGGGAGTAGAAAGGGCAGCTCAAGAACTCCACAAATCCCAAAGTAATGTATATGTTACTTTGAAAGTTGACTTTCCTACAATGTACTTTTTATAGGCACTGTCTCTTCCCATACAATTGTGCAAATATGCTGTCCTTTTGGCTCCTTCTTTACTTCCTTCACCTGACTACACAGGCTCTGACTGACTCCTCCTCAAATCTACTTCTCTGTATAGAAGGAAAGTCTTGGATTTCCATCTGTGCACAAATGTTCTAGAACGCTCCTCCAAAACTGCCCTGGAAGATGAGGAACCAACTTAGACCATACGCATTTCTGCAACTCTGCAGCTCCAAACATGGAATTTCTCTGGGGCTCAGCTAGGAAGAGCGTCTCCCTCATCTGTAGCATCTTACTCCTGCATCCCAAGTGTGACTTTTTTTCACCCATCTGCTTTATCTATTAGTATAACCCCTTCTACTTTAAGATTTCCAAAAGTTTGTAAAATCTCTGGTTTGCTAGAGGAATCCTCTCTTGTTTACAGTGTTCCCAGAGACTTACCATGTTTTATACTTTTAGTGCCATTCAGTGAGATCTATGGATGGAGGAGAGATGTAAGTACGTGTCCCGTTTGCAACTATGGAGTGAAAAACAGGGTGAAATGTTAACCGTACAGTGACAAGAGGCATATTTCAGATGAAGAAATTAAAATGATAGGAGTAGGAATGCATATCAGGGGTTTTCCTAAGACAAACCACCATGCTATCGCCTATTACTCACTTTTTAACCACCAGGAAAAGGAACTCCACTGTGTTTTCTTTTAATGTTTATATATTTTTGAGAGAGAGAGAGAGACAGAGCGTGAGTAGGAAAGGGTCAGAGAGAGACAGAGACACAGAATCTGAAGCAGGTTCCAGGATATGAGCTGTCAATACAGAGCCCGACATGAGGCTTGAGCTCACAAACTGCGAGATGACCTAAGCCGAAGTTGGCCACTTAACTGACTGAGCCACCCAGGTGTCCTTCACTGTGTTTTTATCTTTATGATTTGTCTCTCCTTGATTCTCAAGGCTTCTCATGAACTGTAATATAATATCCCACTGGAGCCAACACCTATCTTTGTAGTCTGTACCTGTCAGAAAAGTAAATGTAAAAACCAGCCAGAAGTCCAGGCTCTGGTCTTAAGTCTTATGCAAAGGTGACAATAAACTTCACTGAAGAAAACAATGACCCAAGTTCCATGCAAATTATTTGAATGTGACAATAATTTTATAGAAATAGTCTATACATTTCATCGAGAAAGCTTCTTTCAGACATACTTTATCATATCCTTATTCTGACTCTTCTGTCTTTGTTGATTTAAAAAAATTTTTTAATGTTTAATTCTGAGACAGAGACAGAGCATGAGTGGGGGAGGGGAGAAAGAGAGGGAGACACAGAATCAGAAGCAGGCTCCAGGCTCTGAGCTGTCAGCACGGAGCCCAACATTGTGCTTGAACTCACAGACCATGAGATCACGACCTCAGCCGAAGTCGGTCACTCAACCGGCTGAAGCCACCCAGGTGCCCCTTTGTTAATTTTTTTAAATTTGGTCCTTTGATTTGTGATTTATTCTTTCCATCTCTACCTCCTCTGCAAAATCTTGCAAGAAAATAATTCAAGATGATAGACAAGGCAACATCTTAACTTCATTATGTTTTTCCATCCCTTAACAATTATCATGACTAGAGAATGACAGATGCAATTGGCCCAGGAGCCCGATACTAAAATTGAGCTTTTGAGAACAAAAGTCAAGATATCAAAGCCATCAGCACAAATGAAGGAAGTACAAACCTCCTACATTCTCTAATTTTAAACAAAGCAATGAAAATCCTTTTCATTCTAAATTGATGACTCAAATAAATTAGGGCAAGAGAAAGTAAGATATAATAGGATTGTCTAGCGTGATGCAAATGCTAATTTAAATACCATTGTTTCCACATTTGCCTTTATAACTACTGAAATATACATATGTTGATGATGTCCTTCGCTTATAATCTGAAGTTTCATTAGACAGTGGAAAATCTCCTTGGGAGGCTCTATAATTAGCATAGACAATCATCATCTGTTTTGGATGATTTTGGAGACAGAATTTTTAGGCCTCTTCCAACTCTGATCCTGTGTCTGGGTCTAAACAAAATGAATCACTTCCAAACAATGTTCCCAAATGCACACATCAGCACTTTCTGGTACGGCCATGTCTCAACTACAAGTGTAAATTTGGGAATAACCACTCCCCACCTTTTATCTCAATACCACTCACCCCAAAACACACTTCTGGCTGTGGTCTTCCCAGGATGCTCCAGTCTCACCTTCTCACACCTCATTCCCCTTTCTTTCCCTAGTCCACCCACACACCATACTCGAGTACATACACATGCTTACTCTTTCTAGCTCATCAACTAATCCTTCATTTCCCCTCCAAGTAAGGCTGCCCAGCTGCAAAGAACATCATTAAATCATAGTTTATATGTTCTCCTTCCTGCTTTGATGTGAAGTAAATAATTGTTTCTCTTGAAAATTCCTTTCTGTTTTCAAAGAGCCAAGTTTTCACACAAATAAGATAATTAGAAGTTTTGGCCTTGGTAGGTAAACAGGTGGTCACACCTGCATACAATGATCCACCATTGAGCAAAATTATTTGTCAAACTCAATATAATCCCTCTTTGATGTATAACATTAATCCATATCTGATATATATTATAATATATATTATTATAAAATTTCTAAATAAAATTAATATATCTGACAAAATTAGAGTTAAGTAGGTTTATGAATTCTATCTTTCCATTGACTTTCATTATAAAATAAGAGCAGGAAAAGATGGAAATAATAATAATATCTAATGTTTCTTGAGATCTAACCATTGTTCTCAACACTCCAAATGGAAAAATCCATTTAATCCTCACAACAACTCCAAAGAGTGGGTGTATTTCTATCCAGATTGTGTGTGTAAGGAAATGAGATATAGAAATTTTACATATCCCACCCAAGATCACTGCTACTAAGTGGCAAATTCAGGATTCAAACCATAAAATACTTGCAGGATTCCTGGTCTTAATCACCATGCTCAAGATATAATGGGGTAGTGCTAATAGTCCTTTAAAAAACATTTAAAGGAAAATAAAATTATAGAGTACCAATGATAACATTGAACATTTTAATAATAATAATTATGTGCTGGACAATTTTATCAAAGCAGGTTAAAGTAAACAGCTGCTAACAAGGAAGAAGAAAAACAACCCAAAAGCCTTTCTCTGGTAAAATTATGCTATGCATATGCTGCATTTACATACTCTGCCAGAGCTACTGTGAAATGACAGACAGGTAAATATACAAAATGCAACATGACTAAAATTGAATTTATGCCTGTCTATGTCACATAATTATGATTTTCCTAGTGCCTATATAGCAAGTATCCTTTGCACAATAAATGTTTGTTGAATTGTATGAAATTTTATTCGTAGCCCCTTAAGGGAATTATAAGGCATAAAGTATTCAAGTGCCTTCTTTGAATTAAGTTGAATTTAATTCTTTATGATTTGTAAACTTTGGAGTAATCTTTCTTCAAAAACCTTCAACAACATACAAGGAAGTAAGTATTTTGTCCATAGGCTGTGAGAATGTTAAAGCAGAGCCATTAGAAACTTTCTGATCTAATCCTCTCATTTAGAGGTAAATGGGCCAAGAGTGGTTCACTGACTTGCCCAATCAGCTGTTTAATGGTAAAGTGACTAAAACCCAAGTTCCTTGATGCCTGGGTTGACTTGAGAGATGCACATGTGTACACAAACATGCACAAATTCCGTCTGCCCTAAACTCTCTTGCTCACTAGTATGCTACAGATGCCACAGTTCTGAAATCTTACCTTAAAAGGATAAAATTATATATATATTGGTCTTCTCTGCATCCAATACTTCTGCCAAAACTACCATCCATGAATTTGTAAAATGCCTTATCCACCATCATGGTATTCCACACAGCATTGCTTCTAATCAAGGAACTCACTTCACAGCAAAAGAACTATTGCTATGGGCCCATATTCATGGAATTCACTGTTTTTACCATATTCTTAATCATCTTGAAGCAGATGGCATGATATAATGGTGGAATGGCTTTTTGAAGACTTGGTCACAATACCAGTTTAACAATACCTTGCAGAGCAGGTGAAATGTTCCTCAGCAGGCTGTGCATGCTCTAAATCAGCGTCCAACGTATGGTGCTTTTCTCCAATACCAGAATTCATGGGTCCAGGAATAAAGGGGGTAGAAATGAGAGTGGCATCATTCACTATTACTGTTAGTGATCCATTAGCAAAATTTTGTTTCCTTTTCTCATGACTTTATGCTCTTCTGCTTAATAGTGTTAGTTTCAGACCAAGGGATGCTTCCACCAGGAGACACAATAATGATCCACTGCAGTGGAAGTTAAAACTGCCACCCAGACATTCTGGGAGCAAAGAAGGGAGTTGGTGTCATCTGGGGTGATTGTTTCTGACTGTCAAGGGGAAATGGGACTACTACTCCACAATGGAATTAAAGAACCACATGTCTGGAATATAGGAGCCCCTTCCAAGTGTCTCTTAGTATTAACATGTCCTACAATTAAGCTGAATAGAAAATTATAACAACCCAATCTAAGCAGAAATACTAATAACCTAGACTTTCCAGGAATGAAGGTTTGGGTCACCCAGTCAGGTGAAGGACCAGGACCAGCTGACATGCTTGCTGAAAGCAAAGGAAATACAGAATGGGTAATGGAATAAATTGATTATAAATGACAGCTATGATTATGTGACCACTTATAGAAATGAGGGCAGTAATTGTCATGAGTAAGTTCTTCTTATTTTGTTATGAACACATTTGTGTGTGTGCATATGTATGTTTTCATCCCTCTCTTATTCCCTTATCATGTAATATAAGGTGTATTGATTGATTTTATGTCATATTCTTTAAATATTATTAATTTTACTTCATAGTGTTTAAGTTACAGTACATCAAGAAGAGTAAACATTACTCAAGGACTTTATCTCCTCTTCTAGGGGAGATAGTGTGTTTTTGGTTGTATGCAGAATAGTTGTATCATATTAGGTGGAATTATGACCTTGTTATTGTCTTTATTTGGAGATTAAGCATGGTTTAAGGATATGTGTGTGGGTGACAATTTAACAAGGGGTGAACTTGTGATGGTTAATTTTATGTGCCAACTTGAGTGGGCTACAATGTGTCCAGATAAAACATTTCTGGGCATGCCTATGACAGTGTTCCTGGATAAGATTAGTATTTGAGTCAGTAGACCAAATAAAGTAGTTTACCCTCTCCAATGTGGTTGGGCATCACTTTATCCATTGAAGGTGTGACTAGAACAAAAGGCAGATGTAGGAACAATTTAGCCCTATTTTTCTGCTTCACTGCTGGCGGTGGGGCGTCTCATGTCATCCTCTCTTGCCCTCAGACTGTGATTTACATTATTGGCTCTCCTAGTTCTCAGAACTTTGTACTCAGGCTCAATTACACAACCAACTTTCCTGGGTCCCCAGTTTGCAAATGGCAGATGGTGAGACTTCTCAGTCTTCACAACTGTATGAGTCAATGCCTTATAATAAATCTCATTTTATAGCCCATTGGTTCTGTTTCTCTGGAAAATTTTGACTAATGCAGATTTATTTTTAGCTATATAAATAAGTCAGTTGTTACCCAAGATTTTAAAAGAAAGAGAAAAAAACAATAACCTGACTCCTTACACTTTTCATGAGTTTATTTGTGTTTTAGTCACCAGGCAACTGCTAATTGAATGCTTTCTGCGGTTGCATTGGTAAGCAATACATCATGTATCTGGAGAATGAGCTCTGCACACATCTGAAACTTGCTCTTTTGTAGTATTTTTATTTCTCATCTTAACCTTCTTTATCCTAAAGTGATGTATCCACCTACCCAAGCCTAAGAGAGTGCTAAGTATATAGAGGAAAGCATACTCTGTCATCTCTTGGCTGTCTTACCCACTTAGCAGCTCTGAGATATAAAAAGAAAATTAGAGAATTGAACAGCTAGTACACTATGTAAAGAGAATCACCTTTTAACTCCTTAAGGCCATATTTATCCATGTATTTTTTGGTATAGATTAATTACAAATATAATTGTTCTAATGACTGAAATTGACTCCCCAACATCTAGTTCACCTAGCTGCAACAAGCACTATCAGTACAATTTTGTGACCAAGGTTGGACCCTGATTATTCTGAGATATTCATGATAATCTCATCCCCTTTGCCAGTGATTGGCTTAAAGAGTCCCGTAATCAACTTGGTCTGATGAGACATGTGAGAAAGTATTCAAAGGCTTCTGGAAAGTTTCTTCAGTCTCAAAAACAAGTGACAGAAAAAATTCAGTCCCCCTTTTTTTCCCATACTGGATACAGATAAAGAAACATGTACTCCTTATGCTACTGAAACAATTATTCAATGAAATATCAGGGTTACTCTGACCAGATAATTCTTTATTTTGAGGTATTACGTACAGGATGTTTAGCAGCATCCCTGGCCTCTATAAGCTAGGTGCTAGTAGAAACCTTCCAGTTGTGACAATCAAAAATGTTCTGGACACTGTCAAATGTCCCCTTTGGGGTGAAATCTCTCCCAGTTGAGAAATACTGACTCAGATGAAGCTAAAAAATGGACAATAGTAGGAAGAGACCAAAATAAATTTGATTCGTGATTATGTCATTAAAACTCTAGGTCAACTAATTATGAGAACTTCTTCACATCTGACCTATTATATGAACTAATGGATTTCTTTACTTCTTAACCAGTGTGAGTTGATCCGTCACCTGCAGTGGATACTGGGCAAAACATGGAGTGAATTGGAGAGTGGTAGGCAGAGATAAAATGATACAATCTTAAAGCAAAAGCTTGTGAAAGAAAGTGAGAAATATGGGGTATTGGGCACATGATAGTTTTTAACTTGGGGAAGAAGTACACAAGTAGGTAGTTGAAAAGAAGGCAAGGAATGAGCCAAGGCACAAGACATATTTATTCTATTGGAAAGAATTTTAGACTAATTATATCTCCCATTCTATTGTTCTTCCATGAATTTTTTTCAGCAGCAAACATAATACATTTGTGTAGTACATTTGCTCTCCCACTTCCCTAAATGACTACTTTATATGTCTAATCTCCTCAGACTATCTTCTTACCATATTCACTGTTATCCAGTGACATTGCTCCCTACTATACTGAGAAGATAAAGCCGATGAAATCTATTTATATCCCACATCTAAATCTATTTACCAACCAGCATCTCTTTCCATACACTGTACCTTGTCACTATTACTATAGATGAATCTTTCCAATCTCTTCATTTATACAATAAATCTCATTATTTTTCTCCTAGTACAACTCACTACCCCACAAATTTTCTCCCTTTCTCTTTTCTGTCTGTATCATTCCAATCATTAGGCAATGCTACAATTTCTCCCACTTTGTATTAGTCTGAGTTCTCCAGAGAAGCAGAGCCAATAGGATATCTATATCTATACCATCTATATATCTCTATCTCTATCTATCATCTATCTATCTATCTATCTATCTATCTATCATCTATCTCTATCAATATATTATAAGAAATTGACTTACACAGTTAAGCAGGCAAAGAAGTCCCAAGATTGGCATTTGGCAAGCTAAAGACCTATGAGAACCAATGGTGTAAGTTCCAGTCTGAGTCTAAAGCTAGGACAAGACCAATGTTCCAGTTCAAAGACAGTTGAGAAGAGAAGTAACATTCTCCCTTGCTTAGCTTTTTTGGTCTATTCAAGCCTTCAGTATAGTGGATGAGGTCTGCCCACATTGGGGAAGGCAATCTGCTTTACTCAGTCTACTGATTCCAATGTTAATCTCATCCAGAAACATGCCTATTGATACATCCACAATAAAATTTAGTCAAATATCTGGGCACTCCATGGCCCAGTCAAACTGACACATAAAATTAACCATCACACACTTTAAATTTTAAAAATAGCATTTTTATGACCTCACTTTCCATGCCAGCAACAGACCCATTCATCTACTTTCCTTTACAGCAACCCCTCAAAAGAGTTACACTCATTAGAACTGCTTGTGCTCAATATCTCCAACTTTCTCCCCAACTATTCTCTCTTAATGTCATTATAATCAAACTTTCAGTCCCATTTCTCCATCAGAGCTGCCTTTATCAAGATTAGTAATGACCTTTACATTGCTATATCCAACTGTTAATTCACAGCCCTCATTTTAAATCACTGATCAGGAGCCTTTAATAAAACTAATCACCCTGTCTTCCTCTATATATTTTCTTCACTTGACTTCTTACCTCATTGCAAACCTCAGGTTATTATACTGAGTTCTCTTCATCTCATTCACTTCAATTCTGAGCTCTGTTTTCAGTTCTTGGTTCTATTCTTTTCTCTATGTAAATGTAACTCCTTTGGGGATTTTATTCAATCATGGTTATAAATCGATATGCTGAGGTCTGTCAAATTTATGTTTCCAACCCAGATCTGTCTTAAATCTGAAACATGTGTATGCAACTATCTACTTGATACATTGTCTTAGCAATCTAATAAATATCTCAAATATAAGTCCAAAACTCTATTCTTGACTCCCTCCCACCCAGACCCAATCCACCTGAATTCCACCCCTGCTAAGTTGAAGATGAAGCTATTCTTTTAGTTCTCAGAACAAAAACCTTAAAGTTGTTTATCATTTCTCTCTTTTCCTCACTTTCTAGATTCAAACTGTCTTGAAACCCAGTTGGATCTACCCTCAGAATATATCTGGAATCTTACTGCTTCTTATCAGCTCCAGTACTACATCCTACTGTATATCTTGCCTGAGTTACTGAAGTTACTTCTGTTTTTCCTTTTTCTTCTCTTCCCACAACCATAATACATTCTCAGAAGCCAGAGTAATACCTTTATAAAAGCAATATCATCCCTTTCTTCAAATCCTCTCAATGGTTCTCCACCTCAACTTTACGAGCCAAACTTCTATCAAAAATACTAAAAATCCTATGTGTGTGGCTTCTCTAACTTCTTGTACTGTATTCCTCTTTTTCTCATAGCTCTGGTTGTCCAGGCTTCCTCCATGTTCTACAAACATGCCAGGCATGCTTCTCCCTTAGGGCATTTTGCACAGACCCTCTCTTCTGTCTGGAATGCTTTATCTCCAGATATCAATATAGCTTACTCCTCTAACTTATTATATAAATATAGATACAGATGATATAAGTATTGATATTGAAGAAATATGGCTAAAACATTACCAAAATGTTGTAAAAGACACACACAAATGCACAAATCCAAGAAACTCTATGAATCACATGCCATATAGATACAAAGGAAACCACACTCAGGCATGTCTAACCAAACTGATGGTAAAGCAAAAAGAAAAAGAAAATTTTGAAAGTAGCTAGAAGAAAATTACACATTACATTCAGGGAAAAAATAAAAGTTGACTTCCTATTAAAAAAACGAAAACAAAAACAAAACTTGAGTTTTATCCCAATGGAATTGTATCCTTAAATTCTGAAACAAACAAACAAAACATACAGCAATTACAACAAAAACATCAATAACCACCAATACCCTATCCAGTAAAATACTCTTTAAATATGAAAGGAAAAATAAAGAAGTTTTCAGATTAAAATGGAGAAAGGGTATTTTCAGTAGTTCTGCAATAAAAGAAAAGCTAAAGAAAATTCTTCTGGCTGAGGAGAACAGAAACCAGATGAATACTTTGATCTATAGGAAAGAATATAGAAAACTAGAAATGGTAAATATAAGAGAATTAAAAATGACTATTTTAGTATGACTTCTTTAAAAGCCATATGATTGCATGAAAATAATAGCATTGTTGTGGCATTTATAGTATAAGTAGCTGGAATATATATAACAATATCAGTGACCAGATAAAGATAACTTTACTGTCACAAAGTTATTACCTTTTATATAAAGTACAATGTTAATTTTAAGATAAAGAATGCATACTGCAACCTTTAGGACAACCACTAAAAATAATGTAAATAGTTATAGCTGAAAAGTATTAAATGACTAAATTAAAAATCAATAACTATGATATATCTAGGAACTCTCCAAATATTTCAAAATTTGACACACTGCTAGGTAACTCACAGCTCAAAAACAAATTGCAAGGGAAATTAGAAAATATTTCAAAGAGAATGATAATGAAAATACATCACAACAAAATTTGCAGCGTAAGTTCAAAGCTATGTTTAGGAAAAATTTGTACCTTTAGGATGTGTATATTCAGTTTTTCCCTGAGGAGACTAGAAAGAAAGAACAGCATAGACTTGAATCATATAGAATAAAGGAAATAATGGTGATTAGAGCAAACGTCAGTAATACAGTGTGAGAAAAAAGATAAAATTAATGAAGTCAAAGTTTGGGTCCTTGAGAAGGTAAATAAAATTGATAAACACATGCAAGATTGATCAAGGAGAGAGAGAGAAAGAGAGAAGGGGGACACATTCAAAGAGAATTAATAAAGCAAATTAGGGTAAAACATAAAATAATTGCTGAGGGGTATGGAGAAACTCTTTGTAGTATTCTTGCAAATTTTCTTTATTTGAAAGAATATCAAAAATTGTGAAATAAAAAAAAATCCTATATATTACTTGAAATTAGAGTAATATCTGAAGAGTCTAAGATAAAACTCAAGTTGGCTCATACCAGATTTCACTGGCTGTTGTTGGGAGGATTTACCCTCTGGAAATCAGCAAACTTCATACATAAATCAAGGTTTGATTTATTTTTTTGTTGATTGGCTAGACTTAAGAAAATGATTGAGGAAATGTTAATAATGCAGATTAAAGTATACTTAAAAGTATGTCAGGTATGTATCCTTTATATTTTGAATAGCACAAAAACAATTAAAGAAATATTCTTCCAGTATTCAAAAGCTAGTATGAGATTCAATAAAAAAGAGTTGCTGAACACATTGACCAGTGAGTGAATTTCTGATAGGTGTCTTTATTATTTCACTTTCATCTTAGTCATTAATATAAATGAAAATGTAAAACAGTGTTCATGTCAGAATTTATCCATCATTTCCAATCACACATTGGCTACGGACAGAGTCCAACAAAAATCCAAGAGAGTTTTCTGTGAGACTTAATTGGTTATGTGGAATTGACATGGAGTATTTTATAGTTTATTGATATTTGTAAATTGTGTGCTACACCTCTTTTACATAAGTAAAAGTTACAATAAGGTTATGTATATACATGGGTTTATCTACAAATATAATTACATATGCATGAATATATATGCATACGTTTATTTTTCAAAAGAGCTGGTGGTTAAACATTTAGCATCACATCACTGAACTCTAAGCACATCCCTAAACTCTGAAAATTTCCTAGAAACAGTTTTACATCTGAAAATTAATATGATTAAGAATTACCTCATCGGTTCAATGTGAGGCTATTGATATAACCTAAAAACTGCCCAGTCTAGTTCTTAATAGAAGATGACGATTACTATGACAAATATTATGATCATTGTTAGTATTCTTACTACTGCTAGATGGTCACAGCTGATCACTGCTGCTCTAATTCCCTCATACTATTCCCCACTTACTTTGTGTGTCTTAGAGAAGTTTATCTGAAATGTATCTGTCCCATCATCCTCTCAAGTATTGTTTCTTTCTTTTCTAGTTTGCTAACCTCAAAATCATAAGCAAAGTTTATATTTCTTTCTAGGTTTCAATTTTCTTATCAGTAAATGAGGGGGTGACATGTTGTCCTTCAGACAGTGGCATACACCTATTTTTGTGAATGACTAAATGTATCCACTGAGCACGACTTACAATTCCAACATTTATATTTGGAAATTGGAAACTCTTCCTCTTTATTTTTCTTCTAAAAGTACTGGAAAACACTATAAGGTAAAAATATCCTCTAAGTCTACCACTTAAAAAAATATATGAAGATGTGAAATTAGATGTAAAAGCCTCCTTCACACTGCCTCTACCCATACCCAGTCCATCAAATCCTATCTCCTGAAGGCAACTACCTGCAATTTGGAGTATAGTTTTCCAGGCGTGGTCATGAGAAAACTTTTCAAGGAAAAATTTTATTGAGACATGAAAATAATAATTAACATTTATTAGTGCTATGTATTATTCTAAGTTCTTACACACTATTTGACTTGTCAAGATTTACACACCATATATGCACATGTATACACACATAGAGATATAATATTGAGGTTTTCCTTTTTTTCTTTTCTTTTTTTAATGTTTATTTTTGAGAGGGAGAGAGGGAGCTTGCATAGCAGGGGAGGGGCAGAGAGAGAGAGAGAGAGAGAGGCACAGAATCTGAAGCAGGCTCTAGGCTCTGAGCTGTCAGCACAGAGCCCTATGCAGGGCTCCAGCTCACCAATGATGAGATCATGACCTGTGTTGAAGTCGGATGCTTAACCCACTGAGCCACCCAGGTGCCCCGTTATCAAGGTTTTCGTATAAAATATACATACAAATATATGATATAAAAGCTGTATTTTTGACACAAATAAAAATGTATGTATTAGTCTTATTTTATCATGAACATATTTTCCAACTACATATACATCTATCATGTTTTGATAATTACATGTTAATATATTAAGAAAATTTACTATAATGAGGTAACCATTTTCTTATTGCTGACATTTCAGTTGTGTCCTGTGTTAGCCTGTAAACTCCATCCTATAAGCAATATCTTTTTTCTTCATTTTATGTATTGGTATTTTTTATTCTTCTTTTTGTGAATTAGATATTTTCTTTTTCATACCATAACTCATTTGCAGCATAAAGAAAAAATATAGTTTGCCTTATATTTAATCAGCTCATAGTATTTATCTTACTAAATTTAGTAGATTTTTAGTTGAATACTTCGCATTTTTATGACAGTATCTTTTCCTATGTGATATCTTATGTGATTAATTCTGCTTGATATATTGCATTTTGTAGAAATTCCAAAAATTACTTGAATAATAGTGATAATAGAAATAATCCCAATTTCTCCCCAAACTGATGGTGTAGAATATAAGCACTTAAAGATATATGAGGGGCACCTGGGGGCTCAGTCCATTAAGTGTCCGACTTTTGCTCAGGTCATGATCTCATGGTTCGTTGGTTGGAACTCCGGATTGGGCTCTGTGCTGATGGCTCAGAGCCTGGAGCCTGCTTCGGATTCTGTGCTTCCCTCTCTCTATGCCCCTCCCCAGCTCCTGCTCTGTCTCCCTCTCTCCCTCTCTCGAAAATAGATAAACATTAAAAAAAATTTTTTTAGAAATATGTGAAAAACTGATGCCAATAATTTTAATTAGGTTTAGGAGGTTTCCTTTTATTATTGTTTTTTATCAAGAATGGAGGATGCTTAATCAAATGCTTTTTTGCAAAGTAGCATTTCCTGATATAATGGTTGGATTTGTCTCCTTTAATTTTTAATAAAACAAATTACTATGGTGAATTTCCTAATATTGCACACCTTTCATTCCTGAAATAGGCCTGTTTAGGCAATATTCATTTCACTTTGTTATACAATGATTTATTCACTTTGTTATACACTAGTTTTATTTAAGGACTAGAACAGGTATGGCATATGCTTATTTGATCAATGTGCATAATGGGATAAACATGAAATTTTGACTGCCAGTGACCGGGAATAAAAGCCTGCCCTCCTGATTTAGCAGCTATGTGATTTATGCAAATTAGAATCTTTGAGTTTCAATTTTCTCCTGACATGGGGCTCGATCCCACAACCCTGGGATCATGACATAAGCCAAAAACACGAGTCAGATACTCAGCAGACTGGGCCACCCAAACACCCTCAATTTTCTCATCTTTAGGCAGAACTGTTATGAGTTGCATAGAAATTTTAAAGGATAAAATGTGTGGAGATATATGAAATCCTAGCAAAGACCTCTGCTCTCAGTAAAGGTTAATTTACCTGTTCTGTGAGCTAATAACTAAGAATAGTAGCATAACACATATATATGCTTTCAAGTGGATGAGAGTGGCCTTTTTCCTGAGTTACATTGGAAAAGTCCAACTGTGTATCTATCCATAAATAGCAAGGTCGATATAAATATCACACCAAATCAAATATTTTTTGACTGTTACTACTTTAATAACAGCAGCCGCTGGTGAGTGAATCTCCTGGCTGGGGTACCTTTCCAGCAATCTGTCTTTTGCAGAACAGGACTGTTTGATCCAAGCATGTGTTCTTGTCAAACCTTTCCCAGGACTCCTTATTTATAACTACACCATGGCCAGTGTAGTTCTCCTTACATATAATCTCTAAAACATATTTGCAATTTAATAGTTATGCCATTTCCTTCTCTGAATTTCTTTCTAGGACACATGGAAAGGAGGAAGGCCCACTGTTTGCATAGCCAAACATCCTCTGTGTCCAGAAATTTCCTTTGGCAGTCAATGCGGTAGGTTTCTAAGTATGATGAGGATACATATTACACTGTGAACTGTGAAAGCGGCTACCAGCACTATGCCTGGCACAAACTGGGTTTGAAATAAATGAATGAATAAAGGAAAGAATAAGAATTCAATTAAAAATAAAAGAAGTTACTCTTTTGGAAAATATCTTAACACTTTAGAGAGCTGGGAAAATAGAAATATTTTAATAGTATTTATTTGATAATAATAGAAAATATAACTCATCCATCCATCCACTCATCCATTCATCAAATATTGACTGAGGTTTGCTATTTTCCAGACACCGTGCAAGTTACCATGAATATTGTGCTTCACTATGACATGCTGGTCCACATCAAGATTGCAGTCTGCTGAGGAGATAAATATTAAACACAATTTCAAAATTACTGACAGTTATCAGGAAGTCCACTTGCACAAGTATAACAGGGAATACAAATATAGAAATTTCATACTTTATCTATACCATTATAGGATTCAGTTCATCGAACCCTGCCTAATCTACATGTGTACAGTTAATGTTCAAGGACAACAATCAAATATATCATTATCAGGTTCTGAATGTTGGATTGATCTAAATTGTAGTTCAGGGTCTAATGCGAAATAAGTTTATTATAAATTCATCAACTATAAAATCAAGAGATAATATGTACTATCAGGACAACGTTGAGATTCAGTCCAAATTTATGAAATCAATATCTCTTATCTCTTATCATAGCAACATAGCATCAAAAAAATAATACTACTTGAAAACAGAGAGATAAATCTTCAAATGTTAATCTGGTATAACTCATAAAATCCTGATACTGATCAGACAAAAGTAACACAAAACAGATAGCAGAGTATGCTCAAAAAATTGAAATATAATCAAAACAACAAAATATACTATGATTCAGTGTAGGAAAAAAGGTAAAGAAAAATTACAGTTGAATTTCATAGAAGATTGAAGGCTCTAGATAGATAATAAGAAAAGAATACTTTTAGACTAGTCTGAATCTACAGGCTAAGCATGGGTAACTTTCATTTCTGGTGAGATAAAGCAAACCGATTAGCATGAGTATGCTCATCCATGGAAGTAATTATCAAACTCTTTTGCTGCCTTATTCCTATAATTTTCTGGCAACAGTCATTGGACCCTGAAGCTCTATTAGCTTCTATCCACACAAATCCCACTATAACTGAATGAGACCTTGATAAGATCCCTAAAAGCAACATGTATCAGCCACACGAACCTCTTCCACCCTTCCTCCACTTTGATTATAGTAGATAGAGCCCCTCCCATCACTTCCTACCCCTATAATGTAATCCTCTCACAGAGCACAGACTACAGGAAAAACAAGATTCTGGAAGGCAGAATTAACCATCCCCTGAAGCAAGGGATTGCCAAGGTTTGACTCTCCTTAGAAAGGGAAATGGAAAAGTACAGCGACACAAAATACATACGAATATTCCAGTATACACATATGAATATTCCAATATACTCAGCACACTCTCTCTCACATGGATCCCTTGCATCAAAATTCTAAAATCCCAAAGTAACATCAACAACAACAAAAACACCAAGAATAAAAACAAAAATCTCACCACCAGAAACAGCTACATTGTCAAATTCAGCTCAGACTTTTTTATTCCCAAACTTCTTATTGACCTGATTTCACATAGGAATTAAACTTCGACAAAAATTAATTGCCAACCTAATTGCTCAGCTGTTTGCAACAGTTTGGTCAGCTCTTCCTTCTTCAAACATTCCTTTTTCTTTCCCTGCATAACAACCTCTTGTTATACTCCTAACTCTGCTCAGTGCTCAGCCTTCTCAACCCAGTGCTGCAGTTCTTCAAGGTTATACTGTAAGCCTTCTTCTCATTCTATTCATTTAACTCGACAGTTTCAATTATCGATCTAGCCAACTGGTGACCTGACACTACTGTCTTCCAAATTTCCATTTTTAGCCCCCAGATCATTTCACTGGGTTCTAAGCCTCTGTATAGAAATACTACATAGGACTACACAGTTCCACTAGGGCATCTCAGCTACATCTCAAGGTTAACATGGCCGAAATAAAATTCCTGCTTTCTCCCCATCAAAACAAAATTACACAAATGAATGAACAAAACAAATCCTTCTTCGCAAAAACATCACGCGGTTCTCTTCCAGTGTTGCCCAGCTCAACACAATATTCTAGTTTAAATTAGTATAAATTCTACTAGAAACTTAAAATAACATTCTTCCTTATTCCCATATTCAATCAGTTCTTTAGACTTCAGTTCCTACATACCTCTTAAATGCATTTACTCTTCTTTATCCTGTCTTTCACAACTTTAGTATTGACCTCCGTTTTCTCAAAGCTTGATTTCTGAATTGCGTAATAATTGGTTTCTTTATGTCCACTCTTACTCCAATCCAATCCTTTCTTCATACTGTCTTCAAAGTAATATTTTGAAAGCTAACATTTCATCACTGCTTTCTTCCTTCCTTAGACACTCTTAATGGCTCGGCAGCCTACTGAGAATAAACACGTGTACCTTTATGTAGTATAAAGTGCCTTCCATGGTTTCACTCCTGCCTGCATCTCCGGCTTTGCCTGCCATCTATTCTTGCTCTTTGCTCCAGCTCCACCAACATTTTCTCAGTCCCTCAAAGTGTCTTGCTCTCTCCTATTGCAGGGCTTTTGCTAAAAGTCTTCCCTTAGTCTCTAATACTCTGCTTTTCCCCCATCTTTGAAGAATACTTATTCAGGTCAAATTTCATTTCCTGATGGAATAATTCCCAAACACCAGGGACCAGGTTAAAAACTTTTGTTCTGGACTCTGGTAGCACAATTTGTCAGTATTTCATAGCACTTGCCATTGTTATGTATCAGAGAACAATTTGTATAGCAATAGGATTAATGTTTCTCTTTCCCAGTCCCTCTCTGTAATACTAGGCACGATGACTACTTTTGTCACAATTACATACCTCGAGTCTAACACAGGACCTATAGCATTATATTGATGTTTAATAAATTTTTGTGGTATGAGAAACTAAATTAACCAATTCTGTACAGATGGAAATTAGTTAATTCAATTTAGGGAAATAATGAAAAATTTTTTGATAACTTTATAATAGAACATAATATAGTATGTTATTATGTTATAATATAACATAAAAATGAAATGCTTTTTTGATCTACATGGATATATTTGATCAAATAAATCTGACTCGAAAAAATGCTGATTTCTGGGGTCCTGGGTGGCTCAGTCAATTAAGCGACTAACTTGAGCTCAGGTCATAATCTCATGGTTGGTGGGTTTGGGCCCCTGTAGGGCTTTGCACTGAAAGCATGCTTCAGATTCTCTGTCTTTCTCTCTCTGTCCCTCCCCCTCCCTCTGTTTGTCTCTCTCAAAAATAAATGAATAAACATTAAAAAAATTCTCTAAAAAATGCTGATGTTCTTAACCATGTGCAACTAGTAATATTGGTTGATATTGGTTAGCAGCAGAGCAAGAGTGATCTACAACTTTGTACATTTTGCACCTCTCTATTTGCATGATGCAAAATTCCAGCTCTTATGTATCTATGACTTGAAACATGTAGTTGGCATATATATACACATACATAAACATATATACATATATAATGTGTATATATGTATATGTATTTTTTATCTTAATATATAATGATAAAATATTTAAGGGAGCTGGGCCCTCCCCATCTCCCACTGTGAAATTTAGATTGAGAGTAGTCTTTTTTAATTTAGGAAGAGATTCTTTTAACATCCTTTTTTTTTTTTAATTTTATTTATTTTGGGGGAGAGAGAGAGAGAGGGAGAAAGAGCACAAGTGGGACGGGGTCAGAGAGAGAAGGAGAGAGAGAGAATCCTAAGCAGGCTCTGAGCTGTCAACATGGAGCCTGACCCAGGGCTTGATCTCACAAACCTTGAGATCATGACCTGAGCCGAAATCAAGTGTCAGACGCTTGACCGACTGAGCCACCCAGTAAATTCAAAAGTGATAGTACATTAACTTAAATATGACCTTAAAGAAGCAATGGGAATTCTCTGAGCAATGCTTGACTCTGCCTTTGAGAAAGCATCTGATTTTAATGTCAATTGGACATTGCTGGTGATTTACCAGTCACACGTTGGAGACACATGCCAAAAAAGGAGACACATCATTTAAGTGGTTTATATAATTTATGATAGTTATTTCCATCTTTGAGCTATTTGTAAATCCTAAAAAAAAATTACAGGTCACTGATAAAGAATCTATATTCACAAGGCTATATAGTCAATATTTTATCATAGCCAACTCTTTGGAAATCAATGTATAAATTCAATGCATATGTAACGTCTATGAAGGTATAAATGTTTTTTAATTATCACACAAGATATCAAAATCCATTCTATATTTTTATTTTAAAATGTTTTTTAGGTGTTCATTGATTCTAAGATTGTTTATCAGTTATAAAATTCTCAGCTAAATGTGTCCTATAACATAATAAAGTAATTATTATGTGTCACTTTACTGTTAGTATCATCAAATCAAAATTTGTATAAGACATTCTTTCTTTTTAAAAAAGCTATAAAGGGGCGCCTGGGTGGTGCAGTCAGTTAAGCGTCTGACTTCAGCCAGGTCACGATCTCGCGGTCCGTGAGTTCGAGCCCCGCGTCAGGCTCTGGGCTGATGGCTCGGAGCCTGGAGCCTGTTTCTGATTCTGTGTCTCCCTCTCTCTCTGCCCCTCCCCCGTTCATGCTCTGTCTCTCTCTGTCCCAAAAATAAATTAAAAAAAAAAAAGTTGAAGAAAAAAAATTTAAAAAAATAAAATAAAAAAATAATTAAAAAAATAAAAAAGCTATAAAAACAACTACATGGGAAGAAACACTAAGACCAGACTCTGAATACTTTCGAATGAGAACGTGGCAAATGCACATTTAGCTTCTAAAGACCCCTCTTCATTCATTCAACAAATAAATCTCCCAGACACTCAGAATGTTCCTAATAGCTAAAATGGTCCTGTGTATTAGATCTCCAGGACTTATCTACGTACTAGTTCCAAGTATGTACCCTAAACAACATCTCTTATTCCCCAACTTCTTAGCTCTTGGTGACCACCACTTCACTATCTGTTTTTTGGAATTCATTTATTTTTAGATTCCACATATCAGAGCTATCATAGAGGATTTGTTTTTCTTTGTCTGACTCATCTCACTTAGCATAATGTCCTCAAGGTCCAGCCATGTTATTGAAAATGGTAGGATTTCCTTTTTTCTCATAGCTAAGTAGTATATACACAACATCTTCTTTAAACATTCATCCAGTGACAGACACTATGTTATTTCCAGATCTTGGCTTTTGTGAATAATGCTGCACATTAAACTTTCTTGGAGACTGGATCTTAATTGTTCCCACCACTAAAAGAATTAATAATTATGTGGCATCAAGGAGGTGTTAGCTAATGCTACAATGGCAATCATAATGTAATATAAATGTATCAAAGCAATATGTTGTACCCCTTAAACTTATATAATGTTTTCTATCATTCAATTATATCCCCATTAAAAAAAAATTATAAAAAAGAATTTTTAACAGTGAAAAAAAATTACAACCTCAGAGAGCTTAATCTAGTTCTCTTAGAATTTTAATCTCAATTTTGGTAAATCCCATCATATAGAGATTTATTTTTTATTCTCGATCATTGAGCTTGTATTATGATCATCATTATACTCAAATAGTACCCAATAGCATTTGAGGTTGACATTCAGTAGTTAGTTCATAGCATATACACCAAGTAGACAAAATACGTGTTTTAATTTATTGATTGTTTCTTGTGTCATTTTCCAAGTATTTTAAAAATTTATTTCATATGTGCATAAAATAAAACATAAAATAAGATATTGTACTTAGAAAGAAAATTGGTTTTTCAATTCCTTTCAGTAGCAGAGACTTCCTATTTTAAATTATTCTAGGTCATTTCTAAAGGCAAATTTTGTCATCTGTTCCTCATAACTATTTATATACCTTCTGGATCCTACCCCTCAGGTTGTCAATAATCTGCATGGTATGTTGTTGGAGAGAAGTATTCATACTCCTGAAGGGGAGCATGAATGAACAGGGTGTGTTCGGGGATCTGCAGAAGTGTTTTTCTTGAACTGCAATGACTGTTCTTTAATTCCAATTGACTCATGCAAAATCACACATACTTCCAGCACAACGAGGGAGTAGGATGGCTATTCTCCATCATGTTATTTGACTGAATTTGGAAAACCAGGTGTCCTCTCCAAGAACTGTTTTCCTTTATTTTTTTCATCAGAATGACATCTTGCATTCTGAGGAACTATATTTGGATGTAGATAGAAATGTCTCATGCACAACTATTATTATTGATGGATGATGTCATTAGGCAAAATCAGCCATGCATGCCTCATCTTAACATTCTTTTCATGTCTTATATTTGTCAATGACACAAATTCTTCATAATCTGACCCTACCATGACAGAGAACCTCAGGGACAGGGAATATATGTTATTTGCATTTATATTACCAGTGTTGACCAAATATTTGGACACTTAGAAGGCACTTTAAAAATGTTTGTAACAGTAGGAACAATATGTACCAACTCTCCATTTAATGTTCTAGTCAATTCATAAAAGAACTCACAAGGTACAGAAGAAAGACACCGGCATTATATCACCAATAGCTTAGATTATTGCTGCCAGTCCTGCTTACTTTGTTGATCTTGCAGTGGTTCTCAACTCTGACTGCATGATGGAATCATCTAGGGATTTTTTTTAGAAGACCCAACCCAGATCACATCTCAGATTAAACAAACCAAAATCTCTGGAAGTGAGATGCAAACGTCTGTATTTCTTAAAGCCTCCCTGTTGATTTCAATATGCAATTGAGTTTAAAAAGCACTTTTGTGTAGGAACCTGAAGAATACTGTTATTTCACTGATATATCTTAAAAAGAAAAAGCTAAGCTGACTTCAAAAACTGATTATAGTAAAGATAACTAATTTAAACAACCTCAAATTTCTTAGAGAAGAACAATTAATATTTCAGTTCCTCAATCTTGATAAACTGGAAGATATTTTTGGCTGAAAAGACGAAAATGTACTTGCTTGAAAAGTTGTACAAGTAATACAAAATACATTAAACCCGGAGAAGCTTCCTGGATTTTAGAGACCTTCATTCATACAGTAAACTGTGCATCTCAGTTTCCTCCCCCGTCAAGTGACCAGGCTGAGCTGGATCATCTCTCATTTTCTCCAGCCCCACAATACTATAACTGATTTGAGAAGCATCCTGAATGATTATTTTAACCAGTTTCTAAACTGTACTTTGCATTTGAGGGAGTATCCTTGATAATTGTGATGAGATGTGCTTTTGATGGCCATCAAAACTTTTTGTTTTATATTTAAGAGCTCTATTATTCAAGAAAAATAAGTCTAGAGTCCTTGTATTTTGATGAAAGGTTTTCCTTGGCTCAAATTCTTTAAGGCTCAGTCCAGATACCAAAATTCCTGCCCGCAGTCCACATGAATGATTCCAACAGTGTTGGCTATTATATTCTGTAAATCAGAGTTCATGGAATAGGGTTGATTCTGATCAAGAAAGGGCTTTGCCAACTAAACAGAATCGTAAGAATTAATTCTAGCTGCCACAAATCTGTAGCAGAATGATATGATATAGAATATTTCACGGTTAAGAATCAGCACGATAATACACAATTAAATCTATTGTCGAAAATTTCACAATACCAATCCACCATTCTACTTTGTTTCTCAGTACTTTCACCTGTATCTCAAAGCAATTCTGTGAATCAGAAAACATTATTTTGACATTTTAAAATGAGAAAACTGAGGTTATAAGAAATTCAGTAACTTGTCTAAAGCCAGCCAGTGGCAGAGCCAAAGGCTTGTATCCTGTGTTCTTGATTCCAAGTCTAGGGTGTTTTTGTTATGCCTTGCTGTTTCATAAGCAGGCACATCGTTAGTCAAGTTGCTCTTTTTATTTACTCTTAAAAGCTGGACTCTTACTTTTTTATTTGGTTTACAGTGACTACTTCTTCAGTTCTTTTCAGGGTAGAGGAAGGGACTGAATAGAGTTGCAGACTCATACTTAGAAAACACTTGAGACAATGTCCTAACCAACTATGATGGGTGTCAGTGATGTCAGTTGTAGCAGAAGAAACAAAGCTCTGGAATTAGAGATGGGCACTCCAGTCTCAGTTTTGCCATCAAATAGCCATATCTTCTTGCGCAAGGCACAATCTCTCTGAATCACAGTTTCCTCTGCAGTAAAGTAAAGGGGTGTGAATTGAAAATCCCTTATCTTTCTTCTTCAATCTCAATGTGATTATCTTAGTACCATACAACAGATGATATTCAAATTGACTAGGTTGTCACTTTTAATTTTTTCCTTCTATCTACTACAGATATCAGCTAATCTTATTTGTCTATAGTGAATGCTGTATAGGTCACCAAATAATTTTTCTTTGACTAAATGTTTAATGAAATAATTAAATGTCTTATTGTGCCTTATCTCTACTTATCATTAGTAGGCAATTGAAATCTTTCTTTGTGGTCTTCATTAAATTACTAGAAATGACTACCATGTACCTGATTTTTCTAGTTACATTTGTATTTCATTTACTTATTTCATTGTATGTTGGCTAAATTATAATTTCCCTTGACCTAATAATATTAAATATTGAGCAACTTTAAAACTTTGTAGAAATCACATTTCAAATTTCCAATTACGTAGGTGTTAACAAGTCCAACTGTATCTAAATATGTATAAAAAAATCATTGTGGTAGACAGAACTCTAAGATGACTCCCAAAATATTCTGTCTTAATCTTTGAAACTGTGAATAAAATAGATATTACTCCCATGATTACATTCTGTTCTATGGAATGGGTAATTCTAAAGAAGACAGATTATTCAGTGATTATTCTACTCACTAGAATCCTTTAAAAGCCAAGAGTTTTCTGAGTCTTGTTACGGAAGAAGAAGTCAGAAATTCAAAATACAAATGTCACACACCATTGCTGATTTGAAGACATAAGGGTATAGCATAGAATGTGGGTGATCTCTAGGAGCTGGGAGTAGTTCTCTGCAGCAAGGAAATGAAGACCTCAGCCCTGCAACTGCAAGGAATAAGAATGAACTTGGAAGTAGTATCTTCTCTGAGCTTGCGGATGAGAACTCAACCAGGCAATGTGTTGATTTCAGCCTTGTGATACCCTGAGCAGAGAATACAAGTACACCATACCAAACTTCCAGTAAAAGTGAACTGATAAATGGACATTATTTTAAGTCATTACAATTGTGGTAATTGTTACACAGAAATAGAAAACTAATGGATACCACCTTGGCTTTAATTTTCTGTATATAAAGTTAATAGTTATAAAGGCATACTACACAGAAAACAATTATTTAAAAATAAATCCAATATATTTTTCAAGGGAGGGCTCTGGTATAGCATTTATTCAAATTTTCTCCAGGCAAACAGAAATCTAACTTATTCCACCAAATGATAAACTATTCTATTTCTAAGCCATTCCAGAGAGTCCCTGTCCAATCCATTCATGTGCTAAATAATTCATCATTAGGAAATTTGTTCTTAGTCCTCATTTCTTCCAAATAATAAAACTTAGCATAATTCATGCATACTATTTACTGCTCCTACCTAGGGATATTATCTCTTATATAAAAATTTGTACATGCTGCTGTTAAAAAAATAAAAATACATAACGAACTTCTTGAAGTTGTTACAAGTGTAAGGGAAAGGACAACAATGAGAACCAGAATGATGGTGTGTGCTCAGGGAGTCTTAGCATCCATCTTATTTCTCTAATTCGCCGCAGGGTTTTCCTCTTAATGTATTTCTCACAACAAATTTCCCTCGATGTCTCATAACTTTAGCTTCGTGTATATAAATGCTATATATTTGCTATAGTCACTCTGTATTGTAATTTTTCAGGTTGCACCCTTTTTCCTAATTGGTAAATCATTTTCTGCATCTGATTCAGATTTTATGAAAGGAATCTGATTGGATTGGCTCACTTTACCCCACCATTTCATGGTTAAGGCCAGGAACCAGCCTAAGGATGTTGCCACTGGATTGCTGAAGCAAGAGAGCGATGAGGTCACAAATTCTATAACATGGCTGCCCATGCAGGCAGTAGAGATAGCGATCCCCCAGAACAGCTTTACCCGCTAATCATCAGCTCTAGTATAAACCTCATAACCTCTCTCTGTCTCTGATTTACAAACTAAAACAAAGGGTAAAAATTTGCCTTATCCCTTCCTATTGAGACAAGAGGAAACCATACTTATTTAATTGGCAAGAAGCATAGGTACAAAAGAACAGTCTCCATAATTGAGAAATAAAATTGCAACTGATCTTCCCATAAAATATTTTACTCAAAAATGTAATTGAACATTTCTATAGCTATACTATAACCAAACATTGTAAAAGTAAATGAAAAGGAAACAAAGGCAAAGTTAACTGGAAGCCATCAGATAATCAGAGCTGAGTTGGGAATAGTTATTAAATTATGTCCCTCAATCTTTCAAAAAATATCTGACAGCAGAAGTGAATTTTGATTTTGACATAGCTTATATTAATAGGGCCATTCTGGTCCTAATTGGCCAACAGGGACAGAGGCTTTAGGCCATTCTAAATTTTGAAAATATGCTAAATATCATAAAAACTCAAAGGGGATATCATCTCTTTCTAAACTAGCTTACAACAACCTGTAAAATTGATCTTGCCTTTGGATGACAGTAGTTCTTGGATACATGCAGAGGGATTGAGAAATGCACTGATAGAGGGGTTAATAGTTTAAGGATGACAACGATGAAAATGAACAATGTCCCCTGAGATAATGTCAAGGCCTGGAGAAAAGCATTCATAAAGTATCTTAGAAGTTGATTTGTACCAGATGAAGCTGTCAGTATGAAGGCAATCTGGATAGAATGATGTAAAAGAAACTGGTCATAACAATTTCATGAATATCAGATAGTACATTTTATATAATGACTAAAACTGATCCAGCCTTTATTTAACTATATGCCAGGATTTGTGCTTTGTATGTATCAACTCATATAATTCTTACGAAAACACTTTGAGATAGTTGTTATTTTTTTTTTCCATTTTACAGTTAAAGGATCTAAGGCAAAATTGGCCTAATGACTTGCCCAAGGTCATGCAGATTAAAAAAAGAATTTGAGGGGCACCTGGGAGGCTCAGTAGGTTAAGCGTCCGACTTCGGCTCAGGTCATGATCTCGCAGTTTGTGGTTCGAGTCCTGTGTCTAGCTCTGTGCTGGAAGCTCAGAGCCTGGAGCCTGCTTCGGATTCTGTGTCTCCCTCTCTCTCTGCCCCTACCCTCCAAAAGTAAATAAACATGAAAGAAAGTTTTTTTAAATAAAAAAAAGAATTTGAAACCAAAAATGTTGTATCTACTTTTTCTAGCCTGTGCTTTCTTTATTCGTGTGTGTATGTGTGTGTGTATTAAGAAAATTGTCTATAGTGTATAGAGAAACCCATTGTATGCATATGTATTTGTGAGATGTGGATGAGGTCATTTTTGTGTTATTGCTCTTGAGTTAATGGGAGAGGAAATGGCAACAATCAAATATGGATTGGGCAAGCACAAACTTGGTAAAATAGAAAGAATATTCATTTTTTTTGAAAATTCATTTGAAAGACTAATAAACAACAATTTCTTTGTGGGCAAATTTGCTTGTGAGCCTTTTTAAACCCTGAAATGTTTAAGGCAACATTCAATATGCCATTTATTTCAAAGAGCATATAGTTTATAACTCTGAGCTGTCATTTATCCCAGTTCCCACAATTTATCACTGAGACCACAGACTTGAATACTCTTTGCAGAAGTTAGCTGGGGTTGCTTTCATCTATTTTTTAAAACTGAGATCTATAAAAATTTCCTGTCAGTTTATTCTTTTCAGGCCAACAATTTGTGATAGTACTAACCATGAAAAAATTTTTAAAGTTGATTATTGTAAAAAACAAACAAACAAAAAACAAAAACAAAAAAAAGAACCCACCACCACCAAAAAAACCCAAAAAACAAAAACAAAACAGCATTTAATGTGGTGTTTGCCTACGATTCTTGGTTGTACTGAAGTGGAAAAAGAAACATCAAATTGATTAGTAATTAGTGATTTTTCCCCTAAATTTATGCCTAACTACTAATATTCATTGAACTTAAACTTCTTTCATCAGTCAAGTTCATGGAGCTGAGGAAACAAGCTTCCTGATCACTCCATTTATTGATTTTTTTTTTTAAATTCCAATGACAATTGCAATTACACTCTTTGTTGAAAGAAGTTTTTATTAATTAAATACTTCTGTACTGAATTTAACTGAAGGGTGAAAAAATTCCAAAGAAGTAAGACCACCAAAGCTTGCATAAAAATTTAGAGGGACCTATTTAAATGACAGTGGGTTGTGATAGTAACTTATTTTTTTTAATTTTAAAATATTTATGTAAGTGAGTAAAATTTGAATAATTCATTTGCAGGTCTCACATGGAAGTTCTTTCAACCTAAAAACTTCTACAACTTGGTTGAATGTAGTGGTTTTCCTTTGAGTCAGGAAACCCCTCATGTGGCCTTCTCATGTTTTTATTGTTTTTAAGTTCACTTTAGAGATCTAATTGAACCAAAGAATTCAGCAACTTTAGAAGAAACCACTGAGGTTTACATGGTTTTATTAAACATTCCTCTGAAGTTATTTTGTTTCTAACAATCTTGGCTGTATACAGTCACTTTCAAAAGGCATATTTGTTTTCTTTCATCTTTGTCTTCTCAAAGATCTTATGTTTTTTTTACTGTTCATTTATTTATTTTTATTTTGAGAGAGAGAGAAAATTCAAAGGGGGGGAGAGGCAGTGAGGGAGAGAGAGAATCTCAAGCAGGCTCCACCCTCAACATGCAGTCTGAGGTAGAGCTCAATCCTACCTGAGCCAAAATCAAGAGTCAGACACTTAATCGACTGAGCCACCCAGGCATCCCTCACGATTTTCTAAGATGGATATCTAATGATTAAATTACAATCCAATATCTAAAATAAAAGTTGAATATTTTAATGCTTCAGACTTTCAATCTCTTGTAAAGATGGGAAGTAACTAGGTTCCTATACCATGAAATCTCTAATTTTTATGTATGCAATGTCTTTTTTTAATATGCCACAATTTTTATTGCAATATAGTCATTTTTGTGAGGGTAGGGAGTTTGATCTATGTATGCAACTGTGGAGAGCAAAATGGAGTCTCTCATGTCAAGTGGGAGCCTGTGTCAAGCCGTGATGCAAGCAGTTAAATGTACCACAGCTACAAGATATTGCTGAGACCAGCATTAGCTGACACTCCAGAACTGAGAACAAGCAGAACCAGAGGAGGTCTGCAGGGGCCCAAGACCAATCAAATCCTTTAAAAAGGGGAAGACTTTTGCAACAAACTGTCAGACTCTTCAGGTATGACCTCTGTATGTCTGGCCACTTAAAATAGGCAACTACTGGGGCACCAGGGTGGCTTAGCCGGTTAAACGACTGACTCTTGATTTCGGATCAGGTCATGATCTCACAGTTTGTGAGATGGAGACCCACATTATGCTCTGCACTGTTAGTGCAGAGCCTGCTTGGGATTCTTTCTCTGTGTCTCTCTCTCCCTCTCTGCCCTTACTTTGTTCTTGCACACACACACTCTTTCTCTCTCAAAATAAATAAATAAACTTAAAAAAAAGGCAACTGCTGGGGCGCCTGGGTGGCTCGGTCTGTTAAGCGGCCGACTTCGGCTCAGGTCATGATCTCACGGCCCGTGAGTTCGAGCCCCGCGTCAGGCTCTGTGCTGACCGCTCAGAGCCTGCAGCCTGTTTCAGATTCTGTGTCTCCCTCTCTCTCTGCCCCTCCCCTGTTCATGCTCTGTCTCTCTCTGTCTCAAAAATAAATAAACGTTGAAAAAAAATTAAAAAAAAAAAGGCAACTGCTGCCAAAGGCTCTGCCCAATTGATCTCTGAACAGAACTGCGACCCTTCACTCCTTGAACCTAATATTCAGTAAGTGCAGGGAGCTGACCTGAATGGGACCCAGGCCTTATCTCAACTGCGCACCCACAGACTGGCTTTGAGTTTCGTTCCTTAACTTCTTATACCCTTCTGTTATCTTGTTTGTTATAGGGTCTATCTTATGTACTGCTCTGTGTGTTGTGTAAGAAGCTGAGTTTAATCACATGGTGAAATGTCATTCAGTTTGGAATCCTTAACCTGCTTTATAATTGTGATTATTTTGCTTATGATTGGATAAAGTTGACACCATGGAAAAGCTCAACTTGTGTGTGTGCCTTCATAGCGTGCTCCTGATAGCAATGTTGAATAATACCATCTAAATGGTCTCTCGTATGTTTGTGCACATATGAGTAACCTGATGCTCAATAAAATTTCCAGATTTTTCACTGGAAATTTTCTTCTGAGAGCACATCTTAGGTCTTATTATTTTCTTTAGCCCACAAAAGGTGAACAGAGGTGGCATGCCAGTTACTAACAAGAATAATTAATAGTTGTCTGATTCTCTATATTCTCTCCAGCTGACAAAGGTAACCCTAGAGCCTCCTGTTAATGTGACAGCAGATTTTCTATCAGCCTGATTCCCTGAGTCACCACGATGGGCAAAATCCCTACTGATCTTTAGCGACATGTAGCATAAGCACAAAATAAATCTGTATTGTTTTAAGAGTTCTTTGGGGGGTACCTGGGTGGCTCAGTTGGTTAAGTGTCTGTCTCTTGATTTCAGCTAAGGTCATGATCTCATGGTTTATGGGTTTGAGCTCCGCATCAGGTTCTGTGTTGACTGCACCATGGAGCCTGCTTTGGATTCTGTCTCTCCCTCTCTTTGCCCCTCCCCCTGCTCTCTCTCACACTCTCTCTCAAAATAAATAAATATACTTTAAAAAAAGTATTCTTTGTATATTCTGCATACAAGTCTTTTATCAAATATGTGAATTTCAAATATTTTCTCCAGTCTGTGGCTTGTCTATCCACTCTCTTAGTGTCTCTCACAGAGAAAAAGTTTTCAATTTTAATAAAGTACATTTGTTTTCCTTCCATGGATGATACTTTGGGTGTTGTATCTAAAAATTCATAACCAAACACAAGGTCATTTAGATTTCCTCCTATTTTTCTTACAGAAGTTTTATAGCTTTGCATTTTACATTTATATCTTTGGTCTATTTTGAGTTGATTTTGTGTACGATGTGAAATCTGTGTGTGAGTTTATGTTTTTGCATAAGGGCATCTAATTATTTCAACACCATCTGTTGAAAAGACTATCTTATCTTCATTGAATTACCTTTGCATTTTTGTCCAATATCAGCTAACTATATCTGCGTGGATCTACTTTTTGGCTCTCTATTCTGTACTATTAATCTGGCTTCCATTTTCCTCAATACCAGACTGTTTTGATTCCAGTAGCTTCATAATAAATCTTGAAATGTAATAATGAGAACACCCTGAATTTATTCTTGTTTCTCAAAATTGTGTTCACTATTCTAGGCTCTTTACCTTTCCAATAATAGTTTTTTCATAGTTCCAAAAATGCTAGTGGGGATTTTGATTGAGATTATGTTTAATCTATGGATGAGCCTAGGAAAAACTGATAACAATATTGAATTTTTCAATCCATGAAAATATCTTTTCTTTATATTTATTTGGATATTGTTTGATTTATTTCATCAATAATTGATAATATTCCACAGATTCAGAACATATTTTGTAGATTTAAAGCTAATTATTTCAGCTTTCTTTTTGGTACTATTGTAAATGCTATCTTTTTTTTAAATTTCACATTCTAATTTTTTTAATGTTTATTTATTTTTGAGAGAGACAGAGACAGAATGAGAGTGGGTGAAGGGCAGAGAGAGAGAGACACACAGAATCCAAAGCAGGCTCCAGGCTCAGAGCTGTCAGCCCAGAGCCTGACTTGGGACTTGAACTCACAAGCTGTGAGATCATGACCTGAGCCGAAGTCAGATGCTCAACAGACTGAGCCACCCAGGTTTCCCTTCTAATTTCACATTCTAATCGCTAATTGATGGTATATAGGAAAGCAACAGCCTTGTGCCATTGTTATTTTAAACCATTAAAGCTTGGGAGTTATTTGTTACCAATTGACTGTCTTGATGAATATGAAAATTGTGGATTTCCTAACAAAAATTTAAAACATTTGTCATTATCATTGGAATCTAATAGCTGGTGGTAGGGCATCATACTGGAAACTGAAAAGTTGGAGACTTGTGCTTTACAGCATGGTGAAACATTTGTGAAGGCCTGTAATAACATGAAAGATACATCATGTTCCTAACGCACTTGTAGTTCTAAAGGAATACGTTGGAAAGCAAAATGTTGGTTATGTGTTTTGGTAACCACCAGATAGCTTGGCAATAAATTGCAAGAAACACATGAACCCAGGAAAGAACCAGCCAGTTTCCAAAGCAGAAGGGAAAGGAAATAGAATGAGTCCAGAAATTACTTTTTCATCCCAAACAATGAAAGTCTTATCTTTCATTGAGATATACTTTGTGGAGCCAAAATCTACTAAAACCTTTGAACTGATTAAATTAAATTTGGGCAGAGAGCAAATTAGGAATGAAAACTCTTAAGTCCTTTCAATTAGGAAAAAAATTCATTATTAATAGATCCTAGAGTGTCAAAATACCTGACACTTAGGAGAAAGAGAGAGAAGGAGGCTGGGGTGGAGGGGTGGGGGCTAGAGAGAGAGAGAATGAGAGAGAATGTGGAAGAAAAAACATAGAAATGTAGTTCTGGGAACTATATCTCAAAAAAATAGTGTTGATCTGGTTACTAGTCCAAGAAGCTGACTAAAAGCACATAGATAATAATCTCACTGAGTTTCTGAGGAGTCTTCCAGACTTTAAATGATCTTTGGGCACTCCACCTTATAAAGGAAGAAAATGAGTTAAGAAAGCAAGTACATATTCCCCAGTGGCCACTTAAGATGTGGCCAAGAAATATATTGGAAAAGGAGTACTCTCCCAGAGGGTGTAGCTAGTGACTTGAAAAACAATGAACAAAGGAGTTCCTCCCACTGAATACAATCAGGGCATAACCAAGGAACATTCCATACCCCCAGGATAGGGAACCTCATAATATCTTCCCATTGGAATTTTAGAATTACCATGAATTAGAGTTTAAGGAAAGTTCCCCATTCTTTCCCTTTCTGAATGGGAGTGTTAATTGTTTTCCTTTCCCATCCTTGCTTGCTGTGTGTCTATCTGGTTGGGAGGGTAGCACATTTTAGCTGTTTTTAGCTCCCTATTCTCTAGATCAAGGGAAGTCACACTAAGACTTGATGAATAAACCAATGCACATTAGTCAGAGATCCTGGATTCAAAAATTCCAGACCATGACTGGAATGGATTTTTGCATCGCCTCTTTTGAGGTGGTGATGGGTGTGTTCTACACAAGAAAAGCGAACACAATATTTGATGATCAGAGAAGCAAACTGGTAGTTATTAATATTGTTCCCAGAGATTACTGATTCTCCTCTCCCTCCAGAAACATTCATTCTTTAAATTACCCTTGTCCATATGACTTGTTTTGGCCAAGGAAATATGAATGAAAGTGAAGTGTCACTCCTGGGCACTTCAGAAATTCAATTCTCCGTGTTCTTTCATCCTATGGTAGCTAACCTGAAACCTCATGCTTAGATAGCAACAGAGCTTCAGTCAAGGTGGTCTCCTGAGCAATTCCAGTGAGTGGGCTGCCCTTTGCCAACCTGGATTACACACATACCATAAAGAAGAAATCTATCTCTGTTATTTTAAGCCACTAAGAGGTGGTGATTCTTTGTTTTACAGCATAAGGTAATCTATCCTGATTATTTTAAAAGGTAAATTACATAACAACATTTGACACTTCGATGCATTAAAACTCAACAACTTTGCAGATAGATAAAAATGTCCAGATTCTGCATGAAATCCTTAGGGGAAAAAAATCATGATTTTAGTTCTCTCTATATCCTTCCAAAATGCGGTAGCCATAATAAGCATACAAAAAGAGCAAGATATACAAATCTAGATAAAGGCAATCTTATGAAGTTTGTTTTTTGAACTTCTCTACTTCCTTTTTCTGTGGCTATTCAGTCTCCAGAGAGCCTTAATCTCCACTCACCAACCCCAGACTCTAAATACATAATTGTACACAACTCAGAGCATGATCGTTTTGGAGAATATGTAAAAGTGGTGCCATTTGGAGTTAGTGCAAATTATCTCCATTATTTGGTTTGGAAAGCTTGGAGAAAATGATATGGGATGTGAAAAGTAATGAACAGGTTTATACACATCTACACTAGAAGCAGTGTTCAATCATACTTTCCCTCCTCTTCTCACTCTTACCCATTTTTTCCCCTTTTCTCTTTTTTTTCTATTCATCTTTTATTTTCTCCTGTTACTATGCCTCCTTTACAAGGGAAATTTTAAGATAAAATGCAACAATTTGATGTGATATCAGGAAAATATATGTGACGATGTGTTCATTTGAGCTTCTTTAAAATTTTTTTTAACGTTTATTCATTTTTTGAGAGACAGAGCATGGGGGGACGGGGGTGGGGTGGAGAGCGGAGGAGACACAGAATCTGAATCAGGCTCCAGGCTCTGAACCAAGAGCACAGAGCCCAACGTGGGGGCTCGAACCCACAAACCGTGAGATCATGACCCGAGCTGAAGTCAGACGTTTAACCGACTGAGCCACCCAGGCGCCCCTATTTGAGCTTCTTTTAAATCCATGTTTTATGATGTCTTATTTACATATTATACAAGAATCATAATAAATTCCATTTTAAAACTTGAAACTTAGTGTTCAGAGAAGTTCATTTGTCTGAAGATTTATGATAACAGGGAAATTCAGGTACTGCAGTTGGAGAAAACAAATAGGACTAAATGGTAATAATGCAGGATCTCAAATAGTATAAACACTAGGTGTGTTGCTTATCATACCAACAATTTTCACTAAATGTTAAATGAAATAAATATAAGCACTTTATTCTAAAATAAAGGCAGATGTTTTATGAAGTACATCCTAGTTCTCCTATTTCCCAAGATGTTATTAAGCATGATCCGGTAAACTATTTTTTTTATGAGTTGTTTAACATCTAGATAAGGCCTAAACTTTCCAGTGTCCTTTAAGTGTAAGAAATTCAGTGTATAATACACTAATTTCCAGTGACAAGAAATCAACAAATGCCCAATTGTTAATAGTGTTTTTTCAATCTTATTTCAAAATTAAATGCAATGGATATTGATTTTGATAAAATATGACAGAAGAGTATGTATTTATAGGGCTGTAAAGCACTTAACACAAAATATACACAACAGTGTAAGCCCCTTAGGGTGGAAGCCATTTTGATTCTCTCAAGAATACGTTCCCAGGATCCGACCATTGACTGAGGGTTTTTTTCCATGACTGTGATGAGACTCAGCTGGGCCTCTAACAATCCCCTCCGGGGAGCTGGCAAGTCCAGAGGATATTGCTGCAACTGGCTTCCCTTCCCCCACCTTCACTCTGCTGCCCTCAGTGAGACTGACTGTCTGGGGAGACAAAAGTGTACAGACAGAGGATTGGACACCAAGTTTAAAGCATTGCCAAAACCCACTTTATTTAATGTAGGCTGTGACTTTCCACCCACAGCTTCCATCTCTCTAAACGTTCCAGTCCTGCCGGCTCATGAACAATCTTTCCCTGTGGACAACTGCCAGTTACTTGATTGTTATATTTTCCTTTCTAACTTTTAGCTGAATTATCTTCCATTGGTTGAAAAATCTTTCAGAAATATTCCCCAATAAAAATTAACTCTTTTTTTTAATCTTTCCCTTTACTTGTGGAAAACTTGTAGATATGTGGCTAGGTAGCATTAAAATGAAATTACAGTTACAAAATAAAAAAATCGAATATATTGATATGGGGAAGGAACTGATAGATGTAGGGAAAGTAGTTGATATCTGCTATTATATGTTATTTCTTTTCAACATAGATCTCAACTGCTGATAGCATACTTCCGCTGATACCATACTTTTTTTTTTTTTAACTTTTTGGATAATTGCATTTAATTTATTCTCATATTCATTAGTATAGCCACAAAGAGTCTGCTTTTCTCTGGTCCAATTTTACCTTAGAATTCTTCATTATGGCTCAAAGAAGCTACAAGGTGTAGAAGGTACTAACTGTGACTTTATATATCATTCAATATGGCTATCTTGGTCAGAATAGAATGAGAAAGTTCTGGGCTGCCTGGATGGTTCAGTCAGTTAAGCATCTGACTCTTGACTTTGGTTCAGGGCACCATCTCATAGTTCATAAGTTTGAGCCCTACACTGGGCTCTATGCTGACAGTGCAGAGCCTCCTTGAGATTCTCTCTTTCCTTCTCTCTCTCTCTCTGCCCCTCATGCTTCTCTCTCTCAAAATAAATAAACTTCAAAAAGAGAGAAAGTTTAACCAAACTCATTAAAATCTTGTTACACTGACATTTCTACCAAGTAAATTTGATAATAAAGGATAAGAGATGGTAATGAGAGACTTCAAACACTAGATATAATTATCAGATCAAGAGAAAATACATAAATGATCTTGAATTCTCATCCTCCTTGAAAAGGTGTAACAAAAATTAATCACCAGGTCTAGTTTTCCTAGACCAATTGTTTTCCTATACAGAGTAAATTCCAAATTTTTAAGCTAAATTTCATTAGGAAAGTAATTGAGGCTCAGATCTCATGAGGGATTGGTAAATTGTTGGTTTCTTTGGATATGTGTGTAAACATTGACCTATATATACAATATTCAACGAGTATTAAAGACAACATAAATGTGTCCTATTTTTTACATAAAGAATTTATTGAATATATATACTTTACACATAACATTGTGTAAATTTAAGGTGTACAACATGTTAATTTGATACATTTACAGATCGCTGCCATAATAGGATTGCCATTGTAGCACCTCTTTCATAGCACCATTTAGCACCTCTATCATATTACATAATTATCTTTCTTTTTAGTGTCGGTAAATTTTTTTAGCGGAAAAATGTCAAGAGACAATTCTAGAATAGTGAAGGGCATGCTTTTTGGAATAAACAACACTTAAAAAAAAACACCCTTTGGCTGTCATATTGTAATGACACACACCATTTCTAGTTCCTGTATAAATGCTTCCATTTCATTTGAGGACAGGTGTCATTTGAGGTCAAGAATAGGGTGGTCAGAACACGTATTACACATTGGCAGTGTTAGACATGACTTCTGGATAAAAGAATGAGAAGTTAATATATTTCCATTCAGAGTGTCAGTTAAAAACTCAGTCTTTGGTGTTGGTGACGAGTGGGTGGGGAGAGACTTGTATAGTTTTCTTCTTTTGCTGTGGCTTTTTAGAATGTCTCAAAAATACATACACTGTGCCAAAATAAACCACATAGTTTGTAATAAAATAATTGAAAAATTTTATGAATTTTAATGGTGCTCTTTACTTTGATGTAAATAGTATGGCTTTCTATAGGTAATTGAGGCACTAAAATATTAGTGGCAGTACTGGTAGTAGTAATGAAGATGATGATGATGATGATGGTGTTATGTTTGGCAAAGAGAAGCATGTATGGAAGTTCTAAACAAATTGCACTTGCCACAGTAGCAGATCTCTGTCCAGTTGGGAGGTGACAGCAAGATTTATTTTCATTAAAATCCAAGACTCCTTTCCACCTTCACCAGAGCACCTGTTGACAAAATCCATCAAAACTATTAAGGAAAAGCACAAGGTATAAAGCTACTGTTTTTTAAACAAATTAAAGGATTTTTGAAGTAATATTGGTTGTCACTTTTGCCCCCTTGTTTTCTTAGCTCATAAATTTTAATTGGGGTAGCTAGTTTGATCTCAACAGATACTACACAGAGAATATTTAATTTACTATGTGACTTGAGGATAACTGTCTTTCCGGACATTCATTCATGTGACATAAAAGCCCAGGATGGTAATTTCCTGGCAGGCAGAGCCACAGTCTTTTATACTGATTGAAAGTATAAAGATTGTATTAGTTTTCTATTGCTGTAATGAAATGCCACACACTTAGTGGCTTCAAACAACACACATTTATTATCTTACAGTTCTGGAGATCAGGAGTCCCAAGTGGGTCTCACAAACTAAACTTAAGGGGTTGGTAGGGCTCTATGCCTTTCTGGATGCTCTGGAGGGGAGTTTTCTTTGCACTTTCCAGCTTCTAGAGGCCACCTCATGACTTGATTTGTGGCTTCCTTCCATCTTCAAAGTCAGCAATGGCTGGTTGAATCTTTTTTACATCATATTACTCTGCCTTACTGCCTTACTGTTCCACGTTTAAGAAACCTTGTGATTATTTTGAACCCATGCAGGTAATAGGGATAATCACTCTATTTTAAAACCCACTGATCACCTGAATTCCATCTACTTCTTTAATCCTTTTGCACTGGAATTTAACAAATTCACAGGTTCTAGGAATTAGAACATCTTTGGTGAGTCATTTTGCCACCTGCCACAGAGCTATTCTTTACACATTTGTGAAGTTGAGCATCTTAAGGAGGTGATTTTCTATATGAAACATGTGGCTACTAATATATTTCCATCTGCTTCTTTTCACAAGGCCATATTCTTGTTATATCTAGCATTTTATTTCTTTAAAGGAAAAAAAAAACTTAAAAAAATTCATTTTCCTTAAGTGAGTCACTTGCCAGGAATATATTTAGGCATACAAATTGATTAAAAACTTTGTAGAAAAAGTAATGAAATTTCCATATTTTAATTTTTTTTAAGTATATTCATTTTTGAGAGAGAGGGACAGAGCATGAGCAGGGGAGGGGCAGAGAGAGGGAGGGAGACACAGAATCCAAGGCAGGCTCCAGGCTCTGAGCTGTCAGCACAGAACCTGATGCAGGGCTCCAACTCATGAACCATAAGATCATGACCTGAGCTGAAGTCGGATGCCTAACCGATTGAGTCACCCAGGTGCCCCCAAATTTCCATATTTTAAAAATGGCATGTGGCTCAGCAATAGTTTCAAGAGAATGAGCAATTCTTTAATAATGACTGATTTGTAAAGAACCCTTCAAATCTATAGTTCTCTTCTTTAGAAGTTTGTCTTACTGAAATATTTTCTTTTATGCATTAAGAGGAGACTTCACTTAGTTAATTGCATGCATTCTTGGGTTTTTTTTCCTAATGTTTATTTAGTTATTTTGAGAGAGAGTGTGTGTGAATTGAGGAGGGGCAGAGAGGAAAGACAGAGAATTACATGCAGGCCCCACGTCATCAGTGCAGAGCCCAACGCGGGGCTTGATCATAGGAACCATGAGATCATGACCTGAGCCTAAATCAAGAGTTGGACACTTAACCGACCGAGCCACCCCGGCGCCCCAGCAACCTTGGTTTTTTTTTTTAATATTGGAAATATTAAAGCAATTGTGTGTTTACTGTTTTACATCTTTAAAGGTGTTATATATACTTTACCCACTCCCTCCATCCCAGACAACCATTTATTTGCTTTCCGTCTTTATAGGTGGATCTGCATTTTATAGAATTTCATAAAAGTAGAATCAAATACTACATACTTTTTTTAGTTTGGTTTCTTTCACTCAGCATAATTATTTTCATTTGTTTCAAGATTGGTGACTGAATCCATAGTTCATTGCTTTTAATAACTGAGTAGTATTCCATTGTATACCAAATTATACAATTTGTTATCCATTGACCTTTTGTTGGAGATAGGGATTGATTCCAGGTTAGGATTATTACAAATAACATTTGTGAACAAGCAAATGAAATATGCTTTCATTTTTATTGCGACAATAGCTAGAAATGAAATGACTGGGTCATATGGTAAAAGTATATTTAACTTCCTAAGAAACTGAAAACTATTTTTCAAAGCAGTTGTTACATTTAGTGTTTATGCCAGCGGTGTGTGAGGGTTTCAGTTGTTATACATCTTAACCAACATTTTAACACCTCATCAGTATTTTAATTTTAGACTTTCTAATATTTCTAATAGGTGTGGGTGTTATCTAATTGTTCTAATTTATATTTCTCCAGTGATTAATGATGTTGACCATCTTTTCACGTACTTTTTACCATATATTTATATACTCACACAGACATATATATATATATATATATATATATATATATTCTTTGATAAAGTAGCTATTCAAATCATTTGTTTGCTTTTCTTTTTTTCAAACATGAAACCCTTCACAAATTTGTGTGTTATCCTTGCTCAAGAACCATGCTAATCTACTCTGTATTGTTCAAATTTTAGTATATGTGCTGTCAAAGCAAACACTCTTTCTTTTTAATTGGGTTGTTTTCTGTTTCAATATTGAGTTTTGAGAGTTCTCTATGTATTCTGAAAATAAGTTATTTGCTAGATGTGCGGTTTGCAAATATTTTCTACCCGTGTTTGGTTTCTGTTTTCACTTCCTTAACAGTGTTGTTCAAAGAGCCAAAGTTCTTAATTTTGATGATGTTCCATATATCAACTATTTCTTTGATATATTGTGAATTTGATGTTACATCTAAGAAAACTTTACCCAAAATCAAAAAGAATTTCTCTCACGTTTTCTTCTAGTGGTTTGTGGTTTTTGGTGTTTCCTTTAATTTTATGAACTACCTTGAGTTTATTTTTGTATGGATTAAGATTTTTTAAAAAAATAAATGGATACTCAATTATTCTAGAACACTGTAAGAATTCTATTTCTTCCCTATGGAATTGACTTTGTACCTTTTTGGAATATCAATTGACCATGTATGTGTATGTCCACTTCTGTAATTTCTATTATATTCCATCAATCTATTTGTTTACCCTACACCATGATCACACTGTATTGACCACTATAATTTTTAATAAGTCTTAAAGTCAGATAGTGTTAATCATCCAACTTTAGTCTTCTTTTTCAAGTTGTTTTGTCTATTCTGGGTAATTTGTATTGCTATATGAACCTTAGAATGAGCTTGCCAGTTTCTACCAATAGAAAAAATTCTGTTAAGATTTTGCCTGAGACTGCATTATTTATAGTCTAATTTTGGGAAAATTGACATCTTAACATTATTTTGTGCTCCTTTTCGTAAATGAGGTGTGTTTCTCCATTTAATTAAATTTTCTTTGAAATCTTTCATCAGAATTTTAAAATATTCAGCGTGTATAGGCCTTGTACATATTTTTCAGATTTGTTAAGTATTTTATCTTTTAACGCTATTGTAAATACTATTTATTTAAATCTAAATTTCCAATTTTATGTTGTTAGTATATATGATAAAATTAATTTTAGTATATACATCTGGTATTCCCCAATGTGCTAACCTCACTTAGTAATTCCAATTTTTTTATTTTCCAATCTGGATGGCTTTCATTTATTTTTCTTATGCTACTGCACTCTCTAGTGCATCCAATGTTGAATAGAAGTGATGAAAGCGAACATTCTTGCCTTCTCAAAGATCTTATGGGGAAAGTTATATGTATACACATAATCATGTGAGAATAAATTAAATAACCCTTTGCCTCTAAATATGAAAAATAAAGATATAATCACATATAATTATCAATTTCATAAATTGACATTGATATAATACTTATATCTAATTTACCATCAATACTCCAATTTTGTTAGTTGTTCTAGTAATTTCTTTTATACCATTCCCTCCCTCTTTCAGAGCATGCAGTCTAAGGCTAGATATAGTGCTATCTGCCATCTCTCTGTAGTTTCCTTTAATTTTGAACATCTCCAGCAGTTTTCCTTTATTTTCTATGACATTGACAGTTTGTAGAATAAAGACCTATTTTTTCATTTTAAATTTTAGTTAGTTAACATACAGTGCAATATTGGTTTCAGGAGTAGAATTCAATGATTAATCACTAAACATACAACACCCAGTGCTCATCACATGTGCCCTCCTGAGTACCAATCACCCATCTAGCCAATCTCCACTCACCTCTCTGTCAAACCATAGTTTGTTCTCTATCATTGAGTCTCTTATAATTTGTTTCCCTCTGTTTTCTTTTTGCCCCCTCTTCCCAAATATTTATCTGTTTTGTTTCTCAAATTCCACAGTGAGTGAAATCATATAGTATTTGACTTTTTCGGATTGACATTTCACTTAGCATAATTCACTCTAGTTCCCTCCATGTCATTGCAAATGGCAAGATTTCATTCTTTTTGATGGCTGAGGAATATTCCATTATACACACACACACACACACACACATACACATACACACACACACACACACACACACACCCCACATCTTCTTTATCCATTCATCAGTCGATGAACATTTGGGCTCTCTCCATTGTTTGGCTATTGTTGATAATAGTGCTATAAACATTGAGGTACATGTACTCCTTAGAATCTGTATTTTTGTATCCTTTGGGTAAATACCTAATAGTGCAATTGCTGGATTGTAGGATAGTTCTATTTTTAGTTTCTTGAGGAACCTCTATACCATTCTTTAGAGTGGCTGCACCAGTTTGCTTCCCACCAATAGTGCAAGAGGGTTTCCCTTTCTCTGAATCCTCACCAACACCTGTTGTTTCTTGTGTTGCTAATATTAGCCATTCTGACAGGTGTGAGATAGTAGCTCATTGTAGTTTTGGTTTGTATTTCCCTGATGATGAGTGATGTTGAGCATCTTTTCATGTATCTGTTAGACATCTGGATGTCTTCTTTGGAAAATTAAGACCATTTTTTAAAGTCTAATGTTCTTCTCCTATGTTTGTCTGATGTTTTCTTATGATTAGGTTGATGTTATGGACACTGCATTGTTGTGTTGTATGTTTCTAAGTTATCACACCTGGAGACATAACATATCCATCTATCCTTTATCGGAGACGTCAATTTTGATCACCTCACCAAAATGGTACCTAAATCTCCACTGTATAATTACACGTTTTTCTCCCTTGAAATTAATAGTTAATCTGTGGGGAGATACTTTAGGAAAATGCAAATATTCTACTCCTAATTAAAAATTCGCTTTAGGGATGCCTTGATTGCTCAGTAGGTTGAGCGTCCAACTTCAGCTCAGGTCACAATCTCACAGTTCATGGGTCTGAGCCCTGCATCAGGCTCTGTGCTGACAGCCTGGAGCCTGGAGCCTGCTTCGGGTTCTGTGTCTCCCCCTTCTCTGCCTCTCCCCTGCTCATACTCTCTCTCTCTCTCTCCTTCTCTGAAAAATAAATATTAAAAAATTCTTTGTAAATTTGTCATACATTCATAATTTTGCCTAATTCAACGTATATAACATATTTATCAAACGATTATTTTCCATGTTTAACATTCCCTCCACATTGATCAGTTAGTCATCTGTATTTACTATAAGGAAGAGATCTCTTTTCTTCAATTATTCATTTCTCCATTTATTACCATTATAGACCCATTAATTCCCATTCATTTAATGGATTACAATTCATTAAGGTGTATAATTATTTTGGTGCTAAAATTGTCCCAGGTTTGGCCAGTAAGCATCTCTTCAGACTGGTGGTTGTATCCTTATAACAAGCTCCCATCACTCTTTTTTTTTAGTGCTTCTTTACTTTCTGGCACAACAAGAAGTGCCAAAAGCAGCTTGTACTTACTGTGCCCAGCCATGGTATCAGATTCTTCAAAGTGCCCTCGTTCATCTTAGGGAAGAGTGGTAACAGAGAAGAAGTTATGGGCACTAGGTGGTTTCATTGCTACTGGGGTGTCATTTCTTCTTGATCCTTTTCTTGGACAGAGCTAAGAAAAAATGCGTATATATACATATATACATACACGCATATACATACACTTACCTAATTGTAGATACCCACTTACATATGTACATGTGTACATAAACATGCATATACATACATACTAATAAACATACATAAGAAATCATAAGTTCACACTAGTATATCCAATTCCAATCCATCCCTATTGGGTTTGTACTTGCCTTTCCCCCATTCAATATATATTGTTTTTCCAAAGTGAAACATCAAAACATTTACCCATTTATTCGATTATTTAATGCATCAAAAACATAATGCTTTGCCTACAGTAGTACAATCAATAAGCCTATTAAAAATACTTCAGGATTTGTCTGTGATTCTTCACACCGTATTTTGCTCAAGATTGAGGGTATATAAATACTATGCTCATGAATTACTTTGATTAGTTTGTTATTTATTTTTCCTGCAGCATGTTTATGGCAGTCAATGGAATTACAATTAGGACATATATTTCAGTGTTCTTTCAGTTTTTGAGTTACCATTAATTTATATCTAAAAATAGGTAGAATGTTGCATGCTTCCAGATATCAAAATTACAAAGAAGAGTATATAGAAAGTGCCTCTCTCTCTTCCTTATGCCTTCTACTTCATTCTCCCCTCAAGGTTTCCTACCACGTTTGTCTTTTCAAACTACTGTGAAACTGTGATTTATAAATCAGGCCATGACAGCATTTGAACGTGGAGAAAATTCAACATTTATATATTAATAATTTGACTTCTGCTCTTCTTCACTGTTCTCAACTCAATTGCAATGGTTTTATTTGGCAACAAAAAGCTGCAAATACAAATATAAATACAGAGACTAATGTTTGGCACTACTTGGTTATAGAATTGTTGTTCATATTATCCAGAGTATACATATGTGTGTGGGGGGGTGTATGCTTCTCATCAAAATGAGAACACAATAATGTAAAATCTCACAGGGAACACACTGAAAATTCATCTGTTCCAAGGACAAGCAGGATGTGTTCTCTTCTAATTCTTTCTTTGTCAGGAATCACACCATAATTCAGAAAAAAAAAGGAAAGAATGGATGCCACCTTTAATAAGTCTATGCATAAGCCAGTTGTTTTTTGCTCTGCAATTGCATATGAGGTATATAAATAAGTTATATTTTGAAGAGATAAGTAAATATATAGGTTATATTAAATACAATGTGTGTATGTTCTTCCTAATAGTGTGAATATGACTAATATAAGGCAAAACCTGAATTTAACTTACAACATTTTTTAAGGTTTATTTATTTTGCGAGAGAGAGAGAGAGAGAGAGAGAGAATCCCAGGCATGCTCTGCATTGTCAGCACAGAGCCGGACACACAGGGCTGCAACTCACAAACCACGAAATCTTGACCTGAGCCAAAGCTGGACATTTAACTGAGCCACTGAGGTGCCCCTTAGCTGACAACTTTTTTTTCACATTCTTCATGTGAGTTTTGGTGGGAAGTGTACTCATTATACAGGGTTTTTTTTTTTTTTTAATTCACTAAAGAATAAAAAGAGGTTCAGTGATAATAATCAAATTACAGGTGTAAAATAAAATAGAATTTATCCGACTACCCGTTTTCTTGTATCTCTTCCTCCTGTCTTGGCTTCCACTCATAAGCCAGTCAGCACTCTGGCTTCTACTTCACAGACTTCCTCAAATACTTTTTCCATCTCAAAATCTCACTCCATTCAATTCCCCTTCCAAGTTATGTCAGATGTTAATTTCACATTCTTTCCTCTCATTGCTCAGATCTCACTTTAACATATCAAGACTTATTGATCACATAATTCTAGAAAGTACATTGCCGTGAATTGATAATTTTGTAGTGAATTAATACCCAACACATTATCAGATAATTTTATTTTATTTTTTTCAGATCATTTTAATAATTGCAAAAATAACAAAAAAAGTTACAGAATTACAGTATAACAGTGACAGTATATGCCAGATATTTGGCTTTAAATAATAAAATTTGATAAAATCTTATTCTCTTGTATCAACGTTTCATGATTTAAGTCCCCATTTCCCACATTTTACTCTTTTATTCAGTTAAGAAATGATTACTATAGTCATAGGTCTCTTATGTAAGCAGACCCTGAGAAAAAGTAGTGCACAAAAATGTAAGTTGGGCATATTTTGACTGTAACAAAAAAAAAAAAAAAAAATCAAGACACAATATAACAAGGAATTGCACATTCCTATATAATTTTTAGTTATTATTGTTTTATTTTGTTTTGTTAGTATAAATATAATTTTGCCAGTTTGGTATGAAAGAGACAGTTCTGTTTAATAATATATGGGAGCTCCTCATCTGCATTCTTGTCTTAAGCATAAAGATCGAGTTTAGTTCTCCAATGACACCAGATGCTGTACTATCCTGCAACATGAGCTCATGGTCTGCGGAGAATTGTAACATGTGGCAGACTCGGCAAAGAGATGGATTCCAGATCCTTAGCAGAGTTCTGAAAAACGGCAATAATATTTTGGCGAGGGAAAGTCAATACACATGGTCTTGGCAGCAGTCCCAAACTCAAGACAGCTTCCACCCTTTTTCCTCACCTACATTTCCAACTTTGTTTCAGGCTGGTTATTGTTGCAGATCTGAGAGAGGGACAAAAAGCCTCTAACTTGGGCTATACATTTGTGAGGGTCCACCCAGCCTTTTCTACGGCACGGTTTCCAGGTCCAGGCAGGTCGATATTTGGAAGTGCTTGCCTCTGTATCCTTGAAAGACAAGAGCAGATACAAAATTTGATCAAAGTTGGGGGAAGTAAGAGGGAAGCTGATCATATGGTGGCTTGGAGTTGTTCGAGACATCTGGACATTTTAGAAGTATTGTGGATCCTGGAGAGTTTTGAATAGGTCGTTTGACAACAATTGAGGACACGTATTTAACAACAATGACTAATAATTTGTGGAACCTGATTGCCCAGGAGTTGATGATTCCTGAAGATGTAACCATTTTAATAGCAATTTTGAAGAAAATATAAGTAATATATACATCTGATTTAGAATTACTTGATTAAAAATCCATTATATTAAGGATGTCTGGGTGGCTCAGTCAATTAAGCATCCGGCTCTTGATTTTGGCTCAGGTCAGAATCTTGCGGTTTGTGGGTTTGAACCCCACACTAACTCTCTGCTGTCCATGCAGAGCCTGCTTCAGATCCTCTGTCTCCCTCTCTCTCTGTCCCTTCCCCACTCTCATGCATGAGGGTGCACACTCTTTCTCACTTGTCTCAAAAATAAATAAACATTTTTTAAAACAACCCATCATATTGAGATGACATCTGAGGTTCTCTTACTTATTTCTATCTGTGGAGTCACCCTCAGTCTTACAGTGAACACTAAGTTGTGTGAACCATACCCTAGCCTGGAGGGCATCTTGAGTGATCTCACTGAAGTATAGTAAATTTATTGAGCAAACAATCTATATATATTCACAAAGATTACCTCTTATCTAGCTGTAAAGAAGAACAATCTTGTGAGTTATTTACCCGATATAAATTTGGCGTCTGTTAAGGCCTAAGGAGGCTGTTGGGTTATTAAAACAATATCGTAGCTTAAAAATAATTATTGAGGGGTGCCTGGGTGGCTCAGTCGGTTAAGCATCTGACTTCGGCTCAGGTCATGATCTCGCAGTTTGTGAGTTTGAGCCCCACGTCGGGCTCTGCTGACAGCTGGGAGCCTGGAGCCTGCTTCAGAATCTGTGTCTCCCTCTCTCTCTGCCCCTCCCCCACTTGAGCTCTGTCTCTCTCTGTCTGTCAAAAATGAATAAATGTAAATAAAATAAAACAAAATAAAATAGATAATTGTTGAAATGTTCTCTAAAATCCAGCAGACCTCAGGAAAGAAGTCAGAGGTGAAGTAAAGGTTTAGGGTTTATTTATTCACTCCCTAATTTTACATATATTTGTTAAGGATCTGTCACATCTAACACTTGGCACTTGCATATTTGGTGTTGGTACTACAAGAAAGAATAAAACAGACAGAAGTCCTTGTCTTTGTGGAACTTAGAATCTAGCTGTAATGACAATAACAGAAAAATAAATAAGATATATAATATACCAGAGGATCATAAGTAGTTAGAAAAAAATAATGCAAGAAAAAGAAGGAAGAGGGCTGGTAAGTTGTGAGATTTTAAATGAGATAGTCAAAGAAGTACTTATTGGGGTGAAATTTGAGCAAAGGCCTGGAGAAGATACGCAGATACTGGGAAGGAGGGATCCAGGTGGAGGGACCAGCAAGTACAAAAACCGTAAAACAGGAGTATGTCCTGCGTCCATCAGTCTATGTTGGAGGTTATAGCCATAGAATACACAAGAAAGAAGGAGAAGGAGGAGGAGGGGAAAGGGGATGCCAAGATAAAAAGATATCTAGGTTACTCTAAAATACAGACACCTAAATAAAACTCTTTCTCAAATGTGTTACAAAATTACTCAACTCCTTTAATAGAATATAATGTATAACATATTTCTCTTACTGCTAAACATTATGGAGAGTACAATGGAATAAGATTTGTTCATGGCTAAGCTTTTGTAGATTTGTTTGCTCCTGCTCTGAATGTTTTGAGGCTAATGGGATTATCATCTGGAAAATAAGAAAGAAAAACAGATTTGCCTTTTAGATTTCTTCTATCTATCCTCTTTTTTACTTTATCTCATAAACAGGCTATTGGGGTGTACAACTTAAATGCAACTCTTTCTTACAAAGGAGAAGCAAGAAGGATTATGAAAGCTCTTTGGTTCTCAGAATCTATCATTGCCCAATTTCACATTCATAAGACTATTCTGGATGGTTGAGGAAGTTAGAAATGGTCCCATGTCAATCTTTTCCAGATAGTATAGGGGATGGAGAAGGGTTGCAAGATCATTATAGAACAGGCCAAGCTTGGGATCTAGATGTCACTGGATGAATCTCTTTGTGTGAGATTGGTGGAAAATAGGAGGTCTTATTTTCTACATCACCTTCTCTGGAAAACCCATCTTGAGCTCTATTGAGGAAATCATGTGCCCTTCGAATGTTTCAGTACCAACTTTATCATGACATTTGTCACTGTGAGCTGAAACTGAAGGCTTCTTGTCAGCCCTCCAGACCAGACCATAGACTTGCTAATGACATGGATCAGGTCTGTTTCATCACTAAGCCCTGTACTAGCATAATGCTAAACACATAATAGGCACTCAATCAATATATGTTTAATTCATGAATGAGGGCATGGGCTAATTCAGCAGTCATATCTCCATGGTAGGATCAACTAAAATACACCAACATTTTTTTTTCTACATCAACTATTACTAAAGCCATATTTCTCCTCACTATATTCTTGTGCAATCAGTTTTTAATGGATGTTTTTACATTAATCTCTTACGTAACTTGATTTAAGTTGGTTTCAGCCCACCAATACTCTGAGATTTTTATTTTAATTCTAATGCTATCATGCAATATGTAGCTTTGTATCACTTACAAATTTGATAAGAATTTCTGTGTCTATTAGTCATTATTTTATAGGAATATTTAATTAAACTTATTTCATATCTCCCATTTTAATATTATCCCACGAAGATGTCCTCACTTACCCGGCAAAGTATAGTATGAGACACTTTGCCAAATTCACTAATAGGAACTCTGTAGTGTCAGGAAGACAGCTGGCATCTCTACTTAGCCACAAACATATAGAATTGTTTAATCATAAGGTATTAAGTGACTTATGTTCTGTCATTTTTAAGCATATTCACTCCTCTCTACACAAATAAGGGTTACATTATTGTCAGCACTTTCTCAAGCCAGAGTGAAGCATTTGATTAGAAATGCGTAAAGAATGCATGCATGCAAGAGCTTGAGTCTTCTATAGGACAAGATGAATCAGACTCAATTGCTTGGACTGAAAAATAAAATAATGTGACAGCCAGATGAAAACTATGCCTGCCATAACTCAACAGTGCAATCATGAATATACTAAACACCCCACCTCTGAATCATGGATAACGACAGCCCCAATATTTATTAAATAGTTGATACTATTTTTAAAAACCCTACTTCTTTTGATGTGAATTTCTTTGATCTCTTGGTATAAGAAACATTATATGTGGAATGAGAAGGTAAGCTTCTTTCTTTTCTTTTCTAGGCCTATTTCACTGAACTGTACACAATAGGAAAAAGTAGATGTCACCTACCATTAGTGAGAGATTCTAAGCCTGTTGCCACATTTTGAAGCATCCCATTCAAAATTAAAACATCAATTAATCAAGGTGCTCAAAACAAAAATGAAGTCAAGAATGATAAAAATAAATAATAACAGTATAGGTGATTTCAGAATTATGTGTAATTCTCTATTTTAAAGTACAAAAATTTCTAGCATGACCTTTAAGTGAAAAACATCCATATATCAGCTCCAGAGAGAGCTTAAATAGTTTAACATCACACACACACACACACACACACACACACAAATATGTTTGGATCTCTTTTTTTACTTTTTAAGTTTATTTATTTCTTGTAGTAATCTCTACACCCAGTGTGGGGCTTGAACTCATGACCCCAAGATCAAGAGTCATATGCTCTTCAACTGAGCCAGCTAGGTGCCCCCAAAACATGTTTGGTTTTCTTTACCTGTATTCCTCTGCTACAGGAAAAAGGACAATGTTCTGTTAAATCCAGAGAACAGTTGCGTCTAATTCTGCTGGAGCTATTTGGAAAACAGAAACTTGTCTATAAATACAAAATATATTTTGAGAGAAAGGAACAAATTTGAATAAATAATTATACCTCTTTTAAATTGGGGGAAAAAGTGTCCCATATGATTTTTTTTTTCTTTTAGAAAATTGCTGAATGTTTAAATGAAAATAAATTTCAGTCAAATTATGTTTTAACCTTATCATTTCATAAATGAATTTGTGATGAGTGGCTGAATAAGTGGTTCAATATTAGATTATAATCTAAGTCTAAGGTTTATACATTACTTTTCTGTTTGTACCCTAACAAACTCAGTGTGTGCCTTGTACACATTAGGTATTTGAGCAGCGTAATTAATTTAGCAAATGAAAACTATTGGAACCATCAGTTAGAAACCACTATTCACCTGGAGGCATGTGCATGAGTTGCTGGGAAGTAACTTGGAGGCAAAAATGCAGAAAGTGAACAATGTCCTTGAAAATCCAAATTTACAGAGTGAAAGGAAATGGCACATCTATCAAATGATAAAAGTATAAAAATGAAATAAAATTTATGGGGCACCTGGGTGGCTCAGTCGGTTAAGCGTCCGACTTCGGCTCAGGTCATGATCTCACGGTCCGGTCCGTGAGTTTGAGCCCCGCGTCGGGCTCTGTGCTGACAGCTCGGAGCCTGGAGCCTGTTTCAGATTCTGTGTCTCCCTCTCTCTGACCCTCCCCCGTTCATGCTCTGTCTCTCTCTGTCTCAAAAATAAATAAACATTAAAAAAATTTTAAAAAATGAAATAAAATTTAAAAATGAAATATAATAAAAATTGGAATTTGGTTAGCTGCTTTAATTTATTTAATTGTTAATCCACAGTTGTCTCCCAGTTTGTTTTATGCATTCTTCACTTGCTTCTTGTCACCAATAAACATGTAAATCAAAATGAAAATTTCTCTGAAGAAAAAATTTTCTTTGAAGAAATTGAAAATTAATCAAGCTCTTTTTTGAAAAAATGATCAAGAAAGAAAGTGATAAAGAGAAGGTCAAGTTGAGAAATGCTGGAAAAGTCTAGGGAATTCTGTTGTAAAGAAAAACCTATGATCCTTTGGAAATATTTGTCTAAGTATGTCATTTCGGGACAGCTCCTGCCACATATGTAAGTTTGCTGGAAACTGTTCATTTCTGCACTGTCAGGATGGGATCATCTTGTACAGTTTACAACGTGGACGGGGGCCTGAGGGGAGGGAAGGCCTAATTTTTCACTTTCTGGTTTTGCTTGGCTAATCCTAGCTTAATATTGACTACAATAAACTTGGACTGTCCTAGCAGATTCGGAGAAAAACAGAAATAGGATTAAAAATATGTCATTTGGTAGAGGAGTGAGACTCTTCTCACAAACAGACCGCTCATTTTACAGACCTCCTCATTCCGATGTATATTCACACCATCTCAATACAAGACAGTAGGTTCAAAGAACTCTTATACTGACTTAAATTCCACAGAGCACTGAGATTTTTTTTATCCTTTCTCTCCTTTTCTTTTTACTAACACAACAGAACAGATACATCTTTGACTATGTCTTCACATTATTTTTTTTTTTTTTTATAAATTTTTTTATTTATTTTTGGGACAGAGAGAGACAGAGCATGAACGGGGGAGGGACAGAGAAAGAGGGAGACACAGAATCGGAAACAGGCTCCAGGCTCTGAGCCATCAGCCCAGAGCCCGACGTGGGGCTCGAACTCACAGACCGTGAGATCGTGACCTGGCTGAAGTCGGACGCTCAACCGACTGCGCCACCCAGGCGCCCCGTCTTCACATTATTTTTTAAGAAAAAACACTTTTGGATCTACTCTATGGGATTATCTTTGGAATAATTTTAGGAGACATGCAAGAAAGTTGGAACTATTACCTTATATTCACATTAAAACAAATTTTTTAAGGTTTATTTATTTTTGAAAGAAAGAGAGAGAGAGAGCATGAGCAGGGTAAGGAGCAGAGAGAGAGGAAGACACAGAACTGAAGCAGGCTCCAGGCTCTGAACTGTCAGTACAGAGCCTGACACAGGGCTCGAATTCCTGAATCGTGAGATCATGACCCTAGCCGAAGTCAGATGCTTAACTGACTGAGCCACCAAGGCGCCCCTCACATTTTGTTTTTTGACACAGTTTCACTCAACTTGTTTACTCCCATTTACTCATCAGAAATTGCAGCAAATTGTTTTTGGTAGTCTAAAAAAAAGAAAAAAAAAATTAAGCCTGCCCTTAATGGATCTGCCAATGGAAATATTCAAAATAATATATTTCTAACAAGTATGCAATTGAGAAAAAAAGCTGAACTAAATATAGTTACCCAAAATATTTCATTGAAGATGAAAACACTCATTTCAAGTTTCTGATCTCTTTCAAAGAAATTAATGCTACTCAATTCAATATAATATATGGGGATAAAAAGAATGCATTCCAGAACCAGACTTCACAGGTTTGAATCTTGCCTTTGCATTCACTAACCAGGTGATCTTTGGCAGGCTATTGTACTACTCATCTGTAAAACAGACATAAAAGTATATGCTCATAAGGTGGTAGTGAGGATTAAATGAAATATATATATAATATTTTTATATATTATATCTGAAATACTTTAAATATATATACAGTAAAACCTTAGATTGCAAGTACCTTGTTCTGCGAGCGTTCTGCAAGATGAGCAAACATTGCTAATAAATTTTAACTTGATAAACAAGTGATGTCCTACAAAATGAGTGGTACATGACGCCGGAAGGCAGATGACAACTGAGCCAATGGTTCTTGAAGTTTACTTTGATACACAAGTGCTTTGGATGACAAAAATGTTTCCATAATGAATATGCCTGCAAACCAAGGTTTTACTGTATAAGAATTGATATTATTATTTTTATTAAGGAAGGCTTTGTTTATTGTTTTAATTACAGACAACCATCCACAATTATTTTTCCCTGACAATACCCTTCTTCGTACTAATAAAATAAAAACGTGTAAACCTGCTTTATAAGTCATTCATTAAACAGATATTTACTGAGCACCTACATGCCAGGAACTGCATTAGGCATTAGATATTTAATATTTTTCAGATTTTATTATGAGGTGTTTGGAGCTCTCTGCTTAGTACTTTCTGGGGCTAAGTGCTTAGACGACACTGTCAACAACAATTTCTGAGAATATTTTCATTGTGGGAGACTCTCTTCCTCTTCTTCACTCAACCCCATTCCTTGCCTTTATCTGTGCAAACCAGCACTAAAGGGCCAAGCTTTTTCTTATAAGGCTTTAGAAAAATTATCTCTTGGATACAGATCCAAAATAAACAGTTCAAATAAGATATGCTTTGGGAAAATGTTAATAAACTTGCCTCAGGCAAATTATTTGAGTTTCCTTCATTTCTTCCATTTGGCAGAGATTTTACTTGGGATTAAAAAAAGAAGAAGAAATGAAGAAAAACGTCACTAGATTTTATAGACGAACACTTCTATTCTAAAGTGATGACTTTCTTCTAAAACCACTATTCAAGGTTGAGAATTGGGATGTCTTTAATTTAAATTTAAATTTAAATTATATAAATTAGGCAGGAAAAACAGTGAAATCACCAAAAAGCTTAGAGTCATTGGCATTGGACTAGATTCTCAGCATCTCCTCAGTGTACAGGTTCTTAGGGAGAGCCTTCCCTGTGAGGCTGTGTGCTAGGTGCTAGAGAAATGGTGACCACAAGAACAGGCACAATCCTTTCCCCATGGAGCTTGGTTTTGCAGGAAATATAAAATAATAGCTATGAGTGATCAAGTAAATTACCATAATAAATAAACAAATACCAGAAAATAAATTAAGCAGTTTTGGAATGTGATCATTCAATATGGCACCAACTTTGGGATTCTTTCTCAATACCTCAAAATCCTGTGTCTTACAATTTCTTTACCCCAAACTTTTGATGCCGATTTTCCCCCAATTCTAAGTTGTTGAAAAGAGAAAACAAGAAGTGTTGCCCTTATCTTTTTTAGCTGAAGATGAGAAAATTTAACTGCACCAATGTAGTGCTAGGAAGAACAAGAAAGGGAACACCATGATGGGTACACAGAGACACTAGAGGTGGCAGACATGACTGTTGTTTCTTTCAGTTCACTTGTCACCCTTTCTTCTTGTGAACAGCAAGGAAGGATTTTGCTAACTAGTATTGGCCTCAATCATTAACAATTTGGTGAGGTTCCAAAATCCACAGCCCCTAGAAATTTTCCTGGATCCCCTACTTGGAGAAGCACTGCAAGCAACTTACAGCACACTAAATCAGAAAGGTTGGCCTGGAAAACCATTTATGTAATTTCTCTGCCTTTGTTTTGGGGAATCTTCCAAAAGAAGTGTCTAGAGAATCAGATATAATTTTGAGCAGGGTATGCTAACGTGGCTTCAGCAATGATTTTACTTTTCTTGTAATTTTGCACTCAACATCATTTTTTCCAGTGGTGTGTCCCAAATGCTGTCCCAATTGACTGGCCATATTTTGCTCCGTTGTTTGCTATAGCAAAAAGTGCAGATATACAATTGCCTTCTTCAACCTGATGTTAATTTCAGTGAAATCTCCCAAGATGTATCCTCTCCCCTTTTCCCCTACTAAATTTACATGATTTCAAAGAGCCCATCCGTTTTTGATTATATTTTGAATAGGAAATAATAACTCTTTGCTATTTTAAAATAATCCAAGAGCCTTATTTTAGCTATGGATTTCTTCTTATTAACTAATCATCATAACTAGCAAACATATTTTTTTCTTTTTTCTTCCTTTCTCCAGCATAAATGTATGTTGCTTACACCACTTCAAGCCGGGAGATGGGGAGAGTCAGGGAATTGTCACACGATCCTACTCAGTTTAATCACATACTGCCTCCAGCTACTAACCATTAGCTGCTGGCTTCCCATTGCCAGTCACACCCTAAATGGAGTTTTAGGAGTGACTGCCTCAGTTCATACCACCAAGAGTGATACAACGCTGATGCGGAATCTAGGTCAAAGAAGGTGCCCACTTGTGAGTTAACCTTGCCCCTAACAACCAAGAACTGGATTCTAATTCCCACACACAAGGGACCTCTTGAGAATACCATTATCTGACTTCTATCTATTTTTCGGCTTGCTCAACTAACCATACTGAAGTTTCCACACTGCTCCATGGAATTTAAACCAATAGAGCAAGCAATATAAAACAAAGAATTAAACAGTTGTGTTACATTTTGTGTGGGTGTTTGGATTTGTGGCAGGGAAGGGAAATTTCAGTATTTTGATTTGATATTTTACACTTTTTTTTCCTTTTTAAAATTTCAATTGCAAGGAAATTGAGTCAAGGGAAGTAAAACAGCTCAAACAAAAAAGTGTGAGAACTTCTTTTTCAAGTATTTTGTTCTTATGATACTCATTTATATGCCATTTTTTTTTGTTTTTACACTCCACCCCCAAAAAAAACACGTTAAAATTGTGATGAATTTCTAGTTCAATTATTTAAATTCATTGTGAAATGACGTATGGGTTTTCTGTCATTTTCTCTTACAATCCTTGGTAAATTACCTGTGTTTCTTTCCATTGTACAAATTACTTTTTTTTTTAGTGGTCTCTTACTTGTAATACTTGTGGTAAACACAGAGTTTGACTGCTTCCCATTTGTTTGCTAACCACTTCTATTGTTTATTTTTTCTTATTCTAGAAATAAATTAATACCATCTGGAAGTTTTAAAAATCCATTATAAATCCAAAGACTTCCTTTGCTGGAAAGAGTGACCTTTCTTCTTTCAGAGTGATAGAAATACTGGGAGTTATTAGCTTTTTGAAAATTACATGAATTCTAAAGAATACAAAGGAAATAGAGTATTTCATATGTATTTTGTTGAATTAAGTGTTTCGTATTTTAAATCACATGTCACTTGATATTTATTAATCACCTACTGTATGCAAGATTCTATAACAACTGCTATGGGGTATAAAAAGGTGAACAAACCTAAATCTTACCCTAGAGTAGCTTTTCATTTAATAAGGAAGATAAAAAGCTGTAAATCAAAAGAAACTAATAGCCATGGGGAAGATCAGAGAAGTTAGGGGAAGAGGAAAATATTTCAACAGGGTATATCAGAGAGATTTCCTATATTAGGTGATCTGTGGGTTGAGTCTTAAAAATGTGGTAGAGGAAAGATCATACAGAGATGCATATACAGATATAGGAAAGATCATGTCAGACAGAAAGGCAACACAAGAAAAAGCATGGAAACAAATAAACATAGGTTGGATATTAGAAAAAGAGAGCTATTCGATTTAAGAAGGTAGTGCCTAAATCAAGATAAATTGCATATTGGAAACTATCTAAGAGAATTTGCCTCTTGTTGGGGTGGGGATGGGAAATGGAAAGGGTGGATGGACATGAAAGAATAGAAATAAAGTAACAGTAATCTATTCAGTATCATCATCCAAAGATTAGCGCTTTGCATAATCATGATGGCATAATTTTTATGTGGAAACTTTTTACTTGGAGTGGTTATTTTCATTAGTCAGATGTTTTGATTTAATCACATCATGAAATGTATCTAACATCTGTAAAATGGTGAAGGGTGGAAGCAAATTCTTAATATGATTCCTATAAATTTTAAGAAATACTTACATTATTAAACACCTAAAATTTTTCCACACTTTTATTTATTTACTTTTCAATAAGTTTAAATCCTTGAGGGGTGCACCATCATACAGATTCTGTGTCCAATGACCTTAGCAGGAAGATTGCTTCAGAATTTGGCAGGAACTATGCCTCTGTTTTCACTGGCACCTCTCCCCAGATTACTTTGATTTTGTTTGGTTGGCCACCAGGAGTCACTGTGTTGTCCTTTGTGTGCCTAAGAACATTTCTTGTCCAAATAGAATTCAGTTTTATCTCAGGGATAAGTGCCTTCAATTTAAGAAGAGCTATGTGCACCCTCTGGTTCTGGAGACTCCACTTAAGCCATCAAAAATGGTCTTGGACCATACTCTTGCAACCATACTTTCATTTTAGAAATCCTGTTCCCAGCAGGCTTCCATAGGCCCCAAAATGGCAGGAAGAGAATGCCTAATATTTTAAATACTCCATTCCAATCCCATAAATTTTTTTCACATTTCCCAATACCTATTATGTTCAAGGGACTGTGCTTGCTGTTGTGTACGATTTTAAAAAGAAGATGGGGTAATAAATAAGAATGACCTATATGTAGGAATAAAATAAATACATAAATAAATGTAAATATAAAGCAAAGCTATTAAAATAGTGTTGCCACATGAAAGCTAAGATTCCAGAGGGCTGAACTTGGATCCTTGAAAACAAAAGGAGCCCATTTGCCATAGCTCCCTCCCACCAAGAATTTAATGTTGGTATTATTTCATAGAACAATAACATACCTAAATACAGAACTTTTTAAAACTTGATTTAAGGCACAGTCAAAAATAAAGTCTTTAGACAATTAAAACAGGATATTTTTTACATGAACACTATAACCTGAAGACAGGTTAGCTGTATAAAGTAATAGTCACAAAGTTAAACAGAGAAAGGCCACATTTTCGTTTATTTTGGGAGAGGGAGGTCAATGGCTTAAAATTTCTGTGTCCTAAAGAAGAATTATATGGATTAAAAGATCCTAAATCTGGGCCCCCTCTCCCCCAGTGAATATCTGAATATAAAAATATTGATAAGAATTAAAGTTAGTCTGCATTTGGAGCATGCAAATCCAACAAGTTCAGCTTTGGCCTATCTAATGCTTCTATCTGTAGATCGTGATTTGGGCCTCCTTTTTTTTATCTGTAGACGGAATTGGCTACGTTTAAAAAGCTATTGCAGCTGTGTTGGATATTGCTGAAAATTCCTAAGTATGACTCAAATGACAAATTATATTTGATATAGAGTCTAGTGGGATTTGCAGAGAAGAGCTTCAATCCTGAGAATGATTAAGTTAACTGAAGACCCAACAGGGAACTCCTAAACTACAAGATGTTGCATCCAAGCCTCTGTCACCTTTGTGGCAAAATTTATAAAGTAATCACACTGTTCTGGATGAGTCAGTGTGTTAGGTAATGAGATGAATTTCAGTTTTCTATGAATTTTCAAATATAGTTACCATAATAATTATGATGGCAAATGAGTCATCACTGAAACACAAGTATATAAAGACTTCATTCAAGAGGACATATTGACAATGCTTCAGAAACTTTCACATGAATTAAAATATGTATATTAAGGCAATTTCCAGGAAATTGCACTTGCTCAAATTTTTGTCAATCCTTAAAAGTGTGTATGCATATATATGTATATATATACACACATATACATATACATATATATACATATATACATATATATATATATATATAAACATACACACAGACACACATGTAAACACACTCAGACACACGTGTGAATTTCCTGCATGTCCTAAAATTGGACCCCATCATTCAGTGTAATGGGGTTATACTGAATATAGTATACAATATTTATTCAAAAACTTTTAAATTATAGCAATGCTGGAAATTACATAAAATTACATAAAAGTTAATAACAAGCCAGAAATCAGAAGAATAGCAATTTTTAGATTGGCTATTAACTCTCCAGCTTCATTCTTTCTCTTCTTTCCAAACTTTTACAATCCTCCATTAGAAAACATACAAAATTAAGTGCCAAATTTGTGTTCACCCAATTCTTAAATTGCATAAAAATATCTTTACCACAATCAGTGACTAATCCAAGTGGAAAACATTTGAAAAAAAAATTGGAAAGTGTGCTATTTAATTCCAATCCCAATGAGTAATTTTGAGAGTCGTGTAACCTCTTTGAACTTGGGATGATTTTCAGTAGAAAAACATAAGGATAGAAATGCAGAACCTCAGTCAGACCAGCAAAGGATATAAAAAGAATAGATTTGAATAAAGCTATTTAGTGTTTCCAAAATGAGCGTGTGGTAGCACACTTCATTTTACTAAATGGCAAGGAAATCGGAGTCTTGTCCAAAAGTAAAACTTCAAGGCTAGAGAGAACAGGTTATCAATATAGTTCAATGGGAACAAGAATAAGAAGACAAATAATTCTACCTTGTGCACTAAGAAGAAATTAAAGAAAGGAATCTCAAAGAATTAGTCTTAGTAAATCACTCAAATATTTGTCTGTCATGTGCCCTACCAATGTCATTGCTTCAATCTTGGATTTATCTATGGTTAGATATGCTCAAGTTCTTTATCTACAACATGACATTTTTTTTTAACATTTATTTATTTTTGAGAGAGAGAGAGAGAGAGAGACACAGAGACAGCATGCGAGTGGGGGAGGGCAGAGAGAGAGGGAGACACAGAATCCAAAGCAGATTCCAGGCTCTGAGCTGTCATCACAGAGCCCAACACGGGGCTCAAACTCATGAACAGTGAGATCTTGACCTGAGACGAAGTTGGACGCCAACCGACTGAGCCACCCAGGCGCCCCATGACATGACATTTTTCAACCATATTTCTAGCTCAACTACACACATAGTGTGTATTTGTCCAAAATTTTTTTAAAGGGAACATAACTCTCCAAATGTGTTTTCACACATGTAAACTAAATGAACTGATCCATCTCTCCATAAATAGCAAATAAAATCTGCATTGTGTTTTACAACTGGATTACAAATTATCCTATCGTAGGGTGCAATTCTGCTATGGATTTGGTATGTTTTTAAGTCAATCCCATCATAGATACATTTTAAAGGACCTTACAGTGATTTGAAAGCACATAGAAAATGTCCATAAAAATCATGTATCTCCTTGGCTTAGAAAAGAAAATCACACAATGAAGCAGTACAAGTAGGAGACAGAGTTCTCCTCCATGTGTTTCTCATGATGGAGATAATTGATTTTCTTATTGCAATTGTAGAGAGCACTGCTGACATTCACTGGTCTACTGAGTTCATCACAGCTGTGTTGATGCATCTCTCCCAGGCTGCCTTTTCCACTGAACTGGAAAAGATTTGAATTTTTGGTTGATAATTTGCCACACCCTCGTTTTGCCTCATCTTTCCAGTCTCTTTGTTAAAGGAGAGCCACATTAATCAGTGCTTTGAAGGGTACAGGTGTTTAGATTTGTGTTAAAGCTCCAAATGTAATCCAGAGAACAAAATGACATGTCTGTGTGAGCTGGTTAATATCAGTGGATCCAGGGATGTATGGAAAAGAATGATAAAATACAATAGAAAGGGTACATATAATACCTGAAATAAAGCATAAAAAGCATTATTTAAAAAAATAATATAATTTTTCACAATGATTTTAATGAAGAAATTAAACAAATTTCAACTTTTATTGACCAAAGCAATAAGATAATAAATATAGATACATGAATTTTTTTTCTGCAAGTGTCAGGGGCACCTAGAGAAAGATGAATCACATTTCTGGCTTAGTTTGAATGCAAGGTCTTTTTTGTTCTGTTTTGTTTTTATTTTTTAAGTATAGGGTGAAGGTTATTGGAAGACACGAAGATGTATGTAATAGTCTTTTCCCCAACATCTTCACAGTGATCCAGTAAAACAACTTATTTTTTTTTCCCCTGTTTACTTTTTTTTTTCCCTCAAGTGGTGATTCTCCAATCTAAAATCAGAAGGCTCACAAGAGATTGGTCCAACCGGTTCTCTTTTCCTGTCATCAGATTATGTCATCTACACTGGGACATCTCTGTGCTTTTTGTAACTGGGCCTGGGATTCAAGCCTACCACTCTCCATCCTTACAGAATAGATATATACCTGGGAATATACATATAGCATGTAAATTGAATAAAAATTGGGCAACATGAATCGAGAGAAAGAAAGAGATGAAGGCAAGTTTAAAGAAGGACAGTTTTGAGCTGGGTCGTAGAGAAGTGACTTCCATGAATTGGTGTGAGATGGAGAGAATTTTCTGGGCACATGCACACATGGAAATGGCCACAGTTGAGTTAACATGGAAAAAATAAAATAAATACAGAGGACCGTGACTAGAGTTGAAGAACCAAGATAGAATATACAGGTGACCGGCGATTAAGGTGTAAATAAATGTCCTCCTTACTAAAAATATCTGGATACTGCAGACATGCATGTTTTTCTGGCAAAGATTTATCAAAGACTTGCAGATGGTATTTACACACCTCTTTCAAATATGACCCAGAAATTACTCTTTAGATCCAGAACTGCATTGACAAGCTATGTTAATGTGGCCTGGAAATTGTACGTATGAACATCTAAATTTAGAAACTTATGCCCATCTAGATAAAATGAGAACTTCTACTGGTACTCTTTTGATATTCCATGAGATAAGCCCTTTCCCTTCCTTTTTCTTACAAAGTCAAATCATGAAAAAGCTAAGTGTTTCTCTAGAAAACTCTGTTCTGGCTTTCACAAGCAGCATGAAAATTTGAAATCTCACCAGAAATCACTCTTTGGCTTGCCAGAGACATTTGTGAGAAATAGAAACAGCTATTGGTAAGTATCTAACTTTTAAGATGCCACGCAGACATAGCTCAGATACTTAGTCTTTTGACATTCGCCTGACACTGAACTTCTAGGACCCAGAGTGGGTGGATGAGAAGGGACAAACAGAGGCTTTTCTTCCAGTTAATCTCTTACAGTTCCCTATTTAAATTGAATGAGGGTGGATTCTGGCAAAACCCCACTATAAAAAACTTCTAGGAAGATAAGATTTGCAAATTAGCCATGCCCAAGAAAAGGGCATCAAGCAATTTCTCAAAATCAACCAGTTGTTAATGTTGTCAGGGGAAATGAAAAATATATACATTTAATTCTTTCACCAAAACACAGGGCAGAGCATGTGGACATACATTCTTAAGTCATACAAACATATATGTATATGAATAAAATACGTAGCAAACTTGTACACAAACCGATGCACACAAACTCCAGATGTATTCTTTTTCTTACTTTGTGGGTTGTGTCTTCTATAAGGGGAAAAAGACATATTAATCACTTCTTTTACTGCTAAGGGGATGGGTGCTGCTCTCATATTTCAGAAAGGGGCTGGAAAGTGAGGGAAGCCAAACTTTTTCCTATTTAAGGCCAAAGCAAAGGAATCTCAGTGGCTGAGTTTTATGACGGGCCCGGTGCTGAAGGGCAGGGAACATCTGATGGTGCTACTTTGAACTGCTTTTCTTTTCTCCTTTTTGCACAAAGAGTCTCATGTCTGATATTTAGACATGACGAGCTTTGTGCAAAAGGGGACCTGGTTACTTCTTGCTCTGCTTCATCCCACTGTTATTTTGGCACAACAGCAGGAAGGTGAGTAGGTACTGCTTTCAAGAAACTTCATGCGGTTTTTGTCTTTACTTCTCCGTACAAACACGTATAAAGGGGAAATTAATCTCCGAGAAGTTAATTGCCTCCGTAAGCTCCCAATTGGGGAATGTAGAACGGACTGTGATGGTGCTTTTTTAGACTTGCTTAGAAAGAATGTTGTCATTTTTGTATTTAAAAGTTTTCTGGTTGTCTAAGATAAAGATGTTCTGGTACTAACTCATTTTCATGTCAGCGGCACTGGAAACTTTTTAAATGGCTTTAAAAAAAGTGCCCCTCCTGGATTGTTAACATCTTGGAATGCTTCCTTAGGCAGTCTGGAAGTTATTGGTCTCTTGTAACACTTTTACACTCTTTTGTATGCTGGATTCTTTGTAAGGATAGACTACTGAGCATTGTTTTCTCAATAAGATAATGCATTTTAAGGACAGCATGCATTCAGAATAATTTAAAGGAAAATAGGCACTATTAAAGTTATTGAATATATTTCTGTAAAATGGCAACAAGTGAGTATCTTCAGTGTTCTTTAAATGGACTCAAATGGCTAAAAATGTTTCATCATTCCTATATTTATTCTGTTTCAAGCACTTACACGGTCGATTAATACATGTTTTCTAATAATTTATTGCTAAGGGTCTGGTGTTTTCCACACGTCCTACATTTTAACTGCATTTGCATTAATGAAGAGAATATTTTAAAAAATGTTTTCAAAAAAATGTTTTCAACAGGAATGTTTGACTTTTCTGCAAACAAGGTAAAAAGATACTGGTACTGTTTGACTTCAAAAAGTTGATTTGTTTTATTTTCTAACAACTGCAAACAATGGTTTTTCTGCTCTAATCCCCCCCAAATCACATTTGTTTTCATTATTTGTGTGAAAATATTTCTTTCAATTCATGTTTCTCATAGTCATGAAAATACTGGACGCATTGGGATACAAACTTCCACAGAAATAAATATTTAAATGCTAAATTTAAAGATGTTAGAAGAAATTATTACACATCAATTTCTGTTTGCACGTAATCAAAAGGATTAGTATTTCAATCTAGTTTCTGCAAACATGTGTCTGAAAATAGTTTTTGTGTTTAATTTCAAATCTTTGATGTCCTTGAAAGTCATATATAAGTGGGGGAGGGGGCCGGGGTGGGGGTGGGGGGACACCCAATGACATCTCTTCAGTTACAATCAGCCTGTGGCCACGAAAGAAAAGAAAAATCCATATTGCTTGTTCCTCTCATTTCCTCTCCCCCTTATTCCTCTTTTCCCTTTCTGTCCCCTCCTTCTTCATCTCCCTACCCCTTTGGCTCTTTTTCACCTCCTCCCCCTTTTCATTCCTTCACTAGTCACCCCCCTTTCCTAGGCAAGCCCATGTTTCCTCATCTCTCCTCCCTCTCTTCCTCTAGCACTTCCTCCCTGGTCCCCATGTGTCCTCCCTGTGCCTCCATCTCTCCTGTTTCTTCTTTCCTCTTGCCCCCTCCCACCGTCTTTCCCTAGGACTCTAAGTCCTCCTTCCTTCCTCATTCCTCTCTCCTACTCCTTCCCCCTTTGTCCCTCCCAGAACCTGCTTCAGCTCCTAGTCCTTGGTGAGGGTACCAAATGCCTACTGCCATATCCCTAGCTCAATAAAGACATTTACCTCTTTTAAAGCTCTTAAGTTCTCCTGATTTGGGGGGGGGGGGGGTAGGTAAAAATCACAGAGTTGCCATTTATTGGAAAGACTAACAAACCTTTGGTGTTTAGTTCAAAAGACTGACAAAATATTTGCAGTTGCCCGGTAATGACAATCTTATATCAGCACTATGGCTGTTTTTCTTCTCCATCCAACTTTAGAGGGAAAATAAGTGTTTAATACCTTTGTTATCTCTACATCACACAAGTTCTTTGCATTTTTCCTTTTCTCTTTAGCTACAGAAAACAACAAATTGTTATGAAATTTGCCATTACATTTGTGTGCTTTTAAGCTCAAAAGAAGTTGAGAGGGATTTTGGTCAGCTTACGATTTTTGTTTGTCATGAAAAAAAATTTAAGTATTTTAAGATAGTAAGTACTTTTTGCATTCCCTATAAATTTAACAAGAAAATTCTGCTGGTAGATTAGCTTTGGGACGGTACAGATGGTGGCTGAATATACAGCAGGCTGAGAACAGAAAAATACAGTTCTGGGTTATAGGTTTCTTATATCTGCTCTGAGAATTTCAGAGACAAGTAGCCCAACCCGAAAGAATACTAACTTCTAGTCCACTCACAAACGTTTTCTGGAGCATAAAACATGTCCCTCCCAAAGAATTTTGGTCCCTTTACAAATTTATAAAGTTCTATTTAATTCATGTATTTTATTCCACCAATGGAGAAATGTGGTCTGTTTTATATTTCCTGTAGTTTATAAACATGCCAAATTTGTAGCACAAAGACTCGCCACCTAGTGGCTGACAGTGTTACCATTTACACAACCAATGCCAACATAAATGTTACACAGCTGGATTCCATATTTTAGAATGAGATTTAAAAATATTACATGTGCGAATTTTAAATATGAAACATTACTTTCCTAAGGAAATAGTGTATCACTGATAAAATATTGCCAAACACACATACACACAAACACATGGTAGCAATAGTCAAAGACTGGAAATGAGCTTGAATGTCATGGCCATTTTCAAAATTCCACATGTAACTATTCCACATATAACATATAACTATTTTTTAATATTTGTCAAGTTTTTTATGTAGTCCTTATTTTACATAAGTATTTTAGTCACTTATTAGATGGATAAATTAATAGATATTATTAAGTAATATTGCTTCTTTAGGGTAAGGAGATAAACTTTATTTTAATTAAAAATGTTCTAATGATTGAACTTATATTTTGCTATCCTGATAATTCCACTGTGATAATGAACTGTGGGACTTTAATTATTTTAGGATTACAAAATAAATGGACTTAAGAGAACCAGTTCCTCATTACAGGTTATGAGAGTCTATTTTCCATTATGCTTAAGGAGAGAATTTGTAACCCATAAAGTAGCAATCAAGTTTTCTGGTTGGTGCTGCTCCCCAAATTAAACCTATATAATAAATAAAATATGGCATAAAATCACAAGAAACACTTCTCCCTTTAAGAGAAGAGAAAGCATAACTGCTCATGCATTTCAGGGTCAGTAAATCTCACATGAATTTACTGCTTTAGTTGAGATTATACAACTAGGAAATGACAGGGTTAAGACTAGGACCAAAACTCTGATAAATCTTAGGCAATTAGAGAACACAAAACATACATTAATTCTAGAGCATCTGACTTTGCTCATTCTTGTAACTGTTTGCCATTGAAAAGGAATACTAAAAAATTGTATATTATCCTAGAAAATATATGAGATAATGCATTTCTAAAGGGGAAAAACAGTAGATTTTTCTCTATTTAACACTCAACGTTGAATTGGTAACCCTATTTTTAAACAAGAGAAGCAAAATCTCAGTTATGATTTAACCAGAAATTATCTTCCGTTCTGTAATAATATAAATTTTAAGTAAATAAAGTATTGATACAAAATGTTGTGTTTTTCATTCATGATACCTTGCATATTTTACCATCCACAGAGTATTCAACATCAGATGATCTAAAGACCTATGGGTAATTAGATATTCTGATTAAATTCTGGAATTAACTCAGTGTCATAAGCAGAAAGAGCAAAGCCACTGGAACAATTCTGGGAAAGAAGGAAATACTGTGATAATATGCCTAATTTAACTAATTTAGGTTCCTGGTTTGATGTCTTACCTACAGGCTTATATTAAAAGGTTAAGAACTGTTGGCTCCAGGAGTTTTCCAGGAGTAGAGTTGAGACAAAATAAAAGAAAAAGCCCCTGTTTTACACCTACAGAGTCACTTGCCAGACCTTGAGTAGTCACTCAGAGAAGAGTGCCATCTACTGAAACCTCATGGTTTTCATTGCCGGTGACTGGTGCAGAGTTCCAAAGGTTTTGTAGCCCAGTCTTTTATTTTGTAACATCAAATGATATCACCGCCTTGAAGTCATTAAAGTGGATTGCTTAAGAGTTAAAGTTTTAAAGATGAAAGATGTTATTGCCTTTGCTGGACATGGAGAACATTTGTAAGGTTTCCAGGTCTGCAATAACCTTCTGGAAACGTCTCAGTGGACTGTTTCTTGTAAAACAGTCTTCCCTGGAAAAAAGCTCAGTCCCATTGTTTTCCACACTCAAAAAAAAAAAAAAAAAAAAAAAAAAAGAAGAAGAAGAAGAAGAAGAAGGAGAGGGAGGTGTAGTGTAAAAAAAAATCCAGAGTTTTCAAAGGGGAAACTGCCTGTTTCATATCAAAATGACAACGGAAAAAATGAGATAGCTACTCTTACACAAATCATTTGTTAACTGCAGTTTGAGGAGTTACATGAACCACTAGAATGTCTGTCTGTGTCTAATGAAAACACAGCAGAAGTGGATTCCTTTCAGATTAACTAATAAAACCCTTGTATTTTCCATGGCTGAGGTCAAGAACTGCCATTTAAAATGTAAATTAATGAACCAAATGAAAAGTTCAAAGAAGAAGGCAAAAGTTAAAATGCCCAAAAGATCTAAAAATCAAAGACAAAGGATCCAGAACCTATTAAAAGTTAAATTTGCTTTAAAAACTTGCATTGAGAAATTCCTGTTTCAGTGAAATGGCATTTATTTTTCTGAAACTATGCTTTCTATCGTATTTGGTGTGGAGGATAACAAACAGGGAATGTGTTTCTCAAAATTAATTAAAATCAGAGGAACATTCTTTGGAGCTGCAGAGTATGTTCATTATGTTTAAGCTTAGAAGGGAAGCTCTAATGAAGTTAGGAGTTCATCAATATGAAACATTTAGAAAAAATAGATTTTCAGAATCATTATCTTAGTGAGACACCCTAATTATGATTTTTTTTTTTTTTTTTTTGCATTGGATACTTCAACCTTATCTGTTTGTGGCTTTTGCTGTGAGGATAAGGCTTCTCCGTATACAGTAAAACGTATGCTGGGTTTCCCAATCACACGTTAATCGTGTTGGTGGTCTGCATGTCATTAGGGTGGCCTTGGAGATATATCTCTTTTTCCTAAGGTCAGGAGAAAATAAACATCAGAATTGAACTCCAGATGCTATCTTCTTGTTTTGAGACCAGATAGAAAAATATTCTGCAGAAGAATGTTATCCCTTAAAAAAAAGAAAAACAAAAGCAAAACACTGTCTTGTTAGACTCTGCTTTTAAGCTTGCAGGGCTTAGAAACCATAATGGGACAGGGTTTGGAAGTTGCCCTTGAAATTGCAGGAAGAGCATACAATGCAAGAGTTAAGAGTATCAAATTTAGAGATAGCTTTTCCAGGTTCAACTCTTAGCTTTGCTTCTACCATGTAACCTGGGAAAATCACTCAGCTTCTCTGGGTCTCAGATCCCTTATCTGTAAAATGAAGATTATAACAGCACTCAGCCATAGGGTCTTGGGAAGATTAAGTAAAATAGATGTGCAAAGCACTCAAAACAGTGTCAGTGACATAGGCACAACTATACCCGCGCTGCCTAGTATTAGTTTTACTAGTAGTGCAAAATAAAATTACTGTAAGGAATTAAAGCACTTAGTGACTTAGTGATAAGTAAAGGAAGATATAAAATCTTGGTGATGAGATGCAAAATTTGAAGATGTTTGCCAACTGTAATAAAATAAGTAGAATATATTTTCTTCAGTATTGCTATAATTTGTCACTAATCAGTTTATATTATAATGAGATTGCTGATTGTTAGATACTTTTAATTCTAATTCTCTAATTATTTTTATTTTTCACAGGACAAAGTGTTAATCACCTTAAAGGAAATTTCTAATGGGAGACATAAAAACTCATATATCTATAAAGAATAAAACAAGGAAACATCTAGAAATGATGATTCATAAAGCTTTTTGTTTTGTGGTTTTTCTGATGGGGACAAGAATAATCAGGATACGGGGCGCCTGGGTGGCTCAGTCGGTTAAGCGTCCGACTTCGGCTCAGGTCATGATCTCACGGTCCATGAGTTCGAGCCCCGCATCGGGCTCTGTGCTGACAGCTCAGAGCCTGGAGCCTGTTTCAGATTCTGTGTCTCCCTCTCTCTCTGCCCCTCCCCTGTTCATGCTCTGTCTTTCTCTGTCTCAAAAATAAAATAAACGTTAAAAAAAAAAAAATTAAAAAAAAAAAAAAGAATAATCAGGATCCACCTTGGCCATGTAAAACAACATTTTGAAATTGAAGTTACCCACCTATATAGGTGTATAGATATTTCCTTGAAGATCTTTTTGTTAACTCATCTAACATATTTTAAAATATTTTGGTAGATGTAAGCAGCAGAAACATATTTAATAAAAATGTGTGCTTTCCAAAAAGTATCATTTAATAACAAAACATATTTCAGTTGGAAACTATATAAACTTTATATATTCACACCATATTCAACTTTCTCAAGTAACAGGGAAATAATGTTATGATAATTTGCATATCACATCTGCTATTTTTAATTTTCAGATTAAAGAACACCTTTTCACAGAAAAGAATTCAGTAAGAAGAGAAGACAAAAAAAATGAAATCTATCATTCAGGCTAAATTAACAATTTGATTGGATGCTTTGGGACATATTACTTTTACTCCAAAAGTGGAATTAAGACAAACATAGTTTACATTATTTTTTTAGTTACAACAATAAAACTCTAGCAAATCATCATAAATTAATGTTTACAGAGTGGAAGCAAATACAATAAAAAGGAAAGTGTTACACATATCTAAAAATATTAGATTATGTTACTTGATTTTTTTTCCTCTGGAGTTTTGAAACAGAGAGCTAAGCAATAAAAGAAGCTAAGAGTGGATTATGTCATTTACTAACTTCATTTTGTTTTATAATTTTGATCCCAATAAGGAGATGGCTTAGTCTAATGCATTGCGTGTGTGGCCACAAATAAATTTATTTGAAGACTGTGCTTTGTAATAAGGAACAGAAACATCAAGTGACATGAGAGGTGGAGTTTAAAATTAATTACATATTGAAACAGGGAGACTTAGTTCAAGTAATAATAATAAAGGAAGTAACTGGAAAATCTATTACTTGTTCAGTAGAAAAATGAGATTATTTGTCTTTGATTTACCGCTTTAAATTTCTGAATCCCATTTTCTAAATGCTGCAAGTGACAAACTAGAATATTTTATTCCTCTTGAAAACAAAACATTCTTTTTCCTGACTCTCCCATACTTTTCCCACATACAATTAGACAAAGGTACTAACATTGAGGGCCTTGAGACATCTGTGTAAGAGGTTTAGCTTCTGGGAGAACATATTGCCAACCATATTTTGTCATGCACGGAACAAGAAATTAGGGGAAACTGCACAAAAGTCTCCATTCTTTCAACAAAGGTGATTGAGCTAGAGCAACAGAGAAAGGTCTTTCAACCACGTTTCTATAGAAACTGACTTCAGGAGAGCCAAATTTCTTTTAAACAGATGTGAAATAAGTTATGGCAATAAACAAATTGCATTAATTCTTATTTTTCAAACATCCCAACTTTCTTCTTTTTCCTTAGAACAATATCACTTATAAAAAAAAAAGAGATGTACAGTAAGGTAACTCAACCTTTATATTGAGACCTCTGTGTTTTAAAAAGCATAATAAGCATAGTTTCTAATAAAATTTGGAAAAAAGAGGCAAAGTAATAATTTTCATTTAGATAGCATTGGGTTTAACCCAATTCTATCAAATTCACATATAAAATTTTAAGAAGTCAATATTGTGCTTACTTGATAGTTTACAGAGCAAAAGGAAAACACTGTATTTTTAGTGATGTGATGATACTTTCTTTCAACGAGATATAAACATGGGAGGATGAATATACAGGGAAAATTTACGTTAATTTTAGGGCAGATTAAGAACATAAGAAAAGATATTCAAAATATGAGATGCTTGACTCTCACTTTAACTGTTATCATTTGTGTTTAATAAATCATTAGTATTCAATATCTATGTTTTGTAACATAGGTCCTGTGTTACATGTAGAAAGATATTCCTCATCCAAAGACTTGAAAGAATCATTTGAATAAATTAGTAGTATTCTTTTTTTTCTCCCCCACAGTTTTATTGAAGTATTATTGACAAATAAAATTGTATGTATTTAAAGTGTACAACATGAAGATTTGATAAAAATATACACTGTGAAAAATTACCACAATCGAGTTAACTGATAGTCACCCACATAGTTACCTTTTTTTGTGTGTTGGGTGTAAACGCTTAAAATCTACTCTCTTAGGAAATTTCGAGTATACAATACACTATTATTACCTGTAGTCAACATAGTGTTGTACACTATGTGGCATTTTCAAGAAGGCTGGGGAGCCTGAAGTCCACATTATTAAAAGGGAAATCTTGAGCTAAAACTAATCTTTTGGGATGTGACATGTAATGTTAATTTATAGAAAGTTTTAAAATGATTCATGTGAAGAATGAGAAGCCAATGCTAAAACCGAAGAATGCATTTCATGCAATTTTGCTAAACAATCTTCCATCTCATTAAAACATTCAGACTTTTTCTGAAAAATAGTGAACTTAGTCCCTAAATATAAAATGTCAGTTCCACTTAGAGAAAAATGAGTTTGATACCTCTATCCTTTAATATTATTATTGTTCACAATAATATGAAAAGGATTATGCTTTTCTGAAGCATATCTTTCATAACACCATTTAAATAGACCCACTTCATTTGCATTAGGTAAGCATTTTGGCATTCAGCTTTTATGCTCACTAAGTAGAAAAGAATGTTCCTCCAAAAGCTTAGACAATATTTCTTTCCAATATTCTCAAATATCTGCTTCAAACATGGAGGAAGAACTAGAATAACTTTTTAAAATAAACAGATTCTTGCCTTCTTAAAATTGCAATTAAACAAACGTGCTTTCTTTTATTAGCTGTAGACCACGTTGGGTAATTGTAACACATTGAGAACAGACTTCTACACTTCCTAAATTGAGCAAGGATATTGCACAAGATCATGAAAGTTGTATCTGCACACAAAAATGGAAAGGAGGAATGGAGGCAATTTCAGTATGCTATAGAATCTATAGGTTCTGCGAGTACCATTTTTTGTGCGTGAACTTTTGCTAAATCAGCTAAGCCTCTGAGCCCAAAGTATTTAGCATGAACCTAAATCAATATTACTTCAGATATGAGAGGATGTAGAAGTGGGAACTTATCAAGGTGATCTTCATGGCTGTATGCAATATCCAGATGGAAAAACTTCAGCAGCCCCTCAAAGGTCTCTGGGCCACAAGGCAGCAAAAAATATGGTTGTTAAACCACTTGCTTCCTCCCAAGCAAGCCTCTTTCAGCAGACATTTTTAAGATCTTGGCTCTCAGAAAATAAAATTTCACTGTTTTACAAAAATATAAATCCTGAACAGTACATCATTTGTTGTTTGTAAAAATTTTTGCAGATGTTTAGAAACTTCTTATTTACTCAAGTACTGGCAAGCTATCACAGTAATCCTCAAGAACTAAAGTTGTATTTAACCACAATCCACAGCTAATGCTTTAAGAATTGAGAGCAGGTTTTGTTTTGGCAATCCCTGAGCTGATTCATTGTTAATGGCTGCTGAAATGTGAGTACCTTACATATAATTAGGAAACAAGTTTAAAACTTTGGTTGAAGCAAATTTTTGACCATGTTAAGCCACAAATACACATGGTCATGATTCATATGTTTCCCTATTATTCTTACTCATTCCTTGCCCATATTTATCTTTTAAAAACACTATTTATTTTTAGTGATTTGGAAATCTCTTTACATTCATATGGGGTATACGATATATTATGTCAGATCATCTTGACCTACTAATGCCCAATGGAGTGGCAGTGATAGTCAATACATACAATAAGCTTTGCTAGAGCTTTCTCAGGAATCTGGAAGAGTGTTGTGCAGCCAGGAGTATCTGTTTTCCCATGAATTTCCTAATTAGCTTAATAAAATCCAGAAAGTTTTCAGAGTTAGTGACAAAATCATCATTATAGTTTAATACTCTTATCTACTGTTAAAGCAAAGGATAGTGATGGCTAGAAAGGCTTGTTTTCAATCACACAAGGAATAAATAAATGTTTAAGTGCTTGGTGTGATTTCCATTGGTATTAAATTCTTAACTCTAATTGAAATTGAAACACTTATTGGCCTTAAGGAAAATTTACTGTGATTCACCATTTTGAAATTAATAAGCAGATTTGGTATTTTAAGCAATCTCTTACCAGTTAGCAAATTATGTAGAGAGAATGTGATGCTCTTGGCAATTTAATGTGTGGATTTTTGGGGGTTTTTTTGTTTTGTTTTTTTGTGGTTTTTTTTTTTTTTGCAAAGGCATGCTTATAAGAACATATAAGTTAGTTTACTAAAAGGAAGAAATCCTTTGTTTCAAACTCTCTCCACTTTGGTTATTGGAAAATCATGATAGCATAACAAAAATCATATTTCAGCAAAACATAAGATAACAACACACCACCTAACTTATTTTCCAGCTGTTGATGGAGGATGCTCCCATCTTGGTCAGTCCTATGCGGATAGAGATGTCTGGAAGCCAGAACCTTGCCAAATATGCGTCTGTGACTCAGGATCTGTTCTCTGCGATGACATAATATGTGACGAACAAGAACTAGACTGTCCCAACCCAGAGATCCCTTTTGGAGAATGTTGTGCTGTTTGCCCACAGCCTCCAACAGCTGTGAGTTTACCAAAAATCTGTACATCTTCAAGATTCGTGTTTTAATACATGAATAGTTCCTATATCATAGGAACCTGAAAGGAAAAGAAAGTAATGTCTGCCAAATAATCATGTTGGTATTACAAGTAAAAGGTGAACATTCTGGCTTAAAACTAGGGACTGGATGTGATTGGGATAAGAAATAAATATGCAAATTGGGGCACACTTCGTGGGAAAGATGTTCTTATGTCTTATTTAATATGTATCTTTTCCATTTATTAGCCTCCTCGCCCTCCTAATGGTCATGGACCTCAAGGCCCTAAGGGAGATCCAGTAAGTAAACATTCTTCAGGGGATTGAAATGAGTTCCTTAAGTAGTTTGCTTTTTTTTCTTCTTCTTCTTCTAACAGCTTTTTCATATTTGAGCCTTCATCATTCAGATATTTCCTTTACTACCATATATTTAAATGACACAAAAGAAGGCAAACAGAGAATCCATAATTGTACATGTGAATATTTAAGTTTCCCAAACTTTAATAATGTCTTTATCCCCAATATCAGTTTGAAAAATAAAATATATGTCAATATACAAAGAAATAAATCATACTGAAATTATTCACATGATTTAGATAAAAGTGTATGAATCCGCAAGAAAATATGTATCACGTATATTGATTCCTCATCTTATAAAGTAGAGAAGCTACAATTCGATAATGATTCTGAATCACTAGAATTTTGCACTGTTTTATGAGTTTTTGTCTCTGATTCTTTTAGGGCCCTCCTGGTATTCCTGGGAGAAATGGTGATCCTGGTATTCCAGGACAGCCAGGTTCCCCTGGTTCTCCTGGCCCCCCTGGAATCTGTGAATCATGCCCTACTGGTCCTCAGGTAATAAATTCCAGGACAAAAAGATCCTCCCCTCTTTCCCCCTTTAAAACTACCTACTTCACTTTCTTTTCTTTAGCCTATGTTACATCTCACTTTTGTGGATTCCTTATATCTATTCTCTGACTTTATGTATTCAACAAATCCTTATTTAGTGTTTATGAGTGAGGAGCAGTATTTTAAGTGCTTCATAGATTTTACTTTTCCTCATAATGTCAATGCTGCTGCTATTATCTTTGCAAAATTTCCCAACTTCTCAGCAGGCATATAATATATCACTATGGTTGTGAAGTGAGCCATTAACTCCCAAAATAATTAACCTAGAGTATTTAGGAATTGCTGCAACTGTGCCTTATTCTATTCATAACCTCAATGGTGAAGCCTCTGAAAGTTTGGACAAAAAGCAGTTGAAGAGCTGCAAACACTCCTTGTTGACTTCAACAGGATTATTCAAGCTTATGCAGCTACTCTTGCCAAGCCTTCAGAGCACATCCAGCTCCTCCTGAAAAACATGGCAACCAACTACCTCTGCATTTAAAACATCTAAAACAAATAAATAAGACAAGATTTCTGCTACATGGGGTTAGGAGAAATAAGAAACCACATACGCACAAATCACTCTGAGTGCAAAAAAAAAAATGCTGTACAAAAGTCAATTCAACAGAAAGCAAAGCATACCATCTAACTTATTCTTATCCTGGTACCAAACATAACCCATTTGTAGGCCTGGGATTCAAAACAAAATAATCTGCAAAGAAATCCAATAAGCACATGAGCTTTTCTATTATTCTTGTGCCTATTTTCTATGGGGATGTTTACTTGGGGAGTAAATTTGTTAGGCATACTAACCAGAAGCCAGGCAATGCAAATTTTACTTGCATCATTAAATGTTGGTAAAGCAATTTGACTTCTCCATTTTTTCTGCTCAAAATGAGAAGATCAGACTATATGATCTCAAGACTCTTTCAGCTTTCAAATAGTCTGTGATCCTATGTTTCTAATGCTGCAGATATCACTTAGAAATAATAATTTGAGTAAGACCATATAGAAACAAGTTATTTGGAATTAACATTGTATAGAATTAGTTGAAAGATTTGTGCATTACATAAGCAAGTATTTCTGTAGGGTATCTACTATCTGAAGCTACAGACAGACAGGATAAGCAAGATAATTAAATAATGCATACCACATCCTCTGGCATGCAGAAACTTTTTATCAGTGAATAATAGATGTTACATGCACCTCTTCTAAGTGCTTTTGGAAAGAACTATAATCTATATGTCAAAATGATCATATCTGTTCTCTTTGCTGCAGAACTACTCTCCCCAGTTTGAATCATACGATGTCAAGTCTGGAGTAGTAGGAGCAGGAATTGCAGGCTACCCCGGGCCAGCTGTATGTACAAATGTTTCTCAGCATTTTAGAGCATTATTAGCTTCCAGTTTGTTAATTCTTGAATGGTTGTTTTTCTAGTAATACATTATTATTGCATACTTGTACAAAATAGCTCATTTTCCATTAAGGCTGGGAATGCACATGGTAGGATTATCACAATCCTTCCATCCTCACTCATTTTTCCCTCACTCCCTTTCATCCCATGCCTGTTTTGCCACCCCTTCCTTCTTTACACAAGCACTCCTACCAGGGGCCCACCTGCCTTCATGATTAGGTCTCAGACTCATGTATTTCCTCATTTTAACCCAGTTTTGTTATTTTTCCCTTTCATTTTCCCTTTTGCTCCCTAAATTGTTCAGAATCTTCTTTTCATGAGCTTTCATCAGTTAAATGCTCCCTTCTAGATGACAATCCGAGTGATGAATTGTCCAAGATTACAATCTGCCTTACCTCAAACCCTAAAATCTAATACAAATATTTCCAGAATTTATTGAGCCTTAAGTTCTTCTATTACAAATGGTAGCTATTCACATTGAACCCGAATGGTTTCCCTGAATGTAAATGACCTAGAGTTTTAACAGAAGAAAATAGAAAAAATCACGAAACCTGGGCACCTTGACATGATGCATAGTGTCCCGGATAAATGACCCTTATCATAGAACAGGCTGTCAGGAAAAGCAACGTGGGGAAGATTATGGTTTTACTGCCAGTAACAGGTATGTAAGTGTAAATGAAACATGACACTGGATTTTCAGGGATTATGGAAGATGGCCCCCCGGATCATTAGACACCACGTTTGTGACTTCCAAAACTACAGAAGACAAAATTTTAACTAATAGATCCAAATGACCACTTTGGAAAGACCCTTAAATTTGATATAAGTTATAAAAAGAGAATTTTAAAGTTTTGAGGAACGTGAATTTTGTGTTTGGTTTTCAAAGCCAGAAGGAGACCTATTTTTTTTAAGTTTATTTACTTATTTATTATTGAGAGAAAGAGAGAGAGAGAGAGAGAGAGAGAGAACACAAGTGGGAGAGGGGCAGAAAGAGAAAGGGGGAGACAGAATCCAAAGTAGGCTCCAGGCTCTGAGCTGATAGCAGAGAGCCCAATGCAGGGTTTGAACTCACAAATCTTGAGATCATGACCTGAGCTGAAGTTGGATTCTTAACCAACTGAGCCGCCCAGACGCCCCAAGATGGAGAACTATATTAACAATATAAATACCTGGTCTTATTCAGCTACATTGAAATTATGAATTCATTTTTCAACCCTATATACAGTTTTTACTAAAAAACAAAAACTAAAAAGAAAACACTACTTATTAACATTCCAGAAAAGCGGTTACAAGAGAAAGTTTAATTACAGCCTGTAGTTTTATATCTTTAGTGTCAGTGTTTAGATACAGCATGCTACAAAACTGAAGGTTTTCTAGTTTAATCTGTATTCCTGAGTAATGATACATCGATTGGTTATAATTGTAATGTATCATTGTCCCATGTATGATGATTCTCAAATACACATCTAGACCTTCATTTCAACATAATTCAGTGACGTAGTTAAGAACTTCTGGGTTGATTTACATCATTATTTTTAGAAACTTGGATTTACAGTATGCAGATAAATATTTTTCCACAGGGAGTTGGGCTGGCAGGCAAAAAAAATGCTTCTTTCACCAGTACCAGTTTAATCTTAATATTGCAGAGACTCTGTTAGCATTTTGCATGGATTTTTCCAGATTTTGAATCCCCTTTTGGAAGGATTAGCAATAATTTTAGCAATGATTTTTATTGATTCTGTGGAAATTCCATTTAGAGTGATGTTTTTAGTGATATCTTTACTGTATACCTAATAAAATTAATCATATCCTTGAATAGTTACCATATAACAAGGTATGCTATTCTCATTGTTTTAAATGTATCGTTTCTAAACAGAGGCATCTCTTTGATGCCTGAATAAAGTGTATTTCAGATGCATTTATTTTATATTTATCCCTCAAATTTACATTCCAGGGTCCCCCTGGCCCTCCTGGTCCCCCTGGTACATCCGGTCATCCTGGCTCTCCAGTAAGTATAGCCATTAGTGGTGCTTTCTATTTTCATGCATATTATATAAATCAAGGTAACATGGATCTTGCTGTAATTTCACCATTCCAGCATGCATAGTCACAATTAAGTACAGATATCACATCCAAAAAACTATCATTTCTTCAAAGATGTTGGAATTTCATATTTAATTCCTTTCTACCAATAACTACGAGCAATTAAAACCTTTGTAAAATTAAGCCATAGGCTTTTCAAAGCCAGAAGGAGAATTATATGTTTTTTTTAAGTTTGTTTGTTTGTTTGTTTGTTTATTTTTGAGAGAGAGAGAGAGAGAGAGAGAGAGATTGAGAGAGAGAGAGAGAAAGCGCACAAGTGGGAAAGGGACAGAGAGAGAGAGAGAGGGAAACACAGAATCCAAAGTCATAGGCTTAATGTGCATGTGTTATGTCTCCAAGTTCAAAACAATTCAATTTCAATGGAATGGAGTGGATAGAATGGAATAAATATGCTTTATTCTAATCTGAAAAATTTTGGTTTCAGTATTTATAAAATGAAATAAAATTCACTGACTGCCTACATGAATCCTGATTTCACACTGTCTTCAAGATATAAATGTCTGGTATGAATATTACATTACTTTTAAAATATTTACACATTATTCTACTCATTAGGGTTCTCCAGGATACCAAGGTCCCCCTGGTGAACCTGGGCAAGCTGGTCCTGCAGTAAGTAACAATTATATCTACATTTAAGAAATTGACAATTCTACATAGAAACCAGCTTCATTTTCTGAAACATAATCACTATAATGTCCTATAATGTATAGATTGAATTTAAGCTCAAATTTTAAAATAATAACTGATATTTTCTTATGAGAGTTGAACTGGTTTCAAAGATCTTTTGGACTCATTTAATGGTTTAGATTTCTTAAGGATACTTGCTATTTATCTAGGAATTCCCTGGCTAATTAGCCACCACAATAGTTCCCCTCCTAGTGTGGATGCAAATCCTCTATCTCTTAAATATAGATTTAACTGTAGCCACTCAGTTCACCTTAATATCTACTCTTCTGACATATAATTTTCAAAACTTAATTTAAAAGAAATAAACACAATCTAATAGAGCCCTGCGAAAAACCATGCTGTGTAAACAAGCAAGTGAGGTGAAGTTAGTTTAATATTTCAAAATATTTGGAAATACCTAGATATCAAAAATTCAATCTCTTACAAAATGTAAAAGTGCACATTGGTGTATAAATACTTACATGTGATGTAAAATACAGGTATGTGATATTTTTAATTCCTATTAAAAATAAGTTCATTAGAGAGTAAAAACTTGATATAATATAGGTGTAATATTAACTCAATGTGTCATTATCATAATGAAAACTGTTGAGAGAATTTCCTAAAAGGAGGTTCCTTTGAGGAAAACATATAATATATAATCATAAATTGTAACAGAACAACCTACAGATATATTTGTATTTTATTTCCTTATTTTCAGGGCCCCCCAGGACCCCCTGGTGCTATAGGCCCATCTGGTCCTGCTGGAAAAGATGTAAGTTTTTAAAGATTGAATGGGGATATGGCAAAATTCAAGTTGGCATATCGTAAGTGGCATATGGTGTGTACTAGGCTCGGAAAAACCTCACTCAAAAAATCATTGCTATCCTAGTGACATTTTAGCTCATATTAATCTTTGAACGTATAGTATTTGTATAGCTATATATACATCATATTTTGAATTCCAAACTAACAGAACCCCTACATGTGCTTCTTCACTGTCAAGAGGACCCATCCAGTGAATATATCACTCAACTGGAGGAGAAACAAGTGTCTTCTCTCTGCCTCTTGTAATGGAGAAACTGATATCAATACTTTATGAACTTGGAAACTTAAAAGCACCTTCAATATTGTGCCATTCTTCCTTTCCCATTTAATTTCCAATCACAAATTTTTCTCAGTGGATTGAGAGAGAGTCATAATGTTTCAACGAAGAGTAATGCCTGCATTACTCACAAGTTCATATGGAGACGGGAGAAGCCCTCCCCGTTCCTTCTACCAGGAAAGCTGTCCTAACAACATATGCTTAGCTTCACTTTCATGAGTCTTTGGGGAGAAAAAAGCTAAGTAATTGGTTGGCTACTTGGCTACAATGTGTTTACTCTTACACAAGCACCTATGTATTTTTTATTTCTCCACCTAGGGGGAATCAGGAAGACCTGGGCGACCTGGAGAGCGAGGGTTGCCCGGACCTCCAGTAAGTCTTCAGCATCTAAAGAAATAGTTGGAGTAATCACAATGATCTTAGCTTGAAAATTATGATATAATTAAATGGCATTAAACGTAAAAATAGAAGACATTTTACTACTTCATTGTGATTCTATTTGAAAATTCCTTAATAACTTTTCTATTCCTTATTTTTAGGGTATGAAGGGTCCAGCTGGCATGCCTGGATTCCCTGGTATGAAAGGACATAGAGTAAGTAGAGTTTCTAAATTGACTATAAACTGTTTCATTTCACTGTGTTTACTTGCCTAACCAATTTTATTGGGCAATTGAGTATGTGTCAAATATATGTTTGACGACCAGTTGATTAGATTTTGTAAGTCCATCAACTTTGTTGACCAAACCAACTAATTATTTTACAGATAGTAATGGAACCGATTTTAAATGTGTGAAAAGGCTTGGGAAATAAATATTTAATTTTCTTATCATCACTGTCAGAAAAAAATGAAAATATATTATTGAGAACTGTATGTTATTCATGGACTTGGTAAATGTAATTTACACTTGAATCAAGCAACTTTATTCTATGCAAGCATTAGGTACATTCAACCAACCGACTCCCAAAAATAACAACTTAATAGAATTAAATCTATGAAGCTGATATTTGCTATAGTTAAGGCAACTTCCTAATTGAACTAAATTGTACTTGCTAATTAGTTCAGATTTTTTACTATAAAATCAATGTCAAATGTCTTCAATCAATTTAAAAGAGCTTTAAATTATTTATGTCAGTGTTGAAAATAGTGCTGAGTGGTAAAAACTAGTTATGAAAAATTCAGTGGTTTTCAACCATTCTGGATAGTTAACAGATCTTAATATTTTTACTACTTTTATACATTTCCTAGGGCTTTGATGGACGAAATGGAGAAAAGGGTGAAACAGGTGCTCCTGGATTAAAGGTAAATCAAAACAAAATCACATTTTCATAAGCAAATTCATTTAAATGTTATAGTTATAATTAAGATTTAGATTTTGGGGTAAACTTTTTCTGAAATTTACCTGAATTTTGTATTTTAGGAGGTGAATAACAGTGACTAGTTAGATGGTCTGTTCAAGCTTCCATTAAAGCAGATAACTTGAACTGTCTAGATTAGAAATGATTGTGCATCTCTGAGTAACTCACTGATTACTTCTGTTTCATCCTCAAGTTTTCAAAATGCTGACTGGGATTTATGATAAATAAAATGCTAACAAAAGTTTGATACTGCTGAAACATACATCTTTTTCTTAGGTTCTGCAATATTCTTCATAATACTTCATAAAACTATAAATTGCTCTCCCTGTTCTACAAAATGGTAACATATTTTTACATATTTCTAGGGGGAAAATGGCCTGCCTGGTGAAAACGGAGCTCCTGGACCCATGGTAATTGTATTTCTCATGTAATTTTCAGTTTTATTTTCTTAACCTCCATCTAAAACTAAACGCGCCTTACTCCTTCTCCAGCTGTTCCTACACAGGTCAGGTTTAAAGTACCACCATTGTTTCTGTCTTATTCTATAGGGTCCAAGAGGAGCTCCTGGTGAAAGAGGACGGCCAGGACTTCCCGGAGCCGCAGTGAGTATAGCCGCCCACATTGCACAGTTCCAGCCCAGAGTCACAGATAAGGGTCTCAGCCAAGTTTTCAGGCTGTGACAATCTTCAGGAAAATCTTCTCTAGAAAATAGCACTTAAAGACGCCTCCGTAAAATCTTAGCCTTAATGGTAGGGAAACAAACAAGGGTTTTATAGTTATTCTCTCTTTTGAAAAAAAAAAAATTAAGGGTTATCTTTGCATATGTTGTTAGAACCGTTAATTCACATTCAGTTCTGGTAAATGCAGAATCCAGTTCTTCCACATCAGATCATCTCTGTATGCATCAGAATTTTAAAAATTTGACTCTAAACATATACAATTGGTAAGCAGATTTGAATACACTGGAGGAAAAGTCAACACAATGGAGTCAGCATTTTAGTCAGAACATTATCTGTGACTAGCTTTTCAGAATTAAGAAGATATTTGAGACAAACTTCTCTTTTTAGGGGGCTCGAGGTAATGATGGTGCTCGCGGAAGTGATGGACAACCAGTAAGTAACTTTTGATCTAACCCTGAGTTGCCTCAGGGTAATGACAGATTACATGGTATGGAATGTTGCAATAATATGAACTGTAGACTCAAAGCTCAACACTGTTTATAAACATTTCACTCAAACTGACACTAACTCCATAAACAAAATCTAGACACAATGTAAAGAGACTGAACCCATAAATAGAATTCTGATACTTTCTATTATACTTGGCCAATTACTAACATCTGTATAGTGCATACAGAGTCAGTTAATAGCCAGTACTGGACATGACAATTAAAAGGGCCCTGCAAAACAGATAATAATGTTACCTCTATTTTATAAACAAGAGGACGAGAGCCGAGGGCTAAGAAAATTGCACAAAGTCACAGAATTTGTGGCAGAAAGATTTTGCTCTCTAGTTTACCACATTGTTTCTCCACATCATATTCATCCAAGGTGACAAATACTATTTTGTCTGCATAATTGTCTTCTGTACTATGTATGTGCTAACTTATTACGTACTAGTTGCTATAGTGTTAGATTTTGTTTACTCAAGAGCTCTTGAAATTGTATTTAATTTTTTTCAGGGTCCCCCTGGTCCCCCTGGAACTGCAGGATTCCCTGGTTCCCCTGGTGCTAAGGTAAACATGCATTTCTATAATAGAATATAAAATAGATCTTGGAGAGGACAACAGAAAATCATTGGATTGCTTCTTGAAAATAATATTTTCTTTGTTACCCATCAAGTAGATATATTTTTACCGATTCAGCTTTTTTTTTTTTTTTTTTTTTTTTTTTTGGGACAGAGAGAGACAGAGCATGAACGGGGGAGGGGCAGAGAGAGAGGGAGACACAGCTGATTCAGCTTTTTAAAGCCTTATGTTTTTATTCCAAAAAGGGTTATCCCTGGCATTCAACTATTCTGATATTTCTTTTCTCTTTCCCCGGCCTCTTTCTAGAAAGCAGATAACATAGTCACACACATAGTTACCATTTTTCTCCGCCTTTGTGATTCAGGATTCTTTGCTTGTGATAAAGTGTATTGTCCTGCTATCCCAGCCTTTGGGAGATGGGTTTGAACTAGCTTAGTGATTAGAAATGGCAAGAGAAAATGACTACTCAGGGTTTATCCCCTAGGGTGAAGTTGGACCTGCAGGATCTCCTGGTTCAAGTGGCTCCCCTGGACAAAGAGGAGAACCAGGACCTCAGGGACACGCTGGTGCTCCAGGTCCTCCTGTAAGTAACCAATACAGCCATTGTGAAGAGTTGCTACACTCATTTCATGGAACCATATGCTTTAATGTTGCTATCAATTAAAGTATTTTTTTGAGAAAAAATGTTGCTTCGTCCTCTGAAATGACTTTACTGTGATAAATACTGATTGGATTAGTGCTAAAAATCATGTCTTTTGAGGTTTAAGCTCTTCTAGAATTTATGAATTATCTGTTTATACGACTAAGTGAAGTTGAGGATGTCGAGTTATCAGATACTTCAAAGAATGTGCCCCAACTAATCACCAATTACAGAACTTCAGAGAAGAAACAGTATTAAAAACCGCTTCTATATATTATTTAGACCATATACATATGATCTTTATATTCTATAAATATAATATCTCTATATTCTATATATTATTTAGACCATATACATATGATCTTTAATTTATTCAGATTATGATAATTCTTTTGCCTACATTTTATGTGTTGTGCTGTAGTTGGAGGAATCATGAGGAATCACCGAGTCTCTATAAAGCACAACACCCACCAATATATTTACTTTACAAATGTATATTCACTATTTGCATTATTTTTAATATGCTCTTTTTCCCCTCCAGGGCCCTCCTGGGACCAATGGTAGTCCTGGCGGTAAAGGCGAAATGGTAAGGTGCCCTCACCCCTCACTCTCATTTCATCCACACACATTATTGGCCTCCCTTGCATTTTGCATGACAAGACATTTGCGATGTTTAAGTTGGCTATTCAGAAAAGAAAGTTCAAGTTTCACTAATATTAGTGTCCCTCGGCAATTTTTAGGGTCCTGCTGGCATCCCTGGAGCTCCTGGACTGATAGGAGCCCGGGGTCCTCCTGGACCATCTGGAACCAATGGTGCTCCTGGACAGCGAGGTGCTGCAGTAAGTTGCCTATTTTTCCTTCATTGCCTGACCGGTGTGGTTTAACTCCCCCAACAAAAATACAAACAGCAGACTTTTTGTACTTGTTCAGCTGAATTTATGTTGGTTTCACCCCGGTTTTATACTTGGATCAGCCGTTGCTGCTGCTGACTTTGTTGGTCTACTCTCCCTGTTTTTACACCAAGATTTTGTTTCACTAGGGTGAACCTGGTAAAAACGGTGCCAAAGGAGAGCCAGGGCCACGTGGTGAACGTGTAAGTATTCCCCCAACTGAACTGGTTATTTCTTACTTCGGATGAAAATCGAGCAACCAAATTATCCCTTTGGTGATATCCCTTCATAGGGTGAAGCTGGTTCTCCAGGTATCCCAGGGCCTAAAGGTGAAGACGGCAAAGATGGTTCGCCTGGAGAACCTGGTGCAAATGGACTTCCGGGAGCTGCAGGAGAAAGGGTATGTTTCCCAGGAACATCTAAAAGGAGAACAACATCACTATCATCCACATAGAATTTCACCTTCATGGTGAGACGACCGTGATGTTTCTTGAGTACTCTATCTCAAATACTGGTTTTGAAGCATTGTGTAATATGGGAAGATATCGCTACTCAAAAACTGTGAAAAATTGTTAATGCTTTGGGCTGAAACATTTGCCTGTCACTATTTCCAGGGTGCTCCTGGGTTCCGAGGACCTGCTGGAGCAAACGGCCTTCCAGGAGAAAAGGTAGATAATTTATTTTCTATCTTGTAAGGGCTGCTACTGCAAATAGTTACATTCTTCCGTACAGTTCCCCATTAACTGAAACCTAAATATCTGAAAGAAATATATTGGAGTTTAAAAATAATAAAAATTCCCAATATAAAACAATGATTCCAGCCCGGCTCAGCCATTCTCCTAGCTTTGTAACTAAAGCAAATCACTTAACTTCTATGAGAATTCTTGAGGTTATCTGAGAATCATTTATTTCAGTATGATTGCAAGAGTAAGATAAATTAAAATGCCTGAAAGTCCTTTGAAAACCCTAGAGTGCTATGCAAATATGACTTTACAACATCAAAGATATTTGACTTTATATGCACAGAAATATGTCGCTATGCCCACTGAATATTGCTGGCATGTGATGTGCATCAAAGTTGCCTCCAAATATTCCCAATATGATCATCCAAGCTAATAGATAACAGTGATTTTATACAGGGCATGTAAGCAGCATACCAACTCTCTTTAAGAGACAAAAGGAAGTGTTCTAGTTATAACACCTGAATATGGTCAATGTCCAGGTCAATAAAAGTTCTTTTACATATTTGCTGATTTATCTCACCTCTTAGGGCCCCGCTGGGGAGCGTGGTGGTCCAGGCCCTGCAGGGCCCAGAGGAGCTCCTGGAGAACCTGGCCGAGATGGTGTCCCTGGAGGTCCAGGAATAAGGGTACAGAGAAACACTCATTTGATTGACACAGCCATTTAGTAAGAAGAAAGGCAAATAAAGGATTAAAGGCAAATCAAAGCAAACTATACTTTTATAGCCTCAAAACAAAGCAAAATACTCTTAAGATAACTTAAGGTTAGAATTGATGGAAGAAAAACGGAAAATAGAACACTTGACTGAGACACTTTATAGGCAGAAAAATGTGTGCGAATAAAAGGCTGCACATGAAATCTCAGAATTTTACAGATGGTTATATACATTTTTTAATTATCCTTTTTAAATCACCTGACTGACTGACTTCTTCAATTTAGGGCATGCCTGGAAGCCCAGGAGGACCAGGCAGTGATGGGAAACCAGGACCTCCCGTATGTACATTTTGACATCTCGTTTTATAAGCCCAGTGAATAATGGAATGCACAGTTTGGCCTAGCCTTGATGTATATTGTATAGCCTTTATATGTATATTGTATATTTTGATGAGATCTTTATCAAACCTCTATTAATGTAATTTTTTTCTCATTAGGGAAGTCAAGGAGAAAGTGGCCGCCCAGGTCCTCCAGGCCCATCTGGTCCCCGAGGTCAGCCTGGCGTCATGGGTTTCCCTGGTCCTAAAGGAAATGATGTGAGTTCCTTCCTTTATTTCTTCAATAAATATTTGACAGAAGGCTTTTACTTTCCATATGGGAGTGTGGAGATGGCCAAAATGTGATCTTCACTTCAAAGCACAGAAGAATATATGAAAATCAAAATACCATGTGAGACAGGGAGCTTTGTGGGGTTTTCTTTCTTTCTTTCTTTCTTTCTTTCTTTCGGGGGGGAGGGGGTTCTGGGGGAAGAGTGGCAAATTTATGGAAATCGAGTTCTGGAAAGTTGTTTTTGGTTATGGATGTATGTATGTGTGTGTGGAAGAGGCAGATCGAAAATAAAAGGGAACAAGACAATGAATGATTTCTTTTTGGGAATTAGTAACACCTGGCCACTTCTTTAGGGTGCACCAGGCAAGAATGGAGAACGAGGTGGTCCTGGAGGTCCTGGCCCTCAGGTATGTAGCTTTCATTAACTTCTTTCCAACTTTCTATCGATGCATTCATTTCCAACCTATGAGTTCTATTATCTCTGTGACCTCTTCCCTAACTGCTTGATTTTTTAGGGTCCTGCTGGGAAAAATGGTGAAACTGGACCTCAAGGCCCCCCAGGACCTACCGTAAGTTCACTCGCAGAAGGTGAAGGAAGTGAGTGGGAGTGGGGCAGGAAAAAGACCGCGGGAATTGTATAATCTTTGACACTAACTACATCACTCTAGTTCACCAGAGCAGTTATGAAGTTTGGTTACTTAACTAGCTGAATGCTGAGGGACTAGAAGTAAAGATTAGATTACCTGTCTCCTTTGCATCAGTTCCGCAGAGCAGACTCTGGCCTGCTTCCCTCCATTAAGTTTTAAATTAAGTAATGAGCCTGTTGAAAGGAAAACTGTGTCTGCTAAATATGAAAGGTTATTTTGTAATAGAGCTTCTCATTATATCTTTCTACATTAGGGGCCAGCTGGTGACAAAGGAGATGTAGGACCCCCTGGTCCACAAGGATTACAAGTAAGAACTTGTTATTTTAATATCACTCGGCTCCTGCTTTAACCAGACAATTCAGTACTTTCCCTTGAGAGCTATATCTTTGTTGAGCTAAGTGAATTATTTTTTTGTGACACTACTAGATTGTAATACATCTGAAGATGTGTGGGTCTGTTTTCCACCTTGAAATAAAATGACAGCCAATGTTAATAGACAGGCAAAACTTCCATGTCTATTCCAGAATTAATTTTTTTTAACTAAGAATGCATAATTCTTTTTTTTAAATATTTTTTTAATGTTTACTTATTTTTGAGAGAGAGAGAGACAGAGTGTGACGGGAGAGGGGCAGAGAGAGAGGCAGACACAGAATCTGAAGCAGGCTCCAGGCTCTGAGCTGTCAGCACAGAGCCCGACGCAGGGCTCGAACTCACAAACCACGAGATCATGACCTGAGCCAAAGTCAGATGCTTAACCGACTGAGCCACCCAGGTGCCCCTAAGTATGCATAATTCTTTATGCTTATACTTAATTTTATCATAATTTAAGTTCACATAGCTAAATCTATTTCACCATACTCATTAATTCATTTTTATATGCAGGGAAAAATTAGAGGGAGATAAACATAAGTTTGGAAGATATGATTGTCACATCTCTGCCATTGAATTTTGAGAGCCACAAATATCCTAGCCTTAAAAAGATTGCTAAAACCATTTTGAATACCTTGCAGAAGCATACATATGAGAAGCTTTTCTGTAAGCAGTGTTTGAAGTGATTACACAATACAAATATGATCCCTTGTAGGGCTTACCCGGAACCAGTGGACCTCCAGGAGAAAATGGAAAACCTGGAGAACCAGTAAGTTGCATGCCTTTTTTTCAAAACTCAGAAACCAAAAGAATAAATCATAATCATTTATCAGTTATTAACTTTTGCGTTTTCTCATGCCACAGTTTCTGAGTTTTAACATTAAGCTTTTAAATATTCATTAACAAAACAAACAAAAATTACTTAATCATAGCTATCACATGGAAAGTTTCAATTTTACCATAAAATAAAAGAAAGACTACATAGCTCAAGATTTAACAAATTGTACAAAATGCAAACAAATCAAATGTGTACTTTACTTACATTCGTGTAACATGCATTCTGATATAGGCCTAATCATATAATGCCAATCTTCTAGGGTCCAAAGGGTGAAGCTGGTTCACCTGGAACTCCAGGAGGCAAGGTAAATATCTCTATTTACTTTCTAATTTCGTCAGCCTGTTATAGAGCAATTGATTAGTGATTCATTTTTAGTATATCAAACGAAATGGTCTTTTTTTTTAGAAACACAACATTGCAAATATTTGGTGAATACATTCTGGGTAATCAAGGCATTTCTAGTATATTAGATTTGCTTCATCTGGAAAATCAAATTTTCTGACATGAATAAATGCTATAGAAGCAACTAAGGGCCTGAAATTGCAAAAGAAAAATCTTTCCAGTGCATTGATTCTGCAGAGGAAAACTGTTTTGGTAGAAAAACTTTATTAAATATTCGCCCTTGTGAATAAAATAATAACATTTTCAGAGCAAGCTCATCAGATCAGGAATCAAAGTTACCTCATTGACACAGACTCTTTTTTGGTTTCCATTTCTCATTCACTTGATCAAATGTCTTTTTGTAACTATAAAAATTTCCATATTGTTCAAAAATATACAGTAAGAAGCGAGTGGTGTGCATCAGAATAATACAATTCAGGGTGGTTTGGTTTTGTTTTTAGCATTGGGCTTTCTTTTTTTTTTTTTTTTTTTAATTTTTTTTTAACGTTTATTTATTTTTGAGACAGAGAGAGACAGAGCATGAACGGGGGAGGGTCACAGAGAGAGGGAGACACAGAATCTGAAACAGGCTCCAGGCTCCGAGCTGTCAGCACAGAGCCCGACTCGGGGCTCGAACTCACGGACCGTGAGATCATGACCTGAGCCGAAGTCAGATGCTTAACCAACCGAGCCACCCAGGCGCCCCAACATTGGGCTTTCTAACAGAGCTATTCCATTTTCCTCCCACAGGGTGATTCCGGTGCCCCCGGTGAACGTGGGCCCCCTGGAGCCTTGGGGCCCACTGGACCGAGAGGTGGAGCTGGCCCCCCTGGTCCCGAAGGAGGAAAGGTAACTCTACATCGTTCATTTTACCTAGATTTCACAAAATGCACTCGATCTCCTTCTTCTGGTTTACTATTTGTCCCTTAATTTCAGGGGCCTGCCGGTCCCCCTGGGCCAGCTGGCGCTGCTGGGACTCCTGGTCTGCAAGGGATGCCTGGAGAAAGAGGAGGTCCTGGAGGCCCTGGTCCCAAGGGTGACAAGGTACCGACATATCTGCTGTTAATTATGTCATGAAACAGACTTCATAGTTTGAAGGAAAGAAACATTGTTGTAAAGTAACCTCTTTTCAAAACTAATGTTACCGTTTTAATAGTAAATGAAAATTGAGATGTATTGCCAGGGCAACTATTAATCGGAACACCTACTATACATCACAGCAGACCTTAAGGGTTGGTCTTCTTCTTGACAGATTTTCATTAAGGATGCTTCTAATGGGATGACATTGGCTTTTATTTGACAGGGTGAACCAGGCAGTTCAGGTGCTGATGGTGCTCCAGGGAAAGATGGTCCAAGGGTGAGTATTCGCACTGGGGAAAAATAAGACTTACCCGTATGTGACAAGGAATAGTTCTTCTCCTCAACCTATATTTGCTCTAAGAACTCATCATGATAACTTATATCATGTTTTGCCATTTTCTGGCCATTAGGAAGGCCCAAATGACTGTTAAAATTCCTGATTTATATCTATCATTAGCTGATAGTTCAATAGTGACCTGAGAATAGAAAAATCTCAAAATTGTGATAAAGGTTACTTACAAACTAAAGTCATAGTGACTCACTAAAATCCAAGATAATCAATACTGCTCATGATTTTATGAAAATTATAATTCTGTGGTATAGTCATACCATGGAATACTACTTAGCAATGAAAAGGAATGAACTAGTCATCCATGCAACAACTTATACAGACCTCAAGGACACCATGGTGAGTGAAAAAAAGTCAACCTCAAATGGATACACGCTGTGTGATTCCATCCATGTAACACTTATGAAATAACATAATTAGTGATTGCCAGCAGTTAAGAATAGGGGAGAGGAAGATGGGTGTGACTAAAAGAGGTGATGTGAGGGAGTTTTGCAGTGATGGTACGTTTGAGTATCTTGATTATGGTGGTAGTCGTATAAGGCTGCACTTCATAAAGTTGTGTAGAGCTTAGGCACACCCACCCTCACAAGTGAGTGCATATAAAACTGCTGAAACCTGGAGGCGCCTGGGTGGCTCAGCCAGTTGAGCGTCCGACTTCAGCTCAGGTCATGATCTCACCACTTGTGGGTTCAAGCCCTGCATCAGGCTCTGTGCTGACAGCTCAGAGCCTGGAGCCTGCTTCAGATTCTGTGTCCCGCTCTCTCTCTGCCCCTCCCTCGCTCATGATCTGTCTCTCTCTCTCACACAAATAAATAAAACATTAAAAAAAAAACTGCTGAAACCTGAATAAGCTCTATAGATCATACCAACATCAGTTTCTTGGTTTTGATATTGTATGATGATTGTGTAAGTTGTTAACATTGAGGGATGCTGGGAGACAGGTGCACAGGATTTTCCTGTAAATTCTTTTGCAACCTCCCAGGAATCTATAACTACTTCAAAATAGGGGTTAAAAACAAACAAAATGAAAAAAAGTCACCATCAATTATATTCACATTAGCAAACACATTGTAGAAGACTGCAGCAAATAAGCACAATAATTAAGTCATTACATAGATGTTACATTTACTATGGTTGCCTTAAAGAAGTTCATAAAAATTTCACTTTTAATAGACTTGGGTAAACCATCATCCAATTAAGAAAAAACTAGTATCTCATTTATGTAACATGAGTAAAACTTCAATATTTGAAAATGTCAATCTGAAAACTTTAATATGTGTATTTATACTCTGAGTAGTTAAATTAAACATTTTGGATTATCAAGCAGTTGTATAAGGCCATGTACCTTAATTTTAAAAAGAGATTACTGTAAGATCTTACAGCACATCATTTATCTTCTGCAGTGGAAAGAAAAATGAATCAATAAATGGTCACTGAATCTTATAGTCTTTTAGAGGCATCTCCAGAGAATCTTATATTTATTAAGGTCTGCAGTATTTACACTCCAAGTGAAGCATATCATTGGAGTCATAAAAAAAGTCCTACTACCTAGTTCAGTAGATGAATGTTATGTCTATATTCTCTCTGTTTGATTAACAGGAAAAAGGATGCTTTTTCTCTTTAAAATTAAAAATGTATTTCTATTTTCTCCAGGGTCCTACTGGTCCCATTGGTCCTCCTGGCCCAGCTGGCCAGCCTGGAGATAAGGTAACACTTAATACTTCCTATAAACAAAAAGAAAATATCCTTGGCTTTTTGGATGCAAGGCAATATTTTTTTCCTCTTGTTTTCAGGGTGAAGGTGGTGCCCCTGGACTTCCGGGTATAGCTGGTCCTCGTGGTGGCCCTGTAAGTGTTAAAGACATCTTCAGTGTGCTTGTTAACCCCACACGGGCAGGCAGCTATATGGGCTTGCTTCTTTGGCAATTCTGCCCCGGGCCCCTGAATCTCCACGGCGGGATACCGTTTTCTTAGGAATCATACGACATGCCAAGGAAGGCCAAAGTCCTTAAATCTAAAATTCACAAGAGACAGTTTTAAATCACACTTTCTCTCCGAAATAATTCTGGAAAAAATATAAAAAAACTCACAAGTAATATACATTTGTAAATAAGTATTTCTCAAGCCTACAGGATTGTTGCCTGAGGCACCTTCTAGATCTAAAATTCTCTACCTTCAGAGTTGGCAACTCAGGACAGATATATACTAAATGGTTTTAATTAATTAATCGATTTATCAATTAACTCTTTTACTACATTTTCAAATACTTCCATTGTTTAGAAGTTCTGTGATTACACTTCAAAATTCTCAAATTATTTTTCTTGCAAATAGTAGAACAATCAGAGGCGGAAAGAATCCAAGGTTTTGGTGTTGTCCACTCCTAATGTTGTTGAGAAATGGAAAAGTCTTCACAAGTTAAACCATATCAGCTAGCTTGGCATACTTTCTGCTTGAAGGAAAGATAAGATGATACAGAGGGTGATATATCATTGCCCCTTTGGAAAGATGTCTTCACTGTGACCAATGAGAATATTTTTCACTTCAGGGTGAGAGAGGTGAACATGGGCCTCCAGGACCTGCTGGCTTCCCTGGTGCTCCTGTAAGTATGAACACATATGAGTCACACAGCCCAGAATCACTCTCTTGCTGGAAAACACACGTTTGAATCTGGATTCTAGTCAAGCCTCAGCTGGTCCTTCCCTATAGCGTTATTTTGCCCACCTTTTTGTTTTTTACTTCATTCATACTCTTTAAAAGATGGAGATAAAAATACCTTCCGTCCCTTTATGCCCCATCAAGGAGGCTCCCAAGATACCCTAGATTTTAAAACACTCTGAAAATTTTTAAAGTTATTCTATTATAAAATGATACTAATTAAAATTCGCTCTAAACCTTATCTTTCTCAAATGAATTTATGGGTGCTTATTTATAAAGCATAATCCTTGGAAAGACTTTCTCCCTAGGACAAATAACATACACCTTAACATTTTCCTGATACTTTTATCATGGAAGTATTTTGATCGGCTTTGTTTTGCCATGTCTTCAAAAAACCTTCTCTTCCAATTCTATTTCACCATCTCTTCCAATTCTATTTTCTGACGAAAGAGTATGATAAGCCAAGTGTATTGTGAAGGGTGTCAGCTCACAAGTGCTTGTCATTTCTGAATGCAGGGACAGAATGGTGAGCCCGGTGCCAAAGGAGAAAGAGGTGCTCCTGGTGAGAAAGGTGAAGGAGGCCCCCCTGGAGTCGCAGGACCCCCCGGAGGTTCTGGGCCCGCTGTGAGTATTCTCCTTCAGTGAGCTTTTGAATAGAAAGCCCTCGGGTTCCTGGATAGTCTAATACTTCGTACTGAGGGAGATTCTCATGGTGACAAGCTTAGAGTCTTCCTTGGAATATAGTTCGGAGTTTGAAGCTTGGCTCCAACAGTCTCAATCAAGTTGCTTTAACCACCTCGTGGTTACTGTCTTGCTGATTTGCGTTTGTTTGTTCATTTGTAGGTCTGCTGTAGCTTTTTCCCCCAGTTTTATTTAGATATAATTGACAAATAGCAGTGGGCCAGTTTAAGGTGTACCACACAATGATTTGATACGGGTTCACACTGCAAAATGATTATCATTATAAGTAGAGTTAGTGTTTTTCAAAGACCTAATGCTTCTGTGAAATTTTGATTTTGGTGCTATTCTGATAAACCTTGTCTACCTCTATTCCATATAGGGTCCCCCTGGTCCCCAGGGTGTCAAAGGTGAACGTGGCAGTCCTGGTGGTCCCGTAAGTATTGATTCTCTTAAACTGGTATTCTCTAAACTCTTATTGAAAAGCAAGAATTAATATCAATCTGTATAAAAACTGCTTTGAAAGCACTAGATCCCTGTAGAGGGTGTAAAAACTATAATGCAGAACCTAGCACGTTTCTCACACTTGATATTTGTTTTTAGCAGTTTGTTAGTCATTCTCCTTAACTTCTGAAATTCACAAACATATTCTCATTTCCCAGGGTGCTGCTGGCTTCCCCGGCGGTCGTGGTCCTCCTGGTCCTCCTGGTAATAATGTAAGTATTTTTAAAAATATTTTTTCTTTATTCCATGAAGAACATTCATATATGCCCAAAATGAGAAACCTACCCCTTGCGACTTTTCTGTATTAAGTCCCATATAAAATGTGAGAGGGAAGACAAATCCACTTTTTCATTAGAAAATACTCAAGTTTCAAAATTTTCTTTGTAGGGGAACCCAGGCCCCTCAGGCCCCACCGGTGCTCCAGGCAAGGATGGGCCCCCTGGTCCACCTGGTAGCAATGGTGCTCCTGGAAGCCCTGGAGTGTCTGGACCCAAAGGTGATGCTGGCCAGCCTGGTGAGAAGGGATCTCCTGGCGCCCAGGGCCCCCCGGTGAGTGGTTTCTTTGCTTTCTTGATTGAAAATACCGTTTTCTTTGTAATGATGAATTCAGTAGAGGAAAACATAGTCACACAAAGAACTAAGGCTTTATTATTTGCTCAACAGGGAGCTCCAGGCCCACTTGGCATTGCCGGGATTACGGGAGCGAGGGGTCTTGCAGGACCACCAGGCATACCAGGTCCCAGGGGAAACCCAGGCCCGCAGGGCGTCAAGGTGAGTGTGGCCATCTCTCACACGACTCTGGTTTCCTTTGGTAGCCTTTGGAGATCACTTAACCATAATAAGTATGTAATGAGCAAATTTTCCTCTCATAGAAGCAAATTCTTGATCTTTTCGTATTATTAAAAGGCTGCAGAACACAAAAACAACACACATCATAGGGCAGCCTTGAACATAAACACAAATAAGTTGATATCACAGAAAATATCTTGCCATCTTAAATACTTCTGGTAGATTTGTGAGCATTCTTTCATTTGCTGTCAGTTTTGAAGAGGGAAATAGTTTATAGATCTATGAAAGCCTTTAATTAATACCATTTTTCCATCAGCTCAATTTATTTTGCACTCCTAGTGCTTAGCATCTTAAGTACCCATTTAAAAAATGGGGTAATATAATTCAGTATTATTAGGGCTCACATTTTGACACTTTGAGTACCTCTTTAAGTAAAATGTCATATAATATTGTAATGAAGTTCAGATATAACATTTAAGCAATTCAATTTATAAGAACATATCTGATAAATGTATATTCTTTAGATAGAGCAAATGTCGAAAATAACCTAATTTTAATGGTTGTTATAAACCTATAATTTCATGATGGTTAATCATTATTTTTTCTTACAATGGTTATGTCTATTTATACATCTCATATTAGGATGTATTCTGAATAATATAACCATGTAATTACTTAGCTGTTTGGTATCCAGAGTCACTGGGCAATGTGGAAAATGCAGGAAACTTGCTTCCCCACGGCTTTTCCTCAATGGTGGGGATAGTTTTAGGTAAAAATTCAATAGAATTTTAATAAAACAAAGTTTTTCCTTGAAAAATAAGGACATCTCATAACATTATATTGATTGATTGCTTAGGTAAAATAAGAAAACAAAATGTCTTTGATTTCTTTGTGCACAGGGTGAAAGTGGGAAACCAGGACCTCCTGGTCACAATGGAGAACGTGGTGCTCCTGGACCCCAGGGTCTTCCTGGTCTGGCTGGTACAGCTGGTGAACCTGGAAGGGATGTAAGTGCTAACTCTTAGTAAATATCCAATTATCCAGATAGTATTTGGCAATCTATTTAAGCAAGGGTTGAATTGTGCCTTAATGTCTAAGAGTGTAAATATTGCCAAATTCCAGAGTTCTCCTTTCCTTAATAACAATATAACCTTTCTATTACAATTTACAATAATCTTAAATGCTCATGTTCATTAATATTTACCTGATGAATGATCATTAATGTAGAAGCATATGAATGCTAGCTAAATAAAGAAACAAGCTGAGGATGGGGGGAAAGACCCCAATTTACAGCATCCCTCCTGTGTGAAAACGTGCTGCGTGTTATCCGTGATTAAGGTTTTTCTTAAATTGTAGATTTCCATTATCAGCTTAAATTACTATTTCTCAAGTTTTTTAAAAACAATTTATTTTGAGGGAAAGAGAGAGAGAGAGAGAGAGAATGTGAGTGAGGAGGGACAGAGAGAGAAAGTGAGAGAGAGAATCCCAAGCAAGCTCTGCACTTGTCAGCTCAGAGCCTGATGCAGGGCTTGAACTCACAAACCATGAGATCATGACCTGAGCTAAAATCAAAAGTCAGGTATTTAACCGACTGAGCCACACAGGCACATCAGCTTCTCAAGCTTTCTCTATTATCTCTTTCCTAGGGATCCCTTTTAGACAATTTTTTTCCCTAATCACTTCTCCCCTTCTCATCTGTGAAATTTTAGTGACATAGGTATACTGCTTATCTATTTACACATTGTGACCCTTTGAAGCGTCACAGCCATTGTAATATCTAAGATTTTTCAGTCCTAAGCAAGAACCAGGTTTAAAACAAAAATTTTTTTAATGTTTATTCAGTCTTGAGAGACAGAGAAAGAAAGAGGGTGAGCGGGGGAGTGGCAGAGAGAGAGGGAGACACAGAATCCGAAGCAAGGTCCAGGCTCTGAGCTGTCAGCACAGAAATCAGTGTGGGGCTGAACTCATGGACCTTGAGATCATGACCTGAGTCGAAGTGGACCACTTAACCCATTGAGCCACCCAAGCACCCTGCTGGGAACTAGTTTTTATGCTCTTTGGATGCTGTTGCTACCATTGAGAATACATGGCTTGGATAGTATTTGAATGGTTCCAAAGAGTTTGATTTTTCTCCTTTTTTAATTTTTTTTTTAAATCAGGGAAACCCAGGATCAGATGGTCTGCCAGGCCGAGATGGAGCTCCTGGTGGCAAGGTATAATAAACCCATAACCCAGGTAATCCAAGTTTGTGTACTTAAAGCAATAACTACTGATCATATTTATTTGGGGTCTGTGAATTTGTCCTCAGGGTGACCGTGGAGAGAACGGCTCTCCTGGTCCTCCTGGTGCTCCTGGTCATCCAGGCCCACCTGGCCCCGTCGGTCCGGCTGGAAAGAATGGTGACAGAGGAGAAACCGTGAGTTCTAATGAGCACTCTCTTTCTTTGCTTACCTCCTTTCCTCCAGATCTGCCAACCAAACGACCTACTATCATTCATTTTAGTTTTTATCCTAGTTGTTCCTTAGGTAACTGTAGTAATAAAGGTGTCTGATAAGTTTCTGGCAGTAGTCAATGAGGAATTCATTAGTAAATTCAAAGCAGCTTTAATCAGACCAATTGTATATTCACTGGGTGAATGCAAGGCTGAATTAACAAGCCTTTCTTGGATTTCCTGTTTGGAGCCCTTGGTAAAGATATACATAGGGAAAGCTCTTTGAAGGAGAAAATGGCACTAACTTTCAATGCTAGTGTGCATACTATTCTTCCATCACTGTGAAACTATTCACTTTTAAAGGAAACAAACCTGTATCAATTAATAAACAATTCCCTGTGTGTTTGGTTTTATTTCAGGGCCCTGCTGGTCCTTCTGGGGCTCCAGGTCCTGCTGGCTCCCGAGGTGCTCCTGTGAGTTGTTTTTTTGTTTTTTTTTTTTAACTCATTCCACGGTATAAGAAGTGTTCTATTTTCCAGCCTGTTCAGAAAAGGAGATGACAAAACACTCCACTATGGGACAGAATTTTAAGTTTCCTTTCATGATACAGAAAGCAGTTCAGGATCTAAAAGTTTCTTGGGGCCAAGGACTTATATATCAGACACTGGAGTTTCATGCCATTATCCTTCCAGAAATGAAAGTTACGAGAACAATCTTTATTGTTGCATGCATGCAGTGTCGATGGGATCTGTAGCTAATAGAATGTCATCAAATAGACTTAATTGCTATAAATTCTGTTTTGTTTTACTAATATGTATGTGTGTTTATGACCTTAATTTGAAATGTGTTTGTAAAGGGTCCCCAAGGCCCACGTGGTGACAAAGGTGAAACAGGTGAACGTGGTTCTATTGGCATCAAAGGACATCGAGGATTCCCTGGTAGTCCAGGAGCCCCAGGTGCTCCAGTAAGTGCATTCATTTTGTTAGAAAATCCCCTTCGGTGTGTGTTAACTGATGAGATAGGCAAATGGTAGAGACCAAAAGTAGAAAAATGCCCATCTTTAAGAGAAGATGCTAACAGAGAGGTGAGAAAGGGTTCAAGGGCTTATCTGAAATAGTAGTTGGCATGAGACAGTGGGGAGATTAAGGAAAGAGAAAATCATATTCCACCATGATCCCCACGTTTCTTGATTTGATCTTGAGTGTACAGTTTCATAAATCTCTCAGAAGTCTTCGTTTATATCCACCCTTCTCTTCCTTGCAGGGTCCTGCTGGTCACCAAGGTGCAGTTGGTAGTCCAGGACCCGCAGGCCCCAGAGTAAGTGCCACAGAATGATATTGGAAAATCAGTGTTTTTAAAATGTTAGCACTGGAGAAAGATATTCTAGCACCGTGATATCATGACATTTTTTAGGGACCTGTTGGACCCAGTGGGCCCCCCGGCAAAGATGGAACAAGCGGACATCCAGGTCCCATTGGACCCCCAGGGCCTCGAGGTAACAGAGGTGAAAGAGGATCTGAGGTAAGACATCTCTTACAAATATGTGCATTTAATGTGCTGCAATCTTCATATTTTCAGAAACACTTTGCAAGACTTTAAAACTGAGATAGTGAGTTAAACACAATGTAAGCATCCAGTTTAATTTAGAAAATGAGCAATGGCTTTAAGACATTCTCTACCGCATTAAGACTTTCTCCAGCACACGATAGCCACAAGAGAAAAAACCTTTTTGCAGTTTGATCGGAGAGCAGTTGTATCAGAATAAAGGCAAAAGCCCAAGTAACCAAATGAACTCTGCCAGTGTTGATTTCACACTAGAGATCTCACAATCATGATAATCATAATAATTTGCAAGCATGTGGTACATCTCACTTCTCAAACAGCTGCCATGACTCCTGTTTTGCTACTGGTACCGTCATTCCTACTGCCTTCCTATCCTACGTCTTTGGCATAAGTGGAATGAAACCCTTATCCCCCCAAGTTAACACATGTGGTAATTGAAACGCAAATAAGTCATCAGCCCAAAGACACAAAGTTAATGACAAATCCGGGGGCAGAATCTAGGTTTCTGGTCATATTTCCTCTGTCATGTCAGAATTAGAGTTGTTTACATCATTTATTTAGAAGGAAACATGATAGAGTAAAATTTGTGCTCTAACTCCACTGATTCGTATACAGGGGAGCACAATAAATTTCATGGTAACAAATTGAATGTATTATAATTCGGTTATCATTTGATTATAAAACAACTCAAATAAATCTTTCTTAAAATAATTTTGATGACATAACATGACTGTTTTTAATGCATTCTATTGGCCTAACAACATGTTCTTTCAGCAAAGACCAAGTACACCTCAATGACGCCTGTTCTTACCTGTCCTAGGGCTCCCCAGGTCACCCAGGACAACCGGGTCCTCCTGGACCTCCTGGTGCCCCTGGTCCATGCTGTGGTGCTGGTGGGGGTGTTGCCTTCGCTGGTATTGGAGGTGAAAAAGCTGGCGGATTTGCCCCATATTATGGAGATGAACCAATGGATTTCAAAATCAACACCGAGGAGATTATGACCTCACTCAAATCAGTCAATGGACAGATAGAGAGCCTCATTAGTCCTGATGGGTCCCGTAAACACCCTGCTCGGAACTGCCGAGACCTGAAGTTCTGCCATCCTGAACTCCAGAGTGGTATGTTGGGGAGTCTTTTGTATTCATGGCAACAGGACTCCAGAGAAAGCTGCTTATATTAGAATTGGGGGAAAAGAAAACTTTCACTGAAAATAGAAAAAATTTCATAGCCAAAACAGTACTTAAAGAATGTTAGTTGAATTGAAACTGCTTGATATTTTAAGAAAATAGAAACTGAAGGTGTACTTTAGCTGTAACATAAATGCCTTCAAAATATTCCAAACGTAGGAAAATTTAAAGACAGTTTTGCAGAAATTTTAATATAAGTCATAGTTTGGTATGTTTCTGCATATCATTCCAAAGTTATTTGAATGATAAAGCAACATATATCACAGTGTTTTCAGGATAAAATTTATATAACTTGATAACAGACATCATTTGCAATTTAATTTTTGCAGTATTTATTTAATGCAATTAATTTTTAATAAATCTAATTAGATTTTTAATATTAAGAAACAATGAAATGAAAAATCCCAGACTTATAAAATAAAATCAAATATTGTAATATTGTAAGGTTTTGCATATATTGGGTTAATTCTTTCTGAGAGGCAAAGATTATTTCAGGCTTTCAAGTATCTCGGCAATGGAACATTGTCTTTGTTAGGAGTCATTTCTGAAAATTACTTAAAATAGAGACTAACCATCAGTGGGTTAAACCTACTGGCATAGATCTAGATTAGACCAAAAGCTTACATTAGTTAGTAAACCCACATTAAATAATCATCTTAAAAGAGAGGGAGAGAGTTCAATAAATACAAAATACCAATCAAAATGTCTTGGCTTAGTATATCATTATTGTTCAATATCAAGACGCTATATTGTACATCAGTGCTTTTTAATTATCATAGCTAACTCTTTACCTCAAGAATTTTAATCTAAAAGTTTCTATATTATATTGTACTATAAAATACAAATACATTAGCAAGTAACATTTTGCATGCTTTACCAGGTAAACAAACAAAATCATTCTGACCCAAACTTCATTACTGGATTTTATAACCAATTCCCATTCTTGTGTGTGTGTGTGTGTGTGTGTGACTATTCAGGAGAATATTGGATTGATCCTAACCAAGGCTGCAAGTTGGATGCTATTAAAGTATTCTGTAATATGGAAACTGGGGAAACATGCATAAATGCCAGTCCTGTGAATGTTCCACGTAAGAACTGGTGGACAGATTCTGGTGCTGAGAAGAAACATGTTTGGTTTGGAGAAACCATGGATGGTGGTTTTCAGGTAATAAAGGATATTTTTTTTAACTAAATCATTCCTACTTACCTGACTTTTCTGGTTCCATTTACTTGTTTATCACAAAGCTAAGTTAGTTAATAAATAGAAGAGCCCAAATGATTTTATGTATTCAGGTGACTAATTTTATAACTTTTATAACTTCTCTCCCAAAGCTAGGTTAGACTGAATTATTCTTTTTTTTATTTTAATTTTATTTTTTTAAAGTTACATCCAAATTAGTTAGCATATAGTGCAACAATGATTTCAGGAGTAGGTTCCTTATTCTTGTATGCAACCCCCTTTCTTTCAATTCTTAACACCTTTTTTACTCTAGCGTTATATGTTATACATGCAATAAAGCATATTTGTATATAAAATATTCATTCATAAAATATACGAATAACCTACATTATAATGACCATATTATACTGCATGAATCCCTTAGGAAATACGGTTGCAACTGAGATATTCAAGCAGTTTTGTTTGTTCCCTTCCACAGTTCAGCTATGGCAATCCTGACCTTCCTGAAGATGTCCTCGATGTCCAGCTGGCATTCCTCCGACTTCTCTCCAGCCGGGCCTCCCAAAACATTACGTATCACTGCAAGAATAGCATTGCATACATGGATCAGGCCAGTGGGAATGTAAAGAAAGCCCTGAGGCTGATGGGTTCAAATGAAGGTGAATTCAAGGCTGAAGGGAATAGCAAATTCACATACACAGTTCTGGAGGATGGTTGCACTGTAAGTAATAACATTTTTATAAGCAAGGGTCACAATGATCTCAGCATTTTTAGTTCAATCATGCTATTTTGAAAAGCAGAAAGGAAAATAATGAGGGTGAACAAAAGATAACATTTGGTGCAAGTCACATAGAATCTACTGATTCGTTGCAGGGAATGTTCAATACTACACAAAAAAATATATCTTCCCAACCTCCAGGTGAAATCAGTTGAAATGAAAGCAGTTGAAATTTAAATCCATAATATAAACTTTATCAGATAATCTGGATGGTTACTATACATTCTGCATAATAGCCCTCATATGGACTCAAATCTAAAATCTCTGCTTTCTTCTCAATTTTCAAGGTTAACTTTAAATCTATTCTTTGTTTTTACCATTTATGACCAAAGGGAGAAAACACTTCTAGAATTACAAATTCCATTATGAGAGACCTATCCACTTCTAGTAAACCTGTCATATACTTGGTAGCTGTGACCAGACAGAACCAGGCCACCTGAGAATGCACTGGCCTGTAGCGATCTCTCTGCCGGGTTTACTTTGAAGCTCTATAAGGCTTTTGATGAACAATATGGTTTATTATCTCGTATGATTATAGCTTTAAAATGGAACAGGTCTCATATGCATGGAAGATAACATGGCAAGTTAGCAATTCCCTTAGAGCAAACTATTTTTTTTAACTTGGTCAGTCAGAGGAAGTGTCTGAGTAATTATAATGTCATAATCACTTACATTGTTTTGCTCTTTTTTACAGAAACACACTGGGGAATGGGGCAAAACAGTCTTCGAATATCGAACACGCAAGGCCGTGAGATTACCTATTGTAGATATTGCACCCTATGATGTTGGTGGTCCTGATCAAGAATTTGGTGTGGACATTGGCCCCGTTTGCTTTTTATAAACCAAACTCTATCTGAAACCCCAGCAAAAAAATTCACACCCCATATGTGTTCCTCTCGTTCTAACCTTGTCAACCAGTACAAGTGACCAACTCGATTCCAGTTATTTATTTCCAAAAGTTTTGGAAAAAGTATAATTTGGCAAAAAAGGATATTTTTTTTTTGCTGTTACACCAAATACAGTTCAAATGCTTTTTGTTCTATTTTTTTACCAATTCCAATTTCAAAATGTCTCAATGGTGCTATAATAAATAAACTTCAACACTCTTAAAATAACACTGTGTTACATTCTTTGAATCCTAGCCCATTTGCAGAGCAATGACTAGGCTTACCATTAAAAGATAACCTTTCTCTCTGAAATAGTCAAACATGAAATTAGGAAAGACCTCCCTGTTTCAACTACCTCAACCTGGTCAGAAATACAGATGAATTCTAGAAGTCCCAGAAGATGAGAAAAATTATATAAATCGGCAAAACTTATGAATTTCATTCATTCACTTCCCAAAAAAGTGATAGCATAAGAAAAAAGTATAGCATAAGAATTGAAGGAAATATTTTAAAATCCACAATTATTTGAATCTTGGATACCAACTGCTTTTAAAGGTGCTTTTCTCTTTTCTTGTCATTGCTGAAACGATCAAGATTACTGATATTTGGGAAGACTTTGAAGACACATATTATGGTGCTAATGTACTTTCACTTTAAAAACTCTAGGTCAGAGTTGTTGCCTTGCCTTCAAAACATAAATGCACACCATCTGTACATGTCTCCTGTCAAAAAGATTTATTGGCGTGTCACTTCAGAGGACTCTCTCCCTTGATCCTGTAAAAGTCAACAACAAGAAACAAATGAGGCTGCTGTTGTCACAGTAACACAGAGAATGTGTTGAAACATAACTTTGTAAACTTGTATGTGGTTGTTGATCTTTTATTCTTACAGACACCCGTAATAAAATATCATAATAAAACACTCCTGGTTTTTGTCACTTTTCATAGCTACAAGAAATGCATGTGTACACTCATGAACTCTGGAGCATACTGAATTCTTTAAGCATACTTGAAAAAAGGCATATTGAATTCTAACTCTCTAGCTTAATAATGTAATGAGCTCAGGAATATGAGATAATAATCTCTGTTCAGAAGAGAGATAATGCTCAGTGGGAAATCTTGCAGATTTTTACATCAGATTTTTACATCAGTGAAACTCCTGGGACATATTGAAAACTGAGGATGTTCTATCTGAGTCATCCCTGGAAATGATAACATTGTAAATTCGATGGTCCCCAAAGTGGGAGTAATCAAGAAGGAAGATGCTGGTAATTTAGCGGGAGAAAGCAGGGTCTGGCAAAATAGACGTTAATATTAAGAATAATTGGAGGTTGAGGCTTCTCTATCACATTTTTACTGCACACTGCCTCATTGCCCTCTTGAGTCAGGTCCTTTTCTACCATCAAATTCTTATTCTTTTAGTTACTATAAGTATAGTCTTGCACATTTGACTTTATAGTTTGAAGTTTGCTTAGTCTATATGATTTATTTATTTAAAATTTTTTTTTAATGTTTATTCATTTTGAGAGAGAGCAGGGGAGGGACAGAGAAAGAGGGTGACAGAATCCCAAGCAGGTTCTTCACTGTCAATGCAGAGCCAAATATGGGGCTCAAATCCACGAACCGTGCATATATATATATATATATATATATATATTTGTGACAAAGAGACAGAGACCGAGAGAGAGAGACAGAGAGAAAGCTGAGTTTGCATTATGCATTAAAATTAAATGATGTGGAGTTTTAAATTTAGGCATCTTCAAAGCCAGAAATATTTGGCCAAGTCTTCTTCACATTGCATCACTCTGGCATTGACTCTCCTCCCTCTTTTATTTATAAGGATTCTTATAATTACACTGGGTACAACTTTGACAATTTCTGATAATCTCCCCATCTCAGGGTCAGTTGATTAGCAACCTTAATTCCATCTGCAGCCTTATGCCCAAAATAGCATCTAATGTGCAGTGCTATGATGGTTTCACCAGGCTGCTTTTGGGGTATGAGTTTGAATATGGCACTGAATGTCAGCATTCTCTTCATTTCTGTTTATTTATGAGCCTGGCTTCTATAGCTTTCTCTGAATTTCCTTGAACTTTTGACAAAATCTATAAATTACATTTCTACTTAAAACAACCAAGTTGATTTAGGTTGTTTGTAACAAAGAACCCCAACTAGGTCAGCGATTGATAACAGCGGTGATGGTGGTGAACAGAAATTCAGGAAAATGGAAAAACTCTGGGATCAAATGTTTGAGCTGGTTAGGGGTAAATATAGGAAAATCCAATGTGAATGCAGAGATGAGAACTTGGCAGCCTAGGGAGATAAGACTCACATCTGTCATCACCCGGAATAATTTGCACTTTGAAGCTAAGGCTGAAGAGGATGAATGACCTCTGCTACACAGCAGGACATTTAAATTTCATGAGAAATTGCAGTCCTGCATGTGGGTGTGTCTGCTTTATTGGTGATGCACAGGAAGAGAATGACAAGTTCAAACCCCTAACTTCTTGGCTCAAGGTGCAGGAGGAAGTTTCGTCCTTTCTCTGTGCTGAAATAAGTATATAAATGTGAAAAAACACATTTTAAAACTCATCTATTTGCACAGGCTTTGAGATTACCAAAAAGCAAATATAAACCTTAATTTTGCAGATCAGCAAACTTCAACATAAATCTAAATGGATTTTCAAATTCCTTGTTTGACTGATACATAAGTGGGAAATAATAGGACCCAAAAATCCGCATGGGATTTTTGAAAGAACTCTCTTCAAATATTCCTGTTTCATATTAAATTACTCTAACCATGTAAAATAGGACCCTTTATTTTCTGCCTGGTAATATTTTTGCCTTTCCTGAGATGAAAAGATGTCTGTAAGAGAACAATTCTTCTCATACTTCACTCCCACCACCGCTTATTGTCTACAGATTTATAAATAAAGCCAGATCCCAGAATGCATTGAGGAGCAATTATAACAACTAAAAAGTCAATCTCAGGAGGAGGCTTACACATAAAAAGAAAGAAAAAATTTAATTAAACAATTTGTTCTAAAATCTGGACAATATGTGTGGAAGTGGGTTCTGAGGTACTAGACAAAGAAGAATTGTGCAATTCAGATTAGACAAAATGTACCAATATGTGAAAGTTAACAGAAAATTCTAGGTTATAATTATTAACATGGTTGGTTGACTGAACCAGGCCTCTAAGGCAGCCCAAATTAAATGAACAAAATGATTTGAGACATCGCAAAATTCCTACCAGATGGAGAATTAAAGAACTTAAGATAGAAATGTTGGAATGGCTTATCCTATGTGAGACACGATATACCTTCTAACTATAGTCTCAGGATGGACCACCAAGATCTCGAGAGATACACAGTGAAGTATTGCCAGCGCTTTTGAAAACCTCCACATAAGTGTGTCTTTAGTCTGGAGATGGAAGTGGAAAACAGACTAGCTGAAATAAACTCCTTGCTTCAGTGGAGATGACAGGAGTGAGCAAAGGCCAAAGAGCATCTCTAGATCTCACCAGATCACCAGAAACAAAGTGAGAATAACTGTTCAAAGCTGTTAAGAGACAACAGGGTTAGAACGGTTAAAAAAAAAAAGCCTAACTGTGAAATATAATATCTTTGGTGATGAGTAATTGATAAAGGGCCTACTATTTGGGCCCTATTAGATGGGCTGACTGTGAGAGCTGGGCTTAGTTTTTTCTAAACAATAATGGCAAAAAATTCCAATGCAGCCCAGGTAGAAAGACAGCTTGGTTGAACAATCATGTAAGACATGACTTTCCACCCAGTTTCCAGACCATGAGACACTTCATACAGCCAGAACCTTGAATGAAATAGAAGTTCAGAACTTTTCAGAAGTTCAGAGGAATTCTCCTACAATAACAACATAACTAATGAGCCAAGCATTGTGAATATGGCCAAACATTGTTCTAGTCACCTTAAACTTATCAATTAATGTACAATTCAATTCTATGAGTATTATTATCTTCATTTTACAAAAAAGAAAAAAAGAAAAAAGAAAAACATTATGAAAGATTAGGTAAATTGCCAAAGGTCACTTAGCTAGTAAGAGGTTAAGATTTGGGGTTAATTTAACACAAGCAATCTGAATTTAGAGCTAATTCTACAAATCATGACAGCAGTCTAAAAGTTACCATGCTAGTGGTACACTGGAGAAAGGGGAAATGCCTGTCTTGGGGGAAATTCCTTCTCCATCTCTATCATCTTCCTCTCATCAGTCATTACACTGCCATTAGTCTTTCTAATATCTCCCCCGCACAATCTTAATCTATGTCCAAAACTTCAGTCAGTACTTTCACTGAAGATAACTCACAAATTTACATCTGCATTTAGTAGAACAAATGAGCCATGTATTCTGTGGTCTAACTGAGATCCTCACTAAAGTTTCCAAATATCTGTCAGGAAGCAAGCAATATGGAGACCTTGAAGAAGATTGCTTCAGACAGAGGGAACAGTAATTGCAAAGGTCTTGAGAGTGGGATGTTCTTGGTGTGTTCAAGGGACAGCAAAGGTAGCATGGTAGGAGCAGTTAGCATGTGGGAGAGTAATATAGGAAAAGACCACAGAAATAGACAGGGAGGCAGATAGTATGGACTCTTAGAGGAAGGGTGACCATGGGTCCTTAGTCCAGCTTTGCCTGGGAAAGCACTAATTGTAAGTATTTTCTGGATGTCTCATGACATTCAGCATCTTAGAACTCTTGTAAGTATTCTGATTGGATGATATTATATGGCCACTCTACTTCTATTTGGCCACTGCAAGGATCTTGGCCTTTGCCCTCAGTAAGATAAGAAGTCATTGAGCAAATAGACAGCATGATCTGACGAACAGTTTTAGCATGTTGCTGTAGTTGCTCTTTTGAGATAACAGTGTGTTGGAGCAGAATCTATGAGAATGATTAGGAGTCCATCACCATAATCTGGACCAAAGATCATGGTAGCTTCCACCAGAATGGTAATAGTGGAAGTGATGAAAAGTAGTTGAGTTCTAGATATATGTTGAATATGGAGGCAAAAGGAATTGCTAATAACTTGGATGTGTGATCTAAGAGAAAAGGAGATGTCAAGCATGAATCCAAAGCTTTTGGCCTGAGTAACTGGAGGAAGAGAGTCGCTAATAGCTGAGATGGAGGAGACTGTCAAGGTTAGAGATTTGAGGGGTTCAAGATTCTAGGCTGGACAGGCTACATTTGAATGCCTATCAATTATCTAAATAGACTTGCTGAGTTGATGGTTAGACAAATTCGGAGGTCAGAGGGGAGGTCCAGGTAAGAGAAACACACTTAGGAGTTTCAGCATATGTGTGGCCTCTACATTCATGGAAGGAGATGCAATCATGAAGTAACTGAGTGTAGAAAGATAAGAGAAAGTGAATAAAAACTAAACTCTGGAGTATTCCAATATTTACAAGTGGGAAAAATGAAGAGGAAGCAGCACAGAAGATAGAGAAGTAATGAAAGTAAACCAGCCAAGTACCTAGGCAGCAAGATGAAAAAAAAGTTTGTTGTTTCAATTTTAAAATCACAGCATACTATGAGGATAAGTAAGCTTAGAATATGTATTCCAAGGTCACTAATCACAGATTTTAAAAAGTGAGATCAAGTGAGGTTCTATCAGTTTTCCAGTGTCTTATAGATTACAGTGATGTGATACAATCCCCTAATTCATATTATCATTTTAAAACCATATTATCACTTTATTATCTCTTACTCATTGAAGGATTGAACACAACTCTCTTTACCTTCACACTGGCATTTAACGACAACTTTATTATTTGAAGTCAAATTCATTTTATAAGTCTTGAGGATGAAATTTATATAGTCATTGTAACATATTGGGAACATGCAGACAAGTAAGAAGGAAAATGGATTATCCTTGTCCCATACCAGTGGATATTTCCTTAAAATATTTTATGTATATTCTAACATAACTGTGACAATACCACAGAGGCAATTTTGTATTCCACTTATTTCATTTAATGTGATACCACTTTTATATAAAAATATTTTTTTTTGATTTTGGGAATAATTAGGAAAAACACAAAGGCAATCATTTTTAATGAGTAATGGCTTCAAAGTTAGAAATCACACCAAAATGTCTTTACTTTTATCTAGTTTATGCTAAAATTTTACTTGTCTGGGTTCTATCTTAAAGGAATGTGCTTATTTTTAAGAGTGAGTCATAAACTGTGAAAAATGTTTTCCTTTCAGACACAATTCTCCATTGAGTCATAACTCACTGAGTTTGATATAATATTAAGGACACATTCTACATGATAGAACATAGACAAAAGCTCTCACCAAATCTTTGTGTTTCCCAGTCTGCCACACTATGGTTTTCACAGCCCTTATAAAGAATCACTTGTTGAATTCATGTCATAAAGAAAAAAATATATATCATCTATGGCCAATATTTTTTTAAACAAATTCTTCTCTGATGATAATTTTGCTTCTCTTTTTTCTTCTCATCTCTTTAAATATTGTCCTAAAACATACTTCCTTTTAAAACTCCTAAATGTTTTACTAAAATGTACAGAATTACTTGGTATCTTTTAATCATATCTGATATGATTCTTATTAACAGAAATCAGACTACCTTTTGTGGTCCATAAAACTTATTTCACATCAGTTTAATGATGATGTGAAAAAAAATGATATGCTTGTTGCAATGTTGAAAATGAGATACTTCATAATTAAATAGGAAGAGGAAAAAAACCCCGAAAAACTAAGCTCATTCTTAGATTGAGTTCTCTGGAAACAGACTCTAAACTGGCAAAGTGTGAGCAGAAGATTTATTAAGGAATCATTCCAAGAGATACAGAAAAGCATGTTTGGACAGAAGAAGCTGACCCACATGCAATTGACACTGAGGTTTCAGACAACCCTGTAATAAATTCTGGAACCGAGATGTCCTTTCAGAGTTGTTATAATTCACAGTAAGAGGGATGGGTCTGTGCATCCTTGAGTTAGTCATTGACTAGACCTGGAGGGAATGGAATTTACCTTCAGTAAGACAGTCCTGGTGACTAAAAGCAATTCTCAATGAGGGGCATGGTTGTGAATTCTCAGTAACAGCTACAGGTATTCCCAGGTGCTGTTGATGCTTTGGCTTTGAAGAGAAAGTATGAGTGGAGCAATGTATTATCTACAATAAGCTCCTACTCTGTGCTCAGCACTCTGCTGAACACAATAGGGGGATATAACAAATAATTGCTTCTCCTTAGGAATATGTTGTCTAGAATTGGTAAATTGAACTCATACGAAATAATGCAAAAGCATTCATGGCGGTAAACAATTAAGTGCCAAATTGTGTGGGTTCAACTAAGGAGATACAGACACTACATGAGAAAAAGAAATGGTCAGTGATGATTATATTGTCAGTACAGTCTTCAAGAAGATAAAACTTGAGTTGTGCAATAAAAAAGGAGTATGATTTGGGCAAATGGTGGAGAAAAGGGAAGGAATTTCAGACTAAGAAACAAAAGAAGAAGAGAAATAGAGGCAGGAACAATTATTCTATGCCCATGGAATAGTGAAGAATCCATACTACCTAAATCCATTCATTTGAATTCAGAAACATTACTGAGCAATTATTTAATGCAAGGCCCAGAACCAAATGCTCAAGAAGGCTCAAGGAGAATAAGAGACCATGAAGTTTAGAAAACACAAGACTCAACATAATAAGTTGTGTTAGAGAGACATGAGGTACTAGAAAGGCACAAGGACGGAACAATCATGTCCACTTAGCAGAGCTCATGAGGGGTTATATACAGAGGGTGGCCTTTGAGGCAGACTTTAAGTAACAGAATGTTTTCAGGGAGAGAGAGAAAAGAAGTTCACAGGAAATACTGTAAAGAAACAGGTGCAGAGTTATGGGGTATATTTGTTGTTTAAATTCATCCAGTTTCAGATGGAGCATGGGTTTCTTGTGGTGCTGTAATAAGATAAGGCTGAAAGTATAGTCTGGACCAAAGAACTTAGAAAGGTAAGGTGACAGGTTTGTTTTTGTTTTTGTTTTTGCTTTTTATTTGATTCTTAATGCAGAGCCTTATAAAGGTTTTAATTATTGGAAGACTATTGCTTGAGGAGAGTACAAGACCGAGGGAGGTGTGGGGGGACAGGATCAGATTTACAGGCAATTAAGGTATATCTATTTTGAAGAAGGAAGAATGAATCACCATTTTCGGGAATAAGTGGATAAGACTAAAAAAATTTGACCAAAAAAATCAGAGTACTTTTTTTTTTCAAAGACTAGACAAACGAGTCACAGAGAGTAGACATACTTGATGGGAAAATTGGGTTAAGAGGAGAAAAAGGGGTCAGCAAAAGGAGGACATCAAAAGTCATGCATGAGATGTTTCTGTTTAATAAGGGAGGACTAAGTGGAAAGTTACACAACTTTCTACGTGGCAGTTCAACATAACAGTGATTCATCTGGAAGAGTGGTTGAACGTGATAAAATGTGTGACTGATTGGAGAATACTAGGTCGGGGGCGGCTAAGTAGATTTGGAAATTATCCTTCTACAGATGGTCGATGAAATCATCTGGCTCCAGATGAAATCATTAGGGAGCAAAACTTCCAAAGGAAAGGGGAAAAGGTCAGCATGGTGTATACGTGGTGGGAGGGAGGCTGTGGAGAGAGCACCAGCAAGAGTCTCATTTGGCATCCTGTAGCTTTTAATGGTTGAAGAAAAGGAGGATTGAATTTTAAGGGCTAAGATGGTGATGAATTCAAGGGCTATGAGCACAGAAAGGAAACTGAACAGAAGGCAGGTATTGTTAGCGCTGTTGATAAAAATGATTTGGGCCTGATTGCAAATTTTGTCTTGAATTTAAGCCACCTGGAGACTATTCTCTGTGGAGGCAGCAAGAGCACATATTTGAAGGAATTAAGGCATTCACTGCCTGGAGGAACCCACAGAGCACAGCATTATGTAGCGAAACACATCAGATGTCCCAGGGAGGAGCATGGACTGCATTGCACTTTCCTATCTGAATCTTTGGGGCTTACATTTTCATTACAGATGTCTTCCATTTCTGTTATTAGTGGCTAATAATTGTTATCATTCTGTATCTCCAGCTGCCTTCCCTTGTATGATCTATCTTAGAACAGCTTCAACTGTTGGAAAAATCGTTCACATTGACATTGCTGTTCTACCTTCCTCTGTTTATTACCATTGAATCTGTTATTTTTTATTTCACATACATGCAGACAGATCTCTTATGATACCTGTGGCATTTAAGCATAATTGCTTATATGCATAGGCTTTTGGTGTGCCGTCCTTGAATGGTGGTAAATCATATTCTTTGATTCAAAGAAATACAGTTTGGGTTTTTGGTTTTTTACCTTGTAAGATAGTCACGTGGTAAGGTATTAATATGAATTAAATATCATTTGAAATGCTTCTTGGTGGCATCAAAATAAAATTCATCAAAGACTTATAAGCATAATTTATATAGAATTATTGGGGCTCCTGGGTGGCTCAGTCTGTTGAGCATCTGACTTCAGCTCAGGTCATGATCCCAAGGTCAGTGAGTTCAAGCCCTGCATCGGGTTCTGTGCCGACAGCTCAGAGCCTGGAGCCTGCTTCAGATTCTGCGTCTCCCTCTGTCTCTGCTCCTCCCCTGCTCACACTCTGTCCCTCTCTGTCTCTCAAAAAAAAAAAAAAAATAATAAAACATTTAAAAATTTAAAAAATTATATAGAATTATGCTGACTTTCATCTTTAGGGCTTCATATTGTAACAGCCTCACTGGTATCTTTGCCTACATTGATTTTCAACCAGAATTTTCATCCACATATTTTCTTCTGTTGGGCCTTCATGGTTTTAGTCATGAAAGTGTAAAAATGAGAACAAGAACTGCATTACAGCATCAGAGGTGGCTTCAAGCTCTCTTTTCCAAAGTTTGTGGTTACTTTTAACAACTAAGTTTCAGGATGCTGTAATTAAAAAATAATACTGGTAGTAATAGGAATATAACTTTTCTCTTTCTCTTTTTTCCCCCTTAAACATCAATGTTCCCAGTGATCTGTCCTAGTTCACTGCTCTCCTTTTAATTCCTTCTTGAGTGATCCAAAGCTTTAACAGCTCGTTGATGGGAAGGCTCAAATATCTTTAAGTATAATACCAGCCTACGTCCAGCTGGATGTTCCACAGGCACATTGCATGTGTCCTCGGCCTGTCCCCTTAACCACTCCCCATCTTAGTAAATGCCACCATCTTCCATCCAGCTACCGAGCCCAGAAACTTGAGAATTATCTGAAATTGCTTGCTGCCTCACCCCCTTCTTTTTCATCATATTCTATTGATTCTATTTCTTAAATATCTCCCAAATCCATCCCTCTTTCTCCATCCTCAGTGGCCTTGACTTATTCCTTGTTTCTTTTTCTCCAACATTGTTCTAACTAATCTCTCTATTTTCAGTGTCACTCATTTTGAAATTTCTCCCTTAAGTATTGTTTCCAAGGTGATGTTTCTAATATGCAAATCACAATATGTGTCTTCATTTCATTCAGTATTTTTCAATAAGCATTCTATTTATATTTTGGATGGTTTCGATTTTGTTCAAAGGGATTGGCCTGCATGCAGGATATTCAGCATCTTTGGCCTATCCACAAAACACCTAGAATATCTCCCAATTTTTATGCTAAGCACAAACACCCTCCTCACACGTTTCCAAGGGCCCTCTAGAAGGTATGCTGACACTCTCCGCCGAAAACCAAAAATAGTTTCCTAAAAGAAACTCCTCCAGGATAATTTTCATTCTCTTTAGCTTGACACTCAAGCTTCTTCAGGATACCTCTTTCTGCTGCTTTTATTTATTTCCCAACAACTGCTCGCATGCAGCCTATGGCCATGCCAGCTCACTTGGGGCTCCCCACACAGGCCACATCTTTTAAGAACTCCGTGCCTTGATCTATGTTGTTCTCTATTTCTGGTCCCTTGCTCAAGACAGTGCTTATCCTTCAAGACTCAGGTATCCCTCTCTGCTTCCCCTTCTTTGCAAATCCCTGCCTAGTTTAGATGGCTCAGTTCTGTGGTTCCACTGTGAATACTTGCTTCATCAAGATCAGTTGTCACCACGTATCTATCCAATTCAGTTGCTGGGTTGTTCTGTTTCACCCACTTAACGGTAAATATAAAGCTTGAAGTGGCTTCCTGTAGCATCGGCTGGATAATCGTTTCACATTCCAAATTTAAAAAGTGCCAATATCCTTACATGAAATACACATGCAAATCATGCACCCACAACCAATTCCTAGGCTATAGCCTAAATCAGTCTGCCACCATTGTAAAATTGCTTTTGTCATGTGGATTTTAAGTTCCACTCTGTTCGTTATCTGTTCTTGTAATTTTTACAAATGATGCTTTAAGTTACTTGTCATCCTGTAAAATTGATGGTCCTGGAAGATACCCCATTGTACACCTGCTCTTTCTCTTCCCTGCAGATCACATCTGGCCACAGCAACTCTTCACATTAATAGGAATCCAGATAAACTAATTTGAGAAAATGACTTCCACATTCAGTTAAAAAAAAACAGACAAAAAGTATATGTTTTCCTGCATCTTCTTTTATACTTACTACAATCAGACATTTTAAAATTTGTCAAATTCTGATAGAATTTAGTATCTTACTGTTTTCATTGCATCTTTATTTCTAATAATATGAAATATCTTCCACATATTTGTTGGCCTTTATATTATGGACTCTGTGAATTATCAAGATAGGATTTTGCATATTTTATTTGCTTTTTTCTTATTGATACCTAAGAACTTTCTGTAAGTAAATCTATTAAGCCCTTTCTGTCACGTTAATTACAAAAATTTTCTGGACTCCTGGGTGGCACAAGTGGTTAAGCATCCAACTAGATTTTGGCTCGGGTCATGATCTCACGGTTTGTGAGTCTGAGCCCTGCATCGGGCTCTGCCCTGACAGTGCGGAGCCTGCTTGAGATTTTTTTCTCTCCCTCCCTCATTCCCTCTCTCTCTGCCCCTCCCTTGTTTGTGCACTCTTCTTTCTCTCAAAATACATTGTTCTAATAAATGTTCTGTTAAATATATATATACATATTTATATATATAACATTAAATATAAATATATATAAGTATATATATATAATTATAAAACTTTTCCAGTTTGAACATGCATGTAAGGTTTTACAATCTAGATTTAAAATGTCTTTGAGAATCTGATCTTCCAATAGTTTATTATTTATATATTTGTTTTCACTCCCATTCCAAGATTATTAAGCTGCTCAAAATATTTTATTCTAATATATTTAGAGGTTTTTCTTTTCAAATGGAAATATGCAGTTCATTTGGGAAATTTCTTGGTATGAGGATTAGAGAAGGAAACATGCTTTAAAATTATAAATGTATATTGGGGTGCCTGGATGGCAATCATGATCCCAGGGTCATGACCCCAGGGTCAGCAGGTTGAGCCCTACGTTGTCCCCTGCACTGAATGCTGTGTAGCCTGCTTAAGATTCTCTCTCTCTCTACCTCTGTCACTTCTCCCCCACCTGAACTCTTTCTCTAAAATAAAAGAAAAATAAAATAAAATGATAAATGTCTATCAAGTGCCTGTAATATCTTTTACTAAATGAGAATTTAATTATATGTTAAATTCTAATATAGATACATAGATTCATTTCTGAATACTCTTCTTCCACTGTGGCCAGTAGCTTTTTTTCTATATTTTTCATCTAATTTTATCTAGTAGAGCCAGTTACCCATCTTTACTCATTTTTGTTTTGAGAGGGATTCCTCATCATTTTCTTGCATATTTTTTATTCCAATGAACTTTAGAATGATTTTGTCATGTTCCACGTTTTTAAGATTCTATAGGGATTTTGAGTGGGGTTGTAATTAATTTAGACATGAATTTAGGAAAAGCAATTACATTTCTCAAATACTGAGCTTCTCTATGTCAGAATAAGTCACATTGATTCCCATTTTAATCTTATTTTACATATCTTAGTCAAATGTTATAGTTTTTCTAGTCAGGTTCAACAAATTTATCATCAGGTTTAGTTTTTAGTGTTATATGCTGTTATTGCCATTGGAGATCGAATCATTTATTTTTTTGTGTGTTTCCTATCCAGTAATACTAATAGAAACAGTAACAATAATACATAGTAATAATTATATATACTTCACACTAGTAAATCAAGTATTAATACTCTCTAAATGTACTTTTCCAATTACACAGTATATAATTTATCATCATTCAATGAATATATTTTGGACAAACACAAATACCAGGGAGTATGTTAGATCCTTATAAACAGCCCCTGCCCTTGTAACAATGAATAGAGAAGACTGACACTAACTGAATAATCATACAACTGCATAAAGCATTGTAGTTGTGCTACAAGGAAAAGTACAGAGTGCCAAGAGAATTTATAACAGGGACTTTATTTAACCAGGGTGATAGTGAAGGGTGAGGATGTATCTAAACAGAATCTAAAAGATGAGTACAAGTAAACTGAGCAGAAGGAATACATATCCAATTAGATTTTGACAGGCTGGGGAATCCGCCTTTCAGGAAATGGACATAAATCCATTGTGTGTGGAGCAGAGAGTAAGGTTGATAGTGGCAACATGAAGCTTCAAAAGTCAGGTGTCAGGTCATGGAAGAGTCTCAGAGTTTAAGGATTTTTATCTTTATCCTAAAAGTTTCTACTAAAGTTTTTTTAAGGGGTGTGTGTGTATGTGTGTGCATGCACGCATGCACGTTGGAAGGACGAGGGAGAATGAAGTGACATATTCAGATCAGTATTTCAAATTGACCATTCTGGCTCTTTGGGAAGAATGGATCAGAAAAACACAACAATAAATACCTGAAAACCTATTGGAAGGCTACTGAAGGAGCCCAGGTGAGAGATAATGATAATGTGGACTAGCATAGTGGCAGGGGACACAAAGAGAAGAATATGGTTTTAAGAAACATTAGGCTGACTTAAAAAAATACAAAAGCACCAGTTATTTTACTCAAAATGAGTTTATTTGGAAATAGCAGAGGAATTGCAATTCGGAACCAGCAAACTACTGTGAACCCATAAGCCATAGCAAGTCTGGAGTCTTGTTTTTATAGCTGAAGGGAGGAAGCTGGGAGGGACTGTTTTACTGAATTCTCATTGGTTGTGCTGTTGCTAGGCAAAGAGAAATTCTTCCTTCCACCTGCTGGGGTACATAAATTATGCTTCTTTCCTGCTGGGAAATTCAAGATATACTTCTTACAACAAGTGGTAGTTTGTAAGAGCTCTCCCTTCAGGGCTTCCCAACTCTGTTATAAATTAAGTTTCCTTTATTTTCACAAGGCAAAATTGAAAATACTTAGCAATGCCAGAATTCTGGCTTGGTGAGGGAGGGAGGTGACAAGAACAACTCCCAGGTTTCTAGCCTGACTAAATGGATGGATGGTGAGGCTATTGTCTGAGATAGGGAACACAGAATATAAAACCAGCTTTGAGATAGAAATATCAAGAATTTTTTTTAAGATGCTGAGCTACAAGTACTTCTGAACACTGAATGAAGATGGTGAGTTAAACATTTATGTACGCATTTCTTGAACTCCGAGGGATTTGTGCTGTGTATATGCATTTTGGAGCTACTGACACATGGTAATTAAAACTGTGGGCATAGATAATGGCCAGTGATGACAGAATATTGTGTGTGAAGGTAAAGAGACAAAGACTGATCCTTGGGGAATGCCAACAATTAAATTTGGATAAAATGATGCAAAATGGGAAGAAAAGCTGTTCTTGGGTAATCCAGCCATTTGATTAAAAAAAATCAGCTTATGGACATGCCTTGTGCTCCACAGGCTTTTGGTTGTCATGTGGTATCATTGCCTTGGTTTACCATTGTTGGAACTCTGCCCCCAAAATTACCTTTTAAGAGATTATTCTTAGTCTTTCCTGAAATCTTCATAATTTCAAAGAAAAAATGTTATTTTAAGATGCTCTTTTCCATGGTGGGATAGGGACTCTGAGGTAGTTCTAATCAGTGTTCTTTTTCTTCTCCAGTATTTTCTTGCATCTGCTTTCTGCCATATAACACCACTCTATTGAGAAGGAATTTTGACTATAATTTCTCTGAATCTCTTTTCAATTGGGAATAAATTATTCAACTTGGCCATAATTTAACACATTTTATGAGTTTGGGCCTTTTTCAGCATTCTTTATGCTTTCTTTGCTATTTTTTCTTTTTTTTTCATTTCTGTTAATTAGGCAAATTTTCACTTGTATTTTTAATAAATCAATATTAAATTAATGTCACCATCCTCCCTAGCTATAGATTAGTTCACTTTTGATCATGTAGAGTTTGAAATATCATTTAGAAAGGTAAAGAGGTCCATGAGTCTAGTGGGACCTATTGATCTAGAACTCAGACAAGTAATTTGAGGGCTTTTGGAATTGTCTGGGGCAATCTTTTATTCCTGAGCTCCAAATAAGAGCTGGTATTTCTATAGCTAGAGATTATTTAGTGTTTTTGACTTAACAGAATCACCACATATTTCTGGTTTATCTATCTAAACTTGTACAACCTTTATAGGTTGGATTTGAAGGAAGTTTTAATACAAACAAAACTCACAAATGTCCTTGGTATATAAATACTCAAATGTAAGATGTAGAGCTCAAATAATAACCAACTTGGGGAAAAATAAAGTTGTGAAATAAATACTGAAAATAAAACTCTGAAAACATTTAGGCTAAATTCATATGTGTTATACTTTGAAACAGACATTTTATTATCACAGTTTATTCAACCATGAAAAACCAGTTGCATTTCTCTTTTTATCAATAATACTACCGAGATTTTTAAGGGCAAAGACAGTGATAATTAGTGTCGTGTTGCCTTTGTGGGTGATTTTAAAATTGATTTTCATTTCTAAGCCAGTATGTACACAATGGGAGGTATTTGTTGTTTTATCCTTTAAATAAATGGCAAGTAAAGAATACCACAACACTTTACTTTTCACTATTGGAAATAAAATGGATCTAATATGTTCAAAGGAATTTCACAAAACGAAAACATTGACATGACAAAAGCGTGCATTTAATTTGATGCTTTGCAGAGATACATGACTAAAGTTGCGTGCATGGCTTGTCCTTTGGGATGGTCCCAGCTGTTTATTTTTAAAGAAAAAATAAAAATGGAGCCAACAAATGCAATTAAGGGGGAAAAAAACCTTGAGACACAAGGGGACCTACATGTTCTGGTCTAAGAAACATGCAAGTATCACAAAACATTCCAGATACAGTATGACAGATGAACAATGAAAAGGCACTGGAACAATGCTCCTTCTTTCAGAAATGGGAAGTCTAACAGTTATTTTTTCACAAATGGTATTGGTGAAACCATCTTTATTTTTAAAAAAATTTATAAAAGGAATTTTAGCACCATCATTAGAGGAAAAATAATAATACATTTTAGCCCTGCCTATCTCCAGTCTTGGAATAATAACAGAAGCATAGCACCTTTTAGTATCTAAAATATAAACAAGAATAGTAAGTCCATCCCAGCTTCTAGAGATGAGGTAGCTCATGCTAAGAAATGTTGGGTCACTTTTCCTATGAGAGTTCAAAGGCCAAATGTTCTACTTCCAATCATCACATTTGATTAGAGTCAGCTCCACCACTTGAGTTTCTAAATCTTTTTCTTCATTATAGCCTTCAGGATGATGAGATTGTACATGTGGAAGACTCTCGACTTTGGGTCCTGGACATATGTTTAAAAGTTGTACATGTAAATTATTTTTCATTCAATGTCTTCTTAAACAAGAAAGTGCAAATGTATTCAATGGTATATTCATGGTAACTTCTATCTATATTGATAGACTGAGTCAAGAGGGAAAGGTACCTTTAAATTTGAATGAGAAAAAGTCTGAACTTACCACCCTTTACAAAAATTTCAGATCACTTTGTTTTCCAGAAATTCCAATGAATGTATAGTATTTAAAAATTCCATTTAATACAGTGAGAAATTGATGGGTTTTTTTTCAAGTTCTCTTTGAAGAGTCCCTACGGTAGTTACACAATCTCTAGACATGCATGTGGGTTTCAATCACAAGGGTAAACATTCTGATTTCATTTTTAATTGATAATTTGGGAATGAGAGGTCACAAAAGGGCACTACTTTGTATTTTTCAAACTACAGTCAAGTGAAACAAACATGTGTTGTGGTTTTACATACCCCACTCTTTAAGCTACCTGCCAGGAAGAAGAATTTTCTCATAAATACTAAGCAACTTTGTCATTACATTGAAATAAATTGAAGAAAACGGAGATTCATTTTATTCAATCAGTTTACTTTTTTAAAAGGTGGTCAATGTCATTGGTCGTCTTAAACCTAAACTGCTGTATTGAAAAATATTTTAAATCAATTAAAACTTGAGGATTGTAAGTAAAATAAATATTCTGAAGGATAAGGAGGCCAGGCACTTAAGACCATATATACAATGCTGATGCAGGATCAGCCATTACTTCAAGAGTCTCAGGATCAGCTTCAAACAGTCAAAATTCTTGTGAATGGTGGTGGTCATTGATGGCGGGGGTGGTGCTCATTGTCGATGTATCTTGGCTTGCTTTACACAAAACAAACTGGCCCAATTTCGATGCCAAATTCTTGGTCTGTGCTGCCAACATCCACAGGGGCAAGATCTATGATGGGCAAGCGTGCCACATTCTGTGTTCTATATTCAAAGATGGTCTTGCCCACATTTCCATTTCGTTTCTAGAATTAAATGGTGCAACAGGTTAATAGTATATACAAATTATTCCAAAGATGTTAGGCATAAACTTCCAAGCCAAACTTGATAATGTGAAAGCAATTTCTTTTAGTGCACTACTTGAAATTAAGAGCACTGTTAATATCAAGCTGTACTGGCATAGCTGGAGGCATTTCTTACATACTTTAAATTGAGAAAATGCCTTTTGTTCTTTTGCAGCTTCCCAAATGGTCACTAACAACAAACTGTGAAAGCCTTTTTTGCTTTTCACAAATGAAATAATTCACCATGAAATATTTTCCTTTTTTATATCTATATATACAAATGGGGAGACATACAAATCAGTGAAAAATACAAGGAGTATCTCAGATTGATTATCTGTTTTAGAATCAAGGAATTTTAAGCATGTAACTGAGCTGAAATAAAGTGATTTGCAGGAGAACCAAAGTGCGTTTGCAGAAGAGCTGGGTTGAATCCCAAGGATCCAGTCCTTTGTTAATTATCGTATTAAAACTTCTACCATGCTTCATGTACTAATACACATTCACATTTATGCTAAAGAGTATAAGTGAAGCTATACTAAGCTTCACTAAGCTATACTATACTATTCACTATAGCTATACTAGCTATAAAAAGTATAAGTGAAGCTATTATGCATAATCATATACTGGGTAAAATTGCCCCCACTTCTGCCAATGCAGCATTTTTAACAAAATACATTTTTACTCAACCAGATCAATATATAGATTAAAAGTACTTACAGAGCAAGTATCTTGAAGAACTATGTATCTGAATCTAACATTTCCCTCTGCTTTGATTTCCAAGTCATTTGACCCTTTGAGAACCACAGCTTTCTTGAGGTTTTTGGCTTGATCATCCATGTATCCTACACTGTTTTTACAGATGTAAGTAATGTTCTGGGAAGCTTCTTTCGATAAAAGGCGCAAGAAGGTCATTTGAGTAATGGCTGCATTAGGTGACCGATGGTCTCCATAAACAAACTAGAGGAACAAAGAGTCTTTGTTATAGGAAACACTGAAAGGTTTTAATAAGTGCTCTGTGTGTGTGTGTGTGTGTGTGTGTGTGTGTGTGTGTCTGCGTGTCTGTGTGCATGTGTGATTTCAGACATCAATTTTGAAGAGTATTACTTTTATTCTTTCGTATAACAACATACTCTACCTATATATAAAAATATTTTAACACTTCTATGAATACTCACAAGGGAGAACCTCTGTCTTTATTACCCCCCCAAAAAAGGTAATGAAATCAATGACAATTATAACTCACTAGAGAAAATATAAGTATTTTAGAAATCTACTTCTGTTTAAAAAAATCTTGCATATTGCTTTTTAGCACTTATACCTGAGCACTAGCTCAATCATGTATCAAAAATAACTCACTGTCCTTATTGCTAATTACAATAAGAATTGGAACTTAATTTTCTAAACCCACTGTTACATACTTACAGGAAATATGAATTACAAGCTTTCTATCAGCTAACAAAAACAGATAATCAAAAAAATTTGAAACATAAAGAACCTTCTTTTCTGCTCTTCTCTTTTAAGCTCTATTTTCAATGCTCCTATTTAAGCCTTTTACATAGTATACTGACTAAATTACATTTCAGTTGGGTGTATTTAAATGTTAAAATTTCCTACCCATTAAATAATTGTAGATTCTAGTATATCCTGTACACACCTATAATATCTCATTATGTTTACTAGTAGCATGAATTCTGAGGAAAGGTCAGAAGCAGAGTTGAGAAGAAAGTTTCAGAGTTAGGCTGCCATAAAGAGATCCAGAATGAAATATTCTTATTATAATAGGAAATGGCAAGGCTGGTTGAGAATCTAAATACAGGACCATGAAAGAGACATAAAGGAAAAATATTAATAAATTCATATGCAGTTGACCATGAATAACATGGGTTTAAACTGCATGGGTCCACTTACACATAGAATTTTTTCAACATACACAGTACAGTGCTGTGAATGTATTTTCTCCTCCTCCTGAGTTACATTTTCTTTTCTCTAGCTTACTTTATTCTGAGAATAGAGTATATAATCCATATAACATACAAAATATGTGTTGATCAACTGTTTATGTTATTGGTAAGTCTTCCAGTCAACAGTAGGCAATTAGTTGTTAAGTTTTGGGGGACTCAGAAGTTGTATGCAGATTTCTGACTGCACAGATTTTTGACTGATTTTTGTCCCTAACCCCTGTGTTGTTCAAGGTTCAACTGTAATTACAAAGACACCTTAAGTTTAAATAATACTACAAACTTTACAAAGTGATTTAATTATTAAAAATACTATTACAGTGATTATCTAATATTTATTTATAGCTTATCATGTACCAGATATACACAGAGACTGCAATATATTATCACTTTCACTTTAAAATTGCAAAACTGGGGGCACCTGGGTGGCTCAGTCAGTTAAGTGGCTGACTTCAGCTCAGGTCATGATCTCACAGTTTATGAGTTTGAGCCCCAAGTTGGGCTCTGTGCTGACAGCTCAGAGCCTGGAGCCTGCTCCGGATTCTGTGTCTCCCTGTCTCTCCTCCGCTCCCCAGCTTGTGCTCTCTCTCTCTCTCTCTCTCTCTTTCTCTTTCAAAAATAAATAAACATATAAAAAAATAAAATAAAATAAAATAAAATGGCAAAACTGGGGCGCCTGGTGGCTCAGTAGGATGAGCAACCAAGTCTTAATTTCGGCTCAGGTTATGATCTTATGGTTCATAGGATCAAGCCCTGTGCTGCGCTGTGAGCATGGAGGGATTCTCTCTCTCTCTCTCTCTCTCTCTCTCTCTCTCTCTCTCTCTCTCTTCCCCTCCCCGTTCATCCTCTGTCTCTCTCACAAAATAAATAAATAAAACTTTTTTTAAAATGCCAGAACGAGGCTCCAAAAGGTTAAGTGACTTCCTGAGGTCACAATGTCAGCAAGAGATGCAGGTACTTGTCACCAAGGTCTCCTGACACTAAGGATAATCCCTGTCTTTCAACTCTGGCAAGATCCCTTTAGATATACTCCACAATCAGTGTCACACGCATTAAAGGAACTAATATTAAAAATAGTTACTTTTCCACATTCCAAGCAAAATTTGTCATGCAAAATTTATGTTAATATAATTTATAATAAAATTTGTTTATGCAATAATAAATGTGGTCAAAAATAATAGCATAATCCTAAATAAAGAAAGTACAATAAATAATGAAAAGCAAAGAATACAATTTTAAGTAAGCATATTAAATTACCTGAGATCCTCTATTCATATCAAGACCATACCAAACAGGCTTATGGTCAGAAGATTTGCTGGCCCACCAGGTTTTACGAGGCACACTGGATGGGTTTGCTGAAATACATGTTTCTCCTGTTTCCATGTTGCAGTAAACTTTTATTGCATCTTCAGCAGATCCCTGGTTAGGATCAATCCAGTACTCACCTATTTTCCAAAATAAAAATATTAGCCACATAAAGAGAATTTCAAGCATGATTATGAGTCTCTAGAAGAATTAACAGAGGGTTTGAAAATATGAATTCACTGATGAAGGACTTTTTTAAGAGAGAGTATCTCAGTTAAGAAAATACTCCGCAGTTAAGGAAAAAGTAACTGGTACACATTTGAGTCCTTTCTACACAGGAAGCACTGTTCTAAGCACTTTGCCAAATCATGTGCTTAAGGCTCAACGTATACACGGGAAGGAAATATCATAATCCTCATTTTATAAATGAGAAACCTCTACCAAAAAGAGATAATCCACCATAATTAAGTGGCTTTGCCAAAATGAATGTGTTCTCATGAAATTTATAAGGATAATATTTTAAAGCAAACTATAATTGGAATGTAATAAAATAACATATTGTGAAAACTATGAATAAAATAAGTAAATGAGTTGAAATACAATTAGAATGCTATAAATTATCTCTGTAACTACATGAAAATGGATCAATAGAATATGTCCTCTTTTGTAATGCTTATCATCTTATCTTATAATTTTTCATGTCACTGACTATCCCCACCACTAAAGCATAAATGTGATGTTTGCCACTTTGCCTTTTGTGTCTGTCTGTAAGTAGAGAGTCAATCAAATATTTTGGGATGCAGTCGAGAACACAATGGGAAACAATGGACTTTGCTCAAATGGGCACGTGTGTACTCACCGCTCTGCTTTGCAGAATGGCAAAGCTTTAAATCATCACAAGTCCGGGCTGGATGCTTTTTAGAGCCATCAGGGCTGCGCATAGTTTCAATCTGACTACTGAGTGACTTCAGGGTAGCATGGACCCCTGGGTCAGTTTTGTTTTTGTCATCAGGAGCCGCCTGATCTTCAGTAAACTCTGGAAGTGGATCTGGCATGCTCTCATCGTAGTGACCCATGATATCCCCAAGAGCAGCGGTAAGGTGCCCGGGGGGGCCTGGGGGACCAGGTGGACCAGGCTCACCAGGAGGACCCTAATTTTTAAAAAACATCAGAAATACAGTTAATATATTTTTTTGGTTTTTGTTTTTCAGCTGGACACAATGGCACTGATGGGACTTGGTGCATAGGGAGTTACACGGCTATACTGCAGTCTGATGGCACTGACCGATCTATGACCTCATGACCTTTTAATAAAACTAGATGGCTCTGGCCTGCCAACCTCTAACTTCCTAAGGATGAGAAATGATGTGTAACTTTTATCAGACAACATTATCTGCAAGTCAGCATCTGAGACCAATAAAAATCAAAGTGCAAAACATTTGCTCTTAAAGATACAATATATTTTGTGTTAAGAATGTATAGATATGTATATTCGTTTCCACACTATTTGGGGCAAAGCACAACTAAAACGTTTTAAAAGGATTTATGGACACAAGCCGGAAAAGGAGATGTAAAAGAGTTGTGGGTGCTAGTTCTTTGAGACCTCATATCTCTATCAAGGACATACCCACAAGAAACACTCACAGAAGAATTCTCCCCATCTTCCAATTACAGGGGAAAGTATAGAAAGTCGTTTTATGTGCATTAATTGGTGTGTAGATCAAAATTCTCTGTACTAAACAAAACTGGAGGAAGTTCTCCTTAGCTTTTTTATCAACAAAAGTAAACAGCTCTCTCTTTCTCTCTCTCTCCTTTTTTTTTTTTTTTTTTTTTTTTTTTTTTTTTTTTTTTTTGTGCCAAACAAGAACTATTGGAATAGTAGGGAGATAAGCACAAAAAGTTTCAGGGGCTTGGAAGTGGATCCTCGCCATCAATCCTTTCTGCAATTTCCCAAGGAAGAGCTCAGTGACTTGAGAGAATCAGCTGACAACCGGAAGAGATGTGGCATCCATGTCTCCTGTGGGGAGCACAGTCCTGGCAGTCAGAGGGCTGGAGCTCTGAACTTGCCATGCCACTCGTCAAGTGGCTCTGGACAAGTTGCTTCACCCTTCAGTGCCAACCCTGCTTCATCCTCAACAGACTGTTAAACCGTTTTTTCTTTCTTTCTTTTTTTTTTCCCCAGTAAGGTCATATCATGATTCTATGCATTCCTTTCTGATAATGAGGGGAAGAGTTTTTTGGTTTTTTGTTGTTTGTTGTTTTTTCTATTAAGGACTGCTGACCCACAGAATAAAGTCAAACAAGAGCCACATAAGTCAGAGGTATTCCAAATCTGTAGCTGTTCTTCATGCACAGAGAAATAAATAGGAAATATTCCTCTTGACCATAGAAAAAATAAGGCTATTCCATTCATATAATAAATAATAAATATTTAATTTAATGATAATACCAGTAAAAGGAAGAGACAGGATAAGGAGGGAAAGGTAAATAAGACCAGAGAGGAAGAAACACCAGAGAGGGATGCAAAACTCGTATACATACATGCACACACATACACATGTGCATGGCAGATATATGAGGATGTTTCCCGAATTCCTGCTGTTTCCCAACTTCATATTGTTGGAAATTTTTTCAAAAAAGTTTTAATTTAAATCCTTTCTAAATGTCATTTTCAATAGAGAAAAACTTTAATTTCATACTTTCCCCTTTCTAACATTTCCATGAGTGACTATATTTATCAAATCTCACATTTAGCATATTGCCATTGAAAGCAAAGCAACATTTTCATAATTTTAATTATAACTGCTCTTTTCTCTCCTTGATGTCACATGAAGTCAAGTTACATTTGGTAGCTTGGACTCTAATTTTACATACTCTGAATAATCGGTATTAAAATATTTGAGTTACTTAGACAAGCTCTTGTGTGACTTTTAGGTTTGTTTTCAGAGTTCCTTAAATCTCTCGTCCATCATGCTGCACAGATGTTCCCTGGATAGAATCTAAGTGATGGGAACCAATAGCATCACCTGCATGCAAACCCCTGTGATTACCTCAGGTCCTGCTTCTCCGACACTGCCCCGCACACCAGGAGGCCCTATAGGCCCCAGTGGCCCGGGGTTTCCTTCTTTACCTGAAGGACCAACTGGGCCTGGCGGACCCTGCCAGAAACAAAGACTGTATTTTAGATTCTATGAAGAAAACGTTTACAATGACCATCTAATCAAAGAATTATTTTCCTTATGGAGTTGTCACAAAGGTTTCTCATGCATATTCCTAATGACTAGTCAATAGAGTTCTGGCTCTCTAATGTTCCCTGTTTCATCACACACGAACTCTCCATCATACAAGCTGCTCAAAGCATTCAGCTTTGGTTTTAACCAGCATTCAGTTAAAAACTTTAATGGACTGGTTATCTACTTTTTTTGGAAGAAGGCTGTTTCATCAAATCTCATATATTGGAAAGTTAATTAAAAACTTAATTAACTTAGGACTAAGAAAATGACAGAAGTTATAGGGATTGATATAAGTTAAATTTGTGTGTATCCCCCAGGATCTCATCACATCTCAGTGTTATGTATGATTTGTTTACACTGTATTTAGACATAGCAGAAATTCTTTCCAATGATTTTTAAAAATAATTATGTATCAATTGTCTTATGACATTAATTGGAGGCATATTGGAGGCCTATTGGAGGCAGGATTAACACTAATGTAGAATTTTTAAAAGCTTCAAATATTGGTTTCATTTTATGATTTGCTTCCAAATTAGGCTTATGCAAACTCATACTTTCTGGGAAAGTATCTCACTTACTTAAAGAAAAAAAAACATATCCAGCCTCAAAATCTGTTTCTACTTCATGGTAAGTCCTATTATATATTCTCAAAGAGTACAAATGTAATGGAAATTTCTATGAACACAGAGTAAGAAAATGAAGTAACAGATGAGTATATGCACACTAGGTACTTCATGGTTCCATGAAGTAATATGTCATATTTCAGAATATTTTTACACAAAGGTAATTGCTGAATGGTTTGTCTCATGTATTTGCTGCCAACTGCAGACAGCCTGGGCCTGACTCCCGCTTCAATGCCATGAAAATGATACTGAAGCCCAGGCATTTTGTTACCAACAGCATTATTATTTACATCAGCAACCTACTAGGTTTCGTTACTTACTCTAGGGCCAAATGGTCCAGGAATTCCAGCACTGCCTTGTTCACCATTTGGACCCTAAGTAGGAAAAAGTAAAAAATGTTGCCAAAATATTTACACCTACATTTTGCCATTCTCAGCTTTTAAAAATGTGCTCTCATTGACTTTAGCAGCATACGCTAATTTCTTAAAGTCTTCAATCTCTATGATGTATACATAAGTTGACTAATACTAAACTGTAGGAGTAAGGGAACATATATCCTGACATATATACATATTGGCAAATTATAATGGGCAACTGGGTAATTAAATATTCATCAAGATATGCTTCAAAATGAAAATAAGATACAAAAAGTCCAACCATTTTATAGACAAATAAATATTCATGTCAAGATACCTGTGTGTTTTCATATAGCAGGCAAATAATACTTCAAGGAATAACTTACGGGAGGTCCAGGAAGACCCTGAAGACCAGTGAAACCTCTGTGACCCTTCTGACCTCGGTCACCTCGGTCTCCATGATCACCTTTGTCACCTCGAGGTCCTTGAGGTCCCTAGAAATAGGGTCATGGAATGGATATTGCTTGTTAAGATTACAATTTACTACGATTTTAATTTTTACAATTGTATTTAGTACAATCTTGCAGTAGTCCCCCCTTATCTATGGGGGATAAGTTCTACGATCCACAGTGGATACCTGAGCACTATATATACTATATTTGTTCCTATACATACATACCTATGATAAAATTTAATTTATAAATTAGGCACGAATTAAGAGATTAACGGTAACTAATAATAAAATAGAACAATTACAACAATATACTATAATAATAGTTATATGAATGTGGTCTTTCTGTCTCAAAATATCTTATTGTACTATATTCGCTGTTCTTCCTGTGATAATGTGAGATGATAAAATGCCTATGTGATGAGATGAGCCAGGTGAATGATGTAGGCATTGTGACGTAGTGTTAGGCTGCTATTGACCTTCCGATAATATGTTAGGAGGATTAATTTCTTCCTGACTGCAGTTAACTATGGGTAACTGAAAACCCACAGAGCAAAATAGGGGAGGAGGGACTACTGTATGAACTAACATAGTTACTTATAGAATTAGACCTAGAAGTTTTTGTCCTTTTTTCTCAAAAAATGAAGGTGATCACTAAAAACATAAGATATATAATACTGCTTTCCTAATGATTCAGTTTTTTCAATGTTTATCCTGCATTACACTAAAATGATGTATTTTTAAAAAATTTAATGTATTTTACTTTTTAGGGAGAGAGAGACAGAGTGCCAGCTAGGGAGGTGCAGCAAGAGAGGGAGACACAGAATCCAAAGCAGGCTCCAGGCTCTGAGCCGTCAGCACAGAGCCTGACACGGGGCTCGAACCCACAAGCCATGAGATCATGACTTGAGCCGAAGTCAGACGCTTAACCGACTGAGCCACCTAGGCATCCCATAAAAATGATGTATTTTTAAATTTGAGCTAACCTATCTGAAACATTTTCCAAATACTGTATTTCATATATTATGCTGATATCATTATGTAAAAATATTGCCACCATACAAAGATTCTTTTATCAATGTTTATTTATTTTTAAAAGACAGAAAGAGACAGAGCATGAGCAGGGGAGGGGCAGAGAGAGAGAGAGGGAGACACAGAATCCGAAGAAAGCTCCAGGCTCTAAGCCGTCAGCACAGAGCCTGAAGCAGGGCTCAAACTCATGCACAGTGAGATCATGACCTGAGCCGAAGTCGGACACTTAACTGACTGAGCCACCCAGGCGCCCCCGTAGATTCTTTTAAATTAAAACATGAGCTCTTATTCACTTATACTACCTCTAAGAAAGGAATGTTTATGATTAAATTTGCACATGTAGATACATTAACTGGATATGACAGCTGGGACTATATTAAGAAATTGGCCATATTTGAAAGTTGCTAAGAGAGTAGATCTTAAACATTCTCACCACAACAAAATAAAATTTGCAGCTATGTGAGGTGACAAGTCCTTGTTAAACTTACTGTGGTATTGTAGTGATCATTTCACAATGTATACCTACATCAGATCATTGCGCTATGCACTTTAATAATGCCAATTATATCTCAAACTTGGGGGAAAATACAAAATTGGCAGTCTTGTTCAAACAAGTGTCAGAAGAATATTATCATTAAGCCACTCTCCTCTAAAGAAAATACAGTGAAATACTTGTTATCCTTATATCTGCAATATCTGTACCCAAATCTATCAATCCCAATCCTGAGAAACTAAAGAAAAAGCAATAATAAGCATCTTATTGTGGGATAAAAGCTGTGCCTAGAGAAGAGGTGGGAATGAACAGATCAGTCTGATCAGTCTTGGGCCGCCCTTTTATTTGGTTGTTTTTGTTTGTTTGTTTGTTTGTTTGTTTTTTTAAGTCTTAGGAAATAGAAGCAGCTCCAGGGGTCCAGTGGTTCATGGTAAATGGCCAAGAAGCATAGGGTCACGTACTATATAGCAACAGATTCTGCTCTCTTTAGTTTTCCTAAAGACCATTCAAACTGTCAGTCTGACTTCAGAGAATGAAAAATATCATCAAATAGACTGGCTCTCAGGTTAATTTTTCTCTGAATATTTCTTGTTCTTATTTTTTTTGGTTCTCTCCCCCCCCACCTTTTTAAATTTGTACATCCTAATTGTCATACAGTATGTGAATCTTTTTATAATAAAATTAGTTCTCAGTTACTTTTACATATTCTATATAACAATACAAATTTAAATACTAAAATCAGCCTGAATGCTTTCATGTTAGAGAGGTTCTTTTATTTTGGGAATGCCCTAAAATTTTTAAAATGAAAATAAACTAAACCAGAAAATACCTACTTAAATTATTAGCTAAAATTCATTTAATCATGAAAAAGAAATCACGTTGTTTTTGTAACTAGTTAGAAAATCGTTCACTTGACATGCTATGTAACTATGAAATTTCCAGTCAGGCTCAAATCAAAGCTGAGAAATATGAGTTAATAACAGATCATGAATTTAGTCTATAATTTTTCTTCATCGATATAGAGATTAATTCATATAATGAGTGTCAAAGGAACATGGCCTATTAGACTGCCCATCAGACATGATTCATTCATTGTAAAACATTTATATAATAATCATTAACCTGGAGGCAACTGCAAATAGCAAAAAGATCAGAACATGGGCAGGGTAGTCTAGCTGAAATTAAAACATATTTGGCTAGCACATTTCAAGTTTACAAAGAGATTTCAAACCCATTTTCTATGTGATTCTCAGAAAATCTCTGAGAAAAGGGCACTATTATTCCTATTATTTTGGGAGAAAACTGTGACTCTAAAAGTCTTCATTGATCTCTGAAAGAATTAACAGTGAAACTCAGAGGACATGTGTTTGAATTATAGAAACAAATACAAATTCCTGAGTATTAAATTAATATTTTTGTCCAAAGTTTGAAGAACTCGTTGATTTTCATTGATGAATCTTAAATTGTGCTTCTTCGGCAGTGTATTTTGTGTGAGATGACTTTTATTTTTAAAGAAAAACAGAGAACTTACAAGTAAACCACGTTTTCCAGTTCGACCAGGTGGTCCTATAGGACCCCGAGAACCCTAGAAGAAATTTTCACAAAAATTGGTATGTAAAAAAATATGCATATACTATATAGATATAGGATTCACAAATATGTAAATTGTATATCTATGTGTATACTCTTATGGCTAATTGATTAAAATCAAGCTAATGTCCTTAGGTATACAATGACACTTACTTAGTCCATTTATTAATTGACTTCACTGAATGAAGATCACCTTAGTCGACTATGGTAGGACATTACTTGCTTAAATTTAACACAATGCATACTTACTACATTTCCTATACATCACAACATTTTTAGATGTTGAAACTCAAAACATCAGGATTTTTGAATATCTATTAGAAACCAAATGTTTTCCATTAAGATTTAAAAAATTAAATCATAATTGGCTGTCATTCTTTGTATAGAGTGCTTAATCAAGTGCACGTGTATGATTGTATGCAGGCATACCTGTCGCTCACAATATGGCCTCCTGATATTTATAACTGTCAGTATGAAATTGACTCTCCTTACCGGATCTCCTCTTTGTCCTGCATCTCCTGGAGCACCGACAGGACCAGGAGTTCCAGGGGCACCCTGAGAGCCTGGCAGACCTGCAGGCCCAGGGTCTCCACGATCACCCTGATGAGAAGATCCATGGCATTATTCTTTCGATATTTATTCTAAAATAATGGCATTCTATATGCTCATGCTATTCATGAAAATAAAATATATACCTCTTTTAAAACTCATTTTTATTATCCAACTTATACTTTACTTAAATATTTTACTTACATTGACTTGTTAACCCCAATTTCAGATGTCCTCCCCCCCCTCACTCTCACCCTACTCCTCCTATAGTCAGGATTGCTGGAGCATAGCAGCGTCAGCTCCCGAATTTACGTGTTTCTTACACCAGCAGTCTTCAAGTGTATCCATTAACTTGGGGTAAACAGAGACTTTCCAGAGTGTGAAAGCTGAGAAAATTTTAAGGAAACCACTTTCTAGATTTTCATCTCCATAAGTGATATCTCAGAAAACTGATCTGAAGCATCCTTCCCTACTTCCTCTTTAATAATCACTCCTCTCCCATTTTATGAAAGAAAAAACAGACATTAATATCTGTCTGCAATCTTTTTATGATGCAATGCCCCCAAGGAATAAACACCTCAGGGCACAAAACTAAAGATTTTTCCAGAATTCATAGTTCTCTTGAGAATAAAGCAGAGATATTTGGAAAGAAAGAGGATGTTGCTTATTTTATCCAGGTGACCCAACTATGACAAGGCTCCAAATCTTATTGTCTCCTTAAGAAAGTCAGAGATGAGATTATTATTATTATATAAACAATGTTATATCATAATTATTTGACTTGAAAAATGGAGTCAGACCTATTTTGCTGACAGAAATTAAGTCTTATTGGACTGATTAGTTTGGCAACCAGGATAAACCTTGGCCATTAGGTTAGAGAATGGACATATAATACATTGAATAAGCTAAATCGGCAAATACAAGATTTTGAAAAAAATATACTGAAAGCACATACACATTTAGAATTTACCAGGAATTACTCCTTTTGCAACTATTTAAATTTAGAATTAAAATAAAATGTGATGACAACTTAAATTGTGCATAGGGTTTCACAGACTATCGAAATTAAACCAGGGAATGCATCAGAAAAATCTTTGAAGATTACTGCACTGCATAATGTATACTGACCAAGGGAAAAACCCAGGTGCCAAGAGAATTTGCATTCCCTGGCTTTATGGTAGATGAGGGGAGGGGCTTACTCCAAGAGTCCTCAAAGCTCCATACTCTAAACATGTTATTTAAAGCACAAATGTCCAGTGGAATAGGCATCGATCATATTTAAAGCATTTGAAAACTGACGTTCCAAAGATTTGTTCAAGACCTCATTGCCAGTAACTTAAGGAATTAAGATTCTACTTGAGGTCTGTCTGACTGCAGAGCCCATTCTGCTACATGATGAGCTCTCAGAATGAAAAGAGCCGTTGTGTCATAATAGACATTAGAGGAGGGATTGGAACTTCAAATAAAGTTGGTGATATTTTCAGTTCAGCAGTCATGGGATTTCAAATACATCATGAGATATATAAATATTTAGGTAGCCACATGGTTTATTTCCTCATGGGGCATTCACTTTAGGAGATGAGTAGAGAAATTTAGATGTCACACAACTCTATTTCTGCTTCCATACTTTTGTGAATGAGTTTGCAATTTAGACTACTTTATCTGTATCCTCATCCAGAACCTTCATGTGGCACCAACTATGAAAGCAATTTGCTTTCCCATAGTTAATAAGAAATGCCATCTCACTTTGCTGCATATTCAAATCTCATTTCATTTACAAGATCTATCTAAATTATGACATTAAAAAAAAGTAGCTACTATCAGAAAAATCAGGGCTGCCCCGAAGCTATGAAAGAAAAGGCAGATTTTACTCTTTAGTATTACAAAAATTTTAAAAATACATGACTGCAGATTTTCTAATTAGTGAAAATGCCCTTACACGTTCTCCAACAGCACCATCCCGTCCCGGAGTGCCATCATTACCAGCTGGACCCTATAAAGAATCATATTTGAAAAATGAGTTAACTGAGTAATGCAAAAAAAAAAAAAAATAACCCACCTAATTCCAATTGCCAGAAAAATTACAGCATGTTTTCCACTTCTCTTCTATAAACTATAAATTAGCACTTATGGAAATTTTAGTCAAAGAAAGTCTTCTGACATCTTTTCTATTACTTGGAATTGCTTGTAAAATTATTAACACATTCTTACTTTTTTGGGCCAACTTTAATACAGTTTTATTGAAGACATTGCATTTTCCACTTACAATACAGTGCTTATAAAGTGTAATGTTATGACCTTCCCTGTGCACATATTCCATATTGAAGCATGAAGAATGCCCAGTTATTTACCATGGCAGCTGAACTTTAAAACTACCATGGAATTTGCTACAAATTTGGGTCCTTCAGTGTCTTGTGTGGAACAATACTTAATCTATGCTCAGGTTGGCTTAATGATCTTCTTCAATAGTGGGGCTAGAGGGGGGAGTGCCAGATGGAGGGAGGAACTCTACCAGCAGGAACCACCCACCCCCTCCAGACACTCCTGGCATGCCTCCTGCACTTAATCTAAATTCTTGATTTCTATTTTTTATTTTAAAACAGGGCAAGGGGGATCCTCAAATCCTTTGAAATACATAGGCAACAATTACATTCTTGCCATTTTATGTTTTGTCTGTATTACCAGTGAATGGTTTTCCTTACTTTCATATCTTAAGTTTATCCAAACAATACCCTTAGAGTTTTAAAATAAAACAACCATGTTTAGACATTAAATAACTTGGTGAAATATATGTTCTTTATTATTTTTTTTCAGAACTCTGTTTTTATCATTTGACCAAAAACTGCTCTGAAAGGCATTGACTTTTTCAAGACAATGAGACACTGTCCAGGAATGGACTCATTAAAGCACTGTACAGAGGGGATTCCAACCTATAACTTCTCAAATCACCTTTCAAAAATTGATTTCCTCTCAAATGACACTTAGGGATCAGGACATGCATCATGTTACTTTAGAATGATAATTAAATAAAATTATCTTACTTCTCTGTTTTTGCAAGCTGCAATAGTTATATTAATCCTATCACCACAGAACTTGGCAATTTTGACAAATACGCCATTATAGAATGGAATAACAAGGAAAAAGATTAATGGACATGTCCTTTCCCCTTCAAAATAATTTGGCAACAGCCTAAATCAACTAAAATACTTGGCTCTAGATTAGATGAAGGGTCAGTGCAAAGTACCAGTCTTATTACCTTCTGTTTTTGTCATCATTTAGTCTACTTTCCTGGGAAATAAAGGACATCAAATAACAACACTAAGAAACTTCCTTCACATCACATGTGCAATCAATTTCTAAATTTCTAAAATGATTTCTAAAACAAACAAACAAACACACAAAAAACTGTCCCCATGACACCCAGATAAGGAGAGGAGAGTTATTTTCATTGCAGCACTCACTTCCGGTCCAGGTTCCCCTACGGGGCCATTTGAGCCTGGGGGTCCCACAGGTCCAGGTGGACCTTTATCTCCGGGTGCACCAGTAGGTCCTACTTTTCCTGGTGTGCCCTGAAATCAAAGTATAAACATGTCAATGGCTTCTGAATAAATGTAAAAATGCCAGTTCACAAAAAGGCTGTGTTTTTTTTCAAATGGCACTTCAGTCCCTCCTTCTCCACAATGATTGTCCATTATCCCACAACATCCACGTCATTGTAGTACCTCCTTAGAGGCATGCTCGCTTATTATCACAGTCATTCTGACATATCCCAGAGACTAAAAAGCATCCTTTGCCATCAGTTCAGGTGTGTGGTTTGGATTCAAATGTGTTATATAGTCAGTTCTGGCTGCTCTAAAGGAATCTGCATTGCTGGTGAGACATACTCATCCACATTCACTTCCACTTTGTTTACTCACTTTATTTCTGTATCCTGGCACTTTGATCTCACTATGGGGAGATTTTACTTCTGGGTTTGGCTCACTTCTTCTTTTTTTTTTTTTTTTTTTTTTTTTTGAGGGAGAGAGAGAGGGGGAACGAGCTGTGGAGGGGCATAGGGAGAGGGAGAGAGAGAATCTTAAGCAGGCTCCATGCACAGCATACAGCCTGACTCTGGGCTTGATCTCACAACCTGAGATCATGATCTGAGCCATAATCAAAAGTCAGACAACTTTTTTTCTTTTTTCTTTTTTTCTTTTTTTTTTTTTTTTTTTTTTTTTTTGAGAGAGAGAGAGCACATATGTGCATGAGTAGGGTGGCGGGCAGAGAGAGAGAGAGAGAGAGAGAGAGAGACAGAATCCCAAGCAGGCTCCATACTGTCAGCTCAGAGCCCAACACAGACTTGATCTCACCAACCGTGAGATCATGACCTGAGCCGAAATCAAGAGTCAGAAGCTTAACCAACTAAGCCACCCAGGCGCCCCTCCTTGGCTTACTTCTGAAACAATAAAATATCCCCTAACTCCTGGTTTGCTGGATTCAGACCTCTATCCACATTCCCCCAGTTCCAAGGTCCCAGCAGTACATCTCCCTGTCTACATTCCATATAAAAACATTATTTCTTTTCCACAAGCATGTAAACTTTCAGCAGTAAAATTTAATTTCTTCAAAGCTAACAGTGAGTCAAACTTCTATCCACATCCCAGGGAATATGAAGTTCTTAGCACCCTCCAGGGAAAAGGAGATTACTTTCAGAGTCCATCTTTATAGCTCACCCCACTTTCACCTCCAATATTACTTTAGCTTAACTACTCTTCCCTTTGATGATTTATGAAAACTTACCCTCTGAACTGTGAAGTATGAATGTTTTTGTCAGGCATGTTTATTTAAAAAGCAGCTACCTACTCACCAGAGGAGATTATCCCCCTTCTTTAGCTCCATGGATATTTTTAATCTTTGAAGAAAGCTTTAGAGTCATCAAAAATCCAGATCCTTATTTGTCTACTTCTCTAGTCCCAGGGTTAAATAAATATATTTTTCAAAATTGTTGTAAGGTACTTAAGTAAAGAATTTGACATTCAAAGTCAAAGGTTTTTAAGATAGTCAGAATTTGTGTCTAAAAAAGACTTTAAATCTACTAAGCACACACTCACAATGATAAATTCTCTCTTCACAAATTATATAATCAGATAAAATATTGACCAACACGACCACTCACCGCTGGGCCTGGCAGGCCGGGCATGCCTCGCTCTCCACGCTGCCCTGGCATTCCGACAATTCCTCTTTGCCCAGTAGTTCCGGCTGGACCAGGGGGACCATCCGGACCCTAATTGTGAGGATAAACTATAATTAGAAATTCTCTGGGACTTCATAATAGATCACGGCTTTATAAATTTTTCAGTAGAAGAAAAAAATTCTCTGTTTCATAAAACCATATGATACATGAGTAGTCCTAATTTATACTTCACGCAGAGCCTCTAACATTGTTTCAAGGTGAAAATGGCTCATTAGTTGCAAAGAAACATGAAGAGTGATGTGAATATTAATGGAATAAAAGAGATGCTATTCACGCAAATATTCTTCCTCTTTTTAAAAAGATAAAGAAAATTTAAAAAATAAAATAAATAATGACCTATCTAAACACATTAGTGTTGAGACATATAGATATTAAATAAAATAATGTACTTTTTAAAAGTTTATTTATTTATTTTTGAGAGAGAGAGAGACACAGAGAGACAGACAGAGTGAGTGCACAGCACGTGGGGGAGGGGCAGAGAGAGACAGAATCCCAGGCAGGCTCCACATTGCCAGCACAGAGCCCTATGCGGGGCTCGAACTCACAAACCATAAGATCATGACCTGAGCAGAAACCAAGAGTTGGATGCTTAACCGACTGAGCCACCAAGGTACCCCTAAAATAATGTACTTTTTAAAAATTTACTTTATCCAGCTCAGATATTTAACAAAGAATGTTTTCTTGTTTGGTTTTTGAACACCACATCCATTACTGTTATATTTTATACTTACACTTTTTTTCTAGAGCTGAGAATTGTAAATTAAAAACATATAGGGCATAAGGATTTATGAAAGGACTCAGGTTAATGTATAAACAGCTTCCTTGTGGCAGTGTATATTATGGATTTCTATTGTAAATATCTCTATTCGAGGTGGCCTCGAACAAAGATGCGAAACTTACAGGTTGCCCATCTTCTCCTGGGTCCCCTTTGTCTCCTGGGCCACCAGGGGGACCTGCTGGTCCTCGATCTCCCACTCGCCCATGAGAGCCGGGGTCTCCACGAAGACCTGGGGGTCCCTCCTTCCCAGGTTCCCCTAAGGGCCCTGCAGGTCCTGGAGCTCCCTAGTATAAGACAGAAAGAAACCCGGGGTCGGGGGGGGGGGGGTGGCAAAGTGGAAGACACATTAGAGGACTTGATGCTTGATGCAAAGGCCTCTCGGGTCCATTTTTCCTGTTAGATAATCAGTCATCCACTGGATTTAAATAAAATTAAACCAAACACAGCTGCAGATTCATTTCCCAGGATGAAATCTAAATTATTTGCAGACAATTACCTTTGAGTCAATACCAAAAGTGTGCTGAAATTAACTTCACTTTTCAAACTTCTTAAGGTTCTGCTCCATTAATAAATATATAACATTTAATTCTATCTGGCCTAATCTTGTAATGAAAGAATATCATTTATTTAACTAAATTTCAGAGATGCCGCCTAACTTAAGGAAATGATTATTAGCACACCATATTGTTAGTATTTAGTACCCAAATGGAATAATGGTAAAACATTGGGGCTAAAAAAGGACTTTTAAATGAGCTTTTCATTTAAAGATGATTAAAGATGAATTTACTTTGACAAGATACCAGTATGTATGAATTCTTAGGATAAGGGTTGTTTACATGGGTTAATCATTAAGAGATTAAATAAAAGAATGAAAAATAACTCAATATATGTATATATATTTCTATATAATGTGTACATATATGTGTGTTATCGTGTGTGTGTGTGTGTGTGTGTGTGTGTGTGTGTGTGTGTGATGGCTTCACTACTAATGATCTGAATTACTGAAGTGACTTACAGGAGGGCCTGGAGGTCCAACTCTGCCGGCAGAACCAGGAAACCCTGTAGCACCCTAGAAATATAATATCATATAAGACATTTTAAAATAACTATTAATTACATATTCTTTCTGGGATCTAGTTTTTCACAGGGATACTTAGGCCTTTAGATTCCCTTTCTTGTTGTAAACAATAAATTTATTCTTGTATCCTATACAAGAATGGATCAGAATTAATCGGTTGGAAAGATGCTATTTTTCTCTTTCTACCTTTCATTTATCTTGAACGTATACAAATGTGCGCAAGACTAGAACTAGAATCACATTAATATTTTGCATAACCGAGTTCTGTAAAGCAATTCCCTGTTATTCATTACCTATGTCTTCAATAGGTAATATATTATTTATGTTACATATGAGGTGGCTGGGTCTTCAAGATCATAAAACTAACTGTAACCCAGATCTCCATTTAAGTGCCCTTTCCATTACAGTTGTTATCCAAGTAAAAATTTGTTGTTACAGCTTCAGATGAACTTTTATATGGTCACAAAGTGCCACGTATCTGTGACTAGCTGCATGTAACTCCCAGAGCTTCAAAGCAACTTACAGGTGGACCCTGAGTTCCTCGACCACCTTTTAGTCCAGGAACACCATTAGGACCCTATATAGAAAGACAGAAACAAAAGATCATTATAGTAAAGCAAAATGGGCTAAACACAAAGTTTAAACATTGGGTACTTGACTCAACTTTTTGGTTTTTATTTTTCTTTTAACTTACATGAGGGCCTGGGGATCCTGCTAAACCTTGTGGTCCAGGTGAGCCAGCATCTCCCTTCTGCCCTGGCTCTCCAGGTTCACCTTTTACTCCAGGCTGCCCATCAGGACCCTATATTAGTTGTATAAATAAGCAACTGATTATAATACTTGTAGACAAGTTATTTCACAGTAATTATTACTAACATATCACTTAACCTTATATTGTAAAATGGTGCTTTGTGATCGGTATTAAAGCACAGAAGGAAAAATGTCCTCGTGGGATCTTTGAAGACAGTCTGAAAAAATAAGTTATCCCACCACATTTTTATTAAAACAAATAAGTATAGAATTTTAAATAGTGTGTTTTAGTGCCAGTCATGAAAAAAATGTATTGAAAATGAGAATATTGCCCAGAAACCTGTAAACTTCCCAGAATCTTTAATATATCTTCAGTACATATCACAATGATGATTAATTAAATCTATTGCTATAGCAAGAGGAGTGCCCACTGTAAATTAGAGATATTTGGAAATTATACCTGAGGTCCAGCAAAACCAACAGCCCCAGTTGGGCCATTTTCACCACGAGAGCCCTAGGATAAGAGAAGTATTATTGTTGTTTTCACACGTTATTCTAAATGGGAACAGTATTTAAAAATATAATTATATAAACTTGTAGGATCTTGAAATGTATATGTAGATGAATTAGACTTATTTCTTAAGGAAGACTTTTAAGGGTGAGATAGAGATAAGGGCCATATAGCAAAATTTCCAATGTCTGAAGTCTCAAAAAAGCTTAATTATTTGGTAAATGAACTGCTTAGTTGGGTTTAACAGATTGCATAAAAATTACAGACTGTTAAGTTTTTGAGTCTCCTGTAAACACTGAAAACTAGGAAGTTCTAAGTAGCCTGACCCAACAAGCAAGGTTTTATATAAACATCAATACAAAATGATGAATTGTTTTTCTGCTTAACCCCATTCTAAAGAACATCAAAATACTGTCACTTACAGGATTGCCACGGGAGCCGGGAGGCCCAACTAAACCTCGAGGGCCAGGTTCACCCTAGAAAGCAGATGTCAGATGGTTATTGTCCAAAGCAGGAACAAAACATAATACACCTGGGGGAAGCTGAGCCCTGTGTGTAGGGCAGACAGTGGGGGAGAACTCTGAGATGATCTGGCCCAACTACTACATATTAGGAAAGAGAAAACATTATGAGAAAGAGCTATCATCCAGACTCCATGATTCTGAGTCCACAAAATACCAATTTATGATACTACCTTTTCTCCAGTGGGACCTGCAGGACCTGGAGGGCCCAAGGGACCTGGAAGACCCTGTTAATGAATAGAACATAGGTATGTTGAGGAAAAGAATGAATGGAATTTCCCACGATTATACAAACATTCAAAGAAGGTATTATTTTGTGATTGCTTTAGTTGCCTTTGCAAAACATTGTCTATAACAAGTGATATAATCTGTATATTGTTAAGATTTTTCTAGTTACTCTAAAACAACTTCTGGAATTTTCTCCACAAAGTGTCTTAATCTCTTTCATCCATACATAATACAATACTGTGTTCAAACATTAGCTCTAAATTAATGTTATTTTTCCACAATATTTCTACGTTTCTTAGCCTATTTAATATTGAAATTTGCGAATAGATTGAAAACAAAACTTTTCTTCTTTTGTATAGGATACTGTATTCTTAAATTATACAAACAAAATATCACTCTATTTTATTTTTTTAAGTGAAATTCTGATAAAGCATTGAGTTTTCTACACTCTCCTAAGATCACAAGGAGTGTGACTACCCAGCCACACTGAGGCTGAGTCCTTTAGGCTCAGAGCTTAGGGCGCTATCACATGGGGGTTCAAACCACGTCTTCTTGGCATGTGGTCACAATCTTTAAACTGCTTGACTGTATTGGAGGCTTTTCTAAAATGGGTTTTCTATCTGATATTTGTGCATTGCCTCTACATATGCAGCCTAAATATTCTTTTGTCTTTTAATTTTTGTATGTATTATGGAAGAAATTTAAAAAACAAAAAATTACTTCATGTTTTTATGCTCTTATAAGGACATAAGAAAACTGTGATCACATGTTCTCTAGATCTATAATGGAGCAATAATCTTTCAATAATCTCCCTAATCTATTTCCTTAAAGAATTGGATTAAATATGAGGATCACTTCATTAAATTCACATTTTTTTTCATACAGAGAAAGCATGTTATTAATTTTTCCCCTTTACTATGAGATTACAATAAATGGTCTGCTCTGCTTCCTCCCTAAAGCAATGTATTGTCATTACTAAAAATAAACCAGTCATTGCTTAAGTCCTGTTCCTATCACACTGCATTTTCAAAGTTAGTTCATAGAAACAATAGATATGTATTTCAGAATTCACCTTAAAATACAGTCAATGCAACATGCCTTCAAACAGTACTGCACTACTTTACTATGCACTATAGACCATCTATGACATAAAATACAAACAATATGCCAGATTTACCTAGACCATTTTTGAAATATGAAGTTAAACATTAGAGTCAACTAAAAGGGAAGAAATATCTCGTGTTCATAATTCGCTAAATTAAGCGTGTCACGCTTAAGTAGATATTTAGAAAAAGAAAAAAGGGTTAATTACCGCTAAGACTAAAACTTGTCTGTATTTTACTTTTTTTTATTAAAAGCTAATGTAAACAATGTATTAACAGTGGCTCAATGTGCAGCATCAATATGTTAATGATGGTTCGATGTGAGCTCTTTCTGTATGACACAACTGCTCTTGCCAGGGCACAGCGTGACAACTAATAGCAAACCATGTCATCAAATATCAGGAATTACTCCAGGGACTGTTGAATGTCTGAGCTCTATCTTACATGAGAGAATCATGTCATTAATGTCTAAAAAATCATATTCAGTCTGTCCTGAGAATTGCAAATGCATTCTATTTTTGAGGACCTAAAGCTTATTAAAGGTCAATTTCTCACATGACATTAAACAATGCCTTGGTATCAACCATCTTTCTCTACATTTCACTTCTTCATCCTCTTTATTGATGAAAGAATTAATTCATTGGGCAGTAATTTTCTAATCCTTAAATATACAGTATATCAGGAAATATTTATCTCAACTTGGCTGCTCTGCAAAACTCTAAGTGCCTGCCCTGGAATGAGGTCTAGAACAGCTCACTAGATCAACACTTTAACAAAAATAAACATTGCATGAGAAATAAAAAGATGATAGAAAAAGATAAAGAGGGCCCCCCCTGCTTAAAGCACTGGTCTCAGATGCACAGGAAAATGTGTTTTATTTCATTCCCTCAACAATGACTGCTTTTTGGCTTGCTCTAATTCAAAGTAAGCAAAATGAGTATCCATGATTTTTCAACATCAAATCTCAAAATTCATCATTTTCCAAATCCTGACTATTATAGAAACACAATGAACTTTATTTTGGAGAGTTCAGGCAAATTCACATAATAACGATAATACTGATTCCTTGCTTAGCTGGGAAAGGAGAGATTTCACTTACTCTTGCTCCGTCATTTCCAGCTGTGCCTTCAGCACCTTTCTCTCCTATGCCACCCTGGGAAAACACACAAAACACCATTATTCATTTAATTGTCTTTTTTCTCTCATTTGCATGGATGCTTCATGAGGGCAGGGGCTTATCCCTCCTGTTCATAGATAAATCCCCTTGAACCTAGAAAAGTGCCTGGCATTCTGCGTTCTGAATTCTGAAAGAAAGAAAGAAAGAACAAAAGAAAGGAAGAAAGAAAGAAAGAAAGAAAGAAAGAAAGAAAGAAAAGAAGGAAGGAAGGAAGACTGATTGACTTGTGACTCAGAATGGTAGAAGTAAAAGCCTGCCCAGGAAATCATTTTCAGTAGAAATGTAGAAAGTCTAAATGAATGAACTAAAAAAAAAAGACTTACCCTGTCACCCTTGGGGCCAGGAGTTCCTGCGATTCCTCTTTCTCCTGGCATACCTTGAAGACCTGGTGGGCCTGTATCTCCAGGGGTCCCAGATGGTCCTGGACTGCCCTAAATAAACCAACAATAAGTGATCTCATCAATATAATATTAAAATTCAGCCACATTAAATTTCTCTTCTGGTAGGCCAAAAATAGTTGCATGTCAGCAATTTCATATGGTTCAACTTAGGCCTTACCATTTTTCATTTGTGAAAATTGTCTCTGAAGTGATACTTTGAAATAAAAAAAAAAGATTTTGCTGTTTTGATTTTTGGTTTATATATTCAAGTTTTTTCTTTGGGGAAATTGAGCATCGATTCAAATAAAAATAATGGTTGCCTTTCTTTTTCTTTTTTTGACAACATCATGGGGATCCTAATAAAGAATGAAGACATTACATTTAGAGAGTATTTCACTCTCTCTCTAATGAACCCATGATATTAAACTTGCTTACAAGCTAATTCAGTGATTAAATTGAAGCAGATCCTATGTAATCACTCTGGACCTTGAAGATGATAAAGGATCTAATGTTATATGAACATGAAAAATTCTTCTTTAATTGTTTACACTGAAGTTGTCTTCTTGTCTTCTACCAATCTTAATATGGCACCCAAACCAAATAGTACTGATTTTTGCCTTATGATGTATTCTACTTTCATAATTAAAATACAACATCCTTGCATATGATTAGTAAGCAGAACTATGGAACCTGAGACAGAAAAACAATGGAACACATAATTAGGAATACCTCTTAATAAATTATGCAATTTTCTATTTATTGCTTCTGCTTATTAATGGAAGTCACTAGTTAAAGTTACACAAACAAATATTAGGAATGGATTTCTAGATGAGAATGTATTACCATGTGCACTAGACCATAATTTGCATCACAGAAAAGAGGCTTCTTTTCAACTGATTCTTTAGCGCCAAGGAAAAAGCCTAGTAGATGTTCACTCAATATTTGTTGAAGAGGAAAATCATATAATCAAATTATGTTGGAACCATAAGGGAAACACATTCTAGTTCTGTCATGTGTTTACAGAGCAGTAATCTTGGGACATTTGGAAATGCCAAGCTCAGGGCCATACTTACTTTTGGGCCATCAGGGCCGTGTCCTCCAGCCATTCCCTTCTCACCAGGGAGTCCGGTTATTCCTGGTTCTCCTCTTTCCCCTGGATTTCCGCGTTCTCCCTAGTGCAACATTGGGATGTCAGACAGTCTTAGCAACTGATCTGAAAGTAGGTTAAAAAGGTTTCTGGAAATCTGCAAAACTGCTTCTACTGGAGAAAAATTGAGAAATGAGCAACTATTGAGGCTCAATTTTCCTTTAAAAATTTTTTTAATGTGTATTTATTTTTGAGAGAGAGAGGCTGAACACAAGCAGAGAAGGGGCAGAGAGAGATGAAGACAGAATTCAAAGCAGGATCCAGGCACCGAGCTGTCAGCACAGAGCCTGATGGTGGGGCTCAAATTCACAAACCATAAGATCATGACTTTCGCCGAAGTCAGATGCTTAACTGACTGAGCCACACAGGAGTCCCGGGGCTCAATTTTCTAATTTAGTATTAAGAAATGAACCTGGAATAAGGATGTGCTAGTTTCACAGCACAAGATTTTCTCATAAGATTGATTTTCATCAGGTTAAAGAAACTGCATGCTTAAAATAAAGCCCAGTTTATGATGAAAGATGCTTTTTAAAACTAAAGCCAATGGAAACAAAGTTAATGACGAAGGAGAAAATACTTACTCTAGGTCCTAATGGGCCAACTGCTCCAGGATCTCCAGGAACACCCTATAAGATATAATTTTAAAAACCGGAAGAATTGCTTTGAGCTAAATTTTAGGTATTTATTACAAATCTTTCAATATCACATGTCTAGTTTCTTTTAATTTAATATTAGAAGTTTTGACTAAGCTCATACATTAGATGGAAATATTTTTCTAAAAAAATGTTTATTATACTTGAACATTTGATTTTGGGCAATGAAACATGCAAAATATTATCTCAGAAATATAATGCATTGGTTTTTTTAGAGACAACAAAATATACAGTAATTTTATTTCCTAACATGAACAAATTTTAACAGATGAAACTGAAATAAAAAGCAATAAAGAGACTGATCTTTTAAACAGAACCAATTCAATTTAATAAATTTTTTTTGACCATACACTATGGACAATGTACTGGGAACTGTGGGTTCAAACTAGTGCAGTCATGATATATTACAAGTTTCAGTTTGTTCTTAACTAAAGGAAATTTTGTCATGAAGTTCAAAACTTTTCTCTTTGATTAAAAGTAATAACTAATGACAAGGAAAGATGTTGTGTAGAAACATGGTTGTCAAAGAGTGAGATGAAAAGTAATTTAGAAGTTGGGTTGGTTCTGAATGAAGTTTTAAGGATAATTTAATCAAATTATTTTTCTTTCATTTTCTTTTTTTGGTATGCTAATGAGTGATATATGGTTTAAAAGAAAATCTAAATATAAACAAATCTGAGGGTTCTTTCAATAATATTTTATCTCATAAGAAAAATATTTTATCTCATAGTTTAATCAGCTTTATGTGGTATTTTTTAGTGATATGTAGTTAATGGTACATCTTGCAATTACTAAATATAATATTGCTTACAATTTTGTGGTAGATAGTGCACTATTCATAGTGTCTTGATTTCTACCATTACACCCTGCAATATTTTGAATAGAGTACTTTTTGTCAAAGTAGCATATTTCTGGCAGTTTGGATGGTGACAGATAACTATGGTCACTAAAACCTCTACCGTCTATGTTTACAAAATCACAAATGTTAATCTCAATATATTCAGTTATGTTTGCTTCCATCATAATCCTCCATCATGAGAAATTTTCATTTGTCTGCTAGAAGAATTCTCTTGGGCATATGGATATGTCTTAACTTTAGATAAGGCATCAGTGTCCACCTTCCGTCCCCAACCCAGGACGTTGCCAGGCAAAGTGAAACATGAAGAAGCATAAACTGTCCTTGGATGGTAACTTCACATCCTCTGAAATGGAGGGCTGGCATTTCCTGTGCATTTAGCACCAGCACATAGGCTGGTAGCAGCCACACTAGAACGTCACTGCTACTACTGACTTAGGGACCTGCCTCTTATGTCAATTCCTCAAACAAACTTTGCCTTTTTCTAAAAACATGAAACAAAACAAAAACTGTATCAGGTGGGCCGCCAATCTGAAATGTACCGTTCTTCATGTGGTGTGGTCTTCATAAAACCCAAATCTAGTCGTACTACTCCCTACTTAAAAGCCTTTCATCATCTTCCATTAGAAGAATAAGAGCAAATAATATTCAAATTCAGATTTTCTATAATCTGGCTCCTGTATCACCCACCAGCCTCATCTCTACCTCAAGTTATACTCTGCATTCCTGACTTACCAAATTTATTCAGTGCCTTAATTTGATCAGCAAAACCTTTGCACCTGCTGTTCCCATTTCCCGGAGTATTTTATTACCTTCCCTTCTCCTCCCCTACCATCACTCATCCTTCAGATCTCATAAAATATATTACCTGGTCTGGGAGACTTTCCCTAAATCCCCAAGTCTGAATTAGGTACACCCATACACACAGTGCCTCCCCAGAAACACTACCTCATGTCCATTTTGTTCAGCTGGTGGGGGCCAGGGATGATAAATATTTGTTGAAAGGTTAAGTGAATGAGTGAATCACTCACAGAAAAATAGATTAAACTGATGTCTTAATAAAATAATAGAAATAAAATGGTTAGTATCTGTTCATAACCATTTATAAAGCCTCCAGTAAAACTCTGTAGATATGACAAGACATAGACTTAGGGATTAAGAACAGTCTTGGGAAGCACACTACCAGGATTCAAATAATATCAGCTGGGTCACTTTGGGAAAGTTACATAACATCTGTGTGCCTCATTTGCCTCATCTGAAAAATGGTTATAATAATAATATGGATACCTAGATATATAGGGTTGCTTTGAGGATTAATAGAGATAAGGCAAACCAGAACAGAACCTCAAATATAATAAGTGATATTATGAACCTACAATTTTTAGTATTGTTATTGTACTATTACCTTAAAACTTACCTGATCACCTGGCTTTCCACCTTCCCCAGGAGGCCCTGGAGGACCAGGTAGCCCCTAAAAAAAGAAAAAAAAATTGTAGATTTGTAAAAGTTTAATAGGCCACTAGCATTAACAGGTTACCTTTTATATATCATGGAGTCTCCATGACTATACTTTCAAGCAAAATATATTGTTTAAACACAATCAAAACAGAATGAGAAAACCATTATCTTCTGTGATAATGCAGCAGCCAGTCAGCTTCTAGGTTTAGATTTTCATTTGCACACCACTTAGCAAAAAAAAAAAAAAAAAAAAAAAGACCTAAGACTCTAACAGGAGATTCTTAACATTGGTCCAGTTTTTATGGGTCAGAAAGCAATATTTTAGGCTGCTAGAATAATAATGATAATAATAATAATAATAATATTAAAAGTCATTCCTAAAAGTTTTCTTTGCCAAATTATGATTATCCATGCTATTAAATAATGAACAGTTTCCCACACCACATATATTTAAATAAATCATGAAAATTTGTTCAGCGAAAATTTTAAGACATTTTGTCAATAAAACTAGATAAACCTTAAAATAGTTCAATAAAACTTCTTGAGGTATCAAGAACACCTAAAAATTTTAATTTGTTAATAATTTTGGATTTTGATCCATTTTTCAGGGGAAATCTGTTCCTTCCCTTTGAACAAAAATGTTGGGTTTTATCCAAATCTTTATTTACTAAAAGAGGGATGACTTTTTAAAAAATTGTGGAATTTCACATCATTTGACCATATCTTTTTATATTTAAAAAAATCAGTTTAATTAATGGTAGAATACATGGAAAACTGAATTATTACATACCTGAAAGCCAGTGGGTCCTGGGGGTCCCTGTTCTCCTCTCTCCCCAGCTAGACCCTAAGTTATAAAGGAAAGAAAATCATGAAGAGAGCCAGATCTTTACACCTGCTTCCTGTTTATGTGACCCACTGGAAGTATTGATATTTGCTTTTTTTCCAATCACATGCTTTTCACTTTAGCCAGATTATAAACTAGCATTACAAATAGTTTAATGAGATTCTTTGAGGTCCCTGCTGGTAAGAAAATGTCTTCTAAAGCCAGAAGAGAGACTGAGGACATATGTTTATTTTTTGATCCAAACATAAAATTGTCTGGAACCAAACACAAACTTCTGAGGAAATTGGAGAAATTGAACATGGAAAAATTCATTACTTTCACACATTTAATAGAAAGGTAATACAAGTGTCCCCTGCTTTTCCAAAGTTGGCATTATGTCACTTTGCTTTCATGAAAGACCTGTATTAGTACCTCTTTGTGCTAACTGAAAGGACTCTGAAGAGAATTTTTGCTTTTATGAAAAAAAGGCAAAAGGCATTCAGAGTTTGTTTTGCAGTGAGCTGTTATAGAGGCAGTGCACACCCAACTCTTTCTGGGAAACTAGACTTAGCATCTCAGCGTCATCTGTGTCTGTGAGCATCTGTGCTTTATCTGGATTTATTTTGCGCATCTGTTAGAGCAAGATATAGCCTAAGATATGTCCTAAGATATGCCAGAAAAGCCTAAAAGACGTTATTTTGGGATTCTGGGAATCTTAAGAAATTTTTCACATAAATTAATAATTGCTTCTTTCCTTTACACCACTTTGGCTTACAAAAATTTTCACAGGGACGCTCTAATTTCTGTTCCAATTTAGTTCTCAGTGTTAGAAGAACCATTAATCAAGCCTTCAACACTAGAGCAGCTGAAGAAAGCAAAGCTAACATTTTAGAAAGATATTTAAATTGCCCCATCATAAACAAATAAATATGCCAAAATATTTCTGATAAATATTTAATTTTAGAATCCTAGGATGCAGATGCACCTCAAAGGACAAAATACTTTCTTTTTTAGTCTCTCTCAAGAAAAATCAGCTAGCTTAGACAAATTTATATGAGACATTATCAGAAGAATGTAAGTATAGTTCAGTACTTATGTTTTTCAATAAGAGACAGAACAAAGTATTTGTCAAACATGATTCTGTTCAGTTGATATGTTCCTTAACTGTGACACATAAGGACAATGAGGTTGCTTTTGCCATCAGCATTTTAAAGAAGTTTAAAATGAAAAGTCCAATCGCTCCATTTAAAAAGGCAGAAGGTGCTGGCACAGGGGTCAGAAGAAAAGATTAGAATTCTTCAATCTTGCACTTTCTCATTACCTGCCCTGAAACTTACTCATAAGTAAAGTCTTAAACAAACATCATCGAAAAGTGCAATGTGAATGTAATTCTCGCTAAAAGATCACATACCGGGGGGCCCACAGGACCAGAAGGACCAACTTCACCATCTTTTCCAGGAGCTCCCTAATATCACACAGAGATAATATGTGAAGTAAGGCCGTGAGACATTTGGGTCATTTCATATATATTTATATATATTTCCTCCCTTTTGGCAGAAAATGTTTGTATAGTTACCCTCTGCCCAGGAACACCAGCATTTCCTGCTTCTCCAGGTTTTCCAGGGTCACCCTAAAAGAAAGAATAGAAAACTACCTTAAAATTCAATCAGTTTGCTCATAACATGCCTACTTCAGGTGAGGATGATGATGAGATAGCAAACATATGCACTGTACTCACACTGCTACCTTTGGGGCCTGGAAGACCCATACTCCCGGGCTGCCCTCTGATTCCTATGGAGCCTGGAGGACCTGGCCGGCCATCCTCCCCCGGAGCACCCTACAAAATTGACAGGCGCAATGTAAGTTTTACGTAAATTCTCTCTGAATATCAGGTCACCCAAATTGTCACTTGCCTTTCTTTGCTTACTTCTGAAAGTTATATAAGTTTTAAATTATCCTTCATCTTTTTCTCAGTGAATCAGAACAGTTGCGTGTTTTAAAAAAAAAGTGCTGAAGGATGCTGAGTATTTAGAACAGAGATTTTACTCTGGTTCTACACATGAACCTCATCTTCACAGCTCCTTACGCTCTTCTATTCATAGGGGAAATTGTCCTTTTACTCTTTAATTTACTCTAGCTTGCGGTAATGAAAATTTGGGACTTCATTTCACATTTTTTGGTATAAAGGAAGGGCCTAGAATACATAAGTTACCAAAAGTCATACCTACTTATCTCTTAAACCTGTAAAGTTGGGAGGACATTTATGAAATGAGAATGTTTCCAGTAGACAAATTTCACCAATACTGGAAGAATACATAATTTCGACTTTTTCCCCAGATGTTAGAGAAGCAACTTCAATCTCAAACATTTATATCAATTAAACTTGATCAATTTTTAGTGAATTTTAAAATATGAAGGTCCTATGAATTTGCTTTGGCATTTTAAACATGTAAATATGATCAGCACTCACATGATTAAAAACATTAACCTCAAATAAACGTCTTACATTATATGTCTATCATGGCTGTGGATTTCTGTTTACATCACTTACCAAAGGCCCAAGCTTTCCTTCAGGACCTTGAACACCAGGATTTCCTGTCAGACCCTGAAAATTAAAAGTGATTGTCATTTTGTTGCTGACCTGCAACTGAGGTAAAGATTCTAGAGAGTAGGGGCACCTGGGTGGCTCAGTCCGTTAAACATCCAACTCTTGATTTCGGCTCAGGTCATGATCTCAGAGTTTGTGAGTTTGAGCCCCATGTCAAGCTCTGCGCTGACCGTGTGGAGCCTGCTTGGGATTTGCTCTCTCCCTCTCTCTCTCTGCCTCTCCCCTGCTCACTCTATCTCTCTCTCTCAAAATAAATAAATACGCTTTTTAAAAAAAGATTCTAGAGAGTAAAAATAGCACTTCATTAAAAGGATCCAGTTCCACTACACAATGCCCATTCTCAGTGGCCTTAGGCTCCTCTAGACAAACTTCACAGGCTAATCATGGGCCTCCCCCAGCCTGGTTTTGGAAGGATACAGGGCAGAAAACACAGCATGCCAACAGGCAGCATCACGTGGGACTCTCCACTGGGGGGCAGCCCTCACAGCATGGCCTCCAAGGGCATCATCTAAGCCTTCTACAATGGACAGGCCAGATATGAGGAAATGAGTCTACATGGCAGGGACAGGAGCCACTCTGGCTTAGAAATCTCAGGTAACCAGTATTTGTAACAGCACCTCGAACACAGTATACTGATCTGGCAAGGTGAATGTGCAGGTACCAGTTTCTCCAAACTCAGGATGCCCAAAGCCATGCTCCCCTATAAGGTTTTTATAATTCATAGTCCTCCCAGGTCCAGATGTGGTCTACAGTCAGGCATCATTTTTACTATAAGCAATGCTGACTGCTCATTCACCTGGCATTCCAACTTTATTAGGTATCTAGGGAAGAAGTTTTAAGAAAGTTCCAGTTTCCTACATAGAAGGAGAAAGGGCTGTAGTAGACTTTTATTCATATATTTAAAAACACTGGGTATGGGGCACCTGGGTGGCTCAGACAGTTAAGGGTCTGACTTTGGCTCAGATCATAATCTCAGTTTGTGAGTTCGAGCCTTGCGTCGGGCTCTGTGCTGACAGCTCAGAGCCTGGAACCTGCTTCAGATTCTGTGTCTCCCTCTCTCTTTGCCCCTCCCCTGCTCACACTGTCTCTCTCTGTCTCTCAAAAAATGAATAAATGTTAATAAATAAATAAATAAATAAATAAATAAATGAATGAATAAATAAAAGTGTTGGGTTCAAGATTATGTGGAGCCAAATGTATATTTCCATCCAACAACTTTTTGTATAATTCCTTTCTTTTTAAGGAGCATTGTGGACAACTGAATGTAACAACAGCAATTACACACTTCAAATGAATTTTCAAGTAACATTTGTTCAGGATGAAATTTATCAGGAATTCTCTCTGCCAAAAGCCAAACAGATTTTTGTTAGCAAGTAAAGAAAAATAAAAATTGGCAAACAGGATTTTTTTTTCCATATCAAGTGGCAAAACTATTAATGCATACTCCTTTGAGAAAGGGAGACTAGAAATTACCATGTTTTTCTATATGTCATGAAAATAACAAAGCAGTTTTTTTTAAAAAAATAGTAAATCAGGTCAAAATCGTAAAAACAAAAGAAATGATCCAACTTGTCAAAACTAGCTTAATTAAAAAACACTTCACTGAGTACCGACGAGCTGTTCTGGGTCGATGTAGCAAACTGCTGTGTTCTTACCCGAGCACCTGGAAGGCCAGGTTCACCTGGACGTCCTGGGTCTCCCTGCCCTCCTTTAGGTCCTGAAGAACCTACAGGACCCCTCTCTCCTTGAGCCCCCTGTTCCAATGCAAAGCAGAATGTGTCAGAAAAAAGAAACAGTGCAGGAAGATAAAAGCAAGTGAATATCAAAATTGCCTGTTACAAATCAAAGCACTAGAATAACATACAAATACTTTGTCGAAGTGATTACAAAGTTACAAAAACTATCACTACATATTTTGTTCTAACTCCTAGTTCTTGTAGAATAATGGTTTTTCATTATTAATAAAAATTGTATTTAGATTATCACTCCAATAATCTAGATTTGGGTGAGGGGGAACACCAAAATTCTAGAGTCTAAATTTCTAGATAAAGGAAAGGTCTGTGACCTTTTCTTCTCAGCTGGGTCTCCAGGAAGTCTGAAAACAAACTCCTACATACTTGCAACCATTATCCTTCTCCCCTAGCCGTCTATAATACATAAATTGCACAAGAGGGATTTGGCATTAGGCTTGACATCTGTGTCTGACTCTTTTCTGGATCTGAAGCCATGTGGATCAAAGCTAGATCACCATTCTGGACAACGGCATCTTTTGGGGCACCACCCACATGAATGTCAACATGGATGGGATAACCTCACCTTTGGTCCAGGTAAGCCATCAGAGCCTGGAAAACCACGATTGCCAGGAGCACCCTACAAATGACCAAAATGAGATTCTTAATTGTTGTTGATGTTTTTGCAATGTATAATGAGTGGGTAATTTTTATTTTTGGCATTACAAGGTTTTAGGAGTTGTGATCAAGCCAACATGGCAAAAGATAAAGTGTAAGGGACAAAACCCTAACTACATAGAAATATTTAAAAATTTTAAATTTTTGAGAATATGTCAGTATCAAGTCAAAAATTATTCAAATTAAGAACTATCCTAACAATTAATTGTAAAATAAACATAGAGCAAAATGGATATCTAGATAAGCAGCAAAGGAATGGCACCATCTACCATGATCAAAACGTCAGTGATGACATACATTAGTATTGTCTTGTATGTGAAGTACTGTGCGTTCTTTGAACGTCTCTACAAATGTAAGGTGATATTATCATTGTCCCTTTCAGACCTGTTTCATTATACTCCAGTCACAGCAACCTCTTCTAATCTCTGAAATCACCAAGCCCCTGCTGGCTTTGCACTAGCCATTTCCTCTGCTGACAGTGTTCTTACTCCCAAGGTCTCTTGCTGGTTCGTCCTCATCTTCAGGTAATAGCTAAAATGCCATCTTCCCAAAGAATCCACTTCTTAACCACCTAATTTAATATCACACTACTATCACATACTCAAAGCTACTCTCTACCACATCACCCTGTAATTTCCTAAGTGTATATGGAGCTCATTAAAATGTATAATTATATTTTTGTTTGGCTGTTGACTTGTTTATTGCTTACCTCCCCACTAGAATAAACTGTTGCTTACTAGCCCCCACATGAAGGCTGGGACCATAGCCTTCTTGTTCACTGATGTATCCTAAGTACCAATATATCGAATTGGCACAGTGTCAGTGTTATCTAAATGAATGAATGAATGAATGGGCAATAATTATTAGACAGTTGGTTCCTTTAATACACAGTTAACCATACTCAACTGTGCAATGCATTTGCAAGCAATTCTTTCAATGACTCTAGCTTTCCTTATTATCCCCAAACCTCCCCACATAATCCCCCCACACACACACACACAACTCTAAGAATTTATCTTATTATTCAAATTTTACCCTTTCTCCCATTGGGCCTGGAGGACCAACTGTTCCTGGATCACCTCGGGGACCTCTTTTGCCTTCTTCACCAGGTGGACCTATTGGACCCTGAATACCATGTGGCCCCTATTAAAAACAGAAGGACAGTTACCAGCAACAGCCATTTGACAACTGAATTATAGTCAAAAGCTTCATTTAAATAAGTCAATTACAAATTTAAAACTATATTAAACTATTTCCATCCAAAGTAATGAAGTCAGTTACAAGTTTTAAACTAAAGTATTGCCACTCAAAGTTATATTTCTCATTGATATTATTTTAAACACTTGAGCATTTTGACCTGTGCACTGCTGGACAATATTCATGGTCTTCTTATCATTGAAACAAACAAACAAACAAAAAAATGAAGACTTACTGGTTCCCCTTTGGGGCCAGCTTCTCCTTTGAAACCTGGAACTCCTGGATCACCCTAAAATAAAAGTATCAATAGTTATAAAACCCAGGACTTTTAGCCAGTCCAACTTGCTTTAATTAATTATAGTTAACAGGCCCTAAAAACTTTCTGCAGCTGAGTCTGTATTAACATTTTTTCTAATTTTGCAAATCTTGTAGAATGTATGTGAAATTTTATAAAACCCAGTATAAGTAGTTTATAGAAGTCTGTCTATTTTACAGTGGTCTTCAAAGGACTTATTTTTAAAATCTTGTGTGTTTTATCATGCATACTAGGAAAATTAGAATTATTCAGTTATTCCAATTTGATAATTAAAATTAGAACTAACAGTGACAACTTTTACAGATAAATCTATTTAGGGTATATTTTAGGAAATAGAGTTATTTACCCAGAATCAAAATAACTTTATATTTATGTTCTATTTATTGAGAGTTTGACAAGTTCAAATTCAGCATTTCATCTTCGGAGTGTTCTAGGGTTTTGGTGTGTATGTGTCTTTAAATACCAGTTAAACCTGTGGGAACCAGGTGGCTAAGAGAACATGATAAAATCAAATGTGAAATATCAGCAACACTCATATTTTAATAAATCTGCCACCAGGATTTAAAGGGATTTGTTAGCATAACTAAGTTACTTGGAACAGAATCTAAAATATTTGTTTTAGGCAGTGTTAAGAAAGAAAGTTTTAATTTTTATACAGAAGCTAAAAATATATAAGCACAACTTCTCAATGTGTTTATTTCTTATGGGTTTAGCATAACATTTTTTCCAATAAATAATTTCACAAAGTACGGAAATTTCTTTCAATATGAATAATATGGTGGAATCACTCTTCAAGATAACTCTCAAGAAATAGCTGGTGAACCCATTTTTAACCAAATTGTCATTATAACCTCCACATTTCTTCACACTGGCTTGGAAAATATTTCTATAATGTGTACTATTCAACCACTCATAAATATCTATGAGATAGACTATAAAGTTATGACCTTATTATTTTAAATTTTAAAAAACCACTAAAATTTAACACAATGTAATAACGTTCCCTTTTGAATTTAAACACCTAAATTGTACATTAACGTGTGGCTTCCACTTTACAAAGATTCCTATCTTCACTTGCCTCACTCAGATATGTCCCATTATCCATGTTTCATTGGTTCTCATTGAATATTATTTTGCTTGGTGATCTTAGTTGGATTATACTAATGGATGATAGTTATTTGAAAGGACATTACCGGTTGGCCTCGAATTCCTGGAGGTCCTGTGCTACCCTGAGGTCCTGGAGATCCAGGGGGCCCTGCTAAGCCAGGAGGACCAGAGGTCCCCGGAGAGCCCTGTCAGAGTAGAAGAGTGACATGATGAGCAGAGAACCCAGTAGAAGTCTACTGTCAATGTCCAAAGGATTGTATCCATTTGAACTTCACGTGGCATTGATGCAGTTAGTTACTCACCGTTGGGCCTTTGGCACCAGGTGTACCATCAGTTCCTACTGCACCCTAAAAGATCCATGAAAAGTTTACAAAATATTAAGCCATATCTAGGATGCTATCCAGATGTCCACCCACATTCCAAAAGGAGGCAGAAAAATTATTGTAAAAACTTAACCACCGTGGGGAACCTGAGTTCGAGCACCATGCCAGGCTCTGTGCTGACAGCTCTAAGCCTGGAGTCTGCTTCAGATTTTGTCTCTGTCTCTCTCTGCCCCTCTCTAAGTCACACACACTCTCTCTCTCTCTTTCAAAAATAAACATTAAAAGAATCAACCACCATTATATCATAAAACTCGCTTTCTGACTAATTCCCTCTTCCATAAAATAGATAAAATTTTGCAGAGTTGACAAGAGAAATAGGTTTCTTTAATCAGTTGGAAACACTCATTCAGAATTCAAAGAGGATATATTAAAACTGTTCTGACGTTATAAAAGATGTCAAGCTTTCTGTCAAGAACACAATTCTTAAATGTACTGGGAACTTACGGGAAGACCTTGAGAGCCCACTGGACCAGGTGGCCCAGTTTCACCTCTTTGTCCCTGGGGACCTTCAGGGCCTCTTGCCCCAGTGGGACCCGCTTCTCCCTAAATGGGTACAAAAAGAAATGTTATAGGAAAAATATAAATGTGGTGTCATTCAAAGTTTATTGCTTATTTGGAGCCCTACATGCTATACTCAAGTATTTTTAAAGGGTGATGAGCGCTAATCAGTTTATAAGGGTTGTGTGTCTAACCTAGCTTAAGGAGTAGACTCATTTTCCAACCCATCAAGTATGATAATATCTTCAGTATTACCAGCAGAGTAAAGTGGTCAAGGTAACCTGATATCTACTCTTATTTCAACCCATGAAAGTAGTCCAGATAGTAAATAAAAATACAGATGCCTCGTTAAGTTTTAATTCAGATAAATAACAAATAATTTAAGTGTAAGTTTGTCCCAGGCAATATTTGGAACATATCTATACGAAAAATTTATTCTTTACTTATCTGAAGTTTAAACCTAAGTGGGTTTCTGTATTTTATCCAACATATTAGGTCCCAATGTAGATCTAATCCTAGAGAAACCTGGACCTAGAATTTCAGAACTAAAATTCTAAGCCTGAGGAGGTTCATTAGTGCTAATAAATATATAAAATCCCTACTGACTCTCTGAAATTCGAAGAACTGGATATGGAAGTTTATTTTTCATCCAGAGAAACAGAGACCATGGAAGTAGTTTATAGGTATAGCAGAATCGTGGCCAAAAATGAAGATCTGGAAACTTTATGCTTGGCAGGAGAGGATGGTAGGATAGGCAAACAATTTCTGAGAAAACCAGTTTTGCTAAGCGTTTGGCTTTATTAAACAGTCTTTAGTAGCCAAAAGCCAGTACTAGAAAAACCCAGGAGGAGAAGGAATTATGCAGAGTGAGCTGTTATATAAATTGCCATTGCTAATGAGGTCTTCACTAGATGCCATAGTAGGAGCAGAAACTACTTTCTGCCAAGTCTTAGTCCTGGGCATTGTGAGCATTCTTTCCTTAATTCTCTGGCCAAAGCTCAGTTTGAGGGTAGAGGGTCTCACAGGAAGGAGAGAAGGAGTTTTGTATATTTTGATGGGAACATGGGAGGTTGGGCCCTCCATGGCCAGAGTCAGTGGTGGTAGGATTAGCACTTCAGGGAGGTCAGAAACAGAGGGATCTCAAGAAAGTCTTATCTGCTTGAGTGCACAGTGAGCTCTCAGTGAAACAAGGGACTGGTTGATGAAATGACTTAGGGACAGCATCATTTTAAAGTAGCAGCGTTCCTGTGGCACAGAGTTTAAAGACAGTGTTATAGAGAGCCCGAAGAATAATTTAACCCGATGACTCTCACATTTGAGAGTATTTGAAATGTTAGCTATGGACTTTTTGTTGTTTTTGTTTCACAGTTCAAAGTCCATTTGTGTAGCACTACCAACGAGAAGCAAGGACCTATATTGAGGGCATCCTCTGCATCAGGCAGTATTAGAGTTTGCATTGCTCTCTCATGTAATCTTCAACAAAATCCCATGAGAAAACAAGACTTACAGAAGGGAAGTGACTGCCATGGCCACAATCATTTTTGTACAGCAGAATCTTGTGAGTAAATCCCTTCTTTGAGATGAAGAAAATTATGGCCAAGGGAAACTGGGCGTGAGGGGTAATCCAATGTACTGTGTTGTTTAAAGTGTGAAAACAGTGTTCTGAATGTATTCACTAATTTAGCTAATATAATCTTAATAACCTCTTACTGTAATCCTTGAATTTATCACCCAAAATACTGAAAGAACACATTGTGACTCACTACAGATGTAAATCATCCCAGCAGAATGCTTTAATCCAGTCCCCTGTGGAAAGCCAAATAGCCTCCCTGCCTATTCCTTTCATGGTTGTGTAAATGGTAGGGGGCCTGGGTTGGAGTGAAAGCCAGCATTGTGTGAAAGAACAGCCTTTTGACAACCTTTGATTTATTTTAACCTCCTATTGTTTAGAACATTCTGCTATTTATTACTGCCAGGCACTGTATCCAAGAGCAGAGTTCCAATTCAGATTAATCTCTTACTCTTTGCAGCTGTTACAATTGTCTAGTTTAGAGTTCTAACGCAGCGGATTCTTTGATATTACAATTGTATGATTAGCAGTAATTCTCCTTTAACTACATATTGCATAGTAATCTCATTTTTAAATTTATTTCTTTTCCTACGATTATACACACTGAGAATGCTCTAGGTTTTTTCCTTAGTTAAGAGTGACTTCCATACAATTAATGACATTCTCATATCATCAAGTAATTCTTATAGTCAAGAGCTAAATATATTAACATTTTACCTTCATTCCAGGATTTCCTGGAAAACCGGAAGATCCAGGAATCCCAAGAGGACCCTATTAAATGAAACCAGAAAAGTGATCAGATTTTTAAATTAATATCTAATTAAGTCATCTTTTATTCTTTGACAACATTCTGTATTTTGACACATGAGAAAAATCCACTTAGTACTTCAACATCACAAAGATAATGTAATTTTATTATAGTATCTTCCAACATTGATATGAAACAGTGCTAAAAAACTTGGCCAGTGGTATTAAACACAATAGAATTTCTTAGTTGTACTATATAAGAGAGTAAGTCCATCAAAACACAAATTGTTTGAAATAACTGCTTCTTGAGAGATGTACTTTCTTTGTATTAACCAAGTAATACAGTTTTGAGAAAGTTATGTTTTATACCATAATCTAGGTCTCTTTAAAAAAAAATGATGCTTAAGAATCATGAGGATATTTCAAAGTGATTTTTGAAGGGCTAGTATGTGGATATTTGTCACCATCCTACATTTGGGAAGACATGCATAGAGTTTAAGCCATTGACTTAAAGGTCAGATTTAAAGGAAATGAGTATAAGAGGAATTCCATTCTAGGTTATCCTGATTCTGCTTTGAGGATTTGTTTTAATTCCATCAGTTTTTCAGTAACAAAATCTCTTTTAAACTACAGTTATTCTTTCCCTCCCTTCTTTTGTTTCCTTTTTATGAATAACGAGGGAGAAAATATCCTAAGGGCAAATAATTCAAATCTGATTTACCCTCCTAGTATTCCCCTGAACTCATCATGTTTTTTTCATCTATCCATCCTATAAACCATGCTATATTCCTGTTCATTTTATACACTCATCTTTCAAATCTTAGCTTGAAAGTTACTCCTTTTAAAGTCTTCCTTGATATATTTATCTCACTATAAACGTAGGTGCAGGTACCCTATATCTTGTTGCACTCTATAGCATAGCAGTTAGCAACAGCATTATGATACATTATTAATCGATATATCTCTCTTCCTTGATAGACAAGGCAATTCCCAAAGATAAATTCTGTGTGTTTATCATCTTTTTATTCCAAGTGTCTGAGATACAGTGGGTGCTCTGTAAATTTTAATGAATGTACAAATGGAACAATAAATAAATGAACAAATATGAAAGTCATACAACTCACCATTGGCCCAGGTTTTCCAGGCATACCATGTGTACCTCGTTGTCCCTAATTAGGAGAAAAGGGGACAAGATAAAATTATATTTTCTACAGTATTTGCTCATAATTAATTCGTTTTATGAAAATTTCCATGTTAAAAACTGAAGAATAAATATTTAAAGTTAACCAACAACAACCTTAACTAGGTCAAAAGCAATTAAAATACATTTTTGTACAACAATAAGGTAGGAATAAACACATCTACCCTTATAACAATAACAAAGAACAATCATGACTTAAAAAATGAAACTGATTAAAATGATTCTTCTTACTTGAATGTATGACTTTCCATCAAATGAGCTCAAAGACAATGAAATTTTGTATACCTCAGTCTTTTTAATAAGCAGATTAACTCAGAGGAGTTAAGACCCTCCCACAAACTGCCCTCAGCTAAGGTAGCATTCCCAAAATTATGCCTCTTCCAAGGTCAATGAAGCAGTACAAAGGATTGGCCCTCATTCAAGACAAGTGTGAAAAGCCATCCCGGTCCCATAGTTCTCATGGAACAGAAGACTCATGGAGACTGGGGTCTTTGTTGTAATTATAGTACAGTTTATATTCTCCATGCAACAAAGCCTGTTTTTTATTCATTTCTTCACCAATGTAGTTTCTGAGAGCACTCCCCAATAAATTTCCTGCACACCAGTCTTTGCTTTGATGCTGTTTCCTGGGAAACCTGAACTGAGACCAATACCATTGGTACCAGAAGTAGTACAAAAAAGCAGACTCTAAAATGGAATTTTAAAGCTGGATTCCTCACTGACCAGCTGGTGATCAATGAAGTCTGATTCACTCTTGACATCTGGTGGTAATGCAGCAATAAATATTGCCTCCAATGGTAAACTAAGAGAGGGCACAAGTGTAAGAGAAAGGGCTATGGGTACAATAGCTCAGGCACTTGAAAAGGTTTAGAAGAAATAGCAATTATAAAGTTGATGGAATTGCATGAACTTGTTGAATGAATACACTGGAGAAAGACTTTGAAAGGCTAATCGAGATTAATCATCAATATAAGATTCCTTGGAAGCATTTTAAAATCTTGTGATCTTCTACAGTCTGAGGGAAGAAAATCCTGAAGGTTGGGCCCAGGGCTTGATAAAGGTTCAAGAGTTCTTGAGAAGGTTGAATTCTAAAACATGGAAAGGCTGTTTGCCATGGTCAGGGGCTTTGATTAGAAGGAATGTAATTTGACATTGGGATATCTTAAGAACTTTGAAATCTCAACCCTGAAGCCTACGGGCCTGTAGAAATTCTCACCATTCCCACCTTTAACAGCATATACTTCTCCCTTCCTTAAAGATGTTGCAGAAGCCTCTACTTTATCGGACAACATGTGCTATCACCACCACCACCACTTGCCCCTGCTCGTTGGCCACCAGACCAATAACTAGCATCAAGTCACAAAATAACTGAGTTGAGGAAAATCTTCTTCTGATAAAAGAGGGAAAATACACCCCAAAGGAGCTATGAGTCCTATACGTCATGTAGAGCCAGAATCCAAAAGAGAATGTGTGGGAGTAGGTCCTGAAGGTACTGGATCGTGAGGGAAAGGATATAAAGTGGAGAACTTTAATGATATGGAAATACTCTCCCATGATACACATTTAACACTCTCATAAATATCCTGAAAGATGGTATTAACATGAAAGATGGTTCTTGGAAACTCAGAAAGAGCAATGCCCCACACTAAGTGAGGTAGAAATGCCAGAACTGTCTTGGCAGACAGTAGAAGAAAGCACAGAGAAGTGAACATACTAGATTGGATATATTATGTAAGGATGGATACATCAACAGTTGACTATATTCTACAATATTTTCTATGTTTCCAGAGGACAGTCTATCTTCAAGGGGACAAGGATTGGCCTAGTGAGAAGGTCTCACTTCTCCCAAACCAGGGCCCTGACTTTGACACCATTGAGAAACTCTAAAGTGGTTTTCTTCTGTAAGCTAAGGGTAACATCAGGGGATGCTGTAAACCTGAGTGAGATTCCTAATACTAATGGGGATGATAAATGTAAAAATAATAGAGGCAAGGTGGCAGTCCTTAATTGTCCAAATGAAAACAGGTAAAATATAATGAATTGCAAGGTTGAAATATTAGCTGCCTAACCTTCAGAGATCTATGAAGAGAATTAATAGAATATTCCCCTTTTCTAGCTAGGTTCAAGGTACACAGGCAGACAGTAAAAGTATTTCTCAATCTATGCATTTAAAATAAATCAAAGACAAGGGTGCCTGCATGGCGTAGTTGGTTGAGCTTTGGACTTCAACTCAGGTCATGATCTCACTGTTCGTGGGTTCGAGCCCCGCGTTGGACTCTGTGCTGACAGCTCAGAATCTGGAGCCTGCTTCAGATTCTGTGTCTCCCTCTCTCCCTGGCCCTCCCCTACTCATGCACTGTCTCACTCTGTCTCTCAAAAATAAATAAATGTAAATTTTTTTAATAATAAAATAAATCAAAGACAGATGATAAAGAAACTCAGCTCTTGTAAGGGTACACTCAGTACTTACCTTTCAGGATTGTGATGGATATAAAATAAAGATAATGGAAGAATGCTTGGCATATAAAACCTGCTTGAAAAATGTAACTTATTATTATAATTTTACTACTATTCCCAATTTCATATTTTCCCATGGACTATATTCCATGTTGCTGTAGGTTTTTATAGTTTTCTTAACTTCAGCATTCAGATAAGTAAGCAACAAATATACTGTGGTTGTATAAGATGTTAATATTAACAAAAGGTAGGTGAAGCATACACAGAAACTCTCCATAGTATCTTTGTAACTTTTCTGTAAACCTAAATTTATTTCAAAATAAAAAATAAAGATAAAAAAATAAATTTAAATGTAGGCAACCAGTACCATAGTCTCATTTAAAAGACATGTTCAGTCCATTTGAGAGAGTTGAAATATACATACTTACAGGAGCACCCTGTGGCCCAAGTCTCCCTCTTTCTCCTGGCATTCCCCTTGGACCCTACAGATGAGAGAGGGGAAAAAAAAAAAAACACCTCTTAAAGCATCTTATTTGAATTCTAAGGTAGTTTGACTACATCACTCAACTCAATCGAGACTCAATATTATTAGCTACCAAACAATATGACCAAACAAGGAGCAACTTCAGGTTTGAAACTCTCTACCTGTGGGGATACATAACCTACCACCTCTTACCTAAACAGATTTCACTTTATATAGCTTTAATGGGCTAAGTCTATAATAATCCTGTTTAAACACTAAGAAACAAGAAACTTTTTCTATTCAAAGGGTGCAATTCTCTGAGCGTGCTGGTCTGCCAGCTGGTAATCAAGATTACTTCATCAGCTATCATATTTCCTCCATGTTTTTTTTTATTTTGCATTTAAACATTCACTTAATATAGTCTAAAAAGCAAAAAATGCTCAAAGTATTAAATTGATACATACCATAGGACCCATGGCACCCATTGGACCAGTAGGGCCAGCTTCACCCTAAAGCAAAAATGAGATTATAGTACAGTATAAGAAACCTACAATTGATATTCACATCACTTTTTCTACGTGTATGTCATTTTAAAAGTATATTTTCAAACTGGCTATTTGAAAGGCATACTTGAAATGACGGACCTCAAAATTCTGCTGTATTACTTTTTCTCAAAGAGCGATGGCAATTTAGTTTCTATGGAAATAAGTATAAAATAAATTGAGGATATAAACAAGATTGATGGTACTATCACATCCGCCCACATTAATTAGTATCAACAAAGTAATTATATGTTTATGTCTGATGATACTTAAGCTCAAGTAAAACTTTATATAAAGTTAAAATTGATTAATATTCCTTTAAGATCTATTATAGGAAGCTCAAAAATTAAAAATTTAAAGCCAACACACACACACATACATATATGTATGTACATATATCTCACATTTATGTATATTTCACATGATGCTTCCCACTAAAAAGTCCTCTGTCCTTCTTCTATGGTCTCTCTCTCTCTCTCTCTCTCTCAACATAAACACATCTTGGGAAGAAACAACAATGGCTAGAGGCCCTGGAATCGAAAGGGTACTTTAAAAACTGAGCTAATCGGGGAGCCTGGGTGGCTCAGTCGGTTGAGCGTCCGACTTCAGCTCAGGTCACGATCTCGCGGTCCGTGAGTTCGAGCCCCGCGTCGGGTTCTGGGCTGATGGCTCGGAGCCTGGAGCCTGCTTCCGATTCTGTGTCTCCCTCTCTCTCTGCCCCTCCCCCATTCATGCTCTGTCTCTCTCTGTCTCAAAAATAAATAAACGTAAAAAAAAAAAAATTAAAAATTGAGCTAATAAACTACCTAAACCTCTCAGATATTTTTGAAGGAGAAAAAAGAGTGAATTCGCAGTACCATCTTCATCCACCCGTCTACACCCATCCTACACTGGTATAAACCCAGTGCCATGGTGGCTACCCTTAGGGGCAAATTTATCCATGTCATGTATCCTGCTGAATCTATTGCCACTCATCTATGAAAAATTATATTTATCTACTCAACTATCCCTTTTCTATACTCCTCTTTCCTCCAGAATTTAAGTTGGTTCTGAAAAAACTGGTAGGGACCTGACGCAACCCTGAAATGCAACTGTGGGATTAGATTAAGCTACTGTACAGTTACCTTGGAACCAGGTGCTCCAACTTCACCTTTAGGGCCTTCAAGACCTTTGTGTCCCTAAGAAGAAAAATATAAATTTGTGTTTTTCTGCTCTTTTTGGTTATTAAATGTGTAAAAGAAGAACCAAAAATAAGCTCACAGAAAGTGTCTTCTAAAAACAGATATTTAAAGTCGTTACCCAAAATGTTTACAAATTCTCAACATTTTTTGAAAGCCTATTCAAAGAAAATTAAATTAAAGGTTTTTTGAAAACCTATTCAAAGAAAATTAAAAAGGTTTCTCCCTTCAAATAACATTTTTAATTTATGATGTTCTCACCCTTTAAATTTTTGTGACTTCATAGAAATTTATTCTATAACTACAAATGAAAAACTTATGGTGGCTTTATAGAAGACAAGTAATTGCAGAGTTTATATACTTACAAGATATGGGTTATAACCGGGTTGATGTTCAAAATAATTAATAACTAGTAGAGCACCAAGCATTCTAATCAGAAACTCACTACTCAAAACAGAGACCAACCAGTATATACTTATTAAATATCAGCCATGCTTTGTGATAGATAGATGATAGAAAGATGATAGATGATAGAAGATAGATAGATGGATAGATAGATAGATAGATAGATAGATAGATAGATCTACCTGCAATTTTTGGAATTTTGAGATTTGCTTCATTTGAAGGTAAATATTAATGCTGTTACATTCACAAATATGCTAACTTAAATACCCAATTCTATTTATCTAAAACACACATTGCAAACATACAAATATCTATTCTCTCCATATGTCAGAGCGCATTCATTTCATGGTTTGGAAATGCAGAGAATAGACTCCCCTTAAAACTGCAAGTCAGGAGGTGTTTCTTTACAGTTAACTTTAACAAAATTCATACAAACTAGTAATTAACAATGATCTTCTTTACTTGTTAACTCACAAGGAAACACATTCAAAACTGCATTTTGTTAAAGTTTCTGTAGTAAAATGTAGAAAAACTTTGCAAATATTGCAAAGTTAAAAATTCCTGAATTTTTTGTTCCTGGTACCACTACCACAATTTACTAGGCAATATACCTGATGTAATGAAAGACAAAGACAAAGACAAAGCCACAACAGATAAAAGACCTCAGGAACATACATCAATTTAACACCACGTTGCATTAGTCAATAATTGCACTGTTTGCAAACTGTGACTATGACAGACGTGAACAAAAAGGGTTTCCTGTTTAAGCTGAAATAACTTTTCTGACTATGGATCATCACTCCTCTCTGGCAGATTTTTACAGTTCCTCTCAGGTATTTGGGATGACTGCCTCAAAGTAACCTGCAGCTTTCCTGACAACTCCTCGCTCTCTCTCCTGCTAAGAACTGTAGCTTTTCCTTCTGAATTATTTTAGCAGCTTGTACCACCATATCCACCACTTCCACCACCAGATCCATAACGATTACTGTAGGGACAAGCCCACGTTTCTTCCACCAAAACTGCCCCCTTCATGAGTCTATAATTTGATTGCTATTGTCCTCTATAATTTCCAAAATCATTATGGTTCCCACCACCACCATAGTTGCCTCCAACATTTCCTCCTTCATGGTAAGCATTATATCCTCCACCACTAAAGCCAAATCTGCCTCCTTGGTTTCCATATCCTGGTCCACCACCACCATAGCCTCCTCTACTATTGCAACCAGGACTACCCCCATAGTTGCCACCATCACCTCCGAATACACTTTATCCACCATCACCTCCTCCAAAACTACCTCTGCTGCCATTGTCTCCACCACCATAGCCTTCTCTTCCACCAAAGTTTCCACCATGGCCAAAGCTACCGCCACCTCTAAAGTTTCCTCCACGACCCATAGAGTTGCCAGATCCAACTCCATGACCTCTTTGTGATCTAGCAGACTGCATTTCTTGTTGAGAAATGGCCTTTTCCACTTCACAATTATGCCCATTAGTAGTATGGTATTTCTGAACAACAATTTTATCAACCTTATCATGATCATCAAAAGTTACAAAAGCAGGGGTGCACTGAGTGGCTCAGTCGACTAAGTGTCCAACTCTTGATATTGGTTCAGGCAGGTCGTGATCTCACAGCTCTGTGCTGATAGTGCAGAGCCTGCTTGGGATTCTCTCTCTCCCTCTCTCTCTGCCCCTCTCCTGCTTGGGCACATGCGTGCACTCTTTCTCTCTCAAAATAAATATTTTTTATAAAAGTTATAAAGGCAACCCTCTCTTTTTTCCACTCTGCCTGTCCTCCATAACTTCTATGGTTTCAATCTTGCCATACTTTTCAAAGAAGTTTCTCAGGTTATACTCTTGTATATCTTCTGTCATACCACCAGTGAACACTTTCTTCATCGTTAGATGGACAGAATCCTCTCTAGAAATATCTCTCTTTGGTTCCCCTTCACACCCATCAACCTTTTGTTGTCAAGCACACATTGCTGTTGCCTCCTCCTAACACAAGAGCAATTCACAAAACCCAAACCCCTGGGGTCTCTCATCACCACGAAATCTGTGAGTGTGCCATGTCTCAAAATGTCCTCTGAAGCCATCATCTGTAGTTTCAAAGCTCAGACCACCAATAAACAGTTTTCTCAACTGCTCTAGTTCCTTTGGATCTTCTTCCTCCTCCCCCTGCTGGTGGCAGCCACTGCTGAAGTCAGGCTGGGGGCTACTGGGCAGCAGTTTTACCTCCATTTTGAGTGATATGTAATTTCCATATATGTAGATAATATATAACAATGACATATTAATTATCATGAGTTATAAAGACAGAAGCATTCCATGCCTTCCACATCGGGGTTGACTGGGCCCATCCTATGTTTTAGTGCACTTTCTAGTATCATGTCACTTATTTCATTATGGAGCAGTTATTTTTTCTTAACTGTAAACCTTATTAGCCTGAAGCTGACAACCATGGGATTTTTCTCATTCACCACTATGTCTTCTTTTGTAGCACAGTAGCCAGCATGGGGGTAAGAACACAAAATATATTTGTTATAGAATCAGATAAAATTCAAAGGAAATAGAAAAAAGCATTGTGAAGTTGGTGACCAGAGATGAATACTGACACTACAGCCAGTTAAAGACAACCGACAAATAGAATTGTAAAGATGTTAAAGGTAATGCCCCACCCACCCCCCCGGACCCTACTGGTATAAGCCATGGTATCTGCAAGGATTATAAAGGATTGAACTTACTCGGTGACCCTTCAGGCCTGGAAGACCAGGAGCCCCAGGAAATCCTCGAGCTCCCTATGGGAAAAAATAGAGAAGGCATTTGAGAGTCATTAATAAGAACAGGAAACTGCTTAATACACTTTTTGTTCAAACTGAATATCTAATACATAGTTTTCCACTAACATACCAAAGAAGAGAAAGGGGCAGTGTACTTTTAATCTGTCGAAATACACCTAGATGATCAAAAATTAGCAAAGCAAACTCACTGTTAGGTATGGAAACATGACTTACACAAAGACATGGAATAATGCCAGGTATTGATTTGATGACATTTCCAAATTTTGAAATTATATCACTGCATTATAATTAGTAGCAAAAAAAAAAAACCCCACAACATAGAAAAAACAAAGAAAAAACAAGAAAATAAGCCTGAATCAACATGTTCAATGTCTGAATCAACTAAGTCACTGTATATGGAAAAAAAACAGAAAAGTAACTTAAGGAAAACTATGCTTTCTCTATATTGTGCTTTACTTGTGGCAGAAGAATCAATACACTTGTACACACCAATGTGTTTTATTTTCTCTGAACTACTAAATATTGGCAGCAGAATATGATTGGGGAGATTGCATTAAAATGTGATCAGAAATTGATTTCAAGTAAAATGTTCAGAAGCTTTATGGATTTGTGATTGTTTAAAAGATTAATTGAAGAAATGAAATATCCAACAGAAGGGATGGTCAAGAATACGGAGAGAACAAGTTGGTTCCTTGACTCAATAACTCCTTAATTGATGCTAATTTTGTGCATCCTCCACCTAAGCATAGTGAATAAAAAACAATAGAAATCAAACAGAAAATTAAATCCAAATGGTATGACTACTTTGAAATGATGCTTCAAACTTTTTCCTCATACCCTCTTAAAATAGATAAGGACCCGGTGACTTAATTATTCAGTTATTCTCATTGCCTACATTAATTTGGTTTTGAACTGAATGCTATTACCACTGGTACCAGTCGATTGAGTACACTGATAGCATAGGTTGCTGTATCAATTATTAACAATTATTACTATTAATCTGCATATGCCTGGCACTAAGCCTTATGTGAGTGGGCATATCCCTGGCACTAAGCCTTACGTGAGTGGGCATTCAAGGAATAATCATTGTATAAACAACTGAAGAAATGGTTTAACATTTCTCTTAACACTCAAGCACTTTTCCTAAGCCTTCCTAAGGAACTTCTCTTATTCGAACACAATCTTACACAGATGGAAAAGTCTTCTGTTTTGTACATCATTGCCTTCATTCACTGTTTCCTAAATGAGTGAATACTCCTTAAATGAAATTCATATGATAAAAGCAAAGCAATCATTCCTCTGTGACCTCTTGTAGGGAAAATGTCTCAGTAGTGCTTTAAGGAAGGATTATAACAGTCAGGGCACATCAAACCACGTTCTCTGGACAAATAAAGTTCCACTAATTCTTCTGTTTACACAGCCCTGCTTAGGAATTCCTCACTTCAAGAACTTCCTTTAAGTTTTTCCACTGGAATGCTCCCCTTTACGTAGATTTGCTCCCCCTCTTTCCTGAGCAGAAAACACAGTACACTGAGCCTATAGGAGAATTACTGAACTATGTTATTTCAAGTAATTAGTTAACTTTGAGTTTTTGTGGTCTGCAAGGAAATTCTCAAGTGATTACATATCTCTAATGCAACAAGAAAATGAACCAGATGTACCAGTACTCATAAAATTTTCTCTTTCTGCTGACCCAAGACTGTCATCACACCCCAATCACATGTCATTGCACAGCGCTCGCAGAGTGCATCTGTGACATGCTGGCAGGGCCTGCTTCCTCCCCATGGAGGGCCCACACTGAGAGGATGTGCAAGAGTGCAGCAGGGTGGGAGTTCAAGCCTGGACCGGCTGACGTGGACATCTGTGGTAATGACTAAACCTCATGCCTTCGTCTGCACTGACTCCCCAGGCTGATGGGGGAGGAAAGGAAAGAGAGGGAGCAGGGAGCTGGGAAATTGGTTTTATATTTGAAACTAATCCTTACAGCCCTGTAAATTCCCTTAAAAGATGAGCACTCATTTATTTAAAAAAAATCCAAGCATTGAACCTCAATACTTTTCAGGAAGTAAATGGAGACTAATTCAGCACTATTGGTTGTATTGATTGCAAGAAACATTAGAAAATCATAGGAAATGTAGGGAGTAGAAGGTTAAATCCATTTAGAGGATGCCAGACAAGAAGAAACTTTAAGAGCAAGAATGTTAAGAGGGTTTCGCTTGGTGATCTCTAATTTTCCCCATTGGCTGCGTAGCATATCCTAGCAGAGGGCCTATAAAAGTAACATGAGTGAGGACAGAAAGGTGGGCTTAGAATATGGCCAAGGGGCTCAGATCCTGAATTCTTGGTGGAGTGCGTCACCAGGGACATGTCTCTGTAGTAAACCAAGGGGGGAAAAACAGCTCTGTTAGGAGTGCTGGCCATCAGTATATCTTGTCATAAGATTTTAGGGTCCAGAACACCAATTAAGGATTTCAGCCAACATTAGGGTTTGGAGAGCAGCCAAAGAGGCATAATTTATTGCCCCTATCATATATAAAAAACAAATCAATAAATTTTCAAGCTGTTCTTTTTGATATGTGAACAACAAAAAATAAAATATTAAAAAGATAAATGGGATTAGGATGTTGGGAAATGTAAAGAGGTCAGGCTGGTGACTTTGCAAATTTGACAGTAAGTTTGGAGAGTATCCGTATTAGGTTATAAAATGATTATCTGATGCCAATTGTTCATATGGGGCCAATGCAAAATAGGAATTGGAATTAGCTATCACTCTGGCAAAATGTACTGCTTCACGATGACAGAAGGGAACATATGTTGGTGAGAGCAACTAGTCCACATGCATAGAATGAAGCACAAGGTAATTTTAATGTTCTTTGCCTTTCAAAGTTGGCCTTCATGGCATTGTACTGACAATTATAAACTTACTGGAGATCCTGCAAATCCCACTTCACCAGGGTTTCCATTTCTACCAGGTTCACCCTTTAAGGTAAAAAAAAAAAAAAAAAAAAAAAGGCAAGGTGAGGGAGAAACAAAGAGGATTCAAATGTTCCCTTCTAAGACTAGATGACGAATCAATTGCAGACAAAAGACTTTTTAAGAAAGCTCATGCCCAAAGCTGTAAACAGTATAAAAGTACTGGCTCTACTCCTGATGGCAATCCATTAGAGCAAGTCAGTTTGTGAAGTTCTCATTAATTTATCCAGAAGAAGAAATTAATATAAATTATACTAGTCTGACCTAGCTTACCATTTCATAAACGTCAAAATTTACACACATGTACACACAGAGGCATATGCTATGAAATTCTATATCCTCATGTGGCACTGAATTAAAAGTTTTTAAGAGTACTACTTGTCATTTCTTGTGATAAACTAAGAACTACTAGACATATTTTCCTTATGACCAAATTCAATGTAATCTCCTTAAATAAATCTCACAACACACAAGGAGAAAGTATTTACTTGGTGTAGTATCACAGAGAAATTAATGATTTAACCATGGCTTTATCCTCAGCTTTGGTACAACTAACAAAAAAAATCCAGAGAAGCAAATCTGTTTTTGCACCCTGTTTTTAGATCACATGTTATTACTGTTAAAATCTGAAGTTGAGTCTCAACTTTAAAAATGAGGAAATGGCTTTTTCAGCATTGGAGAACAATATTGGCACTATACTATCAGCACGTTAAAAAACTCCATTCAATGAAGACCTCGTGATGATGGTTAGCCATCAGAGCAATGTATTTTTCTTTAAATTCATTTCAAAGGTTCCACCAGCAAAAGTCGTGGCTATCATGACAGCAATTCTAGTATCTTACAGAGAAATTATAATGGACAAAAAAAACCTGGGGAATACAAGGAAAAAGAGAATACCACCAAGATTAAGAATACTTTTAGATTTTGTAAAACCACACTCTGAGTTCTCCAGTTTTGTGTGCATTTAATGGAAGCTAAAAGTGGAGAAAATAAATTGGGAATTAATGAATAATATTCATGTAGCTCCTTCTTAATTTCTGCAAAATTTCAAAGCAAAATGAAAGATGGCAGCTTACATCTTCACCAGGTTTTCCAGGAGGGCCCTCTGGTCCACGCGCACCTATTGGGCCCTAATAACAAAATAAAACAAAAGGAAAAAAAGAAAATTTACTTATATTTACCTATACCTACCAATGAGATAATCTAAAATATTGTTGAGACAAATGAAAAATATCACAGAAAATAGCTTTATTAATATTCTGAATTTTATGTTGCATGCCTCGATTAGGTACTCAAAGGAAAGAATTTTAATTTTATGAATGCAAATATCTCAGCATGGTCTGCTAACCATATTCAAAGCCTCTGAACTTAAATACTCTACTACAGGGGCGTCTGGGTGGCTCAGTTGGTTAAGCATCCACTTCAGTTTGGGTCGTGATCTAGACATCTGTGAGTTCAAGCCCACGTCAGGCTCTGTGCTGACAGCTCAGAGCCTGGAGCCTGCTTCAGATTTTGTGTCTCCCTCTCTCTCTGCCCCTGCCCCACTCACACTCACATTCTCTCTGTCTCTCAAAAAATACATAAATATTAACAAAATTCGAATACCCTGCTATAAGAAACATATGTCTTAAGCACTGTCCATAATACAGGCCTCCTGAACTGGACTGTAATTTCTTGCTACTTTAGGAAAGAGCTGGTAAAATAAATAATTCACAACATTATTATAATGCTGGGCCCATATTTAACTGGGTCTACATGCTTACTTGACATTTACCATTGGTCCAGGTTCACCAGGTTCGCCAGGAGGTCCTGTAGGGCCAACACCACCCTAAAATTGAGAACAAATTATGTAAATAAATATAATTATATGTTTATTATATATAAAAACCAAAGAAAAACAGAATAAATTAAATTGTTGGCTCTACCACTTTCCAACTTTGCGTGAGTCACTTAATCTCTCTATACCTCAATTTCCTAATCTTTGAAGTGAGAATAATCAAGCTACCTACTTCATTAGGCTATTGTAACTCTCTTAATAACAAATGCATGTTAAGAACCTAGAATAATGCTGGCACAGAGTGTTCCATCGATGGGATAGCTATCATCATGATCATGATTGTCATCTTCTTCATCATCACCAACAACTACATTTTCTATTCACCAATGGCAGTAATATAAAATGGCGCGAGGTAAAACTCCACACACATGATAATGACAATATGGTAAGAGCTAAGAATTCTTTCTTTCCCTTTCTCTTGAAAACTTATTTCCTACTGCTGGTTAAATCACCACAAAAATTAAAAGAGCACTACGTTACTATTTTATTGGTATTTGATATGCTATAGAAACAAAGTATAGTATTATATTCTTCTTAAAGATTCCATGGATTGATTACCTTGACTGTGATTTCTAACACCACATGGTGGTAGCTTCTGTGATCTGATTTCACAGCCTCAGAGTTAGCACATAACCAATTATGAGAATTTTCATTATGATGTGAGATAATGATCTGTTATTTCAGAAGCGAAGGTACAAAAATTCTTTTCATTGGAGGCCAGTCACATAAAGAATCCAGATGATGGAACTTCAGTCCCATGAAGAAACTTGAAAAACATATTGCATATATTTCTGAGCAGAAGTTAATTAAATACAGCCTGTTCAAAGTGAGCATTACAATATGAAATTGAAAGGCTGGCCAAAAAACACTCATGTCACAGAGACCTTATTTGTATTTGTTTCTTTTTTGCTATAGTATGTAGTTTAATCATAAAAAGACTTACTTGCTGCCCTTGTAGGCCTTGAGGTCCCCTTGGGCCAACAGGACCCTTAAAAACAAATGAGAAGAAGAGTTGGATAGTGTTCATGACAATTAGGCCAAACATTTCAAAAATGTTGAATCAGGCTTAGAATCTGGAAAAGTGAAGCTCTGACAGCAGAAGATGATGACATTCTCCATTTGTACTCATCTGGAATGCAGCTAAATTCAAGAAGATTAAAGTCTGGACAACATTTGGGATGATTTTATACATACTTTCAGTCTCATAAAGGGAAAAAAGGATATGCCTGTATACACCCAATGTCTTTGGAACAAGAGCATTTGCATGCATGAGGGTGGTTCTGTTAAGCCAGAACAGCCAACAAAAGAAAAATCTTGGCAGGCATTATCAAACTGTCTATATCAAACTGTTCTTCAGCTTCATGGCAGAAAACTCATAATTTAAGTGAGCACATCAAATTAAAGACTTATGAAGCCATCAACAATATTGACTAGTTTATATTAAGTGTTAATTTACAATTATCTATGGCACTGAGATTTCTGGATTCTTTCTGTCTTTCATAACATACATTTAAAGGATCCACACAGGCTTTCCCCTATTAAACATGAAATAATTATACCAAGGCATGACAAAGGGAAGAAAAGGAAAATGCAATTTGAAACATTTTATTAATAATATATCTACCTAATTTTACCTAATTTTGCAAATGTCAGGGAAAGTGAAATCAAATCAAAACCATTTGTTCTTATGGCAAAAAAATTAAACTTTTATTGTGAATTGATCAGATTTTTAGCTAGTAAGAAAGTAAAAGCCCCATTAAAAAAAATAAACATAGGGATGCCTGGATGCCTCAGTCGGTTAAGCCGACTTTTACTCAGGTAGGGATCTTGTGGTTCCTGAGTTCAAACCCAACATTGGGCTCTCTGCTGTCAACGCAGAGCCAGATTTGTATCCTCTGTCCCCTTCTCTCTCTGCCCCTCCCCTGCCCTCTCTCTCTCTCTCAAAAATAAATAAATATTTTAAAAAAATTAAAAAAAAAGATTCTCCCATAAAATAATAAAACAACAACAACAAAAAAGATTCTCCCTCTCACTCCGGCCTCCTCTGCTCATACTCTCTCAAAATAAATAAACATTTAAATAAATAAATAAACAAACAAACAAACAAATAAATAAACAAACATATATGCAATTGAACTTCTAATGGATGAAAACTCATATATTTCAGAAAAATATCCCAAGATAATCATTGTATGAGCCCATACTGCTAGTGACTTAAAAAGTATACAAACAATATTTAAGTCACTCATAATGCTGGCCTTAAGGATGGGTAAAGGCGGTGGTTCTGTGGTCTAATTTTATACTTGTTATTGCCTTGAAACTCCATTAATCTGGGATGCCTTTGAATTATGTTATGAACAAGAAAAGCATGGGATTGTTGGTTTGATAAGTATTAATTCATTCAGTGAGCTTGTATTCTCCGAATACCCAGGTTAAAGTACTTGCCCAGAGAAAATGGGACTCTTTTTGGCAGTTGAAGAAATTCAAAAGAGGATCGGAACGGTTAGCAGGTCCAGTCAGGAAACTTCAGAGTTGTTGGCATAGGCATCCAGAGGATATTACGTAGGAAATAATGAAAATTAAAATGGCAAAATTTCCCATGTCAAAATTTTGCCAGATCACTTTTTCTAACACCATTAAAAGTACAGTTTTTGTTGTAGTAGGTTATATGTTTAAATTTTTTATTTTCTTCCAATTTTAAATAAAATATATAGGCAGCCCTTTATTAAAGTCAACAAATACTTCGCACAGTTATAAATGGAACACCCACTAGGCTTTTTTAATTGGTGCATGGCAGGATTTGATACATAAATTGAATGAATTAATGGGTGGATTTATTTAAGAAGACACATATTACTTCTTGGGGTGCCTGGGTGGCTTAGTCAATTAAGCATCCCACTTGATTTCAGCTAAGGTCATGATCTCATGTTCGTGAGATCGAGCCCCACAGTTGGCCTCCAGGCGAACAGCATAGAGCCTTCCTGGGATTTTCTCTTTCTACCTCTCTCTCTCTGCCCTTTCACCACCAACCCCCACCCCTGCCCCAATCTCAAAATAAACTTACAAAAAAATAAGACACATATTACTTCTTAATTAGCAAATTCAAACCTTGCTTTACAAAATGTTATTTTCCACAAGAACCTTGATTATCAGTAAAATTTTCACTTACCACAGATCCAGGCATCAGTCCTACTTGACTCCCAAGTCCAGATTTTTCATCCAATCCAGCCATCTGAGCTGAAAATGGCTATAAATGCAATATCTTCATGTTATTTCCAAAGTAAGAGACATATATCAACAAACTTAAATTCAGAAATGCACATTCTCTGGGATTCTTATAGAATGGCTCTGTTGAGAATCATTTGATATTTTAGACTTTAAAGCACAGAAAAAGATTCAAATTGTTTTTCATTGTATGTGTTTGATTGAACAATCTTCCTTAGAATATTCATGACTATGTTGCTTCAGAATAACGACTTCAATGGGCCAAATGTCTCATACTTGGTAAAAGCATGTATCATTCTTCCAGTCTCATCGATTTCAGCTTTAAATCTCTTTATCTGATTTTCTCCCATGCCAAAAATCTGAACAGAGCCTAAGAGATGCTTTTAAACATTTTCCCTAAAGATTCCAGTTTCAATTTGAGACTATTTTACTTAGATGGTATTCTTGTTTCTTTGTTCATGACCAGTAAACTTTACACTGTATTTATATAAGTTGATAAAGATTTTACAATCCTTCTAATCTTTGACTATTCTAAGAATTGGCAACAGTTTTACCTATTTTCTTTCACATCACAGAAACTCTGGTAACCCAACTGACCAAAATGGTCCACATATATTCCGGGAGTTCTTTCCAGATTTTGGGGGGTAAATGTGTATATTATTAAAAAAATTAATTGGCAATTACTTCTACAATCAGTTGAGAAATAAATGTATAAATTGTTATAAAACAAAAATCATATTTCAGGGCTCCATATGTTCCTTTGTTTTGCTATGCAATCTACTCATAAATCACCTATGTCTGCCACTAAGAATTCAAAGAAGCAGGTATAGAAAGATATTTTGCTTTATTTTATTTCTCGCAGGAAACTAAAATTTGGGAAGTAATCAGATAACATTTTTAGTGTCAACTAGGTAGCCCTTTCTATATACATCATAATGGATCTGTCATCCTCCCTTCTTGTGGAGGAAATGACACAGATTTTGTGACCATTCTGAGCCTAAGAACAGCAGAAGATTAGAGATGTTTCCCTTTTCAATTCATATTGGGAACAATATTAGCAGTCCTTTAGAATCAGCAGAAAGAACCAAACCAGTTCCAGAACTGACACTGAGAAATAAGTCACTCAAAGCGGTACTTTACAAAATGCTCTTGTGAATTTTCTGACAATTCTCTGTGGGTTTCCGAGTTCACTGCATTCCCTTAGCTGCTGTTGCAGTCAAGGGCCAACTTCTGAACTAAGACAACTTAAACTCTTAATAATGTATCAAAATTTTGGGTGAGGATGGGCAAAATAGGTGAAGGGGATTAGGAGGTACAAACTTCTAGTTATAAAATAAATAAGTTACTGGAATGAAAAGTACAGCATAGGGGATACAACGAATAATATTGCAATAATATTGTATGGTGGCAGATAATAACTATACTTATCATGGTGAGCACTGAGTAATGTATAGAATTGTTGAATCAATAGGTTGCACACCTGAAACTAATATAACATTGTATGTCAACTATACTTCAAAAATTAAAAAAAAATTAAAAACTAATATATAATCTAAATATAACAGTCAACAATATATAGAACTTACCCTGCTCATGCCATCAGGTCCTGGGTGGGATGGATGTCCAGGAGGCCCAGGGGCACCAGGTTGACCAGGAACACCCGGTTCTCCATCAATTCCCTGAGGACCACGAGGACCCTGGAAAAACAAGCCCATGCTCATTAGAACCCATTGCCAAATATGTACTTAAGTAGAAATCTAAAAGACAGACTTCTTGATGGAGAGGAAGTGTTCATTATGTTTAAAATGAATAGCCATACTGTATGATTCCAACTCTATGACATTCCTGGAAAAGGCAAAATTAGGGAAACAGTGAAAAAGATCAGTGGTTCCCAGGGGTTGGGGTGGGAATGGGGAGATCAAAAGGCAAACCACAGGAGAATTTTAGGACAGTGAAAACACTATGAATGGTACTGTGATGATGATGTATGTATCAGTATACACTTGTCCAAACCCACAGAGTGTACACCACGAAGAGGAACTCTAATGTAAACTATGGACTCTGATGGGAGATGTCGATAATGGGGAAGGCTATGCATGTATGGGGACAGAGCATATATGAGAGCTCTTTGTGCCTGCTTTGATTTTTGATGTGAACCTCAAACTTCTCTAAGAAAAATAAAATCTTAAAAAAAATAGATTGCAATCCAGCCAACTACAGCAATTTCATCAGCTCTGCTGACACTGCTGACTTCAGCACGGATCATAGCCTCTGCTTAGGGGCATGGTATATTTTGGGTAAGAATTTTAGTCTTGATGTGTTAAATCCCCAGTAATGAGCTGTCTTGGAATAATTATAAAATTTTATTGAGTTCACCAGTATTCTAGAATAAGCTTCCTTATTTGGTTGGTTTTGTGGTATTTAACCAATAAGTTCTAAATTCACATGTCTGTCTTAGATTATGGTTAACTATATATGTGCTTGCCTAACCTCCTCCCACTGAAAATATATACATATATATATATATATATACACATATATACATATGTATGTATGTGTATATGTGTGTGTATATATATACATACATATGTGTGTGTACATATATATAGAAGCTCCTTGACTGGTATTTGTGGCTTTTTTAATCTTTCTAATATTTTGATGTTTTGTATAGTTCTTGGCACATAGTAGACCCTCGATATATGCTTATTACATCTTCACATTTCAATCCTCTTTATTCTACTACTTAAGTTCTGGCATGCTTTGTTTTTCTTACCACCCCTAAAGGTGGATCAGACCAATGAGAAACAGAGGAAAAGGCACAGTGATCCGGCCAAGTCTAGTTCTCAGAGAAGTGAGCAATGATTTCTAGCTGCCAAATTCCACCCTCCTCCCAACCCACATTCTGAAGGCAGCTTGGTGAACAGCCACGTCCTCAGTTCTGGAAATGTTCTGTCCTCCAACCTCATCATTCCCACAAGTCTTGTGAAGTATTTTCTGTCTGTTTAACCCTGAAGAGTCTTAACAGTCTTCAAAAAGAAAGAAAGGACCAAAGAACTCAAAGTCAATATGATTTTTATAGTTAGAAGCAGGGATCAAGAAAAATATGATAAGTGAATTGGAGTTTAAAAAAAGAAGCTTCTCCTCTCTAAACATGAGAACACCTCCTGGCTTACAAAAGTAATTCAAATATGAGCTGATACAGCTGAAGGAGGACATATAAAACAAGATGAGGTGGGAAAGGGGGCAGCTGGCATATGATGGCTTTGGGGAGGGTGGCATAATTTAATTAATATATTCAAATATTTGTATAGATTCATATAGATATATGTATTTCTTAAAAGAGTAGAAGATAAGCAAATGCATCTATTCAAATAGAAGTAGATAGTCTGAAAAACACTTTGAAAACTGATTTCTCAGGAAATTATTCTCATCCTTTATCAAGTCAAATGCTTTCTGACTCTTAAACCACTGTAGAGTCACTTAACTCTTTTCATTAGACATAAGAGGCTGATGTAAATTGCTGTCTAGGATTCCTGATCATACACATAAGAGCAACCTGAGCTGGAAATTCATACTGTCAATGGTGGCACAGACAAAGTTAGTAGTATGATCTACTCAGAGCCTTGTGTGGAAAACTTTTAATGTGTTTCTGAAATATGAAATTGCTAACTGATAACCAGGTATCATTGTATACAAAAAATGAACTAAAACATGTCTCCTCCCAAAAAGATTTCTAAAGACAAAACCAAAAACTGCATTTAGTTTCAATGAGAATAGAGAGAGGTTTGGGTGGTATTGATCCTCAAAAATCATATGCTTTCTCCATCCTTCTGTGATTAATTAATCTGTGATTACTGCATGGCCACCACCCTCCACCGTGATTAATTAATGTGAAACATTAATAATCATGTTTCAAAGTCTTGTTCTGAAGACAGCCCACTTTTCTATTGACTTCATGATGCATTCAGTGTCTCCAAAGAATCTCCTCTAAATAGCCTACATGAGTTACACTTCTACAAATTGAGATTAAAATTAATAAAAATTTTTTAAGTTATCCAAAATTAAGTGAACATAATTATAAGTGAAAGTAAGAAAAAATATAATACATGAGCAGTTTTACTGATAAACATTGAAAACAAAAATATAATTTGGGAACACATTAAAATATATACTTTCATATTTCCAAGTGAGATGAATTACATACATTTTATATTAAGGTAAATATTCTATTTATCATCATTCTCTCCCATTCCTGAAGATACTCTAGTACTAATTTCAGGCAGCCATTTACAATACAAAGTACTTATAGATTACCACTAGGTGGCGACCTTTAAACATTCACAAATAGAAAGGACTAACTACCTCAGTCCTCAGGAACTTTATTCACTATACACACACACACACACACACACACACACACACACACACACACACATTATGAAATGTTAGAGTTGGTAAAATATAGCATATTTCCCATTTTACATATATAGAAACAGATCTACAGAGGTTGAGTGTCACATGCAATTAGAACTCAGCACACCCTATCTATCTCCTGACAGATGGCTAGTTTGTCACCATGAAGTTACTAGCATTACTTAGTTAAAACTAAGGACACATGATAAGAGACAGTCCTGGGGGTCACTGACGAGTCATGAAGACTTCCGGAGAGTATTTATATCACAGTAGTTCTCAATCCTGAGCACTTTTGCTCCCCTCCCCTGGAGACACTTGGTCACATCAAGAGACATTTTTGTTGTCGCAATTGTATGTGGGAGGAGGACAGGTGTTGCTACTTGGCATCTAGTGGGTAGAAATCAGGAATGCTGCCAACCATCCTACAATGCATAGCTATTATGTGGCCCCAAATACCAATAGTGTTGAGGCTGAGAAACCATGCATTACATAGTGAGCATTCTGTAGTGTCTGATGGTAACGGAAGCAGGAGGAGAAAACGGTATTTATGATTGCAGTACCACCCTACGTTGTGCAAGCCACAGCTTTAGTCTAGTTAAGCAGCTCCTGCAAGTCCTGGGACCTGAGGCAAAATGCTCTACCAATGGATATTTTGTAACATCATGCCAGTATCTTGCAATTGGCCATAGTGGAAGTATTTACACCAGGGAAATCAGCAAAAGTATAGACACATTTTTTTTAATGAGACAGTTGTTAAAAACTATCATCCCACTGCTTGCTAGGATTAACAGAGGAACAGACTGCCTATTTGGGCAACTGCCAGGATTGTTTTTGCTTAATTCCAAATAAATAACTACTCCTCACTCTTTTAAATACACACACACACACACACACACACACACGCACGCACACACACACCCCTAATTCCCATTGATTATCTCAGGGCTAACCAAGATAGGAAGGGCAGCATATCACACACTAAGTTAAGAAAAGAAGACAGGGTGACAGCAGACTCACTGAATCCTAACAAGGAATTCTGAAAACGCAATCACTATTTCTATAGTAACTTCCACCTAGACTTAGGACTAAGTGTTATCAATTATCCTGGGCACAAGTACATTGATGCACAATGTTACTGCATGGCCACCACCCTCCACCTAATTGAAATTATCTTCTACCTGTTTATGTCATTCTAGACCCTTGGACAGGCATCTAGAGAGCTACTAACAGTATTCAGGTCACCAATACTCATGAAGCAGCTCAGTAGAACAGCAGTGAAGAATGAATACCAGCATAAGATAATCAGAACATAGCATTACTGCACACATATAAGACTATGCCCCATTTCCCTGGGGTACTGTAATTTACCTGCATGCCTGCCAATACCATCCATTACTCCAGCCCCAATTTTGTAGTACTGTCATCATGCAATACTTGGTCAAACGTATTCAAAGATGAATCAAGAGGCAAGAGTTCCAAGCAACATGATCTAAAATACATTTTTCTTTATTTACATATTCAAGGTTGTCTGTTGCTCTCCTGCTCATCTATTTCTCCCATATAAATATGTATAAATACATATTTGGAAAGCTAAAAACCTAGAGAGTTAAATTTAGTAGACATTAGACAGAAAATTAAACAGCACAAGTTTTTCTGATTAAAACATAAGATAAAGATAGCAATACAAAAATTAAGCAAGTTATTTAATACAGAAAGACATTAGTTTCTGAGGGTAAGATATAAAAAGAAACAGAATCGCTATCCTAGGACTTGCTAATAAGAAAAAACATCTGGCATGTGTTATATAATATCTTCATGTTTTATCTCCAGGGTATCAAGTTGATCATTTAAATTTAAAGGTGTTCCCTTTGTTCTGGTAATGGATTTGTTGATTTTTAAAATGACTCCTTTGATAGTTCTGCAGCAGCTGCACAGTGAAAATAGATAGAGTGTTATTTGGGAAATAAATTCATTGTACAACCACTTGAAATAAAATTTAGTCCTCTAATAATTTTTTTTCCTTTATCCAGTTTGGTTATCCCTGCAGCAACCACAGATCACAGAACTTTGGTGTTTTATCTCAACAGTACATTCCTGGCATTGTTCACTCATGATTTACAACTTCTGAAAATAACATGAGGTATTCATTATGTTTCCTTAGGTTTTCTACTTTATTTTACTTTGACCTCACGAGGGACAAAGAAATGTCATTTGTGTTACCTAAAAAGATAATAGGTAATTATTACCATGTGATACTTTCCTCTGAATCAGAAAAGACCCACAATCACTTCATGACCTGAATTCTGTCACATTTAATAGAGATGAGAGAGAAACAGTGCCACCAACTCTTTGTTGCATCCAGAGAACGTGGTATAGACGGGCTTACCCGGTACATGGTACACTTCACTGAAAAGGGAACTCTGCCATCAACTTACAGGTTTTCCTTTTGGGCCTCTCTCTCCTCTTGGTCCTTGTGATCCTGGAGGCCCCTGAAACGGAAAGTGATGATTAAGTCTGCAAAACACGTATACTTCAGATGTTTTTATTTTAAATGTTTGCTTGATCTAAGAAAATCGGAAAACAGAAATATCACTTTTTTTTAAATTCAGTTCAGTTGAAGACTGTAGAAAATAAAGCCATGTGCGTATAAAAGCTCTGTGTACACAGAAAGGCTATTTATATTAGCAATGAAGCCTAAAGGTCTGTAAAGAATTAAAGAATTAAGTGTTACATTATAGCATCATGGAGCTCAGTGAGCTAAATATATTGCTTGAATGATAATTACAAAGTTTATGAGGATCATTTTTGCTGTCTTGTCCTAAGCAAGCCTTTGTCACTACATTATGGCCATAAAAACCTACGGTTTGGATTTTTAGAACTACATAGTTGTGCAAACCCTAAATTATCAATGATCTGAGGGAATATATGTATGTGTGTTCTGTCTAGTTACCTAGAATGCTACTGCTAATCCAAACCTGAAATCAGTAGTCTTTTGTGCTAACCCAGTAATATGCTATTCTGCTGTATAATTTCTCAAATTCTATGGAAATTCGATTTAATTTCATTAACAGATGAAATTAACAGTTTGTTTCATTAAACAGATAAACGTAGTCTATCTTTAATTATTGCCAAACAATAGGTAAGTGTGTCTTAATGAGTAAAGCTAATCTAAAATTAACAATGTAACAATAGATCATTTTGGCTTTCACATAGCCAATAAAAACACTAACATGGAGGAAAAATAGGGTTCATCAATTTCAGAATGAAATGATCTTTTATATATCATTCATTGCTGCAAAGGAATGCTTACACTTGAAGATGTTTCAAAACAAAACGTTTCAAGAAACCAAGCATCATGGTTTTCATTCTATTGTCCTTTGATGGATATAATATTCATAAAGATGTTCAGTAACTGTAAGAACTTAAGAGTACCATGAATGTTGGAGGAAACTACTTACTGCTGGTCCTGGACGACCACGTATGCCTGTTACCTAAATGATAAACAAGATAATCTGTAAGGATGAAGTTTCAATAGAGTTTAAGAAAAATCAATAGTCAAACAAATAAGAATAACAACAAAAGCCCTAGTGAATTTTTTCAGAGCAAACAGATGTTGTCAATTGATGCCCATGTCCTCCTTGCTTATGCCTTAAGATGTTATCTAATTTAAACTCTCATATACAGAGGCAGGACTGCTATAGGGATTAAGAGCACCACACTGGAGCCAAGAGGCCTGGGTTCAAATCCTAACTCTATCCCTTACCAGTTGTCTGACTTTGGACAAATTACTTATTACTTTATGTTTTCATGTTCCTCTTCTATAAAATGATGATGATGATTATGAAATTACCTCCTTCACAAAGTTGTCATGAAGACAAATATTTGTAAACACTTAAAATAGCATGTAAGACATAGTAAGTACACATAAGTGTTTTTAAATGAAAGACAACAATATGAATGGTTTACTTTTTAGGTAATCTTTGTTAAAAACAAGCCAATTTCAAGGCAAAGCAAAAAGTCAAACACTGCCAAATAAATCAACATGCATATACTTTTCTTCTGACAGAGTGATGATAACTCCTTTGAGATCTATGAAACTGATGGTTGAAGAATTTTCATCCCACTTAACAATATACTTTATGATCATGTACAAGTCTAAACAAGTCTTAAGAACTCTTATACAATATGAAATTTCAATCAGGAAAATGGCAAGATATATATCCAGAAGTGTGGAACATTAAGTCATGCCTTTTATTTGGATTACATGACTATTTATACCACAAAAAATAGGGGCACCTGGGTGGCTCAGTCGGGTAAGTGCCCACCCTTAGTTCTGGCTCAGGTCATGATCTCCCAGTTCGTAAGAACTGGAGCTGGGAACTGACAGTGTGGAGCCTGCTTGGGATTCTGTCTCTATCTCACTCTGCTCCTCCCCTGCTAGCACTGTCTCTCTTTCTCTCTCATAATAAATAAATAAACATGCAAAATATATAAATATACAAATATATAAATATATAAATATATAAATATATATATATATACATATATATATATATATATATATATATATATACATGTTAACTATCATTTTACATCCATATATAATATGCTTAACTTTAGAAAACCCTGATTTCCATTTTTAGTCATGGGACAATAAAAGTCAGGAATATTGTAATAAATAAACATTAAATAGTATATTAAAGAATTAACCTCTTTTGGTTTGTTTGTCTTATACTATAGCTTGGTTATAACATAACTAACATCCATTTTCACAAGAGTGTGTATATATGCAAAACTTTAAAACTATACTATAGCTAAGTTTTTTAAAGACACATGAAAACAATATATACATATACTTACAACAGGCACTAATCCTGGTTCTCCTTTTTGTCCCTATGAAGCAAAAATTGTTCAATTATCAAAATATAATAGCTTGGTGGGGATAGTCATATCATACTAGAATATTCCATGTAAACACTGAGAATTTCTATGTAAGAAATGTAAAAAACAAAAATGAGAAAAGAAGCAATATTTATAGTAGTCAGACATTATTGATGAAAAAAATTACTACTCATCTGAAAGACACAAAAATATCAATCCAATGTTTGAAATGCGTAACTTCAGTCTTTATAGTGAATAAATCTAAAGAACTGACTAGACCAAGAAATACTTGTGATTAAAAAGATGTAAAGTCAAAGCACCATAGGAAAAACTACCCAAAGACTGAAAACTCAGAGAAAATACAAAACTTGGATATGTTGAATTTTCACACTCATATTCTATGCCACCTAGTTTTAGTAACTTATCAGATGCCATTCCTAAAACTCTTGCCACCTTTTTTAAAACTCATGGAAGAATCTGAGAAATAACAAGAGGTAAGTTTGCTCATCTTCAAAAGGAGGAAAGAAAGAAAGAAAGAAAGAAAGAAAGAAAGAAAGAAAGAAAGAAAGAAAATACTTATATTGGTTAGGTAATTCTCAATATCTGAAGAAAATCAAGACAAAATATTAACTGAATAGGAAGATAAAAATAACACAAAAAACAATCATAACATAAAGGAAATAACATTGGACAATTTAATTGCCTTTTATAATAGATGTAGCAAACATAACAGATGTAGATGGGATTCTTAGAACTTCAGTCTCTCAAAAATTGTATTCTCAGAGCATGATTTCAAGTACATAGGTAAAATAATATTGGATGAATTCTACCTTCATATACCTCTATTTTACCATGTATCTACTTGTATTATTTATTTTTGAATTTGTCTTCCAACAGATTTTGGTCTCCTTAAGGTTATGATCAAGTCTACTTTACATCCTCGTTTTGTCTAACAGAAAACCTCAATAAATTCTTGACCATATTAATTTCCATTAATATAGTATGAAATAATGCTTTTTACTGGTTAATTGCAAAGTATGACTACATTAAGGATTATATCCAAAATGTAGAAGAAGCAAGAATAATGAGTTCTAGGGGCACCTGGGTGGCTCAGATGGTTAGGCGACCAACTTCGGCTCAGGTCATGATCTCACAGTTCATGAGTTCGAGCCCCTCATCGGGCTCTGTGCTGACAGCTCAGAGCCTGAAGCCTACCTCAGATTCTGTGTCTCCCCTCTCTCTACCCCTCCCTTGCTCACACTCTGTCTCTCAATAATAAATAAATGTTTAAAAAATGTTAAAAAAGAATAATGAATTCTATTTTATTTAATTTTTATTTTCACATATATTGCTCTTTTATCTGATTATAAAAAGTATATTGGTTAACAGAGAATTTTGAAAATATTGTAAAGTTTTGAAACTTACAAAAGAAATTAAATATTATACCCAACACCCAGGAGATAACCACTTTTAACACTGTAGTATTCTTAGTTTTCCATCGTTTACCTGAACTTGGTTTACTTAATCAATGCCTCAGTATTTTGCTCTTAGATTATACTTTCACTTTTACAATTAAAAATATCATTACAATGAATACCCTTGTTTATAAATATTTGTGTAGTACCTCTAACTAATACCTTATGGTGTATCTCTAGAAGTTGAAGTTGTAGGTTAAAGATCATACATATTTTTTGGGTGTTTGATCCAGATCTCCTAAGTGTACTCCTGATAGGTACAATTTAGTTATATCCTTCCAGTAGTATCCCACCTCTGACAAAATTTTGTAAAGTGATATTTAAAAATTATTTTACAATCATCATAGTCTTAATAATGGATTCAATAGCAGAACAATACCCTGATCATCACTGCTGATTCTACTGCCAAGATTAGGAAGTCAGGAATAAATTGATAATTCAGCCCTGGGAAATTTCTCTACAGAGGCAGGAGGGAGCTCTATATGAGTTAAGTTCAAGGTAGAACACAAGAGACTAAAAGACAACCTACAAAAAGACTAGAGAAGACAGGGATGAACACATATGGTCAGTAAAACAGAGCAGGCTTATTTCTGCATTTCTAAGTCTCCTAACTTCTAGCTTGGGTCTTTCCATTTATAACATAATCTGAAAGTAATAAAAATTCATCTTTTAAGAGCTGTAAGGGCTTTCTCTGAGATGCTGAAAGAATTTGAATTATTTAGGAAGGGTAGGTAAATGTGTGCCGAACACCTAAAGGACTTTATGAGAATAATGCTGAAAAAAAAATCTTTATTTCTGGAATAAATTTAGAAAAAACAAGTAAAAAGTGAGGAGAAATTATTTCAACCAAAGAGAGAAAAATGAAATAGTCCACTAAGAATGACTGGGAAATCTCCATTTTATGAGACCAGCAATTACAATGCAGCCTTTGCTCTTACTTTGTGTTTAGGAGAATGGTATTTGCTTGTACTTTTCTCAACTAAATTGTAAGTTTTTTGATGTCTTATTACAAACTTTTTATTGCTCCACAATACTTGATATGGGATTCAGTGTTACATTATCAGGTTCCATGATAAATTTTTCTAATGATTCTGTGATAATTCTTATTTTGGAAATAAGCCACTAATGTAAGTATTTGTTGCTTTTTTTAAATATGGGCTTTGAAAAAATAAAAAATAAAAAATAATATGGGCTTTGAATAAGTTAATTTATATGCAATGAAGATTTATCTAAACTTTTGCTAAATGTGATTTTCATACTCACTGGGAAAGATAACATTCAAATACTCTGATTCAGATGTGAATTACAGTTTAATTTTACCTCTTGTCTGTTACTTATCACTTAAGGCCACATGGACATGCCTCGCCACTTTTCTAGGATGCCATTACCATGGAGACAGTCACAGTGTTTTGCCCACCATTGCATCATCTGTATCATCTGCCTCATACAGGGATATAACAAAGCCTCAGTAATTATTTGGGGGTTAACATGCATGAGAGAATAGATTATAAATAATAACAGTATTAATATAAGCCAAGCACAAAATACATTTTTATAACATTACTCTGCTCTAATAGTTCTGATGGCACATGATAATAAATGACAGAGTCATGAATATAGCGGCACATAACTAGAATGTGGTAAATTGGCAGCTGGTTTGAGTGTGTCTTTCTCCCAGCTGTCCCATACTGCTTTTGGAAAACTTCAGATTTAATTTCAGATGTAAATAAATGTAAGCTGGTATTTTTAGACCTATTCATTTGACATATATTCAAATCTAAATAGCTTCATTGATATTTATTCCAAATAAGACAATTTTTGGTACTGCCTTTTTAATCCAAAAGTATAAAAGTAGCCAGGACCTCCCTTGATAGCATCACTTTCATTTACCATGAAGGTGTAGCATTGCTTTATCACCTTACTGAAGTTCTACTGTATGCAAAAGTAAAGGCAATTTAAAGTCGCTGGTAATCTGCCTAATATCTGCCATGAAATTTGGGATGACTTCCCATTTCCATTCCTGATCCCTGTGCCCATCCCATCTGGATAAGACTGAAGCAAATGCCACAGTTTTTAAATTACCTAGAAAACTGAGAACAATTCCAAGGGAATGTAACTCTCTTCACTCAGGGGGATTACCCATATCCAGATGACAAGTGGCTAAACTGGCCAACTGTATCTAGGCTCATAACAATGTCATACATTGTCCTCTTGAGTGTAAGGCTTGCCTCTGGGATTAGATTTTAGGCTCCTTGAAATGGCAGAAGGGGAGAGAAGAGAAGGTGATGTGTGTTTGGTAAAGTGTTCAATTAATTCTTTTAGACATATCTTTACTTCCCAACCAATAGAAGCAGGACCACAACCCCACTGAACAACAGCCATCACCCACTCACCTACCCTTCCTTCCTTCCTTCCTTCCTTCCTTCCTTCCTTCCTTCCTTCCTTCCTTCCACTAAGCAGTTACTGCACTTCTAATATGTGCAAGGTATATACTAAGTACAGTGATACATGTAAGTAATTCAAAGGCTCATGTGGCACAGTCTCAATCCCTAAGAGATTTACAACCTTCTAGAAGAAATATCTATAAACAAAAATTAACAAAGTGAATAAAATAGAGGCAGTTGTAATCTATAAGCAAAGTAGCTGAACTGTGTTTATATATTTTTATCTATATGGTATGTACTTACAAAAGAATTGTACTTTACAAAAGACTTTCAAATACACAAAGCACAGTCCTGTGTGAACAGTTATCATAGAATAAAAAAGAAATTTATGAAAATGGAACTATGCAAAGTAAAACTTACCTTTCTTCCTCTACCTATAAAAGGGAAAGAATAAATATGTTATTTTATGAAGAAACAGTAATTGAAAATCTCCTAAATATTTATTTTCAATAATAGGTTTTTTGGGGAGTCAGAATTTAACCTAAACAGGTTTCCCTATTACCAGTAAACAAAATTCAAAAGTTGTTTTTGATCAATATTTCCATTACAGGCAAAATATGCATCCCTTTGGAAAATTCCAACATTATTTGAATATTCTTCACACCATTCATACAGCATTTAAAGTTCACTAAATTATAAAATTAACTATTAAAATTGTAATGAATTTTCAATCAATATCCTATATTTTTTTATGCTTTTTTGAGTAAGCTATTCATTCATATGGCTGAAAAACAAAAATACATTAAAGGTATACAATTATAGAGTGAAAATATCTCCTTCCATCTTGCTCCCTTCCCCTAGTTCCCACATTTCACCCCCACCCCAGAGGGGGCCGCTATTACTGTTTTTTGTTTCTATTATTAGTCTTCCTAACCCAAAACATAATGGGACATTCCATTTATTCAAGTTGTTATTTGAGTTTGTGGTGTTTTATAGTTTTCTTTTTTTTAATTTTTTTAATGTTTATTTATTTTTGAGAGAGAATGAGAGTGTGAGTGGGGGAGGGACAGAGAGAGAGGGAGACACAGAATTGGAAGCAGGCTCCAGGCTCTGAGCTGTCAGCACAGAGCCTGACATGAGGCTCAAATCCACAACCTGTGAGATCACGACTTAAGCTGAAGTCCGAAGCTTAACCAACTGAGCCACCCAGGCACCCCTGTCTTATAGTTTTCTTCAAATAGATCTTATACATCACATGTTTATTCTTAGCCATTTTATCCCATCTGTTGCTATTATAAATGAGGTATTTCTTATTCCTATTATTTATTCTATGGGGTGACTGTATATAGCAAACTTATTAATTTGTTTGTTAAATTTACACTGCACTTATTTTTTTAGTATTTTTTTACCTCATTCCCCTAAGTTTTATAAGTACACAATTATATTCTATGCAACTAATCATTTTACCTCCTCTCTTCTCATTTCTAAACCTCTATTTATTTTTCTTATCTAATTATTTGTTCAGATATTAAATTGTAATGGTAATAATGGATATCCATGTTCTATCTCTGAGTTTGGAGAAAGCGATTCTAGTATTAAATATTTTGAAGCTTCTATGCTGAAATGTAAGTATTTTACCGTGTTAATGAAATGCCATTTGGTACTAAGTTACCAAGCATCTTTATCAAGAATACTTATTCATCTTTGCCAAATATCTTATTTCAACTTTTCAACCAAAAGCCCTTTTTTCATAGCTCTGTTATCTATGTTATGGCAGTATTGATTCTTCCTGTGCTTCTTCCTATGTCATCTTCATTTCCCTATGATGGTTTTTGGTTTTGCTTCCACTTCCTTGCTCATCATTAATTTTTGCTGTATTTCTAATGTAGGCCTTTCTTAATAAATTACTTCACTAGGTTTTACTTAGTTTATGGTGAAATGGTCATAATTTTTATCCATTTTGTGGTATTTACCAGCGTGTTATTTGGTAAACTTAGCCAAACTCTCCCACCTTTTTTTCCTAAGAGTATTTTTGCATCAGTGCTCTTGCTAACTCTGTTTTTATTATTCATTTTGGAATAAACTGGACTTTTCAAACCCAGCTATTTGTAGAATGTCACATATTTTGCTGTTTTTTTTTTATTTTTTAAAGTTTTTATTTATTTATTTTGAGACAGAGATAGAGACAGTGCAAGTGGGAGAGGGGCAGAGAGAGAGAGAGGGAGGGAGGGAGAGAGAGAGAGAGAGAGAGAGAGAGTATCCCAAGCAGGCTCCACACTGTCAGCACAGGGCCTGGTGTGGGGATTGAATTCATGCAACTGTGGGATCATGACCTGAGCCAAAATCAAGAGTCAGACACTCAACCCACTGTGCCATCTAGGTGCCCCTATTTTTTTTTTTTAATTTGTCATTATTGCCCCAAGATATTATTGACATATCTCTACAGGTTTAGTTTTACTTTGTTCCTGGAGCTTCGTTGCACATTGCATCAGCTTTGGATAGCCCTTAGGTGTCTTGTTTTTAATTCTTTCTCTTATACCTTCTTCATTATATTGCTAAACTTTGAGTTTGGTTATTTATTCAAGGCATATTGCTACTATTGAATGATATCCAAGAGGAGAGTTGGTAAACTACTCTCTAATTTTTCCATGAAAATATGGTTGAATACTTCATTAAATTTGTTGTGATTTGCAATGGAATTTTTGGCCGGGGGAAATAAAGCCTTGACACTATGTTGACAATGAGGCATGCATGTCACCATTCAGGACTCTGCTAAAACAAATAACCTAATAGTTTAATGCTAATCTTACCTGGTTCACAAAATATGAACTTATTTCTCTTATATGTAAGTGTCTTTAACACATGTATTCAAATACATAGTCTATATTAAACACAGGCATTTTTCTCCAAAATAAGTTTTAAAAACCAGTAATTTATATCATCCTTTTCTCCAGGAAATCTATCCCATTCTCTTGTCTTCCTGAGCCATCATTAAAAGCATTCTGCATTTGTGAGCCAATGTAAGAGAGGGTACTCTAGCATTAAATTACATTAGAAATAATCATTCCATTCTCAAGAGCAAATTTGGCACAAGAGAAGATAAGCATGTTTTCTAGATCTCCTCTTGGACATTAATGTACCTCATAGAATACGAACAAATATCTTGGAGGTACCCAGCATGGATAGGGTAACAAATGACCATCTTAAGTGGTATAAGAGATTCTCAAATTAGACATAACAACACCAAATTCAGCCAAAAATTCCCCTGGTTTTTAAGAAGACAGCGAATTATTTCCCCCCCTCTCACTGATGTTACATAAAGTGGGTGAGCAAAACCATTAACCCCAAACGCCTCTGACTAGTGGTTTAATTATTCTCTCTGGTTGCTGAATTCTGAGAGCAGAAACCACCGCAACTATAAAGATGAGTCACTGGACCAGCTCTGAGTTGGCCTTGAGCATTCTTACCAAAATTGGTATTGCCACCTCCAGTTGTGTGTGGACAGACAGGACAGCATTCTCCAGGGGGAGTTACAGGGTCAGCACATTCAAGTACATCCTGGCACTGTATCTTGTCACAAAGGATGGCTCCATTGTCACACACACAGATTTGGCAAGGGGCAGGTTTCCAAATGTCCCTGTTTAAGTACATCTGACCATTCTGAGTGCAGGCTATTTCTTCACCATATCCTTCTGGAATAAGAAAAAAAAGGGGGGGGGGGGAAGGAGGTTAGTAATCTTCTGAAATTTTGGAATCTGGGAAATACTTAAAAAGGGGAGTCATCTTGTGGGTTCTAAAAATTCTGGGCTAAGCAGTAACCTACCAAGGAGGCAATATACAGATGAACTTACTTTATTTGGTATTTACATACAAAGCAAAATGCAATTCACAATGAAATGCTTATACTTCTAGCCCAGCATGATGGGGGAAGAAAAAAAAGTGATCAAAGGAGATATATTTAATCAGATAATGCTTCCCAAAAGATTTCATTTGTGAAGGTATAGATAACCAAACATAGGAAAATCAGTAAGAAGAGATAAAAACAAACCATTTGAAAGGGGGAGGAAAAGAATAGTTCAAAAGGGAATATATAACTTCCGGGTTTGGTGAACTTTTATGTGATTTTCAATTCCCTAGAAATTTTAGATTAGTAAATCCCACAACAACAGATGACAATATATATTCTTGCACCGTGAAGAAAAACTTTAAAAAGAGTGTATGGGTTTTCAAAAATTAGTTTTAAACAGAACGTAGAAAACGAATAATAGTGTTCCATTTCATGGACTGTATTTGCTAAACTAAAGGTGTTTACTCAAGGAATAGCAAAGCTTAAAAAGGCAATGCAGTAATTATCTTCGCATAAAAATTAATTAAGGGGACTCCAGACCACGACAATATGGTAAGTTATTATATAATATTTGCCAAATACTTTTCTACGCTTAGATAAAACCTTAATGCAGATTTAGAAAATATATACACACGTTTACACACATAATAACAATACAATTATAAGATAAATATAATTTATTTATTATAAGATAAATATATATATATTTAACTTTGTGACTTTTAAGAAACAAAACTATAGTATTTTAAAACACAATGTGGATCATATCATATCATATCATACCATCCTAGTTTAATTCCTGTAGACTGTTCCCAACTACTCAAAATCTAAAGCCCAGAGATTCCTCCCTCCCAGTCCTTACACAACTTTGCCCTCCCTCCTTGAAGGCACACAGAGTTCACTATTACATTTTGCTTACTGTCACCTGCCCCCACAGTTCTCTGACTCCTCTATAGAAGTAGATCTCCCTCCCCCCACTCGTGCTCTCTCTCTCTCTCTCTCTCTCAGAAATAAATAAACATTAAACATTTTTTTAAAGAGACCGCCTTTATCCAACTAGTATGACTCTCAGTACTTTTTGAAGAACTCAGTCGTCCACCCATCCATTCATTAATTTTGTTTTATATGCCGGCTAATTAACCAGTTTCTAAAATGTGAACAGACAGGCAAAAATCACAGCCCTCATAAAACCTATCACAAGTAATATTAATTTACCATTTTTACTTTTTATTTTTTATCTCCTTCACTAGACCATAAATGCCATGAAAATAAGGACTAGTTTTTCTTTTTCATCATGGTATTTCTAAAGCTTGACTCCATACCTTGCAGGGAGCCAACATTCAACAAAATAGATATGAATGAATGAGTGAGTGAATCTGAATTATGGTTCACTAACTTAATTGCACCAGCATTAATGTATACTTTACAAAAATAAAACTGAAACTTAAAAAATGCATTAGTTTATAAGATAATTTATCATTTTTCTTTATTTTAATGAAGTATAGTTGATATACAATATTATATTTTCAGGTGTAAGACATAGTGATTTGACAATTACATATACTATAAAATGCTCACCACGATAAATGTAACCATCTGTCACCAACCAAAATATTACAATGGAAAGAATTTATCATTTGCCATATAAATATATTCAAATGATAATGCAGACTACAGATAAAAATTTCAGCGTAGGATAAAGACATTGGCCCATATATCCATCTTCCTAACTTTAGAAAGCTTTCGTTGGATAACATTCTTTTCACTGCTCCATGGAATACTTGGCTTCACACATCTAGCCCTTCATCACAGCTATATGGCAAATGGAAAGTTGCTTTCAAAGCGTGACACCACATCCTGGTTTCTGTGTCATTCACAAGGAGATTCTAAGACACTAAGTTTCTAATCTGTTTCATTTTCATCAAAAGATGTTTATCACAGAACACACAGCTAATCAACAAAACAATATTGGCTCTGTGTACCTGGTGCTGTTTCACGAATTTTAAGCCAGGGAGAAAATAGAATTCCTGACTTAACATGTAATACAGGACTATTCTGAAACAAAATAAGAAATTTGTACATCAAATAAGCCCTGTTACTTTTGTTTATTTTGTTTATTTGTTTCATGTCTTTATTGACAAAAAAAAAAAAGGTCACAGCACTTCAGACTTTATTCAGATACACAGTAACAAACCATACCCACAAGTGATAGGCATGGTCCCTAACCTCTGGGTCAAAGGCCATGCTGGAGGGTGTGGGTGTCCTCTTGGCCACCGCCCCAGCATCTCTGTCCCTTCCTCCCCTGCACCTCGCTGACACCCCTGAGATCAGTTAACACTGCAGAAACGAAGCCGCTCTAGAGGTTGGGCTGCACTCACTGCCAAGGAAAAAGCAGGTTCTGAGGAAAGACAGAAGCACACTATTACAGCATCTCCTAGGAGAGGCCAGGCTGCTTCCCCAGCTGGGCCTGTATTGCCCCCGGCCTCAGCCCCAGCACAGAACAAAGAACACATTCCCCACCTGGCAGCACAGGGCAGCTGGAGATTGTGGGTCACTGGTCATGTGACACCCCCAAACCGATGGCCAGACCTCCCTCCAAAGTCATCCACCGGACTCTCTCTCCCAAGGGGAGAAGGCTTTCAGTAAAATAGACTGCTCTGGTTCATAAAGGGCTGGGATGGATTCTTTTCCAAAAACCTTAAGAACTGAATCATCCATGGGGGCACCTGGGTGGCTCAGTCGGTTAAGCGTCCAACTTCGGCCTAGGTCATGATCTCAAGATTTGTGAGTTTGAGCCCCACGTTGGGCTCTGTGCTGACAGCTCTGAGCCTGGAGCCTGCTTCGGATTCTGTGTCTCCCTCTCTCTCTTGTTTGCACTCTCTCTCTCTCTCTCTCTCTCAAAAAATAAGCATTAAAAAATTTTTAAAAAGAAAAGAACTGAATCATCTTCAGATTCAGGAGCATTGAACAATCGTCACTGGGTTGCCTTGAGGAGGGAGACCTGGAGAAAACTAGCCCTCTAGGAGAGCAGAAACATCACTTGCAGTTTGTTTCTCAGAGCACCCAGCATGGGGCTCAGCAGCCTTTCTAAGGATCCACTGTGGACTCTGAAAAGAGACATGAATAACAACGCATTCCTGAGGGGCCTGCCCTCAGCTGCCCTCTGGCCACCTCACTTCACTCCTTCCTGCAGGCTGGGGAGCACAGTCTGAGGACCAGGCATTCCCCAGGGGAAAAGCAGATCTGATTGGGCTCAAGGCCCCAAATGAAGCTGCTTTCCCTCGTTAGAGTCACATATGACTTTTTTGAATAGGCCAACGAGCATGTCTTCCAAAGTCCTCTGTCCTCCCCAGGTCAGAGCAGCTTTTCCCTGATACACTCAAATCTTGTGTTTTCTGAACGATCATAGGAGGATGCCTGTGACCTTTTTGGAAGGTGACTGTTTTTACTGTAGGGGGCAGTTCCTCTACCATTTTATAGCTGTAGAAATCGTGGGCACAGGCCAGAGTTCTGAGGTGCCCATGTCAACATGCACACTCACGCTGGTGTGTAGACACACACGTACCAGCAGACACCCCTGTACACACATTTCTATCCTGCTCTACACACAGAGAGATAAGGTCAAAGTGTGAACCCTGGAGAAGAGGGGCCGTCTACACATGGGCAGGTTACAGACTCAAAAGGCATTTGGCACTGTCTGTAAGTCAGTCCCAAAAGTTGCGGCCCCAGACCCACCTCTTGAGCACTGAGCTATGGAGCAGAGAGAACCTCACTGTGAAGGGAACCAGGAGTGAGTGGTGCAAAGTGGCTGTTACAGATGGAGCATTCCCCAGAGGCACCTTCCCCTTCCCTGGGCCGTTTGCCACACTAGGAGAAGTCAGGATTCTCCAGTCCTTTGCGTTCAATGACTGCTCACCAAGACTCAAGAGCTCAGGGAGAAGGTCAAGACACAAGCTCTGCAGCCCCAGCCCAAAGGAGGGCTTTCGGAATTCCCCTTCTTGGTCAAACAAGAGTTTCATTCTCCATGACATGGCACTCTGCAGACAGCAGTGATGGTAAGGGGTGGGATCAGAGACGCGGGGAGTTCTCAGACTGCCCAGCAAACACATACACCCTACCAGGAATGGTGTGGGGTCACCGACACGGCTACGAGGCAAGTTTGCCAAGGTTAGAACCCAAGAAGAGACCGTCGAACAAACGTCGATCAAAAATTCAGTCAAGGCATTTCCCAGAGATAATCACAGAAATAGCAACACTTTTGGATACTACAACAGAACACATTTGGCAACTTTCAAAGAAATAGATGTCCCCACCCCAAGCCATCAGAGGGTACAAAGTCCCTTTATCTTTGGTCCAGTTTAAAAAGTCAGGGAAGGAAGATGGGCCAACAGAGGGTGAACAAAGGCTGCAGACCATTTGTACCAACTACCTGACGCTCCCATCTGTGTGTGACACAGTGTGGGATGCTGCCTGCCTCAAACGAAAGCAAGCTACTGGAAGGTCAGAAGCCTTGTAAGTTTTAGGTGAAAAATCACTTTGAAATAATGTAGTTTCATCAGGAAGCTACATTTCTATATGTAGCTATATAGAAATGGACTTATTTCTATAGTCTACTGAAAAGTTCAATTAGGTAAATACCTTAAGAATAATTTTGTTCGTTAAGTTTTTTTTAAGTTGTTTCTTTAAATTCTGGTTAGTTAGCATATAGTGTAATATTGGTTTCAGGAGTAGAATTTAATATTATGAAGTTTTATGATTGACAATGAAATAATCCAATAACACTAAATGCCATTGGCTGAAAATGAGATTCACCATAAGATCAAGTAGCTTGTTTCTTCCTTTCTCCACCCTAAGGGGACAAAAGTGTTTGCACATATTTACAGAGAGAATTAAGTGGGTATGTGCTTCCTATTGCATGTGCAAAATACTGAAAGTATATATGTTCTGTTTTCAAAAGTTATATATTATTACTGTAAAGTAGACCTCAGTTGCACCTATGAAACAATTAGATATGTGGAAACAGAGAATATGAAAAACAAACAAAAATCAAAATGACATGCAATAAAGTTGCCAATTAAAGATCATTAAAATGTGTGAGAGACCTCTTCCGGGTGAGTTATCCTGTTCTCTATGGCTTCTTTGAGGTTGCAATAAAAAGATACATTCTCTCTTTTGTGTTAACTCATAGAAGATCACTTTCTTCCTGAAAGTTTAAAACAGCATGACCTCAACCCAAGGGACAAAGAAGTGAGCCACTATATTACTTTCTTTAAATGACAATGTTAAAAGTTAGTTATATACTCTGAGTCATCACTGGTCCTTTTCCCCAGAGAATTTATAATTAAATTTAAGATGATGTGGAAAGTTAGTTGGAATGCTTTTAAATGGCAAGGAGATGAAAAACCACATTTGCTGCTAAACCCTGTCTTCTCTTCCCCCGCACAAGAATCCATACACATTACAGAGGGCACAAAAACTCAGTGAACTCTCATTGTTCATGTCTGAATGAAAGACATGTACAAAGAAACACTGAGTAGAAAATACAGGGTGTCTTGCAGCTCTCGGGTTTGTACATGGTAGTTGTGCACCTTATGATTAGTTTGCCCCTCTGCTTTCTACATAGACGTTCACGTAAATGAAAAGAAAAGTAAAATGGAAAGCAAAATTGTAGACAATTTGCAGTGGAGTTGTCATGACACAATTATTTTATAAATGACAATATTATAAAAAAAAAACAAATAGGAATTTTCATATGACATTCCAAGACATTCAATACTATCTTGACTCCTTTACCCAAATCATAAAAATTTACCCATGCTAACATTAACCTTGATTTAAAGCCTAGAACTTAAACAATTATTGGTCTTAGAGTACGTGGGTAAACATTTTTTTTTATAAAATCTGAAAAAAATTCCAAAACTGCAATATTGTGACTCTTGTATTTTGCTATTTATGTTTCTTTAACTTTCCTAAAATTGAAGAGGACTGGTGGATGTCTGATAATTTTGCCATTACTTTGTAATCTTCTGTGGTGTCGTAACTTCCAAAAATCTTGTCTCCAAGCTATGGGGTTCTTTTACCCTTACCAATTGTTTCAACAAATTGAACCAATCCACTGTGAAGTCATTACCACAAACGTCCTGGCACTGATATCTTAGAGAGAAGAGATGTACTTTATCTATCCACATTTTATTCAAGAGTAACTCAATTGTCCTCTGTTTCTCCTACATCCTCATAGATTTGTCTTCTCATAAAGCTTTTATGTGCTTTTAAATGTAGCTGTAAGAATTCAGTTCTTAATCACTAGATGGCAGACCAAACCCACCATCTTATTATAACAGATTATTAGAAATTCAGTTATCAGAGCTGTGGCTGACCTCTGTGCTATGCCCCAGGTCTATATCCCTTTATATAGTTGTACAAAAAAGCATGCATAGGAATGGCCATATTGAAACCTTTGACTGCTCAGGAAAGATGTGATTCTCTTTGTATATTAAATGATTGGGGTCTACCTAAAAACTCTGGAAAATATATGGAATAAAAATCCCTAAGCCTATGTGGAATATTCCTAGACATTAACTGAAGTTGTTCCTTGCAGAAATAATGTAGAGTTCTCACATGTCACAAAAAATTTGAATCTCTTTTCCAGACAAGTGTTCAGATAATTTCCCCCACCGGACTATGAGCTCCTTGGGAGCTAGAGCTACATTCATCTCAGTAACCTTCACACCCAATGTCATCTAATCCACCTTTCATAAATATGTTTGCTGCATGAATGAATGATGAGTGAATGAAGGAAAGAAGGAAGTGTCCAGTAATGTACTTATTAAAAAGATAGCACAGGAAGCTCTCCTTCATCCTTCCCTAAACTTCTCAGAGAGGATATGCACTTGGGACTTCTATTTGAATGAAAAGGAAACAGGTCACTTGATGCTTCCTGTCAGGTGTGTCCCTCATATCTAGACCTCTGTGTGACCAGAAAGGAAGAAGACTGTGTCAGTCAAAACAGCTCATATTTTGGAACAATTTTCAGAAAGTGAGAGCAGTCTTTCAGCTTTCCTAACCCAGCTGGCCACGGCCCCTTCTGGGGTTATGAAGGTCTGGGCTAACATTATTTAAAGTTTCTCTGACTGCGCAAGTCCTTAAAAACACTACAATCACAGCACTGTTGGCTGCTGCTCTCATTAAATGGGCAGAGAATGCCTTATGCAACAAATGAAGTAGCCGCAGGGCTGTCCCACGTGTCCCCCTGGACCAAAATGCAGATGCTGCCTTTTCCAGTGCACGGCACAGCCCCAGCTGCTGGCTTTGGTTCCAGAGAATCTTCCAAGGAACACTCCCCTCTTCCTTCTGCTCTTGGGCATTGTTTATCATGAGAGAGAGACAAAGAGGTTAGAGTATTCGAGACCTTCCTTCAGACTTTTCTAAGTAAATGCCAACAATCCCACATTCATCATTTTCCTTTCCTCATCTGATCCCCAACATTTAAAAAATTAGATACATATGAAGCCATCGGGGATAGTTGAGGGGTATTTGTCTCATATTTGGACAATATTTTTCTTTCTTTACTTTTTTAAATGTGTATTTATTTTTAAGAGAGAGAGAGTGCGAGTAGGGGAGGAGCAGAGGGGCGGGGGAGGGGCGGACAGAGGACCCAAAGTAGGCTCTACGCTGTCAGCAGACAGCCCAATGCAGGGCTAGAACTCACGAACCGTGGGATCATGACCTGAGGTGAAGTTGAACATTTAACCGACTGAACCGCTCAGGCACCCCTAGACTATATATATCTATATCTATATCTATATCTATATCTATATCTATATCTATATCTATATTTTTTTTTTTTTAATCTCAGCCTTGAAGTCAGTGAGAGGGTCAGGGGGTAGGTGAATATGGAGCAGGCCTATGGAGTTTTCATCTTTTGTTCTTCAATCCATTACAGACTTTCCAAAGAGCTCTCCAAATTTAAATCTCCTTTTAGGATGATTATCTAAATTTTTACTTTTGTTGTACCTACCTCCACTCTTTTATTGCACCAACTGAACAAGAATAGACATGCAATGATTATTTGAGCTGAGTTAAATTTCTATATTACAAAGAATAATCACATTTTACATTCTAAAGCAATAACCTTGAAAAACTACCTTGAAATCTGAGAAAGTAAAAAGAAGACAATTCATACACAGGATTTCAATGAAGCATACAGATAAAATGAAATTAGATAAACTGTTTAAAAGGTGATTAGTTTCTTCAGTGCAGCCAGTAAACATTCCTCAATCTCATATGTAAAGGCTTTTCAGTTAACTAGTAAAACTGCTGTTTTCACTTGAGTTAAAATGGAAAAAAATTTAAAAAAGGAAAATCTCTCATGTTAGGTACTACTTAAGTTTCTTTCCATGTATCATTGGGAAATCTAAATGATTGTGGCCAAAATGTGAAACTACAATTACGCATAATGCACATGCAATGCTCATCTACAGTTCTGTCTGGAAAACCAACTTAACAGTCTGCTAATGCATTTGACATGGATTTTTTTTTTCTCCACAAACATGGCTCAAACTATTGAATAGCTGTAAAGACACCACAAAGAAAATTAGGCCTGCCTTGTGTTGAATACACTAGAAATTTCGGTAGTAACTTCTATCACAAACCCTAGTCCTTTTCTCAAATGTTAATCCTCATGAACAAGCACAATTTGTGCTATGCCAAATGTGTCTGCTGACCTAAATGCATAAACAGCTTTGAATTGCTTTGAATCAATTTGGTCTACTTAATCTCTCCCCAGCATGATATTGCTTAAAATGAAGAGGGGAACCAAAAATCTGCTTAGCTATTTTTCTGTCAAATGAGTGGTATCGTGACTTTTATATATACAATCTGGAGATAAAGTAAGTAAATAAGCAGTAAATTCTGGCCAAGATATAATACTCGCATTCCAGCTTCCCATCATTTCCTTCAAGTCTTAGCTCAAATGTCACCTTTTCCATGAAGCCTAATCTGACCACATTACAAAAAATGTAAAAATTGCCACACACATGTCACTCTCAATCCACTAGTTCCTACTCCTTCTTTTTTCTTTTAATATAGTTCTTTCTTATCACTTTTAAGCCTACTATATTACTGTATTTATGGTTATTATTTGCCTCCCCATGATAGAATAATAGCTTTATTAGCACAGATATAATTTATTCTGGCTTGTTCATTGATATATCTCAATATCTTATAATAGTTTCAGGATCCAAGTAGATGCTTAATAAGTATTTGATGAATTAATTTGTTGAATATTCAATTGTAAGAATACCAAGGAAAAGATCTAAACATTTATTTGCTTTGATCCTGGGATTATTACATAATTTTTTAAAAAGCTTCATTTTTCACAACTATTCAGATGTGGGCCCTATCTACAGGGATTTAAAATAGCTGGCATTGTGGGAATATCATGTGTTAATGTTATTTATTCCAGATATGATGCCCTGAAAAGAACATATATTTTTATAACTAAAAAGAGTTATTTTTATATTTTGAGAGAATCTGGGAGACTCAGATGGGTGATGAATGGTAGCTATACTTGTAGTGAACATAGAATAACGTATAGAGTTGTTGAATCATGACCCTGTACACCTGCAACTAATGTAACGTTGTGTGTCCACTATACTAAAAAAAAAAAAAAGACTATAAAATTAAGTACTTTACATAATGAAACATTTTTAGAATGATTTCAACTCTTTATCTTAAGATTTCTTTGCAGCTGAATTTTGCTTTCTTTCCTTGTCTTCCCTAACACAGAAGAATAGTTAGGCCTCTAGAGAAACTCCAGACGTTGTAGCCAGGTTACGTCTTCTAATTTATTTTTTACTGACTTATTCTTTATTCACTGCCCTTGCCCTGACCAAACTGAAATTTCATTCACAATCAACCCAACATTCTCAATGGCTCTTTGATCGCATTCATTTGACTATCAAATATTGTAAAATATCTTGACGCACTCTTCTCTCGGGAGTTCATTTCTGGGGGAAGGCCCCCCCCCCGCTTTCATCCTGAAGGCATAATTTCTAATTTTATCCACATGGGTATATTTAGGGACTTGAATTAATACCAATAATACCTACTTTTGTCCTGATCTACCTAGGTTTAATTTATGTCTATTTTGTGGCCATTACAAATTAGGTGATTTCACTGAAGAACATAAACGAAAATGGATTTTACCCTTATTTCTGGCATTCCTTACTCAAGTCACTTCCAGAGCAGGTAACAGATTCTTTAAAACAAGACTAAAACCATTATTTCCGAATCTAAATCCATCTCTTCGTCCTCATGTTCAACTGACCTTCTATAATGCACATTCATGGTTGTATGCTGGCCCTCTTATTTGCTGCAGTTTGAAGATAAAGCCCCAACATGCACCGAATCTCAATGCCAGACAAATACCACAGTAATATTCAGGAGGAGAAAGAGAGACTGCTGCTTTACTGAAAACTATATTAATAACTTTCTATATTCACTGGGAAATTTCTGTGTTTGTAGGGGGAACAATAGACAAGAAAAGCAAAGAAAGAAGAAGAGGAGGAAGAAGGAGAGGAGAAGGAGGCTGAGACCAAACAAGGCAATATTTTTCCCCCTATACACTTTTACTACATTGAGAAGGAAGATTTGCAAGTTTCTTTAGCAAAACATAGAACTCAGCTAGGAATATCTTGTCTTATGATTGAATAAGAAAAATTTTTAAAAAAATGGAATCCAATATTTTGATCTGTAGATGTATGTGCTTTTGAGAGGTTATGTCCCTGAATAAGTAAATGAATGGAGACCAAATGAAAACACTCTTTTGTAGAGGTAACATGAACATGACAAGCTTTATCAAATTTTAAAAGCTTTAAATTATTTATAATTGTTCAAAATTATTCCTTTTGGCTCTGTTAAAACTCTGAATTTTATCATTATTGTTTAATTCATATGTTAACTTCTTAAAACATGGTGGCTATGAATATATGTAAAAGAAAAGAACACTCATTACCTTCTTAAAATATCTGTAGTGAGATTTAGAGTTTTCAGAACTTTTAATTATTTATTCAATCCCAAATAGCCATGGAAAGGTTATTTTGTGCTAACAGTGACTAACAGGAGTTAAGATCAGAGAAAAATGTGGGACGTTTGCTAACCTATGGAATGTAAAATTTAGGTTGTACAAAAAGAGTAACTGGGTTATTTGCTTTAATAAATGGAAAAGGAGACTCGGTGTCTCTGTTTATCAATGTATAGGAAAAATAAAATATGAGCCTTCACTTTTAGGTGAAATGAAATATTCTGGGATATCACAAGTATGTTTGCCTTCAACTGTTGCTAAAAGTTAATCTAAATAAATTAGTCAATCTGGCACAAGGAATGGAGGCATTATTTAATCCATTTAGTCAATATTTATTTATACGGCAAATTTTACTGAATACTTGTCTAGTACAAGAGTACACTGTGGATCATGAAATGAGACATTTGGAGCCCAGCCTCCTTGCCAAAAACAATCAAAATATACAGAAGCTACAAAAGGTCATGAAACTTTCTTGTAGTAGAAAAATAAGTTTGTGTATATGTGTATTCCACCAGTACATTCTGGAAAATTTGCATACACATTGAAATTTTATAAACTCAATTCTGGATATTTTCCTCTGTGTTTTGCAAGGTCTTTGCCTAATGCTATTCATTTTCATTAACCAGAACTAATTCTCAGGAACATCAACTGAGGATTTTTTTGAATCTGAAGCAAAAATAACCTTCAATCATATGAGGGGGAAAGTTATGTTTATAAAAGCAGACTTCAAGTAAGCTAGGAGTAAAAAGAATACAGAATTCCAAATAGTATTATGTTATCTTAGGAATATACTGATCATTTATTTGACTGTCCTTCGGTGTCCTATTTGGTAATAAAGTGTATTTCATATTCTAGGGCAGTCTGAATACATATCAGTGAAAGAGTAGAAGCCCACACATGCATACCACCTAATGAGTTCTCATAATACAACAGTCTTATGCCAAGGCCAGTTATGAGATCTCCTGTGTGGGTTTCAGCCTTCTTTGTATGTTTTAGTTTCCAGAATCTTTGGCATTAAGAGTGATTTCAGGGGCACCTGGGTGGCTCAGTCGGTTACGCGTCCGACTTCAGCTCAGGTCACGATCTCGCGGTCCGTGAGTTCGAGCCCCGCGTCGGGCTCTGGGCTGACGGCTCGGAGCCTGGAGCCTGCTTCCGATTCTGTGTCTCCCTCTCTCTCTGCCCCTCCCCCATTCATGTTCTGTCTCTCTCTGTCTCAAAAATAAATAAACGTTAAAAAAAAAAAAGAGTGATTTCAAATGATAAAGTAAATGTACTTACTCTAGAAGCAAATATAAAAATAACACAATGAATACATTTTGATAACATAAATTTATTCATTCAACAAATACTCATTATCTATCTGTTACTTTGTCAAATATTGGGAATTCAGAAGTAATGAAACAAATTAACTACAAAGAAAATTTTCCAGAATGTACTGCTGAAATGCATACATATGCATTGTTTTTCTTTTCTCTTTTTCTTTGAGTGAGAAAACTAAGATCCAAAGTGGTTTCTTCCAAAAACTCACTTCCGAGCCATATAATATTGTCACTCCTGGCTCATTGCTGGTAACTGGCAACGGACTCCTTCTCTTTGCCAACTGGCCAGGATGGATCTGAAGGAGTACAGCACTTCCTCTCCCTCATTGCTTCCTATTTTCATTTATTTTTGCCATCTCTTCTCTTGCCTGAGGGTAAAACAACAGCACTCTTGTTTCTAAACCTCCTAGCACCTCCACAGCTAGGTGCTTTGGAGAGGACTGGAGGCACAGGTCATCAGTCGCAGAGCCAACCAGCTGTGCAGAAGCCAGGAACTGGCGCACAGCAACATGGGAGGATCCAGTTGCCCTAATGACTAAGCCTGGCAATGCTGAGATGAAGTAGAAATGCGTTTTTCCAGGTCCAATTCTACAACCATTTGGAAATTGGGCAAAGCCAAATTTAATACCACTTTTAAAATTTAGATACAGAATTCTGAATTATATGGCCTTGGCATTTTAGGAAGTCAAACATAGCTGTATTGTCTAACATTTAGTTTGAAAGACACTGAATTTCATCCATGGATGAATGCAAGTTTATAATTTAGAAAACAGTGAAAAATAAGGTATCAAATATCTATGCTAGAAGTTCTTTATGTTATTCCTGGCAAACCCATTCATATCCATTTTCACAGATTGACTTAAGGTAGCAAATAATTTATGTAAGATACTAGCTTCGAAAAATTATGTATAAGAAGTTTTATAAGATGGGATCACTATGAGCTGATATTATCTGAGAAAGGATGAACAGAAATGGGTTTAAAGTAGGCCTTGAAAAATGCAAGGTGTTTGAGATGGTGAAGGTAAGGAAGACTGCCTGAGAAGGGAGAAGGGGCCACCTAAAAAAAAGCATGGAGAGGAGGGCAAACATGTCATATCAGAAAAGGATGGTTCCATCTAGAGTAATGTGAATTCTGGGAAGAGTAATGCTTCTACCTCTAGAAGGATTCCATGACTTGCCCCTTCCCTATATGTAATTTCTCTTCTCTGTGCTCTGATTTCACCTTGCCCATACATCTAACAAAATATCTGCAACAATCTATCAAACTTACTTGTTTGCTTACATGTAAACTTTACCAGAGTATACATTTGTCCCGGATAAACATTTCTTTTACCTCTGTATCATTAGTGTAGAACAATGCCTGATGCATAGAAGATCTCCAATAAATGCTTGATGGGTAAATAAGTGAATGAAGAGAAGAATATAGAAGTAACCTTCAAGAACATTAATCTATAAACAGAATTGAAGATGAGCTGGAAGCAGGTGAGACTAAAGGCACCTGGGTGGTTCAGTCGGTTAAGCGGCTGGATTCTTGATTTCAGCTCAGGATATGATCTCACAGTTTTGTGAGTTCAAGCCCCACATCAGGCTCTATGCTGACGGTGTGGAGCCTGCTTGGTATTCTCTCTCTCTCCCTCTCTCTCTCTCTCTCTCTCTCTCTCTCTCTCTCTCTCTCTGCCTTTCCCCTGCTCTCACTGTCTCTGTCTCCAAATCAATAAATAAACTTAATTTTTTTTTAAGTAGAGGCTACTAGTTGAAAATGTTATACTGTAGTTAGGAGAAATAGTTATTCTGGGAATGAAGAAAGAGGGGTAAATCCATGAAACACCGGATATGAAATATGCAAGGTCTGATTGACTATAGGTGGGACAAGATATTAGAAAAAATTTAAAAATGACATTCAAGGTTCAAGAATGAATGGAGGAAGTAACACCTATTGGATATGGTTGTGAGTTGAATTATGTGCCCTAAAAAGATAGGTTGACCTTATTTGGAAATAAGTCCTTTGAAAATGTAATTACTTAAGATGAGGTCACATTAGAATAGGGTGGTCGCTTAATCCAATATGCCTGGTGTCCTTATAAGAAGAGAAGGCACAAAGAGACACAGACACATGTGATGGAGGCAGGGGCTGAAGTGCAGCTGCAAACCAAGGCAGTGAAGGACTGTGGGCGACCACCAGCAGCTAAGAAGAGGCAAGGAAGGATTCTCTGTCTACATGGCCCTGCCAGTATCTTGATTTTGAACTTCTGACCTTCCTAATTGAGACAATAGATTTCTGTTGTTTTAAGACACCCAGTTTGTCATACTTTGTTCTACAGCAGCCTAGAAAACTAATACAGATACCTACAGGAAGGAGAATGGTGTAGACATAGAATAAAATCAAAGTTTTTGGAAGATAAATTGGAAGCTTGATTGGAAAAGATTCTAAATCCGACTGAGGCATATTAGGATGAATATGTAAGAAAAAACAACCCAGTGTAAATACTAATAGCTATGAGGTATTGTGTTGTGAGAGCTATGCTAAATGTCATAGGGAGAGTTTATACTTAATCCTTACAACCACTTGGGGAGAGGCTTAGAGTCGATCATCACAAAGTCAGTGAGTGACAGAGCCAAGATTTGAACAACCACACACTCTTAATGACTACATTCTAAGTAAGACAGTTGCACTGCTACCATAGAGAGAAAATAAAGGGAACACAAGTTTTTATATATAAAACTTAAAATTCACACTCTGAATGTGGATTTTGCATAAGTAAGAGTAATAAACTGATAGTCCATATGAAGAATGAAGAGGAAGAGGAGTCTGGATTAACTTGAAAGGAGAAAAAGAGTAAAGCATGGTTTACCTTAGAGATAAGAAAAGAGAGACTACGATGTTTTGGGATTTTTTTTAGCTGAATTTTTTATCAAAGGGAAGCAAGTGAAACATACTAAGAATGTAACTCCATTCTTTCTATTCAGTTCCCAATTCTAAACAGTCAATATTTCATTTCCTGATGTTATGTCTGTGTAGCCACCAAATGTTACCATCCTAATATCCTGTGAAATTTCCCCTAGCTTTCCTGAGGCTTCACAGGATATTGATGGGGAAAAACTATCTCCATGACACAAATAAGCCTTCAGGCATCTTGATGAGTATGAATAGTAAATGACTGCATACCAATATTACTTAGTCCCTTTTAGACTCTTTTATAGGACACAGGAAATGAAATTTTCCCCCAGAAAATTCAGCTTACACTGTATAAATATGACTCCCCTAATAACAAACATTGTACTTCATTCTACCTACTTTATTTAAACTAAAGAGGTGATGCTGAAAAGGCCAAATGGGAAAAATTCAATAAAATTCAACACTGAAAAATACAATTTAAAACAAACCAATAACCACTAGCTATACCTTATTCAGGTTCTCCTTTCCTTTCATTTTTCTGAAGTCTAAAATAGTCTTTACAAAAGTTCTTAACTGTTTTCTTCTTTTTTTGAAATTTAATCTTCTGTTAATTGAGAGCTTTGAAAATAGAAACCTCTCTCCAAGGACCAAGGTACAATTCAATTTTGTCCTATTCAGTAATGATCAGTTCAGTCACAATTAATCTGAATGGCAGTAATGATTAGAAATAAAAGCAAACAATGGAATAAGTGTGATTGCTCATTTTGTTTTAAAATAGGGCATGTGATCTTAAAAAAAAAATTTAAACCTGATCATTTGCATGCTGATTTAATGGGAGGTAACTGGATGAAAAGATATTCTTATGATGTTAATGGAATAGCTGTGATTTAAGAGTTATTTAATGCAACTCTATAGGTTAAGTATCAACTATAAAAGCTAATGGAATTTATCATGAGCTCAGCTAAACTTTTCATGACTGGCCCACATGACCAAATGAGATGACAAGATGGGGAAGATACTTAATGAACTTTAAAAAGAAACTTAAAACATTGCTAACCAGAACAGTAAATTCAGAAGCATTATTTCATGCCTATCTATATTGACCAATTATCTGGGAGTTAGGAATTCTAGGAATAGACAAAATCATTCTCCATATGCATAACAAGCAGCTTGTACACCAGAATATTCAACATTATTCTACCTCATTCACAAAATGATGGACCTCCCCACCTTTGTATTCCTTTAACTATCTAAGAGTGAGTAAAGAGTTTATCAAGAGCTTATAGGAATATGAAGTATACAGTGATAATGCTCTTCCAGACAGGACTTTAGGCTAATTTGTGCCAGCCCATATATAATGAACTACAAACTCCACTATTTAACATGCTAAAAATGTCAGCATCTTTAAAAATTTATTTTTATACAGGACCTATATTATATTTAAAGTTATTTGGGATTAATTTAATCATTCAGTTTTTCCAGCTTAATAGTTAAATAATTTAAAATATCAGTAAAGGAAAAAAGCCAATGTGACAAAAAGGTAGCAACGTGTCTATAATCTAATAGTCAGTATAGGTAGATTCTTTATAAAGGTAGTATTTTGTATGATGGAAAGAGACCACGGCAAATTTTGCTCAGTTATCATTGCTGAATTAAATTAGTATTTCTTACTTTTATGAATATTAATACTTAAAAAGTATCTTATTATCAAAAGAAAGTACTTCTGTTTCCTAATATCGAAAAAAATTATAAAATTTTCTTTCTTTTCATGTTGCTATACAAGAGTGGATTTCAAGAAAAGTAATTTGACAGCAAGAGCACATTAAGTCGGACATTCTGCAGAATTTCTTAAGAGGAAAGAGGAAATCAGCTCTTTGGCAATTATAGCAAAAGGTCAAAGAAATCCTAAAACTCGGGAGGAATAACATGTTTTTTAGTAAAGCATGTATAAACAAAATAATGCAAATCAAATATCATTTCCCCTATTAAGTGACCATTTAATAAATGACCTATATAAAACCCAGTGTGCTGTGTAGGGGCCTGGAAAGGTCTTGGCAAGGTAAAGGGATGATTTAGAGTCTCCAAAGAAATAATCCACAGAAATACTCCAAGGAATCCTAGGGACATGAACAGGGAGAATATGATCTTTATCCATCCAATAGATGTTGAGTCCCTACTATGTGCCATTTCCCCACTGGGTACTAGAGTTGAACAAAATAAAGGACAGCATTCAATTTCCAAGTAGCTATAGCCCAAAGAAAGAAACAGATAATCAAGCAATTAAAGTCCATAGTAAGTACCTTGATGGAAATATAGGATTTCAAGAGAGCACACATAAGCCTTGTTTAAGGCATTTTGCAGGAGGGGTAGGTTAGTCTTGGGTAGGTGGAAGTGTTGGGTCAACTGAGAATTGAGAAAGAAGTAGAATGTATCCAGGACCTATATGGAATTCACTACTGTTAGAAGGAAGAGAGAGAGAGAACAGAAAGCAGGGGAGAGAGACTGAGTGGTGGGTAAAGGGACCGAGCTAGAAGAAATGGCAGATTGGAGGTTTGGAGCACAGATTTCTGATGCACTTCAGGCCTCTTACTTTGCCTTCACTTTCAGGGTAAGTAGCACTTGGCTCATTTACCTCGAGAATGAGAATTTACCTCGAGAATGAGAATGAGAGGGCAAACATGCAGCTCTAACTCAGACACCTTTCAGATGTACTTTGACTCTTAAGCTAGCTACGGGGAACTCCTAAAAGGCAAAGTGATGTAGGGGAAATGGAAATTAAGGAGTCAGGGAAACCTAAGCGTTTTGTTTTATTTTGCTTTTTTAACCCTGGCACTGAAAATCCCTTGTTATATAACATTTGGCAAATGGCAACTTTTTTGAACCTCAAATTTTTTCATCTAAAAATGGGAGTGATATACTCCCCCTTCAAGGTTGTTTTGAGAATCAAATAGATGTGAAAGTGCTTTGAAAAAATCACTTTTTGTGTGTTATTTAAACACAACCATTATTATTTAGCAAAGAGGTCCCAGACTTCTCTTGCCTGCCTCAACCCCACTTACACGTATATCAACAACAAATTCATGCTCACTTCTCTCCCCTCTATGGAGACCTATCAGAATCTGGAGTAGGGTGAAGGAGAGATAAATCATGCACTGCCTTATATTGGCAGAAATCCATTTGTATAGGGCTATGATGACAGTGGAGGAATCCTGTTTCTCCCACAAAACACCCTGAGGTCAAGTATTTAATCGTCAGGCTTTGGGTCTGTCCACATAAATAACATCCCAACATAGGAGTGTGCTCAGATTTCAAGAACAGCAGTGATAACACATAGGGAAGAGAGGAAATAGGGCAAAGGAATTTTTGTGAGTTAGCATATTAGACAAAGCCATTGTAGTAATTAGTATGACCTGTTAATGCCACAATACCTGAGCTACCTGCCCACAGCAATACACCTGTGTTTAATATAAACACAGATGGAAAGTTTTTGAGACTAAGTATATGGTATCCTTGACAGGAGGCTTTTTAAGCTGTCACAGAACATTTAGTGATTTTAGCCAATATATCCACACCTTGCAAGTTATGTTTTTATAAAGTAGGTGGCATTGAGCCTGCAGGGTTGGGAGGCAAACCCCAGTATCATCTTTCAGAGCCATTGAAAGCTTCAGGTTATTTTTATGATCATATTTTATGATCTTTCAGTTCTTCCTCCATTCAAAGATTTCACCCCAAATCAGTCCCATGAAAATTATATGTGTTTTGTGACTTTAAATGCTATGTATTCCTCAAATTGAAGAGTTTTTTTAATTTAAAAAAATTTTTATTTTAATTTAATTTTACATTTCAGCCTTGATTCTGTTTTAAATTCATGCTTCTCAAATCTGGCTGTGCATCAAAATCTCTCAAAGAAATTATTTAAAAATATCATCTCCTAGACCCTACCTCTTGTGATTCTGATTTTGTTTTGCAACTGGAAATCTGTATTTTTTAAAAGTTTCTCTAGTATTTTGCTGCCAGATTTGAGTATATTACTTTAGTCATTAAGGGAAGCACCTGCAATGATGCACTGTTTTCTTTAAATGGAAGAAACAGCAAGAAAACTATTGTTTCTTAGAAAGATCATGCATATTTGGGGACTTGCCTTCCTTATGTCCTGTGGCTAGAAAAGAATATATCTTCTGCTCCTTAAGACAACACAGATAAAAGCTAAATGGCACCCCCCCACCCCCAAAGGAAAATTTACCACTAAAAACTACCACAAATCTGAAATCTCAATAATTTTTTTTAAGGTGTAAAAACTCTAAATTAAAATCACTTTAAGAACAGCATGACTCCTTGGTGATTTCAGAAATCTATCTCCCTGGAAATAGATCTAGCCCAAATTAGATCAGTACAGTGAGATTCTGGTGCAAGAATCAGAAGTTACAAAGCTCCCCCAGAATCCATTTGTGCCTTCATGATCCACTAGTGAGTAGAATCACTGGGTAGAAGTCACAGACCAAAAAAAGAAATCTCAAGAAAAACATTTCACAGGGAGAATTTAACAAGAAAAAACAACAACTACCTTATAGGAAACAGATGGGTAGCGTTACCAAAGCTGGAGGCTGCTAGCTGCGCCTTCAGTCTGTTTTCTGTGCTTTTATAAATTGGCAGGAAAAAAATCCATTACATTTTACCAAAAGGGGCCCAGTCCATAAATAATTCACTAGAGAAATAAAAAAAATCCATATTTCAAATATGAAATATGTAAAATGATTGAAGAATGACCTTTTAGTTTCTTTTGAGAGATGATCTTGAGACATTCCTTAAATATGCAAGAATCAAGAGAAAATGATGTGGACCAAATAATAGTTTATATGTTAAGTATCATTTTTGTTTTTATCTTTTAAAACCCTGTTCTCTGCAAAAACTACTAGGTGATGTTTACTTTCAGAAATCACCTATTTAATCTAAAAATGGACAAATTATAGTATGTGGCCTAGGAAATTATTTTCAAGTTAGGAATTGAAGGGTGATTTAACTGTATTATGTGCATCAACTCAAATTTCATTTGTGCTAAGATTTGGAGACAGTGGTTGGATTATAAGTTAGCCACTTATTAAATAAACACATTATACAGCTACAATATAGAAGATAGTGTGCTAGGAGGTTTATAGTGATATCAAGTTCATGGCCTCATGTGGCATGAACACCTTAGTTGTTTCAAATTGTGCTCTTTTAATGGCTCTGTCTATGGCAGTTATGAATTTTATGCCCAGAACTGACCCTGAAGCAAAGAGAGAGAGTCTTCTAAAGAAATGAACAGTTAACTGAAGTAAGATGCCTGTATTGTGATATTCTAAAGATCATTGTGACCACAGAATTAAAGTATTTTTCCCTCCTTATATTCCTTCAGTTCAATTTGACAAAATGCATTTTTTGTCTTCTTTGTGCCAGACACTTCCCTGGACACTGGTGGCAGAGTCATGGACAACACATTCCTGAACTTTTACTTCTGAAAGGAATTGTCTCACCTGATTTTGCATGAGAATTTTCCTTTCTCTGGTAATTCATGGAAAGATGGCAGTATTTTATAGGTAGAATCTGTGTTGTATGTTTTTGGGCAATTTACCCCAAATCCTATTAATCACAGAGAAATTGTGAGATGAGAATCTATTGAAAAAAAAAAGTTTGACTTTTCACTTACAGAAATAAATTAAATTTTGATTTAGAATTTCTTTAAAGTTTCATTTTATTCATTAATCTAACAATTATTGAGCACCTAATATGTGCTCAATTTCAAAAGGATGCTCACTGTATAAAAAACTGACCATATTCATCCCTAATTTTGTTCTACCACCTCCTAGACTGCACTCTCCACTCTGTCTTGGGTAGCATGGCAGGGTATCTTTGTCTTGTTCAAGGCTATATCACTGACACCGAGCAGGGAATCTGAGACATAGTGGATGTTCACTGTAGAGCTGCGTGAACTGTAAGGGAAGGAAGGAAATAAAATAAGAGGATTGCTTCCATACTTAAATAGCCACTTTGGCTTTGAGAATATTTTACACGTATCTATCACCTCTTCTACAGGGATAAGTGTCCATTTCATTTTATAGATTAATAAATACTCAGAAGATAAACCAATCTACAATCCTGCCTTTTGCACAAGTAACTATGAACTATGAGTCCAGTTTTTAAATCTCTAGTCACATCAAGAAGTTCAATATATTTCTTATTCATTCTTTCATTCTTATTCATTCATTCAATGTATTCAATGTACCTGCTATACATTAGGCACCATGTCAGTGTTAGGAATGTAAATGTGAACAGAACAGGAAAAGTTTAGTCTTTAAGGAGTTTACACACTAGTAGAGGGAGACAGAAAATAAGTAAATAAATACAGAATCATATATGTCTAATAGTGACAAATGTCACAAAGAAAACTGCAGAAAGGTAAAGGCAGAAAGTGCTAGGAGAGAAATGAATTGAGTGGGGAGGAGAGACTAGGATTAATTTTAAATAATCAAGGGTAAACTCACAGATAAAGCAGACTGAGCAGAGATCTGATGGAAATAGCATATTTTTATTTATTTATGTATTTGAGAGAGAGGGGGAGAATGCAAGTAGGGGAGGGGCAGAAAGAGAGGGAGGGAGAGAATAGCATAATATTTTTAAATAGAAGAAATGTCATCTTTAAGTATTATCATCATGAACAGCAATTTCAAGTTCTCTCTTCGGTTATAGGAAATGATTTTGACAGTTACGTGCATTGTAAAGTTTATGTAATGAGATACTTTTCCAATGTAACTTAACAGCAAGTATAACACAAAGCATCAAAAAGTATTCCTTTTGCCCTTAAACCATTCATGCCATTTCAAAAATTTCATGAAAATATGGCAATCATTCAGTGAAAAAATTTAACTTTTGCTTAGAGTTCTCAGCTAAAAAAGAAAAAAATGTTTAATAAATTAGATGGTCTTAAGACACCAAGATAGTCTTAGGACACTTTATTGGGCAAAAGATTTGACTCAAAGGTTGGCTTCGAGCTGCCATTGGACATTGACAGCCACTATAAACACTTTGCTTAATCCATAGAGAAAGGTATGCGTCATGACCAGTGGGTTTCTGTTGGGCAGAAACAGTGAGCAACTAGGTTCGGAACTCACGGATGAGACACTCAGCCTACCTGGACCTGGAGAAAGGAAAATATATGATGATTCTCCATGCAATTTGGCTTCAGGAAATCACAATGATGATACCCTCCTTAGCCCCAAAAGGTGAAAATTTAGCAACTCTAATGAAATATGAATTTAAGAACTGAATTGTTAGGGTGCCTGGCTGGCTGTCAGAAGAACATGTCGCTCTTGAACCAAGGGTCATGAGTTAGAGCCCCATGTTGGGTGTGAAGACTACTTAAATAAATGAAAAATAAAAACTTTAAAAAGTAACTAAATTATTGACAAAAATAAATATTCAACTATGCTTCAAATGTTCCTTCCAGAGTATTTCATCATATGTGTGTGTGTGTGTGTGTGTGTGTGTGTGTGTGTATAGCCTTTAGCTACACTCACTTCTTGTACTTAGTAAAACAAATTAGAGAAGAAAAGGAGAAATTCTATGTGTTAATAATCACATACTTCTCATGTTAAATTTTACTATTTTGAAAAAATAGTTCCATGTAATGTAATTGATAAAATTTAAAAAGGAATACTGAAGTTTTGATTAATTCAGAGCATAACAGATTTTGATTGTGAAGCATCAGTTCATCCACTGAGGTTTATGTTTTGCTTGTCTTATATTAAAATGTCTGTTATTTGAAATATTAAGTCACTGAGATGTACAGACATGTGATTAAACATGCTCATGGCAAGGTTCTCTGACCTCAAGAGGCCAGAATAGCCACGTTTTACATCTATTTTTATGATATGTAATCATAGCCTACTTTTTAGAGACATAAGTAGAAGTTTCCTACCACATCAACATTCCAGAATAACAGTATCATTTTAGTACAAACAACTTCAGAAAATCTGAGAAAAAAAAAGAGAACTTGTTTTAGAAAAGGTTACAAACCTGATTATATATTAAAAACCTTTGTAAAAAAAAAGAACAGCCTTTGTTAATAACTAAAATTAATTTTGTGTGCTTAAAGGAGTTGTAGAAATTTATTAGCCCTTGCTTCAAGTATTTAGTAAAAGCTATCGTAACTTTTCAATAATTTGACAGTACTTCTATGTAAAACGAAGTCAATTTTAGAAAAGCATAAAAGAATTGAAAAACAGTGAATGAAATTCAAATAACCAAATCAAATGTATAGGGAAAAAAAGGTATATAATTTTAACTATCCATCTAATTTATTGTCAGACTTCAATAAAACAAATTAGTTGAGCACTCACTGCCTGTGAATGTCTGGCTAGGAGCTTTGGCAATAACAACTGGGAAGATACTTAAGCAATTACTCAGAGATGGGGTGTGCTTGGGGAGCATACTCAGATTTGGTTTGTCTCATACTGAGTATTCCATCTAGGGAATAAGTGGAAGAAATGCCAGAAAGTGTCAGTTGCCTCCAATCACAGAAATCCTGAACACCAACTAACAGTGTTGTATTTAACTGGGTTGATGGTAATGTGATAGCATTGAAGTCCTTCCCTTCATTGAGCAGCAAAAGGAAAGAAGGAAGATTGAGTCTTCTGAGATTGTAGAGTAAGCGGGGAGAATCATAGAGGAGAAAAAGAGTCCATGCAGCAAACCAGATAAGTAGTCATTATTCTCGTCCTAGTATGAATCAAGGAGGGTTCAGCCTAAGGACAGAAGGGGAAAAAAAAGAAAAAAAGTTAGAGAGGCAGGTGAAGCCTGATGTTGGTGACAAAGTCAGAGGAGTTCAGAAGTTCCATTTCTTGCAAAATGGAGATTTTCTGGAGCATTTGTCCTGCCTTGAAGAGTGGAAAGACAATTTCTTTCAGTTTTCTTTCAGGTGTCTATTTCTGAATAAGCAACTGGGGAGATATGCAGGAAATCACTGCCTTGCCCTCACAGACCTTACAAACTAGTAAGGACATAGCCATACAGAATTGGTTCACCATTCCAGAAAGCTCTTCTTTCGCCAATAAAAAAAGAAACAAATGTCAAAAATGGTACGCTGATCAATGTTCTTTTGTAGTGAGACAGATTCCTAGATCTAACATCTTCTCCAAGCCATTCTGAGGGTTATTTAGTACCTCTAGACTTCCATTATGTTCCAATGTCAGTCACTGTAGCAACTTTTCCTGTCACCAGCAAGGAAGCTTTTACAGAGTTGATAGTAATCATAACCTGAGCCTGAAAATTATTCTATTAAGGTACCTGAAAATATAAACATAACAATCCCTTGGCAATTTGCTGGACTGCATTGGATTACATCATTTTCAACAGTCTCACATAAAACAAATTCAAATTTGATGAACTATAAAGTAAAAAAAAACCACTTAAAAAAAGATTTTGGAATTTAGGAGTTACAAAACACCAAGAAATAAAGGGCAAATTGTATCATAAATGGCAATGCAAAAAGTTCTATTTATATCTCTTAAGCCTGGCCAAATGAGGGAGATGGGGTGGATAACCAGTTTTAAGATTTACAAAATGAAATCCCCCTAGTTCCAATTAATCCATCATTAGTGAAAACACTACCTCCTACATGCCTTATTAACCACATGAAATTAGTACAATCTGAGAAGTTATAAGAGGGATTATTTTCAAAGCCATCTTGCCCATATCTCCAGGTCCACAACCTAGGGTTAGCTGGAATATGTATAATGTATATAATAGATCTTCAATTTATTTCACAATTTTCCTTCTACTTCAATTTTTCATTTCAGCTTACGTTTATGGCTGAAGTCAAATAATAAAAGCACTAGCTTGATTTAAAAACAACTAACTTCTCATTCAAACCAACCAAACAGCAAAAACAAAACCTACCACAGACAAGTCATGGATTTCTAGATTATTATCTCAACCCCTTAGCAACTTTTTTCTTGGATAATAACATTGATGATAACATGTAATATGTAATTTATAGTGAAAATATTTTATGACCAAATATTGCCACACAGGTAACTGTGTGTTATTTATAGTAACACACACATTTTCAGTGCTCCATGAAACCATAGAGTACCTATCTGCTAAGAGAAACACTACCTAAGCTTGCAAATATAATATTGCAATGATTTCTAACAAATCCTACTCATTTGTGTCATAAATAGTGGTTACCAACAGTGATCTGAAAAGCTAAAGGCACTACTCCATGAGGCAGTTTATTGTTAATGATAATCTGCAGGGCTAAAGTGTTTCAATTGTTTCCATTGTTTCCATTTCAAACAGTTGCAAACATTATGACCATACCTACACACTTATGGAGGTTTCCAGACTGATGACAATGAACTAGTGACTCGGAAGTTGTATATTGGTCTTTTTTTAAAATTTATTTTATAAGAGTTATTAAAATAGAAGACAATTCAGTCTAAAAGGACTTTCTTTACTCGATAGCTGTCATAGTAGTGGTAGCTGAAGTAGCCATCGAATATGGCTTTGAATTGAGTACTTTATGTGCTAATACTGTCCAGAAGTTTTATATACTTGATCTCATGTAATCTTCAACAGAGTGTCATTCCCATGAGGTGACAGTAGTGGCTCACAGCAATTAAACAGCTTGTCCTGGGTCAAGATTGCCACACTTTAGAAGTGAGAGGCCCAGATTTGAAACTAGACAGTATTTGTAGGTGTGACCTTTTCCATCAGGAACGAAGATCAACAGAGAAGTAAGATTTTGTTAATCATCCATTCTTCATCAATCACATTCACTCCCTAGATGGGAAGTGGTCAGGTAGATATTATAATAAAATCACTGTTAGCATGGAATCTGCTGAGGCAGAGCCCTGATTCAATTTCTGATTTCTCAGCACTGAAAGTCTAGAATCTTAATGTTTCATCCAAGCTGTATTCATCAAATTTATTTTTTAATGTTAATTTATATGGCAAATATTCCTAAGAAATTATATGAAAAATCAACATATTCTGCATACCAGAAGTTTCCACTGAGTTTATTATCATAGTCTAATTGAAACATTACTGTTATATATGTAAACATATATAAGAAATATAGTTTTGTATGTACGTGTTGTGGTTATAGATATTTTCTTTTATAGAAATGGTTATATACCCTCATATTAGGCACTTGTAAATCTTTAAAATAAATACATATATAGACAAAAATATTACATATCTATAAACATCAAATTGTGTGTTTATATATTCATACATACATGCATATAGACATGCATAAACATGATAAAACTTATGATGCCAACAATTACGCAATGATACTGGGGGGAGAGGGAGGTGGTCAAATTGTCAAGCTTGGTTTATTTTTTTATGCTCTTAAATTTTATTTTACACTATATTTATTTTTATACTTAAAATTCTACCTAAATTCACTTTTATTCCAATAAGTATAACCTTTTTTTCCTTCTTGCCATAAGTTCACTTTCTTGATAAATACATTTAATTTGGTACAACCAGTAAAACATGGCAAGCTTCAAGCTTCCAGCCACTTGTAACCTAGACTTTATTTTCATTTAGCCACTAATGGATCAGACATTTTATTTTCTCATAATGTCATCATTTTGAAAACAAGACAAATGTCAAATTAAATGCTTAGTCCATATTCCATCCACATCTTTAGCATACTAGAAATCTATATTCTACAATTAATAACTTCTTTCTTTATTCATGTCCCTTCTGAATAAAACTAACTGAATAAAACCAACTGGACTGAATGAACAGACAAAATCACAAAGACAGTACTTCAACATAGCAGTAAAATGTCGTTTTTAGATCTTGGGTAAATTATTTTTTATTGGCCTTTTACACAAAATAATGTGGTTCAAGATTTATAAAAACTTTCATAGAAAATAAGAACATAGAGATGGCTTCTAAAGATTTAAAACTAGGTCACATAATAATGATATATATATCAAATCCACATCAAAATCCAAACTCTGTGTTGGATCATATTACTTTATGAAGTCACTTTGTGAAGTGGCAGGAAGTTTAATGTTCTGATCCTTAGTGGAGAACGAATTTACTGGTTAGGGTTCATTTTGCATTGGAATTTTAAGCAGTATTACTTTGATACAGTCACATTTTGCATATTAAGCAAATAGGGATATTTCCTACTTGCATAGAAAAATATGTGTTCTCTCATTTTACTTAAAAATATATATCTGTATCTATATCTGTGTCTATATCTGTGTATCTATATCTGTACCTATATCTATATATGTTACAGACTATAGATATATATATGTTATAGGCTATCTTTCATTTTCCCACTGTGTTATCCATGGATTCAAAAATCATTTTCCTCTCCTCCTCACCATGGGAAAAACAACAGTACATGTGGGACGGAATCTGAGCTGGCTTTTCCATATCCAGGAGAAAACACGGTGGGGGTGGACAGGAGCTTGTGCAGTCCTCACCAAGATTTGAGCCGCTGTTCAATGCAAGGCGATTGGTGAATGAATAATGAGGGTCTAGAGTTTCTCAGATATGATAAACTTTTAAAGAGAACCTAGAAATCAATATTTGGGTTTTTTTTTGTTTTTTTTTTGTTTTTGTTTTTTGACATCTCTCACTTTTTTTAATGTTATGTAATTCAAAACATTTTAAAAGCACTGTATGCACAAAACAAAACATACGTGCAGGCCTTATTCAGCCTATGAACTCCAGGTAGGATTCTCTGGTTTAGGGTATACTTTTATGATATATTTCCAGACTTTGCTTAGTTCTACCTTTAATTATTCATTAATTTGTTCTAATTTGCATCTATTTTATATGATACCCCACACATGGGAAGTTTAGGAAGGAATGCTGTGAATGCTGTGAATGAATAGAAACATAATTCATTAAAATATTTATAGGTATATGTATATACACCTGTTTGTATAAACACACATATTTCCTTGCTCTGTCAATTGAGATGGTATAAACAAAAAATGACTCCCCAGTAGCAGTGAACATATCTAGGTCCCAGATTGTGGTTTCTAATACCATACTCCAATAAAAGAAGGCTCTTTGGAGAAAACACAGATTCTATGACCGAAACAGGAAATATACAATATATGCCTACAGTGTCTTATAATGCTAAAAAGTAAGCACTAACAAAAGAAAAAAGAAAAAAAAACCCACAATGATGGGGGTATAACAAAGATATACCACAGCCACTTGGAAGAATTCCCAATGACCAAAGTGGGAACAATTTGACCAACAACAAAAAAAGAAAAGTAGCATTAAATTATTACCCAAAGTTTAAAATAAATACCCATGAGTACACACTGATATAAATAAACGAACAAATGAATGAATGGATGAGTGAATGGAATGTGCAGAATTCCAAATAATTTATGGAGATACTCCACCTCAAGGAGATGGAACATAACTCTCACTCCTTAGGTGTGGGCTGCACATAGTGACTCTTCCAAAACAACAGTAAATTTACAGTAGAGACAACTGACAGACACTACTTCAGCCGGGGAAGGAAGTTTAACATCAGTAGAACAAGTCATGTTGATGGTTGAGAATGGCACTTTACCTCTGAGGATGTCCTCCCCCAAATCCACAACCCCAGTCTAATCATTAAAAGAAAACTTAGACAAATCCCAATTAAGAAGCATTCTAAACTGTCAAGGTCCTGGAAAACAAGGTAAGTCTAGGAAACTCTCACAGCCAAGAGGAGCCTAAGAAGACATGACAACTAAATGTAATATGGTATCCTGGGTGGAATAGTCCTGGAACAGAAAGAGCTCATTAGGTAAACCTCAAGGAAACCTGAATAAATATGAAATTTAGTTAATAATAAAGTGTCAATATTGGTAATTTGTTGTTAATGTAAGATCGTAAGAAGAGGGGAAATTGAGTCGGGAGTGAATCTCTACAATTTTTCTGTAAATCTAAAACTTCTAAAATAAAAATGTATTTTAAAAAATACATTTAATACATAGTTAAATTATGCCAAAATAGAACCGTTTAGCATTTCTATAATTATCAAGTATAACAAGCAAGAATGAAAATAAGCATCAAAGTTAAGAAAATCATTTATACTAAGAAAGAGAATTCATTTTAACATATATACATACTCCATTCAACACTACATAGAGTAAAAACCAAAACAAAAGTTTCCCAGTATATTAAAACACAAAGAACATGCCCAAGGCTTCAAAGATAAACAGAGCCCCTGACTCCCACTCCAGAGCCCTTGCCTGGGGAACAAGTTGCCTTCTTTCCTTTACTCGGTCTTAGATTAGAGAACTATTGTGAACACCAGTACCTTTTAAGCCAGGAGGCACATTTAGCATTTGATCATGAAACAAAGATATGTTTATAGAATGGAAAGCTAAACATAGAGATACCACTGCATTTCAGCAAAACTAATGATAAGGATACAGAAAATGTATGGATATGTATGTATATACAGAGAGGAAGACAGAGAATGGGGAAGTTTATCTTTGCTCAGATTGTAAAATGCCATATTGTCAGAGCTTTAAATCTTCATAGTCCTTTCCTTTTAGGCTGTTATCTTTACCCTTTCTGATTTCTGTAGTAAGTCTTATTTTTCACTGTAGAAATTTAGTACATACTAGGAAAAACAGTGTCTTGTATCAAAAGAGCCAGGCTTAGTAATTACTAGCAGGGACACCTTGAGTAAGTTATTTATTTTCCTAAGGCTCAGTTTTTTCTAATTTAAAAACTAGGTTTACTAATTCTCACTTCAAATAAAATGAGATAATTTACATTAAAAAGAGTAAACTATTAAGTATGACTTATTTTAATATTTTGTTAGTTGATATAATTCAAATATTCTATCCTAAAATGTCCTAAAAAATCATACCTTGCCCATTTGAGATTTAAAAATATTTTTAATAATAAATAATTATTCTTTTATGAAAGGAACTTTTAAATAGCCAGGTGTATTCCTTTTAATAGAGATGTGCTGAAGTAAGGCATTTTGCGAATTAAAGCAGGATTGACAGGCAGAGAGATGGGAGTTGAGTAACATGAGCTAAGGAAATTAGCTGGAAATATAGTGTGAAACAGACCAATGAAGACACTGGTTAATTCATATGCATAAGGTCACAGTAATAATAAGAATCATTTATTAAGTGTTTATGTTATACAAGGCATTTTTCAGATGTTATCTGATAAGTGTTCAAATTTTTATTTGAGGTAGAAATTCTTTTCCTATTTTCCCATATTATAGATAGAAGGACTGCAGCTCACAGAGGCATATGATTTCCCCAAAGTAGTAAAGAGTCACTTTTCAAAGCCTTATTTACGTGACTGCAGAAGGTGTGTTCTTCATATTACTTTAGCTAACAGCTATGTCGTTAATATACAGTAGAGTGCCCTTCTGAGTAGGATGATTTATTTGTGGCTCTGGTTAAAGATTTCCTCTTGCCCAATAAATGAAGTAAGTTTATACAGTCACATGGGTCACATGGTTAAAGCAACATTTAAAGTTAACAAATTTTCATCTCTCAACTTTCCCCTGAATTTTTGAAATCTACCAGTGCTGCAGAGAAAGACTGAAATACACTGCTAACTTTCTTCTGGATTCTTAGGGTATATTTTGACCTATAAATAAAGTTAACTGGCCAGTTAACTGGATTAAAGTGATTATAGGATTTAGTAGTAAAGCTATCTCTTTTAAAATCTTTTTTAAAGATCCAGTTGTCCAGTAATATTTTAGTTATTTAATTTCATAATGAAGTTTATGTCAAGAATCAAAGACCAAAAGTTAAGCTTCATGATACTAAGGAAATAAATTGAGATGTTTTATGGATAATCATTGTATAGATACTATCGAACTCTTTTCTGGAGTCTCTTAGGTCTTATGCTAAGTGACAATATAAATTTGATGTAATTTTTCCCTTATCTATGTAAATATTGAAAACATTGCATAGACTTGGCAAACTGCAGTTGGAATAGATGCAGACTAGTCTAAAAGATTTATCTTTTTAAGTTTATTTATTTATTTTGAGAGAGAGAGAGAGAGCAGGGGAAGGGCAGAGAGAGAGAGGGAGACAGAATCCCAAGCAGGCTCCACCTGTTAATGCAGAGCCCTACTTGGGACTTGAACTCATAAACTGTGAGATCATGACCTGAGACAAAATCAGAGTCAGATGCTCAATTGACTGAGCCACGCAGGCTCCCCACGACTATTCTATAAGATTTAAATTAAAACTACATTTTGATAGTTGAAAATAACTTTAAACCAAAAATCTCTTCATAATAGTAAAGTTATTTCTACTACTTTCCAACTAAATATGTCTACTACTTTCTAACTAAATATGTCTAAATATGTCTAAACATTTATAATTCGCAAATTCCTTTTTTTCTCATTTTTGAGATAAATGCCTAAAATCCACAAGTAGACTGTAGACTAGGATTTTCCATATGGCAGTCAACAAGCTCACCATAATTTTAATTTTTCTAAATTAGTACATACCACATACCATTATTTCTATGTATTTTCCATTCAAATCTATTTTAGGGCACCTGGGTGGCTCAGTCGGTTAAGTGTCCAACTTTAGCTCAGGTCATGATCTCACAGTCTGTGAGTTCGAGCCCCGTGTCAGGCTCTGTGCTGACAGCTCAGAGCCTGGGGCCTGCTTCAGATTCTGTGTCTCCTTCTCTCTCTGCCCCTGCCCTGCTCATGCTCTGTCTCTTTCTGTCTCAAAAATAAATAAAAACATTAAAAAATTTTTTAAATAAAAAAAAATTTTAAAAAATCTATTTTAAGTTGACTCTTCCATTTTTAACCTTTAAAACTGTAAACTTAGTTCTAAAAAAACCTCAGATTTGACAAACTATATAGTTTTTCCTAATATACATGTTAACATAAAACTTGCAAAACATAAAATGTTATATGCTACCTAAAATTATCTTATGTACCATCAAGACTAATGTCTTATGTTAGATCATAGAACTTTAGACTGTAATTTTTAAAGTTAGCTTATAATCATAAATGGTTTATAAATTAAGGAAAATAAATCATCCTACAATTAAAAAAATACTTTTTAAGTTTATTTATTTATTTTTAGAGAGTGGGAGAGAGAGAGAGGCAGAGAGAGAATCCCAAGCAGGCTCCACACTGTCAGTGCAGAGCCCCATGCAAGGTTCGAACTCATGAACCATGAGATCATGACCTGAGCTGAAATCAAGAGTCAGATACTTTAACTGACTGAGCCACCCAGGTGCTCCTAAAAAAGAATACTTTAAACCCATGCTGAGGAGATCATACTTTTGAATGCCACCTAAGCACTATGTACTTGCTTTACTTGTAAGGATGCACTGTATGTAGGTTTAATAATTGAGTGCACATATTAAGAACTCAATAAACTGTAGTCTCAAAATAATAATAATTATTATTGTTATGTTCATGAATATCCATTAAGGAATAATAACTTAAATCATTATCCATTCCATTTCCTCAACTTTCAGAGCACTCATCCTCAGATTTTATACTCACATAGAGTCAACCAGAAATTTCTCTCCATACTTCACCTTGATCATTTCCCTTTCTTTCTACTTTCAAGATCACAGACATCTGGCAGATTTCTTTCTACTATTGCTACCCTGAAATCTATTTTAAATGCAGCTACTAAAACTGTCTTCTTAAGTGGCACTCCAACCATGTCACCTTTCTCAAACCTCAGCAGTTGCCCTCAGTTGTACTCTGTCCCAGTAACAAATTTATCCACACCTTCAGAATTGAGTCATTTTCTACATTCTGATCATTGTTCACATCTTACAGACCTTATCTGCTGTCCCCTTACCTGTCTGTGAATTGGCCTATTCATTCTCTTAAATGTTATTTTGTATGCTAATTAAAAACCTAGATTCTTACATAAATCTTTCTCACATCTCTCTCCCAATTTGTGACCCATAATATTCCCTGGGTTCTTAGCCTCTAGTTTTGTGCCATGGAGTATGCCATACAGAGTAAGTACTTCCTAAACTACCAAGCTTCCTATACTTGCATGCGTCATCTGTACCACTATTTGGAGAGCTGCTGAATATTGTTTGCAGTTTGTACACTTCATAAAGTCTCCAACTGAGGGAGCCAGTGGGAGCTGACATTCATTCCAAGCTCCCCTTGTCACACTATAAGCCCTAGTTTGAAGTCCGCACCTACTGGAAGAAGGAAGCCCTTTTTGTTTGCACAAGGTGCAAGGTGTAGTACACAAGGTGTACTACTTGTACAACTTGTACTACTATCTACTTGCCTAGGGTCACCGAGAGGTGATGCCTTCTCTAATTCATACAAAAGCTATGTAAAGGCTAGACTTGGCCCTGTAGTCGAGGTTAATATTTCACAATGTAGAATTTTTCCTAACTTAATTTCTTCCTAACATAGTCGCTCCCACATTCTGTATTAGAGTGAGGCTTCTTTGATGGTATTAATGCAGTCTTTATTCAACAACTAGGGCCTGAATATCCATTATGTCCCTTATACTTTACAAAAAAAAAAAAAAATCTTGTTATCAAACGACTTAAGCTCTTATTGGAGAACCAAAGCACACACATGAAACATTCAAACCAACATACATTTTGATTTCAGTGTGAAGACCAGTGCTCTAGGCAATGAAAGAGAGATGCATGAATATTAGATTAACCCTCCAAAACTTCACAGGGGAAGCAAGTCTTAAACCAGCCTTTGAAAATAGAGTAAGATGTGGCTAGGCTATAGAAAAGAATGAAGACATTACAGCACCATGGAAAATGTCCTACAAATGGAATGTCACATATTGTGTGTTCAATCTTTAAAAACATATAGCTGAAGAAATTAATTCTTAAAAAATTTGACATGAGAATGAAGATTAATATTTTAGGGATCAACAGGGTAGAATTTTAGGTCCAATCTGTTTCCCAGATCTTTAGGGAGAGAAAAAAAGCCTAGTGTTTGTATTTATCATCTGCAAACCAGATGGTTATGGAAAGGGGTGCAGGCTCTCAAAGGCATTCTTCCTCTGTATGAAGCATGTTGCTGTGATGTAAGACTCTCGAGCCTCTAAAAACAGTAAACTCAAAAGCACTTGAGGGTTTTCTGAACAAATCAAATAATCAAAAGATAGATAAATAAAGAATATGCAATGTGATACAGATTAAAAATAGGAATCTCCGTTTCAGTAAGCAAGTACCTAGTTGGGAATTTGCTTACGTTCACCTCGTTAGGACAGCAAAAGCTTTGTTTTGAGTAAGAGTTTTCTTAATGGAGAGGAAGGAAAAACAAATAATCAGTGCTTGTTTATTATAAATGTTGAATTAGAAAACTGGACAGTGATTTTATAAATATATCCTTAGCTTCATAAGGACTGAGTAGGCTGCAATGTCCTTGTTGTAACTACACAGTGCTGAAAGATTGGGACCAAACGAAAATATATGACCAAACATAATATATATGATTATTTTTCAGATAATCTGACTGGATGAATTCCATGAGGCGTCTTGTTACATTTTAAAAATACACACATTTTTATCAGGTTTTTTTAACTGTAATGAACCTAAGAAATGAGAAAGTGCTTAAAATTCCAAGTAATGTGAAACGCTAGATACACTATCTAGTCTGTATAATATCCTGAGTGGTAAGTACAATTCGAGTACTGAGCAGCCCTGACTTGCTGATGTGAATAAAGAATTCTCCATTTGGTTCTGAGTAGGAACAGATGCCTCATCTTCTTTTAGAAAGGAAATTACATTCTACATAAGAGGAACTCTGTACTGCCAAAATAATAAGATAAGAGATTTCATCATCTCCTGGAGTACATTAGCACGCAATTTCCCTACTATTACTCTTACTGAACTAGCTCTTCTTTGAGTTTGGAACCTCATGGAATGCTGAACACATTGCTAGTGTTCAATGCTAGTTCAATGCTAGTCCACAAACAGCATTACCTTCAGAGCACTGTAGAACTGTTTTTAAATCTCTACACTATGGAACACTGGAAGCCATGTGCTTCCTTACCCCAGACTCTGAGTAAGTGGTGTATAAGGGGATATAAGGATTTTTGCATATAGAAAGCATTAGAAATACTACATGGGTACTATTGGAGCACCTGAGTGGCTCAATCTGTTGGGTGCCAGACTCTTGATTTTGGCTCAGGTCATGATCTCACAGTTCGTGCGTTTGAGCTCTGCACTAACAGTATGGAGCCTGCTTGAGATTCTCTCCCTCTCTCTCTCTCTCTCTCTCTGCCCCTCCCCTGTTTGTGCTTTCTCTCTCTCTCAGAAAAAAAGAAAAGAAAAGAAAAAAGAAGAAAAAAGAAGAGAAGAGAAGAGAAGAGAAGAGAAGAGAAGAGAAGAGAAAAGGAAAAGGAAAGGAAAGGAAAGGAAAGGAAAGGAAAGGAAAGGAAAGGAAAGGAAAGGAAAGGAAAAAAAGAAATACTACAATACTATGCAGGTACCATACATCTAATAGATATCTTACTTAAATAAGTAAAATAATGTGAAAAAATCACTTACATCAGGAATTAAGAATAACTTATTCCTTGAGCATCTTTTTCTTGTTTAATATTTTTCCATAGGTTCATGGCAGTGTTCACTGAGTTTCCTATTTAATAGTAAAAATATGGTAATGCAGATATATTATAGCTCACTAAAATCATGCAACTAAGCTGAAAATACAAAAGATTCATTCATACAACCCCAAATATTTATTGAATACTTATATTGAATATTTATAGCATACTATGTAGGTGCTATACTGAACTCCAAGAAAATAAAGTGAATTAAGACATCATCCCTCCTTTGAGATTTACAGACTAATAGAGGAGATCAATTCACAAATAATAAGTTATAATAGTACATGGTTATATGTGAAATAGAAGTATGTACTAGATGCTGTGGTAGCCAGAGGAGTGGCATCCAAATCAAAATCAAACTGGGGATCAAAATCAAATAATTTGTAATTATGTACAGTTTCTTGGATAACATACTAAATTAGAAACTCTATGAAGGCAAAATGTTTATCTGCACTTACACTACTGTATAATCAGTGCCTACTACATTACCTAGATCATTGTAGGCATTTAAAAAATTAAATGAGCTAAAGAAGCTTTCATTCAGTAGAATTTCTATGGAAAAAGTACAATATTTTAAAGAAAAGAATATATTTTCTGGGGTGCCTGGGTGGCTCAATCTGTTAAGCAGCTGACTGTTGATTTCGGCTCAGGTCATGATCTCACGGTTTTTGAGTTCAAGCCCTGCATTGGGCTCTGCACTGACAGTGTGGAGCCTGCTTGGGATTCTCTGTCTCCCTCTCTCTGACTCTCTCTCTCTCTCTTCAAAAATAAGTAAAATTTTGTATATATAATATAAATATATGTAAATATATAATATATATTTGCTAAGTTGCCTATCAGAGAAATTCTGTAAGAAAGGTGAGTTCAAGCTACAAAAATATATAAGATAAGGAAAAGTTTTTTTTTTTCTGAGAACGAAGATAAGGAAGAAAAAAGAGAGTAGAGATATAGAGGCAGAGAGAGAAAAAAGAGAGAGAGATGGGGAGAGAGAGAAGAGTGAGGAAGGATGGAGAAAGAAAATATTGAAATCTTATTCCTTAGTAATGTGAATTTGTCTAGAACCCTAAATCTTCAATTCAATTATTAAATCTTCACAGGCTTGGCATGAATGCCCTTTATTGTGTATGAGTGAGGTGCTGACTCTCACATCTGGAATCACATGTGTCAAGACAGTAGAATTACACAGAAGGCAAAGGATCATGGATTTAGGGAAGTTATATGCAATTTAACTGGAAAGTGGCCTACAGCTAACATTTTGATTATAGTGAAGACATCTTGATCTGATTTGAATATGTATGAGCAATAAAGAAGATGGGGAAAGGTATTCTAGGAAGGTCTTGGAGAAGATACAAAATTGTGAAATGATACCACTTAAGAACTATGCTGGGAAAGAAAAGAAAGCATTCATGTGGGTAGTAAGTGAAGATAGCATAATTAGGAACCAAATTATTAAAGGCCCTGGCTGTTAACTAAAGAAAATGAACCTTATTCAATGCTATAGGGAACCATTTTAAGAAAAATAATCAGAACAGTATACAACAATTAAGAAAGTGGAAATATCTAACACAGTAATAATAATGTGGATTTATATTGTCATTATCTCAAAGGCAGATGGTATGCACACTGGAATGCAAAAATACAGGCCATTACAGACATCTGCTTGCTAAAATTGAATTTTAAGCATCTAGACAGATTTGAACAGGAATTGATGCCGGCTGTATCATGGGTGCTTATTTCTGTCTACTAATTATTTACAACAATTCAACTTGGCATTTGGGTAAAAGAAGGAATGCTATATAAATCATTTAATTTTAGGAAAGGGAGCTTAGGAAAATGTGGTCATTATAAAAAAGTAAAAAGGAATAGTTTAAAACAAAATAAACCACAGAAAGTCTGGAGACTATTTTAAAGTACACCATTAGAAGCCCAAGATGAATTTTTTGTCATGAATCATAAAAACAAGCCAGACGCAAAAAAGTAAAAAAAAAAAAAAAGATGCTTTCACAGCAAAATGTTACAGTAAAAGCTGACTTCACAGAGAGTAATAGGCATAAATTGTAAAGATTTCCAAATCAAAGGGAAAAAGGGAAACTTCTTAAAGGTGACAGATCAGATACAATTAGAAATTAAGCCGACCAGAAAAATATTTGTAAAACTATCTTATAAGAAAATTCAAGGACAATAATGAAAAGAATCCTTAAAAATGTCAAAGAGAAGAAGGAATCCAAGTACAGAATACATAGGAATCCTAAATATAAAATCATACATTGGAGTAATACTCAAATAATGTTTAGTTGTTTTCTATTTTGGTTTATTCATTTGAAGATTTCAAAACTTTACTGTATATTGAAGTAGGCATGCCACAGGTACTGAATTCAAATTGCCAAAAATGCATTGTTTTATTCCTTAGAAAATCTGGCCCAGGTAAACATCTATGAGGCAATAGCATCTACAAAAAAAATTATGAAAAACTTAAAAGTGAATAGGGAATCAAGGCATGTTATCTGTCAATAACAAATTACACCAAGCCAGAAAAGGTAAATTGTCAACATGACCCCCATTCCAGAATCCACTGAAGACCTTGAAAATCTAAGACTCACTTCACCCAGTCAATTCAATGGACTCTGTTATAAAGTGGGGGAAACTATGTACTTAATACAACAGAACTCACTGGGAATGGTCCTAAAAGAGGAAAGGATGCTTGACTAACCTATTAGAGTTGTCAAGCAAAGTAAGCATTTGGACAGAAGACAATTGGTGAATATAATTTATTTATATTTTCAAAAGTTCTCTGACAAGGTTCAGACCAAAACTACTTGAATGTTGAGTCACCATGGGATTTAGGAAGATGTTTTGACATGCATAAGGAGTCAGCCTAGAGTCAGAAAACAAAAAATAGGGCCAATTAAGTACTTCTTCAAGTAGAGAAGTTCAAATGTTGGAACCTTCCAGGGAGTAGAGTGTTATAACTTCTCTAGAAAAAGCAGTGCCTACAAAATTCTCTGGACCTATAGATAACATCAGAGTGATTTTTACCTTTGAGTCTGACCATACGACTTCCCCAAAATTCCAGCACCCCAGCAATGTCTCATGAGTAAGGCAATGAGAGGAGAAGAGGAAGGAGTGGGGAGGAGAAGGAGAAGATTTATCTCCTCTCTGGTACTTTCTGCTCCTCTATCAAATGAGCTGCTAGGAAATTTCTTGAACATTTTATCACAAATCCCTAGAATCACTACTGGACAATCCTAAACTCTTCTAGGAATTAAAAAACCAAATTGTGAGTGATTATCATAAAAAAGTTCCATGATGCTCTTGGTAGATAGATAAAGGACTAATGAACTTCTTTGTGGAAAATATATTTGCACAAAAATAAATTTCTATTCATTTGGGGGCTGGGAGATCCAAATTTCCCTTAGATGACAAGCTACATTATGATGGGAAAGACTCAGAAAAATAATCTGAGCTCTGCATAGTTCATCCTTAAGATAGTCCAGCAAGAAGCTAGTTTAAAAAGCCAACATATTTGTGAAGAGAGAAAAGTGTACAAGTAAAGTAGTGCCTGATACTTTACAGTCATAAATAGCTGAGCGTAGAATATGTCATGGGACTTGGGTTGTCACATCTAAGGAAAGATCAATAAAGAAAGAATCCAGTGAAGGACAGGCACAGATCCAAGGCAGGTAAGCTATCTGAAGAAATCCACAGAGAAGATGTGGGGCTTCCAGGCTGAGAAGATGAGATCAAGAAGAGTGTGATAGGCCAGCAAAATATACTAAGTCTTAGAGGGTGTAAACAGAGAAAAGAACAATATAGAGTTGGTATTAAACAAAATCCATACCACTCTCCAATATGATGCTAGAAAATTATAAAATACCGCAAAAACCAAGATTTAGCTAAACCTAGGAATAGTAGACAAGGTGTAAGATACTTAGGAGTACTTTTAAAAGTCTTTTACCCTTACATATTCTAGAATCACAGATTTAGCTGAGTCTTCATTTTTTTGCAAAGAATCTTCACTGCACAAACTTGATCCTACATACAGATTACTAGTTCATACAGACCATGGCCTTAATCAAAGATGAAATACCAAAGATATGTGAATGCTAATTAAGCTAATTTTAATTGTGACATGGTTTTCTATAAGAAATACTGATTGCACTCTATAAACGTTGGAAATAATGGAAAATGTTATCCCTCCATCAAGGCAATTTCACTCTCTTTTTATCAAAAAGAAAACTTGATACTATATTTTTGTGAAGATTTTCTCACCGTTACATCTTCAGAAGCTAGTGATGAAAACAACTAGAACTAAATTTCTACAAACTTCAAACAAGACTGTTTTAGAAGTGAAATAAATGCAGTAATACTTGCTGATTAATAACCTTGTAACAATATTTGATTGATTAGTTTTTGGCTTTCCCTAATGTGAAATATTTACTAATATACTTAATATTGGATCTAAATTCCATTTATTTCTGAAAGTCTATGATACTTTTAATAGCCACATGAAATGCAATTTCATTGGCAGAAGTCTAACAGAATCAAAACAAATGTAATACTTTATGTTAAAAAAATAATAATCCACCACACTATTAACCAAAAAAAAAAAAAAAAACCCCAAATTACACATGATAAAGGTTGATTACAAAATTAAATTAGACTTGGCTAAATATCAACATATTCTGAAAATGCAGAAAATGAAGAAACTATAAATGCTTAAAAATGACTGATTTTTTTAGTGAGTTAAGATCTACACTCTACATTTCCCCTTTGCTTCTTAAGTATTTAGTGGTTTCAAGATAGTTTGGAAGGTTAGCATTAGAAAATTCCATTATCAAATCATTAACCTCCAGAATAAAATGTGACCTTCTATACCAATATTCTTTTTCCATAAACAATTTTTCTAGAGAAAAAAACTCCATGGTAACACTTATTAAAATAGAACCTTTTATTCAGTGTTCTTTGTAAAGTCTTAGTAGAAACTTAAAACATACACTTTTCAAAAATGATATATGTCCTATATGGCTATGTAATTTCAAGCTTAGTGCAAAGCAAGGGCTTTAAAATCCCTCTGTGAAGTATATTTTATGTGTATCCTCAGTTGTTATGGTTTGCTTTAATTTATGTAATTATGTATGAGGTCAATATGGAAAACTAGCCCTCACTCATTACTGGCAAACATTCCTGAACAATCTGTGTGCCTCCAGGAATCAAACTAACAGACTCACAGAACACAGCAAGGTCAAATGAAAGCAACCAATTGTTTAGCCACTAAACAGTTGTGATTGTTTCCTATTTTACAATTGTACTTTGGAGATGGCTTAACAGGCAATAAATTACGTCCAAAATGCTCTCAGATGACAAGGAACAGCAAAGGAAGTGAACAGAGTTCATGCTAATTGTCACATATAAGGCCACAAACACAAATCTCATTCTGTTAGGTCAATATAAAAATCCTTGAGACACAGTGCACAGAAGGGGTGTCTATTTGAAATTTAGTAACTAGAATTCTTTGGGACAATATTTGAAGATGCAAATTTTAAAGACCCATAAAAGTTCTCAAAGATTAAGGGGTGCCTGGGTGGCTCAGTTGGCTAAGGATCCGACTTTGGCTCAGGTCATGATCTCACAGTTTGTGAGTTCAAGCCTCACATTGGGTTGTATGCTGACAGCTCAGAGCCCTGAGCCTGTTTCAGATTCTATGTCTCCCTCTCTCTCTGTCCCTCCCCCACTCATGCTCGTGCACTCTCTCTCTCTCTCTCTCAAAATAAATAAACATTAAAAAATAAATAAATAAAAGGTTTCAAAGAGTAAAATGTTAATTTGAAATGTAAGTTGTCTCTGTGGTTTACCATTATTTTTCATTTTAATCTAAACCAGGCTTGGGGGGCGCCTGGGTGGTTCAGTCGGTTAAGCGGCCTACTTCGGCTCAGGTCATGATCTTGCGGTTCGTGAGTTCGAGCCCCGTGTCGGGCTCTGTGCTGACAGCTCAGAGCCCGGAGCCTGTTTCGGATTCTGTGTCTCCCTCTCTCTGACCCTCCCCCATTCATGCTCTGTCTCTCTCTGTCTCAAAAATAAAATAAACATTAAAAAAAAAAAAAAAAAAAAAAAACCAGGCTTGGATTTCATTACCTCCATTAAAAAAAAAAATCTTAAAAAGATAAAGAGTTTCATATATTTAATAAATGTTCCATGATTTTTGTTGAAAACTCTATTGTCCTTTCTTTTTTCTGGAATGAACTTATGGAGCTTGTCTTTGGCTTCCTGAACATGAATTCATTTACACAAATCATCAGAAGAGAACAAGAAGTTACTTAGTCCAATTTCTTAGGAATTCCTTCTGAGCATCCCTAAGCTACTATAAAGCCTCTGCTTGGTTGTGGTAAATTGGAAAATTTACCACCTTGATTGGAGCCCATTCTATTTTTAGTTAAGTCAACTCGTTACCAAGATCTTCCATAGGGAATTCCACATGTCATTTTAGAGAGGGTTTCTATATATAAATACTGAGCAGAGTCCTCTTTAATGTAATTTAATCGACATCGTATGCACTACCTGGCAGCCAAAATTGACCTACCTACACTTTCTACTACACGGAGCTACCTTGGTCTGTTAGAGTTATAAGAAATAATTCTAATTCATTTCTACACAGAAGATCCCTTCAAATATTTTATAAGATACACTAACAGGGACCCTACCTTGTTATCTTCCCTTCTTATCTTCTCTGATATGAACTCAATCACTTCACCCTTTGAATTACAAAAGAATTATCATATTCTTCCCTGGACATACTTCCAAAACATACTTTCTTTAAACTAAAATGAACTCTATGGAAAATGGTATTGTAGTCAGTCCCAAAATTATTTTATGTTTATATATAATAAAGGCATAATGACAAATGAAGCAATCTTCAGACTGAAGACACTTATAATCTAGATAACAGATCCTCTCAAGAAAAGCAATAATGAAAATAATTGTGTTTTGACTGTCTTATTTTCTATTATATCCATGACTAAAGACATGAATGCACGTCAAATGCTTAAAGAGAAGTGATGGTCTAGATAACCTGCAAATTAAATAAAAACCTGACATATAGCCATTGCTTTTATAAAATGCCGTATCACTTAGCTTACTCTCCTTCCACAATGGATTGCCAACATGTATTTAAATTAAAATCTTAAAATCAAGGTGTGTTTTAATTAAATTAAAAGACCATAAAAACATACATTCCTCTATAACTTTTTCTTACATTCTTTTTTTTAAGTTTATTTATCCATTTTGAGAAAGAGAAAGAGACAGAGACAGAGAGAGAGTGCTGAAGCCAGGGGAGGGGCAGAGAGAGAGAGAGAGAGAGAGAGAGAGAAAGAGAGAGAGAATTCCAAGCAGGCTCCACACTATCAGCACAGAGCCCCAATTCAGGGCTCGAACCCACCAACCCTGAGATCATGACTCGAGCCAAAACCAAGAGTCGGACACTTAACCGACTGAGCCACCCGGGTGTCCCTTTTTCATACATTCTTAACTTCAAAACCACTAGAGTACCTTCTCAAGTTTTATTCTCTATTATTATTTTCAAAGCTCTGCTATAACTGAGTTTTTCAACTGACTGCACACATCTTACATGCTTCTTAATAGCTTTGGTAAAACTATATCCTAGTAAGAAAGGATGTAAAAGCCATTTTTATTTTAAAAGCCATTTTGTTTTTTTAAAAAAAAACATCATGCAACTATGAAGTTCATCTGAAAACTGTATCCTTGGGTCTATGATCCTAGTATTTACATTAAAAAGAAAACAATGCCATTCAGTGTTTACTGAAGAGCCTTAAAAAGATAAAACCTTATAATTCAAGGCATAAAACTGTTTTCAAACTTCTAGGAGGAAAAAAATCATAATCATCTAGTATAGAAGAAAATTTGTATTAGGTTACAGAAAATCTCATTGGTCACATTTTTTTTAAGTATTGAGTACCTATAATAAAAATAAACCTGGGTGCCTGGGTGGCTCAGTTGGTTAAGTCCCTGACTCTTGATTTTGGCTCAAGTCATGATCTCATAGTCAAGAGATCAAGCCCTGTGTTGGGCTCCACATTGAGTGTGGAACCTGCTTAAGATTCTCTCTCTCCCTCTCTCTCTGCCCCTGCCCTGCTAATGCTCTCTCTCAACAAACAAGCAAACAAATAAACAAAAGCTAAGAAATTTTGTAAGTTTAATCCATACCATGAATTGGGTTAAATGCTTTAGGTGTTCTCTGATAAAGGAATTAGGTAAGCAGTGACCCTCATCCCATTTTACAGATGAAGGAATTAAGACTTAGTAAGGTTAATTGTCTTGCTCAAAATTACATACAAGGAGGTAGCCTGAGATGTGGATTTGTTGCAGCAAGACATCAGGGACCCCACTCATAAGAATGTTCCATATACCTCTCCTGGACCAAGCATATGCTAGGTATTGGGGTTGACACAAATACACAGAAAAAAAAATCATCTCTCCTTTAGTCACTGAGGAGAGAGAGTCAAGTAATTACAATGCAATGTGGACAGATTAATTCAAAACTTCACAGAACTGAGATGAGAGTCATCTACTCTGTTTTATGTACTTTGACGCACATGATTCATTCAATCGTCATACACTATAAAGTAGTCAGAACAAGTATTTTATATCCTCTATGTTTTATAGATGTGAGGTCCTGAGGTCAATGTGCATGATTCAAAATAGAAGATCATGCAACTAGTAGATGGAGGAGCTAGGATTTATGCTAAAAACTTCTAATTCCAAGTATAATAATAGGCAAGGTCAGCATTCTATGATGAAGTCATGATACCAAAAATTCTGAATTGTATCTCTGTGATGCTTCTTCAGAGAAATTAGGATGACAAAGGGCAGGGCAACTAATGTGCTAATTTGAAGTGGCAAGCAGATCAAAACACAATGTAGCTCAATTCAAAATTTAGACTTCAAAGCTTCCCCAGCAAATTCACAGTGGAACACGGCCAGATGTCCAGGTGTGGAATGAGCTAATTCCCCACAGGATGTCTTCCTGTTATCCTGGCTCCCGTTACTCCACCCCTTGGGAAAATAGTTGGAGTATGAATTAGGTTTTTAGGTTCCAACTCTTGCAGAGGCTGGCCTTTTGGAAGAATCTGGCCTTTTCTGGTCTGGGACCAGGTTTAGCACAGAGATTGGGGGAAAAAATCTCTATTTCAGAAAAGATCTGGTGAAGAGAATGTGATAGAGGGAAGGGGAGAAATCAAAATGATTTAGAAATGAAAGTCCAAGATCTCACCAAGATATGGAGGCAGATGGGAAATTTCATTATCTTGAACTGCTTGGAACTGGTTGACTAGTTTGGGATGACAATTAACAGTCTACTTTTTAAAGTCAACACACAGGTTAAAAAAATATTGGAGTAAAAGAAGCACAATGGACATCTGGTGTGTAAAAGGAAATATTCCAATGAGGATGGATGTTTATTTTCCTATTTTCTTCACCTTTTAGGAAACAATCCCAAAGGAATACCTGATATGTAGACAGAATACCTGGCTGCCTATGTGATTCTATTACAAGAGTTTAGAAAAAGCCAACCTGGCTAAAAATATCTGATCTATGAGTCTGCCAACATTATATTCAATTCTCAGATGTCTTCTGAAAATGTTTTTCCTAACTGGACAAAAACATGTGAATTCTGGAGGTTTGCTGCCGGCGGGGGCCGGGGGGGGGCAGATAGGAGGAGAAATTTATTTATGTGTGTACTTCACATACATTATTTCATTTGATTCTCACAATAGGACTTTGGCAATGAAATTATAACCTCCCTTCTATAGATCAAAAAATTGGACTGTTTAGGGGTTAAGCAATTCATTCAAGGTCATCTTGGCAGTAAATAATGAACCCAGGATTTGAAGACAAACATGTTTAACTCCAGTCATGCATGTTTTACTAACCCCATAATATCTAACAAACAAATTAGCTGGGAAGAGTTTCCCTGATTAGAATATTAACATCAATTTTTACAGGAAAGATAATGAAGGTAGAGGAAGGGGTAAGTGGAGTGTATAGCAGTGATAAGCATGTGTGTGGATCCCATGACAGAAGCAAACATGCTTTCACTACATGCAATTAATTGGGGTTCCAGATCTTGTTTTCTTGGCTCAACTATCTTCCCTGTATCTACACTTTCTGGGTTCTGCTTGCTTTGCTTGCTGTGTGCCTGATCCCTCTTACATCAGTGCTTCACATCCCTTCTGGTTGTTCTGGCAAACGTGCTTCAGTTTTCTGTAGCAGTTGCCAAAACAAGCATTTCAACATCTGGAAATCATCTTCCATCACTTTCACCGGTAAGATGCATTTGCCTTAAAAGGTAGTTCCCATATAGACCCCCTGAGATTCCATATTACCTTTGAGTAACAGCTTTCCAATATTCCCTGGTTATATTGGAACCCACTGACTGCAAACTCTGGCACTTTCTATCACGTTAATAATTACATATTTTATGAATCAGTGTTATAACATCCTGAAGTAAAAGAGTTTAAAAGGAAAAAATTAAAACAAATGATCAAACACTCAAAAAAGCACATGCACACGCACACACACAAATTCTCTGGATTCCTTAAAGGAGACAACCATCCCAGAAACTCTTTTCTTTTTTAGTACATAAGACATGATCATTGAAAGTCAGTACACTAATGTAAACTGCAAAAGAACAGTGAAATGAATATATAGCAACAACAAAAAACATGCACTATCAAGATAAAGTTCTAGTTCAAGACTTATTATTAGCAGGACTTAAAGTTTGCTAGAGATGAACCTCATTTGCTGGGTGAACCATAATTCATGACTCCTACTTTCGCTTCTTCCATTGATGTGGGTTGTGTTTTTGCCTGGGTTAATCAGTTCCACAAAATGACCAAGCACTTATGGCTTTGCGTTTTGCTCCTTCAGCCTGCGGTGCCCCTCCCATGGCTCTTCGCATGCCCAATTCCCTCTTATCATTCAGATCTTCACACAAACTGAATCTGCCTTATGCAAAGTAGTGCCACTCTCCAGAACAGCACTATCCAAGAGAACCTTCTGTGATGACGGAAATATTCTACCATCTACACTATCCCATACAGTAGTCACTAGCTACACTGATAGCCCTTAGATTTTAATTAATTTTAGTTTAATTTAATTTAAATAGCTACAAGTGGTTAGTTAGTGTATATTATACTGGACCACAGAGCTCCAGAACCCTACTCTGTTTTAACTCCTTTATGCCAATTATTATCAAAAATTATCTATTTTTTAAAGAAATATTTTGTTTATATATTGTCTTATCCTGTTGTCTTGATTTTCAATTGTTGCTTTTAACAAATATCACAGACTTAGTGGCTTAAAGACAACACCGATTTTTTATCTTAAAGTTCTGGAGGTTAAAAGTCCCAAATGAGTCTCACTGGCTAAAATCAAGGGGTTGGCATTCCTCCCATGGGCTTTAGTGGGGTAATTAATTGCATTGCTTTTGTCAGCTTCTAGAGGTGACCTACATTCCTCGGCTCCTTGTTGCATCCCAGCTTCAAAGCCAGTGACATTAGGCAGTCCATCTCGCACTGCTGTTTCTCTGGTTCTTCCAGCCAATTCCCTCTTCCTCTTTCATGTTGTATTAGTTTCTTACTGCGGTTGTGACAAACAACACAGATTTGTTATCTTACAGTTCTAGAGGTCAGAAGTCTGAAATGAGATACAATGGGCTAAAATCAAGGTGTCCTCATGGCTGCTCTCTCTCTAGACGTCCTAGAAGAGAATCCATTCACTTTGCCTTTTCCTGCTTCCAGAGGCTCCTTGCATTCCTTGACACGTGGACCCAGCCTTAATTTTCATAACCAGCAGAGTAGCATATTCAAATCTCTCTCTCTGACTCTGACCCCTGCTTTCATCGTCACATCTTTTGCAACTGCATCTTTTCCGCCTCCTTCTGATTGCATTGGGCCCACCCAGTTAACGCAGCTTAATCTCTCTCTCTTAAAATCAGCTAATTAGTCTCCACAATGCCATCTGTAAACTTAATTATCCCTTGCTGTCTGAGGTAACACATCCATGGGTTACAGGGATTAGAACTCGGGCATCTTTGGACGGCTCTTATTTGCCAGCCATACCCTGCAGGAGAATTTCTGTTCCATGTGGTCAGAAGCCTATTCAGTGTTGTATCCCCGGAACTAAGGAATGTGTCTGTCACATTGCACTCAATAAATATTTGTTAAATAAATGAATTTTAACTTTCCTTTTTTAGGGAAACAATTTTTGGCTATGGATTTTGAAGACCACAGGACTTTAAAAGAATAAAAAACACCATAAAATTATAATATATATTATATCTGGAAACAAGCCAACATATTGTGTCTTCTTTTCAACATATTTCCTTTTCACAAGGACTTGTCAAGACTTGGAACTTCCAAATATGCTCAGTTTTCTGAGATGTATTGATGGCCTCGCCCTCATATATTAATTTTGAAAGAGTCTGGTTATTTTGCTTTGTTAGAGACTTCCCCAGTGAGACATATGCATTAAATAAGCAGAATGTTATCACACATTGATGCATTAATAGAAAAAAATAATGTAATTTTTGTATATCCCAAGATATATATTGATGTGTCACAACTATATTTTTGTACCAAATATTTCAATCTGTTATCTAAGAATAGATTCCATTAAACTGACAGTGTAAAATCACATTATCATCTGAAACTTCCAAAACAGCTAGAACAAAATCCAGTGTTAATTTACACCAAGGAATATAATAAGCATATGCTCTATTAAGTTACTCTAATAATTTGCAATAAAATAGTGAAAATATGATTGAGGATTAGTTGCCATGGTAGCTAAAATATAACATCTGGTAACAAAATGGAAATTCAGCCGAGGCAACTGTTAATATGACTATGTAATGGCTCTGACCACCTTGTATATTTTTCATCCATCTCCCCAGTGGACAGCACTCAGCACTCACGCTATAATGAAGCAAGCAGTTAAACATTCTGTACCGTTTAATGAAAATTATATATGAATATATACAGATCTCTCTCTCTCCCCCATATATATAAATATATATGTGTGTGTATAAAGATGTAAATACAAACAACTATTAGATCACATTAAAAGCAGTACTAATTTGGTAACTTAAAAAAAAAATTGTTTCTTCAGTGTTTACCAAAGCATATGCAAATAATAACACATCTAGAGATTTAACCCAAAACAAAAGGAAAAAAGCCTGGAACAGTGGTACAGAAAAATTTAAAATATTCATTGACTAATTCGAGCATGTTAAAGACATTTGAAAAAAGGTCCAAAAAGAACAGAAATATAATTTTATCATTCATCCTGGACAATAATCACACAGGATTCTGTTATCTTCTCCCATTAGAAGTGACACTTGTACCACTTTGCCAACAATGACTGGGCAGAACAGGCAACATAGAACCCCAACCCAGACTATTGTCTACTTCAAAGTGGATTTCACATGTACCAGTAACAGAAAATTTGGAATGTAATGTGCTTTTAATGACAAAAATAAAATGCGGGCTAATTCTTCAGTGAACTAAATGTTTTGTGGTATTCTTGTCTGAAATAAAACTTTGCCAAGACTTTGGTCAAAATGCCCTATTCTCCCTGGTATATCCTGGTTTGAAGAAACAACTTACCATTCTACCATCAATGAAATCACTGAAATAATAAACTTTTCATCTGATATTAACTATAATATGGGACTATTTCTTTATCTAACTAAGAAAAAAAGTTTGTTTGTGACAACTTAATTTTTTAAACATTCACGTTCTATATGCTGGTTTTCCCTCTCTCTCTTGACTATGAATTCAATGAGAATAACGAATGTGTCTCAAACTGTGGTATTCCCATAGCCTTGCTCAATACCTGAACACATGTCCAACAAAATGCTTGTTGAATTTTAATTAGAAAGCCACAGTTTTTAGGTAATCGTGTCAGTAATTAATAGGAGGATCTCTGAGAATCTGCATGGTGATACTGAAGGTATGTGCACTGACTTACTCCACAGTAATGACTTTATTGACGAATCTATGGAAATTTGTGTTAGTTTAAAACAAGTATTCTTATCACATATAGATTAAACATCATCAATCCAAGAAGGATTTTATGTAATTTTCAAGTATAACCCACTGATCACAGTCCTCTACTTTTGTACAGTACCTCAACAGCACTACAAATTATTTCTTAGCACTAAAAATATTAACATTATGGGAACACCAACAGATTGGACACTTCATTTCATTAATAATATCCAGTAAGTCCTTTAGAAAAAGTATAGAACTTAAAAAACAGAAAGAAAATGATAAAGAAATAAATTAGCTGATTAGAATTTTACTTCAATATATGACTTAAATTACTATATGAAATTAGTTCAGAAATCAATATATTAGAATGTATAAGAAGTCTAACCTCTGCAAATTTTGCTTTGGTTACTATTTGAACAACTATTCTCTCAAAGGTCATCAGAAAACTCCATACTGCCTGGTTCCCTACCTTTCTTCCATCACCCTTCCCTCGGGCCTCTGTGACACAATTATAGTTACTCTAAAAACCTTTCTGTTGGCTTTCACAACACCCTATTCTCCTGCCTGCCTCCTCTCTGAAACCTCTCATTTTGTAAAAGCTCTAGCCAACATTTCCCTTTCCTAAATTTACTCCAGGCTTATTTTCAAAAATTAATGTATTTGTGTTCAGTGCTTATGTATCCTATTTCTTAGCTTAATTATTTCAAATGTTTACTTTGAAACTACATTAGAAACTTCCAAAGGTTAGGAACCACAGCTTCGAGTTCTGAATTTACTACTAACTATATAAGTTGAGTACACCATATAGCACATGACTTGGTACACAGAAATCAAATATTTGTTACTATAGTTTGATTAATTATCAATGGGCAGCATTTACACTTCTAGTTCTGAATTTGTTACTAAATACATAGATTAAGTACACATAAGTCAAATATTTGTTATTATAGATTATCAATGGGCAGCATTTACACAAATGTAAAACATTTCTGCAGGTGATTAAATTTTTAACTGATTTGTAACCACCTTCATGGAATGGTGAAAAAATATTATGATAAAAAATGTCACTACAGAAGGAAGAAAATATTTTCATTTTTTGAAAGGAGAAATCAAGTTTTTATTGCTAAATCTCTCATGAGTAACTTTATTTTTCAAATTCTTTCTTTTTTAATGTTTATTTATTTATTTTGAGAGAGAGACTGAGAGAGTGTGAGTGGGGAGTGGCAGAGAGAGAGGGAAAGAGAGAATCCCACACTGTCAGCACAGAGCCAGACTGGGGAGTGGGGGTGGGAGGGTTGGGGGGTGGTAGGGGTGGGGGTGGGGGGGTGGTTAATCTCACAACCAGGAGATCATGACCTGAGCTGAAATCAAGAGTCAGACGCCACCCAGACACCACCCAGACGCCACCCAGGCAACCCAGAAGGAGGAAAACATTTTCTTAGCAAATAAACATTTTTACTGGAGATCCTTCTACCAAAAACGTTTGGTGCAAATTCTGCTTTGTTTTTATTTTGACAGAGAGAGAGAGAGAGAGAGAGAGCAGGGTAGGGGCAGAGAGAGAGAGAGACAAAAGATCCAAAGCGGGCTCTACACTGAGAGTGGAGAGCCCAATGTAGTGCTCAAACTCTCAAACAGTTAGATCAAGACCTGAGCCAAAGTCAGATGCTTAACTGACTGAGCCACCCAAGCTCCCCTAGCAGATGTCTGGTTTTTATAGATTTTAACTAATTTATAGACCAGCGTAAGCAGATATGCATGCATGCTGTTACCTATCTTTATAGATTTTAACTAATTTATAGACCAGCGTAAGCAGATATGCATGCATGCTGTTACCTATCTATCAGTTCTCTTTACAAAGTTTTACAGCTGGTTGTATCTCCCATATTGGGACTCTGTAAGTAAGAAGACATTTCTTATTTTTCTTTCTACTTCTAGTGTCTGACGTGGCGCTTAGAATCCAGACACTGAGGGAGCGAACACACAATAATATCTGGCCAGTGACTTTTTAAAATTAATTTTATAATAAATGGAGTATATAAAGCCAGGACAGAAAGCCTAATAATTAGAGGTGTCTCACTGAGTGCTAAACCCGCATATTTTTTTTTCTTTCCAAAAGTCATTTTTGGCTCTTACCCGATAGCACATCTTGTGATTACATCTGTTTTCATCTCTATGCAGACTCCTGCTTACAAGGTTTCCTATTTCATCTCAAGTAACATTTTTAGTTGGGTAAATTAAAAGTCGCTTGGTTATTTCCTCATTATAGGTCTCCATGAAAATCCCCAACTTCCATGTCTGAAAAAAATAAAATCTAAAAAAAAAAAAAAATCTAAACTTCTTCAAGATCGAATAATACTTCCCCTAATCATTGCCTGCCACAGGTTTGGTCTCACTGAGGTCTCTAAGAATCCAACACTAAACAAAAATGATTTCCATATAGGGTGGGGTGCTTTTCTTGTTGACTAAAACTGTCTCACTCCCTTCCTTTTCTCCTTTCTATAAGATACAATTGAAAGAGCCATGGATCAGGAGTGAGAAAACCTAAGTTCTATAGCCCTGTCCAAAATCCACTGCATTATTTATCTATTGTGAGTCTCAGTTTTCTCATCTGCAAGCGAAGGTACTTGGGTTTTATGTGTGCATCAAATGAGTAAATGTACTTTGTGAACTGTACAGTCCTACCTATAGTGTGATATTACTTATAGAGGCAGAAAACTCTACAAACAAATGTCAACTGAATATAGACCACTGGCCAGTACAGAAAACCCTAGCCTGACCTCTGAGAAAGTGAATATCTTTTATCATTGGGATCTAGTAACATGCAGTGAGGGCAGGTAGGGGTAGTTAGGGACTGACAGAAAGTTGAAGCTGACTATCCAAAAGAACAGCATGTCACCCAGTTGGGAAAATAAACATTATGCATCATCATGCAGAAGCATTTTGAGCAACTCTCTGACATTTAACCAACATTCTCAAAACAAATAATTTACTGATAATTTAATCTTAATCATGTTAGCACAGAGCAACAGTTAGAATAATCTCAAGGGACAGTCCAAGATATGTAATTTAATTAATTACATTACATTACATTAATTTTGTATTGAATTACATTGATGCATTCAAGTAACTAAGCATTAAAATAATGTAGGCAATAGGGGCGCCTCGGCGGCTCAGTTGTTTGAGAGCCCTACTTGGGCTCAGGTCATGATCTTGTGGTTTGTGGGTTCGAGCCCTGCGTCAGGCTCTGTGCTGACAGCTCAGAGCCTGGAGCCTGTTTCAGATTCTGTCTCCCTCTCTCTCTGCCCCTCCCCCACTCATGCTTTGTCTCTCTCTTTCTCAAAAATAAATAAACATTTAAAAAATAAAATAATTGAGGCATTAAAAATAGTTTTTGTATCAAGCATGAACTATCTCAACCTTCCATTCCCACCTCTGGGACCCCCAACAGACTGCTTTCACCTGAAGTTACATCTGTATCTTTGCATCCTTGCATCTAGTGTCAAAGATGTAATATCCCATCATCTCTTTGAGGCTAACCTCTCTACCTTTACACCAAAACTGTGCCTTTCTATATCCTGGTCAATCATCATTGCCCTTTCTTTCTGTATTTTCAAGATCTCTCTGTCCCTGGGACACTTTCTTTCAGGCTATAAACATCCCATTCTGTCATTTGAAAATAAAATAACACAAAAATCCTCACTTGACTCTACCTCCTACCTCAACGATGGTTCTATGTTTCTTCATCACTTCACAAGTCAGCTTTCTAATGGCTAAAATAAAAAAATAATAATCTTTATCTGTTATCTCTACTACTATTAAATACAGAATTTATAAATAATCAATCAATAAATTGTCTAAAAAATCACATTTCTTTTTTTTTTAAGTTTATTTATTTATTGAGAGAGAGGGAGGGAGAGAGAGAGAACGAGTGGGAAAGGGGTAGAGAGAGAAGGAGAAAGTGAGAATTGCAAGCAGGCTCCATGCTGTCAGCACAGGGGTTCGATCTCACAAACCATAAGATCATGACCTGAGCTGAAACCAAGAGTCAGATGCTTAACCGATTAAACCACCCAGGTGCCCCGCCTCAAAATCACATTTCTAATAATGAATGAGATGATTATGCCTTCCATTCTATGCACCAAGACAGGAAAGTAGCTGCAGTTTTCTGCAGTTTTCCTGCAAAGAAATGCTGATTAATACTTCTGAGTATTTCTTCATGTCTTTTTTCCCCAACTAGATGCACCCTCTTGCTCCTCTCTTGTCTCCATTCTGCTGGTTAGCACACATCCATCATTTATGTTTGGGGTCTCTTTCCTCCAGGAAACCAACCCTTGCTATATTAGAGTAGATACCTCTATGCCATTCTTTTTCATCAAATTTATTACATTGTGTTTCACTTTTTTGTTCATATGTTGATTCTCCTCATCATGGATGTTCCTTAAATACCAGCTAGTGTGTTAAATCATCTTTGTGTCCCTAAAGCCTGACTAAAGTCACTATAAATAAAATAGATAAATTATAAAATTAACTTTTGTTTCTATTTTGTACCCAATATGTAGGCTTTGAAGTATGTATTTATATGAGGCTTCACACAAAAAGCCACCAAATATAGCTAACCTATACATAAAAGCTGATTCCACCTAAGTTTACTATTTATATAACAGCTTAGGCAAGATTGAGTAATATAATTAGAAAACAATCTGATAATTAACTGAGAGAAGCCACTTGATTTTGAACCATCAAAAAATATATTTTGCTTGAATTATTTTTTTAATTATTTTTTAGAGAGAGAAAGAGAGAGCATGTGAGCTGGGGAGAGGGGCAGTGGGGAAGGGAGGGAGACAGAAAGAAAGAGAAAATCTTAAGCGGGCTCCACATTCAGTGTAGAGCCAGATCCCACGACTCTGGGATCATGACCTGAGCCAAAATCAAGAATTGAACACTCAGCCGACTGAGCCACCAAGGTGCCCCTATTTTGCTTAACTTATTAATCATAAATATTTATTGAGTATCTACAATATGCATAGTACTGGAAATGTATTTAACTTTTAAAGAGGTTAGAGTGGGAGACAGCCAAAGCGTAAGAGACTCTTAAAAACTGAGAACAAACTGAGGGTTGATGGGGGGTGGGAGGGAGGGTAGGGTAGGTGATAGGTATTGAAGAGGGCATCTTTTGGGATGAGCACTAGGTATTGTATGGAAACCAATTTGACAATAAATTTCATATATTGAAAAAATTAATTAATTAATTAAGAGTCAATAAATAAATAAATAAAACTTTAAAAAATAATAAAAAAATGTATTTAACTTTCTGGGGTTTGAGAGATTGTCTTCTTTTTTTTTGTTGGTTTTTTGTTTTGTTTTTAGTTTTTATTTAAATTCCAGTTAGTTAATGCACAGCGTAGTATCAGATTCAGGTGTACAATTTAGTGATTCAATATTTACATACAACACCTGCTGCTCATCAAAACAAGTGCCCTCCTTAATACCCATCTTTATTCTCAAGGAGCAGATGGTAAAACTAAAGATCAATAACATCTATTGATAAATTAAACTAAAACAATGGACAACACAGAAAAGTTTCTTTTGAATGCTAAAGGTGTCATAGAAAGGGGAAGTGCTGACTACTGTCATTTAGACAAAAAGAACAAAGATATCTAGGATAATCAAAAACGTTTTCAATGGGGCACCTGGGTGGCTCAGTTGGTTAAGCATCCGACTTCAGCTCAGGTCAGGATCTCAAGGTTTGTGAGTTCGAGCCCCGCGTCGGGCTCTGTGCTGACAGCTCAGAGCCTGGAGCCTGCTTCAGATTCTGTGTCTCCCTCTCTCTCCACCTTTCCCATGCTCATGCTCTCTCTCTGTCTCTCAAAAATAAATAAATATTAAAAAAAAAAAAAGGTTTTTAAGAGAATGCACATCAGACCTGATTAGGATTTGAAGGATTTGTGTGTATGACAAACAGGATGGAATGCAGATGAAGGAGATAATGGAAGAAACACAGGGGAATGACTCTGCTCCGGTGTTCCCTCCTCTCAAATCTTCCCTGACCTCCCATCCCAGCCCTCCACCTCTGAGGTATTGAGTAGTAGGGGTGTCTTCCTGGTGCCCCTAGTATCCTCTATCTCTGCCTCAGTACAGACCATATGATATTGTCCTTTATTTCCCTTGTGCCCATTAGATGATTAGCTCCCTGGGGACAAAGATTAAATATTTGTTTCTGCATCATTCGGAAAAGTGTCTGGTAAACAACAGGTACTCAGTAAATGTTCACTGAATAATAAATAAATGAAGGAATGCAAGTAACTGCCTCAACGGTGTGTGGTGAGAATATCTTCTTCTGTAGAGAAAAGCAAGTCAAAACCACCAGCAGCATTATTTGTTTTTTAAAAAAAGTCAAAAATTTCAGAATCATCTGAATTAAATTCTAATGTCACTAACACACTTATAATGGCCTTTGAGGGGGATTTATATTCCCCCCGAAAGTAAATTATGACAAGTGCTATAAGATGACCAAGTGGATCTCACTTATCGAAGAGTACATTCATCTAGAACCTGACAGTTCTTTCCCACTGGCCTCTGTGATTTGAACATGGAGGTGAGCATTTGTGAGTATTTTAATCTTTTCAGATTTTTAACCTAAATTTTTCATGCACCTGAATTAGACACATACTTCTTATAGAGACATTTTTAAAAGGGCTGTTTTCTACCCCTAGGATATCTGGGAGCAAAATTCTAGCAGGACTTGGGGACATAAATGTTTACAAGACTCAGTCGGTGTTGTTGAAGGAAGGAAACTGGGAAAAGAAGCACAGAAATGGAGTCTCATTTTCCCTGAAAAAAAAGGACATGCAGCATGTTCCAAAAGTCCTGTGTGTAAGAAATATCAATGGGACAAATCAAATCTTCTAGATATTCAGACTAAACATGTACATATCTCCCAACAAACATAATTGCAAAAAAATAATAAGGACTCCAGAATAAGTTTAAAATATGGACTCAAGAACAAGCATGACTACCCCATGATCTACTCCTCAGGTGAAATCCCATAGCCTCTTAATTCTTCTTCTCCTTTTTTTCCTTTTTTTTAAAGTCTGGAAAGAATAGCATTTTAGTAGGTTCAATTGTCAGGAAAAGTAGACAACGTTCCCACTACAAAGACAAATCCATCAGTTATGAGATTGAGAGTATAGGATGCTGCTTAACTTTGACTGCCTATTCCGCCAAAAAAAATATCTAAAGAACATGGAGTCTTAACGGTTGTAATGGTGTAATACAATGCATGACACATTTACACATTTTCTCTGTCGTTGGAAAGCTCAAAGTTATACGAAACCTACAAAATTTGAGGCCATAGTACCATAATTTTTTTCCATAAGCTCCTTTTAGAAACTTTGCCTAGAAACTTTGCTTTTAGACACTTCTCTAGAAACTTTGTTGTAAAGCCATTCACTAAAAAGCATACCATTTTCCAAAGTTATAAATTGGAAGTTGTATTCCTGAGATGAACCCATAGTTAGGTAAATAACTAGAAACCTGGATAAGAACTATCAAATCTTAATTTAAAAGTACAGCAACACATCGTTTACAGAGACTATGCGTGATACCTCAATCTACCAAAAGTATGCACAAGAGTCCTCACAGTATAGCACAAATCTGACCTATGTGAAGTAACTTTATGTAAACCTTCTACAGTCACAGATTTTCAGGGCAGGAAGTGTCTCTGGGTAATATATTGCAGGTTTTACAAAGAAGGAAACTGAGGCCCAGAGAATTTAGGTCACTTCCACAAAATCACCAAGTTAGTTCATGATAGAGCTGCAATTAGAATGAGATTTCCTGTCCTGCTCCAGTCTTAATCTAGAAGCTTTTCTTTAAAATTACTTCAACAATTTATTCATGAAAGAAAGTAACAGTCTATTTAGTTGAGGCCCTCATCTCTTTAACTGCATGTTTCTCTCTGTACAAGTAGAGAGTCTTAAAATATACCAGAAAGTAGACAGGCCTGAGGGCTGATGGAACCTTTGTCTAAACACTTGGCTCAGATTGTTGTGGATATTTGTCACCAGTTTAAACTTTTAGTTCAAAGTCACCTTCTGACCTAGGGAAAAGAGATACCATTTTACAAACAGGCCCTTAGAGCTTAACTTTGATTTTGAGACAGGCTTCCTGATGAGAGATGAATAGGGGAAAAGTAATGATAATAGTGGATTCAGCTTTCTGCCAGGAAGCTACATTTTTGCTTGTAGAGAGACTACAGTCCAATTATATTACAAGAATCATGGTGTGTTTTTTTTTTTTTCCATCTGATCTGTTTACCCTCACATCAAAGCCTCTGTTCTTATTTTCTCCTATTTTGGGGCTTTGGGAGGTTCCTAGATAGTTATATAAGCAGGTATTTCACTTTCCTCAATTCGAGATTTAAAAAAAGAAAAAACACTAACTTTGCTTTCTTTCATTTCTATGGAGAGTCTTATATTCCTTTGGAGCATTAACATGACCATTTGCTTAAAAGAAAACATTTAGTCTGCATTCAGCTAACTGTTCATCACAGCAAAGGCATGCTAAGATAATAACACTACCCTTATATTGGCCTTTCTAGCTAACCATAGAATTTCCGCACATACTATGAATTCTTTATTTTGAACCTGAGAACTGATAAAATCAAAAATATTATTCCTGCTGTATAAATGAGGAAATTAAGGCTCCAAACATTGTATTTATAAGAAATTTATAAGCAAAGAGTCAGGATTTTATTCCAGTCATCCAGCTCAGGGCTAGAGCTCTCTAGGTCCCACTGCCATGTTGAGTTAGTAGAAGCTGAGTGACACACACACAGCGCCTTCCTTACCCTTCCGTGGCCACCCAGGTGGAGGCACCTGCTTTCCCTCACAAAAACATTGCCCAGGGTTCAAATAAGTATGCCTTGACATCAGTAAAATTTGAGGAAAGTAAACAGAATTGTTATATATTAAGGATAGTTTCACTTTTCTTGAACAACTCTACCTGAATCAAATCTGCAAACAGTTGCCAAAATCATTATATTAGAAAAAAAGAATAAAATTAAATGAGTATGTATACTGCCAAGTTTGTGAAATGCATCCTGATACCAAAGTATAACTTTCAGGGTTTTTGCTGCTTTGCTTTTCCTAACTTGCTTTATGAATAATCAAGAGTTGGGCACAGTCCTGTCTCAAGGGAAAAACACGAGATAAATAAAAATTCTTTATTGCCCTTGCAAGCCTCCCAATTATACCTCTGCCTCCTAACCACCTCTTCTGCCCCTGCACCCCCCAACCTTTTTCCTATCAAACCTAGTAACTGGGAACAGATTGATGGAAATTATTTCAGTTATGGAGAAAACAGTCTGCAATGGCCTAATCAGGGAATCTATCCAAAGTATTAATAATATCTGTTTTTCTTCAGTGCCTATAAAGTGCAATGAATTTTAACTCAATTCTTCAATATGCAAATGAAAAAACTGAATCTCAAAGATGAGCAACCTGCTAAAGTTCACAAGGTTACCAATGGCAAAGTCAGGACTCAAATGTCAGACTCCAAAGACCCATGCCCTATTAACCGCTTATTGAAAGTGAGTGGAAAAGGAGAAATTCGAAGCATAGAAATTGTTAACTGTTAAAAACCCTAAATATTGAAAGATGGCAATACGTGGGAATTGAGGGAATTTCACAGAATCAAAAAAAAAAAAAATCTCACTATGAAACAATGACCTATTCCTTTTGTCCATAGGCTTGTTTGATAGTATATATGCTGTTGGCTAAAAAAAAAAAAAAAAAAAGATATAGTATTGTGGTAGTGTTTATTTATTTTATTCTAAAATGGCTACATTTGAGGAACATAGAGTAAAAAATTAGAGGAATTAAAGAACAGAAATTAAGAGATATCACAAACTTCCCCAACCTCTTCAAAATTCTAAATAAATCTCACAAGACATGATACAATCATGAAGTCTCATGTTAGCTTGGTGCCTGACACTTCAGTGTATTACAATGAAGTTAATTGGCACCCTTACATACCCACAGAGAACCCATCCTTCCATGCTTTTATGCCTTCCATAGGATGCACTACCATAGGGTTCTATCCTGAAGAAACTCAAAGTTCCTCTTCAGAAACAATGGGAATCTGGTGGGCAAATTTCCATTTTGATTATACTAAGGCAACTTTTAGTTTCTATTAGAATGGATCTGAAGTGATTTTAATGTCTTGATTGTGGAACCTTCCATGGGCAAGTACAGAATGTCCAGGACAGCCATGTTTCATCCACCTAAAGCGTGAGTCTCAGAGTCCATCTGATGATACTGGAGTTTTCATCCACAGCCATGATGTCCACTGATTCTGATGGCCAGAGAATAGTGAAAAAAAGATTGCAAAAGGCAAATTACCATATAATTGGCTCTCGTTATAAGGGAGTAATATTACTAACACTATGCATTAGAATAGTAACTAGGGGAGCATGTGTTATATATTAGTTTCCTATGGAGTAGGAAAGAAAAGGACAACAAACAGTAAGTTCTGATAGGAGAACAGGCTCCAAGGAAAAGTCTGTAATTTAAGGCAAAATTTGGGAAGGTGACATCCAGGTGGAGTTGCAGTGAGACCCTGATTTTCATGCAGAATTCTGAATGCTTTCCCTTCAAACAGAAAGGAGGCTGAGAGCATATTTTCCTAAAACAAAACAAAGCAAAATAAAATAAAAGTCATCTATTTCCAAGTTGTTTTTCTAGAACTGAACCTGCTCTTTCCTCTAGGACTTTGCAACATTGCCTCCATAGAACAGATGTGGAAAGAAGACAAGGTAGCTCAGGTAAGTGTTCCTTTGGCAAGTTTATGGAACATACTTATCTATATGCTGCAAATGCTAAAATAACATTTAAAAGTACAAGTTTAATTATCAATATTTTATCATCCTCCGTGTGCCAAACCATCACAAGCCTTGCCAATGGAACTTCAAATGCATTCACTGATTAATTCACTAATTCTGTTTCAGTTTTGTCTCTTTCCCTACATAAAGGAATTACCCCACTTTTTTAAAAAATAAAATAAGCAGATTGCAAGAAGACTGAATTCTTCTCAGGCTAATGAGAATTCCATTTGTTCGGGAATTTATTAGTTGTTTCTCAGCAAAATCCAGTTCAGTTTTACGATGCTTGAGGGAGAAAAATAAAAGCACAAACCCTTGCCTAATCTCATCAGTGGACACCACGACTTGAGGGGATATGGGAAATGGTTGTAGAAAGAAGTGACATTTTGTATGAATACTCAGAAAGACATAACACTTATAGCACCTGAAGGCCTGAACACAAGAACTCTGATGAAGTGTTCAGTTGTTCTTCCTTCAAGGGCCCAATGTCATTTTTTTTACCAGTATAAACTTGTGTAAATGAAAGTTCTTATATCAGAATCACTCATTTACCTTGGAATGACCAGTACCCTTCTGCCTTCTCAAAATAAAGTATAAGGCTTGTTTATAAAGCTTCAGAGATTTAGTGTTTATAGTCAAAGACCTGAAAACTAGGCAGGTTTTTTGCAGTTCATCTACTATGACAATCAATTAACTTCACTGTCCACCAGCCCATCCTACCAGAAATTCTAGTTCAAAAATTAGCACTAACATGAAAAACATGCTGTTCTGAATTAAACTGTAACTTAGTCATTTCTTCAATATAAAGCTCTGCAAAGAGTGAGACAGAAATGGCTTAAAAGTAATTTCAAACTAGGGGCATCTGGGTGACTTAGTCAGTTAAGCGTCCGACTTTGGCTCATGATCTAGTGGTTCGTGAGTTCGAGCCCCGCATCTGGCTCTGTGCTGAAACCTCAGAGCCTGAAGCCTGCTTCAGATTCTGTGTCTCCCTCTCTCTCTGCCCCTCCCCCATTCATGTTCTGTCTCTCTTTCTCTTTCAAAAATAGATAATCATTAAAAAAATAATTTCAAACTAGCATAAATGGATAATTTATGGATAATTTCAAACTACCATAAATAGGATAGGTTCCTCTACCTCAGGAGCAAGTAATAAGCATACAACTACTATTTAAGATAAATAAAAAGATTAAAGCTCTATAAATGAATTTATTTGCTATGGAAACCATCCATATTTTTAGAATTCCATAATGAAAAAAAAAAAAATCTAAAGCTGATGGCCACAGAACAACCATACTGGATAATAAAGATTTAGTTAAAGAAATTCATAGCTACAAATTATCTGGTAAAATTCCATAAGCGTGCCTCCCTCTAAGTCAAAACCATCATTTTATTAAAGTGTGAAAAACTGGGAAGAATGAAAAGTGCAGCAAAGTAGGGAAAGCATGAGTGTGAATAATGTGCCTACTTCCTACACAGTTTCTGCTTTCTGGAGTAAACTTCACAAAAATCTCCTGGGAGTAGGAGTGAAGAAACCAGCAACCTTTGGAAAATGAAGAGACTTGCTGCGAAGTCTGGGAAAAGATGGGTCACCCCACTTCTGTATCCAAATAGTCCCGGGAGCTGCCTTGTAAATCCCTGTGCAGTGAAGCAATTCCTCTCATTCCAAATGCAACCCAGAGCAATGCGGTTTGGAAAATAAGCTTCCAATTTTTAATAGAGATTTTTATGACTATCATATTTTCAGAGAATAAACTCTGAAATAGACATAGCTGGTAGACAGGCATGAGGTAGCACTGGGGCATGGAATGAATCGTGCTTGGCTTGCTCACACACTGGAAACCATTGCACAGAATGAAATGTGTGTGTGGGGGGGTGTGAAACAGGAAGTGGGGGGTGATGCTTCAGACCACATGGCCATGAGACAGTCTCCAGTCTCCAGTGGAAAGATGTTTTTGTTTTTTTTTGTTTTTTCCCATAGTAAACCTATATAAGGAGCCAATACAGTAAAACTCTACTGTTTGAAGAATAAAAATTTTAAATAGGTTTAAAATATAGCCCAATTAGAAATCAGGTAAATACATCGATGTATTATCAAAATGACCATAATACAATGGTAGGTAAAATTTGCATTTTAAGTTTTACACTAGACGTTCATCTCTTTGAGAGCAAAAGTTGTTTATTTTTCCATACTAACAGTTTCATCGTCATAATCACCCAATAAGCATTTATTATTATTTCTATGTTATTAAGTAGTAATGGAATAATAATATCAACTATCATTTAATGAGCTCCTGCTATTTGCTAGGAGCCATACTATATAGGTGGTTTATATGTGGGACAGTGTTCATAATAATTATTTGAGGTAAATATTATCATTCTAATTGTATACATAAAGAAACCAAGACAGAGAAATAAAAAAAAATTGCTCAAGAATATGCAAATTTGCAAAACCTGAGTTTGAAATAAGTGCACTGATACTTGAATAAATGGCAGGGGGAAAAAAAAAAGAAGGGCACCTGGATGGCTCAGTCGGTTCAGCACCGACTTTGGCTCAGGTGATAATCTCACAGTTGGTGAGTTCGAGCCCGCATCAGGCTCTATGCTGACAGTGTAGAGCCTGAAGCCTGCTTCGGATCCTATGTGTCCCTCTCTCCCTGCCCCTTCCCCTGCTCGTGCTCTGTCTCTCTCTCTCTCTTTCTCTCTCAAAAATAAAATAAACATAAAGTAAAATAAAATAAATAAATGGTGGGAAATTTTTTTAGATTTTAAAAATTAATATTCAACTGGGATATGAATGGAATAACTATTATGTACCTAATACATAAAATGAATTCATAACATGGAGTGGAATCTGAAAAGCAGAGGTAAAAAAAGGAAAAGTGCATGTGTGTATGTGCAGTGGGAGGTCAAAACTACAAGCAATTTCTTATTTTGAGACATGGAGTTACAGCTGATCTGACTCACATTCTAGAAACAGGCCAGGTCTTAGAAGGTCTTGTGTGCCATGCTTAGGAGCTTGAACATTATTCTTTCCCCAAATTATTGGAGTCAATGGAAGGTTATAGGGAAGGTAATGATGTGATCAGATTTTAGGTTTTTTGATTTAGATTTTTATATCACAGTGGCAACAGAAGAGGTCTATACACATGCAAGTGGGAAGTGGCCACACAGGAGGCAAGGCAGGGAATTTAAATGCTACTGCAATTATCCAGGGATATAATGTAGGCCTGAACTGAGGTGTTTGGAGAAGACAGGGAGAAGAGGTATATTGAGGAAATATTTAGTGGATAAAACGGAAGAATTTAGTAACTGATTGGAGTTTTGCTGGAGTGACCAGATAAGATGATGTTGCCATTAACTGATATAAGGAATACACAGGAAAAATTATCCTGTCTTAGGGGAAAGATAATGAGTTGAGTTTTAGATACACTGAACTTGAAGTGGTTATGGCCCATCAGTGGAGAATTCTGAAGTTCATGTAGAAGTTCAGGATTGGAAAGAGATTTGAGAATTATCGGCAGTTAGCTGTTAAGCAAAACCCTGAGAGTGATTGATTCCTAGATGGATCTAGGAAGAGAATATACAGGGAAGACCAGTGAACTAAATCCTCTGAGAAAACAAAGTGCTAAGGGAAAAAAGGAGAGAAGGAGCCCATGCTGAGAAGAAAAGGTAAGGTAGCTAGAGGAAGAACTTTCAGAGAGTAGTCTTTCAGGAAAGCTGGAGTGGTTAATTGTATCAAATAAAGGCGAAAGGCCTGATAAGACAGGTAGAAGGAGCCCACTGGAAACATCGCCATTTTCGTCTTCCTCTTACTCCACTAGCTTAACTGGAATGGGAAAGGGAGCAGGCAAAAGTCAGAATGCATAGGGATGAGTGAGGGCATGGAAGGAGAGACAGAAAACTATATTACTCTTTTAAAGCAGGCAGGGTAAGAATTAAGAAAGGGTGGGAGCCAGACAGGGGCCCTGGGAGAGAGCTGAGATTGTTTATAAGGTAGCGGGAAAAGCACCAAAGAAAGAGAGTGGTTGTAGTTATAGAAAAGAGAACATGATTGATGGAGCAAGTTCCTCTGGGAAATGGAGAATAAAGAAAGTACAGAAGAGGAACAAATCCAGAAGTTTTCTCAAAATAAATTCAAAGATTAGGTAAAGTAAAAAATATACCACTAAGGTTTGTATCGGTGATGACTGAAATCAGATTGAATATCACTCTCTGTGTCTCATTTAAGTGCTCTAAAATTACCTTCAGGTAATTTTCCCAAATGATCTGCCTAGGAGTCCCATCAGATTGACAGGGGTGTGTACATTTTCCCTGATTTTAGATGAGGACTCAAAGGCTTGGTGAGACTAAAGGACTCTGCAGGTTGCAAAACAGCTAAATAGCAGAGATGGACCAGAACCCATGTGTTTTCCCAGTGATTGTTGGACTGGGCTTCCTTTCCTTACTACAGTATGCAGACTGCAATAAGTCTATGATGCTTATGTTGCAAGCAACATTTCCACTGAAAATATATTTGTTGCCTCTTGAAACTGGGTTTATAACTCTGATTGCGCAGACACCCAAAAAAGAAAAAAAAAAGAGAGAGAGAGAGAGAGAACTGTGAGACTGTCTTTTCTCCTTCCCAGGAGAAACTTAAAAAAAAAAAAAAGGATGCAAACATTTTTGAGTTTGAACATTATACCATAGAGCTACAGGGACAAGTTTCCATTAATTCATTAATCTCAATTTATTAATATTGTTAATATCACTACCTTCTCTGTAGAAGGCAACATGGGGATAAGAAAAATCTTGCATTATTGTGATTTATCTTATACACTGTTCCTTAGAGAATATATTATGTATAAGATGAAAACAACTTGATTCCTTTGGAAGGGCTTAGTTTTGAACATCAATAAAATATAATAAAAACATCAAAGCTGCCAATGTGGCCACAATTTTAAGGCAAAATATTCCATAAGACAGTCTGCTCCTCTCGTCAAGCAAATGCAAGAGTAGATTAAAAATATTGTTCTAAAAATATTGATTATAACAGCTCAACATCTTAAAGGAAATTTAGATGAAATACATGTAAAATTTACATGGAAAGAAATTGGGAGGAAAACTGAATTGTCAATATCTTCCCAACTCCATTGTTTTATACAAACTTGTACAACTTGCCCAAATTTATATAATAAAATCAATTAATAACAATTTTAGTCTTTTCCTCTATCATTACTACATCTTTCATATGTAAATCTAAAGTTTTGAATGTTGTGATTCAAAACAAAACATAGTAGGTCAAAAAATGACTGATTTTTAAACATCTTATGAATGTGATAAAAGGCCACTGATGATGTATAGATTGTCCTTCAAGTGGGAGAACATTGTTTAAAAAAGATTTTTTTCTGTGGCCATAGATTAACATTATTCCAAACTTGTAAGTCCCAGCTACTCAAAACAAAGATTTCTCTTTGTGTTGTTACCTCACAGTCAGCATTATGCGCATTTCTAGACTGAACAATACAATGAATTTTAGACCTGTGGTGAAAAAGTGTTCTAAAAATGTGAAGACAGGAAGTAAGAGAGAAAATGAAAATTATATAACCACCTGGAAATATATTTTAATAAGATGTACTCATTGCATAGTAGAATGATTTACCTAACTGCTGTGAAGAAGATTTGGGCATTGAGTTATTTTTCCAGAAATGCCACAGTGGTGAATTTGCCACAGTTTCTCTACAAACGTTAATTAGGCAACTTTGTAAGTGAAAGGAATAAGTAGAATAGCAAGTTATTTCCACACCACAGTTGTGTAGTCTTGGAACAAGAAGCCAACTGGTCCACGTCAATATCAAAACGATGTTAGGCAGAGATGCAGTATAGTGGTTAACCAACAGGAATCAGAATCACCTAGACAGCTTCCCAAATCCCATCCAAACCATCTACATCAAGATATCTGGAAAAGAGGGAAGCCTAGAATCTATATCAGTAACAAGCTCTTCAGATGATTATTCAGCCAGCTCAATGTGGATCTGTGGATTGCTTACCCACTAACCTAAAGAGTCATGGTCAATGCACATGTTGTTCTGTCAATATAAAAAATTATCTGTATCTATCAATCTACCAGTCTACATCTATAGAGAGAGATATACTCTTCAAAATAAAGCCTCACTTTAGTTTGGATAAAAGTTATAGGTACTTCTAAATGTATTTTAAAAGAATTAGAAAGCAAAAAGCTGCAGTCTAATTTAAGTGCCATCCAATGTTCTTGGCTTCATGGACTACTTGGAAGTGACCAATAACAAGGGTATATCTGGTCACACAACTATATCCTGCCCAGTGAAACTAGATCTATTCCAATGAAAGTGGGTGACAGTTACACTCATTGCGGTTGGGACTATATTTGCCTCCTAACAGCTATTCTCTCTTTTATTTCTTTCGTAACATAATTCTATTCAGTAGAGTATGCTGCTAGTGCTACTCACCTAAAAGACTGCATTTCCCAGCCACCCTTGTAGCTTTGTGTGACCATATGACTGAATTCTGGCCACAAGTAAGTTGAAGTGGGATGAAGACTTAATAGTCTCCATGAATAAAGAGAGAATCACAGCCTTCGTCTCTCATCCTGTATCCAGATGCCTGGAAAGTAAATGTAACGGCTGGAAATCCAGCAGCCATCTAAGACCATAACATCAAGGATTATAGCCCAGGAATATGAGAGTAGAGAACTAGAAAGAGACGGAGTCTTTGATGACTTTGTACAGCTAATATACCAGCCTTTCACTACCTAACTAAAACTTTCTTTTATTAAAAAAAAAAAAAGCACTTTAAAAAAAATTTAAACAATTGCATTCTGGTATATGCAGCTGAATCTAGATTAAAACATCCACTATGAAAGAAAAGGTTGTATGTCCTACATAATCCAAAGTATCTATTTCAATAGTAATGAGTTTAAAACAATTTATGAATTTTCAAGTATCGTAAGCTATGTATTCATATTCTCTACTTCCTATAAAATGATCCAATCCAAGTACTACTTAGTAATGTACTAAGTACCATTTAAAACAATCTGGGCCAAGCAGTACTAAGTAATGAGCACTTGTGTCTTCAAGTTTGTATTATAATAATGAGATAAATGGTAGATGTGGCATAAAAATGGAAGAAACCATGATATAAAAAGGACTCTGAGCCCTTCATCTCTTAGTAATCAGAAGCTGGCTTGGGTCCAGGATATCAGTGTAGGGTTGCAACAAGAGGGTTGCAAATTTATGGTCCATGAGCCAGACTTGGCGCTCAGAGATATTGTATTTGGCTTATGCAATGCTTTCTGGAAAACACTGGTTTTGAATGCCTTAAAGTGGGCATATGCATCTTCAGTTCTCCACAGGCCCATCATCCCCTGTTGATATACAAACACTCACTTGCTTCACTTGTTTATGTCACCTACCTGGTCTCTGGAAATAAAATGGTACAATGCTGCACCTTTCCTTCTCCCCATTCTTTCTCTGTTGTTGAAATCAACGATTCATATCAAAGATTATATTCTCAGATTAAGTCTGTCCATTTCTAATAACAAAAATGTGCATAACTCAATAGGTGTTAGACCTTTGTTTAAGAGTATAAAAATTACTATAAATTCATAGTATTTTCTCCTAGAAAAAACAAATGGGGAACCTTTTTTTTTAATTTTTTTTTTTTTAGCGTTTATTTATTTTTGAGACAGAGAGAGACAGAGCATGAACGGGGGAGGGTCAGAGAGAGAGGGAGACACAGAATCTGAAACAGGCTCCAGGCTCTGAGCTGTCAGCACAGAGCCTGACACGGGGCTCGAACCCACGAACCATGAGATCATGACCTGAGCCGAAGTCAGCGCTTAACCGACTGAGCCACCCAGGCGCCCCTAAATGGGGAATCTTTTAAAGCATCCCACCACCACCATCACAGACACATATACCCCAAAACTCATGAAAAGCTGATTTTGTCTTCTTAACTCTGCTTCTTGTTACTGAATAGTGTCAACTAAAGTTAGCCCAACTTCCCTTCAGTTCTTAGGAATGTGAAAAATTAATTCAGTTCTTATATTTATTGATAGGTAGTAATTATCTGGGCCTATATGTCCTAAAACTTTATTTATTTACTCTTATCTCATCATTCATAAGTATTTCTATCAGGCAGACACTGTGCTTATGTTGACATTTCTGGTAAATAAACACAGTCAAACAGATAAAAAAATATACATTGAAGTCTTGAAAAGAAAACTATAAAAGCTTGTAAACATGTAGTTACCTGTGATAACATGTGTCCACATTTCAAAGGGGACATATTTTTACACAAAATCACTACCACATTATATCAATTAGTTATAGCCAAAATTTGAAAAATATACTTGTTTTGCCTGTGAACCTTAGCTATTTCTTTAGTTTAAAGCATTTACTTGAACTTACTCTTCCCCAAACTTAAAATCACATGGAGTTTCAAAATTCTGACACTTTTATTAAGCTTGTGTCAAGCCTGAACAGGGGGAATAAAGTATTGCCAAGTATCCATTCAATGTAACTGAAACCAAAATATGAACAGTAAGTAAGTACAATACAAGTTACAAAACTCTGAATATACTAGATTCTGGAATTCTTGTGTATATTACCTTTAATTTGGGCCATACAACTTTCTATTGCTATTGAATTTTTATCACATATTTTCTCCTGGGTTGAGTAATAAAACAGAGGAATTTAAGTTTTACCATGTGTATGTACGGAATTATACTTTTTCTGTAAAATCTGATGTTTGGGATTCCGATTGCTGTGCTGTTTGGTTATATAGGGGGAAGAGGGGTTGGTATGGAGATGGAGACTGTTTTGCACCAAATATCAAATTTCTAAAATTTAGGTAAATTAATATTAGAAAACATTAAACTCTCCTTATTTTTCAATAACACCTACAGAGTAATTACAATTATTTGGAAAAGTCTTTTAACATATGGCTTATTCCATATACCTTATGAAACACTCTTTTCGTTTATTCACATGATCAATTATTTCCACACTTTATAAAAGTAAGTTGTTTATTTTAAAGTATATTGACATGGAAAATTGTGTTAATTAAGTTTTAAACTAAAGTTGTTGATTGTTTTGGTGGGGGAGGGGAGTGAACTGTTCCTTTTATAATTAAATTTGCTATTTCTATTGTAATTTTTCCATATTTTTTCCTCCCCTTTCCTGACTCCTAGTACCTATTCAATTATTTTCGCCTCCCCTCCAAACAACTAATGTTTTTCACACCATTTCAAAGAAACTCAACAGTTTTACCTTTTATGAATTGCCTCGTTTTTTAAAACATAAAAAGTAACGTAAAAAGTTACAAGATTTTAGAAAGTGCCCCCTCTATGGGACTCTGGACAGATTGTTGGGTATTCATTTCACATTCTTATTTTCACTCTTTAAATGATTTTTAGACCTTGTGGCCTGTAGATTAATTTTATGAACATCTTCAGAGCAAAAATACACAGAAGCAGGTATTAAAAAATATACACACACATATGCATATATCTGTATATATATATATATATATATATATATATACACTCAAAATATATATAAAAGACAATAACAGAAAAGTTTAAATGTGCTAAGTTTTAAAAGCTTGAGTTTGATGTTAAATAGTTATGAAAATCTATATGGTCTATTATGAAAAAAAACATGTCTGGAGAATAAGGATTTAATAATCAGTGGAACCAATTTAAATGTTTTCTTATATTCTATAGCAGCCATGCATTTTTGCTTAACCATACCATGCCACCCAACTCTAACCATGAGCAAATTGCATAGGAAAAAAAAAATCGGTAACCAGGCAAGATTTGCCTTAAATCAGAAAAAAGAAATGAAACTTGTGTCTAAAGGATAATGCCCATGCAAATACTCCATGATAAATACATTATATATAAGGCATGCCGATTTGCAGCCTTCCGCCATCCAGCAGGGAGCCACCACTGTCCTGATAATCAAGTCAGTAGGGTGGGAAAATACCACTGTTTAAGAAATCTGGCTTCTATCAGCCTCTGTCACGGACAAGTAAACGAGACTGTCTCTCAGTAAGCAAAAGTGGTTTAAGATCACAAATGAAAATGGGAAAGAAGTAAAAGTCTGTAAAGAGAAAAGAATAAGGAGCCAAAGACAAAGAAAAATCAGTTATCAGAGTGGCTGCAGAGGTTTTTCTAAACAAAGAATTGTATGAAGCAGCTGAAGTTCCGTACAAAAAAGACTCCACCCTACCCAGCTCCTGCTGCGACTTTTCCTTGCTCTGAAAACTCCAGCCCACAGAACAGAACTCCTCTGACTAAAAGTGCTTTTAGTGCTCCGTTTTAAGCACTCTCCATTTCTTTTAAACTTCCCACTGTCCACATTCAGGCAAAAGGACTTCTAGGGTTTCCCAGAAACATGCAGCCCAACGGCAGATGGAGAAGCTCCGCATTTACAAATATCCTGATTGTCTTCCGAGAGAGAGCCGTTTCCCAGGTGCAAATCTGTCAGCCCCCTTCTCAACTTCAAACCAGAACTTCCTCTTCACGCTCTTCCTTCCCGAGGCTTAACATTCCACCTATTTCCCAAACCGTGCAGTAAACACCACAAGCAAAGCAAACAGCAAACTCACCATCCTCGCCTTCTTCCTGGGCTTTTATTGAGACAAACTGCCCTAATAAAACAGTAAGAATGAGGAGAGGTCTTGCTTCCACCCAGTTTGCCATCATGTCTAAATATTAGACATGTGGGTCCTCCTGGGAGTGAAAAGTAGATTCTAAGGTTATTGTAGCACCATGAAGTCAGCTGCGGGCTCTTTTAGCACCAGCCCCAGGGCAGCCTTTGCAAACCCCCTTTTTCAGCACCAGCTCCAGCACAGTCTGAGAAAACTTTTTTCAAGCGATGCAGCTTTAAATAGGAAGAATGCTGCCTCCACTTCTTTTCCTGCCCCTTTTCAGCTTGTTCAGGCTCATAACCATCCAGTGTCTGCCAAGCAACGGTCTGATTGATGGTAAACAACCAAATCAGAACACGCGCCTCTGTGCCTTGAACTGTCCCTACTTCATTTATGTTTTAAACACAAATGAGGGCTTAATCACAGGAACAAATGTTTATTTCTCTTTCTCTTTCTTTCTTTCTTTTGTTTTTTAACAGAAAGCCTGTTAGAAGGAAATAGTCCTAGTCTCCCCTCCCTAATCCTTCCCCCAGACACACACCCCTTCACTTTTTTCCCTATAAGCTACACAGCCTTTTTGCCTACTCTTTGGTGTCTAGATAATTCAGGACTCTTGTCCACCTTAAACTTTCAAAGGATCAAATTTTAACCCTTTCTTTTCACTGAAGAGGAAGTATTCTTGTCTCCTTGACAGACTGTGTTTCTTTTTCCAGATTCAGTTTCTTTTCCCAGATTCTGGAAGGGGACTATTAAAACTGTGCCCAGGTAAGCTTCAGGTGAAGGAAACTGCTTGAGATGAATGAATTTGTGATGCATCCTACTTTGAATTAAGATGATCTCCGCATTTCTCCACATCTCTTGTTTAGTGGAACAAATCTGCAGATCCCTTTTGGCCCAGAAAGTTTTATTACGTAGAAAACTAGTCGACTATGTTAGTGTAGAGGAATGGGAAGTATACTGCATTTGGATCCAGCAAGTCTCATTTTCAACAACAGCTCTGCCACTTACCAATTTCGTAAACACAAAGTCCTTTATCTCTGGGCACTCCCATTTTCTCATTTGAGAAAAGGGCTCTGCCTTGACCAGTGTTTAAGGTTTAGGGACACTAAAATGAGTAGTGTATTATTAACTAAGTTCCAAATTGCAAAGAGCTACATAAGAGTCGATGGTGGAGTTATTATTCCTACACCAGTCTTTCAGGGACTGTGGTAGTCCCAGTTGCACATGCCCTTTAAGAGCGATATTCATGAATTTTTGTGCCACCCCTCTTGCTTGCCAAGATCTTAATGACCTCTGAGTGTTGTACATGATCTAATACATTCACTGCTTGAGTACACCTAGACCCAGAGTGGCTGTCCTATACAATACAGGTGAGCCAACTGCTTATAGTAACTACGCAGTGATCAGGTACCTTGCACCATACGAAGCACTGAGGGAGAAAACGACATGAAATAACTGAAGGCCTTGTCCCATTGTCATCAAGGAACACAAGTAGATGCTAAAAAAGATAAATTTACATGAAACAAAGAAACATAAGCCAGAGCATATAAATACATTGGGGAGTGCATTAAGGCCAGTAGAAATTCAGAGAAAGGACAGATTATAGAGTGCAATTAGCTAAGTAATACATGATCACTTTTAATAGAAGAAATCCAAGAACCTTTGAATTTTAGCTGGGAGCTAGAATCTCTGGAGAAATATTCCAGAGGGGCTCAACTTTCCAAGCACCTTGAACCCTGGATCTCTCAGTTTAATTTTTCACTTTTACAAGAAAGATTAAAAACGCAATTCAGCCTCTCACGGTTCCCTCCAGCTTCAGCCTCTTCTTCCTATCAAACCAAAAGCACATGGCATGATGGGGACACAGCAAATATTCTCAGGACAGCTGTGATAAATTAGCTCGCCTCTGGGAGCTTTGTGACTCAGGCTTTTCCTCTATCATCTATTAGGATCCTACGTTACAATTTGCAAGAGTAAAACGTACACAGGTGTTCACCAGGTGTGTCTGTTTTATAGATGTGGTTGCATTCAGGATAGAGGACTCAACCATTTCTTAGTCCTTGAAGAACTGATTCTAGGCCTCAGTGCTTACGTGGGGAGCTCATAAATCCATCTCAATTTCAGTGAAGCCCTTCCCAAGTATACACATGATAATAATACACACCTCCTGAGTAAGCATTTACCAATTCAATTTCCACAGCAACCTTGAAAGTTATTATTTTTTCAAATCATATATAAGGAATTATGATTCAAAGAAATTTACCTGCTCCAGTTTGCTCAGCTACTAAGTGGTAGATTTAGGGTTTAGGGTTCTATACCAGAGATGTCTGACTCCCAAGTGAGTATGTTTATTTCTTCCTACGTCTTAGATCTGCCTGACACCAATATTTCCAGTCTCCAGAGAAAAGATGTCTCAGCACCCTCACAGTTGATCATTCCCTTGACACTCCTTTTTTTTTTTAGTTTACTTATTTTGAGAGAGAGAGGGAGAGAGACAGCAAGAGAGAGCATGAGCAGGGGGAGGGACAGGAAGAGAAGAAAAGAGAGAGAATCCCAAGCAGGCTCCATGCCTTCAGTACAGTTCAGCTTGAACTCACAAATTGTGAGATCATGACCTGAGCCAAAACCAAGTGTCAGACACTTAACCAACTGAGCCACCCAGGCACCCCTCCCTTGGTCCTCTTTATCCCATCCCTTCACATCTCCTGCAGGACATTTTTCTGTGTCATCTCTATCCTCAAAAAAGAAACAAAAAAACCCAAAGATTTCCCTTAAGTACTCATCTTGTGTAGTCTCTTTTTTCCCCTTCTACTCCCTCACCCCTCAGTTATACTTCACCCTTTGCATTAGAATATCATCGCCAGCAGTACCAGAGACATCCATATCTCTTTATTGATAAACCCAAAGACTTTTCATCTTCCTTCCCTATAGTATTTGATACTCTGACTATTCTCTTCTTACTGAAACTCCTTCCTCTCAAGACTCCCTGGTCCTACATACTCCTCTTATATTCCTTGCTTTTCTGGTCAAACATCCTTTTCTAATTCCTTTCAGAGAGTTATTGTGTTTTTCCAACATTGTCCCATCAGCATGTTACCTATGCTGCCCATTCTCTTGGGCTATATTAATTATTAGATCCCTGGAGTTCATTTTCATTTACATGCTAACGACTTCCAGTCAAGGCTTTCTTCCTGAATTATAGATCTGCAGACTTGTATTTCTTTTTTTTTAATTTTTATTTTTTATTTTAAGATGGTGCTGCATACACAAGGGGCAGAGAGAGGGAGACAGAGGATCCGAAGGGGCTCATCACTGACAGCAGTGAGCCCTATGTGGGGCTTGAACTCATAAATAATGAGATCATGACCTGAGCCAAAGTCTGATGCTCAACCTACTGAGCCAACCAAGTGCTCTTGCAGACTTGTATTTCTAAGTGTCTGCATTGAACATCTTCCTCTGAACAAGTTCACCAAGCTCAAAGAGTCCAAAATGAAACCATTATCTCTCATTGTTCTTTGTACCCATTAACACTGCCACCATTATTATAGTCCCAAAGATCAGGAACATAGGAAGACACCCTTCCTTCTCCCTCAACATACATCCAATTGATTGCCAAGTCTTGTTGGCTTTATTACATGTTTCTTCACTCAATTATTTCCCCCTTCTAAAAAAAAAAAAAAAACCCTAAACTACATTAACTCCCAAGTACTTACAAGATATAGTGACATAATATTTTAAGAGGGAAGGAGGAGGAGGGGAGAAAGGAGGGCACAGGGAGGAGGAAAATGCCTACTTCTTGGTTCCCATCTCTTTCTGTTTTCCTCTTTTGGCTTCAGCCATTGGAAACATAAATTTTCCCAGGCACATAAGCAGTTTCACACCTCAGAATTTTGCTCAGGCTCTGACCTTTGCCTGAAATAACCATTTCCCTTGTCTAGTTCATTCCCTTATTCAACAAATATTTGTTGAATACCTATTATTTGCCAGGTTCTACTCCAGGAACTGAGGATATATCTGTGAACAACACAAACAAAGTCCCTGATGCTGGAGAGCTTACAACCTTGAGTGGAAAAACAATAATAAATAAGTGAGTAAATATGAAAACAGGTAATTCCAGACAATGATATGCCATGAAGGAAATAAAGAGTTGTTTTAGAGTTGTTCAGGAGGTGGTGGTGGGAAGAATGCTGAAGATTAGGGCCATCTGAAAGAAGTAACAGGGAATCTGAGACCTAAAATTTGAAAAAGGCTCTATCACTAGAGAACAGGGGGAAAAAATGGCATTCTAAACAGAGGTAACAGCAGGTGTATGTGGCTTGGAATTATATATTAATTTTCTATGGCTGCCATAAAAATTATCACAAACTTAGTGGCTTAAAACAATACAATGTACCATCTTATAGTTCTGTAGGTCAGAAGTCTGGGTGTCATTGGGCCAAAATCAAGGTGTCAGCAGGCCTGCATTCCTTTTTAGAGGTTCTGGCAGAGAATCCATTTCCTTGCCTTTTCAACCTTCTAGGGGTCACTCACGTTCCCACAGCCTCTTCCTCCATCTTCAAAGCCAGCAACATAGCATCACTCTGACACTATTTTTGTGACCACATCTTTCTCTGACCACAGGCAAGAAAGGTTCTTTGGCTCTAAGGACACATGTGACTATACTGTTTCCACCTATATCATCCAGGATAATTTCTCCCATCTCAAGATCCTTAATCACATCTGCAAAGTCCTTTTGACATGAAAGGTAACATATTCACAGCTTCTGGAGATTAGGACATGGACATCTTTGGAAGGCCATTATTGCTCCTATCAAACATAGGAAGAAACTTTGAATATGCAAAAATAAAAAGAAAGCCTTTATGGCGATAGTCTGTTGGTAAAGTCTCACAGATCATGAAGAGGAGTTTAGATTTTTTTTCTAAATGCAATGAGAATCTATGAAAGAGGTTTTTTTAAAGTTTTTTTAATGTTTTTATTTATTTTTGAAGGAGAGAGAGAGAGACAGAGCATGAGCGGGGGAGGAGCAAAGAGAGAGGAGACACAGAATTTGAAGCAGGCTCCAGGCTCTAAGCTGTCAGCACAGAGCCCAATGCGGGGCTCAAACCCACAAACTGTGAGATCATGACCTGAGCCAAAGCCAGACAGTCAACCGACTGAGCCACCCAGGCACCCCTATTAAAGAGTTTTAAACAGAGGAATAATGTGCTCTAGTATTAGTACTGTTTTTTTTTTAATCTAAATGACTTATGAGAAATGTATTTTAGCAAGGCGAGAATGGAAGTGAGGACACAGGTTAGGAAGCACTTTTACACCAAATGAAACATGATGGTTTCTTGGACTAGGGAAATGCAGTGAAAATAGAAAGAAGCAGAGGGATTCAAGATGTATTTTGGAAATAAAATCACTGAGAAATTAGATAAAGAAAGTTGAAAGGACATCTCTGCCAACGAAGAGTATGATAGAGCCGGCAAAGCTCAAATTTTACCACCTCACCCTCCACGCGGACAAACCAGCCTGTTCCTTCATAGAACTGGCCACCATGTTCTGTACAAACTACTCTAACACCACATTATATTTACATGTCTGTTTCCCCTATCAAATTGGAAGCTCCCTGATATTATAGATATTGTTTGGTTATTTATATTTGCCCAATGGTTATTTGTTGAACCCATATTGTTTGGTAAACAATCAGTAGAACTTGATGATTGAAAGGCCATGACAGAAGTGGCAGTGAAACAAATGAAAATGATTCTAAGATGTCAACACAGAGGACTAGGAAAATGATGGTCCTGGTGAAAGGAATAGCTCAGCTAGGAAGAGCAATGGGTAACAAAATAGAAGAACGGCACAGAACTGATTAGGTGGATCTCTGCACATATATGCTATGAAATACCATAACCATAATTTTTGAAGAGAAAAAGTCTGCATATTATGAATATACTCTCTTTCTGGCAGAAAGTCACTGAAAATAATAACCATAACAATAGTAATAATGGTAAAATGTATTAAGTACTTGTTGCAAAAACTATGTAAGCGTTTTATATGTATTAACTTAATCCTTAAATCAATGCTATGGGGTAAGTGCTATTATTTTCCCTGTTTTACACATGAAGAAAGGAAATTGAGGCTCATAGAAACTAAATAACTCATGGCGTGTCATACATCAAGAAATTACCAGATCCAGGTGTAGAACTCTGGCTGCACAGTCTTTTCATAATAAGGAGCTGAGGTTCAAAGACATTATATGATGTTTATTTCCTTAGCTTAAACTCCATCACTGATTTTTTTTTTTTAAACAAATGACAACACTGGGAGAATCCCTTGAAATGTATTTAGCACCACATTTTTCCAAGTAAACAAATATATGAACCAACATATTTAGTCACGAATGCTATCCGTATCCAAACTTTATAAATATAGCTTACCTCTAGCTGAGTATTTGTAATAAAAATACATCTTCCTACACCCAGGCATAATTAGAAATAATTTTTTGTATTGGAAATTGTTAACTTCTTATGTTATGAACTTTCATTTTAATGTAAATATGTTTCAGAGTAAGTCATATTTTGAGAAAAGTTTGCAATTTTACATTCCAAAATACAGTCTTATCTCCTGAGGCAATCAATAGTCACATTTAGAAGTTATGGAGCATTCTGTGTGCCAAAATTCTAAGTGACCTACCTGATAAATAATGTTGGCTTGTGTGGCATCCTACTCTTTACATACCATTTGAGTACACACATAGTCTTTGAGACTCACAATAACCCAGTAAAGTAATATGGTCAGGATAATCACGTTTTATACTGGGATTCAGAGAGATTAGTGACTTTTCAGAAGTTACACAATGCAAACAGTCTCAAACATAGGCTTCCGAATCCTAGCACTCTATCCATTGTACCTCATGATAATTAAACTATAATTCAGATTTTTACTAACTGGAAAGGCAGTATCAAAAAAGTCTGCAGAAATGAGATCTGATGTACAGCATAGTGACTATGTATACTTGAAATGTGCTAAAAGAGTAGGTCTTAAATGTTCTCACCACACACACAAAAAGATAATTATATGAGATGATGGATGTGTTAATTAACTTGATTATAGTTGTTATTTCACAATGTGTATATATATAAACATATATGTGTATATATATATAAAATCACTTTCTACACCTTAAAGATACATAATTTTATTTATCACTTATACTTCAATAAAGGTAAAAAATATATAATATATTTTGTTATATAAAATAATAACAATAGTAACAATAAATTCTGCAGAAGTGTAGTGGTTATGAGCACAGACTCTGAAGCTGGACTGACGGTGTCCAAATCCTGGCCCACTACTTACCGGCTAGGTGACCATGAAAACATTGCATATCTTCTCTGCATAGTTTCCTTGTCTGCATAATGAAAATATAATATTGCCTACCTCATTGGGTTGTTAGGAGGATTAAATAGTTGATATTTGTAAAGCTCTTAGATAAGGTCTGGCATAAAAGTAATATCTAAGTGCCAGTTAAATAAAAACACATAACCTCATTAGTGCTTCTTTAAAAAAAAAAACACATAATTTATCATTCTATTCCCATTTAATTTCTCATTACAATAGTTTAAAATTTAACTATTGGGGAGCCTGGATGGCTCAGTCAGTTGAGCATCCTACTTCAGCTCAGGTCACGATCTCATGGTCCAGGGGTTTGAGCCCCGCCTCGGGCTCTGTGCTGACAGGTCAAAGCCTGGAGCCTGCTTCAGATTCTGTGTCTCCCTCTCTCTCTCTGCCCCTTCCCCACTCGTGCTCTGTCTGTGTCTATCTCTGTCTCAAAACTAAATAAATGTTAAAAAAATTTTAATAAAATTTAACTGTTAATATATATATAATGGAATATTACTCAACCATAAAAAATGAAATCTTGTCATTTGGGACAGCATGGATAGAACTTGAAGATACTATGCTAAGTGAAATAAGTCAGAGAAAGACAAAGACCATATCATTTCACTTACATGTGGAATCTGAAAAAAAAAAACAAAACAGGGGCACCTGGGTGACTTAGTCAATTAAGCATCCAACTCTTGATTGAGCCCTGCATCAGGCTCTGTGCTGAGCACAGAGCCTACTTGGGATTTTCTCTCTCCTTCTTTATCTGCCCCTCCCTACTAGCTCTCTCTCTCTCTCTCTAAAAATAAATAAATAGACATTTTAAAAATTCTTGATAAAATAACACTTAATTGTTAACATTTATATAAAGATGAAAACCTAAGGTAAATAGAAGGAAGTTTAATTATCCACAACAGTATGCTCCACTAATTCAATCCTCATTCTTTTTTTTTCTTTTATATTGTGTTTATTAAGGCATGATTTATTTTTTAAAATTTTTAAAATTTTTGAAATATTTTTTTTATTTTTAAATATCTCTACACCCAACGTGGGGTTTGAACCCACAATCCCAAGATTAAGAGTCACATGCTCCATTGAGCCAGCCAGGTGCCCCAAGGCATGCTTTAAATAGAGAAAGATTCACCTTTTTAGGTGTACATTTCCTTGTGTTTTGACAAATGCATACAATCATGTAACCATCTTCACAATCTAGAGGATATTTTATTACCCCCAAAAGTTCTTCCATTTGGAGTCGATCTTTTCCCATCCGCATCTGGGAACCACTGATCTGATTTCCGTCCCTATAGCTTTGACTTTCCAGAATATTATATAAATGAAATTACACAGTGGGTAGCCTTTTTTGTCTGGTTCTGTGTTTTCATCCATGCTTAGCATGTATCAGCTGTTCATTCCTTTTCTTAAATTTCTATGTTTATATTTTTAAGTTTATTCCTTCATTCTTAACCATTAATCCATTGTTTACTAAGCCTAATAAATCCTAAAACATGGATAATTGTTTGTATTGGAATAGACAATTCTCTGTAGCTAAAATGAGAGTCCATGAGTCAGGGCTTCCCCTGAGGGAAACTTTTTAGATGGCAGGGCTAGGTACAGGCTACAAAGGAGAAATTGTCCAGAAACTCAATGACACCAAAGGCCATTTATACCAAATGAGCTTGTTATGTTCCATATACTCCTTTCAAAATATTAAAAGCCTCAGAGTCAAGTTGCTTCTCAACAAAATAAGGAGTCATTCAGTCCATCAGACTCAGTTCTTACATTGTTCAGTTGACAATTATCTGGCCGTCAGAGGTCTGGGAATTGTGTCCTTGGGATGGAGAGGGAAGTAGAGGGCAAGGAAATTAATGTAACATATTTTATCACCTTTCCCAAGTCCATCAGCACTTTGTTTAATATTTAAAATTTTCCTGTGTATTGGGGCAAACTACTGCTTCAGCCCCTTTAGTAAATTCAGTGCTATCTGCTGAGCTGTGGAGTTCTCTGCCTTTGAGAGAATATGCAAGAAGTTTTTGTAAATTGGCTCTTAGGAAAGAATAGCATTCTATATAAAATTGCCATTTGAAGTTCATTTATGCTGTAGTTTTGTTTTACATTTCATATTTGTGTTCAGTGTTTGAATAAAAAAAATATACCAGTTATCAATATGTCAGAAGCATTCCAACCAATATCTTTTAAGTATTTATTTTTGACAGAGCGAGCACAAGCTGGGGAGGGGCAGATTGTGAGGGAGACAGAAGATCTGAAGTGGGTTCTGTGCTGACAGCAGTGAGCCTGATGCAGGACTCAAACTAATGAAAAGTCGGATGCTCAACTGACTGAACCACCCAGGGGCCCCTCAAAATGATTTTTTAAATACTTCTTTAGATAATCTGTGAGTAATAAAAAGATTCATCCCATCTCTCTCTCCCCAATGTAGATATATCAAATGGGAAATGACCATCAGTAGTAAGTCTTAAATCAATGTTGAAAAGCGGGAATTTCACAATCCCTACTATCAAAATTATTTATAGTATGCAAGTACTTTAATAATCATTAATGAGATAAGATGACATTATTGAATAAAAAATATAGGGGCGCCTGGGTGGCTCAGTTCGGTGGGCGTCTGACTTCAGATCAGGTCATGATCTCACAGTCCGTTGTTCAAGCCCTGAATTGGGCTCTGTGCTGACAGCTCGGAGCCTGGAGCCTGCTTTGGGTTGTGTGTTTCCCTCTTTCTTTGCCCCTCCCCCACTCACGCTCTGTCTCTGTCTCTCAAAAATGAATAAATGTTAAAAGAAATTTAAAAAAAATATATGATGCACTTGGATTATAATTTTTATTTAAATATCTTCAAGTAACAGTGAGCTCATTTTTGTGTAAATACAGTAAAACCTTGAATTGGGTTAACTTATTCTTGTGAGTGTTCTGCAAAACGAGCCAACATTTCTAATAAATTTTAACTTGATAAATAAGCGATGTGTTGCAATACATACAAGTAGTATGTGATGCTGAATGTCACATGATCACATTTGAGCCAATGGTTTCTCCCTCTCTCTCTCTCTCTCTCTCTCTCTCTTACTGCAGGATTGTGGGTGATCATCTCCCCTGCCCAAATACTCAGTCTCAGACCATGGTGTTTGGCAGAAATCAGTGATTTTTCTGAACCTTGGAAGGTGCCCACAACTGGCACTAGTGTATTTTTTGTCACTTCAAAAAATACAGTCCTTTGCTTTTCCATTCAAAAGTAAGTTTAGGAATGCTTTGTTTCATTCTAGGTCAGGCTGCCTACAGATATAGATCCTTTCCTCTGCTGCCTTATTGCCAGTTACATTAAATACGGTTTATGACAAGAGTTTACTAATACTGCACTGTAGTCAACATCTGTGCGAACATATACAATGGCCCCATGCAGGAAAAGATTCCATTGAGTCAATAGATAGCAGTGATTCTGTCAGTGATAGTGAAAACCAGGAAGGTTTTCAAAGGTAAGTGCAGGTTAATTTGTTTTTCTTTACATTTTGTATTTTCTTCGTTACTTTGTATTGTATTATAGTATTGTAATCATTTTCCTATAAATATTTTTGGGTTGTGGAAAGAATCATTTGAGTTTCCATTATTTCTTATGTGGAAATTAACTTTGCTATACAAGTGCTTTGGATTACAAGCATGTTTCCAGAATTAATTATGCTCACAAACCAATGTTTTACAGTATATAATTATGAATTCAGATAAGCTCTGACCACAGTAATTGAAGTCTTAATTAAATATTAAAAATGTGTCACTATGTATCCAAGTTTTTCAATGTTCTTTTATTTCCTGTTACAATTTTTTATTTAAACTTTAGTCAGTTAAAATTTAGTTAGTTAACATATAGTTTCAGGAGTAGAATTTAGTGATTCATCACTTACATATAACACCCAGTGCTCAATACAACAAGTGCCCTCCTTAATCCATCACCCATCTAGCCCATCTCCCCACCCACCTCCCCTCCAGCAATCCTCACTTTGTTCTCTATAGTGAAGAGTCTCTTATGGAATGTCTCCATCTCTTTTTTTTTTTTTCCTTATATTCATGTTCCATTGCTTAAATTCCACATATCAGTGAAATCATATGGTATTTGTGTTTCTCTGACTGACTTATTTCACTTAGCATGATACACTCTAACAAATGGCAAGATTTCATTCTTTTAGATGGCTGAGTAATATTCCATTATATACCACATCTTCTTTATTCATTCATAAGTTGAAGGATATTTGGGCTCTTTCCAATGTTCTAAACACCACAAGTACCCCATGGCTCATTGATTATACTGCTTTGAAATCAGAAACATCCTGTACATTTAGATCATATTGCCATAATTACTATTTAAGTAAAATATGTACATATTCATACATAAAAATATACACCCATACAAAGAGAGTTGGTGAAAAGTCAACTTATAAATTTCATTTTGTGTATGATATGAAGTTACTACACTCATATAAATCTGAGTCCTCCTTGGCACCTAAAGATGAGAAAATCAAAGCCTCCTGTGAAAACTTACTACAAATATTGGGTCATTATTCCTAATGCATAGAAAATACTAACACAGGCTTCACTCACTAGTTGGAGAGTATATTATTTTAATTTTTTTTAAGTATGTGAATGATATCGTCTCCTGAGATTTGGAAGAACACATGGACCTCATTTCCTTGTTTTACACAGACTTACTTTTGTTTTTTCTGGAATAATTGCAATCATAAGATATTATTCGATGAGTGAGATTTTATAAATGTGCCTTGTCTTCCCTCTCAGCATCATCTCCACTTCCATGATTTTGGAATGAGAGGAATCTGGAGAATTATCCCTGGAACATCTGGAATCTCTTTTTCCACAAATATTATACCTAGCTAAAACAATCAAGGGACACTTAGAACTTTGGCAATTTCTCTCCCTGTTACCTTAACTACAATTAAATGTATATACATTTAATTATAAGAAGAGATTCTTTATTAATTTGCATCTTATAGTCGATCTCTAAGGCCCATTAGTTGGCTCCAGAAGCTACGGTGCACTTAATTTACTAAATTTGTTCTGGATTCTGTTCATTTTTTAATGAATCTATTAAACACTCTCCAAATTATTTCAATTACTTGGGACATGGAAATCATCTGTTAAAGAAAGAATTAAGAAGTTATTGTGCTCCTCAGGCACGAGCATTGGCCACCACACCCTTGTTTCAAATGTACTTGGCTCATCCTAATATATCCATCCTACCTACTTAAGGAAGTGAGGATTCTGGTTTCAAAAGTTATATGCAATTCAACACAATGCACATTTACTGAGATATTACTTCCAGGATGCAAACATATATAAGACATAGTCATTGCCCTCCAAGGGCTCACCTGATTTGGCGGTAATAGATACAAGCACTGATATCCACATCAGTGATATCCACATAATACCAGGATGAGTTCTATTATAGAAATGCACACAACAACAGATAAATAGGGTAGGGTAAAAGGACATAGAGTCATAAGGAATCTGAAAAGAGCTTATGGATGTGGTAGACTTTAAGCAGACCTTCAAAGAATAGATGGCACTCCAACAAAGATCAGCTGAAGGGAACTTAGCAAAGACAAAGACAGAGAGGAAAACATTCAAATGGCTTAAAGAAATTGTTAGTAGCCTAGCAGAGTTAAGTCATGGGTCACTCAATAGTACAAAGTGGGGGAATAAAACTTAATGTTTTAAAAAGCATATTTATATTTTATATTTTAATACTTAAAATCTTCTTAAGTAAAACACAATATTTTAAAAGCTTAAAGTATTTACAGTAAAGGAGGTGGGAAGAGGGGCCAGGAAATATTTAAAAGCCAATTACAATAAATCCTGACTTTAATAATATTTTCATCTTTTAATAGCCTAGTCAGTATTTCAAGACAGTATCTATGCTAATTATTCTATTTCAAGGTACTATGGTTTTTTTTTTAAATGATTTCACTAAACTAATATACTACTGGACTATATTCTCCAGAACCCTCTGTCAATAGAGAGGTGCATAAAGACATCAATAACATGCCTACATCTTTATTCTTGTAGAAAAAAAATGTATTTCTAATATTCTGTGTGGTTTCCTTGTAGAACCACACCCATATCTCTGCTTCCAAAAGAAGACATAGCTCAAGAAAAAATGTGCATGAATCAGTAACCATACATAGATTTGAATTCTGTTTTTCACATAGCAACCTCATCTCCTTTCCTAGTTTCACTCCAAACTGGTTTTTCAGCAGCCTGAGAGTCAACACAGAAAAGAGAAATGGAAAACATATCTTTAAGTCCCTCTCTGATGCAAGTCTATGAGTGTTACTACCCCTTTAAAGTATTTAGAAAAATAAATACCATTCCAAATTCCAAATCCTGAAGAAAGGGAATGAATTGCAAGTATAATCAAACTAATTTTAGGTTCAAAAAAAAAAAAAGGAACCTAACAAAAACTCCTTTATTGTCATTAAGAACTTGAAGTGTGATTTCTCTGAAAGGACTGTTCTACCGAATATTCTCTCTGGCAATACTGGGCCATGGGAAATATGTGCTCTGGTCCTGGGGCAGCCTCTGACTAACCACTTGACCTAAGGAGAGCTCCATACATCAGCAAAGCTCAGTTCCTTGTTTGGAAAATGAGCAAGTGAAAGCCCCTTCATATTCCAAAGTATTACTACAGGAACCATTCATGAATGAGTTTTATAAATTCTAAAAATTAATGAAATATAAGCTATCACTATTCTCACAAGCAGACTGTTTGAGAAGAATCTTATTCAATTCTTTGCTTAATAATGGACAGTGTGGGATCCTGCAGTTATTTTTAGCCATTAAAAACAGATTTTCAGTGGGTAAAAGGACAAGACAAGTGAGCAATCCCTAAGTTTGGCAGGGTTCCCTTCAGACTGCCTGAACTCAGAAAGAACTTCCAACTGAGCGCTGATCAAATAGAATGAACTAAAAGGAGAGTGCTTGTAGAGAAAAGATGGGAAAGAATAATGAAAGTGTCTGATATCCTCCTGGAAAAAAAAACAGACTTTCCATTTGCCTAAAAGTAATGTACATAACTAAATATTATTCCTTTACTATCTATGACTATGAGAGTTTCAAACACAACTATCTATAAACGATTTTATTTGGTTACATAGAGAAAACACAAAAATGACCTGTGTGGATTCCCAGATCTTTGTTTTGATACTGCAAAGGACTTTCACAACTACACCCCATTGAATTTTCTCAAACATCTAGTGGGATAAGAATCTCATTTTATATGTAATTAATATTAAGTGCAGTAGGGTTAAATGACATGCAAAAGTTAAACAACTAGTAAGTAAAGCATGCAGGACTAAAACCCAGATCTGACTTCCAGTTCATCCCTACTTCAGAAGGTCTAAGCATTCCTGGGTGCTCATAAGATCTTTTTTTTGGGGTGTTACAGGTGAGTCTGTGAAGTTTTCCCTTTTCCAAGTACATATATTAATGAGGCCAGATTTTTTCATATACTTTAACTATTACAACAAATGGCAACAGATTGAAATCAGATGCAAATATGAGAATCATGCTGTTTGCTTTTAAGCCTGAATATAAAGAGATTTGCAAAAATGTAAAATGGTGCCACTCTTTTCATTAGCTTGTTGTTCTGTTAAGTATAGCTATTTTCATAATAATACACTATTTGTGTTAACACAAAATGGGTATATTATTATTATTTTCAATTCATTGATAACAAAAAATTTCTTAGTTTTAATTTCTAAAATAGTGAATATCAATAAGTATAATCTACTAAACTTTACTTAGGGTCCTCAATAATTATAAAAGTACAAAGGGCTCCTAAGACCGAACCAAAAATTTGAGAAACACTTATTTATACCATAGTCCAAGCATGTCCATTTTTCTTCTACATGTTTATACAGTATTTAATGTTCAAGTTTACAAAGTAGGACATGCTTTCCCTCCCACACTAGAGAAGAGAAAATGCAGAAAATATTTTAAAAATCATTTCTGTATAAACCCACCACCCACCTTAATACAATCATTGGTTAACATTTACAACATTTATTTCTCTTCAAATACTTTTTATTCAAGAATACATTTTAATATGTAATCTCTTGCTTAATATACGGCTTTTTTCCCAGTTAACATAAGAATTTAATGCATGCTACTAAAAATTCTATGAACAGCTTTTAATGACTGTATAATACTCTATCACATCCATTCTATAACATATTGAGCTATTCCCTTATTATTAGTTACTTAAGCTGTTCCCAATCTAAAATATTACAAATAAAGGAAAGTAGAGAGAGTTCCTATCATCCAGAAGTTCTCCAGCTTCTGGATGATAAATGAAGGCACCTGGAGGCACACACATACTTTGTTGTGGATGTTGCAGCTGTTGAACTGGCTTTAAAATAATGTTTATTCAGGTTTATCTATTTAGTTTATTAGTGATATTTAAGCTGAACGTCAAATGACAAACATAGCTAGCCATGAGAATTTCCAGGGGAAGACAACTCCAGCAAAAGCTCATACAAGTGCATGAAGACTGTATTTCCTCAATATATTTAAGGAATGAGATAACCCATATGGGATTACTGCTTTTCTCTTATATGGGAAAAGTTTTCCATAGGCTCTTGTTGGTTTTTATTCTGCTACCTTAAACTTTAAAACCTTGGTATGATATATATTTAGATCTAGGACTTTATTACTCCTCCCTGGAAGAAGTATATATTACACTTTATCCTGCCAATTTTCCATATGGAGGCTGGGATGATGAATGTTATTTTTATATAATAAATATAACTATATATAGCTAAGATAATTAATGGATTTATAAGTATATAATCTAGTCTGGCAATCATTCATATTTTGTAGTACTGCTGGAATAAAGTGAGCTCTCTTACCACCACTCTGTGATTATTTGATTATGAGCAAAGGACCTTATGAATACGAAACTGTATGAAGTTCATTTTTTAACTTGGATGACATATGGATAGTAAAAGAGGAAATATGTGGTAGAAGATACCAATTTTGTAGAAATCTAGTGGTAAAGAAAGACAGGATAGAAGGCTTACTAGAAAGATGGGAGGGACAAGAAAAAGTTTTATTTATTGGTTTGTAGACCTATAGGCTAGAATCATTTATTTTCTTCAATGATATGTGTGAGAAGTCAATTTAATCGTTTGAAAATTGCTTTCATAATAAATGAAAAATAAATTACAGGCCTGAAAATCGAGTCCTTACCTGTCATTTCAGAACATATATAAGTCACAATTTTGAGGGGTATAGATAAGTAATAATAATAAGTAATCATTAGAAATGATGGCCAACACGAAGATGCGGAGAAAGAGATCTCTTTTGCACTGCTGGTGAGAATGCAAACTGGTACAGCCACTCTGGGAAGCAGTATGGAGATTCCTCAAAAAATTAAAAATAGAACTACCCTACGACCCAGCAATTTCACTACTAGGTATTTATCCAAGGGATACAAGTATGCTGTTTTGAAGGGGCATATGCACCCCAATGTTTATAGCAGCACTATCAACAATAGCCAAAGTATGGAAGGAGCCCAAATGTCCACTGATGGATGAATGGATAAAAAAGATGTGATATATACAATGGAGTATTACTCGACAATCAAAAAGAATGAAATCTTGCCATCTGCAACTACTTGGATGGAACTAGAGGGTATTATGCTAAGTGAAATTAGTCAGAGAAAGACAAATATCATATGACTTCACTCATATGAGGACTTTAAGATACAAAACAGATGAACATAAGGGAAGGGAAGCAAAAATAATATAAAAACAGGGAGGGGGACAAAAACATAAGAGACTCTTAAATATGAAGAACAGACAGAGGGTTACTGGAGTGGTTGTGGGAGGGCGGATGGGCTAAATGGGTAATAGGCACTAAGGAATCTACTCCTGAAATCATTGTTGCACTATATGCTAACTAACTTAGATGTAAATTAAATAAGAATTTTAAAAAAAGAAATGATGGCTAACATTAGGCCAATTTTACCCTAATATATAATTTATTCATCAACTATTTTATTTAATCATTCACTCATTTAACCAAGTTAATACTTTTCCTTCTCTAAAGTCCTATGCACCTATTAACCTGAATAGTTAATTCCCCACATGTAATATGGTGATGTATATTATTATGTATGCTTTCACATAATGTTTTATCTCTTTAGTAGACTATGGCTAGGAGAAAGAATCAAGATTAATTTTTTGTAACCTTCTGTGAGCTGGATTCCCATAAATATGAATTGTTGGGCAGGCCTATGATCAAAAAGGAAGATTGGGTACTTTTTTTTTTAAGTTTATGTATTTATTTTTGAGAGAGGGAGAGAGACAGCGCAAGCAGGGGAATGGCAGAGAGAGAGAGAGAGAGAGAGAGAGAGAATCCAAGCAGGCTCTGCACTGTCAGTGTGGAGATCACAAACCATGAGATCATGACCTGAGCCGAAATCAAGAGTTGGACGCTCAACTGACCCAGCCACTCAGGCACCCCTATTGGGTACTTTATTAATTTTGTTCTTACTCAGCAAAGATTTATATAATCCACATATGAATGGTCATTAAACACTTAAATGTAAAAATATCTGATTAATGCTAGCAAAAAATATGAACCAGGGGACACTGCTATAAGTAACTACAGAGTAAGATTTATTAAGGTAACATTTAGTTTTTTCTCTTCTCTTTAAAATGTTAAACAACCTTCAAAATTGTTTTGAATTAATCAAATCACAAAGCTGTAGAGTAGCCAGTTAAGAAAATAGAACTCTAAAAATTCAGTTGATAAAGGCTGTTCAATTTAAAGTCTAAATTATGTACAAATACAGCTCTACAGAACTTTGTACAGTTAGAGTTTCTATCCCAATATAATAAATTCCCAAAGGAAGCAACAGATTACTTGGTTTTCTCCTTTTGCCCCTTCAGATTCACTTGCCATCCTTTTTGCACATCTCTTTGCCCCAAGAAGCTGACATTTATAGGTTGCATCAGCAGACAATCTTGTCCTCTGGCTACTTGTTATGGTTTGGCCATTGGGAAGCACAGTAGGGAACTGGAAAGCAGGAAGAGAATGAGGTCAGAGTATTTATTCTCCTGGCCCCCTCCTGCCAGGCTGTGGTTAGAGAATGGCTACATTCCTGTGGAGTAGCTTTTTCCTACAGCAGTATTTCTCCAGGTTCCAGTAACTTCTCTCCTCTTTTTCTCCTTTAGGATTAGAGGTGATAAAATCAGGCCCTGGGTGCTTTACCATTTGCTATTGGTCTTACTTTCCTTCCCACACCTTTGTTAAGAGTGCTTTCATTATCCTCCTTTATCCCTTTGGAGGATTTCATTTCTTGTTGGCCAGGATCCTGATAGATACAATCTATCAAAAACAGAATGCATCTAAGTGTTGGTTGGATACAGAAGAGTATTGGTGAGAGACATACAAAATGATAACAGAAAAAATGAACCAGGTGAGATCAAGGCAGATATTTGCTTTAGCAACTTGTGGATAAGGATTTCACCCATTTAAGAGTGCTTAAAAGCAAAACCGTATAATGAAAATACAGAAAAATTACATTTCTTGAACACTTTGTGCCAGGCATTCTACTAAGTGCTATCCAGGCATTATATCATTTAATGCAAACACTATCTTGAGATACGTTCAAAGATAAGAAAACCAAAACTTAGAATGGTTAAGTATAATCAGCCAAAGACAGTGGTTGGAATTGGGTTTCAAACCAGTATTTTTTATTCCAGAGTTCATTCCCTCAACTACAATGCACTATCACCAAATAGTAGTTATTCAGCCATATAGTTTCTACTTTTTTCAATAATTATATATATATATATATATATATATATATATATATATATATGAATGAGGAGGTAGCATAGCATCTTAATCAAATGACCTTTAATATTTACCAGATCAAAGCTCAAAAGTCTATGGGAAAGGATGGGTTGGCAGAAAGGAGAAGGAGAGCTTCACTACAAATGTCAGAGTCAGTCATGCCAATCATGGATCCTGAGAACTAAGTGAAGACGGACCTTGACAGAGTGTTCAAGAAAATAAATCTCAGTCAAAGCTATAGACCTTTCTACCTTGTTTCTTTGCTAATGTTCTTTCTCTACTTTTCTACAATTTCCAGCCCTGATAATTGCCAACATGGAAACTAAAAAATAAAAGGAGAAAATAAATGCAAGCAGAAGGCAGAGGAAGAACAGGACAACACATAAGAAAACAAGGGACATAGTTTACACAAAGAGTTCTTCAGACTCTCAACAAAATTAGTATATGCTATTTCTATTAACAAATCACACAATAAATTATGAGACCAAAAGTTTATATATTAATAGGAGATATAAAGTAAGTTTATCAATATTCAAAAAAGAAATGGAAGATAAAATTAAAAATATTTAACACAAAAGTCATATGTGAACATAAAAGAAATGTAATAAATATTACTGAAAACAGAGAGATAGTGAACAAGTTAGAGGTCCTTACACAAAAATGAAGTGGAAGATAATACAATTATTCAAATATACAAAGGCAATGATAAATATTAGATGACTAGAGAAATCAGAAATTCCATATATACACAATTGGTGCTCTTGAATTATAAAACAGAACAAGTGGAGGGACACGAGGGTAGTATAATCATTTAAACATCTAGCTGTTGGTTTCGGCTCAGACATGACCTCATGGTTCATGTGTTCAAACCCTGCATCAGGCTCTGTGCTGACCGTGTGGAGCCTGCTTGGGATTCTCTCTCTCCCCCTCTCTCTCTCTGTCCTTCCCTTGCTCATGTGTGTTCCCTCTCTCTCCCTCTCTCTCTCTCAAAATAAATAAATAAACTTTAAAAAAATAGAACAATTGAAACAGAAAATATATACAAAGATATGAGAGAAAAGAACATTTTTAATTAAAAGAAAGAACATCTTAAGTATACATATAGAAAGAGTACATGTATCATAACAAAGTTGTTACTGGATGATCAACACCAGGTCATATCTTGTTGGATTTACTGAATTTTCATGATATATAAAAATTATATAAATATTGAGGCAGTTGAAAGTCCAATACAAAGGAGACAAATTAAATTGGCTTGGAAAATTTTTATAGTAAAATTCAGCACCAGAAAAAATATGGAGTGATGTCCACAAAATACTGAGGGAAATGAAAAGTGGCTCAATAATTAATCTTTAAAAAAAAATCTGCAGTGATCAAATTCAGCTAATCAAAAGATGACTTTAAGTACAGTAAAATGGGCATTCCATGTGAAAAGATTATGCATGCTACAAACTGAAAAAATTATGACTGAAGGAAAAGAAAAACCATGTGTTTTTGATGGCCTGAATAACAACTAACCCAAATTAAGGAGCTGGAGAAGAGAAAGGAAAATAAAATGTACTAATTTTCACATCTTCCATCACTAAAAGTCATTACATACTATCTCAAAATGAATTTCAGAACAAAAGGGCATCTCACTTCTAGGTAGGAAGTAGAAAGCTAACAAGTGCATTGCTCCCATTCTAATAATAAATAAAAGCCAGATAACCTTCACAATCATATTTTTCTTTAACCCAACAGAAGCCTGAGGTTACAGGGCAGCCAAGCAGGCAGCATTCCAACAATATGAAAAGAAGATGGGGTTGTAACACAAATTGAAGAAGAAAGAGATAATGGGCAAAAGTAATGCTTGGGGAGAGAGTGGATGAGAGTTTCTCCAAAACAATAAAATATATTAAAAATATTGATTCAAGAAACTCAGAGAACACCAAGCAGGATAAATACCAAAGAGGAGAAACAAGACACCTAGCTATATTACATTCAAACTTCTGAAAACCAAAGGTAAAAGAGAAAATACTTAAGGCAACTAGACTAAAAACACAGAAGACAATAGAATATCATTTTTAAAGTAGTGAAAGAAATAAAAAATTCTTTACCTAGTATAAACATCTTTCAAAATAAAAAAGAAATAAAGATCTTTTTTTAGACAAACAACAACTGATAATTCATTACTGGAAGCCCATTACTGGAAGCCCTACACTGTAAGAAAAGTTAAAAAGAATTATTCAAGCAAAGCAATAGAATAGAAATATTGTGTGGGTCCACACAAAGAAATAAATATCTCTGGAAAAGGTTAAAATAAAAGTAAATACAGAAGATATTTTAGTATTGTTTTTTACTCTAAAATACAACTGAATGTCTAAAGCAACAAAAATAGCAATTATAACATATGAAAAAGTAAACTATATGATAAAATAGTATAAAAATGGGAATGAGAGAGTGGAATTATAGTGTTGTAAAGTTTAACACTGCATGTGAAGGTTGACTTTGAATCAAAAATGTATATTATAAACCCTAGAGCAACCACTAGCAAAGTATTAAAAAGAGGTATTATTCATAAGTTCATAATGGAGATAAAATGGAATCATACAAAATATTATAATCCAAAAGCAAACTAGACATAGCTAAGGAGAGAATTTGTGAATTGGAAGACATAATTTAAGAAAATATCCAGAATGCAACATAAAAAAAACAATAAAATAAGAAAAATAAAAGGGACATTAAGAGGTATAGAGGTTAGGGGCACCTGGGTGGCTCACTTGGTTTAGCATCTGACTCTCTTTTATTTTAAATATTTATTTATTTTTGAGAGAGAGAGAGAGAGAGAGAGCACAAGTGGGAGAAGTCTGAGAGGGAGACACAGAATCCGAAGTAGGCTCCAGGCTCTGAGCTGTCTGCACAGAGCCCAGGATGGGGCTTAAACTCACAAACCATGTGATCATGATCTGAGCTGAAGTTGGATGCTTAACTGACTGAGCCACCCAGGCGCCCCAAGCATCGGACTCTTGATATAGTCTAAAGTCATGATCCCAGGGTATGGGATCAAGCCCCACCTAGGGCTCTGTGCTAAGCATGGAGCCTGCTTAAGATGCTCTCTGTCTCTCTGTCTGTCTCTCTCTCTCCCTCTGCCCCTCCCCCACTCATGCATGCTCTTTATCTCAAATTAAAAAAAAAAAGGATATACATGTTAGAGTAAGAAACTATAACATATATCTAATTAAAATTCCAAAAGAAGAAAATCAAGAAAATGGGAAAGGGGCAATAGTTTAAAAAGATAATGGCTAATAATTTTCAAAATTGAAAATTAACCTGATCCTTAAAGTTAGAAAATGTTAAATAAATAAATAAATAAATAGATAAAGGAAAAGAAAATAAAAACTGAAGCACATTATATTAAAACAGCAGCACACCAAAGACAAAATACTATAAAGGCAGCATTAGAAAAAGAAAGGCAAATAACTGTGAAAGGAACAATAAATAAACTAAAAGCTACTTTCTCTACAATATAAGGAACCAGAAGTCAGTGTAGTTACTTTAGGAATACACTTTAGGGAGAAAACAAAAGTTATCTCAGAAAAGAAGTCTGAATGCAAGCAAAGAAAATTTTATATGTATGGGAAAATCTAAACAATTATTCACCATATAAAACAATTTCTAAAAAGTCAGATGGGTTAATAAAATAAATCAAAACTAAAACTGTATATACCTGTTGGGATTGGGAAGTAAAGCATTTTAAGCTCCTGGTTTACTTGGTAAGAAGTTAAAAATATTAATTTTAGATTATTAATTTTAATATGTGTGTGAAAATGTCTAGGATAATAATTAAAAGAAGAAATAAATTAATGTATAAAATACATTATAATTGGGGATGGAGGATTAAAATGTGAATTAAAAACTAAACTCTATTAACCTCTTCCCTGAAAAAGCAAGAATGGAAAAAACAGAAAAAGTAGGGTAATCAGAAGAATAAAATGCAATGTTAAAAATTAAGTTGTAGTAAATGTAAATAAACTGAATTATGCAGTTAAAAGCTATACGTTATCAGACTGGGTCATGAGGAAAGGTAGGGTTTGAATAAAGGGGAAAGAGGTGAGAAAAATAAGTGCAAGGAAAGTGTGGAGGATGGAATAACTTTGACTTAGTCAAGAGGCAATAAGTGAACTGGCCAGAACTAGGCAGAGGTTTCATATTCAGAAGCAGGAGAAGTTAATTTTTCCAGGTTTAGAATTCATGTGGTAGAAAAGAGAGCTGCTGAGCAAAATAAAGAAATGATACAAGTAGTATATAAGCATGTAGCATAAATGAAGGAGACAGATTAGAATATGAGATTCCACCATTCACTTTGAGGAATGATTCGCTTTAAGGAAGATTCACTGTGGGCATAATGAATTTGAGAATCATTAAAATGATTATCTTTGTTGGACGATTTGGCCAGAAAGTATGAATGAGAATGAGGATAAGGGAATTTGGGATCAGAGACATAATGGTCATTCATTAACCTTTCCTAGAGAACAATTTCAATAACTCATATTTCACTGCTTGTTATACTTAAATTTATCAATGTTTAAATGAAATCATTTACTCTTTAAAGAGTTTTAAGAGTTCAATTGAGAACCATATTATTACAGATACACTCTAAGCTTCTCATCTGCTAAATATTTTTTTCTCTAGTAGCATGGAAATATGTTAAAATGCTAAGAGAGAAATTTAAGCTCAGTAACTTTGCACTGGTACAGATAAAGTATAAGTCTGAAATGGAGTTTTTAAAGTATATTTTGGAAACAAGAGAAAAGATGTCCTTCAAACATACATACAAGTCAAGGAAATAAAATGAGGATATATCATGACTATAATATAATTATTCTGCCTTATTTTTTTGCACCCTCCCAAATCTAAAAGTGGCATTGCTTTCAAGTTCTAACCAAAAGAGAAACAAAAAAAAAAAAAAAAATAGAATGAACTTAAGTACAACGTAGTCAAGAACCAAACACCAGAACTCTAACTTACAATCAACACACCCATCCCATAAATACAGGAGAAACTCTGGTGGCACAGTAGAATTACAGGGAGCAGACCAGTATTTGCTTTGGCAGATGTGGGGTCTGTGCAAATAGGAACACAGCTGTATGAGGAGTATTTTAGTGTTTCTAAAACTGCTGAATCAGACATAAAAGAATATCCAAAGTTGCAATGTATCAGCAAGTTTAGAGAACAGAGTGCCATTCTGAGTATTTTTTTTTAATTTTTGTAGATTAAGTGACCTACATTAAGCATTTTTGTCACCATGTCAGTCGTAACATAATACTTCCAGGTTCAATATTGAGGGCCACACCTTACATGACTATAGTTCTTGTTCCAAGTTAGATATGTTACTATTTGCCACAAATGTAGCACAGGCAAACTTCAGAAGAGCTGGTGATCTTTTAACCTAAGAGAGACTTAACTGAATGCATAATCAGTTACATATGTCTGAGAATTTCAATAAAAGTGAAATATCTCACGTTGAAATTCTGAAGAGCAATGCTGGAAAATTATTGCGAATAGAATTGGAGAACTTGGTCCACAGCTCTCCCTGTCAACCTTAATTCCACATAAACGTTATTTCTCCAATTTAATAATTTATGCTATTTTATGGAGAAGTTTAGGTCTTTAGCATTTCAAAATGGAAATAAAAAGAAGTACCTTTTCATTTACCAAGCAGGGCTTTGCCCAAAGACGTTTGCTGAGTGAATAATGACCAAATGGTCCCTTAGTGCTTTACTTGTCCCATTTTTGGAAATTTTTAGGACTTCTTTCTGGACTAATTAACCACAACCTATTACACCTTACCTTGTTTCTAAATTACATGTTCATGTGTGTCTGACTTCCCTACTGATTCAGTTTTAGACCTATTTGCGCTTCAGTAATTGTCGAATTGGCTTAAACTTACTTTCAAATTATCAAATCCATTTCATCTTTAAACCTGAATCTCAGCACCCTAGAATATTTCCCGACTTTATTTTTCCCTTTATATTTCTTGTCCCAATATTATTTTCTTTAATGAACATTTCACAAAGACTACAAATAGACTTCAAAAGACTTCATCCTGTGGGCTGACTCCTGATTGATTGATAGTGACCACCTGGAACATTTTACTAGGAAAAGCTTTAGGACAAATCTCTGCATTAAGCAGGAAATAATATTGTGCTGGGTTAATTATGTCTGCTAGGACTTGGAATGGTGGGGTGAAACTGATAGAATACTTGCCATTCATTTTCTTTTTTTATGGAAATCAGTTTCCTTTTTATTGAATTATGTTTGACATAAAACATATAAATTTAAGGTATGCATGTTGACTTGATAAATTTACAAATTTTAATATGATTACCTTTGTAGTGATAGTTAGCACCTCCATCACAACACATAATTGCCATTTCTTTTTATGGTGGGAATAACCAAGATCTAGTCTCTTACCAAGTTTGATGACTACAATACAATATTGTTGTCCATATGCTGTATATACTATGTACTGGAGTTCCAGGACTTATCTGATTACTAGTTGCAAATTTGAACCTTTAAACAATATCTCTCCTTTTCCCTCACACCCTGGACCATGGTAACCATCATGTTACTTTAGGTTTTTGTGAATTTAGCTCCTTTATACTCCATATATAAGTGATATCATGTAGTATTTGTCTTTCATTGCCTGACGTATCTCACTTTGCATAATGTCTTCAAGGTCTATCCATGTTGTCACAGATTGAAGAATTTCCTTCTATTTCATGTTTTCTTTTTAAAATTTATCTTGTTTTTATCTTGTACTTTAATTCCAGTATAGTTCACATATAGTGTTAGTTCCAGGTGTAAAATAATACCTATTCAACAATGCCATACATCACCCAGTGCTTATCATGACAAGTGCACTCCTTAATCCCCATCACCTATTTCACCCATCCTCCCACCCACCTCCCCTCTGATGACCATCAGTTTGTTTGTTCTCGATAGTTATGAGTCTGTTCTTGGCTTATCTCTCATTACATCTTTCTCTCTCTCTCTTTTTTCCTTTGCTCGTTTGTTTTGTTTCCCAAATTCCACATAGGAGTGAAATCATATGGTATTTGTCTTTCTCTGACTTACTTATTCACTTAGCATTATTCTCTCTAGCTCCATCCATGCCATTGCACATGCAAGATTTCATTCTTTTTTTTTGGCTGAATAATATTCCATATATATATATATATATATATATATATATGTATATACATATATATATATACACACACACACATATATATGTGTATATATATATATATGTATATATATATATATATATATATACACACACATACATACCACATCTTCCAATATATATTCCAATATATATGGAATATATGTATATATATACCACAATCTTTATTCATTCATCTGTTGACAGACACTTGGGCTGATAGACCATAATTTGGCTATTATAGACAATGCTTCTATAAACACAGAGGTGCCCGTATCCCTTTGAATTAGTGTTCTTGTATTTTTTGGGTAAATACCCAGAAGGGCAATTCCTGGATTATAGGGTAGTTTTATTTTTAACTTTTTGAGGAAACTCACAGGAAGGTTGAGATCCCTGCCTTGAACAAATAGCTTTTTCTATTTCCTATTTCTATTTTCTATTTTGTTAGCCAAAAGAGAAGAATGCTATTTTTAAGTCAAAATATCTGAATTAATAAAAGAACAACTCTTTTGTGTTTAGTTTATACCAGTCAGCACCATGCTTTCCATGGATCATCTCCTTTAGCACAAACAATTCTGGAAGGAAAACCTACTTCCATATTTACCATCATCATCTCTAATTTAGAAATGATGAAATTGAGTTTGGGGATGTTAAGTAATGTGCTCAGAGCCTCAGCACAGTGAATAACAGAGAAAAGTTATGAAACCCAGGAAATCTAATCCCAAATCCTATATTCTTAATTACTATGAGGGCTATGTCTCTAAATGAGAAAATAGGCCATCTCTAAGTCTTACTAAAATTATTGAACTGAATATTAATGTTTAGAAACAGCACAGTATTTGGCCTTGGGTTAGATTCCTATGTCCATGTTGTACTTATGACCTAACCCCATCTCTATGAGCCATTCTTGCCTGTGTGTAAAATGGATATAATGTTCCCTAAATGGTGAAGTAATTATAAAGATTAGTAAAATAATTGCATTATAAGATATTTGACCAATAGTAGATGTCAATAATTATTGGCTGTCTACACTCCTATTTTAATTTCCTATAATTCCTGTAAGTGATCAGATCATAAGGGTTTTTTTAAAAAAAGGATATGTAATTTACTAGAGAAGCAAAAGTAATGAACATTCTTAACTATGAATTTGTGTAACACGCCAGAATCAAGATATCACATAAAGAAAAACTGGTGGAGTTTTTAAGTAATTACAGGACCAAACTCATACTACCCTGTCAAAATCCTTATTTCCTAAAATGATCTGTTTCAAGTAGAAGAGCAATTACTCCCCTCCCCTGCTACAAACTACTCTTAGCCTCTCCTAAGTCTACAAAAAAACTTTAAAAATGATTATTAGGTGTGTATGTCACACCATGGCCTAGGAGTGGAAGAACTGAGTATGTAGTGGGAGAAGATAAGAGGAGATATGTGGAGATAATGGGCCCCTGACATCACTGATTAGGAATAGAGAAAGAGATGATTCAAGTGAGTTCAGGCTCATTGATGGGCTCCATAAGATGGACAAGTGGTTAGAAATATGTCAAAGTCAGGTTGTATGACTATAACCACACAAAAGATGGCAAGAGCAAGAATATCCTACCTCAACCCAAATGCTGAAAGGAGCCTCAGGGGAGTAAATTCAACAAAGGAGGACAAGTACAGCACTCAGAATCTTAAGGACATACAACACTCAGCTTGCACGGAGAACACAAGTGGATTCACAGTGGGTGTATATGCCCTCCAGGACAGCTACATTCAGAGGCAGAAATAGTAGTTGTCTGTACATTGTGATTTGAGGGGAAATAAGAAGTTTCTTCTCCAAAAATATATCTTGTGATGAATAAAAGTCCTTTGAGCTAAGGAGTAGTTCCCTGTTAACTGAAGTGTTAGAGCCAAGCCTGAATACCATTGAAAAGGAAGGAAAATCCACTAATCTTTGTCATTTACAACACACCTGAAACAGTATTTGCCCAGCATACTCACCGTGACAGCAATTTTGTGGAAGTTGTTAGAGATTAATAAAATGTGGGAGTTGGAGAGGGGAAGAGCTGCCACAGGGGACCACATAGCTTTGAAAGGTGACATTAGATGGCTTTGATAAGAATGTCACCTACTTGTAAAGTTTGTAGAATTATTTTCAACTATATTGTGAGTAGCAATTCACTAAGCATGTCTAGGTAATATGAAACTTGGAAGCCTAAATTAAGATTCCTTGATTGGAAATATTCAAGATAATTTTTATACATAGTTTAATTTATACTTTTAAAAGTAGCAAAGGTGATTTTGTAAACATAACATTGGATTTGTGCAATTAAGGACTGAAAAATTGGCCATGTGTGCTCCCACAAGATTGGAGTATATTTAAAAGAAACTAGCCACACCATTGCAGATCAAACAAAAACTTAAGTTTTCTTCTGTAGTAGATGTTAACATGGAATCAAACAAGGGTACATGTATGACTTTTCAAACTTAAACAAGAGAATGCAGGGGTGCCTGGGTTGCTCAGTTGGTTAAGTGCCCGACTTTGGCTCCAGTCAGGAACTCACAGTCTGTGAGTTTGAGCCCCGCGTTGGGCTCTGTGCTGAAAGCCCGGAGCCTGAAGCCTGCTCCAGATTCTGTGTCTCCCTCTCTCTCTGCCCCTCCCCTGCTCACGTTCTGTCTTTCTCTGTCTCTCAAAAATAAATAAACATTAAAAATTAAAAAAAAAAGAATGTAGACTAGAGTTGTGAAGTTATATTTTGAAAAATTGGCTATATTTTCTAATTGGTTTCTGCAACCCCTATTGTTAACTTTAAGTATACAAAGTATTTTTGCATCATTGAAACACATTTTCAAAATTAGGCCAATAGTAACTCAGGGAAAAAAAATTAATAAGCATTTCAGCTTCCATTCTGTTGAACTTAAACCACAAAGAGCTTGCTCTGTGCTATGGGCTGAATGTCTGTATTCCCCCAAAATTCATATGTTAAAATCCTAATCCCTATTTATTTATTTATTTACCCTGAGCAATTTTATTTTATTTTCTTTTTTTATGCTACTACTGGGTATTTTATTATTATTAGTCCCATTACAATACCCTTTGCATTGATGCAACTATTTTCCCTCTCATAAATACATTGTGACATAAATCTAGGTCAGTTTCATTCTAGTGCCATAAATCAACAATGTATTTTAAAATATTAAGTAAAATGCATGACAAACTGAGACATAATAGAATTATCCCTATGTAAACACAAATTGATTATCAACAAACTTACAAAAGTTTAAGTAAATCCAATAATAAGCAACTTGTTGACTGTCAAATGATTTTTGTAATTACAAAACATTTGATTTCTCAAAAAATCATTTCATAATAACATTTTAATCTAATGATCAATCTGTTTTTAATTTTAAAATAATAAAGCCTCCCCACATATCAAAAATAATTTTAATATATTAACTTCATATTCATTTGACATGTAATTACTTTGATTAATACATTAAAACTAAAATAAATGTAGCACCTACACTAATTCAACTTATTTAGTTATTTTATTTTTTTAATTTACACCCAAATTAGTTAGCATATAGTGCAACAATGATTTCAGGAGTAGATTCCTTAATGCCCCTTACCCATTTAGCCCATCCCCTCTCCCCACCTCCTCCAGTAACCCTCTGTCTGTTCTCCATATTTATGAGTCTCTTATGCTTGTCCCCCTCCCTGTTTTTTATATTATTTTTGCTTCCTTTCCTTTATTTTCATGTTTTGTATCTTAAAGTCCTCATATGAGTGAAGTCATATGATACTTGTCTTTCTCTGACTGACTCATTTCACTTAGCATAATGCCCTCCAGTTCCATCCAAGTAGTTGCAAATGGCAAGATTTCATCCTTTTTGATTGCCGAGTAATACTCCATTGTATATATATATATACCACATCTTCTTTATCCATTCATCCAACGATGGACATTTGGGCTCTTTCCATACTTTGGCTATTGTTGATAGTGCTGCTATAAACATGGGGGTGCATGTGTCCCTTCAAAACAGCACACCTGTATCCCTTGGATAAATACCTAGTAGTGCAATTGCTGGGTCGTAGGGTAGTTCTATTTTTAGTTTTTTGAGGAACCTCCATACTGTTTTCCAGAGTGGCTGCACCAGCTTGCATTCCCATCTTAATCCCTTTTTAAAAGGTATCACTAGGTGGAGCTTTGGGGAGGTGTTTAAATCATGAGGGTAGAACTCTCATGAATGGAACCTCCTTAGTAAAGAACCTCCAGGGGTGCCTGGGTGGCTCAGTCAGTCAAACACAGATTCTTGCTTTCTCTCAGGCCATGATTTCATGGTCCTGGGATCGAGCCCTGTATCAGGCTCAGCATGGAGCCTGCCTGGGATTTTTTCTCTTTCCCTCTCTCTCTGCCCCTCCCCCGCTCATGTTGTCTGTCTGTCTGTCTGTCTGTCTGTCTCTTTTTCAAAATAAATAAATAAACTTAAAAAAAAAGAGACAGAGAGAGCCTCTAGAGAGATCCTTAGTCCCTTCCATCATGTGAGGATACAATGAGAAGTCTGCAATGCAGAGGAGGGCTTTCCCCAGAACCTGACCATGCTAGCTCCCTGACCTTGGACTTCCATCTTCCAAGGCTGTGAGAAATAAAGGTCTGTTGTTTATAACCACCAAATTTGTGGTATTCTGTAATAGTAGCCCAAACAGACTGAGACATGCAGTTATTTTACAGTTTCACTGAATCTGCTTTACTGACCTTCATCAGTCATACAACTTCTTTTTTCAAGTTTCCAGTAGGTGCCAGTTTCTGGTCTAAGTGCTAAGATTAAAAAGATCAATAAGCTGCCCACAGGAAGTGCACATTCTAGCGGCTTAGAAAAGCTGATAAATAAGTATAATAGAAGGAAATAAGTGCCCTGGGTCACTGCTTTTTCTGGCCAAATTTCTTGAACAAGTTCTCTACATTAGCTGTCTTCACTTTCACTTCCTCATTCTTTGCTCTACTCTGTGCAGCAGGACCACCTTCCCACTGAAGAGGGTCCCCCTGTGATCACTAAGTCCCATGCAGAAGTCCACATGGTTACCTTATCAAACCCTGGGAGCATTCAACACTGTTGCTACTCCATATGTTTACAATTTTTCCTGTTTCTGTTTTTACTCCTGCTTCTCTGATCACTCTCTCCTTTTAATGTCATTTTCCCTCTCTCAATCTTTACTTGCTGCAGTTATTAAAAACTTAACTATCATCTTCTTTTCTTTACTCTCCTCTCTCTCCAAAATCTTAATTGGAATGTGTATGCTAGAGAGTCTCAATATACTTTTCTCTTACTTTTGAGCTACACACTCATTTATACAACAGTTCTCTTAATTCTCCTCTTGGTTGTTTTAAAGGAGTGTCAAACTCAGCTTATCTGAAACCAAATCCATTAGTGTTCTCCTCCAATCCACCCTTCTTTTCCTACTTATTTTCAATCCCAGTTCAAAAGCCACTTCCTCAGGAAATTCCATGCAGCAGAGACCAAGGGCATTTGGTTCACCATGTATGTACAATGCTTTGCATAATATCTGTAACATAATAAGGGATTAATGCATACTTGATTTGAATGAATGGACAATCTATGGGAGTACAGAGGAACCGGTCATTAATTTTATCTGGAAGTCAGTTTGATGGAACAGTTTACTCTTGAAGAATGAACAGGATTTTGTCAAAATATAAAGGACGCAGAAGAGGCAACAGAAGTAAAACAATGGAAGTATTAAATGTTTCAGGAGAATGAACTGAGGACTATAGAGCAAAGGGCATGGGAAGCAGGGACTAGAAATTAGGAGGTGGGGTGGGGGCAGTCAGTCATAAGGGAGGAGAGGGAAGATTAGAAAAAGTGATGAAAAAAGTAGATTGTGACCAGAGTATGAAGAGTCTGAACTTCATCCCACAGTCAATGAGGACCCACTGGGGATTTCCAAGCTGAGGAGGAGAGACGATCTGTGTTTAAGAAAGCATACTGTATTGGTTATTAAGCTATTGATACTCATCTCCAATCCATACATCTATACTTTGTTCTAGAATGCTAATGCTGAGACTGCAAATCACTGTCGTGCCAGCTGTTTCTGTTAGAATCTGCCAGTAGGGGACTGGAAAGGGACACTAGAAGATTCGTAAAAGGGAAAGTGGACTCTCTCCTTCCTGTTTGCTTCGTATTTCTGTCAGAGTCGCCCTGCCATGGTACTTGGGCTTCTTGTGGCCTTCCCAAAGCCAGTCTTTTCAGGCCCCCATGGAGGTACCAGTAACTTCCAGGCACTGCCCATTCCCCCAAGTCTGAGTTTCCATCCATAAAGCCATTCCTCTAATTTTCTAGTTTCTGAATAATACTCCAGCGTCATGTCTCTTTCCGTCTTCTAATAACTTATTGTTCAATATGTCTCCAATTGTCCACATGTGGCTTCTGTTGTTCTTACTGGACCCTGATTGACATAAACACTTCCCTATTGGTTGCAAAATACAGTGATAAGAACCAAAGTTAGAAGACCAATTAAAAAACAATTTTAATATTCTAGATAAGAGATAAAGCAAATCAAAAAAGCTGGGAGAAGTGAAGATGATGATGAAAATAATAGTCAACATTTATGGAGCACTTACAATACACCAAGCACTGTGTATATACACAATCCCTATGATACAAGATACTATACTTATTTCCATTTTATAGACAAGAAAACTGTGAGGTTTTAAGTAACAGGCACCGGGGCACACAGATAGTAATGGTGGAGACAGGATTTAAACCCCAGTCTTCTGGTTCCAAAGTCTTTCCTTTTAACAACTAAAAAGGGATTGAATTCTTGAATTCAAGGAATCATAGAGAGGGAGAAGTGAAAAAAATTAAATTCAAAGACATACTTTGGTGACTGGGTGGATGATAAAACTATTAATGATAATGGAAATTTTTTAAAAATATCAAGTTTGGGTACCTGGTATGAATAATTAATTCAGTTTTGAATATTTTGAATTAAAGGAGCCTGTGGGACATGTGAGGAGTGATGTCAGTTGAAAGCTGAATTTGAGTCAGATCATTTAAATGGTTGACATAAAGATACAAATTTCAGAGCTCTCAGAACAGAGTTCTTAGAACAAAGATAAAGTCATGAAAGCAGATGGTAATGCCTGCTCTGAAAGGAAGACTACAGAAAGAGAGTGAGCAGAGTTTTCGAGCTGTTAAGTATAAATCCTATGGCTCTTTTTTCTACATAAAGCATAGCAAACAGTCTTCAGAAGAAATATATATTAAGCAGTGAAATGGAGACACAGAGAATGAAAGGAAATATATGTGCTATGACACAGAAGAAAAGTATGAAACTATTCAAGAGGTTTTTTTTTTCTTTGAAAGGAAACATGAAGCAGAGGGAAAAGGGAGATAAAGACAGTTCAGAACAAAATGCTTTAGTTCCTACACTAAAATGCAGGATCCCCTAGATTGATCTTAAGCCTTAGAATGATTTGGCGGCAGAAACTAGGATGACATCAGCAAACCAATCCTCAGCCGAGTAGAATGAGTCACATTTTTGTCTGTTTCCACTTGATTAAAATATTTTACATTTGTTGAGCTTGAAAAAAAAAGGACAGAGGAAGCCATTGAAAGTGGAAAACTGAAAGTCCAAATATGGTTTGTTTCTGACTCACCAAAATTGCAGCATCATAGGAACTAACTTTGACTTAAACGGACTTTAACAAAAACAAAACAAGCCAAAAAAAAAAAAAAAAAAAAAAAAAAAAAAAAAAAACCCTCTATTCAAGAAATAATTCCCCAAATCACATAAAAGTGTTATATGGCTTTCTTTAACTTTTAACTTAATACCAAACAGAGAAAACCTTAAAAAGTATAATCTTCTGTAATTTTTTTAAATATAGATATCAACTGTAGAAAAAAGGGGTAATATTTAAATATCATCTGGTCTTTATAACTTATCTTGGTCAGTTCAGTATAAACACCTAGTTTGGAGGATTCAAATATACCTAAACATTTGCTTCTGTGGAACAGAGCAGGCAGGAAAAGCAGAGTAAAGAAGTGGGAACAGATTTGCTTCTCTACAGGGATTCATGCCAAATAATCTGCAAACAATCCATTTCCTGGCAAATGTCTGCTAACTGGTTTGCTCATGATTTTTTTTTTTTTTACTGTAGTTGCTAATACTGACCTTCAGATCCTTTAACAACAAGAAAGATTTAGAATTAGTCAGAATTCACTTGGAAAGGAAATCATTGCTGCTGACTTCAGGCAGTTATTTTTCTATTGTAAGGCCCAAATTTTGTAAGTGAAAGAAGTCTTTAAATTATAAGGCACTGAATAAACCTTAGTTATTATTTATTTAATACACCAGAGCATGTAGAGATCATCTATGAATGGGAACAACACTTTGGTATCATTTCATATTAAGACAATAGGCTGTTTTCCAAGACTTCATTGTTCTTTGCCCTGTAGTGACATTAGTTAAATATTTTTCATCAGTAAAACTTATTAAATTCTTCGACAACCAGTAGGCAGGTCTCTCTAAATATAACCAAAAACCACAAAGAAAAAATACTGAGAAATTGATTCAGCTAAAGTTCAAAACTATATTATTTCAAAATAAATTTAGATGACAAGTGCCACACCATTACAAATTATTATTACTGTTGTTGTTGTTGTTACCATAACTTGTGATAGACAAAGAATTAAGATTGATATTTTAAGAAGAGTTCTTACATATCATTAAGAAAAAGGCAGACTCCAGTAAAAAAAAAAAGGGGGGGGGGCAAAACTATGAATAGGCAAATTACAAAAAAAAGGCCAATAATAAATAAATACATATGAAAATAATTATCAGGCTTACTAAAAATCAAGTAATGAAAAGTTAAAAACAGTAAGCTACCATTCTCATGTCATACTGACAAAGATTAAAAATTAAAATACCCAGGGGGATTCTGGGAAAATGACAAAAGTAGAAATAGTACAGTTTTTAGGCCTTCCAGGAAACCTGACCAAAAATGGAAGGAAGAGTAAAACTAAAACCCATTGACTACATTTACAACAAAATTAGATGGCCAATATCCAAATGTATGGGGACAAACCACCAACAGCCTCAAACCTGCATGGAATAGAAAGTGGTGCACAAGAAAGCCAAGGGAAGCCAAGAGGCATCTGATTACTTGAGAAACAAGATAATCCTCAAATAGTTGCCAGCAAATATTCACTGAAAAATCCAGTACCCTGATTTGAGATCAATTGCTTGGAGGGGGAGGTGGCACAGTGAGAGTGATCCACCCAGGTGGATAGGATTATTTTGTTACTGACATTGTTTAGAATTGCCAGTGGAGGCTGATAACATAAAGCAGATCATCACTCAGTAGTTTAGTTTTTAAAAATTCTCTATAGACAATGTGACCCCTTTGAGTCAAGCCACTAATCTCTACTGGCTGTCGTTAGATTCATTCATCAGTTCACTAACTCACTTATTCATGCAGTATTCTTTTCTCTAGGTTATAGAAGATGAGAATTCAAAGATACAAAAACTATCTGCTGCCTTCAGATTTCAACGTCTAGATGTAAACAAACAAAAAATATTATATTGTTACTAGTGCTAGAGATTGTATATTCACTAGGATGTATTAATAAGATTAAATAAGTCATATTACAGAGTAGCTAGTAGGATTCTAAAGAAAAAATAGCATAATAAAATGGTCAAGATCACAAACTGGGGTCAAGCAACTCTAAATTCTATTCTGGATATTTGTATTCACTAGCTGTGTGAAATTGGGCTTCTGGGCTTTCTCAGTCTCCATTCCTTCAAACAGAGAAAATAGAAATACCACCTCAGAATGTTATTAAGGAATAAATAAGCTCAGTAATACTCTGAGCCCTTAGCATTGTTTCTGACGTATTATGTATATTCAAAAAATGTACATATTTTTATTATTGAATAGATCTAATAAAATCTAAATTTGTTGGAGAAAAAGGTATGGACCAAGCCATGAATATTTAATTGATCAGTGAGGACCAACATGAAGAAATTGCAAAAGTTTACTTTGAAAGAACACTAAAAAGAAAGGGGAGGGGGGGAGGCAAGAGTAAATTTCCATGTGACAATATTGTAATGGGCCTGCCTCCTTTAATAAAAAAAAATAATAATAATTCTTTTTTTTTTAAACTATAAAGCTTCTTCTTTTTTTAAATGTTTATGTACTTATTTTGAGAGAGAGAGAGAGCACGTGCACATGAGTGGGGGAGGGATAGAGAGAGAAGGAGAGAGAATCCCAACCAGGCTCCATGCCATCAGCCCCTGCAGAGGGGCTCAATCCCAAGTTTCGTGGGATCATGATCTGAGCCAAAATCAGACATTTAACCAACTGAGCCACCCAGGTGCCCTGAATTTAATAAAATAATTATTAAAAAAATTAACACTGGTTCATTATTTAAGAATGAAGATTCATTAGTTACAAATAATATTGAATAGCTCCCTACAGTCTTTGCATTTATTTACTTCCTGAAAAAAGACGGGCATCAGCATCTTATTGTCATAGAAAAACATCAACTGTGGAGGTCAGAAATTCCTTAAAGAGGATCAGGTCTGTAATCAGTGTAAACAAGTTGAGTATATTTACTCTTCTGAATTCTTGCATGTGCCCTAACAATAGTGCACATAATCATATCTTTACAAAATCTGAAAAACATAAGATATTATAACTGTAATCAATTAAGGTCACTTTCCATGCTGACTTCTTTGTCACACTTTCCCTTATGATCCAGTAGTGTTGGAGCAGCCATAGGCATACTGAGAATTCAACAAAGGAGTTGAGTTGGGGATATATTTATTGTTGATTTAGTGGGATATATTTATTTTTTCACAGTCCCTTCCACATATAGTTAAGATATTGCTAGCAGACCCAGTATAGGAATGACTTCCAGAAATACTCCTGCCCATTGTGCTCACAGGCCCAGCAACTAACACAAAGGCTCAGGGCTAGAATGTATATGTTAACATGAACATGTCCTATGGTGCCTTGCAATGAAATAGTGGAGAAAATATAAGCTTTGAAATGCATGAAAGCAGAAACTAGTCTAGAAAATTCTTCCAATCATCAGCTGTGTTCAAGTGAGTTGAACTATTAGTTTAGTATATTTTTCACAATTATTAGTTATACCAAAATTCACATATAACAAGAAGGAAGTATCCTAGTAGAAGCCAAAAACATTAACTTAAAAAGATTGGTTAAAGCTCAGTCAGAAAACTTCTATATACATGGCATTTGTCTGGTTTTTAAATTCATATTTACTATTATTTCTTGTCTCATTTTAAGCAAATATTAATTTGCATACCAAATTTGTATTTGTAATTTCATACTCTTTTTCTTATAGAAGACTTCTCTCAAATTGAGTAAGAATCTGGAGGCACCTCTGCGTAAGGGCAAAAATGAACTGGATGAATAAAAGCATCATATTCATGATGACTTAGGTAGGAAGGCAGAGATTACACTGTAAAACATTAGGATATAACATATAAAACAGAATTATAGATACCAGAGTTGTTCATATCATGTTAGAGCTATAAGTGAACCAGCAAAAGTATAGTTTATATTTTTTAGGATAAGGTAATTGGTTGGTTACACAAGACTTGGCTTGGAATCCAGGTTGAACTGCAATGCAAGCCTCACAGCACCTTGGCCAAGCAATCAGGGATGCTGTGGAGCCAGGGTCAGCTTTACAAGCTGTGTAGGTGCAATAGAAGTGCCCTGTGCTTGTTCATTACTCCACTGTCATCTCCTTGAACTTTTTAGTAAGTTTTGAATAAAGTGGTCCACATTTTCATTTTGCATTGAGTCCTGAAAATTATGCAGCCAGTTGTCTGTAGAATACCCCATCACAACAGTCCATGTGGGGCTGAAATAGACTTTTAATGTCTGCCTGGCTGTCGTGAGTTGTGGCCTTCTATAAGAAGGACATGACATCAGGTAAGGAGACACTCTGCAATGGAGGCCCACCCTGAAGGAGTTGATAGCTGGGCAATAGTCTCCTGGAGGGGGACATAGGTAGCCTATTTTCATGTCCATTATTGGCCCAAAGCCCATTTACTCGATGTTGTATTCAGATCTTACTTCAAGCACTCTAAAGATAACTTAAGTTGCCCAATTTTCTCCTTCCTCATTCTGAGTCTAAGCCATTTTTCAAACTCTTAATGACTTAGAAAATTTTTCGCTGAAATTTATTTCTTAGTGAGAAGAAAATTCTTTAGTGAGAGAACTCATTATTTTAAATGCATTTTAAATTTACAACTTTAACATAAATTCAGTGCACTAAAAAAAAAAAGACAAGTACTAATTTTCTACTGGGGTTTAATATGCCAGCTGGTCCCACTTTAACCAATAGAGACAATTTTAAGTGTCTGTCTTTTTAAATAAAACTTCACTTAGGGACACTTGGGTGGCTCAGTCAGTGAAGCATCTGACTTCGGTTCAGGTCATGATCTCTGGGTTCATGAGTTCAAGCCTTGTGTCGGGCTCTGTGCTGACAGCTCAGAGCCTGGAGCCTGCTTTGGACTCTGTGTCTCCTCTCCTGGCCCCTCCCCTGTTGGTGCTCTGTCTATCTCAAAAATAAATAAGCATTAAAAAAAAATTTTTTTAACTTCACTTACCTATACTTTCCAAGTAGACTATCCAGATAAGGCCATATTTTAGGAAAATTTTAAATTCAGGGGATTCTTGAAACACATCAGTAATCCCAGTTATAAATTAGAAAATAAAACACAGGTATCTACACTATATAAAGTAAAAGACCCAATGTAAATAATATTTAGCATCCCAATGTTAATTCTGATGCTCTGTGGTATGTAAGCAAGATCATAAGCATGGAGGTCATCACCAACCTTTCCCACCCCTCTTACCCCACTCTTTTTACCCCATAGCAATATTTTTTTAACTTACAGTTCATATTTGCTATTTTCATTGCCTATCTCCTCCCTCTACAAAAAGCTCTATGAGATCAGGGCTTTTTGCCAATTTTGTCCTCCATTGTATCTCCAGTACAAAGAAGAGTGGCTGACCAACAATCAGTACTCTAAAATAAATTGTTGAAAGAATGAATAAGTGAGTACATAGTAATTTATAAAAACCTTCCTAAAATTGTAATTAAAAATATAAAGTCCATAAATCCACATTTACACAATTAACAAAGGCAAAGTGCTATTACATTATAGCTCAGCAGAAACCAAATGGAGATGATAAAGTAATACTCAAACTCTTAAACACTCCAAATTATAAAAAGTTACAGCATAAACCAGTTTGAAGTTCTCTAAAAGTTACCTTAAATAGCTGAGAGACGTTATTCTGATTCTTTTTTTAAAATAGAGAAAAATTTAGAGAATAGTATCTGGTACTAGTAATTAAGCTTGGTTTATATTTTGCCAATCAGGGTATAATTAAGATTTTACCATTCACAGAGACATGGAAAACTTAAATCCTCAGGGTAGGAAGTGACAGCAAGGAAAGAAATGTTAAAAAGGAAATAATATGCTAAGATTAACACTGAAAGCACATGTTTGGTATAAAGCCAAATCCAAACATTATAACTTTTTTTTTTAATGTTTATTTATTTATTTTGAGACAGAGAGTATGTGAGTGCATGTGAGCAGGGCAGGGGCAGAGACAGAGGGAGAGCAAGGCTCCCTGCCAGCAGCACAAAGTCTGGCTGGCATGGGGCTTAATCCCACAAACTGTAATCATGACCTGAGCTGAAATCAAGATTCAGACGTTCAACCAACAGAGCCACTGAGGCACCCCTAAACTTCTTTATGAAAAGATACTGTTTTTGACAGTATTAGTATTATACTGTTATATATATATATATATATATATATATAGTTATATAATTACATATAGAAGTATATATAGAAGTATTATAACTTCTTTATGAAAAGATACTGTTTTTAAAAATCCTAATTACTTAACATATAGTGTAGTATTGGTTTCAGGAGTAGAATTTAGTGATTTATCACTCACATGTAAAACCTGGTATTCATCCCAACATGTGCCCTCCTTAACGCCCATCACCCATTTAGCCCATCCCCCCATCCACCTCCCTTCCATAACCCTCAGTTTGTTCTCTGTATTTAAGAGTTTCTTATAGCGGCTGCCTCCCTCTTTGTTTTTATCTTATTTTTTCCTTACCTCTTCTATGTTCATCTGTTTTGTTTCTTAAATACCACATATAAGTGAAATTATATGATGTATTTATCACTTATATTTATTTACTACTTATTATTTGTCTTTCTCTAATTTCACTTAGCATAATATACCCTAGTTCATTCAAATAGTTGCAAATGGCAAGGTTTCATTCTTTTTGATTGGCAGGTAATATTCCATTGTATATACATATATGTACCGCATCTTCCTTATCCATTCAACAATAGCCAAATTATGGAAAGAGCCCGATGTCCATCAACTGATGAATGGGTACAAAAAGATAATTATTTAAGAAATGTAAACAGATAAGCTTACATATAGGTTACTAAAAAAAAAGAACGTGCATGGAATTTAGACACGAGCTCCTCTTAACTCTTGTAGACCAGGTTTCCCATTTAATAGATTAAAAAAAATTCATTCACTTTTGTCTTTCTCTTCTCTCCTCATCTGCTCCTCTATGGCAACAAGAGTGAAGAACAGTTCATGGCAATGTTATAAAAGTTGAACCAAAATGTGACAAATTAATGACGCTAGACAAAAAAGTGCGTCCTGGAGAAGACCTCAGCAGCCTAGCTCCATGTACACCATGTGTCTACCATAACCTTACTGTCTACAGAATGGAATTGTCTATAATGCAGGTCTATTCAAGATCAAATTGAAAAGCATTTAGCTTCTGATAAATGAATGTGTTCATGAGACAGTTACACCACACAGAGTCCATTCTAAGTTATATCTCTGAAGACTTAAAAAAAATTCTAGGGCATGACTAAAATTAAACAATTAAAATAATGCTTAACTATTTCAATTGATCCAGGTAAATTGGTATCATTTTGTTGTCACTTAAATTTCCTCCTATTCTCAAATAGATTTTAGCTAGTAGAGTAAATTCAGCTGAGTGTGCTTTGGAGTTTAAGCCATATGTCTTCATATGTTAGTGTACATCAAAATTACCTGAGATGACTGATAAAAATGGAAATTCTTAGGCCCCTTTCCCAAAGACTAGTCCCAAGGACTAGGGCTTTGGTCCACATATTAAGAAACATTGGAACAGATACCTGTAAATTTCAAGCTTTTGCTAGAGTTTTGTGGGAGTTTCTAACACTATTATGTGAAACAGACAAGGAACACTTGGATAAAAATATTATCGAGTATTATTTTTCATAATATATTCTCTAATACATCTAGGTCAATACAAAATATTTTATATCTCCTACCAGTTGTATCCTCCTCTCCAGGAAAAGTGCCAGTTCAAGTTTGTTCTCCTACAAAATCAAAAGAAACATCTGTGTACTGGTAAATGCCAGAACAGAAATGACTGGGTAATTTCCTTCTTGGGCTACCAAACAGACCGATCCTGGGCACTTGAAAAAGCACTTAAGGGCTTGACTCTGGGCCATTAGACTTTGGCCAAGGCAAACCTGTCTGCTTTCCTCCACAGAAGGGGCAGTTGTGTTTGCAGTTTAGGAAAGGAAATCACTGATGCCCAGTAGAAAGCCTCCCAGAATTAAGTGGTACGGCTCTGCCGCAGGCTGAATGCAGAACATCACTGAACATATGAAAAACAGATCTCAGGGCAAGAGTCAGTCACACTGGTCCTGAGAGCGACTTCACATGAGGTTGCTCTAGTCTCCTGTGCTGAGAAATTCTCATTCACTCAACACAAGTGTTCCCAGGTTGTATGTCACAATAACCCATGGATAACACTCAAGAACTATAAATAAATTAATTCTACAGTTCCATCAAAAAGGACAAATATCTGGGTTTTATCTAAGTGAAACCAGCTAAAAATGTACTCCTGTATGAATTAGTTTTATACTAAAATATCTTACTAGCTTATGTTCATTAGGAAATAAAGTTCCCCAAATGACTTAGTACATAAGAAACCTCGGCCAAAACAACTTCCAAATGAAGCCGTGTCAGAAAAGGCACCTCTCTCATCCAAATTTAAAGTTTTTTTCCTTATCCAGACTATTTCACACACAAGATTTAGTGCAAAAAACTATATGTTTGAACAGTATTATATGCATATAACCAGGCTGGCCTACATTTGCATAATCCATAGTCCTGTTTTTCAAAATTCAAATTTGGGTCTTCAATCATTGGGTTTCTGGGAATAGTAGACCAATCTAGGCAGTCAGAAGGTCAAAAATAAGCCAGGAAATCTAAGAAAAGCTAATCAGGTTGTAATGATATGTACATGTTCCCCTAAAGACATGTATTGGAATATTCACAGCAAAATGATTATTTATAGCCAAAAATCAGTAACCACCCAAATGTGTACCAACAACAAAATGGATAAATTTGTGGTTATAATCACACAGCAATGAGAATGAATGATCTATAATTATGGAAAATTATGCAAAAATAAGCATAATGCTGAGCAAAAAACCAATATTATGTTGTTGGTACATACTGTATATTTCTATTTATATAACACTCAGAAAAAATTAATCTATGGTATATCAGAACAATGGTTAATTTGAGGGAAGAGTAAAGGTACTGATTGGGTGTTGGCAAAGGGGGGATTTCTGGGTTGTTCACAAGACTCTTTAATTATTTAATTACTACTACATGCGTTTTTTGAGAAAATACATGTACACTTTTATGCATATAATACTCCCATAAAAAGTTTATTAAAAATCCTATGAGATTGGGATACTTCTGAGGAAAATTACATAAAAGTGAATTATGAGTGAGAGTCAAGAGCAAGGAAAGGTGGTACCAAGGAGTGCTAAGAGAGAAAAGGAAGAAGGTGGAAGAACTATCTCATAAAGTAACTGCCAGTCTCCTGAAGGGGGAAGATATGGGGATTGAGAATAAAATGTAAACCAAAATGCTTACAGAACATCAAAGATCAAACCAAAAACCAGTTTTTCCCTTAATGAGAAAATACAAAAATCAAATATATTCAAGAAAAATAAATGGCACTGGGTTCTCCAACTCACAGTTAAAAATATAGAGTTCCCTAGCTCATACAATGTAATCTCCCCAGAAATCAGTTGTCCTCTTAATTTAGATGAGATAGATAAAATATACAATGGGAGATAGATAAAATATAACAGAAGGATCATTTTTATAAAACTAAGAAATATAAGCTTGAAGCATGAGCTACTTTAAGCATAATGTGAACTTGATAAATCAAAACCATCGATGCACCCAAAAACCATATCTGGAAGTGAGACAATTTTAGAGATGTGGGAAAATATTTACAAATTATTTGAAAAGCAGAGTTAATATACTCAATTTGCTAGGAATTTTTACAAACCATAAAACAAATGTTAACAGAAAAGCAAAGGACACAGACATATCACAAAAGAATACAAGTAAATGAAAAGTCAGTCAATCTCAGTGTGTATCAAAACAATTACAGCATTTTGAAATCACACAACTGACAAATATTCTTATAAATATTAACGACCAGGGTTGGTATAATAAAGAAATATGATGGAGATATTTATGCTAAAGCCTCTTGGAGGACAATTAAGCTGAATCAAAACACTTGACTGTACCTACTCAAGTCTGATCCCCAGCTATCTTCACAGAAAATCGGGAAGAGGTAGTTGTGTGGGAACAGGAACAACAGGACTCCAGGATCCAAGTTAGGAAGCTTGCTGGGCTGCTCTAGGGTATAGCAGATAAAGGAACAGGTGGCTGGATTTCCAGGACCTTTGCTATGACAGGAGCTGTTTCACAAGGAGGAGGCTAGAAATGAAGAAAAATATTCATGACAATCTGACCCAACAGGACCAGCTGCAAAATAACAATGGGCAGAAAACATGAATAGACACTTCTCTAAAGAAGACATCCGAATGGCCAACAGGCACATGAAAAGATGTTCAACGTCGTTCCTTATCAGGGAAATACAAATCAAAACCACACTCAGATATCACCTCATGCCAGTCAGAGTGGCCAAAATGAACAAATCAGGAGACTATAGATGCTGGAGAGGATGTGGAGAAACAGGAACCCTCTTGCACTGTTGGTGGGAATGCAAATTGGTGCAGCCACTCTGGAAAGCAGTGTGGAGGTTCCTCAGAAAATTAAAAATAGACCTACCCTATGACCCAGCAATAGCACTGCTAGGAATTTATCCAAGAGATACAGGAGTACTGATGCATAGGGGCACTTGTACCCCAATGTTTATAGCAGCACTCTCAACAATAGCCAAATTATGGAAAGAGCCTAAATGTCCATCAACTGATGAATGGATAAAGAAATTGTGGTTTATATACACAATGGAATACTACGTGGCAATGAGAAAGAATGAACTATGGCCTTTTGTAGCAACGTGGATGGAACTGGAGAGTGTGATGCTAAGTGAAATAAGCCATACAGAGAAAGACAGATACCATATGGTTTCACTCTTATGTGGATCCTGAGAAACTTAACAGAAACCCATGGGGGAGGGGAAGGAAGAAAAAAAAAAAGAGGTTAGAGTGGGAAAGAGCCAAAACATAAGAGACTGTTAAAAACTGAGAACAAACTGAGGGTTGATGGGGGGTGGGAGGGAGGGGAGGGTGGGTGATGGGTATTGAGGAGGGCACCTTTTGGGATGAGCACTGGGTGTTGTATGGAAACCAATTTGACAATAAACTTCATATATTAAAAAAAAAACCTCTTTCATCTTAAAAATAATTTCTAATATTATTTCAACCTAAAAAACCCTTACTATATCTTAATTATCACAGACTCTCAGGGAGATCCATATTTGAATTTGGCAAAACACCAATTGTATTCTCTTTTCATTATTTTTCTAGAAGATAAAGCTGTTATTTTTTTCTTATTTACAACAAAGAGAATATGAGGAGTGTTTTGAAACTGCTTGTTTTTAAACAAAAAAAATACTTTTCAACTATGAAAAATAAAAATAACTTTAAAAACAGAATCAGAACAACAGCAAAAACAAACAAATTACAACAAAAACCCCTTCACCTATAATGCATGTTCCAAGTTGGACACTGAATTTTGAGGATTTTCTGAGTTTTCTTCTATTTTTATGTTCTTGTATTGTTTTTTCCTATTGTTTTCTACTTCTAGAACAACGACCGACCGAGGTAAGCTACACAAGTGTGACAATTACCATGTACTGTCGCTGGCTCCCGGGCATGGGCTCTGGAGTTAAACTTCCTGCTTCCCTTCCCAGTTCTTCTACTAATAAGCTGCATAATTTGGGGCAAGTTAAATATGTTCTCTGTGAATATGTTTCCTCTTCTATAAAATTGGGAAAATATGAGTAACATATCCACAATGTTTTTTTGTGAAAATTAAATATCACTGTCTAAAGACTCAGGATAACTGTTGATGCAGTACAAGTGCTCAATAGTGTCTATCATTACATCTTTATCTCTTAACTGTTTCCTTCAATACAGATAAAAAGCACAGAGCATGATTTGTTGGCAATCACATTCTCAAGTACTCAAACCATAAAAGCCTCTGTGGGTAACAAGAACAAGTACTAAACAGAGGAATGACAGAGGAGTAACAACAGCAATTTGGTGGCATAGGATGCCACAGACCCTCTTTCCTCCGACAGAATCACTGATTCAACAATATGCAGAATTCCCTTTATGAGAAATCCAGACAGGTAATAGGCTCCTGCTCCCCAGGAGAGCGCACGGCCACACTGAAGCTGGTGGGAAAATTCACGGCACTGTCTTGCCATGATCCCTCTCCCTGGCACAGCATCACACAATGGAGAGGAAATTCCTACCTCCTGGCTTCTCCTTGGGAAGGAAAAGAGAAGAGCAGACCATACATACATCTAACATTCTGTGCTTATAGTTATTAATATTGTACTTCTCACTTAAAAATTTAAGAGGGTGTATTTCATGTTATGTGCTTTTTACCACAATGATGATGATAAATAATAATAATGATAATAATAATTCTACCAGAGATAAAGAAATAATAATTTTACCAGAAATAATAGGAACCCAAGAGGATGGAGGAAAGAAAGAGGAGAGCCTCTTCTGAAAGAAAACCTCACAAAAACTTGAAATGCTCATCCACACGCAACACTTCTGATCCCCTCTCTAAAAAACGTTCACTTTGTGGAAAAAACGCATTTACAAGGGATGTCTGGGTAGCTCAATAGGTTAAGTATCTGACTCTTGACTTTGACTCCGGTTATGATCTCACACTTTGTGAGTTTGAGCCCTACATCAGACTCTCCACTGGCAGTGAGGAGCCTGCTTGAGATTCTCTCTTTTTTTCTCTCTCTACCCCTCCTTGCTTTCCCTCTCAAAAATCAATAAATAAACATTAAAAAAAATCTATGAAATTGTGTTTAAGATAGCCATGCACTCATTAATGTGGATGCCTATTATGTGCATACACAACTGGCTTGACTCCCTAGCTACCTGAAATGAGTCTTCCATTTTGTTTGATAACATCTTTTTTCAATTTTTTATTACGATAAAATGCACATAATATTAAATTCACCATCTCAACCATCTTTTTTTTAATTTTATTTAATTTACATCCAAATTATTTAGCATATAGTGCAACAATGATTTCAAGAGTAGATTCGTTAGTGCCCATGACCCATTTAGCCCATCCCCCCTCCCACAACCCCTCCAGTAACCCTCTGTTTGTTCTCCATATTTGAGTCTCTTATGTTTTGTCCCTCTCCCTGTTTTTATATTATTTTTGCTTTCCTTCCCTTATGTTCGTCTGTTCTGTGTCTTAAAGTCCTCATATGAGTGACATATAGTCATATTTGTCTTTCTCTGACTAATTTGTAAGCTGTTTCGAAGGGACGCAAGTACCCCAATGTTTATAGCAGCATTAACAACAATAGCCAAAGTATGGAAAGAGCCCAAATCTCCATCGATGGATGAATGGATAAAGAAGATGTGGCATATATATACAATGGAGTATTACTCAGCAATCAAAAAGAATGAAATCTTGCCATTTGCAACTACCTGGATGGAACTAGAAGGTACTATGCTCACCATGTCAACCATCTTTAAATGTACAGTTATGTGGTATTAAGTATATTCATAATGTTGTGAAATCATTACCACCATCCATCTCCATAGCCTTTTTCATTTTGTAAAACTGAAATGCTATGTCCATTAAACAATAACTCTTCTTTCCCCTCTCCCACCAGCCCCTGGCAACCACATTACACTTTCTGTCTCTATGATTTTGACTGCTTTTAAGTATCTCATCTAAGCAGAATCATGCAGTATTTTCCTTTTTTTGACTGGCTTACATCACTCACCATAATGTCCTCCAGGTTCATCCATGTTGTAGCATATATCAGCATTTCTTTTTTTTAAAGGCTGAATAATATTCCTCTGTATGTATAATACCACATTTTGCTTTTCCATTTTGCTTGTCCATAGATGGACACTTGGGTTGCTTCCACGTTTTAGCTATTATGAATAATACAGAAATAAACATGGATGTACAAATATCTCTTTGATACTGGGTTTTCAGTTATTTTGGTTATATCCCCGGAAGTGGAACTGCTGGATCATATGGTAATTCTATTTTTAACTTTTTGAGGAACCACCTACTGTTTTCCATAGTGGCTAGACCAGATTACATTCCCACTAATACAGCACAAGCATTCCAATTTCTCCACATCCTCAAGAACATTTTTTATTTTGTTTTTTTTTTATAGTAGCCATCATATTGGGTTTGTAGGATGGTATGTCATTGTAGTTTTGATTTGCATTTCCCTAATGATGAGGGATATTGAGTGTCTTTTCATGAACTTCTTGGCCATTTGTATATCTTTTTTGGAGAAATGTCTATTCAAGCCCATCTTTGAATTGGGCTGTTTGGGGTTTTTGTTGTTGTTGTTGCTGAGTTTTAGGAATTCTTTCTAAATTCCAGATATTAATCCCTTACTAGATACATGATCTTCATATGTTTTCTCCACTTCTTTGGGTTGCCTTTTTACTCTGTTTTACTCTGTTGACATTTTTTGGTGCACAAAAATCTTCAGTTTGCTTGAAGTCCAATTTGTCTTTTTTTTTTTTTTCATTTGTTGCCTGTCCCTTTTTTGTCAGATCCAAGAAATTATTGTCAAATCCAATGTCATGAAGCTTTTGCCCTATGTTTTGCCCTAGGAGTTTTATAGCTTTAGGTCTTAAACTTAGGTACTTGATTCATTTCAAGTTAATTTTTGTATATCATGCAAGGTAAGGGTCTAACTTCATTTTCTTGCATGTGGGCACCCAGTTTTCTCAGCACCATTTGTGCAAAAGACTGCCCTTTCTCCAATGAATGGTCTTGGCACTCTGGTTAAAAATCATTTAACCACATATGGAAGGGTTTACTTCTGGGCTCTCTATTCCATTGATTGATCTGTATGTTTGTCTTTATGCCAGTGCCACATTGCTTTGATAAATAGTTGATCTGAAATGGAAGGAAGAGTTAAGTGACAGAGATTTGGTGCAAGGATATGCTATTGACTGACATAAGAAAGAGATGATTCTTAATTATCATGTGCCTGTCCAAAAAAAGTACTAATTTACTCCAACTTGCATCTTAAAGCAAGGGGCTATGATAAAAGAGTGAGTAAATATCAAAACTCAAATAACTATAAATTTTATAGATTTTCAATAAATCACTATATATATATATATAGTCTTTATAGATTTTCAATTATATATATATATATATATATATATATATATATATATATATATATATCATTCAAAATGCAAGGCATTAGAGACATTGTTGTCGACAGCTTCAGCAGTGATGGAAGACAGAGCCAGTGGCTTTGGTAGCAGTAAAAAAAGATGGGGATGATTCACCTATCAGTGCCCTCAACATCAGACACAGGCAACAGCTCACATGTAGACCGCAGCAAATCAGTAGTAAAATCATGATGTAGCTGCAAGCACTCAACTCCAGAGAGCAACTGCAACCTCTCTTGCATGCATCCACAGCAATAACTTGAATGAGCATGAATGACAAAATTCCCTGTTGGGAACACAGGAAACATTACCACAATGAAGTAAAGCAGGAAAAAAAAAAATAGGTGATTCTCTTGCAGTTGATTGGAGGCTTTGTGTCTGAAGTAGAGAGGAAAAAATATCTGAAGAACAATAGGAGTCAATGGTGAAAGAGCGCTGGCATTTCTAAAGAATGGATGGGTTTGATTTGTATTTCCCTGATGATGAGTGATGTTGAGCATTTTTTCATGTGTCTGTTAGCCATCTGGATGTCTTCTTTGGAGAAATGCCTGTTTATGTCTTCTGCCCATTTCTTAACTGGATTATTTGCTTTTTGGGTATTGAGTTTGATAAGTTCTTTATAGATTTTGGACACTAACCCTTTATCTGATATGTCATTTGCAAATATCATCTCCCATTCTGCTGGCTGCCTTTTAGTTTCGTTGATTGTTTTCTTCATTGTGCAGATGGTTTTTATCTTAATGAAGTCTCTAGTTCATTTTTGCTTTCATTTCCCTTGCCTCCAGAGACATCTAGTAAGAATTTGCGACAGCCGAGGTCAAAGAGGTTGCTGCCTGTGTTCTCCTCTAGGATTTTGATGGTTTCCTGTCTCACATTTAGGTCTTTCATCCATTTTGAATTTATTTTTGTGTATGGTATAAGAAAGTGGTCCAGTTTTCCCAACAACATTTGTTGAAGAGACTGTCTTTTTCCCTATTAGATATTCTTTCCTGCTTTGTTGAAGATGAGTTGATTATGTAGTTGTGGGTCCATTTCTGAGTCCTCTATTCTGTTCCATGTGATCTATGTGTCTGTTTTTGTGCCAGTACATATTGTCTTGATTACTACAGCTTTATAATACAGCTTATAGTCTGGAATTGTGATGCCTCCCACTTTGTTTTTCTTTTTCAACATTACTTTAGCTATTTGGGGTCTTTTCTGATTCCATACAAATTTTAAGATTTCTTGTTCTAGCTCTGTGAAAAATGCTGGTGATATTTTGATAGGGATTGCACTGAATATGTGGATTGCTTTGGGTAGTATAGACATTTTAACAATGTTTATTCTTCCAATCCATGAACAGGGATTTTTTTTTCCATTTCTTTGAGTCCTCTTCAATTTCTTTCATAAGTGTTCTACAGTTTTCAGAGTACATCTCTTCTACCTCTTTGGTTAGATTTATTCCTAGGTATCTTATGGTTTTTGGTGCAGTTGGAAATGGGATTGATTCCTTGATTTCTCTTTCTGTTGCTTCATTATTGGTATATAGAAATGCAACAGAATGAGATATGACCTCACAGCAGTCACAATGGCTAAAATTAACAACTCAGGAAATAACAGATGTTGGTGAGGATGCAGAGAAAGGGGAAACTTTTTACACTGTTGGTGGGAATGCAAACTAGTGTAGCCACTCTGGAAAATAGTGTGTAGATTCCTCAAAAAGTTAAAGATAGAGCTACCCTACGACCAGCAATTGCACTACTAGGTATTTGCCCAAAGGATACAAAAATACAGATTTGAAGGCACACATACACCCTGATGTTTATAGCAGCAAAATCAACAATAGCCAAGTTATGGAAAGAAACCCAATGTCCATCAACTGACGAATGGATAAAGAAGATGTGGTATATATTCATACAATGAAAAATTACTCAGCCATCAAAAAGAACGAAATCTTACCATTTGTAACAACATAAATGGAACTAGAGTGTATCATGCTGAGTGAAATAAGTCAGTCAGAGAAAGACAAATAGCATATGATTTCACTCACATATGGAAATTAAGAAATAAAACAGCTGAACATAGGGGAAGGGAAGGAAAAACAAAATAAGATAAAAACAAAGCGGGAGGCAAACCTAAGAGACTTAACTATAGAGAACAAACAGAGGGTTGCTTGAGGGGAGGTGGGTGGGGGGATGGGCTAAATGGAGATGGACATTAAAGAGGGCACTAAGTGGGATGAGCACTGGGTGTTATATACAAGCGATGAATTACTAAATTCTACTCCTGAAACCGATACTACACTATATGTTAATTAACTTGAATTTAAATAAAATCTTGGAAGGAAAAAATACAGAATGGATGGGATCACACCTGAAAAAAATGCATTCTATTGTGTGACTATAATTGAGACTGAGTTTATGCCTCAAAACTGCTATGGCTTGGGAATACTGATGTATCAATAATATTTAAGAGAATATGCAGATAGATTTCTGGTACACCAAGTTTGCTATTTCAGAATTTTCTCCAAAAAAGGCAAGAAATTTTAGTCTAAAGAAAATATCTAGAAACAATAGTCTCCAAATCAAAGATATATATAATCATTATACTGAGGGTACAAATTATTGCTTTCCTGTTGGTGTCTGTACCTGTATTCTTACTGCCTTCATTTTGTTTCCAGGTAATTAGAGGCTGAGATCTAGGAAAGATAAAGTGTTTAAAATGCTTCCATTTAAGAATAATGTTATTGCTACATTCTAAAGCAAAACTACATGTAGTCACAAGTTAAACAGAGATGATTAAAAATGAGACGTTAACATTTCTAAATTGTGCTGCTGCTTGTCAATGAATATAAACATATTAAATAGTCAACAAGATTTGAGACTTAAGAACTATGAAAAGTAGAAATGAGAAAAGCATATGGAAACAGATGCCTTGGAGTCATTAAACATAACTCTGCTACTACAGCATTACGTTTGTATTCAGAAAATAAAATCTAAGACTATATTTGTTATATCATATTTCTGCTCTTAATCTTTCTATCTCTATCAGTGCAGAGCCTGCTTGGGATCCTCTCTCTCCTCCTCTCTCTGCCTCTCCTTCCTCAAAATATATAAATAAATAAACAAAAAGATTCTGTTTTATTTCTGATTCTGTGCTATTTTCTTTCTTTTCTCTCTTTTATTTTATGGTCTATTTTTCTATGATACCTATTCTCAGGATATTGTAAGTTGTGAATTCTGTTTGTAGTTCCATTGGTGTTTACTTTTATATCTTTTAATGACATAAGGGTATAGTTGACAGCTTAACAGGTTCAGTAATGAAATAAATTCTATTGATTACCTCTGAAGAAATTATTAAATTACATACTTTCTCAACCTTTTTCCACCTCTCTACACACACCCTGGTTTTTGCTTTTATGCTCTGGGATTTTGAAATCACAAAAAATTGTCACATTTAAAAAAATTATTTAAAATTATAATACATATTATTCAAGGGATTACATTTATTTTTTATAATTCTACATATGATAATAATTAGACTAATTAGACTCAATTAAATGCTTAAATAGACTCAAAACCCCCTACCACTCCCTTCACACCATGGACTTGCCATTCGACAATTCTTTCTTTTTTTTTTCCCCCTAACTAGCTGAATTGAGTGTTTAGATGGAGATTTTGGTATGATAGATATGTAAGTAATGTATTTCTGAGCCTTTGGGTACATAAGAAAATTTTTTGTTGCATTTATATGGGAATAATAGCTTGGTGAAATATAGAATTCTTGAATCACTCACTCTTTCCTAAAATTCTGGTAAATCATGCCCCGTGTATTCTGAGAATATAGCAGAGAGGTAAACAGCACAGTACCAATAATATATATATATATATCTTATATATACATATACATATGTACATATTATATATATATATATATATATATATATATATATATATATAAAATTTAGCTCTGCTAATTACTTGTTATGTGATATTTAAAAATTACATAACCTTTTCTTTGTATTCTAAATCTGTGTTCTCATCTGTAAAATGGGACTATTATCTCTCAGGTTAGATGTAAGAAATTAATGACATGTACTGTATTAGTGCTATCTAATAGAGACATAACATGAGCCACATGTTATAAATTTAAATTTTCTAGCACTCACATTTAAAGGGGAAAAACAAAAAAAATATATTAAATTTGGGGCGCCTGGGTGGCTCAGTCCGTTAAGCGTCCGACTTCGGCTCAGGTCATGATCTCACAGTTCGTGAGTTTAAGACCCGCGTCGGGCTCTGTGCTGACAGCTCAGAGCCTGGAGCCTGCTTCACATTCTGTGTCTCCCTCTCTCTCTGCCCCTTCCCTGCTCATGCTGTGTCTCTCTCTGTCTCAAAAATAAACATTAAAAAATATATATTAAATTTAAAAATATATTTACTTAACCCAATATATTCAATAATACATTGTCATTTCAATATGTAAACAATATAAAAATATCAATGGGATATTGCATTCTTTTTATACTAAGTCTTCAAAATGTGGTGTATATTTTGTACTTATACCTTATAGCTAAACATATAGCATATATAAAATTTGGACATGCCACATTTCAAGTGCTCAGTGAGCACATGTATCTAGTGGCTATCATACTGAAGAATATAGAGCAATATAATGCAACTCATTAGAATACCTGGCATAAACATTCAATAAATTATATATATTTTTGTTGTCTTAATATTATAAAGAAGTTTTATTTATTTTATTTTACTCAGAAAACTCTTTTACTTGCTTTCTAAATAACTTGTTTTTCTGCCTAAATATATGCAGGAGTCTACTTTTTTAGCTTAAAAACTTTCTAAGTAAAGTCTTTATTGAAATATAATACAGAAAAGAGAACAAATTATAAGTGTTGACCCAAAGGATATTTACACAGTGAACATGTAACCACCACTGAAATCAATAAACAAAACAGTATCAATATCTCAGAAGCTCCCCTATAATAGTTATAACTTCCCAGGTGGCTTCAATCACTATGATGTCTAATTTTACCTATTACTAAACTTTATACAAATAGAAACATATGATGTCTATCCTTTTATGTCTGGTTTCTCTTGCTCAGCATTATGTTTCATACATATTGTTGCATGAGAGTTTGGATTATAATTCTTTATTATATAGTATTCCATTGTATGAATATACATTTATTTATGCATTCTTCCATTCTACTTTTGATACACTTTTGAATTAAATCCACTTTGAAGCTTGTGCAAAAACAACCAACTATAGCAGGACTGACTGTCATCCTTAGACTGGATTGCACACACTATTGGCCCTTAGCTGGTAGCTGAGAACTTGCATTTGGAAAGGGTTCCTGCCACCCTTATTTTAAAAGGCTCATTGTATCCAGACTGTTTATAAAAACAATATGGTTTATGTGAACATTGCTTTCCTTCTGGAAGACTGGCATTCTGGTGCATGCCATGTAAAGGCTGCATACTTGACCAGCCCCAGCAAAAACCTGGAGTACTGACCTCTACAGAGGTTCCCTGGTAGACAGCATTTCACAGATGTTATTTATACCTTCTTATTGGAATAATTAAGCATGTCCTGTGTGACTGCATTGGGATAGAATTCTGGAAGCTTTTCAGGCTGCCTCAGGACTTTGCTCCATAAGCTTTGCCCTGTGCTGATTTTGCCTTGCTTTGTTACCCTTTTGCTACAAGAAATTATGCTGTGAACATGACTTTAGGCTTGTTGAGTCCTGTGAGTCCTCTAGTGAATCATCAAACTTGGGGGTTGGTCTTGGCAATCCCTGACACAGGGCTATTACAAATAGCACTACTATGATAATCTTGGCGATTCCTTTTGGTAAGCATATGTTGAATATATATATACAAAGGGGTGAAATTGTTGGATCATAGGATAGGTATTCAGCTTTACTAAATACTGAAAAGTAGGTTTCCAAAGTGGTTATACCAATTCACACTCCTATCAATAGTTTATGAGAGTTCTAGTTACTCCACATCCTGTCCGACACTTGGTATTTTCAGTTTAGCCAATTTGGTGACTGCAAAGTGACCTATCATTTTGGTTTCAATTTGCAATTTCCTTGATGACTAACAAAAGTTGAGCACCTTTTCATATGTTTATAGGCTTCTTGTATGTCCTTCATTGTGATGTGTCTGTTCAAGGTCTTTGCAATTTTTCTACTGTGTTGTCTCACTTTTTCTTATTTTGTAGGCATTCTTCATGTATTCCATAAATAAGACATTTATTATTTATATATGCATGTGTGTATGTTTATAATATGACAAATATCTTCTCCCACCCACTCTCTTAATGTTATCTTATAATAAGCAGATGTTCCTAACTTTAGTTTATCAATTTTCCCTTTATATCTAGCAGTTTGTGTGTCTTATTTAAGAAATATTTACTACTCCCAAAGTCATAAAGATGTCCTCCTATTCTTCTTCTAAATGATTTACTCCTTTAACTCTTACATTTAAGTCCACAATTCACTAGAAATGATTCTTTGTAAGTGTTGAGGTTTTTCTTTTTTCTTCAAGTCCAATAACATCGCCAGGATTGATTCACAATTCATTACTATTTATTTTTTCTGTAATAAGTTGTACGCTTTTGATCGTTTACATCAGTTCAAGAAAGTTTTTCTTTGGGGCACCTGAGTATGTCAGTTAGTCAAGTGTCCAACTCTTGACTTTGGCTCAGGTCATGATCTCATGCTCCGTGGGTTCAAACCCCACATTGGGCTCTGCACTGGTAGAATGGAGCCTGCTTGGGATTCCCTCTCTCTCTCCCTCTCTCTCTGCCCCTCCCCACACATGTTCATGATCTCTTTCAAAACGAATAAACTTAAAATTTTTTTTTCTTTGTAATTATATTCCTAGATACTTTACTGTTCCATTTCTTCTGTCTTTCTTCTGGTAACACTATTGCTTCCCATTCCAATACGCTCTATTTGTGATAATTTCTCTAAAAATTATGTTATCCTTCTGTTTCATTCTCTTTTATTTTCTTTCAACTTTATCTCTTATTTTATAGAGTTCACAAAAGAGGATGAGAGTAAGATCATAGAAATGTTTACCACTACAACACAATAGCAGCAAACAAGGCACCTGGGCTCGAGAAGTGAAATAGAAGTCAATATTATAGTAAAAAAAAGCTTTTTTAATTACATATAAAATAACACACATAATAAGTAGCACAGAATTCAAAGGAGTGAGGAATCACATTGGCCCAGTGTTAAAAAGGAATGTACCTCAGAGAAGTTGATGAGTTTGAGGATATGATAATAAAAACATTACTGTGGGAAGAACCAAACTATGTATAATAGCTGGTATTTTGGTTATCTTGGTAATATATCTAACCACTATGGACCATACAAATTTGTAATGACAGAGTGTGTATTTTTAATAATGAACCAAAATCTATATTTTTATTTGGCACAAATTTTCCATTTGTTCATGGAAGTTTATGAAAGCCAAAAAATAATAATTAAATGTGACAAAGAAAGTATAATTCTACATTTGATGGGCTTTTGATTTCCTTGGCACTGAATATCTCAAGGTCTAGTTATGATTCAAATAAATGTAAATGTCATCATGTTATTTAAGATTAGGTGTTAGAGCTATTAGATCCATTCTGAAGCTTTCATTGAGCCAAATGAAAATAAGAACTGACCTTAGTCAAGCTTTTCACTGAAATTAAATATCCTCATCATAACTAAAATTATCAATGGGATTCAGGAAGAAAATATACTCTTTGCAAGCTATTATCTTCTGCATTCAGAAGAGTTGAAATATATATGCATGTAATAAAAGTTCATGCTAATTTTTCAGAATATTTCCAGTTATACTTCTTTTTGGCTTGAGAATTTGCACTGTTCCAATATCATTAGATCCTTTCAGCGGCTCTGTCATAAACATGATTTTTTTTCCTTGTGCTAATGTTTCAAAATGCAAATAAGGTAGCCAGAAGGACATGTCCAAAGGTGTCTTACTGAGTATTACCATCTTGATGAGTTAATTGCTGGCCAGGAACTGGGCCTCCCATTTTGCAGCTTCACAGACCTTATTTTTCTTGTACATTGACAATGAATCATACACCTGAAGTATGAATTCAAAGTTCAAATGGATACACATTCAGTGAGAAATAAGATTCTAAACAGAACTAGAATATTTGTATCTCTTGCTAGGAAAATGTACATAAGAAACCAAACATAATTAGAGATCACTTTTTTAAAAATTAACTACTTAGAAAAATTAAATATTTGCTAGATACTGCTGAAAGTAGCATTATGTATCCTTTTGCAACAGAGATCAAAAGTTCAAATGCCCTAGGGTTCAGGAAGTTAATATCCATTAGCAAAGGGATCCCAAATGAAGACTGCTGAATTGAAGGACTGCAGGACTTTAACAAAAGAGTTACCAGATACTCACGTCTAGTTGATCATTGTAATGAGGGAGTATAGATCCAGAGTTGACAGATCTTCTGGTTTTTAAATTTTTTCCAGTTTAATTGAGAAATAATTGACATACATCACTGTATAAATTTAAGACACATGGCATAATGGTTTTACATATATCGTGAAAATGATTTCCACAATAGGTTCAAATAATATCAATCTTCTCATATATTGATACAATAAAAAGAAAAGAAAGAAGAAAAAAAGAGAGGAAAAACTTTTTTCTCCTTGGAATGAGTACTCAGGATTTACTCTCTTCACAACTCTCCTATATATCATACAGCAGTGTTAGCTACAGTCACCAGTTACATTGCATCCCTTGTACTTATTTATCTTATAACTGGAAGTTTCTGCCTCTTAACAACCTTCCTCCAATTCTCCCTACCCCTCTCCCCACCTCTGGTAACCACAAGTTTGTTTTTGTTTTTGTGTTTAGACTCCACATATAAGTGAGATCACACAGTATTTTGTCTTTCTCTGTCTGACTTATGTCACTTAGCATAATGCCTTCAAGGTCCATCCATGTAGCTGCAAATGGTAGGATTTTCTCATTTTTTTATGACTCAATATTTCAGAGAGTGTGTGTGTGTGTGTGTGTGTGTACGCACAACTTCTTTATCCAATCACTCATTGTTTCCATGATGTTTTCATTTAGTTCCATGACACTAAATTGTTTCCATGTTTTGGCGATTATATACAATGCTGCTATGAACATGGGCATGCAGATACCTTTTCAAGTTAGTGTTTTCATTATTTTGAAAATATTCCCAGAAGTGAAATTGCTGAATCATATTGTAGTTCTATTTTTAATTTTTTGAGAATTCTCCATACTGTCTTCCATAGTGGCTGCAACAATTTACAAACCCACCAATAATGAACATTCCTTTTCTCCACATCCACACCAGCATTTGTTGTCTCTAGTCTATTTGACAATGGTCATTCTAACAGGCATGAGGTGATATCTCTTTGTGGCTTTCATTTGCATTTCCCTAATGACAAGTGGTGTCATTTTGATTTTTAGTTTTATGCCATAGTGGTTAGAGAAGATATTTGGTACGATTTCAATCTTCTTGAATTTGATAAGACTTGTTTTATGGCCTAATATTTAGTCTAACCTAGAAAATGTTCCATGTGTGCTTGAGAAGACTTTGCATTGTGAAGTTGCTGGAAAGAATGTTCTGTAGTCTATCAGATCCATTTGGTCTACAGCATTGTTCAAATCTGCTGTTTCCTTATTGATTCTGTATCAGATGGTCTATCCATTGTGGAGAGTGGGGTATTAAAGTCGCCAATAATTATTGTATTACCATTTATTTTTCCTTTTACCTCTCTTATTTTTTGCTTTATATACTTAGGTACTCCAATGTTAAGTGTGTAAATGGTTACAATTGTTATGTCTTCTTGATGCATTGACCCCTTTATCATGATATAATTAGCTTGTCTCTTTTTTACCATTTTTAATTTAAACTATTTTGTCTGCTATAAGCATAGGTACTCCCTGCTTTTTTTTTTTTTTTTTTTTTTTTTTTTTTTTTTTTTTTTTTTTTTGGTTGCCATTTGCTTAAAGTGTCTTTTTCATCTTTTCATTCTATGAGTGTCTCTAAGGCTAAAATGAGTCTCTTACAGGCAGCATATTGTTGGATCTCTTTTTGATGTTGTTTTTTGTCTGGTTGTTTGTTTTACCCTTAAGTCATTCTATGCCTTTTGATTGGAGAATTTAATCCATTTATGCATAAGGTAATTTTTAATAGGTAAGGACTTACTACTGCTATTTTTTTTATTGTTTTCTAGTTGTTTTGTAGATCCATTGTTCCTTGTTTCTTATCCTACTATCTGTTTTCTGTTTTGATGTCTTTTGGTATCAGTATGCTTTCACTTTATTGTGTTCTTTCGTGTAATCAGTAATTACACAAAATCTGGTAGTACCAGATTTTCCCTTGTGATTTCCATGAAGCTTACATAAAATATCTTAAACTTATAACACCCTATTTTAAACTGGTAACAACTTAAATTCAGTAGAATTATATACTTGACACTTTCACTACTCTTCCTCTCATATTTTGTTATTGTTGCTACAATTTATATGCTTTTTATATTGTGTAACTAATTACATAATACAGATTATGTATTTGTGTTATTTTTGTTACATTCATTTTCTTAACTTTTAAACTGAAGTTGTGAGTTATGCACCACTATTTCTATATTGCAGTCTAATTATGACTACGTATTACAATTATCAGTGAGATTTTTGCTACCTTTTTGTGTTTTTATGATGCTAATTGGCATTCTTTTACTTACACTCAAAAACTCCCTTTAGCATTTCTTGTAAGGCAGATCTTGTAGTAATGAACTCCCATAGGCCTTCTTCACTCTTTTTCATTCTCTTCTCTCTCTCTCTTTTTTTCCTGCTCCTCTTACTGGATAATTTCCAATTTCTAATTTCCAGGGTCACTGACTCTTCCACATGGTCAAGTCTACTTTTGAAACTCTACTGAATAACACATAAACATTAGTGACATACGATAGGGGATTAATGGATCAATGAATCAGTCAATAAATCTGTGGAGGAAAAATCTAAGACATCAAAATATGCTCAGAAATACACATCATGAACAAACCCATGTTCATTATATTTTGATTTTCCTATCCATTGGTATGTGTTCCCTAAAACTGGACTTCAAACTTCCAACTCTAGTCACATATTGTTTTATCATCAAAACCAAAATACAGTTGATCATTGAATAACACAGGTTTGAATTGTGCAACTCCACTTTCACATAGATTCTTTCCCCACAAATACAGCACAGTACTGTAATGCATTTTGTCTTCTATATGATTTTCTTAAAGCATTTTCTTTTCTTTAGCTTACTTTATTATAAGAATACAATATGTAATACATATAACATATAAAATATGTGTTAATTGTCTATGTTATTAGTAAGGCTTCCAGTCAATAGTAGGCTCAGTAGTTTCGTTTTTGGATAGCCAAAAGCTATATGCAGATTTTCAACTACATGAGGCTGGGGTGGGCAAACAGTGCCCCTAACCCCCGTGTTGTTCAAGGATCAACTGTAGCTTGACACTCAGACAAAAAAGATCCATTAATCCCTCATTGTATACTAATATTGTTTTATATAACTTTAATTTTCATTCTTCAACCTTCTGTAATGTTCACTGGTGCCTTATTTTCTTCTACATCAAATATAATCATCACCTCACCCCACCATATATCCTCATTTATCTCTGACACAAGTGACAGAAGAACACAGTTCTTGAAACTGAAGCTTCAAGAGGAGCATTGTCTTGCCCAAGGCTATATAATCATCATCATCATCAGCAGCAGCAGCAGCAGCACATCTAGGGTTCAAATACAGCTCTAGCCAGCACCAAGCCCTCCTTCTTTTCACTGTATCCCTCACAGACAAATATACCCTATTGGATCCTACTTTACTGTGATCACTTCTAACTGAAACCCTATCTGTTCGCATTGTACCCATCCTTTATGTCCAATTCAAATTTTGCTGCCTTCCATTTAAATATACATATTTTTGTGATAAACATCATTACTATAATGCTGAAAATGTCAGATTGAAATATGTTAACTTTAAAATATGCTTTCAAAAATAAAATATAAAGTAGAAAATTTGAAAACCATACAGCAGGCTGAACTTCATGGTGGAAAGAATAAACAATGGATAAGGGAAGGGGTTGCAGAGAGCAAACTGTCAGATGATACTGCAGAAGCTGAAAAAGTTAAGACACAGACCTCTCAGTTCCCAGCAGCTTTCAGATATAGGATGGAGCACCCTGGCCAGTCCAAATCCCTCCAACCTTATACTCATGGTGTCCAAGACTAAATGGAGACACCAAAATAAATGAGCCAAGGGTCTCATGATATGAGACTCTGCCCTGTTTTGATGGAGGATACAGGATCAATTAATAGGAATGCAGTGAGCCCCTGAATGGATCAGGAAGATATAACCACTCAGGAAGAAAAGGGCAAAGAAAAAAGCAAACTAGGAATACTAAAGCCAAGTGAGTGGTGATCAATCCTTTTCCATTTGGTAAAAGGATGGAGGGCAGAAGAATACCAGAAGCTTACAGGAAGGAGAGGAAAGTGAGGTAGATATATCAGAGAATAAACATAGCCTTATTTGATAGGCCAGATTTAACTTCATTAGATTTTAAGGGGGAAAACAGGTAGAAAGAAAAGGAAAGAAAGAAAGAAGAGGAAATGAAAAAAGCAAAAGGGAAAGGCAGAAGGAAGCAAGGAAAAAAGAAAGGATGGAAGAAAGAAGGAGAAGGTATTTGTCTTTTGCAATTATGTTCAATCTAGCAAAAATCTAGCACCAAACTGTGGGATTTATGACTATGGTTTCTTATAATTTATAAAAATTCCAGGTTTCATGAGAGTAGCATTCATGCCTCTTTTTTTTCTATTCAAATAATTCAACAGACCACAACAGAAATACAACAGAGCAATATTTTATAAAAGATACTACTTCCTTGCTATCACTCACTCTAGGCACACAAACTTAATTGCAACAATTAGATAAATTTAATACATGGAAGAGATGCTTTAGGTAAAAACTAAATTGATTATTTGAGATGATGAAGCTCAAACTATGGTATGCATACTATATGTGTTTTACTCTAAAGTTAATTTCAGCATATTTAAAATTTCTTAAATTAAATAATATACTGTTGGGATCCAATATGAACTTCTATCTTCGTCCTCACCAATCAAGACAGTTTCAACTTTTAGCCAAGACAGAATTTTCTTTAGGTCTAAAGAGAATGCCTCTTCCTGGGTTTCCCGAACACCTCCTCTGTGTGCACAACTCTGTCCTGTGCAATATGGACCTTGTAGAATGCCATTTGTGCCACTAAACTTGATTTTTTTAGTCTCATACATTCTTTAAGACATTTCTGAAACTTAAATCTTTATCAGTTGATCTCTTACATTAGCTTTGTCCAAAAATATAGTGTCCAGAAGACTTGTGCATTTTCCCTAATTTCTCTACAGATGAATTCTTTCTCTTATTATTCTTTCCTTTGGCTTCCTTCCATTGGTATGTTTTTATCCTTCATATTCTTAATTGCAGTGTGGTAATGGGACATTTTTAGAGTTAATCTTGCTTGGAAGAACAGTTTACAATTTGGGTAGAGTTAGAGTTGAAACATGTTTTCCATATCATTACCATTACAACTTGTGTTTAGTATGATTCTTCTAACTGGAGAAGCTTGTGGTATGTGCTGTTGAACCATTTCATGGCTAATATTATGGAAATCACAAAAGCATTTTGCCTGTGATGAAAATGAATTATATTTTAACAAAAAGAGATTTGTTGATATTGTCAATTTTACTCATGGACCATTATAAATATTTATGATAATATTTGGTTATTTTAAACAGACATATGGAAAAAATCAATCTTCCTAGGAAAATAAAGTATATTATATGAAACTTTCCAACGATTCACAAATAATGGAAAAACCTAGTTCTAACCCAGAAATATAATTCAAATTGTGACAGGTCATGCATCAGTTAATTTCTCATTAGTTCTAGTTTGATATATTTATTTCATAGAATAATTTATCAGAAGAGTTGTCCCAGCTATGTCAAAACTAAGGCTGGGAATTGTAGCAAATAAAATTGGTGACATCCTCAATAGCACTTAGCTAATCTTCCTTGACCACATGAGACTAGGGAGCCACATAGAAAGAAACTGAATCTGTCCACATTTGGGCTTTGGTTATATGTAGACATGTGATATACTGCAGTGTGGGGATGGGTAAATGTAACTAAAGCCAAATAATAGGCTGATAGTGAGGCTTTCCTAAAAGAAATATCATTAAGTGTAGAATGTGGAATATATCGAATATGGAATAGAGAATATGGAATAATGGAAAAAAAGCATAAATGGAGAATAATTTCAGTCCAGTGGGCCAGATTTAGCAAAATATCTTCTTAGTAAAAGATACTGGTGGTTGAAGATAGAGCCTAAAGAGATATTTGAAGAAATCAGATCCAGCCTTCCGGACTGGAGAGTGCTACCTGCGGTCCTTGAGAAAGAGAAGACTATGGGGTAAATGTGAAACAACTCTATTGCTTCCTACCCAAAGAACTTCAAGCCAATTTTTCTGAGGAATAACAATTGCCCTTCCACTTGTAAACAAAACAAAAAGCAAGACTGAGATGAAGGAAATGTTTCTCTGCTGGTCAAATAAAAGAGGTCACTCTTGATCTAACACAGGTCAAATAGTGAGAAGGTTCAAACATAGGTAGCAGAGAAGCTGGTTGTCTTTGAACCTTAACAAGGGATCTGGGCAGGTCATGGCTCCAGTGCAGATAGGTCAAGATTATGCTGACAACATCAAAGATGGTACAAGAAGCATCAAAGTGAAGAGCAGAGTATTGGACAACAGCCCAGAGAGTTGGCATGTACAAAGGTAAAGGTGGAGGACTATGAAGTGAATTAAAGAAGAGGTAAGAAATGAACCTTTCCTTGGGAAATCCCAGAGAGCCAAATAAAAGACAGAGAACCATTTGACAGCTGGGGACTGTTTACCCAGCAGTCTTATTTAGTGTTCGCAAATCAGTGGGTAATGATTTAAAGGGGCTGTGTACCCCATCCTCTCTCCCCAAAGAGGTTCTGTGGTTAAATAGGATTGTGAAATATGCTCCCATACCCCCCTTCCAGATTTATAATACATATTAGAGTCTGAAAAGCTCTGCTGCAGAGAAACCCAAAATGATCAATGATCAATGTATCTGCCCATAGGGAATCTTTTTTTTTTTTTTTCAACATCTCTATTGTCACACTGATGTTTACATGGCACATTAGTTTAGAAAGGCTAGTTCAATTTTTTTTTTTAGTTTCTAAACTAACACAACATAGCATATAACCCAATGCATTGAACAATGATAAGTTCTAAAGATACATTTATTTGATGAATGTTCAAAACCTTTAAAATCAATACATATTCTTACTTTCTAGGAGTAAAATTAACTTATAATTCATTTGGAAAAATTCCCCAAATAATTTAGCTGCACTTAAAAAAAACATTAGTTTTAGTTAGTTGTTACTATTATCTCCCTAACATTATAAAAAGGGAATGTATATACTTAATCTACAAAATGTCACAGTTTTTATCCTAATAGCATGTGCTTTTATCAATGTCCAAATTAGTAGTTTTCATTCCCAGGATACAGCTTTGTATGTCATAATTTATGTTTGTACAATAAAGTCTGACATTTCAGAGAAATTTCCTTTATCTACAGCTATTTCCATGTTTTAAAAAATTGGAGAAGAAACAGATGTTGAATTGTGATACATATTTCAAACTATTTCAAAAATATTTGGCAGCAAGTGCTGGAGCACTAATGGAAGAACAGCTCTGTATAAATGGCGAGTTTATTTTGCATGCACTTTTCCTGAAAGAAAAACTAATTTGAAATGAGACAAAGGAGAAATATTAATGTGTATTATATAAACATTTATTAATATGGAAAACAACTTTTAGAGAATATTGTATTTCATCATAATTTTCAGTCTCTATAAAACCATATAGATGTACTCAAACATGTAATATATTGAAAATATTTCAAGTACTTTCCTCTTACTATAATCTGTGATTTACAAAATTAACCCTGATGATTTTACCCATCCTTTCTACCTTTTAATTTCTACTACATCTTTTAAACTAACACTTTCTTGAGAAAATAGACTAATCCATTATCCACTACTCTTCTACAATAATTTCTGAGAAATTCTTGTGGTTGAGTAACAATTCAAGTTCCTGTGCATATCTGGTCACTTTGCATAATATGGTCAAGCTATGTTTCCACATCATTAAAACACCTTTAAAGTATTGTTAGACTTCTTTGGTAGATAGATTAAAAGATTAGTCCACTAAAAAGAAGGTTATTATAATATTTCAAAGGATCTGGAGGGGGGGGAATGCATTAGTTGGCTTAATTCAAAATTTGCAGTGAATGTTTTTAACCATTTGTCACAGGGGTAGCCAATTCTGTAGTTTTCTTTGGCATACCAAGAAAGATTATACCAAAACACAGTTCTGGGGATGAAGTTAGCAATATATAGGATAGACATGCATTATATCAGATTATTTTTTCCTTTGCTAAAATCCTCTCTGAGGGCCGCTGAAATGTAATACCATTGGTAACACTAGTTGCAATCATATACCAAAATAGTGAAAATTCAGAGACTGTCTACATGTCACATCAAAAGAAGGTAGCAGTTTTAAAGAAATGAACCTGTCATTAATGCAAAGTTTATATTCTTTTCCAGTTGGCTTTGAACTTTAAGCTTTCCTATATATGCTATGGCCAAATTCCAGCAACTTGCTAATTTATAACTAAGGAGTAGATTGGTTATAGTTTCCTATGGTAATTCAGGATCCAAAATTTCTGTATTTAAAAATAATCCAGAATTTATTAGGTGTTTTAGCATACTTGAAGTACAATAGTTATCTTTGTCATTTTATTACAGAATTCCAAATAAAGGTTTTAAAAGCAGTCCTTTTATCTATGGTCACTTTTGATTAGATACTCCTGCTTAATTATTTAATTAAAAATAAAATATTCAAATAACAAAGACACCACTCAGTCACAGATCTCAGCTGGATTAAGTGTTCTTATCCATATATCATTCCATGTACATGGGTATGGTTGTAAAGAGGAGGAAAGAATAGCATATTTGACATCTGGTCTATAGCTAAGCTATACCTTCCAAATAAAATACACATTATATGAAAAGGATAAACAATATTCAAGATCCTTAAGGTTGTAGGGGACTAGAACAGCAGCTCCCATTTATTTTAAGGCTTACTGTATAAAGAATACCATTCCTACAGCTTTACATATACTAACTCATTTAAGTCACACAACAAACCTATGAAGTTAGTACTGTATTATCCCATTTTATAGATGGTGACTAAAGCATAGAGTGATTAAGTAACTGCTAAGATCTTGCAGTTGGTAAATAGAGGAAGCATGGTTAAAACTCAGGCAATTTGACTTCATAATCCATGCTCTTTACCAAGTAATGAAGTTTAATAAGGCTCTTTTGCATTTCTAGAGACAAATATTTTAGCCAGTTGCTCCAAATGTTCTATGTTCAACCAATTTGGGGTCATTTTAGCTAGAATCTTCAAAAGAGTGTCTAAACTTACTGATGTGATTTCCTGCAACCCCTTCCCTCTCCTACTTGAAAATTCATCTTAGTGCACTACTATTTTCTCTATTTTCTTCTTTCATCTAAGGAATAAATATCCCTATTCCTTTCCAAAACTAATTAAAGGTTCCACTTTAGTGTGCTTAATTTCATTCCCTACCATACCCTATAAATTATCTTGGTGCAGAAGTATCCCCATACTACTTACTGCACGCTATTTCTTCCCTCACCCAAGACTAACATATTCACATCCCTAGTTGCCTCAACTCTACTCCACTCCAGAGCCATCATCCCATCTTCACTCCTTTACCTCTTGCAATTTTTATTTTAATTTTAAAAGGGTGGCTAAACCAGTCACCATAATTTAGTCAGAGACCAAAAAGAAATCAAAATATGCATTGTTAAATTGCTTCGGTGTAAAGAGATCAAGACTTGGATCCAAAAATCTATCCTGGTTAATGGTGTGGATTCTTGGCATCAATAAGTTTCAAAACGCGAGCGATAATACCTATCCCATTGGGTTCCTGTGAGAATTACATGTGATCAAGTGTGAAAATACCTCTCAAACTCATCTTGGAACACAATAGATAATCACGAAATATTTGCTGAATATGAATTATGATGGTTATAGTAATAAAGTTAAAAATTATCCTTTATTAACAAATGAAGAAAGAGATCAGAATGGATAAAAAGGGAGAGAGCACATTTGTGCGAAGGAGAGAGACAGAGGTCAAAATGGAGAAAGAGAGAACAAGATTGTATAAGCACTAATTCCCAGGAGATGCTCTGGAATTCATTTTATAGAGCCACCTACTGTGTTCCGGGCAGTGTTCTTGGCACCTGGGATTCATTAGTGAACTAAGCAGAAAAAAAATCTTTCTACTGTCTAATTTTGCCTACTCCAACAAATTAATCCTTCTAAAGAGCCACCATGATGGGTTCTTTCCTTGTTTGAAAGTCTTCAGCAGTTCTTCATTGTCTATTTGATGAAATTCAAACCCCTTAGTCTGTCACTCAGTGTCTTTTTTATTTTTATTTTTGAACTTCAATCTATTTTTTCCATCTATTTCTTACTATTTTAACTTTTCCCATATGTGAATTCTCAGGAGACTTAAGAAACAGTATTTTGAAGGGACTCTAGAGCTCCTTTAGAGTTTCAGAGCTGAAGATATTTGAGTATGACTAGGATATTTGAGAGGCTTGAGGAGAGGGTGGAGTTGCAGATGATGGGGCTGTGAAGAAAAACCGGACTGGGGCTCGATTATAAAGGAAATGACATGCCACACTAAGAAGTCTGAGCTTGCTCTTAAAGGCAACCAGACATTATCCGTTTAACAAAGGAGTGATATGATCAAATCTGTATTCTTCAAAGGTAATTCTGGAGGCAATGTTAGAGTAAACTTTAAGAGGAGAGGTCTAGTGGCATGGAAGAAAGCTGACAGTATTACAGTAATGATGAGAGGTGGCGGTAGCTAAATAAGGCAGTGGAACTGAAGTGAAGTGAAGGATCTCATTCCTAAGAAACCTTTCAGTTATTACCAATGAGTTTCACAAAGAGATTTAATGGTTATGTGGCTCTGGAGTCAGACTTCCTTTGTCCCAGTCCTGTCTTTCCTGCTTACTGTCTGATTTACGTCATTTCCTTATATCCTTTTTTCTCATCTGTAAAGTGTAAATAATCACAATATCTACCTCCAAAGATGCTGTGAGAATTAAATTCAATTATCTATGCCAAGTATTGGCATTGTGACTGGGTAATTAAGTGTTCTATAAGTGTTAGCTATAAAATTATATCCCTAAAATGTGGAAAATCAGATGCATCATTCAGGCTTTAGGTCTCCCTCCCAGCTTTGTGTGTCTTCAAATTTGTTAAATGTTCCTTATATTCTACACATACTGCATTTTTACCTCTGGTGGATCACACTTCCATCTGCCCAAATCCAGGCTAATACCACAGTCCACAGTTTAGTCACCTTTAAAATTCCCAGAACTTAAGTTAATAAGGTTTGAATTAAATTTGATCAAAGTTCTCTAAAAACCTTACCAAAGAAGCCCCTGAACTTTCATAGGACTTTGAGTCATCCTGAACCTTACCACATACAATCTTGCATTTGAGGGCTTGCTGTATATAACTCATCTCCCCTCACTACTCCACGAATCACTTCCCCACTGCAATTCTTCTGGTGCTTTACCCCTGATCAGAGTTTATACCTGATCAGAATTCTTAGAAGAATAAATCCAATGCATAACTATTTATTGAATCACTCACTCATGCAGTGAGAAATAATTCAAATGAAAGCCACCAAATAGATTATAAATTTCTTATTGCCATAAACTGACTGTCCTTGTAGTCAATAATAACCTTTCATGTGTCATTGCCGTGGAACCTGTTGCTAGGAAGTAATCTGAAAGGTGTTCATTAAGTAATCTTGAGTTCATACAATTTGGTCTTCTGTTGATTGCCCTTGAATATTTTATTATTCTCACAAAGTCTTTCCAACAAGTGAAACTTAAATCTTCTCAATTAAGATAATTTTAAGTTTTAAGCATATGCTGTGCTATAATTTAACAGAGATGATAGTTGTTTATCCTGGTTGGGTCACATTACATTTCATCGTGTGGGCAGGCATCTAAATGTTTCGCAAATAGCAGTTATGAGGGGTGTAAATATTGGTTGGCTTATACTTAGTTTAGAAACTCAAGGTTTCTATGGCCAATGATTTAAACCGATATCACTGTTCCACTAAAAGATCTTGGGCAGGGCTTTATAATGTCTTGGGAGGGCAGCCAGGCAAACACATGTGTCCTCCAGATTTCCAAGCCTGAGACTGAGAAGGGAAAAAAACCTGCCTGAGCACGCGCAGGGCAGACCGCATCCTCATGGCCACTTCTCCTGGCCTCTGGTGTTGTGTTCCTGCCTGGGCCCTTGACAACACTCCCACACTAACGACTGCCACTCGAGGCCCTGTGTGACATATAACATTTCCCCTGACATTACACTGACATTACAGAATCAGGCTACCTCTGCTTGTCACCAGAAGCCAAAAGACAGTATTTCACTGCATTAAAAGCAAATACTGTTGAGGGATGCCAGGAAAAATGTGAACCTCTGGCCCATTTGGGAAGTAAACCAACTCACAGATTCTTGCTTAACCTAGCAACAAAACTCCTATCATTTGCAAGCATCAGGACACGCTTCTTTCATTCTAAAGGCATCATAATCATTCTGTACCTTATGAACTCTATCCTGCTATCCGCAACAGCTGTTATGCTTATTAATAAACTATACAAAGAAAGCATTTGCGCACTCCATTTTACTTCCCTTCCCAAGGAGTAAACTTAAAGTCATAGAAGGTAAAAGTGAGATGTCATTCCCCCTTCCGCCAATAGAAAATAGGCTGGCCAGGTTCTTTCCCACATTATCAGAACGATGTGCTCTGATCCAACCACTTTGGTTGATATGAGTCTAAGAATCCAAACATAAATTTCAAATGCTGATTAGGTGAATATGTGATTAAGTTAATTTAAAAATAGTTAAAATCCAAAATATTAAAAGTCTAGTTCAAATACAAATTCCATGTGAGTCAAAAATTTGCACTCCCCAATTAATTATTAAAACAGTCAAATTTGTGTAGTCATTTGACATTCTTTCCAGTGTGCAATAAAATTTATAGGGTAATTTTAATGCCATCTGTACTCTTACTTTTTCTCCACCTTCTTTTCCCCAACCCCAACTCCCAAAATCTCTGTTCTGAAACCCACTATTATTTGGACAAATGTTTGAAAAATCATAATATTTTCACAAAACAAACTAAATTTATGCTGCCCATGATATAATAATTCTTTGTGCATCAAAATGGTCACTGTCAAATACATAAATATTTTATGTTTTTTTAAATTTTGACATGATTCAATTTGATAAAAAGTTATTGATTCTTACAGGCTGTTTCCAATGCTAGACACTTTATACAATAAAATAAGCTCTCTCAAAGACCTTATAATCTAATTGGTAAAATAGCTATAAAAATATTTACTTATAACATGCGGGGTGGGGGAATGATGTAAGAACTAAAGTGAATTGCAAACATGTTGCAAGAGCAAAGTAGGAGAAACTATTCATCTTGTTGAGGGAAATCAGATAATGTTTCATAAGGGGAGTGGCACTCAAGCACCTTGAAACATGAGACTGTGATAGAAAAGAACTGGCAGAATATTTTATTCTCTGGAACATCAGCCTTAAAAGTACAAGGAGGATGAAGGGACTGACAGATAATGTGGAGTGGACAGAGTATATGGAGGGTTGGAAGAGGGAGGTGGGGTTTTATAGGTGATTAGAGAATGGTTTTGACCTTCAGCATTTATTTATTTATTTATTTATTTATTTATTTATTTATTTATTTATTTACTATACACTCGGATGTATCTAGTGCATGTCTGCTATATCCCAAGCAGAGCACTTGGTACTGAGGATTCATTCAGTGGGTGTTAAAATTCAGTCCACACCTTCCTGTCTAGAAAATCTAGAAAGCATATTTAAAATTTTTTGTTTCATTTTTGAAGGCAACAAGAAGCTTCAGAAGGTCTTTGTGGAAACAGTAAATGAGACTGTATTGCGAGAGCACTCTATGGTAACATGTTACATAGATTGGAGGGACAAAAGATTGAACGTGGGAAGATGGGTTTGTCTTGAGGGACACTTATTTCCCTCCTGTCTACAAAATGAGACAGAATGAGGGCAAATAGCAGTACTATCCAAGGCTTCTCTTCTCACAGTGAGGTAGAAAAATGACTAACCAAACTGATGAATTTCAAAGGATAAACAAGGCATAGAGCCTTGACCATTTCTCTTCCTGCCCTCTTGGGAGAGCTTCAGAGAACTTATGTTCCCCTCAGGTTCTCCAGGCTCCCAGTTATCCACACTTAAATGCAACTGGGTGAGTAAGCCTGGCTAATTCAGGACTTTTAATTAGGAAAGTAAATTTGGAGATCTTTCCAAATCAACAGAGTGCCATCAATATTTTTTGCATACTTTTTTGAATGTATCATATCCACTATTATTGGAATTTAAATTACTTATAAACGTTTCTATTACAAACAATACTGCAGTTGGTGAAATGCACATTACTCATGTTACACACCTTTCAGTTTATCTTTAGGATAAGTACCCAGAATCAAAGGTTATCTACAGTCATAATTTTAGTAGACATTGCTAAATTGTCCTTCATAGGAGCTGCACTAATTTAGGTACAGCAACATATGAAAGAACCAATTTGCCCCCACCATGTTTACCAAAATATTATTTACATTTTTATGCAAGGTTCCTTCATTTTTAGATGATGTCTCTTATAGACCATTTTTTAATTGTGGCACACTGAAATTTTTCATTTTTGCTATATTTGCTATTTCATTTTGCTATTTTTTGCTATTTGCATCATATGATGCTTGTAAACTTAAATAATCCATGAGATTCTGATATACAAAAACTGTGCAAACATCAAGGCTTGTGAGTTCCTTTGATTATTTGATTTTAATGTTTTATTATGTCATTTATCTCATAATATACAGAAAACATTATCTAACTCTCAATGTAATGAAATTTAATTTTAGCATATGACCATAAAACAGATTTTGCCTTTTGAACTGGAATTTGAAATACAAAAATATCTGTATCCTATTTAGATTTAGTGTTTATTACCACAGGTACAGTAATTAATGTCATCATTGTCAATTAAACACTTTAAACATGCATGATATGTAGGTAAATGGATCAGATCTTAGGAATAGAGAGAAAAATAAGATAATGGCTGCCCCCGCCAGTTAACAATTATCATAAAATATGTTTTTAAAACAATTCTTCCAGGTATAATATAACCTCAAATGGAGATGTATATATTTTCTCTTACCCATTTAAGTCTTTTTAGCTATAAGCATACTACATCACTTTTTTTAGTTTATTTATTTTGAGAGACAGACAGAGTGAGCAGGGGAGGGACAGAGAGAGAGGGAGAGAGAGAGGATACCAAGCAGGCTCCACACTCAGTGTGAAGTCCAACGTAGGGTTTGAACTCATGAACCATGAGATCATGTCCTGAGCCCAAACCAAGAGTTGGATGCTGAACTGACTAAGCCACCCAGGTGCCCCTATAATATCTCTTATAAAATACACCTAATCCCTTTTGTTGTGAAATAAGCATATTTAAGTTTATTGTAAAAATAAGTTCTGTTTGGTTAATTCCTGTCATTTCTGCTGTGAATTTAATTTCTGTCAATGTTAAGAGTATAGTTCCAGATGATTAAACAGATAATACCACAAACTTCGGCAGAGTGACCATCTGCCCCATATTTTCTTCCACTGTTCCACAAAAACTAAAATATTTGGGCCAATAACTACCCTAATGGTATCTAATTCTGTGGCCAAAATAATTCATTGTATTGTTGCTTTTTCTCTATAATTTTAAATTATCATCATTTTCTGAACAGATATCTTGGCTAATAACACCCTATCATCTTATTGGGAATAGAAGATGATAACTAATTCAGTAAAAAAATGAAAGTGTCCAATTTTTGTTTAACATAGTAATTCTGGGCCCAGTACTGCTTAAAGAGCAATATGGAGTTTCTTAATTAAATCCTACCTGCAAGTGGAAGATTGTAAGGGGAGGTGATATGTGTTTGAGTTTGTGTGCAAAATGGGAGGCATGCAATATTAAAAGGATTCTTTTTCTTTCATATTGGGATTTTATTTCTCTCACCTGAAGGAAGGACAGGGAACTGCAGCAGCTCAGAAAATATCCTGGTGGTTAGGGGGGCAAGAATGGTGACACAAGAAGAACATACAGGAGAATGGATGTTAACCTCAGCCCTGACAGCCAAATGGGTCTAGGCAAATTACCTGCCAAACCTCCATCTGTCTGTTCAACTGAAAAGGCTGACCATATGGTCTCTAAGATCCCTTCCTGGTCCAATATTCTAGTGATGTTCTGATAATTTCAACCTTATCCAACCATGACTCTCACCATCAAAACACAGCAGATTAGAGAAGTAAAGCTTATCTGAGTAGGAAATCTGAGTAGGAAAGTAGTGAATTGTGACTCCTTTTACACACATCAGTCAAGTAATCTGTAATGAACCCGTGGTCCATTTTAGCTGAGAAATGGCTTTGGTGGCAGAACAGTTGCTATCCAAAGAAAAATTTCCTTCTCAAAATGTGAAAAAATATATAACTGAAAGTGGTAAGCCATTCTAAGATTTTCCATTTATAAAGTCCTAGAGTAATATTCATTCAAGTCTAATTTTCCAAGGTTATTTTTAACTTCACACAGTAAAAATGTGATTGTTCTCCTTTACTATGGCAACCATATGTCACTAATTTTCCAAGGCAGTCTCAATTCCAATCATTTTGTTCCAAATTTAGACCAAGTTTTAGACTTTTATCTCTTTTTTAAGTGTAGGGAATATGATTACTCATATACTTAATTATTCCCTTTTTGTGTCTTTCTTCCCTGATTATAATAAAAAACATGACATGAGAAGACTAGACTAAGAGATCCAGATTTTCATATTTCATATCTTCGCACTTGGCTGATGGCTACACAGACTGATGTAGTGACTAAAGAGGCTGGATGGACCCTGACATAAGATTTACCCTTTAGGTAGACACAGATATTGGGAGATATTTGGCTATAGTAACCGACCACATAGAGTTAAGAAGCCTGGGAAGGAAGGCAAAGTCAGGACTGCTCTATTGTTGATGACATTTACAAATGGAGATATTAGGGTCCTTAACAGAAGAAAGAAGCCAAATAAGTTTAGGTAGCTAAACAAACTGGCAGTTGTCTTCTAGGCAGAATATACAAGGCCCAAAGAACCTTGGCAACTGGGCTGAGATCCCAGTTACTACTAAAAATCCACACAGGGAGGAGATAGATAAGGGCAAAGTGGGTTATCAAGTTCCAAAGGAAACACCCAATATTAGGCACAAGGACATATGGAAGTAAGTAAAGTGTTTATTTCTTTAATTTTATTTTATATTGCCTGTAGATATGATATTGCATCCTTAAATCCAGCATACATCTCTAAAATATAAGTTGTTTATGAATTTTGTTGTATTACAGGCCTCTTTGAGAAACTGCTGAAAGGTACAATGTCAGGAAAAAAATACATACACATATGATGTCTTATGGAAATTTCAGGGGATTCACAGCTTCTTAGAAAGTTACCCACAGACTTCAATTTTAAACCTTTAGCATAGAGAGATGTGACTTTGTTGGGTGATCTAGGAGTGCAGTGACCAGCAAATACCAAGTCTAACTGACAGCTAAGGCTATTTAGATAGACTACTGACCAGTGAGGATGTCCCAGTTTCTAGAATTAGGAGAATAATTAAGAGTCAGCTTCCATGGGAAGCTAACGCTATTTATTACCACCATCTGAGTGCCCTATTTGGTTTAGAAAGTGGAGCAAAGCTGACTTGTGATGTGAAAATCAGTGGACCCAGCTAATGGGAGCTGAGTCTAACAAAGGTTGAAAAATAAGGTATCCAATGAGGTTGAGGCAGTCAAAGAATCTGCTGCCTGTGGACCATGCCTGTGGACACAGACAAAAATAGCGGGATTTTAAGGGTCAGACTTGAATAGTAAAGGTCAGAGGACAGGGTTCTGCTAACGGTTTTGGCAAAAGGTAAAAGGAAGGAAGGAAGGAAGGAAGGAAGGAAGGAAGAAAGAAAGAAAGAAAGAAAGAAAGAAAGAAAGAAAGATGGTGACCAGATGTTCTCCATTTAAAATCTGTAAAAGGGAAATTACATTACAGTAGGAGGAATTCAGGTTATATAAAAGGAAAATCTTCCATCCAATGAACTTTGTAAAGCATTAGATCTAGTAACTGATGAACACTGTTATTCTTCTTCCATGAAATGTTAAAAAATAGAACAGATGTTTGTGTGTTTTCAGTGATTTGACAATAAGGTTGTCAGAAACAAGTGATCTGGTCAGACATATTCAACATATTCAAACTCTCTGAAAGACTGGCACATCTATATTTGACATTTATTTGACAATTTTTATAATTACTTCTGAAATCCATTGAATTCCTCTTCTCTGACAGTTCACCCAAACCTTTCTATCCAGAATTTTGAGGATAAAATTATGCTTAATATAATTCAGTCAACATAATCACACAGAATCCATTCATCATCTTCAGTATTCCTATTAATTCAAATTAGTACACATTAATAAAAATTAATAGCTAAAATATGAAAATACAGCAGTGCAATTATAACTTTTGAAGTTCCATTTTTTAAGCAAAATAACTCTCATATCTACATATGCATATATGTGGAAAATAGTATCTTAAGTAAAGTACACTCTGGAAAACTATGCAGAAAATAATGGAAAAGTAAATACAAAAGAAATTCTGGAAAGACTGTTAGAAAAGTAATGAGATTTACAGATTGACCAAAAAAACCACGAAACCTCCAAAGGATAGTTGACATTTGGTCAGTCAGTCAGTCAGAAAAGAGAATTGGCTGCTGGTCAGGAGAAAATGTGACTCATAAAAATCTATCTCCTTCATCATACAATGCATAGGAAGCAGACATCCTGCTAGCTAGTTTTTGGTCTTAATTCTAAGAGACAGTAACTACTTTATATATTCGGCTTTGTGACCAAGCTTAGATTTCCTATTCTTTCAACTTGTGATATACATAGCTCAGACTCACACAGAATTTGGGGTAAACTGTCACAATCCTCCCATCCATTCACACCATCCTTTATTTTGGCCAATTGCTGAAGCAAAATTGCCATGTCTATCACCTCCAGCTGAAGTTTGACTTTTTAGCCAAACATTAGGAAGCATAGTAGTGACTGCTATAGCAACAGACTAAACAGACAATCTAAAAGGCAGAGTTAGAGGAAAAGGTAAGCAATTCCAAATACAGAGAGGTATGAAAGCAGTTAAAGAATTTTCAAACACAACCCCAAGGCATAACAAGTAAAAGAATCCACATCAGCTAATAGTATTCTTCATAAAAGTGTAACTATTTTCTATCAGTTTTTGATAAAAATCGATATTTTTGTCACTATTACCATCTAAGAATTTATTAAATGGTTGAATCTCAATTTCTAATGAACTAAAAATTAAAAGAACAGTTTCAAAATAAGAATTCTAATCCAAATTCTAACTTTTTAAATAAGATTATATACAAATAATTTGAAATTATTCCATTCCTTTAAAGTTACTGCCAGCTAGCTTTCCAGTTGAAAAGGAAAATATTAGCAGCACCAAATGTAAGCCACAAAGGAAAAAAAAGATACCACCTGTGCAGACTCTACCTCCTTCAGTTTTTGTCTCTAAAAGTTTTTAGTTTCCTCAGTCCTTCCATTATTAACTCACACACACACACAACAAAAAACTCCTGGAACTAATAAGTGATACGAAATTTGCAGGATACAAAGTTAATATACAAAACTCAATTGTTTTCCCAGGTACCAGCAATGATCAATGGATAAAATTAAAAACACAATACCATGTACATTAGCATCTCCCAAAATGAAATACTTTGGTAACAGAACATGTATAAGATCTGTATGAGGAAAACTGAAAACTGATGAATGAAAAAAAAATAACTAAATAGAGATATATTGCATGGTCATAGGTAGAAAAACTCAATATTATCAAAATATCAATTCTCCCAACTTGATCTATAAATTCCATGAAGTCCCAATCAAAACCCCAGCAAGTTTTTTTGAGGATATTGAGAAACTGCTTCTAAAGTTTACATGGAGGAGCAAAAGATTCACAATAGCCAACACAATATTGAAAGAGAAGAACAAAGGGTACTGACACTAGCTGATTTTAAGATTTACTGTAAGGCTACAGTAATGAAAACAATGTGGTATTAGTGAAAAACTAGACAGAACAATGGAGCAGAATAGAGTCCAGAAATATATAGATAGATAGATATAGATTACATTGATATAGATAGATATAGATAGATATAGATAGATATAGATATAGATATAGATATAGATATAGATATAGATATAGATATAGATACATAGATACAGATGATATAGAGCCAACTGATCTTTGACAAAGGAGCAAAGGCAACGCAATAGAGAAAAGACAGACTTTTCGTTAAATGGTACTGGAACAATTAGACATCCATATGCAAAAAAATTAATCTAGAAACAGACCTCACATCCTTTACAAAAATTAATTCAATGTGGATCACAGACCTAAATGCAAAATTCAAAATTATAAAACTTCTAGAAGATAACATAGTAGAAAATCTAGATGATCTTGGGTTTGCTGATGACTTTTTAGGTACAGCACCGAACATGTGATGCATGAAAGAAATAATTAATAAATTTAACTTCATTAAAATTAAAGATTTCCATTCTGTGAAATATACTGCTAATAGAATGAAAGGACAATCCACAAAAATAGAAAATATATGCAAAACAATCTGATAAATAAAATACTATTACACATTTCTTCAAATGTATTATATAAAATCCATACCAAAAAAAATGTCATGGGACTATTTTCTCTATAACAAGTTAATTCTAAAATTCATACAAGATGATAAATAAGATGTGTTGTATTGGTTCAGCAAAAGACAAATGATGCAATGGAACAAAATTAAGAACCCAATGACAAATGCATGCATATATAAACACTTTAGAGGGGCGCCTGGGTGGCTCAGTAAGTGAAGCATCCAACTCTTGATTTTGGCTGTGGTCATGATTTCACGATTCCTGGGATCAAGCCCTGTCTTGGGCTCTGCACCGTCAGATACTCTCTCTCTCTCCCTCTCTCTCTCTCCCTCCCTCTCTCTCTCTGCACCCTCTCCCTCAAAATAAATAAATAAACTTAAAAAAAAAAAACTTTGCCAGGATCCTGGGTGGCTCAGTTGGTTAAGCATCCAACTTCAGCTCAGGTCCTGATCTCACGGTTCATGATTCAAGCCCCGCATCAGGCTCTGTGCTGACAGCTCAGAATCTGAAACCTGCTTCAAATTCTGTGTCATCCTCTCTCTCTGCCCTCCTCTGATCACACTCTGTCTCTCTCTCTCAAAAATAAATATACATCAAAAATATAAAAAAATAAAAATAAATAACTTTGCGTATAAAATATGGAGCATTGCAAAGCAGTGAGGAAAAAGATGAACTATTTAATATGAATTGACGATTTAAACAAGAAAAACATATTTTTAATTACAGAAAAATATAGAACATATTTCTGATTTCACTTTTTTTTTAATCAAACACAAAAATGTAAATCATAAGGATGACTGGGTGGCTCAGTGGGTTGAGCTTGATCTTGGCTTCAGCTCAGGTCATGATCTCATGGTTCCTGAGATTAAGCTCCATGTCAGGCTCTGCAGCACAGAGTCTGCTTGGATTCTCTCTCTCCCTCTCTCTCTGCCCCTCTCCTGGTCACATGCACACGCATGCTCTCTCTTTCTCTGTCTCTCAAAGTAAATAAATAAATTTAAACATATATATAAATAAATCAAAAAATTAATTATGAGAGTATGAGTGGGGAAGAGGGGAGAGAGAGAGAGAGAGAGAGAGAGAGAGAGAGAGAGAGAGAGAGAGAGAAAATCTTAAGTAAGCTCCACACCCAGTGTAGAGCCTGATACAGGACTTGATCTCACACCCTGAGATCATGACCTGAGCTGAAATCAACAGTCCAATGCTTGATGACTAAGCCACCCAGGAGGATATATTTGAAAAGCATGTAACTGACAAAGGGTTTGTGTACTATAAAGTCTATACCAGGATACATGTACAAGAATGTTCCAAACCAGCAATAATTTAATAAGCCCAAATTCAGAAATAATTCAAATGCCCATTAACAGTAAAATGGATAAATAACTACTGGAATATCTATACAAAGTAATACTATGCAGTGATGAAAGTGAAAAAACTACAACTATTTGCATTTAGCATAGATAAATCTTAAAAATGTAAATTTAATAAAAGGAAGGTAGACTAAAAAGTACATTTACTATATGATTATATTTATAAGTTCAAAAACAGAAAAAAACTATTGTTTAGAGATACATAAATTAGTAGTATATTTATAAGAAAAGCAAAGAGATATATACAGTAAATATCAGAATAATCATTAACTCTAGAGGAAAGCAGGTTATAAGCAGGAATGCCCATGCTAAGTGTTTGAATATGATAAATATATGTACAACCCAATAAAAAACAATCCTCAGACTCAAAAAGAAACAACAATAAAATTGAAATTTTGATTGTATGCCTCATAGTAGAGCTGAAAGAAGATCTTAAAAGCAATTGAAAAAGGACAGATGACCTAAAAAAAAAGACCATTTCTCACAAGATAACATCTTCAAATTTCAGAGAAAAAGTACTGTCTAAAAAGAATTCTTTACTTAGCTAAAATATTGTACAAGTTGAAGAGGGAAAGAAAGATTGCAGAAGAAGACCTAGTAGAAAAGTGATCTTCCATTTAAGCAATCACAGTTGGGCAGAGGAACATACTGAATTGGTACCAATTGTTTGAACATTTTGAGGGGCAGATAGATTCTTCAGGACAGTTATAAAGGGCCAAATGTTATTTTAAAAATCCCTGGTAGACTAAGACCATGTATAAAAACTAATTCAAAATAAATCATAGATCTAAATGTAAGAACAAAAAAATAAAATTCTTAGAAGAAAGCAGAGGAGTAAATCTTGGTGACTTTGGATAGGCAATGGTTTCTTGTATGACACCAAAAGAATAATCAAAAGAAAATAATAGACCCCATTTCCAAATGAGGTCACATTCAAAGTATCAGGGAGTCAGGGCTTCAACAAATCTTTTTAAGACACAATTTGATCCACAGCAGATGTGAATAGACATTTCTCAAAAGAAGATATACAAAAGGCTGCTAAGCATATGAAAAGATGTTCAACATCATTAGCTATCAGGGAAATGAAAATCAAAACCACAATGAAATACTACTTCACATCCACTAACATGCCTAGAATCAAAAGATAATAACAATTGTTACAATGAAGAATTCCTACAGCATAAAAGATAATAACAAATGCTGGCAAAGAAGTTAAAAAACTGAAATCTTCATATACTACCAGTAGGAATGTGAAATGATGCTGCCACTTTGAAAAACACTCTGACAGCTCTTCACAAAGTTAAACAGAGTTACCATATGACCCAGCAATTCCACTTGTAGGTATATAAATAGAACTGAAAACATATGTCCACATAAAAAATCTGTACACCAATATTTATACCTCCATTGTTAATAATAGCCAAAAGACGAAAACCACCCAAATGTCCATCAACTGATGAGTGGATAAACATTTATATGGTAAGTCCATACAATAGAATATTATTCAGCCATAAAGAGAAATGAAGTACTGATATATGCTAGCACATGGATGAACCCTGCAAACTTTATGCTGAGTGAAAGAAACCAGACAAAAAAGACATATTCTAAAATTAAATACTATTACTGTTTGCATCTGTGAATATACTATAAAACAGTGAATTGTATGTACACTTTAAAAGGTTGAATTTATAGTATATGACCTATAGCACAGTAAAACTGTTATAAAAAGAAAGAAACTAAAATATTGCCTCAAAAGAGTTTTCTGTCACTAGTCAAATGAAATATATAGATAACCTATGACCCAGCCATTCTACTCTTAGGTGTGTGTTTGTAGTTTTTATCCAACAATTCTTGGATGGTTACATAATAAAATCTCTGAAAATGTTTATTATGGTGCAATATGTAGTCCTGGGGAGTTGGAGGCAACCTGCATGTCCATCAGTAGAAAAGTACAGGTAAAATACAGTAGATACATACTGTGTAGTATTAGGCAACCACTCAAATGAGACAGATTAGATGCACATATTTCAATGTTTCCATGTGAGGGAATCTCAACAATATGATGCCTGGACCAAAAAAAGGGTATATACTCATTATTTAAAATTTATGCACAAAAATATTCATTTTGCAGAAACACATACAAATGAAAATATACACATTAAATGCATTTAAGTGGTGGTCTAAGGGCTAAGGAATAAAATAAGAGTAATGTATATAGAAATAAAAGGGAATTAATTCCTATGTCATGTGCATATCATCTTAAAATAGCAATAAAATAAGAATGCCAGGGAACTGAGGAGCCACGATAGCAAATGCAGAGTAGAATGGAGATTGCTGCCCAAGGCTGGGCTTTTAGAAGTTCCTAGAGACATGATTCACACGAGCAGGCTGACTCCATTGAATGGACCAGCACTAATTAGAGCAAATATAGATAATGTATCTTACATTATATTTATGTTTACAGAAATGCTTTTAGGGTCAAGAATAAGGGATTTACTAAAAGTCATTTGGCTGACTATGAAAATGACTCTAACAAATCAAGTGAGCCAACCAAACTCATCCTAAGAGTCTTGCCAGATATATTTTAGTTGGTTTCATAGCTCAGTGCTTTTAATCAATCCATTTGTTGTTGTTTTTTTTTAATATTTTCATATATATTACAATTCCTCCTATATTTTTTTATTTACTAGCACAAAAATATATCTCCATATATTTAGGTTTCATTTGTCTCCCTACCTCCAAACTGACATTAAAAAAAATTCCACTTTTTTTTATATTCAGTAAATATTCAGATAGACTTCCGGTTTATTTTTTCCCACACCCTTTGGGTCACAGAGGTGTTTTTTTTTTCTTTTATCATTTAAAACGGAAGTTCTTCATTACTATGGTCTTTTCATTTACTCAGTCTTATGAGCACCAAACTAAAAATTCTAAGAAAATTGTCATTATTTCCACAAGAACAAAAGTTATCATTTCACTTCTTAGATATAACATTCTCTTCTCTTTGAATAAAACTTCATTTTGTTGCCTAAAATTGTCAGTTCCAGCACCATTTCTCTGGCTTACTGAATATGTGGCAGAAGTTTAAATTATTTCCAGACCTCATGCTATTTTTATGTTAGTCATCTGAGCAAATTCTATTCAACATACTCTTCACTTAGAAACAACTTTTCAGACAAACACCCTACCTTCAAATAGTAATAAGCAATGAGAATTACTGTGTCTGAGGTTCAGAGAAAATCCATGTCTGACAAGTATAGATTTACCTATTACGTAATGGTTTAAAATAAAAGAAATTTCTCAACTTTGAGTGAGCATATAGAAAACAATAGGCTTTTTTCTGGGAATAAACTTTAAAGAATACACAAAGTTCACTTTACCAGTTGGCCAAAAGATGAATCATCTCTTTTTAACAAACAAAACTTAGAGGGCACATAAACGCAACTCCTAGTGGCTACTTCGTATAAATTTAATTCACCATTAAAACAATACCCTTTTTGCACAGAGCTATACATTAGGGAAGAAAACAATGTGTAGCTTTTGGTTAAGACAATTTTCTATACATGAGACTTGAGTGTTAGCAACTTCTGAGCAGTTGCTTAACCCCTTAGAGCCTTAGTAAAAGAAGGATATTAAATAAGATGATCACTCATGTCCCTAAAATTGTATAATTCTCTGAAACAAAAAGTCTAGCCTCATCTTAGTGGAATGAAATGAGAGATTCCAAACATTTGGTCGGTTACCAACTGCAATACTTAACCATTTTCATGATCAGGAAATTCTTCTTGAATAACCTAAATCTTAAGCCTTTCCAATAATTCTTTCTATAACGTGGCTAGGAAATAGATGATTACTTTCCCTTGTATGGAAAAAATTTAATTCCATACTAGAATAGAGCTAATAAATCACACCTCACATTTTCTTTTCCAGGCTGAATAGCCCCCAACTTTCCTTAAAAATTTCAATTTCCAACTATTTAATCATACAGTGGCTTTCCTGCGATTCTACTCTAAGTTTTCTAGATTTTAGCTATGGATCTCAAACCCAGACAACAAAATCCATAGAGGGTCTGAAAAGAGCTGAGTGTAATTCTCTACCAGTTGTGGACATGGACAAGCAGCACAGATATTCAGGACCACCAATTTTGTGAAATGATTATAACCTGCTTTTGGCCAAGAATGCCAGCGTAAATCACTGAGTGGTTCTCCTCTACCATCCACAAACCAGAAGAACGTACAAATAGCTTTACTTTACAGTATTCTATGGAAAGATAGATTTCAAGTTAGGTGGACCAGAACACTGGCTATTTTCTGATCTCAAACAATAGCAATGTGGACATGTGTTGTGCTTTTGTACTGAAGTCTCAGATAAAATTACCTTGCCATGATGAAAGGCAGTATGATGACAGAAAGTATAAAACGTTTTGAATGTGAGCTCTGATTCAAAATTGTATCACTTATTAGCACTTGACAGCCTATGTCCTTCCATAGGTTATCATTTAATTTCTCTGGGCCTTAGTTTCCTCAAACACCATTGAAAATACCAATATGTACCTCCTAGGATTGTTGTGAGATTTTAATAAGATAATTAAGGTATAATCCTGATGTATGTTACCCTCCTGTCCACTCAGGCTAACTCTGGCACAACACCAATACAAAATTAGAATTCTTGACAAGCATCAACAGGAAATCCATTTATAGCAAGCATATTATAATTTGAGTATTTTTGCTGAAGATTTACAAGGTCTCAGGGGGTGCACATACATTTCATTCACTCATAGCTCTCTTTAATTTTCCCCAGATTTTGGCCACAAGGTCTGTTTTTTCCTAAAGTTCAGTCTTGCAGGTACCATCTCCTTTCTCTTGTATCATTGTCACCACTTTGACCGTCCTGCTCTTTGTTATTGTGAATAATTAGGCTCAGCCCAAGGTTCTGCATAAACACATAGACCTTCCCCTAGAAAGTGCTCAGCAAATGACAGAAATCACTAGAGAATTATAGGTACCTGTTTTTCCTACTACAAAAGCAAAGGCCTTTCTTGATAAGGTGCTTGATGGCCACCTTCCTTCCTTCATTCATCTTTGTGGGAAACTGCAGTAAAGGCAGTTATTATGTCATGCCAAAAACTAAAAATAATAAATACTGAATCATGATAAGTATGTTAATCTCAAAAATACTGCTGTTTCCTGTTTTACAATTTATAGTTTCAAATATTTCTAGTGTCCATGGTCAACCACTATAGTTAAAAAGTCAAAACCAAATGCATTGATATTCTTCTAAGCAAGAACTGGAGGTAGTGATTGAATAGGCATTATTATTTTTTAAGCCTGTGTATAATTATTTTTATCTTACTTAACCCATGTCTTATCTCTAGTTATGGTATTCCAGTTTTGCTCTGCTAAATGAATTATTTCTAAAAGAATAGGCCTTGGCTGGGGAAGCTCTTCTAGGATTTAATTTTTTTTGGCTATAGTTAATCAAACTTTGAACACACAACAGTAGATTTTACTGAGGCTCTGAGCCAATTAACAGGAAAATAGTATTTAAGACTACTTACTATTCCATTACAAATCTTTCTTACTTTTGCATAGAATTTATTCAACCATGTGACACTTGTTTTCTAAACTTCATAATTTTTAAATTATGTTAGCAAAGTATTTTTACTAGGATTATATTATTTTCATTAAAAAAACAAAATATTGCCTTCTAAATATCTGCAGCATATTTTTCTAATTCACCATTTAACAACTTTTTTCAAAATATTATTTATATAGTAAATTAATGAATATATAATAGTTGAAACATGGAATATTCCTTTAATTTTGTATATATATTTTTTCAAATAAAAGAGAATGCTTTCTTTAAAAATTTCAACCTCTTGGAATTAATGCTACTGCTCATAATTTAGAGGCAAATCTTACAGATTACCATTAATTTGCTTTGCATTATATTTTAAGCCTTTCCTTCTAAATACCACCAACGAATCTATTAACTGCATATATGTAAGACTATAGAAAGCTTTTTTATTTCTAAAAAATAATATTATTTTTAATTACTTACAATAAGCCAACATGATAGACCAATTGATTTAGTACTTGTATCAGGTTGAGCCTTATGAAATTGACACTTTTTAGGTAAAAAATGCCCAAATATCACCAATTTCCTACAGTTCAAACTAATAATTATCTTTCTGGCCCAGAAGAAAAATACTGACACATATTCCTTCCTATTGGTCACACATTAAGCCACTAGGAAATTGTGGTTATCTGTCATATGCACTACACAGACAGCTTAGGATTTCAAATTTTTATCTCAAACAAAACCAACTTTTGTATTTCTTTTCTCCAAATTAGGCAGTCCGTATGTTAAAGGCAGAGTTGAAGTTGGCCAAGTTTGGGGACTTTTATTCATTGCATGTAATGATCACCACACACTATTTAATGCCATGTATTTCCTGGATTTTGTCTGCTGAGATGTCTTACCCACTGGCTTACTTATGGTAAACTGTTTCCTTTGAGGTTAAGGACATAGAAAAACCTGGGAAATTTTTTCTGATTTCACCAATGACATCAGACTTCCAAGATACTGCTAAATATTTACTAGATTTTAAAAGTGAATGTTCACCATATTGCATACAATTATTGTCTTATTGCCACATTTAAATTCTGCTTAGGAATTGCTCACTTATGAGTCATATTACACAAGTTTGAGTCACTTAAGGCTCTAGCATTTTAGAAAAGTATATATAAAAATATATTTAAACAGAAGTTGGCATGTTTTTATATTATTTCTGGAAAATAGCATCATAATTTAGATTTAATATATTTTAAAAATACAAGATTTATTTTTTCCTATGCAATAATATATTCACTTATTTCATACTTTTTGGCAGTTTTCCAATATTTTTTAGTTATTTCCATTACTTCTGTTATTTTGAACTTCCCATTCAATTGCTTAAATCATGTCTAAAAATTCAATTCTTAATTTGGTTGCATTTTAATTTTCATATTTTTCTAATGTAGAAAACGTATATTTCATGAATGCAGATCATTATAGATTAAGTTGATTTTTTGGAGTAAAACAGATCTGCTTTTGAATCTCAACTCTGTTGTGTCATGTATCAGCTATGAAACTTCGGGGACATTATTTTACCTCTATAACTCTGTTTTGTCATTTTTAATGACGATAATAAAAAAATTATATGTAAAAGTTAATTTAGGTATCAAATATACATAATTTTATAATAGACATATATTAAGTGCTGAATAAAAGTACTATTTATTAATAGTATTATTATTTACCCAACAAACCAAAACAAGAAGTTCTCTAACCATAGATCTTTTAATTATCTAGGGGCTATCTACACATATGAATAAGTTAATCAAAATGTTCTTAACATGGCCCTAAAATTCGCTGAAGCACAAAACAGAATTAAGGTAAATCAAATAAGCAAGAACAAGTATGGCTTATTTGGTTAAATAATGGGTTGAAAACCTAGGGGCTGGGTTAATTATTACCTGTGAATTTAAATCAATCATCATAAATCCTTGCCCCTCTCTATGTCCCATAAAAGCAAAACATTACAGACATTACAAAGGCCTACCTAGCCATTTTTCCTAGACTTAAGAATCACAGGGCAGAGTCCTTTGCAGGCTATTGTTTGGGAAGACACTAGGTTTCAGAAACAAGAAAAGCCTTGCTAGCCTCAAGTTATACACAAATCCTATGGAAACAATATATGTTAAAATAAAACCAAAGTAGATCACCCTGTATTGTAATTACATATAGTTAATCACAGATCCAGCATCTTCATCACAGGCTTATTTAAAATATTTTTAAAAATTGGCCAGTTGTCAGTGTCTATTTATTACTTTACCAAATACATTGGAGAAAACAATGGTGATTTTCCAGTCCCCACTGGCAGTATTTGAGTAGGGGTTAGGAAATTTCTTTCCCCTATAGGGAAAATCAGAATATTTTTAGGTTTCCAAAGTGAATGAGTCTTAGGGAGGTCCAAGTAACATTCCCCGGAAACACTACTTTTATTGCTAAAAATAGGGAGTTTCCTCCAGGAATATAAATCACCCCCACTCCCAATACGCTAGCAGCAGACACCTGAGAGATGTTCAAATGAGAGCAAGAAATCATAGAAACTGTAGATATGTACTGTGGTGCAGTCAGTACTAGCCATAAAGCCAGAATAGACAGGGTATGGTCAGTGCAGGAGATAAAGCCAAACTGATCAGTGTATCCAGGGTGTTCCATATGAAAAATAATCTATGTGAAAAATTACATAATTAAGTCTGTGGTCATGGGGCTAAAGCAGGATCCCCTGGTAAAACAGGAGATGTGATTTCCAATCCTAGTGGTTCAAACAAAGAGATAATCAGTACTGAGAATGAGCTATGAGCACACAAGGCAAATTAAGCACTACTGGGCCCAGTGTATCACCTTCAACAACGTAGTATAGCAAACAAAGCCTGGGTCTAAAGTTATGCTTGAATCAAAGTAGATGACTTACTTGAAGCTAAGTGGAAGTATTTGAGAAACCCTGCCGCCAACTGGTAAGTCTTGGCTTGAAATTTTTGACCAGAACCACATGACACAGAGGAATAAGGGATGACTCAAAGGTGAATTAGGACCTTGACTATAGACAACCATGCCTACATAGATGTAAATGCTTAGAAGAGAAACTCACTTTAAGCTAAATATAAAGAATTATATTTATTCCTAAGTTAGTCGTTGGACAGAATTTACCTTAGGCGTTTTTTCAAATAATCCTTTGATGTGATTTCAAGTTATCTCTCAGATATTATAACCTGATAATCTGAAGGTTGTTATACACATAGCCAGGAATTGCTGTGCAAATGACATCCTTAGGGTTAGAGAAATGTTAGTTCCAGAAATGTGACCCAAACAGGAAACACTTGGGGTGACTAGATATTACGAGGAACATAAAGTTTACATACATGTGTGTGCACAAATATTTGTATTTCAGTTAAAGTTCTGCTTAATAAATAGGAAAGTATCTTAGAAAATATTTTCTGCCACATTTTTAAATCACAATTGATTGTATCTTTATTGTATTCTTCCCATTTGTAAGCTGAATTAGATATTCTCCTCCTGGCCAGAAACTGGGGCACGAATAGCTAAAGTTAGAAAAAAAAATATTAAGTTCCCATGAAGAATCAAATACTTTTTTAATTTCTGGAAAATTAATTAACAAAGTCATTTCTCAGTGACAGTAGAGTTTTCCACCTTGGCTTTTATTCAGGAAATTTTCCTGGAGGATAGCAGATGGCATTACCTTTTTGTTTGGTTCATAATTAAAGAGAACATACAGGTCTGTCAAAATAACTTATTGTATACCAACAACCTGCAAAGCACACTTCTGGGGAGAAATAGAAAATAAAACATTAGAGGGCATGAGCCCTGATTTCAAACAGCTTTTAGAAATTTTTCTTTGCTTTCACTCTTAAAATGCATTATAAAGGATCTCTTGCAGGGTTTTTCTTATATATCATTTGGCATATTCTGAGCTCTTTCAGTCTGAAGTCTTCCATTTTTCTTCAGTTCTTAAAAATCCTATGTTATTATTTCTTGAAATACTTTTATTTCTTTTTAAAATTTTTCTCTTTTTCTGGAACTGCTATTAGATATGGATACTTCTTTTAATTCTCCATATTTCTTAACTATTTTCTCAATCTATCACATTATCCCATTCTAATGCCTTCTAGGAGAGTGTATTGACCTTAAATTTAAAATCATTAATGAGCTTTTGAGCTGAATCTTTTCCTTTTAGTTCAATTTAATGAATTATCTTAATAATCATGTGTTCATAGCCATCACCTCCAACTGGTTCCTCTCCATAAGAGTTTGTTTCTGCCTCATGTTTTATTATACTCCTTTAGCTCTCAGAAAAAATTTTTATGCTTATTTCAAATTCTTCTGTTTAATTTGTACTTCTTTTGAAATGTGTTATTCCATATACTTACAACATTAAGGAGATAGGAGTAAACTTACGTTCAATGCATCACTGAAGGAAAACAATGGTAGGAAGATAAAAAGAAATAAAAAATGAAAAAAAAACCAGACATACCCTACTATATAAAGGAAAAATGACACAGATTGGAGAGAAGAGGGTAAGCTTTCAAAATAAAAGGAAAAACAAGCAAATAAGATAAAAGTAAAAAACACAGATTCCTAGACAACAGTGAAGAGAAATATCTAAAGACTTAAATGACAGATTCTTTTAAAAAACAAACATATAATAATGGATAGGAAAATAGAACCACTTTCAATTGGTTGACATATATAAGAGTTGGCTACTGTCAAATCTTTAGTATGTGTAGTTAAGGTATAATGAATATAGCACTTTTGTAAGGAAGTCAGAAAGCCACAAACACTTTTAGACCAGATATCAAAACCTAATTTTTAAAAGGCTAATAAAAACAAAATTTTAAAGATAAGGATTTGTTATTTTTGTAGCTAGTGTTTTGTAAGATAGTTTATTAAAAACAGTCTATAAAAATTGCTGAATTGAATTGAAGTATAAGTATATAAGTATAAGTATCAGGTACAAATATAAGTATCAGGTACAATATGTCTAAAGTATTTCACAAGCAGAGTAAGAAGTTGGAAAGATACCACTGGGAAAGGGAAAAGCTTCAAGTTTTCAAGTTTCAAACTTATGTAATGCAAAAGGGTTTATTCAAATGGAAAGTTAAAATTAGTTCTTTTTAATTTAAACTTATCATCCCAACATAGATTTCCTTTTTCCCTGGAATTTCATGAGCCATGTATTCTTCCCTACAATAATTTAAAGAATTCTTTTTCAACATTTTTGCAGCATTTATTTTGAGATAGTATAACTACCTGTTGGGATCATTCTTGTAGGTATAGGTGCTGTTGCTTCCTACTATGCTTGAAATTACTGTGCAAACTCTATTCTTCATATAATTATTTTAAAATCAATTTTGGGTTTTATTTGTCAAAAATTCAGAAACGGCAAAATTAAAACCACCAAAGCTATGAATAGTAGTGACTAAGAGTTTATTTGTCATATAAGAAAAGTTCCCAAACCAGGAGCTCTCAAATTTAAAAGTGATATGAAACTCAGGCATGGTATCACAGGATGACTTAAGGAGCGAAAATCAGGAAGTTGTTTAACCATTACAGTGATTTACTAGGACTATGGAGTTTTCCAGGTAGCTGGGGATTGGCTAACCGTGATTATCTTATACCATGTTTAGGGAGATAACTTAAGTTTCTTTTATGTTTATCAGGGCATTTACAAGAAATAAACTAAGTTAAGTTTCTCTTACGTTCATAAAATAAGTTAGATTTGGTTTTGCTTACATGGCTTTAATGGTTATGTCTGCTGAGGGGATTTGCAAGTCTGCTCTCCATTTCAAGTCAATTTTAACAATTTCTTACACTTTTTGCTTAATATCAGATAGTATACAATAAGAATTAATATTATACAGGTATTCAACAATAAACTATAAAAGAAGAAAATAAGAGATCTGGAATATGGTTTGTTTCAGAGAATTGTTCTAATCCATTCCAGCCCCCAAATGAATTTCTTGACAATATTATTTCAATTATTTCTGCATTGTCAGGATAGAGTATATACATTTTACATTTGGGCAAATATCGTGAAATAGTTCTTATCCGTTTGATAAATTAAGGCTCACAGTCTGAAGGATTTCTATGTATCTGTAGGGATAAAATCCAAGCAATTACCCAGCTATAAATCAATTTTCAGTCAAAAAGAAGGAAATAATTGACTTTGAATCAATCTGCAGCTTCCCACTCAAGAAAGCACAGGATTATAATTTATTAACCAATAATTCTAACACTATTTAATAAGTATACAATTTTTTCTTATTGGAATGTATAAAAGTGAATTTAAAACAATGTATATGTACATCTTATAATAAATTAGCTTTATAATAACCTTGAATATTTATTATATCACTTAACCTTATAAAACCCCTGTGAGATTGCCAGCATGGATATTTTTATTATTATTGCTTTGATTCTATAAATAAAAACTAATGAGTTCAACTAAATCAGCAGACATGTTCATTTCATAAAACTGATATAAAGTGGAACTGTACATCTAAACATAAATTGAACCGAAAGCCAAACTAGTTCATCATATTCAGTAATAGTAAAAGGAGCTTTATGCATCAAACCACTGACCTAAAATGCCACATGGTTATGAATAACTAGGAAAGAACTACAGCTGGGCAGCCTACCTCATGTAAAATTGCAATGAATGGCATGGTTTACATGAGTAAATACTTTGAGTTTACTGGATATTTAGCAGACAGTGTCTCAAAAAATCAGACTCTCCAAGCAGTGACTAAAGGATAAAAATGTGGTTTTCACCAACCCATCTTTATGTTTGTTTAATGAGGCAAAGAATCTCAGTCCCATATTAATTTTTTGATTACCAACTACACTGAATGATCAGAATGGCTGCCAGTAATATCATCTCTAAGAACAATTAAATTCAGCTGTCTACAAAAAAACTTACTCATTCAACGAATATTTACTGAGTGTGTACTATATCTATGGAGATATAGCAATGTACAAAACAAAGCCCCTGGTTTTGGGAACTTAGATTCCTCTGAAAAGATCAAACAATAAAGAAACTACTAAGTAAGTAAGTGCCATTAAAAAGAATAAAGAAGGTGAAGGGGTGATCAGGGGTGATTTGGGCAGACACCTGAAGGGAGTGAGGGAATGAGGTTGAGGATATACATGTAAAAAGAGTTTCCTAAGCAGAGTATCAGCAACTAACTGCAGAGGCTCTGAGTGTGTCTGGCATATAAAAATGGAAATCCTTCTCTCATCAGGCCAAGTGAGGCAATGGGACAAGGCTGGCAAGTGGAGGACAGTAATGAGAGATGGTTGACTAGAGCATCTGGAAGGAATCTGTGTATTAAAATTTCATAAGTTGCCAAGGGATCAAAAAGGAGTAAGGTCTAAAACACAGAATATCACAGCAGAGAGCAGTGAGTCTCTAAGCATATGTAGTCAAGGTACAAAATGTTGAAAATGGTAAGGGTAGGTTCTCACTTAGCCTCAGTCCTTTAAACATGCACATCTCATCCACGCATCACCAGTCAGACCTCAGGAACTTCCGGAATATGAACTGCCCCCTGCCACCACTACCATAACCAAGGGGAAGTAATATATGTTGAGAATAACATTCAGATATATGTCAGAAATCCAACTGCAATGTCTTATCAAAAAAAAAAGTTTGCCTCCCTCACTTTCAAATTTAGAGGTTAGCAGTCTCGTGCCAATGTATCAACAACATAGAATCATCAGCATCTTCCATTACTTCAGGGTTATGAGATGGTTATTCCATATCCAGCAACCCCCATCCCAAAGAGGTTCAACTCCCCACAAATCCTCAGTTAATTCTACAAAAATACCCATTGAACTTTCATTTCTCACTCAGTGGCCATAACTGTGTTAGCTACAAGGGAGTCTGGGAGTTAGTTTTTGTAGAGACACCTAATGCTACCTCCAACAATGTTGGAATCTGAAGCGTTGAGGAGTTATGATACAAACAACCATAATTCAGAAGTCAAGTAAAGGAAAGATCCACATTCTACTTAATCAGCAAGTAGACCCACTAGGGCCAGTGACAAATCAAGTGTTCTTTGACCTAAAAATCCTTTGCATATCAGCAGTAGGAAGTGGGACCCCACATTGTGAACATATTAACATTGCCATTATTAATAATCAAAAGGTGAAAATGAAATAAATAAAGATAAAATAAAACTTGATGACATATAATTTTCTAGCTCCATACTAGCTCTTTATTCAGCTCTGGAAATATATAGATATGATAATGTATTTAAAATATTTATGTGTTTCTCTGGAATGTTAGTGCAAAGATAAAATGATACTAAACATTTCAAAAAAAAAGCATGATATTATAAAACAAATATAAATGTTGGTAATATAAGAATCAGCAATTCCACTCCTAATCCTTCTGGTTTCTTGTCTGATATAGTCACTGCCAACTATTGCACTTGTAATACAAAAATAATAAAACTATGACCAGAGTAAAGAAAATTATTAGAGAAGCTAGTAGAAGGCATATATTAGCTCTAAGAAATGTCACATAACAGAATGTAAAATTCTGTTTGTTTTTATCTATATAGAAATCTATATAGAAATAAGATGGATTGATTTCTAGCACATTATTTGTACACATGTTGCCTTCCACTCTTGAGTTATATGTCTGTGTGGATCCTTGATTCCTCTTTCCTACATCAGTGATTTTGCTATCTGAGTGGGATACAGAGACAAAAGAGGTTAGTACATGTGGGCAGGATCAGAGTAAATTGCTTGATTCAGAAGAGTTTTTGTGTTTGATGATATTTGAATACTTTTAAAAGACCTAAATCATAGAATAAATACAAAATTGCTATTAGATACTACAAATAATATGCATCATATTTTCTGTTAAAATCAATCTGAAGAGGGGCGCCTGGGTGGCTCGGTCAGTTAAGCGTCGGACTTCAGCTCAGGTCATGATCTCGCAGTACGTGAGTTTGAGCCCCACGTCGGGCTCTGTGCTGACAGCTCAGAGCCTGGAGCCTGTTTCAGATTCTGTGTCTCCCTCTCTCTCTGCCCCTCCCCTGTTCATGCTCTGTCTCTCTCTGTCTCAAAAATAAATAAACGTTAAAAAAATTTTTTTTAATTAAAAAAAAAATAAAATCAATCTGAAGAGAAACAACTAAAAATCTATGATGGTTATTGAACAAATCAAGCATATATAGTTTTCTACATCTTAAAGTATAAAACTGAGAAATAATATTCAAGGGCTGCCTATTCAACTTCACCAGTGTATATATTTGCCTCCTATGTCATCAAAATAGTTAAGGGTTTTTAGTTAAATGCAAGGAGGTAAAGAGCTATGGAACCTTTGTGTAGAGAAATATACTATTAATATTTAAAAAGTAAATGCAATAAAAATAGATAAGGGAAGGTTGGAAGATGGCGGGGAGGGGGATGCTGGGCTCACCGCGCATCCTGCTGATCCCACAGATTCCACCTACACCTGCCTAAATAACCCAGAAAACCGCCAGAGGATTAGCAGAATGGAGTCTCCGGAGCCAAGCGCAGACGAGAGGCCCACAGAAGAGGGTAGGAAGGGCGGCGAGGCGGTGCGCGCTCCACGGACTGGCGGGAGGGAGCCGGGGCGGAGGGGCAGCCTGCCAGCCAAGCAGAGCCCCTGAGTCTGGCTGGCAAAAGCGGAGGGGCCGGACGGACTGTGTTCCGACAGCAAGCGCGACTTAGCGTCTGGGAGGTCATAAGTTAACAGCTCTGCTCGGAAAGCGGGAAGGCTGGAGGACAAAGGGAGGGAGAGCTGCTGAGCCCCCAGACGGCAGAGCTCAGCTTGGCGGGGAACAAAGGCGCCAGCGCCATCTCCCCCGCCCATCCCCCAGCCAAAATCCCAAAGGGAACCAGTTCCTGCCAGGGAACTTGCTCGCTCCGCGCAAACACCCAACTCTGTGCTTCTGCGGGGCCAAACCTCTGGCAGCGGATCTGACTCCCTCCCGCTGCCACAGGGCTCCTCCTGAAGTGGATCACCTAAGGAGAAGCGAGCTAAGCCTGCCCCTCCAGCCCCCGTGCACCTTGCCTACCCACCCCAGCTAATACCCCAGATCCCCAGCAACACAAGCCTGGCAGTGTGCAAGTAGCCCAGACGGGACACGCCACCCCACAGTGAATCCCTCCCCTAGGAGAGGGGAAGAGAAGGCACACACCAGTCTGACTGTGGCCCCAGCAGTGGGCTGGGGGCAGACATCGGGTCGGACTGCGGCCCCGCCCACTAACTCCAGTTATACACCACAGCACAGGGGAAGTGCACTGCAGGTCCTCACCACGCCAGGGACTCTCCAAAATGACCAAACGGAAGAATTCCCCTCAGAAGAATCTCCAGGAAATAACAACAGCTAATGAACTGATCAAAAAGGATTTACATAATATAACAGAAAGTGAATTTAGAATAATAGTCATAAAATAAATCGCTGGGCTTGAAAACAGTATAGAGGACAGCAGAGAATCCCTTGCTACAGAGATCAAGGGACTAAGGAACAGTCACGAGGAGCTGAAAAACACTTTAAACAAAATGCAAAACAAAATGGAAACCACGACGGCTCGGCTTGAAGAGGCAGAGGAGAGAATAGGTGAACTAGAAGATAAAGTTATGGAAAAAGAGGAAGCTGAGAGAAAGAGAGATAAAAAAATCCAGGAGTATAAGGGGAAAATTAGAGAACTAAGTGATACACTAAAAAGAAATATATATGCATAATTGGTATCCCAGAGGAGGAAGAGAGAGGGAAAGGTGCTGAAGGGGTACTTGAAGAAATAATACCTGAGAACTTCCCTGAACTGGGGAAGGAAAAAGGCATTGAAATCCAAGAGGCACAGAGAACTCCCTTCAGACATAACTTGAATCGATCTTCTGCATGACATATCATAGTGAAACTGGCAAAATACAAGGATAAAGAGAAAATTCTGAAAGCAGCAAGGGATAAACGTGCCCTCACATATAAAGGGAGACCTATAAGACTCGTGACTGATCTCTCTTTTGAAACTTGGCAGGCCAGAAAGGATTGGCACGAGATCTTCACTGTGCTAAACAGAAAAAATATGCAGCCGAGAATCCTTTATCCAGCAAGTCTGTCATTTAGAATAGAAGGAGAGATAAAGGTCTTCCCAAACAAACAAAAACTGAAGGAATTTGTCACCACGAAACCAGCCCTACAAGAGATCCTAAGGGGGATCCTGTGAGACAAAGTACCAGAGACATCACTACAAGCATAAAACATACAGACATCACAATGACTCTAAACCCGTATCTTTCTATAATAACACTGAATGTAAATAGATTAAATGCGCCAACCAAAAGACAAAGGGTATCAGAATGGATAAAAAAACAAGACCCATCTATTTGCTGTCTACAAGAGACTCATTTTAGACCTGAGGACACCTTTAGATTGAGAGTGAGGGGATGGAGAACTATTTATCATGCTACTGGAAGCCAAAAGAAAGCTGCAGTAGCCATACTTATATCAGACAAACTAGACTTTAAATTAAAGGCTGTAACAAGAGATGAACAAGGGCATTATATAATAATTACAGGGTCTATCTATCAGGAAGAGGTAACAATTATAAATGTCTATGCGCCGAATACCGGAGCCCCCAAATATATAAAACAATTACTCATAAACATAAGCAACCTTATTGATAAGAATGTGGTCATTGCAGAGGACTTTAACACTCCACTTACAGAAATGGATAGATCATCTAGACACACGGTCAATAAAGAAACAAGGGCCCTGAATGATACATTGGATCAGATGGACTCGACAGATATATTTAGAACTCTGCATCCCAAAGCAACAGAATATACTTTCTTCTCGAGTGCACATGGAACATTCTCCAAGATAGATCATATACTGGGTCACAAAACAGCCCTTCATAAGTTTACAAGAATTGAAATTATACCATGCATACTTTCAGACCACAATGCTATGAAGCTTGAAATCAACCACAGGAAAAAGTCTGGAAAACCTCCAAAAGCGTGGAGGTTAAAGAACACCCTACTAAAGAATGAGTGGGTCAACCAGGCAATTAGAGAAGAAATTTAAAAATATATGGAAACAAACGAAAATGAAAATACAACAATCCAAACGCTTTGGGATGCAGCGAAGGCAGTCCTGAGAGGAAAATACATTGCAATCCAGGCCTATCTCAAGAAACAAGAAAAATCCCAAATACAAAATCTAACAGCACACCTAAAGGAAATAGAAGCAGAACAGCAAAGGCAGCCTAAACCCAGCAGAAGAAGAGAAATAATAAAGATCAGAGCAGAAATAAACAATATAGAGTCTAAAAAAACTGTAGAGCAGATCAACGAAACCAAGAGTTGGTTTTTTGAAAAAATAAACAAAACTGACAAACCTCTAGCCAGGCTTCTCAAAAAGAAAAGGGAGATGACCCAAATAGACAAAATCATGAATGAAAATGGAATGACTACAACCAATCCCTCAGAGATACAAGCAATTATCAGGGAATACTATGAAAAATTATATGCCAACAAACTGGACAACCTGGAAGAAATGGACAAATTCCTAAACACCCACACTCTTCCAAAACTCAATCAGAAGGAAATAGAAAGCTTGAACAGACCCATAACCAGCGAAGAAATTGAATCGGTTATCAAAAATCTCCCAACAAATAAGAGTCCAGGACCAGAAGGCTTCCCAGGGGAGTTCTACCAGACGTTTAAAGCAGAGATAATACCTATCCTTCTCAAGCTATTCCAAGAAATAGAAAGGGAAGGAAAACTTCCAGACTCATTCTATGAAGCCAGTATTACTTTGGTTCCTAAACCAGACAGAGACCCAGTAAAAAAAGAGAACTACAGGCCAATATCCCTGATGAATATGGATGCAAAAATTCTCAATAAGATACTAGCAAATCGAATTCAACAGCATATAAAAAGAATTATTCACCATGATCAAGTGGGATTCATTCCTGGGATGCAGGGCTGGTTCAACATTTGCAAATCAATCAACGTGATACATCACATTAATAAAAAAAAAGAGAAGAACGATATGATCCTGTCAATCGATGCAGAAAAGGCCTTTGACAAAATCCAGCACCCTTTCTTAATAAAAACCCTTGAGAAAGTCGGGATAGATGGAACATACTTAAAGATCATAAAGGCCATTTATGAAAAGCCCACAGCTAACATCATCCTCAATGGAGAAAAACTGAGAGCTTTTTCCCTGAGATCAGGAACAGGACAGGGATGCCCACTCTCACTGCTGTTGTTTAATATAGTGTTGGAAGTTCTAGCATCAGCAATCAGACAACAAAAGGAAATCAAAGGCATCAAAATTGGCAAAGATGAAGTCAAGCTTTCGCTTTTTGCAGATGACATGATATTATACATGGAAAATCCGATAGACTCCACCAAAAGTCTGCTAGAACTAATACATGAATTCAGCAAAGTTCCAGGATACAAAATCAATGTACAGAAATCCGTTGCATTCTTATACACTAACAATGAAGCAACAGAAAGACAAATAAAGAAACTGATCCCATTCACAATTGCACCAAGAAGCATAAAATACCTAGGAATAAATCTAACCAAAGATGTAAAAGATATGTATGCTGAAAACTATAGAAAGCTTATGCAGGTAATTGAAGAATATATAAAGAAATGGAAAGACATTCCCTGCTCATGGATTGGAAGAATAAATATTGTCAAAATGTCAATACTACCCAAAGCTATCTACACATTCAATGCAATCCCAATCAAAATTGCACCAGCATTCTTTTCGAAACTAGAACAAGCAATCCTAAAATTCATATGGAACCACAAAAGGCCCCGAATAGCCAAAGTAATTTTGAAGAAGAAGACCAAAGCAGGAGGCATCACAATCCCAGACTTTAGCCTCTACTACAAAGCTGTCATCATCAAGACAGCATGGTATTGGCATAAAAACAGACACATAGACCAATGGAATAGAATAGAAACCCCAGAACTAGACCCACAAACGTATGGCCAACTCATCTTTGACAAAGCAGGAAAGAACATCCAATGGAAAAAAGACAGTCTCTTTAACAAATGGTGCTGGGAGAACTGGACAGCAACATGCAGAAGGTTGAAACTAGACCACTTTCTCACACCATTCACAAAAATAAACTCAAAATGGATAAAGGACCTGAATGTGAGACAGGAAACCATCAAAACCCTAGAGGAGAAGGCAGGAAAAGACCTCTCTGACCTCAGCCGTAGCAATCTCTTACTTGACACATCCCCAAAGGCAAGTGAATTAAAAGCAAAAATGAATTACTGGGACCTTATGAAGATAAAAAGCTTCTGCACAGCAAAGGAAAGAACCAACAAAACTAAAAGGCAACCAACGGAATGGGGAAAGATATTTGCAAATGACATATCGGACAAAGGGCTAGTATCCAAAATCTATAAAGAGCTCACCTAACTCCACACCCAAAAAACAAATAACCCAGTGAAGAAATGGGCAGAAAACATGAATAGACACTTCTCTAAAGAAGACATCCGAATGGCCAACAGGCACATGAAAAGATGTTCAACGCCGCTCCTTATCAGGGAAATACAAATCAAAACCACACTCAGATATCACCTCACGCCAGTCAGAGTGGCCAAAATGAACAAATCAGGAGACTATAGATGCTGGAGAGGATGTGGAGAAATGGGAACCCTCTTGCACTGTTGGTGGGAATGCAAATTGGTGCAGCCGCTCTGGAAAGCAGTGTGGAGGTTCCTCAGAAAATTAAAAATAGACCTACCCCATGACCCAGCAATAGCACTGCTAGGAATTGACCCAAGGGATACAGGAGTACTGATGCATAGGGGCACTTGTACCCCAATGTTTATAGCAGCACTCTCAACAATAGCCAAATTATGGAAAGAGCCTAAATGTCCATCAACTGATGAATGGATAAAGAAATTGTGGTTTATATACACAATGGAATACTACGTGGCAATGAGAAAGAATGAACTATGGCCTTTTGTAGCAACGTGGATGGAACTGGAGAGTGTGATGCTAAGTGAAATAAGCCATACAGAGAAAAACAGATACCATATGGTTTCACTCTTAGGTGGATCCTGAGAAACTTAACAGAAACCCATGGGGGAGGGGAAGGAAAAAAAAAAAAAAAGAGGTTAGAGTGGGAGAGAGCCAAAGCATAAGAGACTGTTAAAAACTGAGAACAAACTGAGGGTTGATGGGGGGTGGGAGGGAGGTGAGGGTGGGGGATGGGTATTGAGGAGGGCACCTTTTGGGATGAGCACTGGGTGTTGTATGGAAACCAATTTGACAATAAATTTCATATATTGGAAAAAAAATAAAAATAAATAAAAAATAAAAAGTTAAAAATAAAAAAAAATAAAATAAATAAAAAGTAAATGCAGACTTGTTTGAAAATGAAGAGGAAGGAAAGAAGATCAGAAGGAAGGAGAAGGATGGAAAGGAAAGAAAAAAATAGAGAAGAGAGAGAGGAAAAGAGAAAGGGAACCAGAAAAGTAAAAGGAAGATAAGAGAAAGCAAAGCAAAGCAGAGAAAATTCAAAGAAAGGAAAAAAATTAGTCTATGAAGCTTTTGAAAGAGCAAAATGTGGGCCGAAATTAATCCCCATGTTCCTCCTCCAAGAACCCATAACCTCAGACTAATCATGAGACAAACACACAAATATCAATGGAAGGATTCTACAAATTCGTGACCAGTACTCCTCAAATCTGTCAAGATTATCAGAAATAAGAAAATCTGAGGAGCTGTCACAGCTAAGAGGAACCTAAGAAAACATGATGACTACACATAAAGTACCCTAAGTGAGATCTGGAACAGAAAAAAAAAAAGATATTACATAAAAACTAAGGAAATCTGAATAAAGTATGGACTTTACTTAATAATAATGTATGAATATCGGTATCAATATTGGTTCATTAATGGTGTCCAATCTGCCAAAGTAATGTAAAATATTAACACTATAGGAAATTAGGTGTGGGAATATGGAAGCTCTCCATATTATCTTCATATTTTTTCTGTAAATAAAATAGGACTATCCTAAAATTAAGTTTATTTCTAAAAATTTGGGCTTGAAAATCATTCTAGCAACTTCAAAACTTAACCATATGAATCCAAAGTCAGTCACTAATCTGAACCATATTCACCATTAATCTAGAAAAATGTTCTAAAATTACATGTTACAAAGAATAATGCTGCTTAGCTTAACTAGTGAGAACCGGAATCCTTAGAATATATGGTACTCTTCCAGTTCTCTCAGGATAAACATCTTCAGCCAACAGGTTGGTTTTTCCTCATTAGGCTCCTCTTTGCAAACAGAAAAGAGTGAAATTGTCATGGGTAGCACAGGAAATATATAGATCTCCATCATGATGTCCATCACCTTAAATCTAAACACTGACAACTGTGGATGTTTTTAAAACGTGAAGCATAACAATTGCTACCTCTGGGGTCAGGAAGACCTGACTGGCTATTCACTGTCTCTGTTTCATTCAACAATTTACTTAAACTGTTCTCATCTCTTTTCCCAGTTTTAAAATAGATATAATAATACAACTCACCTCATAGGCTCATTATATGATTTACATGAAAGAATGTATGGAAATCATTTAGCACAGAAATTGACACATAGTTAGCTCTCAAAAAAGATCAGCCAGGTTTTTAATTTCTTCAGAACTTGTCCTCACTTGTTGTGGCAGTCACTAGCACTATTTGCCAAATATTTCTGGGTCTACCTCCATTCAAGGCATTTGTAAGTTACGCTTTCTGATCCTCTTTTGGTTGGGAGGGCATGAGACATTCTGAGATGCATGTCTCTTCTAAGTCAATGGGAGATCCTGCAGATGTCCTTCCCTTTGGCAAGGGGACCACTCATGGTCAGGCAGATATCTGACTACTCTGTCACCCTCGGCCTCTGACTAATATCAATCAGTAAAGCTCTACTGTGTGACCCACAATGGACACACAGTAGAAGTAAACCTTCCAGGTCCTAAGCCACTCAGATTTGATAAGCATAACCTAGCTTGTCCTGCCTAACATACTTCAGTTCTCAAGATTAGTAACAAGTTTCTTATAACCTACAATTCAAATTAATATGTCATGTTGAAACAGGCTTTTATACAGACCTGGCTCTGTTAACAGAATAGGTAAAAATACCAAGAATGCCTCATACAAAGAGAATGAAGTATTTCTTGTGTTAGATAAAAACAGAACTCTTTAAGCACTGTAAAAGAGGGAAAGGAAATACTTACTGAATAGATTTACCACAGTTTTCTCTGACCCAAGGATCTTATCAAAACTCACTCGATGTTCAAAGGTTTTTTTCAAAGTAGAATTAGTAATAAATTCTTTGGAAGAGTCTTTTAATTCTATTTTTTTGAATGTTCCTAATCAATGACCACTTTTTTTTGTTTTAATGTGGCAGCCAAATACAGCTGATTCTTGCAAACCTGAGGATTGACAAGAAGAATATAAGGCATGCTTGAGTAACAAAAACTTTACCAGGGTGTTTTATTGTTCAGAGATGGGAGTTGTTCTTGTTAATTTTGTTTATTTTATGAAGCCACTTCCTCTATGATATCCATATTGACACTTCTGAGGTAGCCTCCAGTTTACTATTGTGTAAACATGCACATGTGTGTGTGTGAGAGAGAAAAACAGAGACAGATAATGAGAGAGCACAAGTGGGAAGAGTTCTTCTGAGACTATATCCTTTAAGGAGAGAGAAAAATTGAAACACAGAGCAAGGCCTGGTAAACCCCTCTGCTGACTGCTATGCTTGAATATGAACATCTGTCTTCTGAAATAGGCCACCGACAAAAATTTGCACTGTTCCCCCTAATGCTAGAGCACATTTCAAAATTTCCCCAAGGTTTGAAAAATCACAACTGTATTTTACTTATTATAGTCTGGGACCCATCCACGCCTGAACACTGCTTGTAATTCCAGGTCCTGCACCTCTAGAGAGAGTTAAAACAATTTGAAAAGATCTCTTGAGTTCTAATAACCTACATTCATAGTGCAGTTTCTCATGTGTATCATTTCAATTGGTGCTCACAAAAATCCTAGAAGATAGGGAAGGCAAGAAATATTATCTTCATTTTATAGAAAGAAAAGCTGAAATTGAGATAAAATAACTAATTCTCAGAAGGTCACATACCACAACTACAAGGCAGGACTAGAATGCACCTGGGTAATCTAACATGGCATCGTCCCACTAGCAATAATGCTTCCAACCAAGCACAGCGTCAAAGACATAGTTTCAGAGTTAGTGGTAAAAGCGGTCTCTTAAAGTAAAAGGGGAAAGATTTTTAAAGATAAAGTGTCCCTGGGGAAATTCCTTTGATGATTAGAATGTCCTTTAGAGGTTAATTTCTTTATTATAATATTTTTTCATACTTTTCTGTTATTAACTATAACCAGAGAATCTTTCTGTGAAGCAAATGAATGGCCAGCTGAGGCATGAACATTTCTGACTGAACAGATCATTTAATTAGGACGTCACCCATTTCCTCAAGGAACACCAGATGAACACATTTTGTATCAGTACCATAATATTCCATAACATCTCACTGGCATATGTTTCAACACTACCTTATTTCCCCAGGCAGCCATTTATTTAATTTAATTACACTTCGAGATTTAGTACCTGGATTCTTTGGGTGGCCTAAAGGTGCCTCCACAGAAGCTCACATGTGGTAAAACAAATGACTGAGGACAGAGAGAGCACTTAAATGGCACAGGCTGGTCAGATTGCACAGTTTGGCACTGCATTTAGTAAATTATAGTCAAGCAGCTTTTAGTTGCATCCTAACTGTCCATTTTCAGATGGTACTTTTGCCAAACACCAGATCACTAGGGCTCATTAAAAAGCTCAAATAGCACATTCAAATTTGGAACTATAGGTCTTATTTATTTCTAGTTTTTCAGCTGGCAGACATGAAAAGCACTTTTGAGCAGCAAAAAAAGATGAAGAAATAACTTACAGTGAATGGAAAATGTTAGGAAAGCGAGGGCTAGACAATCCTATGAGTCACTACTGAGATATCTAAAGGCATAGGGATTCCAGTCCACTCATTAAAGTGTGGGCTGAAATGTTGCTTTATTTTTCAAGAATTTCCATGGGAGGCACTTGGAGGGAAAAACAGGCGGTGGTCACACTTGACTACAGCCAGAAAAGGCGTATCTTGAGAGTGGTGAGACACTGGCACAACCTGAAGACACTCCAGAACACAGACAAGATTTCTACTTTTAAATGATTTTAAGAGTCTTTATGGTACTATTTCAAAAGTGAACACAATGTTTAAAAAGAATTGTTCTAAATGAATGCACATAGCTTCTAAAATTATTTTTAATTTACTTCTGGGTTCATAAATACAACATAGAGTTAGTTTTGTCTAATATTTAAAATCTCATCAGGGTGCCTGGGTGGCTCAGTCAATTAAGCATCCGACTTCGGCTCAGGTCATGATCTCACAGTTGGTGGGTTCGAGACCCCTGTTGGGCTCTGTGCTGACAGCTCAGAGCCTAGAGCCTGCTTCAGATTCTGTGTCTCCCTCTCCCTCTGCCCCTCCCCCACTTTTTCTCTGTTAAACCTTCCAAAGTTTTAAAATAATAAAATAGGGGTGCCTGGGTGGCTCAGTCAGTTGGGCATCTGACTTTGGCTCAGGTCATGATCTCATGGTTCATGAGTTAGAGCCCTAATTGGGTTCTGTGCTGACAGTTCAGAGCCTGGAGCCTGCTTCAGATTCTGTGTCTCCCTCTCTCTCTGCCCCTCCCCCGCTCATGTTCTGTCTCTGTATCTCAAAGATAAATAAACATTAAAAAAAAAAAACATTTAAAATATAATAAAATAAAATCTCAGAATGCCTATTTCTAGCAAAGGAAAAAAAATAAGACAAGAACTAATTTTAGATTCAAAGTTTTCTTTGTAGGAAGAAATTGTCATCTACTATTTTTTCACAACAGGAACAAAATGAAGAATAAGCTGAGAAAAAAAATGTTACCTTATAGATATTAATGTAGAGTGAATACTATAATACTTATTACCTACTTCCTAGAAAAAAAATTAGTTTATGCCTTTGAGACAATCTGCCTAAGTTTGAGAAGTGTCAGTTCCATCCCTGAGCATCCATGGTGGCCAGGAATTAGAACACAGTGCAATCCCAGCTCTCTCACTTATCAGCTGAAAGTTTCAGTGTCTTCTGTAAAAGTGAAAAAAATAATAGTACCTAATTCAGGGAGTTATTGTGAATTTAATTAAATAACATCAGCAAAGTACTTGGCACATAATAAATGGTACTTGCTACTATCATTAAATTTTTAAGAAATATTTTTCCACAAAAAGTTAAAGAACAGCTGAATACATAATGTTATTTGCCTTTCTAGTTTTGTTACTGACCACTGAGATTCGGTACAGATGTGTCACAAGCACACTGAACACAGGACCAGTGACTTAAGTAAGGATAAAGGGAGTGCTGGGGGAGATGTAATGATGTATATGTGTGGAAAAGCCCCACTTTCAGGCCTCTCTTCCATTCCGCTTGACAAGTATTTGATGAACTCCCACTCCTCCAACAGATTCCTTATGCCCACCTTCAAAAACTACTCTCGATGATAGGAAATGATTTGCACACACAGAACAATGAAATATATGATTAGATGCTAAAATCAGTGGTATCATAAAGGTTATAAAGTGGATATTAAACAAATCATGTCAATTTATAAGATTTAGAGCCATACACCTGCAAAGCCAGCTGCAAATTCATATATATATGTATATATATGATGATTAATCTTAATGTATCTCCAAATTCCATACTCTACTAATCTGCAAAAAAAAAAAGTAAAATTCCAACAACTTTTGGACATCTAGTTTACTTATGATTTCTAAATTAAACTGGAAATCCACTAACTTGGGTTTCATCTATCTGAATTTTAAATGTAATTTACCTAGTAATTTCTCAAACATATCAAAGATAAAAAAATTATGATTGTTTCACCTCTATGAGATCAAGCCATTCAAGGATTTTTAAAATTGTGTATTATACACGTGCAAGAGCGAAGAGCAAAGGCAGTGTTCAACAGATGTCAACATCTCCATAGAAAAAAGATCAGAAAAGAAAGTATGCCCCCTGGTGTTTATGGAATGAACAGATGTCCAACAGTTTCTGAACAGGAGTCATAGCTGAGAAAAAATTGATTTGCTTCCCTCTGATTTTCTAGATCTTGATTCCAGCATGTTGTAACAAGTTTATGACCATGCATATGTAACTAAAGCTATTGCAGACAAGTCCAGTCCTTGCCTCTCTCCTCTGCAAAATACAGAGGTGTTAGATTGTTTATCTGCTTGTGCTGATCTTCCTACTGAAATTTTTAGTACCTGAAAGTAAAAGAAAATGTGTTTTCCTCAGTATGATTATGTAGTTATTAAAAATCTCTATATGCAAGATCAAACAGTCAATAATAAAACTCTCTGGGGGTAAAGTCAAAGGAATTATATTGAATTGTCATCATTCCTTCAGCCGTTAGCCCCAATCAGAAACCACAGTAAATCACCATTAAGAATCTTAGTGAGTTGATAGGAACTCCAGCACTTAGAAACTGCCTCTTGACCTACTTGTTTCATACAGTTCTATTAGCTCACAAATACTTTTGACATTAATCATTCACAGCCATTTTTGCTACATGCTCTTAAGGATTCAAGGCACAGTTGTAATTAAAAAGCAGTATAATACAGCGGTTCTGAGCACAGACCCTGGGGCCCAGATTGCTTGATTTCAGCCAGCTGTACTGCTGACCAATTAGTTGCACAAGCTTTGGATAGTTTATGTCTTTGCCTCCCTTCTTTCACCCATAAAATTGGGATCATATTTAGAGCTACCTCATGAGATTATATATACCAATGTATAATAGAACTGTGCCTAGATCATAGTATTACTATACAAGAGATTACCAGCATCAACATTATTTGTTATTTTATCACTATTTATTTCTTCACTTTAGTCTCATGTATTGCTATAATGCTTTATACAAAATTAGGTTTTGAGGTTGGAGTAATTTAAAATGTACTAGAGCATCCAGAAATAATTAAGAAATGTGTGTCGAAGAAAATAATACAATTTTCCTGACATATACAAAAGAAATCTTAAGGAAATTGAGTCATACCATGTTTATGATATGGAAAAAGAATATTATAATGATGTAGTGTCAACATAAATATTTTCATTTAAAAGTAACAATAAATCTAATTAAAGCTGACTTTAAAATGTAATGAGAACTTGGTAGATCTCAAACTAAAAAAATCCAGACATATCAAATGAAGTCTGATCCAGTGGTCCAACAATGACATAACATATAAATTCTTTCTATCTCAGTTCTTTGCCTATATCTTCCATCCAAAGCCACAAGTATGGGCTTCTTTCCCCAGCATCCCCTGGGAGTACTGAGATTCCCTGTAATTGGATTACTTAGGTGACTAGCCCACCATCCGTGTGACAAGAAAGATGGAATGTACTGATCAGCTCATCTTCCCTGAAATACTATGGGTCCCTAAATGAAGAAAAAGGTCTGATGGAAATGGGGTAGGTGGGAAACATACTTTAAGAGGACACACAGCAAACATTGATCCACTTAAAATTAATTTGTAGGGAAATGGAATACAATTAAAATTCCAATGTGGTTTTGGAGGGTCTTTTAAGAATTTTAATCAGTAAGGGGTGCCTGGACAGCTCAGTCAATTAAGCTTCCGACTTCAGCTGTCATAATCTCACAGTCATGGGTTTGAGACGCGTCAGGCTCTGTACTGACAGCATGGAGCCTGGAGCCTGGAGCCTGGAGCCTGCTTTGGATTCTGTGGCTCCCTCTCTCTGCTTCTCCCCAACTCGCACTGTCTCTGTCTCTCAAAAATAAAAAATGTTTTAAAAAGTTTTAGAAAAAAATAATCAAAGAAATTAAACTTCTAAGAGATCAATTAAAACAATAAAAATGTACAAGAAAATTGGTAAATGATTTAAATGTATACTTCATAATAAAAGAATATGAATAATTAACAACAAGAAAACATTGTTAATCTCATAAATTGGCAAAGAAATAAATATTAAAGCAATAAAGTATAGCCTTTAAGGCATAAAAATAGGAAAAATTAAAATATATGTAACAATATCTTAGTCAGTTTGGTCTACTATAAAGGAGTGCCATAGACAGGATGGCTTATAAACAACAGAAATTTATTTCTCACAGTTTAGGATGTTGGAAGTCTGAGATCAGAAGCTAACATGGCCAAATTCAGGCAAGAGCCCTCTCTCTTCCAGGTTGTAGACTGCAGACTTCTTATATCCTTGCATAGTGGAAAGAGAGTAAGCTAGCTCCCTGGACTCTCATAAGGGCACTAATCCCATTCATGAGGGCTCCATCCTCATGACCTAATTACTGCCCAAAGTCCCCTCTTCCAACCATATTCTGGATTGAATTTCAATATATGAATGGGGGACATTTAGTTCATAATAATTGGTATACAATAAGGAAGTATTGTCAATACATACATAACAAAATTATATTGATTAAATTTCCTACAGAAAATACTTAACAATCTCTCTCAAAAATCTCAAATATATTTTAGTCTTTTGACACAATAATTTCTATTTTAAGACTCTATCCTAATGATGTCATTTAAAAACACAAAGATTTATACATGAAAACATTCAATGTACAATTATCAAATAAAAATAAAACAATAAAAATTGTTCTATAATAAGGGAACTAGAGAATAAATTAAGGCTATATCAATACTAAGCAACCTTTTATGCAAAAGCTCCAACCTTTTATGCAAAAGCTAAATATACATATAAGGAATATCTACAGGTGTGAGAAAATTCTAAAATTTGAGAGAAAAAACAGTATACAAAATGTGTGTGTGTGTGTGTGTGTGTAATCTCACTGAAGGAAATTGGGGAAAATTAAACAAAAATTATTAATGAAACCCCTGGCTGTAATACAGGTGACTTTTATTTTCTTATTTATAAAAATTTTCTACAGTACCTATTTTAAAATGATATAATGAAATCAAAAGCAATCAATGTATTAGAAAACCTTTCATTTGCAGTTAATTACGCGTTATTTGCAAAATAATCCTTTTATAAAGAAACATTTAATCATTAATATACATTATGTATAAATTCCTATTTTCATGTATCAGGTTTGTTTACAATGATGTACATTTGCAAAATACAGTAAGGAAGTATGTTTTGGTCATTATTAATCCCAGGAAAAAAAAATGACCAAAAACAAGTTCCTCAAAATACTTCCCAAATACAATTCATAGTCCTTTACTAGTTTTAACATTACTTTTTGGTCACGTTTATAATGCTAAAGAAATAAAAATTGTTAAAAAATGAATTCTGTAATTGAGGAATTGGAGATAACTACCAGCTAAATACTGAGGCCTTTTTGCATAACAGAAATAATGTGCATCAGATTTTTATTCTAAAATAATATACAATATTAATGTAATAATACTAATGTGTAGTATTCAGATTTGAACAAGTTGAACATGTATCAGTGTATCTTCTAGAATTTCCAACATCCCATTTGAATATTTTGAGAACTTGCATTGAGTCTAGTGCTCAAAGGATTTGGACTGAATAAATGAATTTGAGATTCCATCTTCTAGATAGTTATTGAAAACACACACAGATGCACACACTTTATTATACATAGGACACCTCAAATCCCTTTTAGAAGGAGGTATGCTAGAAGGAATGAATACATGAATGTTATTAAACCTCAAAACCAGGGAAAATGTCTTTGCATATAAGGACCCTTGGTTGAATTAGGCAGGCCATGAAAAATGTGCAAATTCATAGATAATGGCATTGTTGTAGATTCTAAAGTACTGGACTTCATCCTTGATGATAAGCACATTTTAGTAAATAAAAAGTGTTTCTAAATTTTATATGCTGTTCTTCTTTTATGCTGATAAAATACATTATGTCAAAGAAACATGCAATTAAACTTTCAAAATATTTAATGAAGTCAGTTAAGAACTCTCATTTAAAGGAAGGCATAACTGTTGGTGGGAATGCAAACTGGTGCAGCCACTCTGGAAAACAGTGTGGAGGTTCCTCAGAAAATTAAAAATAGACCTACCCTATGACCCAGCAATAGCACTACTAGGAATTTACCCAAGGGATACAGGAGTACTGATGCATAGGGGCACTTGTACCCCAATGTTTATAGCAGCACTCTCAACAATAGCCAAATTATGGAAAGAGCCTAAATGTCCATCAACTGATGAATGGATAAAGAAATTGTGGTTTATAAACACAATGGAATACTATGTGGCAATGAGAAAGAATGAAATATGGCCCTTTGTAGCAACGTGGATGGAACTGGAGAGTGTGATGCTAAGTGAAATAAGCCATACAGAGAAAGACAGATACCATATGGTTTCACTCTTATGTGGATCCTGAGAAACTTAACAGAAACCCATGGGTGAGGACAAGGAAAAAAAAAAAAAAAAGAGGTTAGAGTGGGAGAGAGCCAAAGCATAAGAGCCTCTTAAAAACTGAGAACAAACTGAGGGTTGATGGGGTGTGGGAGGGAGGTGAGGGTGGTGGATGGGTATTGAGGAGGGCACCTTTTGGGATGAGCACTGGGTGTTGTATGGAAGCCAATTTGACAATAAACTTCATATATTGAAAAATAAAAAATAAAGGAAGGCATAGTGATTCTTAACTAAATTCCATGGATTGAGTCCATAAATCTGAATAAACATTTTGATTTCACACACTTTGGATATAGATAGTCTTCTCTCTGAAAGGTTTAAAGAAATGCCGGTGTCCTAGTGGTTATCTTTGTACTCACTCGAGACAGAAGACTGGAAGATTTAAGTTTCCAATCAGAGGAATTAGCTCTGGTCTCTGGATCAGAAAAACTAGCTCTATACTCTTAACTACATTCTAGCAGTAAATAGAAAGCAGTTTTTCTCATTTTGCCACACATGCTATTTCAAACATTCATTAATTCCTACAACTGCTTAAGAACAAAATGACAAAATCCATAAAATTTTGAATTCATTTTCATTTTCTGTTTTAATTTCTTATACTTGAAATCTATTATTTCATTCCTGGCATCTTTCCCCCCATAACTGTATTATTACATTTGATTAAATTTAAATTTAATGATGGATAAACTCTTTCAGAGTAGCTGTTATTCTCATTCTAGAAATACTTCAGACATACCATACAATGTGATTATAAGCCACATTCACAAAGAAACTCACTTGGAAATTGTGACTCATTGTGTGGACAAGGTCATTTCTCTTCATCATAGCTTGAATTTTCATATCTTGGTAAAATTTTCCTCATTCTGTACTACGGAAAAGTTTTCTGTTTTTTTCCCCCTCTATGAACAATTAATGATTTTTGGTTTAAAAAGAGAGCTTGCTATATTCTATAATGTTTTGTTTCAAATCTTGGATTATATAAAATAGTATTTTTAATAATATTTATAAAAGAAAATACAAAATATTCTAGTATCTCAAATAATGATGGCTTTCACCTTAATTTCAATTTCAATTATTTTTCTAGATAAATCTATAACACAGATTTTTATTTTTATCTAATAAATAAATAAAATCTTACTTAATAAATGCTTATTTTTACTACTATATTTTTATCCAAGGGCCTTAAAATGCCCAAAGAATTCTCCTAATTTGACTGATACATAAATAATTATTGACAACTGACAATAATTGACAATTGTTAAATGACAATTATTATCCTATTTTGAAAGAAGCAACTATAGCCAGGTTCAATTTTGACAGCTGATTACATCTACTCAGCATTAGCCCTATGTTTTCTGGCTTCCAGATAAATTTCATGAACAATACCCTAAGTGAAACTAAATTCTAGTCTTTTTTAAAAAAATTTTTTAATGTTTATGTTTTGAGAGAGAGAGACAGAGACAGAGATAGAGAGTGCAAGCTGGGGAGGGGCAGAGAGAGGGAGACACAGAATCTGAAGCAGGCTCCAGGCTCTAAGCTGTCACCACAGAGCCTGATGCAGGGCTCAAACTCATGAACCGTGAGGTCATGACCTCAGGTGAAGTTGGACGCTCAACCAACTGAGCCACCCAGGCACCCTGAAACTAAATTCTAGTCTTAAACCTGTGGTTTAAGCATTTAATCTTGGAGTCTTAACTTCCTCAACAATGCAAGGAAGAGACCTAACTAGACTATTTTAAATACTTGTTTTCGGTCCTAAAATAATATGATCCCAATATGAAAATCCAGTCATATTACCACAAAAATTGCTTTTCTCTGATTTAAGTAATTTCATTGAAATAAACCTCTAAAACATTTTACTAGGTAGAATCTGAGTTTGCTGTTGTTGTTATTGTTGTTATTGTTGCTTTGTTTTGTTTCCTTCTTTCTGTCTTAGATTGGTTTTTAGCTTAATCAAATTAATCATGCAATCAATTTCTTCTTTTCCTTCCCCATTTCTACTATTTTTTGTTATAGGTCTATTTCCATTCTTAATAGTTACCCTGAAAAACCTTCACTTATCTATCTAGGAAAAATCATCAACATCTTTATCCATATGCAATACACAAGAACTATAAAATATGGGGCACCTGGGTGGCTCAGTTGGTTAAGCCTCCAACTTTGGCTGAGGTCAGATCTCACAGCTTGTGAGTTTGAACCCCGTATCAGGCTCTGTGCTGGCAGCTCAGAGCCTAGAGCCTGCTTCAAATTCCGTGTCTCCCTCTCTCTCTGCCCCTCCCCTGCTCACATTCTGTGTCTCTCTCTCAAAAATAAATAAACATTAAAAAAATTTTGTTAAAAAAGAACTATAAAACAGTTAGTTCTGAACTCTTTTGCCATCTTCCATGTTATTTTTATCTGGTATTTTAGTTCTACCTTGTTTTTAAGCTCTCCAAAATGTAACCACTTTACACAGTTAATTATTTAGGTTAACCCACATCTTTATTGCCTATTTGTCTCCATTTGCTTCATTCATTCCCTTCTTCCTTCTAGGTTGTCGTCTAATAATTCTTTCCTCAGTAATCTGTGGGAAGTATCCTCCCAGTCCTTATTTATCTCAAAATGTCTTTATTTTGTCCCCCACACTTGAATGATTGTTTGGTCCTTCAGACTTTGTCCATAGTAGTCCTTCTCTCTGCTTGCTTTTAAGATTTTTTTTGCCCTTTGTATTCTACAATTTCATTCTGATATTTCTAGGTGGGTATTTTATTTTATTTTATTTTATTTTGATAGTTTGTCTTCTTTACCTCTGGTTCTCAGCCAATAACTTATTGTACTATAGCTATTTTTTCATTTTCCCTATTTTCACCACTGAGATTCCCATCAGATACACATTTAACATCCATGTTCTATCCTTTATATCTATTGACTGTGTTTTATTATTTTCTATCTCTTAATTTCTCTGTGCTATAGTCTAGATGATTCTCTCAGGTTTCCACAAATTCTCTCCTGAACTATGTCTCTTTATATATTATTCTATTTTCTTATGTTTTATTTCATACTGTCCTCTTATTTCATTGTGGATTCTGCTCCACCTTTATCTTTTTTAACAACTTAACTACACTTAAAGATGCATTGAGATTGTTTATTGTTTTCTATTCTTGAGAGTGCTAATCTTCCTGTTTGCTATGCCTGCTTACTCTCCCTCACAGTGGTTCATTTGCTAATGTAGTTTATGATTTTTAATTTCTTCAGTGGGTCTGTGTTTTCCACAGAGTCCTCTATTCCTTGAGTTGTCCTGACAGATCAATTTTGTACTTTTTTTGCTCACAGAACACACTAGATTTTAATGGTTTTTGACTGGTTTTTATTCCAATTTCTCAGCCTGTATTTCCCATACCATTCAGGAAATATTCATTGTAACCCCATTTGGAGCAGACCCAGGGTTTCAGTTTCTCACTAGTATCTTTTTTTTTCCACTTGAAGCCCAAAACAGAGAGCAAATTATTAGGCTGCCTCCCAAGGTCTGTGTTTCTAGTTCCATTTTTGCAAGCAGACCACTACTTTAAAGCACTGTTTTTTATGCTGAGTACTCAATACCAGCTCCCCAGTTCATGTGGATCAAATGACATGGCTCTCATCCTTCTATGGGTATTAAATTCTCATCCCATAGAGTCTATATCAAACGTAACACCCTTGTGAGCTTTCATTGTCCCAGCTACTATTTGGCACTCTGCCTTTATTTCTCTCACTTCCTGGCACTTGTAAATTACCTTTTCTCTCATTGACAATACTGTATTTTAAATTATTTTAAATGTAGCCTCAAATTATTTAAGAAAATTATTTTTCTAAAATAGTTTTTTGATAATATTTTCAGATCATGATCTGCATTGGTTTAGTTCATCATGTTCTATAAGTATTAAAATATAAACCTAAAGACATACATCTATGTCTTTGACCTATTGTGTCAAATAGCACTTCCACAAGAAACAACTACTTTAGTGGTTAGAAGAGTGAAGATGAATCACCAATTCAAGTATTAGGATGGGGCCACCTGGGTGGCTCAGCCGGTTGAGTGTCTGACTTGATTTCAGCTCAGGTCATGGGGTTGTGAGGTGGAGCCCTGTATAGGGCTGTGCACTGACAGTGTGGAACCTGCTTGAAATTTTCTCTTGCTCTCTCTCTCTCTCAAATTAAATAAATAAACGTTCAAAAAAATATTTGGTTGTTTTATATATATATATAAAACAAATATATAAAATAAATATATAATATATATATATCTCCTTAGTCTCCAAATCATACTAAATAGGTTTGTATGAAATGGAAAGTTAGAGAGGTCTAATCAAAGAATGAATTAAGACAGTACATGCTACTATAAGACAAAGAGTTACAAGATCATAAAACTTACTGAGATGAGAAAAAACAAGGCAGGCACACTGATAAAGATATCATAATAATTTGTCCAGGTGACAAATAACTGGAATTTGGATAATTAATTTGGTGGCAAAGACGGAGAGGAAACACTGTATCCAAGAGATGTCGTGCAGGAGGAAGCAAAAGCAGCATTTGTCAAGGTGCTGGGATTTGTGGAGAAAAGAGTGAAGAAATGCCTCCAGGGTAATGAATTTCTAGAAATGCCAAGAATGCAATTCAGATTCTATGAAGTTACAATATCCCACAAAACTCATATGTGAAAAAATGTAGTTTATTTTATTTTCTTTTAATTTAATTTTTTGACTCTGAGGCCCCATGCTGCCAAATGTAAAAACCTAATTGAGTCACCTTATAGTAAATGTAATCCACCTGAGTGATTTTCAGTTACCTCAGTTTAAAATGCAATCATAGTCTCTTTGTCTCCATTTCCTCTTCCCTGAGGCTGATGCTATCTTCCAGGAATGTGTATAAAATCCATGCCATAATAATTCTTAGGTTCTCAGTTCTATCCCTTGTCCTCAGGGCCTCTGAAAGGTCCAAGTCCTACCATGACCTCAGGTGGCAGAGGAAAGATCTTGCATCCTGCTGAAACGTTATGGTTCCTGCTGGAACTTTATGGGTGAGTGCAGTGTTTGCTCTTCCCCTTACCATTTTTGTGAAGTTGCAACCATTATTGACCCAAGTGGGACAAGACCCTTTTGTTCTCTTATCCTTGACACATGGTGAGGAACATAAGCCAGGTTCAATGCCTACCCTCTTTCCTCTTCTTTACCCCCAAAATATTCCTTATCCCCAATCAGGAGATTTCTCTGACCACAGGACTGTGCTACATATAGAGGGTGCAGAGCTTATCTGTGGGTTGCCACTGCCATTCAAAACATCCCTTCATGCCACTTAGGAGAATCTGGTATCTTTGTTTGCTCTCCATGTCCTACAACAACATTACCCTCCTTCCCCCTGTACAAATGATGGCTCTATTTCCCTCTTTGGACAGAGATGGAGAATGGGGTTAGAACTTTGGGTAAGAAAGCACATCGGTAGTTTCACTTATTCTATCACATAGGATTTCCCAAGGTGCAGAAGGAACTGAATAAATGGAAATATATTTAAAGAAAGACAAAGAGATGTATTATAACCAGAACATGTTGAGTCATCTCTCACAAGACAGAAAATTCAAAGTTGGCAAAGGCAAAGAAGGTGTAAATAGAAACTAAAATTAGAAGCCAAAACTGTTTACTAAAAGAAAAGAAAAATCCCCAGGAAATAGTAAGGAAAAAAGACAAAAAATAATGATAATAAAAACAAATGTAATAATTCCTTTGATGAATAATGAAAATTAAAGAGGTCACAGAAGAAATTAAAAGTGGAAAGAAGTTTATTAGTCAAACATAAAAAAGGTTTCTAAAAACTCCAATAAATTACATTCTATAGTACAAAAGTTTTGTACTAAAATAACTAACTATTTTCAAATTAATATTTATCAGTTACAATGCTTTTGGCTGCAAGTAACAGAAACCCTGTCTTTTTATTTTTGAGAGAGAGCTAGTGCTCATGAGTGAGAGAGAGGCGGGGGGGGGGGAGGGAGGGAGAGTGGAGGGAGAGAGAGAGAGAGAGAGAGAGAGAGAGAGAGAGAGAGAATCCCATGCAGGCTACATGCTCAATATGGAGCCAGATGTGGGGCTCAATCCCACAACCCTAGGATCATGACCTGAGCCAAAATTGAGAGTTGTACGCTCAACCAACTGAGGCAGACAGGCACCCTAACAGCAACCATGTCTTAAGATAGTTTAAATGTTAAGGAAATAATTATTACCTCTCATCAGGAGGTCTAGAGTCTCTGTGGATCTCAGGATAGGACTTCATTGGACCTCTGGACTCCCTACTGTGCCAATCATTACTCTTTCCATGGCTAAACTTTATCTTCAAAGGCTTAGGTTCTTTCTATTTCTCCACTCTTCTTTATTCTTGGTTTTATTTTCAGGCTAGTGCACTGCTGGTTATATACAATCTCAAAAAATGGAGAAGAAAATAGAGAATGTCCCTTCCTGTAGTGTAAGATGTAAAGAAACTTACATCTCCCAAAAGACCCCATCAGTTCTCAACTTATTCCTCCTGATGTGGAACCACCAACTTTTGAGCTGGGACAAGGACAGTCAGGGTCCCAGCATTCTCAACAATGACACACACATGGAAGAACCTCCAACTCATGAGCTGGAGGCAGGAGGAAGAAGACCCCCCCCCCCACACACACACACACCTCTCAGCCACGGTCATCAAGAATTTACCCTCATCGGGGCGCCTGGGTGGCTCAGTCGGTTAAGCGGCCGACTTCGGCTCGGGTCATGATCTCGCGGTCCGTGAGTTCGAGCCCCGCATCGGGCTCTGTGCTGACAGCTCGGAGCCTGGAGCCTGTTTCAGATTCTGTGTCTCCCTCTCTCTGACCCTCCCCCGTTCATGCTCTGTCTCTCTCTGTCTCAAAAATAAATAAACGTTAAAAAATTTAAAAAAAAAAAAAAAAAAAAAAGAATTTACCCTCATCAAGCAGCTGGGGTCAGGATAAGAAATGGTAATGTTAAACTCACTTTTAATTCCCTCTCTGTCATTGGTTTCTTATCTATTTTCCCTCACAACATCTCCCAATTAACTTTTCTGTCAGTTGCATTTCTCTTAAAATCCTATATCCCCATCTTCACACCTACATAATAACAACTAACATTACAGTGTGTTCACTCTGTGCTACACACCTAAACATATCATACTATTGTTGTTTAGTATTCACACAACTCTTCAAGATACTTTGTGTTCTTATCTCATTTTACAGATGAGAAAACAGCACAGAGAGGTTAGGTAGCACTCCCAAAGTCACAAAGCTAATAAGAGACTATTAACGTCTAAAATCAATCCACTATACTACCCTTCTCAAAAATAATCCTATAATATTGCAAAGTTGGATTTAGTTCATTAATTACAATGGACAAAAGGACAAATGTAAAACAGAAACATGTTGGAAAACAAGACTTAAAATAATGATACCATTTAACTAATTTGTCTTTTTAATTTTCAATATTTTTTCCATAATGAAAAGTAAGCCTCTTTGATTAGGTTATGATTAGCTTTTTGCCACAGCAGAATACATAGGCCTATCTTAAGTATATAGTTCTTGCCCTTCATTTTTATTTGGGAGCATATTTGCAGAGTAGGGGTGGAAAGAGGTTGTTTGGTCTGAAGGGTTTCAAGCTTCATTTTTTATATTAATAGGTTAGGATGAAATTTATATCCCATTTTATTTTTTATAAGATGATGGTAATATCAAGAGGAGAAAACTTCAGTATATTTTAACAGTGTAAGGTGACTCTTGGGATCAAATCCATGAAACATATCTTAAAAACATATGAGAAACATCTGTATTTTTAGCATAAAATGGGGACTCCTTAAATAATAATATAGAGTGTCATTATTTAAAAACACAGGTGTCTGGGGCTCTCCGGGAAGCTCCAATTTCTCAGAGGCTGCCCGCTTTCCCATCTGTACTCCTTCGGAATCATTAATGCAAACTGGCATCTCCTAGATGTGTCTATTTCAAAAACTGATTCATGGCGACTTGCCTTTGAACTCACACAACTGACAATTTATTTGTTATTTGATGAAGAAAATCAAGACTTTTTTATACTATGTAAGATGTTCTTTTAAACATTCTTCATAGAAGTCTAATACCATATAAAACCACAATCACAAAAATGCCATTCATGTCGTTGATTGTAACTTAATACCCAAAGTCTTAAAATTCTTACTTTTTCCAGAAGCTGAAGTGTAAAAGAGGTGGCCTCTCAGTGCACATTTCTCCAATTATTTCTCTATTCTATTTGCCAATACAATGAAATATATTTTATCAAATGAAGGCCACTGCAATCTCTAACAGTTGGAATATAAACATGAAATCACTTGTTTTTTCAATCACTGGTTTCAATGCTTTGCCAAATCTCTTTTTCCCATCCCATGGTATCATACTTAGTAGATTCCATAATTTTCTAGTCATTTTTGGTTATAAAATTAAGTCCAATATAAAACTTCAAGCTCAAACTCAATCTAAATCTCATCAAACCCAAGCATGAGAATGGACCTGGACTGCTGGGGTAGTGATAGGGTAGGGACTAAAGGGAAATCTATACATCCCTATTCTCTTTTTGTTGCCCTTTTCCTTCAAGGCCTACCTCCTTCACTTGTAGGCATAGGGAGAAGGGAAAGGGAGAGGAGCAAGTGCCTCTTTATTTAACTGCCTGCTATTCTAGCCTTCTCTGTATTGGCTGAGCATTGATGCCCTATGGATAGCAGCCATCCAAATGCTTAACTCTCCTGGGAAGGGTGTACAAGTTCTTGGAAAATCTTAAGAGGTCCTCTTAAACTATAGTTCTCTGATAAAATAGGATAAGCTGCAGGTCAGCCTCATTTTCCAATCCCAACTGCTTTCCCTAGCAATTCATCCACTACCTCTTCCTGTTGGGACCTCCCTCTCTAGCAAGAAGCCCTATAGTGTGAGTGCCTTAGCTCAGGCTGCTATAACAAACACCATAGACTGTGTGGCTTGAACAACAAACATTTATTTCTCACAGTTCTGGAAGCTAGAAGTCTAAGATCAGGGTGCTAGCACCATTGGGTTCTTGGTGAGGGCCCTCTTCCTGTCCATGTCATCACAAGGCCTTTCCTTGGCATGTGCACATACACAGAAATCTTGTGCCTCTGCCTTTTTTTATAAGAGGATGGGGGCATTAATCTCATCATGGGAGCTCTACCCTCATGACTTCATCTAAACCCAATTACCTCAAAGATCAAATATGATCGCTGGGGATTAGGGTTTCAACATAGAAATCTTGGGAGGGACCCAAACATTCAGTCCATATTAGTGAGCAAGCAGGCCTAAGCTTGCTTGCTTTCCTTGTTATACACCTGGTCTCATCTTTACACCAGATAATAAGAATACAGGCTCTTTTCATTCTGCCAACAATCTCTCATTGTGTTTTTCCTTTGTGCAATAGGCCAAGAAATAGACTAGCAAGTTTGCTGGCTAAGCAGACATCCAATCAAGAAACACAATGCCAGCTGGTAAGAACTCCCATTCTTTATGAGCGATTCTCTGGGAGCACTTTTACTCCCATTTTGGCCTTAGAAAAGAAAGCATCTCTATTCTTCCCCAAGGAGGGGAAAGAGTGAAGCCTCTCATATAATAACTATATTCATGATGACTCCTGTCTCCCCAGTCTAATCATTTCACATAAAAAGGAGGGGGGTGGGGATGGCTGATGCAAAAGTGTTAGTTCTGACATTTATTTATTTATTCCCAGCTCTGAAGGGGAGTGTTAATAATTCCTTCTTTGGGGCAGTTCTCTTTAAATTGTTTAAATTTAAGCCTCAGATTTTTCATCCCTGACCTTAGACACTGAACATAGAATTGCCACTGAGTATCCTGTTGCAGAAACAAATTTTCACATTTTTAATGTTACTCCATAGCTTTTGGCTACCATTTTCTGAAGTTTTTTGTTTTTTGTGTTCTTTTTCTCTAAAAGTAGTCAGGAAAATATCATATTGAACCCATGGTTATTTGCATAGAATTAATAGTTGGAATTTTCTAGATTAATATCCAAGAAGGTATATCTTTAAGCTAAAGTTTTAAGCTAAAGTTCTAAAATAATTAGTTTTTAATATTCACTTTGATATGTAATTCCATTAGTTTTCAAAACATAATAATTTGGAAACTCCATTAGTTCACTGATGTCCTCAAATTGCTTTGAGGTAATCACTTAAGCTCATGCTGCATTTTTGTCAGGCAGAGATAGCATCAAGTTTAGGAAATCCTGTATCCTCAACCCATGAACCCACATTGATATACACCTCAATTCTATCTAATCTGCACGGATGAACTGCCAAAACTTGATATTAACATTCTGCCTATTACTTGTAGAACAAACATATTTCAGCATTTTAGGAGTGCATTTCACAAATGGCACAATATAGTTTTTGGCTATTAAATATGATGAGCCCATAATAAATATTGCTTGAAGATACCTACATGTTATAAGGAAGGCATCATTTTCACTGACAAATAACTCATGCTTGGAAAGATAGCAATGCCTTCTGAAATTATCAGTCTGATTTAAACTCCAGGTCAGTCCTTGTGCTTCCATATTCTATTGAAGTACATGCTTAAGCAAAAACTTAATAAAAAGTGGCTCTAAATCAAGAAGTTCTTTCTGAACATAGATCCAACTACATGACATCTTAGGGGAAAAAAAAGGAACACCCAGAATTTTTAAGGACTAACTGTGGGAGCAAGGTAGAACTAGAGAATTATATAAGGATGTCCTCTATGGCCTTTACAGTTCATCATACATAAGGATATATTGACAACAGTTCTCATGGAAAACTATAGGATTACCCTGTACTTCAAATCCCTCCATGGGGTGCACAAATCTTCAAGTTAGATAACCCTTAAGTATTGTTATACAAAGATACTTGAAACAAGTAAGGTCAAGGTTCTGATGCTTTAATAATACCACTCACAATCTTCTGACTTAAAATACATATTCCTTGCTACGTTATATGTTATACTTCCTTTACAGTTTGTCTTTTTTCTCTGCATGCAAATTTGTGTGGAAATATCTTTCTGCACATTTCTGTCTTTTCTTCTGTGGCTGGATATTTTTAAAAATCTACTGTCTACATTCTCAGAAGACAGTCAGAAACTACATAAGAGCCTATTCATCTAGAGATGTCATAAAATTAAGAAACTTTGAATGTTCCCAGATTTTCTTTATTTTCTCCACTTTATTTAGAGGTATAGAAATAAAATAGCTTCTGCATTAGCCAACTTGGAGAAATAAAAATAACTCTGTTTGGGAGCAAGAAATAAGAAGATAATAAATGTATTTCACTTTTCAGTCAGTCCCTAGAGGAGAAGAACCCCCAAAAAATAAGGTTATGACCTTCCTCAGAGAATAGAAGTAGACATGTCTCCAGGAGCCATAGCAAGAAGAAGGGAGATCTCTGAAGAGAGGTTAAATCTCAGAAGTAGTGATTGGGTTAATGGTGTATGCCTAAGATGGTTCTAGAACACACAAAGTAAATCCAAATGGAAACAGGCATAGGTTTTGGTGTCAGACATGTTGTGGGGGTGGGGGGGGGGTCATCTTTGTGATGCCACCATAAAGACTACAAAGGTGACTTTGGAGAAGTCATATATTCTTTCTAAACACTATTTCCTTTCCAGGAAAATGGGCACCTCAAAGGATTTTTTATGAGGATGAAAAAAGATAATCACTTTTTTAACTTTATTTATTCTGAGAGAAAGAGAAAGAGAGCATGCCCACGTGGAGGAGGGGCAAAGAGAGAAGCAAGGGCATAGAGAGAGTCCCAAGTAGGCTCTTCACTGTCAGCATGGAGCCTGAAGCAGGGCTCAAACTCATAAACCATGAGATTATTACCTGAGCCAAAATCAAGTCAGACACTTAACCAACTCAGGCATCCAGGTGCCCCTAAAAAAAGATAATCTGTGAGAGCATCTATCTCAATGTTTAGAACATTAAATGCTCGTGGAATAAAAGACAAACATAAATGTGACACTATTAATTACACTGGAATAATAACATGCTTAAAATACACCTTTTAATGCCCTACCCAGCTCATGGGGCCTGTTTAAATAACGTATTATCTCCTAGAATTAGGATCATTAAAGACTTGAGAAATAAGAATCCCTGTAATTTTATATTTGAAGTTATAACATTTTTATGTCTTTATTTATGTTTATATTCTAAAGAAAAGAAATTGACTAATTATTTGTATTATTTCTTTTCTAATGTGTATATATATATATATATATATATATATATTTTTTTTTTTTTTTTTTTTTTTTTTTGCGAGAGAAAAAAAAAAACAAGCATGAGTGGGAGAGGGGCAGAGAGAAAGAGAGAGAGAGAGCATCCCAAGCATGCTCAACACTGTCAGCTCACAGCCTGATGCAGGGCTCAATTCCATGAACCATAAGATCATGACTGGAGGCAAAATCAAGAGTCAGACACTTAACCAACTGAGCTACCCAGGATGTTTAACCAAGGACGCCACCTCATCATTTGTAATATTTCTAAAAGTACAGTAAATAACAATGGATTTATATATCTACTAGAGATTGCTGAAATTATATCAACTATCACTTTATATCAAAGACTGTCACTGAAGAAATAACATGGTTAATTTGGTGAACAATATGGTTTTACTGTAGAAGTAACCTAGACAGAAATTCTTTGAGATTTAATTTATTCATTAAGGCTAAATATAACATTCTTCAAATTCAGAAGAAACAAAACATAAGGTATTCTCCATAAGATATTTATTTTATTGCATCTTTTTTTCATGAAAAATCTAAGAAAATGCCTAAAAGTACATGGAGAAGGTATTTCTGGAGGAAAGAGTTTTATGCTGTATGTAACCCATAGAAAGCATTTGTCTGTATCTAAATCACAGAAAATCAGAAACTGAAACACAAATAAGATTTTGCTTCTATATATGACAAAACTTATATTGTGATTGAACTAAAATTGGAGTTTATGACATTATGTTCCACTGATTGAGAAAATTATTTTATTTGAATAAAGTTTGGTACTAAATTCTTCACCTAACCTGGTAATTTTATAATGGACTTCCTATTTCCCTATATCCTAAACTTTAGAGTCCACTGAAAATCCACTTTAATTTAATTTAGTTAGTTGCTATTAAGTAACAGCGTATTTTAGAGGTATTTGCCTATTCAAATGATTAAATGTTGAAATTGCCCAGGGACTTTACCATAATCACGATTATAAGATTTAAACTTTTGCACTGAAATCTCCCAAAATATTATATACTATTATTTAGAACTTTAAAGTTTCCCTAAAGTCAACAGAAACCATTTTCATACCAGCATTTTAGGATAATGAGCAACAGGTAATGATACCAAAAGTCTTAGCTTCAAGAGCCAGCAACCCACTCAACATCCTTATCTATTTCATCTCAAGAAACACATAAAATACCAAATGATTTCACTAAAATCTAAAACAGCACAAATCAACAACAACAATAACAACAAAAGAGAAACAGACTCATAAATACAGAAAAAAAAATGGTGGTTGCTAAAGAGAAGGAGATGGGGAAATGGATGAAACAGATGACAGGGATTAAGAGCTATAAGCTTCCAGTTATAAAATAAATCAGAGGGATGAAAAATACAGCAAAGGATATATAGTCAATAATATTGTAATAATTTTGTATGGTGACAGAAGTATGATATGTACAGTGATAACTACACTTACTGGTGAGCATTTCATAATCTATTAATGGTCAAATCACTGTTTTATACTTGAAACTAATAATATTATTTATAATAATATATGTAAACTATACTTCAATTAATAAGAAAAGTGAAAGAAAAGAAAAAGAAAGGGAAGGGAAGGGAAGGAAGAAAGAAAGAAAAAGGAAGAAAAGAAGGAGAAATTTAGTACACAAAACAGAAACAAAACTAATAAATTCCTATCACTGCACATTTTTAACACTCTGGTTGCCAAGGTATATGCCAGGTACTATATAACAAACAACAACAAAAAAAAAATCTCTCAGCAGTCTAGGACCAATACATGATTGGAGGGGGGGGGGGGGTCTTTTTAGTTTTGTTGTTATTGTTTTGTCATGCTAAATCCAATGTGTACATTTCTGGTTGGGTAACTCTTCAGGACATCTTTCCTTCAAGCAGTGTCTTAGGGATCAGAATTCTTTTCATCTTGTGATAAGACCATATTCCAGACCCTTCCTTAGAAAGGGTCTTTCTGCCAGATCCTCTGCATTTAACCAGCTCACAAGCGTAGAGAAAGCATGTGGAAATTTGAAAAGAAAAGAAAGTTCTTTGAACTCACTGCCATTTCTGTGCCTTCCCATGCACAAAAATAAAGACAACGGGCTTACTATTCTTGTTTCTTGATAAAAGGAAGCAGAGAAGTTTGTCAGGCAAAAGAAACATTTCCCTATTTTAACATTTATTTATTTTTGAGAGACAGAGAGAGAGCATGAGCAGGGGCCAGAGAGAGGAGGAGACACAGAATCCAAAGTAGGCTCTAGGCTGTGAGCTGTCAGCACAGAACCTGACACGGGGCTTGAACCCACGAACAGTGAGATCATGACCTGAGCCAAAGTTGGACGCTCAACCAACTGAGCCAGGTGCCCCAGAAACATTTCCCTATTAATAAATTATTTTTTAAAGGGATGTATCAAGTGATTGTTTACACATGGAATAATAGATGGTGGTTTTCCAGAAAATATAAAGAGATTATTTATAATCTTATTTTTATTAGCCTTTATATGAAGTCCAAGGTATATTATTTTTAAAAAAAGAACTTGTGAAGTCATTTCTGCAGAATGGTACACTAATCTGCATGGTGTTCTATAGTAATTAAAATGCCACAGAGTTCAAGTCATTAATATTATTTTATGGATAGTATATACCTACTGGCAAAGTCTCAAATATCAATTTTCCTAGCTAGAATTTTAGTAGGAATGAGATTTTTAAGTGATTTTGATTATTCTAGCATTATTTTCTCCATATAAATTATAAGAAATATTCATTTGGTTTTGATGTTATTTCATGTTATTGCTTTTAAATATATTTTGTTCTTTGATAGCAATAAACAATGACACATATAGACTACTTCCTGTATTTCAGGTAATATTATAAACATTTTTCATGTACTATTAGGTCCTAAGATTGAACCAAGACTGTGTAGTTCAAGAAGCCACATTCTTAATGACTAGCAATGACTCTTAATAATATTCTTGACTTTAAAGAACATATAAAATTTTTCAATAATTTATTTCTACGTATTACCAAATTTTCCAAACCATTTAATCTGCCAGTTTGATTACTTAAGCCAAGAACCCATTTTCACCCACATTGATGGAGGGGGGAAAGTATATATAAAACCCAAAAGCAGGTAATCCAAAACTTAGGTGACTTTAAGTTAATGAGAATCATTTCTATGTTTAAAGTGCAGACCCAGTAAAATTACATTAGAGGTACACTTATTTGCAGGTGACAAAAGCAGTTGTGTGTCAACATGCAAAACGTCTCAAACTGAAATTTAAAAATTGTAAAATTGATTAGCTGGTGTCCAAGAGTATCTGACTGACCAAGATATAGGAGAGTAAGTGTGATTGTAATTCTAATGAAATAAAAACATAAGCACTCACTCGTCCCTAACAAACGTTTTCTCTTTAGTATTAAATTTAGAAGCGTTTTGTAACTCAGAGCTCCTGAATTCTCTAGACCGATGCATGATACACAGAACTGAGATACCATCATGTTGTTTCTTTTTCTAGACTATATATCTGACCCACAGTAGTGCACTTGTGTCTGCAACCACTGATATGAGCAGTCCCAGCCAGGGCTGAATTCAAACTGCATTAATATTTCATCTCATCCCAGTGTCTGAGAGGAGAGTTGGTGCGAAACTAACTTATAAAATGAAATTAAAGTACAAAGAAATATATTGGAGGTTGAATTGTGTCACACACACCCCCGCCCCCCGCCATCCTGCCCATGTTGAAGTCCTAACCCCCAGGAACTCAAGAATGTGACCTTTTTGGAGAAAGGATCTTTACAAAGGTAATTACAGTGAGTAAAGTGTGGGCTTTAACCCAATTAGTTAGTATCCTTATAAAAAGGAGGAATTTGCTCATAGAAGTAGTCATATAGGGAGAATGCCATGTGAACATACTGATGATCATCTACAAGACAGAGAGGAACAGATCCTTCCCTCACGGCCTTCAGAAGGTACTAATCCTGTCGACACCTTGATCTTGGACTTCCAGCCTCTGACCTGTGAGACAATAAATTTCTGCTGTTTAAGTCACCCAGTTTGTGGTACTTTGTCACTGCAACCCTAGCAAACTAATATAAGGGCAAAAAAATACCAATTAAGTTTCCCTCACCAGTAGTGTCAACCTATGTGACACTACTTATGGCCTAATCAAAATGTTTAGGGAGTTCCCCTGTCTCGACTACCCATTTTTACTAAATTCTCCACTTCTCTCACTATCTTCTGGCCTTTGATTTCTATGTCGGTCGTGAATTAGTTGATTCCCTCTGTACACCTCCTTCTTCTAGTTATTTAATTCAATTTTTCAAAAAAGGAGGATTAATTGTCATGAGCTTATCAAATCGGCCCAAGAAGAAGCCCTTTAAACTTATTCTACACCGCAGCATATTCTTTCTAAAGTTTTTCTTTCTCTATTAACTTCTTCAAGTAATAGTACCTAACAGGTAAATGATATTTTGATGAAGTTATTTTGACAAGGTGTTATTTTAAAGTAGCTAAAAATCAAACCATTAAACTTTTACTACCTACTTTTACTTTCAATTAATTTGTGAAACAAATATCACTCTATCTCCTCCCCCAATCCTAGGAGATGGGATTGAAGAGAAGCCAAAGACAGTGAAGTTTGGGGGCATCTGTGTATACAGCCTCTTTGAATGGGCTGAAATTTTGACAGAGCTGCTTTAGCTACTGACAAGCAAACCTCTGTCAGAATCAGAATGCTGCCTCCAAATACACAAGCTGCACCAGACTATGATTCATTTATTCATCATTATACATCTGTGTTCCTCAAATAAAAGTATGCAAATCCCCAACATATGATTTACTGTGCCAAGAGATGCTCAAGAGCAAAGCTAGACATGACATAGCTCCTTCAGGTGTCTATTTTAATCATAGTTGAGAATAAAATAACTGTACCTATTATTGTCTTTATATTAAGACAAAAATGAATATGGCATGAAATAAAATGAAAATTACATAAACTTTTCAATTAAAACATGACATGAAGAAAAGCCTGCACCTCATTACTCCTCTCTTACTCCCTACCATCCATGTTTCTTCTTTTTTGTCTTTAGTGGTCCTTCAACAGAAATGTTTAAAAAGCACTGCCTTAAACAATTACATACCTCTCCAACACACACATGCATCTTCTTTCACATGTTTTCCACCTACTTAGCACTTAATCATTCGTATGTATAAGTGTGTGTGTGTGATCTGCAATGATTTTTCCTAAATTATTTACTCTTATACATTTGCATATATTTGAGAGTTTCAAGTTTATCCCACTGAAAGATTAAAAGAAAAGAAATGAAAATACAACCTAAGAATGGGAGAAGATATTTGCAAATAACATATCTGATAAAGAGTTAGTGTCCAAAATATATAAAGAAAACTTATAAAACTCAACACCCAAAAATGAATAATCTAATTAAAACATGGGCAGAGGACATGAATAGACATTTTTCCAAAGAAGACATACAGATAACAGACACTTTAAAAGATGTACAACATCACTGATCATTAGAGAAATACAAATCAAAACTACAATGAGATACCACCTCACCCCTGTCAGAAATACAACAATACAAGAAACAACATGTGTAGGCAAGGATGTGGAGAAAGGGGGATCCTCCTAAACTGTTGGGAATGCAAAATGGTGCAACCACTCTGGAAAACAGTATGGGGGTTCCTCAGAAAGTTAAAAATAAAACTACCCTACGATCCAGCAATGGCACTAAAAGGTTTTTACCCCAAAGAATACAAAAACCTTAATTCAAATGGATACATGCACCCCAATGTTTATAGCAGCATTATCTACAATAGCCAAACTATGGAAAGAGCCAAACCTCCATCAACTGATGAATGGAAAAAGAAAATGTGATATAGATAGATAAGATAGATAGATAGACATGAATATATATATATATATATATATATATATATATATATACACACACACATATATATGTTAATATTACTTAGCCATAAAAAAGAATGAAATCTTGCAATCTGCACAACATGGATGGACCTGGAAAGTATTATGCTAAGCAAATAAAGTCAATCAAAGAGAGACAAATACCATGTGATTTCATTCATAGGTGGAATTTAAAAAACAAAACAAATGAACAGAAAAGGAAAAAAGAGAGATAGAGCGGGACAAAGCAAGAAACAGACCCTTAACTATAAAGAAGAAACTGTTACCAAAATATATAAAAAAACTTATAAACTCAACACCCAAAAATTAACAATCCCATTAAAACATGGGCAGAAGACATGAATAGATATTTTTCTAATAGTTAACAGAAGAGAGGTGAGTGGGGAGATGGGTAAATTAGTTGATGGGGATTAGGGAGTGCACTTGCTGTGATGAGCACTGGATTTTCTTTTCTTTTTTTTTTGATATAAAGAATAGAATTTATTGATTCATCACTTACATGTAATACCCAGTGCCCATCCCAACAAGTGCACTCCTTAATATGCATCACCCATTTAGCTCATCCCCCCACTCACCTCCCCTCCATCAACCTCAGTTTGTTCTCTGGAGTTAAGAGTCTCTTATAGTTTATCTCCCCCTTTATTTTTATCTCATTTTTCCTTCCCTTCACCTATGTTCATTTATTGGAGCACTGGATTTTCTACGAAAGTGTTGAATCACTATACTGTACATTTGAAACTATTATTACACTGTGTGTTAACTAACTGGAATTTAAATAAGAACTTAAAAAAAAAGCAATTAGAGCAAGTCAAAATTTACAAAGCATCATTAAGCTTAAAAAGCAGGTTGCAAGGGCCACCTGGCTGGCTCAGTCAGTGAAGTATGCAACTCTAGATCTCGAAGTTGTGAGTTTGAGCCCCATGCTGGATATAGAGATTACTTTAAAATAAAACCTTTAGGCAGAGGAGTTAAGATGGTGGAGTAGTAGGGGAACCCTATACTTTCCTCATCCCTCAAACACATCCAGAAAAATATCAAATCATTGTGAACAGCCAAAAATCAATATGAGGACTGAGAGAACAAACTGCACATCCAGAGGGAGACAAATGGCCAGATGGTGGAAAGTAGGAGCTTCAGAGTTGATTGGAAGAAGAACTGCAGATGCTGTGGAGAGGAAGAGCCCTGATCACAGAAAGAGGAGAAAGAGAGGAGAGGGAAAGAGTGAAAGCAGTGCACAGGGGATTGCACAAGAAAAACTCTTCCCCAAAAACGTTAGGCAAAGGAGAGGGGCTGACTATCCCAAGTTTTTATAAGCAGTAAAGCTCAAATTGTAGCTTTAGAAGTCTACACCATTGCTGGGGTTGTGTCTGGTGGGCTTAGTGGTGATGGGGCTGGGGTTGTGTCTGGTGGGCTTAGTGTGATGAAGGAGGGCAGACCCCAGGAATGGACAGTGTGCTCTTAGGATCTCCTGGGTCACATGGGGAGAAACAGTTCACCTTCTTGGAGTGTATTTGGGAGAGGTGGCACTGTCTCTCAGGGGACAAAAGAGAAGGGGATGTCACTGAGTGGTCCTTTTAATTAGCATAAAAGCAGAGGCACCTAGTGAAAGGAGCTAACCTAGAAGCCAGCTTTACACTCCACTTTACTGCATACTCAGCCCCACACAGTCATGCAACTACTTTTCTGGGATAAACTGGCACTCTCCACAGTGTAGTGAGACCCTCCCCCAGAGAATTAGCTTGGGTCTAAGCCCTGCCTGGTCCCTAAAATTTGTAACTTTGAAACCCAGTCACACACCTGAAATAAAATACAAGAGTACTGTACCACCAGACAGCTGGATGGCTCAGACACAGAAAGGATGAAGGCAAGGTTCTGACAGAAGCCTGGGACAGAGAGGGGAGATTGTTCACTCTTCTGTGAGGGCTTCCTGAATGGTGGCGGGTGCAAACTCCCCTCTCAGGGGATGAGACAGTGGGATGACACCATTTCCCCCTTGCCCATCAGCATAGACTTCAGTGATCAACAAAGCACCCCCAGTGGAGGCGGGAGTGGCTTGCCCCAAGCCCTATCACTGCACCCTGCAGGTGCATCTTTACAAGGGCAAGTCTGCCTGAGAACCAGTGCAGCAGGCTTCTCCCACAGAAGATGAGCACAAACCCCCAACATGTACCAAGTCTACTGATCATAAAGTGCTGGTCCAGGGAAAATAGAATCTAGCCTTTTCTAAAAAGCAGACCAAAACACACCTAGTTAGAATGCACCACACACTAGAACAGGTCCAAACACTCCAGGCAAGGAGAAGCTCTACAGAGGACTGATCTGAGGGAAAGAGCAGCCAAAACACAGTAGCTGGGTGAACACAGCATACACCATAAAATCTTCTTGAAGTGCCAGGCCCTGGACAGTGTATGACCTCTTCTTAACATGGCCATTACTCTCGGGAGCAGGAAACATAACAGGCTCTCCTAAATACACAGAAGGCAGAGACCTGGACAAAATACTAAGACAGGGGAATCCATACAAACAAAAGAGAACTGGAAGATGTTGCAGCCAGGAATCTAATCAGAATAGATATAAGTAATAACTCTGAACCAGAATTTAAAACAACAATCATAAGGAAATGATCTGGGCTTGAGAAAATCATAGAAGACACTAAAGAATCCCTTTCTGTGGAGGTAAGAGACCTAAAAACTAGTTAGTCCTAAACAAAAAAAAAAAAAAATGCTATTAACTGAGATCCAAAACTGACTAGTTGCAATGACAATGACGATGAACAAAGCAGACGAACAAATCAGAGATACAGAAGATAAAATTATGGAAAATAATGAAGCTGAAAAGAAGAGGGAAAGAAAAGTATTAGATAATGAGTGTAGACTGAGGGAACTCAGGGACTCCATAAAGCATAACAACATTTATGTCAACAGAGTCCCAGTAGAAGAGAGGGGGAAAGGGGCAGAGGTTTATTTAAGCAAATTATAGCTAAAAACTTCCCTAATCTGGGGAAGAAAACAGTCATCCACAATCAGGAAGTACAGAGAATTCCCATCAAATTCAACAAAAGCCAGCCAATACTAAGACATATCATAGTACAAATTGCAAAATAAAGAGCAAAGGAAAGAATCCTGAAAGTAGCAAGGGAAAATAAATCCTTAACCTACAAGGGAGGATAAATCAGGTCAGCAGCAGATCTCTCTACAAAAACCTGGCAGGCCAGAAGGCAAGTAGCATGATATATTGAACATGATGAAGAGAAAAAATATGCAGCCAAGAATATTTTATCCAACAAGCTGTGTCATTCAGAACAGAAGGAGAGGTAAAGACTTTCCCAGATAAAAACTAAAGGAGTTTGTGACCACTAAACCAGCCCTACAAGAAATATTAAAAGGAACCCTTTAAATGGGAAAGACCAAAACCAACAAAGACTGGAAAGGAACACAGAAAATCTCTCAGAAACAGCAACTCTACAGGTAATACAATGACATTAAATTCTTATCTACCAATAATTACTCTGATTATACATGGACTAAATTCTCGCATCGAAAGATACAGGATATCAGAATTGATTAAAAAAAATGAGACTCATTTTAGACCTAAAGACACCTCCATATTGAAAGTGAGGGGATGGAGAATGATCTATCATGCTAAGGGACATCAAAAGAAAGCCATGGCTATATCAGACAAACTAGATTTTAAACCAAAGACTGTAACAAGAGATTAAAAAGGGTATTATATCATAAGTAAGGGGTCTATCCAACAAGAAGATCTAACAATTGTAAATATTTATGCCCCCAATTTGAAATAACTCAAATAGATAAATCAATTAATAACAAACATAAAGAAACTCATTGATAATAATACAATAATAGCAGGGGGCTTTCACACCCCACTTACAGCAATGGATAGATCATCTAAGCGGAAAATCAACAAGAAAATGACTTTGAATGACACACTGAACCAAATGGACTTAACAGACACGTTTAGAATATTCATCCTAAAGCAACAGAATACACATTTTTTCGAGGGCACATGGAACATTCTCCAGAATAGATCACACACTGGGTCATAAATCAGACCTCAACAAGTACAAAAAGATTGAGATCATACCATGCATAATTTCAGACCACAATACTATGAAACTTGAAGTCAGCCACAAGAAAAAATTTGGAAACCCGCAAATACATGGAGGTTAAAGAACATTCTACTAAATAATGAATGGGTTAACCAGGAAATTAAAGAAGAAAATTTAAAATATAGGGAAGAAAATAAAAATGACAACATGACAGTCCAAAACCTCTGAGATACAGCAAAGGTGGTCATAAGAGGGAAGTATATAGCAATACATGTCTACCTGATAAGGAAGAAAAGTTTCAAATACACAACCTAACCTTACACCTAAAGGAGCTAGAAAAGTAATAGCAAATAAAGCCTAAAGCCTGTAGAAGAAGGGAAATAATAAAGATTAGAGCAGAAATAAACAATATAGAAACAGACAAATAACAAAAAACAAACAAACAAAAAAACAGTAGAACAGATCAACAAAATTAAGAGCTGGTTCTTTGAAAGAATTAATAAAGTTGATAAACCCCTAGCCAGACTTATCAAAAAGAAAAGAGAAGACCCAAATAAATAAAAGCATAAATGAAAGAGGAGAGATCGTAACTAACACCACAGAAACACCAACAATTATAAGAGAATATTATGAAACATTATATGCCAACAAACTGAGCAATCTGGAAGAAAGGGACAAATTCCTAGAAATTCACAAACTACCAAAACTGAAACAGGAAGAAGTAGAAAATTTGAACAGATCCATAAACACGAAATTGAATCAAAAATCCCCCAACAAAAAAATGACCAGAGCCATATGTCTTTCCAGGGTAATTCTACCAGACATTTAAAGAAGAGTTAAAACCTATCTTCTCAAATTGTTCCAAAAAACAGAAATGGAAGGAAAACTTCCAAACTCATTCTACAAGGCCAGCATTACCTTGATTCTAAAACCAGACAAAGACCCCACTAAAAAGTAGAATTACAGGCCAATACCCCTAATGAACATGGATGCAAAAATTCTCAACAAGATACTAGCAAGTCTAATCTAACAATACTTTAAAGAATTATTCACTATCAAGTGGGATTTATTCCTGGGTTACAGGATGGTTCAATATTTGCAAATCAATCAGTGTGACATACAGTAACATAAGAAAGGATAAGAACCTCTCAGTAGGTGCAGAAAAAGAATCTGACAAAATACAGCACCCATTCTTGACAAAAAACCCCAACAAAGTAGGGCTAGAGGGAACATACATCAACAGCCACATATGAAAGACTCACAACTATTATCATCCTCAATGGGGAAAAACTTAAAGCTTTTCCTCTATAGTCATGAGTAAGACTGGATGTCCACTCTCACCATTGTTATTTAACACAGTACTGGAAATACTAGCCTCAACAATCAGACAACAAAAAGAAATAAAAGGCATCCAAACTGGCAAGGAAGAAGTCAAATTTTCACTCTTGGCAGTTGGCATGATACTCTATATAGAATACTCTAAAGAATTTACCAAAATATTGCCAGAACAAAGTCATAGGATGTAAAATCAACATACAGAAATCTGTTGCAATTCTATACACCAATAATGAAATAGCAGAAAAAAAAAATCAAGGAATCTATCCTATTTACAATTGCACCAAAAACAGTAAGATACCTAGGAATAAACCAAACCATAGATGTAAAAGATCTGTACTCTGAAAATTATAGAGCACTTAGAAAAGAAGTTGAAAAGGACACAGAAATGGAAAAATATCCCATGCTCATGGATTGGAAGAACACTGTTAAAATGTCTATACTACCCAAAGCAATCTACACATTTAATGTACTCCCTATCAAGATACCATCAGCATTTCACAGAGCTAGAAAAAACAATCCTAAAATTTGTATGGAACCACAAAAGACCCTGAATAGCCAAAGCAATCCTGAAAAAGAAAACCAAAGTTGGAGGCATTACAATTCTGGACTCCAAGCTATATTACAAAGCTGTAGTCATCAAGATAGTATAGTACTGGCACAAAGCAGACACATAGATCAATGGAACATACTAGAAAACCAAGCAATGGACCCACAACTATATGGTCAACTAATCTTCAACAAAGCAGGAAAGAATATCCAATGGAAAAGACAATCTCTTCAACAAATGTTGAGAAAACTGGACAGTAACATATAGATTGAAACTGGACCACTTCCTTACACCACACACAAAAATCAGTTCAGAATAGATGAAACACCTATATGTGATATAGGAAACCATCAAAATCCTAGAGAAGCACAGGCAGCAAACTCTTTGTCCTTGGCCTAGCAAGTTCTTACTAGACATATCTCTGGAGGCAAGGGAAATAAAAGCAAAAATGAATTATTGGGACTTCATGAAGATAAAAAGCTTCTTCTGTACAGCAAAGGCAACAATCAACAAAAGTAAAGGCAGTCTTTGGAATGGGAGAAAATATTTGTAAATGACATATCTGACAAAGGGTTAGTATCCAAAATCTATACAAAATTTATCAAACTCAACACCCAAAAAACAAAAAACCCAGTTAAGAAATGGGCAAAAGACATGAACAGACATTTTTCCAAAGAAGACATTAAGATGGCTAACAGACAAATGAAAAGATGCTCAACACCATTCATCATCAGGGAAATACAAATGAAAACCACAATGAGATACCACCCACACCTGTCAGAATTACTAAAATTAACAACACCAGAAACAACAGGTGTTGGTGAGGATGTGGAGAAATGGGAACCCTCTTATACTGTTGGTGGGAATGCAAACTGGTGCAGCCACTGTGGAAAACAGTATGCAGTTTCCTCAAAAAGTTAAAAATAGATTTACCCCACGACCCAGTAATGGCAGTACCAGCACATTTTTTAATATGTAAAAAAATCGAAGAGATACTTCATAAAGAAAAACATAGAGATGGCCAATTAACACACAAAAAGTTCCTCAACATCATTAGTAATCAGAGAAATGCAAAAAAACAAAAACAAAAACATAATGTACTAATGTTTCAATCTCGCTTGAGAGGTTAAAACAAAAAGACTAATAATACTAAAGATGACAAGGATATGGAACTCCATTCATTGCTGGTAAGATTGTAAAATTGTATAATCAACTGTTTGGCAATTTCTTATAAAATCTTATGATGCAGGAATCCCATTCCTAGGTATTTACCTAAGGGACATTAAAACATACATTATAAAATGACTTTTACATCCCTATTTATAATAGCCAAAATTGGGAACAGTGCAAATGTTTATCATCAAAAGAACTGACAGTGGTATATACTTATACAATGGAATACTACTGAGCAGTTTAAAGGAATGAACAACTTAAACACACAATTTGGATGAATCTTAAAAACATGCTGAACCAAAGAAGCCAAACCCAAGAAAGTATATACTCTATGATTCAACTGTTATAAAGTCCAAGAACATGCAAAACCAATCCCTGCTGTTTCTAATGTGTGGAGGACAGGGGTGGTGGAAGAATGACTAGAAGGGTCACATGGGAACTTTCTAGGTTATGGAAATGTTCTACATAATGATTTGGGTGGTGACTGCACAGTTTTGTACAATAATCAAAACCTTTTGAACCTCTGCTTTAAAAACTAAAAAAAAATAGAAAAAATCTGTAAACAATAAATTGAGAAATTATTCAGACTCAAAGAATTTATGAGCAAAGGATTGGGTATTCTTTTTTCTGGCCCACTTTTTGGTCCATTCTTAACATTGATAGCTATGTTCATCAGATATGCATTTCTGTCTATATTTCTCCAAATTCAAGCACTAATATTTAAACTAGATTAAATGACCCCAGTGCATTCAGACACACCACACTTAGAAATACCCTTTTCTGACAGAATTATGAAGTGCTTTTTGACATGTTTTTTTAATTAAAAGAAAACGTATGTCTTCAATTACCAGTACTATAAGCTTTCAAAATTGTGGGAGTAATCCAAACTACTTCCTTCAAAGACAACTGAATTAAACATACTCACAGAGGAAGCATAGATTAGGATCATTATTTGTATTTCTTTTAAGAGACCAGAAGAACAGAAGGGGTTACAATCTTGTCATTTTATGCAAGTCTTCTGTTCTAATATATCAAAAACTTGATAAACCAAGGTCATGAAGGACAGCTGAATAGGAATCAAAGTAAACAGTGTACCTTGTGGCCAACAGAGCCTGCCAATATGAGATTAGAACTCTCCATCCTAGCAAGAAAACGTTTTGGAAAGTTCCTTACAACATTTTATGACTCACAGATATTCCCAGAGGTTCCTGTTTCCATCCTGCAGTAGACAGTGTTTGAAGACGTGCAGTTCTCATCAACTGTTGTTCTTAGGCAACTTGGCTGAAAGGTCTGTTTAAAAAACATTTGTTGGAAAGATGATATGTTTGGATGTTTTAATTTTTTTAACCAAAATTCCAGATTTTAAATCTAGTTTAACTCTTAATTCAACATTGACTTAAAGAATAGCCTAAGAAGAATTACTATGTTACATAATATGTATTACGAACTCAGCAATTTTCCCACTTGAAAACTCCCAAACCAGGGGGTACATATTGTTGGCACAGTCCCCCTTGCATATCTTTCCAAACTGCCTCCAGATCCCTGGCTCTGTATTCAATAGTTCTGGCTCTGATCTTGGCCACCCAGTTCAGTACCTCACCTTGGCTTCTGCTTTGACCAACACTGCCAAAACACCTCCCAGCCCACCAGGACTTGATTCCTGGCTATTCTCCACTTTTGTCTAATCCCAGTTCTCTCTTTCCACTCTAAATATTGAATATCATTCCTGGGGTACATTTTCTCCTCATATTCATCTAGCCCTATTCCACTCTACTTGCAGACAGAACTCCAAGGCCTATTCTCCACTCCTAGACAGTTCCCCTACTCCTTCCTTTTCTACTCCCTAAAGTCCTGAATAATAAACCACCTGGTTCTTAACAGTTCCCATCATCTACATATGATGCTATTTGTTTTCCTGAAAATAACTATAAAGATACAGACATGAGAGAAAATATAATATTATAAAATATTTTGGCATCTTCCCAATAAAAGTTATTTAATAGAAATGTAAATGGAAGAACTGATCTCTTTTGACTCCTTAAATGACTCATTACTACTCTATTCCCTAGCCCAGCGCTCCATCTCTCTTATACTCCTGTCATTTCCCTCACACACGCTTTCTTTGACACATTCCTCTCCCAGATTCCACACCCAACCCCGTCTTGATTCTGTAATGGCTCAGACTCTCCACAGATGCAGTAAACTGGGTCCAGCCCAGACGCATGTTTAGTTTGACTTACACAGCATTTAATTTTTTTTCAGTTAGTTGGCAATATTTAAAAATTGGAAGAATAAGCCTAAAAGTAGAGATTTCCAAAAAAAATGAAAATGGAATATTGAAGAGATATTTGCACTCCCAAGTTCATTGCACCATTATTTACAATAGCCAAGATAAGGAAACAACCTAGGTGTCCATCAACAGATGAGTGGATAAAGATGTGAGATATAGATAGATATAGATGATATAGATATAGAGATAGAAACAAAGATACATCTGCACACACACACACACACACACACACACACACACCATGGGATATTATTCAGCCATGAGAAAGAAGTAAATCCTGCCATTTGTGACGACACAGATGGACCTTGGGGACATTATGCTAAGTGGAATAAGCCAGACAGAGAAAGACGAATACTGCATCACTTATATGTAAAATCCAGGGGTGGGGGATGCAAATTCATAGAAACAGAGACTAGAAAATTTGTTGCCAGATAAAAAATAGTGATTAAAGTTGATAACACTTGTACAATTGAAATTTGCAAATAGATTTGAACTTAAAAGTTCTCACCAAAAAAAGAAAAAAAGATAAATGCATGAAGCAATGGTATGTTAATTAACTAGATGGGGAGGGGATCTTTTCACAACATATATGTATATCAAATCACCCAATGTACACTTTAAATATCTAACAATTGTCCATGCCAATCTTATCCCAATAAAGTTGAAAATTTTTAAAATTAGGTGTTGTTTGTTCAAGTTCAAGGGTCAGAAAACTATAGTTTCAAATTTGTGCTCATACATAAAGTTTTATTACAACATGAGCATTTTTCATTTGTTTATGTCTTATTTATGGCTACTTCTGTGCTACAACAGCAGAGTTGAGTAATGGGACCGAGACCATGTGGCCAATAATATTTCAAATACCAAAGCCAAAAATATTTAGTCTGCCCCTTTACAGAAACCATTTGCAAACCTCTGTTCAAGATGGTTCTCACCACTGGATGCTCCACCCACAGAAATTCTAATATTATTAGTCTGCAGTGGGTGCCGGTGACTGATACCCAGAGATTCTGACGTCATTGTTCTGCAGTAGGTACTGACACTGGTATTTTCAAACTCCCAGACAATTCTGATTTGCATACAGGTTTGTGAACCCCTTGTTTAGTTAATCTAGATGCCTTCAACAGTCTATTACTCTTGTCTCTTTCTCTGGGAGTACATATTTCCTCTGTTTAAATAGAAAAAGACTATCTTCTATCCACCTTCACAAGTGTTCTGAACAATCCAAAACAGCCCTTTGTATCATCAGAAATACATCTTGTAGATAATAGCTTAGTGCTTTTTAAAATACATAATATTATCCTCAGTTTGAAGGTGGAGAAATTGAAACTCAAAAATGTGAAGAGCCTTTCCTAATTTCTTTTCTTTTAATTATTTTTAGTAATCTCACCCAACATGGGGCTCAAACTCACAAAGCTGAGATCAAGAGTCACATACTCCTTGGACTGAATGAGCCAGGTATCCCGTAGTTTAGTGTTTTTTAAAAACAGATTTGGGCTACAGCACAGACCTATCAAATAAAAGCCTCCAAGAGGCAATAATTTTTAAAGCTCCCCAGATGATTCTGATAAGTAACTAGACTTGAGAGCAACTACTCAGTTTTGAAGAGGTCATTCGTATAGCTACATTCATTGGAAGCTTAACTAGGGTTAGAATGTCCATAATAGCCTTCATTCTTCAGGGTGTCTCTGTGACGTCTGATCATTCAGATGTCTAACTTGAATATCTTTAAAGCATGGCAGTTAGGATGCAAAAGGTAAAGACAAGAAAGCTGCAAGCCCCTTGGGGCCTGCACTAAGAAATCTCAGAATGTTACTTCTGCCAAACTCTGTTGGCTAAAGCAAGTCAAAAGTCCAGTGCACATTCAAGAAGAGGGGAAAGAGCCTCCCTCTCTTTATGTGAGAAGCAGCATACATGTACAGGAAGATGAGATATTGATGGCATTCATCTTTGGAGACTACCAAAAGAAACTAGTAAGGGAGAAAAGCAAAGCAATGGTAACAGTCAAGCATTAGGACTGTGGTCTGAGTAAAAGAAAAGTATAAACAAGAAAAGAAGTATGAACAATGGAGTATCAGGCAGGAATGTTTCTCAAAGAAATATTTTAACTAAGGGAGCTGTTTTAAATAAGGCATTTAAACTGAGATATTTGAAGTGAGGTTGTTGGGCTTTCAAAAAAATTTAACTATATGAAGAAAGTGAACAAGAAGTGAAGCATTCCAAATAGGGGTAAGATTTGAAATACAGAGATATGGAACATGATAAGAACAAAAGCTGCAAGTGCTTTGGTATGGATGGAACAAAGCTATTTGTGGATGGAGTGGCTTTCCAGCAAACAGATGTACAGTGGAGATTATGAAAGAGGTCTAGGTTAGAGACACGGATTTGGGAATCTTCAGATTCCCAGAAATGATGGTAGAAGGTCAGAAAGTTAGACAAAATAGGGTCATGTCGGGGAGAAAATATAATGAGAAGGGCACAAGACCAAGAACAGAGATCTGGAGGTCACTGATATCTGAGATCCTACATAGGAGATGTGAGAACTAGCAATAGGAAACGGAGAACAACTTAGTAGAGAAATATCTAGGAAGAAAGGGAGAGTTTTCAGGAAGGAGAGTGGTCAACAACGTCAATTGCAACAGAAAGTGGGTCAAGACAAAAGCAGGAAAGTGTTTATTGGATTGGGGGATATGTAGGTCATTGGCGAATTCAAAGACTGTTTCAACAGAAAAGGAGCAGAACCTACATTGTAGGGGGTTTAATAGAAAAGAATTGAGGAGGGGTGCCTGGGTGGCTCAGTTGGTTAAGCGGCCGACTTCGGTTCAGGTCATGATCTTGCGGTCCGTGAGTTCGAGCCCCGCATCGGGCTCTGTGCTGACAGCTCAGAGCCTGGAGCCTGTTTCAGATTCTGCGTCTCCCTCTCTCTGACCCTCCCCTGTTCATGCTCTGTCTCTCCCTGTCTCAAAAATAAACAAAACGTTTAAAAAAAATTTTAAAAAAGAAAAGAATTGAGGAAGTAGAATAAGTTAATGTAGCCCAATTTATGCAAACACTGCTGTGAACAGAAAGAGGGGATGTTGACAGATCTAAAACAGTCAAAATGATACTAATACCCTGACACATGTACATTAGTACATATTAATAAGTGTACATTAATACATATTAATAATAGCACATATTAATTAAGTAGTACATATTCACTGTGAATGAATGAATAAACATGTAGTATAAAGAAGCAATTGACTTTCATAGAAAGCAACAACTTCTTTAATTATCTCTTCCAAATTAAAGTTCTCAGCATGGCACATTAATGTAACTATGATTAGTCCAAAGAAACCCTGGATTATTACATTATTTATGTTCATTGCTTACCAAATGCTAACAAATCCTGGCACTGGATATATGTGAAATCATGAGCAACTAAAGGCAGCTTGAGGCAAAAGAAAGAAAACTAGATTGAGTTCTGCTTTAGGTTTCTAACAACTCACTTGTATGACCTTAAGGAAGCCCCTTCATCTCTCCAAGGCCTTGGTTTGCTTTCTGTAAAATGAAGTATAAATTAGATCACGGATAGAAAACAGGCATCAAGTGATTTTAGTAATTGTAAAACCTAACTAGAACCCCATAGGCAAAAATTTTGAGATGAGAAATTACTATCAATGTTCACATCAGTTTTTGGTTTGATCCTATCAAGAGGTATATACACATTTCACAAAACATATTCCATATCAAGTAGTCAAAATCATCACATACATATCTCATGCTGAAGACTCAAATCAGGGAAGCATTTTTTAAATATAAATCAGAAACACCATGCAGTGGGATGGTTAGTTGGCTCAGTCAGTTAAGCAACCAGCTCAAGTCATGATCTCACAGTTCGTGAGACCAAGCCCAGTGTTAGTCTCTGCACTAACAGCATGAAGCCAGCCTGGCATTCTCTCTCTCTCCCTCTCTCTCTGCCCCTTCCCACTTGCACGCTCACTCTCACTCTCAAAATAAATAAATAAATTTAAAGTCAGGGGCACTGGGTGGCTACAGTCAGTTAAGCATCCAACTTCAGCTCAGGTCAGGATTTCACGGTTTATGAGTTGAAACCCCACATCAGGCTCTACACTGACATCTCAGAGCCTGGAGCCTGCTTCCAATTCTGTATCTCTCTCTGTCTCTCTCTCTCTCTCTCTCTGTCTCTCTCTCTCTGCCCTTCCCCTGCTTGTTTCTGTTTTTTGTTTCTCTCTCTCTCTCTCTCTTATAAATAAATAAATAAGTAAATAAATAGTAAAAAAAAAAAGAAACAATGCAATGAATTTGCTACTTGCTTTTTTCCTACTTTTCACATTAAATATAATTTGAAATATATATGACTAGAGAGAGAGAAGAGAGAGAGATTTTACAAGTTAAGAAAATAGAAACCCACACTTAACAGAGGGAATTTATTGGAGGGAATTGGTTCTGCAGGTGTTAAGATGGCTGCATATGCAAAAATAGGACACTCAATAAACAGCCACAATGCCTGAGGTTAAAGTACCAAAGGGAAAAGATGGAGAAAACCAGAACCTAGAAGCTACAAGATCAAGGTCCCAGAGTGGATGCTTTAAAAAAGGGACTTGGGCTGGCTGCTGCTGGAACTTCTAAGGGAACACAATAAGACTTGTTCTGGAAGTGCCAAAAGCATCTGGAGGCTGGAGTCACTTCCATAGCTGGGGCCACCAGCAGGATCTTAGGAGAACTGCCATTTTGGAATTGAGGCCAAGAAGAATGGTAGAAATTTTAAAACCGTAAAAGTCTATACCCTCTCTCATTATATAGAAAGCCCAATCCCCAGTACCTTCCAGACCCACTCTAAAACCTCCAAGAATCTGGCAAGAAAATCTGAGGAATGAAATTTGCAGGGTCCTAGTACCACAGAATAGAGTCAAAAAGGAGGACCTGAAACTGAGAGACAATAGGTAGACAACTGGCACAAATTATTTACTCAGAAAAGTGAAAGTTGACTGCATCATAGTTAATAGCAAAAAAATTAATGTTGAAGAAAGTACCTTAGAAAATGTAAGAATTACGGAAATTTATACATGAACTCAGGAAATCTATACATGAATAAATAAACATGTCCTAGCAGAAAAAAAAGAAAGCTGTTCCACGCTTAGGAAATGACACACAGAAAGACAATTTGAGCCTCGAGGAAAAGATCCCTATTTTAAAAAGGCAAATGACATTAGAATGAGAATCATAATCATAATATTAAAAGTTCTATGTAGTTAAATTGGGCCCCAGGGGTAAGAAATTGGCCCTCACATTAGTGCTACAGACCATCGTGAAATGTCCCACAAGACACTGCTGCCTAACACCTAGGATGCTGGGGCTCATAGGCTCAGAGCAAACACTGCTCAAGAAGTGCCCTAAAGTTAAGATGGACCAACAGTGACATCTGCTGCCATGGGCTTATTTTTAAAAGGGCCAATTTCAACATTTTAAAATTAAGTCTCCTGCCAAACCATTGGACTTCTGCTGCGATGAGTCAGCACTTCTGGAACTCCTGTTTGTCCTCTGTGCTATTAGAAGATTTTCTAAGTGAATGCAGAACATGGGAAAATGAGAGAATATTTGAAAATGTAACTAAAACAAACAAAAAACAGTGGGGGTGGAGGCATAAGTGATGAGAAAAGAGACTTTGCGTTGTCTTTTCTCATCCTGTTTTTCCTTTGGCTAAGAAGTCCAAATTAATTTTGTAATTGTTAGCAAGCATGAGCATGTTCTCAGTAAAAAGGATTAATTTAACTGCTGCCAGCTTCAGAGGATTCAAACCCAAAATTTCAGCATAATATAACAGACCAGAAAAAAAAAAAGTCAAATGATCAAAGAAGATGTGGAAAATGTTTAGAGTTAGTCTTCCTTAGGAAACTTCTTCTATTTATCTAATTGTTTACCTTGATTATACCTCTTTCTACATCTGCTGGCCCTCGGGCTTCTTTTCTGAAAGCCAATAGAACAGAAGGTTTGAATCAAACACCATGGCTTTTAAAAAAATACATATAATCACCAGTGTAACATGGTCAGTAGGGTTCATTTATATAAACCAGTAGATACCAATTCAAAAAAAATCATGGGTTAATTTATTTGCTTGAGAAAAAATGGCAAGTGATAATGAGTCTCGGCTCTGGTTATTATGAAAGAAGGTGCATAAGTCTGACCAATATTGCAATGAAAGAGATCTGAATTAACAGTTCTGACTTTAATACAGGTTCTGACCACTCACTAAATGCATACCGCCTTGAGGAAATCATGTAACTTCTCCAGGCCTCAGGTTTCTCTCCTATAATATGAAAGGATTGGACTCTATGAGGGATGAAAAAACAGTTTCAACTCATTTTTCTTCTTTGGTTACCTGGCATTGGCTACTTATAAGTAATCCTAGAGCTGCATGCAGAAACAATGGAAAAGTTACTGACCCATTAGCAGGGCCACATGGAGTGGCAGCATGCATGTCACATATATACCAAGCTCAGAAAGATTATTTCTCCCAGGATTTTTTGCAGCTTTAAATTCTATTAGCTGTCATTTTTAGTGCCTACTATGTATCAGCTACACAAGACACTCAACAGAATCATTTACAACCTTCATCATATTTTAAAGACAAGGAAGGAAACTTGGAAATATTACATAATTTTCTCAAAGCTACACAACATAGCTTGACTCTATTATTAACATATATCCCAACATTCTCTATTGTAAATAAAATCTTGACTTTCATATTTTGAATCACATCCCTTAGTCCTGTTGAAACAGAAAAGGTATATAATAACATCATTGTGTCTTGCCTGATGATACCTTAATGCACCTATATTCCTACAAAAGAAAGAACAAAGGTTTGACATCAAATTGGGCTAGCCCACATAAAATGAAAGGTTAAGGCAGGAGCTTTGAGGAGAATGGGCCCAAGAAAATGCTTTCTTCAGCAGCCTAGGAAGGATTGTTTTTGAAAATTAAAAGTGACAGGGGCGCCTGGGTGGCTCAGTCGTTTAAGCGTCCGACTTCGGCTCAGGTCATGATCTCACAGTTCGTGGGTTCGAGCTCCATGTCAGGCTCTGTACTGACAGCTCAGAGCCTGGAGTCTGCTTCTGAATCTGTGTCTCCCTGTCTCTCTGCCCCTCCCCTGCTTGTGCTCTCTCTCTCTCTCTCTCAAAAATAAAATAAAAACATTAAAAAAAATTTTTTTAAGTTACAAAGGAAGAATCAATAACTAAACCTCATGTTCAACTTTCAAGCAAATAGAATTCTAAGCAAAATCAGAGGGATACAGAATCCAGAATTGAAAAGAACTGTAAAAACAACACAACTGTGCTGCATCACGGGTCTACATAGACAACTTAATCGGTCTGGTACTCAGGGATGTACTAGCTGCATGTCAGTGCTTGATAGACACACTTTGATGATGCAGTTTACAAATAATTCAGAAAATAGATTCCTGATAAGAGATACTTTTTGAAGCTTCTTTAATTTGATGCAGTATTTCAGACATTTCTTAGGCTATAATGTCCCGGTGTAGGAGAAAGCAAGACACTATAATTTTCAGTTAGAACAAACTCTTCCCATCAAATAACAGAATCTTCAGAAGTCTTTGAAAGTGGCACCAAAAAATTGGTCTATCTTGACTAATTACAGAATTACATACTGATGCTTTCAGAATATATACTCAGAAACTCACAGCTGCCTTTGGAAAATCACCCAACAATATGGATTAGTAAAAAAAAAGTTTAAAGAAACCCAAATGCAAGAATGTACCCACTGGAGAAAAATGATTAGCAGCTAGATTGGATTTTATATCAAAGTACCTCATGGTCTCTGATTAGCTGACTGATACATTCATGTTATAAACATTTATTCTTATTATGAATTTGGCACTCTGACAGTCACCAAGAGTAGTTTACAAAATAAAATACTCCCAACTTTGAGGAGTAGACACCTAGTTGGAGACAGATAAATAAATAAATTAAAATGCAAAGTGACAAGTAAATCAACTGGTTTATGTCTGAAATACACACATATTACATGAAAGTGAAGTAATTAATTTTCCTTCATGAGATCAGAGATGGATCAGAAAGTGATCAGACAGGGGCACCTGGGTGGCTTGGTCGGTTAAGCGTCCAACTTCGGCTCGGGTCATGATCTCACGGTTCGTGAGTTCCAGCCCTGCGTCGGGCTCTGTGCTGACAGCTCAGAGCCTGGAGCCTGTTTCAGATTCTGTGTCTCCCTCTCTCTCTGCTCCTCCCCGTTCATGCTCTGTCTCTCTGTCTCAAAAATAAATAAATGTTAAAAAAAATTTTTTTTTAAAAAGAAAGTGATCAGACAGATAACAGGGCTGAACTGAAAATCAATACATTTCTTAGAACACAAGTAACTTGCATGTTATTTGCATGACATTACGATAGTAAAAATATGTTGAAACCAAAGCCAGATTCTTATACTGGCCTCGTTCATATATAAGATAGCTCTGAAAAAAGTACAATCCATAACCACATGGGGAAAATGCTACTGGCATAATTATATAAAGAAAAGTGTTGCATTATTTTCCATCCCTGCTATTATGAGGTAATAAACAGCATTCCAAAGTGTGAGCACCCATCATGGCATCATGCACTTAGAAAATTAACACAAGAAAAGTCCTACAAAGAGTGTTATTTCACATGTGCTCTGTGACTAATTCTGTTTGTGGAATGAACTGAGCCGTGGTCATAGGTCACATTCAGCCAGCCAAGAGAATGTTTCCAGAGTGTAATTGTTCTGGGCATCAAGGCACTTTACAGCATGTTCCCATTGCTTTTTGATAGTTTGTGGCCAGGAGACTGCTGAGAAAATATTATTCACCCAAATTAGACTGGACTAGTCAACCGCCTGGTTATTACATCTCCATGTCAGCACAAGCCAGGTCGGCAACCAAACTTACCAGATGTTTCTAATTTCTCTACCTTCTGAACTACATGTTGGTTTTTTTTTTTTTTTCTGACTTTGAAGTATTTCAAACAAAGGACTTTCTGTAATGTCTCAGGAAACTTACAAGATTAAAATCCTGGTTAATATCAGAATAAGAGTCCTGCCCTCCTGCCACTGCCACATTGATGAGTCTTCCTCCCTGCTACACACTACTTGTGAGAATCTCTCAACAGAGTTTTTGGCTCTGGGAGTCTCATTCACTGATTTCCATCTGGCTAACAAACAGAAAAACCACTGAATTCTACATATGCTCTGTTGCTGTCTTACCTAACACAAAGGCTACTTCATATTAAGGCCCACTGTTAATAAAAATGATCAAGGCACATATTTTTCAAACGAGCAATTGCATTTCTAGAAAATTACCCAACGATTTTCATACATGTTCACAAGGAAGCATACATAAGGATACCCACTGCAGCATGGTTTTTAAGACTGGGAACTTGGAAATCACCTAAGCATCTATCAGTGGGGGATAGAATATTTTATGCTATATTCACACAAGAAATAATATTTAGCACTTAAAATAACTAGGAATGTCTTCATAAATAATAATAAATCCCCATAATAATTGTTAGGTGAAAAGATAATATGAATAACTAGGACCATTGTATGTTTGTTATGTATATATATATATACATATTATATGTAATATATATGTATATATAATGTATACATATATATATTAGCACAATATATACTATGTAACTTTACACCTTTTTATAACTTTCTGTATACTTTTCTGTTTTTAAAGTTTTTATTTTAATTTCAGTTAGTTAACATACAGTGTTCTATTAGTTTCAGGTGTACAATAGAGTGATTCAACATTTCAACACATTACTTACTCAGTGTTCATCATGATAAATGTACTCTTTAATCCCCATCACCTATTTCACCCATCCCCCCCCACCCACCTCCCCTCTGGCAACCATCAGTTTCTTCTCTATAGTTAACAGTCTGTTTCTTGGTTTATCTCTCTCTGTTTTTTTCCCCTTTGCTCCTTTGTTTTATTTCTTAAATTCCACATATAAGCGATCATATGGTATTTGTCTTTCTCTGGCTGACATATTTCACTTAGCATTCTCTATCTCCATCCATGTTATTGTAAATAGCAAGATTTCATTCTTTTTTATAGATGAATAATATTCCATTGTATATATGTACCACATCTTTTTCCATCAATAAGTGGACACTTGAGCTGCTTCCATAGTTTAGTTATTGTAATTAATGTTGCTATAAACTAAGAGTGCATGTATCTTTGGATTAATGTTTTTGTATTCTTTAGGTAAGTACCCAGGAGTGTGGTTGCTGAATTGTAGGGTAGTTCTACTTTTAACTTTTTGAGGAACCTCCCAACTGTTTTCCACAGTGGCTGTACCAGTTTGCATTCCCACCAACAGTGCAAGAGGACTCCTTTATCTCCACAGCCTTGCCTGCACCTGTTGTTTCTTGTGTTGTTAATCTTAGCCATCTGACAAGTGTGAGGTGATACCTCACTGTGGTTGTGACTTGCATTTCCCTGGTAATAAGTGATAGTGATATGTCTGTTGGCCATCTATAGGTCTTCTTTGGAAAAATGTCTATTCATGTCTTCTGCCAATTTTTTAATTGGATCATTTGTTTTTCAGGTGGTGAGTTTCAGAAGTTGTTTATGTATTTTGAATACTAACCCTTTATCACATATGTCATTTACAAATATCTTCTCCCATTCCATAGGTTGCCTTTTAATTTTGGTGATTATTCCCTTTGCTGGGCAGAAGCTTTTTATTTTGATGTAGTCTCAATAGTTCATTTTTGCTTTGTTTTCTTTGCCTCAGAAGACATATCTAGAAAAACGTTGCTGTGGTTGATGACAGAGACGTTACTGCCTGTGTTCTCTTCTAGGATATTTTAGTTTCAGGTCTCACATTTAGGTCTTTCATCCATTTTGAATTTATTCTTCTGTAAGAAAGTGGTCCAGTTTCAGGTTTTTGCATGTTGCTGTCCAGTTTTCCCAACACCATTTGTTGAAGAAACTATCTTTTTCCCATTGGATATTCTTTGCTTCTTTGTCAAAGATTAATTGACCATATAGTTGTGGGTCCATTTCTAGGTTTTATACTCTGTTCTATTGATCTATGTGTCTGTTTTTGTGCTGGTATCATACTGTTTTGCTCACTACACCTTTGTAATATGACTTGAAGTCTGGAATTGTGATGCCTCCGGCTTTGCTTTTCTTTTTCAGGATTGCTTTGGCTATGTAAAGCCTTGTGTGGTTCCATGCAAATTTTAGGATGGTTTGTTCTAGTTCGGTGAAAACTGCTGTTGGTATTTTGATGGATATTACATTATATGTGTAAATTACTTCAGGTAGTATAGACATTTTAACAATATTTGTTCTTCCAATCCATGAGTATAGAATGTCTTTCTTCAATTTCTTTGTGTCATCTTCAATTTCCTTCATCATTGTTTTATAATTTTCAGCGCACAGGTATTTTACCTCTTTGGTTAGGTTTATTCCTAGGTATCTTATTGTTTTTGCTGCAATTATAATTCCTGGGTTTTTTTCTAAAAAAAGGGAATGATTTTCCTAATTTCTCTTTCTGCTGCTTCATTATTAGTGTATAGAAATGCAACAGATTTCTGTAACTTGATTTTGTAACCTGAAACTTTACTGAATTCATTTACCAGTTCTAGCAGTTTTTTGGTGGAGTCATTCAGGTTTTCTATATACAGTATAATGTCACCTACAAATAGTTAAAGTTTTATTTCTTCTTTACTGATTAGGATGCTTTTTATTTCTTTTTGTTGTCTGATTGCTGGGCTAGGACTTCCAGTACTACCTTGAACAAATGAGAGTGGACATCCTTGTCTTGTTCCTGACCTTCGGTGAAAAACTGAGAGTTGATAATTAAGGATGATGTTAGTTTTTCATATATGGCCTTTATTATGTTGAGGTATGTTCCCACTAAACCTACTTTGTTGAGGGTTTGTGTCATAAATGGATGTTCTTTGTCAAATGCTTATTCTGTGTCTATTGAAGTGATCATATAGTTTTTATTCTTTCTCTTATTGATGTGATATATCATGTTGATTGATTTGTGAATATTGAATCACATTTATACCCTGGGAATAAATTCCACTTGATCATGGTGAATGATTTTTTTTTTGATGTGTTGGATTCATTTTGTTGTTTTGTTTTTTGTTTTTGTTTTGTTTTGAGGATTTTTGCATCTATGTTCATCAGAGATATTGGTCTGTAGTTCTTTTTTTGTGTGTGGTATATTTATCTGATTTTGGTATCACGGTAATGCTGGCCTCAGAGAATGAATTTGGAAATATTCTTTCCTTTTCTATTTTTTGGAATAGTTGAAGAATGGGCATTAATTTTTCTTTATATGTTTGATAGAATTTCCTGTGAAGCTGTCTGGTCATGGACTTTTGTTGGGAGTTGTTGATTACTGATTCATTTTCTTTACTGGTTATCAGTCTGTTCGAATTTTCTATTCCTTCTTGTTTCCATTTTGGTAGTTTATATGTTTCTAGGAATTTATCCATTCCTTCTAGATTGTCCAATTTGTTGGCATATAGTTTTTCATAATATTATCTTATTTGTATTTGTGTGATATTGGTTGTTATTTCTCCTCTCTACTTGTGATTTTATTTATTTGAGTCATTTCTCCTTTTTTTCTTGATAAATCTAGCTAGAGGTTTATCAATTTTGTTGATTTTTTCAAGGAACCAGATCCTGGTCTCATTGATCTGTTCTATTGGGGTTTTTTGGTGTCTGTATCATTTATTTCTGCTCTAATCTTTATTATTTCCTTCCTTCTGCTGATTTTCGGTTTTGTATGCTGTTCTTTTTCTAGTTCCTTTAAGTCTAAGGCTAGGTTATTTGAGGGTTTCTTTTTTTTTTCTTCTTGAGATAGACCTGTATTGCTATAAACTTCCCTCTTACAATTGCTTTTGCTGCATCCCAAAGATTTTGGATTGTTGGGTTTTCATTTTCATTTGTCTCCATGTGTTTTTTTTTAATTTCTTATTTGATTTCTTGGTTGACCCATTCATTGTTCGGTAGCATGTTATTTACTCTCCATATATCTGTGCTCTTTCTAGATTGCTTCTTGTGGTTGAGTTGCAGTTTTATTGTACTATGGTGAGAAAAGATGCATAGCATAACTTTGTTTTTGGGTTTTTTTTCCCAAGACTTTATTTAAATTCCAGTTAGTCAACATACAATTTAATATTAGTTTCAGGTGTAGACTTTAGTTATTCATCACTTATATACAACACCCAGTGCTCATTACAACAAGTGCCCTTCTTTTTTTTTAATATGAAATTTATTGTCAAATTGGTTTCCATACAACACCCAGTGCTCATCCCTCCTCAATACCTCCTCAATACCTCAATACCTCCCCTCCCTCTCACCCCCCATCAACCCTCAGTTTGTTCTCAGTTTTTAAGAGTCTCTTATGGTTTGGCTCCCTCCCCCTCTAACCTTTTTTTTTCCTTTCCCTCCCCCATGGTCTTCTGTTAAGTTTCTCAGGATCCACAGAAGAGTGAAAACATTGGTATCTTTCTCTGCATGACTTATTTCACTTAGCATAACACTCTGCAGTTCCATCCACGTTGCTACAAAAGGCCATATTTCATTCTTTCTCATTGCCAAGTAGTATTCCATTGTGTATATAAACCACAATTTCTTTATCCAATCATCAGTTGATGGACATTTAGGCTCTTTCCATAATATGGCTATTGTTGAAAATGCTGCTATAAACATTGGGGTCCAAGTATCCCTATGCACCAGCACTCCTGTATCCCTTGGGTAAATTCCTAGCAGTGCCATTGCTGGGTCATAGGGTAGATCTATTTTTAATTTTTTGAGGAACCTCCACACTGTTTTCCAGAGTGGCTGCACCAATTTGCATTCCCACCAACAGTGCAAGAGAGTTCCCATTTCTCCACATCCTCTCCAACATCTATAGTCTCCTGATTTGTTCATTTTAGCCACTCTGACTGGCAATGAGGTGGTATCAGAGTGTGGTTTTGATTTGTATTTCCCTAATGAGGAGCGACGTTGAGCATCTTTTCATGTGTCTGTTGGCCATGTGGATGTCTTCTTCAGAGAAGTGTCTATTCATGTCTTTTGCCCATTTCTTCACTGGATTATTTGTCCTTCTTAACACCAATCACTTATTTAACTCATCCCCCTGCCCACCTCCCCTTCAGTAAGTACGGTATGACTCTGATCTTTTTTAATTTGTTGAGATTTATTTTGTGGCCTTATATGTGATCTACTCCAGAGAATGTCCCATGTGCACTTGAAAAGAATGTGGATTCTGCTTTTTTAGGATGGAACATTCTGAATATATCTGCTAAGTCCCTCTGCTCTAGTGTGTCATTCAAAGCCACCGTTTCCTGGGCGCCCGGGTGGCTCAGTCAGTTAAGCATCTGACTTTGGCTCAGGTCATAATCTCATGGCTCATGAGTTCGACTCCCACATCAGGTGAGCTCAAGCCCCACTTCAGGTAAGCTCGAGCCCCACTTCGGATAAACACAAGCCCTACTTCAGGTGAGGCCCACTTCTCTCTCTCTCTCTCTCTCTCTCTCTCTCTCTCTCTCTCTCTCTGCCCTTCGCTCACTTGTGCCCTCCCTCTCTCAAAAAATCCAGTTTCCTTGTTGATTTTCTGTTTGGATGATCTATCCATTGATGCAAGTGGGGATTAAAGTCCCCTACTATTATTGCCAATTAGTTTCTTTATGTTTGTTATTAACTGTTTTATGTATTTGGGTGTTCCCATGTTGGGCATATTTACAATTGTTGTGTCTTCTTGTTGGATTGTCCCCTTAATGATTATATAGAGTTCTTCTTTGTCTCCTGTTACAGTCTTTGTTTTAAAGTTTATTTTGGGGGTGCCTGGGTGGCTCAGTCAGTCGAGCGTCCGACTTCAGCTCAGGTCATGATCTCACAGCTCGTGAGTTCAAGCCCCACGTTGGACTCTGTGCTGGCGGCTCTGAGCCTGGAGCCTGCTTCAGATTCTGCTTCAGATCCCTCTCTCTCTGCCTCTAACCCACTCGCATTCTGTCTCTGTCTCTCTCAAAAATAAACATTAAAAAATTTTTTAAAATAAATAAATAAAGTTTATTTTGTCTGATGTAAGTATTGCTACTCCAGCTTTCTTTTGACATTCATCTGCATGATAAATGTTTCTTTATCCTTTTACTTTCAAGCTGCAAGTGTCTTTAAGTCTAAAATGAGTCTCTTATAGGTAGTATATTAATAGGTATTGCTTTTTTTTTTATCCACTCTGTCACCCTATATCTTTTAATTGGAGCATTTAGTCCATTTACACTAAAGTAATTGTTGATGGATATGTATTTATCGCCATTTTAATATTTGTTTTATAGTTGTTTCCGAAGATTTCCTATGACCCATTCTTGTCTGTCTTCCTTTCATGGTTTGCTGGTTCCCTTTAGTGATACATATGAATTTCTTTCTCTTTATTCTTTGCATATTTATTAGTGGCTTTTGATTTGTGGTTACCATTTGGTTTGTATATAACATCTTCTCCATATAGTAATCTATATTATATTGATTGTTGTTTAAGCTTGAACTTTATTCCCTTCCTCCCCACATTTTAGGTAAATGGTATTATACTTTCCAGCTTTTATTTTGTGAGTTCCTTGACTTATTTTTTACAGAAATATTTATTTTATTGTTTTTGTGTTTCTTAGCTTCATATTGTCACTTTTCGTCTCTCCTTTCCAAAGAGTTCCCTCTAATATTTCTTGTAGATCTTGTTTATTGGTCATGAACTCCTTAGTTTTTGTTTGTCTTGGAAACTCTTTATCTCTCCTTCCATTCTGAATGATAGACTTGCTGGATAGAATATTCTTGGCTACAGATTTTTTGTATTCAGCACTTTGAATATATCATGTCACTTCTTTCTAGCTTAGAAAGTTTCTGCTGAAAAACCAATGATAGCCTTATGGGGTTTCCTTTGTATGTTACTGTCTTCTTTGGTCTTGCTGCTTTAAATTTTTTTTTATTTATCATTATATTTTGCCAATTTAATTACAATATGTCTTGGTGTGGATCTGCTTTTGTTGAATTGTTGGGTGTTCTCTGTGCCTTCTGGATCTGGATATCTGTCTCCTTCCCCAGATTAGGAAAGTTTTCAGCTATTATTTCTTCAACTAAATTTTCTATCTCCCTTTCTCTCTCTTCCTCTTCTGGGACTCCAATAATATGAATGTTATTATGTGTGATGGAATCACTGAATTCCTGAAGTCTATTCTCATTTTTCATAATTCTTTTTTTCTCTCTTTTGTTCAGCTTATTTACTTTCCATTATTCTGTCTTCTAGGTCATTAATTTGTTCCTCTGCTTTCAGCCTGCTGTTCATTCCACCAAGCATGCTTCTTATTTCATATATTAAACTCTTTAGTTCTGCTATGTTCTTATGACTGTGTTAAGGGTCTCACTGATGCCTTCCACTCTTCTCTGAAATCTAGTGAGTATCTCTATTATCATTACTTTAAATTCTCTATCAGGAAAGTTAATTACAGGTTTCTGTCCTGTTCATACATTTGGGGCAAATTTACCTATTTTCTCATTTTTCTAAGTCTCTGTGCCTGCTTTTGTGTGTTAGGAAAGTCAACTATGTCTCCTGTTCTTGAAGGTAATGGACTTATGAACAACAGGTCCTGTAATGCCCTGCCATTTAGTGTCCCCTACTCCCCAGGGTCTAGCGCTTCTGGGAATGTCTCCAATGTGTGCTCCATGTGCTCTGTTGTTGTGTCCTGGCAATTTTATCCTTTAGGCTCTACAGAGGCTCTCCTTGCCTGTGTTGGAGGCAGTGTTTGGTCCCTGGCCTTAATATGGGAAGATTTAACTATGTGTGCTCTGCTTATGAAATGAGACTTATTTCCACTGCCCCTAGAACCAAGGCCCTTAAAACTCATGGGTTAAGAGATGTGGTGTGGGCAGGGGTTTAGGCTGGTCTTCTGGGGAAAGGCTCTGCCATGCTGGAATGGAGGCAAGCATGGCTGGGAAAGGCAACTCCAATGGAGCAGAGAGAGGCAGGGCTTCGTGTAAGCAATTCTGGGTAGCCAGAATTGGCACTTTGCCAGTTCCCACAGATGGCTCTGTGTTTATGCTGAGGAGTGGAGGAGGAAAATGGTCCCCGCAAGTTCCTTTGCTATTGGAGGGGTCTCTCCATGAATGCTGTCTCTCTGGGACATGCTCTGGGATGAACAAATAACTTCCTTACTCTGTGCCCCAGGTGTTCTTCAGATAGCTGTTTCCATGCCAGTCTTGCTGACCTTTAGAACTACAGTCTTTAGGCCCCACTGGTTGCAAATACCCACAAAATTTGGCCCCTCTCACTTTCCAACCCAACTTCTTTGGGGATTCATTTTCCCCATGCACTACTCTGTTTGTTAGTCTATTTCTTGTTCTTCTCCACGACCATGGCTTCCTCCCCACTGCACTGGTCATGATCCATTTCTCTCCCAAATCACATCTCCACATTTCCTACCTTCTTTAATGTGGCTTATTCTCTACTTTTAGTTGTGGAGTTTGTTCTGTCAGTCTTCAGGTTGATTTCTGAGGTATTTAGGATGATTTGGTAGTTATCTAGTTGTATTTGAGGAACAAGGCAAGCCTAGGGTCCTCCTACTCCACCACCATCTTCCCTGTACTATGTAACTTTTTATAGCTTTTAAATTTTAATTTATTGCCATGTGCAAATATTGCTTACTCAAATATTAAATACATTTGGTGAAAATAAAGTAAAATCAAAATAAAAACTGAGGCTTTGAGGAAACTAAACATAAGAATTAATGGAAAAGGTACATGGTGGAAAGAGGGAGGAAAGAAGGTGAAAAAAATTGTGAGAACTCTATCTTCCAAAAACATGGAAGGATCTCTTAGATTGGCCTATCTCAGTTCTGATTCTTTGCAACCACTCATGAGTGGCATTTGACACTTGACTGTGGACTCTCCTCTTCTGTGAACTGCTTTGCCCTGACTCCTCACATGGTTTTCAGTGACTCCTCCTAGGCAGTTCATCTCCCTTCTCCCTGAGATTCTCCTTCAAGGCTTTGGCTGTGGACATTTAACACAGCTTAGTGACTAGTCCTCAATACTTCAGATACTCCCTTGATGACATATTTCACTCACATTTTGTTCTTGGATGATTCACACAATTATACCTCCAACATTTGTCTCCCTGAGGTCATTTGTCTCTTGTCTTCCCTTTCTCTTTTTCATCTCATTGCCTGCCATGTGTACTCATTCTGATTGCCTACAATTTCCACCAGTTGTAATTTATTTTTTTAATGTTTACTTATTTATTTTTGAGAGAGAGTGAGCACAAGCAGGGGAGGGTCAGAGAGAGAGGGAAACACAGAATCTGAAGCAGGCTCCAGGCTCCAAGCTGTCAGCACAGAGCCAATGGGGAGCTCGAACCCACAAACCATGAAATCATGAGATCATGACCTGAGCCAAAGTCAGACACTTAACTGACTGAGCCACCCAGGCACTCTTCCACCAGTTGTAATTTAAACACTGAATGATATCTTCCCCAATCTCTCCTGCTTCCCTGATATATATAGATAGAGATAGAGATAGAGATAGAGATAGAGATAGAGATAGATATATAGATATAGATATAGATATAGATATATAGATATATATGCATATATATACGTACACACACACACTGCTTTCAAAACTAAATGTCATATTCCTCAAAGTTAAGAAGATTTTTACAGTATTCTTAGTATCCATCCCTCCTTTCATCCTTCCTCCAGCCAACAATAGTGTTCTATACCAGATTCTTACCCAATAAATTCTTATTGAATATTATATATTTATGAATAAACCATTCATTCCCTCCTTATATAACCACAAGATTAAATATATAATTCAGTATACAAAACAGAATATAAAATTTTTATTTGTGAGTTATTGGTTTATTTATTTATAATCTAAATTGTTCCACAATGAATTTGAGATAGACAGTTAGAATCATTTGTTTACATGTGTCCTCTTACTAGACCAAGCTTTTTAAGGCTAGGGCCTATGTGTTATTCTTTTCATATTGCTAGCGACTGACTCCCACTAGGAGCTTATAATAATTCTTTATTGAAAGAGTGAATATAAAAAACAAAAAGAAGATACATGTTCACAAGTATTTTCCAAAAAACCTATTTTAACATTTAGTAAATTAATCCTAAGAAATGGTTTGTGTTCATATGAGATAAAATGGATCTATCACTATTGTAGCATGGATGAATGAAGCCTACAAATTCAGATATGCCGTAAATGCAAATGTATCTCCCACTAACCCACTGTTGGTATTATGAATCTGTAAGGTAGGTTGGAAAGTACAACTTGAGTCTTTTTAAAGATTCTTCCTATTCTCCAGGGTTGCATTGAGGTTTAAAAATAGGAACGGATCTTGTAGTGTTAAGGACCAGGGGAGATGAGAAAGTAATATGGCCCTCAAGTCACTTCTCATGTAGAGATTACCACTGAGAAGTCCATCATGTAAAAGCATTATGGTCTTTCAGGTGCAGTTTCATTATCCTTCTTGAAGCATAGGAATACGTCCACAAAGTTTTCCATTCCCCATCTGCTAAAAGTCTCATGGAGTATTGCCTGATAGCATCTTTTCAAACTCCACTCCCTCAAGGTCATTGACAGGAAGCAGAATGGAACCCTCAGATCTCTAAAATACCATAAACTTTCTAGGCTTTCTCTTCCCTGCCCAACCTATTTCTTTCTAGTGTCAAGCAATTGTCCCTTCAAATATCCAGCCAAGACACTTTCCTTTACATTTATGTCTACTTTATTTTACCAATTGCACAAATCCTTCCTCTATTATGAGGTTTAGATTTCTAAAACAAAAACCAAGTTTTATACTTCCACCTAGCCACATCCTCCACCACTTCCCCTGAGATAATGAGCCTAGAAACAAATACTTACTTGAATAGGGGAAGGAAAAGAGAAAAATATAACATGAAGCTTAAAAACTAGGTTGCCCTATCAGTATATTATCCCATTCTGTTTTTCTCAGATCTTCCTATCATTTGTCATTATCATTACACTCATATATAACTCCTTTCAGAGCACTTATCATCTCAAATTTGGGTCACAACAGCCTCAAGTCTTGAATTCACCTAGGCTTCCATCATCCCTTCCCTCTGCAAAAGCATTTAGTATGCCTCTGCATAATCTTCTGTTATCTGTTGCAGGAAGCATAACTTCTATGAATTTGAAATTTTTGCATTTAAGTTATTTCAACCTAACTTATTTCCACCTAAATCCAAGAACTCAATCTCTTTTCCAAAAAAAACAAAAACAAAAAAACAACAACAAAAAACAATCCTGCTATTGCTTCCCTTATGCTTACTCACTTCATGTTTATTTAGCTCACATTGTTTATCTCATCTTAAATGCTCTTAACCATTTTCTCATCTTATATAAACTTTATCCAACTTTTAGAACCAACTCTGGATTCATTACCACAGCCCAGTCTTTCTGTACTTCTCTTATGCACAGTAGTTTCATCATAGAATGTACATTGCCCAATTTGACATTTAGCTATGTATTTTTTAATTTATTTATTTAAATTCAAGTTAACTAACATACAGTGTAGTATTGGTTTCAGAGGTAGACCCAGTGATTTATCACATATAATAATACCCAGTGTTCATCCCAACAAGTGCCCTCCTTAATGCCCATCACCCATTTAGCCCATCTTCCTACCCACCTCCACTTCAGCAACCCTCAGTTTGTTCTCTGTATTTAAGAGTCTCTTATGGTTTGTCTCCCTCTCTGTTTTTATTTTTTTTCCTTCTCTTCCCCTATGTTCATCTGTTGTGTTTCTGAAATTTCACATATGAATGAAATCACATAGTATTTTTCTTTCTCTGCCTGACTTACTTTGCTTGGCATAATACACTCTAGTTCCATCCACATTGCTGCAAATGGCAAGATTTCACTCTTTTTGATCACCAAATAGTATTCCATTATATATATCACTATACACACACACACACACACACACACACACACACACACACATATATACACACACACAAATATACACTTCTTTATCCATTCATCGGTCAATGGACATTTGGGCATTTGGGGTCTTTTCATAATTTGGCTATTTTTGATGCTGCTGCTATAAACAATGGGGTGCATGTGCTCCTTTGAATTAGCATTTTTGTACCCTTTGGATAATACCTATCAGTGCAATTGCTGGGTTGTAGGGTAGTTCTATTTTTAACTTTTTGAGGAACCTCTGTACCATTTTCCAGAGTAGCTGCACCAGTTTGCATTCCCACCAATAGTGCAAAAGTGTTCCCCTTTCTCCGCATAGTCACATCTGTTGTTTCCTGGATTGTTAATTTTAACCATTCTAACAGGTATGAGGTGATATCTCATGGTGGCTTTGACTGTATTTCTCTGATGATGAGTGATGTTTAGCATTTTTTCATGTCTGATAGCTATCTGGACGTCTTCTTTGGAAAAGTGTTTATTGATGTCTTCTGTCCATTTCTTCACTGGATTATTTGTTTTTTGGGTGTTGAGTTTGATAAGTTCTTTATAGATTTAAGATATTAAGCCTTTATCCAATATGGCATTTGCAAATATCTTCTCCTATTCCATCAGTTGCCTTTTAGTTTTGTTGATTGTTTTCTTAGCTGTGCAGAAGCTTTTTATCTTGATGAGGTCCCAATAGCTCATTTTTGCTTTTATTTCCTTTGCCTCCAGAGACATGTCTAGTAAGAAGTTGCTATGGCCAAAATCAAGGAGATTTCTGCCATTTTTATTATGTGTTTTCTTAATTACACCTTAATTATTTCACATATTTTGTTCTCTTTCCCTCCACTAACAGCAAGGACTCTGAAAACAGGAATATATCTTCTTATCTCCTTCATGATACCTGAGACAGAATCTGACTTGAAATAAACACCAAATCAATATCTGTGTGGTGAGATGATCATGTGAATTACTTACCAGTGTGGTCCCTCCCAACCTCTGCCTACTCCCACTACCCCCAACATTCACACATACACACTTCCTTCTAACTGACATCCCTCCTCAAATCAGGGACCAGTGAAATAATACTATACTTATCCTCAGAACAGGGTTATTCTAGCAGAAATGCAGAAAGAACAAATAAAGGATGAAATAAATTCTCAGTTCTTGATGTTAAAAATAAAGTTTTAAAGCCCACAAAGAAACAACAAAAAGTCAGAAAGTCTACAATATAAAACATAAAATAAATGCTTTAACCAATGAAGGATGAAGAAATTAGCTTTCCCATTCAAGAAGAAACTTCTTTTTTTTTTACATTTATTCATTTTTAAGAGACAGAGAGACAAAGTATGAGTGGGGGAGGAGCAGAAAGAGAGGGAGACACAGAACCGGAAGGAGGCTCCAGGCTCTGAGCCATCAGCACAGAGCCCAACATGGGGCTTGAACTCACAAACCATGGGATCATGACCGAAGCCAAAGTCGGACACTTAACCAACTGAGCCACCCAGGCACCCTTCAAGAAGAAACTTGTAAAAAGAATAATAGAGTAAGATGCTTATGTGAGTCTCTTAGAATGGACTCCATCCTCTATTATTCCCACTGCAAGTAAGTGTAAATAGATCTCTAATATATTTAAGTACTGAAAGCTTATTCTGTCTTTCCTATCTATTGATAAAGGAAGAAGCATGCTATCAGACTCCAAATAAGCAGTGGCATGAGAGAACAGAAATGATTTTATGCGTAGTTGGAGGACATAAGAAGTTCAAGAAGTATGGAGGGCTTTAAGCTAAATGAGTGAAACATTTTCGCTTTCAAAAAGAGGACAGGCAGAGAGAGAATAAGTCCACTACATGTACTGAAAAATTACTAAATTAAGCTTTCTGCATCTAGATAGACTGGATGTTCAAAAGAAAGCTTAGGTTGAATTACAAAAAAATAAACACAGTTACATTACACTGCCTGAGAAATATCATACTCACTATATTTTTTTGACTAAGTGATTAATTTGTTGATTAATGGATTCATAATAAAATAACAAAAGTTTGAGTTCACCTCAAAAGTTGAAGACACAATTTCTAAATTGTCCTAAGTCCATTTTAAGAAATCTGTTAAAATAGTCATAAAATTTAAATAATAATATAATCTCATGGATTACAAAAAAGAAAAAGCTTCAAGAAAAAAACTTCCTCAGAAAATACAATGCTAATTAATAAAGTTCAATTTCATGCCTATAACTATAACAGTTAGATGAGAAAAAGAAAATAATGTGATCACATAACATAAATATCATTAACAGGATAATAATATATTAGATCATATTTTTAAGGCATTTGTCAGTTTTCTTATACAGGCTAGGATGCATAGAATACAGGCCAATGAGGGGTGCCTACATGGCTTAGTCAGTTGAGCGTCTGACTCTTGATTTTGGCTTAGATCATGATCTCACGGTCCTAAGAATGAGCCCCATATTAGGCTCTGCGCTGAGCATGGAGCCTGCTTGGTGGGATTCTCTTTCTTATCTTCTGCTCCTCTCATGCTAGCATGCATGTGCTTTCTCAAAAAAAAAAAAAAAAAAAAACAAAAAAAAAAAACAACACACAGGCAAATGAGAAGACAATGATTTCAAGACTACAAATCACAAATTTACCATCTTGAGTCTTTTCACAAAGCTATCAATCACCACCAATCACAGAGCTTGGAAAGTAAGAATTTTAACTTATATAGTCTTTAGGTAATCACATAATGAGTTTATAAGGTCACAGGGCTGTTGAAGAAGAGTGTAGAGTGTTATAAATGTTGCAAGCCAACAAAAAGTGTTCAACTTATGCCTTAAATAAAGAGACCACTTTCCCTCTGCCTATAATTTTTCTCCTAATTTTACCAACAGTATTCTGTCAACCCAGTACACTAAAGCCATGATGATGGGAAAATATCGGTCATTTGTTTCCTTCTTACATTCTATGAGTTATTAACCAAGAGCAGAGCTGGATGATTAACTACTTGTCTTAGTGCAAAATGTTCCAGTTGTGTCTTCACTGCCAGAATTTTTTTTTTCATTTTTGATTTATAACTTTCCTGGCAAGCATATTATTAACTTTACATCTCTGCAGTTAACTGCCAAATGTGAACAATAAGTTATTCAACATATCAGCTTTCCTATTCTGAGTAAGACTCATTTCTACTTGGTGAGGAAATATCCAGTGGAAAGTGCTAAATAGTAGCAGGAAAATACTCCATGTTTTTAAATTAAGAATCCAAACTCATATCCAGGCCAATAATTAAATGTTATAAGCTTGGTTTAGGTAAATTTTCACTTCAAATATTCTTGAGAATGTTTTCAGTCTCACTCACTGAATAATGTTTAAGTCCCATTTGTAAGTATAAACTTAAAATCACTAAAAAAGGAAAACAAAAATTAAGTTCTTATACCATGTACAATCTTTGAAGGAATATGTATTCCTCCAAAACAGATGGAAGGAAATTATTTCACCTCATTTAACACTGATTTTAAATGGTAGCCCAAAGACCATGCAGAAGCCTCAACTGAGGCAGATGCTTGCTAGAAAATGCTGCCCTCCTGGGGTGCCTGGGTGGCTTAGTAAGTTAAAGCCTCCCACTTCAGCTCAGGTCATGATCTCATAGTTCATGAGTTCGAGTCCCATATCGGGCTCTATGCTGACAGTTCAGAGGCTGGAGCCTGCTTCAGATTCTGTGTCTCCCTCTCTATCAATAAACGTTAAAAACATTTTATGCATGTGCACACGTGCTCTCTCTCTCCCTCTATGAATAAACATTTAAAAAAAAAAAAAGAAAAAGAAAATGCCACCCTCCTCAGATTTGCCTCCTGTCTCCTTTCCGGTCTAATACAGAGTATCTACGACCAAATGTTAGCATAACCTGACCTGAGAATTGCTCTCAATGCTAGTGAGAAAAGGGATTTTTTACCAAAGCTGCTATAAAGTCCTGCTAATGTGAACCTGTAGGAAGCAGGACAGCATGCCTGGAAGTGGCTCTTGAAGATTCTGAGCCAGAAGGGGATATGAATTTAAAGCTGGATCAGAGAAAGTTTGTTGATATGGGGGCACTCTCTGTGGTTCAGGACTTAATGCCCTGGCAACTTCTGATATGCTGCTGGATGGCTGTTGCAAGCTTGGGGAAAATGTGGCTTTCTTTTCAATACATTTAAGATGTTAGAACTGTCCTAGTAGAGTACTGAGGACAGGAAGCAAATGTCCCAGACAAGTGAACATGCTACAATGATTCTATTACATAAGACTTGAGAATCTACCAGCTGAATTTCCCTGGAAGGGGTTGGGGAACATTTCATTAACTATGGTGATAAGGAATGCACTGGAGAGAGAAATGCCACAATTACTGAGAATTTTAGTAATGGCTGTCCTCTGCAAGCTGAAGTTGATGACAGGACATGCTGTTATTAAACATGGCTCCCTAATATCAATGAGGATGATAGGATTCCAGAATAGCAGAGGCAGCTGGCAGCACTTAATTGTCAGAGGAGAGGTACATGTAATAACTATAATTGGCAGCATGGTGAAATGATATCTGGGGCACCCTGACCCACAGAGAACTATCATGATGACTAATAGACCATGGTTCCTACGAGCAAAACAAATAGTAACAAAGGAGTTTCTTGAGATGAGGGATATTTAGAAGATAGATGGATAACTGGATAGGCTGGTAGGAGGTAGGTAGGGAGATAGACAGACATATAGACACACAGAGAGATAGATGAAAGACAGATTCAAGAGAGATCAAGAATGGATGAACAGAAGGATGATATCAACTTCCCTGATGGAAAATTGCAATCTTTCACCTACATTCCATACTGAGTCAGTTCTTAGACAAGAACTCATCAATTAAAGGAGAGGTCATATCTCTCTAAGGAAAGACCCTAAAATACCAGAGCAATTGATGGTAGTGGTTCCCTCAGTCCTTCCCCACAGTGACTTAGGGTCATTTATCAACTAACTACATTGAGGAAAGGGGAACCAGGATCTTCTGATGGCTACTGAATTCAGGATCTAAAATCACTCTGATAACAGAGACCACACTACAACACCCCACATCAGGTAAGATAGGAAACCAAGAACAATAATGTATTCTACGTGGAATGACAGAGTTTAGAGCCAAACTCAAAGACTTATAAATACAGGGATGGTGTTTCCCATTAGGAATCCATTTAATTCACCAGTCTGGTCATAAAAAATCAAATGGACCAAGGCAGATGACAGTATAATCCATAATTTAATTAAATACTAGTCCCAATTTCAACTTTTTTTTGCTAAATGTGGTATTTTTACAGGTCAACGTGGCCTCTAGTATGTGTTATGGAGCTACTGATCTTGTGGATACCCATCAGGAAGGTACTAAAAGCAGTTCTCATACATCTGAAATTAATAACCACTATACACTTATGGTATCACCCAGGGATATGTTGAATCACCTTTCTTCTGTCACTGCATAGTCCTAAGGGACCTTGATCATCTAGACATTCCATAGAACATATCATTGGTGCAATATATGGATAACTTGATAAACAGAACTGGTGAGCAGGAAATGGTAAGCACTCTGAATGTCCTAATAACATACACAAGCTCCTAAAAATGGGCTATGGATACTACAGAGACCTAAGGGCTTGATATATCAGTCAAGTATTTAGAGATCCAGTGGTCTGGTGCATGCTATAACATCCTTTTCAAGGTAAAGGGCAAGTTATTGCACCTTTCACTTCCTACCACTTAGAAAGAAGTATAGCACTTGGAGGCCTTTGAGAATATTGTTTCAATCCACTTATCAAATGACTTAAAAGAGAGTTCTGTAGTAAATATAGACCAAAGTACAAACCACCCTGCCACTTGGGCCACACATCCCACCAGGCCCCATAGTACTAAACAAATTTATATTTATATACGTAATTAACATTATGTAGAATCTCTGTCAAGACCCAATATGAGAGTCGCAGCACAGACCCCTAAGGTTCTAGGTCAAAGTCATGCTATCTACAGTAGAGAATTGTATCCTATTTAAAAATCAGCACCTAGCATGCTCTCGGGCTATGGTAGAAACTAAATGTGTGACCACTGGAAAGCAAGTGGCCATCAAGCATAGCTGCCCATAATGAACCAGATGCTGTTAGACCTGAGAAAGTTATAAGGTTTAACTGGCCCCAGAAACAATACATTTTTTTTTAAGTTTATATATTTATTTTGAGAGGGCATGGAGGGGCAGAGAGAGAGACAGAGAGAGGGAGAGACAGAGACAGAGAGAGGGAATCCCAAGCAGGCTCCACGCTGTCAATGCAGAGCCTGACACAGGGCTCAATCTCACAAACTGTGAGATCATGACCTGAGCTGAAACCAAGAGTCAGAAACTTAGCCAACTGAGCTACCCAGGCACCCCAACAACACATTTTTCAAGATCAGTGCCATCCAGGTACCTCCAGCACAGAACCAAGGAAATCTAAAAGACACAAGTAAGCTTCACGATTGGGTTGATCATGTACCAGTAACTCACCATTTTCTTATACCTATGGGCTTATGGGACAGTTTCTTACAACCAGCTGACAGAGAAAAAAAACCCATAACTGATTCATGGATGGTCTACTAGATATGTTGAGGCAAGATGAAAGTAGACTACTGAAGCCCAACTCAAGGGGAGATCTGAAAGACAGCAGTGAGTAGAGATTCTCTGAATGGGCAAAACTTGGAGCAGTGCAGCTGGTCATCCAATTTTTCTGAAAAAAAAATTAAATAACTGGTTGAAGATAAGAATATATATAGTCACATAGACAGTGGAAAATGATTTGGCCTGGTGGGTCAGAGGCTAGGAAAGAGCAAGATTAGAAGATCAGAGATAAGAAAGTCTTAGAAAGAAATGTATAGATGAGCCTGTGGGAACAGGCACAAAATTTGAGCATCCTTGAAACACACTAAATGCCCCTGAGAAAGCACCAATTACAGAAAACATACTAAACAACCGGGTAAACATGATGATTTATCCAGTAGCTGTCTGCCAGCTTCTGTACTTAGACGTCTTACTACTTGCTCAATGGGCCCAAGAATACAATCGTGATGCTGGAAGAGATGGAGTCTATACATGGGCTCAATCCCCAACCAAAGCTCATCTGGGTAGTGCTTCTGCTGAATATATATAGTAATTTTAGCAACAGATATAAAAACTGAGACCTTGTTAAGATCATTCTTCAAGATCAACAATCTTCCTGATGGGAAGTCAATAATATAGGCTCTCCTTGGTGACTCTTTTCACCCAGAAAGGGTAATGACTTGTTCTCACCAAGATTTACAAGTATTTTAGGTATGGACTTTCTTTTCCTACCTGCCCTATCTCAGCCAACATAACTACCCTAAGGCTCACAAAGAATATGACTTAGTAACATGGAATTCCATATAAAATTGCTTTGAACCAGGGAAACCATCCAACAGCAAAGGATGTGCAACAGTGAGCACATAACCATGAGATCAAATGGCCAAAAGAATTGTATTATCCATAAGCTATCAGTTTGGTAGAATGTTAGAATGGGAACTTGAAAGGTATAGCTAAGGTACAAGCCAGGAGGTAACACTCTGTATGTTTGGGACACTCTCTTTCACGATACTACATATACCTGAAACCAAATTACCATTAATTTTTTCTGGATTCAGTAACTACATTTTAGAAGTAGGAGTGGCTCTTAAGGTCATCCCCAGGTAAGTTCTTAAGGAATTTTGTGTTTCTTGTCCCAACAAATCTAGGCTTTTAGGTCTAATGTTCCAGATTCCCAGAAGAAGGATGCTTTTGCCAAGGGACCAATTTACGAGTCTCACTAAAATGAAAGCTACAATTGTCAAAATTGGGATCCTTGTGCTGATAGACAAGTAGGCAGAAAAAAAGATTACCATACCAGTAGGGGTAATTGATCCTTATCATAATGAGGAAGTAAAGATGATGCTAGAAAGTTGGGGAAGGGAGGAATGTATTTGACACTAAGTTGATCCACTGTCATATCTATTAGTATTTATTTCACTGCCCAGTAATAACTGTAAAAAGATAATTAAAGCAACCATGTTATATTATAAGGACATGGTACCCAAAGGTTCAAATTTCTGGCCAAACCACTAGAATAGCAGAGGTTCTAGCCAGAGTGAGAAGAATCTAGAATGGATGGTAGAGGAAGAAATGATAAACATTAATTACAAATTCAGGACAAAGGGCTATAGCTCATCTCATTAAATACCTGCTGTAAATTTTCCTCCAGAAATTGTGACCACTCAAAATATAGAAGAAGCCATTGTACGATGGATTGATCTTTCTGTGTGAACTAAATGAATCTCAGCAGAGGAAGGGATGGACAATAGTGGACACAACTGATGTTTTACCTAGATCTCACTTACTGGTTTTGTGTGTCTATCCTTTAGACTCTGTATGCTCTGTTTCCTTTTGGGTAGATTTAACTAATTCAGAAGATTTCCCTTTGGCTACTGGAGAAGTTTCAACTGCACTCTCAAAGAACAAGAAGTGCCTGGAAATTTACACCCGACTGGAGCAGCCCATAGCCAATGAATAACTGGTGTGGGAATATAAAAGCCCAGCTTCCTTCTCAAGGTGGGACAATTTCTGAAGTCTTATTTGTGCTCCAGCTCTCCCCACAGAATCATGCAAAGGCTAGGACTTTGCCTAAAATCTCATCTTTGCTTAGCTTCATACTTTTCCGTTTTCCATTCTACTAGTCATATTTAGTGAATATTTTCATAGTAAATCCCTGGCTTCTTCTGGGTAACCAAACTTAAGACACAAGGCCTTAGATGGTTTTCCATACAAAGGTCCATGCTGAAAACACTTTGGGGGAAATTAAGCAAACAAAAAAGAAAATAATCAGGAATTTTTTCAAGTGATATGGAAAATAAATGTAACAAAATATCTTGACAAAATGAATAGTTGTCATAAAAATCCTACCAAAAAAGCAAAATATAAAGTATATCTATAAAAATCTAGAAGCAAAATTTTGGTCATATGATTAGGTTTTGGAAAGAAGGGATTAGAGAGTACGGCACAGGGCTTGTCTTGTTATAGCGAATATGCAGATATTAATAAATTCCATTAATCAAACAGGAGTAAATAAGCATGAGTAGGACTTTTAAGAAAAAGGCAATCACTATAAAAAATAGAATGTATTGGGCGCCTGAGTGGCTCAGTCGGTTAAGCGGCCGACTTCGGCTCAGGTCATGATCTCGCGGTCCGTGAGTTCAAGCCCCTCGTCGGGCTCTGTGCTGACAGCTCAGAGCCTGGAGCCTGTTTCAGATTCTGTGTCTCCCTCTCTCTGACCCTCCCCCGTTCATGCTCTGTCTCTCTCTGTCTCAAAAATAAATAAACGTTAAAAAAAATTTTAAAAAAATAGAATGTATTACTTTTAGCATGCAGAAGAAAAAGTGGAAGAAAAAGAAAGAGAAAGAAAATATATGAAAAATATATGGGGCACCTGGGTGGCTCAAACAGTTAAGTGTCAGACTTCAGTTCAGGTCATGACCTCACAGTTCAGGAGTTCGAGCCCCACCTCAGGCTCTGTGCTGACAGCTCAAAGCCTAGAGCCTGCTTCACATTTGGTGTCTCCCTCTCTCTCTGCTCCTTCCCCACTCACGCACTCTCTCTCTCTCTCTCAAAAACAAGTAAACATGTAAAAAAATTTTTCAAAAACATGAAAAATATAAAATAAGGTGAAAGAACTAGTTCTTAATATAACAGTAATTTCAATAAATTTGAATAAGTTAAACTTACTCATAAAGGAAAAGATTCTCAGGTTGGATCACAAAATAAGATCCCACTACATACTGGCTATAAAAGACAGTCTTTTTTTTTTTAATGTTTATTTTTGAGAGAGAGAGAAAAGAGACAGAATGCAAGTGGGGGAGGGGCAGAGAGAGGAAGACACAGAATCGAAGTAGGCTACAGGCTCTGAGCTGTCAGCACAGAGCCCCACACGGGGTTCAAACTTGCAAATCACCAGATCATGACCTGAGCTAAAGTCTGAAGCTTAACCAACTGAGCCACACAGGCACCCCTGAAAGATAGTCTTAAAAGGCATGGAAAGCTGAAAATAAAACAGAATCCAAAAAAGCTGTGGCAGTAATGTTAATATTGGATACATAAGAATTTGAAGTACAAAGATCATAAAGAAAAAGGACATTATATTCTTATTAAAAAAGCAATAAAGAATATACATCCACCAAAAACATGGGATATATATTTTTTTATAAATATTCACTCAAATTATGCCAAGAAACAATAAACACAAGTGCAGGAAGAAGTAGATAAATTCAACAGTTAAAAAGATTGTAATACAACTTTCTCAGAAATTGTAAATCAAACAGATAAAAAAAAGGAGTAGAAATATTGAAAACCCAAACAATACAATTATATATAAAACACATCAAACTCTACATGCGAAAAACAGAGAAAACATTTTATTTTCAAACACCCATAATTGTATGAAAATACAGCATGTGCTGGGCTACAAAGAAAGTCTCTCAATAACTCCAAAAGATCAATATCATATAGATTTTCTTTTACTATAATGCAAGAAAATTATGTTAATTTTGCTATTAATTAGTTAATTAAATTATAAGCCATATTGCTTAAAAATAAATTCAGCTCATCAAATTGGAAATAAAGCAACAGAAAATTCACACACAAAAAGAATATAGTAAACAAAAACAGAAGAAAGTTATTTGAAAAGTATTTTAATAATATAAAAATTCTAATAAGACTGATAAGAATAAAAAGGGATCGAACACAAAAAAATACAAAATGAAAAAGGGAAATAATTATAGACGTAAGATTTTCTTAATAATAAAGCAGTTTTTGGACAGCTCTATGCTAATAAGTTTTAAAGCCTAGAGGAAATGCATAATTTCTAAGAGAGTATTAAATACCAAGGCGCATAAAAAGAAATAGAGAACTTAAATAGAATAAATACTAAAAAAATGTTAAGTGGTAATCAAAAAAATGAATAGTCAAAGTCTATAAAATGGCAGCTTTTTCTCCTCCCCCTTAAAACTAACTTTTTTCATACTTTTTTTTTCATTTCCTTTCATCATTTTCTAGGACCTCCAAAAATTTTTTTTTTTATTTTTTTTATTTTTTTATTTTTTTTTATTTTTATTTATTTTTTAATATATGAAATTTACTGTCAAATTGGTTTCCATACAACACCCAGTGCTCATCCCAAAAGGTTCCCTCCTCAATACCCATCACCCCCCCTGCCCTCCCTCCCACCCTGCCCTCCCTCCCACCCCCCATCAACCCTCAGTTTGTTCTCAGTTTTTAACAGTCTCATGCTTTGGCTCTCTCCCACTCTAACCTCTTTTTTTTTTTTTTTTTTTTTTTTCCCTTCCCCTCCCCCATGGGTTTCTGTTATGTTTCTCAGGATCCACATAAGAGTGAAACCATATGGTATCTGTCTTTCTCTGTATGGCTTATTTCACTTAGCATCACACTCTCCAGTTCCATCCATGTTGCTACAAAAGGCCATATTTCATTTTTTCTCATTGCCACGTAGTATTCCATTGTGTATATAAACCACAATTTCTTTATCCACTCATCAGTTGATGGACATTTAGGCTCTTTCCATAACTTGGCTATTGTTGAGAGTGCCGCTATAAACATTGGGGTACAGGTGCCCCTATGCATCAGTACTCCTGTATCCCTTGGATAAATTCCTAGCAGTGCTATTGCTGGGTCATAGGGTAGGTCTATTTTTAATTTTCTGAGGAACCTCCACACTGCTTTCCAGAGTGGCTGCACCAATTTGCATTCCCACCAACAGTGCAAGAGGGTTCCTGTTTCTCCACATCCTCTCCAGCATCTATAGTCTCCTGATTTCTTCATTTTGGCCACTCTGACTGGCGTGAGGTGGTATCTGAGTGTGGTTTTGATTTGTATTTCCCTGATAAGGAGCGACGTTGAACATCTTTTCATGTGCCTGTTGGCCATCCGGATGTCTTCTTTAGAGAAGTGTCTATTCATGTTTTCTGCCCATTTCTTCACTGGGTTATTTGTTTTTCGGGTGTGGAGTTTGATGAGCTCTTTATAGATTTTGGATACTAGCCCTTTGTCCGATGTGTCATTCGCAAATATCTTTTCCCATTCCGTTGGTTGCCTTTTAGTTTTGTTGGTTGTTTCCTTTGCTGTGCAGAAGCTTTTTATCTTCATAAGGTCCCAGTAACTCACTTTTGCTTTTAATTCCCTTGCCTTTGGGGATGTGCCGAGTAAGAGATTGCTACGGCTGAGGTCAGAGAGGTCTTTTCCTGCTTTCTCCTCTAAGGTTTTGATGGTTTCCTGTCTCACATTCAGGTCATTTATCCATTTTGAGTTTATTTTTGTGAATGGTGTGAGAAAGTGGTCTAGTTTCAACCTTCTGCATGTTGCTGTCCAGTTCTCCCAGCACCATTTGTTAAAGAGACTGTCTTTTTTCCATTGGATGTTCTTTCCTGCTTTGTCAAAGATGAGTTGGCCGTACGTTTGTGGGTCTAGTTCTGGGGTTTCTATTCTATTCCATTGGTCTATGTGTCTGTTTTTATGCCAATACCATGCTGTCTTGATGACTACAGCTTTGTAGTAGAGGCTAAAGTCTGGGATTGTGATGCCTCCTGCTTTGGTCTTCTTCTTCAAAATTACTTTGGCTATTCGGGGCCTTTTGTGGTTCCATATGAATTTCAGGATTGCTTGTTCTAGTTTCGAGAAGAATGCTGGTGCAATTTTGATTGGGATTGCATTGAATGTGTAGATAGCTTTGGGTAGTATTGACATTTTGACAATATTTATTCTTCCAATCCATGAGCAGGGAATGTCTTTCCATTTCTTTATATCTTCTTCCATTACCTGCATAAGCTTTCTATAGTTTTCAGCATACAGATCTTTTACATCTTTGGTTAGATTTATTCCTAGGTATTTTATGCTTCTTGGTGCAATTGTGAATGGGATCAGTTTCTTCATTTGTCTTTCTGTTGCTTCATTGTTAGTGTATAAGAATGCAACTGATTTCTGCACATTGATTTTGTATCCTGCAACTTTGCTGAATTCATGTATCAGTTCTAGCAGACTTTTGGTGGAGTCTATCGGATTTTCCATGTATAATATCATGTCATCTGCAAAAAGCGAAAGCTTGACTTCATCTTTGCCAATTTTGATGCCTTTGATTTCCTTTTGTTGTCTGATTGCTGATGCTAGAACTTCCAGCACTATATTAAACAACAGCGGTGACAGTGGGCATCCCTGTCGTGTTCCTGATCTCAGGGAAAAAGCTCTCAGTTTTTCCCCGTTGAGGATGATGTTAGCTGTGGGCTTTTCATAAATGGCCTTTATGATCTTTAAGTATGTTCCTTCTATCCCGACTTTCTCAAGGGTTTTTATTAAGAAAGGGTGCTGGATTTTGTCAAAGGCCTTTTCTGCATCGATTGACAGGATCATATGGTTCTTCTCTTTTTTTTTGTTAATGTGATGTATCACGTTGATCGATTTGCGAATGTTGAACCAGCCCTGCATCCCAGGAATGAATCCCACTTGATCATGGTGAATAATTCTTTTTATATGCTGTTGAATTCGATTTGCTAGTATCTTATTAAGAATTTTTGCATCCATATTCATCAGGGATATTGGCCTGTAGTTCTCTTTTTTTACTGGGTCTCTGTCTGGTTTAGGAATCAAAGTAATACTGGCTTCATAGAATGAGTCTGGAAGTTTTCCTTCCCTTTTTATTTCTTGGAATAGCTTGAGAAGGATAGGTATTATCTCTGCTTTAAATGTCTGGTAGAACTCCCCTGGGAAGCCATCTGGTCCTGGACTCTTATTTGTTGGGAGATTTTTGATAACCGATTCAATTTCTTCGCTGGTTATGGGTCTGTCAAGCTTTCTATTTCCTCCTGATTGAGTTTTGGAAGAGTGTGGGTGTTTAGAAATTTGTCCATTTCTTCCAGGTTGTCCAATTTGCTGGCATATAATTTTTCATAGTATCCCCTGATAATTGTTTGTATCTCTGAGGGATTGGTTGTAGTCATTCCATTTTCATTCATGATTTTATCTATTTGGGTCATCTCCCTTTTCTTTTTGAGAAGCCTGGCTAGAGGTTTGTCAATTTTGTTTATTTTTTCAAAAAACCAACTCTTGGTTTCGTTGATCTGCTCTACAGTTTTTTTAGATTCTATATTGTTTATTACTGCTCTGATCTTTATTATTTCTCTTCTTCTGCTGGGTTTAGGCTGTCTTTGCTGTTCTGCTTCTATTTCCTTTAGGTGTGCTGTTAGATTTTGTATTTGGGATTTTTCTTGTTTCTTGAGATAGGCCTGGATTGCAATGTATTTTCCTCTCAGGACTGCCTTCGCTGCATCCCAAAGCGTTTGGATTGTTGTATTTTCATTTTCGTTTGTTTCCATATATATTTTAATTTCTTCTCTAATTGCCTGGTTGACCCACTCATTCGTTAGTAGGGTGTTCTTTAACCTCCACGCTTTTGGAGGTTTTCCAGACTTTTTCCTGTGGTTGATTTCAAGCTTCATAGCATTGTGGTCTGAAAGTATGCATGGTATAATTTCAATTCTTGTAAACTTATGAAGGGCTGTTTTGTGACCCAGTATATGATCTATCTTGGAGAATGTTCCATGTGCACTCAAGAAGAAAGTATATTCTGTTGCTTTGGGATGCAGAGTTCTAAATATATCTGTCAAGTCCATCTGATCCAATGTATCATTCAGGGCCCTTGTTTCTTTATTGACCGTGTGTCTAGATGATCTATCCATTTCTGTAAGTGGGGTGTTAAAGTCCCCTGCAATGACCACATTCTTATCAATAAGGTTGCTTATGTTTATGAGTAATTGTTTTATATATCTGGGGGCTCGGGTATTTGGCGCATAGACATTTATAATAGTTATCTCTTCCTGGTGGATAGACCCTGTGATTATTATATAATGCCCTTCTTCATCTCTTGTTACAGCCTTTAATTTAAAGTCTAGTTTGTCTGATATAAGTATGGCTACTCCAGCTTTCTTTTGGCTTCCAGGAGCATGATAGATAGTTCTCCATCCCCTCACTCTCAATCTAAAGGTGTCCTCAGATCTAAAATGAGTCTCTTGTAGACAGCAAATAGATGGGTCTTGTGTTTTTATCCATTCTGATACCCTATGTCTTTTAGTTGGCGCATTTAATCCATTTACATTCAGTGTTATTATAGAAAGATATGGGTTTAGAGTCATTGTGATGTCTGTATGTTTTATGCTTGTAGTGATGTCTCTGGTACTTTGTCTCACAGGATCCCCCTTAGGATCTCTTGTAGGGCTGGTTTCGTGGTGACAAATTCCTTCAATTTTTTTTGTTTGGGAAGACCTTTATCTCTCCTTCTATTCTAAATGACAGACTTGCTGGATAAAGGATTCTCGGCTGCATATTTTTTCTGTTTAGCACACTGTAGATATCGTGCCAAGCCTTTCTGGCCTGCCAAGTTTCAAAGGAGAGATCAGTCACGAGTCTTATAGGTCTCCCTTTATATGTGAGGGCACGTTTATCCCTTGCTGCTTTCAGAATTTTCTCTTTATCCTTGTATTTTGCCAGTTTCACTATGATATGTCGTGCAGAAGATCGATTCAAGTTACGTCTGAAGGGAGTTCTCTGTGCCTCTTGGATTTCAATGCCTTTTTCCTTCCCCAGTTCAGGGAAGTTCTCAGCTATAATTTCTTCAAGTACCCCTTCAGCACCTTTCCCTCTCTCTTCCTCCTCTGGGATACCAATTATGCATATATTATTTCTTTTTAGTGTATCACTTAGTTCTCTAATTTTCCCCTCATACTCCTGGATTTTTTTATCTCTCTTTCTTTCAGCTTCCTCTTTCTCCATAACTTTATCTTCTAGTTCACCTATTCTCTCCTCTGCCTCTTCAAGCCGAGCTATCGCGGTTTCCATTTTATTTTGCATTTCGTTTAAAGCGTTTTTCAGCTCCTCGTGACTGGTTTAGTCCCTCGATCTTTGTGGCAAGAGATTCTCTGCTGTCCTGTATACTGTTTTCAAGCCCAGCGATTAATTTTATGACTATTATTCTAAATTCACTTTCTGTTATATTATTTAAATCCTTTTTGATCAGTTCATTAGCTGTTGTTATTTCCTGGAGATTCTTCTGAGGGGAATTCTTCCGTTTGGTCATTTTGGAGAGTCCCTGGCGTGGTGAGGACCTGCAGGGCACTTCCCCTGTGCTGTGGTGTATAACTGGAGTTAGTGGGCGGGGCCGCAGTCCGACCGGATGTCTGCCCCCAGCCCACTGCTGGGGCCACAGTCAGACTGATGTGTGCCTTCTCTTCCCCTCTCCTAGGGGCGGGATTCACTGTGGGGTGGCGTGTCCCGTCTGGGCTACTTGCACACTGCCAGGCTTGTGTTGCTGGGGATGTGGCGTATTAGCTGGGGTGGGTAGGCAAGGTGCACGGGGGCTGGAGGGGCAGGCTTAGCTCGCTTCTCCTTAGGTGATCCACTTCAGGAGGAGCCCTGTGGCAGCGGGAGGGAGTCAGATCCGCTGCCGGAGGTTTGGCTCCACAGAAGCACAGAGTTGGGTGTTTGCGCGGAGCGAGCAAGTTCCCTGGCAGGAACTGGTTCTCTTTGGGATTTTGGCTGGGGGATGGGCGGGGGAGATGGCGCTGGCGCCTTTGTTCCCCGCCAAGCTGAGCTCTGCAGTCCGGGGGCTCAGCAGCTCTCCCTCCCTTTGTCCTCCAGCCTTCCCGCTTTCCGAGCAGAGCTTTTAACTTATGACCTCCCAGACGCTAAGTCGCGCTTGCTGTCGGAACACAGTCCGTCCGGCCCCTCCGCTTTTGCCAGCCAGACTCGGGGGCTCTGCTTGGTCGGCGAGCCGCCCCTCCGCCCCGGCTCCCTCCCGCCAGTCCGTGGAGCGCGCACCGCCTCGCCACCCTTCCTACCCTCTTCCGTGGGCCTCTAGTCTGCGCTTGACTCCGGAGACTCCCTTCTGCTAATCCTCTGGCGGTTTTCTGGGTTCTTTAGGCAGGTGTAGGTGGAATCTAAGTGATCGGCAGGACGCGCTGTGAGCCCCGCGTCCTCCTACGCCGCCATCTTCCGGAACCTCTCCTCCAAAAATTTTTTAAATATTATTAGTAATAATAAAATCATTGTCTTCTCACCTATATTAAAAGTAATATATAAGTTTCTCCATTAAGCATAGTATTTGCCAAAGGTGTTTAGTATATAACCTTTATCAAGTCCAGGAAGTTTCTTTCTTCTAGGTTTCTAACAGTTTTTAACCATAAATGTTTTCTGAACTTAATCAAATTTTCTCCATATATAATTAAAGTCATTATATATTTCTGCTCCTTAGTCAATTAGTGTTGTAAATTACTCTTATAGATTTTTCTGATGCTGGTGTCCTCACATTCCTAGAATAAACCCTATTTGATTATGATGTATTTTTTACTCAAGTTATTTATGAATTAATTATGAAGTTTTCCTATATTATTTATTTTTGAAATAATAATTTCAATTATGTGATCACCCATCTAGAAAAATATATAGTATCAACAGCCTCTTGGGAATAATAACAGATTTCAAAATATTATCAAATATAAGATCAACTTCATCTCCATTAGAGCTTCTTTTTTCCCCCCAGTTTTATTGAGATAAAATTGGCATACAGCACTGTACAAGTTCATGATCTGACTTCACAATTTCTCTTCAGTTGTGGGTGGCATTGGGATCTGGCTCAGGAGAACTAGAATTGGTGATCCATTTAGTGTGAGTTTAATAGACTATATTTGTAGTTCACATCCATTTCTACAATCTACTGTGCTGACCCAACTGTCACTGTGAGAGAAAGGCATACACAGTGTCCTGTATCTCCCAACAGAAAATAGTACATAAAGGTAGAAAAGACCTTAAATGTGCAAACCCAGAAATTCACCTAGGGGAAATTCTTCTAATCATATTTATAAAATTGTAACAGAAGGATCCAGCTCTCCCCAAAGCCTAGACAAAACAGAAGTAATCTATCAGGAATATACTAATAAAGCAACTAATACAGTTATAAAGGCACTAAACATATTCCCGTTTGGGGGATTTTGTGAAATAGTATTTATCAGAATTCCTGGGTTTATAGGACAAACGGATAAACTCACAGTTACTGGTGCAGCTACAGGTATTTGTTCTTACCTATATTTATACAGTCTTTAATCCATGAAAGAAAAAAGTCTGGGGTGCCTGGGTGGCTCAGTCAGTTAACCATCTGACTTTAGCTCAGGTCATGATCTCAGAGTTCATAAGTATGAGCCCCATGTGGTGAGTCAGAGCCCCAGGTGTCAGGGCTCTCTGTTGTCAGTGCAGAGCCTGCTACAGATCCTCTGTCCTCCTCTCTGTCTGCCCCTCCTCCAACTGTGCTCTTGCTCTCTCTCAAAAATAAACATTTTTAAAAAGAAAAAAAGAAATAAAAAAAGAAAAAAACTTTATAGAAGTGTACCCTTGGATTCTTGTGAGTGCTTCATTTATTTTACCTTGTGTAGCACCAACCCCAGAAGTCCCTTCTAATGATAATGATTGAAATGATAAATGTAAAGCACTTATAGCTCACTGCCTTACATATAGTAAGTATTCAGAATATAACAGCCATGATTATTAACATTGCTCTCCAACAAAGTCCTACTTCAACAAGGTCCATTAATGCTGTCTTGTGATGTATATCAATTCTCTTTCGCTTCTATGTACTATTATTATCTATACCAATGGTTCTCAGCAAAGAGCTATTTTGCCCCCCAGGGGCACTGGGCAGCGTATGAAGACATTTTTGGTTGTCACAACTCGGGAGAGATACCAGAGATCTCTGGTAATTAGAAACCAAGGGTTCTGTTTACCAACCAACACCAACCCAGAACAGCCCCTCACAACAAACATTTATCCAACCATAAAAGCCAATAGTGCTAAGGTTGAGAATTCTGGCCTATAGCTCTCTTTCTGCTTAATTACCATCATAGTCCCCAAGTACCAAGCACAGAACTTTATGTATGTGTGTGTGTGTGTGCCTATTCAATCTGTAAGACAGACTGGAAATTTCTCTAGTGTTACTAAAGGGCCACCCCTCTCTATAGCTTCTCTTTTTGGTAAGCAGACTGAAGATGGGCCACTTCCTTATGCTGTTGCTCCCATCTCCAAGTGCTGGTTACATGCAAGTGATCAAGGACCGGGAACTTCAAGCTGTTATCCCAGCTCTTCTAGAGGTTTGCCCATCTTCCTGATTATGTCCTTGTCATAAATTTCCTTAAATCAGGCAAGTCATGCTTTTCCTCTCCCTGGTCCTTCTCACATCCTTAGAATGGGATTGGTCAATCCTTCTACCAGAAACTTTTGTAAGGGATATAAGCATTGGCACACAATCCCATTTTATTTCATTAGTAAATGTAGTGCATAGAAAAACTACTGTGATAACTCATATACTCAGTAATATACACAGAAATTCTCCCTCACTCCTGCTCTTCAGAGAAAACTAGATAAAACTATATTCCAAAGACATTCTTGAGGTCCTTTTCCTCAGTGCAGGCTCAGAAAAACTTGTACAATTCAGAGCCCATGACCACATCTGATACTTTCCTCTTAAAGTGATCAGTGGTCCCAGTTTGCCAGGACAGTCCCAGGTTGGCACTGAAAATCTCATGTTCTGGGAAATACCTCCATCCCAGAAAAACCAGGACAGTTGGTCATTTAATTCCTACTCAAGTGCTTCTTGGCATATACAACAGCCTCATTAAAATAATTTTGTGATAAAGCAAAATTCCATATTGACTTCCATGCTAGATTAAATTTGATTACTTCATTGGAGTATAACTCCAGGACATTATTTCTCCCAGACATACTTCACTCCCATTCCCATATTGCTGGTGCTGTCACACCACTGCCCTAGGACCACTCCCTATGCTAAGAGGCCACTTTCCACTGGTACAAAATGGACAAGACAGACTCAGTTGTTTCACCCAAAAAGCTTCTTCCTCAGAGCTTAGCTCCAAGACCAGTGTCTTATTTAATAGAAATAGCAATTTAAAAACTCTATCTATAATGGTGACCCTTCAATGCTGTCATAGCTGCTAGTAATTCAACCTATTGCTCTGATTTGCCAGTATCAAGTCCTTCAGATATGTTTCAGTCATCTTCACAAAGCAGTAGAATTAGTATTACCCACCAAGACCCTTAAATTACTGAAAATCATCAGCCATCTGTTTTTATGACAGTCTTTACCTGGATAGGACCCACTTCTAAGCAATCTGGATTTTAATGGATTTTAACTTTTAAGTCAAACATCTTCCTTTATGACACAAATTTATTTTCTAATTCATCTATCTTCAAATATCTATTATAAAACCCCCTTTTATCCCTGTTCCAGCTTACATAAACAAATAACAAATATTTGTATTTGTTTTCTATTGTTTCATAGCAACTCCGTGAATTGGATAGCTTACTTATTGTCACTTTTATAAATGAGAAAATCTATTAGAGATCAAAAGAAAAAAAGATAAACAAGCTCCTTTTGAGGATATATAATTGTGTTATCTTTGTATTTGCAGTCCAAAAACACATCTTAAATGTACCGTTTTATTCAACAACTCTGAGTTCTTAAGGTATCTCATTTGCAATGAAAACACCCTTACTGAAAACTATCAATCCATGTCAACAGCCTTTGGCCGAGTGGCAACTACAAGTGCTGATATATATCACACGGCACAACATACACCATACAGCATATGTTTAAGAAAATCTCTAGTTTTCTGAGAAAAAAAATACTACAATTATTGTGGATTTCATCACCAAAAACACCAATCACATGTAAGCAAATGCCAACATCATTTAGCAGTTAAATTCCTGTTAATATGCTTTCCTGTGTGCATTACCTAACACTGAAATCAACATATTTACTGCAAGAGAATTTTTAACAACCTACTACATAAAATCACCAGTATGATATGTCCAACAAAATTTATTGTGTGGTATTAATTTGGAATAATGCCACAACTTGCTATAATAGTCTTTATACAACAGCATAAATGCTGAAAGGACCTGTATGAGTTTATACCTAAAGGAAAGTCATTAATTCTTTTTTTGCCACAACTGAGACTTTGTTCTCTAATAGATGATGTGATTTCTATGTCCTATCCATTTGTGGGGAGGGCATCATAAATTAGCTCTCCCAGGCACCACAATTAATTGTCTTATTCAGGTGATCACAAAGAAAAAGGAAAGGACTGTTCTTGGAGTTCTAAGTAACTCCTCTTAAAGTTATTCTCTCACTAATGAATAAAAGTCGTTAATCTACTACAACAATCTACTGCAACATTGGAATAGAAAGGATTTTTCCTTTGTACTATGAGAACATGCCTCTATGTTACAAACAACAAAATAATAACACCAATATTTTACAACACCAAAATAACAATAATAATAACACAAATATTTTATTTAGACAACAAACTAAAGTCCAGAATGTAAAATGCAGGTTCAATTAAAAGAAGACAGTTACTGTGATTTAAGTTAGAACATGTGTCACTAACGCTCAAATATAATATTACAGACATGTTTTGAACTTCCCTAACCTATTTTATCTCTAAAAACTGTCAAATTCTTTTTTTTAAGTTTCTTTATTTTGAAAGAGACAGAGAGAGAGAGCGCGCAGAGCAGGGGCAGAGAGAGGGAGAGAGAGAGAATCCCGAGCAGGCTCCACAGTGTCAGCATGGAACCTGATGCAGAGCTCAAACCCACAAACCATGAGATCGTGACCTGAGCCTAAGTGGACACTTTAACCAATCGAGCCACCCAGACACCACTCTTTGGATCAACATCAATATCCTCTAATGATATATTTGTCTGACACTAATACATCAATGACAACTTTCTTTTAGTTGGGATTTGCTTATTTTTTCCATTCTTTAAATTTTCAAACTTTTTGTAGCCCTTTCCTTTAGATGTATATTTCGTGTAGAGAATATAACTGATTTTATTTTCATTTTTCAATCTGGTAATCTCTGCCTTTGAACTGGGAGAATTTGGTACATTTGTTTTGGTTGTGATTACTCAAACTTCTTTCTAAAAGCTTTTTAAATATCTGTACATTCTGATTTTTAAATTGTTTATTAACTGATTACCTAATAACTATGAATTTCATTTGTTATAATAGGAAGATGTTGGCACCAAAAAAGATAGGAACTACCGCTTTATGATAATGTGCCTAAATGAACTCTTGGTCATTTCTAAGAACTATGTATTTCCAAAACAAACTTTCCAAATATGTTTGTGATAGTTCTATGAGCATTACCTAACACTGAAGTCAACAAGTCAACAAAAAACAGGTCAACAGAAGTCAACTGAAGTGAACCAAGTCAATGTTTGATTGATTTGTGTTACTTTTCCACTATTTCTGCTTGCATTATGGGAACTAATGTGTTAATACATAGCTAACCTATACTGTGCACTCAATTATTCCTCATTCATTGATAAAAGACATAAACTTCATGTGTCGATATCCTGTATTAGCTTCACTTATAAATTTACCAGACTAGTAATAATAATAAAAGTTAACACATACAGCACATACTATATGCCAGGCATTGCTCTCTGTATTTTCCATATTTTGGCTCATTTAATTCAGCAAGTCAGTTATCTTGCCATAACAAACATCAAATGACTTCCTATTATTTTTAATTCTTTCCATTATCAGAAATTTTGAATTCTCTTCTCTCTACCTTTAATTGTACTTTCATCTCTCTCCTTCTTTACCCATGGCTGGTTTTTTTTCCCATTTTTAGTAAAGGCAGTGTTATGGATTGAATGTTTGTGCCCCCGCCTTCAACTTTATGTTGAATTCCTAACCCTTAATGTAATGTTATATTGGGTCTTTGGGAGCTGATTAGATCACAAAGGTGAAATCCCCATAAACAAGATTAGTGTCCTTATCATACGGACCCCAGAGAGCTTTCTCTTCCTTCCACCATGTAAAGACACAGCAAGAAAATGGCTGCTTATGAACTAGGAAGTAGGCCCTCAGCAGGCACCAAATCTGCCAGGGCCTTGATCTTGGACTTCCCAGGCTCCAGAACTGTGAAAAATGAATGTCTGTTGTTTTTAAGCCCCTCGGTACATGGTATTTTGTTACAGCAACCCAAACTGATTAAGACAAGCAGTGTGGTAAAGCTGAAAGAGCAATGGAATCTGGAGTAAGAGAAATATATTTTGAATCCCTCTTCTTAAGCCTGTTGATGTCATGGTAGCCCTAAACTAATTCACACCCTACTTCATCTATAGGATACAAACAACATCTCCTTTATACAGTTACTGTAATAATTAAATGAAATAATATATGAAAGTAGAAGACGTTCAATGCGTATTAGTTCTTTCCTCGCCGTCACATTTATAGTTTAAAGCCAACAGAATTATATAAGTCTTACTCTAACAACATAAACTTTTAGTCTGCAATTAAATAAAGCATTTTCAAAAACATCTCTGCCCACTGCTCAATCTAAAATAAAACACACTTGTGTACAACATACACATACACACTCAATGCACACAATCCATACATACACACGACTGGCACACAAAATGTAGACATAATATACACACACTCACACCCATCACTCATACAACATACACATATAAGACATACAACATAACACATACATAATAAATAGCCTATTTATACAAACACACATACTCACACACACAAATCTATATACCTAAACCATACTTCATTTCCTTCATAGCATTTATTCAGTGACTGGAATTATACAATTGATTGAATTACTTATTAAATACCTGTGTTCAGTACAATGTATGCACTAATGGAAAGGAGAAGCAGTTCAGCTATAGGTCCTTTAAAAAAAACTAACTGTGATGTGGAAATGTATAATTCATTGATTAAAAAAAATGAGGGGTGCCTGGGGAGGCTCAGTCAATTAAGCATAGAACTTCTGCTCAGATCATGATCTCCCAGTTCTTGAGTTCCAGCCCCCCACATTGGGCTGTCTGCTGTCAGTGTGGAGCCCACTTCAGATCCTGTCTCCCTCTCTTTGTCCCTCCCCACTTGGGGGCATGCACATGTGCTATTTCTTTCAAAAATAAATAAACATTAAAAAACATTTTTAATATGAAATTTATTGTCAAATTGGTTTCCATACAACACCCAGTGCTCATCCCAACAGGTGTCCTGCTTAATGCCCATCACCCACTTTCCCCTCCCTCCCACCCCCCATCAACCCTCAGTTTATTCTCAGTTTTTAAGAGTCTCTTATGGGGCGCCTGGGTGGCTCAGTTGGTTGAGCGCCCGACTTCGGCTCAGGTCATGATCTCACAGTTTGTGAGTTCAAGCCCCCCCGGTCGGGCTCTGTGCTGACAGCTCAGAGCCTGGAGCCTGCTTCGGATTCTGTGTCCCCCTCTCTCTCTCTGCCCCTTCCCCACTCATGCTTTGTCTCTGTCTCTCAAAAAATGAATAAACATTAAAAAAAAAATTTTTTTAAAAAAAGAGTCTCTTATGGGTTTGGCTCCCTCCCTAACTTTTTTTTTTCCTTCCCCTCCCCCATGGTCTTCTGTTAAGTTAAAAAACATTTTTTTAAGTGAATACTTACTTTAGGCCTAAAAGCAGAGGGGCAAAAGAGTGAGGAAGAAAAAGCTTCTGTTCTCTTAACACTTATATTCTGATAGGCTTTAATATTTATGTTCTTAGAAAATTCAATTATATATTCACTCTTTAGTTACTTAAACATCAATATTGAATAAAGTTCATTGTCCTTTTAAGGATGGACACAGGATTTCAATAAAAAAGAATAAAATGGAAACAGGCTCCACTATATGCTAGAGTTTGAAGTCACTGGACAAGTTACTTACCCTCTAAGTGCCGGGTTTTTAGAACTATAAATGGAGAATCCTAATCCTACTCCACAGAAATGGTGCAATGGTTAAATTAATTGGTGGAAAACAGGAAAACACCTAGAACAGAGTGAAGTGTTCAGTACACATTCACAAAGACTTACTATAGTTTATAATTTTCTGAGATTGGTAGTACAGGATGGTTATTATGGCACTAATTTTAACCATTAACAGAGTGCTTACTTTCAATTCAGTGAAATGTTTAAAATTGATTCAGGATTAGCTAAAATCCATATATTATAAATAATATACAATTATTTCATGGATATATCTCAAGGTCATGTATGTCCATTTTTTTCAAACTTTTTAAAATACTTTTATCCAGTTTGCATACTATATATAAATAAAACATTGAAAATGGAGAAAAGTCTATCTTGTACTATTTGTTTATACGTATATGAGAAAATTCTGTAATTATTTAAGAAGCTATAAGTGGCAGTATCTCTGCAAGTGGATTAGCAGGAGGATTTTTCACTTTTTATTTTAAGGTCTTCTGTATTGTTTAAGGGTTTCACAAAGAGCATGTATCACTCACATCATTAGCAAAACAGTAAATACAGATTTTTTCCAAAAATAAAATCATTATAAAATGGAATGTATCCCTTCTTTTTACCTCTGATTAAGCATTTTTGCATAAGTGGATATATTTTAAAATCACATTTTAAAGAACATGACATGTTGATTTATTACTTCATTTTATGTTTGCAGACTTCATTATATTTATATAAACAAGGTTTATTTCTTGAATACTTTCATGAACTCACTCCCTCATATTTGATGTTAGGACTATTCCAGAGGGTGAATTTTGCAAGCCAATCAGTTTGTACCAAAGGCAATGACTTCATATTTTGGGAAAGTTGACATGTTTTAAAAAACAGTTTTTCATATGCTACACTTGGCACTAACTTCAGAATGCCCTAGATTGTTCTGGATCATTTCATGGCAAAATTAATTTCTACATTACCTCACCCCTCCCCAGAGGTAGCCCTTTTTTTCTGCTCAAGCTAAGCAGATATTAATATCTCAGCAGGGAAAATATGACTCTTTCAATTTTCATAATAGCCTTTTCAGTCCCAAGCATTACAGTGTTGCTTACAGTTACTGCTTGATAACTACAAAAGGTTCTTTTCAGTTCAGTCAAACATTTATTGATCATCTTACTGATTATCAAACTGGGTTAACCTCAAAAGTTACAAAGATACCTAGGTATTCTCTGCTGTCCAAATATCCATCAACTAAGAAAGATATCTGAAAAGAATTTCAGTATGAGCACTGAGGACTAAGACCCACAAAGAATAGGAACCTCTCTCATTTCTACTTTTCAAAACAAGCATGCATTCTTCCATTTAAATTGATATTTTTGTCTTATAAGTTCCTACTGAGTAAAATCCCTTTACACTTTTCTTTGTGCCAGGCTTTCTAGATGGCTACAAATAATCAAACTCAAAGTAATATTTATGAATGACATCAATAAGAAGTGTATGGGAAGAAATATGGCAGGGACATATACTTATGATCTCAGAATCATGTGAAACTAACTTCAATATGAGAAGCTTAAATCCTAAAAGAACACAAAAAGAACACAGCTAATGGGGACGGGGGAGAAAAGATAGGAAAGAGATAAAATATATATATATATATATATATATATATATATATATATATATATATATATATATAAAGTTAATCAGTTCTACTATTCCTGTATCCTGTAAGCAAAAGTATCTCCAACTCACAAAATGCATTTAATCCCCCATGTGCCTAAGGCCCTGGCATAGCTTCTAGATGCCCATTTTGAACTTCTTTCTTTTTAAGCAATGGGACGATGTGCTGTTTTTGCTGTGAAAACACACGTGACAGAACTTATCCTTGAAACCAATTTCATTTTTGTTCAAAAAAACACCCTATAAAGGAATGAGAAGCAGCATGCATAAACCCCTATCTGAGAAAACAGTCATGGAAGAAGTATCTGGTCAAAGGACAACTGTGAATTGAGAAAGAATATTTGACTATGAAGTAGAATATGAAAAATGAAATGACACTTGGTATAGTGCATGCGTGACAAGGCACCGAGTAGGGCACAGATTTTGCTAAATATTAAATTAATAAATTATTTTTCACATATATTTTTCTTTCCTAGGACAATCTCACAGTTTAGATTTCTTGAGGGGAAAAGATTCAGATTCCTATGTGCTGACGTTCCTGTGGTCTAATTTTACCCTTTATCACTCTTAGAAATTGACCATGACCTCAAAATAATCTTTATTGAATTTTAATTTATCATATTTTTTAAATGACTGCTACAGATCAGTTTTATGGAAAAACTGGAAAGCCACACTTATAGAGCATGTATTTTTTTTAAGTTTATCTACGTTTTTTGAGAGAGTACATGAGCAGGGGAGGGGCAGAGAGAGAATCCCAAGCAGGCTCTGAGCTGTCAATGAAGAGCCCCACATGGAACTCGAACCCATGAACCATGAGATCATGAGCCAAAATCAAGAGTAAGATGCTCAACCAACTGAGCCACCCAGGCACCCCAGAACATGTATTGTTAATGGAAGCATTGCTTAAAAAAATTATCAAAGATCCACTTTTTCCTTAGTATTATATGAAGAGCACCAAATTAAAGGATAGCTGGAGCTTTTAAAGAATTTTTACAAAGAATTTTTGTTGTGCTTAAAAGCATTGCAACTCAAAAATCTTCTAAGATGAATATTTAGTACTCAATACAATATGTATTCTCCAAATTTAAAGTGGGCATTTGGGTTAAGCTATGGGTGAGCTAAGGAAGCTATGAATAAATAAATAAATAAATAAATAAATAAATAAATAAATAAATAAAAACATATAAATCACCAAGGTATAACAGATTACAAATTGTCCTTTCACACTATTGATTTGTTTAAAAATACCTTCCAAACAAAGGAGAATGAAGCATCTTAATCTTCAATAAAGTTAACAGGAAATATGACCGCTTAGGAGATTTAATTGTCAAATATGTTCTGAACAAAGTGTAAAGAAAATATTATATACCAAGATGTAAGTTTACCCCAAATATTTATAAATATATACATGTGTATTCACCTATATTAAGTACATGAATCGAAAACAATTAAAATGTAAGCTAATAAAAATAGGAAACAGGCATTTAGAAGGCCTGTATTTACTTAAGAATGAGTCTACTTGGGGTGCCTGGGTGGCTCTGTCAGTTAAGCATCTGGCTTCGGCTCAGGTCATGATCTCATGGTTCATGGGTTTGAGCCCTGCGTCGGGTTCTGTGCTGACAGCTCAGAGCCTGGAGCCTGCTTCAGATTCTGTGTCTCCTCCTCTCTCTCTGCCCCTCCCCTGCTCATGCTCTGTCTCTCTCTATCTCTCAAGAATAAATAAACTTAAAAAAAAAAAAGAATGAGTCTGCAGAAGTACAAAATGTAATTACTGAGATATTTTAAATGAACATAAGAATTATTGAACTGCTTATTATTTATTTCTACACCAATCTGCTTTACCAGATAGCATTACTTCATAACTATATTTTGCTTAGATAGGTTGAAGACCCCATTTTTATTTACTGAGCAGTAATGTGTAGAGATCATCAATAATTTATTGATTTTATGATTATTTTCTTACCTTCAAAAATGGAATAATGGCTTCTTCTGTCAACTAGTTTGATGTCTGTGTTTTGTTTATGTGTGTTGTACAGTTTATCAATGTTTAAATCCTTATAGAGAGAATTCTAATTTCTCAAGTTAGTCTGGGTTTTAGGGCAATGGGGAAGTTTGTCCAGTGCAGTATTATCTATTATTACAGTAGACTTACAGGTCTGGAATTAGTCTCATAGCTAATTGGTCAAAGATCTTAGTAGGTCCAAAGTAGTTAATAAATATCACAACTTAATAAAAATTATGATATTTGAAAATAATCAGATATCTGGAATTCAGAAGGAGTGACTAAAAAGGAAAAAGTAGTTTTATTCTGCATGACCCTTTCTACTAGCATGTTAACAAAGTTCTAAGATTAGCAGAGATCAGAACAGCAGAAAGAAATCTACTCGTCCTGGGGAAGCTTTCAACTCAGCCCAAACTCCAGCTCAGCTCTCACTCTTCTTGTCTTTCACAGGGAGAATAAAATCTCTGCTCTTTTCTATTTTTCTGGTACGCAGGATGACTTCATGCATCTAGCTTTTCCACAGTGTGTGTAAGCAAAGGCTGCTTTTTATGGCCTTAATAAAATATTATACTTTATTTTGTTCCTTGATTCCCTTTTATTGAATACTTGAATTTTTATACTTACAATCTTTGCATTTTATACTATTGGTTAATACTGGTATTTGATCACCTTCTAAGACTTTCCATTTTAAACTCTAGTTTTCTTTATGTATTTATCCTTTTCTAGACTCACTATCAACAATGAAAAACTTATGTAATTATTCCATCACCAAATACATCATATCTTCCATAGTTTACCCAGCATAAGTTCTGAGAAGATGAGGCCTCCAAGCTACTACAGTTGGCTAACTTTTTATCATATTCTTGGTATGTTTTAAAAACAAAATAGAATGTATTTGTGGCATAAATAGCGAAATCTTAACCTGGCCCCAGGTTAAGTGCAATAACCAAGAACAACAAAAACATGGCTGCAACTCCCCTCTTCTGGCACATAGAAGATTTGCTAATCAATTATAGTATTCTTTCCCTCTGCACCCAGATGCAATCTCAGAATCTTTTTCAAAACAATGCTCCAGGCAACCACTCTATAAATATTGGCATAGGAACATAAGTACATTTGTATTCTCGGGTATAGAAAAGTTATTACAATTTCGAGTTTATGTATCTATGCAATCATGAAAAATCCTAAATTTAGTAGTTGTCAGTTTAAATTTTTTTTTTAACGTTTATTTATTTTTGAGACAGAGAGAGACAGAGCATGAACAGGGGAGGGGGCAGAGAGAGAGGGAGACACAGAATCTGAAATGGGCTCCAGGCTCTGAGCTGTCAGCACAGAGCCCGACGCGGGGCTCGAACTCACGGACCGTGAGATCATGACCTGAGCCGAAGTCGGACGCTTAACCGACCAAGCCACCCAGGTGTGCCGGTAGTTGTCAGTTTAAATGGAATAAATATTGGAATAAGTATTCCACCTTTCCTTTGATAATCATTAACACAGGCAAAGCACATACATCCACTTGTAATATGCGAAATAATAAGTGTTCGTCCATGAGTAAGACAAAGGCATTATGTCCACAACTTTACAAGCTATGCAGAGGTCCAATCCCAGTATTAGAGAACAGGTAGAAAAGACTCTAAATTTCTTAAATAAATAGTGATTAATATTATTATTGTGTTAAAATTATGAAATTAATTAATACATACCTCATCAATTAAGTGTATGAATAATTAAATGACTAAAATTTATCTTACAGGGCAAAGTCCAAACACTTTAGCTGCATCTGCCCCTACTTTCTACCATGTGCCAACCAGAACATACGCTACATTCCAACTATGCTGGACTATACTCAAGCACAGTATGGCTTTTCACATCCCCAGACATTGGAAAGTCATTTCTTTTGCCTTCCATGCCCTTCCTTCCTCTGCTTTACAATTCCTACTTGTCAAGACCCAGGGAAAAACTGGCTTTTCTGAAGCCTTCTCTCAACTTGGGCATGTCAATCATTGTCACCCCAATGTTCCTGGAGCACTATGTACAGACTTAGTTGCTCTCACTAGATCATAATACTATTACTGATCTCCCATAAATGACGAACACGATCCTCAAAGACAAGAAACACTGGTGCTTTCATGTCTGTGTCCCATTTCTTCAACTGTAATTATACAAAGTAGAAACTCCACAAATATATTTTGAATGAATAAATGAACATTTGAACCAATTATACGTTAACATGAAATGAATCCAGGTTTTACCAAGAGCCTTTCTTAGGTTCACACTAATCTTGCTATGCCATTATGAAATTCTTAACTATGCTATTTTTGCAAGTCTGATTCATGAGTGAGAACCTTGCAGCTTCTGTATTTACCCATCCTAATCTCTCCACTCTTTCCTCCTTCCCCATCCCTGAAAGGAGTTGTGAATACTACAGTGATTTTATTTGAAAGGAAAAGAATCATGCATCATTATAGAGTAAACACATTAGATACATGATTTTTTTCTTTTGTGAACCATTTATTTAATAATTTGTACTGAGTAAATGTGCTGAGTTATTCTGAGAGGCCTGAATTGTGATTATGAGTCACAGTTGACCCACTTTTTAAAGGCATAAGTGGCACCCAACAGTTGGGCATATCCTTTTCTTTCAAGAGGTATCTGAGTTAATCTTGAACATAAATGATCTACTTATAATATATTATAACATAAGTTCTCCGCCTTTATTATGATTCTCTCTTTGAAGAATATTATTTTCTGATCATTGTGATGAAGGAAATCTTCCCCTCCTTTACTCCAATATGCCCAGTTCCAAAATTGATTTCTTTTTTAATGTACATATATTTATATCCTACTGTTTATATAAAATATGTGACACAGTTTACAGCAAAATCCCATATAATAAATACAATTAGAAATAGAAACTTGTTGGGGCACCTGGGAGGCTCAGTCGGTTGAGTGTCTCACTCTTGGTTTTGGCTCAGGTTATGATCTCTCAGCCGTGAGACTCCACACTGTGCTGGGCATGGAGCCTGCTTAAGATTCTCTCTCTCTCCCTCTGTCCCTCTCCCCTGCTCGCTCTCTCTCTCTCTCTCAAGTAAAAATTAAAGAAAAAAAAATAGAAAATTGTTGCCATGTAACAGATGAATGAAATATAAAATTCTTTTAAAAAATTTTTTTTAATGTTTACTTTTTTTTGAGACAGAGACAGACAGAGCACTAGCAGGGGAGGGGCAGAGAGAGAGGAGACATAGAATCTGAAACAGGCTCCAGGCTCTGAACTGTCAGCACAGAGCCTGATGTGGGGCTCGAACCCACGAAACACAAGATCATGACCTGAGCCGAAGTCAGACACATAACCAACTGAGTCACCCAGGTGCCCCTTAAATAGAAAATTCTTAAGAACAACTTAGATTCTGTCATTTAGTTTAAATTCTGGTTTTTAGTTGCCTGAAAAACAAGGTAAAAATGAAATACAGAATGAGTAATAAGCTCAAAACGGATTAAAGACCTAAATGTGAGACCTGAAACTATAAAAATCCTAGAAGATAGCACTGGCAGTAATTTCTCTGACATTGGCATAGCAACACTTTTCTAGATATGTCTTCTGAAGCAAGGGAAATAAAAGCAAAAATAAATGATTGGGACGGTATCAAAATAAAAAGCTTCTGCACAGTTAAGGAAACAATCAACAAAACTAAAAAGCATCCTACTGAATGGGAGAAGATATTTTCAAATAACATATCTGATTAAGAGCTAGTATCCAAAATATATAAAGAACTGATACAACTCAACAGCCAAAAACCAAATAATCCAATTTTAATAATGGGCAGAAGATATGAACACATTTCTCCAAAGACATACAGGTGGCCTACAGATACATGAAAAGATGCTCAACATTACTCATCATCAGGAAAATGAAAATCAAAACTACGATGAGATATCACTTTACACCAATCAGAATGGCTAAAATCAAAAACATAAGAGAAAACAGGTTTGATGACAAAGTGGAGAAAGGGGAACCCTCCTGCACTTTTGGTGGGAATGCAAACTGGTACAGTCACTGTGGAAAACAGTATGGAGGTTCCTCAAAAAGTTTAAAATAGACTCTTTCATGATCCAGTAATCACAGTACTGGGTATTTACCCAAAAACACTAATTCAAAGGGATACACATACCCCCTATGTTTATTGCAGCATTAATTATAATAGCCAAGATACGGAAGCAGCCCAAGTGTCCACTGACTGAACATGTAAAGAAGATGTGGTGTACACATACACACACACACACACACACACACACACACACACACACACACACACACCAGAATATTATTCAGCCATAAAACAGAATGAAATCTTGCCATTTGCAACATAGATGGAGCTAGAGAGTATAATGCTAAGCGAAATAAGTCAGTCAGAGAAAAACAATACCATATGATTTCACTCATATGTGAAATTTAAGAAACAAACAAAACAAAACAAACAAAAAGGGGAAAAGAGGAAGAGAGAAACAAACCAAGAAACAAACTCTTAATTATAGAGAACAAACTTATGGTTCCCAGAGGAGAGGTGGGGAGAATGAGGGAAATAGGTGCTGGGGATTAAGGAATGCACTTGTCATGATGAGCACTGGGTGATGTAAGAAATTGCTGAATCACTGTATTGTACACCTGAAACTAATGTAACACTGTATGTTAACTATACTAGAAATATATAATACGATGTAACGTAATATAACATAACATATAATATAACATAACATAATATACTATAATATATAGAATGAATAATCTAATTCTTATTTAAAAGGGAAAAAAGCTAACATGGCAGATACAAAGAGGAAGGAGATATTTCTGACAATGAATTCTAAAACAAAGTTCTCGCCGAAACTTTTATGTGTGAAAGATGAAACACTGAGTAAAAAGTGAACATTCCCCTCAACAATTATATTTATAATTTTCTGGAAATTATATAGAAATATGTTTGGAAAATTACGTGGAAATTATATGGAAATGTTTTCTGGAAGAGTTCTATGACTATTATTTATTTTATTATATTTTATAGGCATATTTTTAAAACAAAACTCAGAGAAGATGATTACACATCAGGCTAAGTTAGTATGGTCCAAAAATAATCTTCTCACAGTCCAATTTCTCCAGAGACAGTTGTCAGACAATTTAAGAAGTGGTTCTTAATTCTATGTGACCTTTGAACCCTTTTAAGAATCACTTGAATACTACAGACCTCTCAGGACACTAATACACATGCATACCAGTGTTGTATACAATTTGAGGGAGTTCACAGACCCCTTGGAGCCCATCCATAATTCCCAAGGACTACAGATGAATTACCCAGTTTTCAAACAATTTTTCATACATATAAACTTCAGATTTAACATTTTTGATAAAAGAGAAGTAAATGATTCAAGGCTGCAGTTTCACTGAAATTCCTAAAATTAAATTCCTATTTAATCTGAATGACTGAAACCCTCAGGGCAAAATTCCTTCCTCTGATGATAATAACTTTTTTTATACTAACAGTATATTTATCTGCCACAGCAATGTCACTTTCATTTTCTGCAGGTATTTTTTTATGGCTAGATGAAAGGGGACCCTTAGCCTCTGGTAAATGAACTGTCAGATCATAATGTTGACATCTCATTATTAAAGGTCACAGACAGGCAAAGTAAAAGGTACTTAAAGCAAAACAACATTTCTTCAAAGGTATTTGGGATTTACTCCAGCTCAAGAAAAGGTATCTGACACTGAGTATTTTTTACGTCCTTGGTTCTTTACAGACATTGCTTCATTTAATTTTCATAATAATTAGGCATTATCATATTATAAACATGAAGAAACAAACCTCTGAAATGTTAAATAACTTGTCCAAGTTTTCATACTAAGTGACAAAACCAAATTTCATTCTGAGGCTCATAACTCCAAGCTTATATATGTTCTAGTACACCATGTTGACAATCAACTCCTTGCGTGGCACGCTAGTGTTGGAAGGAGTTGACAAAGCTATAACCTCAGAGACCTCTTCTATAATTCTTCCCAGAAAAGTAAGTAAGAACGAAGGTTTTGTGTGAAATTAAATCACTGACATTATTAAGATTCTTCCCTAATTGGAATTACCCACCTACTTCCTCAGTGGTCATTTATTTAACCTGACTTGTTCAATATACACTGGTCGTTTATGGATTTTAGAATATGTAACTCCTCTTAAAGGGAAGGATAACATGGTGAAAGAAAGTCTCAGCAGTTAAAAATGCCAATCACATAGCTGGTGGTTATCTTTATTGCAAGGAATTTGGTCTGTGAGTTCTCAGAATCATTCACATGAAATATTTTAAGAATGTCAGTGATAAATGGAATGGGATAATGGGGTCTATCTAGGTAGATGAGCTGTTCCAGAACCTACCACTGTGAAATAGAGCATCTAATCTCCCGTATTTGGAATGTGGATTGTGCTTAAGTTCAAAACTGTCACCCAAAACTTTTCCTTCTTACTTTAAATTAACTAAAAAGTAAAAATAGTAAATAAGTAAATAGAAATTTAAAAATAACAATAGTAAACTGTTTTAACCTACATAATATTTTTTAAATAAGCTGAATAAAAAATAGATGTAAAGGTTTAAAGCTAAAACTAGAATTGAAACATAACAGTATAAAATGACCAAACATACTACAAAAAATAAATATAAAAGTATAAGAGAAATTTGACTGTTTTTATCCCTAATTTTTAAGTGAAAAAGCATAATGGAATAGACAATTTTAAAAGCTAGAATTTTAAAATAATAAAAGCATAATTAATATAGATCTTGTTATAATTTATACATGTATTTATGCCATCTGATCATTTTTCTATATTAAATACGGGATTTAAAAAAAATGAATCCACCATTTTAGGAAGAGAATAAAATGAGTCACCTATAGATAACCTAATTAAGAAATTAAGCTAGCCTCAAGACATTTCACCAGCAAACTTTAGTGCCAGAAAAGAATAGAGCGACATCTACAAAGTTCTTGAGGTAAAAGTATGACCCAAGTATTTTATAATACTCTGCCAAATGAACTGCCAGATGATAAAGTTTATAATTTGTAGCACAAACTCAAAAGATACAACATCTCTAAGTACTGTTCTTTTTTTCCTCCCAGCTCTATGGAGGTATAATTGACAAATAAGATTGTAATATATTTAAAGGGTATAATGTGATGATTTGATATATGTATACATTGTGAAATGATTATAACAATCAAGTTGGCTAACACATCCATTCAAATACACAATATAATATTATTAGCTATAGTCACCATGCTGTACATTAGATCCTCAGACTTACTCATTTTATAACTGAAAGTCTGTACCCTTCATCCAACATCTCCCCATTTCCCACACTCCCACTCCTTGGCAACCACCATTATATTCTCTGTTTCTATGAATTTGATTTTTTTTGGATGCCACATATAAGTGAGATCATATAGTATTTATCTTTCTCTTCTGGCCTATCTCATTTAGTATAATGCTCCCACATTCATCCATGTTCATCCATGTTGTCACAAATGGTAAGATGATCTTCTTCTTCTTCTTTTCTCTTCTTTTTTTTTTTTTTTTTTTTTTTTGGCTGAATAGTCCTTTGTGTATATATACCACATCTTTCTTATCCATTCATCCATTGATGAACACTTAGGTTGCTTCCATATCTTGGCTACTGTGGATAATGCTGCAATGACATGGGACTGCAGATATCTCTTCAAGATACTGATTTAATTTCCACTGGATATATGCCTAGAAGTGGGATTTCTAGATTATATGAGAGTCCTAATTTTATTTTTTTAAGGAACTTCCACACTGTTTTCCATAATGGCTATGCCAATTTACATTCCCACCAATAATGCACAAGGGTTCCTTTTTCTCCACTATGTATACATGGAGCAATGGCTAAAAAGTCATTCTACTTATATTTATATCTGTCTCTAAAAGGTGGGATGTGAAGGTACTTTGTTATCTTATCTGTACATTTCTATATTGCTTAAATGTTTTTAAAAGGTATTATCAATTCTGTGAAAAGTAAAGTAATAGTTCTTGACATTTTACTTAAAATCATGGAAGAATCACAAAAAAAGATGGAGCAGTACACAGATAATGTCAAGATGATAAATAATTGAGGTATCTCATGCAGCCTTCTATATATGGAAAAGATTGTGCAGTAATGGCACAAAGAAGACTGAATGAGAAAACGTGAATAAAGTTGCAAAATGACATCATTGATATATCTTTCCTACCTCAAACAGCTTTTAAATAGAATTCAAGTGCACATGGAACATTCTCCAGAATAAATCATGAACTGGGACACAAATCAGCCCTCAACAAGTACAAAAAAATCAAGATCATTTCATGTATATTTTCAGACCATAACGCTTTGAAACTCGAAATCAACCACAAGAAAAAATTTGGAAAAACCATGAATACTTGGAGATTAAAGAACATCCTACTAAAAAGAATGAATGGGTTAAATAAGAAATTAAAGAGGAAATTAAAAAGTACATAGAAGCCAATGAAAATGATAACACAAACAAATGAATGATAACAGCCCAAAACCTCTGGGATGCAGCAAAGGGGGTCATAAGAGGAAAGTATATAGCAATCCAGACCTTCCTAAAGAAGGAAGAAAGGTCTCAGATACACAAACTAACCTTACACCTTAAGGAGCTGGAAAAATAACAGCAAATAAAATCCAAAACCAGCAGAAGGCAGGAAATAATAAAGATTAGAGCAGAAATTAATGCTATCGAAACAAACAAACAAACAAAAAAAAAAAAACAGTAGAACAGATCAATGAAACCAGAAGCTGGTTCTTTGAAAGAATCAACAAAATTGATAAACCCCTAGCCAGGTTGACTAAAAAGTAAAAGGAAAGGTCCCAAATACATAAAATCAAGAATGAAAGAGGAGAGATCACAATCAACACTGCAGAAATACAAACAATAATAAGAGAATATTATGAGGAATTATATGCCAATAAATTGGGGAATCTGAAAGAAATGGACATATTTCTAGAAACATACAAACTAACAAAATTGAGACAGGAAGAAATAGAAAATTTGAACATACCCATAATCAGTAAAGAAATTGAATTAGTAACCAAAAATCTCCCAAAGCAAGAGTCTAGGGCTGGATGGCTTTCCAGGAGAATTTTACCAAACATTTAAAGAAGAGTTAACACCTATTTTTTTGAAGCTGTTCCAAAAAATAGAAAGGGAAGGAAACTTCCAAACTCATTCTATTAGGCCAGTATTACCTTGATTCCAAAGCCAAAGACCCTAAACTCATTCTACAAAGCCAGTATTACCTTAATTCCAAAACCCAGCAAAGACCCCAAGCTCATTCTACAAGGCCAGCATTACCTTGATTCCAAAACCAGACAAAGACCCCACTAAAAAGGAGAACTACGGACCAATTTCCCTGATGAACATGGATGCAAAAATTCTCAACAAGACACTAGCCAACTGGAGCCAACTATTAAAAGAACTATTCACTATGATCAAGTGGGATTTATTCCTGGGATGCAGGGATGGTTCAAAATCTGCAAATCAATCAATGTGATACATCACATTAACAAAAGAAAGAACCACATGATCCTCTCAATAGATGCACAGAAGAATTGACAAAATACAGCATCCTTTCTTGATAAAAACCCTCAAGAAAGTAGGGACAGAAGGAACATACCTCAAGATCATAAAAGCCATGTATGAAAGACCCACCACTAATATCATCCTCAATGGGGAAAAACTGAGAGCTTTCCCCCTAAGGGCAGGAACACAACAAGTATGTCCATCACAGTGTCTCATCATTGTTACTCAACGTAGTGTTGCAAGTCCTAGCCTCAGCAATCAGACAACACAAAGAAATAAAAGGCATCCAAATCAGCAAGGAGGAAGTCAAACTTTCACTCTTTGCAGACAACATAATACTCTATGTGGAAAACACAAAAGATTCCACAAAAAACTGCTAGAAGTGATCCATGAATTCAGCAGTCACAGGATATAAAATCAATGCACAGAAATCGGTGGCATTTCTATATACCAATAATGAAGCAGCAGAAAGAGAAATCAAGGAATTGATTCCATTTACAATTGCACCAAAAACCATGTAATACCTAGGAAGAAACCTAAACAAAGAGGTGAAAAGTCTGTACACTGAAAACTATAGAAAGCTTATGAAAGAAATTGAAGAACACACAAAAAAATGGAAAAACATTCCATGCCCATGGATTGGAAGAACAAGCACTGTTAAAATGTATAAAATGTGTAAAATGTTGGGGCACCTGGGTGGCTCAGTCGGCTTAGCGTCCGACTTTGGCTCAGGTCATGATCTCGCAGTTTGTGAGTTCGAGCCCCGCATCAGGCTCTGTGCTGACAGCTCAGAGCCTGGAACCTGCTTCAGGTTCTGTGTCTCCCTCTCTCTCTCTCTGTCCCTCCCCTGCTCGTGCTCTATCTCTCTCTGTCTCTCAATAATAAATAAATGTTAAAAAAAAATACTAACAAAAATAAAATAAAATTTTACACATCTATTATAATTCAAATAACTACTTAACAATAAATGTTCCCAATAATTTAAACTTTTCTTTTAATAAAAGAAATAAACAGCTATCTACATGCCTAATTATTGTCAGGGCAGCAATAAACTTAAGGTGGTATAAAGCTGAATGCTTTTGTATTAAAGCCAAAGAATTTCCCTTTTAGACAGTCATAAATAAATAAAATAATAGCCAGTGTTTACACAAGTGGCTAAAGATCATGATATCAAAATTTATCTTTGTCATACAGTTAATTCTACTTATAATTTTTCTGATTTCTATGTATAGGTGATCATAAACAATATAGAAAAACATTTTGGTGTATATATATCTTCTATCCAGCCATCTAACTAAATTCTCATTCTATAACTTGTACATTTTCACTCGAATGAACTTGTCATGGGTGTCTATATTTGTTTTCTAGGGCTGTTTTAACAAAAAAAACCACAGTCCAAGTGGCTTAATTCCAAAGAAATTTCTTTTTTCACAGTTTTGAAAACCGGAAGTCCCAGATCAACATGTTGACAGGTTTGTATTCTCCTGAGGCCTCTTTCCTTGGCTTGCAGGAGAAAACCAAGCTTTCTCACCATGCCCTCACATGGTCATCTGTATTGTCTGTGTCCTAGTCCTAATCTCCTCTTCTTATAAGGACACCAGTCATAGTGAATTAGGGTTCAACTGTTATGAGCTTATTATAACCTTATTTACTTCTTTTGTTTCTCTGAATATGATCAACTACATTGGGGGTTAAGATTTCAACATATGAGTTTGGGGATGGGGAAGGGGATGAGGGGACACATTTCAGTCCAAAACAATTTCTTAGGATACAAAGATATATCATAGACAAGAAAAAGAAAAATAATTTTGTTTTCTTTTCCATTATTTTTTCATTTTCTTCCTATTGCATTTTAGAAAACTTCTAAAATAATGTTGAATAATAATAAAGACGTGGTCATCTCTGTCCTTTTTCTAATGGTAACAGAAATTTATTTAATGTTTCATCATTTAGAACAATATTTGCTATTTACTTCTGACAGTCTTATCTTAATTAAGCATATTCTGCTATTCTTATTGCACTTAGCCTTTAATAAGTAACTGCTATCTTCTATTCAAAATTTTCAGCATCTATTGATATAATTATACAGCTTTCTTCTTTAATTGGTAAATGTAAACAATTAAACTCCTCGGTTTCTGATACTGAAATAACCTTGCATCCTGGGATGAGTTCTACTTAGTCATGATGTATTATTCTTTGGAGGCATTATAGTATTCTGTTTGCCAATATTCTCTTTAGAATTTTTCATTCAACAAAATTTAAAATTTACATGAACTTTGATTCAATAATCCCACTTGTGGGACTCTTGCCCATAGAAAAGAAAGATAATTCCCAACAGGTTAAGATGTTTATGCTTAAAGATGTTACTTAGCAAATATTAAATATCACAATTTAAAGTAGAAAAAAAGTTTTTAAAAGTTATCCCATAAAGTTTTTCTTTTTTTTAATTTCATCTACTGATTACATAGATGGCCTTCTCATCATATTATAATACTGGTAATTTTACATAAAGATTGGATTGTAACTGATGCAGAGAGAAGGAGGGGGGCAAAGGGATGGATTTTTTTTAATGTTTACAAATTAAATCTCGGCAGCCTAATCAGAACCCAATAATCTGATTCTAAAATTCACATGAAAAATAAATGACATGGGAATGTCCAAAAAATTTTTAAAACAAGTTTGGAGGCTTAATCTAATTTCAAGACTTATAGGAATCATAACAGCATAGTGTTGGTTGAAGGATAAATTTATGGTCAGTGGAACAGAATATAAAGTTCTTAAACAGGGCCACACATGTGGTTAATGGATTTTTGACAATGGTGCCAAGGAAACTCAAGAGAGAAAAGAAAGGCTTTTGTACAAATAGTGCCAGAATAACTGAATATACACATGGAAAAAATGAACCCCATTCCTTACATAAGATGACACAAAAATATAATTTAAAATGCACATAGTTCTAACATAAAAGCTAAATCTATACAATTTCCAAAAGAACACACAGAGAAAAATAATAAATAAGAGAATGGGTAAACAAACTAATATATTCAGAATATATAATATTACTCAGAATTAAAAATATTAATCAAGCAGCATGGATGAAACTCATTTTTGAATGAAAACTAATGAAACTCATTAGGCTGAGAAAAAGGAACCAGACTAAAGAGTACTAACTACATGAGCCCATTTGTGTGAAAGTTAGAACAGACTAACCTAATATATAGTGGAAGAAAGTGGGACAGTTGTTGCTTGGGCCAGGAGTAGGGTGGTGCTGGAGGGGTCAGAAAATGTGGTTGGTAACACAGGAAGAGTAGAAAAAGGGAAAAGCAAAGAGAAGACCATAACCCCCATCTTTTCCCCAACTTCCTACTTGTGTATTGCTGATTCTGAGAGAGGAAAAGAGCCATACATACAAAACAGAATCAAAATTTTAATTAGCACAGGAGTTTGGACATTTTAATTACTAAACTTCAACTCTGCTCTTTGACTTGAAGTAACCAGAGAACAATCTCCAGAAATGTTATGTTATGGGGTCTGAGTTTTCTTCCAAGGGAAGAACTGCATAGAATATACTTAAGTGGAGCATAAATTATAAAAATCAAGTCCCTTGATGCGTGCAGGGAGTGACTTGAAAAAAAAGCTTCAGAAAAATGGACCATACACACACTTTTGCTGTTATTTGCAGCAAATAAAAATGTGTGTCTAACATCACTGAGGTATTGTTTTCAGGGTGTAAAAACAATAATGGAGGGCTAATCAAAAGCCAGTTGATGCTAATGTGAAAAAGGAAAGTGTTGAGCACAGTTTAAAGCTCCAGAGTTGAAAGACCAGAGATGCCTTTTGGAAAAGAAGACCAAGACCAGGAGAATCAAGTTTTCAACATATGGTTAGTACATCTGATCCCACAAAGGGCCTCATACTGAACAGGCAATGGACAGTGTTAAGATCCCTGAAAGGAGTTTTAAAGACAACATTCATCTGAGCAGGGAAATCCCATGAATAAAGAGGCATCTGGGAAAGTCTGTTTTTGCTCTACTATGAGAGACAGAAATCTCAGGAAAGGTCATTGGGAAGTAGGGAGACCTCTAAGGAGGCTGCCGCAGAAGTCTGACAAATAATGGAAATGTGCCGAAACTCTAACATGGAAAGCTAGAAGGAGCCTTGGAGAGCTTCTAGGCCAACATTCTCTTCTTGCAGCCAAGCAAGCAAAACAGGTTCATAAAATGTAACTGACATAAAAACTCAGATGTGCAGCAAAACCAAAGTTCTTTATTTTGTCTAAAACCAATCTGTTTCCTGTGTCTCCACCTAATACCTAGCAGATTTAAATATAGACATATTAGAGACATAAATATAAACAGAGAGATTTATTCTGGTCATTACCCTCCGAGTAATGCTCAAGTAATATTCTCTCAGTTGAATAAAAATCCTCTTATGGGAGCCCCTTCCTGCCCAACCTCCAGTAAAGTCACAACCATTTTAGGTGTTGTATTCTCCTGGTATTGGAGTAAAGGGGCCTTCAGCCTCATGCCAGTCCTTGGACTGGCATGTGTTGGTCTCTGAATTGAGGTCCCCTGGCCTCCTAGTTACTGTTTGCCCCATTGGCTTCTGTTGTTGCAATTTATGACCAGCAAATTTATGGTCCATTCTTTTGGCTCAGACTTTGTTCCCAGAAGAAATTGGCCTCTTCCTTTAGCCAACTCAGCTTTTTCTCCATTCTTACTGGCTTCAAACTCCTGGTTACCCTGCAGCCTTCACCCAGTGCCCTGGCCTGATGGCCTTTCTCAACCCCTGCCATGAGGTCACCTCACCTGACTATCTCTCATGTTAGTGTCCAAATCCCTTCCTTCCCCACATTGGCTAGGGTCTTTCCCCCAACCCCCTATCCTCTCCCTGAGTCCCAGTTAGGGTAGTAAGAAAGAGCCATATGACACTGACATCCCATCAACTTCCCAAACATCCCTTCAACCCAGGCTAAAGCCAAGAGAGGGAAAAACAGAACACATATTTCATTGGTTCCATATTCTGCCTCTTGGCTATCACTTCTGTCCACCAATCCTCATGCCAAAAAGGAGGTTAGCTCTCCTCTTATGTCTTGAACTTCATCCCCCTCTTCTCTCTGACCCAAGTCTATTACCCCTTAGAGAAATTAGGGATTTCTTCACTAAGCAGTAATGACAAGAAATACATTATACCTAAAGAGCCTGGGCTAACCCTAATATAACAAATGGACTTAAAAGGTTAAGAATTCCTAATTCCTTCAAAGCTTTCAAATATGCTTTCAAACCTATTCTCTTAATAATTTATCAGGTATGTGCCTTCTATTAACCAAAGAAAATCACAAGGCCATCCCATATTCAAAGGATAGGGAAATAGAATCTACTCCTTAGTGGGAGAAATTATAAAATATTGTAACCAAATATTTCAAGCCAACAGGGGAATAAGAGCTTTCCAAAGCTCCACCTAACATCATCTATTGGTATATCATTTTCCGCCCCTAGCTACAAGAAAGGCGAGAAAATGGAATCTTTCTGCTAGACCCATGGTTGTCTAAAATAAAAACAGAGTTCTTATAGTAGAAGCAGAGATAGAGAAGGGATCTGGAAGGCAAGCAACCAGCATTCTCTACCACATTAACTACCTCCCAAGGTTATATGAGTTTTTCTGAGTCTGTGTCCTTAATCCTTAAATAAATATTACCCCAAAGTAACATCTGTTTTCATTCTATGTTGCCAAATAGGTGCTTAATAAGTTTAAACATCTTTTCTCCAAATAACTGAAATCCCCTGATATGTCCAGCACTGTGAGATGTTAGAGAGCCCTCCCCACTAAGGGATTACAACTGGTGAATAAGATGGGCTGGTAAAGAGCTAGGAGGTAATACAGCATTTACACATGTATACACAGAGCACTGAGGGAGCTCAGACAAGGTACAGGATTGATCTTCAAAGCTCATTCCTGACTCTTTCTGGTAGAGCATTTAAAAAATTCAGCATTTACTCATTCAACTTGTGCCAGTTTCTGTTCTAGACACTGAGACACAGCATTAAAGATGACTGCCCTGGAAGACAGTATCATGAAGCCATTATTGTTATATACAAATAAAGAGTGGCCTGGCAGGGAGTGCTAGAGGGAGCATCATGGAAGTGTGGTGGGGTGGTCAAGGAAGGCATCTTTAAGGAGGTGACCTTTGATGAGAACTAAACAATGGGAAGAAGCCAGGTATGTGCAGATCTGCCTTCCAGGTCCAGAGAACAGTCGGTACAACAGTCCTGAGTTGGAAGCTTGCTATGAACAGAAACAGGGCCAATGTGACTGGTATGCAGTGTGAGAGAAAAAGATCTATGGGGGATGACAATGGATACATAGGCAAGCATGTACTTGTAGGTCATGATGAATGGTTGGATTTTTGTACTAAATTCAATGGGAAGTCATTAGATTTTAAAGCAGAAATAGGGTAGCATACAATTTATGTTTTTAAAATATCATGTGTAAAAAATAAACTGTAGGCAAATAGGATGAAAGGAGAAGGAAAATAAAATTAGGAACTAAGAGCTTACTGCATTCACAAACTAAAAGGGTATTATGCTCCTTTTATTTTCATAACATTAAGTGATAGTAATGCTGAGCACAGAATCCATCCAGTATACTCAATCCATCCAGTATATTTCCTCTCTCCCATTCATTCATTCTCTCATTCATTCATTCTGCAAATATTTTCTAAGTCCCTTCTATGTTATAGGTACTGATACTAACCAGCACAGCCTAAGATCATCCCCAGTGCTTTAGGCAATTCCTCTGATTCCAGGAAATGCTAATGGAAAAACCACTGAACAATTCCTAACATCCTATCTCAGGCTATCTTGAGTAACTATGATTAAATATTGTAAATCAGATATCTTCTGGTTCTAAAATTCTATGTTTCTATGATAGTACTACATTATTTTAGGAATTTTTAATAAATTACTTTGAAGAAGTAAGATTCAGAGAGAAATACGAAGACACAAATATGGGGACACATTTTATTCATTATACTAAACAAAAACTTCTTTTTATGGACAAATGATAAAGATTCCAGAAATTTTTTCCAAGACCTTTTTTACCTTGTTCCTCAGAGAATTTATCTGCTCTAGTGTCTATAATGCTCAAATCCAAACTGTCAGTCCAATCTTTAGTGTAGAATCACTCTATAAATTTTAAATTGGAAAAATGCAATTTGGCTTTACAACTATACATATGATCTGTTTGAAATTTGTAAAGGGGCTATGACATTATTGCTTATTCCTGTTATATTTTCAGAAGAAGAAAATACAATCATCTAGAGCTCCTAATCCCTACACCTCAACCATACACCATATCATAATTAATAACTGGATCACTGATGAAAACAAATGCTATTCCAATCCAAACTAAGTATCACTACAATGAGAAATCTTAACTTCTAATGACCTGCTAGTATTAATGAGTTATAGTAAATCTAAATATTTCCAGAGACTGGAAGGAAGACATTATTGCATCAAGCAGTAAGATCCTAACAAGGCATTTTGTCCTTTAGTAAATTTCATAAAACGTGGAAACATTATGAAGTATTTTGAATTGGAAAAACACATTAGTCAATGGAGGCACACTGGTCTATCATTCTAATGAACAAGATGACTGAGCCCTGGAACAGACGCAAATTCTAATAAACCTCCTGGATCTGTAGGGCCTGCCCCAAATCTGGTAAGTCCAGGCTATAACACTGCCTAAATAAAGCAGATTATAAAATAGGTCCCCAAAGGATGATTCTGTGTAACTCTAGACTCACCCCAAGCCCAGGAGCTCACCAGCACACATCAGAACCATATATACCCAGATGATTCAGACCTTTGAAACAAGATAGGCATGGTCACACCAGAACATATCTATGTGGCATGACTCAAGAGTTGCCAAAAATGTTTGCAAGGACAAAAACAGGCCTAATAAATAAAATATTTATTTTTAAGAAATAAAGCCATAACGATTGAAACTACCAAAGGTTAGTAAAATTTCTTCAGGATCAAAGAGTAAAGGTAAACTTGACTGCTCACACATCCTATGCAGAAAAAGGCCCCAAAAGAATGGAACAGACCAAGTTAGAATTAATGTGAATCAAATCAAATCTGACTGCTGATGCCCACCTAACCAGGCATGGCCAGTGGGGTTGGGAGGGAGGGAGGAAAATGGTTATAGAGTAAGGGCTACACACAGAGATAAGTCAGGAATAAAATGTTGGGATAAGAAGCTATATAAACACAGTGGCTGCCCTGCTCTCAGATATTATAAAGAACACATAGTATGGGCAATGCTCACCTATGTTCCAGGTTGTTTAATGATCTTAATAATGAGTTCCCAACTGCAGCCTTCACTTTACAATGTAACCAAATACAAGAAAATTAAACATCAAAGGTAAGAATAGGTAGTCAGTACTTAGAAGCCATTTCCCTGATTTACTTAGCAAATTGAGCCACTTATACTAAATTAGCAAGGCATGAGTAATTTATTTTTGGAATTCATTAAAATTGAACTATTTTCATTCTCTGAAATTGTCACCTTGGGATAAGATTCCTGCTATAATAATTGGAGCTAGTTTCTTAAAATAATAAAGTTTTCCTTTAGGTCATCAGTTTTGTTTAGTTTAAATGCAAAGTTATTAATGTTGGCTTAAAAGGAAAGTCATTAGGGAAATTAGTGGTTGTTGTTTTCAAAGACTTTTAAAAATTACTTATTTTTGAAAGGTATCCAAAGCAATAACACTCCTTTGAAAGTAACAAATGCTCTGAAACTCAAATTTGGCTAGATCTTCTGAGATGGCATTGAGATTTAGATTAGAAATCAATCCTGTTACCTCAACAGGATAGGATACCCCCTAACCCTTTGTACTATGAACAACATCTAACAGACATAGGGAATTCAGTTTAGTATTGGAGCTGCATAGGCTCCTGGGCTATATGGAAGCAAGAATTGTGGAGAACATCTCTGACTTATGGCTATGGTTCCACCTACTGCTGGCAAACTTAAAATGAGAACCCATTGCTCCTAGTAAATAAAATAAATTAATTTGCTAGTTCCTTAGGCAAAGGCTGATTGTAGACACAAAAAACAGAACCAGGGTAAACAACATGATAATATGAACAAAATAGCAAGATAGTGACTCAGAGCAGGTGATGTACAAAGTGTAATTTACTCTCCATTCCTTTTTAGGAATAGGAACTAATTATCTGCTATATTACATATACTCTTCTCAGAGAGCATCCACCTGATTTCCTCCATTAGTATAAAGAACAGAGTTGTTAGTTCTGAAAAGATGAATTTATAAAGCCTTTTTAGGTGTATTCATTAAGTGTCTTATTTCTGGAATATAAAAGGAAGAATATTAAAACTTGCTTGGGGGCGCCAGGGTGGCGCAGTCGGTTAAGCGTCCGACTTCAGCCAGGTCACGATCTCGCGGTCCGTGAGTTCGAGCCCCGCGTCAGGCTCTGGGCTGATGGCTCGGAGCCTGGAGCCTGTTTCCGATTCTGTGTCTCGCTCTCTCTCTGCCCCTCCCCCGTTCATGCTCTGTCTCTCTCTGTCCCAAAAATAAATTAAAAACGTTGAAAAAAAAAAAATTAAAAAAAAAAAAAAAAAAAAAAAAAACTTGCTTGAAAAAAGATTTGGATCACAATAGTTCATTCTACATGCTAAATTGTTTAATTTGTTGCCATTGATGTTGTTGCTAATTAGCCACTAGTTCTTGTGATTTAAATGGATATGTTTTCCTTATATCAATTATGCATCTCAGTATGACATCATATTGAAATAGTGTTCCCAGTAGGAACTATTCTATGTAAGTTATTAATGTTTAGCTGAGATATTAGTTTATCCTTTATTAAAATATCTCTTTGCCATGTTAATACATGATAATACTCCTTTATTCTCACTATTTTAAAAATAAAATAATGTGCTAAGCGAAATAAGTCAGTCAGAGAAAGACAAGTGCCATATGATTTCACTCACATGTGGAATTTGAGCAAATTTAGTATTGAAATGTATAGAACTATTTTTTACTTGTATGCATCCAGTTATAAAGTATTTTGAAATTTTAGACACTGAACTTAATTCAACAACTCAAAATTCCACATAAATCTGGAAAGGAAAACTATGGGATATCAAAAGCCGCCAATGCGGCTAAGAACCTAAGAACAGATATCTTTACACTTTGTTGATAGGACTTGGATTCAACCAGAACAACTGGGAGTATGTGTTCAACATCAAGAAATACTTCCTCAAAAATGTCATACTGACTTTGACCTTATCCTCTACAAGAGCAGTTATGTCTCCTGTGCTCCTAATTGTCCCAAACTTTCACATTCATATCAAATGATTATCTGTCATTTTTCCCTCATTCTTAAAACAAAATCAGACTTTACATTTCCCTACCTCTAGCAGTAAAGAATATGCCTTCCATCTTCATCTGACTTTATAGGAAAAATGTGCTTCCACATCCCCTGACTTAAAGAAGCAAATCATTCTACCTATTACCAGTAGAAATGGCTTCCCTCCATCAATCACTCCCATATTATAAACAGCTTGGACTCAGCCTTGCAGCAGAGTGGAAGGAGGAAGGGGTAAGACAGAATAAGAATTCACTGCAGTTGTCCTAGGAGTCATGGGCTCAGCAATCACACTCACCACATGGCCCAAGATGTAGGCGATCCTTTGAAGGACCACCTATTTTCTAACCTTGCTCGGAAGCGTTGTTCAGCATCTTCTCTTTGGATTTAGTTTAGTGATGAATTATCCAATCACCTGAGCAGCTTAAGTAGCTACTCTGACAGTACTGTCACCAGACAAGGAGAATTAATCAAAGAGATGCCACATCTATCTGTAAAAGGAAAAATCTGTATACTAGTTACATCCAGTTTGCCCCCTGAGTCATATCTTATTACTCCTGATTACTGCACAGAATTCTGACAAATGAAAAACTTTACTGTAAGAGTAGATTAAAATAAACTCATTGCCAATTTGCTTCTTAAATTAGCAGAGCCAATTTAACATTCTATGTGTGCCCCTGGAACTCATAGTCTTCCCTCTTTCTGACTTTTTTAAAATCGCCAAATCCTTTTTACAGAAAAAACGCAAAAAGAAGCTTGGTTCCAGCTGTGACTTCATTCCGTATGTCTAAAGATACTACACGTGTCCAGGCTTAGGCCTGGTAACTTCTATATTTATTCTTCAGTTCAACACTTTAAAAAGAAATTAACTATAAAATAAAACTAATAACTAATGGGACTAGACCATGTCTCATTTTATAGTAGCTGGAAATTTTCATATTTTAAGAGTTTTGACACATTCCTGTTAATTCATTTTTTAATATTACCATCAGCCCAAATGCTTGTTAAAACTAGAGAAACCTATCTTTCTACAATCTAACATCTCTACTTATATTTTACAAGATTAATTTCTTCTCTTAGCATGTGAGTCATTGTCAAAGCACTATCTGTATAATGTATGATGGTTGATGGGATGGGTTCATGATATGAGGAATGCTGTTTGTAACAGAGAGATTTAAAGTTGGATTCTCCTAGACAACAGTGATACAAACTCTTTGCTAATCAACAAAAAACAGTTATAAAGTGATAACTAGATTTTTCAATAACTGCTTTTTATCCCTCCTTTCTTGCAGTTTCTCTTTGCTCTGCTATTCCTAGAATGCCAAAAGAAGTGAACTTTAAAGAGCCTTTCCTTTATGCCAAAATCCTCTCAAGTGTTTCTCAGTTACAGTGGCAAGACATATTAACGTCTGGCTTTTCAAGGCATGCAGGGCCTTCACACAACACTAGCTCCCAACTGCCTTTCTGCTGTTAATGCCTTAAAAACATACTGTCCATTTAATTTTCACACCTTCTCAACCATTTTTATGCTTTATCATCCTTCATAGGCATTTTCCTCTGCTCAACTATATTAATCAGCCTAAATCAGGCCTTTCCTCTGCCACACCGCCTAATTACAAGTTACCGTGGCAACCAACCCTCTACAATTACGTACTAGTTATTATTGTGGTTTCTTTTCAAAGATCTACCCCTCCAGCAGAAAAGTTAAGTTGTTCCTGGATAAGACTGACCTTAACCTCGTTAGAGTAGGTAATGTGCTGTGCGAGAGTAAGACATGATATGACTAAGGAATATCAGGAAGATTCTGGAAAAAAAAAAGAATCTCTTTACAATTCTTCATGCAAAGGTTCCCTTTTAAAATATGAATATTCTTGGAAGAGTTATGCTATGGACTGAATATTTGTGTCCCTTCTAAACTTCATATATTGAAAATCCTATTTGCCTTTGTGATGGTATTCGGAGATGGAGCCACTGGGAAGTAATTAGGTCAAAGGGTGGAGCCCTCATAATGGGATTAGTTCCCTAATAAGAAGAGACACAAGACAGCTCGGTTCCTCTCTCTGGTCTCTGCCATGTGAAGATACAATGAGAGAACGACCATCTGCAAACAGGAAGAGGGACCTCCCCCAAGAATTTGACCATGTTGGCACTCTGATCTAGGACTTTAGCCTCTTGAACTTTGAGAAATAAATGTTGTCTAAGCCACACAGTTTATGGTATTCTGTTAGAACAGCCGAAAATAACCTAGATGGGTTAATTCAGCAAACTATTCACATGACAGAGTCAGAGATTTATAAAATATTTTCATCTCTGTAGGCTTATAAAGACACAAAGAATAAGAGGCAAGATGGAGTAGGGAAAAGGTGTGCAATAAAATGAAGTGAAGCTCACTGAAGGCTAATTCTACCTAATTAAAAACTGTCCCTGTCCCAGAGATTCACATTTTGCTCAAAGCAAAATAAATATTCTAAACTAGAGTGAATAATAACTAGTCTTGATTTACACATTTTAATTGTTCATTTTAGGTCTGTCTTTCCATGAGATGGTTTTTAGCAGTTCCAGAATTTGTGTTATTTTCTTAAGAGTACAATGACCATTGGGGCGCCTGGGTGGCTCAGTCAGTTAAGCAGCCGACTTTGGCTCAGGTCATCATCTCACGATCTGTGAGTTCGAGCCCCGCGTCGGGCTCTGTGCTGACAGCTCGGAGCCTGGAGCCTGTTTCAGATTCTGTGTCTCCCTCTCTCTCTGCCCCTCCCCTGTTCATGCTCTGTCTCTCTCTGTCTCAAAAATAAAATAAAAACGTTTAAAAAAAAAAAAAAAAGAGTACAATGATCATTATTAAAACTTCCACAAAGCTCTTTGGATAAAAACAGATACCAAAGAAATGTCTGAGTCACTATAAGCATAGTCTTCTAAAAAGAATTTCAAAGTCAATAAAATTACTCCCAGATGATGCTACAAGAATATTTTAATTAAAAATAATTTTTTTAGTATTTATTTATTTTTGAGAGAGAGACAGACAGAGTGAGAGTGGGGGAGGGGCAGAGAGAGGGAGACACAGAATCCGAAGCAGTCTCCAGGCTCTGAGCTGTCTGCACAGAGCACAAGGCAGGGCTCGAACTCATGAACCGTGAGGTCATGACCTGAGCCAAAGTTGGATGTTTAACTGACTTAGCCACCCAGGCGCCCCAAGAATAATTTAACTAAAAGTTGAGAAACTGTCAAAAAGTGCCTACAATTTTGAAAAGTTCTGTGTCATACTTTATTGCACACTTTTTAATGTCATTTAAAATGGTTTCATACTTATCATGATCCTTGGAACAAGGATAATTTTTTACATTATGAATTAATGAAATAAATGAAACAAAATTTATAAAGAAAACCATAGAGTAGATATATGCTGGAAAGCAACATCTACCAAGATCACATCACAATTTACAGGCCAAATTTTAATCTCTCCTTTTCCATTTTATAAAACCACCTCTATGCATATACTTGGAATCCAAAACAAAACAAAAAATAATGAACTTCAATAAACTCCACAAGCTCTCCTTTTATCTTTTACCTTAGAAATTCCAGATACAACTTGGAATTTTTTGTCACTACTACATTATTTTAGTTAACAATCTTAGGAAAACATAGCTGATAGTTCACATTTCTAAATGAAATTTGGAGCAAAGACAGCATAGAAAGCCACACTTAAGAAGCTACTGGCTGATTTCACAATTTTGCATGAGAAGTGGTATCTACTTTGTTTTTTTTTTGTTGTTGATATTTAGAATACACCATTTACAGAGAATATATATAAAGTACTAGATCAGAATCAAAATATTTGAGTGAGAGTAGAAACCAAGATCCTTTTATTCAGAATTTAGAAAACTCTATTATCATTGGTCCCAAGGTATCAATATTAGCTTTGCTAAACTTCGTAAAGTTTAAGCAATTTATAGATATTTTCTTAATGATAAATGAGCTAGATGAAAAGCTGAAGTGTATGATCTCAGACAAATTATTGTCTCAAACTTTCATTCCCAGTTTGTTCCTTCTTAAAATATTTTCCTTGAGTACCCCCAGGGTACATGCAGGCAATTTGGAAACCACTGATATAGAGGAAAGAAATGGGCTTTAAAGATACTTCAGGTCCTGGTTCTGTCACTCGTGAGCATAAGCAAGTCAATTACCCAATTTCCCCTCACAGGACTAAAAATTCCTGTCATAGAAGTATTGTTAAGAATACGACAACTTTTTGAGGAACTTCCATACTGTTTTTCTAGAGTGGCTGCACCAGTGAAAGAGTTCCCATTTCCCCACACCCTCACCAAACACCTGTTGTTTCTTGTGTTTTTATTTTAGCCATTCTGGCAGATGTGAGGTAATATCTCATTGTAGTTTTTATTTGTATTTCCCTGATGGTGAGTGATGTTGAGCATCTTTTCATGTGTCTGTTGGCCATCTGTAGGTCTTCTTTGGAAAAATGTCATTCATGTCTTCTGCTCATTTTTTAGTTGGATTATTCATTTTTTTGGGTGTTGAGTTGTACAAATTCTTTATATATTTTGGATACTAACCCTTTATCAGATATATCATTTGCAAATATCTTCTCCCATTCCATAGGCTCTTTTAGTTTTGTTGATTATTTCCTTTGCTGTGCAGAAGCTTTTTATTTTGACAAAGTCTCAATAATTTATTTTTGCTTTTGTTCCCCTGCTTTAAATTCCCAGGAAGGAATTCAAATAAAAATTAAAAAAAAAAAAAAAAAAAAAAGAATAAGATAATTATGTAAATGTTCCTAGCATAGATCCTGGTGTCTAGAAGACAGACACTAAACATTAGTAGTTCTCTTCCTTTTTAATTCAATTATTCAACAAAACTTTGTTGATCAGTTATAAACACTGGTGCCGGATGCTGGGGGTACAAAGACAGCTAAGACACCATGTTCCATTCAAGATCATAGTTTAACAGGGGAGACACATATTGGCAATATGGTAGGAATATTTCAATACTTGAGACTTATTTATTCAGTCAACTAGTTATTATGTGAGCTATATATATCAGACATTCTACTTGGTATTAGAAATTTAAAGGTAAAACTTAATCCCATTTGGAAGGCTTTCAATCATTGATTCTACTTAATATCTAGAAGGATTCATATTTTCTCTTTCATTCATGTCAGTTTTGTTAGGTTGAGTTTTTAAGTAACTTGTTTATCTAAGCTTTTTAATGTATTAGCCTAATTTGGCTTATAATATTTCCTTCCCACCATTTTAATGTCTGCAAGATCAGTGGTGATGTCCCCCATTTTCACTTCAATATTGGACATTTGTGCCTTCTTTCTTTTTTCCTTGATTAATCACATTGAAGTTTTATCCATTTTATTGGTCTTTTATAAAAATCAAATTTAGGTTTCTTAATTTGCTCTATTATTTTTTCTATTTCCTTAATTTCTACTCTTACCCTCATTATGTCTTTTATTTTTAGTTTGAGTTTAATTTGCTACTTAATGATTTTAAGATGAATTATTGATTTTTAGCCTTTATCCTATAATAAATTTATTGAAGACCATGAATTCTCCTCTAAGCAGGACTTAAGTTGCATTCCACAAATTTTAATATGTTATATTTTAATTAGCATTCAGTTTGAAATGTTTTCTAATCTCTATGGCAATTCTTCTCTAAACCCAGGGATTTATTCACTATGGTATTTATTAATTTCCAAACATTTAGTAATTTTCTAGTTGAAATTTAGTCATTGATTTCTAGAATAATTAAATTGTGCTCACTGAACATATTCTGATGTTCAGTCTGATTAAATGTGTTGAGACTCTCTTTGTAGCCAAGCACATGGGAAATATTTTATATTAAGTATTCTGCAGTTGCAGGGTGTAAGTTTATATGTGTGCTAAATATTTATATATTACATAATTTTTGTTATTATTCAAATTTTCTTTTTATTATTCAAATTAAATAATGTTTGTTATTATTCAAATATTCTTCTATATCTGCTCAAACTAGCAGTTATTTAAAGAGGTTATAAGTCTCCCACTTTGGTATAGTTTTTTCCATGTTTACATTTAGTAAAAGCAATGTTTGCTTTCTATATTTTGAAGGCATTTCATTAGACACATGTAATTTTAAATTATATCTTTCTAAAAGATTGACACCTATTATCTATATCTCCTTTTACATTTACAATGTGTTTACAATGTTACGTTTACAACATTTTACAACGTTTCTTGCTTTGTAGTCTATACCAACTTTCTTTTGGTTGCTGTTCTGTGATGTATCTTCCATAATCCTTTTTCATTCAACCTTTCTGTGTGCTTATATTCAACCCGTGAGTATCAGAACAGAGTGTAGTTGGGATTTGTTTTTGTATCAAGTCTTATAATATTTGCCTTGAAATTGTTATATTTCATCTCTTTACATTTCATGTTAAATAACTGATCTTTTGGGGTTCAATCTTGCAAATTAGCATTGTTTTCTTTCCTGCACTATTTTCAATTAATTATGTAGTTTTTATTATTTCATTTCCTCCTTTCTATTAGCTAAACATTCTTTTTAATATTAAAGTTTACTGTACAGGGGCACCTGGGTGGCTCAGTTGGTTAGGTGTCCAACTTCAGCTCAGGTCACTATCTCACAACTCTTGAGTTCAAGCCCCACGCTGGGCTCTACACCACAGAGCCTGGGGCCTGCTTCTGATTCTGTGTCTTCCTCTCTGCTCCTCTTCCACTTGCGTTCTCTCCCTCTCACAAAAATAAACAAACATTTTTTAAAAAAATTTTAAGTTTACTCTACAACTAGAACATGCATCCTTGATTCTTTTAACTCTAACAGTATATATACCATTTTTAGACAATGTGAGGACTTTAGAATAATTGTATTCCATTTCCCCTTGCTCAAATTTTATGCTCTTTTTGTTACGTATTTTAAAACCAGCAGGATAGTAGCATTGATTAATGCAATCAATACCATTTGGATGCATCCATGTATTTACTCTTTCCATAGGTTTTCATTCCTTTTTGCATTTTCGACACTTCCAGGTAGAAATATTTTCCTTCTATGTGAAGTACTTCATTACTATTTCTTTTAGTACAGATCTTCTGAAGATAAGTTCTTTCAGTTTTTGTTTACCTAAAAATATTTACTTCATCCTCCTCTTTGAAGGTTATTATTTTATAGGATAGAATTTTTGTGGCTGATATATATTATATTACACATTTCTTTGCATTAAATCATAATCATACTATCTTCTGTCTTCCATTGTTTCTATTCTATTGAAAAGTCAACTGTAAGACATTGTGCTCATTTGACAATGAAACCTCTCCTAGTCTGATTTAATTTTTTGCTATGATTTTCAGCAGTTTTACTATGATTTGTTTAGATATGTTTTTTTTCCCTTCCATATTTATCCTGCTCAGAGTACACAGTACTTCTTGAATATATGACTTGACTTCTTTAATAAGTTTCGGAAATTTCTCAGTTATTATCTCCTCAAATATTGTTTCTGCCCCATTCTCTTTCTTTTTACAGAACTCCAATTACACATATATCAGACCTCTGCACATTGTCTCATGTCTCTTACATTCTTCTCTACATTTTCTATTCTTTTGTTTCTGTGATTCTGTCAGAACATTTTCTTATTTTCCATATACCAAATTGCTAAATCTCTCTTTAGTTGTACCAAATATGCTAGTAAGGTGCCCATTAAGTTCTTAATTTCAGATATTTAGAGTTCTAGAATTTCTATTTGACTTTTTTACAGTTGGCAGTTTTCTGCCAAAATTCTTCCGCTTGACTATTAATCATCGTTATTTTAAAATCTGGGAACATCAGCACCTGGACCTCCTGAGAGCATATTTCTATCATCCTTTGTTTGGGTCATTTATTTTACTTCTCTAAGAGTGGATTAGGTTTTTATTGGATGAAAAACGCTGCAGATTTTAAGACTGTAAATATAATCTGAAGATCTGGGTGATGTTATCTTCCTCCAGATAATCTACTTTTGCTTTTGGTAAGCATCAAGGCCAAGAGAAGTTTGCTTTAATCCAAATTAGAGATCAATATGATTTGAAACTGGCCTTCAGTTCCTGGCCTTCAAGGCTAGTAAATTTCTGATTTACCCTTATTCTAGGAAGCAGCCTTTGAAGGTCCCACCTGAAAAGGTAGCCTATTTAATGGAGTCTACCCCCTTGACAAATCCTCAGCTCCAATTTTTATTCCTCTACCTCCATAATACTCAAAGAAGCTTCCCTCAGCTTCTCAGCATTTCAACCACTGGTTTCGCTCTTGAGATCTACAATTTCCTTGAAGGTGAAAGTATCAAATCCTGGGCTCATTTTTATTAGTTTCCATCTTCTTTCAGATCTTGGCTTAGAAATACTAGTAGCTATCTAATGCCTTCATAGAGATATTCTTTTCTTTTTCATAGTTTATCCAGACTTTATAATCATCCTCAACAGAACTGATTTTAAGTAACCCAAGTCTACAACTGACAACAATGAAACTCTCTGGCCCATGCTCTTTTTAACTTCAATTTTTTTATCTATTGGCTTTTGGCTACTCTCTTTCTTCTACATTATATCACTTAAATTTGCAATCTTAAAAAAATATTTCCAGCCAGACTATTGGTGCATTCACACTAGTCTCAGGTAGCTCTGAAAGTCTAAATCAGGAATGCAATCTGGAGGAAAAAAAAAAAAGGATAAAGAAAAAAAAAAAAACATAATCCAGCAAAAATGCTCCAGCATCCAGGATATTGTAAATGTTGACATATCCTCAAGTTATCCCCCCGCCTCTAGTTTTTACTTTCTTAGCATATCCATTGTTGTGGGAATTCTGGGTGATCCACCTGTTACTAGACTCTAGTGTTCTGGGGTTATGGTGGCTAGGAGAAGCCAAAGCTACCACTTACTAGTTTGACATAACTGGAAAGCAGATACTTCCATTTGAACTATTCCACAATTAATTAAAACAAAATAATTAACACTGGAATGAGTACTATGTTTACCTTCATGGTCAACAACCATTGTTCAAGGGAAACAGAAAAACAGCCCTATAAATAGGTGGTATAAGCATAAAGTAAGGTTTATTAGAAAGTAAACTTACAACTGGAGAAAACATCAGATTGCACAAGATACCAGGAGTGTTTATAATCCTACAGAACAGAGCAACTGGACTGGGCAGAGCTACGTTCATCCTGTAAAAAACCCTGCCCGTGTATCACTGTCAAGTGGTATGGGTGCAAGATAAACTTCAGGTGGATTATTCATCAATGGGAGCTTCCTGGGTGAAAGAATGTTTAAAGAAAAGGGGGCATATGCAGCTCAAATAAAGTATTAATTATTAGAAACATAGCAGGTGTCAGTGAAAGATCTTGTTATGCTCACTGAACAAGCATGCTCCTGCTGAACCAAGTTTTTGCAAAGCCACCAAAAGGGAGAAGAGAGAGCCACCAGGGTAATTTCCAGAACAAACCGAGGCAAGATGTATCTTTTCTCAGTTTTAGCCCTAGTCCTATAGTTATGTGCATTGTTCAGACACTTGGCTCCCATGGGTCTCCATCTCCTCTTCAGTGCACTAGAGATAATAATAGAGACTTGATAAATTTAATTCCAGCTATGGTATTAGGACACTGTTTTCTAATTCCTCACAAAGTGTGGCCAGGCTCAAGCTTTACATAACACAATTTGCTCTTACTCTAATCTACTTAGATCAGTGGGTTCTCAGCCTTAGGTGCACGTTAGAATCACTAAGCTGTCAATTTTCACTTTTATTACAAACTAGGTCAAACATATATAAGTAATTAGAAGAGTACATGAACGCTCATGTATCCATTACCAGACTTCAATAATTATCAATATTTGGCCATTCTTATTTTGTCCGTATCTTCAGCCACTCCACACTCCATCCCCATTTAATTATCATTATTCTTAACAGTTTTAAGGTACAATTTAACATACATTAAAGTACAAAAATCTTAGAAGTACAATTTTGATAAATGAGTACAACCATATAATTCACATCCCTACCACCAGATAGAATATTTATTTCCACCTTCCCTGAAAGTTCTCACATTTGGAACTGCTTTTGAACTTCATATAAATGGAAACATACAGTTTGATTTATTTTGTCCAGCTTTGTTTGCTTAACATAAAAGCACAGAATTAATATTTTTTAAGATACATTCCAATGTATATTTTGTGGAAACAACACATTTCACAAATAAAATGAAGAAATGGTAGACTCCATCTCTGAGATAGTAACATCTCAGACACTACTAAAAGTTGACTAACATCCAAGAGAAATATCCAAGGCCATCCAAAAGCATATATTGCTAAAATCTGAAAAATCAGTTTTAGTGCATATTTCCTGCCACCAATTATAGTCTTATCCTTGCACTTCACTTCAGTCTAAATGTTTATTTTTTTTGAGAGAGAGAGAGAGCACATGTGCAAGCAGCAGAGGGGCAGAGAGAGGGAAACAGAGGATCTGAAGCAGGCTGTGCACTGACAGCAGTGAGTCCACGTGGGGCTCGAACTCACGAACCACAAGATCATGACCCAAGCCGAAGTCAGACACTCAACTGACTGAGCTAGGTGCCCCAGCACTTCACTTCAGTCTAAAATCAAGTTCTTTCCCCTGCCAAACCCCACCAGGAAATGTACTCCTTGAGGGTCTTGGGAGATAATATCTATATGGAAAAAGGTTTGTAACTAAACATGATTGACCCAGCTCTCACCTTACAGCCATGTGTCTAGGAAAAATGAAAACTGGCTTAGACTGGACTACTTATATCTTAAAAGCCCCTTGGGCATGGTATTCTTCAGATACAAGAAACAGTTATTAATTTGTTAATATATCTAAAGTGTGGGAAATTCAGAATTGGTGCATGCAAGACCTTAACAATGTTCACACAAGAGCCCGAGATAAATCATCACAAAAGCAAGAAAGATAGAGCTATAATTTATATGGGTTGAAGAAACTGGAAGGATCATTTCCTATAAACTCTAAAAGGAAAGTACTGTAATTGGCTTGCCTGTTACAACCCAAATATCTGTGGACATGTATTAATTTGTACTCTTTGTGCTGGCCAAGTTCTTCCCAAGCAGGAAATGCATTTGAAAATGTGTCAATGGCTATACCTTAAGAAGGTGTTTTAAGATTATACCAAATTTTCAAGAAAATGATGTTTTTCAACCATTTTTGCTTCAAGTAAGTGTTCAAACTCCATTCTGTAAAAGTTTTCTTAAAAAATGTTAGTTAGAAGGTAAACAGTCATAGGAAGTACATGGTAAGAAGAAACTGCAAAGTTTTTAAATCCTTTGCCTTGAGTCTGGAAAGTGTAAGAGTAAGGAGGAGGTGGAAGGAAATGTTTACATCTCTCAAAACATAGCTACAGCTGTTTTGCATCAAAGGAAATGTTTTTAAAATGTGCTAAAAGCTAGCTCAAAGTACCTAAAAAGAGATTCACTACACATTGAAAGGGATGTCCACCTTCCTCAAAACTTAGTTTTCTAAACTATTGTTACTTGGCATTGTATTTATGTGATCATGATCTAACATTTTAATCGCAAAAGATAAGACTCTGTTTTTGAAAAATCCAAAAGCCTCCAAGAGCTCAGCAGCTGTGGATGATTAAGAATGTAAATAGGCTCAAGAGACTGATTCCATTTCCAGGTTCTCTGTTTATGAATCACCTACCCAGAGACATAATTTTAATGGCAGCAGAATTTCTTTCTAAAGCAACAAATAAATTCACTTTTGGAAACACTGCAGCAAGACACTTCTTTAACTAGTACTGTTGTACTGAACAAAATCAGACTCCATTTTCTTTGCTTTAAGACATTTGTAACAGTTGGCATGTCAGAAAATGAGAGATTCTCTGTTTTTCATTTTCTAGGAAAAGAAAAATATTAAGGTTGTATTTCCAGTCACACTTAAACTTCAGATCTTGTTATGGCAGATGAAAGATCTTTCACTGAGGATGGGTACAGTATTTTTGATGGTGAAACTAGAGTGCATTACTTAAGGCTGATCAAGCCAAGATTCAGTTGACTGGTTCTATTAACCTGGGCTGTTAACCTGTTAATCTTGACCCTGATTCATGTGCTTGATTTACAGTTCAAGATGAAATCCACTCTGACGTCTGTGTTGTAAAAAACTGTGCTGTGTTCGTCAGCCAGTTATTTAGCACAAGAGGCCCACTCCAAGTCAGAAAGCCATTATTCTTTCTGAGTGAAGGACAATGGGAAGCAAATGCAAATCTAAAGAGAAATAATACTCAGTTATCTGAAGTAAGAGGCTATACCTGAAGCTGAAGCTGAAGGTAATTAAATCTCATTGACATTAATATCCTGCTCATTACAAACCACAGAACTTGGATATGTGCAGTTTTGTTTTTTGCCTCTCCGATGGTGTGATGTTGAAAATGTGTCGATAGCATTGCTATGTAAACAGACTTGGAATACTACATTCAGACTTTTAAAAACATCTGTGTCTATCAAAACATCAAGTTATACACCTTAAATATATACAATTTTTGTTAATTATATCCCAATAAAGGTGTTTTAAAAAAATTTTCTGTGACTCCTAATTCTTAATTCTGGTTTGAAGACCACAGCATATAAATTATAAAAAGGAAAGCAACACAGAGAATAAAACTCAGTGAATATGGTGACCTTTGATGGTCATTCTTTAATTGGAATATAATATAAATGTATCAAATAAATACATTTTACAGCTTAAACTTACACAATGTTATGTCAATTAAATCTCAAAAAAAATTAAAAAATTGGAATATAATAAAAATTTAAATACCATGATTCATACATACTAGTTTATCTTTTTACCACTAGCCTTACTTTAAATACCCTTACATTTTATTGATTTCCATAAATCCACTCAATGCTGGGACATATGCCCTAGTCAATCAGAAATGCAAATCTAATTGCTCAATTAGCATTGTCCTACAACATTGTGTAAGGAATTCAAAGAAACGAGGAATTTTTTTTTACTTCTCCTCAATACATTCTCTGACAAGTCCTAGAAATAAGAGTTAGATTATACTTCTAACTGGGAGGTGAGGTGAGAAACCTTAAGAAATTATGAAAATTCAGATTGAAATTACCACTTAAATCCTTACTTTTCAGATTTACTTCATCTGAAAAACAGAACGTGGATGGAACTAGAGTGTGTTATGCTAAGAGAAGTAAGTCAGCCAGAGAAAGACAGATACTGTATGATTTCACTCGTATGTGGAATTTAAGAAAGAAAACAGATGAACATAGGGGAAGGGAAGGAAAAATAAAATAAAAACAGAGAGGGAGGCAAACCATAAATACAGAGAACACACTGAAGGTTGCTGGAGGGGAGGTAGATGGGGAGATGGGTTGAATGGGGGATGGGCATTAAGGACTGAACTTGGGATGAGCACTGGGTGTTATATGTAAGTGATGAATCACTGGGTTCTACTCCTGAAGCCAATACTACATTGTATGTTAATTAACTTAAATTTAAATAAATAAAATTCAAAAATAAAAAGAAAATTATCTTAATGCAAAAAATAAAAAACACAGTATTTATAACACCCCTTTCTAAGACTGAATTTGTGACAAAATTATTAGTGAATTATTTTTTTCAAGTGGCTTTCATAAATGAAATTACTGAAGCTTTACAATTTATTTATGAAATCACTCAAGCAGACCAGAAAACCTGAAGAATATCGTGTTAGTTTTCTATCCACTCCCTAACTGCACTTTGCTGAGAACTTTAAAATGGAAAGCTAAGTACTAAGAATTTGCTTGTTTTAGAATTATAATTCAGGCTGAAAAAATAAAGAAGGAGTTAAATGTCAGCATTAAATGGAAGAAAGCAATATGAATGCTTTTTTCTACATTTAGAAGTATGTTTTATTCTGATCCAATAGAAAGATGAGATATATAAAATACTCTGAAACATCCAACAACATTTTTTTAAACATCCACAATTGCCCCAACAAATAGCATCAGTCATTTCCATGTAAATAAGACCATGGAAGCAAGACCAAAAGATGTATGATTTGAGAATAAAACAAATACTAAAATCAAAAGTAGAAAAATTTAACTTATTTTTATAAAATAGGATTATCAAAAAAACCTACAGCTAATGAAACACTTTCATCAGTGATCCTAAAAACTAGAATAAACAACATGGAATTTATTTTTTGAACATGAATTTCTCCACATATACTTTGAACCTGGGTTTTGCTTTCTAAGGAAAATATTGTCCATTCTTTGTGAGGAAAACTCTGTTTGTTACATTTAATACATAAATTATTCCTGTTATATGTAACATATACAAGAGCTATCTTTTAGCTAAGTTGCCCATTAATAAAGGCCAAATTACCAATATTAATTACCAATACAGCATTATAATTATACATCTGCATAATTTTTCACTTAAACTTTGCTTCTTAATCTAGTAGCTAAATATCATGAACTTGAATGATTAAATATAAAGACAAATTCAAGGAGACTTTTGGGTTTATGTAACAAAATTATGTGAATTACATGGAATTGCATAAATTTTACTCAACTGATGTATTTTACTGATGCGTGTAAAAGGTAACTCACTAACTTTAAGAACATCGATCGGCTCATTATGATATCTATCTAACTTTTACTATACAGAAAAAGGTTACATACTACCACCCTGAAGTAACATAAATCAAAACATTATTATGAATCAAGAACATATTATAAATTATGTATCAAAAATTTAAAACTATAATCACTAGTTTTTAATTTTAAAAAAGATTTTACATTTATATTTCCAAACCGTTCGACCTAATTCTGGCCTCACCCTGTCTTTCCATTCTCATCACCTAATTACCACATCCCCCACCCCAGTATCTGAAGAAAACCGTAACAGAGTCCAGGTTCCACAAACCCACCCTATAATGCTCATATCATTCTGCTGCCTAGAAAATCTGCCTTCCCTTTCACTGCTAAGAGAAATTCTCCTCCATCATTCAATGCCTAGCTCCAATACTATCTCCTCTGTAAAGTCTTCTTTAGTTCCCCAAAATTGTGGGTTGGCTCTTCTGTGCTGCCAGAGACTTTTAATTGTGTGTCTTTCTTTAACACCAGGATCTGTCTTTAAGGCTAGCATGGTACCTGGGGTAGGCCCTTAACAAATATCTTTGAAAAAAGAAAAGGAGAAAGAGGAAGAGGAAGGAAATAAAATACAAAGAAAGTAAAGTCAGATACTACTTCCAGTAACTCTACTTTTGTTTTGTTTGTTTGTTTGTTTGTTTTGGTTTTTTTTCTGGAAATTTTTGGAATCACCGAGTGTATGACTTGAACTCTATGAACTATTATCAACATAATTCAGTTTGGGAAGACTTTCAAATATGGTACATTAATATCTCAAAACATAGTAATAAGAAGGTACATAGGTGTTGCAAAACATCTGCCTTTATTACTGCTAATCTTTAGGAAAATCACAGTTCAGAGTTATTATTTAAATCACAGTATCAGTAAGATCTAGTTTGGTTTGTACTGTTAGAGTGAATAGCTTCCTAATTAAAGAATAGTTAAACAAAGCTTACAGAGAAGGAAATAGAACCATACGGTTATTAAAGAAGGACTTTAAAGCAGATTCTAACATTTATTTGGGGCAATTGTTTCCCAGGAATGAATTTCTACACACTAATGGGGTCAAAGACACTACATGATTCCCTAGAGGCCCTTTTCTATTCAAAAGAGCTTTCAAAATAAAGTAGGGGTAGAATAAGAGGCAAGGAAACTATTCCTTCGTGCACCAAATGCATTCTCAGAGTACTAACATCTGTTTCAGTTTACATACTTTGAGAATGACTTTATACATGGAATTAAACTTAGGCAACATGCCTAAGAAGCCTGTCTGCAAAAGAACTACATGTACCATCAACAGCTGGAATTTGTATAGGTCCACATTCTACACAGTCTAATATCCTGGGAGTCACCAGTGACTCCAGTCTCAAAACCTAAAGGTCAAAGAACAGCCCCTAATGCTCATGAAAATTTTACAGTAGAGAGGGATAAGAAAGTAAAGGAATTTGATTCTAAAACAACATGGCATGTTAAATTTTAAAGAGATGTTTTTGTAAATAAAGAAAAAGATACAAAAAGCTTTTTGAATTTTTTAAAGTTAAGAAATGCTTATTCAATAACATTTCCCTAGTCTTATTAGGCATTAAAAATCTTTTTCCTGTGCTAATAGGACAATTACAATGTCTCATAGACTGAAGTAGAATACAAAACCTGTAAAATTAATGATGTTCCTTTGCTGCCACCATGTGGTATATCTGTACCTTTGCAGTCATAGTTTGAAGTTTGTAAATAATAACTTTTATACCTAGTTCTGAAGTCTTCATCATCAGCTCAAACCGCTGGTATGCAAATATTATCAAAGTTTTAGGAACATAGGGTCGGTTCACAGATAATTTACATACTAATTAATCATCAACCAATAAGTAGGAACTATTTTATCACAATGTAGGAAGCACTGAATTATGATATCTGGCAGAACAGTATATTGTCTTGATCACAAAAAAGCACACATCTGTTAACATCAAAAAACACTGACAAACCTCTGAAAACTATCAATCATTGGTGAAAGAAACTGAAGACAACATAAACAAATGGGGAAACATTTCATACTCATGGATTAGAAGAGTATAGTTAAACTGTCCATACTATCCAAAGTAATCCACAGATATATTCCATCCCTTATCAAAATACCAACCACATATTTCACAGTACTACAACAAACAATACTAAAATTTGTATGGAACCACAAAAGACCCAAATAGCCAAAGCAATCTTGAGAAAGAAGAATAAAACTGTATCACAATCCCAGATTTCAAAATATACTATAAAGCTGGAGTAATCAAAGCAGTATGGTACTGGCACAAAAATAAACATATAGACAAATGAAACAGAACAGAGACCCCAGAAATAAATCCACACTTATATAGTCAATTTGACAAATGAGGCAAGAATATACAACGAAGAAAAGACAGTCTCTTCAATAAATGGTGCTGGGAAAACTGGACAGATATATGCAAAAGAATGAAAGTGGACCATTTTCTAACACCATACAAAAAATAAACTCAAAATGGATTAAAGACCTAAATGTGAGAAAAATCCTGGAAGAGAATGCAGGCAGTAATTTCTTTGACACTGGCTGTAGCAACATTTTTCTAAATATATCTTCTAGGTCAAGGGAAACAAAAGCAAAAATTAACTATTGGGACTACACCAAAACAGAAAGGTTTTGCACAGCAAATGAAACCATCAACAAAACAAAAAGGCAACCTACTGAATTGCAGAAGATATATTCAAATCTTGAATACTTAGGAATACTTAGGAAGCAACCTAAGTATTCATCAATAGATAAATGGATAAAGAAGATGTGGTGTGTATGAACATATATATATGTATATATGTATGTGTATATATATGTATGTATACACATATACATGTGTGTATGTATATATATATATGAATATTACCCAGCCATAAAAAAGTATGAGATCTTGCCATTTGCAATGACGAGAATGGAACTAGAGTGTATTATGCTAAGCGAAATAAGTCAATCAAATACCATATGATTTCACTCATGTGGAATTTAGGCAACAAAACAGATGGACATATGAGAAGGGGGAAAAAAAGAGAGAGAGAAGCAGACCATAACAGACTCTTAACGACAGAGAACAAACAGGTTGGTGGAAGGAGGCTGGGGGGAGGAGGGTGGGTTAAATGGGTGATGGGCATTAAGGAGGGTACTTGTTATGATGAATACTGGGTATCATGTGTAGGTGATGAATCACTACATTCTACTCTTGGACCCAATATTATACTATATGTTGACTAACTAGAATTTAAATAAAAATTTGGAAGCAAAAAGAGAGAGAGAAGAGAGAGAGAGGGCAAACCAAGAAACAGACTCTTAGCTATAGAGAACAAACTGATGGTTACCAGAAGGAAGGTGGGTCGGGGATTGGGTTAAATAAGTGATGGTGATTATGGAATGCACTTTGATGAGCACCGAGTGATGTGTGGAAGTATTAAAACACTATATTGTATACCTGAAACTAATATTACACTGTATACCAACTAACTGGAATTTAAATCAAAACTTAAAAATAGGGACACCTGGGTGGCTCAATTGGTTAAGCATCCAGCTTCCACTCAGGTCATGATTTCATGGTTCGCGAGTTTGAGCCCCACATCAAGGTCTCTGCTGTCAGCACAGACCCTGCTTCAGATCCTCTGTCCCCACCTCTGTCTGCCCCTTCCCCCCAAAAAATAAACATTTAAAAAAAGCTTAAAAATTAAAATTAAAAATGTAAAAGAATACTAAGTTTGGCAATAGGTATTCTATTTCTTGTCATGTTTTGAAAGTACTAATATACTTCACTTAAATATAAAAACAACTCGTCTCTAACCTTATAGTAGGCCCATAGACCAAATTAAGATATTCTTCTCTGATATCTCTTCTACACACAAATGACCTCACTATAACTTGCAGCTTCAGAATCCAAATCCTTGTGGCCTTCAGTTTCAACTTTTGTATCCCAAATTCCTATGTGGGAGAATCTGATTGGCTCCTTAGTTCAGATACCCTCTCCAATTGTCTGTGTCTTAAAGGGATATCTCTGAGGCAGTAGTTTCCAAAGAAGGTCACTTATAAGATGATGCCTGGGGGTATGAGATTTAAAAATTATAACTTCAATTTACCTTTATTATTTATCTCAACCTCATCTCATCTGGCAAGAAGCTTCCCTGCTTAAAAGCCAAATGTCCCACAAGAGACAATATTTCTTGCACCAAACCCACACACATTACTTCAGAGTTCACAGGAGGGACATGCTCAATTACAAGACTGAACACACTCAGAGGAGCAGAAAGCATCCTCATCAGGTATGTATGGTTCATTTATGGTTCCTCCTTAACCAGATGCAATTTATTAATCAGGGGTCATTTTACCATAAGTAATATTGCCTGTAATATAATTGATATCCTATCTTTATATGGTTTCCAGTAGGACAGAGATAGAAAGTTAACTAAAGGTCACATTACCACAGTAGAAGGAGTCAAGGTTTTATTAATCCTTTGCCCACACTCTTCACAATGGGTCCTTTAATGTACTTAACTGGGATTGACAAATTTGATCTGAAGCTCCCCTCAAACAAGGAAACCACAGGCCAGAGAGTGTTAGTGGAATTAGGCACCCTCCTCTCTCCTGCACCATACCCACCTCCTAAATCTCCTGTCCAAAAATGCTCAGGGAACATATTGATTGCCCAGATATATCTCAATGTGCATGGGACTCTTAAGACCCATAGGAAAGAAATTTATCCCTATCTACATACAAATTGATTGAGATATAGATACTCATCTGATGGAATGACTAAAAAGAAGGGGTATAGAACAAAAAAAGGCCACATTATAAGGAGATTCAATTGCACCCCTGAGAAAAAAGATCCCCAGGACTAATAAATATTTTAGGACCTGAGAGTCAGGAGATCATTGGTTTCCAGTACTGTTTCAAACTGTTCTTAACTGCATGCCTATTCATCCTCCAAAAGTGCTTGTGCAGTAAAATGAAAGGATACATTGCCGCAGGTTCATATATGCTCTCAGGGATGACTGAAAGCATAGGAGAAGACTGTTCCCTACTGGTTGGAGACACAGGCAAACATCAATAGAGCAGCTATATTGCTGGCAGAGGGTCCAGTCATAAGAATCCCAACACCTGTATATACCTTGACAAAAAGTAACCTCACCAAGAACACACAAACTAGTGAGACCAAAACATTCCATAAAGGGAAGGAAAACCTGGAAAAGAGGACACTTCCTTTGTGTGAATATATACTCTTGAGGACTGTATTTTACAGAGATGACTATTATGTCTCCTGTCTTTTCTACAATAGGATGGTACCACTTCTTCCTTTGAAAAGTCAGTCAACTTCCCCTTTAGTTGAAACTAGGCAGCCTTGGGACTGCTTTCAAGCCTCCAACTCTAATAATGGATTCAATCTATTTCTCCTTGAAGTTCTAACAGTTTTTGCCTCACATATTTTGATGCTCTGGTGTTAGGCACATACACATTAAAGACTGCTGTCTTCAGGGAGAATTGACCCATTTATCATTATGTAACGCCCCTTTCTTGCTTGTAATTTTCCTTGCTCTGAAGTCTGCTTTGTCTGAAATTAATACAGTTCCTCCAGCTTTCTTCAAAAAGGTGTTAGCATAGCATATCTTTCTTTACTTTTAATCTGTGTCTTTACATTTAAAATAAATCTCTTATAGAAAACATATAGTTGGGTCTTCTTTTTTTAATCCACTCTGATATTCTGTTTTTAATTGGTGTATTTAGACCATTGATGTTTAAAGTGATTATTGTTATAGTTGAATTAATAGCTACCATAAATTTTTCAGTTTTCTATGTTTCCCTTGTTCTGTTTCTTTTTCTTCCATTTTCTGCCTTCTCATTTCAATTAAACATTTTAACTGTCTTAGCATATCAATTCTATATATGTGTATGTATATACATATATATATTACTATTTTAGTGGCTGTCCTTGAGTTTGCAATATACATTTACGACTAATACATGTCCACCTTCAAATAACACAATACCAGTTCACAGGTAGTGCAAATACTTTAAAACAGAATATCCCTAATACCTCCTGCCTTTTCCACCCTCATGACACTGTTTTCATTTATTTCATTTATTCATATGCTATAATCATCCAATAATTGTTGCTATTACTATGTTGAACTGTTGTCTGTTAATAAGAAAAATGAAAGATTTTCTATTTCCTTAATTTATTCCTCCTCTAACACTCCTTTTCTTTATTTAGAGCTGAGTCTGACTATCTCATTGTCCTACTTTCTAAAGAACTTCTTTTAACATTTCTTGCAGGACAGGTCTATTGGAGATAAATTTCCTCAGTTTTTGTCTGAGAAAGTCTTTCTTCTTCACTTTTGAAAGATAATTTTACTGAATAGGAACTTTAAGCTAGTGATTTTTGCTTTCAACATTTTATATATTCCACTCCACTCTCTTCTTGCTTTCATCATTTCTCAAGAGAAGTCCAATGTAATTCTTATCCTTGTTTCTATAGTTAATGTGGTGTGCGTTTTTTTTTTTCCCCTTTGGCTTCTTTCAATATCTTCTCTCTGTCCTTAATTTTCCACAGTTTGAATATGATATGTTTAGGCATAAATTTTTGGTACTTATCCAGTCTGGTATCCTTCCAGCTCCCTGGATCTCTTATTTGGTGTCTATCATTAATTCTGAAAACTTCTCAATCATTATTACTCCAAATAGTTCTTCTTTTTCTATGTCTCTTTCTTCTCCTTCTGGTATTACCATTATACACACAGTTATACCTTTTGTAACTGCATCACAGTTCTTAGATATTCTATTCTATCTTTGCATTATTTTTTCTCTTTACATTTCATCATTGGAAATTTCTCCTGACATTTCTTCAAGCTCACGGATTCTTTCTTCAGCAGTGTCCAATCTATTAATGATCATATCAGACATTCTTCACTTCTATTACAGTATTTTTTTTATTGCTAGAATTTCCTTCTGATTCTTTCTCAGAGTTTCTAGCTCTCTGTTTACACTACATATGTGTCCTTGCATGTTATCCACTTTTTCCATTACAGCCCTTAGCATATAGTTGTTTTAATTTCCAGTCTGATAATTCCAACATCTCTGCCATCTCTGTGCCTGTTTTTAATGCTTCTACCATTCCTTCAAACTAGTTTTTCTTTTAATATGCCTCATAATTTTGTTGAAAGACATGATGCACTGGGTAAAAGAAGCTGAGGTAAATAGGCTTAAAAAGGTTTTGTGTTTATCTAGCTAGGAGTTTGGCTGTAGTTATTGTTTATAGTAGCTTTAGTTAAGCCATATTTATGGCTTTGGTAGCTTTAGCTTTTATTTAGCTTTAAGTGTCAGAGGCTAACATATCCTATGGTATTCTTATTTTTGTCTCCCTTCCTGTATTTGGGTTTCCCTTTGTCTTCAGACTTCCCTAGAGATTTATCCTTATACAGGATCTGAGTCATGCAGTTACTTCAGTTATATACCCATTTTATTATACAGCAGAGCTATTGATGTGGTGGTAAAGTGTGAGGGAGGGGAAGTATCTACAGTGATATGATCAGATCCCAGTCTTTTAGTGTATGTATTCCCCTACATTGTAACCTTCAGGAGTGCTTCTCAGATTTTTCCATCTTAAGTGAGACAAGAAGGCTAGAGAGAATAGAGTTGAGTATTTTCCTTCCCCCTGGTCAGTGGGAATCCAGTAAAATCCCAATCAGTTAGGCTCTGGTAAGATAGCTATCAAGGGCAGGACTTGTCAAGAAGGAGAGAATGCTCTGGGCCTATTTTAAAAAAGTGTCCTGGACACATGAGGGACTTTTCATCTCCCATCTTCACTGTAAGAATCTGTTAGAGTTCCTGAAGGCAAAACACATGAAAGTGTGAGGTATTTCTAAGACTACGCTCCCATGTGTTTTTTTTTTTTAACTCTTAAACTTGTCCACACTGGTCCTCCAATAATTTGTCAATTACAGTTCAAAATTTTTTTTTCTAGTACTGGCTCCAGCAGTGATTACTGCTCTTGGGCATTTGTTCTAATATGTCATGATTCTCTCTATCTACCTATATTCAGTTTTGAGAGCAGGGGCAGTACTTTTTCCTGTAACCTCAATTCTTTGAAGGATCTAAGAAGAGTTGCTGATTTTTGGTTTGTTCAGCTTTTTCTTACCGTGAGGATGAGAGTAATGACTTCTAAGCTCCTTACATGCTGAATTATGACTACTTTGACACAGCAGTGGGGATCCTTAGGACTTCTTATACTAGGTCATAAAAAGTCATGAAGCTATTGATGATTTCCTTGAGATTCTCTCTGCAGGATGTCAGCCAACATGTAAAAATTTCAACTACCCTGACACTGCACATTGGAGAGGCCAGGTTATCTAGGTTGATAACCCCAGCTAAGTTTGCAGCTGACAGCCAGCATCAACTTGCCAACTATGAGTAAGTCATTTTGGATGTCCAGTCAAATCAACCCTTCAAAAGACTGCAGCCCAGCAATGTAAGATTACAGCTGCATAACAGACACCAAGTGAAAAGTGCCTAGTCAAGCCTTTCCTGAATTCGCCACCCACCAAAACTGTGAGCAAAATTAAACCGTTTGTTTTATGCCACTATGTTTTGGGGCAATTTGTTACATAGTAGTAATATGAGAACAGACTTTTGAAATACTATTATACATGTGACAATTTAAGTTTAGTGTGTCATACTCTTTTACCATGGAATTGATGAAGAGCAAATTAACTAAATGACTTCAATTTTTATGGAGTTTGTTCAAAGAAACTCTAAGTTTGGTCTAAAACTACTTACAACAACCCAATCCCTAATTGATCCCTGGGTCTCTGAATGAATGTATACCAACATGAAATAAACCACAGAAAATATATAGCCCCTCTAAAAAGCAGTCTGCTAAATGCCCACCTCAGATGTAGCAATGGAGAACAATGAACAAGGTAGATCTTACCATACGCAGAACCGGAGACTATAAGAATTAGTTCGAACCTCACTCAGGTCAAGAAATTTGAATCAAGTATAAACCAAGCATATAGGAATAAGGGAGAAGTTTACAAGTATGGGGGCTTTCTGAGAAACGCAGTGCCTAGGATGTGTGTGTCAGATAAACCTCAAGGTTACTTAAGAGTTCTTAATAAAACAAAACAAAAAATTGTTATAGCTATACCTTTTGAAAGACTTGACTGATTATAGAAATTTGTCACTGAATAAGAAATGTCCCTAAAGGGTCTGTTGACTGAAATATCAAGAGTTTGTAGGTATTCAGTCATGTGACCAGAAATAACAAGTAAGACCCAGCCTAGAGAGACAATGACACATTATGACTTGTTCCTGAAAGTGAATTAAGATGTCATCAATTATAAGATTCCATTGACTGTAAGACATATCTCAATCAGAGATCTGAAAATGTTTCTTAAACTTCATGAAATATTTCAATGGTTTTAGATACGGAGTTACTACCCATAATCTAATTTAAGCAACTGGTTTCTCTCACAGTCTCAAAGGGAGGGGTTGGAGAAAGACCTGTAGTACTATCCTTGTCGTTTGGCCCAATCTAACTCTGATAAATATTAATTTTCTGCCTTTCTGCTGTCTTCTCTCATTAACCACTTAGAGTAATGAATCCAGCTTTTCCATGTCTTTCCCTCTCAGCATTCAGTTGACCTAAATTTTATCTGCGTTAATCTTTTTCTTACAGAACCTTGCTTAAGGCTGCAAAATACAGGCAATACTCTCCTACCGCTTGACTTAGTATTATTGCCTTGGTAAATACATAGTCTGATTCTCAAGTAAGAGTTTAACCAAATTTAAAAATGCTCTGAAGTTTATTGTCCACTGTGAAATATCTATTGATCATTGTAGCATTAGTTTTATAAAACTATTATTATTGGATAAAAGCTCCTCTACTAGAGAAACTCTAACTGCACCATTTTACCCCTGATTATAAACGCTTGACTCTTACTTTCTTTTTTTCAGTAAGTTCTTTGAAGTAATAACTTTATTTCTAATACCCTCCAAAGATGACCAATGACTTTGTTTTGTTTGTATTATTATGAACTCATGACTTCAACCATAACATGTTTCAATCCATTGCAATTATTATTTTTGATACTCAAATTGTCCCAACTCAGTGAGACCCTCTTCAAGTTGTTCCTGAGTCCATTTAACTCAACCTCAGTAGTCTTTGATAGCTCTCTTGCTTTCTGGTATGATAAGAAATCTTGTACATCTCTGTCAGCCATTTCTTCAAGGAGCTTTGTTTCCTTTTAGTAGAAAATGGAAGTTATAAGCCACACCCAGGCTTAGTAACAAAATGCATTTTTTAAAGTTTATTTATTTTTGAGAGAGAGGGGAAGGGAGGGGCAAAGACAGAATCCCAAGCAGGCTCTGCTCTGTCAGCACAGAGCCCAATGCAGGGCTTGACCTCATGAATCCATGAGATCATGTCCTGAGACGAAATCAGGTGCCCACCCCAACAAAATATGTTTTTAAAAACAAAATAAGTTGTAAGCCCATAATGATGCTTCCAATTCAAATTTAGATCTTCAGATGTTTCTAATAGACACTCAAGGTAAATAACCAGTAAGCAAGGTCTAGACTGTCTCCAAACACGACAGTACTTTTGTCTTTTAGCATTAGGATCAACTGGGAAGCTTCTATAACCCTAATGCCCAAAAAGAAAGATCTCAAATCAATAACCTAACTTTACACCTTAAGGAACTAAAAAAAAAAAAAAAAAAAAAAAAAAAAAGAAAGAAAGAAAAGAAAAGAAAGCTAAATTCAAAGACAGTTGGGAAAAGTAATAAAAGTTATAATAAAGATAAAATAGAATAGAGAGAAAAATCAATGAAACCAAAATTAGGTTCTTTAGAAAGATCAACAAAATGTTTCATTGACAAATGTTTAGGCAGACTAAAAAAAAGAGAGAGAGAGAGAGAGAGAGAGAGAGATGATGCAAATAACTAAGATCAGAAATAAAAGTGGGGACATTACCACCAGTCTTACAGAAATAAAAAAAAAATTAGAATGGTATGAAGAATTATAAGCAAATAAACTAGGTAACCTAGATGAAATGAGGAAATTCCTGCAAAGTTATGAATTACCAAAACTAACAGAAAAATAAATAGAATATCTCAATAGACCTATAACAAGTAGAGACTGAATCAGCAATCACAAACTTCCCAACAAAGAAAAGTCCAGGGTCAAATTATTTTACTGGTGAATTCTACCAAATATTTAAAAAAATTAAAACAAACCCTTCATAGCTGCCCAGAAAAAAATAGAAGATAAGGAAACAATTCCTAACTCATTCTATTAAGCCAACATTACTCTAATTCCAGAGCCAAAAACACCACAGAAAAGAAAACTATAGGCCAATATTCCTCATTAATGTAGTCATAAACACTCAGCAAACTAGAAATAGAAGGGAATTTCCTCAATAAGATAAAAGGAATTTATGAAAAACCCACAGCTAACATGATGCTCAATAGTGAAAGACTGAAAACCTTCCCCCTCAGATCAGGAATAAGACAAGGATGCCCACTTTCACCACTGCTATTCAGCATTGTATTAGAAGTTCTAGTCAGATCAATCAGGTGAGAAAAAGAAACAAAAAACATGCAAACTAGAAAAGATGACATGATATAATAAATTTTAAAAAATCCTAAAGAATACACAACAAAAAACTATTAGATCTATAAATGAATTCAGCAAAGTTGCAGGATACAATATCAACACACAAAAATCCATTTTATTTCTATACACTAGCAATTAAGGGGGAATAAGAAGTGACTTAAAGGTAAAAAGTTTCCTTTTGGAGTGACAAAAACATTCTTGATACAGTGACAGTTCTGTAACATTGTGAATATACTAAATGTCACTAATAAAAACTTTATACTATGTGTACTTCACCACACTTAAAAAAAAAAAAAAACCAACTCTGATGTCCAGGTGACACTGCAGACCAATTTCATCAGAATCTATGGAGGTTTCATTATTTTCTAAAGCACTCCAGGTACTTCTTATGTATAGCTTATATATAGTAATGAGAATTTAGTAAGAGATTAGTATAAATAGCTAGACTATCCCTTGGGTATATAACAGGCATAAAGTATTAACGCCAGGTACTTAAGTATAGAGTTTTGTGTAAGTTCATTTTTATGGGGATAGGGCTTCAGAGTCTACTGAAGAGCTTATTTTGCATAGCTGTCATTAAAATGTGCAATTATTTTAGCTTTATGAAGTTTTTCCCTATTGCTTTGTCTCTTAAATTGAGATCTGAGAGTTAAATTAGAATCTTCAAATTTTGAGATGTCATTTTGATAATCTGAGAAAAAAAATTATCAGTATAACAACAAAAGTTGTCTTTTACAGTGAAACTCCCCAGTTGAATTATATCTTAATTCTGTAAAAAAATAGAATATTATCTATGTTTCTAGTCTTCATAGACACACCCATTCTCCCTTCCTTCCTCCTAAACCGAGAGTCAGCATCACTCTTCTGAAAAGGACCAAACAGTAAATACTTTAGGTTTTTCATGACATACAATTTCTGTCACAACTACTCACCTTTGAAACTGTAGTGCAAGAGCAGCCATAGACAATATATTAACAAGGAGGCACCCCTGTGTTCCCAAAACTTTGTTTTCAAGAGAGATGACAAGCCACATTTGGCCTACAGGCCACAGTTGGTTGAATGCCATCCTAAATGGTTATTCCATATCTTCTCTCTCCTCAAACCTCCAACAACTCCTTCTCAATCCTTATCTCAATTGATTGTCTTATTTGCTGTTTCACTGAAAAAATAGAAAGCAAACAAAAGAAAAATTTCAAATTCTCCCATAAATACATCTTCCCATCTACCTTCATCTTTATTTCTTTTCGTTTCTATGGTTGAAGTGTCAGTGCTCCTGGCAAAGGCCAATCCCTCTACTTAAACACTAGATTCCATCCTTTCTCACCTATTTAAGAAGTGTTCCTGCAATTATTTGCTTACTTTCTTTGATTGTCAGTTTTTCTCTTTCTCCTATGTCTTTTCTATCAGCCACTATCTGCTATATCTTTACCTTAGAAACAGAAAGAAAAAAAAAGTGTCTCTTGACCTCACTTTCCCTCTAGCTATTATCATGTTTCTTCCTTTCTCTGTACACCAAAACTCCTAGAAGTCCTACTATCTTCAATTTCACTTCTCTATTCTCTCCTGAACCCACTCAAATAAGATTTTCATTCCCAGCACTCCCATCAAGACTACTCTTATCAACACCCCCAGTGATTTCCATATTGCTAAGTGCAACAGTCAATTCTTTGTCTTCTAGCTATTTAACCTATCAGTCACAGTTGACAAAAAGATCAGTTCTACCTCTTTCTTCATTTGGCTTTCATGGCATCATACCTTCCTGGTTTTGTTCGTAAACTAGCCAATCTTTTTCATTTCCTCTTCATCTTCCTGATCCCTAAATATTAAAGTACCTCAGAGACTCAGTCCTTGGACCTCTTCCATTTTCTACCTACACACACTCCACTGGTGACCTCAGCCATCCTCATTGCCCCTCCATATAACCTATATCCAAATGACTCCCAAATTTATATCTCTGCACTAAATTCCAACGGGATATTCAGCTGCGTACTCAGCATCTCCATTTCAATGTCTTATAAAAAACTCATACCTAGTTCCACCCCCCCCACCCCACACCCCAGCAAAAAAAAAAAAAAAATCTGTTCTCTCACAGTCTTTCCTTCACAGAACATGGTGATCTCAATATTCAAAATTCTCAGTTCTAACCTCTGGAGTCATCTGTTCTCCCATAGTCTTACATACAACATTTCATCCATCAGAAAACACTATTTGTTTTACCTTCAAAATATACCCAGAACTCAAACATTTCTCACCACTCTTACTGCCCGAGTCTAAGCCACCATTATCTCTCAACTGCACTATTTCAAGACACTCCTAGTAGGGCTTCAAGCTTCAAACCTTTTTTCCATACTGTGGGAGATGCAGGAGAGAAGCATCAAAGGAAAAGACTTCAAATGGGAAGGGCTGGAGAAGGTGCAAAGCCTTAGGACATGTTTACATAGCACTGCATCTGGCTTACAAGGAACACCTAGAGCCATTAACAGTGTCCAAGGCCAGATCCTCCTTCACACCTGACCCTTCCTAGTGTTATAGAAACCAATTAACTCAAAATTCAACCTTGAAAAGCTAAACCATTAGATTGATCAACACACTTGCTTAGCTGACTTCATGCATGTAGTCTTTAGCAATTATCCTAATAAAAAGAAGCTTCATTCTAGAGTCGGGCCGGCCTCATTCCAACTCGAGTATGAGGACCTTCACTTAACTGCACTTTGTTTGCAGACTCATCTTGTGCGACTCCGGCCATACTCCCTGCAACATCTCACCAGTCTCTATGTACAAGAATCAGAGTAATTCTATTAAGAAGTTAACCTAGAGAATTTCAGCTCCTGTCAAACTGGAATTAGGGTACTCTACTCTATCTCTCCCACTAACTACAGCTAAAAATTCTAAACAAAATACAAAATAAACTAACAGCTGCCTCTGCAAGGTAAACACAAGTGGTAGGGTAGGAAGATGAGGACTCCAAGGAAGACCTAGTAGCAAGTGACAAGAAATGAAGCAGCTCTCTCTTTCTCCTACCCCCATTTGGGAGTAATGTCCCCTATGAGATGGAGCTCTTTTAGTTCTCCTGGATCCACCCCAGATGAGATCCAATAATAAAGGTACAGTTACTCAGCAGCAATGACAATGGTGGAGAGAGGGAGATGGCCATATGGCCCCACATATCCTTTGCCCTTACCACATAGCCTCATTACAAGGCCTTATTGTGGAAAAGTATGCAATAAGGTGGGAGGAAAAAGCCTGCACTTTCTAATCAGAACACCAAGAAGGAAAATCAAGGAAGCCCAAAAATATAGAATATCACAGAAGCAAGAGTTGGAGAGAGGTAACTTTTAAATCATTAATACTGGGCTCACTTCTGAGCTATGCATGCATGAGACTACACAGAATTAACATGGCCAAGGCTTGAAGGATTTTAATAGGATCCAGGATCTCTTAACATTACGTCTGAGATAAAATATGAAATTATTCAACACACAAAACCAAAACCAGAAAAATCTCAATAACTCTTAAAGGAAAGGCAATTAACAGGCACCAACACCAAGATGACCCAAATGTTGAAATTATTAGAAAAGACTTTAATTCAGTAATTATAACAATACTCCAAAAAGTAGGTAAAATGCTCTTAAAAGAAATGGAAAGATAGAAATTTTCATGGAAAAAATAGAGGCTGTAAAAAAGAATCAAATGTAAATTAATTCAGAATGGATCACAGACCTAAATATTAACTATAAAACATAAAATTCCTTGTATAAAATATAAGAGAAAATCATCATGAGTGTGGAATAGGTAAGAAGGTCTTAGGTCCAACAATAAAAGTATGATCCAGAAAAGAAAAAAAACTGATAAACTGCACTTCATGCAAATTTAAAACTTTAGTACCACGAGAGACACTATTAACAGAATGAAAAGACAAGCCGTAGTTCAGAAGAAAATATTCACAATTCACATATTTGACAAGGAAAGTGTATCCAAAATAAATAATCTCAAAACTCAACAGTAAGAAAACAACCACCCAATAAAGCAATGAGTAAAAGATAAAACCCCACATTACAATCTAAATTTCAAATAATGGATTACCTAGCCCTGGCTACCTTTCAATTGTTGGTAATTGCCTAACACCAAATAAAATTGCCTAACACCATTTCATCAGTCCTTTTCCCTCATGAGTTCTTAAGAAAACATACTATCTTATAACTCTCTCCTTATGTACCATCCCCCAACTTGAGACTACAAAGCAAAGTTAAATGTCTCCCCTTTTTTGGCTGCCATTAGTTATTCCCCCTAGCTTCCCCAATAACACATATCTCAGTTCCACAAAATATTCCTTCAAAATAAAAATGTAGATATCCCTCAATCCTACAGTACTTATTCTAGGAATCTCTCCTATAGCAATGCTGTCACAAATTCATGTTCTCTATAGCACTATTTGCCACTTTACAAAATGGAAATGACTAAATATCCACCTTTGGGAAAATGCCTTAATCAGTGATGGCACGGTTACTCTGTGGAATACTATGCAGTCACTAAAAAGGAGATAAAATCTGTATGCAGTGAAAAACCTAGAGAGAGGGAAAAAAGAATTATGTAGTGCCCTGTACTGAAGAATAATGTGAAAGTATATGGATACCTAGAAAAATATCAAGAAGCATACACACCAAACTTTTAGCAGTGGAGAGATATCCGTGGGTGGGAGTGATCCTAATCATATTTCTGTACTGAATTATTTTACAGCAAATCTGTATTAACAATGAATTTTTAAAGTATTTTTTAACCTGCATAACTTTAACAAACATACTCATCAGGTTAAACCTAAACCTCCTCAGAGAAAACCATTTTCTCTCATATTAAAGTCTTATTTTCTTTAGCACACAATCTGTCATTAATTTGTAAAACAATTTTATTGTCCCTCCCGTGGAAGGTTAACAGGACAGGGGTCCCATCTGTTTTGCACCGTACCTCACAATAATTATTATTTGTCTCCAGAAAACTGATAAATTGTAACCTAGCAAGAGGTAACACGTACAGGGCAGACCTGTTCCTGCTAAAATTAAGCTGTCAGGGGGCACCTGGGTGGCTCAGTCGGTCGAATGACTTTGGCTCAGGTCATGATCTCTGGGTTTGAGCCCCATGCCTCGCTCTGCGCTGACAGTGCAGAGCCTGGAACCTGCTTCAAATTCTGTCTGTCTCTCTCTCTCTCTCTCTCTCTCTCTGTCCCTCCCCCGCTTACAATCTCTCTCTCTCAAAAATAAAATAAGACATTTTTGAAAAAAGACATTTAAAAAAATAAATAAAATTAAGCTGTCAGTGGCTCTTCACTTAGTAGTGGTACAGTGCCGGCAAGGGGATTGATAAATGTGTACTTAATGAGTGAATAAAGGTAAGTGTACCCCTAATAGACCTGGACCACGAAGAGGATGTACACAGCGTTATAAAAAGGAATGGTGATAGAGGCCTACCCATGCTCCGAGTTCGGGGGCTCCTAACCTACAGGCAAGGTGGACTAATGGAAAAGCTAAAAGCAAAGCAACAGGCACAAAAAAAAAAAAAAAGAAAAAAAAAATAGCCAAACTGGGAGCAGCGGCGTCGGAACTTGGGCCGAAGTGGGAGGGAATGTCAGATCGGTGCGAGCAGCTCCACCGAACAGAAAAACGGATGCATCAGAATTCCGGAGCAGGGGCCAAGGTGTCCAAAGGAAAAGGCAAGGCCTTCGGAGTTGCGGAGATTTTGTAGAGACCTATGCTACGCTCGGCGGAAAAGGAGAAAATGACGGCTAATGAAAGGGACAAACATCTATGCAAATAGTAGAAAGCTACCTTTCCACCCAAGAACTAAGCTGAGCGGTGAAACCAGGTGGCACGAATATGTTGGCGTCATCTCGCAGCGCCCGAATCACTACCGAGAAAGGAAAGGCCTTGGTGAGTGGAAAGGGAGGCCGTCTGGAGGTCACGTGATACACAATAGGCCACCCTTCCCTTCTGGCGAACGAAGTTGTAGGTAGAATCAAATTAACAGGCCAGAGAGAAACTTATTTGTACTAAGAGTTCAAAGATTTCTAATACAAATTCATTGTCTCACCTTTCCTACCTGTGTTGTAATTTAAAGTTGCCCCCAAAAAAGATGGCGGCACAGGCGCTGGGTCCTACCATAGAGACTGAAGCCTAGAGAAGCCCGTGCACGCCTTTTGTGGGCTGAGACTCGTGCCCGAGCGCCCGGCCTCCGTCAAGGAAGTTCGGGGCTTGCGGGCGGTCGTGAGTTCCTGCGTCTGCGCGAAGATGGTGGAGGAGGAGAGTGTCCGCGTGGTTCGTTGCGGCGGCAGCGAGTTGAACTTTAGGAGAGCTGTGTTCTCTGCGGATTCTAAGTATGGGGCCACCGCGCACTGTCAGCCGGGCTGAGGGACATGAGTCCCCGGGGAGGGGGAGGAAAGAACTGTCAGGCCAGTCCGGACTCGCCAACCGGCGGTTCTAGGCTCTGGGAAGGGGGCGCGTGCGGGCGTCCCCAGGCCCCGCGTAAGGGAACGGTTGCCTCAGTGCTGTTTAGAGGAGTGAGAAACCACTTAGTCCCGTGGCACTGCAGGCTGAGGCTTCTTTACAGGACAGTTTACCTGCAGGTGGTTGAGGGACCGGGGGCGGGCCCACGTGCCTGGAATCAGCTCTGCCGTGGGGCGGCGAGAAAGTCTGGGCAAAGATCTGTACATCACTGCCCTTGCAGTACTGCGAGGAGTGTTTTTTCGGAAAGAGTCGTGACTTTGAATTACTGAAAGATCAAAGATTTCCATTTTCTCCACACTCTTCTTTCCCCTAAAGATGTATTTTGGCAACCTTATTGCAACTATGCGTGATACTGATGTTAGAGTCTGTGCGGAATGATTACGTATGGAAGCCCTGGTCTCTATTCTCGGGAGTTCAGTATAGCTGGAAACCAAACTACTCCCTGGGTTCAAAACCCGGTTCTTACATTGTGTGACCTTTGCAAGTTCTTTATCTTTGCCTCAGTAGTCTCATCCTAAAACAGGAATAGTATTTTGTAATCCAATTCCTAGGGTTGTTGAGAGGGTTAAGTGCTTTAATACATATAAATCAGGTAAAACAAGCCTGGTACTTAATGGCTCAGTGTGTGTCAGCTGTCATTGCTCTATTGTCAGTATAATTTACAAATGACATCTCGTAGAAAGAGGTTTTCAAATCATTTAAGGACCGAGTGACCCTTAGTTAATTAACCCTTTCTGTCTTAGAAGAGTAACGGTAATATCTTATGAAAGTTTGTATCCCCCACAGTGTCTTGCTTATGGGTGTATGATAGTTGTTGAATGCATGCATGACTGAAGGAGTTTTCATAAATAGCAGTAGAGGCTAGAAAAAAAAAGAAGAATCCTTGGTCTTTACATGAAAGAGAGCTTTGTTGATATTCATCTTATAAATCAGGAAGAAACTGAGATTTCAAGGTGTCAAAGTTCTGCTTACAGCTAGGAATCCAGTTTCTTTTTCCAGTGTAGTGCTTCTACAACTTAGGATGAGATGCAGTGTGTTTCATTTACCAGTCCTACAATTCGTTTTAAAGTATTTGTCAGCTACGTATTATTTATAACAAGCTGACATGACAAAAATTAAGATAATTTTAATATTGATCCTATTTTCAAGATTTTACAGTCTAGTGAGGAAAAAAATAATTAGTAACAGATGTTGCATACTATGGTTCCTTGGGAGTTACTAAAGAGAGAGTACTTCAGACTGGTGAGGATGGACAGGTTGCTGAGAAAATGACATTTAGGCTAGGCCTAAATAGGTGAATGGTATTTTGACTAGAGGATATGGATGGAAGGCATTCCAGATAGTGGGCACAGTATAAGCAAGAGTAGAAACCTAAATATATTGAACAGACTGTGGTACAGTTAGCTCATATGACTACTATATGAAGAGAGCTAGTGAGGTTGAAAAAGGAATGTGAAGCCCGTTCTTGGTTGTTTGGTCCAAAGAGACTATTTTTTTTATTCCCTAGATGGAGGGCGGTGGAAGGTAACATGATTGTGTTTCTTCAAGAATGTTAATCCGAAGACTATGCATAAAACTAAGTAATAAGTGGTGGAGAGTGGCAAGATCAGAGGTAGGTTGACTTAGCATACTTGAGGTACACAGATGGCATAGAGGAGGGAGTTATATAGTGAAAGTTTCCCTTCAGTAGTGGGACCTTGCAAGACTAACAGGAGTTTGTTCCACCACTGATATTGGGGGAAGGCATCCAGGTGAAGTGCGCAGCTTGAAGTTGCTGGGGTAGGGTGGGAGGGGTAGGTAGTGTGATGTGTGTAAAGTCAGTATAGTTTGCAGCATAAAGTATAGGGAAGTGGTGGGAGAAGAATCTGGAAGAGTGCAGACCATGGCTTAAAAAGCTAATGCAGGCATTCAGACAAGAAATTACTTTGGCCTAAACCAAGATAATGAAGATGAAGAGAATAGACAATTTTGGAGTGAATCAGCACTTAGGATTAACGAGATAGCGAGTTCACTTTGGGACCTGTTGAGTTTAAAGTACCTATGAAATGACCAGGTGGACCTAATAAGTAGGTAGAAAATCAGTACTGAAGTTTGGGGAATTTGGTGAAGATTTAGATGTGGAGTGTTTGGGTTTTGTTTGTGTCTATATAAAAAGTAGTAATTAAAATCAGCTCTCTAGCAAATGAACAGGGTCATAATGAACTCATCAAGGCTTTGGATATTATCTAAAAGGTACTACAGGTGTTGGCTATACAAAATTTTGGCTATACAAAAATTTATACAAAAAGGAATAAGGTAATTTTGTATTTTGCTTCAAGGAGGTCATCAAGAAAGCTGAGATAGTAAATAAGACTAGAATCGTGGAGTTTTATCTGTTTCCTCTTGTTCATTGGGTCCTCTTGGAACTAAGACAAAAACTCTGTTCTGCCTACTTGAGGGGGTTGTTACAAGAGGCAAGTCGTGAGGTGGGTATACATGAGAATAGCTTGTATTCCTGTATCAGTTATTACTGACTCCCAGTCCAGCACTGTTTATATTACATCCTTTTAGCTCCCACAGTTACATGGTGCTAAGCATTAGGTTGCTAAGGTATAGAAAATTTAAAAAGTAGGTCATTCTTGTCTTTTACATTCCTAAATTCCCACAAAGCTGGTGTCCAACTCTAAATACTCTTTTGCAGACCATTCTGTATACTGCTGTAATAATTTTCCTTAAGTGTTACTATCATAACTCTCACCCTTATTCCTAGTCTTGCTCAGAACCCTATTAATCTTCTGTTGCCTTCCTTATCTACAGCTCTTTTCTCTGGCTTTCATGACTTTCCCTGATCTAGCTTGACTCTCCTTACCCAATTATTTCCTGACATAACCCATCATATACACTTTGCTTGTTAGGTCATTTCCTATCTCTTGTAGGTACTGTGTTAATTATTTCCCAGCTTATGTTTATGTTGGTATTCTCTTTCGTTCCCAGCTCTATGCATCCTTTGGAGCCTCATTTAAATTCTGGTTCCTGTTTGAAAGCATCCCTAACTTCTCCATTTCAGTAAAGTTGATTGAATCATGTGGCAGGCATTGTGGTCTATGCTTTACATGCATTTCTGTCTGCAGGGTTTTAGGTATTCTGATTTTATGAAAGCATTTGAGTGTGCTAAGCATACTGTGTGTGCTAAGGGTGCATTTGCATGTGTTGTTTCCTTTAGTCCTCATAATAACCCTGTGAGAAACCATTACCTGCCTTTTACAGCAGAGAACAGTGATGTTTTAGAGAATTAAATTCTCCCAGCATTCAGCCCATATGTGGTAAAGCTGGCATTCAAACCCATTTGTTTGACTTCTTAAAACTGTGTCCTTTTTCTACCTACTATATTTCTATTATTATTTATAGTAAGTAAACACACCTTTCCTCCCCTCAAAGAGCTTACAGTCTAGTAGGGGAAGGCTTCAATATGCTGTGTGGTCAGTGCTCTTATAGAGCTAAGCCTAGCATCTTGTATAAGCACATTAAGAGTGGTGCTGCTCTAGAATGATAAAATGCAGGAAGGCTTCACGTGTGCTGAATCTGTCTTAAGGAAGTAGTCAGAAAGAAAGAGTATTCTGTGTAGACAGCGATGTATACAAAAGCAGGGAGAGAGTGTTTCTTTTGGGCGCTTGCTTTCAAATTTAAAGCCATTCTCTGTGGAGGAGCAAGGAGAGAGGAAATTCCTTTTCTCTGGGGAAGCATATCAGAATCAGGGAGTTTTCCTGGCACATAGTACCCTTCACCCACCACCATCTCAGGGAATGCCTAGCCAACCTTTTGGTATAATGGGGTGTGTCTGTGGGGAGTGGGAGGGTAGTGGAGTTGTAAACCACTTGACTAGAGGACAGTTTTAAAATGACAAAGTAGCTCCACTTAGATCAGGTCAAATCACCAAAGGCCTTAGGAGTTTAGATCATATCCCAAAGGCAGTGGGAAAACATTGACAAACTGTAATTTAATTTTATCTTTAGAGAAGTAATGTCAAATTTGCAAAGTTAATCTGGTGTGAGTGGGAAAGAGGAATTGAAGGGCCACACCTGGAGACTGTAAGAAGCCCTTAGGTCCAGGCTGGAGATGTTAAGACTCTGAATTAAGGTACTCATGGGAATGAAGAGGAGGATCCAGCCAGAAGGGTAACCATATGTCTCAGATGTTTTGTTGCTTGAACTTGCTTAATCTTTTAGACAGTGAAACAAGTCATTTCATGATTGCCTCCTGGCACTTAGAATAATGCATCCTGATTTCAGAGAGGTGAACATGTGAAAAAGCAGGTGTCTTAGAATTGATAAAATAGGGTAGTAGTGATCCTGGTCAGCATTAGAAGATTTACTCTTTTGTTATCTTGTAATTTTTTTTATTGGTTCATTTTATCCAGATAGTTTACAAAATCTCTGAGAATTGAGTGGGTTCTGTTCAACAAACTGGATTGGACATTGGGAATCAAAGATAAATTTAAGACATTTGCCCGATGGGAGCTTATGGCCTAATAAGGAAGGGGGATATATTTGTAAACAAGTAATGGCAACACAGTGTGAAAAGTAGTAGGATCAAGTCACGTACAGGTTGCTTTGGGAACACAGAGAAGAGATCTGGCCTGGGGATTCTGTGGTTTGTACCTTCTGTACTGCATGGAAAAACACCCTATTAGACATGTATAATGTTCTACGTAATAGGCACAGAACATTTTTTATTTTGTAGAGACTAGAAGGTTTGTACTACTATACTCTGAGCTCTGTTCTGTGGTTATATCCGTAATGAAAATTGTCAAATATTGCCCCCACTTAACTCCTTTTAGTAATTTAGTAGCCTCTCCTATTTTGAAGAAAGCCACAAATCCAGAAAGACAAAAACAAAACCAACATTTCGGCAACAAGTGAAAGAACTGTCACAAAGTCTTTGTACTTTGCTATAAAAGAGGCCTTGCCAAATAGAGAGAGATTTGACTTAGCGTTTGTAAGGTGGTGTCCCCAGTGAACAATGGAGAGCAGGGGGGACATGGGAAAATGCTGTTAGAGTAATGGTACGTGATAAGTGAGAACATAGCACACAATTTTTAGTATGTAGTTCTTGAAACTGTTGGTTTTATTTTTTTTTATTTTTTTTTGAAACTGTTGGTTTTAAAAGAAACCTCTGTTGCAAGTGAAAAAGATTTTTCATGAACTATAAAACAAAGATTATGCTGTATACAGAATACATGAAATTTATTTTTTTCTTATTTCCAGGTATATCTTCTGTGTCTCTGGTGACTTTGTTAAAGTTCATAGCACAGCTACAGAAGAATGTGTACACATATTGCAAGGGCACAGAAATCTGGTGACTGGAATCCAGCTCAACCCCAACAATCATCTACAGGTGTCAAATGATTTATAATTAAATGTAATATTGGCTTTGTTGTTACCAGAAAATTATGATTTGATTTTAGCTGGGAAACTTACCAAGTTACAGTTAGAAAAATACATGCATCCCTTGCTTTTCAAAAGTTCGTATCGTGCCACTTCGTTTTTATAAAAAAAAAACAAACCAAAAAAAGATGAAAATCAAAAAAGCATTCCGTGTTTATTTTGCAGCAGGGTGATGTAGAGGCAGCACGCACCCCTGGCAGTGAGTGGCCCCACCAGGCTCCTTCCCCAGGAACTGCTCAGCATCAGGCTACCATAGCTTTAAGCTATGATCATCTGTGCTTTATCTCAATATATGTTGTACATCCATTAGCAAGATGAATCCCAAAGTATCAGAAAAGCCTAAGAGAGGTTATTCTTTGGATGTGGGAATGCTCAAAATTGTTCGTATAAATTAATGGTAATTGCTTCTTTGTTTTACACCATTTCCACCTTTCTATGAAAGGTTTCATAGAATTACTCTACTTTCAGGTAGCAGCAGAAACCTATATGTTGATTTTTTTGATTCAGGGTACTTTTTAACATTTTTAGTTATTAAAATAGGGTCACAGCCTAGATCTACATTGCCCATGCTGTATTCTGTAAAACCATTTATTCCAGAGAATGCTAATAGATGTTGCTTGAAAGAAAACATTCTTGGCTGTGTGAGTTACTGAAATTGAAGGTTAGGCACAGTTAGATGAATTTCTTGGTTGTAGATCTTCTCAAATCCTTTTATATGCATTACAAATATCCAAAAAGGGTGCATACTGTTTGGTGTTTCTCAAGCTTAAATGTCCTTAACCCCTTTGGTTTCTGGAACCCATTTTTCAAAATGCTGGCCAAGAGGTATTGATGTTTTAGATCTTTTCCTTTACATATGAGGCTCTTTAGTGTTGGTGCAGATGTTATCTTAAGGCCAGTGCTGGACAAGAAGGATTAGTCAGTGGATGGACCAGTTAATTTCAGGGCAAACTTGGGAATCTAATTTAGTCTAGACCTTCCCACTCACCCCACAAAGCAGCTCAGAATTCAGAAATAATGTCATTTTAATTCTGTTCTTAAATTTCAGCAACCACTAAAGACATCTCAAAAGTGGTTGACTCGTGCTCTAGTTTGTTTTGTTTTTTTAATTATTTATTTTAGAGAGAGAGAGAAAGAGCATGAATGGGGAAGGGGCAGTGAGAGGGAGAGGGAAAGAGAGAATCCCAAGCAGGGTCCACACTGTCAGTGTAGAGCTCGATGCAGGGCTCAATCTCTCAAATGATGAGATCATGACCTGAGCTGAAATCAAGAGTTGGATGCTTAACTGACTGAGCTACCCAGGCACCCCTCTCTTGCTCTAGTTTTTTATCAAGTTCCATTTTTCTAGATTACTTACTGCCAACATGGAAGTTATTGCTTGATACAAGAATGGGTTTATTTGTATCGCCATTCACTGTGTTGTTATCACAAAGAAGTCGGGCCTAACGTAACAGGGATCTTTTCTTTCCAAAATTAAATGAGCTACTACATGAAAGTCAAAGTTAAGTAGCTTTCCTGCAGAGTGCAAGCACAGTTTACTTTCCTTGCTATGGGGGTTTAACAGAACGGTTCATTGTTATGTGTAGCACTTGGATGTTTTTCATAGCAGCAGTATCCTTTCATTAAAACTGGAATTTCTGAAGTCAGTATGACTACGTTTTGTAGCCAAACAAAAACCATGTATCATTGCATAAAAGATCTATTCACGTGACTGAAAGTTAATAAAGTTAGAGAATGCTTTTATTGAAAGGTTTGGTTGAGGTGATGAGGAGTGCAGATTTTCTGCACTTCAGGGTCATAGGATTTGTGTGTTAACCATTGTGTTTTGACAGTGATTGTATGGTTGGTTATGTTTTACTAATCCTTTTTCATGATCCTTTCTTTATATGTAGTAATTGTGATGTATATTTTCTACATGACATAATTCTTTTTTTTTTTTTTTTTTTAAACTTTTATTTATTTTTTTGAGACAGAGACAGAGCATGAACGGGGGAGGGTCAGAGAGAGAGGGAGACACAGAATCTGAAACAGGCTCTGGGCTCTGAGCTGTCGGCCCAGAGCCCGACGCGGGGCTCGAACTCACAGACCGTGAGATCATGACCTGAGCCGAAGTCGGACGCTCAACCGACTGAGCCACCCAGGCGCCCCTACATGACCTAATTCTTTTACTTGAATAGATGATACCATTTTCTGTTCTCTGATTCCATGTCCTCATTGGCAGAAATCTTAAAAATGCCGCTTTCAGAAAACTTAAAATTCTTTATAAATGTTCTCAGTGATGTATTTTCACCGTAATGGCAACAAGTAATCCAGTGTAGCCTTAGTAAAATTAAGTCCTCTGGGACAAAGCTAAAAATACATGCTATTAAGGCCTTCTGGTGCTACCAAAGTGTGGTGCACAAACCAGTGCCACAAATGGTTGGTTACCATTCTGCAATGAGATAAGTGTGGGAATTGAATGACCCAGAACTGTAGAGCACTGTGACATTGCCACAGCATTCGAGTGCATGATAACTGAATTGTAGTTTACAAAAGTATTGGTCTTTAGTGTGTTGGATTTTTTTTTTTTTTTTAAGAGGACATTCTCAGATCATTTGAGAAGCAGTCCTTTAATGTATGTAAGATGAAAGTGGTTTTGCTAATAAGAGAGGACTGGGCTCTAGACAAGCTCTTGAGTATTTTCATAGCTCAAGAACTTACCATCTTCTTGAAGATAGAGGATTGACTTTTTCCCCCTCATTTTAATTAAAACTTGAAATTACTTCACAGAGCTCTGATTAGATTTTCTATTTTAAAAAATAATAGGAGTAAGTGACTCTACCTCTTTAAAGCTAAGGATTTAATGAACAGAAAATGCCATCTGTATTGCTTAATTATTTGTTTAATATCTTAATGAAGTTGTATTTTGTAATAAATTCTGTACTATTTTTACCCTTTTAGTTGTATTCTTGTTCCTTTGATGGCACAGTTAAACTGTGGGACTATGTAGATGGCATTTTAATAAAGGTACGTGGATTGATCTTCCATTTTTATCTTTTGAAAAGGAATGGCAACATAATGTAATGACACATTGTTTTTTTTTTTAGAAGGCCTAATAGCCTTTTAAACAAGTTGTAAAAGTCACACCATAAAAGAAATTGGACTGTTTGAAAATTTTAAACTTTCAATGAAAAGATGAGTAATAAAATTGGAAGAAAATATTTACAAGAGATATTATCCCTAAAATACAGAAAATTCCCAAAATCAATAAGGAAAAACTAATAACTCAGTGGGAAAAGAATTGGCATAGGGTAAGAATATGTAACTCCCAGGAAAAAAAATAACAAATAGCCAGTAAATGTGAAGAGGTGTTTAATCTCATAAATAAAAAACGACACAGCATTTTTCCCTATCAGTTCCAAATTGGAGACTGCAAAAAAAAAAAAAAGAAAAAAAACACACTAGTAATAGGTAAAGTGCAGAGAAACAGATACTTTTGTACATAATCAGAGTACAACTGATAATGAAAAAATAACTTTACTCCAGCAATCTCACTTGTTAGGAATTTCTTGTTGAAATAACGACATGTATGTGTAGTTATTACAGCATTGTTTACAGAAGAAAGAAATTGAATATGATCTTGAGGTCAGTTAAAATTTTATATTCATTCATTAGAATACCATAGTACCATTTAAAAGACACATGTGGATCTATATGTATTAATTGAAAATGTATTCAACAAATACATATTGAGTATATTCTATACACCACATACTCTTCTGACGTTGGGATACAGCAGTGAGCAAAATGGGTTAAAAAAAAAAAAAAATCCCTGCCCTGTATGGAACCTAAGTTTGGGGGGTGGGGAGGACAGGTGATAAATAATATGGTGCTTTTTATCTTTCAGACTTTCGTAGTAGGGCTTAAACTTCATGCCCTCTTTACTCTACCCAGTGCTGAGGATTCTGTCTTTGTTATAATAAATAAAGAAAAACCAGGTATAGTATAATTAACTTGTTTTATATAGCATGGGTTTACTGTTTCCATAGTTTCTCAAAAGTTAACATCTTGGTTTTAGTCTGAAGTTAACAGTTTTTGGAGCTGGCATTTCAGTTCCTTCTGTTGTTATTGGATTTATTTTGGGGAAGCCTCATACCAGTTCTGAAATACATAGTGAGGGAATGATTACTTAATATATAATTGTAATAATAGACTGCAGAGCTCAGAGTTCAAAGCTGTGTTGCAGAGGTGGACTAGAGTTTATCTTTCTACTGAACTTAATCTGTCATTCTTAAGTATCACTATAGTTTTACCCATTATTGAACACCCCTTTGACCCTGAATCTGTTCAGAAATGGTATAGAAAACAGTTTGATATTAAGAGGTAATAGTGTGATTAAATTATTAATTACGTTTTTATTATTGGAACATATTTCATTGAAATTGCCATGTTTCAGAGCATTTTATGAATTTCTGGAATATCTTTAGTGGTCACAAATAATTACCCTATAGCAGAGAATTTGATACATCAGAACATTGACATGAGGGATATATCCAAAGAATTTTTGTAATATCAGAATTCAAGAAGGTTGCTGCACCTCTGGTGTTCTCTCTAAAGTATAGCTGTATACAGAATTCAAAGATGAAAGCAGCTTTAAGGTAATTACTGAGCAGTCTGCTACACAGCCTCATGGCTCATTAGCTAAGTGAATCCTTTCCACGGTGTATTTTTGTTGTTTTTGGGGGGGTTTTTTGAGGGGAGGATTGGTTTTGTGTGTTGTTTTGGCTGGGAGAAATTGGCAGATTGTTTTCTATCATGGACTTTTATTAAAACTGAAAGTTAAATCTGTTTTTAAGCTAAAAATCATTTAGTGAATGAAGTCTGTTAATGATTAATATTTATCTGTCAGAAATGTGAAAGAATAAAAGCAGTAAGTTTAGTTATGTTAGCCCATAAACCTCTAAAGTATTCCAAAAAATATTCTGGAAATGGCAACATTTCTTAAAATAATTAAGTCTCCTAGTTGACTATTTTAGATAAAACTCTTCAGTATTTAAGCTCTGTTTTATAGAAGAGTGTGTGGATTCTTAAGGTGTATTCACATCCTTACTAAAAATGTAGGTTCCTAATCTTCCTAACTGACCACTGATGCACTAGTTGTGAGATTTAGTCTAGGAATCTACATTTTTATATTTCCCCGGGTGTTTATACTCATCACTCACAGTTGGTAACCACTCTGTATACTAACACTGTGATTCTCAATTGCAAGAGTAGTTGCTAATAGTTGTAGCAAAACTTGTTATCCGTATCAGTGAAATCAGCAGTTCTTAACACTGGCTGTACATTAGAATCACTGCAAAGAATTTAAAATTTTAAGATTCTCTGTGGTGGGGCCTGTTTACTTGAAAATTCCCTAGTTTAAGTCCAATGTGCAAACCAGGGTAGAATACTGATCTAAAGTGAAGACCTTGGCATTTGCCTTTTGGAGTAAACCAGATGCTATAATCTAATTGGAATTCTGTTTATAGTGGGATTAATGTTACTCTCCAGTACTTGGCCCATATCATGAGCACTCAGAATATGAAAATCTAGTTAGCTGTTAGATAAAATTGTGAACCGGGCTTGAACTAGCATTTCATAGAGTAGATTTAAATTCATATTCTTCATTTGTTTCATCTTTGTTCCACAATGCAAAACCAGTCTCTGTTAGGAAATTGTATAAATCATATTGAAGTGTGCTTCTGGCTTAAAAATAAATTATTTACACGTCATCTTTTATAGTATCATTTTTTGACTATATGTAATTTATTCATTTAGTGTCTAACTGAAAACCTACTATGTGCCACATTCTATTCTGTTGGAGAGAATAAAATGGACCATCTCAACAGTCTGCTAGTCTGATCTAGCAGACAAATCAGTCATAAGATATAAGAAGGTGAAAGATGTTTTAGAGAAAAATATAGCAGGGGAGGGGAATAGGCAACATTGGAGAAATACCTAGTTAAATAAGTGGTCAGGGAAGGTTCTGAGAAGAATAAGCCGCATGGTCATATTGGAGAAGCATATTCTATAGCATTTCTGACATGTTTGAGGACTAGGAGGGAGGTTGGATTGGAGTAATCCAAAGAAGAGTAGATAATATACAGCCTTGTATGCCATTGAAAGGACTTTGGTTTTTATTCTGAGTAGATAAAAAGCCATTGAAGAGTTTTGAGCAGAAAAGTGAAATGTTAATTGTAGTAGATTCACTGGCTTATTGAGAATAGACTAAAGAGGGACAAGGATAGAAGTACAGGGTACAGTTAAGAGGTACCTCTTGCCAGTTAGATGATAAGAAATGATTGAGTTCTGGGTATCTTTGGAAGAGACAGCCAACAAGATTTACTAATGGTTTGAATATGGAATATGAGAGAGAATTCAAAGATAACTCAAGGATTTAGTCTAAGCAACTTGGTAAATGGTGGTGCCACTTCCTGCAGTGGGCAGAGGGGAAGACTAAGTTAAAAAAAAAAAAATCAAATGTACAGAGTTTGGGGATGTGAAGTTTGTGATGACTGAGAGAGAAGGCTAGAAGAATCAAGAGTTCAAAGCAAATCCTAAACAGGCTGGAAAATGGGAAAATGGTAAATCGATGTGTTACAGAATTTCATATTCATTATAATGTCTGAGAGGATAAGGAAATAGCATACATAGTAAAATATAGCTATTTTCCCTTGTGAGTTTTTTTAAAATGGGATATAAAGAGAACAGCATGTCAATATTCTAGAAGAGATTTATCCTATAAATATGTGGCAAGCACATCGCATTTCTGAAAGCTCTCGGCTGGTTTGTTGCCTTTGGCTGCTCAGTTCAGTGATATACTATATCCATTGTAAAGGTCAGCCTAATACTTTGGAAGACAGAATGCGCCAGTAAGCTAAATTGTTTTGTATTTCTATTTAGAGAGAGCATGTATGTATACGAGTTGTGAAATTAGACTGCCATTCAGAACTTGTATATTCAAATGAACAGTCCGGGGTGAAGGTACATTTTGTTCAAGGTGGCCTAGAATTATTATCTTGGCATCAAATGTATCTAGAATACTAATTAACAGTTTCCTGTGAATAAGTGCACATGTTCATTTTCTCTAGAGAAGCTTTATATTAATATAGCTTCCTTTGGCTAGATGTATTTCAGCTGGTTTCAGTGAAACTGCCAAAATCATCAAGCCAGGAGATAGAAGCGAAGGAGCTCTCCTTTGTTTTGGATTATATAAACCAGTCACCCAAGTGCATTGCCTTTGGAAATGAGGTAAAATTTTAGTTTCCTATTTTGTACATAAAATCTCTTTTCAGCAATGTTTGCTCTGAGCATTTTATATGCCAGTGATTGAATGTTGCCTTGAGTTATAGTATTTTTGTTAGCGAAGAAGTTTGTTCCGTTGCTTTAGCATTTATTTTTGGTATAGAGGTTTTAGGATCCTTAATTTTGTGTATACCTATTGCTCTTGTAAATCCTCTAATTGTTCAAAAAATACCAATATTTTGGCATTTGTATTCTTTCTTAGCCTGCCTCATGTAAAAGCTACTCAAATCCTTTCATTTTGGACTGTGTCTTTAGAAAATTATGTCTTCCTGTCCATAATCAGTGTGCCCATTATAGAAAATTTGCAAGTTAAAAATAAAGTGGAGAAATTAAATCTTACCAGTGATATTTGGGGAATGTCTTCCTAGACTTTTTCCTAAACATTCATAAAATAATTTTTCTCAAACTCAGTTAGGATCTGAAGACTCTTTACCTTTTTTTCACCTGACATTGCAGCATGAATGTATACTTAAATGTTCATCAGAAATAATAACTCTGTTATGTTTATACCATGATTTATTTCACCTTTCCCTATTACTAACCTATAACTATTTCCCTATTACTAACCCTATAACTAACTTTTTTATTTTAAAATCAGGTACCACCAAAAGCCCCTAGATGACATTGTGGTGGCATGTTTCTATAATCTAAGTTTATAGCATTATTTTGGCATTGTTCTGAAAAGGTTTAATTTCTTATGGTGGAGGAACATAACGTTAAAGACTGACAGTACTGAGCATTGGGAATATATGAAACAAAGATAAACATCTGTCCTTACCATGAGCCAGAAGTTACACTCCTTGGTAGAGAAATGAGAACATGACCATAAAACGACCTGTACAAGAATGATTAGTATTCATAGTAGCTCCAAAGTGGAAACCCTAATGTTCCTCAAGAGAATAAATAATTTGTGATAGGTATTAATTTATTGGAATTCTGCTTCATAATAAGAGAAACAAATGACACAGAAAAGAGCATGAATGAATCTCAAAAGGGTGATTTTGAACTAGAGTTCAGACACAAAAAGTATATACTGAACCATTCTGTTTATATGATGTTCTGGAACAGACAGGTAAACTGTGGTGATAGAAATCACTGGTTGCTGGCAGGGGCAGGACCATTGGGAAATGACTAAAAAGAGGAGCAAGGAAGCATTTTTGAGGTGAAGAAAATGTTCTAAATCTTGATTTCTTGATTGTGGTGGTGGTGGTTACATGGATATATACGTGTCAGACATTGTATTGTATGTAAATTATGCCTTAATGGGAAAATTTCAAGTCATTATTCTTAAAGCTAGAGAGTTTAGTTTTCAGATATAGTACCTAAGTTTGTCTTTTAATTTTCTATGATTATTTTAACAGGAGTATCCTTTCCATAGCTACCTATATCATTTTATATTGATATACTCAATCTGAAAAAAAAAAAAAATTGTTAATTGTGTTAACTTTTGTGATGAGAACGTTTCTTCTTAAACAGTGTTGCCTATTTTTTTTTTTTTTAATTTACACTGAAATTTCTTTTTTTTTTTTTTTTTTTTTATTATTTATTTATTTATTTTTTTTTTTTTTAATATATGAAATTTCTGTCAAATTGGTTTCCATACAACACCCAGTGCTCATCCCAAAAGGTGCCCTCCTCAATACCCATCACCCACCCTGCCCTCCCTCCCACCCCCCCTCAACCCTCAGTTTGTTCTCAGTTTTTAACAGTGAGTGTTGCCTATTTTTGTGAATGTTATCTTCTCTTTGAAATACCAGGGGGAATATGTTGCTGCAGTACGGGACTTTTACTTGTCTGTTTATTTTTTCAAAAAGAAAACAACATCAAGGTAAGAATTCCTTTTTGATCATTTTATTTACTCAAATTTGTTGCAATTTTATTTCATCTTCATACCTGTGAGCCAGAGTTGTGTCTAGTTTCCTGTTGCAAGTGATTGTGAAACCACTGGATTTAGAGGTAGAGTTTTTAACACAACAATGCATGCGGTTGAGAGAATCAGTCATTAGTCACAAACACCTAGGGAGCTTTGTCCAGCCAAAACTCTTTGTCCCCTTAGATTCTGGTGTTCATACACGATGTCAAAATTGGATGTAGTTGGAAAAGGCTACCCCAGGTGGTGATGCTTACTGGCCAGTTTTGGGGCTTTGGAGTAAATATAGGCTTTGAGATACCTGGGTTTAAAATGAGTCGGGGCACCTGGGTGGCTCAGTCGTTTGAGCGTCCGACTTCAGCTCAGGTCACGATCTCTCGGTCCGTGAGTTCAAGCCCCATGTCGGGCTCTGGGCTGATGGCTCAGAGCCTGGAGCCTGCTTCCGATTCTGTGTCTCCCTCTCTCTCTGCCCCTCCCCTGTTCATGCTCTGTCTCTCTCTGTCTCAAAAATAAATAAACATTAAAAAAATTTTTTTTGAAAAAAAAATGAGTCAAATTTAGTTTCTGCAATCTCACTGTACCTCAAATTAGCATATATTTGAAATAGGCATAATACCTATCTAACAGAGTTGTAAAGATGAATAAAATAACATATTTAAGGAGACTAGTGCGAAGCACGCATGGTGACTCCTCAAGTGACACTCCCCTCTTCCCTTTTACCCTGTCAGGATTAACATTTGTTTTTCTTTGCAGTATAATAAGGATCCTGATACCTTTGGATACATTAGCCAGTTGTCACAGATATAATTTATTAGGCTTGTTCATACCTAATGTTAAAACTTAGCTTCAATTGACAAGAAATTTGAACAAACTTGGCTCGAGCAAAAGCCACTGAGAAGACTGTCTTGGCTTTATTTCAGAGTCAGTGGCCTCTGTAGCCAAGTTATCATGGTAGAATATTAGTCATGTGAAGTTTATACTGCGTAAGTGTTTGCAAATTCGTGATTCTTAGACACAGTATATTTTTTTTTAATCCTGTATTTGTATTCAGTGAATTTTGAGAATTCTCCAGTTTGGTTAATAAGGGACAAACTCCCCCCACCGCCCCCCCCCCTTTTTTTTTAACTACATCACCACTTACCAAGAGACTTTAATAAGGGACACTTTTTTTTCTTCTAGGTTTACTTTATCATCATCAAGAAATAAGAAACATGCTAAGAACAATTTCACATGTGTAGCATGTCACCCAAAGGAAGATTGCATAGCAACTGGTCACAAGGATGGCAAAATTCGTCTTTGGTCAGTTGACTCATGAAGAGTATGGTGAATGTGTATATTATATTAGTCCTGCACAACAGAGCTATCCCTGGGTTCGGGAAAAAAGGATAGTACTGAAAAGCCATTACTGGTGATAGAGATTAGGCTTTGCTGATACCCTGTTTCTTGTATTACTGTGTTCTTCATTGCATAGACTTACTATTTTAAAATTTGTAAGCTTGAGCTTGTAGGAGGAGTTAATTCCATTTTGTCTCTGATTGCTTTATTGAGGAGAACTTTTTTATCAAGCTTTGAGTGAAAAGACAAGTAACAAGAGCATATACCTAATAGGACACCATGATCTATTGTTTGTAGAAGTGACTCTGGTTAGAGAAAATGTAATTTTTACACATTGAGACCTACAAGCTTAATAATATAATTTATTATTTTTGGCATATATTATGTTCATTATATTTGGCATGCCATTACTTTCCTGACTTAATGCCTTTGGTCAAAATAACAATTTTGGTTTTCTCCAATAGGAGGAATTTTGATGATGATAAGAAATACACATACACATGTTTACATTGGCACCATGATATGGTTATGGATTTGGCTTTTTCAGTGACAGGTAAGTGCAAGTTTAATAATTAAAATAATCTTTTGAAGTATGTGGATCAGTATTCACTGCATTTATAGTTTGAAAGGTGTAAATTTAAATCATATTAGTTGTTTAAAATGTATGTCTGCAAGGTTAAGTGCTTGTTCATAAGAATAGCTGTAGGTTATCAGAGCAAATGATTATGCTAGTGCTTTACATGCACTACCTCATTTAATTCTTAAAGCCATGACATAGGCATCGTCTTTCTCCTTTTGCATGTAAAGGAAGTGAGATTTGTAGTTGAGAACTAACTTGCCTAAGGTCACACAGCTGGTAAGTGGGATTTGGACCTATGTCTCATTCAAAAATTTATGTTTTCAAATATTGGATGAGTTGTAGCTCATTTACACAAACTCTCATGTAGCTAAAATGGAACACAAGGTCTGAATTATTTAAAATTGTGAATGTGAATGAGGCGATCTACTAGGGTGGAATGTGTGTGTGCATATGTATGTCATGTTCCAGGCAGTGTCATTTCTTCTGCCCTTCATCCTCACTTCTATTTTCTTTGCTGTGGCCTCTACCCTAATCTGGGGCAAGACCGGTTAATACTTATTGTCACCGACTCTTCTCTATTTTGTTACCTTGTGCATCTTGTCTGCCACCTCTCACAGCAGTTAGCAGTCACAGCTATCTGTGGTGGCTTTACTTAAGCCTTGGAACATTTAGGATTAGCCTTTTCAGATGGGTCTTGGGGAAGAAGGAGTAGTTCGGCTAGTTGGCACTCAAAGGGAAGAAAAGAATACAGGGCACCCTACCCTGCACCAATGCTTTGATGTAGGCAACTAACCTAGGCTTATTAGAAAGTTGAATTCTTGTTTTTATATTATAAGCCACGTGACTGTTTCTAAGAGAGAATAGTTAAAATGGTATATGGTTATCAGTAAAATGTCAGCATTGATCCTGTATATGTATAAGAGAATTAATAGAAAAAGAAAATTAGTTGCCTGTGTAAATGAGCTACAACTTCTAGTTGCTTTGAGAACAGGTTATAAGTTCAGGCAAATATGAACAGTATAAACTGGGCTGGTGCTTTGCACCCAGTCACACTGTGTGTGAGCACTGAAATTGCTGAGAAATTTTATCATGGGTGTAGAAGTTTATTTACTTTTTCTACATCTATTAAGATACTCATGATTATTCTCTTTATCCCATAGTAGGAATTGATTACACTTATTTCTCAAGTGTTAAAATAATCTCACATTTTTACAATAAACTCAACTTTGCAATATATTATCCTCTTAACATATCCTTGGATTCTGCTTGCTGATATTTTTGTTGGAGAATTTTCATCGGTCATGAAATTGGCTTGTAATTTTCTTAAAATTTATTAGTTTTAGTAAAGGGTTATGCTGTTCTTGTAAACAAGTTGAGAAATGTTCTCTTTTTTATTACCTGGAAGAACATAAAATTGGTTTATTTCCTAAATGTTTGGAAAATTTTGTCATTGAAACTATCTGGCCCTAGATGATGTTTGTTTCATTTAGTTTTTCCTCATTGGCAGAAGAACTGGTCAGCAACAAACGAGATATTGTTGGAAAGGAAAATCCTAGGATCAGTGATTATTAAGTGTGTTATCTTAAGTTTATTAAAAGCTAGGAAGACACTTGTTTGCATATCTTTAAAAATAGTGTATTTCTCTAACATGGTAAGGAAATTTTAAACGTTGATTATATTTTTCTTTTGATTTTTTTCCCCCCCAAACACTTCGCTTTTCATTTCTGTGGGTGGATGAGAAGGCACCAGTCTGCTGAGTGGTGGTCGTGAATCTGTCCTTGTAGAGTGGCGCGATGCAACAGAGAAGAATAAGGAGTTCCTCCCCCGTTTAGGAGCTACTATTGAACACATTTCAGTCTCACCAGCAGGGGATTTGTTCTGTACTTCTCACTCTGATAATAGTAAGTCTGAATTTGTTGTGAGGAGATGGGGTTGTATAATGCCTAAATTATAACTCTAGGGATGGAAAATCTAGAGTCTAATTAAGAGTAGCATAGGATTTAACGAGGATTTTTTTCTTCCATTCTTCCTTTTTTCTCTACCCCCTTTTTGACTCTGAATGCCACCAGAATCCAACATTTTCAGGATCATTTTTATGAAAATGTAGAGCTAAGTGTATTTGGTTCTTGTTGTACCACTTCTATTTCGAAACCTTTACATGTGAGATGATGTGGGCATAGAAAGTGAGCATCTGTGCTTTCACAGATGTAATGACACTTTCAAAAAATGCTCATGTGGCCACTCTGCGTTAAGAGTCCTGTGCGTTCTGACAGGGGTGGCGCAGTCTCATATGCCTCCAAAACTTTTTGCGCATTCTCTTACTACGGAGCCTAAATGTAGATCTCAGAGCTCACTGCCTCCTTTCCCTTCAAAAAACATAACTGTGAACAATCTATTAGTGCCGTGACTCGTTTCAAGGTAAATTGTGTCTTTTAGGGTAAGTTTCTGAATTAACACTTGATATATTCATATGCACAATTGATAAAACTTAAAGCCTCCAGAAAAACTCCTTCTCCCCAACTCTAGTATTTTAGCTAAATCACAAAATAAATTCTTGACTTTCTAATAATACTCTGAGTAAATTGAACTTACCAGTTTCATATTCTGGTGTATTTTAGAATGACATAAATTCAATTGATTTTTTTTTTTTTACCTTGAAGTTCTGACCAATCTATGATTTTTTATTTATTTATTTATTTATTTTATCCACAGAAATAATAGTCATTCACAGAAACCTTGAGGCTTCTGCAGTAATTCAAGGCCTAGTGAAAGGTATTGCAAAACCCAATGGGTCTGCACATTTTAGAAGTGTGAATATTTGTATGAGTTTAACTGTTATTTGTCACTTCTTTTGCAGACAGTAATATCTTCACCGGTTTGATGGTTGATCCCAGAACTAAAGCTTTGGTTTTAAATGGAAAACCTGGCCATTTGCAGTTTTATTCTCTCCAGCATGATAAGCAGTTGTACAATGTAAGATTTTGATTCATTAATTAGCCTTAAATCTAATGAAAGTTTCCAACAGCATCACTAGGGTCAAGTAACTTATTTAGTAGCTTCTAAAAAACACTCTGTGCCTTTGTTTACTTCAACATTATCAGTACTATCTGTGGTTACTTAGTTGAATTGTTTACAGCATGGTTCTAATGAGGCCATGGTTGCAAATTAAATCTACATGTAAGTCAGCTCTTATGCTGGCTCCGTATTTTTGTTTCAGACTGCATTCTAACTATCTCTCACACACAGCTGTGCCTTTGAGTCACAAGAATACAGAAATAAGAATATGAGGGTTGTAAATACAAATATGTCTCTGTGGTAAAGTGTCACAAATTTTTGGTGTAAAAAGGGATGCTTATTAATCCTGATAAACACAATCCAGACTTCCTACTTCTTTGTGCCCCACGGTACCCTTTATAGATTTATCATAATGGCTATACACTTGATCTGTATCACTCCCCTGCCTTTAAACCCTTTAAAGAAAGGAAATTTATTTCTTTGTACATTTCCAGTACAGTGCCTGGAAATAATAGTTACTTGATCCATATTTAGTAAATAGACAAGGGAATGGGATAAAAGAAACAACCATACATAAAATTCTGTCTACTTATAATGTTGCTGTCTTTCTTCACTTCCTAAAAATTGTAGGTTTTATTTTTGCTCTTCTCATTTTTAATGATACAGAATTTAACATTGGGATTTTATGTAAAGCTCTTTGTTTATAGAAACAAGAGACAAACATTATCAACTAAAGGTTCTGTTGTATCATGTGAATGGGTCGGTCATCACTAAAGTTTAAGGTCATTGGAGAATAATAATAATGCTACTGAACTGGTGCTATATAATGTGCTTAATAATGGCAGTTTTGGTATCCATAACTAATAAATATTTCCTTTTTTTCCTTTAAAAACCTGTTACTATAGATTCTGGAAATTATCTGTAATTCCTTAAAAACTTGAACATGTATGTGTTTACATTAATAAACATTTTGGATTCTTTTTTTAACCCTTCAGTTAGATATTATACAGCAAGAATATATCAATGATTCTGGTCTGATCCAAATCGAGCTAACAAAGGCTGCATTTGGCTGCTATGGTAACTGGCTTGCAACAGTGGAACAACGTCAGGAAAAGGAAACAGAGCTTGAATTACAAATGAAACTGTGGATGTATAATAAGAAAACACAAGGGTAATACTACCTATGTGGCTATTTCAGAATGGAAGATATTTGACTTTTTATTTTATGGTTTCATTGGTCTTTAAAATGTTTCATTTTGATAAATTTTAGATTTAGAGAAATGAGAGAGGTGTTATTCTCCAAATAAAGCCTTTAAGCTTTCTGCTTTGAGAAAGTATTGGTGTCTTCCAAGTTTTAATGTCATCTCAATGCATAAATGAAGAAACATGAAAAAGTGACACCGCAAGGACATAGTACCTAATTTCAAGCAGATCCAAAATTAGAACCCAAATTTCTTAGTTCCTTTGCTCTTTCATTAACATTATGCTACCTTCTTCGGAAAAATGGCAGTGGTAGGCAGCAGAAGTGTATTGTAGTATAAGGTGCATGTTTTGATTAGATGGGTTCACTAGTTTCATACGTTGATTATAGTAGCCATTTATCAAGTCCTTGGTGTGTGCCAAGAATTAGGCTTAGTGCTTTTGTCCTACCGATCTTCACAGAAATACTGTAAGAAAAACTTACTTTCGGGGCGCCTGGGTGGCTCAGTTGGTTAAGCGGCCGGCTTCGGCTCAGGTCACGATCTCATGGTCTGTGAGTTCGAGCCCCGCGTCGGGCTCTGTGCTGACAGCTTAGAGCCTGGAGCCTGTTTCGGATTCTGTGTCTCCCTCTCTCTCTGACCCTCCCCCGTTCATGCTCTGTCTCTCTCTGTCTCAAAAATAAATAAACATTTAAAAAAAAAAAATGAAAAAAAAAAAAAAAAGAAAAACTTACTTTCTACATTTTACAGGTGAGGAAACAGGCCCGGAGGGATTAATAGATTGTCACTAGTCATGCTTCTTATAACATGGACTTTTAAAAAATCACAAGACAGTTTTCTCCTGATGTTCTTTTAAGTACACTGTGCTAGCATAGATTATCTTTCATAGCAGCACCCTGTCAAGCTGGAAACAGGCTTTGAAAAAGTATTTTCTATGACTGTAAATATTGAATACTGACCAGGGAAGTTTGAATAGGTAGTTCTCTTTCTGTATTTTCTTGCCACAAGTAGGGGCTTTCATAGCCGTTCCATTTTTTGCTTATTCTCTCAAAGGTAGATAGTAAGGCATCTGAGTTCTGTACAGTTTTCTTGCAGAGTTAATGCAGTAGGCTTTCACCATAAGTTGACCGTATACATAATCATCTCTATATTGTGTAAGTTACATGCAGACAAAGATAATGTGTTAGAACTCTTTATGTCTTGTGGCCATTAGAGATAGAACACTCAATTGTCTGTCTAGATGATAATTGTCAGTTGCCCATTCCTAAAGATGCTCTTATAAGATGTACCATAAGAAATTCTTACATGACAGTATATATCATATTGTTCTGATGTAAAAATAAATTGATTTCCTTTCTGTTAGGTTTGTTCTTAATACAAAGGTTAACATGCCACATGAAGACCACATCACAGCTCTCTGTTTCTGTAATGCAGAAAAATTTGAAAACCCCACCTTGGTTACATCTAGTAAAGATGGTCACTTCAAAGTATGGATATTAACAGATGATTCTGATATATACAGTAAGTTAATTAAATAAGGTATATCAATGCATAATTTAAAAAATGTTTTAAAATATTTCTCTTTCATGAGTTGTATCCATTCTGGAAGAACATTTTCTACCTTATTTAATGCTGTGGGTCTTGATTAATTAAGTGCTGATTGTTTTTGTTAGGGTACAGTTAAAAAAAAAAAAAAAGGCAGTTCCTTCACTGTTCCACTAGAGGGAGGTCAGGATCTCCAGGAATGGGCATAAATTTCAAACCAATCAAGCTTTGTAGCATTTCTAAAGTTTCAGGGAGGTGGTTTTTTTTTGCTTCTTTTGTAATCCTTATTGCTTATAACTACCTTAAAGTATTATCTAGCATTTATACCACTTCTGAATTATATGATCTATGTTTTCACAGAAAAAGCTGTTGGCTGGACTTGTGACTTTGTGGGTAGTTATCACAAATACCAAGCAACTAACTGTTGTTTCTCTGAAGATGGCTCTTTACTAGCAGTCAGTTTTGAGGAAATAGTTACAATATGGGATTCAGAGACATGGGAACTTAAATGTACATTTTGTCAACGAGCTGGGAAAATAAGGTAAATAATTTGGGGAGTATATCATTTTTTTTTTCTTTAACTTAAATGAGTCTTTCCACATAAACATTATTGGTAATTTATGCTTCTGCTAAAGGTAGTCTGTGGGTCAGTGAGAGTCAGCAGCAAACTAAAGTGTTGGGAAGCTAAAAATTCTGGGTATGTGAACCATTTGCTGTGATTTTACCCCTTTCTGAAATCCAGATTAACATTTAACTCTTGACCTACAGAAATTTTTTCTTTATAATAAATACTTTTCATGGTTGTGCTACATAATGGAAGCTGATAACCCTCAGTGGATCCAAACAATGCTTATCTTCTGTTTTCCCATAAAAACAATGTCGTACTGAAACTTTGTTGCATCTAAGAAGGGCAGAAGAAAAAGCATCAGTTATCTGCGATTTTACTTCAGGCAACTGGCATTTGAGGACAGACTTGCAGATGGCGAACAAAATAGTTTTTAATTCCCAACATATTTTGCTTTGTAAAACGTCCTTCAGAATTCATATTGTTTCTTCCTCTACGTTAAACGAGCATAAAAAAGGGTTTTGTTAAATACCTTTGTACATTTCACATACATGTTGTCTATAGTATGTGTCAATTATACTGTGCAGCATATTAGAGAAAAAAATTGATCATAAACCTGTTTGTAAAGAAACAAAAGAGCTAAGTAAACCTTTCCTTTTGCTCTCTTTAGCCCCTTTTTCCTGCAGGATAGTTGTAAACAAAAATATGTGTCTATCTAAAAATCTGCATTGTGTAAAATTATACTAGAAGTCTGCAATCCCAAACTCGGTGTGCTGGAACTGACAGATAACTTCCTTGTGGTTTTAATATAGGCACCTTTGCTTTGGGAGATTGACTTGTTCAAAGTATCTTCTTGGTGCTACTGAAAATGGCATTCTTTGCTGTTGGAATCTGCTCAGTTGTGCATGTAAGATCTTGTTTTACTATGAAGTGACTTGGCAAAGCATATAACAAGTGGCCATCAAACTTCAGCATTTTAGGACTTCTGGGTCATATCTTCGTGTCTCTATCCAAAGAGTATATGATTTGTCACATGTCATGTGATATCACCAAATTTTGGAGGGCTAAGCCTATAATAGACATACTATTATTTATAAACTGCCTAATTGGCCATAAATTGATTTCCATTATCCTGGCCTTTCTCTACTATGTATAATTTTCTGTTGCCTTCCATGATATCTGTCCTCATAACAATGTGAGGAATATTTCTGCTAATTTGTAATGTGCATTAACAAGCAGTATCCCTAACAGCTTTAATTTGTACCCTTTCACAAGCCTCCTAACAAGTGTGGACTTACTTATTTCTACTCATTTCATTCATTGGTATTTTACTCAGTTGACTATGTTTGGAAGGCATGGTGGTTGCTTAGTAATGAGCATATGTGACAGTCTCTTTTTATATTCTCTACAGTGATTCTGGTTAACATTTTGCCCACGTTTAGCAGCTACGGTAAAGCACTGAAATAATAACCATGTCATAGTATGTGGAAGGAGTACTTTGTTTTTCCACTTCCTGCCCCTAGCTTTAGTGCAGCCTTCCACAGACATTTTCAGTTTGTTTCCATGTGTTATTTGGAAATGTAAAATCCGTCTTCTTAAGAATAATAGAATTGATTGTCCCAGTAAAAATTGAGTATGTACTTTAAATAACAGGCTAAAAAAAGCTTTTGGTAACTCTCAGAAGTAAATTGCTCTTTTTCTGCTCTGCCCCCCTTCCCCAGTGGAATGGAGTGCAAAATTAAATGTTAGAGTTATGGAACCTGATCCTAATTCAGAGAATATTGCTGCAATCTCTCGGTCTTCAGTGGGTTCAGACTGTAAGTACACACCATACTTTGTAACACGAGTAAATCTCTTACCAAAATTTTCTTTTTAACGTCTTTAATATAATTTGAGTTAGACTTGCCTTTAAATCCAATGTTTGTTTTAGGCCATTTGGCCTGAGGTGTGCTATTGCCCTCTCTTGAGTTAAAGTTTCTTGATTTTGCCCCTCTGAAGCATTTCAGGAAGCTTTAATCATTCTTCCTCTATGCTCTTGAAACACTTCTACAGATCCCTATTCTAGTACCTACAACAAAATAGTGCAATAATATCTTGGTGTCTGCCTTCTGCAGTAGGACCTGGTCTCTGGAACGGGGATTCTTCTTCCTCTTTTTTTATCTTTATATCCTCATTCCTAACCTTCTTGGCACGTAGCAGGCACCCAGTAGATATTTGTTGAATCAGAGCCTAAAATAATCATGACCTGGGCCATTTACTCAATGGGGTAAGTCCCAGGATTAGTGTGATCTGCCAACCTGAGGCTGGAACTGACCTTTGCAGGCAAAATGTTATTGTCTGTTTGTTTTTTCCCTCTAGTGTTTGTATTTAAACCTAGTGAGCCAAGGCCATTGTATATTCAAAAGAATATCTCCAGAGAGGAAGTCCAGTGGGGAGTGTTTGTTCCACGAGATGTCCCTGAATCATTCACCTCAGAAGCTTACCAATGGCTGAACAGATCCCAGTTTTACTTCCTAACAAAATCACAGGTAACCATCCCACCTCAAAAAGGGAACCACTTTATATATATAATTTTCATCTGATTTGATATTTGAGAGTAATAGCCCATAACTGGTGGAACAGTTTCATTAAAAGATTACTTCCCAAAAGAAGGAATCCATTATGCTTCACACAGCAGTCTTATTAGTGTAAGTATATTAGCACCACTTTACCCCGTACCTTTGAGATTCTTCTAAGTAGTGTCTGTATTATCTCCATGACTGTGGAAAGGCAGAAGACAACTAAAATCCTTTGAATGGTAGCTATTAGTGTGGTTGATATATATATTTTTTAAATACAAGTGTGGCTTCTGGTTGATCCATCAGTTGAATTCTATTTCATTACTAGTCAGTTCTTAAATAAGATTTCTCAGAACAATCTTAACTGTCACAGCAGTTTGTCACTAAATATGTTTGAAGTTTTCTATTTGGGCAGATAAACATATCAAGATGAAATATTGACCTCATTTTTTAACTCTACAACAAATTTTTATTTAGCTTTTGCATCATTAATCTCTTTTCAGACTTTATTGACATTCAGTACAAAGTCTCCAGAAGAGAAACTCACACCAACAAGCAAACAGGTATGTTTTAGCCACTAATGGTGCAGACTACATTGCCTCCCTACACAGATAACCTTATCTGTTTGAATTCAGCTATGAGAAGAATGTTCCACCTGCCCTAATGTGGAATTAAACATATACTTGTAAGCTACTTGGCCTCTTTTAAGATTATATTTGCTTTACAAATTAAAACTATATTTTAGAAATATCAAAAATATATGCTTGTGATTTAAAGAGTCAAATAGTTATACAAGACTTTCAGGAAAACTTGTTAACATCACTGCCATCACCCACAAAGATCATCACTTTCAACTCTTCTAGCTGGAGTTTTTATTTGCCTCTCTATCTCTAAGAAACATGTCTATGTTACTAATTCTTTATTTTTCAGATTAAGTTATTATCTGTTAACTGATCAAGTTGTTACTCTTTTTCACACCACCACTTCCCTCATGTACATAACATACACACCTTTCCTGTTCCCCAGTTTTCTCAGTATAGACAAATCAGGTCAGTATTCATTATAACCAATAGCAATTCACAGCTGAGTCATGTAGTAACCAACAGATTATTTTTCTTTTATTTGCAACTTTGTTTTCTCTAGGGTTAATGATTATCTTCTTATTTGTATAGTTTTCTATTTGCTCAAGTTGTATAAATATTCTCTCAGAATTTTCAGGTATATTAAGTATTCCTTCAAATCTTGAGTATTTCCCAGGAGCCTGTGATTTGCTTCAGTCTGGACTGATTGCTCTATAAACTTACAAACTTGCTACACAGTAGTTGTCATAGGATCTACATTCACCATCATTTGGGGAATCATTTTACCTCTACTCTAGTAGATCTTATAGCTTTCCCCTTTCTTTGGTCACTCCTTTGCTTTGATGAAGCACATTCTGTTAGTGCGTGGGAGGCAAATTTAAGACCTTGGATGTTTGGGAATGTTTCTGTTCTCTCCCACTTGAGTGGTTGGTTGAGTTATAAAGTAATAGGTTGAAAATCATTTTCTCTTAGAGCTTTGGCGGTATTGTCCTATTTTATAGCTTTGGGTGTTACTGGAAGTCTAATACCATTCTTATTCCTATTCCTTTGTCTGTAAACTAGCTTTGTTTTCCTCTGAAAACTCCTTGAATTTGTTCAACAAGTTATTGTTGAATATGTATAGGCCAGGAACTGTTCTAGATGATTGGAGTACACCAGTAAGCAAAAACACTCAAGTCTCTAAACTTAATGGTGTTTACACTCTAGCAGCAAGATACAACAAGCATGAAATAAGTAAAATATGTAGTACTTTAAGAAGTGGTAAGAGGGTGCCGGGGTGGCTCAGTCAGTTTGGTGTCCAACTCTTGATTCCAGCTCAGCTTATGGTCCCAGGGTCGTGGGATCGAGCCCCACATCAGGCTCTCCTCTGAACATGGAGCCTACTTAAGAGTCTCTTTCTCTCTCTCTCTACCTCTCCCCCCTCCCCCGCCAGCGATAATTATGGATGGAGGAAAAGAAGAAATGGGTGTGGGGTGCAGCTTGCCATTTTATGTAGGGCAAAGTAGGGCTTGATGAATAAGAGACTTTGGCTTTTCCTCCAAGTAAAATGTGGAACCCCGTGGAGAGTTCTGTTTTTTTTAATGTTTTTTATTTTTGAGAGAGAGAGAACCTTGGAGAGAGAGAGAGGGAGACAAGAGATCCAAAGCTGGATCTGCACTGTTAGCGCAGTTTGATGCAGAACTCAAACTCCTGAACCTTGAGATCATGACCTGAGCAGTCAAAGTCAGATTCTTAACCAACAGAGCCACTCAGGTTCCCCGCCCCTTCGAGAGTTTTAATCCAAGAAATGACTAAGAAAGAATTCCTTCTTTGCCTTCAATTTGTCTATTTGTTACTTAGTGCTGGACCTTCTCAAATGGTGCTTTAATATTCTTATTTTTTTACCTGTTTTCTTTCTACTTTCAGGGAGATTGCTTCATCTTTATCATCTTATCTGCTTTTTTCTCTTTCGCATACTCCCACATCCTGCATATGTGTGTTTTCCATCTGTTTTGGTGTCTTTCATTTCAGAGGTTTTCATCAGAGTCTGATGATTTCTTGGCTGTTTTTATTTAAAAGTGATCAAAAAAGTCATTTGGAAGGTCTTTGCCTAAGTAGAACTTCTCTGCTGGCCTCCACCATCTGGCTATTTTTGAGAAAGTCTCCAAAGTCATTATTTTTAGGTCTTTTTATGATTGCCCAGATAAAATTCTTCTAAGTTCTTGCCTAGAGGATATCAACCTGGAAGCACATTCTGTGAAGTACAACTGCCTGCAGCTGTGACGACACTGCCACCAGCCCCCACCAAGCAGTTCAGTTTAAAGTCATACTTTTGTTCCACTCTCCCAAGAATGTACTTCCAGCCCTCTGCTGGGGCTCAAAAGAATATCTAGGAATCTGAGTCCTCTCTAAGCAGACATTCAGCCTGGCTCCCTGGTTATTTGTTAGCACCAATTCCTGGGCCTTTGCAGGATTCCACAATATAAATCAGAATGCTTCCCAGCCAGCTTAGGATTCTTTCTCGGGTCTACTAAATTACTTATCACTCTTGAACCTGCTTTCCACCTTCCAACATGTTATTTACCCATTTTATTTCTCCTGTGGGTTTATGTCCTTTTGAAAACCCATTTGCTGTCATTTGTCATTGGGGGAGAAACAGTGGTAAGTATTTTGTTCTGTCAAGTGTCCACTGTTAGCTTTTCCCATAGTAAGTGGGCTGCTAGACCTCAGTTGCTTTACCTATAAAGTGTAAGAATCATGCTAGATAGTTTTTAAAGTTCTTTCCATCCTTGACATTTTACAACTCTGTAGTACTTTTTTATGGAGTCAAAGGCAATTCTTTTTATTGAAGAAATTTCCCTTTGTCTTAAATCTTTATAGCTACTAGCAGAAGAAAGTCTTCCAACAACCCCATTTTATTTCATATTGGGAAAGCACAGGGAACAGCAGGATGAAAAAATAAATGAGGCTTTCGAGAGTGAACTGGTACAACTACCCTTAACAGAAAATATACCTGCGATTAGTGAGGTAAGTGATTCACAACATGAAACAGATTAAATACATTAAAGCACCTTAAATTATAGTTTTTATACAGTTTATAACATAATTTTTGAATAATTATTTGTATACTGTGCAGTTTTAATACCTAAACCAATAACATAAATTTGCAATTCCAGATTATTATGGTCTGACCTGACAGGAGGGGAGAGATTATTGTTCGCTTAAGTATAGAAAGGCGGGAATAAATTTTTTTTTTTGGTTTGGTTTTTCTGTGGAGAAACCCTGTTACATTCAGCTGGTGGCATTAAATCATTTTAAAAACTCTATTTTTCTTGTTTTTTTTACTCTAGCTTCTTCATACTCCAGCCCATGTATTGCCATCTGCTTCCTTCCTGTGCTCCAAGTTTGTAAGCTCATTGCTGCTGTCTAAGGAGACCAAGAGGTAAAGCGGCTTTTAAAATATGTTTAGATATTGTTTTGGGAAACAAGATGGTTATGTTAGCCTTTATTAGAATGTTCTTTCACTTTGAGGCTTCAACATGTGTGGGTTAGGACACTGACCTGCACAGTCAAAAATCTGTGTGTAACTTGACTCCTATAAAACTTAACTACTAATGCCTACTGGTGCTTGGAAGTCTTACCAATAACAGTCAATTAACACACATTTTATGTGTTGTATACTGTATTCTTACAGTAAGATAAGCCAGAGAAATTAGGAAAATCATAAGAGAGAATACATTTGCAGTATTGTACTGCATAAAAAAAAAAAAAAAATCCATGTATAAATGGATCTGCAGTCCAAACCCGTGTTCTCCAAGGGTCAACTGTATTTCTCTTTATTTAAGCTTTAACATGTAGTTAAAGGATAGATGACGATTAAGCCAAGTAAATAAAATACATTGAAAATAATTTTCAGGAAGACCTCATGTGTGTACGGTTTAAGGATTTGATCTATGATTAAAAATTACACACCTGTTTTTTTATAATAACTGTAATTTATTAAAAAAAAATTTCATGTTTGTTTGAAAGAGAGAACAGGGGAGGCATAGAGAGAGAGAACCCCGAGCAGGCTATGTGCTGTCAGTGTAGAACCCAACATGGTGCTCAGTCTCATGAACCATGAGATCATGACCTAAGCCCAAGAGTCAGATGCTTAACTAACTGAGCCACCGAGGCGCCCTAACCCATCATTTTTAAAGTGCACTTAATAAGGTTTTTCATTTACTTTCCCTGTATGGTTACATTTCTACATAGGTGTCTTATTAGAAACTTATTGTTTAGTTAGAAAAATGTGTGTTTAAATTGTTTTGTTTTATTCTGTTGTAACGAAAGTAGTGAAGAAATTTCTGAAGACGTAGATATGGAAGAAGGAAAAGAAAGTGATGATTCAGATGAAGAAAATGATTTTACTGAAAAGATCCAGGATACAAATAACACAGACTTGGGAGAAGACCTTCTACATCAGTTGTCAAAATCTGAAGAAAAAGAACTAAGAAAATTCAGGAAAGTAGACTACAGCTGGATAACTGTCCTTTGAGCCTTGGAGATGGGGGAAGGTTCTTGCACTTTGTGTTTTTTTATTGTACATTGATACTCCAAAAACATCTAATGTTATTTCTCTTCTTAAAATATTAAATGTGGACAGGATTTACTTTTTAAATAACTGGTAATTCAAAGCTGTCTTTGCATCATTCTTAATGTTCCTGGGTGCATTCACATAGACACCATCTCCTTTTTTTTTTTTTGAGTAACATCAGCCTTAAAAAAAGCTAGTTTTCTCACAGGTGATTATAGCATATGTCCCCTTATTTGCAATTTGGAGATATAAATAGTCAAAAATTAAAAGATTTTGTTGATGATACTGTTGTTAAATTTAACATCAAAACTCATTTGATAACCAAATAGGACCTGAACAGATGTGATGTTTCTGTAGTCCTGCTTCATACCTTTTGGTGTATTTATTTCTCATAGAGAAATGTGGAGCAATTATTTGATTATGTGGTGTTCCACAGACCCCACTAAGGGTATTAAATAACATGGGCTGCCTACAATCTGAAAAATTCTAAATTCAAATCATTTGGCCCTGAACCTTTTGACTAAAAGCTTATCTACTCACAATTTTTAGGAAAGCCTTGGAAAATAAGAAGAGCTGATATTACTTTGTCAGTGTTTTCACTATGTGTACTGAGTCAAAGAACAACTACCTTTTTTCTGTTTTGTTTTTTTTAGTGTTTGTTTATTCTTGCGAGAGAGACAGAGCATGAGCGGGAGAGGGGCAGAGAGAGAGGAAAACACAGAATCCAAAGCAGGCCCCAGGCTCTGAGCTGTCAGCACAGAGCCCGACGTGGGGCTCAAATTCATAAACCGTGAAATCATGACCTGAAGTCAGACGCTTAGCCAACTGAGCCACCCAGGTGCCCTAAGAACAACTACTTTTTAACCAAAAGTCCCACTGCTAATAGAGGAGAATGCAAGTCTCTGTTTTATATTAAAGTACTGAAGTGGCTACTTTCTAACCATTTAGCATTTGGAGTTTTCCCACTCTATCCCTATTAAATTGACATTAAAAAATTAACACAAAAACAGTAAAATACACAGCTCTCCAGTCCAAGACCATGACATAGGATGACCCGGAACTCCACTTCTCCACAGACACACCAAATCTATACATATTTCTGGTGCAATTCCTGAGGACTAACTGAACAGCTTCTGCACAACAAAAGATAAACCACGTACACAACAGCCAAAGAGACAGAGACACAGTAATGGAGAGAACATCTACTCCCCACACTGCAAACTGCAGTAGAGGAATAGTACTGAGGAATTGCATGCAAACAGTTTTGTCTGCCCTGGAGCACAGGAAAAAAGCCATGGTTTAAAAGAGCAACTAAAATAGAAAGTGTTCAGCCCTAGAACCCTGTCAACCAGTAGGAGAGCTGCTGCCCTCACTCCAAGTGAGGGCTTGGTGAGTGTCATGGTTTATGTTCTCCCTCCATATTGATAGCATGGATGGGAGCAAGGTCAGAGCACCCTAACCAGCTTAGCACTTTAATGAGTCCCAGATCCGTAGCCCCAGTGTGATACTGAATACCCCTGGTCAGTACTCCTGTAGCTGCAGGCATCTTGCCAAGGTGACACAGGTACAAAGTACTTGGAACACTCGAGGCCCAGCCATCCCACCAGGGCATCCCCAGCCCATGCCAAAGTCAACAGGCATTCACAGTTTACACAAAAGATGACCATACACAGGACCATTGCTTCAAGTTTAGAAGTAGCTGACCCACTTAATTCATAGAAACAAACACAAAATGAAGCAAAATGACACAGCGGAATATGATCCAAATGAAAGAACAAGATGAAACCTCAGAGAAGTGAAATAGTGATAGGCAATAATCTGATAGAATTTGAAGTAATGATCATAAAGATGCTCACCAGACTGGAGAGAAGAGTGGAAGAACTCAGAACTTCAACAAAGAGAAAATCCAGAAAACCAATTCGATTTGAATGCATTAACTAAAATGAAAAATAAATGGAATTAACAGATTAGCAAATGCAGAAGAACGGATCAGCCATCTGGAAGACAGGCTAATGGAAAGCACTCAAGCTAAACAGGAAAAAAAAATTACAAAATGAGGATAGGTTAAGGAACATGTTGGACAACATCAAACCAAAAACATTCACATTCTTGGGGGCCCCAGAAGAAAAGAGAAAGAGAAAACTTATTTGAAGAAACAATAGCTGAAAACTCCCTAACCTGAAGAACTCTGGTTCAGGAAGCACAAAGAGTTCCAAATAAAATGAATCCGAAGAGGTCCATACCAAGACACATAATTAAAATGTGAAAGATTAAAACAATTTTAAAAGCAGTGAGAGAGAAGCAAATAGTTAAGTACAAGGGAAACCCCATAAGGATAAAAGCTGATTTTTCAGAAACTGCAGCTCAGAAGGGAGTGGCATGCCATAAAGTGCTGAAAGGGAAAAAAACCTATAACCAAGTATACTCTACCTAGGGAGGCTATTCAAAATAGGAGAGGTGTAAAAAACAAAATTCTAGTAAAAGTTCAAGGAATTCATCACCACTAAACAGGCCTTAAATGTTAAGGGGTGCCTGCATAGCTCAGTTAAGTGACTCTTGATTTTGGTTCAGGTCATGATCTCACAGTCATAAGGTCAGGCTCTGCGCTGAGCATGGAGTCTGCTTGGGATTCTCTCTGCCCCTCTCCTGCTCACACATGCACTCTCTCAAATATTTTTTTAAATGTTAAAGGGACTCCTTTAAGTGAAAAAGAACATAATTAGAAATAGGAAAATCAGGAATAAAGATATAAAATATACATAAAACAGGGAGGGAGTAAAAATGTTCTTCTAGAATGTGTTCGAACTTAAGTAATTATCAACTTAATGTAGACCGCTATATATTTAGGATGTTATAGATGAACCTCATAGTAACCACAAACCCAAAAGCTGTAATAGACACACAAAAAAGTAGAACGCCAACCATAACACTAAAAATCATCAATCACAAGGAAACAAGCAGGAGAAGAAAGGAACAAAGAAGTACTAAGAAAACCAGAAAACAACAATGACAATAAGTACATACCTATTAATTACTTTAAATGGTCTAAATTTGTCAATCCAAATACAGGGTTGGAGTGGGGGGACATATTTATGTGTTACGTGCAAGAGACTTCTATCAAACCTAAGGATATACACATACCAAAAGTGAATAGGTAGAAAAATACTTCATGCAAATAGAAATAAAAAAATAAAACTGGGATAGAAATATTTATATCGGACAAAGTAGACTTTAAAACAAAGACTATGACAAGAGACAAGGACATTACCTAATGATAAAAGGATCAATCCAACAAAAGATACAAAACTTGTAAATATGCACCCAACACTGGAGCAACTAAATACATAAAGCAAATAACAGACATAAATGGAGAAATTGACAGCAATAAAATAGTAGGGAATATTAACACCCCAGTTACATCAATGGATAGTTCATCCAGGCAGAAAATCCATAAGGAAATAGTGTCTTTGAACAACATGTTAGACCAAATGGATATAACAGATATGTACAGAACATACCATCCAAAAACCTCAGAACATATTATTTTCTTTTTTTTTTAATTTTTTTTTTAACGTTTATTTTTGAGACAGAGACAGAGCATGAACGGGGGAGGGTCAGAGAGAGAGGGAGACACAGAATCTGAAACAGGCTCCAGGTTCTGAACAGTAAGCACAGAGCCTGACGCAGGGCTTGAACTCATGAACCGCGAGATCATGACCTGAGCGGAAGTCGGCCGCTTAACCGACTGAGCCACCCAGGTGCCCCAGAACATATTATTTTCAAGTGCACTTAGAACATTCTCCAGGATAGTTCACATGTTAGGCCACAAAACAACACTTTAATCAATTTAAGATTGGAGTCCTATAACACACCTTTTCCAACCACAATGGTAAACTAAAAATCCTCCCCCCGCCAAAAAAAAAAAAAAAAAAAAAAACTAAAAAACAAACATGGAATCTAAACACGTTTCTAAATAACCAATGGATTAATGAGGAAATCAGAAAGTACAAGGGAGGCAAGTGAAAATGAAAACAACTGTCCAAAATCCTTGGGACACAGTGAAAGCAGTTCAAAGGGAAATTTACAGCAATACAGACCTACCTCAAAAATAAAATAAAATAAATAAAAAAATAAAAATCTCAATCTATCCTTATACCTAAAGGAAGTAGAAAAACAAAGTGTAGTAGAAAACAGGAAATAATGATCAAAGCAGAAATACATGAAATACAACAAAATAGAAAATACCAATGAAACCAAGAGCTGATTCTTTCAGAATATAAAATTGATAAACCTTTAACCAGACTCCTCAAGAAAAAAAGAGGACACAAAATCAGAAACAAAAAAGACATAACCACCAACACCACAAAAATACAAAGGATTATAAGAGACTACTGTGAAAAGTTATATGCCAATAAATCAATCTAGAAGAAATGAATTCCTAGAACCAATTTTCCAAAATTGAATCAGGAAGAAATAGAAAACCTGAAACCTAATTACTAGTTGCAAATTGAATTTATAACCAGAAAACTTCCAAAAAAGTCCAGGGTTCCAAAATGAATTCTACCAAGCATTTAAAGAGCAGTTAACGTCTATTCTCAAACCATTCCAAAGAGTAGAAGAGGAAAGAAAGATTCCAGAATAATTCTCCAAGGTCATCATTATCCTGATACCAAAACTAGACAAAGACATTACAAAAAGAAAGCTACACGCCAACATCCCTGATGAACATAGATGCAGAAATTCTCAACAAAATATTAGCAAACTGTATTTAAAATGCATTAAGAGTATTCACCACAATCGAGTTTATGGCTGATGTAAGGAAAATTCAGTATTCACAAATCAATCAATGGGATACACCACATTATCAAAATGAAGGATAAAAATATAATCTCCATAGTTGCAGAAAAAGTATTTGACAAAATTCAACATCCATTCATGATAAATCTCAACAAAGTGGGTATGGAGGGAACATACCTAAACATAATTAAGGCCATATATGGAAAACAGTGAAGATCATACTCTGGTGAAAAACAGCTTTTTTCCTAAGAACAGGAATAAGATAAGGATGTCCACTCTCACCACTTTTATTCAACATTGTATTAGAAGTCCTAGCCACAGCAACCAGACAAGAAAAAGAAAAGGCATTCAAATGGGTAAGGAAGAGGCTAAACTATCACTATTTGCAGATGACACAGTACTATGCATAGAACCTAAAGACTCCACCACAAAACTTTTAGAAATAATAAATGAATTTAGTAATGTTGCAGGATAAAAAATACACATATATCAGCTGTGTTTTTATACACTAACAAAGTAGAAAGAACTTGAGAAAACAATCCCATTTACAGTTGCACCAAAAATAATAAAATTCCTAGGAATAAACTAACCAAGGAGGTGAAAGACCTGTACTCTGAAAACTATAAAACACTTACGAGATTGAAGACAACATAAATGGAAAGATATTCCATGCACATGGATTAGCAGAATTAATATTAAGATGTGCACACTATCCAAAGCAATCTACAGATTTAATCCAATCCCTATCAAAGTACCAACAGCATTTTTCACAGAATTTGACTAAATGATAAGATTTATATGGAAGCTCAAGAGACCCCAAATAGCCAAAACAATCTTGAGAAAGAACACATGGAGGTATCACATTCCCAGATTTCAAGATATACTACAAAGCTGTAATAATCAAAACAATATGGAACTGGCACAAAAATAAGACACATAGATCAATGGAACAGAGTAGAGAGCCCAGAAAAAAAAAAAAAAAAAACAAAACCATGCTTATATGGCCAATTAATCTATAACAAAGGAGGCAAGAATATACAAATTGATTGTTGTCAGAGGGAAAGAGGTTGGGGGAATGGGTGAAATGGGTGAAGGGGAGTGGGAGATACATGCTTTTAGTTATAGAATAAGTCATGATGAGGATAAAATGTGCCACTTAGGGACTATAATCACTGATACTGTAAGGTTTGTATGGTGACAGATGATTGCTTATGGTGAGCATAAGGTAATGTATAGAGTTGTCACATCACCATGTTATTCCCTTGAAACTAATGTAGCATTATGTGTCGTCAGAACAGTCAAGTAGACAAATTATAAGAGCACATTTCGAAGAATGTTAACAGAATTGCTATAAATGGCTTTTTAGTGTGTTTGAATCAGTATCCAAGTAAGGCCTATACAGTTTTTTTTAACTAACAGCTAGATTGAGATATAACTCAGACACTATGCAACTTATTTAAAGTGTACATTCGGGAGTTTTTTAGAATATTCACAGGGTTGTACACCATCACCACAATTTCAGAACATTTTCATCACCCCAAAACTCGGTACATTAGCAATCACTTCCCATTTCTCCCAAACTACCCGATCCCACACCCTCAGCAACCATTAATACTTCTGTGTTTATAGACTTGTATATCTGGACATTTCATATAAATGGAATCCTATCATATATGCGGTCTTTCTTAGCTGGTTTCTTCCACTTAGCATTCATGCCATAGCATTTGTTTCATTTTTTTCATTTTTCATTTTTCATTTTTTTCATTTCACCTGGGTATATACCCAAGGGTGGAATTGCTAGGTTACTCGGTAAGCCTGTGTTTAACTTTTTGAAGAATCACAAGACTCACAAATCTATTTTATATTATTTACATTCTGTGGAGCATTCATTCTTCCAAAATCTAGTCCATTGAATTTAGGTCTGTTTGCAGGGTTAATTTTGAGGTCAGATTTTGAGGTTTATTCTGATCCCAGGAGGATTCTTTTTAGCTGTCTCTTTTCCTGATTCTCGTAAACTATTTGGTTTATGTTTTAGTTTATTGCACTCATGGAGCTACTTACAAGCCCTCTTTTAATTGTGTACCACCAAAATCTCCACTGTTTGCAGGGACACCCTTAGACTTGAACTTTACTCAAATAATGTCAGAACTCTCTATTCTTATGGACTGCCTTTTGTAGACACAATGGCCTCTTCTCTCATAGTGACACCCTGCTTTACAAACTGGGAGAGACAATAACCTTGACTTTGCTTATCTCTGGAACCTGCCCAAAGCAAGCTGGGGTAAAGATGACCAGGATTCCAGTATTCCCAGCCTGCTCTCCAGCCTAGGGAATGGGACATATTGGCATAGTTACAAATAAATTTATTATTTTGCTATATTCAGAACTAACATGGTACTTCCAAGTTTAAGAAATACTTATTTTTGCAGTTATATATAAAAGATTCCAGAGTTTCAAATCAAATAAAGTAAATTTGGAACATGTATTTTAAAAATAATGGTTATACAATCTGAATAGTTGGTTTGTAAGTGTGGATTTCATTACTTTTTCTAAAAAGTTGATCACTCTAACACTAAAACATGACAACACTGTTGTGAATAATTATTCTAATTAATCCTCCTCTAATATTAAAAAAAAAAAAGTTTATTTTTCCAAAGGCATTTCTACAAATAAAAGGAAAATGGCCACTCTAGTCATTAAAATCTGGACCTACCCAGCAGATATAGTTCTGGCCCTTAGGGTTTTTTCCCCCCCACACAGAAAACTAGTGCCATCATAATAAGTGAACCGATAAAGATTATTCACATTCTCTCCTCCCTCATTGTATCTAATTTATCTGTCCAGCATGAACCCATTACTTGGTGCTTTCATGAGAGCAGGCTGTACATCAGGAAGTAGACAATCTTCACCCCACTGTGGGATGGACATGTTAACCACTTACTACATGCCACGCATTTCACACACATCACACTTTCTCCACGACAACTCCATATGTCAGGTAGTCACCCCAATTTGACAAATGAGGAAACTGACTCCAGAGACAGGAAGTAAGTTGTATCTAAATCACCGGCCTCCCAAGAAGTGGAGCAAAGACACAAACCCTTCCCCATCAAATCCCAAATCCTGTGCTCTTTCTAAAATAGCACATTGTGTCCCAGACACTTAAGACAGCAAGTTAGCATTACAAATGAATCTGTAACTTTGGAGGAATTGTGATAAGAAACCAACAGAATAGAGAGCTCAGATTTAGACTGTCCTAGCCCCAGACAAGAACTAGCTAGCTTGCTTTGTGACCTGGCTGAAGTCCTTTAATCTGAACTTTAGCTTCCTCATCTGTAAAATGAAGCACTCCCTCCCTATACAAATGGTTTTGATTATCTGACTAGTGCTATTATGTTCCAAATATAGGAAAAGTATATAAAATTTAGATATTGTATCACACAAGGTACTTGATTATATGCAGATTTTTAACGAAAAGTCTAAGCTAACTAAACACCTACATATTAATTAGAATAAGCTCATTGTTTTTTGATTTTTTTTAAATGTTTGTTTACTTTTGAGAGAGAGACAGAGATGGAGCGTGAGCATAGGAAAGGCAGAGAGAGATAGAGACAGAGTCTGAAGCAGGCTCCAGGCTCTCAGCTGTCAGCACAAAGCCTGACACGGGGCTTCAATGCACAAACCATGAGACCATGACCTGAGCCTAGGTCGGGTACTTAACAGACTGAGCCCCCCAGGCACCCTAGAATAAGCTCATTGTTATTGTGCTGGAACAATGTTCCTCTTTGTTGTTGTTTTCCTTCTCATAAACTAGCAACCAGTAAAGAGACTATAAAATATGTTATAATGTTGTAATAATGTGTCTTAAATAATTCCAGTTCTTTGTACTATGACTATAATGGAGTCTTTAACAGAAAGAAACCTATTATGTTAAGCATAACCATTTGGTTAAAATTAACTAAGGCACTGATTTTTCTATGAGGCTGCTTTATCTGAACTACAACTTCTGAAAATTGTGCTTTCTTCTGTTAGCTGCATTTCTTGGCAGCCATGAAAATGGCAAAATTGTCTTAACAACACCAAAGTCAAGATACTGTAACATCACACAATCCTAAATGAAAGAGTAAAAGATAAGACCCAGAAAGGATTTAGGATCCCAGGTAGATTACTTATCATTGAGATTAAGGAGAAATAAAAGTGAAGTGAAAGTAACTGGAAGTTGATAGTAGTATACCACAGAGGGGATAATGTGAGTAGAGTAGAATCGACCAGAGAGATGCAATGACTGAACTGTTAAAATTGTTTTTGCTTTTCTAAAACCACGAGCAAACCACGTATTCTCTGAATCACAGTTCCTTCATCTAAATTGCATAATTAAATAAAATGATCTCTTTCAGCTCTGATACTCTGTGACCACAAAACTAAGAGCCAGAGTGGTATATTACAGCACCCATTCCCACTGCATGCCCCCCAAATGCCAAGAATCTGATCTTACAAGTACTAAGTTTGTGGTATCTGTATATAAATATATAGAGCTATAGCTATCTTAGTTTTGCATCTTCAGGCATAACATACCTCTGCCTTGGAAACTCCTTGAGAGATCAGAGCACTTAGTTCACAAAATGAAATAATCAGACATGAAAGTGCACCAGTTCCTCCCATTGTTGTGTGGAGTTTTGATAATCCTTGCTACACAGTGGTTGCCTACTTTAACGGAAGGACGAATATAAGTGCTCTGAAAACAATCACTTTAAATGTAAATATTGATATTATATTCTAGCTCACATAGGAAGGTAAATTTAAACTTCTTGTTCCCTCAGAAATGCCTCTTGGCAGTTCTGAAATATGAGTCCACTAGCCAATCTTTATCTGGTGAGCAGTATCTCATGCCAGAAAGATCATTGGTCTAGGAGTCAGAAGACTACTAGTTCCAGCCCTGCCTCTTTCTAGGTATGTGCTTGTATTAAGTTTATTTGAGGACCTAATTTTTTACCTGTAAACTAAGAGGGCTGTGTTTCATTAGATGGTCCTCTAAGGCTTTTTTCCCCCCTCTCAAATTGTGCTCTCAAACATATCCAGAATTCTTTTAGTCCTACTCAAAAAAAAAAAAAAAAAAAAAAAAAAAAATATATATATATATATATATATATATATATATATGTGTGTGTGTGTGTGTGTGTGTGTGTGTGTGTGTGTGGCTTTGCTGATTTAATTACAGCCTCCTTTGGTGCTAGAGACAAGAGCAAACAAGCAGCTTAAAAGATTATTTCATTTCTGAATAAGAAAGAAGATCCTGTACCTACTTAGGCTTGAGATGCACTCGACCTGAATCTCTGCAGACCTTACCCAAGAGAACAGATTAGAATTAGAACTCCTTTTTTTAAATATATATAATTTTTATATTTTTAAATATAATTTATTGTCAAATTAGCTAATATACAGTGTATACAGTGTGCTCCTAGCTTTGGGAGTAGATTCCCATGATTCATTGCTTACAGACAATACCCAGTGCTCATCCCAACAAGTGCCCTCCTCAATGCCCATCACCCATTTTCCCCTCTTCCCTGAGCAACCCCCCTCAATCAACCCTCAGTTTGTACTCTGTATTTAAGAGTCTCAAGGGTTTGCCTCCCTCTCCGTTTGAAACTATTTTTTCCCCCTTCTCTTCCTCCATGGTCTTCTGTTAAGTTTCTCAAGTTCCACATATGAATGAAAACATATCTGTCTTTCTCTGACTGACTTATTTCACTAAGAATAATACCCTCCAGTTCCAACCACTTTGTTGCAAATGGCAGGATTTCATTCTTTCTCATTGCCAAGTAGTATTCCATTGTGTGTATAAACCACAGTTTCTTTATCCATTCATCATCCATTGATGGACATTTGGGCTCTTTCCATAATTTGGCTATTGTTGAAAGTGCTGCTATAAACATTGGGGTGCATGTGCCCCTAAGAATCAGCACTCCTGTATCCTTTGGATAAACAGAATTAGAGATCCTCATTAGTAATTTCCACAGAAACTGAACAAAAGCAAAAAATGGAATGAGGAAGCAGACTGTATGACACACAAGCAGCACCTATATTTGTTGAATGAAGGAGACCATAAGGTAAAGATGATGAAAAGGTAGGCTTACAGTTTTTGTCCTATCTAATCAAATCTATGTCCCAGGCTCCAAGTACTCCCAGAAATCAATGAGGAGTTATATATTCTGCAACATAGGCAACACAGTCCATGAATTTTAGTCTGTCAGTGGGGTAGCTAAAGAAACCTGAATACAGATTGGGTTTTTCCAATCTTAGAATATAGGGCTGCACTGGATATTTGAGGCTGCTCTCCACTCCCCACGTTCCTCAGTATCAAGAGAAGGGGTTGGCTTACTTTGTGTTCCACACTGACAAAAACCATTGCTGCTTCATCCTTGTATACCAGCACATCCTTTGAGTTGATGAGGGACTAATTCTCACTCCCACCCTCTTGGTTTTATCCCATTCTTTCCAGTCTGCTTGGGACTTTACTTCAGCAATCATTACCCCTCACTCTTCTAATTTTCACTTTCTCCTTTCCCCTTGATAGGAACATGCTTACATGAAGTACCTTCAACCTTTAAAACAAAATCCCACAGCTTACATGGTGTTACCTATGAATCTTGTTGGCATTCTTTTCCTTTCACCCCCAACTGTGTTTACTTACTTTTTCTCTTCTTATTTTGTTTTGTGTTAAGCCACATGTATTTCTGTAAGTGATATTAAATCTTTTTGGATACAGACCTGAATACAGGACATGCAAATATTCATGTATCCTAACAGGTATCATATCCGACTTGTCAACCTAGATCTAGCAAAGTGAGCTCCAAATTAAAGTTTGAAAACTGAATGAGCAAATGAATATCTTCACTTATCAAGTAGCATGCAGTTAAAACAACAAATTAAAGTGAGATTTTTGTTTTAGAACTGGCCTTTTTCTACAGAAATTGTGGATTGAAAGATCTCGGTTAACCTTATTTCTCTGGTAATCTGATCTTTCCAGTAACCAATTCTGAAACAAAAACCTTTTTCAGGCAGGCAGAGGGGAAGGTAGTGTGTGTGTGGCTGCAAACCAGTCTCAATAAGCAAAGATGGGAGTCTCACTGGAAATTAGGACCATCCGAATCTCCTGAGGCTCCAGTCATCTCCCAGCCTCATAGGATCATTATGAGCATTAAATAGAATCATGTATGATAAAGCTCTTCACAAAAATATAAGTTTTTACATAAACGTTAAGCAAACTAGTTGGCAGATTTAGCCACTCTAGCTAAAATGTATTACCTTGAAAGTGGAAGGATTTCACTTTCACTTAAAGATGAATCACAGCAAGACTCAGATCTATCCTGAGGCTAATTCTTGATGTTTATCTGAGATATAATACAAACATATTGTTTGATACAATACAAACATATTGTATCTGTTTTATAAATTGGTTCCTTTAAGACAAAGGAAAATACAAAGTATAAGCTCTAAAATGGAAAAGATTTGATTATCAGTAATAGAAACCACTCCTCCGATTCCTGAGCTATACGTAGCACAGAGTGAGGTAGAATTTTGACATGAATCCAATTTATGTCATGGAGGTCTAGATCTGCTTTTAGCATATCCCTTTTGCTCTTCCCAAAACACATATTCAAGATGAAAAGTAGAATCAGCAGCAGACTTATAGGACTTTGGTGCATTGTGACTTACCAAATAGTTTATTGTCCATAGTACCATTTATATGGTACTGCTGCAAAAAAATATTTAATCTAAATTCAACCATGAGAAAACAGACAAGTGCAAATTGAGGGACATTTTGCAAACCAACTGATGTGGAGTAAAAAATGGCAGTTTTGAATGAAAATAAAGTTAGGGAACTATTATAGACTAAAGGAGACAATAGATATAACAACTGATTGCAATGTGTTATCCTTGGTTGGATACTGGACTGGAGGAGAGGAAAGAGCCATCAAGGACATTTTGGAGACACCTGGGGAAATTTGCATATATACAAATTTTAGATATAGGATTATATCAATGTTAAACTTCCTGAAGGTGATAAGTGAATGTAGTCGTGCCCTTATTCTCAGAAAATACATGATGAAATATTTAGGTGTGAAGTGTGATATAAACTATTAAAAATTCACAGGTAATATAAATGTTTTGTTAAATAAAGATGCATAGATGGCTCAGTCGGTTAACTGCCCGACTCTTGATTGTGGCTCAGGTCATGATCTCACAGTTCGTGGGTTCGAGCCCTGCATTGGGCTCCATGCTGACAATGCGGATCCTGCTTGGGATTCTGTCTCCCTCTCTCTCTGCCCCTCGCCTGCTCATTCTCTATATTTCTCTCTCAAAATAAATAAATAAACATTAAAAAATTAAAAATAATAAAAAATAAATAAGGATGCATAGAGATGATAGCAGCAAATCTAGCAAAATGTTAACCACTGGTAAATCTAAGTAAAGGGTACATGGATATTTAATGCTCCCTTGCAAATTTTCTATAGGCTGAAGGTTTTCCAAATAAAAATTTTTTAAATTCCAAAAAATTTTATAAAAATTCTACTTCTGCTATCTCTATTGCTGCAGGACTAAGTGCTTTGCAACCTGTCTAGCTATCTGATGACAGGTTTGTCATCAGAACTGCCCAGATTCCTCACCTGATATGCCTCTTGATGACTTCCTTCTTTCCTCCTAAACTATTAACTACCCTCAACTTTCCCAGCTACAACCTCCTCTCAAGCAATTTATCTAGCTTCAACTTTGATAACACCCCTCCTTGCTTATCCTCTTACTCCCTGCTCCTTTATCCTCCTTTGTGTTTATCTCGCCTTTCTATTCTATTGCCTTTGAACCAGTTTTTGTCCTCCAAGTTGAATTTTAAGATCTTTACCATTTCCTTGCTTCCTGCATTCAAGGCAGTAAACACTCCTGCTCAAATGGTTCCCACTATGTGACATAATCTGTTCTGCCTTTCTACACTGCCTCCCCTATAATGGGGGAGATTTTTGGAATTCCTGCTAACTTAATATACCTAAATCCATTTCACTCTACCCTCCAGGGTATCCAATGTGTAACACTCCTCTCATCCCCCCAATTCATAACCTTGGTAGAAAATATCCTAGTGACTTTATAAGACAACCTAAAGAAAACGTTGAACATTACATTGAACACTACAAAATACACCAATATGTTCAGGTCCCTTAAATAAAGGAGCAGAGAGATGTATGACTGGCTATAGAGATCAAACTACCCAGAAAATATACCTTTAATTGGTATGTCCAATAATTGGGAGTATCTTGAACCAAGAATAATTGCTATTCCATATTTTGCCTTTGTCTCCTAACACTTTCAAAGTCCTCTTTTAATGGGAAATTAAGTCACCTTGAATATCTCTACATCTTTTGGAAGAACTCTAGCATGAGCAATCTGTATGCCAGTTACTAGGGGTCCATATTTCTGATTCAGGATGTTATGGAATCTACTGCCAGGATGCTCTTGGAGCGCAAAGAAAGTATAGCTCAACCCCTGACTCAGTCATAGTGGTTCTACTGAATTGCTTGAAAAACTCACTTAAACTTCCATGGCATCCATTTCCTCATCAGTAAAGTGGAAGGAGACTGTCATCTCTGAGGTGACTTCCAGCTCTGATAGTCCTTGACTGCAAGAGTACTATATAATATCTTTTGCAATTAAGATAGTAAAAATAATTTTAAAATGTGTTTACTCATGATAGATTTTGACTAATCAAAATTAGTATGATTCATGTATGATTCATACATGAAGCATTATATCTGTTCTCAATTGAATTACTGTAATGAGAAAAAAATGTTATTTTAGATCTATTTGTATAGCCATGTAATATAATGTTTGGGAGAATAGACTCTGGAAACAGAGGCCCTTGGCTGAAGTCCGTGACTCACCAGCTGTGTGACCCTGGGCCAATCTTACCCTCTCTTTAAGGACAATTTCCACTTGAATAAAGCAGGGATACTTTTTTTAAAAGATGGCAATATTTTGATAGCAATAATTCATTGTTGAATATGTTAATAGACTAGGGAAGCCTTCTATGGTGTGCAGAATTCCTTATACAATTAAGAAAGAAGCAAGATTTGACAACTATCTCTGCCCATGCCACAATGACACTGGCCCTGGTCCTGCTCTCTGGATGTTTACATCTAGACATGTGTGCATGTTTGGGGAAAGGGGGTGGAGGGACAGTCAGACATGAAACAACTCATTGCAGAAATAATTCCAATTTTCTTAAGGGCCCCACAGGTACAATAATGACTAAACAATGAGAATAATACCTACCATTTATTTAGGGCTCACCATGTGCCATCTAATCCTCACCTTAGGATTCAGTTACACATTAAAATGTAGTCTTGTTATCTCTCTTTTGCAGGTAGGACTGAGGCCCAGAAAGGTTAGGTGAGTTGCTTGGGGTCACAGTGCTAGTAAGTCACAGAATGGAGGTTTGAGATACATTTGAGGCTCCTAGAGCCAAATGGACCAGCACCCTTATCCACTGCAGTTCCCACAGCCAGCTAACACAGCACCCCTCTGGAGGGTCCTCCCTCTGACCAGGCTGGGTCAGCGCTGGGGCCTCTGCCTCTCCTAGCTAGCTGTGCTGTGGTGGAATGGTTGCTACCTCTGCCCCATCTCCACCCTATGGAGGCCCTTTGGTCTCCTTCTTACCTCTTCTCAAACTTGTCATAGCCTTAGCTGGTGTGCAAATCCTGGGCATCCTCCTGGCTCTTCCTAAGATAGTTCTTCTCTGGAGGACCTGTTGCTGCTGGGGGGGAGGAGCCTCCCTAGACCTGAGGGGACACACACCCAAATTTCCCTCTGGCTTCTGGAACTCCTCTACCCCTACCCAGGGGTGTAGCTCCTAGAAGAGCAGCAGATAAGTTACCAAAGAAACCTCATCTTCAAGTTTTGTGACCCCTCACTCCTGTGTCCTCTTTAACTTGTTACCACGTGCCTTCTGGGAGTGGAGGTCTCTGGCCCTCCCCAGGTCCCAACTGTGCTGTAATCTCCTACCCTTTCAATTCTCCCTCACTGCAGGCTCTGCCCCATACTCTAAGTTTTTTCCTAAACTAAGTGTGGGGCTGGGTGAGACATATACAGTTCAGGCCACATCTTGCCCATCATTCCCCTGCACTAGAAATTCAGCATTATTTTATAATTATGCCAAAACTACTGTGTTTTAAATATTTATCTTTATTATTTCATGCTGAATATGCAAATAAGGTATTCTGGATCAGAGACAGAGTTCATGTCAATTACCTTCCAGTGAATAATAAGTATACTAGCCTCACACCCCTGCAAGGGTATCAAAAAGAGAGCAAAGTCAAATGTCTTACACAAATATCTGGATGCTCCATAGGTGAGTGGTGATGAAAAGTGTAGAATGCAGCTGTCTCCTGCCTTCCTGAAATACTCTTCTTAGAAATGTAATCAGTCTGAGTGAATAAAATATCTCCAAGGGCCATATAGCCCCATGTATCTTAGATTTTATGACCTAGAGGTGTTGCCAATGTCTGGGCTTCATACCTTATCTTCATATGAAGATAGATAGCACTGCCATCGGTTTATCTGCACACTGTGGCCTAACTTAGGGACCTGTCTGTTGTGTAACCATTTGGCTCTCTCAGGGATATAAAAGAAATTTTATTATCATTTCAGATAAGAGCGATTAACCAGACAAATACACACAGATCTAATTCTTATGGTATGTGAAGAGTGCAAATAAGCTAGGGATTTCTACTGGAGCAGAACAAAATCCAGGGAAGTTTTATTTACCTGAAAAGACCCACAATGTTCTAATTATACCAAAAGTGCCTGGAAATTTCTGGTGCCCCAAAATTCATTTCACTTAACAAGTCTTTGGGTTTATACTCTGTGACAAGGTAAGATGCAGTCCCTGTCCCTGAGTTGCAACGGTGCATATGGTCAATTTGCTATAGGCCAGTGGGATCTGACACTGCAGTTTATAGTTTTAGAGCAGGCCCATCATCATCACATATAGGCAAGCTTCATGTGAAACAGAGAAGATTCTAACCAGATGTCCTGCCCCAGAACAGCCACATACAAATTGCTGCCTCACTCTGTCAGTGCACACATCTGTTCTGAGGACATGTACTATTAACAGAGATTTACCTATCCAGACCCCTCTGCAGTTTACCAAATACAATGCCCATTGAATACCTCACTGGTATCTGTAATTATACAGTAGGCAGAAGGATGGTTAGTATAGGCCAAAAGAAGTTAAGTAACTTATTCAAAGTCATATGATGAATAAATGATACAACTCAAATTCTAATTCATATTTTTATTACAAAGCCAGAATCCTTTTCACTAAATAAGTTCTGTATAAGTTTATGTAAGCACCCAATACTGCCAATGTCATGTCAATTATTGTAATAGTTGCTGTATCTTTCATTCAACTTCTTAGGATATGAGGATGTTAAAGATTCTTAAACCAGTCTAGTTGAAGAAATTGTGTAAGGATGCACTGAAGCCCCACTTGTTGCCGTATGGCATAAACTGAATACTGGGAAATGGCAGCAGCAGGTAGGCTAATTGAGTATGTGACAATCTAAGATGACATTTTTTAATCTCTCCCATCCTCACCCCCACAGCACCCAACAACCATTGATCTTTTTACTGTCTCCATAGTTTTTTCTTTTCCAGAATGTCATACAGTTGGAATCATACAGTATGTAGCCTTTTCAGATTGTCTCCTCTTACTTAGTAATATGTATGTAAGGTATCTCCATGCCTTATTATGGCTTGATAGTTCATTTATTTTTAGTGCTGAATACCATGCCATTGTCTGGGAATACAACAGTTTATCTATTCACCTACTAAAGATATCTTGGTTGCTTCCACGTTTGGCAATTATGAATAAAGTTGTTATAAACATCTGTGTGCAGGTTTTGGGTAGACATAAGTTTTCAACTCCTTTGGATAAATACCAAGGAGTTCAATTGCTTGATCATATGGTAAAAGTATGTTTAGTTTTGTAAGAAACTACCAAACTGACTTCCCAAAGTATCTGTACTATTTTGCATTCCCAGTAGTAATGAATGAGAGTTCTATCATTCCACATCCTCACCAACATTTTGTGCTATCAGTATTCCAGATTTTAGCCACTCTAACAAGAATGCAGTGGTCTTTCATAGTTTTAATTTGAAATTCCCTGATGACTTATTATGTGAAACATCTTTTCATATGCTTATCTTTCATCTGAATATCTTCTTTGATGCGGTGTCTGTTTAGGTTTTTGGCTTATTTTTTAATCAGGTTGTTTTCTTATGGTTGACTTTTAAGAGTTATTTTATATTTTGGATAACAGTCTTTTATAAGATATGTCTTTTGCAAATATTTTGCTCCCAGACTATGGCTTTCTCATTCTCTTGGCATTGTCTTTCCCAGAGCATGAGTTTTTAATTTTAATAAAGTCTAATTTGTCAAATATTTTTTTTATGGATTGTGCCTTTGGTGTTATATCTAAGTAGTCATTACTATACCCAAGGTCATCTAGGTTTTCACCTATGTGATCTTCTAGGCGTTTTATAGTTTGGCATTTCGCATTTAAGACTGTGATCCGTTTTGAGTTAATTTTGTGAAGGGTATAAGGTCTGTCTAGATTCATCTTTTTTGTATGTGGAAATCCAATTGTTCCAGCACCATTTGTCAGAAAGACTATCTCCTTTGTCAAGAATCAGCTAACATCTATTTTTTGGCTCTCTATTCTGTTCTACTGGTCTATATGTCTGTTCTTTAACCAATATCACACAGTCTTAATGTAGCTTTATAGTAAGTCTTGAAGTTAGGTAGGGCCAATTCTCCAATTTTGTTTTCCTTGTATATTGTGTGGGCTATTCTGGATCATTGCCTCTCCTTATACACATTAGATTAAGGACGTTGATAATCACAAAATAACTAGCTGGGATTTTGACTGGGACTGCATTGAATTAACAGATCAAATTGAGAAGAATGCACTTCATAGCTTGTAGTTTTCTTCATATAAATCTTGTGCATACTTTGTTACATTTATATCTAATTATTTCATTTTTTGAATACTAATATAAATGGTATGTAAATTTGAAATTACATTTCAAATTCAACTTGTCCTCTGATGGTATATAGGAAAACAGTTGACTTTTGTATATTAACCTTGGACCCTGCACACTTGCTATAATTGATTATTAGTTCCAAGAGTTTTTTGTTGATTCTTTCAGATCTTCTACATAGACAGTTATGTCATCTGTGAACAAAGGCAGTTCTATTTCTCCCTTTCCCATCGTGTACAGATTCCTTTTCTTGTCATGTTGCATTTGCTAGAACTTCTAGTACAGTGTTGAAAAGGAATGGTTTAAGGGAACATCCTCATCCTTGCCTTGCACCTGATCTTAGTGCGAAAGTTTCAAGTTTCTCACCATTAAGCATGGTGTTAGCTGTTGGGTTTTGTTGTTGTTGTTGTTTTTAGTTTTGGGTTTTTGAGGTTTTTTTTAGTATTCTTTATCAAGTTGAGGAAGGGTTCCCTAGTCCTAATTTACTGAGTTTATATCATTAATTAGTGTTAGATTTTGTCACATGCTTTTTCTGTATCTATTAATACAATCATTAGATTGTTCTTTTTAAACCTATTGATGTGATGGATTACATCAATTTATTTTTTTTAATATATGAAATTTATTGTCAAATTGGTTTCAATACAACACCCAGTGCTCATCCTAAAAGATGTCCTCTTCAATGCCCATCACCTACACTTCCCTCCCTCCCACCCCCCCCCCCCCCCAATAAACCCTCAGTTCTCAGTTTTTAAGAGTCACTTATGCTTTGGCTCTCCATCAATTGATTTTCAAATGTTGAAACCACCTTGCATACCTGAGACAAATCTTACTTGGTGATGGTATATAATTCTTTTTATACATCACTGGATTCGATTTGCTAATATTGTGTTGAAGATTTTTACCTCTATGTTCATAAGAGATATTCATCTGTAGTTTTATTTTCTTGCAATTTATTTGTTTCAGTGTTAGAGTAATGCTGGCCTCATAGAATGAGTTATGAAGTGTTCCCTCTGCTTCTCTCCTCTGAAAAAAAATTGTAGAGAGTTGGTATAGTTTCTTCCCTAAATGTTTGGTAGAATACACAAATGTACTTGGTGCTTTCTGTTTTGGAAGTCTATTAACTACTGATTTCATTTCTTTAATTAATATAGGCCTATTTGCTTCATTTATTTCTTTTTGTGTGAGTTTTAGCAGATGATGCCTTTCAAGGAATTGATCCATTTAATCTAAGTTATCAAACTTGTAGGCATAGAGTTGTTCATACTATTCCTTGATTATCTCTTAATGTCTAAGGAATCTATAATGATGTCCTCTCTTTCATTTTTAATATCAGTTATTTGTGTCCTTTTTTATTAGCCTGACTAGAGGCTTATTAATTTCATTTATCATTCCAAAGAAACAGCTTTTGGTTTCATTAATTTTCTCTATTGATTTCCTGCTTTCCATTCAGTGACTTCTGCTCTAATTCTTATTATTTTCTTCTTTTTACTTTGGATTTAATTTGCTCTTCTTTTTCTAGTTTAAGGTAGAAATTTAGAATACTGATTGTAGAAATTTCTTCTTTTCTAATATATATATTAATGCTGTATATATATTAATCCACTTTAAGTGCTATTTTCACTGCATCCACGTATTTTGATACATTGCATTTTCATTTTCATGTAGTTTAAAGTAATTTTAAATTTCTCCTGAGATATCTTCTTTGACCAGTGTGTTATTTAAGAGTATGTTGTTTAATTTCCACATGTTTGAGGATTTTCCTAATATTTTTCTGTTCTTGGTTTCTAGTTAACTCCATTGTGGTCTAAGAGAAGGTATTGTTTGATTTCTATTCTTTTAAGCTTGTTAAGGTGTGTTTTATATCCAGAATGTGGTCTACCTTGGTGAATGTTCCATGTGAGCCCAAGAAGAATATGTATTTTGCTATTTTGGATAAAGTGGTCTGTAGATGTTGATTATATTCAGTTGATTGATAATGTTGAGTTCAACTATGTCCTTACTAATTTTCACCTGCTGAATCTGTCCATTCTGACAGAGGGGTATTGAAGTCTCCAATCATGATAATGAATTAATTTATTTCTCTCTGCAAATATATTAGTTTTTACCTTACATGGTTTGATGCTACATTACTTTTAGCAAAGGTATTTTGCAAACTTTATTATATGAATAGTGCAAAACACTTAACACTTAAAGTCAGCAAAGCTTCATTTAAGTAAAAAATTTTATTTAAAAAAAGATTATCGGGGTGCCTGGGTGGCTCAGTCAGTTAAGCATCCAACTTTCGCTCAGGTCATGATCTCACAATTCTTGGGTTTGAGCCCTGCATTGGGCTCTGTGCTGACAGCTCAGAGCCTAGAGCCTGTTGAGGATTCTGTCTCCCTCTCTCTCTGCCCCTCTCCTTCCTGCTCATGCATGCTCTCCTCTCTCTCTCAAAAATAAACATTTTAAAAAAGTGTTGGCTACTAAAAAAAAAAAAAGATTATTACCTCCCAGTTGATTGATTTCTACTATATAATGTCAATCTTACGCAATATAATAAAAACTCCATCATTAGCTGTTGATTTCCTCCATCGCTCTTTTGAATCTTAAAATGCAGAGGAGGGTTACTTAGACAAACATGAAAAAAATTCAACCCAAATAAACTGTGCAAAGTGATTCCTAATAGTTATAAATGCATTTCGTCTAAACTATCCAAATAAGTAGCTATGGGATAACCACAGGTATTGATCCAACGCTGGTAAGGGGTTTTGTTTTTGCAGCTTGGTAAAAGGTCTGCACTTGTATAGTAGGTAAGAAGTCACAGTTTAAGGATGCATGCTCTGTAAATATTCACTACATATACACATTTAGCATCTGCAAACACTAGAGATGTACATTATCAGTGTACCCTCAAAAGTCAGGCACAGTTTTTAAAAATGAAGTAACTTGATTCTTAACATCCCCAGGAATCCTTCCTGAAAAGTTTTGGCAGCTACCAATAAATCATTTCCATTGTGCCAGGGTTACAAGATCTCTGGGGCCTTTAGGGTTTGTTGAAAATGGATTTGCTGGCTTTTAGTGTAGCTACTGCATCTTTCACTGCATGGTAGATAATATCCTTCACCTATAATTTATCTTCATGATTGGTATGAGTCTGTGACAGATAAGAAAATTCCTTAGTAAGCCAGAAACATTGTTTAAAATGCTCTGAGAAACAAAATCATCAACCACTTGATACAGCTAAATAAGTTATGAACCTCATATGGAGTTCCTGTTGGGATAATTACCACATCTCTGAGAAACTTACAATTGCCCAGCCTTCAACTTCATACTCTTTTTTTTTTTTTTTTATTTTTTAATATATGAAATTTACTGTCAAATTGGTTTCCATACAACACCCAGTGCTCATCCCAAAAGGTTCCCTCCTCAATACCCATCACCCACCCTGCCCTCCCTCCCACCCTGCCCTCCCTCCCACCCCCCATCAACCCTCAGTTTGTTCTCAGTTTTTAACAGTCTCTTATGCTTTGGCTCTCTCCCACTCTAACCTCTTTTTTTTTTTTTTTTTTTTCCCTTCCCCTCCCCCATGGGTTTCTGTTATGTTTCTCAGGATCCACATAAGAGTGAAACCATATGGTATCTGTCTTTCTCTGTATGGCTTATTTCACTTAGCATCACACTCTCCAGTTCCATCCATGTTGCTACAAAAGGCCATATTTCATTTTTTCTCATTGCCACGTAGTATTCCATTGTGTATATAAACCACAATTTCTTTATCCACTCATCAGTTGATGGACATTTAGGCTCTTTCCATAATTTGGCTATTGTTGAGAGTGCCGCTATAAACGTTGGGGTACAGGTGCCCCTATGCATCAGTACTCCTGTATCCCTTGGATAAATTCCTAGCAGTGCTATTGCTGGGTCATAGGGTAGGTCTATTTTTAATTTTCTGAGGAACCTCCACACTGCTTTCCAGAGCGGCTGCACCAATTTGCATTCCCACCAACAGTGCAAGAGGGTTCCTGTTTCTCCACATCCTCTCCAGCATCTATAGTCTCCTGATTTCTTCATTTTGGCCACTCTGACTGGCGTGAGGTGGTATCTGAGTGTGGTTTTGATTTGTATTTCCCTGATAAGGAGCGACGTTGAACATCTTTTCATGTGCCTGTTGGCCATCCGGATGTCTTCTTTAGAGAAGTGTCTATTCATGTTTTCTGCCCATTTCTTCACTGGGTTATTTGTTTTTCGGGTGTGGAGTTTGATGAGCTCTTTATAGATTTTGGATACTAGCCCTTTGTCCGATGTGTCATTTGCAAATATCTTTTCCCATTCCGTTGGTTGCCTTTTAGTTTTGTTGGTTGTTTCCTTTGCTGTGCAGAAGCTTTTTATCTTCATAAGGTCCCAGTAATTCACTTTTGCTTTTAATTCCCTTGCCTTTGGGGATGTGCCGAGTAAGAGATTGCTACGGCTGAGGTCAGAGAGGTCTTTTCCTGCTTTCTCCTCTAAGGTTTTGATGGTTTCCTGTCTCACATTCAGGTCCTTTATCCATTTTGAGTTTATTTTTGTGAATGGTGTGAGAAAGTGGTCTAGTTTCAACCTTCTGCATGTTGCTGTCCAGTTCTCCCAGCACCATTTGTTAAAGAGACTTTTTTCCATTGGATGTTCTTTCCTGCTTTGTCAAAGATGAGTTGGCCATACGTTTGTGGGTCTAGTTCTGGGGTTTCTATTCTATTCCATTGGTCTATGTGTCTGTTTTTATGCCAATACCATGCTGTCTTGATGACTACAGCTTTGTAGTAGAGGCTAAAGTCTGGGATTGTGATGCCTCCTGCTTTGGTCTTCTTCTTCAAAATTACTTTGGCTATTCGGGGCCTTTTGTGGTTCCATATGAATTTCAGGATTGCTTGTTCTAGTTTCGAGAAGAATGCTGGTGCAATTTTGATTGGGATTGCATTGAATGTGTAGATAGCTTTGGGTAGTATTGACATTTTGACAATATTTATTCTTCCAATCCATGAGCAGGGAATGTCTTTCCATTTCTTTATATCTTCTTCCATTACCTGCATAAGCTTTCTATAGTTTTCAGCATACAGATCTTTCACATCTTTGGTTAGATTTATTCCTAGGTATTTTATGCTTCTTGGTGCAATTGTGAATGGGATCAGTTTCTTCATTTGTCTTTCTGTTGCTTCATTGTTAGTGTATAAGAATGCAACTGATTTCTGCACATTGATTTTGTATCCTGGAACTTTGCTGAATTCATGTATCAGTTCTAGCAGACTTTTGGTGGAGTCTATCGGATTTTCCATGTATAATATCATGTCATCTGCAAAAAGCGAAAGCTTGACTTCATCTTTGCCAATTTTGATGCCTTTGATTTCCTTTTGTTGTCTGATTGCTGATGCTAGAACTTCCAGCACTATATTAAACAACAGCGGTGACAGTGGGCATCCCTGTCGTGTTCCTGATCTCAGGGAAAAAGCTCTCAGTTTTTCCCCGTTGAGGATGATGTTAGCTGTGGGCTTTTCATAAATGGCCTTTATGATCTTTAAGTATGTTCCTTCTATCCCGACTTTCTCAAGGGTTTTTATTAAGAAAGGGTGCTGGATTTTGTCAAAGGCCTTTTCTGCATCGATTGACAGGATCATATGGTTCTTCTCTTTTTTTTTGTTAATGTGATGTATCACGTTGATCGATTTGCGAATGTTGAACCAGCCCTGCATCCCAGGAATGAATCCCACTTGATCATGGTGAATAATTCTTTTTATATGCTGTTGAATTCGATTTGCTAGTATCTTATTAAGAATTTTTGCATCCATATTCATCAGGGATATTGGCCTGTAGTTCTCTTTTTTTACTGGGTCTCTGTCTGGTTTAGGAATCAAAGTAATACTGGCTTCATAGAATGAGTCTGGAAGTTTTCCTTCCCTTTCTATTTCTTGGAATAGCTTGAGAAGGATAGGTATTATCTCTGCTTTAAACATCTGGTAGAACTCCCCTGGGAAGCCATCTGGTCCTGGACTCTTATTTGTTGGGAGATTTTTGATAACCGATTCAATTTCTTCGCTGGTTATGGGTCTGTTCAAGCTTTCTATTTCCTCCTGATTGAGTTTTGGAAGAGTGTGGGTGTTTAGAAATTTGTCCATTTCTTCCAGGTTGTCCAATTTGCTGGCATATAATTTTTCATAGTATTCCCTGATAATTGTTTGTATCTCTGAGGGATTGGTTGTAATCATTCCATTTTCATTCATGATTATATCTATTTGGGTCATCTCCCTTTTCTTTTTGAGAAGCCTGGCTAGAGGTTTGTCAATTTTGTTTATTTTTTCAAAAAACCAACTCTTGGTTTCGTTGATCTGCTCTACAGTTTTTTTAGATTCTATATTGTTTATTTCTGCTCTGATCTTTATTATTTCTCTTCTTCTGCTGGGTTTAGGCTGCCTTTGCTGTTCTGCTTCTATTTCCTTTAGGTGTGCTGTTAGATTTTGTATTTGGGATTTTTCTTGTTTCTTGAGATAGGCCTGGATTGCAATGTATTTTCCTCTCAGGACTGCCTTCGCTGCATCCCAAAGCGTTTGGATTGTTGTATTTTCATTTTCGTTTGTTTCCATATATATTTTAATTTCTTCTCTAATTGCCTGGTTGACCCACTCATTCGTTAGTAGGGTGTTCTTTAACCTCCATGCTTTTGGAGGTTTTCCAGACTTTTTCCTGTGGTTGATTTCAAGCTTCATAGCATTGTGGTCTGAAAGTATGCATGGTATAATTTCAATTCTTGTAAACTTATGAAGGGCTGTTTTGTGACCCAGTATATGATCTATCTTGGAGAATGTTCCATGTGCACTCGAGAAGAAAGTATATTCTGTTGCTTTGGGATGCAGAGTTCTAAATATATCTGTCAAGTCCATCTGATCCAATGTATCATTCAGGGCCCTTGTTTCTTTATTGACTGTGTGTCTAGATGATCTATCCATTTCTGTAAGTGGGGTGTTAAAGTCCCCTGCAATGACCACATTCTTATCAATAAGGTTGCTTATGTTTATGAGTAATTGTTTTATATATCTGGGGGCTCGGGTATTTGGCGCATAGACATTTATAATAGTTATCTCTTCCTGGTGGATAGACCCTGTGATTATTATATAATGCCCTTCTTCATCTCTTGTTACAGCCTTTAATTTAAAGTCTAGTTTGTCTGATATAAGTATGGCTACTGCAGCTTTCTTTTGGCTTCCAGGAGCATGATAGATAGTTCTCCATCCCCTCACTCTCAATCTAAAGGTGTCCTCAGATCTAAAATGAGTCTCTTGTAGACAGCAAATAGATGGGTCTTGTTTTTTTATCCATTCTGATACCCTATGTCTTTTAGTTGGCGCATTTAATCCATTTACATTCAGTGTTATTATAGAAAGATATGGGTTTAGAGTCATTGTGATGTCTGTATGTTTTATGCTTGTAGTGATGTCTCTGGTACTTTGTCTCACAGGATCCCCCTTAGGATCTCTTGTAGGGCTGGTTTCGTGGTGACAAATTCCTTCAATTTTTTTTGTTTGGGAAGACCTTTATCTCTCCTTCTATTCTAAATGACAGACTTGCTGGATAAAGGATTCTCGGCTGCATATTTTTTCTGTTTAGCACACTGTAGATATCGTGCCAAGCCTTTCTGGCCTGCCAAGTTTCAAAGGAGAGATCAGTCACGGGTCTTATAGGTCTCCCTTTATATGTGAGGGCACGTTTATCCCTTGCTGCTTTCAGAATTTTCTCTTTATCCTTGTATTTTGCCAGTTTCACTATGATATGTCGTGCAGAAGATCGATTCAAGTTACGTCTGAAGGGAGTTCTCTGTGCCTCTTGGATTTCAATGCCTTTTTCCTTCCCCAGTTCAGGGAAGTTCTCAGCTATAATTTCTTCAAGTACCCCTTCAGCACCTTTCCCTCTCTCTTCCTCCTCTGGGATACCAATTATGCGTATATTATTTTTTTTTAGTGTATCACTTAGTTCTCTAATTTTCCCCTCATACTCCTGGATTTTTTTATCTCTCTTTCTTTCAGCTTCCTCTTTCTCCATAACTTTATCTTCTAGTTCACCTATTCTCTCCTCTGCCTCTTCAAGCCGAGCTATCGTGGTTTCCATTTTGTTTTGCATTTCGTTTAAAGCGTTTTTCAGCTCCTCGTGACTGTTCCTTAGTCCCTCGATCTTTGTGGCAAGAGATTCTCTGCTGTCCTGTATACTGTTTTCAAGCCCAGCGATTAATTTTATGACTATTATTCTAAATTCACTTTCTGTTATATTATGTAAATCCTTTTTGATCAGTTCATTAGCTGTTGTTATTTCCTGGAGATTCTTCTGAGGGGAATTCTAACGTTTGGTCATTTTGGAGAGTCCCTGGCGTGGTGAGGACCTGCAGTGCACTTCCCCTGTGCTGTGGTGTATAACTGGAGTTAGTGGGCGGGGCCGCAGTCCGACCCGATGTCTGCCCCCAGCCCACTGCTGGGGCCACAGTCAGACTGGTGTGTGCCTTCTCTTCCCCTCTCCTAGGGGCGGGATTCACTGTGGGGTGGCGTGTCCCGTCTGGGCTACTTGCACACTGCCAGGCTTGTGTTGCTGGGGATCTGACGTATTAGCTGGGGTGGGTAGGCAAGGTGCACGGGGGCTGGAGGGGCAGGCTTAGCTCGCTTCTCCTTAGGTGATCCACTTCAGGAGGAGCCCTGTGGCAGCGGGAGGGAGTCAGATCCGCTGCCGGAGGTTTGGCTCCGCAGAAGCACAGAGTTGGGTGTTTGCGCGGAGCGAGCAAGTTCTCTGGCAGGAACTGGTTCCCTTTGGGATTTTGGCTGGGGGATGGGCGGGGGAGATGGCGCTGGCGCCTTTGTTCCCCGCCAAGCTGAGCTCTGCTGTCCGGGGGCTCAGCAGCTCTCCCTCCCTTTGTCCTCCAGCCTTCCCGCTTTCCGAGCAGAGCTGTTAACTTATGACCTCCCAGACGCTAAGTCGCGCTTGCTGTCGGAACACAGTCTGTCCGGCCCCTCCGCTTTTGCCAGCCAGACTCGGGGGCTCTGCTTGGCCGGCGAGCCGCCCCTCCGCCCCGGCTCCCTCCCGCCAGTCCGTGGAGCGCGCACCGCCTCGCCGCCCTTCCTACCCTCTTCCGTGGGCCTCTAGTCTGAGCTTGACTCCGGAGACTCCCTTCTGCTAATCCTCTGGCGGTTTTCTGGGTTCAACTTCATACTCTTGATGAAGATGTTTTCTTAGTGATAGGTCTAAACACCAGATCTGATTAGTAAGATCGTGGTTGCTGGGTTTTCCTGAATTTGCTTTTCTGATAACTTTTAAAGAAATGCTAATAACTTCTCTGTGTCTTTAGTGGTATGTATGTACCAGAAGGTTCTTGGCTTCTCTTTTCCTTCAATAAATTGCTTTTTTATGAGTTCATGACAATCTCTATCTTGGAAAGTTTTAAGGACTTCTCAGTCACTGTCCTTTTGAAATTTCCACATAGACCATGACACCAGCTGCAACAGATATATCTCAGTAAAGATGTTATTCCACATTTTTGATCTTCCAGAATAATTAGTCTACAAGCACCATACATCTTGGTACCCCAATCTGGCCAAAGTAGTTTGGTAGCCTAGAGGAAAAAATGCAGTTCACCATCTCACCTCGTGTACTCAAACAATGGAATGTTGGCCACCAGATCATCAAACCTGTAAGGCATTATATCTCTAAAATTTCTTCCTGGTAACCAGACCTTAAGTTTCAAAATCACTAATTCCTTTTCATTTTTCAAGAGATTTGGAACACTTCAAGTACAATTCAAAAGTCTCCTTTTGTGACTTCAGTGATAATTTCATTTGTCCTTGCTATTGATTGAATGTGTCTCCCCCAAAATTCATTTTTTGAATCTAACTCCCCAATGTGATATTTTGAAGTGGGGCCATTGGGAGGTGATTAGACTCTGTCCTTATGAATACATCAGTGCCCTTATAAAAGAGACCCCAGAAAGTTCCCTTGCCTCTATCCTGGGAACACACAGCAAGAAGACAGTCGTCTATGAACCAAGAAGTGGCCCTCACCAGACACCAAGTCTTTCAATACCTTGAACTTGGACTTTTCAGTCTCCAGAACCGTGATAAATAAATGTTTGCTTTTTAAGCTATCCAGTCTATGGTATTTTATTATAGCAGCCCAAATAGACTAAGATAGTCCTACAATTAACTAGATCAACTTACTGGTTATCAAACTCTTTGATGAGGGAGTAAAGTTTTCAAAATTCAGCCTTCAATTTATGATGCATCCAGACACCATTACTGGCTACCCTGTTTCCTGTACTCCTTGAAAACATTCCAGTTCCTCTTATTTTTGGGATCCTGCAAGCACAGTAAGCAATTACCACACAGCCAGTAGTGAGGAGTTACCAGAATGTCATGCTTAGTATCAATTCTTGAGGTTCTTCCATAAATCAGAGAAGTCTTATTTTCTACCAAAGAAGGAAAGATATCAAGGATTTTTTACGCATTCTTTTGTCCATTTTGTCTTTGTTTTCTGTGTTGACATTCCCTCTTGTTGAGTCTGCTGGCCAATGTAAAGGAAAAGTGCTGGTTGGACAGGTCAGCTTTATGCTGTTGGCTGGCTGGGAGGCTGCACCCTTGCCCACAGCTGCTGCTTCCAAGACTGAGGGATTCTACAGAAGCATAACACTAAGAATAGGTTTTTCCTCTCATTAAAGGTGTCTGTTTAATGTCTTCTTCTGAGGCTAGCTTTGAAAAGAGCTTGAATTTACTGTTTTAACAAGGACAATTTGCCTCTATCCCACATTTGATCTTACAAAATGAACAGTCTCCAACATTATAAAGAACTTTTCCAAGACTGACCTGTGTAGGCATCAAGTTCCTTGCTTCATATACCTGACTCTTCATTCATCCCAGCCGAGGAAAACCTTGTAGGTAATACTCTCTTGGCAATTTTTGCTTGTCATTTGGTAGCAATCCGCACATACTCCAAATTTATAGTGAGGATACACCCAGTGCAAGTTGAAGATGGTAGTATTGCACACATCACATATTTCTTAAATATCTTTGGAAGCCCACCCACCAGCAACTCTGTAAGAGCTGTTCTTAGTGTGACTCCATGGTTGAACCAGCTTCTTTTTAAGAAATAACAATTTGACATCGTGGTCCCCAGTTTTGGCCAGCACACGATATCCAAATCAGTCGCCACCACATTTTTGGTTAAAAGTAACCATCAGCTAATTGTTCATTGTTATTACAAACCTTCTTACAAAGAGGCAACACAGGAAAAACAAGCAAATAAACAAAACTATACGCGCACGCGCGCACATACACACACACACACACACACACACACACACACACACCAGGTTCTAATAACTTAACAAATAAGGTTTCCTAAGGTTTGTGTGAGGAGACTTGTGATCACATAGCTCCCTTTTCGTATTCATCACTTACCTCAGAGAAATAGTGACTAAGATGATGAAATTGACATTATTTCAGTGATAGTAGGTCAAGAATGACTTGGAAAGCAAGAAGCAAAAAATCCGACTAAATAAGAAGTGTAGAGATAGATGGTTGCTGATGTTGGTCAACCACTAAGCCATGTCATCAGGAGCCTAGACTTTCTATTTGTTTGCTCCATCATGTGTAGCTAGCTGTTAGTTTTCCATCTTTGTGTTTTCCAATTATGGTCTCAAGATAACCACTGAAACTTCAAGCAAAGAAGAAAAGGGAAAGACCACTTTCAGCCCCTACAATGCCACCCTGACATAAGCTTTCCTAAAAGCTCCAGTAGTTGTTACATATTTCACTGGCTAAGACTGGGTCATTTGGCCACATTTAGCTCCATGCAAATCTGGAAAATTCTCTTGTATGGAAAAGGGCAACAGGATTAGCTTAGATTAATTATGATTAATCTTCTGGAGGTAGACAGACTATATTATATACAGGCAGTGCCTGTATTATATTACATATTATATTTAATATGTATGTATATAATTAATATATACATATTATATATGTATGTATACATGTATATGTATATATTATATTTAATATGTATATAATTATATAATATTATATATATTAATATTAATATATTATTATATATTATATATATATTATATACAGGCAGTGCCTATATTAGCCAGCTTTCACTGTGATAATATTCCATAATAAGCAACTCCCAAAATCTTAGTGGTTTATAAGAACAGGCATCTGTTCCTCACTTATGGGCACGTAGGTCATCTGTAATTCTGCTGGGTTTGGCTGGGATCAACTGGGCTTGAATACAGACTGTGTGTGTTTTCATGTCTGCCCCATGCATATTCTTATTCTGGCACTACTGATGACCCTAGAATAGTCTCATAGCAAATGGTAGGTGTGCAAGAAGCCAGATAAAAATCACAAAATCACACACATTTAGAGTCTCCGCTAATGTCATGTACAGTAACATTCCATTTGCCAAACAAATTCCCTGGCCAATTCCAACACAAACTGGGCAAGGATATATATTCTGCCCGCTCCAGTGGAAATTGCTACAAAGTCACATACCAAAAGGTTTAGATGTATAATTCTATTACAGAAAGGGAATGAAGGACTGGGAACAAAAATGTAATCTTTCCCTTCATTCCAAATAAACTGGGGCTCTGAGAGCAAGAGAGAAAGGAATAGCTAGTGAGTAGCCATCCAACAGTGCCTTCCACACTAGAGCAATCAAAAGAAGACTTAGAAACTTTTTTTGTTTAGTTAGCAGGAAGAGGAGGAAGTGATGAAATGGATGTGATACAGATTGCTTTCCTGGGCAGGGCTTTCTAGCTATAGTTTGACAGACAGTTGAATAGGCTGACATACACAATTTAACATCTCAAACTTTCAATTCCATAAGTGTCAGCATTTGAATTCCTGCTAACAACAAACACCTGTGATGCAGTATGTGACATATTATAAAGTACTTACATGAATACTTTATCCACCCCGCCCCCAACAAAACTATGAAGTTCTCCTCATTTTATAGCTGAGAGGTCAAGTAACCTAGGCAGCTGACTATAGATGACAGAACTATGATGGGAACCAAAATATGTCTGATTTCATTAACTCAGGCACCTACTACCTGCCAGGCACCATGCATAGTGCTGAAGATGCAGACCAGTGATACAGACACAGCCCCTGCCCTCCAGGACTTTATTCTTAGTCTCTAACCTATACAGCCCAGTGGACATTTATTACATGTTAACTAAAAAATGAACCCATTATATATGTAGATATATATATATATATATATATATATATATATATGTGTTATTTTTCAAATAAATATACTATGTGCCAGGTAATCTAAGGGCTTTGCATGTCGAATACCAATGAACCATCATCAACTTTATGAAATAAGTACAGTTGTTCACCATTTTAAATATTAGGAAGCTGATATATGTAGAGGTTACCTTTGTCACACACCAGAAGTGAAGGAACAGGATTAGGACATGGGCAGTCTGGCTCTAGAGCTCATGTTCTCACAACACCATACACAGCCCATGACTAATACAGACTTACTTCAATATATTAATGCATCACTATAGCTTTTTCTGATGTATTTTCTCATTTAAAAATACTCATTATAGTTAGCCTGCACAGGTTAAATGAATCCCCATAACATTCATTTGGCTTTGAAAGTGAGAATGGACAAATTGTGTGAGTTGTTACAACCAGCAGGACTTAAAGCCTGGAATTATAAAACTCAGCAGGTGGCTCTGGGAGAGCCTAAGGGCATTAGGAAGCAGAGACCCCACCTATAAAGAAACAGCATAACAAACAACTCTTGCAGATACAGCATAGAATCAGCAGGTTGAAAAATGCCTGGGGCATACAGGCGGGAGAGTGACTCACTCATCTCAAAGTGTGGCCTAGAGAGGCAAAGATCATGGAGAGACTCCACAATGAACAAAGGAGTTGGCAAGTGCCATCTCCGTAAACACAGGGCCACCTGTGGGAAACAGCACTGCAACAACACTTGCTACCTAACTTGCTTACACCAAGCCTGACCCTCATGCTTGGAAGGATCCACCCTTCCCAGTCACACTTGCCTCAGTCCCAGTGCTATGCTCCCCCCTCCCCCAGAAGATGAGTGCAAACCCCCCAACATCTTATCTCAGACTTGTGCATTTCATGAGACCTCAGTTCCAGAGGTGGCGGGTCTTATGTCACAAGCAGAACAGCACAAATCTTGTCAAAACATGCCCCATCCTTCCTGGGGACCAAACAATGGCCACAACAGGCAAAGAGAACCTGTCCAGACAACTAGACTGAAGGAAAAAGAGATCAAGACTCAACAGCAGAGCCCATGCAACACACATAGGAGACACTCCCTGAAGCAGCAGACTCTGGGGTACAGGGAACACTGCACTGCAGGGCATACAGGACCTCTTCTTCATAAGGCCGTTATCTTCAAGAGCAAGAAAGGTAGCTGACTTTCCTAAAACACAGAAACAGACACAGAGAGACAAAATGAGGAGACAGAGAAATATGTCCCCCCAAAAAAGAATAGGACCAAATCACAGCAAGAGACCTAAGCAAACAGACACAAGTAATATGCCTAATAGAGAATTTAAAGTAATGATCACAAACATACTCACTGGACTTGAGAAAAGAGGGGAGTACACCAGTGAAACCCTTAATAAATAGATAAAAAAGAACCAGTCAGATGAAAAACACAAGAAATGAAATTAAAAATACACTTGATGGTTTAAATAGCAGGCTAAAAGAGTAATGAAAAGTAACCAAGCCGAAAAAAGTGAGAGGGAAAAAATTATGCAAATTGAGAATAGTCTTAGGGAATTCAGTGACTCCATCAAGCACAATAACATTCACTTTATAGGGATCCCAGAAGAAGAAGAAGAAGAAGAGAGGAGGGGAAGAAAAATTTTTTGAAGAAATAATAACTGAAAACTTCCCTAATTTGGAGAAGGAACTAGATATCCAGATGCAGGAGGCAGAGATCTCCACTCCCCCACCAATCAACCCAAGGAAGTCCACAGCAAGACACATAGTAATTAAAATGGCAAAAAGTGGGGATAAAGAAAAAAATTTTAAAGCAGCAAGAAGAGGGAAGACAATTACATACTTATGGAGACGTCCCATAAAAATATCAGTGGGTTTTTCAGCAGAAACTTTGAAGGCCAAGAGTGACAGGATCTATTCAAAGTGCTGAAAGGAAAAAAATCTGCAGCCAACAGTAGTCTATCCAGCAAAGCAATTATTCAGAATAGAAGGAGAGATAGTTTCTCATACAAACAAAAGTTAAAGCAGTTCATGACCACTAAACCAGGCCTACAAGAAATAGTAAAGAGAACTCTTCGAGTGGAAAGGAAAGAGAGTATGAAAAGTTAAAAAAAAAAAAGTAGTAGAAGTATTTCTGAAAAAATGAGTCAAGGGATTCATAAAATAAAAGGATGTAAAATATTATACCACATATCCAAAATGTGATGAGGAGAACAGTAAAGAATGGATTTAAACCTAAGCAACCATCCACTTAATATAGACTGCTATATGCAGAAGACAAGATGTTCTATACAAACCTAATGGTAACCACAAATCAAAAAGCAGTAATAGATATACAAAGAATAAAGAGAAAGAAATCCAAGTATAACATTAGGAAAACAATAAACCATGAAAGACAGCAAGAAGGGATCAGAGAAAAACTACAAAAACAACCACAAAACAGGGGTGCCTGAGTGGCTGTTGGTTAAGCATCCAATTTCAGCTCAGGTCATGATCTCATGGTCCATGAGTTTGAACCCCATGTTGGGCTCTGTGCTGACAGCCCAGAGCCTGGAGCTTGCTTCAGATTCTGTGTCTCCCTCTCTCTCTGCCCCTCTCCCACTCATACTCTGTCTCTCAAAAATGAATAAATGTTTAAAAAATGAAAAAAGCCAACGACCATAAAACAAGTAATAAAATGGCAATAAATACATATCTATCAAAAATTACTTTGAATGTAAATGGACTAAATTCTCCAATAAAAAGACATGGGGTGTCAGAGTAGATAAAAATTAAGACCTATCTATATGCTGTCTACAAGAGACTCATTTTAGATCTAAAGCCACCTGCAGCTTGAAAGTAAGGGGATAGAGAAATATATATCATGTCAATGGATGTCAAAAGAAAGCTAGGGTAGCAATACTGCTATTCCACAAAATAGACTTTAAAACAAAGATTATAATAGGTGACACAGAAGGACCCTATATAATAATAAAGGAGACAATCCAACAAGAGAATATAACAATTGTAAACATTTATGCAGCCAACATGGGTGCACCCAAATACATAAAACAGTTAATAACCAATGTAAAGGAACTAATCAATAGTAATACAATAATAGGGGACATTAACAGCCCACTTACATAGATGGACAGATAATCCAAACATTTCAACAAGGAAACAGTGGCTTTGAATGACACACTAAACCAGATGTATTTAACAGATGTATTCAGAACATTCCATACTAAAACAGAATACATATTCTTTTCAAGTGCACATGGAATGCTCTCAGAATAGATCATATATTAGCACACAAAAACAAGCCTCAAAAATCAAGAATTGAAGTCATACCATACATCTTTTCCAACCACAGCACTATGAAACTAGAATGACAAGAAAAAATCGGGAAAGAGCACAAATACGTAGAGGATGAATATATGCTACAACACAATGAATGGGTCAATTAAGAAATCAAAAAATAAGTCAAAAAGTAATGGAAACAAATGAAAATGTAAACACAATGGTTCAAAGTCTTTGGGATGCAGCAAAGGCACTTCTAAGAGGGATGTTTGTAGCAATACAGACCTACCTCAAGAAGCAAGAAAAATCTCAACTAACCTGACAACTAAACCTAACCTTACCTCCAACCTAACCTTACACCTAAAGGAGATAGAAAAGAAGAACAAAATCCAAAAACAACAGAAGGAAGGAAACAATAAAGATCAGAGCAGAAAGAAATGATGTAGAAAATAAAAACAATAGAAGAGATCAATATCAATAAAACCAGGAGCTGTTTCTTTGAAAAGTCAACAGAATCTCATCAAAAGAGAGAGGGGTAGAGAGAGAGAGAACCCAAGTAAACAAAATCACAAAGAGGAGAAATAACAACCAACACCACGGAAATACAAACAATTCTAAGAGAATATTATGAAAAATTATATGCCAACAAATTGGACAACCTAGAAGAAGTGGATAAATTCCTAGAAACATATAACCTACCAAACTTAAACAGGAAGGAATAGAAAGTTTGAACAGACCAACAACCAGTAAAGAAATTGAATCAGTAATCAACAACTACCAACAAACTAAAAGTCCAAGACCAGATGGCTTCACAGGTGAATTCTGCCAAACATTTTAAGAAGAGTTAACACCTATTCTTCTCAAAATTTTCCAAAAAATAAAAAAGAAGGAAAATTTCCAAATTCATTCTATGAAGCCACATTACCCTGATACCAAAACACCACATGAAGAAGGGAACTACAAACCAACATCTCTGATTAACATAGGTACAAAAACCTCAATGAAACACTAGCAAGCCAAATCCAACAATACATTAAAAAAAATCATTCACCACAATCAAATAGAATTCATCCCTAGGATGCAAGGTGGTTTGATATTTGCAAAAAAATGTGATATGTCCCATCAATAAGAGAAAGCATAAAAACCATATGATCATTTCAATAGATGGAGAAAAAGCATTTGAAAAAGGACAATATCCATTCATGATAAAAACTCTTAAACAAGTTAGAGGAAATATACCTCAATATATTAAAGGCCTTATACAAAAAACCCACCACTAACATCATACTCAATGGTGAAAAACTGAGAACTTTTCCCATAAGGTCAGGAAAAAGATGAGAATGTTTTCTCTCCACTTTTATTCAACATAGTACTGGAAGACCTAGCCACAGCAATCAGACAACAAAAAGAAAGAAAAGGCATCCAAACTTATAAGGAAGAAGTAAAACTTTCACTATTTGCAGATGATATAATACTATATATAGAAAACCCTAAAGATTCCACAAAAAAACTACTAGAACTGATAAATGAATTCAGTGATGTCACAGAATACTAAATCAATGTACATAAATCTTTTGCATTCCTATACACTAATAATGAAGAGCAGAAAGAGGAATTAAGAAAACAATTCCATTTACAATTTCACCAAGAGCAATAAAATATCTAGGGATAAACTTAGTCAAAGAGGTGGAAGACCTGTACTCTGAAAACTGTAAAACATTCATAAAAGAAATTCAAGGCTACACAAAGAAATGGAAAGACATCCCATGCTCATGAATTAGAAGAAAAATATATGGCTAAAATGTTTATACTACCCAAAGAAATCTACAGATTTAATGCAATCCCTACCAAAGTACCAACAGCATTTTTTTGGCAGAGCTAGAACAAACAATTCTAAAATTTGTATGGAACCACAAAAGACCCCAAATATCAAAAGCAATCTTGGAAAAGAAAAACAAAACTGGAGGTATTACTATTCTGGACTTCAAGTTATATTACAAAGTTGTAGTAATCAAAACAGTATGGTACTGGCATAAAAATAGACACATAGATTACTAGAACAGAATAGAAAACCCACAAATAAACTCACAATTATCTGGTAAATTAATCTTTCTGAAAGGAGGCAAGAATATACAATGGGAAAAAGATAGTTCCTTCAACAAATGGTGTTGGGAAAAATGGACAGCTACATGCAAAAGAGTGAAAGTGGGCCATTTTCTTATGCCACATACAAAAAGAAACTAAAAATGGATTAAGGACCCCATGTGAGACATGAAAACATAAAAATCCTGGAAGAGAGCACAGGGAGAAATTTCTCTGACATCAGCCATTGCAACATTTTTCTTAATCTGTCTCCTGAGGCAAGGGGAATAAAAGCAAAAATAAACTATAGGGACTGCATCAAAATAAAAAGCTGCTGTACAGCAAAGAAACTGATCAACAAAACTAAAAGGCAACTTTCTGAATGGGAAAAGATATTTGCAAATGACATATCTGGAAAAGGGTTAGTATCCAAAATATACAAAGAACTTATACGATACCAAAAAATAAATAAATAATCTAATTTAAAAATGGCAGAAGATGTGAACAGATATTATCCAAAGACGACATCCAGATGGCCAACAGACACATGAAAATATGCTCATCGTTAATGATAATCAGGGAAACACAAATCAAAACTATAATGAGATATCACTTCATAGCTGTCAGAATGACTAAAATAAAAAACCCAAGAAACAGCAACTGTTGATGAGGATGCAGAGAAAAAGGAACCCTCTTCCACTGTTGGTGGGAATACAAACTGGTGCAGCCACTGTGGAAAAACAGTATGGAGGTTCCTCAAAAATTAAACATAGAACTACCATATGTTCCTGTAATCACACTACTGGGTATTTACCCAAAAAATAAAAAGATGTTAATTCAAAAGGATACACACATCCCTATGTTTATCGCAGCATTATTTACAACAGCCAATCTATGGAAGCAGCCTAAGTGTTCATCCACTGATGAATGGATATAGTAGATGTGGTATGTAGGGGCGCCTGGGTGGTTCAATTAAGCGTCCTACTCTTGATTTTGGCTCAGGTCATGATCTCACGATTTGCAGGTTCAAGCCCCACAATGGACTCTGCACTGACAGCATGTAGCCTGCTTGGGATCCTCTCTCTTTGCCCTCTCCCCCCCAGCTTGTGTTCTCTCTCTCTCTCTCTCTCTCTCTCTCAAAAATAAACAAACATTGGGGCGCCTGGGTGGCTCAGTCGGTTAAGCAGCCGACTTCGGCTCAGGTCATGATCTCGCGGTCCGTGAGTTCGAGCCCCGCGTCGGGCTCTGTGCTGACAGCTCAGAGCCTGGAGCCTGTTTCAGATATTGTATCTCTCTCTCTCTGACCCTCCCCCGTTCATGCTTTGTCTCTCTCTGTCTCAAAAATAAATAAACGTTAAAAAAAAATTAAAAAAAATAAATAAACATTAAAAAAGAAGATATAGATTATAATATACATAAACATTAAAAAAGAAGATATCTGTTTTATACACACACACACACACACATACATAGAATAGAATATTATTCAGCCAAAAAAAGAATGAAATCTTGCCATTTGCAACAACATGGATGGAGCTAGAGCATAATATTAAGTGAAATAAGTCAGCTAGAGAAAGACAAATACCATATGATTTCACTCACATGTGGAATTTAAGGAAAAAAAGAAAAGATCAAAGGAAACAAAGAGGGAGAGAGAGAGAGAGAAACCAAGAAACAGACACTTAACTGTAGAGAACAAATGGATGGTTATCAGAGGGGGGGTGGGTGGGAGCCTGAGTGAAATAATTAATGGGGATTTAAAGTACACTTATCATGAAGAGCACTGTATAATGTATAGAAATGTTAAATCACTATATTGTACACCTGAAACTAATGACACTGCATGTTAACTATACTAGAATTAAAATTAACAACTTAATAAAAACTAATTTTAATCATATAAAGACCTATGAAACATTTTATGTTAAAAAGTGTTCCTCATGGGGCACCTGTGTCTCAGTAAGTTAAGCAGCCGACTTGGGGCTCAGGTCATGATCAGATCTTATGTCTCCCTCTCTCTTTGCCCCTCCCCTGCTCATGTGTGGATGCGTAAGTGCGCTCTCTCTCTCTCTCTCTCTCAAAAATAAATAAGCATTTTTTAAAAGTGTTCTTCACACTTGATGAACTTGGGATTACGGGTCTGGCATTTTTAAAATCTAAAATTATAAACTAAGAGGGAAAATATTAAAATATAAAACAAGTGTCATGTCTTTTTCCTTAAAACTCAGACACTGGATTTCAGTTATTCTTTTTTTTAATGGGTGTTTGATATTTACCTAATACTTCACAATCACTAGTCAATCATAGTACGTTCTAGGGATAATTGTGCACATTTTTATTCAAATCTCTCTGTGTGGAATGCTGGCAGCGCCACTGGAGAGGCTTGGGCCACAGTTGCCACGGCTTCCACTCCAGGCCCTTCTGCTTAGCTGCAGTGAAGCCCATGACCCGGCCAGGGGCCAGGGGACACTGCTGAGCCCGGTTTCCACCATGCCACACCCCGGCACCCCTGCCCGCCCCCGTGGCCAGGCCACCTCAGCCCAGTGTGCTGCAGCCTGCTGTGCCCAGCTGCCAGCCTTCCAACTCCAGAGCAAAATTTTCAGATTATACGACACGAATATAGTCATTATCAGAGGTGGAAACGTTCCGAAGTCGTCCTTAATCAGAGTGAAGCTTGTACTTTAGAGACTCAGCCTGACTACTCAGCGTGCATACTGCCTAGTTCTCCTTCTGAAGGTTCCTTCCGAAGAAGAACCAGCCCCCTGTACCCTTCTACAATTTAGAGTAACACGAAAGCATCTCTTAAAAGATTAGAAAGATCAAATTTGGGAGGGGTATAAGCAAATCCTCTATACCAGTCTAGCAGAATATGAATCTTCTGTGAAATTCATACATGATCGATCACATTATGCAACGATATGGGATGAGGCCAACAAGCTATGTGTCCTGAAACTTTTTTGCATATATGGGGACCAGGTTTGACCACAAGACATGCTATCACATTTCAGCTCCAGCTTTCCATCCTGACAACACATAAATGCTTCTTTAGGTCCATTTTTTACAACTTCAAAGGACCTTAAAACTGTCTGGTTGCCAGGGGCACCTGGGTGACTCAGTTGGTTGAGCAACTCAGGTCACGATCTCATAGTTTGTGAGTTTGAGCCCCACGTCAGGCTCTGTGCTGAAGCTCAGAGCCTGGAGCCTGCTTTCAGATGCTGTGTCTCCCCCTCTCTCTACCCCTCCCCTGCTCACGCTCTGTGTCTCTCTGTCTCTCAATAATAAATAAACGTTTAAAAAAAAAACTGTCTGGTTGCCCAAAGCATCTCTTTCTTTTCTCTTCATCTAATAAACAGCTGTGCCCTACTGGGTTGGATTTTCCAAACAAAAATACCTGAAGTAACAGTTTAACAAAGTACGCCTTCAGTGGCAGTCAACAAGCACAGTTCTGTGTGTGTATGGGTATTTTATTTGTATTGTGCAGATGTTTTTCGAACTTAGGGATTCTGGCTGTGAATTTGATGCATGACCAGTTATGGTTAAAAACATCTGTTCGGTCTGCAGAAGATTATTAGTATTTTGTGACCATTGCCTGGTAACAGTGGATTGTTTTACGTGTAGGTATTATTTGTTAAATGCGGGAACTGTGGTCAGGCAGGGAACATGAATCATAAGCTAGGACAGACATTAGGTATGATTATGATGACATAACAGAGGACCCTGGTCCTAGGTCTCGGGTGCGTAGCAAGGGATTAGGACAAACTGGAAATGGGCCATTGGGCACCTGGACTCTGCCCAGCCATGTTAGAAAAATACTTTTGACTCCAACACTTAACATACCCACATGCAGTCTGCACTCACATAATTCACATGAAGAGTTCCCTGGACACTGAACCTCTAAAACGAAAAGTCTCCCCTGGAATAGAAGTATCAGACTTTGCTTGGGGACAACAGCTTACATGAGCAACCGGCTAGGTCAGGCTCCAGCAGCATTGCTGCTTTGGAGGAACCACTTCACCCCTGTCTTAGTTATTACAAATAGAACTGGGACCCTTTGGTTAGGTTCCCCCAAATTCTTTTATGAAGTGTCCATATTCAACTGCTTGAGTTTTGTTTTAGCAACCCCCTTGCTCGAAGTTGCTTAGGGGCTATTTTTGACCTTGTTTCCAAATCTGAGGAACAGAAAGTAGCCTCTGTTTTGAGGAAGTGAAAGTTAAGTAAACATTTACTTTTTACTGTGGCTTGTTCAGGACCACATTTTACAAAATGCCTTGCTTCCTTTGTTAGTGTTTCTAGAAAGTAAAGTTCTACTAAAATAGTTTTAGTTGGAATATAGAGTATCTTTTTAAATACAGCTTATTTTGAAACACTGAGTTTAGTTCAAATACAAAAAAAAAAAAAATGTTATAGGTAACCTTCCTGGTAAACACAGTTGCAAAACTCCTAAATAAAGCATTAGCAAACTTCACTGTCAGTACACAAAAAAATAACACTACATTATAATCAGTGGTGGATATAGGAATGCAAGGATTTTTCAACATTGGAAAATCTACTTATGGAAGTCATTGGCATGCAAATAATAGTTAAATACTTGTTAGTAAAGAAGATTCCCTAGGAAAAAAGAAATTAGATAACAAAGAGTGATTCCCAGCAATGTGATCTCCAACATTTGAACCTTTATACAGAAGAGATCCCAAAGAAGCAGCCAATGAAATGGGGGTGAAGGTGGAAATGAGGGATGTCTGGTATCAAGGTACCCAAGAGAAGAAGGCAGTTTCAAGTAAGAGAAGGATGAAGGATTGACTGTTAATGCAGCACGATGACAGTCACTGGTTCTGTGATAAATACAGTGTCGGTGTCAGTGGATTCATGGAGAGAAGCTGGATTGGAATGGGTTAAGAGAAAATATAAAGTGAGGAAATGGAAATAGCTCTTTTAGGAAGAGTCTACGTAGAAGAAAGGTTTGGTTTAGTATTTTGTTTTGTATTGATTGTTGTTGTTTAAGGACGGTAGATATTGAAACATATTTTATACCAAAGAAAATAATCAGTGAATAAAAGTTTGATGACGTGGCAGAGAAAAGATATTTATGGGAGCAATGCTTTCTCCCTCAGCCGTCAACACTTCGCCAAACCCCAACTCAGGTGAAGCTCAACTGTCTGCCATGGTCCTAAATTCAAGCGGCTAAAGATAGTGGGAGAAGCATACACAGCTGGCCTCACTTAAGATCTATGACCACAGATTTCAAAAGAGCACTTCACACTAACCAACAATCCTACTATATTTGCTTAATATGTCAGCTTCTCCTCTCTCCAAAATGACTACATCACACGTTCTCCTCTCTCCAAAAACTCACTCATGTCTTTCTCCTCCTTCGCTTGTAGTTATTCACCTTGCCTCATACATCACATGGGAAAATAGAAACTTCTCGATAATGTTCTTTCATCTTCTCACCACCAAATCTCCCTGCTTTTGAGCACCTACCTTCTTATGTATCTCCAAGTGGCGTGGACCCTTCTTTATTATAATAGTTAGGAAACCAGCTGAAGGATAACTGCACTGTGAACCCAGAAAAATGTTGGCTTTCTTTGGGAGAAATAAATTGCTAAAATGATACACAATAAAATTTGATTAGAAATCATAGAAGAATTCCATCTCCTTGAAAAAACTAGATTTGCAAATTTGACCTGGGAAAATTGGATTTAGTAGTAATAATGCACCCTAATAAAGGTCAAATACGATGTGCCATCATCAGTAAAAATGTTCATTATGGAATTTACACACAAAAGCTGTCCCCCCAAAGAAAATCATTTTAGCAAAATAAAAATAAAAATGGAAAGTTAGTATATTTTAACTCTGAAAATCAATTGTTAAACAAAATTCAACTGAGTAAATTTGAAATTCTAAGTGGCTTTATTCAACAATTCATGAGTTGGGGAGCATCCCATTTAGCAAGTGGAAAAGAGTTCTGAGGAGCTGAAATGAAAGGCTTTTATAGGCAGAGGACTGAAACGGAAGTTTCTAATAAAAAGTTAATTGTTTCAGGCAAGATTGCCTTCCTTTTGGTGAAAGGCAGGGGTCTGTCTTACAGATTACCTCACCAGTGCTGATCAGGTAATTCCACTTAACGGGTTAAAGGTCATATTCCCTGGAGAGGCTGAGATTGCAATCAAATTAGATATTAAGTCTTTTTGCTGACGTGGGGCTGAGCACACAAGACTCCCTTTGGGGCCTGTTGTCTCTTCTTCTTTTTTTTTTTTTTTTCAACACAATCAAGACTATAAATGGCCATTAAAGTGCTGATATTTAGAAACAAAGTCAAAACAATCTCATATAACAATATTGGGGAAAATTGCCCAACAGAGAGGTCAAAATATCCTTTTTCTTTTTAATGTATTCAGACAGAACAGTGGGGTCTACTCCCCATTGCTCAAGCTTAGTGTCTCCAAGCATAATTAGTCAACCCCATCCCTCCTGTACTACCACCACCACACTAATAGGTCCCCTTGGGCTAATCAATGCCCTAGGGCATTGCAAAGAGATATTTACAGTGGGCAGCAGTGCAGTGGGAGATAGCAAAGACTGGTGGCATGGACTGGGCATTGTCATGTTGGATAACCAGCTAGTGAGAACATGGTACAGAGAAGGGACAGTTTCCCCAGAGTGCAGATTAGACAATGGACAGGCACAGGTCCTGAGTGCAGGCAATGTGAAGTTCTCTTTCATAAGAACTCTAAGCAGTTTTCTGGCTGGCAAGGTCTCTGATCCAATGTGAGTGTTGGCACCTCCCAACAGTCATTCATCAGACTCACTAACCTTACACCTTGGACCACAGTTTTTATGGGCTCCTGATATTTTACTTTCCTTTCCTACTCCTCCCCTGGCTTCCCTGCTCTGCTCTCCTTTTACCCTATAGCTTCTTCCATTTCTCTTATAACATCCTTTAATGTTCATTAGGAAGAACCTCAGTGTCTCCTTAAAAAACTCATTTCAAACCATTTATTGTTCTGCATTTAAAGAGCTTAGCAGTAGCCACTCCATCCTAACAACAAGTAAAAAGCTAAACACACTAAAAAAATTCATAACTCTCCCCAGGTTCATAAGGGAGGAGAGGACACTGGGCAAATCTCTGTCTCCAGGATTGGAAAGACTGATAGGCAAACACAGAGAGTCATGGCTTACCAGGGCAGAAACTCACTTAGTGGAAACCACCTCAGGAACCAGGGTCAGAAAACTTGAACTGCACTTGATGACTTGCTGGAGGCTCAGGGTATCCAATTCTGAAAGTTAAGAACTTTCAGGGGGATGTAATCCTAGTGGACCTCCGCAATTTTGTAGAATTGACCTCCAGGAGCTTGAGCAAGTTCCCGCAGTAAGGAGAAAAATCCCCACCAGCTTCTGGCTGGGAAGGAAAAAGGATCCATTTTGAGAGACCAGAGCAGTCTGTTCTTAATAAGGCCTGCCCTCAGGAGAAACCACTTAACCAGAGCCTAGCCTGCTGAACGGAGTATTATTAGAGCCCAACACACCTTGGGAAGGGAAATACCCAGCCCAGTCAGCACTTGGCCTTCCATGTAGGGGAAGGGAAATATGCGACACCAGCCCACTCTAGCCATCTTGTCCCACCTAAAGGGGGAGAAAGAAAAACTAAGAAAGACTTGTACCATTTAGAATCCAGAAGCACAGGCTCACTAAAAGACTGAGACCCGATCATATAACAATAAACTGCTTCCCCCCACACACATACCTCACTGCCACATTACTAAAGGCCCATTTACAGCAGTTCCCTTTACCCAGTACATCAAATCCAGCTATCTCCCCCCGCAAAAAGTTACAATGCAAACTAAAAGCAAATTTAAAAACAGTACCTCCATAGGTATTCTAATAAATGAATGCATCATATTTTATTTATACAATCTCCCACCTATGTTTTTTAAGTTTTCCACTATCCTAAAACAATAAAAATCCTACACGCATATAGTTATGTAATCAAATGATAATTTTCCTTAGAATATATTTCTAAAATGTATTTGTCAGAACATTGAAAATAATAGATCATCAGATAGTTTAATAAGCAACTCTAGCAAAGAAGGGAATTAGAGTATGGGGAGGTATGGGAAGACGAGAAAGTGAGTCAGTTGAGGAAAATTTATGACTACATATTTTTCTTTTTTCTCCTCTTAAAATGTTTTATTTTTTTGAATATAGTGTGAAAAGATCCTTGGATTTCAAAGAATATATGTGTAAAAAAAATTCTGCTTCTCATATGTCTCCAAGATCCCAGTTCTCTCCCTGGTTTCTTATTTATCCTTTTAAATATTAGGGTAAACCATACAAAACAGCCATTTTTGTAGATGCAACATGGTTTAGAGAAATGCAGTAGGGCTCCACCTTGTATTATCCAAATATATGATCCTAAAATACTCAGTGACTTTGTCATATATATGAGGATGTTTTGCTATAAACTTCTTTCCTTAGTGGGAACAAAATACCTGAAAGTCAGATTTTAAAAATTAGGACTCCAAGGAATGTTAGATAAGTGGACTAGAGGAGGTCTTGGGTGTGGTGTTATTCATTTCCCTAAAATGAATAACAGTGTCCTTTAACTTGAAGAGGGAGCAACACTTTTGAAGTCTATAAATTACATAAACAAATGATAAGAAAATGTATTGTATGAAGAAAATCTCCTGCTAACAAAGCCCAATGATTTCCTACAGAATCCTGGAAAGCCCCGCCTCTGGCTGTATAGGCATGCAGGCTAGAGGGCGCTGTGGTCCAACCCTAACTTCTTGATTCTGTAGCCAGGATTGGGAATAAAATTCGCTAGAATAGTTTTTGCACCAATAAAAGACTATGGGTGAATAGTTTCTCTATTGTAACTTTACTTCCTGAGTAACTTTTCTCTAGAAAATCAAGAACCAAGAACTAAATCTTCTTAGCTGTATAATTAGAATATCTTTTCAAGGAAAATTCAGGTTAGAGAACTGGAATAGACCTTACAAGAAGATCATCTAGGTTCATGGTTCTTCCCAGGGAATCATATCAAGTCCCCCATGGCATTTTGGCTGGTCGTTCAAGGGAAATAAAATGATTTTTTTTAAACTTTGAACCCAAGCCTTTGGACACTGTATGTAGCATTGGAAAGTGATCCTTCCTATATTTAGTTCGTCCAGCTTTTCTGAATTACTGCTCAATCACCTTCTCCCAAAAGACACCTCTTATTATTCTCCCCCAAAGTATGTCTGGAATCACTATATCCTAGTCAACTTTCTTAACCCATTAATGCATATCCTCACTCCTGATCCCTAAAATTAATGTATCCTTGTACACAGTATATATTCTGTCTATTCATGTATTGGGCTTATTCTGACCCTCTCTTGCTTTTCTGTTGTGCATGTGTTACTGTTTGTTTATAACTTAAAAGCATTAGGTTGAGTGTTAAACCTACTGTTTCAATGGGAAGATGTGTTCTTGTCAGATTAGAAAATTATGGTTGGGCTTCCATGCCAGACCACTAAAACTTTTTAATCTGTAACTTACTTGAACCATGATGCTGGTGGTCCTTTTTCAATTATACCTCCATTTCATTGAATAAGCATGAATTGGAAACTTCTGATATGGTACTGATGTGGGACACCAGCAACAGAAGTTTCTCTTAACTTCAATAGGAAGCACGACCACTGTTATAGAGTCAAAAAGGATTGCTGGACATTGGTCTCAAGGTTCACTCACTGTATTTGAAACACCCCTGGTACTAAGAGTCCTCTTGTTTTATGTACAGTAGACATGTATTATTCTGAAAAAAATAGTGTGTTGCAGATCTCAAGCTAATGAAAGAATGAAAATATGGCAAAATTGAAGTGGGAGCAGTTAGCTCACACAGTATTTAGTTTAGTCATGAAAGGGGCTAAAACAAAGTAAATTAGCCTACAAAGCACAGCCACCCCAAATGCATCCTTTTATTCAAGGGATAAGGTGAACGGGTATGCAGGGAACATTAGGGCAACAGAAAGAAAACTAGCATTCTCAAGGTGGAAGTAAAAGAGTGTGGGAAGAAATTTAAGAAGGAGAGGGTAGCAAAAGTAAACTAGGAGCCCTTAGTGGGGAGTGTGACCAGTTCCTACAGCCTTGTTAAGTGTGGTTTGTTCTGGTTCACTGTAAATGATTATGGTTCCTAAAAGCAGCAATGATGTGGCTGCTGTTTTACCAGTTTACATCACCTCATAAGTAAGAACATATCTGGACAAGATTGAAGACTCCAGCTTGACTTACATTCTCAGCTTCCTGTCAACTGCCTCTCAAATGCCTTATAAGATCTCCAGCAATGAGGCAAGTGAGGCAAGGTGGGGGTGGATCTGTGAAAATCCATCATCGCTAATGGAAAACAAATTCCTGGTCCGGTGTCAATGAAGCAATCAAATCTTATTTGTAAGGAAAAGACAACAGTATTTATTGTGTGGACAATGGCTCATTAACATACAATTTTTTTCAGGGTATTACTCTGCCAGCTTATCAGTGGATATATTCACTGCACAAAGACAAATGTTCTAATGTGAGCAGAAAGTAAATACTGCCGGCAGTGATTTCTTCTCAGAGGAGTCTTGCTGTATAGGTAGAATATGGAGGGTGATAGGGAAGTAGGGAGAATGGATTATGGAGTAAGTAGCAAATGTTTCCTCGTGGCTGGTTCACATAAGATTAAATGTAATTACCTGTTCTTCTGACTCACTGAAAGATTTCTCAGTCTAAGAGGCAAGGTCTGCCTCTGATATTCGAGGGAAGCCAAAAGGCTGCCTTTCTGATTACTTACCTTCCAGAATATCCACAATTCTCATAAAACATTTGTACAGATCATGTGAATGTAATAACGCATCATTAACTGTGGTCATATAATACAGAAAATTTATTTTCAATTGGGATTGAGGTGTTGTAATGGATGGTAAATGCTATGAAGAAAGGAAGGAGTATTAACATTATAGAATTAAAGGACATTTTCCTTAGTTGAATTCAGGACACATTGTGTCACACATACAGCTAACATATATGCATTTGTAGAAGTACCAAGTTTGAGTTCTTTGTTGGAAAAACATAAACGGCACAAAAGGGACTAAGATTTTTGAAGGCAGTTTCTCTTCATTAAAGGATTCTCCTCACAGAAGCCTCAACTGAACTCTTCCAGTCTTATTCTGAGACAAAAAGTACTATATGCTTCTTAAATATTACTGTATACTTCTGTGCCTCTTTCTTCCAGGGAAGAACTCAGATTACCATCAACCAGAATCAATTATGTTCTTCCTCCCCAGTATCTCATGTAAAGCCACACACTGGCATCCCCTCCGGAGATGTAACTGGAAACTTCCAATCCAACCATATGATTTCCCTCATAGTAAGAATCTATTTCTGGACATCTAAAAATGGATCCAACAATGACAAGCTGACCAATTGTAGAGTCGGTTAAAAAAAACCAAAAAAACTATCCTTGACCCAGTTGAAGCTAAGTGTTTAATATTTGACCATTTTTCCATTAGGAGGCAGATTGCAAAAGCAACAAATCATTTGTTTGAACAAGTTTGACTTTTCAATAATTTATCAGTGGCAAAAAGAAATCTAACTTGTTATTTTCATCATTCAGTATACACACACTACAGATTATAGATCGGGGCTTTAAAAAAGAATGACTACCTATAATGTAAATTCTGTTTACAAACTCTACCCTGCATACAACAGAATATATTTTTAGAGGTTCCATAGAAAGGAATGATTTCTCTAAATCACTGGCTATGGAACAAGGTGATTTTAGGGAAGAAATAATTCAGTAGAAATTTACAGAAAAAAAAAAGACTAAAGCTTTTTCTAGAATGATTCTGAATTAAAATCATCACACTTGCTTTCTTATAATTTTTTATCTACAGGAGCTATTCACAAAAACTTTCTAAATTTTAGACTATTGACTTTTCTTAGTAATATAACACTTTGTCCTATATTTAGACTAGAGAACTTTCATCACCGTTATTTCAAAGCATTTAAACTTCTTTATGAGGCAACACCTGTCATATAATCTGCACTAGATGCTCCACTGAAAGCTGAAGGGGTCAGTCCCCAGCATGAGTTCACCAGGTTCGCTTTTCAGTAACACATTCCACTATAGTCAGGAGGTAAATAGGAAATAACTTTCTCAGTCTTGTAAATAAAGCCCATATAATTTGTTACAGTACGTTTTCCTATGATTAAAGATGTTATAGATTTTATAGATGCCATTTCAGTATAAGTGAATTAACCTTCGACATTTCATGAGTCCATTTTCAAGTCATCTATATGAAATCACATTATTTAATATGGAAAGAAATCGATTGCTTATTTTAGTTTCTTGAAGCAAACGTTTCAAATTTTCAGAAATTCATATACAAAATACAAAAGTTTTTGCTTTGTATTCCTTTCTATTCATGCAGAAAGAACCTAAATTAAAGAATCTAAAATGTTTGAGGATTTTTCTTTAAAAAGGAAATGTGTAGGGTTGCCTGGGTGGCTCAGTCGGTTAAGCCTCCAACTCTTGATTTCAGCTCAGGTCATGATCCCACGGTTCATGGGATTGAGCCCTGTACCTGGCTCTGAGCCAATGGTGTGGAGCCTGTTTGGATCCTCTCTCTCTCTCTCTCTCTGCCCCTCTGCTGCTTCTCTCTCTCTCTCCCTCTCTCTCTCTCTCTCTCTCTCCAAATAAATAGATAAACATTAAAAACAGAAAGAAAGAAATATCTAGTTGCCAGTATTTACCCACCATGTAAAATCTCCATTTTTAAGATCCCTTTAGTTGCACTATCAGGGGATGTTTGGCAAGCAGTTTTGAAGCTCACAGTCCTAAAGTTCCCTGAACTGAGATATTTTGAAAATGCCTTTCTCCAATGACCCAGGCTGACGAATGTAAATGAGAAAATAATTGACCACACAGAATTGGCTACCAGGCTTCCTCTATCCTAAGATGCACTTTTTTCCACTTTAACTTTTCTGGAATCAAAATGTTTTTATATTAACGTGCTTGTATTTAACGTGCTTTTCCATGAACTGGGAGGTGTTTGTTCATTCGTTTGTTTCTATTAACCCCTCTGCTTTCAGAGAGAGTTGACGTGGCCTGGTACTGCTGGGGTCCTCAGGACCATGGCCTCCTGCCGGTTGTCTTTCCTTTCCTGAAAGAGGAAAGAGGTTGTTTTCAAATTCCTGGTGAATCTTACAATCTATGGTGTCTGCACAAGTGCCTGCCTTTCCTTTTTTTTTTTTTTTTTTTTTCTGAGACCCTACAGTGAATGTGTTAATTCCATTAACATAGTGACCCTAGAACCATGATCTAAATTTACAGTGCTCTTCAAATAAATATTTATGGAACCAAGAATTAAACTTTAACTGCCACCATGAAGCTTGCCTTAAGAGGAAGACATTTGATGAAAGTGTAAATTAGCCCAAGTGAAAGAGTCAGATTTTCTACACTGCAATTATTTTTCTGTTTTCAGTAGCAAGTAAGTTGCTTATTCAGGACTAACAAACTTTGAATTCAGAAATGGACATCCAAATTTTTGTGCAACTAAATGACCAGCAATAAAGGACCTGGCTGTAACTGCAAACCTAAATTATTATTATGTGCACTTCTTTTTTTATGCTGGAAAGTATAAGGTTTTGCCCCACTTTAGGATGCCTAACCAGCTGTTATAAGAGATTCTGCATCTAATAATTATTTTATATTTTGGATTTTATCTGAAATGATATAAATATGGCTGGATAATATCATGAAAAAGTAATGATTCAAATAGATGAATAATAATTCATCTTTCCATAGATTTGAGGGTTTGTCCTATTACTTTGTAAACCCAGTGAACAATTTTCCAAGCACTATCATTAAAAGAAAGAAAGAAAGAAAGAAAGAAAGAAAGAAAGAAAGAAAGAGGAAGGGAGGGAGGGAGGAAGAAAGGAAGGAAAACATGGCCATTTGACAAAGACAGCTATATAAGTCACATGTCCCCTTATAGTACAAGAAAAACTAATACAGATTGAGGTATTCTCCCAGATTAGGAGATCGATATGTAAGTGCCATAATATATGTTGTATGTGCTATATATGTAGCTACGATGCAAGCTACATCATTCTTGGGTTATTGTTATTAACCCTAAAAGTCCAAATTCAGACTTGACCAAGTAAAAAGAAGCCATGAGCAATTATCTAGTAGTGGGAAAAGACAGAACTTGGCACTGCAAAATCTGGAATGAAGTCCCTGCTTAGTCCCTTATTAGCTAAGAGAATTTGGGTTAGTCACTAATCCCTCTAAGCCTCATTTTCCACATCTGTCAGTTGAGAATAATTCGTTCTTTCAGAAGGTGTTTGGAGATTCAAATGACATATGAAAATGTATATACTTTATAATTATAAAATGTTCTAAAAATGTTATTTTAAGACATTTTAACAATAAAAACTGAGACAATTTTTCTGGATGAGCAAATCTTTCAGGAAGTATTCAAATAGTCAGGAAAGATCACCAGAAATTGAACTTGGCACAATAAAGCATGAGGCAGTTCCAATCCATGCTTACATCTGGGGCCACTGCACCTATTCCAGGATCCTCATGCCCTCTGACTGTGGAAGACCTGCTCCCTGGAGACCCAGGGGCCAAGGAGATATTTTTCAGGCTTTTGAGCACTTATGACTAGTTGATCTCTTCACTCATTCCCTATACTGGGTTCTGGAGATACAGAGAAGACTAATAGTCAAGGTACCTCCTTTTCTGGAGCTTAAAGTCTAGTAAGAGAGACACAGATTAATCAAATAATCACTCAAATACATAAAAACAGTGAAAGGCCTTTAAAAGTAGAGTTCAGGGGTCTCTGAAGCACGTGAGAGATAGACTTGATATATTTTGGTGTTGTCAGGAAGCTTTTCTGAGGAAGTAACATTTGGGTAAAACATCTAGTCAACAATTAGATGAAGTTGGAGCAGAGGGGAGGCAGAAATATTTTAGGCAGAGGAAACTGCCTTAGCAAAGACTTTGAGACCGAAAGAACTGAAAGGAGGATGTGTTGACAGAGCCTGAGGAGAAGCACACAAGAGCCAGTCTTTATCTGAGAGCAGAGAAGTGACAAGATTTTTTTTTTAATTACACTATAGAGAGTGAATTGGGGGACAGGGAACAAGAATGACTGACAGTAAGTTTGATTCAATGGAGAGACTCTGATAGCTTCAAAAGAGGTATAGGTGATATCCCATGTCTATGGGTGTAGACTGAGAGAAAGGGTTTAGGAATAAGTCTTGAGGGGCTCCAGCTTTACGATCCCATTAGAGAAGGGTAAGTCTAAAAGGAGGGGTAGGAAAGTCAGAGCGACATTAGGAGTCACAGAAAAAAAATCCTGCCTTGTAGCCAAGTGAGATGAAACTGAAAAAATGCTGATTGATTTAATGACATAGAGGTCATCAGCAAGAACTATATTGGGGGAGAGAAGGGGACAAAAGTCAGGTCAAAGAGTGAGAGGAAATAAGGAAATGGGGCCAACTTGTTTAAGAAATTTGTGAAAGGGAGCCTGGCTGGCTCAGTTGGAAGAACACATGACTCTTGATCTTGGGGTTGTGAGTTCAAGCCCCATATGGCATGTAGAGATTACTTAAATAAATAAAACTTTAATTTTTTTGGTTGTGGAAATTACAAGTAAAAGATCATGGTAGCTGAGGGAATAGGGAAATATTGGGGGTTATTTTATTCACTGCTCAAATTGTAAGAGTTAATCCTTTAGACTTGGTCTAGAATTTCTTTCCGCAATTTGGAGCTGGTATTGTTCTATCCAGACTATAGCCTTAGAGGGTGAGGAGAATGGAGATTGGACTAATGTATGTAGACTCCAAAATTTAAATAAATAAATAAATAAGCAGGTTATTCAGTCACTCACTATCCACTACCAACAAGGCCCACACCAGGTTTTATAGTTTCTAAAATCTACTCTCAGTGTTGTGGTCCTGAAAGAAAAGAGAAAATAAGATGTAATATTTCTCCCCTTAGGTCTGGGGCTTCCTTCTCATTCAAAGTCTTCTTTCCCACTTTCCCCAAACAATTATGCAATGCCATGTTTTGTTTGCTCCTAACATCTCTTGTAGGTCTATTTCACCCATCTCTGTCTTCACTGGCTTGGAAACTTTCCCTTCTATACTGAGCCCTAGGCAGGTAGGGGCTCTGGGGGGCACCATTGCTTTCTCTATCCCAGTCATCATTACTCACCCCTCCTCTCACTGTAGAGACTTCCACCAAGCACCCAGCCATTGGTGTCGATGGTATGTGCTGTGGCTGGCCGAAATGAGATTTCAGCCCCTCTTGCCACCCTGTCAGTTCTCTACTGACCCTCACTGATAATAAACCACACGTCAAGGATTGGCAGTTGTGCCTGTCTTGCAGGCCCTGCTGAGCCCAGCTCCTCAACAAAGGTTCAACATCTTATAGACCCTGATATCTCTTCTAGGAAGTTTCTTTCTAGCTGAAACCATCTGTTGATGGGGAGTGTAGGATATCCTACAACTCAGATGTATTTTTTAAAATGTAAATTTATTTTCCATTACCTGACCTAATTTATTAGCTAGTTAACTGAAACAATCAGAATCCCTAAGGGTCACAAATATTTTATGAAATTAAAAAAAAAAAAAAGAGTTTTCTGGAAGCCATTTCCCTGATTCGTTGCTGAGCTCTCAAGCGAATCTTGAGTACAAATATAAGGCTTATATCTGTGGGAAATATGTTGGCATCCCTGTTTGAAATGAAACAGTGAAAAAAATTTCTACAGATAGTTCCCAACTTACAATGGTTCAACCTAAGACTTTACTAATTTACAATGGTGCAGAAGTGATAGTATTCAATACAAACGATGCTTCAAATTTTGAATTTGGTAGTTTCCCAGCTAGTGATGTGTGGTATGATACTCTTTCATGATGCTAGGCAGCATCATGAGCCATAGCTCCGGGTCAGCCCCTCAATCATAAGGGTAACAATCCATACGCTTATAAGCCTTCTATACCCAGACAATCATGCTGTCAGTATTCAATACATTACATGGATATTCAACACTTTATTATCAAGTAAGCTTTATGTTAGATGATTTGGCCCAACTGTAGGCTAATGTAATTGTTCCAAGCACATTTAATGTGAGCTAGGCTAAGCTATCATGTTCTGTAGGCAGGTATATTAATGCATTTTGATATGATATTTTCAAATTATGATAGGTTTATCAAGATGTAACCCTACTGTAAGTCAAGGAAGGTCTGTACACGGTATCAATGTATGTTTCAATTAAAAAAGAATCCACAACTGAAGTTAGAAAGCTGTACACTTGAAAATGCAAAATAGCGTAGGGGCACCTGGGTGACTCCGTCAGTTGAACGACAGACTTGATTTTGGCTCAGGTCATGATCCTGGAGTGGTGGACTCAAGCCCCGTGTCAGGCTATGCACTGAGCGTGGAGACTGCTTAAGATTCTCTCTCTCCCTCTGCACCTCTCCCCTGCTTGCTCTCTCTCTCTCTCAATCTCTCTCTTTAAAAAAAAAAAAAAAAAAAGGCAGAAGGCATGAACAGACAATTCACTAAACAAGGTATGTGGATGGTAAATAAGCACATCATTAGTCATCAGATAAATGCAAATTAAAATGACAGTGAAATATCACTATACACCTAACAGAATGGCTGAAACAAAAAGAGTAACAACAGCAAATGCTGGAGATGTGCAAAAACAAGATCATGCATTGCTGGTGGGAAGTAAGAAGATATAGCCACTCTGAAAAACAGCTTGATGGTTTCTTATACAACTAAACATGCAATTGCTATTCAACCCAGCAGATGCACTCTTGGGAATTTATCCCAGAGAAATTAAAACCTCTGTCCACACCAAAAGCTGTACCTGGATTTTCATAGCAGCTTTATTGTAATAGCCAAAACTTGAAACAGTTCAGATGTCCTTCAACAGATGAATGGTTAAACAAACTAGTATATCTCCAGCATGGGTTTTTGAAATGACAAATTTTAAGAATGAAGGGCAGATTAGTAGTTGTTAGGGGTTTGAGTGGCGGTGAGAGAGGCAAGGGGGGAGATACAAGGATATGGTTATAAAATGGTAACAGGAGGGATCCTTGTGGGATGGAATTGTTCAGTATCTTGACTAAGGTGATACAGGAACCTATATGTGGTAAAATCGTATAGAACGAAGCACACACACACACACACAACACACACACAGGTACAAGTAAAACTGGGGACATCCGAACAAGATCAGTGGATTATATTAATGTCAATATACTGGTTGTGCTGATATACTATAGTTTGCAAAGTGTTACCACTGAGAGAAGCTGGGAAGTGTAAAAACAGGATCTCTCTGTATTACCTCTTATGATTGCATGTGACTCATAACTATCTTGGTAAAAAAATTTCAAGCAAAAAAGAATACCAAGCAGTTTTCTTGCCATAGTCTTTATCACCATGGGTTTGTTTTCTTTGTGAGGTACTCCTCTAAGCAAAATGGTGATGAAAATAATGATCATTAATAAGGCAATATGTTGCCACATGTAGGTTAAGACAGCTGTCTCAATAGAACATTGACCACATGAGCTGGAAAATGATAGTTTAAGCAGTTTTTTATTCAGTTAGCCAATGAACTGTTTATATTCTTTTCAATTAACATGCCAGTAGCCAGTTTACTATGTGAAAACCACACCATTAATTTTCCCTAAACCTGTTTTCATGGCAATCCACTTCTATGAAAATGTAAACAGGAACTTCCATCTGGGCAGGACTTTGAAAAAGGCTCTTTAACTTGCTTAACAGATCTTTGACTTTGTTTCCTACACAAGTAGTAGCTCCATGGGGATCGCCTGTCAATTTACAAGTCAGAATCCCAAGATTTCAGGAGCAAGCTTTGTTTTGAATTCTCTCCTCTGCTCCTTTTCTCACAGGTTCATCTGGGACATTTGAATCATGAGTGGGAAGCTCATCACCCCAGCTGCTCAACAGTTTACCATCGCTACAATCAGATAACATAAAAATCCCATTACTCATTTACTCTAGCATAGACAGACATACTTTCACCAGTTTGAACATTTTGCCTTCTGTTTTAGAAAGGATTATTATAAGAAATAGCCATATGAAGACTGTTTCTGCATTTCTTAAACTATGAATTAAATGTGCTGCCTACCATATTATCAAATGTCTCATGTGTAATTATTTTTGTGATAAATTGCTCTTAGAGTGTAGAGAACAAGAAAATGTTCTTTTAGATACAAAGGTATATAATTCCTTACACTAGATAATAAAATATATACAACCCAACAGGATTTACTTTTGTTGTAAAAACCAAGAAACTCAGATGTAAGCGTTCTGCTCATTTACTAGTTTGAAACTAGATATAGACATTTTCTCCTTCCCCCTATCCTATTTCTCAAAAATAAAAATTTTTGTCTTAAATTTTAAAATTTTGTCTTAAAAATTGTATTTTTAAAATTTTACTAAAGATTTTAACCAACTTAAATTCATTTAATTCCAATAATTTAATAACAAATTCATTTTTATAATACTACTTTTATAATACTAGTTTATAATGCTATTTTTATAATACTATTTACTTCAATTCTTTTTCCAAAGGAAAAACAATATATTTGAAGGAAATAGACCTACTGAAAGGAAAAAAGTACACGTGAAAGATTATTTAATGTGTTTGTGTTCCCATTTACTTAAAACTTAAGACTCAGGGATGTTTAGTTCCCTGTTTTAACAACTTCACAGATGTCTCTTGATTTAAAAGAAATTGGGGGGCATCTGGGTGGCTCACTCGGTTGGGTATTTGACTCTTGATTTCGTCTCAGGTCATGATCTCATGGTTCATGGGATCAAGTCCCACATCAGACTCTATGCTGACAGTGCAGAGCCTGCTTGGGATTCTCTCTCTCTGCCTCTCCCCTGTTTGTACACTCATTCTCTCTCTCTCAAAAAATAAATAAATAAACATTTTTTAAAAAATAAATTCATTCTTTGGGTCTAAATTCAAATCACCAAGTATAACTCATATAGTAGACCTTAGGAAAAAAAAAAAAAACACCCTGCCAGAGATTCTCCCAAATAGTTTCTGGTCCTAAATAAAAGAAGTGACTGCTTTATAAAAGTATATTTTGCTCACGTATAACCTAGGTTCACTAAAAGGTGACATATTAACAAAAAATTGATGAGCATATAAAAGTTCATCAGGTCACCATGAAAGAAATCTTATTTCTGACCTGCCAGTTTGCAAACCAAAAACCAGTGACAAAGGGCACCCATCACACATTTCTTGGCATTATAAAGCCATCCTTTCTCTTACCTTCTACCACAAGTCCCAGGATAGGTTATAATTCTATACTAGCTGGTCTAAGCCCCTGTCAGGAATTTTCTGTTTCCCAATTCCCCATCTCTGTTCCCTTCTTTTATATCAAAAACATCTTCTATTGGAATTTCAGAGAACCCTGGATGCTGTATGGCCTCCAAGTGTGATCCTCTTTCCAAGAGATACTTCCATCTTGGGACTCTCTACTGTGGTTTCCCTTGGTTTCTTTTGACAGTAGTTCAGTAAGTCCAATGTCAACAATTCCAGGTAGTAGATCTTAGTAACTTTTCTGATTTACCATAACTTTCTTTAATGAGTGCTCTTGCAGGTGATGGTTCCAATCAAAGATGACCATCTTGTCAGCAGTGACCCTCATTTCCATACATGTCTACCATGACCCTGTGTCTTAACTGAGGCTGACTTACTCATACAAATATAGCTGATGCCCAGTAAAGGAGAACCCAAGCATCATTACTCTGCTCATTGTGAAAATTCCAGACCTAGATTCCTTCACTCATGAGCTTTTTGCTCCTCCTCATCTTATTCCTGGATTTCTGCTTGACTTTTGGAACTGTAAGTGATTTAGTTTTTCTAAAACTAAACACTCTTTCTTAGACATATACTATAGACTAGCTTCCTGGATGCCTCTGACTTCTATAGTTAAATAGTTAACTACCTTCTGCACGCCTGTCTCACTTTCCCATCAACCCCACTTTTGGGCTTTATAGCTCTTTCAGGGGACATATTCAAAGCCTCTTATGAATGCTAATTCCTATTCCTCTAGGGAAGCTGCCCCTAGGAAGAGCAGGGAGGAAAGTCCTCAGAGCTGCCTCACAGACTTTCTCCTGCTCTTTCCTGAGCCAGCACATAAGCCTACTCTTATCACAAATAAGGCCTCAGAATATTTGAGACTGTCCACCCAGGCGATGATGTGTAGGGCCCATCACTTCCCTATATCCAATTCAAATATGCAGGCAACTTGACCAAACACCCGAATTCTTTTTCATTTTTCCTGCTCATGCAAGGCACTCATTCAAATTGGATCATAGGAACGAACATCCTTGGCTATTTCACAGCTCCCCAAGCTGGTTAAATTCATTAAATTCTAATGTTCAAATTGCACCCCACTTATACTGATGATTTTAAATATTCCACTTAGATGGTCCAGTCACAATAGCCTTCCTTCAATTCTTCAAATACACTAAATATGTGGTAATAGGGCTTATTAGGCATTGTATGATCTAGCCTCTGCTCACCACCCCTATCTTTTGCCATTTCCTTCCTCTCTCCAGCCATGCTCAACTTCTTTTAGTTCCTCGAATGCTCTCACTGGGATCCAGGATTTCACACTTATTTGTGCTTTTGCCTAATATTATTTAGCCCCCAGCTCTTATTCATCCTTATAACATTACCTCCATAGCCCAAGTTTGGATTGGATGGTCCATCTGCATGCATGCATGGTAGGGACCTTCAGAGTATCATGATTTAATGGGAATTAAAGTTACATCTGTTTAGAATTTTTAAAATGTTATCCTGGTTATACCTGTTTATTTGATTATCTCTGCAACTGCCCTGAAAGCTTTGTGAGGGCAGAGGCTGTGTCAATATGGTAAATGGTCAATGCATATTTGTTGAATGAAGGAATAATCAAACTATAACTTTCCAATAAATCTTCCCAGTGAAGTGTCTCACTTCTACTTAGATTGGTTACACTATGGGCATATTTACTCTTGTGAACACGGAAAGCCTATTCTGCCAGCGTTGCCTGACCCTGTCTCCCTGTATCAGTGTTACAGGTGGGTTTTACTTATTTTGAGAGTGAGAAGTAAAATGAAGTTGCCTTAGTTTTTATTAAATTAATTTTCTGAAATTAAAAAAAAAAAAACAATCTCAGACAGCAAATACATTGCCATATTCACAGACTAAGCATGCAGGCTTCAAATGAAAGGTATTTGAAAATCCATTCCATTCTTTATTCTTATGTATGAAAACGTTGACTTCGACAGTTTATAGTCCAAAACGCAGAAACCTCAAAGTTGGCAGAGAATGTTATCTGGAAGGCAATGCCTGACCAAATACTGAATTATTATCTCATTCCCAGGAAATGTCCTCCCTCTGAGTCATTTTTGTTATGATTCTACCATTAGCTTGAAATTGAGGGGATTTTCATAAACAATCTATTTTTTTTTCTTAAGGCAACTTTAAAAGCAATGTTTTTGAGAGTTAGTGGAAATGGCACTAATGAGAAAAGTCTAAATTGTTTTTGCTGACCAAAGCCATCCTCATTTTTGCTGAATCACCAGCCATGCTATGCTTTGCTTTTTGCTGTCATTGAAATGTGTTTATATATCTTACTAAAATAGAAACAGTCACCATAATCAGTTCCCTTGGAAAGGAAGGAAACATTGGCCTTTCCTTCACAAGAGGATGTTTGTTCATGGGAACAAATCCCAGCAGTAAGTCTTGCCCAAATTTAAGGATCACTGATTCATTTTTTTTATGAGATTTCTATATCAAATGGGTCTCAAGCACTCCAGAAGTTTCCAAACCTGTTCAAAGAGTAAAATACTAACTTTTTCTCCAAGTTTGATTTTGAGTTTATCCTATCTAATTAATAGAGTCAGTTAATCAAACATTTGAAGATATACCATTTCATTCTTAAACCTTTTAAAAATGAAAGAAATAATAGTCCTTTTTAACCTCTAACTTCAAAACTCCAGATTACCTTTTTTATTATTTTTTATTATTAATTTTAATTTTAATTTTTTTATCATTATTATTTTTATTATTAATCAGAGCAACTACCCAAGCAAATACTTAAATTTCCTTCAACATCTTCAGGTGGTCAAAGACTGTCCTGAGACCCGAGATCAGAACATTCAAACTACAGATCTTAAAATTGTCCAATCAGTTATGAGATTCTAGAATGTGCCTAACTCAACAGCAGTATAATAAAAGTGGGTGTAGGGAGTGGGGATGGCTTGGTGAAGTCACAAGATCTGTCCCATGGGAACAAGGTATAGAAAGGAGAAGTGTTAATGGTGAAGAGGAAGAAAATAGGGTAGACTCTAGTCTTGTAATGAACCATAGATTATGTTAGGACATTGACCCAGAGAGAGATGTCTGGGGCAGGTTAAGTCATCAACATTCCTGAGTTGTTGGAGCCACTTGACCACAGGGGACAAGTCCCAGTCATGGGTTATTCTGCTGATTGCTTTGAGCAAAATGATCCTTCTTACCTGTTGCACGTGTCTGTCATGTGCATTATCTAGCTATATAGCTTTCTTTTTAAGTTTCTTGAGGCAAGCATCTGTATCTTAAAATAATCTTAAAATAACCACCATGCTACTATGACTGGCACAGAGCAATTAGCAGAAAAGATTTATTAAATTGATGAATACATAAATTTTTACAATACTTGTTCAGTGTAACAAATTACTGAGAAAAGTATATATCTTCAAGACAGTTTGCACTATTTAGATGATAGATAATATACAATCTGTTACTTGGTTAATACTTCTAAATGCATATGTTTAAGGAAAACCCTAATTCACCAACAGAAAATGTAAGACAGCGTCTTCTTATTTGGAGTATCTTGATATTTAAATGGAACAAAACTCAGCATTTTAAATTGCTTAGTTGAGGATTAGTTCTGCTTTCTCATCTTTACTAAGCTTCATGTTTGTCATGGGCATAGTCACACTGTGTATTTATTCCACAGCATTAGTTCATCCTGAAACAAAATGTGGTGCTTCCGCTACTTGACATCTATTAGCTTCCTCCACAACCACCCCACCATAACCTCTCAAATTGTTTTTCACCTTTACTGTGCAAAAAAACTTTTACTAGTAATAAAAAAATTTCCATTGGCCTTTATTATTCCTAAAACATGACAAGAAATGCTGTTATGTAATCTTACAGAAACATTTTACACATGAAAAAAACTGAAAGTTCAGAAACTTACATAAATTGCCCAGAGTCATATATATGACAAAGCTGCTGTCACTAATACATAAATGGAGCTCAAAAGAGGGGTTGATATAGAGAAATAGATTTGATATTGGTAGCTGATGGATCACTGATAATTGTTGACACCATGGGAATGCATGGAATGACTAGCTAAGGGAGAAAACGTGGAGAAGAAAGAATGACAAGTAAATCCCGGGTGAATCCGCGGTGATTAAAAATTCTTACTATGAAGAAGCAGAAAGAATGAGAGAAACCAAGAAGGAACAGTAAAATAGGTAAGAGACTAAGGAAAAAACAAAAGGTCAATAGTGTAGTTGTTATAAAGAAATCAAGGAAAACGAAAACTGAAAAAAAAAATAGGTTCTGTATTTGTTAATTATCAAGTTACTAGTAATCCTAACCAACGCATTTGCTAAGTAGTTGTGGAGATAGAAGTCAATTTGCAAAGGAGAAATCAGGAAGTTAAGGAGAGCAAATATACACAATATAGATCTTACATGAATTTTGTGTCAAAAGGATGGAGAGAAATAAAGCACAAGTTTGAGGTGGAAGCAGAATCAAGGAAAATTCTTTTAGTCTCTTTTGGCTCGAGGGAAGGGACAAAGTGTAGAATGTGAGGCCACCACTAACTGAACAAAGTCCTCAAGGGGGAAGGGAAGGATTCCCTTAGGGAGACAGGATGAGAGAAGGGGGTGGTGGGTGAAGTTACTGATGTTAAAGGATAGGGAAAGGAAATAAATGAGATTAATTTTATCCCTGACTGAAGACATATAGTCACACACTTATAAAGAAAAGATGTATAGGATAAAGAGTCGCAGAAAATCTGACAATATTTGGGGCCATCCCTGTAGGGAACAAGAAAGGAAACTAAAAGCAAGAGTTGCCTGGAAGCATTAAGTGCCCGGAGGGTGGGTGGGACTCACAATAAATTCCACACTTTCCCTAACAGAACTCAGGGCAGGAAGTTCCCTGCCCACCATGGCTCTTCGAATCAAACACTCTTGTAAGAGAATGTTGAAGATGAGAAGCGCAGATTGGCCAGATCGAGAGGCGGCAATATCAGCTACACTCAACATACAACAGTAGTTTCAAAAGCCGGTGCAGTCCTTAAGTTGTGAGGCAAAGTAAGGCCCTCCCTGTGTCATTACCCTCTCCGCACTTCATCTACTCCTTCTTCCTCCCAGAGGATGTACATCCTTCATTTTTCTTTTCTTTCTCCTCACCTATTTTTCTCAAACCCTACCCACGTTACACCATTTATAAATATCACAGCTGAAAAAGGCGTATGTGTCCTCTTCAAATCCAAACACACGTGAGTGGAGGATACTTTCTTTTTATCCACTTTGACGTCAGTGTGCCAAGTTATTAAGCCAGGCACAAGTCCGCATGCACTCCTGAGGACTGCAGAGCAAGGAGTCCTGTGACAGGAATGCTGACAATGAGGAAGCACCTTGTGACTTGATGGAGTTACTGATCAGAACTTACAATTTTTGAAGAATTTCCCTTGGAATTAAAATTCCATACTCTAGCACTCCTATCTATCTCTATATATGGATTAAAAATCATTTTACATAAACTTACATTTTGAATGAAATGGAAAGTTAGGTTTTCAAGTATCCTCCCCCCACTCATACACTCATTTAACTTTTTTAAAAGACTTATTTATTTATTTTTGAGAGAGAGGGAGAGAGAAAGTGTGAGTGCAGGGGGGGCAGAGAAAGAGGGAGACAGAGTATCCCAAGAAGCTTCTGCACTATCAGTGTGGAGACCAAGGTCACACTCGAACCCACAAACTGTGAGATCATGACCTGAGCTGAAGTCAGACGCTTAATCGATTGAGCCACAGGCGCCCCCACATTTAACTTTTCAAATGACCAAATTCTCATTAATTCAATCTTGCCGCTGACAATTTGGGGTAATTCACATATGGGCTAAATTTAAATCTTTCCTTTTGCATATTAAGGAAATTAATAGAGTCGACACAATTTCAAGGGCATTTTCTCTTTGAATGTGTGAACTGTATTAAAGTTTGGAGTGAATATATGCCAGTGGAAACATTTCTACGGGGAGGTGACTCAGTGCAACGTTGCCTAACCCACAGAGCTGCTGATTATCTTCCTATATTCCTTAAAGCAGGCCCTCCAATAGAACACATGTTAACCTAGACCCAGGTCCTGTCTGTATCTGCATTCCTATGTAAATATTTATTTTATTTTATTTTTAAATTTTTATTATTGAAGTAAAATTATGATATGTTATATTAGTTTCAGGTGTACAACATAATGATTAAATATTTTATTGATTCAAGCAGTTCACCAATTCTAATCAGTCTTGGTCACAATTAGTGTTTTACCGTACAGTTGACTCTTGAACAACACAGGTTTGAACTGCATGAGTCCACTTATACGTGAATATTTTTCAATAAATACAGGCTAGTACAGCAAATGCTTTTTCTTTTTATGATTTTCTTTTCTCTAGCTTACTTGATTGTAGGAATACAGTATGTAATACATATAACATACAAAATGTGTGTTAATTGCTCTTTATGTTATCAGTGAGGCTTCCAGTCAGCAGTAGGCTATTAGCAGTTAAGTTGTGGAGGAGTCAAAAATTATATACAGATTTTTGACTGTGCAGGTGTCAAAGCCCCTAACCCCCTTGATGTTCAAGAGCCAACTGTAAGTTCATGTTTATTTTACTCTTGTCTTTTCAAGTATAAATTAATTGTATTCCTATGATCTTCCTGAAAATAAAAATTTATTTCACCAGTGTCAATCTACAATGCTTTCTTTTGCAATCCCTATCAAAATAACACCAGCGTTCTTCACAGGCTAGAACAAACAATCCTAAAATTTGCATGAAACCAGAAAAGACCCCGAAAAGCCAAAGCAATCTTGATAAAGAAAACCCAAGCTGGAGACATCATAATCCCAGACTTCAAGCTGTACTGCAAAGCTGTAATCATCAAGACAGTATGGTACTGGCACAAGAACAGACACTCAGATCAATGGAACAAAATAGAGAACCCAGAAATGGACCCACAAACGAATGGCCAACTAATCTTTGACAAAGCAGGAAAGAATATCCAATGGAATAAAGACAGTCTCTTCAGCAAGTGGTGCTGGGAAAACTGGACAGTGACATGCAGAAGAATGAACCTGGACCACTTTCTTACACCATACATAAAAGTAAACTCAAAATGGATGAAAGACCTCAATATAAGACAGGAAGCTATCAAAATTCTTGAAGAGAAAGCAAGTAAAAAATTCTTTGATCTCGGCTGCAGCAACTTCTTACTCAACACGTCTCCAGAAGTAAGGGAAACAAAAGCAAAAATGAACTATTGGGACCTCATCAAAATAAATAAAAAGCTTCTGCACAGCCAAGGAAACAATCAGCAAAACTAAAAGGCAACCGACAGAATGGGAGAAGATAATTGCAAATATCAGATAAATGATTAGTATCCAAAATCTATAAAGAACTTATCAAACCCAACACCCACAAAACAAATAATTGAGTGAAGAAATGGGCAAAAGACATGAATAGACACTTCTCCAAAGAAGACATCCAGATGGCCAACTGACACAGGAAAAAATACTCCACATCACTCATCAGGGGAATACCACAATGAGATACCACCTCACACTTGTCAGAATGGCTAAAATTAACAACTCAGGCAACAACAGATGTTGGCAAGGATGAGGAGAAAGGGGATCTCTTTTGCATTGTTGGTGGAAATGCAAGCTGGTGCAGCCATTCTGGAAAACAGTATGGAGGTTCCTCAAAAAACTAAAAATAGAACTACCCTACAACCCAGCAATTGCACTACTAGGCATTTATCCACGGGATACAAGTGTGCTGTTTTGAAGGGGCACATGCACCTCAATGTTTATAGCAGCGCTATCGACAATAGCCAAAGAATGGAAAGAGCCCAAATGGCCATCAACCGATGAATGGATAAAGAAGAAGTGGTATATATGTACACAATGGAGTATTACTCGACAATCAAAAAGAATGAAATCTTGCCATTTGCAACTATGTGGATGGAACTGGAGGGTATTATGCTAAGCGAAATTAGAGAAAAACAAGTATCATATGACTTCCCTCATATGAGGAATTTAAAATACAAAACAGATGAACATAAGGGAAGGGAAGCAAAAAGAATATAACAACAGGGAGGGGGACAAAACATAAGAGACTCATATATAGAGAACAAACAGAGGGCTGCTGGAGGGGTTGTGGGAGGGAGGATGGGCTAAATGGGTGTCATTAAGGAATCTACTCCTGAAATCATTGTTGCACTATATGCTAACTAACTTGGATGCAAATTAAACAATAAATAAATTTTAAAAATAAATAAAAATTTTCAAAAAAGAAAAAAAATATGCTTTCTTTTGTTTCAGATCAGAGGTAATGTTTCAAAAGGAACTATTTTCAAAAGCCATGACAATTCTTGTCACATAGCTGAGTGAAAATCAAGAAAAATCTCTACCAGATAGCATTTTTAAGGCCTATTATGAGATATTCTGTCTATTTAAAAGTAAAAAAACTGCATCTGCTTAAAAATATTGTTTACTATTTATATTTTGTATTAATTCTGACTAGGTATCTAAGTTATTTATTGACATATAGAAATGTTAAATAAAATTGTATGTTGTCCTTACTTTAAATAATCTTAACTTTCCCTTTTATTTCAGTGTAATTGCCTAACAATGACCTCTCTAAATTTATAATTTCTGGAATCTTCACTAATTTTTATTTTTTATAGAATGGTCTGATGCTTATAATTCTCTCAGTCATGCCACAAATGTATTCATGCCACAAATTTATATTCAAGACATGGTATATCTAGCCGTGTACTGTGTTAGATGCAATAATCCAGAAATGTCTCTGCTCTGGAGGACACTACATGGGGGTGAAGGATCAAATCAGGGAACCAGATTCTGCGTGAAGCAAGGTGACTATATGAGAATACAGGTAGGTGGTGGTAAGGGGAGGACCTACCAAAGTGTTGTGAGGACAGCATACAGGACTGTTTTCAGAGGGGTGGGGGGATGGGTAAGGCTGAGCTGAGTCCAAAAGAAAAGGCCTTGAAGATCCCTCACATGTGGAGCTGGGATCTGTGAGGGAGGGGAGAGACCTTCCAGGGCAGGCAAAATCATGGGGATGTGATCAGGGGATGTGACTAGAGTCAATATGACTAGATGTTCAGGTGTGCAAGAGAAGGGGAGGGGCTCATTCTCCCTGACTTTATAGTTATCTGAAGACTGGACTTTAGTCCTAAATTCAAATTGCTTCAATATTTAAACGTTTGCATCTAAGAATTTGACTGAAGTCACAGCACCTCTATTCTTGACTACAAGATGAGAAATGGTGTCCAAATAGTTCGTTCATTTTGGGAAAGGAAAAGTTCATAGAGCAAAATTTTAAACTGTGGGGCCCTTTTGAGGAGAAATAGAATATATACCAGAGGAAACAGAGGTTCAGTGAGCTTATGGGTTGAGAGAGAAGGGGATGGGGTTCAGGACTAAGAAGGACTTTCTTGTATAGCTCAAGTCTGGTATGATTTGGGAAGGCTTTCCCAGAAATGTTTCCTTGTAATGAAGGAAAGGCATATGAGGGGCTCTTTCCTTCTTGATTCTCTTACTTTTAACTCAACAAATAGAAATCAGATTCCAAGATACCCCCAAAAGAAGCTAAACTGCCTGAGGAAAATATGATATCTGCAAATCAGTGTAAACTAGCTGTCATATACTTTGCATGAGTAATAAACTGAAAGGAGAATAGGCTAGTGAAGAAGGAGGGGGAAAAACAAAAAGCAAAACCAGAATCTCGGGCTGAAGATAAAAACCTGATAAAATCATTTTTTCAAAGAATGCCAAGAACTCAGAGTTGAAGGTTGGTCTTGTCAACTTCTCAAGTCTCTAATTCCTCTCAAGAAAAGATGTGATGAATAGATAAGAGTAATTTATAATGAACATTTCAGTAGTTGCTTATAAAGTACTTAAAGGTGCTTCAGAGCTATTCTTTTAAGTCTTTAAAAGTTTGACCATGATATTAATTTCTGTTATAAAGAAGATGACTGACTTAGAAATGTACACATAGGTCCAGTCAATTATCACAAACCCAGAATTAGTAGAGTCCAAAACAAAAAAGCTATACTGATGTGTGTTTACTCCACTACTCACTTAGCATTTGAAGCTAAATTTAAAAGCAAAAACCTATCACCCTTTTTATCAGGCTTCATCAGTTATTAACGAAAGATTATACAGGCTTACACATAAATACATATAAGGGCTCACTTTAAAACCAACAAACAAAAAACCACTTTATAAATAGACTAAAAAGCATGATGAACCTCTCTAGGCAATTTTGCAACAGGCAGTCCCTGTTGCAAAAACATTCCAGCAGTGAAGAGTCAGTCATGTTAGGAAGCATCCAGGGTTCTGACTGCTGAGGAGGCAGAGCTCCTTGCTGGGTCTGGGAATCCCAGCTCTGGATGGGAGCGAATTGCTATGAAGCACTTGAAATCTACAGATCCAAAAAAAAAAAAAAAAAAAAAAAATCTCTCTCAGATATTCCAAATTAAAAGTTCTGCATTGAGTTCTAGAGACAGCAGACTCATACATGGGAGAGACTTGAACAAAGCTTGATAATGGAGTAGATCAGTATATCTTGCTCGTGATTTCAAAACCTAATCTAAAGCATTGCCTCCAAATTAAGAATTAATATTCTAATACAAACATAAATTTGTAAAATTATTGTTGTACTCTGCTACCTTAGTAAGACATTGTCTTTGTCCAAAATAAAGGTAGTCACTATTTTATAGGTGGAAACATGAAGCCAGAGAGGTAAGGAGTTTTCCTTATATCACACAGCAAATAAATGACAGTTTAAATAAAATTCAAATATCTTCAACCAATAACCAGAAAAAATAACAATAATATAGCTAACAATTTTGATCACCACTTTTTAAATGTTTACTTATTTTGAGAGAGAGAGAGAAAGAGCATAAGCAGGGGAGGGGCAGAGAGAGAGAGAGAGAGAGAAAATCCCAAGCAGGCTCCAAGCTTATCTCATAGCCAGATGTGGAGCTTGAACTCCTGAACTGTGAGATCACTACCTGAATGGAAATCAAGAGAGAGATGCTTAACCAACTGGGGCACCCAGGTGCCCCTTGATCACCATTTTTAATTCTTTACATGACTTTTATGTTTATTTGATTCTCCTACCTACATGTAGGTTGTAGGTACTACTATTGTTTTTACTTTACATATGAAGAAAGGAAGCACAGAGTGCCTATATAACTTCTGCAAAGTCATACACAGCTAGTAAATAGGCAGAAATGAAATGCAGTCAGCCTAACTTCACAGCCCATAATCAGAACTACTATACCTTCACACTTTATTTCTCGATCGACCTCCTCATAGTAACAGTTGATAGGCATTTTGTCTATCAGACACCATAAATGAACTCATTATAGAATAAGTCCTCCCTCTAGTCCTCCCTCAGAAGCAAAACAAAACCATCAGGGTGCTTTTTGGTGGAACAATCTGTGACCCAGGATCTGCCTAGAGAAGACAGCCCCATTACCCACAATTCCATAGCCTTTGTGGTCTAGGGCCTCAATGCTCCTGAGGCTTCCTGACTCCACCAGCCTTGGTGTTAGTTGTATTCAGGCATTCTCTCCATGTACACAGTTGTTTGTTTTACAGAAACATAATAACACATTTCAAGTATCCATCTGTTGCTTAAATCCTCTCTATGATAGTCTTGCCAAATGTTCTGGAAATTTGAAACTTCCCATGATAGCTCATCTGTCTTTGGACAACTTTAACAGAGAAATTTCTTTCTCACATGGAGATAAAATCTGTTTGTAGCTTCCTTTTATTTTTTCCAGTTAAAACCTTTAGGTCTAATCTGTTTTGTTTTTTTCTTATTTTGAGCATTTAATCAACATTACAGACTCCATCCCCAGAAAATATGGCTTATGGGCAATTTCTGGGGCATTGCCCAAGGTGTATGATGGTCTATAGGCCTTAGGCTTAGAAACCCTTCAATAACAGCCCTTCAAGTGCTTTAAAGGAAAGAGTACTCTTCCCTTCTGTACCGTGTAATATGTCCAAGTACAGAGACTTGCGTTCTTCTCTCCCCACTGAATTATATCTGCTTAGACACTTGCCATTCATTTCAGTCCATGGAGACCTTTCTGAATCCCAGTTCTATGATCTAATGTATTCACTTGCCTTCCTTCAAGTTACTTTTAGGCTTCATCAGCATGCCCCAGTGTTTTCACCATAGTCAGTGACAGAGATATCAGCCAGGAAAGCTGGAGACAGAGCACCAACCAAAGGATATCACCTGAGGGAAGTGGGGGGAGGGACCACTGTATTTTTTGCAAAGATTGTATACTGGAACTTAAGTCCACAAATGCACAAGAAAGTGAGCACATCTAACAAACAGAATATAAAACAGATGCAGTTAACTTTATGCCCCAAAGAGATTTGCTTTTGTTCTGATTTCTCCAAGGTTAGGATTAGTTCAGGAATTGGACAAACTCAGAGGATATGGAAACACATGAAAGCCACATGATTGAGGGTCTAGGTACTGATTGCAAAACTTTTTTTTTTATGGTTTAGGATATAACCTTAGGAAACCCAAGTATTTGGGTTCCAAGTCTAAAGTGCCTCCAAATTCTAGCCTTCTAAATAAACAGAGTGACTATCCAGTAACTGTCTCTATGGCTTGAAGGATTCTCACGGCCAGTAACTTTACAAATGCCATGTTGGGGATTAAGTTTTTTTAAACCTAGTTTATTAATTTAATTTACTTGTTTTGAAATTTTTTTTTTTTTATGCTTCAAGGGTAGCTTTTACTTCTAGTGTTCTAAAGTTTTGTGGACAGGTGCACAATAAGCTTTTTCATCTACTTTCTAGATTTTATAAATTAAATCATATCCCTTTTAGCACTTAGCATTTCAGAACTAAGTGCTTTAATGTAGCCAGCATCGTGGAAGAAGATTGAATATATTTGAGCCAGAGGATCCACCCTGTCATTAACTACCCAAGTGATCATGAACAATTGTACTACCCTTTCTGGGACTCTTACTCCTCATGTAGAAAAGGAGGGATCTGGGTTACTTCTCTAAGGTCTCCTCTGGTTTTCAAAATTTTGTTATTCTAATTCCATTAAATTAGAAGGACGCACTGAAGAATCAGAACAAAGTCAAACAGCAGTACCTGGATTCTTTTCTGTGCCTTAAACTTCAAGGCTGCAAGTATGATCTTAATACACGAGGGCTATTACACAACATAATTTCATTGTATCAGTAATGCACAGTAGATCACATGATACAATCCCTCTAACTCAACAGTTCTTAAATTTGGTTGTGCATTGGAAACACCCAGGGAGTTTTAAAATCTGATGATGCCTAGATCCCACTCCTAAAACTTCTAATTTAATTGGTAAGGAGTAAGGCTACCTACACCAATAGGATTATAAAACCTTCTTCAGTTTAGAACCAGCGCTCCCACCCATAGCTCTCAATTCTCAATGCATGCCAGCGTCACCTGATAATTTTTCAAAACGTGCCAATGCCTAGGTCCACTTCCACATTCTAATTCCATTGGCTTATGACACCAGGGAGTCAACATGTTTTAAAAGGTGATTGTCACAGGAAGACAGGGCTGGGAACTACTTCTCTAATCTCTACCACACAAGTTCTTTCTATTTGATCATGCTGACCTCCTATTCCATCCCACACTGGCCACTCATCAAATGAAAAACCTTTGATCTAATTACAAGGTACAGCTCCACCTCCATTATATCAACCTAGAGCAGCCGCAATTTCCTGCTTGTCCGCTAGACCATAACCTCTTATCTTGTCAGTTAACCACTGCTCCCTGTTCTGTGGCCATACTTGCCATTCAATGGTCTCCCAAATGTTTCTTTCAGATTGTAGTCCCATTTCTTAATTTCGATATGCTTTGTTCATCAATTCTCCCTTTACATGGAATACTTTTGCTCTCTATTCCAAACTTTCTCTGCATCCTGGATTATCCTGATCAAATTTCTCCTATGATCCCAACTAACTACTACTGAAGGGAATCTAAAAGAGATACCAAACTGAAACAAATCTGCCAATTATTGCCAGCAATCAATCAAATGCTAGGCTTATACAGCAAGAGAATTGGAAAACACACACGCACACATGAATGACTTATAAAACTGTGGCACTTTTTTCCATTCCACATTTGTTTCAGTTCTGGCCAGGCACCTTAACAAATAGAAGGATTAGTCTTGAGAAAGCACAAAGATGAGAACCGTAAATTATCAAAGGAATTAAGGACTTACCAAAAGAAAATGATAGCAAAGATTAGAACTTTAGTCTGGAAAGATGAAAGCATAAATCATTTTTAAATGGTGACTAAAACACTGTTATTTTCTCAAACATGAAACATAGAAGCTGAAAGAACAGTTTTAGAAAAAAATGAGAGTTACTACTACAGAGTAATTATAAAACAAAATTCTAAGGAGCTTGTGCAGGGTAAAAATAAACAGGGTCATTGATGTCCTAGATAAATTTGATAAATAATTGAGATATAATGGGTTTTTCAGAAAGCAAAAAAATAAATACCTAAATTGGGAAAGAACTTTACAAATTTTTAAAGCATCTTCTTATGCATGGTCTTATTTAAATTTTATAAAACATTATAAGTTATAAGAAGTTAGAGCTGTTCTGAGTACATTCTGAACATTTTGAAGTCAGTATGGTACAGGCATCCATCATCTCCCACATATCTCCTTTGAGATACTATTTGAAATGCAATGCTGTGCTGTATTTATTTAGTGACATTTATAGCCTTATGGCCATGAGGCTAATGAAGCTTGAAGCCTTAAGCCTTTCTCTTGTAAAGTTTCTTTCCAAGCCTTAAGAGGAGTGTGGGCAATCAGTTCCTTTGATCATATGTTTTTGTCAAATACCAAATGTAAATTATTGTTATTTGTTGTAATTTTCCTGTTCATTCTGAATATTTACTTTTGTATGGACTCTGTATCGGTAATTTTATAATCTTTACCTTAAGTATGGAATATGTGTCCCCTCCTGCCTCTGGCTCATTATTACTAAGTCCTAGTGTCCTGCTAACCACTGCAAGGCCTTTGGTATCCTTCCTGGTTGTCTTTTAACCCTCTTTCATCAACACTCAGCCTTTCAGCTTCAGCTGTTCCTTGCCATCTCTCCACAGCCTTCTCCTTCATTTCTGATGACCGTGTCGTTATTCCAAGGGTGACACAGTTTATCAGGTAAAATCTTCCAGCTATTCCTTTTCTCTCAAAATGTTCTTTCCCCTACAATTTTGCTCCTTTTCCTCAACCATGGAGAAGGTTCTTAACCTTGGAGAACTCTGGAACTCTCCCAGCCTCCTCTCTCATTTCAACCACCCACCCTTCGCCTGCTCCTCAGATCCCTTCCTGCCACCCATGAGCACACTCAGCACTTGCCACAGTTATGGTCTCATTTAGTAGTCTCTCTCTCATAAATTTCCATTCCTTGACCAAAGGAACAAGAAACACACACACACACCCACCCCCACACACAAAATACTGAAAACCTCTTTTATCTTGAGCCTTTTTGGCATGAGTGCCCCAAAAGGAAGAAAGGGAAGATTTGTGGCAATGGCTCCTGGACTAACCTTGCAAGCAGTGCTTTTCCCACTGGAGATGTGGCCAAAATAGACACCGGAAAATGTTAAAAAAACAAAACAAAACAAAACAAAAACAACAAGCACCATCACCGGAACATGGTTTCTCTTTTCACTAAATGTGGTTTAGTGCACCTGGAGTTCTAACATCAGGCTGAGCTATGCAGAAAGCGCAATAATGTCACCCAAGGTCTACATTATACACATGCACACAACCATACAGCCTGGGTCAGAAGTGTTTGTTAATTAGTCAGGGCTGATTTCAGGAGTTCAGCCATGAATTAAAGATTCCACTGTGTCAGCTCTAAACTACCCACACAATATAGAAAAGGGCAAATGTTTATTTTACCAAGATTTCAATAATGTGGGCGTAAGCTCGGAGAACTACAATACTTAGAAATTTATCTAGAAGGCATAATTAAGTAGACTATCTCAGTCACTGAATATTTTAGTTATCAAGCCTTTTTCTCAATTAAGTAATATTAACTTGTGATTCTGGAAAATGTTTTTAAAAAGCTAGCATGGTATGGTCTCTTAATTTTCCTCCCAGAAAACCTTCTAACAATTCAAATCAGATTTAAATAAAGATTTTAATAAAGCAGCATTTAAAGGAGAGTCCTGGACAGGATCAACATTGTAGTTGAATAGAAACACACACAGTCTGCCAAGAAAAAAGAATAAACAATTTGAACTTTGCCTTAGATTTCAGTCTAGGAATTTGCAGTACTTTAATGCTACATATTTTGTTCAACCTACAAAAACCCACAATGTTTATGGAAGCCTAGGAGAGCCAACTTCCCAGTAAATATTCTTAGTATAATAAAACATTAATGCTGTGCTAACATCACAAGTTTTCATATATTCAGAAGCAAACTGTACTGATTTCCTGCATGTAAAAGATTTAGTAATTAAAATAAATAAAATTATAGCTAAACATGTAACCCTAGATATTTTTCATGCCTGCCATTTGCTAGCTCGTCGGTAATAATTTAGCACCAGGGTACTGGTATATATCTCTGGGAAGAAAAAAAAAAACAAAAACAGTGTACAAATAATAACCGAATCCTGTGAATTCCTGACAGTTCTAAAAATTTTGACATATAATCACTTTTAGTTAAATATACATGCCCTGATGGGTACCTGAGTGGCTCAGTCGTTTAAGCATCTGACTTTAGCTCAGGTCATAATCTCACAGTTCATGAGTTTGAGTCCCGCTTCAGGTGAGCCCCACTTTTCTCTCTCCCTCTTCTTTTCCCTCTCTCTCTCTCTCTGAGCCTTGCTCACTTGTGCCCTCTCTCTCTAATATATATATTAGAGACCGAGATAGTCTACTATATATATATATATATATATATATATATATATATATATACACATATGATATATATGATATATATATATATCAGAGTCTACTATATATATATATTAGAGTCTACTATATATATATATTAGAGACTGAGATAGTCTATTATATATATATATATATATATATATATATATATATATATATATATATAAAACCCTGATACTCTCCTACCCATCAAGACAACCCTGGCCATTCACTTCCTTTCTTTTCTCTTTTCTTTTCTTTTCTTTTCTTTTCTTTTCTTTTCTTTTCTTTTCTTTTCTTTTTTTAAATATATAATTCATTGTCACATTGGTTTCCATACAACACCCAGTGCTCATCCCAACAGGTGCCCTCCTCAATGCCCATCACCCACTTTCCCCTCTCTCCCCCCCATCAACCCTCAGTTTGTTCTCAGTATTTAAGAGTCTCTTATGGTTTGACTCCTTCCCTCTCTGTAACTTTTTTCCCCCTTCCCCTCCCCCATGGTCTTCTGTTAAGTTTCTCAGGATCCACATGAGTGAAAACATACGGTATCTGTCTTTCTCTGCCTGACTTATTTCACTTAGCATAATACTCCCCCTTCCTTTCAATAGGGTAGTGGTGCACACTCACTGAAAATGCTGAGTCACAGTCATGTGAGGCATTCGTGCCATCTCCTGTTTAGGATTACCTAATGAAGAAAGCTCAATAGTGGTGAGCTAAGTAATGACCAAGAAGGAATTTAGTCCATGACTACTATTGGCTACCTTTCACTCTTTCTTGAGCTGAGTTCTGTAAGCTTATACTGCCTCAGGCATGAGGAAATAATTGGCTTCACAAAAATACAGGTCAGATTCCTTACAATATTAAACTGGGACTTACAGTATAACAAAAAATCCATGGGAGACAGCCAAGACAGCCAAGCTGAAGACAATAATCAAAATAACAATGCTTTCCTAAAAGTATTGGACTAGTTTCTTAGCATCGTCACAATAAAAATGGACTAACACTCAGCAGAGCCACTTAGGGCATATGCAGCCTGATTGTAGTCCAAACATCATGACACAGCAGAAAAAATTGGGCAGACTCACCTCCTCCCAAGCGGTAGGCACAGCAATAATCTTTCAAACCTCAGAAAGACATCCCAGCACACTGATACTCAGACTAGTAAATTTTGTTCTAAAACATTAAAAACAGTTTCCTATATACTTACAGGTCTTTTTTGCTGACTGTACTTGTTATACTTTTACTTCTGTTAGCCTTGTGTTTGGCATATAGTTGAATGCTATGCACTAATAAACAAATGATAGAAAAGTTAATAATATGGAATATAATATGGCTGAATCTAATTCTTAAAATAAGAATTCTTAAGAATGCTTGACTTGGGAGAATTGCCCAGAATGGGATCCCTCAAGGTTGATCTGGGTTTTTTTTTTTAATTTTTAATGTTTATTTATTATTTCTGAGAGAGAGAGAGAGAGAGAGAGAGAGAGAGTGTGTGTGTGTACACGTGTGCGTGCTCATAAGTGGGAGAGAAACAGAGAAGGAAGGAGACACAGAATCTGAAGCAGGCTCCAGGCTCTGCACTGTCAGCACAGGGCCAGATGCAGGGCTCAAACCCAGGAACCACAAGATCATGACCTGAGCTGAAGTCAGATGTTTAACTGACTGGGCCACCCAGGTGCCCCAATGGCCTATTTTTATGTACCAAAAGAAGTTATTGTTAATTAATGGATCCATTCATTTATTCAACAAATATTTATTGACTATCTTTTGCACACCTATTGTCCTAGGTTTCTATGATTCAGGGATCAACAGAACAGGCTTGGACACTGGTCTCATAGAATTTACATTTTAGAGGGAAAGATGTTTTTTAAAAAATTAAAAAGGAGCAAACAAATAATGGTATAGCTATGATTGTGATTAGGGTCCAAATGGGAAGAGTTTGGAGAAATGGAAAAGTGAGAGCTGATTATGCAGAGCCATTATAGGCCATGTTAGAATTTTCTGTTTTACCTTGAGAGAAATGTGGAACATTTTAAAGTGTAAAGGAGGGCTACAACATGATTACAATTTCATTTTGAAAAGAAAACTCTAGTGATTTATGAGTAGAAAGGATTGGAGGAAATGAAAAAACAAGATGATGGCAGGAGTGGGTAGGAGTAAAGGTCCAGTTGGGAAGCTATTGCTGTAGTCCAGCCAAGAGATAGTGGCAGTTGAGCCTGAAGAGTGGCAGATTCAAGGTTGAGAAATGGACAGACTCAAGATTCACCTACAAGGTGGCATCAACACATGCTTACAAAAAGTACAATAGTCAAGGGTAACATCAGCATTTCTGTCATGAACAATTGGGAAGATGAGGATGAGAGACTGAGAATACTAGATAAAGAGTATGTTTGAAGGATAAGAAAATGAGTCTGGATTTTGCTATGTTTAAATCAAGATGCATGAGAGGCGACCAAGAGGGGACAGCAAATAAATGTATATATGATTTGGTAGCTGAGAAGGGAAATCGATGTTGGAGAAACCAATCTCTGAGTTGCTGGTGTATACATAGTATTTCTTTATACATTGTGGGAGTGGATGAGCCATCATAGGAAAGGATGTAGACTCAGAAAGAAACAAGGATCCAAGACTGATTTTTGAGGAAACTCCAACTGCTAAGTAGAGGAGGAGGCACCACCAAAGGGGAAAGAGAGGGTTAGCCACGTGGGGCAGAAAGAACACTAGAGTGTGTATTACACTGTGTTGTATATTACAGAAGCCAAGGAAGGAGAGACTTTCAAGTGGAGAAAGTGATCAGTCAAGGAATGCAAGTTAGGGGAAGACTGGAGCCATATTTCAGATTTTACAATATGGCCACCATTGAAATCTAAGCCAGAACAGCTGGAGTGGCACGGTAGGTTGAAGAGAACTTAACTGTGAAAGGCAAATAAGGCATTAGGAAAATGTGCATAGATAACTCTTCCCAGAAGACTGATCATGGGCAGAATTTTGAGCCTGCATTTCCCTATTTGTGAAATGATGATGTGAATATAATCACACTCAGAAAATATCTTGAGAAATACAAGGGTGAAGCCCCGTTTTTGGGATCATTCCATTCAGTTTTGTTCAAATAATATTTCTTGAGCACATGATAGAAGCTGGGACAAAGAACAAAGATGAATAGAACAAGGCGCATTCTTGCCAACAGCTAATGATTTAATGGAGAAGACAGACAAAGCATATACATTTAAGAAAGTGCAGTACATTTCAAGATGAAAATATGCACAATGTGCTATGGCAGAAAGGAAGAGGACCATTTACCCCAACTGGGAAATTTGAACTAAGCTGTGAAGGAACAAATAGGAACTAGCTGGGTGGTAAAAGGAAGTATAGAGATACCACAGAAGGAACTTTTGAACGTAAACAAAGGCCCAGATTGCTGGGAAACATTAAAACCCTGTACACACCTGCCCATGGAGAAACGACAAACACTTCAGCTACTAGAATACAAAATTGGAGCGGGAGAGTTAAGTTTGGAGAGGAAGACACATCATGTTCATGAAGAACTTGGGGGCTGTTTTAAGGTTTTACCATATATTCCAGTAACTATCTTGGTTCAAATCTAAGATCAATCACCTGTTAGTTCTGTGACTTTGGATAAGTTACATAAACTTCTGGAGCCTCAATTTCCTCAGTGAAAGTATATATTTTTAATTTCCTTCATGAAAGCTTAAATAATTTCTGCATCCTAACATGAAAATTTCATGAACTCTCAATTAGGGTTAAAAATTATTTTCAGAAAAAATTATTAACAGAGGATGAAGTAGCCTTAAACCATCTAATTCAATCTACTCATTCTACATATAAAGAAACTGAGTCCCAAGGAGATTGAGAACTTATTAAAGTTCATGCCTTGAAGAAGCAGCAGAGCCTAGAGCCAATCTAAGTTCTGTTTTCTTATACTATGACACTATTGAACATTCTTCTCTTCCAGGATTTAAAAATTGAAGCAACCAAAGAGTAAAAGAGCAGGCACAGGTCATCAAATGCCAAAGTGTCAGTAGAGATGCCATACTCTGGTGGCCACAAAACTGAAGGCTGAGAATGAAGACAGGGACAAGGGGTAGGATGAGGCAGTCACATCTCCAGCCATTTCTTCCTTCCTGGCAAATCACCATGAGCTTACAGCTTGATACGTATGTTGTAAGAGGCATGGGTTTTGACAACAGCCAGGCCAGGTTCTTAGCCCTTGGTTGTGTTTCTGTCTAGTTGTGTTTCTGTATCTGTGCTGTTTTCTGTATCTGTACAATCTGATAATAATGCCTTTTTTATGAAGCTTGATAAGTTAGGATATATGGACATGCTTAACATATTTTCTGACACAAAGGAGACAACTAAATATTTGTTTTCTTTATTCCTTCAAACAAAAATACAGGACAGACCACCAGAGGCACAATTCGAGTATATTTAATGACATATACCCAGATAACTTATTTTCAAGACACCCCACAGAATTGAGGGGGCACAATAGACAATTTTATAGACAATTGTCTATCTTCTGAATTTCAGACTGACCTGCTAAGTCCTAGACAGCTAATGACAAACTAGTCAACAGCTCAGAGACCAAAGATCAGAGTCTGAATTGGACTTGGTGGAGACTTTAGCTAACAAGAAAAGAACATGTGATGGTTAGTGGGATAGGTGTGGTGTCTGTCATAGAAAGAAATGCAACTGAAGGTAAGAAAATTAAAATGGGTAAAGTAGGGGAAGAAGCTGTTAGCTACCACGTCATTGTCTGAGACACAAAACATGCTCTGGCTGTGCAGTCATAAAATGCTTTCTCTGTAATTATTAACAGCTGTCGCCTGGAAATTATTTTTGAGTTCATTCCAATGTGAATAGTAAGACAGGAAGAGTAAGCACTTTTCTTTAACTGCATGGACTTTAAGGAAGAAAGTATAAAGATTTGTGTGAAGTGGCCATGGAACTGGTTCTGTAATCTTCACATGACTCAGTACACTCCAACTATCTGATGAAAAAAAGCAGGGATCCTGATAGAACAAGCCAGGAGCAGGGTGCACATGAGGATTTTGAACCATGTTTCGTTGCCTCTTCTTTCCTTCCCTGTAATTTGCTAACTTCTCTTCTTCAGCATTTGGCAACTTACTTACTTCCTGTTGAAATAGCAAGGCAAAAACAAAGGCCAAACTAGGCTCTCTACATCCTTTTAATCTTGAGCCTCACAAATATTTTAATTTGCCAAAAGCATACCACATACCATCTCTCTTCACCTTTTGGATTCCACAGTCCTTTGAACCCTCATATCACAGGCTAGGTGAGGACAAAAGTGAATCTCTAGAATTCTCCCTCCTTTTTTTCTGTTTAAGAAATTTTGATGAGAAGAAATTAGGAAATATAGATGAGTTTCATTCACTTTGCAACCATTCACAGAATACCTACATTGGGTCAGGTGCTCTGTTAAGTACATGAGACACAAGGATAATAAAACATAGATCCTGCCCTCAGATATCTTCAGTCTAATGGGGAGTAGACATGAAAACTAGTCTTTGTACTGCACTGTAACAAGTGCTATGAAAACAGTAAGCATGGATTAAAAGGTCTCATTCTACCAATAGACAGATCAAGAAAACATTCATGAATAAGAGCTATTTTTAGGGGCACCTGGGCGACTCAGTCAGTTGAGCCTCCAACTTTGGCTCAGGTCATGATCTCGCAGTTTCTGAGTTCAAGCCCCGTGGTCTGTGCTGACAGCTCAGAGCCTGGAGCCTGCTTCGGATTCTGTGTCTCCCTCTCTCTCTGCCCCTCCCCTACTCACACTCTGTCTCTCTCTGTCTCAAAAATAAATTAAAAAAAAAAAAAAAAGAACCATTTTTAGTTGAGTCAAGATAGAGGAATAGGACTTTGCCACAGAGAATAGCATAATGGCAGATGTAACGACATGACAAACACAGGGAGGTATGAAAGGGCCTGGCAAACCTGGGTATCTGCTAATAGTTTGTTATTGATACAATAAGGGTGTAATGGAATGGATTAGGACTGGGGAGATGAAGCCAGAATAGGAAGAGGGGCTAAATTATGAAGGATTTTATATGCCATAAGAGGTTTGGTTTTTGTGTTTTTTTTAATGTTTATTTATTTTTGAGAGAGAGAGAGAGAGAGAGAGCGCCAAGCAGTGGTAGGGGAGGGGCAGAGAGAGAGGGAGACACAGAATCCAAAGCAGGCTCCAGGCTCTGAGCTGTTAGCACAGAGACCAACACAGGTCTTGAACTCACGGACCACAAGATCATGACCTGAGCCCAAGTCAGACACTTAACCAACTGAGCCACCCAGGCATCCCTGGCATAAGAGGAGAGTCAAGTAGGATTTCTAGTAAGAAAGTTACTATATTGGTTCATGTGTGATGGTAGGAACCTAAACTGAAGAAATGGCAATGGGAATGGAGTGGAGGAGGTATATTTGAGAAATGTTTTATATTAGCCAACTGATTAAATGTGTAGAGTGAGGGCTAGGTAGAAGTAACGGAAGATGGACACCAGATTTGGGGCTTTTGTTCCTGGCCAGGTGGTGGTAAAATTAGCTGAAGTAGAAACTTGGAAAGGCATGAAGGGGAAATCAGTATGAACTTCTTTTTAAATTTTTATTTATTTATTTTTATTGTGGTGAGAACATGAAAAGTGAGATCCATTGTTAAGTGCTAAACACGGTAGTGTTGATTATAGGTACAATGTTGTATAGCAGATCTCTAGAACTTAATTCATCTTGCTTTGCTGAAACTTTTTTCCTATTGATTAGCAAATCCCCATTTCTCCTCTTTCCAGCCCCTGGTAATCACCATTTCAATTTGTGATTCTGTAAATTTGACTCTAGATACTTCATGTAAGTGGGATCTTCTATATGCCAAAAAGACTCACACATTCACATCTATACCCCAGACCTAGGATAAAAATTCACACCAGTTTGCCCTGGGATTTTCTTGGTTTTAGAACCAGAAATTCCATGTTCCATGAACCTCCTCAGTCCCAGGCAAACCATGATCATTAATCACCCTACCCAGACTTCTTTCCCAACCTCTAGATTTATAAATCTGACTACTCTCTAATTCTGCTTGAATATGTAATAGGCATCCTAAAGTTAATATGTCCAGACAGACTCCTGATCTTTCTCCTCAAATCTGCTTCTCTCATGGACTTGCCCATCTCAGTATATCATGACTCCATCCTTCTTTCTAGTGGCTTATGCCATAAACCTTTATGGAACCCACGATTCTTTTTATTTCTTCTGTAACACACACCCAACCTGTCAACATATTCTGTTGGCTTTCTTTCCAAAATATCCAAAATCTGACCAGTTCCCCTACTTCTACTGTTACCACCTCAACTAAGCCACCATAATATCTTACCTGAATCAGTGCAGACAAGTTCATAACTGATATCCCTTCTTCTACCTTTCCTCAACCCTATCCACACACAGATTTTATTCTCCACACAGCAGCCCATGCAATCCTTTAAAAAGAAACATACATCAGATCACATCCTTTGCTTAAATTTCATAATTATTTCCCACTTACTCAGACTCAAAGCCAAAGTTCTTGTATCAACCTTCTAGGTCCTTCCTCACCTGACCCCTATCTCTGTCATCATCTCCTGCTATTTTCATTCCTATTAATCTGCTTCAAACATACTGGCCTTCCTTCCTGTTGCTCGTTAGACATGGCAAACATACTTTTATCAGAAGGCTTCTGCCCTTACTCCTCCCTCTACCTGATATATGCAAGGTTCACTCTCTCATCTAGTTTAAATGTTACCTCATCAGTTTTCCCTATTTAAAATAGTATGTATTTGTGCACACACATACACACTTCCTATCCTCTTTGTGTGATGTATTTTTCTCTGTAGCATGTTCACCAAAGGACACAATTTATATCTTATTGTTGATTTGATTATTGTATATCTCCTCTACCACCAAATGAAGATCCTTAAGAGGGAACTATTTTATTTATCACTATATCCCCAGCATTTAAAAGAGCTTGCTATATAATAAATATTCAATAAATATGTGTTATGTAAACCAGTGAATGAATTATAAATTGAGACAAGAGCTCCAAAGGGCAGGAACAGAACATGTAACTATAAGAACATGTAACAAAAGAATCTCAACCTAGAGAGTAGGGAGAATTTTCTAAATGCCACCTGAACAGAGGGATCTGAAGGGTGAGTAGGCATTGACAAATAAAGAGGACAAAGGAATATATCAAACAGAAGGAAGAAGGTATGTAAAGGCTTTATGGCTAGAGATTCTACAGTGTGATCAAGGAACTTAAAAACAACCTGTGCTACTGGAGTACAGAGAGCAAGAGGAGATTGCTGAGATGAGATTGAGGATGTATACAGGGGCATGATTTCTGTCTGTATTGGAGAAAAATAAAAAGGCATTAAAGGAACTTAATCTTGGGAGTAGATGTGTGTATGACCTGTTCCCATTTTTGTAATGCAAATATCATTCATGCTGGTATGTTAAATGGGATGAAGAGGGCTCGAGTAGAAATACTGAGACCAGATGGTCCACAGCATACTATAGGCACGAAATGATAGTTCCATGGACAATAAGATAATGGCAGAGATGAAGGAGGGACAAATTCTGAGATTCTAGGAGTTAAAATGGACAGGGTCTGGAGAGGAATTAAAGATGGGGAAGAGAGGATGAGGGAGAAAGAGATACCAGCAATGATGCTTGAATTTACTAACATAACAGATGGTGGTAATATTCACTGATTTGGCATATTGGAAGAGGACTTGACTTGGAGAGGATGGCTTAAGAGTTTATTCTTGGACATCCTGAGTCTGAGCAGCCTTTTTCACACCAAAAGGAGGAATTGGTAGAGCTTTTGGACATAGCAGACTGGAGCCATGTAGAGGTCTGGACTGGAAACAAGTATTTGGGAGCAATCATTGTAAAGATGCTTAATGAAGCCTTGAGATTGATAAGATGGCCAAATTTTTGCATGAGTTCTTACTAAGCTGCATCTTTTCTTCTCTGTAATGGAAAAAATAACTTTTTAGACAAAAGCACGATTATAATTTATCCTTATTTAGTTTCATCTTGCTATAACCTGTTATAATTTTTTAAGATTATCATCCTCACTTATTTTCCCTCTCCTCTTTTCAGTTTTTTATATTCTGTAATAATAATAATAGTAATAATAATCAGCAGCAGCAGCAACAGCATGGCAAGTCATCTCTAGATGTTCATCAAGAACAGCGTGGAACCAAACAAGATAGAGGATGTATCCCACTTGGGACTTCCCTCCAGTGGCATTGGTAGAGGCAAATCCACTTCAGATCAACCACAGCAACCAACTTTACTATTCAACAGCCCATTTTGTCTCCCAAGGACAGCATGACAGAATGTGTAAAATTATTTATATATCAGGTAACTTTAGAAATATGACAAGAGTACTCCTAAACCTACCGTTCAAGTCCCTATTCTATCAGTTCCTTGGTTTGTGACGAGTTTGAACACATTGCTTAAACTCTCTGGCTTATGATTTCCATTTGTAGACTATTGGTCACAGTATCTTCCCCACAGACCTGCAGAGAGGATTACATGAGGTGATGCATGCAAAGCATTGGGCACCTAATATGTACACAAAATAGGAGCTAGTTTATTTTTGTGTTATTATTACCACTATTGCCCCCCAATTTATGTGCATCTAACTTGGTACTGGAGCATATCTCTTTTTTGATAACCTGGTAGGTTCATGGGAGGACCATTGCCTCATTCCAGCAGATAATAGCAACACAAGAAATCATGTATGCAAAATTGGTCATAAAATGGAGCAAAAGAGTTGTCCAAGAATAATCTAACATTAAAGGATATTTTAAAAGACAGCATAGGGACTAGATAGGATACTATTGGTTGAGCTTGAAAATAAAACTTTGCAATTTCTTTTTATTCAAATGTTAGGCAACTAATAGATGTGTACTTTTACTATCAATTTGATGCTGAAATATTTACATTAGCTAAATGTCTTAGGTACCTAGAAAAATAGGCTACCTACAGAAATTTACATCCTACAAAACATTGACTTATCATGGGAAGTCTAACTTTACTAATTTTACTGAAATCTGGCCTTTTTCTAAAAAAGTCTGCTCTGGCGAAACCAAGGGTTGGGGAAGAAAGAGCACAGCTTTTGGAGTCAGACATACCTAGGATGGAAATCTAACTCTTCACCTACCCCGTGAATTGCCATTAGCAAGCTTCCCTGTTTGTCTCATCTTCAATTTCCTCAACTCTCAGATGTGAAAATTAATGTCAATACCATAAGGTTGCTGAGTGTGTTAAGTGATTTATCATATGCAAAGTGCTTTATACAAAATAAGCATTCAGTAAATGCTAGCACCACTTTCCTAAATACTGCTGGCTAAGCACAGGTAAACAATGGGGAAATGAAAGCATGATTTTGTTCAAATGAACTGTACCCAAACTATCTTTCATTTCCAGCACTTACCTGCACAAGCTTGTCATTGGGACCCCACCATTTATTACAGCCAAGAAAGACAATGAAATGGTATCAATTGTTAAACACTTGCTGAAAGATAAAGGAAAATCCATTTCTAATGATCTGTGCTTAATCCCATGACATTTAGTGGATGAAAAATGAGTCTCATTCTTTGCTTATAACAGTTCTTAGAGTACTTAATTTTAAATATATATATTAATCAATATAAAACATGCACTAGTAACAATGGCATAATGTAATGTAAGCTCCATGAAGGTAACGAGCTTTGTGTGATTTTTCCCTTTCTCTATATGCCAAGTGCCTGGGAACAGCACCTGTACCCAGTAGATTCAGAGTAAATATTTGGCAAGTCAATGAATGAGTGACTACACTGGTGATATCAGTGTATCAGCATTCTTACTTCCTTCTACGTGTCCCTTTCCTCCCCCTATCAGCTACATTTTTACTTTTTCACATTATAAGATTGTTAATTTTTGCCTGTTGTTCCATAAGCACAGAAAAACTTGCTGTGTTTCGTCCATAGGTCACTCAAGGCTAGTTGTCTTTGCTTTCCCCAAATGTTGTGTAGTTTATTTAGACACAGCCCTGCATGCCATCTGCCTGCATGTTGGTTTGGGGAAGGGGGCTGGAGGTGCCCACTGGTGGCAGCAGCTTTACTCAGACATCAAGTGAATCCCTTGATTTTAACACCAGTCCCATTAGCTTGCTCTTGACTCGGGCGAGAGACTTTCTGGGAATCTGCCGAACAGATTGGCTCTTGTCTCCCTGAAGCTCCTGTGATCTATAAAACTTAGGCTCCTTCAGCATGTTTGATTCACAAGCCACTCCCAGTCAGTCCCAATCTCCCAGGAATGTGTTAAAATCATCTGTTTGTTAATTCATTCCCATCCTCATTTTCTTTAATGTTATTGATTTCTTTCTTTTTGTGCTTCTCTACTTTTATTTCAGTAGATGTTAAAATGACACCTCATACCTCATTTGCCATCTTAAACCACAGGTGTTCACAAAAATATTTTTAATACTTTGTTTAATATGTGTGTGCATGTGAAGGAATCAAGAGACACACATGATTTGTTATGGACAACTTCCTTTTGCTTTTCCTGCTGAGTTTCACTTCCCATATGAACCATAATATAGTCAATAGGTGATTGCTGATTCTCTTAGTTTTTCTTGTTTTTAATTTCAGTCTGAGATTTATGTTAATTCTGTGATACATCTTTTAAGCCACATTAAAATCTTTTCTTCCTTTTTACAAAATTCAGCTAAAACAAATATATATATATATATATATATATATATATATATATATATATTTGAAAAACAACATCCCCTCCCTTCCCACACACACACTGTGGATGAGCAAAATCCTACCTCATAGACAATGGAGTTGAGGAAGAATGGGGTGGGGGAAGGTGAATGAACAACTGTGACCTGACTTCCCTGTTGTAGGGCCACAGAGCCAATGTATTAAACCAGCCAACATTGTCTAAAAGGGATTGATCCTGGAGAATTCTAGGAAAAAATATCCAAAGACTATCTACATTTATCACACCTTTACCTAAAGAGAAACAATTCTCTTACCAAATTCATTCACTCAACTAGCACATATTTGGGAAGGAAGGAGTCTCATTAAATGATGATTAAATATCATCAAATGATATTGATCCTATCATTTTCTAACTCTTTCACCTATGTTACATTTTTTTTTTCATGGTCACAGCAAACTTAAGAAGTAGATATTACATGAGATTCTTGTCATTTAAAGATTTAACATTGGAGGGTTTCACTATTTTCCAGTAACCGCCAAAGTATAGGACTTGTAATTTTTCTAAAGTTTTCACTTGAATCTGAGGCCCACTAAAGATTGAAATAGGGGAACAAGTGATTAAGCAGTGAATGAGATAGGATTTATTGGTGAGCATCTCTGTTTCAACTTGATTTTCTCATCTCTCTCAGCTCCCATCTTTTGTAGCTCCAGCATCATTCTTGGATCTAAGGATTTCATGTCTCAAGAGTACCCCTTGATTATTTCAAGGGTCTCTTATAAAAGACATAATATAATGCAGCAATGCTGACCCAGGAAAAAAAATAGCAAACTAAGATTCAAGACCATTTTTCTAGACTCAAAAATTCATGTTCGTCCTTAGTTCACCCACTGAGATTCTTTCTAATGCTGGGGATAGAACTGCAGCAATGATTTTTATCCTCGCTGAATCTGAGGCCCCATAAGGAAGAGTGCACCTCTCCCAGCAGCAGACTGTGCCCTAGGCAGTTTAAGGACCCTGTGAAGGTCAACCTGTCAACAAGGAGGCTTATCTCTTCTTTATCCATAGGAGGATATAAAGCTAACTCCCTCCTGACAAGCAGCAGGATAAGATGAGCAAATACAAACCATTCAGTTGAATCAAATGATCAGTTTAATAACAGGTAGAGATGCGTGACCTGAAGAATATGAGTTACTTGTGGAAGATTGACAAAGAAGCCAAACTTGAGTTAAGAAACAATGGTCTATGCTCTGCCAAACTCAGAGACAGTCCATGGCCCAGGCAGCCCATGGGTTACCAGCTTCATTATCAGTTGGAATTTTATACACCTCCATTATTCTAGCTCATAATAAGGTGAAGCTTGAAGTCTTCCAATTGTTTTCAGCAACCAGTAAACCAGTGCCTTTGTGCATGGGAAATATTTTGTCAATGACCAAATCTGCTTCTCCTTCCAACATGTTACCTTCAAACCAATTAACTCTGATCTCATAAAGAGAAGTTTGCCAGATCAGAGATTAATAAGATCAATCCTTCCATACAATTATCAATGTATGAAAGGATTCAAAACCTCCATCATCTGAGACTCTAGAAGCTATTTATGAGCTTTCCTACTTCGTGTGGCACACTTTGTTTGATATGTATGTTCTGGGTTAGTTCTGCCTTTTTTCCCCCCAGGAAAATAAGTTCAAAAACAATTTTTTTTAAACCAACAGCGTTTGGGCTGGGCCCCAGGCAGCTTAGTTAGCTGAGATACCCTTAGATAAGTATTATAAACATTTAGAAGGTACCTTGGCCAGATAATCAGTGAGATTATTAGTGTTTTCTCCCAAAGAATACAGTATGCAGAAAAGGTAAAATCTAATTCAAATTACACAAATAATAAATAACTCAATACACTTGTGTGACACTTTAGAATTACAGAGTACCTTCACATCTATTACTTCATTTAGTCCCTATAAGATTAATGTGAGGTAGATGTTATTTTCTTATTTACCAAGTTGAGTAACTTGCCTGAGGTGACACAGGTGCTATGTGATCAAAGCCAACTCTATATATTACTCCTTCACTGAGGACAATCCTGGTGTCCATACTAAGTGAGGTGCTGGGGCAAAAACAATGAGTAAGACAGTGTCTTTCTTTACAATGTGTTTGCAGTGTGTGTACACATATTCTCAGTAAAATGTCTAATGCCTCCTGGAATGAGCGAGAAGGCAGTCTTTTTGCTAATAGACAAGAAAACCCAAGCCAGGCACCATTCCAGTTGAGTCTATCTGCCCTATTTCAGCTTTGACCTGGATAGGTCATAAATCATGTGAAAAGATTGCTCAGTCATTGTGCCGATTCTGTCTTTGCTGAGATTCATACAAGTTGCCTAAAAGCTGAAAAGCAACCCGATTTATCAGATCATTGTTATGAGAGCCATTAATGTCACATTCATTGTGCCAGCCTGCATCTGTGCCCAGGTTACTCCCTAGGAAAAAGTAGGGGCAAGTCTGGAAGTTGCAGTAACTAAGAAGAAACCGTGACCTGAAAAAGGTTCAACATGACCACAGCTAGAAGTGAATGAAAAAGTATCTGCTGATAGCTGAAATGGAATAGAGTGACATGAAATATTATTCACTCTGATGTCCCCTAAATTATACTGAAACATTGTCAGAACATCATTATATAAAACTGTCAAACTATTGGCCAAAGACAAAGTTAGTGGTCTGGTTACTGGAGAGTTATCCCTGCAGGCATGCAAAATGTTACAAATGGCCATAGCCTGTGTCAGCCGTCTGCCCCTACCCCGCCTCCCTCCACCTCCTGCACCCATCCTTCTCTCTGCACTGAAAGGCTTCCCTCTGGTATATTTAGGCTTTGTCCCCTATTTCTCTCCTGAACTATTATTCACCCAGGAGTTACTCCTCCCTAGTCCTTTGAGATCTGGCATCTGGCATGGCTCATTTTGCAGCTGGGAATCCTCTAGAACTTGCAATCATCGTCCCTTTTGGGGGAAGCTGCCACTCCTTCACATGGGACCAGCAGACAAGACAGGCCATTGTTTTCTCTGCTCAAACCATTTGTTTTCCACAGTATCACTCCAAAAAGCTGTATGTTATAAGAGCCTTTACCAAATGGCTGAGGTAACTTGGCCAAAGAACTGGGCCAAGAAAGGAATAATTTAGTTCAGTAGAAATAGTACAGAGGCGAAGCAGCCAACATGTTTAAGCCTGTGCAGCAGTGCCTACCTGCACCACCCTCCCACCAAAACCCTCAGCCCGTTGCCGTCTCCACCTTTCTTGTGGTGATCTCTGCATAGTATGTGATCTCTGCCACACAAATCTTGACCTTTGAGAAACCACATTCTTAACAGCAGTGGTTGCCCTTTCCTTGCTGATTATTACCCCCAAGTCATTCCATCTGGAATAAATTCTGCTCAGTGGTGGTTTGCAGAATTTTGTCTCATGCAAAGCAGTCCAGGGTGGATATGGGCTATCATGTCCAGTTGCCTTCTGAGAACTTCACATCGGTGTGAGCTGCAAACATTCCTCTTTCTTCAGCTATCCAGAGAATAACAATTGACTTGGATACACACATCTCTAAAGGACAAACATTCACTCTCAGAGATGGTACAGCTAGAGTGTAACCAGAAATCACAAAATAAACATGTTTTATTTGGGCTTCCACTTTAAAAAAGAAATGAGAGGTACCTGGGTGGCTCAGTGGGTTAGTCATCCAATTCTTGATTTCGGCTCAGGTCATGATCTTGCAGTTTGTTAGATTGAGCCCAGTGTCAGGCTCTGTGCTGACAGTGTGGAGCCTGCTTGGGATTCTCTCTCCCTTTCTCACTGCCCCTCCCTGACTTGTGCGTGCATGTGCGCTCTCTCTCTCAAAAATAAATAAATTTAAAAAATAAAATACAAAAGAAATGAATCTGTCTCTGAGGTGGACAGAATAATGTTCCCCTCTGAAGATGTCCATGTCATAATCCCCAGAACCTGTGAATATGTTACCGTTCAAGGCAAAGGGACTTTGCAGATGTGATCAAGTTAAAGATCTGGACCTTGAGATAGGAAGGGTATCTTGGATTACTCAGGTAGGCCCAGCATAATCACAATAGTCTTTATAAGAGAAAGAGGAAGGCAGGAGAGTCAGAGTCAGAAAAGGAGATGTGATGAAGGAAGCAGAAGGTCAGGTCAGAGAGAGATTAGAAGATGCTATGCAGCTGGCTTTGAAGATGGAGGAAGCCATAAGCCAAGGAATGTAGGCAGCATCTAGAAACTAGAAAAGGTAGGAAATGGATTTGCCTCTAGAGCTCCTAGAGGGAGCAGAGCCTTGCCAACACCCTGATTTTCACCCAGTGAAATCCATTTCACACTTCAGACTTTCCGAACTGTAAGATCGTAAATTCATATTGTTTAAGCCACTAAGTATATAGTAATTTGTTATAGCAGCAAATAGGAAGCTAACACAGTTTCCAACATTTAAAAACTGGAAGATTTGACATTAAAAAGAAAATATTTTGGGCTTCTCTTGGAGAATCAGGAAATCTGTCTACACTTGGCTCTCTTTCCATGGCAGAAATCAGCTGGGGAGCAGTTGTCTCTTTTAATTTTTTTTTTTTTAACGTTTATTTATTTTTGAGACAGAGAGAGACACAGCATGAACGGGGGAGGGGCAGAGAGAGAGGGAGACACAGAATCGGAAGCAAGCTCCAGGCTCTGAGCCATCAGCCCAGAGCCCGACGCGGGGCTCGAACTCACGGACTGCAAGATCGTGACCTGAGCTGAAGTCGGACGCTTAACCGACTGAGCCACCCAGGTGCCCCAACAGTTGTCTCTTTTAGAAGGAGAACAGTACGGTTCTCTACCATCCCTACCTTCCCTGTGTTCCCAAATGCTGAGGCTAAGAGCCACATGTGGATTATTACAAGCAAGTTGGCCTTTGTGATTTATGGCTGGGTTCTTCAATCAATGCTCAGGCAGCACAGTGGCCATATCATTGTTCCTCTACCCTTTTATTGACTTGAACAATTCCCTAAATGGACAGTCATTCTAATTTTAAATACCTCCAATGGAAAGCTACCACTCTTATCTTCATCTGTAGAAAGCACTGGACAGAGAATTGGAATGAACTAAGGAAATAGGGTAATGTGTCCACAGGCAAGTTGAAAGGAGGGACAGGATCAGTATGGTAAGTGTCACCAGTGATGCACCATATCCTCTTGAGTTCAGACAGGTTTGTTTTGATAATGCTATTCCCTGGGTGATTTGTAGTAATCACATACACACATCAATTCTTCAAATTATGATCACTTGAAAGGTCTGGCTTATTTTTAGGTTGAGAGAAGAAGAGCCTAAATTAGATTATAACAATATTTGGATGGATGGATTTATATCATGTTTTACAAAATCATGTTTTAAATCCAGTAAATGTCAGCCAGAATCTGGAAAGAAAAATTTCGGGCACAGAACAGCTGCTAAAGGGTCTCGTAAATAGAAATATATAATGCTGAATTTTCTTAAAGGGTACCCAAAGTAAAGTATCTCTGCCATGGAAGCCACCCACTCAGCAATTTGACTATCAAAAAATATTTCCACTGTACAGAGAGAATCTTGTGCCAAGCCAGGTGCAACCATGACAAACTGTAAATGTCTAAAGTTGTACAAAAAGCCTCTTTATAAAATAGTGGTTGGATATTTTTCCAATAACACTGAATATCAAAAGACAGCACCAACAGTACATTTCCAGAAATCATAATCACTTCCTCCATTAAAAACATCTACTCAGAGCCTTCCCTTGTGACGAGCAACTTCATCTGGCTTTATTTTTATAACACTTCTAATGGTTCAACTGTGCAATGGGCCAGCCATTGTGAACAGGCCAGTTCTATTATTAGATTGGTTTAGAAGAGTCTATAATCCCAAAGAGTGAAAAGATTTATTCTCCAAAACTGGCTGTTCCTTCACAATATAAACTCTAGTCAAAGAACTTCTGTCTCTGGGAAATGAAGCGGATTTGGAAAATAAGGCGGTTTTAAACTGCTTATGTGAATACATTTTTTAAGAGTTGACTAAGTCACTGTTCTCTCTGTAGTACAAGAGATTTCAGTCTGTACCACTGAGGAAACACATTGTTGGCTTGTTTATGGACCTGTAGTTTACTAGGCCTACGGTGACAAAGTACCAAAACCTGGGTGACTTAAAAAGAAACTTATTATCTCACAGTTCTAGAAGCAAGAAGTTCAACATCAAGTTGTTGACATGGTTAGTTCCTTCCAAAGGCTGTGAAAGAGAATCCATTCCATGCCTCTCTCTTAGCTTCTGGTGGTTTGCTGGCAATTTTTGTCATTCCTTAGGTTCGGCTACATCACCCCAATCTCTGCCTTTATCTTCACATGGTATTCTTCCTCTGTGTATCTGTGTCCCAATCTCCCCTTTTTATAAGGACCCCAGTCATATTGGATTAGGATCCCACTCTATTTCAATGGGACCGCATCTTAACTAATTACATCTGCAACAACTCTGTTTCCAAATAAGCTCGCATTCTGAGCTACTGGGGTTAAGACTTCAACATATGAATTTCAAGGGGGCACAATTCAACTCATAACAGAACCAAATCCATGTTCGGTATCTATTGGACCAACTCCCAGAAAATCATCCTAAAAGAAAAAGAATTCAGTTGTAAACTAATGCTTTCCTTTCACTTTTCTCTTATATGCCACCTCTCCGTTCTTGGCTTTTGAAGGAGGGATGCATATTTATGAATGATAGGCTTTTATCAGGGTAAAAAGCTGTGGAAAGTTTTGATCCATACTTAGACATTAGAATTAAATTTTACCAGAGACTAATTTCCAAGACTGGAAACGAGTAAAGTAATATTGTTAGGCTTTATTTTAAGAGCTAGAAGTAGGGGTGCCTGGGTGGCTCAGTCGGTTAAGCAGCTGACTTTGGCTCAGGACATGATCTCATAGTTTGTGAGTTCGAGCCCTGTGTCAGGCTCTGTGCTGACAGCTTGGAGCCTGCTTCAGATGCTGTGTCTCCCTCTCTCTCTGCCCTTCTCCCACTGTGTGCGTGCTCTCTCTCAAAAATAAATAAAACATTTAAAAATTTTAAGAGCTAAAAGTAAAATAATGGGAGCATTTTAAGTATGATAGCTAAATTTATTTCTTAAGTTGGAAATCACTTGGCTCGGGGTAGGTTTGTTTTTTGTGTTTGTTTGTTTGTTTGTTTGTTTGTTTGTTTTTACAAGAAACCAAGAGAACTTCCCCTCATCACCATGCAAACTTTGCCATTGTTGGCCTTCTTCCTTAAACTATGTTGGCTCTTATGCCTAGCTCTTCATTTTTTATTCTTTTCCTGCCTTATTCTCACTCTTTGCCACTTCAGGGTATCACACCTCTCCTTCCAACTGCTAAATGTAGAATTTCCTCCAAATTATACTCCAATCCTATCCTCTTTCCCTGCTCTATCCTGTGATTGTAGTTATTTCCTGGATCCAATTATCATTTTTAGGCACCTGATTCCTAAGTTGATATTCTATCCTTTACTTCTCTAGCTACAGACTCATATTTCCAGTTGTTTGCACCTGAAACTCAATAAAACTAAAACTGAGAGCATCATATCCTCCACTCCCTCTGCTATTTTCTCCTCTCTATTATGTTGTTTCTGTTAATTTATTATTCTTCCACTCCACCAGGCTCAGAACCTTGCAATCATCACATATGTGTTTCTTATTGTTTCCATTATTCAGTCATTCTAGAAATTCTGTTGTCTCTGTCTCTGATATGTATGTGATCTGTCTTTAAGTTGTCTTAGTCCAAAGCCCTTATTATTTTTCACCAGAGTCTAAATTGTTTCCTGTTATCTCAGCCTCTCTCTGCTCCATTCTAAATTATACCCTGCTTTTCCCACTCCCAAGAGTTCAGCTGGAAAACATAACTGATTCTCCATTTTCTGTAAATTTTAAACTGAGACATCAGTTTTAAACTGGCATTTCTGACCTCTATGATATGGATATACTCTTCTGGTTTTCCTTATCTCCTTCCAGTTCTATACAGGTACCCCCTCTTTGGCCAGAGTAGACTGCTTGCTTTTTTTCTTCCAATGGATTTGAAAGAAATGGATTTTTCCAAATAGTGTATTCTTTAAGGCTAGAGACTTATTTATTCCATGTTCTCCATTAAGTCATTTCTGATAACCAAACAATATCTCTGATGTTTAGCATTTTGTTTGTGTTTCATTCCACTTAACACAAGCCTTAACAGAATGATAGGCCCATGGTATATGCTCAACAAATGTCTTAACCGACTACCTTTGCCAGGATGCCTTGCTTTAGAGTTACTGACATTCTTGTCTTACCTTGTCTACTAGATTGCAAAGAAAGTAAGGATTCTAGGAAGGATCCCAGAAAGGAAGGATTCTATTTCATTTATTTCTTTATACCCCTAAATGCTCTTCCAATCATTTTATTCTGGGCCTTTGATAGACAACTAATCAAAACTACTGATTGAAGCCAAAAATGATATTAGACAATCGACATGACACACCAAAAAAAATGTTATAAACTTCCCAGCCAATGGACAAGAAGGTCAAAATTATTATTTGATCTAAATATTTTGTTAAATGTACATCATTCACTAGATTATGTAACCTTATCTTTGAAACATCATAACAACCCTCTTATGAATATCCCATGGGCTGCTAATGGTTGGATACTTGAAGGAGTGGGGTGAGGAACAGCAGAAGGAAACTTCATGCACCCATGAGTGCTAGTGAAAGTGATGGGAAAGAAATGACCCCAAATCTTAATCTCAAGAGTGTCCCCGTGACAACATTTTCATATGCAGCTCTTCCTATTGTGCTTTAGTGTGAGATTTCCTGCAAAAGACAGAACTTTAGTTTTGCCTCCTAATTACTTACACTGAACATTCAATAATAATAATAATAATAGTTGTTCTTCCCTGTACTTTCTCACAAGCTCAAAGTAAACCATCCAAGTCTATTTTTGGTTTATCTTGGAGGCTGAGTTCTCCAAAAGAAGAATGAGAGTCTGCTTTCTCCTCTAACACAATAACCTTGGTTTCCCTGAGCTTGTGGATACATATTGAGTGATAGTGATGCTGGAATTTCTGAAAACGCAGAGAAATTTGACACCATGATGAAACAAATGCAGTCTAAAACTACGGGTTTACAGATACGGAAACTATTTGCTATTTTTGTTTATATAAGACAAATACAGATCCCTCTCCACAGAAAGCTAGTCTAGTCCTGAATACCTTAAAATATAATTCAAATTGAAAAATATAATAGACTTTTTTTTCAGAAAATGTCTATTAAATGTTATAGAGAATTTACTATACGTAAATAAATTTTATACAGTCTATTGCACAAAATCAAGTCACTAGAACCACTTAGATGAAAAAACTTGTCCAAGTCTTGTGGAGATGGTATTAGCATTCAGGAAAATTGCTGTTTCCAACAAAGGACAGTGAAAAGCAAGCTAGTCTGAGATGTTTGGGTGAGGTTAGCGTTTCAGAGGCTGAGCTCCGGAGAAAGATGCCTGGTCTCCATCCTACTGACTGCATCTGTTATGCTATGATTATTATTTACACTAGTCAGTTACTATATCAAATTAAGCTGATAACTTTCTTTCTTTCTTTCTTTCTTTCTTTCTTTCTTTCTCTCCCTTCCTTCCTTCCTTCCTTCCTTCCTTCTTTCCTCCCTCCCTCCCTCCCTCCCTCCCTTTTGGCTCTAAGGCATTTGGATATCTATGGCTTTTTAAAAATGGCTTTATTGAGATGTAATTCATATACCATACATTTCACCCATTTAAAGTATACAATAAGATAGTTTTTAGTATAGTCACAGAATGGTGCAACCATCACCATAATCTAATTTTAGGACATTTTTGATCTGTGTTTTTTGCATAATAAATTACCAACTCTTTTTTTTTTTTTTTCATTTGCTGTATTCTAATTGCCTTTTTAGAATTCTTCCTACAGTCCCTGTACAGGCTATGTTGAATAATAGAAGAAACCACTTTATTAATGGAGGAGGTACACAAATTAAGTTTTTTAAGTTGGGGAGGGACACAAATTTTAATTAACGTGAGGATAGTACTGGATGAACTCTATTTTCCTGGCTGTCTCACAAAAGGTCTAAGTTCCTAAAATTAGGCTGGTAGGACAGAGGAAAAAAAGCAATGGCCTAATTATTTTTTTCAACAGTGGGATTGGAGGTTGAACTCATGCCCTGAGAATGAAATGAATTCCCTTATCCAAGTATACATTGTAATTTTTAAGGGTCTGGGGAAGGGGAAAATGCAATCCTATACCTCTAAGTGGTATAGAGAGTAGTAATAAAACGTTATATCATGGGCTGGATAGGTACATTCTGAGGGGGAAGAGGAGTATATTGCTTATTTCATCACTTGGCTAAGCCCAGATGGACTAGGACCAGCAATATATGACTGGGCATCTGAAGGACAGGGCCTGTTCAGTGTCAGCTTGAACAGGGCATAGAATGTAAGTACCTGCGCAGGAAATTAAACCCTAACGATGGTATTCCAGAGCCATGGTTCTGAAGTTGAGGTGGGATGGGCTGAAAATGAGGTCAAATAACCAATGAAGAAAAACTGGAACCACTTCACAAACTCGCCTTGTCCAACTGTGTTCAAAACATCCAACACACATCAATCTGCACTGAAATCCCTTGGTTCAGACACACAGATTGGTTTTTGCAAACAAGGCAGTAGGTTCAGAAAAAGCCAAGCATGTCTATTGCTGCCAGTCCCAGAAGTTTCCTGGATTAGTTCAGGCAACAGCTGCATAAATATTTCTTACATTGGCTGCCTGCCTTACTCCACTTCTTTGTAGGAAAGAGCTTTGCAGAAAGATTTTTTTTTTGGCAGTTCAGTTTACTACTTGTATCTTGTGCAGATTGACTTGAAGAACATTATTTCTAAAACTAGGAGTGTTCCAGACATAACTACTGGAAGCTAAACAGACACTACCAATTTTTCTCTTTCTCCGTCTGGTTTATTCCTATTCATCCTTCAAGACTTAGCTTAGAACATTCAGTATCAAGTAATGATAAGGATCAAACAATAAAACTCTAAACCTTTAGTAAGTAACAGAAAGAAACACTCAAATACATGGGAAGATATATCTATTTAATGGAAAGAAAAATTCAAAATTACGAAGAAATCAATTTTTCCTAATAGTATTTATTCTCTATAATAACAGTCAAAATCTCAATGAGCTTGTTAGGAGTTGACAACATGACTCTAAAGTTTATCTAGAAAAATTTAAATGCTAGGGGGAGGCTGGGTGGTTCAGTTTCTCAAGTGTCTAACTCTTGATATCAGTGCAGGTCATGATCTCACAGGTTTGTGAGTTAGAGCCCTGCATTGGGCTCTTCACTGTCAGTGCAGAGCCTGCTAGAGATTCTCTCTCTTCTCTCTCTCTGTCTCTGTCTCTATGTTTCTCTCTCTCTCAAAAATAAATAAATAAGCAGTTTTTTTTAATGCTAGAAAATTAGGAAAATTCTGAAAAACAATGAGAGAACTTGTCTACACATGTTATAAAGCTAGAATCTGTACTGACCCATGAACTCCTAGACTCCAGTGAGTGCAACAGAATAGGGCCTATAAATAATCCCACATGATACATGAAATCGGCACTCAATAATAGTTACGATTTTGTGAGCCCTGATAATGTGCCCTGTAATCTTCTAAGCCCTTTACATACAGTCATGTATGCAGTCCTGACAACTCCAAGAGGTAGATATGCATCTCCGTTTTATATGTAAGAAATCAGGTCCAGTGTGTAAGCAGTGGAGCCAGAAGTTGGACCCACACAGCCTACCTCCAAGACCCACTCTCTTAATCACTATTCTATATAGTATTTTAAATCAACAAGGAGAAAATATCACTCCAGATAGGTGGCTCACTGAAACCCTACCTCACTTTTTATATCACAGCTTATTCTAGATGGCTTAAATATTTAAATATAAAAATAAAACTATAAAAGTAACTGAAGGGGCACCCGGGTGGTTCAGTGGGTTAAGTGTCTGTCTCCTGGATTCAGCTCAGGTCATGATCTCATGGTTCATGGGATCGAGCACTGCATTGGGCTCTGTGCTGACAGTGCGGAGACTGCTTGGGATTCTCTCTCTCTCCCTCTCTCTCTCTGCCCCTTCCCGACTCATGCACATGCTCTCTCTCTCTCTCTCTCTCAAAATAAATAAATAAACTTATAGAATAAATGTAACTGAAGAAAATATGGGCTTTTAGAAATCTTGATGTAGAGAGGCCTTTTTACAGCCCATACAAAAGTCAAAATCAAAATAGAAAACACTGATAGATCTGACTCAAACATTTTAAAAACATAAAGTCAAACGAATAAGTGAAATAATAATCGCAGTACATATGACAGGCAAACATTAACATTCCTAGCATCAAAAGATCTTTTACAAATCAACCAGGTGGTGATAAGCATGCCAATGAATACATACATAAATAACTCATAAAAATTTTAAAAATAGAAAAAAATGTGAAAAGATGCTTAAATTTATTAATTATTAAAGAAATGCACATTAGAATAAAAAGAATTTTCATTTATCAGATTGGAAAAGATTTGATAGATAAAATTCAATGTTGACAAAGGCACAGGAAAACATGGAAACTTGAATTTGTTCAACTTTTCTGGAGAGCAATTCGCATTTGTAAATCAAATTTCTTATGTGTGTAACTTATGGTCTAGCAATTCATCCAGAGACTTATCTGTAAAGATCACTGCCTGAGTATCCACAGATATATATACAATAATATTAAGTATAGAATTATTTAAAATTATTTAAATTTCCCCTATCACTTGATAGGGGAAACAACCTAACTGTAGTTTGATAAGAGACTAGCTAAATAAAGGCCCAAAATATAGGAGGAAACTATATACCTGTGAAAAGTGATATAATTTCAAATTTATTGATATGGAATAATCCAGGATATATTGTTGAATGAAGAAAATCAAGATACAGAAGAACACGTGGAGCACAGCCACATTTATATAAAATTATAGCTACACACACACACACACACACACACACGCGCGCGCGCCCAGAAGATTTACTTAATCTTTTGTCACCAAAATATCAACCTGTGATCATCTCTGGGTGAAGAGACTTGGGGTGAATTTTACTCTGTTTATATTTTCATGTATTATTTGGAATTTTTAAATAAGCAAATAAATACAACTAAACAAAGAAACATAAGAGATCCAGCTGAAGCATTGCCTTTTCAGGAAGCCTTCCCTAACTCTAGGCTGGTCTAAGTGTTGCTCTCTGACCTCCCATAGCACCCTGTGCACATCTCAACCACAGCAAAACCATATTATAATGTAAAGACATCACTTGCCATTAACTCACAAGCTTTGAATACCCTACTATCCTATTTATTTTGTTTTTCCTGTGCGAAGCTCAGAGACAGGCACGTAGCAGGCAGTCCATGACTCAAACTGTCCGGGAACTCAAACAACATCCTATAAAGTGATATATTCTAAGAGATCATAGGTGTCAAGTTTTATGAGATTAGGATGTGATTTTTTTTCAAGAGTTTCAATGAGATAAATAAAACATGGGAAAAGGCAAAGTAATGGCCTTTTTCTTTTTATGGCTCTGTCTGCCTTCAAGCAAGATACAGGGTCTCAACGAATTAACATTCTTCAAAATCTTTTGAGTACTACTGTTTAAATCTTGACAGTGATGGACACTGTCTTATTACAGGGAACATGTCTACTTTTTCTGGAACTCTCACTTTCTGGATCTGCAGACTGGAAATGGAATGTTTCACCCAGCAACAGCCATTTAACCTTCAATGACTGGTGATGAGGAATAGCTAAGAGTATTTGCTCTAGGGCCCTGCTTTTGGCATGCTTTATTTCAGCTCCAAATTTTCCAGTGAACTCTGTCTCTATTTTGACATTGAAAACAATGTTTCAGCACTGAGGGACACTCAAAAATGTTTCACAATAAACTCCTCTTATCTGTTTGTTGACTTCATCATGTGAGGTTTGCCTTTAGCCAGATTACAAATTATATTCCAGGGATAGTGCTTTTGAATTATAAAAACAGATACGAATTGCAGGTAGAAATGGTCTCTAAAAGGAGTGTCTGGGTGGCTCAGTCAGTTAAGCGTCCGACCATGACTCAGATCATGATCTCATGGTTCATGGGTTCAAGCCCCATGTCAGGCTCTGTACTGACAGCTCAGACCCTGGAGCCTGCTTCACATTCTGTGTCTCCCTCTCCCTCTGTCCACTCCCACTCGTGCTCTCTCTCTCTCTCAAGAATAAATGAATATTAAAAAAAATTAAAAATAAGAGAAATGGTCTCTAATTAGTAGCTATTATTAGAGTCACATGAAATATACAATACATGAAAAGGGGAGTAGGTAACATATCAGATACCCCAAGAGTAAAAAGGAGCCCTCTGAGTGAAATTAGTTAAAAACCTAAAGACCTGTACCCAATATCCAAACTGTTAATGTATGTATAAACATCTGCCCGAAGACAGTGTTGGTTTTGTGATGTTAATGGTGCTATTACTGCTTAAATTCAAACATGATACAATGGCAGTAAATGAAAAGTTACAGCTTTAAACCTCATTACACCAACTAGAGAGAATGCCTTCTTATTATTCTTGGGTTTTTCAGGTAGTTACTTCATCATTATGCTTGTCTGCCTATGTTTAGGTGGGTGTGATTTTCACACGCTCCTCCAGCCAGTGAAAGCACCAGCCTTTAGTGATCATGTGAAAGCTGTGACTCTTATTTTATAAATATTGACACTGCTAGGTCAGTCAGTGTCTTTCTGAGTGTTTATTTACTTAATCTTTTGTCAGTGAAGTTTAGCATTTCCACAACATGTTACTTTAAGCACGTGTCATCATTGTGAACTTGCCATATTACATAAGACTGTTTGCAAGACCTGTAATGCGTGGCTAAGCATTTGTTTATTTAAAATCAATGGACCAAAATTTTTAAGAAATGTAAAATGTTGGAGTATATGAATGAAATACTGCCAGGAAAAAGAAGGATAGAGGAAGAATTAAAGGATGATTAGAAACTAGAAGAGTGATGGGCACTTGGGTGAGTCAGTCAGTTAAGTCAGCATCTGACTCTTCATTTCAGCTGCTCAGGTCATGATCTCACCATTTGTGAGGTCAAGCCGCACATCAGGCTCCTTGCTGTCAGTGCAGAGCCTGCTTGGGATTTTCTCTTTCCCTCTCCTCTGCCCCTCCCCCAATCGTGCTTATTCTTTCCCAAAATAAATTTAAAAACTTAAAAAAAAATTAGAACCAGATGCAAATAACCTACAAGCTGTCATCAAAACAACTGCACATAAATCGTATAACATAGAACATTATAACATTTTTATATGATAAACACTGTAATTAACTTAGATACAGTTCTAGGACCACACGGTCTTTTTTTCCCACTTTACACAAATATAGTATTCACTTTCAAAGTAAGGCAATCTGTTATATATTCAATCAAGTCAGTGACCATTTAGACTTCTTTTTTGAAAAAGTCTGTTCATGCCTCCCTAAACTTGAATTTCCAAATAAGCAGGACAAGTTGTTCTTTTGATAATTCAATCACTGGACTCATTAAGAATTGTATTGGAGAAGAATGAGCTGTTAATAAATATATAGAATAAAAAGATATAGATAAAAGACTTAGGTACAGAATAAAAATATATAGATAAAGACTTAGGTATAGAATAAAAATATATAGATAAAAGACTTATGTGACTATTAGAATCTACTAGAGTAGCTCACAGTAAGCCAGCTACATCTAATTTTCAATACTACTGATAACTATTTCTTGATTTAGCAACCTGAGACACTCTCTCAGTGACATACTGTGACAGACACTTCATGTCACATTACATCTTGCTGTCTCCTGCTTTCAAATGATATAACTTATATAATTTCATATAAAATGCTCAAATTCCCTTTATTGGTTCATCATTTTTAGATACTATTAATTCCCTCTCTATAAAATGAGGACATAACAACCCTACATGGTCCTTCACCTCTTTTCTATCCCCAACTCCCAGCTTTTGTCAACTACACCAGGACTTTTAATTTATAAGTATTTGTAACATTTACATTTACAGCCATGTTGTCCGTGTCTTATAGCTTTATTTAAAAGCTTCTGATCTTCACTTAGTGGTTAATTTAATTTAATTTTTAATTTTTTTATGAGGCAGAGAGAGACAGACTGCAAGCTGGGGAGGTGCAGAGACAGAGGGAGATACAGACTCTGAAGCAGGCTCCAGGCTCTGAGCTGTCAGCACAGAGCCCAACTATCTTTTTATTGAGAGAGAGAGAGAGAGAGAGAGAGAGAGAGAGAGAGAGAGAGAGAAGAGGGGAGGGGCAGAGAGAGGGAGAGAGAATCCCAAGCAGTCTCCACACTCAGCACAGAACCGGATGTGGGGCTCAATCTCACAACTGTGAGATCATGAGTGGAAATAAAGGGTCAGACGCTTAACTGACTGAGCCACCCTGGTGCCCCGACTATCCTTGTCTAAAAACTTGCGTTGTGAATTCCATCCCCCCTCTGCTCAATATCTTACCTTCTTTCCTTTCACCCTTCCTCTCTTCATCCTTCTATTCTTCTGTTCCTCTCTCCTTTTCATTTACAGAGAAGTGACTAGAAGTTAAGGAAACATTAGAATTAAAAACAGTGATGAGAATTTTCCTTTTTTAAAAAATAGAGGTTCTTTATAATGTCCACAAAAGAAATATCAGCTATTTGTTTTCCAGAGACCTAAAACTAAATGTAAATTCAGTGTACTTTTCTTCTAGACAAATCTGTTTGTAGATTTCTACTGTGAACATGAATATGTATATTTGAAGAAAAAAAATGGACAGGTACAATTAATTGGTATATTTAACTGAATAGTTCATTGAACATGCCACACTGACATAAGAAAAATTCAGATAAAAATTATATTGAAACAAAGAATATCCTTAATTCTTTCTCACATGAATTTAAGAAATACTTTACTGAGTTATATATCAGATATTGGGCTAGAAATGCTAATCCCCTATGAGATAGGTATTAATATTCCTATTGTGCAAATAAAAATTCAGGGAAGTTAAACAATTTACCCAGGAACACAGAAGCTAGTAAATGACAAAGCCAAAATTTAAACCCAGATCTCTGTGCTGTTCCTAATCATTTTCCTATTATACCTCAGAGGTATTAAGAAATATACCCTTATATACCTTATTCATATATCCCACAGTATTGTAAATGCTGCCCGAGGACCAACCAAGACATTTAAAATGGGTGTGGCAGCTATGAATTAGAAAAACTTCAGCTCCCTGGAAATGCAATTCGAAATCCTTGTGTTCAATGAGTCAGTTAATTAAGTTACACCCATTTTCACTGTGTAAGTTAAAATGTGTTTGCCATAAACAAATAGACCCCTTAAGGATGGTAAGGATTTTCCAACACTTCCCATGGAAAAAGCTCAAGCTAGAGGTGTGTGGTGTGGAGAGAAGAACCTTGAGAGTTCTTGGAAGAACAGACAGAAATGGCCTTGGGAGACAGACAGAAATGGTTTTCGATTCTTTTGCCACTTCCTAGCTGCATAAGTGCATGACATTTATTTCCAAGACTCAGTGCTCTCATCTCTAAAACGGAGATGATAATATCTTCTTCACTGAGTTATGGTGAAGATTAAATGAACAAAGTGCTGGCAAATAATAGATGTTTAAATGGTAGTTCCTTTCCACTGTAGTGTCTTTTATTTAAATACCTTATAATTTACAGGTAAGATATTTGGTCATATACATAGTAGTAAATAAAAACCCTATCATTGAATAAACATTCTTTCTAGAATATATATGTATATGTTAAGTTCAAATATTCCTTTAGGTATGATTTACTATGTGACTGTATACTGCTTAATAGGATCATTTATTGTAAGGTCTTTGAAAATCAGTTCTTCAAAATATATATTTCTCCTGCAGTGTTTTAATTTAACATATTTATCCTCCTACATCTTTGGTCAATTTAATTAGATTAACATTTGTATTATGGTCACTATAACTAAAGACAACCCTTTTCTAAGACACTTGGAACATAACCAGGAACTTTGTGGTGCACTTTTCTCCCAGTAAAATGCAATAAGGAAAATGTTCAAATGGAAAAATATATACCAATTCACATAAAGGCCAGAGTGAAGAACGTGGAAGAAAGCACTTACTTGTACTTTGATCTCTCACTTGTCCATCCTTTAGATAAAATGTTTGCTCCCTTTTGGACTTGGAAAATGTAAACAAGTATCCATATAAGGAAAATAGTCACTTAAGTTCTAAAGTGTGACTTACATGTAGCCGGTTCAGACTTGTTTGTGACAAATGTGTACGTGTTGTCAGAAGGTTATTCCAACATTTCAACTCTACTCTTGAATTGCTATGTTGTAAAACAAAAATGTTCCGATAGCAAAGATTATTCTGAAAGGTGGATTAAGAGGAGAAAAAAGGAGACATAAAAGAAGCAGCAATGTTTAACTGAAGTTAATGAAGAGTTTCAAGTAAGTATCATTTAGGGATAAAAGGTAAAACTCAGTGGCCTTTTGTCTTGGCTGAAAGGAATCTGAGAGTAAATTTATTTCTCAATCATAATAAATATATTAGACTAGGTATTAGACTACTTCTATGTTATTGAAGTTTTTAATTACTCTGTTCTATGTGTTGAAATTTTTTAATTACTCTATCAACAATCTTAATGCAGACATGACTTTAACTCAGAATTTGGGGGGGGGGGATATACACTTAAAAATGAACAGATATAGATATCGACATAATCTTGGTGAACAAACCAACTGATGACATGAAGAGTTATTTTTTAAACTTCATTACAAAGACATTGAAAGGATACACCCTGAATTCTTTTCGGCTGGCACTCTTGAGGATTTATGGAGTGTGATGGGAAAAGAGGACTTTGTCAATATAAAATTCTGTGCTTACTGTTTCTTTTTCAAAACAGAAGCACACTATATTTATAATTCAGAAAAACTTTAAAAGCTTTTTTTTTTTAATCATCCTTATCCTTTAACCCAACAGTGTAAGCAACACATGGAATAAAGAGCTTTGGGGCACAATGCTCATTGACATCAACATGTCAGGAAATAAATGCATAGATGACTTGACCTTAAATGATCTCCAAAAAAGGATGTCTAAAAGCTTAATATTTTTTCATCATAAATACGTGTTTGCCCAGTTTTCTTGCTCCCTGTACTCTACATGTTTTTTTTTATATGCAGCTCCTCTCCTCTTTATGACTTTATTCAAGTACCATTCTCCTGTTTGCAAGCTATCCTCTTAGAGAAAATCTCCCAAAGGGGCTCAGAGGTAGCTCGTAGGTATATATTGTTTGACTAGAAAGATGTTCTAGCATTTTCAAATTAGTTGCCGGTATTTAAGAATTTGGAGAGTCCACACAAAATTTCAGATTCCCAGCTTCTCTTGAAAGATCAAAAGACATAACACAGGGCCCACATACCTGCATGGCAATGGGATTGCTTCCAGCTGCCCCTCTTCCCCAGCCCACCATAGCCGGACCACACCATTACTTCTCAATAGTCCTTCCAGGACCAATGCTCCATTTAGCACGCCTCCTGCACTGTTTTTCTGTCTTATCATAAACAGGAAAAATTTTTCTTATACCTTATCTTTCTTTTTGGGGGGTTGGAGGTGGGGAGCAATGAAAGGTATATCAAGCAAGCCACCTGTTTCAAGAAAAAAAAATGGGGAAATGCATAGTTCTTTAGGGTAATGAAGATGGCTTTCTGCATTTAGTAAGCAAAGAATGCCTATGTTGAAAAAAGGAACTTAAAAACCATGGTAGGAAACCTGCATGGAATAAAGCATTAAAAAAATGTAATAATTTGTTTTTAACTGGGAGCAAAATAAGTGACTCTTTTATGAAATGTAATTACAAGCTAAGTGAAGGACAATTCTCCTGTCTCTAATCCGCTTCACTCATTGGTATCACCTGATTGTCCCTGTAGATATTTGAGTTTGTCCCCCTATTTAGAAATACACCCAGACACAGGCTCAGTTCATCTGCCCCTGCCCTACTTCTATGCCTGGGGCTGTAAACAGCAAAGGCTGCCAGGCCAGCGGTGACACCCCTCCCCTCCCCTCCTCTTCCTGCTCTCCACAGCACTCTGCAAAGATAAGCAAGGCGGCTGTAAAAATTCCTTTCGGCTCTCCAGCTCCATGCTCCTTCCTCCTACACAGGCCCCTCTCTCTCCAGACCCTCAATTTGTCAAAATGCCCACATGAAGAGCTGCGAACTTCCTTTGCTAATATGGTTCTATTCATCTTACAAGGTCACAGGCCTTCCATTAAGGCTGCCAAACTCAGGGCAGAATTCAGACCACAGCTGACCCCTGTGGGAGGGAGCAGAGGGCCTGTTCAAGACAGCAGCCAAACCTTACGGAGGCATCTCCTGTCTGTCCAAAGGCCACAAGCAGGTCTGGAGCTTCGGGGTGCAGGCAAAGGTTCTCAAGGCCCCAATTTTAGGGGAAAGAAAAGGAGCCTCTGATTAACCATGTCAGAGTCAAATCTGCATCCCAGGAAGAAGCTGTCTGGGGTACAGATCAAGTCTTCATTAACATTCGTCAAGTACAGAATGCGGCTTTTTTTTTTTGGACTACAGCAGGAACCTAGAACTCTGTCGTTAGGCCCAATTCCTAGTACTGATACCACCTCATCTGTCCACAAAGCACTTCCACATGACTTCTCTTATTTGACTTGGTCAGGAAAAGCTGTGAGGTGGGTGGAGTTGGCTTTATAGTATCATCTCCAATTTACAGAAGATGAGACAGAATTCAGAAGGCTTCATGTGACTTCAAGGTCAAGGAAGGAGTACTGAGTTCATGTTTACTATATTTGTATCCAAACCACCATAAACTGTACATATGAACAGTGGGATAACACTAAAAATTATGAATTATTATGAAATTGCAGAGGAAGAAAATACCTTATCCAAAACAGATGTTCTATAACAAAACTAGTATTAAATAACTGGGGAACGCAACTCAGGAAAAAGGACTCAAGATTTTAAAAACGTTTTTTATATAGAAATATGTTACAAAGATTTTACAACATAGTAAATCATTATGTCATACCATAGAAAGAAGATGAAACCTTAAGAAAAAAGAAGAAAGTGCTCATAGTAACGGATTGCAGTCTCCATGAAAGTGCATAAACAGTTAAGGCAAAGTACCATGTTGGTACTGACATGTTGCAAAATGACTCGGAAAACAGTTTTTTAAAATACATACAAAAGTATTTCTTTTCTTCCATTCTTCTCAAAGACATTTGAACGGGATACATTTATAAACGGTCTTGCTCTACAACTGTGTAAAAATAACTCCTTGGGTACAAAACAGTGAAAGTAAAAATGCTCTACCTGAGCACGTTCAAAAGTCAATCTGATGATTTTAAAACAAAACCTTTCCAAGTGTGAGCTTGCTTTCTACATTTAATCTACCAGGCTAAAAGCGTGCTCCCTCCTGTTCCAAGACAGAGATCATTAACGATAGCGGAGTTGAATTCAGATCTTGCTCTCCTGGGTGACTTTGAGCTTCTAGTTTCTATGGCCAAACTATCAGCGTATTTGAAGTCCTTATGCATTTACTGTTATAAATCTACAGCTTTGTTTCTATCTGCAGCTTACAGGAGAGTCATTTTCTGAAGTGTTATATATGCTTACTACAGTATTTCACCATGATAATAAAGATACAAAGGTGCTCTCTAAAGTTATACCGTAAATCCTATTTGAGAATTCTAGTTAAGTATTTCATTTTCCACATATATGTAAATCCCTTATGATCAACAGGATCAATAAGAATAACACTGGTTATCAAACTCTCCTCTTCATACTTGAAGCAGAATTTGTTTTTTTTATAATGTGAAGAACATGCTAAAAGAAAATAAATTAGCTAGACTTGGACAAGAATGAGTTTTAAGGAAAAATGACATATCTGAATGCTTGCACAGATAATAAATATCTCCCAAAGAATAACTTAAATCACGTGACTAACTGCTCTTCGTGTAAAATTTTATCTACTCCTGAGAAATAGGGAAAAATCAGTGTTACCTTTCTCCACATTTAAACTGAGTTTTTCTTTTCCTTTTTTGATTTTTTTCCCCATCCTTAAGTGTAAGGGAAATTAACCAGTTCATTTCCTCTGACTTAAGTCTTGTAAATAGCTTCTAGCCCTCAGGGTACAACTGGGGTAAAACCAGAGAGAAACACCTAGCTGTTTATTGGAATTCTAAAGTACAAAATAAGCATATGTGCTCTGTGTAATCTAGTAACAGGGATAGCAACAGTTAAACGGTCTCACACAACAGATGTATTAGTTTGATTTTCATTCGTAACTTCTTTTTCCTCAGGACAACAGGCAAACATCTTGCCGCCCAGAGTTTTCTGGGCAAATCGAAAATACATGATGTGGCCCATTGCCACAAAGGAGACTGAAATCAGTACAAGCAAGCCAAAAGCTTCAGGATTCGGAGCCAGGATAACCATGATGAAATGCAGAAGATCAAGAAGATAGTTCATGGAGTTCTGAACACCATTTATAACGCCTCTTTCAGATTCAATTACATTTTCTTGCAGCAATTGTGTCACAGTTAAATCAAAGGACCAAAGACCTATTAATAGAAGATATCTGTTAAACACTGAATTTTAATTTATAGCTTTACATTTCACATTTACATTTTAAAAATCTGTTGACGTGTACAAAATATATATTCATCCCTATTATCTTGAAGTCGCCATGCATATATTCATCAGAGCCTTGCCTTTCAGAATTCTTTTTCATTAATAAATACTTGGTGTTGTATATACCTCAAACTAATATTACACTGAATGTTAATTAACTGGAATTTAAATAAAAACTTGAAAAATAAAAATACAATAAATAAAATAAAATAAAATAAAATAAATAAAATACTGGGTTGCTAGTGGCTTCAAGAAATGATTTTTTATAGCCACCATACAAAAGTAAGTCTAATCTACAAACTTCTTAATTCCATTTTTTGTGATTATTATACTACAAAAGCAAAACTCCGAAATCAGAGACAATAAATCTTACTGTAAGTACTAGTGTTTTTAAAGCCTACAGTGAATGTACTAATATACTGTTGTGGTTAAAGTTTAAGGACTTTAAGTGATTATTACATTTACTGCTTGGTTTCTAAAGCCCCTGTAATAAAGCTGTCTTGCTTGAATATTAATTGTCTTTGATAAATTAATGAACTGCTTTGTATCACAAGATAAATATGGTTTCATTTAAAGAAAAAAATTCAAGCAGAGATAATTCATCTGTACTCTATTAATAATTACTTAAATTTTGCTTTGTAAGAAGTCATTACATTGTGTTTCCTTCCAGAGCTATAAAATCCACTTGTTTGGCAAAGTATACTATAAATACACATAAGCTAGAGAGGACTTTTGAAGGATTTTTTTTTTTTGAAAACAAAAACACTACCTTTTTTACCTTGTCCTATACAAATATTTTCTAACTCATAGTCCTTTTAGTAGAGTTATAGCAATATAAAGACACTAAATTACTAAATGGCATCATTATAACTAATATATTTTCAAAAAATAAGTTGCATCAGGGTGCCTGGGTGGCTCAGTCAGTTGAGCATCTGACTTCGGCTCAGGTCATGATCTCATGGACTGAGTTCGAGCCCCGCATTGGGCTCTGTGCTGACAACTTGGATCCTGGAGCCTGTTTCAGATTCTGTGTCTCCCTCTCTCTCTGCCCCTCCCCTGTTCATGCTCTGTCTCTCTCTGTCTCAAAAATAAATAAACGTTAAAAAAAAATTTTTTTTTAAGTTTCAAGCCCTAATCATATTTTAAGCATATGTGCATATATACAAACTGTATTTTAAACTATAAAATAAAAATTTCATATGTATGTAAGGATACAGAGTGGGTTTTGCTTAAATTAAGGGAAGATTTCAGATCATTTATCATTGAATCTTCTGAACCCACACTGCAAAAAAGACACTTTAGCTCATTAACATTCAGAGAGATGACTTACCAATTCTAGCAGCAATGACGCCTGCAAACAGCAGACTGACAGACACTATGGGCACAGATTTAGGACTCATCTCTGGGACAATAGTAGCAGGGTCAGACACATTTGACATGTGCATTTCAGGTGTAAAAATGATTTCAGGTATATCTGTAGGTCTAATTGTGGACAGCGGCTCTGCTTGAATCAACCTAGAATGGATATCTTCAAAAGGAGAAACAGACAAGTCCAAGGGGCTTCCAGGCATGAACACGGAGATCACACACAAGATCAAACAGGAAAGCTGTGCAAATCCTGAGATCAGACCAGTCCGAACCAGGCCACATTTTCTACGTAGCCAAGTAAAAGCCATGGTTCCCATTATTCCAGTTATGGCTGATGTTCCCATTAGAATACTGAGGATGGACCCGCTCAGCCCCTGAGTGTAGGCGTACCCTGTGGTGATACAGTCAAAGCCCAGGACAGTCATATAGAGGAAAGCAAGACCCATGCCCGCCAGAAACACTGGCTGGTTGTAATAGGAGACCCATCCATCTCGGAAGGTGCGGAAGGGCTCAGCCATCTGGGAGGCACAGCTTGGCTCTTGCTCATCTTCAAGCTCATGGATGTTAGGGTCTTTCGCACCCATTAGATGAGTTCCCTCCAAGGATTTTGGCTCAGTTTCTGTTAATAAAAGACATTATTATATGTATCAGTATAATATGTATTTTCTTTTACTAACCTAAGAATTTCAGCTAAGTATCTCCAAGTAGCATTTATGTTAAATAAACAAAATACTATGGATATCGCTGTCTCTCACATGGTCTGTCTCCCTCTCTCCATTGCCCCCCTTAGAAATTATACTCCAGAAATGAAGGAAGGAAGGAAGGAAGGAAGGAAGGAAGGAAGGAAGGAAAGAAAGAAAGAAAGAAAGAAAGAAAGAAAGAAAGAAAGGAAGAAAGAAAGAAAGAAAAAGAAAATTATACTCCCACCAAAGTAAAAGTAAATAACAGGAAAACTCATCAAGTAAAAATATAATAATTGTCTGGAAAAACACAGCATCTGCTTTTCTGGGGCCCTGTTAGGATTCCATTAGCCCAAAAGCCCAACTTGCTCTCTCTTCTTGGGAAATGCCCACCTTCAGTCCTCATTCCCTTCTACTGTTGTACAAATGGCTATGTAACTCTTCTCTTCATAGACTCAGGAATTCTCTTATTCTTTTTCTTCCCCCCTTGTTCTTCCCATTCTTATGGCTCAATTTTTCCCAGCCATCCCTCAGTTGATTTCCCCTCCATGTCTGCTGCTCACGTTAAGGAAAAGGGCCCGAGGCCTCATTCCAGCTCCCTGAGGTCCAATCCCAAGTTGTTCCTCAGGCTGTCAAAAGCCTGGGTATTGACTCATCCATACCAAAGTGACATATTTAACCTCATGCACGCCTTCAGCAGTAATAAACTGGATGAACTTTCGTCTTCACCAACTTTTAAGGTCTGACCATAAGAATAAAAGGATTGATCACTGTATTGAGCTTACCTTTATGTAAATTCAGCTGTTTCAATTCAGCTCCCTCTATTTTAGGAAGAGCTTTCACAGCCAGAGCAGGTGTTTTTTGGTAAACCTTCCAGAGCAGAAAGTACTCCACACACATGGACATGAAATTCCACCCCGAAATGAAACCACAGCCAATGACTGCAGAGCCAAACGTCATAATCTGACCAACAGCCATAGGGGCCAAGATGTTGGTTAACTGGTCAATCCTTCGTACTGTAGCATTCATATCTATAGAGGTAGGTAAAGGAGGAAGATAAGTGTGCAAATCTATCAAAGAGAGACTGCCCACTTACATAATACAAACTCATAATCCAAGAGTATAGATTCCTAGAATGTAAATTTCTAAAAGCACTCTGTGAACAAACCATTTTGTTAGGAAATAATTTGTCATTTGGAACAAGTCATATTAAATTTGCCTCAAAAATCATGATTCCCTGGGGTTATATAAATAAGTCTAATATTAGCTTTTAAGATGAATACAATAGTGAGTGACCCTACAAACATGTTTTCAACAAAAATTTATTAAATGCCTATTATGGGCTAGGCATTATTTTATCACTATAAAAAAAAATAAATAATATCCTGCCCCGTCTTCAGGAAGTTTACCTTCCCATGGGAAAAGAAAGAGTAAATCAATCAATATATATATATATATGTATGTATATGTATATATATATATACACACACACAGAATGTCATATGTCAATTAAATATTACGGTGAAAAATAAAGCAGAAAAAGGGTGCAGGGAAAAGAGAAATTTCAGTTTTCTTTTTTTTTTTTATGTTTGTTTATTTTTGAAAGAGAGCACAAGCAGGGGAGGGGCAGAGAGAGAGGGAGACACAGAATCCCAAGCAGGATCCAGGCTCTGAGCTGTCAGCACAGAGCCCGACATGGGGCTTGAACCCACAAACCATGAGATCACGACCTGAACTGAAGTCAGACGCTTAACTGACTGAGCCACCCAGGTGCCCCAAAAGATTTCAGTTTTCAATATGGCAAGGTCAGGAAAGGACTCCCTGAAAAAAAAAAAAAAAAGAGAGAGAGAGAGAGAGAGAAAGGAGTAGGAGGAAAAAGAGTCAGTCCTGTAGATATCAGTGAAAAGAGAATTCCAGACCAAGGGATGTAAAAATGTCCTGGGGCAGGAGGAGCACACCTACAATGTTAGAGGAACAACAAGGAGGCTGGCAGGGCTACAGCAGAGGGAGGAAAGGAAGAGGTCAGAGAGGGAGGGTAGACTGGTCTAATCACCTAGGGTCTTGTGAACATTATATGGATGCCAACTTTGTCAATGAATGGGTGAGGAAGCCTTTTGGAGCTTTTGAACAGAGAGGTGACACAGTCTAACTTATGTTTTTAAAGGTTCATTTTGGCTGCTGTGTTGTGAAGACTGTAGCATGAGGGTGAGGGAGTTGGTAGATAAGAGCAGAGGCAAGAAGACAGGTAGAAGATGATGTAGCATAAACCAGGACAGTAATAATGGAAATGGGGAAACAGATGTTGGATACACTTCAAAGGTAGAATCAGAAAGATGTGCAAGTAGATTAGATATGGGGTGTGAGAGAAAGAGAAGAATTAAGGAGGACTCTGAAGTTCACTGTTGCTGTTTTCTAAGCAACTATTAGAAGGAAAGAGTGGCCATTTACTGAGAAAGGAAAGAATTCAAAAGAATCAGATTTGCAGCAAAAGAACGAGTATTTAGTTTAGAGATGCTGATTTTGATAGGCTACTGAGAAGCACAAGGGTGTATCAAGTAGACAGTTAAATATGTCTGCAGTTTAGGAAAGAAGTCTATGCCAGATTTGGTAGTCATCAGCCAGTTGAGTTTTAAAGCAGTGAGACTGGATGAGGTCAACCAAGGGACTGAGTGTAGATCCAGAAGAGGCAAGATCTGAGGACCCAGTCCTGGGCATGTCAATGTTTAGAGGTCAGGAAGATGAAGAAGAACTAGTGAAAGAGGAGAAACCCCAGAGGAGTGTGGCATCCTAGAAGCCATGGGGCAACACTGTTTCTAAGAGGAGGGGTCATCAACTGGCAAGTGCTGCTGATAGGTCAAGGAAGATGAGTACTAAGAGGAAGCTCTAGATTGGTCACAGGGAAGGTATTGGGGGCTTCAAAGAGAGTAGTTCTGGTAGACCAGAAAGGGCAAATGCCTGACTGAAGCTGGTTTAAGAGATTGGCGTCAACTCCAGGAGATATACCATTTATATTATATTTCTAAGTGAGTGGCACTCCCTGGACTCACAATGTAAATGTTGCCCCCCTGGCATCATGAAAAGCAAAGCCCTGACCAGGGACAGGAACTAGAAACAGCATAGACATCTTTTTTTTTAAGATTTTCTGAAAACAGAAACAAAGAAATGAGGTGGTAGAAGGGTAAAAAGAGGTAAAAATGTTTAAGAGAAATATTATTGCACATTTATATGCTGTTGGGGATGACACCATAGATGAGAAGGGATGGAATCTGAACCAACACACAAATGGGAGAGCTACTCTTAGACGGGAGCAAAACCATCAACATGCACAAGAGTGCAGACCACATACGCAGCTGCAGGTGGATGTAATGGGGACAGCATGTGTAACTTCTCATTTCTTCTACTCTCTCAGTAAAGCACAAAGCAAGGTCATCAGTGAGAGTGAGGATGGGAGAGGAGGTATGGAATGTATGAGGAGAAAGGAGAACGTGAAACCTACTCCTCTAAGGAAACAGGAAGGAGGAAAGGGCCACAGAAATTAGTATGATCACCTGGCAGCACAAAAGGGCGAACATGAACCCAATGGTTATGAACTGTAAAACAGTGAAAACAGAGAGCAAAACTGTGCATTTTTCTCCAGCCATGTTCTACTGGAGAGTGACAGAAGGAGAGGAGGCCAAGTGAGCTGAGAGTATAAGCTAGGAGGTGATCATATGTGATCAGAACATCTGACCTGGAATTTCAGCTGAGTAAGGAAGGGAGACAAGAGGGGTCACAGACAGTGAAAATGGGGTGACAACCAGACTGGAAGACTGTTGTGGCTAGGGTATGAGAAGGAATGAGCTGGGAAGACAGGAGGTGCCAATTCAAGACATGAATGCCTAAGATTAAGATTATGGAAGGGGAGGATTTAGTGGTGATGACCAAGTCTAGGACATGACCATGGGAACACAGCAAAATCAGAGCAGAGGACAACATGAATAAAAGAGAGGAAGTCAAGAAAATGACCAATTTTCTTATTCTCTATCTCACAGAGTAGAGTGGAACCAATGAGACAAATCCTTATCAATCATGTGGGGCACCTTAAGAGAAAAGCAATAGGTGACTAATAAGTGCATTAGCAGAAAATTGCCTTTATTCCTTCTCTAATTCTTCCTGGTCCTCAACTGCCTTCCAATTAGTCCCATGAGTGTATAATGCTTACATGATAACAGAAGAACTTTGACACGTTTCACCTTTCACTTGAGAGGCAAAGGCAGTTTTCATTGATCTCACACATGACCCTTTTTTGCAGAGGCTTCGCTAACTTTCATCCCACCCTCAAAAAGTTTCCAACTCAGGTGCTAACAGAGAAGTATAGAATAGATTCAGGTAACTCAATATTTTGATTCCCAAAATTGAGTACGAGTGAAAATATACCCATGTTCTGAAAGCCCCACAACAAGAGAAAAATTAATTTAGTTAAAATGATTTGTTGTATTTTCACTTCCTCGGTTTTTAAGTGCTCCTGAAGCTTCCTAATGCCACCAATTTCAATCTTTATTATACTTAGAAAGCTAATAATGTTTGTGTGTGATGCAGTATCAGTAACCAGCTTTTATGTTTTGGAAGCAGAATGAACTATATAATGATTTGGGGAAAAGACCGCATCATTTCACTGGTAACAGGCTAGAGAAGAATCTGTCCTCTGAATATGCAAACCCATCCTTTTCACAAATTTCCATTTATTCTTATGTAAACACACATATATGTGCTCATTTAATTCCAATTTAACTATTTTCAGCTGCAGCTGAGGCACAGACCATGACATTAAATAAAGACTTGCTATTAAAAAGGGTATATTAAATCTCATAGGATAATAATAATAAGCAGACCTGCTGAGCAAATAGCAGGCAGCAGGTTTGTCTACCTTAAATATGAAATCAATTTTTAGTCAATAGAGTTCAAATAAGAAATTTATCGGTCATCTTGATCACAGTAACCAGCAGATGTGTCTTTAGGAAGGAGGATCAAAACAAAACAAAACACCTCAGAAGCTATAAATAGAGTGGTTAACAAAGAAAATAGGGAAGGAAATAAAACAGAAGGGATAAAAAGTCTGGGAAAAGGAAGTGAGCTTCAAACAGGTTTGACAGGCTAAGGGTCATAGCACAACAGACTGCTTTAATAAAACACTAAACTAAGTACCTAGGCAAATTAGCCGACAGATTAATTACCAGTATTTATGTAGAAAAACAATTCCTTTTCTGGTGATCTCCAAACTAGATGGTAACAGCTGTATTTTGGTCTGATGCCACTGAAATTCTAAAATTTTTTAACCTTCCAGGGAAAATGTCTCTATTTGTTTACCCTCAGTGATACAACTTCCAGTTTTTAAACCTATTCTGAAATCAAGAAACACTGCATTAAGGGAAGGGGAGCAATTAGCATCTGGCTCACCACCTCTCCTCCTAGTGCACACAGCTTTTGCCCTTCACAGGCACACACACACAAGGCACACACAGGTTCAGCATCCCTGTCCAGTCCCCTGCTCGGGTTTCTAACAGTTTTCGTTGGGTTTCTAAAGTTTTCGTTTCGACTTCAAAATGTGCCCTGCACAAACACACACAATTCCTGACTGGAGGACGTGCATCTGTGTGCAGAGACTCAACCTCAGAGGTGACTAAGGTGTACTTCTTGACATACACTTCTCCAATTTTCCTCTCTCCTCCTCTCTACCTGTTCTATAATTCTGCCTTATAGCAGAAATAGCACCAAAAAATCAATGGTTAGATAGACCCTTGCTGACCTTCTGAACTAAGAAAGTTTCTATCCTATTTTGAAGCATGGTTTTAGTTAATCTTTTAACAAATGCTGAAGAAAGACAACACGGAGGTTTTCCCTCACTAGGCTACTAACCTGCAATACTAGTTGAATGCAGAAAAGCACCACTTGCTAAAAGCTAATTCACAGTGGATGAAACTTCAATAAGCAGCTTGCTTCCTTTCCTAAACTTGAGAAATTTGACTTCACTTGCTAAAAAGCACCACTTGCTAAAAGCTAATTCACAGTGGATGAAACTTCAATAAGCAGCTTGCTTCCTTTCCTAAACTTGAGAAATTTGACTTCACTTGCTAAAAAGCACCACTTGCTAAAAGCTAATTCACAGTGGATGAAACTTCAATAGGCAGCTTACTTCCTTTCCTAAACTTGAGAAATTCCAGAAAGTTAGAAAAGAGACTGCAATTATTCCTCTGCAATTATTCCTGATAATAAAGAAAGGCAGCTGAGAAACAGTCATTCATATTCTTCTTGTTGTTCTGGGACGTCAAAAAGCCCACAAAGTTATATGGAATCTTTGGTTTTTCTTATTTATTTATATTTGTATTTAGAATAAATGATAAGTTCTGAGGAATTTTCACTTTACACAGGGCTTTTTTCCCCCCAGACTGTACAGACTTCACAAGAGTCAAAATGAGTTTAAAATTCATATTAAGAGGGGCGCCTGGGTGGCTCAGTCGGTTAAGCGTCCGACTTCAGCTCAGGTGATGATCTCACGGTTCATGAGTTCGAGGCCCGCGTCAGGCTCTGTGCTGACAGCTCAGAGCCTGGAGCCTGTTTCAGATTCTGTGTCTCCCTCTCTCTCTCTGACCCTCCCCCGTTCATGCTCTGTCTCTCTCTGTCTCAAAAATAAATAAACGTTAAAAAAATAAAATAAAATTCATATTAAGAGAAAGAAAATCATTTTAAAAGACAACTTTCCCCCCAAATATATTCTACCAGATACATATGTGCTCTATTTTCAAAACAGGTCTTTTTGTACCTTTTGAATTTTAAAACATGGACATGTATTACATACTTAAAATAGCATATTAAAAAGAGAAAGTAAATAAGGAAAAAAAACATACAAAAAAGGACAAAGCCTAATCATATAGTTCAATGTGACAAGAAGAGACATGGAATTATTTCCTATTGGTAAATGATTACAGGAAGAAAAAAATCAACGAGAATCACTACTTTACCTCTAGAAAGAATATCCTGTGGTATATTCACATGTGCTATAAATTCATCCTATATGGACACCATTCTCTAAAATCACTGTGGTATTTGTCTCAATTATAAATAACACTGCTACAACAAAGTGATGATTTAAGCAAATTCTTCTCTTTCTTCCTTTAGACCTTTCACACATTTTCTTTCTCTCACCACCTCCTTTCCTTTTTTTAGCCACATGGCCCAAACAAAGTTGCCTGCTATCCCCAACACTAATCTTGCCTTCTGTGAACTAGAATAAGCCATTTAAATCATCAGCAATAGTTTTCTGGTCTGTCAGGATGGTTGGGCAATAGGTTTGTGATACCCATTATCTCAATGACCAGCACAACTGATTGACCTGATCTAATCAGTGGATAGGTGTACCCTTCATCCTTAACCCTGTGTAGCTATGAATCTGATGTGTGTCTGTGTCAGGGGGCAGGTAGGGAATATTGAGTGAGGTGAGTTATTCTGAGTACAAGTGATGCTGATGTAATAGGACATGTTGCTTTGTAAGCATTCTTTAGTCTGTCTCTGGCCTCTTATATATGTTTCCAATGGACAGCTAAGATTATGAGCTTCTTGAAAACCATATTTCTCTAGTATTTGTCCTCAATTTCTCTAGTATTTGTAACAGCAATTCTATTGCATTGCAGATAATATAATAAAAGTTATAGATTATAACTTTAAACTTGAAGGAATTAACTACTAGAGTCCCTTTTGGAAATAAAGTGTTTCCACTTGGATTGGAGAAAAACAAAATCCAGTAAATACTAGTCATACTACCATGGTATGAATGAATCAATCTCATGTCAGATTTTCACTGCTCTAAGTATTAAGTAAACATACAGAGACCATGAACAGAATTTAAAAGAAAGAGTTCAAAAGAAACGTTCTTCCATTTGCCAGGTTTGCATACAATAAAAGTTCACTATCCTATAAATTAATTTCATAACAGTGAGATAAATCATTGCACTGAAACTGACAATGTGATAAGACAAAGACTATATTTTCAATTTATGGAAAATAATTTTCAATTAAATACCCAGAAGAAAAGGTTTAACCCTCATTTACTACCTCTGACGTAAAGTGAATCCTCATGTAACCCCTTACATTAAAAGAGAAAGCCAAATTACCTGCTAATTTGCTTCTGTCTCCTCCTGCAACAACGACAATCCAGTCCCTTTGGATCGTGATTGCAGTAGCAGTACTGGCCAAATTTGCGATATTTGCAATAGTAATGATCAAGATGTAACAGGAAGTCTAAGGAATTATAGGAAAAAGTTGAGTTAAAAATGTCAGTTTTACCACATAGTACCTACACCTCACTGTACGGTGTAGTTTGAAATGGTCTTTGATGGCATAATAATAAAATTTTAAGTTCATTTCATAAAATCGTAAGAAATAATTTTACTTTGTAGACATGAAACCATAAATACCAGTAGTCAAGCTAAAGGGCATAATATCTTCCTAATCCACATCATCTGTAATACACATAGTACAAAAATTATAAAAATCATGTGCACATTTATGTGACATAGTTATCATAAAGTGTTAACATAGCAGTTTTTAATTTCTTCCCAAAATACCTCTTTTGGAAAAAACAATAAAGGGGAAGTGAGAAGACCTGCATTTAAGTCAGAATTATGATACTTCCTAGTTGCACGACAATGGTCAATCAGATAACATCACTTTGTCTAATTTTTTCATTAACAAAATAAAGGGAATATACCAGAAGATTTCTAATGTTCTCCCTGGCTTTGAAACCCTACAGTATCAGTCTAAATATATAAGAAGATTCAATAGTTACATCAAATCCATTATTTGCCACCACCCCATCTTTCCCCTTTTCCATCAAGCTATCATGAGACCATAGTGTGAGAAGTTATGTAGTCCATGACCCCATACATACCAATTACTATTGGAGGAATACAATTAGGACAAATTAATAAATATATGGATTACATTTCTTATGTAATGTGAACAAATTACAGGTTAGTAGCTGAAAACTAATTGACAACTGAATTATACAATAAACTTTTAGAAATACCACTAAAAACAAATAAGGGAAAAAAATAGGACAAAATTAAAATTCAAACAATATTTAATGAGTGCCCACTATGGGCAAACAAGCAAAAACAAAATATAATACAAACGGTAGAGGATATTAAATGGACACAGAGGGTCAACAGTTGTCTTTGTGAAAAGATACCCCCTAGTCTCAAAGGGTTTTCATTTTTTACCACTACCAGATGTTCTATTTTCTGCCATCAAGAATATCACTGAGAACTTACAAGAACCCATCCATGATACATGGTCAGAAGCTCGTTTTTATGTAAGAAAACCATCATCAGAATGATTCCACACAAGATGACTGAAACATTCTGTACCACCAGCGCAGTCTGAGCCACTGTACAGAGGGAGAAACAAAGTGTTCACTATACCAAAATATCACAATGGCCCCATTTTTGTCCACACATTAATGCATATGCAAATTACTATATGAAAAAAAAAATTCCTGAAGTAAATCCTGAATCAACTATTTCCAGTAGGACCCACCAGATAACACCAGACCAGTAAAACTTACAGGAAGAGTGAAGTACTCACCATTTTCCTATTAATTAAAGCCATTCATAATGACCACATTTTCATTTAGCTTATTCTCTTGAAAGTTTACTGTCATAAACAGAACTATATTACATAGACAAGATCCATCTTTCAGCTCTTTGTTGCTGAAGCTAAAATCATAACATGCAGGAAGTTACAGAAGAGGTTAAGAAGTCATGGAATCCATAAGCCCCTACAGAATAGGCTGAATCTGATAAGATAGTATGAATACATAGGAAAGATATGTAAAATTCACCAAGAATAAAGCAGCAGTGTGTTCCACTGGGCATTCTAATGCTGTATGCTGCTGCTATGAAATTCTAAGTAACACCTTCCCTCACAGAAAATGCCAGTTTCCTTGGAGTCCGGCACCCATGTAGATAATGTATTGGAGTAAGGACTAGGTACACCAAGTAAGGACACCCACAGTCTTATTTGTAATCTTTTCCCTGCCACTCACCAGGGTAGGTGATCTAGGACAGGATACATAATGTCTCTTACGTCTGTGTCTATAAGGTGAGGATGATGATACATATGTGCCTTCTTTACAAGGTCAGTATGATGCTCAAATAAAATACTCATGAAAAGTACTCTGAAAAATACAGGGAGTTGTATGCGTAAGGCATAATTATAGCCCTGGTCTTTAAGGGCAGTAAAGCTCATTCTGGCTTAGAAGGTCATATAAAAGCCTCAAACAAACTGCTTTCTGAAAGTAGTTTGTAGTAAAATCCCAACATATAACTCATTCTTCTATTGCACAAGGATTAAATACCAACTGCATGAAGTTTCTAACTTTTAGAACCCCACCGACCAGAGGAAGGAAAGATATGGGAACAGATAATTGTAAGAGTAGAAGTACAATAGCAGAGGTGTTGACAAAGACTCCTGAGAGCAGAGGAAGAAATGATTAAATCAGCCCAGAGACATCGGACATTTTCACAGAAAGTGACATGTGAGCTGATTTCATGGGATAAATGGGAGATTGCTATCCTACCACACACTTTTTCATCTAACTCAACATTCTTTCCCAACCTAGGATTCCAATGCTCAACAATCATAAGGTTAAAAGGTCTCCAAGATATATAATATCCCTGTGTTCCTACAAATAACGATGTGAACAACCAGGAATGTTTTTTGTTTTCTTGTATACAAAACTTAGTTCTATATGTGTTCTGGTATATCCATTCTCAAAACAGACAAATGTCCATCTTGACCATTTCACTAATAGAATCAAGTCCTAGAATTTGATAATCCAAATTGCTCTCTATCCAGGGGCAGTCATCCTTCACTGAAAGAAACATATTTCAATCTTTCTCCAATGTCTAAAATAGACTTGGCCAGGTCTTGGCATCATCAACTGCACAACCCAGGAAAACTGTGACCTGTCTTATTATCTGGATTGCCCTTATATTCTGCATAGCTGAACTGTTCCATCACTTTCTCTCTTTCCTACACATAAAACTGCAATGATTTCAGTACTAATGCTCTAGAATAAATGTCAATATATTACCATTTCTTCTTTTCCCCTCAAAAATTTATAATTCAGCTCTCCATGATCCTGACTCAGATATTCCCTCTTCAATATAGTTTTCAATTACCCTACACCTGCCTCTATAGAAAACACTGTAACCCAGAGGACAGATGTTAAAGCTGTCCCAGGAACATCACACTGACTGACTCCAGTGCGAGTCATGGTTAGAAAGAATGCCAGAGTTAAGCAAACTTTTAATGTTTAACATGGCTCCCAGAAAAGAACTATGGTGTTAATTATTAACATCTGGAATTTATGACTAGCCAAAGATCCAAAAAAATCTATAAGCTTAATATCTTGGCATTCCAATTTTGTGCAGAAGCCCCAGGACCTTCCATGTAGAAGTGCTGACACTGATCATCCCATTGCTCAAGTATGGCAGCAGATACACAGTGGGTCAGTCACAGTGGTTTCTCTTTAGCTCAAGCCTAGGTCCCATGAATACAAAGCCTTAGTTTACCACTTCTCACCTTTAAGTCTGGAATTCTTATCCACCCAATCACCAATGATGGCTCCTAGGACCAGAACAGACCCTGCCACCACCAGCCCGTAGACTGCAGTCAAGAGGAGGCTGTTTCCATAGAGCTCTACCAAAAACACGGACACTGCAAAGTGCCACATCCGATCTCCCTTGAATAAGAAAAGAGAAAATGTTTTGATGAAATTATTTTTATTTCCCAGGCAATTACACTCAGGAAGTTGCTCCCTTATCAAAATGTACTTTCTGGCTACACCATGAGATTTTTCCAAGTCAACAATTACTCTTTGAATTGAATATTGGTCAAGTGTTAAAATCATCCATCCCCGTCCAATGGAAAATATTCTGGGCCATTTACTAAGTAAACCCAAAAAAAGCATGATATTAATGAAACACACATACTCCTTATCATTCTAGGAAAAAAAAATGTAGTTTCAACACCAAAGAAGGTTTTTTGAGACAAAACTTCTTCCCTTTGTGTCAAGTTTCTACCTGGGCCTAGAATTTACCTATCGTGATTTGAGACGCACAAAGTAGTGTGCTACTGAACCAGAATGAAACTACAGTACAGTTTACAAACATTCATATGCTTTGAATGTCAAGAAAAAGCCAGTTTCCCAATTTGTAAACTGATAAGAATGAACTATATGATCCTTAAAGTTTCTTTCACCTAAACATTCTAAAATATATGCTCTATTTCACCAATAAATTTCAAAGTCAAAAAAAGGCAGGCTCAGAAAAATGAAATTAATATGGGGAAAAAATTAATATGGGCAAATTCTGGTACCACATTTACAAAAATTTCAGAAATAAATGCATAAGCAGCTTTTTATTTGAACATTTTAATATGGATGGGTTTGGAAAGGGTGAAAAGACTACTTATTTTTTCACTGTAGAGTATACAGGAAATGAATTCATTATGGCAAATATATAGAATAATGAAAAATTTTTAAATGAGTCAGGTAAATTAATGCATAAGAAATCTATAATGGACCTTATCATGAGATTTTTGGCTCCATCCCTGACCTCTGACCTCTGACTTAACATAAAACAGGACAACAATGTTTTATCATAACCTATCCCTGGAAATCACTACAGGAAACTAAATTCCCAGTCTAGGCTCCTTATGCATTTGACACTATCTGGAAGTACTAGAGTCCTAATTCTTTCCAAAGTTTCTTAACACCTGCTTGATAAATTCAACGTATTAGGACCAAAGTATTATCCTGGTATATCAAATGATTTTTTTTTAATTTCATAAAGCCAAGACAACAATTCTATGCATTCAAAATTTTAAATTGAGTCAGGGCGCCTGGGTGGCTCAGTCGGTTGAGCGGCCGACTTCGGCTCAGGTCATGATCTCGCGGTCCGTGAGTTCGAGTCCTGCGTTGGGCTCTGTGCTGACAGCTCAGAGCCTGGAGCCTGCTTCAGATTCTGTGTCTCCCTCTCTCTGAACCTCCCCCGTTCATGCTCTGTCTCTCTCTGTCTCAAAAATAAATAAACGTTAAAAAAAAAATTAAAAATAAAAACAAAATTTTAAATTGATGCACATACACAATAGCAATCCTTTACAATAAACTTCATGTAGACCAGTATTTCTCTGCAGGAATGATTTTATCCTCCAGGGATCACCTGGCAGTGTCTGGAACTGTTTTGGATTGCCACAACTCTGGGGCAGGGGTAGGAGTACTACTGGCATCTACAATGCATAGCGCCGTCCCCTACAACAAAGTATCCAGCCCAAGATGGCAACAGTGCCAACTTAAGAGAAACCCCTACCATGGAGTAGAGGATTGTGAACATAATTTAGGAAGGCAATTCAAAATTAACATAAGATTAGGGCCTTGTCGAATGGGGTGAATATGGTCAAGTAAATCTTAAAACAAACAGTGGAAGCACTATGTCTGCAAGACTGATTCTAACCTGATGGTCTGGAATGTGAGCTCTAGAACATTCTGTGTTCTCAAACCTCAGCCCACTGCATGGCCCAGGTTACATACACAACAAATAACTACGGAATCAACAAAGGAGTGGATCTGCAGTGAATCCCAGTTGTGAATGAGTCAATATAGAATAAGTGGCAAAAACCTACACTGATTTATCAATAACATTGTTCTGGTACATTAGATTTGTTCCGTGACTGTTCAAAAGTTTGAGGATTAATCAGTACCATAATTCACATGTCTGACACAGCTTTTGTTTGCATTGATAATGGAAAGTTTTTCCACTTAAATTAAGTAGGAATTAAGTTTCAAATACCAATGTACTAAATGATTAAAACTGTATGATACACATACAATTTGTTTGAAACCCATAAAAAGACAAATTTATATTAAGATAAAGAGATCAATAAGAATAACAAACTGCTTCCTTAATCTTTAACATGAGAAGCAAGTGTAGATTGGATTAGCATACAATGGGAGGGGGTGAGGAGAGGCACTTTATCTTCCTCTCCATCCCTCTGAATAGCTCCCAAGGAAAAGACAAGAAATACATAAATGCCCTAAATGATAGGTGGCCTCCAGGAGTGAATTTCCTTTTTCTTACCATAAGGAATAAAAAATAATACTCCATGACTGTGGCTTCTTTCTTTCCTTTTTTTTTTTTTTAAACTCCTACTTTTTACCCAAAAGAATTTTAGACTCTTCTACAGCAGGCCATCAAAACAAGTGCTACCAAATGAAAATTTTCTTTCTTGCTTATCCTTGTATCCATGACGCCTCCCTGATGGAGAGGAATAAAACTGCTCCGATTATCCCAATTTCTAAAGGCTTTAAGCTTTAAGAGGCAACAGATTCCACACTCATGAAGCCCAAAGTAGTACAATCTTGAGCCCACCCATTCCTTCCTTACATCCATTTCCTGCCCTCCCATGTGCTCTCACTGTACTTTGATGATTTGTTTACACGTCCATCTACCCCCAGTGGGCTGAGAGCTGAGGGACAACTGAGTATCTGTGAATAAATGATCACAGTCATTAATCCACTTACTACTTATTGGGAAGCTACTATAAACCCAATCCTACGGCAGGCACGAGAAACTCCACGGTACACAAAAATCAAAGTCCATACTTTCCCACAGCTTGCATCTCAGTGAGCAGAGACCAAACACAAACCTAAAACAGGTCAAATGGTATAAATGCTACAAGGAAAAATAAAGCAGCATGAGCAGGAAGGTGGCATTTTGCATTAAGTAGTCAGAGACCTCTCTGAGCAGAGACCTAAAGGAAGTAAGGGCTGGAGTCATACACACATCTGGGATATGAATGAAGACAATCCAGAGGATAATGACACAAGATATAAGCAACTGGCCACCCTTTTCCACTGTTGGTTACCTTTTTGTGACTAGACACATTTTTTAAAGCCCATACTAAATCAAATTCTAAGCTCCTTGACAACAAGACCCATTTCTTACAGTACTTTGCATTCTGATAGCATAGAGTAAAATGTACTGATCTACTGGCAGATAGAAATAAAGCCAGAAATAAAAAGCACCCAACCCCACACAGATATAACCTTCTACCCTAATACTTCTATTTTCAGTGTACAGGAAACCATGATTTCGCAGAGTTTTCAGGGGAATGGATAGATGTGTGCGTGTGTGCGTGTGTGTGTGTGTGTGTGTATACATATATAATGTATACACACACACACAAACACTTTTATTTTGTTCTAATAAAATTAGGCAGTGTCAAACAGGAGACAAAACTCAAAGGCAGACTTAACTAGAGTTACTGAGCATTCCTCTTTTGTACTCTTTTGCAATAAGGAGTAAAACTCCACTAAACCTTATATGGTTGTAGATCCTGGTTTGGGGGGATTTTTTTTGTTTTGTTTTAATCCAACTTTCCACAAGAACTCCCTTAGCTCAACTTACTGGGGTAAGTGTCTGCCACTTTTCATATGGGACTTTTAATTAACATGACAAAAAAATCCTCCTGGAACAACTATAGTTACACCCTTTTGGCAAATCTGACCTCACAACCTAACAACAAAAGGTCACATAAACATTAAAGGTAATGAGTATTTAGAAGTGAGATATCTCATTCTCCTAAGAGATAGGTCCAGACCACAGGATGGGACTATCAGATGCTACCTCTATTCCTTGTTATTGGTTTTTAGAATACTTAAAAGTAGGGGCACCTGGGTGGCTCAGTCGGTTCAGGGTCCCACTTCGGCTCAGGTCATGATCTCACAGCTGGTGCGTTTGAGCCCCGCGTTGGGCTCTGTGCTGACAGCTCAGAGCCTAGAGCCTGCCTCGTATCTGTGTCTCCCTCTCTCTCTGCCCCTAACCCACTCGCATTCTGTCTCTGTCCTCTCAAAAATGAAAACATTTAAAAAAAAATTTAAAATACTTAAAAGTATTTTTAAAAAGTACTGAATTAAATGGAAGGAAAACTATAGGTTTAGGTATAATTAAGAGTAGTTTCACTAGATTTCTACTTAGAATCATCAGCTATTGAAAACAAAACAAACTCACACCAATTCAACTTTGTTTACATGTATTTGCAGAGTCATCCTTGTCTAAGCCTCTGGGAAGATAGGAGCTAGCCTTTCTAAAAAGCCATCTTTGAACTGCTATTTCTTAAAGAGCTGATAACCTAGCTTAATAATTTCCCAAGGGCATGGGTACAGATTTCCTCATACAATAGTTTGCATTCATGTTTTAAGGATGATCCAACAGAAGTTTCCAATTTAAAAAGAAAATACTATTCACAAAATTTACCTTAAAAATTCTCTCTCCTTTTGATTTTTTAAAATTAAAAATCATAGGAGGCATACATAGAATTTACTCAAATACTGCTTTTAAACAGTAAGAAGAATTGTTTAATTCGAAAGATTCTAATCATTAATCAAACACACACATACAGCATCCTTTTGGGATTATTCTTTTTTGGGATGTTGATGAAGCTAGCCAAGCCAACAGAAACACTGGCCCTCTTCTAGGACCGCATAGGAATTTGGAGAGAGAATTATGAATCATTTGCTGATTTTCAATGGATGATGGTTTTTAAGACAGCCTGAGATGCTCAACAAATATCTACCAACAGATAACATTTTTAAAAAATTTTTTAACGTTTATTCATTTTTGAGAGACAAGGAGAGACAGAGCATGAGCAGGGAAGGGGCAGAGAGAGGGAGACACAGAATCCAAAACAGGCTCCAGGCTCTGAGCTGTCAGCACAGAGCCCAACAAACTGTGAGATCCTGATCTGAGCTCAACCAACTGAGCCACCTGGGCACCCCAGGTAACATTTTTTTTAAGTTTATTTATTTTTGAGAGACAGAGAGAGGGAGTGCACACACAAGAGTGAGGGAGGGGCAGAGAGAGAGGAAGACAGAGGATCTGAAGCAAGCTCTATGCTGACAGCAGAAAGTCCCATGGGAGGCTTGAACTTACTAACCCTGAGATCACGACCTGAGCCGAAACTGGACACTTAACCAACTGAGCCACCCAGGTACCCCCAGCAGAAAACATTTTAAAGCCAAGAATTTTTATCACTCAGATATTTGTTTTGGATGCCAATTTATATTTAAATTAATCACAGAATGCTATTTTTAGCCTGAATCAGTCACTCCACTATTCTACTGTATTTTCATAGTGCAGTATGCTGGAATTTATCATTTTAACAAAAGAGGAAAAGGGAGAAATAGCTTAAATGTGAAATAGAAGATACATGAGACATTCATCCGTTTTTAGTAGCAAATATTACCATAAGCCTAGTAGCACAAAATACAATTTATAAGCAATGCAAATATTCCTGTCCTTCTATCTTTGGGTAGTTGTTCATCTACGTAAAGTATGACAATTAAATAACTTTTACTAACACCTATGGGAAAATATCTTGGGTGAAAATAACTTTCTGGTTAGAACATGTGTGTTCGGATGATTTATTTAGCTGCACAGAAAACCTGGAAGGTGACTTAATAAAATTGGTCCAAATGAAAGGAAACAAGAAATTATGCAAGTATGTCGAAGAATTACTGTACATTGTCACTTACCCAAGTAGACAGAGAATGACCAAGGTAGAGAAGGAATTTTGCCGAGGTCAGGTAGTTTGTTAAGGATCCTGCAAAGACACACAGGAGGGGCGGTGGATAAAAAGCGTATTTAGGTCACTTAAGTGAGCTGAGGTTGGAATACTTGCCCGTTTTCTCCTAATAAACACGATCATTAAAAACTAATTTGTGGGACAAACCACATACATTTTATCAAGTCACCGAGGAATCGATGTGTCCAGTTTGCTTAATACCACTCGCTTCAAGTCACCACGACCTATTGGTCAATAACTGCAAAACCTCACCTACGGTTAAGAAAGCTCTTGTTTCAACATTCTTTAACTCCGCCTTTTTTTTTTTTTTAAAAAAACAAGACAATCCAAACTTCCAGGTCTACTCCTCCTTGTCGGCGTGTAAGCCCTTTCCCCGCATCTTGCAATTCCCTTCTTCCTCGACCCTCACCAAAAGGAGTCCGAGGACTCCGATCAACAGCTGAGCCACATTCCTCCAAAACTGCGCAGAGCTGCTGGCCTCCACCGCCCACCACCCGCGTTAGGTCAACTCACCGCAGCATCCTCCCTGGTGGTTTTGCTCTCTTGCCTTGGTCATGACCCCAAGCGCCCCCCGCTTGCTCTTCTGCTGCTGCAGCTGCCCTCGATGAGGTGCTTGTTAACAGGAGTGCAAGGAACCGAGGAGAGCACCGCTAAAAACACCACAGCCTTACGCAAAAAGACCCCGACGTCTACTAGGGCAAAGAACAAAAGAGAAACGGCCCCGGGGTCTTCTTTTAGTCTTCTTTCCAAACTTAGCTAACACTGTAGCTGAAGTTGGAAAGGCAAAGCCTTATGCAAGCGGGTGGGAGGCTTCACAGGCCGTGCGAGCCGGATCCGGCACCCCGCGCCGCCGCCGCCGCCGCCGCCGCCGCCACAGCCCGGGCGGCGCAGCCCTGCACACTTATACGGGGCCGGGGCGGAGCTCCCTTCGGCCGCAGGCTCGGGGCCGCCCCCTCTCGCTCAGGGCCAGCCGGGCGTCCCCGCGGCGCGGCGCGGGGCCAGGCGCCCGCCGCCCTCACGCGCCGTGCCGCCCTCCACGCCCTTCCCAGGAGGAGTCGCCACCCCTGGGCGCGAGTGGCCACCTGGCCACAAACAACCGGCGCGGCCTGCGAGGACCCTCGCCCCGCGAACTGCTCGGGCCGGGGTGTCCGCCGTCCGGGAGGCCGCGGGAGGGGGTCGGGAAGGCCGCAGGGCGGCGGCGAAGGGGAAGAGGAGCGTGGACCCCGCGGGGCCGACGGAGAGAGGCCCAGCGCCAAGCGAGCCGGCCGGTGCCGGAGGAAAGCACCCGGTGCCTGCAGTTTGGGGGAGAGGGAAGCCGCCGGACCTTCCCTGTGCAAAGCCCCAACCCGGGCTTGGGAGTGGGGGGTTATTACTTTTTAAAAAGAAAATCATTTTTAATATAGGAACTAAATAAACATAATTCATACCACGGAGGCCACTTTCCTGGCCTTTCCATTCCGGCCCACCTGTGGCAGAGAGTACCTTTTCTTCCCGGGACTACGGAACCGGGCTTCTCTCAAAGAACAAGAATCAAAAGGCAGGAAAGGGCACAAAGACCAGAGTTGAGCCCTCTCCAGAGGACTAAAGGGAGGCTTGTAAAGGTCAAGACCCGCAGCGTGTTAGGGACCCACCCCCAGCCCAGAACTTAGGTCTCCAAATCCTTCCTGGAGATGCAGCAAGGAGGAACCAGCCCAACCGTTTCCCTTCACCATCCTTCCTTCTTCTTTATCACCACTTCCCAACCCCCACTCCAACCCCCGCCCTCCCGCCCCGTCCCTTCCCCACCTCTCCTCCAAATGCCCCAGTATCTGACAAGCAGTTACCAGGAATACCGGTTATCCCAGTTGCGTCCCTGGGTCTGTACCTGTCCAGATAAAGCCATTCGGTGGCCTCCTGAAGTAGCAGATGAATGACTCTAGAGAACACCAGGCTTCCATGAATTTTACACTTTTTTCCCCTTCTGGGCTGAAGCCCTGGTGCATACCAACCCCTACTGCCAGAGAGTTACCTTACGTTTCTCAATCTTGCCAAAACCCCGGGAGTGGATCCTACATACTGAAACTCCAACCAAATTCCACACCCTGAGCACAGGCCAGACTGACACCCAGCAGTGAAGGGAGACTCGGATAAATATATGCCCTGTATCTGGACTATCAATCAGGAGCCTCACAGGTCTACTGGCGGGTGGGGCACAGCTGGATTCGTTGGGATGTGGTCTGGAGGGCAGAGATAGGGGATTTGCAGTTTAGCTACTGCTGCTAACTGCTTTTTTCCCCCTTTCAAGCCCCTTTCCCACAGTACTTTCAAGTCCTTTGACTTAACTTCAAGAGAAGTCGTCGTTTGTCTTCTTAAGTTGGAGCGTAAATTCATGTAGACACACAATATGAGGGACCTGAAGAAGGGGACTCGCCAATTAAACCCTCCACGTTGTGGAGAGCTCTTAACTGGAGATGAATTTTGTTGATAGATCCTCAAGCAAGGAAAAGAAAAGATAATGATACTTTGCACATTTTGCCACAGGGTTTCTCAGCAACAAGGACCTTCAAGTGCATTACGTTAATTTTTACATGCCATGAGAAGTGCTGTTCTGTCTTCAACTTCCAGGTGGCTTAAAGGAGGTTCAGTTGCTTTTATTGTTTTTAAACATCGTTTCTGTTCTTTTTTTATGTTTACTTATTTTTGAGAGAGAGGGAGAGACAGAATCCGAAGCAGGCTCCAGGCTCTGAGCTGTCAGCACAGAGCCCCACACGGGACTGGAACTCAGGAACCGGGAGATCACGGCCTGAGCCGAAGTTGGCACTCAGCCCCGGTTCAGTTGCCTTTAAAAAAATTACTTCCGGTTGACACTGCCTGAAAAATGTTTGTGGGAACAGTAGGTAAGTCAGTGTAGAGCTCAAAATGTGACATGGAGACTGTTTTCCATTGTCATCAAGGAGTCCCCAGAAGCCAAAACTGAGAGAACAAAACAAAACAAAACAAAAAGGTGGGAGACTACAGTGAAGCACATAGGAAAGATCCTCTGGAAAGAAAACAAGTAAGATCCATAACATCAAAACCAGTGAGGTGTTTGAGCTTTGGCAGGGGAATCCTAATGGATTATTAGGAAATTATTAATGGAAATAATCAAGATATATTAGTTGGAGCTCATGAAATGAAAAGGAATTGAAAATAAAAATGGAAGGAAAATCCTCAAAATGTGTGCAAACTGCAAATAACAACGATCTCCTGACATTGACATTGGAGTTTATAAAGCACAGCTTAAACCACAAGACCCAACTGGCTATTCTTCCTTCCGAGGAATTATTTGACTGGCTGAAAATTAAGATTTCTTTTAAAAATAGGCTTTTTTCCCCCAGAACGCAGAAAACATAACTTCTTTATGAGTAATCATAACTAAGAAAGTCATGCGAATTTTAAATCAGTTTACAAAACAAAAGATGCCCTAAGAACAGTTTTCTAGTTCATTTTCAAAGCTTTTAAGTTTATGAATAGTTTAACTTTTAATCAATTCCAGCCAGAATAAAATGTACATTTTAATTTAAAATTGATAAGTATTTATTTTGGGTAAATAAAGGAGTTTAATTATTTTTAAGTTGCTTTTTCACTTACCGCCAGCATCCTGTTTCCTCTGCTGTATCTGATGTGCTTCCCAAGACAAATGCAGGATAAAGAATGGTCACCACTACACTGCTCTAAAGAAAAGTAATAGGGTTATCATCAACTATTACAGGAAGAACTCAGATCCAGAACAGAGCTTCTGATGGGTGTGAAACTTTTTAGCCTAACTTAGGAGCTTTAAGGCCACATTGCCATTCAAAAGGCTTTTTCAATGTTACAGACATATTTCAAGAACTGTTTGACGTTTCTATAACCTACAACTGCCTGAACCCTTGGGAAATTTAAGTTTAGACACGTAATTTAAGTTACAGACATCTAGATGAAAAATAAGTATCCTCCCAGGTTTTCACTTTGTTCAGTTATTTTAAATAGACTTGACCTTGCAAAACTTCTCATGAATGCTGACTCTTGTTCCTCTCTCTCTCTCTGTCTCTCTCACTCTCACTCACATACACACACATACATACACTCTGTAGTCTACAGTTTCTAGTTGGAAAAGTAAATGCAGAATTCAGAAGATCCCAAAAGAAATACACTACTAAGGCAAATCCATAGAGACAGAAAGCATGTTAGATGTTGTCAGGGGCTGGGACTGGGAGGAGGGAAGGATGGGTAAGGACTGCTTACTGTTACAGGGTTTCCTTTGGGGGTGATGAAAATGTTCTGAAACAAGACAATGATCATGGTTGTGCAACATTGTGAATTTACTAAAAGTCACTGAAATGTATACTTTAAAATGGTTAAAATGGTGAAATGTACATTATGTGAAGTTTACCTCAAAAAAAAAAAATCTATTCTTGGGCATCTGAGTGGCTCAGTTGTTAAGCATCTGATTTCGGCTCAGGAGGTGATCTCAAGGTTTGTAGTTTGAGCCCCACCTCGGGTGAGCTCGTGCCCACTGCTGCTGAGCTTGTGCCCTGCATCAGGTGAGCAAGGACCCCACTTTGGGTGAGGTCAAGCCCCACATCGGGTGAGCCCTGCTGCTGCTGCCCTCTCTCTCTCTCTCTTCCTCCCCTCTCTCTCTGCCCCTCACTCACTTGCTCTCTCTCTCTGTCTCTCTCACAAAATCTGTTCTAATATGGGAATTTTGCCATTTTTCAGTCATAGTGTCCATTGGTATAAATGTAAGCCAGATGTTGTCTTAAGAGATCTTAAAAAAGAAGTTGGAAGGAGGAAAAGGGACACCTTGCCCATCATACTGGAAATAAAACATGGAACTGAGTTAACTGCTTAGTTTTCTCCATGTACAGCCAGAAAACACATACAAATTTCATTTAATAAATGTTTCAATCACTCAACTTTGGCCACAGGTAGTTTCTTTTGCTGCCTAACCTAACTCTCTCATGTTACAAGGTAACATACGCTCTCTTGTATTCTAAAGTAACAGAAGACGGTCACAACATCATCACAATATTCACATTCTCAACAGCTTTCTCGGCCTTACCTTCCCCAGGCTACATGAATAGGAATGGCTTTCTCAGCATTCAGTTATTTTAGTTGGTCTTCTTGGCACCCTTTTTCCAGTAGCACCGTTTGCCTGCGAGCCCCTCACAGAAGACAGCACAGAGGGCCTCACCCATCTAAGCAAAGAGCTCCTGTGTTATACATTCTGATAGCCTCAATCTTCTGTCTCAAACACCCCACACGGAATACCTGTTTCTAAGCAGCATCTTGAAGCTGAGTCCCACCAAGTTGGACATGCACTTATGCATGAAGTTTGCATTCTGGGCTCTTGGCAAAACTTTCAGAGTTCCTTAATGTTCCCTTTGGGACACAGTTCACATGTCCAGTGCAAGAGTCCCTGTTTTCCAGTTCCCTCCTGACCCCAACATCTTAGTGATGTGGTCATTGTGTCTGCTCTTTTATTTTGTTTGTTTTTAGAAATATTATTTCCATACTGCTGATTTGTCCCTCATATCTTATAAAATGCCTAATTAACATGTCAATTACAAGTGCAGCAGAGTGGAAGATAATTGTGTCTCACAGCCATAAAATCCTGATTAGATGATATTCTTCATCCTGGGTCCCTGAATTGGCACTCACACAGACTAACAGTGTAATAAGGAAGATCCTAATACAATAAAGAAGACCCCTCATCATGTTTCCTGGACAAAGCCTTCCTCTCTGATGCAGTTATAAAGTATTGACTAGAGTGATTATTTCAACATTTAAGGATAGTTAAAAACACAGTAAGAAGGTCCCTCCCAAGGCTGTCTGTCAGATACGTTTTGTTACTGTTATCTGCATTGAGCCATGTATGTAACAAATGGCACTATATATTTGGAGCACAATATAAGTGGCAGATGTTACACAAGGTGCTTGTAAGATATTATCTCATTTCATCTTCACAACACCTCTGTGAAATAATACTGTTACTATGCCTATGGTACATATAAAAAGACTGAGACTTGGTATTTGCTAACTGCAAATTCTCTTCAAAAACATGGATCCCTAAGGGGCACCTGGGTGGCTCAGTTGGTTAAGTGGCCAACTCTTGATTTCGGCTCAGGTCATGATCGCATGGTTTGTGAAATCAAGCCCCATGTAGGGCTGTGCATAGACAGTGCAAAGCCTGCCAGAGATTCTCTCTCTCCCTCTCTCTCTCTGTCCCGCCCCCACAAATAAGCTTAAAAAAACATGGATCCCTAAAATACTAAGTAAACTAAACTTTTTAAAAATTTGAGTTGCAATAATAGTTTTGAAAGAAATCTCAATAAACATTTCTACTACATATATGGGTTTTATTTCCTTTAAGAGGAGAATGGGTGATTGTGTTCTATACTTGATTTTGCACTTGAATTGATTCCATTATTACCCCTGTAAGGAATTTTGAGTTATTCTTTAAGGCAACATAGAATCCTGGCTTATTTTTAGACTGTCTCCTGGATCCAAATATTCATAACCTCAAAAAATAGTATCAACAAATAAAGGACATTGGTTTGCTAACTATTTTGGTGCTTCTATACTTAAATAATTGTTTGAATTGAATTGTTCAGTCCATCTGTTATCCGAAATGTAACAAAGGATATTTGAAGCTTTGCTTCCTGAAGAACACTGCCTTTTTACGTGTGAGATTGATTTTTCATACATTTCTATAGAGTTTCCAAAGATACATAAACTATGATGCTAGAACTGATTGGCAAAAGTATTTTCAAGGCTACCAATCTCAGAGAATGTGTCCGTCAACTTCTAGGTTTCATCTGATTTGGGAAGCCCAGCTTAGGCTGGGGTTTGCTTACTTAGGTTTACCTGACATTTACCTCACCCTCCATCTGTACTGGCTGTGAGTCTTTCCTTGCCCATCCCCACCCTTTCCTTCTGCTAGAGTACTAACCAATTACTGTGCTGTAGCAAGCACAGCCTCCTGTTTCTTGTGGTCACAAGGTGTGTACTTTTTGTATAATCTACTTTGTGTTCTCGTCAGCATTAAGATGGTTCCATCCTTTGAAAAAAATAATAATCCATCCTTAGGAAGTCACATTAGAAAACATAAATGTTTTGACTAATTTAAAACTGCAAATGAAAAACACCTCGACTACAATTATCAGTTTATGTGGATGTAGGGTATCATTAAATGAGTTTGGTTGCTTCTTCTTAGTACCAATTACTTTAGACAGGTCTATTTTGTTTTTCTTTATATATGCAATCAGTTGCCCTTTAAGGTAAAGTGGACTGATGCAGAATAATGATTGTGTGTCAGCTCTTCATAGGGTGAGCCTTCGAAGCCAATGCCAAATGCTGATGATAAAATGGTTTAGGAAAGATTCATATTTGTGTCACAAGAATCTCTTCTGTCTACTAAAAAAGCCTTATTTTTAAAGCAGTCGACCAGCTCAAACAACACTATAGAAAAAATAGAGAAAATGTAGAAAAAATCATATAGAAAAAATAACTTCCAGTTGTTTTGATATTTCCAGTTCAAATTGCTTTCAGTTCTCTGTCAAACATGTCTGTAGAAAGACGATTAAGCTTACACAACTAAACCTAAAAGTCCATCCATGTATATAAACTGTTGGCTCAACCAACAGAGGAGTCGATAAGCATTTCTGAGGTGTTTAGAAGGCTACTGGTAAAAATATCTTTCTGATATATATCCAGGTTAACTCTGGAGGTAAATACTGTGTAAATATTACTCAAATTATCCACGTATAACAATTGCCTCTTCAAGGGAAAGAAAATTTATCTACTGGAATCCTTTTTATAATTAAAAAGTGGAAGAATATCCTCCTGCAATTTAGTCTAGATTCTCTAAACTTAAATTTTATTTGCTGGCTCTGCTGTTAAGAAGTTAGTCTCTTATAGTAACAAGAGACAACAAAGGACACAATATAATCATGAAGAAGACAATTCAACAAGAAGATCTAACAATTGTAAGTATTTATGCATCCAACATGGCAATACCTATATACACAAAACAGTTAATAACCAACATTAAGGAAATAATATAGTAATACAATAATAGTAGGGAACTTTAACACCTCACTTACACGAATGGACAGATAATCTAAACAGAAAATCAACAAGGAAAGAGTAGCTTTGAATGACACACTAAACAGATGGATTTAACAGATATATTCAGAACATTCCAACCTAAAACAGCATAATGCACATTCTTTTCAAGTGCATACGTAACATTCTCCAGAACAGGTCACATATTAGGTCACAAAACAAGTCTCAACAAATTAAAAAAGATCAAAATCATATCATGCATCTTTTTGGACCATAACACTATGAAACTAGAAATCAACCACAAGAAAAAAACCTGGAAGGAGCACAAATACATGGAGGTTAAATAACATGCTACTACATGATGAATGGGGCAACCAATAAATCAAAGAAGAAATCAAAAAATGCATGGAGACAAATGAAAATGAAAACACAGTGGTCCAAAATCTTTGAGAGGCAGCAAAATCTGTTGTAAGAGGGAAGTTTATAGCAATACAGGCATACCGAAAGAAGCAAGAAAAAAATCTCAAACAAACAACCTAACCTTACACCTATCAGAACTAGAAAACCCATAACAAACAAAACCCAAACCAGCAGAAGGAAAGAAATAATAAATATTAGAGCATAAATAAATGATATAGAAACAAACAAAAAAAAATAGAACAATCAATGAAACCAGGAGCTGGTTCTCTGAAAAAGTTAACAAAATTGATAAACTTCTAGGCATATTCATGAAACAAAAAGGAGAGATGACTCAAATAAACAAAATCAGAAATTAAAGAGGATAAATAACAATTGACATCACAGAAATGCAAAGGATTGTCAGAGAATATCATGAAAAACTATATGCCAACAAAGTGGACAACCTAGAAGAAATGAATAAATTCTTAGAAACATATAAAATAGCAAAACTGACACAGGAAGAAATAGGAAAATTTGAACAGCATTTACCAGCAATGAAATTGAATCAATAACCAAAAAACTCTCAACAAACAAAAGTCCAGGACCAGATGGCTTCATAGGTGAATTCTATCACTTAAAGAAGACATTTTTTTTTATGTTTATTTATTTTGGGGAGAGAGAGACAAAGTGTGAGCAGGGGAGAGGCAGAGACAGAGAGAGAGAGGGAGACACAGAATCCAAAGCAGGCTCCAGGCTCTGAGCTGTCAGCACAGAGCCTGACACAGGGCTCAGGCTCACAAGCCATGAGACCATGACCTGAGCTGAAGTCAGATGCTTAACTGACTGACGCTTAACCCAGATGCCCCTACTTAAAGAAGACATTTAAAGAAGAGTTAATATCCATTCCTCTCAAACTTTTCCAAAAAATAGAAGAGGGAGGAAAAGTTCCAAATTCATTCTGTAAGGTCAGCATTGCCTTGATACCAAAACCAGATAAAGATACAACAACAACAAAAAAAGGAGAACTACAAGCCAATATCTCTGAAAATCATAAATGCAAAAATCCTCAACAAAATACTAGCAAACTGAATCCAACAATATATTTTAAAAAAAACATTCACCACGAGTGGGTTTTATTCCCATGATGCAAGTGTGCTTTAATGCTCATAAATCAATCATCGTGATACATCACATCAATAAGAGAAAAGGTAACAACTGCATGATCATTTGGATGCAGAAAAAGCATTTTACAAAGGACAACATCCATTCATGATAAGAAGCCTTCAACAAAGAAGGTTTACAGGGAACATACCTCTAAATAATAAAGGCCTTATATGAAAAACCCACAGCTAACATCATATTCAATGATGAAAAACTGAGTTTTTTTTGTTACCTAAGATCAGGAATAAGATAAGGATGCCCATTCTCACCACTTTTATTCAACATAGTACAGGAAGTCTGGGCCACAGCAATCAGACAACAAAAAGGAATAAAAGGCCTACTAATTGGTAAGGAAGAAGTAAAATTTTCACTATTTGTAGATGACATGATACTATATAGAGAAAACCCTAAAGACTACACACACACACACACACACACACACACACACACACAACTACTAGAAAATGATACATTAATTCAGTAAGTCGCAGGATACAAAATCAATGTACACAAGTCCATTGCATTTCTATACACTAATAATTAAGTGGCTGAAAGAGAAATTAAGAAAACAATACCATCTACAAATGCACTAAAAATAATTAAATACCTAGGAATAAACTTTACCAAGAAGGTGAAAGACCCGTACTCTGAAAACTATAAAACATTGATGAAATAAATTGAAGATGACACAAAGAAATGGAAACACATTCCATGCTAATGGATTAGAAGGACAAATATTGTTAAAATGTTTATAACACCCAAAGAAATCTATAGATTTAATGCAATCCCTGTCAAAATACCAACAGCATTTCTCACAGTACTAGAACCAGCAATCCTAAAATTTGTATGGAACCACAAAAGACCCCAGATAGCCAAAGCAATCTTGAAAAAATAAACAAAACCAGAGGCATCACAATTCCAGGCTTCAAGTTATATTACAAAGCTGCAATAATCAAAACAGTAAGGCGCTAACACAAAAATAGACACACAGATCAATAGAACAGAATAGAAAGCCCACAATAAATAAAATAAATAAACCCATAATTATATGGTCAATTAATCTTCCAGAAAGGAGGCAAAAATATGCAATGGGAAAAAGTCTCTTCAACAAATGGTGTTGGGAAAGCTGGGCAGCCACATGCAAAAGAATGAAACTGGACCACTTTCTCTCACCATACACAAAAATACACTCAAAATGGATTAAGGACATATATATGAGACCTGAAACCATACAAAATCCTAGAAGAGAGCACAGACAGTAATTTCCTTGACATTGGCAATAGCAACATCTTTCTAGATATGTTCCCCAAGTCAAGGAAAACAAAAGAAAAAATAAACTATTGGGACTACATCAAAATAAAAACTTTCTGCACAGCAAAGGAAACAATAAACAAAACTAAAAGACAAACTACTGAATGAGAGAAGATATTTGGAAGCAACATATCCAATAAAAGGTTAGTATCCAAAATCTATAATGAACATATATAACTTGACACCAAAAAAACAAATAATACAATTAAAAATGGGTAGAAGACACGAACAGACAATTCTCCAAGGAAGACATACAGATGGTCAACAGGCACATGAAAAGATTTTCAACATTATTCATCATCAGGTCAATGTAAATCAAATCCACAATGAGATACTACCTCATATCTGTCAGATGGCTAAAATAAAAAACACAAGAAAGAAGTGTTGGTGATGACATGGAGAAAAAGGAACCCTCTTGTACTGTTGGTGGGAATGCAAACCAGTACAGCCACTGTGGAAGACACTATGGAGGCTCCTCAAAAAATTAAAAATAGAATTAACCTGTGATCCAGTAATTGCACTACTAGGTATTTACCCCAAAAATATGAAAACATTAATTCAAAGGGATATATGCACCCCTATGTTTATTGCAGCATTATTTACAATAACCAAATTATGGAAGTAGCCCAAGTGTCATCAATAAATGAATGGGGGGCACCTGGGTGTCTCAGTTGGTTAAGCATCCAACTTTGGCTCAGGTCATGATCTCACAGTTTGTGAGTTTGAGCCCCTCATCAGGCTCTCTGCTGTCAGCACAGAGCTTGCTTTGGATCCTCTGCTTGCCTATCTTTCTGCCCCTCCCCCACTCATTCTCTCTCCCTCTCTCTCCCTCTCTCAAAAATAAATAAATATTAAAAAATAGGGGCGCCTGGGTGGCTCAGTCGGTTAAGCATCCGACTTCGGCTCAGGTCATGATCTCACGGTCCGTGAGTTCGAGCCCTGCGTCAGGCTCTGTGCTGACAGCTCAGAGCCTGGAGCCTGCTTCAGATTCTGTGTCTCCCTCTCTCTCTGACCCTCCCCCATTCATGCCCTGTCTCTCTCTGTCTCAAAAATAAATAAACATTAAAAAAATAGATATATATATATATAATAAAAAATAAATAAATGAACAGATAAAGTGGCAGATATATATGGAAATATTATTCAGCCATAACAAGGAATGAAATCTTGCCATTTGCAACAACATGGATGGATCTAGAGAGTAGAATGCTAAGGGAAATAGGCCAGAGAAAATCATTCCATATGATTTCACTCATTCGTGGAATCTAAGAAACAAAAGAAATAAACAAAGGAAAAAAAGAAACAGACAAATTAAAACAGACTATAGAAAACAAACTGGTGGTTATCAGAGGAGGGGAGGATTACGAGGTGGGAGATGGATGAAATAAGTGAAAGGGATTAAGAATACACTTGTCTTGATGAGCACTGAGTAATATATGGAACTGTTGAATCACTATGTTGTATATCCGAAAGTAATATAACAATGTATGTTAACTACATTGGAATTAAAATCTTTATTAAAAAAAGAAGTCTCTTGGACTTTTCCGGGTTTCAAGATCATTGCAGGGGTCCCACACACCATGTCCTTCTGTAACCATATTCAAAGACAGAAATAGCTAGCGGTACAGGGCCAAGAGCTCTTAGTACCCTGTCTCTTATCAGAAAGGAAAATATTCCCTAGGATATCCAAAGAGGATTTCCTCTTACACTTCATTGGTCAGAACTGGGTCACATGCTTGCTCTTAGGCCAAAAACTGGAGCCACTTTCCCTGAGATCATAATATCTCCAATGAATATCTAAATAGGGGTTCTGTTAGCAAGAAAGAAGGAACAGGATAAGAATGGTTTTAGCTACCCTCAAACTTATTATGTTATTAGAATAGCATGGAAGCTTGCTAAAAGTCAGTGTTCTGTTGATACTCCTTGACTATAACTAGACACAACATTGGTACTCTTAGGTACCACTGCTAAGGTTGAATGCAGAACTAAGGAAATGTTTAATTAAAATGGTGTGTGCCTGGGTAGCTCAGTTGGTTAAGCATCAGACTCTTGATTTCAGCCCAGGTCATGATCTCATGGTTCATGAGACTGAGTCCTAGGTCAGGCTCGTGGAGCCTGCTTAGGATTCTCTCTCTCTCTGCCCCTTTCTCTCTCTCTCTCTCTCAAAGTAAATAAACTTTTAAAAAATGTGGTATATAATTCAAGGAAAAGAACTAATTATCCTTCTAAATTTGTGTTAGTACCTGTGATTTTGCCAGAATTTTTGAAGAACTGTATTTGAATGAAGTTTTACCCTCAAAAAGAGAATAAAATCTATTCAAACAAATAGAAATAGATTATGATCTGGACTGTTTTTGAAAACATGTATTTTATTGTGGCTATAAGTATATTTTGAGTTTGGGGAACCTGGATGGCTCAGTCAGTTAAGAGTCCAACTTAAGCTCACATCATGTTCTCAGGGTTCATGGGTTCGAGCTCCGCATCAGGCTCTTTGCTGTCAGCACGGTGCCAGCTTCAGACCCTCTGTCTCCCTCTCTCTCTGCCCCGCCTCCACTCACTTTCTCTCTCTCTCTCTCTCCCTCTCTCAAAAATAAACATTAAAATGAAAGAATACTTTGAGTTTGTGTTTGTCCTACTACTCACAAGAACAAAATCATGAATCAAAAAGTGAAAAATTCAAACTGCTTTCAAGTGTCATTGAAGTCATAGATACTACATCTAGTCTATATATCACAGAAGCCTTCCAAAAAGTTGAAACCAAATTTCCGAAATTTAATTTAGTTAAACTACTTGTTTATGAAAACACAAGCTTGGTCTCAAAATACTGTTTTCAGTTTAAATGAGGAAGTACAGGTTTTAGGAAGTAGTAGTTCGTGTGGTGGCTATGAATTAATAGGGTATCACTGCTTTGGGAAATTCTCCAGACTGTTATTATTAGTAAGAATAACTTTGCACAGTTTTTTAGATATACTTTTTTAGATGATAGTCACCAAACATCAAGAATACTAAAAATTGTCCACATCATAGTAAGATGTCTCCTCCAAAAAAAAAGCATCCATTTCCAGTAATTTTTAAATGATTATTAAAGACTATAATTTGGATAAAAAGATAAAAACACAATTTTTCCATTTCCCATTATAAATGAACTTCCAAACATATCTGTACTTATATTTTACTAAAGACAAGACCTATCAGAGTAAACCTGGCTATCAAACCAAAACACTTATCTCATCTCTTTTAAAAAATAGCTAATACAGTAAAATTAAAAGTTTACTTTTAGGGGTGCCTCGGTGGCTCAGTCAGTTGAATATCTGACTTTTGATTTCAGGTCAGATCATGATCCCAGGATCATGGGATCAAGCCCTGTGCCCAGTGCAAACCCTGCTTAAGATCCTCTCTCTCTTTCTCTCTCTAAAAAAATAAAAATAAAAATAAAAGTCATTTCCTTTTAAACGTTGTATCCTGTAAAAGGTAACTGCTAAAAATATCTTCAGTTATCCATGGATAGGTTTTCCACACTTTTTACAGCATGTGCCAGGCAAAAATGAGATGGTAATGTGATAAGTCATCATCAACCAATAACTTGTTTTATCACTCTAGTAAATAATAAGCATTAGATATGAAAGTGAAGTTAATGAGGTATAAGATTTTCTTGGTGAGATTGGAACAATTCCACAGAATGCAGAAGGGGTGGCAGCCTTATGGTTTCTTAGTAAGTAGATTATATATAAAATCTGAAGATTTCCAAGTTTGATATTTTCTATTTTATCTGTTTACTTTTTATTTTTCTTGTTTAGAATTTATTTTCCACATTATAATTTATTGGGTGTTAGATTCTTGTGAGGATGTAAGAGAACATCATTTCTGAATGGGTGCTTATGAAATGAAGCCTATCTTGATCAACTGGTCAACTGAGCAATGAAATCTCTGGCCAGCAGTGAGTTGTTGGCTGGGGGAGGTTCATTTGTTTGTTTTTGTTTTGTAATATTTTATTTATATATATTTTTTTTTTTAATTTTTTTTAACGTTTATTTATTTTTGAGACAGAGAGAGACAGAGCATGAACAGGGAGGGGCAGAGAGAGAGAGAGGGAGAAACAGAATCCGAAACAGGCTCCAGGCTCTGAGCTGTCAGCACAGAGCCCGACGCGGGGCTCGAACTCACGGACCGTGAGATCATGACCTGAGCCGAAGTCGGACGCTTAACCGACCGAGCCACCCAGGCGCCCCTATTTATATATATTTTAAGTAAGATACAAACCCAAGGGATAGGTCCCATGGCTCATGAGCATTTAAAAAATAGGATTTGAAGATTATAATTACTATAGGCTGAATTGTGTCCCCCCGCCCTAAAAATCATATGTTGAATCCTAACCCCCAGGACCACAGAACTGACCTTATTTGCAATAGGATCCTTACAGACGTAATTAATTAATTAATTAAGATGAGGTAATGTTGGAGCGGGGTAGGCCTTTACTTCAATATGACTGGTAAAGGTAAGTATGGACATGGACACACACCCAAGAAGAATGCCATGTGAAGATGAAAGTAGAGATCCTATAAGTCAAGGACCACCAAATATTGCTAACAAAACACCGGAACCTAGGAGAAAAACCTGGAACAAACTCGACCTTACAGCCTTCAGAAGGAACCAACCTGGTCAACACTGATTTCGGACTTCAAGCATCCAGAACCATGGGACAATGAATTGCTGTTGTTCTAAGCCACCCAGTTTGTGGTATTTTGTTACTGCAGTCCTAACAAACTAATAATTAATCATAGTTTAGCTTCTTTCATCAGAAAATAATAACATTTGACCCCTCCCAGGCATTGATTTTTTTCAGGATCAAACAATCAAAGTGGTTGTGATGGCTAAAGCAAACCAAACTTCTAATTTCCACTACTGTCCTTACAGGCAATACTTTATAATAAAAATTCTTTGGAAACCGATTAAATTTTGGTTATCCGGTATATATACTTAATGTTAATGTCAGATATAGCAGAAGCAGAGCATTATGTGACACTGATACAGAGTGTACGTAAGGAAAAGTTTATAACATCCAAAAATGTAAATACATTTCAGCATTACAATTAGAGTTAAACATTTTCATAAGCAAAAACAACATTAGAGACTTATATCTAAGATGAAAAAGGTATGATTCAACTTCAATAATAAAAAAAAAAGAAGTGGTTGAAAAGTAATTTATGTATTTTTCTTTCCCTTTTCATGAAGTCATTAAGGGCAAATTTCACACTTTCTTTCCTGCCCTCTGAGTTAAAGATTTGGATATAATATGGAACAATATGTGGTCATTTGGCAGGTAACTAGAGGACCCAAAGTAGTGATATTCTAAAATCTAGACCCAGAGCCAAGAAATACCTGTGGCTGTCTTAAGGTATGTTAAGCCTCTCTAACAAGATTAAACCTTGGAAAAAGATGGTTCCTATTGAGGAGGGAGGAACCAGGGGAGGAAGGGAGAGGGAAACAGAGACAGAGAGAAAGTTGTCAATACCATCCAAGGAAAACAGAACTACCTGACAGGTAGCCCTAGAAAACTCATAGTAAACAGAAGGATCATTTATTTGGCTTTGCCACACTTACTTAAAACTCCTTTAAAGCCATCTAATTCACTTTCTTCCATTTAATTTCCACCAGGTAATCTGGTATTTATTCATTTAGTTTTGCAGGCCACATGATGCTGGACAGAGGGAGTGTTAGGGAGTATTCTTTTCCCTAGAAAGGAATATGCCCCTCTGCAAATTAAAATAGTAGTATAAATCAGATTCTTTACTTTTAGCAAATATAATCTAGCTGTAACAGTTAAAAGAAAAATAATGGCTAACACTTATGGAGTATTTGCTATGTGCCTGACATATCTTTTTTAATTTTTTTTTAAAGTTTATTTATTTTTGAGACACAGAGAGAAAGTGAGGGAGGGGCAGAGAGAGAGGGAGATACAGAATGCAAAACAGGCTCCAGGCTCTGAGCTGTCAGCACAGACCCCAATGTGGGGCTTGAACCCACAAACAGTGAGATCATGACCTGAGCCAAAGTCAGACACTCAACCGACTAAGCCACCCAGGCACCCCTGTGCCTCACATAGCTTTAAGCACTTTACTTGTTCATTTAATTCTCACAGAAAACCCTTGAAGTAAGTGTAATTATTAAGCCCATTTTACAGACAAAGAAATTAAGGATTAGACCTCTGGGGAAGTGTTTTACTGAGCCTCTAGATCTGAGAGTTAAGAAACAAAAACCTCGACCAGTAGTAATCCCCTAATGTACTCTACCTTCTTATACCCAGCTTAAGGTAGACAGCTTCATCAATCATGTTACCATACAAGGTAGTACCTGCACTATCTCAGCAACTCTGTACACAGCTCAGTTCCCTCTTGAGAATGAAGATAGCAGTAAAGAATTCCAAACAAATCTATTGTATCTTCTCAGATCAATCATGGCTGAGTGATTCTCCAAGTTGTAGAGATAGTATGAAACAGCTTGAATATTTTGGGTGTACAGGTTAGCTGCAATTTTGTGTGGACACTATTACATTGCTGGTCTAGAAGTTGTACTGTAAAACCATTTGGCAGTTTTGTAAGGGTGAATTTCTTTTGCAAGTACTAGATATTCAGACTGCAAGTAATGAAACCTTACCCACACCGTGTGGTAAGAGACTTCATGCATTCCTTGGAACCACTATAATCCTTAAAAATGTATGGCCAAAACTTCAGTTTGAGTTGTCTGCTTTTCTTTAATAATTCTCCAGATCTTCAATTGATGAACTGAAATAAACACCAATAAAATATAGGCACAGGCGATTCCCTACGGTTACCTTTTACCTTGGACCAACAAGACATTTAAATTTTCTTATTCTGCTGAGAATAAGACTTTTTAGGAGTTAAGACTATGGAATTGGGCCTCAAGTATTCAGTTATATTATCAATATTAAAGAAATGAACATATATTAATCAAATTAGAGAGCAACGAAAGAAGAGGTAAACAGAGGAAAAACATGAGGTATGGCTTATCAATCTCTGTAAAAAGAGTAATTCCCTCCTGCCCCCAATTAACTAACTTCAAGATTACCAGAGAGGCTGGGAGAAGAGAGGAGAGAAAGTGGTGCTTCCCCCAAGGGGGTATGGAGAGAAGTGCCTTTCACAGAGTCTCAGCAGAGCTGGAAGAGGGCACATCTTTGCTGCCTCTAGACACTCCTACGAGGTGGCAGGCACTCGCCAAAAAAGCAGAAACACGCAAGTGAACAGAAAGACAAGATGTCTACCCCGTGAGGCTTACATCCACTTTGACAAACTCATGGTTGGGCATATTACTCCTTTATACTACAGGAGAAGAAAAGCTGTGGAGGGGTGGATAGAGAACTGACATCTACTGAGTGCTCACTTTGTACAAGGCTCTGGACCTTCTTGTACCCCGCTGACTTGTGGATCTAACACATAAGACTTGAAGAGCTGCTGAAAAATCCTGATGTCCTCCCTGCTTCAGATCCTAAATAGACCAGACTACATTATGGACTACATAATCAGTGGTCTATAAAAATAGCAATCATAGAAATACTTAGAATCCGCAAATTGGGACAGTGTGGGCACGTGGAAGACACTTAATAAATATTTTTAGAATGAATGCATGATTAATAATTTTTAAAACTGTCAAAAATCAGTTTCATTATTTAAGAATTTATTGTGTTTTTTTGAGTTTACTTATTTATTTTTGAAAAAGACAGAGAAAGAGAGAGAGTGAATGTTGGGGGTGGGAAGGGGCAGAGACAGAGGGAGAGAGAGAATCACAAGCAGGCTCCATTCTGCCAGCACAGAGCCTGGATGCGGGACTCAATCTCATGAACTGGGAGAGTGTGACCTGAGCGAAAATCAAGAGTCAGAGGCTTAACCGACTGAGCTATCCAGGCACCCCAAGAATTTATTGCATGACATGAAGTTATTTGACACTATAAAAGTGTTTGTCTTAACCTCTTAAAGGGAACATTGTGTAAATAAATAGCCTGAACATTGCCTAAATAAAGAAAATGCTTAGAGAATTTAAGATAGGATGAAGAGCTATTTTAGGCAAGTACTCCAACTTCTTATACCCATGAGAATTCTTTATAAACAAGCCAACAACTTCAAGTCACAAAAGGTCCTCCACCTGAACAGCACCTATTATTATAGCATGCATTCCAGCGGGGCTGGCTGACCCTTATCTTCAAAACGAATGATGTTGAGAACCCGAAAAGTAAACAATGCAGATTGTTCTCCTTTCTGAACTCATAGGACATACACTTTGAGGAGCAGAAAAAAAGGGGAAACATTTAGTTTGCTTAGTGAAAACAAGAGAAATCGTCCAGTGGATTTGCATTCTGAACAGATTAAGTATGCCATTTGTTGATCGGCTAATTTCATTGGAAGAAATTCAACATTGAGGGAAAGAAATGCAATTGCAGGGGCCCCTGGGTGGCTCAGTCAGTTAAACATCCGACTTCATTCAGCTCAGGTCATGATCTCACAGTTCGTGAGTTCAAGCCCCATGTCAGGCTCTGTGTTGACAGCTCAGAGCCTGGAGCCTGCTTCGGATTCTGTGTCCCTCTCTCTCTGCCCTTCCCCACCTCTCAAAAATGAATAAACAATAAAAAATATTTTTTAAAAATGTAATTGCATAATTCTCTGTCAAATATGAAGAATACTCAAATATAACAAATTTTTGGCAAGTTAAAGAATATGAATAAATGTACATTCCTATTATTGATAGCAGTACATTATCTTACAATATTGTCTTCCTGCTTAACTGCTTCCTTAACAGTCCACTTAGAGCCTAGCAAGAGGTGAGGGGGAAAAGATTTTATTACTTCTATTTAGAGTAAAAAAAAATTAATGCTTACCTCTTTATTTTATTTTTTTTAAGTTTATTCACTTATTTTGAGCAAATGAGCAAGGGTAGGGCAGAGAGAGAGGGAGAGAGAGAGTCCCAAGTGGGTTCCATGCCATCAGTGCAGAGCCTGATGCCAGGCTTGAACCCACAACTGTGTGATCATGACCCAAGCCAAAACCAGGAGTTAGACGCTTACCCGACAGAACCACCCAGGCGCCCCTAGAGTAAAAATTTTAATTAACCTTCCTAACAAACATGGAAGGGAAAAACCAATATCAAGTCATCTGGATGAGAGTGGAGGAAATCCTCTCTGCTTAGGCTGATGTTTTTGTAAACCAAGTGAAGATGCTGGTCAACTCCCAACGTGAGCTAGAGAGCAAAGAGATAAGCAAACCCAGGAGATGGAAAGTTGGGCAGCTTCTGTCTTTTAGAGCCTCAGCTTTGTGGTAAAGCTTCATTGTTTTAAGAGAATTATTGGAAATTTCTAGCATGACACACCCACATTAAGATATCTGCGCTCGTTCCTGAGACACATGCAACCACACAATCGTCTCTTAATTATCCCTGTTAAAAGGGAACAGTGGTGAGGTTGAGCATCCACCTTCGGCTCAGGTAATGATCTCACAGTCTGTGAGCTCGAGCCCGCATCAGGCTCTGTGCTGACAGCTCGGAGCCTGCAGCCTGCTTCGGATTCTGTGTCTCCCTCTCTCTCTGCCCCTCCCCCGCTCATGCTCTGTCTCTCTCTCTCTCTCTCTCTCTCTGTCAAAAATAAATAAACATTAAAAAAAATGGAACAGTGGTAAAAATAACCCCAAATATCTGTGTGGGGGGAGGGGGTTGGACACCTTTTCATTTCACATTTAAATTTTTTTATTGAGGTATAGTTTACATACCTTAGTTTTAGGCATACAACATAATGCTTTGATATTTATATATATTGTGAAATGATCACCACCATAAGTCTAGTTAAAACCTGTCACCAAACACAGTTACTGAATTTATCTTTCTTGTGATGAGAACTTTTAACATCTACTTTCTTAGCAACTTTCAAATATGCAATACAGTATTATTAACTATAGTCACCATGCTGTATATTACATCTCTGTGACTTACTTATTTTATAACTGGAAGTTTGTACCTTTTGACTCCTCTCATCAATTTTGCCCACTGTCCAAGCCCCACCTCTGGCAACCACCAGTCTGTTCCCAATATCTTTTTAAAAACCATTTAACTGGGCTATGGATATACTATAGTATCAAGATGTATTATGAAAAGTTGATGAACATTAAGAATTACTTAATTCTTGTTGGTAGCCATTGTTGTTGGTAGCAGATTGTTGTTGGTAGCCATTTCATTCTTTCAAGGAGTTTATGCCCAGTGTTGATGGAAACTGAAGAGTCATAATGCATCTCCAGGAATAAATTAGGGCCTGAAGGAATATGAAAGTTGAGAAGTATCCATTTATATGTCTCTTCTTATCTAACATTTAGGAATCTGTGTCTGAAAGACAAGGAAGTTAACAGATGATCACTGGATTACCTATCACATAGAGAAGGGAAGAAGAGTTTTCTAAGAACCTTTGATCTTCAGAGTCAGAAATGAACATAAAATAAATTTATGACAGGAAACCAACGTGGGGAGCATACCAGGTGGCAAGAACCAACTGGCTTAGAACCAACTGGCCCAAGAGCAGAGTAACATTTATTGTTTCATTGAAAAGAAGAAAATAACTTTATTTATTTATTTTTGAGAGAGAGAGAAAAAGAGCATGAGTAGGGGAGGGGCAGAGAGAGAGGGAGACAGAGAATCTGAAGCAGACTTCAGGCTCTGAGCTGTCAGTACAGAGCCCGATGTGGGGCTCGAACCCACAAACCGTGAGATTACGACCTGAGTCAAAGTCAGATGCTTAACCAACGGAGCCACCCGGCACCTCAAGAAGAAGATAACTTTAAAAGGACAGTGATATAATATTTTATTTGTTAATAATTTAATATTTGAAAATTTCCAAAAAGGACATTTCTACACATTCACATCAAAAAAGTCATGTTCCCACCCCAAATATCCATGTACATTGTATTTTTAGTGTATGATACAAAACAGCTTAAGCAACTCTACTTCTAAAACATATTTCTCGTATTTATTTCATGACAAATCCCCAGGCTGGAGGCAGGGTAAAACCCAAGAGGCTACTGCCCCTTCCAGAATAACCATGTGGGAAGCTTCAGGATGATTAGGTGAACATAGAATGGCTATGAGCTTCTGGTAAGCAGAACTAGGTATTATTCATCTTTAGACATGGCACTTATTACAGTGCTTGGTACATAGTCACTATTGGATAAATGTTGATTAATAAGTGTGCACCTCATAGGTTTAAACCATAGGTAGCTACCTGGATTGGGAAGAAGTCACAGACTGAAATTCAAATTATGTTGGTAACTTGTCCTATGAACTTTTATGAGTCAGTTCCTGTCTATTTGGTCATCTAGGAAAGAGGCTGCCTGGTGGAATGTTTAATGTATCTTATGTGCATTGAACTCCTCATATAAAAGTACCAAGTAATTACCATTATTATTAACTAAAGAGCTCATCCTTTATATTTACCGAAGTGCCTTTCAACCAAATACTTGAAAGCACTTCCAATTATGGCAAATTACTCCTAATACTTTTCTAAAACCTTAACACATTTTAAGGACTGAAAACATATCTATAGCTTTCATTTATAATTATTATTTTTACTCAGTCCAGATGGCTTCACTGTAATGACAGTTTTTAAAGGCTTTCTTTGGTCTCTCAAATTTTTCAGAATTAATGACATATTTACATTGAACGGGCTACCAGCTAAAAAGAAATAATTTAGTAGGCCCTTAGACTCACTATTTCACCCAAGGGCAATATGACTTTTACTCTGTTCACTGTGGACAGATTCAGATAAATCTGAAGAAATCTTTTGCCATTATCCAGAGACCCACAATCTCTGAATCATCACCAGCGCTGGAGGCATAAGTCAACTCTGGGATTTAAGTAGCCCAGAGTCACCAAGGAGCAGCCACATTCCATGAAAGGAACGTGAGTCCTCGGGAATCACTGACACTCATTAAGTTCTTCTAGCGCCAAAGAAGGCAGGGGTGCCTACCAACAGGGCACCTCAAGGACCCCTTGCATTTCTGCTGCTTAAATCCAGGCCAGGCTTGGCTACTAGGACCTCAGGCATTTGTAGACATCCTTCTGAGGGCCATTTGTTAGTGCACTGTGGTCCAGTTCTACAACTGGTGCAAACCTACCTATCTTCACTGCCAAAAAGAGAAAAAAATGCTAAGACAAAAACAACGAAGGCAGGAGCCAATGATAGTTTTAAGAAATGGTTGTGTCTAACAAGTCCCTTTACATAGAAGTATATTAGTATTGTTTTCCAGTGTCTGTATTTAACATAAAACAATGATCATTTTGAAACTAAAACACTTATATTTAAAGCATATAACATGAAGACTTGCGTTGGAAACGTTGGAAGGGACTTTTGTTGGAAATTTGAAAAAGGCTAAATATAGATCTTCATTTCATAACAGCTGTAAAATGTAGAAAATTGTATAATTGACAAAATTATAAATCAACCTCTTTCTCTCATCTTACACAATAGAATTAACAAAGCCCCCCAAAGGATAAATCATTCCAAAATACAGACCATTTGTATGGTTTTGATTTTGTTTTAGATTTCCATTAGCTAACATAGTAAACATCTTTCAAGCAAGTACTCCTTTAGAGAGATAGTTTTGTTTATTAAAAATAACTTCACATATCACATATCATCCAAATACTTGAAAGCACTTCCAATTAATAAGTGTGCACCTCATAGGTTTAAATAAAAAAATAAATTTTTTATTTACAAATGGAGTGCATATTTTCTTATACTGCTCATTATTAATGGATTAAAATGCACTTTGCTGAATTAAAATATTTTACTTTTGTTACACATACACTTATTCAGGAAAAAAAAAAAAAGACATGGATGCTTCATCCCCTCTTATGATTGCTTCTTTTTTCCCGGCTTCCCAAAGGAGGGAAGCAGTAAGGAGAAACTTAGCAAGATCAGATAGAGCTGCCATCTTGAAATCAAATGGGAAAGAACAAGAGAATCACAATGATGCTGGTCTTGATAACACTAAGCTGCTGACATATACGAGCTACCTCCTCCCAGATTTTGTGTCACGTGAAAAAAAGTTAAACTTTATCTTTTTAAGCCACTGTCAGAGTCTCTGTTGCTTAAAACTGAAAAGCCTTTGTAACTGACAAAGAATTAATAAAAACATTTTTAAATGTTTTTACTGTTTATTTATTTATTTTTAGAGACAGCAAGTGAGGGAGGGAGAGGAAGAGAGAATTCCAAGCAGACTCCATGCTGTCAGTGCAGAGCCTGATGCGGGGCTCAATTTCACAAACCATGGGATCATGCTCTGACACAAAATCAAGAGCCAAATGCTTAACCAACTGACTCTAAAAGTATTTTTTAAGTACACAACCAATGGAAGTCCAAAGAAGGAAATTACATGAAGTAGAAAGAATTAGGAAAGGCCCTGAGGAAGATTTGTCATCTGTGATGGTCATGAAATGTTGGGATACGAAAGTAGAGTGAATTTTAGGTATAATTATGCTACCAGGAAAATCTCTGAGAAAAATGTCCAAATTATTGTTACTTTTATTAAGCCATCTGTTCACAAAGTCATTTTGATTACAGTTTCATTTAAGGCAAATATCTGATTTATATATTTATTACTACCAAGTAGTAACACATTTCCAACAATACATATGATACAATAAATGATACAATAAATACAACAAATGATTTTGCTATTTTGGGGAAAATTCCCCCAAAAGGTATAAATAATGAAGCATTTTGCAATTTTAAGATCCACACAAAATTGTATTTTAAATGTTGTTTGAGTAACTTATATTTATTAAAGTTTATTTTATCTTTATTTTGTTTTTCTTTCTTTACTGTTTTTTTAAACAATGGAAACAAAAACATCCAATCCCATTTAATCATGATAAATTATTATTTACTAATAAATGAAACTAGAGGTAGCCAGTGATTCATTGCAACCTTCATAAACCTGATTATTATATATATTCTAAAAATAAATACAATAATGAGCTCTTTGCTTCTGCATATATATGGGCATCATAATTATAGGATTGCGCAGTCTTAAGGTCAAAGCCGTAGGTCAGATCTCTGATCTTAACCAGCCCAGGACGAAGCTGCTGATTAAAACATGAAACTAAATACCCACACACAAAAGAATCCTATCCCATTGCAGGGGAATGCATTGTGACCAACTGTTTATTAGATTCAAATATTTTTGCTCAGCATAGGTAAGTTCATTAAAAGATGCTAATGAAAGCCAGATATTCTTGTAAAAAATGAGAACTCTCCAAATTTAATTTAAGGGTGAGGGTGATTAACCTAGTTATTTATTTAGAGTAAGAACACTAGATAATTGGTGTTAGAGGGAGCTTTAGTTTTATTCTCTCAAACAATGCTTAAACAGATAATTTTGGAATTTTTTCAATCATACATTGTCAGTTTTCTGAAAGTATGGTTAATTCTGCAGTCATAATAACTATGGGTACTCTGTGCCAAAGTATTAAGACCAAAAAATCTATTATGTATCTCAGTTTTCCCAAGGGAATTAAATAGTTTTAAGTTATTTTAGTATGGACTTAAACGCTAAGGTAAGTTATGTAAGAAAAATAAACTGATGCATAAAGGTCTCTACTATAACTATGTATTTTTAATATTCTGAATAGTTCAAAACAGGAATGACAGATTAAACATTTTAACATAAATTCCTTGGGCAGAGTAGACTTACAAAATGATACGTAAAAAGTTTTTTTGAGAGAGAGCATGCACATGTGTGCATGTGCGCACACAGGTGCAGAGGAAGCAGAGGAAGAGAGAGAAAATCTAAAGCAGGCTCCACGCCCAGCGCAGAGCCTGATGTGGGGCTCCATCTCACGACTGGGGATCATGACCTGAGCTGAAATCAAGAGTTGGACACTTAACCAACTGAGCCACGCAAGAACCCCAGTGATATGTGAAGTTATTTTTAATAAACAAAACTATCTCTCTAAAGGAGTACTTGCTTGAAAGATGTTTACTATGTTAGCTAATGGAAATCTAAAACAAAATCAAATATGCATTTGATTTTGTCATTTTTAACTAGTATTTATTTAAAATACTTAACTCATAGAATGTGTATATATACAAATGTACATGTAAATATGTATATATGGAACATAGATCGATATATATGTGTATACACACAAAACACACACACACACACACATATTGGTTGTATTGTCCCTTCATAGCTTTTTAAGAAGCTGATCTACTTATGGCTAAAACACACTAGTGCTCTGGGGTTCTGTAAGTATTCGTGGCTCTCCTGGGGTGAAAAACTAACTTATTTTACTTGTTAAAATATCTTTAAGCTTCCAAAGATTATCAGTATTATTTTGTGTGTTACATGTTGAATCCTATTCAGCAAACCCTGCACCCCTGAGAACAAGGGTCTGTCCCATACATACATATCATTCTCAAGCCTCCCTGACTCCCAACCTTAACCACCACCACACACACATATTTTTACAAAACCAAGAAATCATAGCTTGTTGTTTGCAAACTTTCTTTGCAAACAAAAACAAACGGCCCACGTTCTGAAGTAAAGCTGGCACACCTCTTGACAAGTTAGCCAATGGCAGAGTCTTCTGCCTCCATGATAGAAGTAGTGGCTTTTCTCCCCACCCCTGGCTGATAGGTATGTGTGAGGCCAGGCAGAAATAGTCAAAAGTAGGATCTGAAATATCCATGCATGCACACACCCATGTACACACATCCCCCTCTCTTTCTTTTGGGTGGCCATCTGGCTCTAACAATTTGGTCCATGAATTAAACTGATCTCTGTGTAAATGAAAGAGAACTTAATTCATGAATTAAGCTTTGATACCTAAAGAGTTTAGCCAAATATTTCTAAGGGTTTCCTAGTCAATTGGAATCATTACTTTTCTGTTTACGTTCATACACTATACCGGTTTTTGGGTGTTGGTTTTTTGTTTTTTTTGTTTTTTTTTGTGGTTTTTTTTTTTTTGGCATTTTCATCATTACTGTCTCCTTAGTGAAAAGTCCACATTCTTAAGTCCAGGCTTATTTTCTTTCTTTCTTTTTTAAATAGACTACTTTTTAGAGCAGTTTTAGGTTCACAGCAAAACTGAGCAGAAGGTAGAGATTTTCCATATACCCTCTGCACCACACATGCTAGTCTCTGCCATTATCAATATCCTCCACCTGAGTAGTACATGTGCGTTAAAACTGAACCTACATTAATGTATCATTATCACCCAAAGTCTATGGTTTATATTAAGGTTCATTCTTGGTATTGTACAAAATATAAAGTGACATTTTAACTTTCATAACTGTACAAGTTATTCCCTATCACAGAAGGAAATCTTTATAAATACATATTGGAGAAACTAATTCTTTTTTTAATTTTTTAATGTTTATTTTTGAGAGGGAGAAAGACAGAACGTGAAGGGGGCAGAGAGAGAGACACACACAGAATCCGAAGCAGGCTCCAGGCTCTGAGCTGTCAGCACAGAGACCAATGTGGGATTTAAACACACGAACCCGTGAGATCATGACCTGAGCTGAAATCGGATGCTTAACTGACTAAGCCACCCAGTCGCTGAGGAACTAATTCTTAAAGTCAAGTTAATCATTATCAAGTTTCCTTCAATTCTTCATAGATTCATAAAAACTCACATGGCTATTGTCAATAATCTGCTTTTTAATGCCTCAACTTTTTTGACAGTTAACTGGCAGCCTTGGTATTTGGGATTTTGTTTTGGTTTTGGTTAATTTTCTCTATATTTTCTTTTAAGCAATGGAATAAAAGTACACAAGTTGAAATAATATTTTACTAAATTTTTTGTTTAATTGAACCAACTGACCAACTCAATCATGACCATGTTATCAAATACAACATAAAGTGCCCAGATTGAAAATTAAATTTTCTCAGAAATATGGAAATTAAGAAAATATAACTACATTTATGCATTGTCTACATGTAGCAAAATAAACACATCACCAGTAAAAACCTTCATCAGACAAGAAGGTAGTACCTTAGGGCATGCTTGAGTTACCCAAAACTATCCTGTGCTTTTGAAAGCTTTGAATACATGAACTATGAAGAATAATATCTATGCTACAAAACAATGTGTAAGAAGGTGTCGCTCTTGAGAGGCATCCATAATTGTTATTTGGGTTTTTCAGCTTATTCAGACATCTGCCATTTTTATAAGGATCAGGAGAGAAGCCAGGCTGAGATTATGGCAGTCTGCTGCCTGGCCAGGCTGACTGTCAACTGGGCTCAGGTGGTCTTCAGAACTCCTCTTCCCTCTGCCTGACCTTCCTTAAGTGTATCTCCCCCAATATGCCCTCCAAATATGCCCTATATAACTAACTTCCCCCACTAGCAAACACTCCCATCCCTTAGCTAAACCTGCTCCAGGAAATGATGGGATAGAGTCACGTCCATGTATAAATAGCTGACAAAACTTCATTTATTATCATTCCTGAGTTATTTAAATTTTAGATAAACAACAAGCAAAGAATAAAGTATTTAATTTTCTAATGTCAGGATCTTGGCAAGTAAAGATAGTATTTCTTGCAGGATGGCAGGGAATGGAGTGGGAAGCAGAAATGTTCCAAGCAAAAGGGATGAGAGAAATTTAGTAACTTCAAATTATTTTCAGAATTGCTATAAATATTCACATATACTTAGACCAGATGAAACATTTCCACATAAAATGTGACTGCTAGTATTTGCTTGTATCAAGTAGCAGAATAGCAGCCCAACTTACAGTTTGATAACTTAAGCCATAATTATTTACAAGATTCATTTCATCCAGAGTCACCTCTGAGTTACTTTATTCTATAGAAAAATATTTGGTTGTCCACTGCTCATGGATGTTGATCTGTCATCTTTCACTCCATCAGCCTTGACACAGATTATTCCTTGGCTCATACACAAAAGAAAAGAATTCAACTTTCTCATCCCAATATTAAAAGAATGAAAATAGTAATTTATAGTATAGTGATTTTTATAGGAACATGATGTGAAAAAAAGGGCAGGAAAAAAAGGAGGACAGTTACCATGAACATATTAAAGTATCCCAATATGATGAAGCTGCTTGCTAAATTCTTCCAATACTCCATCAACTGAATAAAGAACAACTTCCAAAGTAACATTAGCTAAAATTCCAGTTTCTGCCTCTGACAATGGTCACAGGAGCAGTGTAAGATGAATGCACCATGACAGCAGCTGTGCAATTAGTAAGAGATGTTTTTATCTCAGGGCTACTCAAGGTCCATGTTTTCAATCATGAGCACCAAGGGTTACTGGCATTTTAGGTTGTGTTGTTTTCACATGGTTTTCTTTTCTTTCTTTCTTTCTTTCTTTCTTTCTTTCTTTCTTTCTTTCTTTCTTTCTCTCTTTCTTTCTTTCTTTCTTTCTCTCTTTATCCTTCACTCCCCTTTTCTTTCTTTCTCTTTTCTCTTTCTTTCTCTTCCTTCCTCCCTTATTCCCCTTTTCTTTCTCTCTTTCTTTTCTTTTCTTTCTTTTTCTTTCTTTCTCCCTTTCTTCCTTCCTCCCTCCCTCCCTCTCCTTTTCTTTCTTTCTTTCATTTTCCTTCTTTCTTTCTTTCTGTTTTTAAAATATTTTCTTTTTTCTTGCTTTCTATCACTTCAACCCAGTGGATCCTCAGTGACCTGTACTGTGATTATGTTACCAAGGAGAGGCCACATAAACAGGGACAAGATTTTCCTGAGATCCAGAGGACTTACAGGATAGAGAAGAGTTGCTGTGATTGGACAGGAATTTTTAAAATGAGTCATCTGCGGGGGACTCTAAAGAGTTCTCCCTAACCCCATGCCAGTGCATTTTCACGGTGGAAATTACCAGAGGTTACAGGTTAGGAATTCATGTGAATCACACATGGGGCAGATCTCCCAAGATGACGTAAAGAAAGACATCTTTTTTCTGATCTGAGATAGAGATTCTAACTCACACCTTCATGGATCAAAAGGAGAAAAATACTAAATCTCCATAAGTTAGAATAAAGTGCTTCACACAGCTAACAGAAAACAGACTAACAGAAAAAAAAAATAAGCAACAACAAAATAAACAAAAACAAAGAATTTAACATGTGTAACACCTAGAATGCAGCATAGTCCAGGAAGAGCTACAGATGGGGAAGCAGGAGGAGGGGTTCTAACTGCTAGTGACCCATGAGGCCTCAGACAAGTCACTTGACTCTCTGTGGCCCAATATGTAAAGCAATCAGTGAGAATCGTGACTTTCTTACTGTTTTAACACTTTGCGGCACTAATACTAGAATAGTTGAATTAAACATCCTATGTGTGTCACATGTCTACTGTTGTGTATAACAAATTACCACACAGCAGTTTAAAACAACACACACTTATTATCTCATAGTTTTCACAGGTCAGGAGTTCTGCAAGGCTCTGCAAGGCTGCAATCAAGGTGTTGACCAGTATTTTGTTCTTATCTTGAAAGCTGGCTGGTGATCCACTTCCAATCTCATGAGGTTGTTGGCAGCATTCAGTTCCTGTGGTTGAAGAACTGAGGGCGCAGGCTTCTTGCTAGCTCTCACTGTCAGCTACTAGAAGCCACCCACAACTCTTTGTCACATGGTCCTCTCCATGGGCCCCCTGATAATATGGCAGCTTGCTTTTTCAAAGCTAGAACAGAGAAAGAAAGAGCCTGGCAGCAAGATGGAGTCTTACATAAAATAATCACAAATGTAACAACATCCCATTACCTTTGCCATGTTCTGTTCCTTAGAAGTTATCTGCAGGTCCCACCCGTGCCCAAGGGTGGGAGGGGATTACACAGGACACGAACACCAGGAGGCAGTGGGTTACGGAGGCCATCTAAAAGCCTGTCTGCCACATTTGCATATTTTTTTCCTATACTCAGTCCTTTAGCAGACACGATCAGCTACCCTTTAAGATATACTCCAGATCTGCCTCTTTTCATCACCTCCATTTCCACCCCAGACTCCCTAGTCTGCCATTATTGTCTCTCATTTACACTACTCCAATAATCTCTTAACTTGTCTCCCTCTGTCTACTCTTGCTCTATTAGCTTACCACCTTACTCACATGACCTGGCTCCTGACCTCTTCTGTGATCTCATTTCCTACTGCTCTTCCCCTTTATCACTCTACTTCTGCTATCAACCAAGCCCACTCCTACCTCAGGACCTTTGCATGCATTCTTTCTTCTGACAGAAATGTTCTTCCCTCAGATCTTTACCTGTTGGTTCCATCTCCTCATCCATTCCCTGCTCAAATGCCACCTCCTCAAAGACCTTCTCTAATCACTCTACCTTATTTAGCTAACTGTTGCACCACTCCAGGCATTCTCTGTCTTGCTACTCAGTTTTATTTTCTTCATGGAACTTACTGATGTGTAAAATGTGTGTTTTATTGTTTAAAGTCTGTGTCCTCCACTAGAATGTAACATTATGAGGACAAATCACTGTATATCTAATAGTGCCTAATGTCATAAATATAAAATGAAGAAAAAATGCAAAAGCCAAACTTAAATTTTTAGAAGTAGAATAAAGTTGGCTATCTGATAATTTTACTGTATTTTCCTTAATCCTTTATTGTCCTTAATTTCTAATTGCCATGGATGAATGATAGCTTTATCAATAATTGTCACCTATACATGCCCAGCTTTTTGGAGACCACTATCTTATTTGATCAACTCAACAGCAATTGTTTCCATTGAGGGAGCCCCTGCTCTGAGTCTAAATATCTGGTGAGGCAAAGATATTTAAGAAGAACTCATATGCTTTCCATCAAGATATACAGAAGGCAAGGATTCAGGAATTAGGAGGAAACACCTCTTCTTTATTAGAAACTCCTAAAATCAGCTATTTCCATCTTTGATATGCACTGGAGGTAGCACTGGAGGTGAAAGGAACATTGGTCCAGCAGCCAGGAGACCTAAATTCTAGACCTAATTCTTCTGCAAATACAGCTATTTAGAGCATCGTTTATTTGCTTTGAGCCTCATTTTACTTATCTATAAAATGATAGAGTTTAGCTAGGTGACTTCCAAAGTCCTCCCCAATATTAAAATTTTTGAAACCTATGGGTTCCACCAATCTATAAAGTTCTATAAAAGGGTAACTAGTGAGTTGTGTTACTCAGCAAAAGTCTGTCCAACTAATCACAACACCTGTAGAAAAAAAAGGGAAATTACCACCAACAACAGTAACAGCAAGGGTGGTTCATCCTATTCCTCTGCAATTATTCTGTCTTCCCATCAATAGTCCTGACATTTATAGTGCTGACATTTGTCTTTCAGATTAATCAGATCTTATCATCTGAATAATAAACACCTGGGCCAAAGGAAGAGTAGTTGTTTTAGTTATCCATATCATATTCTAAAAGCTCCTTATACCACAGCTACCCAGTTTGAAATTCTGGCAATATAGAATAAAACTTTCTTTTATACAACCCACAGAAATAATCTGATAAGACAGAAAAGAGATTTACCAATTTGGATGCCAATGAACTTGGATAATGGCTGTCTAGAAGGCTTCAAGAGTCTGCTAATTTTCCAGTAGTAACATGTCACCTATATAGATAGCACTTCAAAGTAATTCCATATACCATGTTATTTTTGTCTTTCCTTTATAAAATTACATTATTTGAGGTCATTTATAGTCCATATTAAGACACTGCATGAGGGGGGCCTGGGTGGCTTAGTCAGTTGAGCATCTGACTTCAGCTCAGGTCATGATCTCACGATTCATGAGTTCGAACCCTGTATCAGGCTGGCTGCTGTCAATGTGGAGCCTGCTTCAGATCCTCTGTCCCACTCTCTCTCTGCCTTTCCCCCACTTGTGCTCTCTCTATCTCTCAAAAATAATAAAATAACTATTTAAAAAATAAAACATTGCATGATATTCTAATTAAAGTAATAATAATAGAAAGTTAATTAAAATTACTTAATAGTAAATTAATCATTTTTTATTTTTTATGGATTCCCTAGCATCCATGTGAATTAAAGAAATGTTATCCTAAAAGAAGTATCCTTCAATTTGCTTATGCTTAATTCACTTAAGATTAGAACAGTCAAAAACAACCAAGGGTAGGTTAGTCAAAGATAAAACTATTAAATTTGGCTTTCTACTTGAAGATATTACTGTGGTTTGACATAAATAATAGACATTATAAAAACACACAGGAGGGAGAGAGGCTGAGAAGATGGCAGAGTAGGAGGACCCCAAGCTCACCTCATCCCAGATGCAACTAGATAACACTCACATTGGTGTAAATAACCCAGAAAGCAACCCACACACTGGCAGGATAAACTGCCACAACTAAAGTAGAGAAGAGGCCTCATCTAAGAGGATAGGAAGGGCAGAGACATGGTGAGGAGCCCTGAGCCATCTTTGATTGGGAGGGAGCCAGGGGCACCAAAAAGGGCAAGAAACAGATTTTGACACTGGGGAGCCCGTAGGGAGAAGACAAATCCCCATAACATCTGGCTTTGAAAATGAAAGGGACTGAATTTCATGAGTTCTCATAATCAACAGGACTTTAAAACCTGGAATTTAAAAAATCAGCAAGTTCTGTTCTGGGAGAGCCCAGAAGATGTTAGGAAGCTGAGTCCCTGCCCTTAAAAAGACAGCACTGGCAGACAGCCTGTGGAGAACCAGCCTAGAAGCAGCAGCTTGAAAAACACCTGGGGCACACAGGAGGGAGAGTTATTTACTCATCTCCCTGTCCCAGAATGGAAGGGATCACAGGGAGACCCTTCCAGGAACAAACGAGCTGGTAGGCACTATTTCCATCCCCCACCTCTCAGCATAAACACACACAGCCACCTGCAGGAACCAGCACAGCACCAATCCTTACTAAGTAACTTGCTTACACCAAGCCCCACACCCCCATGTTCGGCAGATCTGCATTTTCCAGTCATGCTTGCCTCAGTCCCAGCGCTGCAGGTCCCTTCCCCCGGAAGACCAGCATTAACCTCATCAACACTGCATCTCTCAACCTGCACATTTTGCAGAGCTCTGCTCTTCACAGCAGCTGTGTGTCCCTTGTGGAAGAAGATCAGGGCACAGAGCCTGTGGGCATGGGCACTTTGTAGAGCAGCCCTGGCTGGCCCCACAATCTGCAGCAGCTGTGCATCCCCTGTAGTAGAGGCCCAGTGCCACTTTGATAAAAGTGGGCACACTGTCCACTACTTTCAAGAGCAGGAGACATGGCTGACTTTCTTAACACAGAGAAACAGACTCACAGAGTTAGAAAAAACAAGGAGACAGAAGAATATATGCCAAATGAAAGAACAGGACAAAACCTCAGCAAGAGACCTAAGCAAAACAAATATAAGCAATATGCCTGAAAGGGAATTTAAAGTAATAATCATAAAGAACTCACTGGACTTGGCATGCCTGGGTGGCTCAGTCAGTTAAAGTGTCTGACTCTTGGTTTTGGCTTAGGTCATGATCTCACAGTTTTGTGAGTTCAAGACCTGCACTGGGCTCTGTGCTAACAGTGTAGAGCCTGCTTGGGATTCTCTCTCTCCCTCTCTCTCTCTCTCTGCCTCTCCCCTGCTCACACTGTCTCTGTCTGTCTCAAAAATAAATAAACTTAAGGGGGGGGGGGGCGCCTGGGTGGCTCGGTGGGTTAAGCGCCCAACTTTGGCTCAGGTCATGATCTCACGGTTTGTGAGCTCGAGCTCCACATCGGGCTCGGTGCTGGCAGCTCGGAGCCTGGAGCCTGTTCTGGATTCTGTGTCTCCCTCTCTCTCTGCCCCTCCCCTGCTCATGCTCTGTCTCTGTCTCTCTCAAAAATAAATAAACATTACAAAAAAAAATTTTTTTAATAAATAAATAAACTTAAAAGAATAAAAAGAAAAGAGTGGAGGATATCAGTGAGATCTTTAACAAAGAGATAAAAAAGAACCAATCAGAGGTGAAGAACACGGTAAATGAAATTAAAAATAGCTTGATGGAATAAATAGCAGGCTAGAGGATGCAGAAGAACAAATTAATGACCTACAAGATAGAGTAATGTAATCAAGGAGAAAAAATGGGATAGGGATTGGTTCGACTTATGTGATCATTATCATACAACATCCATTCACGATAAAAACCCTCAACAAAGTAGGTTTACAGGGAACATACCTCTACATAGCAAAGGTCTTATATGAAAAACCCACAGCTAACATCATACTCAATGGTGTTGAAAAACTGAGAGTTTTCCCTTAAGATCAGGAACAAGACAAGCATGTCCACTCTCATCACTTTTATTCATCATACTATAATACGTCTGAGCCACAGCAATCAGACAACAAAAAGGAATAAAAGGCATACTAATTGGTAATGAAGAAGTAAAACTTTCACTATTTGTAGATGACATGATACTGTATAGAGAAAACCCTGAAGACTACACACACACACACACACACACACACACACACACAACACAAAACTATTAGAACTGGTACATGAATTCAGTAAAGTCGCAGGATACAAAACCAATGTACAGAAATCCATTGCATTTCTATACACTAATAATGAAGCAGCAGAGAGAGAAATTTAGAAAACATTACCATTTACAATTGCACTAAAATTATAAAACACCTAGGAAGAAACTTACCAAGGAGGTGAAAGACCTGAAAATTATAAAACACTGATGAAAGAAATTGAAGATGACACAAATAAATGGAAAGACATTCCATGTTCATGGATGGGAAGGACAAATATTGTTAAAATGTCTATAACACCCAAATAAATCTATAGATTTAATGCAATCTCTATCAAAATACCAACAGCATTTCTCACAGTACTAGAACCAGCAATCCTGAAATTTGTATGGAACCATAAAAGACCCCGGATAGCCAAAGCAACCTTGAAAAAGAAAAACAAAACCAGAGGTATCACAATTCCAGGCTTCAAGTTATACTACAAAGCTGTAGTGATCAAAACAGTATGATGCTGGCACAAAAACAGACATACATATCAATGGAACAGAACAGAAAATCCGGAAATAAACCCACAATTATATGGTTAATTAATCTTCAATTAAAGATGCAAGGATATACAATAGGAAAAGACAGTCTCTTCAACAAATGGTGCTGGGAAACTGGACAGCTACATGCAAAAGAATGAAACTAGATCACTTTCTTTCACAATACAGAAAAATAAAACTCGAAACTGATTAGGGACCACATGTGAGACTTGAAAACATAAAAATCCTAGAAGAAAGCACAGGCAGTAATTTCTCTGACATCAGCCGTAGTGACGTCTTTCTAGAAATGTCTCCAGATGCAAGGGAAATAAAATAAAAATAAACTATTGGGACTACCTCAAAATAAGAAGCTTCTGCACAGCAAAGGAAACAATCAACAAAACTAAAAGACAACCTACTGAATGAAAGAAGATATTTGGAAACAACATATCCAATAAAAGGTTAGCATCCAAAATATATAATGAATTTATACAACTCCATATCCAAAAAATAAATTATTATCTTCAATTTAAAAATGGGTGGAAGACAAACAGACATTCTCCAAAGAAGACATCCAGATGGCCAACAAACACATGAAAAGATGTTCAACATCACTGATCATCAGGGAAATACAAATCAAAAGTACAGTGAGGTATCACCTCATATCTGTCAGAATGGCTAAAATCAAAAACATAAGAAACAACAGATGTTGGCAAAGATGTGGAGAAAGGGGAACCCTCTTGCAGTGTTGGTGGGAATGCACACTGGTGCAGCCAGTATGGAAAACAGTATAAAGGTTCCTCAGAAAGTTAAGAATAGAACTACCCTATGATCCAGCAATTGTACTACTAGGTATTTACCCCAACAATACAAAAATACTAATTCAAAGGGATAGTTTATAGCAGTACTATCTACAGTGTTTATAGTAGCACTATCTATAATAGCCAATTTATAGAAACAGCCTAAGTGTCCACCAACTGATGAATAGATAAAGATGAGGTAGTATATATATACAATGGCATTATTAGTCATAAAAAATAATGAAATCTTGCTATATGTGATGACATGGATGGGGCTAGAGAGTATTATGCTAAGTGAAATTAAGTCCATCACAGAAAGACAAATACCATATGATTTTACTCATATGTGGAATTTGAGAAATAAAACAAAGAAAAAAAGAGACAGACCAAGAAACAGACTATTAACTATAGAGAACAAACTGACGGTCACCAGAGGAGAGGGGGGTGGGGGGATGGATAAAAAGGTGATGGTGATTAAGGAGGGCACTTATCATGATGAGCAGTGAGTAATGTATAGAATTGGTGAATTACTATATTGTACACCTCAATTGAATATAACACTGTATGATAAAACTATACTGGAATTGAAATTTAAAATTTTATTAAAAAAACACACATGCAGGGGCGCCTGGGTGGCGCAGTCGGTTAAGCGTCGGACTTCAGCCAGGTCACGATCTCGCGGTCCGTGAGTTCGAGCCCCGCGTCAGGCTCTGGGCTGATGGCTCAGAGCCTGCAGCCTGTTTCAGATTCTGTGTCTCCCTCTCTCTCTGCCCCTCCCCCGTTCATGCTCTGTCTCTCTCTGTCCCAAAAATAAATTAAAAACGTTGAAAAAAAAAATTAAAAAAAAAAAACACACATGCAGAGGAAATAAAAAGGAAAGACTGACAAAATCTGGCAGACAATGCTTATTGGAAAAATAGAATAATCTTGCTTTTTTGTGGTTTGGGGGGGTTCACTGTTTCAAGTTGTATTTAAAGTCAAGTTAGTTAACATATAGAGTAATATTGGTTTCAGAGTAAAATTTAGTGATTCATCATTTACATAGAACACCCAGTGCTCATCGCAAGTGCCCTTCTTAATACCCATCACCCATTTAGCCCATTCCCTGTCCATTTCCCCTCTAGCAACCCTCAGTTTGTTCTCTATAATTAAGAGTCTCTTGTGGCTTGACCACTTTAAAGAAGCCTAGAAAACAGCTCTAAGATAATAAAGAAAAAGGCAACAGTTTTATTTCCCAATCTCCAAATATTTCATAATTATATCATTGGGGTTACCAATTCATTCAAAATGACTGACTTCCTCTGCTTTTGCCCTATTTTGTAAGGCTTAAAAATGTACACAGACCACCCTGTTAGGATTGATGCTGCAGATGGGAAGACTATATTCCCCTTGCAAGCTGCTTCAGTCTGGCATTCAATGTTAATGAGTAAATAGAACAAAGTATGAACATATGAGGTCTCAAAGGAAAAATCAAGAAAAATTACAAATATAATAGTTTCCCAGGTAATTCAGACAGAAGAGAAAAAAAAGAGAAAGGGATGGATGTTGGGGAAGCAGTAACCATGAACTAACTTCCCAGGTTGGAAAGATTTGCGCTGGTGGTGAGACATGATGTGAGACAGAGGCATGCTTTAACCAGTATTAGGTGAGTAGATAATCGCTTCCATCTTCCTGTTTGCTTTGCCTATGTCTTCACAGATTGGTAACTGAAAATGTAAGACAGATGTTCTCTTCCAGTCATCCAGTGACTGTGATGTCATTTAAAATCATACTTCAGGGCGCCTGGGTGGCTTGGTCAGTTAAGTGTCTGGCTCTTGATTTTGGCTCAGGTCATGATCTCACAGTTTGTGGTTCAAGCCCCAAGCTGGGCTCTGTGCTGACATAGTGGAACCTGCTTGAATTCTCTCACTGCCTTTCTCTCTCTCTCTCTCTCTCTCTCTCTCTCCCTCTCTCTCTCTCTCTCTCTCTCACACACACACACACACATACACACACATACACACACACACACAGAATAAATAAACTTTAAATATATCTATAGATAGATAGATATAGTATAAAAAATAAAATTACAGTTCATTCATTATATGGGATGATTGCACAACACTCTAACAGGCTAAGATTGCATATCCTAATCAAATACAAATGTCCCAACTCCCTCCAAAGGGCATCAACACCGTTTTTATGGGAACAATGCTGAATCTGGGTTTGGGTTTGGGATCCCACTGTGATGATGTGGTTAAGACTGCAGGAATTCACTGTGATCATGAGCCCCAGGTATCTGGATGCTAATATTACTTCGAAACCTCTCAATCTTGCTATTTTAAACTCCCAATAATTTTCTGCCATCTAGGTTGAAGACCTAGAACTTGTTTCTATGCAAAAGGATGCACTCCCAATAGTCTTTTACTTACATAACTATATGATAATAGGAAGAAATGTCCTTCATCTTTCTCTAGGATCTAGATTTCGAGGCATGGATATGCCAAGGGGAGAGGGTAAACAGGTCCCTGCTCTGAGGAACCTGAGACCAAATCATTTAACCAACTTTGGGTTCACGTTTAGGTCAATGAACTGAAAGCCTGAATGTGTTTCTCAGAGAATAGCTGAAGGAAGAAACAGCAGTGTTCCTTTCCAAGACCACAATATGGATAGAGCAGTGGTTGAAGTCAGCTGAGGCTGGTGGACAGTGACCAAGGGCCATTGGTGGAGAAACAACACCAAGACTGTGGTACCAAGCCAAACTGGGAGAGCCTGAATTGCTGCTTTGGGGCATACCTGCATGATATAGTGCTTTGAGATTCTGCCAGTGGTACCTGCAGGAAGATACCTGGTAAAAGATTAGACTTGGGGCAGTCAAGTAGGTTGGAAGTTTGTATCATAATAATTTACATAGGAAGGAAGAATTGTGAACTTAGTTTATTCATAGGCTGGTGAGACTTGGGACCTATAGCCCAATATCTATATAAGCTCCTTGAAGGCAGAAGTCTCTGTGACTTAATTTCTTTACCTACAAATGTGGGTAAAGTTGAGGATTAAATTTATGTATAATTTATATAAATATAAATTTTTATATCTATATAATATGTAAATATATATTATATTTACATATAATATGTAAATATATATTATATTTACATATTACTGTGTTTATTATATACTTATATAATAATTTATATTATCTATAACACATTTCTATATTAAATGAAATTAAATATATATAAATAAATATATATAAATCATTGAGTATCTAGCTGTAGTAAGACACCAAGAAATAAGAATTCAGGTACAGTTTTGTATATTTACCCCCCAGGACAGCAGGAAAAAAGGGAGGGAGAAGTAAGAGAGAAAGAAAAGGGAGGGACAGAGGGACTGAAGAAGAAAGAACTAAGGAAGAAACAAGGGTAAATATTCCCCTAATGTCCCTAAAGAACAACGGATAATTCCTAAATATGCAGGAAAATGTTGTTATAGAAATAGTATAGAAAGCACACAATTACAGAGGCACCTGGGTGGCTCAGTTGGTTAAGCATCTGACTCTTGGTTGCCACTCAGGTCATGATCTCACAGTTCTTGGGTCGGGGTCGCTCTCTCCCTCTCTCTGCCCCTCCCTTGCTCGTGAGTTCTCTCTCTCTGAAAAATAAATAAATAAACTTTAAAAAAAAAAAAGGGATGCCTAGTGGCTCATGGTTAAGTGTTGAACTTCAGCTCAGATCATGATCTCACAGTTCTGGGTTCTAATTCCGCGTCAGGCTCTGTGCTGTCAGCTCAGAGCCTGGAGCCTGCTTTGGATTCTGTGTCTCCCTCTCTATCTGCCCCCTCCCCAGCTAGTGATCTGCCTCTGTCTCTCAAGAATGAATAAAAAAGTTAAAAGAAATAAATTAAAAAGAAAGCCCACATTTACATAAAACAACTCCATATTACTCAGATAAATCCACTCCCTACTTTGTTGACACTTCATTTAATACTTTAGCTGGATTCTTCTATCCACAGATACTACATGACTGACAGAAGCTCTGCAACAGGGGCAGCCCCAGGACATCCCAGCTCAGAGTGGCAACCCTGGGCCTCCACACTGCGGCAGTCCTGTGTTTCCAGCATCCGTAATGGCCCCAGGGGGCCGCCAGTGGGAGAGAAGATGGCAACTCTGCAACAGGTACTATCAGAACAAAGGCTCATACAAATAGCAAGGAAAAACCAGACGATATCTCTTCCTGCCCACAGACATTCTGCAGATTGCTCTTGGGAAAGGTGATGTCCTGATTCTACCTATAACAGCAATACTGAGAAAGGCTGGTGTGGCATAGGATCTACCCTGGCCCTATTTTCCCCCCTCAGTCTCATGTCATACGTTCAATTAGAGATGCTCGTTTGCAATTTCCCTCCTCACTATACTACCTCGACCCCACCTCTTCTCAAAAAAAAAAAAAAACCCTAGAATATCTGAAGTCTATTAAACTAGAACCATATATATTTCCCTTTTGTCATAATGTATATAAAACCATGCCAGGTACCAGCAGACACCGAACCAATCCAATTCTCTATACTTTTAGTCAAAAGTGGATATAGATTGAGGGCTCTCAGTGGAAAGTCCTCTTTGTGCTCATGCTGAGTGGAAGAATCATTTTCATGCCACTGTCATTCTGGAAGAAAGTGCTCATCCAAGTAAAGCCAAAATAGAAAAAAGAGAAAGTTAGTATCAGAGAAAGACTGGCATTATAATGTTGCTCCCACATAGGACTGTGCTTGTCACAGACCATACACTCATCCAGTTTAGGATGAATTGTTCAGTTGACCCTGGTTGTGGTCTTGACTCTGCTATTCACTAACTGACTCAACCTACACAAGAACCACAACTTCGATAATCTGAGTCCTCATAAAATAAAAAGATGTGAAAATAAAAGCCATTTTTCTTTCTCAGACTTTGAATCATTTCATCAAAAAAAATCTTACGTGTGAACCCCAATAGGGTAAACAGATATAAGAGTAACTGTGCATGTGTAGGGACGCTAGAATGAAAGGGAGCAGAGCCTTATCCGCTGGTCCCTTCCTCCATCTCTTTGATGGCCACTGAGCCATCAGAGAGTTCAAGGATAATTGTGATCTCTCAGCTGTTCCTCCAAAAAGTCTATAATATTCTGTGTATTTGCACCTTCTTTGGTGACACAATTATTATGTTGCAACAGAATCAGCTACAAAGCAATCCAAACTATGTTCTTCTTGGCCCTGGAGTTCAATAGGGTGCCTCAGGACTCTCCGGGGTAAGGAAACCCAAAAAGGAAGCCAGCCATCAGAGCTCTGTAACTTTCCCATCCCATCTCCCACCATTTCTCCACTGCATCTGTGTTTTTACCTATTTTATTTCAGGGCCATGTAAGATTTCTTTTGAGAAAAAGATTCTGTTGCTTTAAAAATTGAAAACCTACTATTTTAGCACAGTGGTTCTTAAGCACAAGAAAGATGGCATTAACATACACCTCACAGTCCCATGGGCAACCCCAGAGCTGGAGGCAGCATCTTGGCCCTTTTTCCTCCTATTCAAGAGCACAGAAAGGTTTGTAAGAGGGTGACAGCAGTGTTACCATAGGGCTTGCCTTGCATATATGTATTTGTTCCACCTCTGTGGCTAACATGATTGCTATCCCTATCACAGTAAGCAAGAAATAAATAGGTACATAACTTAGATACCTCCTTATTTACATAATATTCTATCCAGAAGCAGCAACTTCGCCAACCATGAAAAATGAAGTTTTGTAATTAAAAAGAACCAAAATACACCACCACGTAACTAAGAGGAGTGTTTTCCTTCTAGCTACTTTATGATTTGTAATTCATCTTCAAGCCTGCATTGGCAGGTCAGCAGGCCTAAGGAGTCTGATATAAGGTGGGTTTTCTTTCAATTCTTTCTAAATGGTGGAGTTTAAAAGACTTGAGAATCACACTTAGAGGAAGATGAGGGGTCAATATGCAGCATTTAAAGAGATGATTTGTGACTTTTCTTTTAAAGCCTGATATATTCAATTTTTTAATGTTTATTCATTTTTGAGAGAGAGAGAGAGAGAGAAAGAGTGCAAGCGGGGGAGGAAACAGAAAGAGAGGGAGACATAGAAACCAAAGCAGGCTCCAGGCTCTGAACTGTCAGCACAGAGCCCCATGTGGGGCTCGAACCCACGAACCTTAAATTTTATTAATTTCATTATTAAATTTACATAAGTACATAAAGATCATTTAATGCATGTGGTTTTTTAATACTAAAAAGGTGCTTTTAGAATAAAATAGAATCTGATCTAAAGGAACCATGGAGATCTTTTATATCTTTCAAATAATCACTTTACTGAAGTATGACTGACATGCAAAAAGCTGTACATGTTTGATGTACAGCACTTCATCAGTTTGGAGGGAAGTGTACATCTGAGAAACCACTGCGACCAAACCCAAGTTCTTCTGCCTGATGCACAAAAACAATTACTGAGACATTCTCACTAAGACATGTATGCAGCATGCAAAGGGCTTATTTAGCAAAGGGCTAAAATCTGCCTCCCCAAACGAGAAGAGTAAGGGAGATTTAAGGGCAAATGAAAAAGGTCTGGGTAAAAAGTTGCTGTTGTGCTTATTCGTCTGCAGCTGCACTTAGTAGTCCCATTAACCTGCTGGTTAATAGTTTCACTATCACCACAAACTTTGCCATAAATATGTCACCTTCAAGAGATTTATTTATTTATTTATTTATTTATTTATTTATTTATTTATTATTTATTTATTTATTTGTTTGTTTGTTTAGATAAAACACTCAACATAAGATCTACCTTCTCAGCAAAATGTATTTTTAACTATACAAAAATATAGTATTTTTAACTATAGGCCCTATGTTGTATAGCAGATCTCTAGGTCTTATTGATCTTTTATAACTGGAACCTTGTACCTTTTGACTAATGCTTCCCCATTTTGCCCTCCTCCCAGCCCCTGACATCTACCATTCTATGCCCTACGTCTAGGAGTTGGACTATTTTAGATTTCTCATATAAGTGGAGTCATTTTATATTCCCTCACACACCTCCATCTTCTCCAATGCCCAACTCTTGAGCAAATCAAGCTCAAATTCAATAAAATTACAATATAAAAATAATTATTGACTAAAATCTGGCAACTAATTGACATTAACAGGATTGAGAACTAGATTTTCATAACTGATATTTAGTTTTGGGATGTTTCAGCTTTAAAGATGTGAGGAAAAACACAACAGTCTTTATATAACTATCTTGTTTGAGCATTGTGAGTGATTAATGGGGATCGAGGCCCAGGGACTTGGGGAAAAGAAAGCACAGGAAAACATATAGAATCTGAAGACCAGCTAAGTCCCTCAGCTGGGACCCAAGGAGAGAGAGCCAACTGGAAAAGCTTTCTGATGGAGTTTGGAGAGGGAATCCAGGGGCCGAGATTTTTGACAAGCAGCTTTCAAGTCCTTTAATTCTTATTAACTACCATAATGTAGTATCTGTGTCTCTTACCACTGCCTTAGAATATGAAAAAAAGGGCTCTGTCCTCATTTGGGGGCTATAAAGAAGAGAAACAAGGATTGACATGGAGTGTGGTGACCAGATTGTTGGTGACAATCAAGAACTGAGAGGGCAGTTAAATAAAAAGTGGCAAATGACAACTGGACAGGCAAGACTCTAAGGAACTCTCAAAATTACCCAGAAGGGAAATGAGTTTCTTGTGGGCAAACAAATGGGAGTTTGCACAATTTTTATTTGGATATTAATGAAAAGGACAATCGCAGAAGGCTGGAAAATATAAGGCACTCCAATTACACTTGGATTATAGAACATTCTACTCACAATTATGAGATTCCTTCTCAACTAATCTGGAGTTACATCATGACTACATTTAACTTTCTAAAAGCCTGACATATGGCAACAACTGGTTCAAACCATTCTACCTTCTTTACTTGAAGAATTGGAGCTAAATGTCTATAATTGGAATCCTTATTATATCTATTTTGTACCGCTGTATATCCCCATGGAATGGAAAAGGAGTTCAGAAGAGAAGAGAACTAACATTTTATCAAGGAACTACTAAGTCCCAAGTGCTGTATAAACATTGTTCTCATTTAATCCATAGCAACCTTCTGAAGGAGGCACAATATATAAATTAAGAAATTAGGGCTCAAGGTTAAATCACTTGCCAAGGTTACAGTGTTTTTCATGCTTGAGTAAAAAGAATAGACCCCTTCATAAGAATCACCAAGAATATGTCAAGTCCTTGCTTTAAAGCACATTGATCTAAGATAATAAGTTATGAAAGCAACTTCTAGTTATAAATTGCCACTGCAAAATGAAGACCTTAATTTATGTAAGAGTAAAAAATAATGTAAAATATCATCATTGAATTGAAAATACACACACCACCTCAAAATAGAGGGAACTGAAAGTAATGTCTTCAGTCCCCTACGTGTCCACAGACTCTTGAAAAAATTACAATTTTACCATACTCATCATTTCAGGCATGAACAAAAGGGCTAAACAGTCCTCTATATCAATGTACAATGTTAGATTGTTGGAACTCATTTTTAAGCTTACTGTCTGCTATGAAAACCCATATTCCTGATTTCTAATTTGTATACAAACTTCCACAATGTAGAGTTGTGCCTTTGCAAAGCTTTGTCAAAATGGGTCAGCCTCAGAAGATCAAAGCTATGACACCTTACACCATTTAAGTCCATTATTTTTGGATCTGGTTTCCCCCAGGGTGCATCCTGCTTCCACTAGCATGTTCAACTGGTTTGAACACTCGAGACTCAGCAAGTTGATCTGTCCCTCCCCCTCAGAGCCCAGCCTTGCTCTAGGCTCAGTTTAAACAAACCGGTTATAACTGCTCTCTATATGTCTTACCCTTCAAGAGCAATTTCATATACAAATTCCAGGTTTCAACTCACATGACACAAACTTAAGTCTAAAAATAAATGGGTCTTTTTAAGCAGGAATTTCCTTCATCTCAGAAACTGCACCAACCACTTCAACAAGGATGTGATTTGGCAGTCTTCCAGGACTCCATTAGGATCCCTCTTTGTAGTGCTAGAGATAGATATCACAGGTAAAAGCAAAAGATCTACAAGTATAGATGGAAAATACATTGTGGAAGTCATGCACCAGGTCATGATCAGTGCATTTTTCTTAGTCATTCAGACTTTATCTTCAATTTATTTTACAGACTTTCATTAATAATTGTTTTAAGATCTATGACACGTAGAGGTTAAATCTCACTAAACATCACACAATGAGAATTATTTCTGATTGGGAACCCAGCCCCTTTCCCAATAGGGATTTCATTTGCTGCCCTTTTAGATAATATAATTAATTCAAGTGGATTATAGAGAAAGTAGGTGAACTAAACTAGAGAATTAACATTTTCAATGAGCACTTACTGCCTGTCAGGGACTATACTGGATGCTTTACCTACTTATCTCATCAAATCCTTAGTAATCCCATGAGGTAGTTATTGCTATGCAATCCTAAAAACTACATTTTCACCCAGACAATCAAATACTGCAGGGCAGTGGGGCCTCTCGAATCTCTATGTTAGAGGGCCTCAGGAGCCACAATATAGGAGAACTATGGGCTTGTCTTAAACTATACACAGGAAGCACACTGTTCTTAGATTAGATATTTGGTTATTGCAGTTTGGAGAGGTGGCAAAAAGTGATGTGGAAGGACTCACTGACCCCCTCCCTGAGTCCTCGGGACTGACTTCCTTGGAGTATCGCTGCTTTGTGACAACAGTGGGGACCAGCACTGTGAGAGTAAGGACTCACCATGGATCTTAGATTACTACAAGAGTGAGTATATAATAAAAATGCATGTGAGGAAAAAAAAAAAGGAGGGAGAGGAAAATCTAAGCTGCAATTTTCCAATATGAAAGAGCTAGTTATGAAACTAGAAATGTGAGGCTTTCATAGCAAAATGGGAACTATGGTTCATAGCCCCCACCCCCCCTCCCCAAGAGTGTTTTCAATTGCTTTCTCTGCATTATTGAAAGACTGACCTTCTGACTTAGGAGGTCCTTTTCCACCCAAAATGTCTAAACACACCAGTTCAAATACATGGTGTCAGCAAAACATTAAATCCAGGCTGTATATATTTTTTCTCTCACTAGTAAGAGCTGAGCCAGCTGTTCTCATGTGCCTGCTTGGGCCGGGAAGCAAGAAGCACACAAGTATGTGGGAGAGAAGGAGTGGTGTCAAGGTTTGCACATGCCTGCAGATGCTATCACTGGCTTTCAAGTTGTATTGATTGACATGTTAACACTGGAAATGTCACTAAATGATTAAAACTGGAAAAAAAAAAAGTTTGGGTTATACATGATTCTCTGACTTCTTGCTAGGGAAAAGAATGAACATTAAATTAATCCTATATGCCATTTCATCTCTTGTAAGCTCCGGAAGAGCAATTTACAAAAAAAAAAAAAAGAAAAGAAAAGAAAAAATTATAGCTAGTATTTCTTTCCTCCCCTCCTTTCCTCATTTTTTTCCTTCCCTCCTCCTTTTCTTTCTAATAGAAGCCTAAACAATAAACTTGCTTTCCAAATAAATGATTGTGCTATTTAGTTAAAAAAAAAAAAGAAGCTGACAAAATGTTTTTTCCCTTAATACAAAACTCCAGTCAGTGACTGAGCTGTTTTCAGTCTGGGGTGTGTTTGTTTTTGACGGGTATGAGTCTGCAGTCCTTTAGCGCTGACACTGATATCTGAGACACGTCACTGGAGGCACTAGATAGCGAGAGTCCCAGGCTTGTGGAAGGCTGAAGCATGCGAGGTCGTATCTCCTCTTTGCTTTCTACCAGCCGAGCTCCCCTTCCTGCAATTCTTCTCTAATGTGCTTTTTTGCCCTTTTGTCAAGATTGCTTGCTATCTCAATCCCAAAATATCCATGACCTTGAACAGAACATACATGATTTCTAAAAGGGAAATCGTAGAATCGATGGCAAACTTTTTTTTTTTTTAATTTTTTTTTTCAACGTTTTTTTATTTTTGGGACAGAGAGAGACAGAGCATGAACGGGGGAGGGGCAGAGAGAGAGGGAGACACAGAACCGGAAGCAGGCTCCAGGTTCTGAGCCATCAGCCCAGAGCCTGACGCGGGGCTCGAACTCACGGACCGCGAGATCGTGACCTGGCTGAAGTCGGACGCCTAACCGACTGCGCCACCCAGGCGCCCCGATGGCAAACTTTTTTTATACATTTTTTCTTCCCAGGGAATAATAGCTATCTTGAAAGAACAACCCAGCACAAATGTTATGTATGCTTTATTGGGGAATCAAAATTATAATTTGAGAAAGACTCAGTTAAATCAGCCAATTGACAAATACCAAGTTCACCGCTTCTAGGTTGAGTTAGAAGTTAGATTTCTACCCTTCCTTCCCGACTCCCCCTCTCCTCACATACGAGCCAGTTGTAAAATAAGAAACTTATAAATGCCTATCTCCTCAAGTAAAATCTCAAGGATAGTTTAAATTTCACCAGAAAAGATAGGCAAATCTGATGTGAGAAAGATGAGGTTGCTGCCCACTTAGAAATAAGTAAGGTATCAAACCAGGAGCTGGTCCTAGAAAAGATTTTGAAGTGTGTGTATTTGTGCGTATTTCCCTATTGTTTCTGGTCTGCACTTTCTAACCCACTTGTAACAGCCCCACCCTGCTGCCCAGAGGCTGCACCAGTTTCCTGCACACCACTCAGCCCTCTCCAAAGCTGTTCTCAAGTAGGGATCACAGAAGCTTGCACTCAATGCCACTATTGGGTTAGTCCAAGTAAATTCATTAATCTCATGAGCATATTTTGAAGATGGGTCTTTTCTTTGTGGAATAAAAAGAATTTCCTTTGTTAAATGAATTTAGGCATCCTCACATGGGGTTAGGACTGTAGTGGTGGTACAGGCAGAGAGTTCCCTATACTACTCTCAAGACTGACTTCTAGGATTAGTTTTTAGATCCAGGCCCAGCAATGGCAACGGGTCTGTGTAAACATGTCCCATACAATCTGCATTTGAAAGAATTTTATGTGTTTGTGACACTTGTACTTTGCAAGCCCCATTTCTGTAGCAAAGTACAAACACCTAGTAAATTGCCTTTTCTTTAAAATAATAATAATAAATCATTTCACAAAAATATTTTTATAGCCGTCAGCCTCACAACAACCTGTGAAGTGGACACAGGTGACCTTGTTTCCCAATTGTACAGATTGTGAAATCAATGCCCAGAGAAGTTGAGGACTGTGTTAAGGGTCAAAGATCCCGAGTATTCTCAGAAGTCTTTCCTTCGCACCAGTGGTTTCCAAACATGACATCAGAATCAGATTCTTAGATCCTACCTCTAAGAGGTCTGCATAGGCCTGGGAATCTGCACGCTTGTAAAGGGTTCACTAGTGATTCTGGTGCTCAGACAGGTTCACCCTAACCAGGTATTAATAACTAGGCAGGTAAGCAGAGGAAATGTTGACATAGCATGGTGTCTCCTGTGATCATCCCTTCAATTGGTAATGTGTTCAACTGGACGAGGTCCTCAAAAGAACCCAGACGTAGAAGGGGTAGAATAGAAATATAAAGAAAGCAGAGAATGCAGATTTGGGGAAGGAGCAGAAAACTGAATATTAATTCCAAATTTCTAGTCTAGAGTTCTGTTTATAAAAACATTAATTCAGATTCCCCCAGTACACCAAAGGAGGAGTCCAGAGTTGCTGCTGACCATGTTGATCCTGTACACAGAGCTATTGTAGAAAAGCTGGGGGATGGGGCGCCAGGGTGGCGCAGTCGGTTAAGCGTCCGACTTCAGCCAGGTCACGATCTCACGGTCCGTGAGTTCGAGCCCCGCGTCAGGCTCTGGGCTGATGGCTCAGAGCCTGGAGCCTGTTTCAGATTCTGTGTCTCCCTCTCTCTCTGCCCCTCCCCCGTTCATGCTCTGTCTCTCTCTGTCCCAAAAATAAATAAAACGTTGAAAAAAAAAAAAAAAAAAAAAAAAAAAGAAAAGCTGGGGGAGCCATCCCTTCCAGAAACCCAGAGGGGCACCCTGGAGGACTGAAAGCTCTCCTTTGGTCCACTGTGGAGCCACTTATTATCTGCAGAGCACAGAATGTTCTTCTTCGTGCCAATGTTTTAACCAACATAAAATTTCAAACCAGCTGTTGGCTTGTGTTAGATGTGAAACGCAAAGGTTAATGCTGAGAATAAACAGCACTCAGCAGCAGGAAACCACCTGCAAGATGGCTTTTCCCATCAATGCACAGGATGTCTTTAGTCCCAAGGAGAAATTTGATAAAGAACAAGGGATGTGGTACCAGACAGTCTGGGTTCAAATCGTGGTACCATGACTTAATGGTTTGCGAACTAGATGAGGGTATTTTACCTCTCTGACTCTCAGTTTCTCCATGTCATAGCGTTTTTGTGAAGATTAAATGAGCTAATCTAGACCAGTGGCAGGCACTTAATAAATGTTATTTATTACCTATTACAATTACTATCTTTAGTTCTAAAAGGCAATGAAAGAACAATATAATACCTGATGCTTCAATTTTAACAAGATACATATAATCACCAAATCTGTCAATTAGTGTTCTCTGGTTACAAACACTAGAGATTTACTCTGGCTAACAAAAGCCAAAAAGTGAATTGATTGGAAATCACAGGATAGCTCACAGGGTACAAAGAAAACCTGAAGAACCAGGTCTCAGTAAGGACAGAATCCAGGCAGCTATCAAGATTTAGGTGTCAGGTACTAGTTGGCAGTCTCTTCAGGGCCTGGTCCTAGGGATGAATGAGTCACAACATTATTTCAGATGGTATGTTACTCACTTACGGTTTAAATTCCAGAGCATCTATCGGCTGGGTTGGGGGTCATGTGCCCATTCCTTGCCTAGGAGATAATGAGACATTCTAGTTGAAACTCTCACTAAGACTCCAAGGGTAAGTGAGTAAAATCAGGGCACTATTACAAGATGGAGAATCCATGCTAGGCAGGCAAAGAGGGCAGCTGTCCACCATCTTACCATCTGGTTATATTCAAAATGGTCTTTTATACAAAAGTTGGTTGGAATCTATTTCCATTTTGCCACAGATACCAAGATGTGTGTGATAAAGTCCTCTGGCTAGCCCCCAAAGGATGCCAGTTTAATTCACAACGTGACAAAAACATTAATAATATTCTCCAGCCCAAGCTCCCCAAGGATTCTTAAGCTTGACCTTAAATCTAAGACCTTCCCTTTCAACTCTGTGTAAGTATTGAGGAAAACAGGCTGGGGAGCTTATAGACCACATGAAGGTACTGGAGGCTGGCCATATTAATTCCATATTGATATAGCAAGCAAATAATGCCCTTCCGCCCCACAAAGGAGGGGGTGAGCAAGGCTGAATTCTGTGCTTCCATGGAAAAAGTAATAGAAGCTTCCAAAAAATATATATGAAGTTTTCAAAAAATTAAAACTTGACTCATACAAATAAGAAATGAATATATATCAAAGCTTTTGTCCAACTTATTAATTAAAGAAAAAAAAAACAGGAAAATGGTAAAACCGGTATACAGAGCATTTTGAGGAAGTGGATATTTCTAAGCATTTTGAGGAAGAGTGTTAGAGTATGATTCTTAGGTTAGATATTAAACTGGTGAATGTCTTACAGGAAAATAAAACTATAATCACCATAACCTCTGGGCTGCTTTTTATACCACAGAAATATTTGTATCTCAACTGGAAACAAGTCCATAAATTAAAATGTAACTCTCCAATGTCTGAGCCTTAAGTCAATAGCAAGTACTATGAGCCTCCAACACGGGTGCATTTCCCAAAGACGATTGTGAGGAATCTCTGACGGTGGGTGAGGGCTTGTTAGGCACTGCCCTGTATGATGAAGAGGAGACATGATACGCTCTCTTGGCTTTATTTCCAAGTCCAGATAATTTTTCTTAACAAGGGGATCAGCAGAAGGACTCAGCAAAAAAGTGGCAAGGGGTGGGCTCTGACGGTGAGGATATCACAGGTAGAAAAGGTCTCTGCCCGGTGGCAGGTGACAGAAGGGGAGGCCTTCCTTTATACAGGGAGTTCCTATGCCAGGTTTCTTTAAAGAAAAACCACAATTACTATGTGTAGTGGTGACAAGCCACAGTGTGTACTTCATGAATAAAGAAGACACCAACTGGCTTGTGTGGGTTACATATTAGAATAATTTCATTTTTTCAAGATATTTTAGTTGATTAAATATCCTTGGTGTGTGTCTCATGCCACACAATGTTTACTGCCTATTAATGTAATATTTAGGCTTACGTTTCTTTCTAGAAATAGAGAGCATTTTGCTTTCTCAGCTCTTTAGTCTTTGAAATTCCTAAAAATCAATTTTTTGTCTTTTAAGTCCTATGATTCAAGGACAAAGCAGCAGAATTCTAACATTTGTTTTAAAAGCACCATTATAACTTTATTATCCTAAAACAAAAGTGTCTTCATTTTTAGGAAGTCACATTTCTCAGGACATCAAAATGGAATGGATTTTTATTTTCTAGGATTGTTTTCTTCTGCTATTATTTGACACAGGGAATGGATTAGGTGACCTCTATGATCCCTTTACTATAGTCCCAAGATTCTACAGTAACTAGATTTCCCAAATGCTCATATAACATATTTCAGTGACAGGTCATTGAAAGTTAAACATTGTGGCAAATTTCAGCAATTCATCTTTTAAATTTCCTGTCATTAATACATTTTAAAATTTAAAATATGTGTTAGAACACTTACCATACTCTGCCAACTGAATTATAGGCACCTTAAGAGCTGGGGTCCTGCCATCTTGTCCAAATATAAGTCTAACAAGGTGCTTAGCATATAGTTGCTGCTCAATAAATGTTTCTTTGATTGAATGAGGTGAGTATTGTTAAATATCAACAGAGAGAGATTCTGATTGGAAAAATTAGTAAAATTGTGTTGGTCTCTCCAAAACTGAAAAACACTCTGTGAAAATATTTTTAAAACATACCTTTACCCATTTGAGAATAGTTTATGTTTTATAATATGAAAAAGAAAAAAACAGAATACAGAATCTTTTGCTATTAATTGCTGTATCACTGGTAAAGCAATGACCCAAATATTATTGACAAGATTAGAAGTCTATAGAATTATTAAGATGTTTCTTCAGCATCTTTCAGAGTATCTAAATTATTTTTTACTAAGTTTATATCTCATTTCTTTCTGGTCATTATCTGCAACTATCACAAAATAATGAAACTTTTTGTTGTTCTGCTTTTGTTTTTTGTTGCCAAAAAGTAATAAATAATTAATTTCTAACCCTTTGGGTCACCACTTTTGGAAAAAACTTTTAAACTCTTTTAAGTTATTTAAGTTCTGTTTCAACATGTTCTCAAATGTGCTTTTTGGAGAGCCCTTTCAAAATTAAAAGCAGATGGTGACAAAGTTCTTTGTCAGACACCAAACCATAAAACTGCTGGCAGTCTAACTGCGGTTAGGAAAAATAACAACATCTCATGTTAAAAGCTGACTTCCAGGAAAATTATTCCATTTTGCATGGAAAGAGGCTGCCAGAATTCATGCTGATGGGCACATGCAGTGAAATTGTACTCTCTCTTTTCTTGCTTTTGCAAGGGGGTATAGAGCAGGGAACTGGATAAAATGTATTTTTGGATCTCTAGAAAAGTTCTTAATTCGATCATCCAATAAATGCTATTTCCATCTTTCTAAGACACTGTTCCAGATGCTGGTCATAATTAGTGAACTAGATACACAAGTTCCCAGCCCCAAAGACTTTATAGCCTTGTAGCTGAGACAAACAAAAAATAAGCAAATAAATCAAAAGTATTTTTATAGATTATGATAAGTAACATGAAGGAAATAAAAATAGTTCATGATAAGTAGTAGTGGAGGAGAGGGAACCACCTGAAGTAAGTTTATCAGGAAAATCCTCTCTGAATAATGGCATTGATTAGCATTTCTTATATTATAAATAACAATAGCAACAACAACAACAAAACTGGCTTAAACAATAAAGAGAAGTTAATGACTTATCTTGGAATAGGTCAAATTTTCTGAAGGGTTTAGTCTAAGAGCTCAAAGTCATTCCAGAAAATTTTCTTCAGCCCACCTCCCATCTCTGATTTCCTCACAGGTGGAGTCATCCATAGGCTCTACACAGTGGCTACTCTGAACTCCTCATCACCCACCCCCCTACACATACATATCTGCAAATAAACTCCCATTCATGAACATAACTACTGTCCAAAAATCTAGGGAAACAGAGAGGTTTCTTCTAAAAGCTCTCAATGAACAGAAAGGAGCTTTTCTTTCTCAGAAATCCTAATGAATGTCTTCTTACCTCTCCCTAGCTCTAACTAGGTTATAGGCCCATTCCTGAACAAATCACTGTGGCCAGGGCAATGGAATATGCTTATTGTCTCAAGCCAATTAAGACCTCACCTAGCATCCATTCCACCAAAACCCACAAGCTTAAAAGTGGGGTAAGCATGGGACTCTAGAGGAAAATTTGGTCCCTCTTTTGCCAAAAGAAAAATACATGGAGGTTGGGTGCAAAACAACGCATGACTCTATAAGGAGATGACATTTAATCTGAAAACTGAAGAAGCTAGCCATGTGATAAGTCAGTGAAGCAGGGATCCATGCACTGGAAATTGCAAGTGAAAAGGTCCAAGACAGAAAAGAGCTTGGCATGTTCAAGGGACAGAGAAGTATAGATATTTATAAAACAGATCATTACCAAGCTCTGATAATTTAATCAATAACTCTTTTCTAAGTACAGAAGATAACTGAGTGGAAACATGTCAATTCCAGGGTGACCTGTCTATCTTTGGCCTGCTTTCCCATATTCAGAAATTTTCCCTAGTATAATAAATAGTTTTATATGAGCTATTTTAACAATATAAGACCATCATATGACACAAAAGGTCACACGTGGCATTATTAAATAATTCTATATAAATTTCAAATTTGACAGTTTTTCAGGTAAAATTAGGGAGTATGTCTGAGTGAGAAAATTTTCCTTTAGTTACTTGGTGAAGATTTGCTTGAATTATGGGGTTAGTAGCAGCTAATATGATTGCTCTTCTACAATGTGTGGTAAGCTGAGAATAAACAGCAGGCCAAATTTTCACTTAAATGCTATATTGTGTGTTAAGCTGAAATTGAGTATTTTCAATTATTATTTAGTTGACTTCAAAAATTGCCTTATATGAGAATCTGGTGTAGCTCAATGGAAAGAGTTGGACATATTTTGAAATCAGATGGGACCTCAGTTTCAGCACAGCCACTTAGTGGTTGTTTGAGTCTAAGCAAAGAGGTAAAGCTGTCAGAGCCTCAGTTTGATCATCTGTAAAATAGTATATCAATACCCACTCCTCAAAAGTGTTTTGAGGATTAATGACATAATGCACATGACAGTATCCAGTAAAATATGCTCAACAGAACATAGTAACTATGACAGTTTCCTCTTCTTCCTTTCTTTGGGAATCTTAGGTTGAAATAATAGTTACTGAATAAGGAAAAACTAAACTAAGTAAAATGTGCTTTTTTCTGGCAAGAAGATATTAATTATTGTATAGTTTTAAGAACAACTTAGTTTTCAGGGTATGTACTGATGAATTTCCCAAGTAACAACATACAAGTATTTGGGTCTAGCAATTTTCAGCATCAGTTATACTAATGTAATTGGTGCTGGGATGTATTAAGGCCTTAATGACCCATCCTGAGAAGTAGATTTTAAATTACAATAATCTGAGTTATTTCCTACAATGATAACAAAAACCCACAAAGGCTGTGTCTTTAAAAGAGAGAGAGAGGGAGAGAGAGAACAGTGGATAAAAGAAAAAAAAATAGGTATTAATTCTTGTACTTTTTGGAAGAAAGTGAGTTTCTCAGAAAGATTTTGCCTCAGAGCTCTGATTGAGATTACTGAAAGTGTAATGCTGGAAGAAAGCAGATTAAGGCTTTCAGTTAACTGCTGGAAATACATCACTTCTGGATCTTGGTTAAATAGCCCTCCTTCCCACCTCTCACCAAACCTTTTGAGAACCAGCCTTCACTAGAAGCCTCTCAAAAGGCAGGATGAGACAAGGAAAAATGGAGAAAGGAAGAGAGAGGAAGAAGACCTCTCTCTCTCCTCATCAACCTAGAAAATTGCCTTCTCGTTGCTTTTAGCCAACCCATCATCCATTTCCATTCAGGCTGCATGAAGAGAGGGCATGGCTTTATTTCTTTTCCTTCTTTTTTAAAAAAAATTTTATTAAAAATGCATCTCCCCTACACCCCCACCAAAAGCATAAGCATTTGAAGTAGAAAGTTAGAGTCCTACCTAATCTCACCCCCAGAAAAATCTATGTGAGGCAAAACTTTTTGGTCTTTTTACTATGAATATCATAAAATGATGGATGATAGATAGCTAGATAAAATAAATACAAAATGCATAGTTATAAGGAGACCAAACTGTACTTCAGCCTACATTTTCCCACTTAACAAAGATATTCTTGTGTATCAGTATTTATTAATTAATTATTTACCAAAAATTTATTGAGCTCCTACTACACGCTAGGTGCTATTCTAGGCATGCAGAACACACATACATTTAGATCACTAAATCTTTATAACTAATACAATGCATTGTTAAAATTCAAACTGATGACTTGATTTTGCCATTATGTAAATTTTGTTTTGTTGACTTCAGGAACCTTAAGTTTATTCTTGCCTGATGTGGGCCAATATAGTTTAGAAAAAGAAAACTTCCTCTGAGACCCAAATATCAATAAGGAATCTAACAAAACCACTGGCATAGATCCTCAGAATTTGTCATCTTGCATATCCCCCATCCAGGAGCAAATTTATCCTGTTTTATAACCACTTTTCCCCAACTGAAGGGTCAGCAGGGGGAGTAGATAGGGCAGATCCATTGCAACACTCCTAGCTCATAGACCTCACTTGTCATAGGATTTCCTGGTCCACCTTTGAATTCTAGAGACAAATAAGAAAGGAAGCACAGTGTAAAAAGTTAAAACACTTGAACTGCAGAACTTCAGAGCTAGAAGAGATATTTTTAAAAATCAGGTAGTTCTGGGGTGCCTGGGTGGCTCAGTTGGTTAGGTGTCTGACTGTGGCTCAGGTCATGATCTCACAGTTTGTAGGTTCAAGCCCCACACTGGGCTCTGTGCTGACAGCTCAGAGCCTGGAGCCTGGTTCAAATTCTCTGTCTCCCTCTCTCTCTGCCCCTCCCCAGCTTGTTCTCTGTCTCTTTCTGTCTCTCTCTTAAAAAATGAGTAAACACTAAGAAAAAAATTTTTTAAATCAGGTAGTTCCAGTTTTTCACTTTCTATATAAGAAGACCTACAAATAACAGAGATCCTGGTAATTTTCACATTCATTTAAGAAGAGAATTTGGCTTATATTAAGTGTATTGAATCATATTTCCTCGTTAGCCTTTATGCTTGAGATTATAGAGCAAAACAACTGAGCCTGTAGCATTCCTAACCATATCCCCCTCTTACCAAAGCTATTTGGTGATGGAGTCAGGACTTAAATCCAGATAGGCCAACTCCAAAGACACAGCTCTTAACTACTAACTATTACCTTCTCTTTCAACTTACAACTGGTGACTTTGCAACTTTCACCTCCCTAAATCTCAGTTTCCAATACCAAAAAATAATTCTTCCCTCATGGGGTTATTATAATAATCACTGATCATGCATCCTATCTAGAGCTTTAAAGAATCTGAGATTTTACTCTTACAAGTTAACAAGTTAGTCATGGATGCCAGCAGAAGACATGGACTCTCGAGTCAGAGCAAAGGACACTTTATTATTCACAGCAGTTAACAGCACCAGTATATCAGCATTTCCAACAGTTCCGAGTCCTGATACTGCAGGGTGATGCCAAGAAGGCTAGATGTCACCTACACATGCAGTAGGCTGTACTACAAGAGAGGAACCTTAAATTTAGTGAACCCAACTATTTTATAATGAGCAGTAAACCTGACTTCTGCTCAGGTTTCTGTATGAACATTTCTTTCCATTTCTCTTGGGTAAGGACCTTGCAGTAGGATTGTTGGGTCATATGGTAAGTGTATGTACAAATACCCTTGAAAATAGGAACAAAAGCAAGCAGTGCCTCTTCTCACAAGACATGAAGAAGTATGAGCAGTTAGATAGCATATAGTAGGTGTTCAGCAGAGTAGTCACTATTGTCAAAGACATTCTTGTCTAAGATTAGCCTTGAATTAGGGCATTTATTCATTCCAGGGAAAGAATTAAGGATTTTGAAGGAATGTTCCTTCTCATCTGCTTTCATTCCTCTAAGTCAAATTCATCATTCTATTGAGAGGTATACATTTTGGTTGAAAATAAAATCTAGGAGATCCCAGATTTAGAGTCAACAGATAATGCTTACCATATTAATAGTGGCTTCTTGCCTGACACTGGCCTTCTGCAATAATTCTCAGCTTAGAACTGTTTAGTCAAGTGACATAGTTGAGGATGTCTACGATTACAAGCTACAAGCTTCATTCAGCTCAAGCCATACTCATATTCTTCTGTTCCCAACTGCTTGTAGACAGCAAGTTTTGCTCATGCCCATGGAGCTCCAGTCTGCTCATGATCTTCCACTTCTGCCCTACAGCTTTTGGGCATGCTTAGCCTGTTCCTACAGTCGTGTAAAAGTCTCTACATATGTATATCCATATACATACATAAATATACACACTACAAGTCATGCTTCTCTGGCCAAATGCTGAATGATACAGAATTTAGTAGCAGAGATGGTTCCAGAGGAACAGAATTTAAGGTGTAGTTCTCTGAATCAGTCCTGGGTTTTCTGGAATTGGTTCTCTAATCTGATTAACTTTGAGAGCACTACTGATCCCGCTTTCACTAGTAAAGCGGACATGGGTAAAGAGAGCTGATAAGGAGACGGTAAAGATGAAGAAGGCAATTTGGCTGCTCAAAGTACAGGCTGCAAACGGCAAGGGGTGGGATCATACAGACTCTCAATCAATCTCTCAGTACCAGTTCATGCCTTACCCCACATTTTCCCTTCTCCTTCTCTGGGGCCTGCAAATCCTGAGTCTGCTGAGATTTGCAGAGTGATATGATTTGCTTCTTGAATCCTTCTCTTCAGGAACCTAAGTAGGCCACTCTGCTGAATCAGTTACCATTCCTCAATCTGACTTCCATCTCCCCAAATTGGTGAAATCTCTTCTATCTTCTACCACTCTTATTGGCTTCTTATTTTTCATTTATTGTTAGTGGTATGTTAGAAAAGAAAAAAAAAAATATGTGTTCCACCAATGATGTTTAACTGGAATCCCAAATTCTTATTTTAGATATGTGTCAGGACTGATCCATTTTCTTGTCAACATTAGAAAGTATTTATATAGAGATCTGAAGTTTTAACTGCATTTCCAGTTGCTTGCTTGTTTTTATATGTTTGAAGTTATTAGGTGACTAAAGGATTATACCATTGTGCACTGAAATTAAGCCTCTCAGATGACTTCCTTGTATGTTTTGAGAATGGAACTCATTAAAAATAGATCCAGGAGGGGTGTCTGGGTGACTCAGTCGGTTAAGTGACCACCTTTGGCTCAGGTCATGATCTCGCAATTTGTGAGTTCGAGGCCCGTGTCGGGCTCTGTGCTGACAGCTCAGAGCCTGGAGCCTGCTTCAGATTCTGTGACTCCCTCTCCTCTTCATGCTCTCTCTCTCTCTCTCTCTCTCTCTCTCTCTCTCTAAAATAAATAAATAAATAAATAAATGTTAAAAAAAAATTTAAATAAATAAATAAATAAAAATAGATCCAGGAGCTGACTAGAGAAGGCAAACCCATGCCCAGAGCCTCAGAAGCTGAATGCTGGGCACCAATGTTATGGCAATCTGCTGTGAAAAGTATGTTCCTCAAGTTTTGAAGGACTGGGAGAGCTCTAAAGTGTCAGAGAGCTTGGCCCAGGGAGGGAAAGGGGGATTAGCACTGGCTCTAAGAGATGGAGAACACAAACTTCAACTGCACTGCTCCTCTATGCTTTTTTTAAAAGGTATTGTCACAAATAACAATAATTTTTAAGGCACTGCTCCTCTATGTTTTTTTAAAGGTATTGTCACAAACGACAATAATTTTTAAGGTAGAAGGTGGGTCATAAGAATTCACTATATTTTTCCTCTGATGTGCATGTTTAAAATGTTTCATAATAAAATATTAAAGTAGTTAAAAGACGATGTGTGCCTCTTGATGAGAGGAAGACAGGGTCAACTTATCATTGTTTTAATTTGAGAATAATAAAAATTCTAAAGAAGAGTTGCATGAATATACCTATGACCAGATCTGCCCTCTTTTAATCATTTGTCCCTCGGCCTCCCTTGCTCACTCAAGCTCTCTATGTACAGAAAATGAATAGAGAAATAGATTTTTTTTCGAACACATAAGGGCAGGTTGCATATAACAAAGCTGTTTACCTATAAATACTACAGTTTCTATAGTTTTAAAAAAGATATTGTCTTATATACATACAGTACACATAAACTACAATAAATTTAACATTGCCTCAGGATAATATCTAATGTCAACTTTTACACCAATGTCCATGAAGGTATTTTCTTTGCCATCCAGAACATGACCCAGTAGGATACTTGTATTTGGTTTCCAACTTTCTAGGCATCATCACAAAATTGTCAGAATCATGGATCAGCCACTGTGCCTGGATCATCCCCATCTATTGCTCCTGTGGCCGTGGTCATGTCCTGCCAGCATGGGAGAAGAAGGCCATTTTCCTCAGGCCACCCTCTCCACTGTCCCAGGCTTTGTCTTTAAGAACAAAATGCATTTCATCAAATCAGCAAGATAGTCTTCTGTCTCCTCTGAGAAGGAAAATTTTTACCAAAGAACTGTTTCTGTACAATTAGAGAAAATTAATTAGTCCACATGCTACCACGTCCTCTGAAGAAGATGGTCTCTGTTCTCTGTTTATCATAACCAAAGGTATTATTTCCAAACATATTTACTCTTCTAATTCCCTTCTGTTGGTGCTGTGTTTTTAGTTTTGTTCAGGGAATCTCTGAAGTTTGGGCTTAGAGGAAGGAAGGAGTCCTCTTCAGTCCTTAGAAGTGGCCAGGGGCTGGGAAGGAAGTTGACTCTGGCTTTGCTCTTCCTGCCAGCTCAGAGGTATGTAGACAGAGGAGTAGGCAGCAGGGAGGCTGCTGGGTCTTGTTCACCCTCCTGGATAAAATGAAAGGTTAATAGTTCTCAGTAGCTCTGTTCACAGCTTTAAAAATTTCCCTTGTTTTCTCACCCCACAGAGGGAGAGAAGAGTTATGTGAGAGGTACAGGTGTGGAAGTATGTACATAATAATATTGGTCACCTGGCTATAGGATTCTGTGTAGTCAAGGTGGAATGAGGGCGGTTAATCAATATCCATTGTCTTGTCTCCTTTCCTCTCTCATCGGGAAGAAACCAACAAGATGGGAAAGCAGTCTGGGAGGCAAAAGAAGACCTGGAAAAGCAATTTGTATATGTTGTCATGTAGTACTCAAGTTACTTTCCACCACTGGAGTGTGAAATGGATTCCAAGCTTGATGCATAAAATTGACTCCTGGCCTGGGCCAGCTCTCCCTACCTCCTCTCCACTTCCCCAACAGCCCAGCTCTAAAGTCGGTGAAGGACAGGACATGGCTTTTTGAATTTTAGAGATGGTCTCCAGTATCACTGAACCCAGAGCAATATACACACTAGGTGAGAGTTTGTATGGTAGGTAATATTGCTGTGCTGGATTCGGGGCTGGTTCAGAGCACAATTTAAGATTAGGGTAAACTCACTTAAGAATCTGTCTTGTTCTGTGTTATTAACCTGTCTGGAAAGCAAACTTTAAACAAGACAAATAGATCTCCCTTTGAAGTGGGCATGCTAGGAAAGGAAAGCCCCTCCCAACCAAGTCTCTTCAAGGTACCCAATTTGATGACACATTGCCAAGCTAAGGTATTACCCTGCTATCAATGGCAGAAGTATTCATGGTACAACCTCTCTGCCTGGGAAAAAATGAGGCAGAAAGTGAGAAACTAGTTTGGACTTCAGCAAACAAGGAGGAAGAAAGAATAAAAAGGGAGAATGATCCAGCTGGTTGGAAGGAATGGGAATGTTCCCATTATCCTCAACTGTGTTCCTACACACACACACACACACACACACACACACACACACACATCCTGATCCAGGTCCCATCTTCCTGAGGCTCATTTAAGCACTGTGAGCACACTGATGCCATCCTAGAGGAAATGTACAAGGATCCTGCCTCTGAGCACAAGATAATGTTTATAGAAATATTGTCAAGCATGCATGGCTCTTTCCTCAATCTGAGGAAGGCAAACTTAATGTATTCCTTCTGGCCACACTTGATAACAATGTGTAGGATATGCACACAGTCATGATCAGGGTTGAGGCACTGCCTTGTGATTTTCAAGCTCTTGGTAGATCCCTGGTAGATCTCTAGAGACACCTATAGTTCAGGCAACATAGGTGAATCCTGCACTTTGCTCCCCAAGTGCAGTGGTTCTACAAATTGCCTTGGACCCTGATCCAATGCTTTGAAGCCCAAGTAGTCAAGGATACCAAACAGGTCATCATCTTCATGTATATCCATTTCATCTGGATCAAAGCCACAGACTTGCATAAGGAGTGTCTGCAAGCAAAGAAGCTATCAAAGGGATGAGACCGCAAAGAAGGAGGCAAAGGTGACTCATGGGGCCCAATGAGAGGTAAAGTGAAAGGAACATTTTGAGCCACCTGCTGTACCACCACCAAACTACAGGCCTGGGATGAGAAGGTAGAACCGTGTGGCTGATCCTGTCTCCAACACAGTCCCATCACCCTACCCAAGCACTCAATTCATGGGCCTAGAACAGCAAACTTTATCTGTTACAAAGAGTACCAGTCTTATAGAGGAAGCAAAGCCTACAAATGGGCAAAATTAATTTCAACTCTTAATAACATAGCAAAGAATATTTGACACCCCTCGTTTATTTGATTCTCATAACTTAAAGTTCAGAGAGCCTGAGTTGTCCAATGAATGAAAATTCCAGTACTAGAGAAACTCAGATGTGACTGTCAGTCTGGGGGTCTTTGCCATGAATCCACAGACCAACGACACCTAACCAAGGGCTAAATGACTAGTCTGGGGACATATCCAAAATTTATCTCTGGTTCCCAGGTTTTTAATTATCTCTAGAGATACACAGGAGATGAAGCAATCAGACATGACTGAAAAACACAGGAGGCTAGTAAGAAGGGATCCCCTACTCTTACTCTGCTTCTATCACTATGTTTCTCCTTTCCAGGATCTATCCCATATGAAAAAGCAGGAGGGCAAAACTCATTAGCTGAATAATGAAGGAGCTACTGCTCTTTTAGAATCATGTTTTCAAATTCTTTGTGCCTACACCTAGGGCTCACAGTGTTCCCCAGTGTTTCCAAGGGTCATTGTTCACTTTGTCTAGAGTTGTGCTCCTGGAGGTGCTATTGATATAGAATACAATGAGAATGAGGTCCTTAGAGTGACAGAATCCCACGCCCTAAACCCTACACCTAATAAAAGGTCAATCAAAATGCACGAATGGATTGGTAGCTTAGAAGGAGTGGCTCTGGTCTACACATTTTTGGAGGCTGGTGTTTTAACGTTATAACTTGTCAAAAGGTATGTTGTAACTTGTCAAAAGTTATGTTGTAATGTATAACTTGTCAAAAGTATGTTGCTGTATTAATTTATAGTTCTCATAAGTTTATTAGTCATTTGTATTTTTTAGTGCTTATTTATTTTTGAGAGAGAGAGAGGGAGAGAGACAGAGTATGAGCAGGGGAGGGGCAGAAAGAGAGGGAGACACAGAATCTGAAGCAGGATCCAGGCTCTGAGCTGTCAGCACAGAGTCTGACACAAGGCTAGAACTCACGAACTGCAAGATCATGACTTGAGCTGAAGTCAGACACTTAACCGACTGAGCCATCCAGGTGCCCCTAGTCATTTGTATTTTTAAATTAATTTCTTGTTTATTACCTTTAGCCTATTTTTCTATAGAGTTACTTGTTTGCTTGCTTGCTTGTTTTTTACTGTTGATTGGCAGGAGTTTTAGAATTTTAACTTTTTGTCTCTTCTATGTTTCAAATATTTTTCTCAGTGTCATTTGTAGTTTAATTTTGTTTCTGCAGTATTTTGCCATGTAAAAACTTCACATTTTTATGTGTCAATTCTGCCAAACATATCTTTTTGGCAAGGTTAAAAATTCAGATAGTTTTGAACACCAGACAGATCACACAAATAAGTGAAATAGTCCAGGAGAGGACTAGGTAAACTGGAAAGCAACTTTTTCATAGTAGGCAAAAATTATGTATTTAAACAAAGGGAGAAAACTCCTAAATTATGAACATGGCTGAGCAGGTTTTCACGTGCTCCAAGAGCTTTGGTCACATCCTTGATGGAAGGTTGTGCACAGTCATGCTGGGCTTGATTCTTCGAAAGCATACTGCAGCTCTAAAAGGAACCTTGAATGATTAAAAGGAAGATGTTACTTGCCCCAGTTGGGACTGGCCATTCCTCACGTGTCCACTTTGTGGAGAGGTACTTGTTGTTTGTCCAACCTTGATGCTCGGTATAGCAGGTGGAGCAACATGAAGGAAGCTCACCAGTAAATATCCCCAGAAATGATGAAATTGCCTTATCTGTTTGTGCTGATTATGAGTAAATACCTCTATTCTCCCTCCCTTGTATACCCACTCTTTCACCTTTTGCCTAGCTAATTTGTACTCCTTCCAGTCACATCTTAAGACTTCCTTTAAGCTTTCCCTGACCTCTCCCTGTCACCCCACATCCCATCTGTTTTGTTGCTCCTCACATGTTCCCATAGCAAATTGCATTTTCCACGTCACAGCATTTATCACTTCAGAAGATAACCATCTATTCACCTATCTACCTCCCTAACTACATCACATGCTACTTGAGGCAAAGACAGCTGCCTATCTTGTTCACAATTATATTCCCAGCACATAGCCTAACACAAAGTAGAAGCTAGTATTCATTTGTGGCATAAATAAGTAATGTGTGTATGGCTCTATAGTAAGTACTGCATCTGTCTCACATTTTCATTCCACACAGGAATTTAGAAGGCATGCTGGATTAAAAGTTTTCTTCCATACTGAGCCAAGAAATGCCTCTGGTTGGGCAGTAATATGGCCTATGTCTCCAACAGAAATACGGACAACTATGAAAACAAACATGTGGTCATTTGAATCTGTCTCCTTGTTAGCTAGGGAGAGCTCAATTTTCATTCCAGAGAATTATCCATGTTCCTCTTATTGTTTATTTATTTTGTTTTAACTTGAAAAGGAATCAAAATGCTAACATGGAACACAAACTGCTAACAACATCAAGGGGTGGGGCAGGGAGGAAGAGATGGAAATAGAAAAAAGCAGTAAAAATAAACTGAGTAAAACACCATTTCAAAACATAGTCTTATTCTGAGACAACAGGAAGCTATCTGACTTGTTCTTAAGATGTAAAACATTTCACAAGTTTGTTGAACTTCAAGAGAAAAAAATAAAAGCAACTTCTTGATTTGAATCTAGACTTTTTCTTAACTCTCAAACAAAACAAAATACTACCTTTCTTTTTCCTCAGCAGGGATCTCAGGAGAGGGGGGGAGGAGGGAGGCAGAAAGAGAGAGGGAAGGAGAGGGAGACAGAGAGGAAGGAAGAGGGAAGGAGGGAAGGGAAAGGGGAAGGAGAGGAGAGGAGAGGAGAGGAGAAGAGAGGAGAGGAAGAAAAGAGAAAATCTTGAAATTTAGTTTTCTTGAATAAGATTATGCTATACAGACTAAATATAAATGCTAGGAAACAGTGAAAAGATTGGATGAACAGACTACCAGCTTCAGAATAAAAAGAAAACCTTTAGCTGTTAATCTTAATGATTTTTTAAATGTTTTTAATGATTTTAGAAGGAAAATGGTCCTTCTTTACTCAAGCTGAGCAGTTAATACTATAAGTACTTCAGGGGTATCTGTATTGTTGACCCCTTCCCACTCTCTCCCTACCCACCCCTCCCATGCGCGCGCGCGCGCGCACACACACACACACACACACACACACACACACACACACAACTTGTTACCACCATAGTCCCCATTGAAAAGACGAATCTCAGGCAGCACGTGATGTCCCTTTCCTGGCCATAGTTGACTGAATCAAAGTCAACATCTCCCCCCACTATATCAATCAAATATAACCTCTCAACTTGAAGTAACAGACACTGAAGTTAATTTGGCTTTAATTCATCCCCATTTATGGCCAGAATAAATTTTTGCTGTTCAAATCACTAATTTAAGCACTATTCCATTGCGACATAGCAAAGAAAGAAAGAAATGGGGCTGCAGGAGGAGTGAAGGAGGGGAAAAAGAAACATACTAAGGATTTACAGAGTTGAAATAAATGTACATTAACCCTCGATGTGTTCCCAAAGTGATTCAAAACATTTTGACCTATTGAAAGTCAAATCTTGTTATTGGGATTGAAAATTTATAGATACTGAAAATATGTACTACAAAGCAATTTACTGGCCTTGAAATTTCTAAAATGGTTTTCCACAGCCTCAATAAAGAAATGTACTACATCAGTTAGCCATTATGAAAGTATCCATGAATTTTGAATTTAAGTACAAATCAAGATAGTAAAAAAAAAAGAACTCTATTACCAAGCCATCAAAAAGAATGAAATCTTGCCATTTGCAACATTGTGGGATGGAACTAGAGTATATTATGCCAAGTGAAATCAGTCAGTCAGAAAAAGACAAATACCATATGATTTCACTCATATGTGGAATTTAAAAAATAAAACAGATGAGGGGCACCTGGGTGGCTCAGTCAGTTGAGCGTCCGACTTCGGCTCAGGTCATGATCTCACAGTTCGTGGGTTTGACCCCCGCATCAGGCTCTATGCTGACATTTTGCTCAGAGCCTGGAGACTGCTTCAGATTCTGTGTCTCCTCTCTCTGCCCCTCCCCCACTCACACTTTGTCTCACTCTATTTCTCAAAAATAAATAAATGTAAAAAAAGAAAAAGAAAAAAAAAGAAATAAAACAGGAAACAGGTGAACATAGGGGAAGGAAAAAAAGAGAGAGAGAGGGAAACAAACCATAAAAGACTCTTAACTACAGAGAACAGAGGGTTGCTGGAGGGGAGGTGGATAGGGAAATGGGTTAAACAGGTGATGGGCATTAAGAAGGACACTTATTATGATGCACACTGGGTATTGTATGTAAGTGAGGAATCACTGAATTCTACTCCTGAAACCAATATTGCACTGTATGTTAACTAACTCAAATTTAAACAAAAATTAACTTAAAAATAGCTGCATTATAAAAAATCATGTTCATTCATATCAAACTCACTCTTTCTGTGAGTACCATGCTTTCTTCCCTAGTAAAGTTCATTCTCCTTGGAGTTTCTTTTCTTTCTTTCTTTCTTTTTTTTTTTTTTTTTTTTTTTTTTTGGACTTATTCACTACAGAAGGACTTATTACAGAAACTCAATTTTTTTTATGTTTATTTTTGAGAGGGGGGGTAGGGGCAGAGATACGGACACAGGATCCAAAGCAGGCTCTGTGCTGACAGTACAGAGACTAATGCGGGGCTGGAACTCATGACCTGAGCCGGGGTTGGGCACTTAACCAACTGAGCCACTCAGACATCCCTCAACTTTTTTTTTAACTGAAAAGATACCCATGCCCAAATAATTAACAGTAAACACAACTATAAAACACATATCTCAATATTGGCTAGACTATCCCCAAACCAGAGAATAAGGTATTTTCTGCCTATAAATCCATTGAAAGCTTCTCATAGCCACCAGGAAAGAAGTGCTCAGAGAACTTAAGTAGGCATTCAAGGCCTGCAGTGGCTCTCCCTTGCCCACTTTCCCAGCTTCCACTCCCACCACTGCCCCACATCTCCCCATTCCAGTCATGCAAACATGCTTATTTCTCCAGAGCCAAGTCTCTGAGCTTCTGCAGAGGCTGTTTCCTTTGCCTGAAGTTCTTGTTCTCCTCCCGTGTCTGGCAAATTCCTACTGCTCTTAAGACTCTGTTCTAGTTTTACTTACTCTGAAAAGCCTTCCTTTATTTCCCCAGGTAGAGTTTACTCTTTCCTGTGAGCTCCCATTTTCCAATCCTTAGTTACAATATTTATTACATCGTGGTGTAACCATTTTCTCATCTGGCTTCTCCACTTGACTGAGAGTTCTTTGAAGTTAGGCACCACCATCTTATTCATCCTTGTGGATAACAACAGTACCAGGCATGTAGGAGTTACTTAATAAGTCTCAGATGAGTGAATGTCCAGTAGATTGTAAATATTTGCTTAACAACATCCAGCAAGAAACTATCAGAGAGAATACAAGAAAATAAGCCTCCAGTGGACTTTTTCCTATATACCATTCTGCATATTGAATAATGTGGCTTATATTCCAAGAGCACACAAGTCTAAACCAGGCACATTATTTATTAAGATGCATAAGGATCTCTGGAATCCCTGGTGGTAAAACATGTATGTAGAACATGCTATTTCATATGATGTTAAATATTTAAAACACATTCAAAATTAGCAATGTGAACAGCTAAATGGAAGAAATTAAGTGGCTTTAACAGTTACTTAAGGACATTTGGCACTGTCAGGAGTCATTTTTTGTTGTCACAATTTGGGAGATGGAGCTACTACTATCACCTAGAGGGTAGAGGGCAGGGGATATTAAACATCCCACAAAGAACACAATGGCCCCTCACAACAAGTAATTACCCAGCCCTAAATATCAGTGATGCTGAAGTTGAGAGACTCTGTTCTAACCCTTTTACCCTAAGAAAGTATGTATGTATATACATATATATATGTATATACATATATATATATATACCTAATATATAGGTACCTATATACTAGGTATGTATATATACCTATATACCTAGTACCTATGTACTAGGAAAGTACAACTTCTGTGTATAATTACAAAACATTGTACTCTGACCTGAGGGAAATGTCAATCTCAGGGAAAAGAGAAGGGCTGGGTTTTTGTGTTCCACATTTGATCAGGAGCAATTTGAACTCTGCTAAAACAATTATGTGATAATAATCATTATACTCAATCTCAGAAACATTTTGATGAACTATTAATAAACATCAATTAAAGTATTAATGCTGATAAAATGGATGACGACTTTGGAAAGACTCACTAAACCACTTAGCAAGATTACAAGATTACCAACCTTTGTAACATTTTGGCAATGCATACAAGGCTATAGTTTAAAAACCAGGAAATACATCAAAGCAGAATCAGAAAATATAAAAGTATTCTAAATGAAGACACCTAAGGATACCTAGTCACCCAGACCCCAGAAATACATCAGTAGTCTGATGAAGGGGACAATAATCCAACCATACCTACTTTATTTCAGTGACACAATAGCAATATGATAAAAAGCAAATTTCCACTTCTGTCTCCAGCTTCTTATTGACAGTATTTTGACTATCTAGAGGTGATATTCACTTAGATTTCCCTTTGCCTATACAAAAATCTAACATTTCAAAAACTGAGCTTATCATTTTCCCATCATAAGAGGAAACATCTGCATCATTTTCAACAGCATCACCCAACTTCTGAGCACCTGGGCTCAAAATCCTGTTATCCTACATTTCATTGTCTATATTTCAGCCTCACTATCAAACTATCTTCTGGATTTGTATCATGCAATGTCTTTTAAATTTGGTCCTTTGTTCCATTTATTCCCCTTTATGTCTGATTTTAAAGCCACTACCTTAGGGGCACCTGGGTGGCTCAGTCGGTTAAGCGTCCGACTTCAGCTCAGATCATGATCTCACAGTTCATGAGCTCGAGCCCCACATCGGGCTCTGTGCTGACAGCTCAGAGCCTGGAGCCTGCTTCACATTCTGTGTCTCCCTCTCTCTCTCTGCCCCTTCCCTGCTCATGCTGTGTCTCTCTGTCTCAAAAATAAATAAACATTTAAAAAAATTGAAAAAAAAAAGCCACTACCTTAATACAGATCCAAATTACCTATGCCTAGATTTCTGTTACAACCTCAGACGGTCTCTTACCTTTAGTGCTTCCCCGATCCCTCTCTTTCATATGATATTGTAAGAGCAACAACCACAACAGTACTAATGACAATTCTAGGCTGTTGTAGCTTGGGTGTTTACAGCTGAAGGTTTGAGGTCAGATTGCCTGAATTTCAAGCACTCAAGTATGTAAGTCATTTAATGTTTATAACAACCCAGTGAAGTAGCTACTTTCATTACCCCCCATTTTAAAAATGAAAAAACAGGGGCACCTGGGTGGCTTAGTTGGTTGAGCATCGACTCTTGATTTTGGCTCAGGTCATGATCCCAGGGACAAAAGACTGAGCCCTACGTTGGGCTCCACATTGAATGTGGAGCTTACCTAAGATTTTCTCTCTCTCTCTGCCCCTCTACCCCACTTGCTCTCTCTCTTTCTCTCTCTAAACTAAAAACTAAAAAATAAATGAGAAAACAGAGAGTAGAGGGTGGAAATCACTTGCCCAAGGTCACACATCTATTAAGCACTAAGCCAGGGTTTGGTCCCAGTCTGACTCCACAGCCTGAGCTCTAACCACTATACACACTGCCCATCCTCCAGCCTGTTATTACTCAAGTCTTGGTAAGTCCTACATCCATATACCATGAGGCCACAGTCCCTATAACCGGGTCCTATGAACTCAACTTATTTTGTCTTTCTGTATCACTTTTGCATGTAAGAGGCTAGTCACCTTTATTTTATTTTGTATGTGACAGTGAATTGTTTTGCAATTGTCCTCAAGTAGCTCCATTCATTTATATTTTTGTCTCTTCACCTAGGCTTCAGTTAAGAGCTTTGTTACTCTTCTACATTCTTCCAAAATACCTGGTATAACACCCATGAGTGTTAAGTGCTTTAGGACTAATCTTTTAATTACTTACATGAAAACCCTTTTCACGTAAGACATACAATGAATATAGGTGAATACCTTATTCTAGATATTACAAATATAAAAAAATCAAATTGAAGATTTTCTAACAGAAAATCAAAGCAAGCTAGATTTGGAGATCCTGAAAACAGCACAAATTTTAAAAAGCTTAACTTGTTAATTCAAAATATAGAGGCTGAAAAATAAAAGACTTTATTCTCCCAATTAGTAAAACTGGCCTAGTCATTTCAGAATACTGCCCAGCTTGGAGCATAGAAGTTCCCAATTCTTTCAGTTCCATATGCCACTGAAACTGCAGCCTAGATTGGAAGTAAGTAGTGGTGGATAGTTCTTATTTTTGTAAAATAGCAGACTTCGAACAAGAGTGCTGGAGAGAATAGAGACTAACACCTTGCCCCACTCAGTACCAACTATCACTGACATGGGTTCCATTTAGAAATCTTTAATTGGTATAACAACCGCAATAAGTCATTATCATAGGTCTTTGGTTTGGCTTGTCCATCTTCAGAAAACGGCAACACACAAGAGGCTTAGCTTACTAATTAACGTAAGCTCAGGCTTGTTCATTGCTTTAATAATTTGCTACTTGTCGGGGCACCTGGGTGGCTCAGTCGATTGAGCGTCCGACTTTGGCTCAGGTCATGATCTCACAGCTCGTGAGTTTGAACCCCGTGTCTGGCTCTGTGCTGACAGCTCAGAGCCTGGAGTGTGCTTTTGCTTCTGCGTCTCCCTCTCTCTCTGCTCCTAACCCACTCACATTCTGTCTCTGTCTCTGTCAAAAATAAATAAACATTGGGGCGTCTGGGTGGCTCAGTTGGTTAAGCGGCCAACTTCGGCTCAGGTCATGATCTCACGGTCCATGAGTTCGAGCCCCACGTAGGGCTCTGTGCTGACAGCTCAGAGCCTGGACCCTGTTTCAGATTCTGTGTCTCCCTCTCTCTGACCCTCCCCCGTTCATGCTCTGTCTCTCTCTGTCTCAAAAATAAATAAACATTAAAAAATAAATAAATAAATAAACATTTAAAAAAATTAAAAAAAAAATAATAATTTGCTATTTGTCCGTCTGTGAACCTAGAACAGACCTGGCTCATACACATTCAATTTGTTAAATTGATGGGTTCAGAAATTTACTACTGATATTATTTATTTATAAATTTATTACTGATATTACTGATATTTATTACTGATATTACTATCTATCTATATTAGATTGACTATTTAAGTGGTTAAAACCAGGTCTTTACAGTCAACTATCTGAATCCACACACCTGCTGCTTGTCTTTGGGAGAGTTACTCTACTCAACTTTTTAGAGTCCTGGCTTCTTTACCTGTAAAATGGGCCTAAGAAAAGTAACTACCTTCCACAGGACTTTTGAAAGGATCAAAGTAGAAAATAAATGTTACATACTTAGTATAGTCTTCCACATATTAAGTACTTTAAAAACTGTAGCTATTTTTGAGTGCCTACTCTATGTCAGGCATTATACCAGTTATTCTTAATCTTATCATGATTGACATTTTGGGCCAGATAATTCTTTGTTGTGAGTTGTCCTGTGCATTGTAACACATGCCTGGCCTCTACCCATCAGATACCAGTAGCACCCCCCAGTCATGACAGGGGAGCAAAATCAGCCCTGGTTGAAGCTAGTACACAAAACTGAGCTCTTAACAAATGTTATATTAACCCTCAAAATACTCTGACAAGGTAGTATGTCAATGCTATTACCTCTACAAGTGAAGAAATGGTGGAGGGGAGGTGCGTGGGGCATGGATTAAATGGGTGATGGGCATCAAGGAGGGCAATTGGTGTGATGAGCACTGGGTCTTGTATGTAAGTGATGAATCACTAAATTGCAGTTCTAAAACAAATATTACACTGTATGGTAACTAACTGGAATTTAAATAAAAATTTGGAGAAAAAAAATAAGAAATGGCAGCTCAAAGATGTTACCAACTTGCTCAAGGTGACCCAACCTGCTGAGGTTCAGCTGACCCCACAGTGTTGACTGCATTACATCTCCCTTATGTAAGTGATACTTGTCTTCATGCCTCTCCCTTGGCTTCTCACCCACAAAGGCACTAGCTGTAGGCAGAGGTCACAGGAGGACCGTCAGAAGTGAAGCTCACTTCTACAGAGTCATGAGATGATCTCAGGAATCCTCATCTCATACCCATAACCCTTGAGCCACAGTATTTCTATGCAGAGCAAAAAGTTTTAGTAAATCCCGGTAGTGGGTAAATAAGCAAAAATGGTATTATTCTAAAAACATGCTCAAGAATGTGAACTAAATATATATATATATATATATATATATATATATATATATATATAGACTCATCTTTAATCCCCCCCACCTTAGTTTCCCTGTCAAGTCCCTCTCCAAGTGATACAGACACTCTTCCTCTCAGCTTCTCCTTTTTGTTCCTATGAATTCCATCTTATCCCTGGCTGTCACTATAGATAGCCCTTGCTCAAAATGTTTCAATGGCCCTCCGTGTACCTGTAAAATGAACTCCAGTTCATTCATCATCCTGCTGCCAGACAAGTCTTCCACAGTAATTAACTTCACCAAGTTACTGCCCCACTACAAAAGCACTACTAATAAATCTTTGTTTTCTGAAGCATGAAGTTTAAATTTCATGAGTTGACATTCAAAGCCTTTGAAACACTATCTCTCTGTACCCCTTGATATGCTCTCCCTCCGGAACCCCCTACATCTCCCCCAAACTCCTCACTACCCTACCAATCGACCAAGGGCAACCCTTGCTTCTCCTGCTCCTCATCCTGTGCCTTCCATGTTCAGCGATGCTCTCCCTTCTCTATGCCTCTGTCAGAATCCTGATCATTCTTTTAGGTCTAGCTCAGGCTAAAGCCCTTCCACAAAGCATTCTCTGACTATTGCAGTTTCATCAAGACCTTTCTCTTTAAAGATGTTCACAGCCCTTGGGGCACCTGGGTGGCTCAGTCGGTTGAGCGTCCGACTTCGGCTCAGGTCATGATCTCGCAGTTGACAAGTTCAAGCCCCGTGCCCCGCTCTGTACTGACAGCTCAGAGCCTGGAGCCTGCTTCCAATTCTGTGTCTCCCTCTCTCTCTGCCTCTCCCCTGCTCATGCTCTGTCTCTATCTCAAAAATAAAGATAAACATTTTTAAAAAATTAAAGATGTTCACAGCCCTGGCAGTCTATCCTACAACATCTAGCACTTAATTTAACTCTCTGGGATCTGCTGGAGTTTCATATTTGCCCCAGTGGATTATAATTCTGTTGCATGCTGTTACCATATCTTAACCATATGGGCTGTGCTCACAGAAGGCCCTCAGTGAGTCCCTACAAATTAACTCCATGGAAGCCTCCTGCTGGTGGAGGACTAAAGACAGTCCTTCGCAGAAATACATACTCCTGATCGTAACTTTACATCTCGGGCTCCACCCTACATGAGGTCACCTCATATGGTCCACTGCTCCTTGGAGGCACAATCACAAGCACACCAGCTTTTTGCCGACTCATTTTCAGCCTGAGTCCTCTGTTGGCCCTTAGCTTTCAAGACTCCTGATCTCCTTTTCTTATCAGCACACCTTAACTTACTTCTGCATCATGGTGTTTGATACTGACCTTCTTCCTTGGGAGTAAACCCATATCACTATTCTGAAGTTAGCTCTTTATGGCCTTATTACTGGCATCTCTGGAAATGGAAATTCTGGCATCATTTAAGCCAATGATTCCCAGACATAACTGAAGATAAGATCACTTACGAGGTTATAAAACATTCGGATTCCTGGGCCCTGCTCCAGACCTATTGCATCAGAATGTCCAGCATATAGGTCCAGGAACTGGAATGTTTAACATGCATACTAGGCGATTCTTACATTAGAAGAATCGAGGAAACACTGGTCTAACTACTGAGTAATGTTTTACCAAGTGATCTAATGAGAAATTCAGGCTAAATTGCCGATCAGAAATTAGGCATCCTGAAGAAAGAAATCACTGATTTCGGGAGCTTAGCATCATTCTTCCTTATCAATTCCCATTTTTCCAGCTATTAATATAAGCAAGTGTGTTCTACTAAATGGACCTCTAATATAGACACTAACTGTATGACCTTGAGCAAGTCACTTAAGACCTCTGAGCTTCAATTGTCCTCTTGTAGAAAAAAGAGAGGGTTGGGTCAGACCAGTAGTTCTCTTTGATGGATATACATAAGAATCACTTCAGGAGTTTTTAGAACATCGTATCCCCAGGGATTCTAATTTAATTGATCCAAGTGATTATGTTATTTAACTGAGGTTAAAATAAAGTGAACTGGGTGATTCTTTTTTTTTTTTTTTTAATTTTTTTTTCAACGTTTTTTTATTTATTTTTGGGACAGAGAGAGACAGAGCATGAACGGGGGAGGGGCAGAGAGAGAGGGAGACACAGAATCGGAAACAGGCTCCAGGCTCCGAGCCGTCAGCACAGAGCCTGACGCGGGGCTCGAACTCACGGACCGCGAGATCGTGACCTGGCTGAAGTCGGACGCTTAACCGACTGCGCCACCCAGGCGCCCCTGAACTGGGTGATTCTTAAGATGACTTCCAGCTCTGAAATAACTCTGATTTAATAACTCCCTCATTTTTTAATTCTTGTGCCAACTCTCGACATTTATTTCATGCTGTATGTAAAAACATATACACTCTTTATTCCACATTTCTTTCAATAACATCTTTGTTAGGTATTTGATGTTCATGTAGGAAAGAGACTGAATAATTATAACATATTCTTATGAATTATTGCTACCATGTAAAAATATTCAGGAGTGTAATAAAGTCTTTTAACATCTGTAGGGATATGTGCAGAGCAACAACCTAAGCTGCTAATTAAATCAAAGATCAAGGTGTACCTATCCATTCCTTCAGCATTTCAAGTAATAGTTTTTAAAACTTTTTTAATGTTTACTTATTTTAAGAGAGAGAGAGTAGGGGAGGAGCAGAGAGACACAGAGAGAGAGAGAGAGAGAGAGAGAGAGAGAGAGCGCATCCCAAGCTGGCTCCACGCTGCCAGCACAGAACCCGACACGAGGCTCCAACCCACGAACCATGAGATCACGACCTGAGCTAAAACCAAGAGTCAGAGGCTCAACCAACTGAGCCACCCAGGTGTCCCTCAAGTGATGTTCATCATTGAGTGCCTGATCTCTATCAACCCCTGTGCTAGTTACTGGGGGATACAGCAGGATACAAGTAACACAGTCCAAACCCAAGTGGAAAGATAAACATTGTTACAAATGTTACAAATGTGATTATATTACAAGGGCATACAGAGAGCTACAAGAGTGCATAAAGAGGATTTAACCTATTCTGTGCAGACAAAGCCTTGAAAGAAGAAGTGAGAGTTAAGGTGAAACCTGATAAATGAACTAGAATTACGTGCATGTGTCGGAGCAGGGTGAAGGCATGTTGGAAGGGACTAAGGTAGAAGGAGCTTGGAGTGCCCTAGAAACAGAAAGAAGATCAAAGAGGCTAGAACTAGTAAGCCAAGGGGAAAGTGGCACAAGTGAAAGGTCATGTAAGAAAGATTAGAAATTATTCTAAAATACCAAAGTATGAGAGTTTAGACTTTATTCTGAGGGCATTGGATATTTCGAGCAGGGGGCTGAAGTGATCTGATTTACGCATTTGAAAGTGCTTGGAATGCACAGATGGTAGAGATACTTGAGTGAATATGGAGAATACAGGCTACTCTAGTAGTCAGGGAAAATATGATGGACTAAAATGGTGTTTGCAGAGAGGGAGAGAGGTGAATAGATTGAAGATATCCATCTGAGGAGACTCCGAAGGGTTTGGTGATTGATGGGCGGTAGGAGGTAAGGAATCAATGAGTCAAGGTTTCAGGCTTAAGTAACTGGGTGAATGGCCATACCATTTACTGAGATAATCAACCCTGGAGGAGGAGCAGGTTCAGTGGGAAATGGGAGTGAGTGTGAAACACCTGTGAGTCAACTAAGTGGAGGTCTTGATTAAAATGGGTCTGCAACTTAAAAGAGAAACCCATACTGAAGTTACAAACTGAGAGTTGTTAGCATACAGATGATAACAGAAGTCACAGAGGTAGATGAAGTCATCAACTGTGTCAGGGACTATGGCAGGTGTTAGGGCAATAGATTCACTGCATTCAAGTGACTCAGAGTCCAACCAATGCAAACATGAAAGACCAAGGCATGAATTTAATTCAACTTCCATGAAAACTATCCTGAAAATCCCTATTACTAATCCCAGTAGGTATAACTTTCTCTGTTCTACTCTGGAAATTTATGTCCCAATTCAAACCAAAACTAGAAATTCATCTAAAAGTAGATTAGTCTATACTTTATCCTAATCAAGTGGGCTTCAACCAAGAGTGTCTCTTAAGCCACTAGGAGATCATTTAAATCTTAAAATTAAAATTTACAAGTTGAAATACATTTATATTAACATCACACCCTTTTAAATACTACTGAACATGAAAATCCAGGGAGCAAATTGCAGATTTTGTGCTTGGTCAATCTCATGGTAATGTGAACTTTACAGTTTACAGGGCTATGATCACAAAGCCAAGGTCTGTTAGGCCTGTGCCACATGCAGATAAGTCCACAGTCTAAGGGGTTCTGCTTTTAAAATGTACTTTGTAGCTTAAAAGAGCACTGCACCCAATAGCTAAGCCTTCTGTTTGAAAGTTCACTTGATACCAGGAATAATTACCAATAAACATAATGGAGATTGACATTTCTGAGATCTGACCCTTCTCCAATTTTTTCTTTCCTCCCTCCCTTCCTTTCTCTTTCTTCCCCCACTTTTCCCTCCTCCCTTCTCTCTCTGTCTCTTCATCCTTTTAATCCTCCCTCCCTTTCTTCCCTTTTCTCTCTCTCTTTTTTTCAGTTGTCTTTCTTTCCACAAATAGTTTCTGCCTCAAAGCTTTTATGGAATGAGACAAGGCATACATATATAATCTGCACACCACATACAACAACATTAAGTAGCTCCTCTATGCAAGGCACTTTGACAGAACCACAGACTGGTATCAGACATGAAAGAGACCCTCTCCAATTAATTCACCCATTAAACAAATCAAGAAAGGGGAAACTTCTGTTCCTCGGATGTGGTTGAAAATCATCTTAAGGTTTATTTGGTCATCATGTTAGGCTTCACACAACAATGACAGACATTCTTTTGTATTATTTTATGAAGTCAGCAAGTCTAGAACTATACCGACCAATACATTTAGCCACTGGACACGTGGCAATTGAGCCCTTGAAATGTGCCAAGTCTTAATTCAGATACGCTGTAAAATACACAATGGATTTAAAGACAATATGCTTTTTGGGGCACCTGGGTGGCTTGGTCGGTTGAGCGTCCGACTTCAGCTCAGGTCATGATCTCACAGTCTGTGAGTTCGAGCCCCGCGTCGGGCTCTGTCTGTGCTGACAGCTCAGAGCCCGGAGCCTGCTTCGGATTCTATGTCTCCCTCTCTCTCTGTTCCTCCCCTGTTCATGCTCTGTCTCTCTCTGTCTCAAAAAAAATAAATAAATGTTAAAAATAAATAAATAAAAATAAAGACAATATGCTTTTTAAAAGATGTAAAATATCTCATTAATAATGTTCATACTGAGTACATGTTTTGAATATATTGGGTTAAATGAAATATACTATTAAAATTAATTTTACCTTGTTTCTGTTCACTTTTTTTAATGTGACTACTAGAAAATTTTCTATTAATTGTATAGCTCACATTTGCAACTCTTAAAGTTCTCTTGAACAGAGCTGTTCTAGAATAACAGTGCCTATCTCATATAAGGTTGTTTATTGGTTAGCTAATATTTCAGGCCTAATACTATAAGTTCCTAAGTTTATCCAACATTTATAGATTAAAAAAATTCATTCACAAACAAACAAAAAAAAAAAGTAGATCACACATCCTAGGGGGCCCATGCGGAGAATTTACTAGCTCAATAAGGCCAAAGAATTTAATGATTTGTCCAAGGTCACATAACTGATTAGTACAGAGATGATACCAGGACCCAGCATTATTTGCTTGTTGACCTTTTATCATAGAACAGTTCAATGAACAAAATTATGAAATGGTTTTTAAAGGCTGCAAAACTGATTTCAGTTGAATTGAACAAATATTTGAATGTCTTATAAGTGCCAGGCATTGTGGTAGGCAGATTGAAGGGCTTAAGTTGTTTCTTAAATTGTTTTTTTATTTTAAATCCAGTAGAGTTAACATACAGTGCTATATTAGTTTCAGGTGCACAATATAGTGATTCAACAATTCCTTATGTTTTTCAATCCTCATCATATGTATACTCTTCCCTGCACCCACCTCCCCTCTGGTAACCATCAGTTTGTTCTCTGTAGCTAAGTGTCTGTTTCTTGGTTTGTCTCTCTCTCTCTTTCTTTTTTTCCTTTGATCATGTGTTTTGTTTCTTAAATTGCACATGAGTGAAATCATTGTATTGTCTTTCTCTGACAGAGCTATTTCACTTAGCATTTTACTCTCTAGCTCTATCCATGTTGTTGCAAATGGCAAGATTTCATTCTTCTATATGGCTGCATAATATTCAAATGGAGTAATATTCGATATATACATATAAATGGAATGTATATATATTCATATATATTATGAATTATATATATTCATATATATATGAATTAGTGTTTTTGTACCTGGGGGGGGGGGTAAATGATCAGTAATGTGATTACTGGATGGTAGGGTAGTCATTTATTTATTTATTTATTGAGAGAGAGAGAGAGAGAGAGAGAGAGAGACAAAGACAGAGACAGAGTGTGAATGGGGGAGGGGCAGAGACAGAGGGAGACACAGAATCCAAAGCAGGCTCCAGGCTCTGAGCTGTCAGCGCAGAGCCTGACACAGGGCTCAAACCCACCACCCATGAGATCATGACCTGAGCTAAGTCGGACGCTCAACCAAATGAACCACCCAGGCACCCCTGGGTGGTTGTATTTTTAACTTCCTGAAGAATCTCTACACTGTTTTCCACAATGGCTGCACTAGTTTGCATTCCCACCAATAGTGCAAGAGGGTTCCTTTTTCCCCCCCTTTTTACCAACTCTTGTTGTTTCTTGTGTTTTCTTTTTAGCTATTCTGACAGGTGTGAGGTGATACCTCAATGTAGTTTTGGTTTGCATTTCCCTGATGATGAGTGATGTTGATCATCTTGTCATGTGTCTGTTGGCCATTGTCTCATTTTCTTTAGAAAATATCTGTTCATGTCTTCTGCCCATTTTTTAACTGGGTTATTTGGGTTTTTTGAGTGTTGAATTGCGTACATTCTTTATAGATTTTGGATACTAACCCTTTACCAGGTATGCCATTTGCAAATATCTTCTCTCATTCAGAAAGTTGCTTTATTAGTTTTATTGTTTCCTTCACTGTGCAGAATCTTTTTATTTTGATGTTGTTTATGTTTTCTTTTGTTTCCCTTACATCCAGAGACATATCTAGAAAAATGTTGCTATAGTTAATGTCAGAGAAACTATTGCCTGTGCTCTCTTCTAGGATTTTTATGCTTTCAGGTTTCAGTTAGGTTTTTAATACATTTTGAATTTTTGTGTATGGTCTAAGAAAGTAATGCAGTTTCATTCTTTTGTATATAGTTGTCTAGTTTTTCCAGCACCATTTGTTGAAGAGACTATCTTTCTTCTTTCAAATGTTCTTTCCTCCTTTGTCATAGATTAATTGACCATATAATTGTGGGTTTATTTTATCTGTAGTGTTCCATAGATCTATGTGTCTATTTTTGGACTAGTATCATACTGTTTTGTAATATTACTTGGCCTGGAATTGTGATATTGGAGGGCTTAAGTTTTATCACTTTAATGCCTGAGGAACTTCCCTTAAGTTCTAAGTGAAAAACACAATTACTTTCATTCCACTTTTCTCATATTCATGACTCAAATATGATTACATCTGTGTGGGCATGTTTTCTTAATTTCAAAATTCTAAACTGAGTATTTGATCAATGTAAAAAAAAGTCATTAAAAATTCTCTAAAACATAATTATACTTAATAAAAAAATAATTTTGACTTTAAGAAATATATATTAAATCCATTACCAAATTTTTTCCAAAAATAATCTTATTTATTTTTATTATAATTTAAAGCTAAAAACTGAAATACATTATTTCCTTAAAGGGCCAGATTTTGATATCTGTTATTACCATTATATGGTCGTGTGGCTTTTAAATGTTCACCTGTAACTAAATAGCAAATTTTCAGTTTTTACAGGCAATTTTTCTAAATATCCTTGGTGAGTTTATATTAATTGCATTTTATTCATTCTAATTTTTGGTTGTGAGTGTATTAAAGGAATTAATTTAATGACTTGCTTTAAACCTCTGAAGATAGTTGCTTAATTCTCTTTCTATAACATCTTGGCTTTATCTAGTTGTCATTTACGTTATCAACAAGGAAACTCATCCTTGTAAACTTGGAATAAATTCTGTTTTGCTATGGTTTTCTTCCAGTTTGGTGATGGAATCAATTTGTTAATATTTAGTTAAATGTTTGTATCTATATTTTTTTAAATCAGGTTTTAGTATTTGGCCATACTAGCTTCACAAATCTTCAATTTATTGCTATTGAGTTGCAAGTAATATTCTCTTAAAAATACTAATTGCACTTACCCCTCACAGCATTGTTGTAAGGATTAAGTGAGTTAAAATATGTAAAGTTCTTACATCAGTGCCTGGTCTATAGTGTTAAGTACCAGTAAATTTAGCTGTTGTTATTTACATGCACACATTCAAATGCAAAATATGAAAGCAAGTTACTTTAGTGGTGCAGTTGGATTAATCATTCCTGATTACTTTTAAGTGGTTTCATTGGAGTAGATAAATGAGAACTCATTATAATCATTGCTTAAGTGTCTCATCATATTTTGGTTACTAGGAAGAAAAATTAACACTACACATAACATTTCCAATTACATTCATTTGGTAATAAAAATAGATTATAATAAACAATTGATCTTGAAAATAAAGATTATAGATAAATCTTTTTTCTATTCCAATAACATCAGCCTTATTACCTTCAATTTGTTATTCAACTTAATTTTATATTAGAAAAACCAATAATTCCAGTAAATAATAGAAATGCCTGGCAAAATTATGTTATCTCACTCTCTCTGCTATAAAAAAAGACCCTGAAATCTTATTACATACACATGATCCTTTGCTATTAAGTACAGAAACACTAGAATTCAACCGCTTTCCAGTTGCACAATAAAAATGACAAATACATTTGCAATTGTGTGGACTAGTCTATTCTTTCTGACTTTTCTTGTCCCTTCTACATATTGTGTTTTTCAAATACATTAATTACAGCAACACAGAATTTTTTTAAGAAAGCTTTTAAGTTGCTTTTAAAATCTAGGTTATATTTTCCTAGAAGTCATATTGGTGTATCAAATCTCCTCCATTGTACCTGAAACACTTTGGTTGATTATTTAAAAACCCACACTCATAATTTGTTTTGGAGGCTCTAGGTTCTCCCTGGAGAATTTTATTTTTTAAATATATGCCTTCTTTCCCCACCAACCTGTCTTTTTTCCAAATCCCCGCTGTTACAAGTATAATATTCTGGTTGGTTAGAAAATAGAACTATTTACTTGTACTTTTGGCAAACATTTAATAGTGATCTATGTGCCAGAAGAAATAGGCACAGTCTCTGCCCTCATGGAGGTAAGCTAAACAAGTAATCACACAAATAAATGCATAGTTACCAACCACTGTAAATGGGAAAAAGACAAAGGGAGCCTAATTTAAATCAAAAGGTCAGGAAAAATATCTCTGGATCTTACATTTAAACCAAAATCTAAAGAAAGGAATAGGAGTTAACACTGAAAAGAATGACAGAGTACTCTGCACCAGAATGAGTAAAGGTCTTGGGGTGCTGGGCAGATTGCTTTGTTGTAAGAAAAAAAACAATTAAACAAGAGTATATAGAAGGAAACGAGTGGTGGAAGTGAGTCTACAGCCATAGGTGGGACCTTGTAGGTCATGTAAAGGATTTCTTATTTTATCAAAGTCATTAAATGGTTTTGAGCAAAAACAACAAGAATGATGATGACAGCAATGGCAACCATTTTCCAGTTGCCATGTTAAGTGCTTTGAATGATTAGTTCTCACCCAACTCTATGTGGTAAGGCTATTTTCACCTCCATTTTACAGGTGAAACTGAAGTTTCAAAGGATTTGGTGATTTGTCCAGTAAATAACTCAGCTGGAATTCAAGCCTAAGTTGAAAATAACTCATGGGGTATATGGCTATATTAGGTACCATATGTGGGTGTATAGTAGTCAATAATCCCATGAATGATAAAGTAGTATTGTTCATGAAAGCAAAACATGCCTAAAATGATTAAGGAAACTGTGATATATCAACCTAGTGGCAGACATATAAGCAAGAAAAATCATAATTATATGAAATACATATGTATGTAGACATTGTTGGTACATGAAAACCCTATATTTAAATAGCTTTGTTTTTTAAAAAGGCTGAACATAAAATAATGTGTACAAATTATCTATGGATACCTAATTTATATATTACATAACTGTGTTTGTATATACATGCATATATGGGTAGGGCATATTACTTAAAATGTTAATTAAATGTTCTAAGTGCTAAATATATAAATTATTTCTTAAAATCTTACACAAAAAATTAATAAAATAATTCAAAACATGTTGACAATAATTGAGGAATTATTCAGTGCTGGGTTCTTTGAGATATTTTCAATGTTTAAAAATACACTATTAAGTAGGAGGTATTATGCCCATATCCCAGAGGAAAAGACTTACATTTAAAGAGTTTAACTTGCCTAAGTTCACACAGCAAGAAAGTCAGTAGGGAGGTTAGATGCAAAACTAGGTCTTTTTGGTGCCACAGCTCCACTCATTTCCTATTCCATAATGCCATACATGCTGCCACTTAAGTTACTTGCTTTCCCAACTGCTAATTTAAGGCTGTCTGCAAATGCTCTTTTATCAATGTGTACATTCCCCTTGACTTCATACATTATGCTTACATTATGACTTTAGTCTCGCTAACAAGAATACATCTTGCATGCCTTGACATGAACATTTACAAATAATAATAAATAATTCCTCCTGAGAGCATGGAGTCTGCTTGGGATTCTCTCTCTCTCTCTGCCCCTCCCTGCTTGCTGCCCTCCCTCTCTCCAAATAAATAAACATTTTTTAAATTTACTATTATTAGAGTTAGTATTTTAGTTTTCAAGATCACTATATACTGTTTCTGCCAAGATCACCTAAGTTTTCTTAGTCTCACAATTGACCTCTTCAAAAGAGCATTGTAACAAGATATGAATGCAAAAGACTTTACCTAGAGTTCAAGAAAATATGTTGGATTCAATATATAAAATAAATGAGTGGGGTGCCTGGGTGGCTCAGTTAAGCATCTGACTCTTGATTTTGAATCAGGTCATGATTTCACGGTCATGAGATCAAGCCTTACATCGGGATGCGCACTGAGCATACAGCTTGCTTGGGATTCTCTCTCTCACTCTCTCTCTACCCCTCCCCTGATCATGCACACTCTCTCTCTCTCAAAATAAATAAATAAACATTCAATAAGTAAATAAATAATCATTGAAACTAAAATAATTTCTGGATATAATGTGCCCTCACCTAAAAAACATTTAAAATTTTTCTGTGACAATACCAATTTTTATCCCTCTCTATATAAAATTTTCACGTAATTACAAAACTTTCATTCAACATTGTTTTATGTCTCTACACTAGTCCATGTTTCTAGACACTTTATGTGTATTACAATGACTGATAGTGTTTCACAGAGATAAAACCATAAATTATTAACTAGCCCTGACTTATAATTTAAAGTATTTTTAGGAGTTTTTTGCAATTAATAATTCAGTCACAAACATTTCTTTAGGCATAGCTTTTTATTTCACTTTTAAATTTTATCCTAGATAGACAGTGATGTATTAATAATGTTTAAAAACTTTCCTCTGTGGGGTGGGGGAAGGAGTGGAAAAAGCTATAATTTCTCTCATTTACCAATATATGTAGTGTAGTCTAACTATGGCCAACTTGAAACTCCAACAGGCAATCAAACATTAAAATATAAATCAAGAGGGGTGCCTGGGTGGCTCAGCTGGTTAAACATCTGACTTTGGCTCTGGTCATGATCTCACGGCTCATGAGTTAGAGGCTTCGCGTTGGGCTCTGTGCTGACAGCTCAGAGCCTGGAACCTGCTTCAGATTCTGTGTCTCCCTCTCTCTCTGCCCCTCCCCTGTTCACACTCTGTCTCTCCTTCAAAAATAAATAAATATTAAAAAAATTTTTAATAAAAATAAATAAATAAAATAGAAATCCAGAGCAATAATAACCATAAAGTAAAATTTAAGAAGTAACAACAACCGGACAAAATGAATATGAATCAAAAAATTCCGATGCCCTTTGAGCTTTTAATTTAATTTAATTTAATTTTTTAAAAATTTTTTTAACGTTTATTTATTTTTGAGACAGAGAGAGACAGAGCATGAATGGGGGGAGGGTCAGAGAAAGAGGGAGACACAGAATCGGAAGCAGGCTCCAGGCTCCGAGCTGTCAGCGCAGAGCCCGACGCGGGGCTCGAACTCGTGAACCACGAGATCATGACCTGAGCTGAAGTCGGACGCTTAACCGACTGAGCCACCCAGGCGCCCCGAGCCTTTAATTTTATAACTAAAAATTTTGCTCAGGAAGATCAGGGGCTGGAGCCAGTTCAATCTATCTGATTGTTAAATTTTCTGGACTTTCATAAGCTGGTTTTTAAATATGACCATTATTTAAAATTAATGTATGTAAATTTACCATTAAATAAATTACATTTAAAATAGTCAGTAAGTACTAAAAATTCATCACATCCTAATTTTTTAACTATATTTTACTACTATCTATGCTCTTTGGCTTTTTATATCTATAGTGTGCAACTGCACATTTCTTCCCAACTTTGCATTCAGTGCTGTCATGCTGGTTATATGGAACAAGGTATTAACATTTTTTTTAATTTAGTATTTCAAATGTTAAGTTTAGAAGTTTTGAGACCTGTCAATAGAGATAAGAAAAGTACTGTTTTCCACTGGACCAAAAAAGTGATTACACAGTTAAGGAACTAAGAAGATGGTTGGTGATTTTGTAACCTAATAGAATAGACTCAGAGTTGACTTTTGGGGGCACAAAATGGTAGAAGAATGGTAATTAAAAAAAGAAATGTTTCATGTGTTAATTTTAGCCATTCTGACAGGTGTGAGGTGCTATCTCATTGTGGTTTTGATTTGCATTTCCCTGAAGATGAATGATGTTGAACATCTTTTCATGTGTCTGTTAGCCATGTGGATGTCTTCTTTGGAAAAAAAGTGTCTATTCATGTCTTCTGCCCAGTTCTTAACGGATTATTTATTTTTTGGGTGTTGAGTTTTATAAGTTCTTAGATTCTGGATACTAACCCTTTATCATTTGCAAGTATCGTCTCCCATTCATAGGCTGCCTTTAGTTTTGTTGATTGTTTCCTCTGATGTGTAGAGCTTTTTATCTTGATGAAGTTCCAATAGGTCATTTTTGCTTTTGTTTCCCTTGTCTCCAGACACATGTCTAGGAAGAAGCTGCTATAGCCAATGTCATAGAGGTTGCTGTCTGTGTTCAGGTGTTATACTTAAGTGATGAATCACCAAATTCTACTCCTAAAACTAATATTATACTATATGTTAACCAACTAGAATTTAAATAACAACTTGAAATAAAAAAAGGAGAAAATGAGAAATGATGTGTGACTATACTGATGTGTTCAAAAAGTAGAACATGGTTGTTAAATTTGAAGAAGGTTGGGGCGCCTGGGTGGCGCAGTCGGTTAAGCGTCCGACTTCAGCCAGGTCACGATCTCGCGGTCCGTGAGTTCGAGCCCCGCGTCAGGCTCTGGGCTGATGGCTCGGAGCCTGGAGCCTGTTTCCGATTCTGTGTCTCCCTCTCTCTCTGCCCCTCCCCCGTTCATGCTCTGTCTCTCTCTGTCCCAAAAATAAATAAAAAACGTTGAAAAAAAAAAATTAAAAAAAAAAAAATTTGAAGAAGGTTAACCTGGAAATGGAGGTGATTATAGGTAATAGATTTTTAAATTGTTCATAATGACTATAGTCAAGGCCTAGGATTCCCAAGGTGCCCCAGGGTGTCAAAGTGAACTCACAGGGACATTGTAGGATATTTTCCTTTTTTGAGGAAAATGGTGATACATGACATCTGTTGGGGACATGGCTTGAATTAGTCACTCAAGGTATTCCATTTCAACATTAGGTCACACTATATTTTGTTTGATGATGCTATTTCTTTGCAAAGTTGTTTTTGGTGGTTGCTAGGATAAAGAACAAGTATCTAGTGAAAATCAATGAAGAACAAGAAGAGACCGCACCAGACACCATTCAAGTCAAGATGAAGAATCCAGCTAAAATGCCAATGAATTGCTAAAAGGCAAATGTGATCTAGAATGAGAGTATAGAACCTCTGGAAGCCATAAATACAAGGGAAGTTCACAACCACCAGCACTCACAAGTAAGATTTGATGCAAGGCAAGAGATCTGAGCAAGCATTCCTCATGGTGCAGGCCTGGGGGAAAGACAAAGGCCTAAAGGATGAAACTCCTTGAAAAGAAAAGACAAAACTCAAGAAGAAATATATAATTTGAACAGTCCTATATATATTAAAGAAATTAAAATAATAGTTTTTTTAAACTGTCTAACAAAGAAAACTCCAGGCATAGATAACATCACTGGCAAATTCTACATAGCATTAATAGGAGAAATAATATTAATATTATACAAACTCTTCCAAAATACAGAAAGGAAGGAATACTTCCCAACTGATATTATGAGGCCAGCATTACCTTGATACTAAAATCAGGAAAAAAATACATTGTAAAGAAAATATAGCTTCAGGCCAGCAGCACTCATGAACCTAGTTTTTTTTAATCTTAAAAAAATACTAGTAAATTGCATTAAAAGCATATTAAAAGGTAATACATCATAACCAAGTAGAACTTATCCCAGGGATATAAGACTGGCTTAACATTTAGAAATGTAATTCATCATAACAACAGTCTAAAGAAATACCATATGATCCCCTCAAAGAAAGAATCTGATAAAATTCAATATCCACTCAACAAACTTTCAACTTTCTCAATCTGATAAAAAAAATCTACAAAAATTCCTACAGTTAATATCACATTTAATGGTAAATGACTGACTGTTTCCCCCACTAAGATTAGGAACAAGGCAAAGATGTGTGTTCCCACCACTCCTAGTCAACACCATACTAGAGGTTCTAGCCAGTGCCATAAGACAAGAAAAAGAAATGGGGCACCTGGGTGGCTCAGTCGGTTAAATGTCCAGCTCTTGGTTTTGGCTTAGGTTATGATCTCGCAATTCATAAGTTCAAGCCCCAAATTGCTTTGGATTCTCTCTCTACCTCTCTCTCTCTGTCCCTCGCCTGCTCATTCTGTGTTTCTCTCAAAAAAAAAAAAAAAAAAAGACAAGAAAAAGAAATAAAACTGTTTATTCACAGACAGACAAAATAATTTTCTATGTAAAAAATCCTGAAGTAGCTACAAAAATATTTCTAGAACCAATAAGTGAGTTTAGTAAGGTCAGAAAACACAAGATTAATTTACAAAATCGACCATATTTCCATATACTAGCAATGATCAATTGGAAAGTAAAATATCAACCAAAAACTACCATTTACAATGCCACCAAAAACCATAAAATATCTAGGCATAAATAGGTGCAAAGGTATGAATTGCTAAATAGGTACAAGCTATGTATATGGAAAAACAGAAAATACTGATGACATAAGTAAAAAAGACCTAAGTCAATGGAAATATACACTGTGATTATGGAATTGAAGACTCAATATTGGCAATACGTCAATTCTTAATCTTGTTCAGGATCTATAGATTCAAAGCAATTCTAATCAAAATCCCAGTAGAGGTTTTGGTAAAGATCAACAAGTTGGTTTTAAAATATATATGGAAAAGCAAAGAAATTACAATAGCCAAGACAATGTAAAAAAATTTTTTAACATTTATTTACTATTGAGAGACAGAGCATGAGCATGGGAGGGGCAGAGAGAGGGGGAGACACAGAATCTGAAGCAGGCTCCAGGCTCTGAGCTGTCAGCACAGAGCCCAACACGGGGCTCAAACTCAGAAACCGTGACATCATGACCTGAGCCGAAGTTAGATGCTTAACTGACTGAGCCACCCAGGCAACCCCAAGATGATTTTAATAAAGAAGAATAAAATTAGAGAACTCATCTTATAGCAAGGCCACTTCAAGTCTTGCTGTAGACCTACAGTAATCAAGACAGTGGGACACAAGGAGAAGGTGTAGTGTTTACTCCTGAGCAGCTCTAGGTGTTAGTTTCTGCAACTGTCTTCTGCCACTGATGACTGTTCTTCTCTCTTCCTTTGGGGTAGTAAGAGGGAGAGGATGCAGTCTGAGTGGTTTCTGAAGAAGAAAGAACAGGGTGGTACCAGAGGAAGTATATTTAGATTAATGGAATAAAATTGAGAGTCAGTAATAGATTCACATGTATATGAACAATTGATTTTTTACAAGATTTTAAAGGTAATTCAGAATACAGATAGCTTTCAACAAATGGTACTGGAACATTTGGATATCCATACCAAAAAAAAAAAGAAGAAGCTTGATTCATACTTCATGCCCATTACAAAAAACTGACTCAAAATGAATTATAAGACAAATGTGAAATCTCAAACTATTACATTTCTAGAAAAAATAAGTTGAAAATTGGACTTAATTAAAATTAAGACCTTGAACTCTTTGAAAGACATTTTTAAGAATGAAAAAGTAAACCTTAAACCGGGAGAAACTATTTGCAAATCACATATTTGACACAGGTCTTGTATTCAGAATATATATTAAAAAAAAAAAACACTCAAAACTCAATAATAAGACACATACAACCCAACGTAAAATAAACAAAAGATTAGAGTAGGCACAATACCAAAAAAGATATACAGATGACCTATAAAAATATGGAAAAATATATTGGACATCACTATCCATTAAAGAAATGCAAATTAAACCACAATGGCATACTACCACATACTTATTAGAATTGCTAATAGAAACAATAAATGGCTATAAATAAGTAATAAATGGCTAAAATAAAAAATAATATCAATTGTTGACAAGGATGCTGAGCAAGTGGACTCTCATACATTGCTGGTAAGAACATAAAATGTTACAGCCACTTTGGAAAATGGTTTCTTATAAGGTTAAAGACACAATTACCATATAACCTAGCAAATACAACAACGAAATATTTACTCAAGTGAAATGAAATCTACACTCACACAAAAACCTTTTTGTGAATATTTACAGAAGCTTTATTTGTAATCACCTAAAACTGAAAATAACCCAAATCTCACTCAACTAGCAATACATAAATAAGCTATATTACATTCATACAATGAAATATGACTCATCAATAAAAAAAAACACTTTACTGATACACACAACATCATGAGTAAATCTTAAATGTCTTTTCTAAGTGAAAGAAGGCAGACTCAAAAGACTATATGAACAAGTCCATTTATGGGACATTCTTCAAAGGCAAAACTAGGACAAAAAATAGACAAGTGGTTGCCACAAGCTGGTGATGGAGCGCAGGGAATTCACTAGAGTAAACGAACTTTTGTGTATCTTGATTGAAGTGGTCATATGACTACACACATTTGTTTAAATTCATAGGACAGGCCACTAAAAATTGTAAAATTATACTTTAATTTTTTAATAAAAAAAGTAATGATTGTCTATAGAGTGAGGTGGGAAATAAAATGGAAAAAGCAGGAATAGAAGCAGCTAAACTTCCCTGAATATAACTTGTTTTGTGTATTTACTTTGGAACCATGTAAATTTTTACATAAATATAAACAAAATTTTAGGGGTACCTGAGTGGCTCAGTCAGTTAGGCCTCTGACTTCGGCTCAGGTCATGATCTCATGGTTCGTGAGTTCAAGCTCCATGTCAGGCTCTGTGCTGATAGCTCGGAGCTTGGAGCCTGCTTTGGAGTCTGTGTCTCCCTCTCTCTCTCTCTGTCCCTCCCATGCTCATGCTCTGTCTCTCTCTCTCTCAGAAAAACATTAAAATTTTTTTTAATAAAAAAAATTTATTTTATTATTTTTTAAATATAATTTATTGTCAAATTGGCTTCCATACAAACCCAGTGCTCATCCCAACTAGTGCCCTCCTCAATGCCCATCACCCACTTTCCTCTCTCCCCCAACCCCCATGAACCCTCAGTTTGTTCTCTGTATTAAGAGTCTCTTATGGTTTGCCTTCCTCCATGGGGGAAGGAAAGGGGAAATAAAAAAATTTTAAGTTGCATAAAGCATTATCTAAAAATCTGTCAAGAGAAACTATTTGAAATTACTTTAAAGCATAGTAATTTAACTCTACACATTTAGTGAGATATTCCCCAAAGGCAAATATAACTCATATTGTTGATAATAGTGTTGGTACTTTTATTCTGAGACTATAAGAATAATGAGGTTAAGTTAAAACCCTATAGTCATGAATTAATTTGGGAACTGTATATGTTCACTTTTGGGTTTTTTGCTTCCATGATGCTTGATGCTTCAGAGATAGAGATAGAGATAGAGATAGAGATAGAGATAGAGATAGAGATAGAGATAGAGATAGCGAGAGAGCTAGAGCAAGAGAGAGAGAGAGAGAGAGAGAGAGAGAGATAGGTAGAGATGGAGATATTGAAACTTGTCTTACCAGGTGGCACGTAGGATTGTGTCCTTAGACACAAGATGAACTTAGATGAACTAGGCCCTAAATTACAGAAGAGCTTTTAAAACTCTAATTCCTGGAAAGTTTATTAATAACTTCTCTTTGAGTATTCCACATCCAAGAAAGTTTCAATGTTAGTTTATGTTTCTTCTTTTAATCCAAGTTATAGTTAAAGTAATCCTTTTAGGGAGCTTCATAACAATCTTACAATGACAGTGCTTATTATTATCCTTATTTTGCAGATGAGGAAACTGAGGCACAGAGCTCTTGAAACTTGCTCAATGAATTAGAACTATCTAGTGAATTAGCAAATCAGAACTATCTCAGATTTGGAAGATAGGATTCCGCATTTTTAGACTAGAATTTACTTATCCTGGGGTGTTGAATATTTCCTATTTACATGAAAGAAGAAACAATGAAATGCCATAGGATTTTTGTTAATGCTGTTGCATTCTGTTTAGTTTATCAATCAGAAACAGATAAACTTTTATGATGAGGACCTTTAATCAGAATTTATAATTTTAAGATCAGAAATAACTAAGCATTAAAAGTAAAAAAGGAGAGAGAGAGAGAGATACTGTAGCGCTCAGAAACAGGGGTTATCACTCCAATAAAGGGCTATAAAATATTACCCCAGCTTCAAATATTTGGTTTCAGGAGGATTTAGTTCTCAGTGAGGACACCCTTTTCCTACCAGTTCCTTTCTGGTTCCTTTCTGGTTCTTTCCTTAATATGTAACCTTCTTCATATATCACAAGGGATATAATATTTAAGTTACTATGCTTAGGAAGTTTATGAAATATTTTATGTTTTTCAAAAAAACAAAATTTGTTAATAAAAGAATTCCTGAATTGAATAAATGAAAGAATGGTTCAGGGTCTTATTAGTCTCATGATAGAAATTTTCACGCCAAGCTAAGATGGCAAAGTAGTAGAAGAACCCTAGGCTTGCCTTATCCCTCAAACACAGCTAAGTATCAAATCATCCTCAATACCTATGAAATCCATCTGAAGACTGACAGAACAAACTGCACAACTAGAGAGAGAGAAGAGGCAACATTGTGGAAGGTAGGAAGTGCAGAGAGATATAGTTTGAGGGAGAAACAGATAACAGGTGCTGTGGAGGGGAAGGAGTGCTGGTCACAGATGGGAGAGAGAGAGAGAAAGAGAGAGAGAGAGAGAAAGAGAGAGAAGCCCACAGGGGATGGCACAAGGAAAACACTTCCCCAAAGCCACTGACTAGGAAAATGAAAGGGGTTGATTTTCACGAATTTTTACAACCAGCTTAAACTCCAAAGACTGGAGTTTTAGAAGTCCGTACTGTAGCAGGTGTGGAGGCTGGCAGAGCAGTGCTCCTGTGGAGAAGGAAGGCAAATAGCCCAAGGGGCAGATGACGTGATCTGAGGATCCCCTGGGATGCACTAGGAGAGAGGGCTCCCTCTTCTTGGAGAGCATCTGGGAGAGGTGGCATTGCCTCTCTGAGGACAAAAGAGCTGGCAGGTTCCATTTCCTTCCCCGCCCCTCAGCACAGGTGCACAGACACCTGCGGAGGATGGCTAACCTGTACACTGATCTCTGACTGTGCTTTACTCCAAATCCACCCCCTTGAGCTTTGGTGCGACTGCCTTTCTGGAACAAACCTGCTATTCTGGAACAACAAACCTACTGCAGGGAGAGCCTCCCTCAAAGGATCAGCACAGGCCCCCACAAAACCAGGTTCCTAAAGAATGGAGTTTTAAAACTCAGCTCGCCTGCCTGAGATAGAGCCCAAAGTGCACTGCACTGCTACATGACCAGACAGCCCGGATGCAGGGTGAAGGCAGGGATCTGAGGGAAACCTGGAACACAGGAGGGAAGACTGTTCACTCTTTTGGGAGGGTTTTCGGACAGGGGCAGGTATGACCTCCCCTCTCCGGGGATGAGGGAAGGGGCTGGCATCATTTCTCTCCCCCATCCCTCAACATAAACTAACTTCAGCAAGCAGCACTGGTGGCTTAAACCACTTACATGAAGCCCCGCCCCCCTGCACTCTGCTGTTGCTTCTTTACTAGGACAAGTATGCCTGAGAACCAGAGAAGTGGGGCCCTCCCCTAGAGGACGAGCACAAACCCCCTCTCCACCTCCCAACCTGCACACATCACATCTACTGACAATAGAGTTCTGCAAAGCTTTAGCTCTAGTGGAGATAGTATCACGTCTCTTTTAACAAACAGACCAGAGAACACCTAGTTAAAATTTGCCACACTCTGGCCAAGGTCCAAACATTCCCCAGTGCAGAAAAGGAGAAACTCTGCAGATGACTAACCTGAGGGAAAGAACAGTCAAAACACAGCAGCAGAGTGCACACAGCACACACCAGGGACATTTCCTGAAGCACCAGGCCCTGGACAGTACATTATCTCTTCTTAATATAGCCATTACTCTCAGTAGCAGGAAACATTACAGGTTTTCCTAACACACGGAAGAAGACAGAGACCCAGACAAAATGCCAAGACAGAGGAATTCATCCCAAAAGAAAGAACAAAAAAGGTCACAGCCAGGGAGCTCATCAAGACAGATATAAGTAATATGCCTGATCCAGAATTTATTGTTTTAATTTTATTTTAATGTTTATTCATTTTTGAGAGAGAGAGAGACACAGCATGAGCAGGGTAGGGGCAGAGAGAGAGAGAGAGAGGGAGACACAGAGAATCCAAAGCAGGCTCCAGGCTCCGAGCTATCAGCACAGAGCCCGATGCATGGCTCAAACTCACAGACCATGAGATAATGACCTGAGCCGAAGTCGGTCGCTTAACTGACTGAGCCACTCAGCTGCCCCAACTGATCCAGAATTTAAAGCAAAAATCGTAAGGCAGCTGAGCTTGAGAAAGGCATAGAAGATACCAGGGAGTCCCTTACCACAAAGATAAAAGACCTAAAACCTCATCATGCCAAAATGAAAAATGCAGTAACTGAGATTTGAAACTGACTGAATGTAATTACCAAAAGGATGGAAGAAACATAGGAACCAATAAGTGAAACAAAGATAAAATTATGGAAAATAATGAAGCTAAAAAGAAGAGGGAAAGAAAAATATTAGATCACAAATATGGAGTTGCTAAGGAACTCAGCAACTCCGTAAAGCATAATAATATTTATATCATCGAAGTCCCAGAAGAAGAGAGAAAAAAAGTGGACAGGTTTATTTGAGAAAATTATAGCTGAAAATTTCCTTAATCTGGGGAAGGAAACAGACATCCAAATCCAGGAGGCACAGAGGACCCCATCGAAATCAACAAAAACAGGCCAACAGATGCAGAAAAAGCATTAGAGAAAGTACAGCATCCATTCTTGATAAAAGCTCTCAAGAAAATAAGGATAGGGGAACATACCTCAATATCATAAAAGACATATACTAAAGACCCACAATTAATATCATTCTCAGTGGGGGAAGAACTGAGAGCTTTTCCTCTACAGTCAGGAACAAAACAGGATGTCCATTCTCACCACCACTGTTATTTAACTTAGTACTGGAAGAACTAGCCTCAGCAATCAGACAACAAAATGAAATAAAAGGCATACAAATTAGCAAGGAAGAGTCAAACTTTCACTATTTCCAGATGACACGATACTCTATATAAAAAACCTGAAGGACTCCACCAAAAAATTGCTGGAACTAATACACAAATTCAGTAAAGTCGCATGATACAAAACCAATATACAGAAATCTGTTGCATTTCTATACACCAATAATGAAGCAGTAGAAAGAGAAATAAAAAAATCAATCCCATTTACAACTGCACCCCAAACCATAGGATACCTAGGAATAAACCTAACCTAAGAAGGGAAAGTTCTGTACCTTGTAAACTATAGAACACTTCGGAAAGAAACTGAAGAAGACACAAAGAAATGGAAAAACATTCCATGCTTATGGATTGGAAGAACAAATAGTGTTAAAATGTCTATACTACTCAAAGCAATCTACACATTTAATGCAATCTGTATCAAAATACTACCAGTGTTTTTCACAGAGCTAGAACAAACAATCCTAAAATTTGTATGGAACCACAAAAGACCCCAGACAGCCAAAGCAATCTGGAAAAAGAAAAGCAAAGGTGGAAACATCATGATTCCAGACTTTAAGCTATGTTACAAAGCTGTATTCATCAAGACTATGTTACTGGCGCAAAAACCGACACATAGATCAATGGACAGAATAGAAACCCCAGAAATGGACCCACAACTACATGGTCAACTAATCTTTGACAAAGCAGGAAAGAATATCCAATGGAAAAAATACAGTCTCTTCAACAACTGATGCTGGGAAACTAAACAGCTACATGCTGAAACTGGACCACTTTCTTACACCATACACACAAAGAAATTCAAAATGGGTGAAAGACCTATGTATGAGACAGGAAACCATCAAAATCCTAGCGGAGAATACAGTCAGCAATCTCTTTGACCTCAGCCATAGCAACTTCTTATTAGACATGTCACTGGAGGCAAGGGAATTAAAAGCAAAAATGAACTATTGGGACTACATCAAAATAAAAAGCTTCTGCACTGCAAGGGAAACCATCAACAAAACAAAAAGGCAACCTACTGAATGGGAGAAAATATTTGGAAATGACATATCATATAAAAGGTTACTATCCAAAATATATAAAGAACTTTTACAACTCAACACCCAAAAAACAAATAATCCAATTAAAAATGGGTAGAAGACATGAACAGACATTCTCCAAAGAAGACATTCAGATGGCCAACAGACACATGAAAAGGTACTCAACATCACTCATCATCAGTGAAATACAAATCAAAACTACAATGAGATATCACCTCATATCTGTCAGAATGGCTAAAATCAAAAACACAAGAAACAAGAGGTGTTGGCGAGGATGCAGAGAAAGAGGAAGCCTCTTGTACTGTTGGTGGGAATGTAAACTGGTCCAGCCACTGTGGAAAACAGTGTGCAGGTTCCTCAAAAAATAAAAAAACCCACAACTACCTACAATCCAGCAATTGCACTACTAGGTATTTACCCAAGGGATACAAAAATACAGATTCAAAGGGGTACATGCACCCCGATGTTTATAGCGGCATTAACGACAACAGCCAAACTATGCAAAGAGCCCAAGTATCCATTGACTGATGCATGGATAAAGAAGACGTGGTATGTGTGCATATATATATAATGTGTGCATATATATATATATATATATATATATATATATATATAATATTAGCTATCAAAAAGAATGAAATCTTGCCATTTGTAACAAAGTGGATGGAGCTAGAGCTAGAGTGTATTATGCTAAGCCAAACAAGTCAGTCAGAGAAAGACAAATAGCATATGATTTCACTCATGTGGAATTTAAGAAATGAAACAGGTGAATATGGGGGGGGTGGTCAGAGAAAGAGAAAGGCAACCATAAAACAGACTCTTAACTATAGAGAACAAACTAAGGGTTGCTGGACACGACAGTGGGTGGGGGGTTGGATTAAATGGGTGACAGATATAAAGGAGGGCACCAGTTGTGATGAGCACTGAGTGTTACATGTAAGTGATGAACCACTAAATTCTACTCCTGAAACTAATATTACCTTATATGTTTACTAAGTGAAATTTAAATAAAAACTTGAAATTACATAAAAAAGAAAGTAAACAAAAAGCAAACAAACAGAAAATGCCGAGATAAAAATTTCTTTAGTTGAACTAAACATTTTAATTAAACCATGTGCCTTATAGAAAAAAAGCCCAGTTACGGGCTTACATTCATAGAGAACCCCACCTAGTTATATTTTATCTTCATCTACATGACTCTAAGTAAAATTACAATTAGTTCAAATATTAGTACCAGTGGTATGATCATAATTTCAGTTATTTGAACAACACAGTCTCCCAAGTTCTAACTGCCTGACTTCATACTCTTTCTCCTCCTCCCTCTTTCCCTGTCCCCTATATATATTCTTCTGCAAAAGCCATCCTCTGCCCCTTCTCTTTTTATTATTACTTATTTTGGGGAAAGCGCAAGTGGGAGAGGGGCAGAGAGAGGGGGACAGAGGATCTGAAGCGGGCTCCGCGTTGACAGGCTGACAGCAGTGAGCCTAACGTGGGGCTTGAACTCACAAACCGCAAGATCATGACCCGAGCCAAAGGCGAACACTCAACTTCGCCACCCAGGTGCCCCTACCCCTTCTTTCAAGAGGCCTAAACCACCAGGCTGGACTGCAGTGGCAGCCATACCTATGATGACAGCAGCATCAGCAGTAAGGCTTTAGTCATCCGGAATTTAATCTCAGCCTTGTGTACTCCACTTCCACTATAAACCATTGGGAGCTATGGACACATATCCATGTGTTGTTTTGTTTTGTTTTCCTAGGGCAAGCCAATAACCACAGCATAGCAGCGCTTTTAATACTAAAACAACAGAACCTACAAGCTAACTTGTAAATTGAACTACCTTGAACTAACTTGTTTGCTTGTTTACATTATGATAATACAAACAGAATTTTCCTGGTAGTTGCTTCACAAAGAAAGAAAAAAAAACCAAGGTAGAGTTACATTGTTACCATAAATAAATTTTTAGTACAGCTTTGTAAAACCTTATTATAGCTAATAGTCAGAACTAGGATAAAAATACCCAGCTATGAAGAGCTCTGCATTATAAAGAAGGCATTCTCTACAAATGTGCTTCACTAATACATCATTTAGATTTTATTTGTTCCTGTTGATTCACTCAGATGGACACATTTCTGCATGTTTTAGAAGCACCTAAATGCAAATTTGGTAACAATAAATGCCTAATCACTTTGAGACTCTTTAGATATTATTTCATAACTTTATTTCATTGACTACCATTCACTGTAGTCTAGCTCACAGAGATGGTTATGTTTAACTTTGCTTCTTCATTAATGTGGAACAGAACTTTTTAAGCACATCCTTAGTCTTTCTTAAAAATTTTTTAGGGGCGCCTGGGTGGCGCAGTCGGTTAAGCGTCCGACTTCAGCCAGGTCACGATCTCGCGGTCTGTGAGTTCGAGCCCCGCATCAGGCTCTGGGCTGATGGCTCAGAGCCTGGAGCCTGTTTCCGATTCTGTGTCTCCCTCTCTCTCTGCCCCTCCCCCGTTCATGCTCTGTCTCTCTCTGTCCCAAAAATAAATAAAAAACGTTGAAAAAAAAATTAAAAAAAAATTTTTTTTAATGTTTATTTATTTCTGAGAGAGAGAGAGAGAGAGCACGAGCAGGGGAGGGGCAGAGAGAGAGGAAGACACAGAATCTGAAGCAGACCCCAGGCTCTGAGCTGTCAGCACAGAGCCAACATGTGGATTGAACTCATGAGCTTTGAGATCATGAGCTGAGCTGAAGTCAGATGCTCAACTGACTGGGCCACCCAGGTGCCCCAAGCATATCCTTAGTCTTTGAGAACATGTGAATATGTGACAGAAGTCATGGAAAAAGCTAAGATAATTTTAACCAACCTTTTTCTTAACTGTCAGACAAGTAAAGATGCATGGGCAGTATAAGAAGCATTTTTCACTGGTGTCATTCACAAGCCACACTGACCCCTACCTAGATTGTAAGATAGTATCACTAATAATGAAGTGTTCAGATCCAGTTAATACAAGAGCAGGGCCGAGACCAGAGTGAGGTGTATGAGATACCTAGAGTGGAAAATCTAAAGAGGTGCTCATTGCAGCACCCTGAGAGTGTGTGCATCCTTAAAATCTGCACCTATGTGTCTCATTTGTCTTACTCCAGTCCCTGCCCTACACAAGATCCCCAAAGTGATGTTGGCTGTAGGAACCAAGGGTGCCCGATCTCCACATTCCATAGCTGAAACTAAACTGCAGAACCAATCTTATCTCTGGTAGAAAGGGTTTACTCATCTTCAGCACAGTGCTTGGGAGACTCAGCCATTTCCCTTAAGTGACGGAGATCAGCCTGGTATGCTTTTCAACTAAGCTAAGACACTGCCTCCTCCCCCACCCCCCACAGTGCCTGTATGATAAGACCCAGGAGTCCCCCTTCCAGATACCAGAGCCCTGCTTATAAACACTAGTCCAAGATCTCAGGCCTTGTCACCTTCTGACAGAATTCCTGATGCAACACACCTACTTAGATTACAGTATTACCTCTTCCTTGATTTTACCTCCTTGTTACTTGACTCTAGAGCCTGGTCCAAATCCCACTCCATGCAATTTCCAGTTCTGTCTGCTGCTGAGACCACCCTCTAGGTGGCTGATGTAGGCTTCTTATAAGTCTGTGGCTCGATGTGTCACCTTTCAATTGGCTTCCAGTAACCCTACCCCAGCAGAGTGAACAGAACTATCTATTTATTGTGACAACCAAAAATGCCTCCAGCCTTAGCCCTGTTGAGAATCACTGGAAGTAGAAGATAGGACCTATCTTCAATAAGGAACAGGCCAAGCATTTTGGAACCTGGTTCTTTCCAATCCATTGGTTCATAAATCTTGCTTGTGTCAAATTCCTTTTTGGGAACTTCTCTTTTTATTATTTTTTAGTTTTTGGGAGAGGGTGCATGTGAGGAGTGGAGAGAGGCAAAGGGAGAGAGAGAATCTTTTTTAAAAATTTTTTAACAGTTTTATTCATTTTTTAGAGACAGAGAGACAGAGCACGAGCAGGGGAGAGGCAGAGAGAGGGGGGGACACAGAATCCAAAGCAGGCTCTAGGCTCTGAGCTGTCAGCACAGAGCCCGACGCGGGGCTGGAACCCATGAACCATGAGATCATGACCTGAGCTGAAGTCGGCCACTTAACTGACTGAGCCACCCAGGAGCCCCAGAGAGAGAGAATCTTGATCTTGCTTGTGTCAAATTCATCTAGGGGAACTTCTCTTTTTATTGTTTTTTATTTTTTGAGAGAGAGAGGGGGTGGGGGGAGAGAGTGTATGTGAGCAGTGGAGAGGGGCAGAGGGAGAGAGAGAGAGAATGTTGATCCCCCGGCCCTGGGATCATGACCTGAGCCAAAATCAAGAGTCAGACACTCAACCAACTGATCCACCCGGGCATTCATCTGGGGGAGCTTCTAACTTACCCTTTTAACACACACTTAAATAGTGTTTACTATGTGTCTTAAACTATTTTAAACACCTGACAAACATTAACTCATTCAATCCTCATAACAACCCTTTGAGTTAGGCACTATTATTATTCCCATTCTACAGATTGGGAAACTGAGGCTTGAGGGGTTAATGACTAATTTACCCAAAGTCACACACATCTAATAAATATAAGCCTAAATTCAAGCTCAGCCCTTTGGGTTATAGGGTAAGTGGTAAACACTATGTTATGCAGCAGACAACCATATCCCATTCCTAAAGATTTGTTTCAGTAAATCTAGGGAAAGAACTGAGATATCTGTATGCAATATGAACAAAATTTTGAGGTGACTTTGTATAGTTAGAAGGGCACCCACCTACTAACTGGTGTTTGAGAACCAAAGCACTATTCCACACCTCATTGGGGAGAGACAGAAAGGAGACTTATGTGGCTAGAAATGTGTGTTATAATATACCAAGAAAGCAAAGAAAAACAGTGGTTGGGGGCACTATTCATTCAAAACCTTGGAAGACAAGGTAATAATACACCTCACTTTCATAAAATAGTCAACAGTGAACTATGTATTGTTAAATGGAATAAAATATATTATGAATGTAGCATCAGAAGAAGAGTAGAATAGCATTAATAAACATGAAATTATCTTGTTAAGTAGATACATGACAGCAATGGACTTAAATGAAGGAAGAACAGCCTTGCTGGTTGCATGGTGAGATACAGATAGTCCTGAACCACCAGTCAGGCAAGACAAATGATACCAGGTAACCCCAAAGTGTGATTTTAAGCAATGCAGTAATTATAGCAGCTGAGGGGGGAAATAGACACGACTGGATATATATGAAAAAATAAGATAAAATGTGAAAGAACTTTGAAAGCAGTTTAGCACCATACTAATATAACTATCACCACTTTGTTTAGTGGTATGTCATCTTAAGTGGCCCCCAGGAATAGAACACACACAACAACAACGAAACCAAAACAACAGAAATATCCAAACCAGGCAGAGCCATAAGCAACAATCCACCACCAAAAGGGAGTGAGCAGCTGTAGACCAATCAGCAGTATTTCTGACTACTCAGTATGGAAATAATTGAGTCAAAGAGTAAACTCAAACCTGAACCAGAACTTCTACTCTGCCAGCCACTGCCATAGAAGGTGGAGTACAAAGAAGCCCAATATACTGAGAACTTGGTTCCTAGCATTATAGAAAAGCTTCACTTTTCCCTGCAAGCACAAATTAAAATCACATCCCATGTGTCAGGAAAGGTGTGTTCCCAGGTTCCCACCATCTCGGCTGTATTAAACCCTAAAAGTGTTGGAGAACCAGCCAGGAGGTGAGTTAAAAGAATGCCAAATTTCAGTTTTTAATTAATATAATATTTGGTAATAAAAATTTTAAAAAATATTATCTGGAGCACCTGGGTGGTTCAGTTGGTTAAGTGTCCGACTTTGGCTCAGGTCATGATCTTATGGTCCATGGGTTTGAGCCCCACATCAGGCTCTGTGCTGACAGCTCAGAACCTGGAGCTTGCTTCTTACTCTATGTCTCCCTCTCTCTCTGATCCTCCCCTGCTCATGCTCTGTCTCTCTCTCTCAAAAACAAGCAAACATTAAAAAAATTTAAAAACTATTATCTTGTGAATATGCCCCTTTTTTCCCCTTCCCCTATGTTCATGTTTCATTTCTTAAATTCCACATATGAGTGAAATCATATGGTATTTATATTTCTCTGACTGACTTATTTCACTTAGCATAATACACCTCACCTCCATCCATGTCATTGCAAATGGCAAGATTTCATTCTTTTTGATAGCTGAGTAATATTCCAGTGTGTGTGTGTGTGTGTGTGTACCATATCTCCTTTATGAATTCATTAGTCAATGGCCATTTAGGCTCTTTCCATAATGTGGCCATTGCTCATAATGCTGTTATAAATATCAGGGTGCATGTGCCTCTTCAAATCAAAATTTTTGTATCCTTTGGGTAAATACGTAGTAGTGAAATTGCTGAATCATAGGGTAGTTCTATTTTTCACTTTTTGAGGAAACTCCATACTGTTTTCCAAAGTGGCTGTACCAGTTTCTGTTCCCACCAACAATGCAAGAGGGTTCTCCTTTCTCCACATCCTCACCAACATCTGTTGTTTCCCATGTTGTTAATTTTAGCCATTTTGACAGGTGTGAGGTGCTGTCTCCTCCTGGTTTTGATTTGTATTTCACTGATGATGAATTATGTTGACCATCTTTTCATGTGTCTGTTAGCCATTTGGATGTCTTCTTTGGAAAAGTGTTCATGTCTTCCGCTCATTTCTTAACTAGATTATTTGTTTTTTGGGTGTTGAGTTTGATAAGTTCTTTATAGATTTTGGATACTAACCTTTTATCAGCTATATCATTTGCAAGTATCTTCTCCCATTCTGTAGGCTGCCTTTTAGTTTTGTTGACTGTTTCCTTTGCTGTGCAAAACTTTTTATCTTGATAAGGTCCTAATAGTTCATTTTTGCTTTGTTTTCCTTGCCTCCAGAGACATGTCTAATAAGAAGTCTCTACAGCCAAGGTCAAAGAGGTTGCTGCCTGTGTTCTCCTCTAGGATTTTGATGGTTTCCTGTCTCACATTTAGGTCTTTCACCTATTTTGAATTCATTTTTGTGTATGGTATATGAAAGTAATCCAGCTTCATTCTTTTGCATGTAGCTGTCTAGTTTTCCCAACACCATTTGTTGAAGAGACTGTATTTTTTCCACTGGATATTCTTTCCTGCTTTGTCGAAGATTAGTTGACCATATAGTTGTGGGTCCATTTCTGGGTTTTCTATCCTGTTCCATTGATCTATGTGTCTGTTTTTGTGCCAGTGCCATACCATCTTGATGACTATAGCTTTATAATGTAGCTTGAAGTCTGAAATTTGATGTCTCCAGCTTTGCTTTGCTTTTTCAAGATTGCTTTGGCTATTGACTGAAATTCCACCAAAAAGTTGCTAAAACTGATACACAAATTCAGCAAAGTCACAGGATACAAAATCAATATACAGAAATATATTGCATTTCTATATACACCAATAATGAAGGAGCAGAAAGAGAAATCACACCAAAATCCATAAGATTTACAACTGTACCAAAAACTATAAAATACCTAGGAATAAACCTAACCTAAGAGGTAAATGTTCTGTGCCTTGTAAACTATAGAACACTTAGGAAAGAAATTGAAGAAGACACAAAAGAATGGAAAAACATTCCATGCTCATGGATTGGAAGAACAAATAGTGTTAAAATGTCTATACTACTCAAAGCAATCTACACATTTAATGCAATCTGTATCAAAATACCACCAGCATTTTTCATAGAGCTAGAACAAACAGTCCTAAAATTTGTATGGAACCAGAATTTCTTTAATATAAGACATTATAATGGAATTTATTAATACTCTCCAGAAGTATGAAAACATTTTACACTCAGCAACATAGAAAGGCTATTCTTAAATATAGACACATGTACACATAGAAAGCTTATAGCTTCAGTTTTACATCTCAATCCCAGGTTGAAAGCAAAACAGAAATATAAACCTTCACCAGCCCAGATCTCAAAAAGCAGTTCTATTTCCCAGTGGGCACAAAGTTCTTAATTAATTTGAGCTCACAAAAGACAAAAAGACCAAAAAACTGGATTCTCTTTCATCTCTCTTCTAATAGAGACTAGATCTCCATCATGCAACAGGTATCTTCAAATGTTTATACCATAAACTCAAATTCCCAATCACTGCTGCTACCAATGTATAATAACTTACCAGACATGCATTAATTAGAAACAAAAACAAATTTTAAAAAATCAGTAAAAAGTAAAAGTAGACAGTTAACTTAGTTCTATAACCACTTTGAATTTACTCTAAGAGCCAATAAAAGATACGCCTGGGCCTAAATAACTCTGAGGTGCACTTCCTTAGCCATACAATTTCACTCCCTCGGTTGAATACACATCAGTTGGCATCTCCATGGAAGCTTGAGAGTTCCTATGTTGAAGTATAATTTTCAAATATACAAAATCATGTCTCTCATGCAAGTATAATATGAACATATGTCATATTATTCAATTTTATTCATTTTATTCAATCCAATTAATGAAGGAACATGTCAAAACAACAGAGTTTATTAAAAATTAGGCATATATTAATAAATAAATCATTAACTGCAAAGTTAGATGTAAAACTGATTAATTTCTTACAGAACAATCAATCACAACCTGCAGCATTATCTGGTCCACCAGATAGAAATTATTTGCATCTCTGCCACAAAATTTACAAGTTAACCTCTGCTCCTGCATAATTGTAAAATAGCCCAGTCAATAGAAAATAAAGTTCAGAAAAGATATTAAAGAACACCTCTTAATCTCTTGCCTGTTTACAAGGTTTGGATAATTTTTCTCATAGGAGACACTGTAAATATTGCATGCAACATACTTATACTAAAAATTTATTCATTTATCAGAAATTTATATTTAACTAGGCATCCTATATTTATCTTTTAACCCTAATAAGCAGTTAGCAAAAATTTTACCAAGTCTGTAGGGTTCTGTTGCCAAAAATGTTACCTATTAAATCTATGCCTAGTTTCATATCCTTCTTTGCCTAGATAATAAATAGGAAGTGGTATTTTTACCGCTCTTCTATTCTTTCTATTTACCACTGGGGGGCGCATATAACTCACAATCCACTGGATTCCAGGTCGTGTGATGACCACAGGAGCGTTTCCACGTCGGATCCGCTAGGGGACCGTTCAGATACCACTCACATTTCGCGAACGTCCTAAGCAACTGTGCGCACGCGCACAACTGCTCCCAAGACAGAGCGGGTTTGCGCAGGCGCTCTAGCAAATGCGCAGCCGCTATCGGTAAGACTGATGGGAAAGTGAAAGGAAGGGGGTGGGGGCCGCTGGGAGCGCGCATGCGCTGAATTGGAGCCTGTTGGGTAGTGGGAGCTAGTGGGGTGGCGTATCCTGAGTTCACCGCTCTCTGTGGAGATGCCCAGCCGTGGGTCTCAACCCGAGGACGGCGCTGCGCTGTCCTCTGCAGATAACTCGACCCCGCACAAGGAGGATCTTAGCAGCAAGGTGAGTGTAGGACGAGTCGCGAAGCTTCGGACTGGGCTCTGCTTGACTCCAAAGAAGATCCACCGCGCCACATGGCCCGCCCTCGACTTTGCCCTGAGTCTTAGCACTTGGCAGCCACAGTTAAAGGGAGATCGTGAAATTTGCCCCAAGAGTAGACCCATTTGGCAGTGGGACAGAGGCTTGGTTGAGGTCTTTTCTCTCTACTCTTTGTAAACCATTAGAAATACGGCCCACCCCAGATCCGGATGCTACAGTATTTCCCATCTCAGAAAATGTCACCACTATCCATTCAGTTGTCCATGCCAATAACCTGGAAGCCATTCTTGACGCCCATCACCTACCAGTTCTACTTCTGAAGTTCATTTCAAATAGATCCCTTCATCACAGTGTACGCTCACCATCCTAAACGAGCCATCTTCATCCACCATCGGGAATCTTCCATAGGTTTCCTAACCAGTCTCTCCGCATCCATCCTTACCTTCTTCCTATCTATTCTCCACTGTAGCTAGAGCAATGATCCTGAAACGTGTATCTGATGGTCACTGTTCTACCCAAAAAGGTCGGGGCGGGGGGGGGGGGGGGGGGTTGGGGGGGTGCTAAGCATTGTAAATCTTAACTGCCATAAACAAACAAAATCTTTAAAAATATGCTGGAGATGGGAATGGTTATAGCCATTCAGGTATTAGATGTCCTAGATTTTACTTTAGTTTTGTCCTAAACTAACAGTAACATCTCAGTCAAGTCACTCATCTCTCCGTATCCGTTTCCTTGTTTGAAGTAAAGTGAAATGTATAATGTACACCTGTCATTCCTAAAATGAATGGGGAAGCACTGTTCAAACGTAAGTCTGAAGGTTATACAAATTTGATCTTGGAATTCAACTCAAATCTAGCCAGTTACTACACTGACTGGAGAGACAGAAGGGTACACACCCATAGGGAGTGAATTTTCTTTTTTTTTTTTTTTTAATATATGAAATTTATTGTCAAATTGGTTTCCATACAACACCCAGTGCTTATCCTAAAGATGCCCTCTTCAATACCCATCATCCACCCTCCCCTCCCTCCCACCCCCCATGAACCCTCAGTTTGTTCTCAGTTTTTAAGAGTCTCTTATGCTTTGGCTCTCTCCCACTCTAACCTCTTTTTTTTTTCCTTCCCCTCCCCCATGGGTTTCTGTTACGTTTCTCAGGATCCACATAAGAGTGAAAACATATGGTATCTGTCTTTCTCTGTATGGCTTATTTCACTTAGCATAACACTCTCCAGTTCCATCCATGTTGCTACAAAGGGCCATATTTCATTCTTTCTCATTGCCACATAGTAGGGAGTGAATTTTCAAACCACATACAACTTACTCCAATTACTACCATAGCAAGCCATTTATGCTGATGTGTGACAGATCTGTGAGGTGTGTAAGGTAGGACAGAGTTTATAAAACCTGCTTTTAGAGGCACTGATAACACAATGTAATCAGTCATGTTCACAGTATAACTGCCCTTACTGAAAAGAGTTAGAAATTCACTTCCACTTAGTTGTGCCCTAGGCTACTAATAAAAAGTGAGGCCTAGTTCAGCAGTGCCAGCACTGTGCTAGTCTTTGAAATGTAAAGAGGAATAAAGCCAAGATGGAAAGTGATAACACCTTAACAGCCCCAGGTAGGTCATTTAGTACTGCTTGTTTGTTCTGCATGTGTGGCTGCACTATTTATACATGAATCATGGAAACCATTGATATTTGAGAGGGAAGAAAAGTAGCCTATTCCTTATGACATTTGCTATTTGTAAAAAATAATAATAATAAAAATAAAACATAACTTCAAAAGAAGTCATTAAAAATACTCTTGGTGCTTATTGTCTATTTTAAATAAAAGGTGCAAACTTAGTTTAGTAACTCTGGTCTTTGCATGAATGCTGGTTACCAACACTAAACCCTCTGTCTGGGTTCAGTGAGCTTTCTGACACCTATCAAGTATAATCACTGTTTCCTTTTTCAACTTTCCCCCAGGCGCACCCTCACACACTGCTGTTGGAAAGAATCTATATGTTCACAGACTGCCCACCTGGATAGTCAGTAAATTATAATCCCATATCCCATCTCCAATTTTAAAGGGCCCTCAGTTGAACATACTTGATAGCCTCTGATTTAAGAAGTTTTTCTTTTATTTCAATAGATTAAAGAACAAAAAATTGTTGTGGATGAACTTTCTAACCTGAAGAAGAACAGGGTGAGTTATTAGAGTAATTCTGAATTGTATGTGGGAGAGTTTGATTATATTAACTATATACTAAAGTTACAAGAATTATATCTAAGATTTATATTTACATTAAAATTTGCAAGATGTCAGCATTCTTTTTAGTTACATTGCAAAAGTGAAAAGTGTCCAAGATTTTATACACATACATACTTATATGTTAATTATAGTTGATAATATTTTATTCCCATCATATACAATTCACATAACCTGTGAACCAAAAGGTACTAATTATACAATGTAATCACTAATGGTATTTATTTTATACTTGAATTTGGTGTTTTCTTTTGAAATAAATAACCTTAAAATATATTAAGGAGACTATGCCTTTAAGTGAACGTGGATAGTTGTTGAAAAACAAAAAGGATAAATTGCTTCTCTCTTCCTCACATTTTTTACACAAATCTGCCAAATATTTAACATGGTTATTTAATGACAATTCCATTAATGTATCTATAAACAAGCAAGCTACTGCTTTATGTGTAGTAATACTGTCAAACATTACATTTTAAAGTTCAGGAAGAAATTATTTTGAGCCCTTTAAAATATTTGATACTGACAGGTTGGTTAGCCCTTTCTGATATTGTCACTTAAAGGAATTTTAGAACTTAAGTCACACCTGATACAAACTTTCTAGAGGGCAAGTTGGCAGAGTATATCAAAGCCTTACAACTATGTAGCATTTTGACCCAGTAGTTCCCCTTATAGGAATTGATACTTATGAATCATGGGATTATACAAAGATTTAGTTACAGAGAAATTCATTACAACTTTGATTTCTAAAGTTGGTTATACCTTAAATGTCTAAAACATGAAGACTTAACCAAATAAACTGTAATGTTATACCCATACAATAATGTTGTAAAAGAATGTTTATTGATAACAGAAACTGTTCCCAATATGTTGTTCCTTGATAAAAGCAAGTAATAAATCTGTATTTATAATAAGAGCCTTTTTTGTTCAAGAAAACTGATATGGTATATACAGAAAAAATATTTCACTTCGGTGTTAATGGTAGCAATTTCTAGATGGTAGAATAATGGGTGACTTTTGTTTACCTGTAATTTGCTCAGGTATTGTTCTGAATATATGTTACTGAAGTTCAGGAGTATATACTAAAAGGGTTCAGAGTTTCGACATAACACTTTTTAGATCAAATCATAATATTAGCCTAAATTATGTTTTGCAGAAAGTATATAGGCAGCAACAGAACAGCAACATATTCTTTCTTGCAGACCGAACCGAAATGCTTTCTGAAAGCAAAAGTAAGTTTATTTGGTATATTATATAGAAATGCATGGAAAGTCTTTTCTAGGCTTTCTGTAGAAAATAATAGTAGTGCCTAAATTATATTGTCTATCTGAATGTTTATATCTGAAGATTGGATGGTGATATAGATATAAGTAAGATTAATGCTGTGGTTTGGTTTTCTTCAAGTTAGCCTAAGAGTGTTAGAAAGCTATAATTATTAATGTGTGCTTTAGAATTTTAGATAGATCTAGGTATGAAAATTTTCTACAACTTTCTCCTTTTATGACTTTGAGTGAATTATTTTGGGACTCAAAAGTTTTGTGGGATTTAAACAAGAAACTGAAAAGAGAACCTGGGTGACTCATTTTGGTTAAGCATCCAACTTTGCCTCAGGTCGTGATCTCATGGCCCCTGAGTTCAAGCCTGCGTGGGGCTCTGTGCTGACATCTTGGAGCCTAGAGCCTGCTTTGGATTCTGTCTCCCTCTCTCTGTCTCTCTGCCCCTCTCCCTCACTCTCTTTCTGTCTCTCAAAAATAAATAATAAAAGTTAAAAAAAATTTTAATTAAAAAAATAAATAGGAAGGGATGTATAGAGTTCATAGTCCAGTGCCTAGGCCAAAGTAAGCATTTAATAAATGGAAATTATTTTCCTAAAAGTTAAACATTGTCATCAGAAGCCTGTTGTAAATGATTATTCACACTAACACAGTGCATACACTCAAGTGCTTTGATCTTGGTAAGTAGCCTATGTTCCTCTATGAATTACTAGGTGAAGGTCCAAGAATTTTTATTTTACTTGACGTATCTTCTCCCCTCCCCCCACAGATATATTGGATGAACTGAAAAAAGAATACCAAGAAATAGAAAACTCAGAGAAGACCAAAATCAAGAAATAATATTTTATTTTATCAAGAAATAACTTGATTTCACATAACAATGTGTGGCATTTGCTGTTCTGTAAGCTTTTCTGTTGAGCATTTCAGCAAAGATTTGAAAGGGGATTTACTATATAATCTTAACCGACGGGGACCCAACAGTAGTAAACAGTTGTTAAAGTCTGATGTTAGCTACCAGTGTTTATTTTCTGGTCATGTCCTTCACTTAAGAGGTGTTTTGACTGCCCAGCCTGTGGAAGATGAAAGAGGCAATGTGTTCCTGTGGAATGGAGAAGTCTTTAGTGGCATAAAGGTTGAAGCTGAAGAAAATGATACCCAAGTAATGTTTAATTATCTTTCCTCTTGTAAGACTGAATCTGATATTTTGTCACTCTTCTCAGAAGTCCAGGGTCCTTGGTCTTTTATATATTACCAAGCATCTAGTCATAATTTATGGTTTGGTAGGGATTTTTTTGGTCGCCGTAGCTTGCTTTGGCATTTTAGTAATTTGGGCAAGAGTTTCTGCCTCTCTTCAGTTGGTGCCCAAACATCTGGAGTGGCCAACCAGTGGCAAGAAGTTCCAGCATCTGGAATTTTTAGAATTGATCTCAAGTCTCCTTCCATTTCCGAATCTGTGGTTTTAAAATTGTACCCTTGGAAATGTATTTCTAGGGAGAATGTTATCAAAGAATGTGTTAATAGCCTGACTCAAATTTCAGGAAACTTGCCAACATTTGTATCAGTGGTAGCAAATGAAGCCAAACTCTATCTTAAAGAACCTGTTGTTCCTTTAAATATGACATTGCCACAATCTCCATTTGAGATTCATTGCAGTAACATTGCTAGTGTCCCACCTACCAGGGAAACGCTTCAGGTCTTTCTTACTGATGGACACATGAAGGAAGTAGTTCAGCAGTTCATTGATGTCCTGAGTATCGCAGTGAAGAGACGTGTCTTATGTTTACCTAGGGGTGAAAACCTGACACAAAGTGAGGTTTTGAAAAGTTGTGATAGGAAAGCAAATGTTGCAATCCTGTTTTCTGGGGGTATTGATTCCATGGTTATTGCGGCCCTTGCTGACCATCATGTACCTTTAGATGAACCCATTGACCTTCTTAATGTGGCATTCATGACTAAAGAAAAGACCATACTAACTGGTTTTAACAAAAAGAAGAAAAAACAGAAAAATCATTGTGAAATGCCTTCTGAAGAATCCTCTAAAAATGCTGCTGCTGCTGCTGCTGCTGCTGCTGCTGCTGCTGCTGGTAACGATGATGATAGTTCTGATAAACAATTCAGCGTACCAGATCGTATCTCAGGAAGAATGGGACTGAAGGAACTACAGGCTGCTAACCCTTCCCGGACTTGGAATTTTGTTGAAATTAATGTTTCTCTGGAAGAACTGCAAGAATTAAGAAGAACTCGAATATGCCACCTGGTTCAGCCCTTGGATACAGTGTTGGACGATAGCATTGGCTGTGCAGTCTGGTTTGCTTCTAGAGGAATTGGTTGGTTAGTGACCCAGGACGAAGCAAAATCATATCAGAGCAGCGCAAAGGTATGGCACAGAATGTCTACTCGAAGAATTTCTGAGACCTAATTTTTACCCTTTAAAGCTATTAGCATTTAGATTGCAAGAACATAGCATATTTTAATTGCATTTAATCTGCAATGCAACATAGAAGACTTTTTTAAAAATTGGGCATATTTTACTACTTTATGACTTGCCATGTGTTTTTTGTCTGAAGATGTTATTTTTGAGATAATTTTTTAAGCTTTTCTTTTGTCTTTATCATATGTCATAAATATGGATTTCTGTAAACTGTTACAGGTGGTTCTTACTGGAATCGGTGCTGATGAGCAACTTGCAGGTTATTCTCGTCACCGTGTCCGCTTTCAGACCCATGGAATGGAAGGATTAAATAAGGAAATCGAGATGGAACTGGGTCGAATTTCCTCTAGAAATCTTGGTCGTGATGACAGAGTTATTGGTGATCATGGAAAAGAAGCAAGGTAATTCAGATTAAGTGTTGTGGGTAATTTTGTAAACAAACAAACAAACAAAACATTAGCCTGTGGAGAATTTTAGGTTCCTTTCTTTGGAGACCACTCAAATGAGTAACAGTAGCAACAATAATATGTTGGCTTTATATTACAAACACCGTCAGTCAGAGGGAGAGTGGGGTGGGCGGGGCAGCCAGAAGAGCACTTGTTGTCCAGAGCTCATTCTGTAAGGAATGTCTTGGCATGACTGTTATTAGTACCACAGCGAAAAAGACTATAAAACCGAGGTAGTGAAATGCTGAGAGAAAGTATTTAACGGGTTTGGTTTTGTTGTAAATGTTTACTTTCCTCCCAGCAAGAGCATAGGCCCTACCCCCACGTTTTGCCCTCCAGTGTTAGAGAACCCAGCTTTGTCTCTAGGGACATATATGCATGCTAGATCCATGCTGATGTAAATGCTGGTTCCAGAACTGGATTCCCCTCTGCTATGTGTGTTTTGAACTCAGTTTGGTCATATGTTGCAGGTTACCTAAAACTTGCCAAGAGATCAAGGCATTTACATATGTATACTTTTTTTTTTAATTCAGGGGTTTATTTTTACCTAACAGTATATTTATGGTCGTAGTGAACAAGTGCTTGAGAATAACTTTTTAAATTATTAAGGATAAAGAAAAATGTGTTATAGTTATAAAAAGCATAAGTTTGTTCAAGTGGGTTAATTTATTAAGTGGTAGTTTATTAAAAGGGTACAGCATGCGAGAACAGGGAGTCCAAATCAGCTTTGTGAGAACATCATAATACACCTACTCTAGCACTTCACCATTTCTTACCTCTATTTCAGTTTCTTATATATATTATATAATTTAAATATATACCACAGTATAAAAACTATAAAAATATTTTCCTTTTGAAGGGTGTGTATATTTGAGAGAGAGCAATATTCAGTCCTTTATTTCAGGTAGGTCAGAGAAAAGGGAATTTATTTTATTTAGTAGAACAGTTAATTCTAAAGGCCCCATATGATACCCTCAGGTAAAAGTGCATATGAGGAATGTTTAAACAGCTAATAGAGAATTGTGATTTAACAAATACCCTGATAGTGGGTGGATATAAATAATTTATTACTAAATTATTATACTTTATTTATTATTTATTTATTTATTTATTATGCATTTGGCATGCTGTTAATTCAGCGATCAATTGATTAGATTATGCTATATATAGATTTGCTTTTGCGATTCATTTTTATAAAATATTTCATATGACGAATGCCTTACCTTTTCCAGTCTCTCCTGGAGCTAAGATAAAATTTAATAAAACAGAAACACTACTGTAACAGTATTGCATATTAAGGAATTGGCAGGAGAGTATTAAAGTATTTTAGGGGCGCCTAGATGGCTCAGTAGGTTAACCATCTGACTTCAGCTCAGGTCATGATCTCAGTTCGTGAGTTCAAGCCCCGTGTCAGGCTCTGTGCTGACAGCTCAAAGTCTGGGCCTGCTTCAGATTCTGTGTCTCCCTTTCTCTGTGCCCTTCTTCCACTCATGGTCTATCTTTCTCTGTCTTTCAAAAATGAATAAATGTTAAAAAAAATTTTTTTAGAAAAAAAAAGTAAACAAACAAAACAACACAGAATTTTCTAGGAAATCAGGGAAGCCAAAGGGCAGAAAGTTAGTTTTTTAAATCTAATACTTTATTCTGTTATACTGATTTGTCACCATTTAAATGGGTTGAATGTAATTAAATAATTTTGATACTGTAAGATTTTACCATAAGTAAACGTTTCACAATTTCAGGATTATAGAGTGTTTCTATATTGATCTCATATTCATTCTCTTTTTATATGATAAAGAACAAACACAGATGGAATAATTGACCTAAGACCATACTTGTTTTCAAGGCACTGCTAAAGATTCCTTGTGAAACAATTTGAGATTATTTCTTACCATAGGCCTAATGTATTTATTTTTTCAGGCAAAATTTATTTTGTAGTATATGTATTAAAATTAGTCACATGAAACATTAGTCAGTGTGATTAAATTTTAGGTGTGAAATTGTGTAAATAACCAGAATATTTTTAGTTGAGAAAAATAGTGCCATAAAAAATTAATTTGATGCTATAAATTTTAACATTGAATAAAATGCAAAAGAAATAATCATAACAAATTGGGTTTTTTTATGTAGTGGTTATGTTTATCTGTTTATTTTAGATTTCCTTTCCTGGATGAAAATGTCGTCTCCTTTCTAAATTCCCTACCAGTTTGGGAGAAGGCAAACTTGACTTTGCCCCGTGGAATTGGTGAAAAACTAATTTTGCGTCTTGCAGCAGTGGAACTTGGCTTAACAACCTCTCCTCTTCTGCCGAAACGGGCCATGCAGTTTGGATCCAGAATTGCAAAAATGGAAAAGAATAACGAAAAGGCATCTGATAAATGTGAAAGGCTCCAGGTCATTTCCTTAGAAAACCTTTCTATTGAAAAGGAGATTAAAACATAATATTTCACAATATAAACATTTACTGAATGATGATTATGTAAAAATAAAACACTCAGCTGCTTTATTATTATATAATGTAATGGTTTTAAGGTTCATTACATGAATTTATATTTAACTATATAGCTTAATATAACCAAGTTAGTCAAATTGACGAGAAAAAGAGAATACTTGAAAGAATAGTTGGGATGTTTTAAACTGTGATATCAACATTGCTTTGAGCTCTTACATGGTAATGTCCCACCAGCAACAAAAGAAGGCAGCTTTTACTGACTCTTGTCATGGTAGCTACACCCAGAAATAACTCAATTTGTCATTGTTGTCAGGGGCCTGGCTTAAACAGGGCCTTCTTTGGCAGAAGAGAGAACTCAGGTTTACAGAAGCTAAGCAATTTGCTTGAGATTCACACTCCTGAGCAATACTTGGTACTTCTGTTACATCTCTTTAGGCAGCTCATTTTCTCAGTCAGAACTTGTGACTGTCTTAAGCATTCTCCTGTCCCACACATCTGTGCCTTCCTCTCTTTGCCCCATTCTCAGCTCATGACCTGAGCTTTTCACAGATCAAAGTCATCAGGACAAGAAATGTGTCCATCCACCCATCAAAAAGCTGTGCCTCCACCTGTTTTCTGTATCCCAACCCTTGCGTGTCTCGTCAGCCCCTCTTTTATAGGATCCTTCCTATCAACGTTTAAAGGGGTCTGGTCTAACCAATGTAAAATGCACATACCTAGTTCTATATTTTGCTCTGCTTACCATCTCTTGCCTCCTATCCATACTCCACCCTCTCCACCTTTTCAGCTCCACTCCAGCCTTACATCCACCCACATTAGTCAGTTGTGACCACCATACCAAGGTCACTGGCGTCTATCCCCAATTAGGGCTGACACCCTTTCTGGATCTGTTCAGAGTACTTTGATTCTTTTAATCTTAGTGGGAAAGCAGTTTCAGGATACTGACAAGCAGAAGTCTGTTGGACACTTTCACATGCCCTGAATTTATCCTCTGGTAAATGCAATGTCTAAACCATATTTAAATACTACTTTAATGGCTTTCATCCCTTTACCTGAAGGCAGACAACTTCCAGTATCTATGTGGTCCTGAGCACCAAACGGACATTGCTCTTTATCAGAAGTAGATAAACTAAGAGGTTTGCCTAGCGGCCTAGATTTGAATATAGTAACAATTTTTAATAATAACAATATAGTTCAACACTAAAAACATCTATCATCTATATTGTGATGACTATGTAAGCAGGCACTACTTTATGAGCTTTACATGTATTGATCCAGTTGAATCTGTAGGGAATTTCCAGGTCATCTCCAGCAGAATACTTGTGTGTAGGTGTTTTGTTTTGTTTATTCCTCAGAGGGCCTGATTTCTTTTTAGAACCTTCTTACTACTAAATTCCATAAACCTGGGATGAGGATCTGTGTTAGTCCTTAAACAATTTTTCCCAAGATTTGAAACAGTTGGAACAAACCATCTAGGTACCTGAGCAAAAAAACTTTTAAGTAGAAGAATTTACCTACATTGTTCATAAGTGCAAACATGCAAATCTCTTAAAGAAGCAGTGATTTTTTCACATCCCCTGCCCTGAACAGCAATCATAAATTTTTAGTACTACCTCCATAGCAGCTGAAATAGTGACATGGTTGGACTAAGAAATTCTGCCCCCAAATGTTATAAAACCACCTTGTTGGCAAACTGTGGGAAAGTTGAAGTTATCCCCCTTGAGGTAGCAGCAACAGCCAGTGAAGTTGGGCATTCCCCTAGTCACAAAACACTTCTCTTGGCTTCTGTGACTAATCTTGGTATTCATGACCGCTGTCTCTCTGTTCTTTGGTAACTCCATCCTCTCCACCCAACCTTTAAATATTAAATTTCTCAGGTCTCCCATCCTAGGTTCTGAGCTTTTTTTCTCAGTTCTTTCCCTCAATTTCAGCCACCCCCTTGGCTTTTGTCACCGTAAGACTGCCCAAATGTATGCATCTGCTGCAGGCTGCCGTTCTAACCCGAGTTGTATATCTACAGCATATATGGCATCTCTACTTGGGTTCTCTTACAAATATATCAAGGTCAGTATGTCCACAGCTGAACTCTTAATCTTGCCTTGATCTCCCATTTCTCCTGACAAATTTGGGTGCCACCTGGACAACCACTCTCTTTTTGAACACTCAACCCCCATTCAGTCTGTTGCCACTTCACTATTTCTCGAATCCATCCACAGCACTGCATCTCCGCTGCCACCGCGCTAGTCTGTACCTAGCATCTACTGCCACCAACCCAGCCTAAACTTTGACAATGAAGCTCAGGATCATCAACTCAGCGACCCGGGTGATCTGGCTCTCATCTGCCTCTATGGCCAGTTTTGTGCCCATGTCTCTCTAGTTCTTTACCCAAGGTTTTGTTTGGTTTCTCAAAAAGTTCAACTTTCTTCTCAACTGGATTCTTCATCACCTGTTGTGCCCCGTATCTGGAAAGCTATTTCTCCAACTCCACTTGGATAGCTCTTTTTCATCTTCCGGGCTCAGCTTAAAATATCACTTCCTCTGGGCACCCCTTCCGAGCCCCTGGTCTTGGTTAGCCTTCCTTCATGTGCTATCATTACATCTCACATTATCACCCTGTTTCAAAATACTTGTATGATCATCTGTGTAACTGGAAGCACCTTGAGGTTTTGTGTGTCCTGCCCTCCAGCGGTCTCCAACTCCTGGCACAGTGCCTGGCTCATAATAAACGTTCCATAAATATTTGCTGACTGAAAGAATGATGATGGAGGTAGGATTCCAACTCAGGACTCCTTCGGGGCCTGGAGCCTTCATCTCTGCCACTCTGGTTTTGTGTTTTCACGGAGACAAATCGTGAAAGGGAAAAGTAATGGGGAAGCACGGTGCCCAGGACACGCAGCGGGACTGACTTTTAAAGAAGGGAGGGGCCGGGACACCTGTACGGAAAATTTAGGCAGTGCCGAGTGACCGCCGAGCGGAGGGAGGCCCTACGCGCGGGCGCCCCCTTGAGGCGCGGCCGGGCTATCCTCGCGCCAGAACTGCCGGCTTCCACACGCAGATCTCCCGCTAGAAGCAGAGGACGCCCGGGAGGGTCGACAGAGTGCGCTGGACAAGCAGCCCTCCGCAGGGAGTCTCTTCAGGGAGACTGCCTTCAGATCCCACCCGCAGCGGTTCCCCCCTGCTCTCGCCCACGCGGGGCTCCGGACGGTGGATTCTGGCCCAGGGAGAAGCCATTCGAGACGGCCACCCTCCCTGGCCTCCAGGAATATTCTAAGGACCAGTGTGGACGCAGTCTCCCTCTCCTGGACAAGAAAACAATCATTTCAAAGTAGGTTTCTTCCCTTCCCTTGTCCTTGCCTTTTTCTCGCGTCCATGTGGGCATAGGTCTTGGACAAACCTGGCTTGGCTCTAATTCCGAAGGTATGAAACCATAGGCACATTCTGTAAACTTCCTAGTCTCCATTTCTGCGTCTACCTAGTGGGGATACCAACGCCTATCTCAAAGAGCTGGGTTCTCCAAGTGTCCTGCCCGAATTAGCAGTATCGACATCATCTCTAATCTTTCAGAAACGCAGATTCCCTGGCTCACTCCAACCGACTGAATCAGAAATTCTACAGCAAGTTCCAACAACCTGTTTTAACAAGCCCTAGAGGTTTCGATACAGGCTAAATGTTGAGAATCACTATATAAGAAGGGCCAATTAAATGAAATAAATAAAATACTATGTAGAAAGAACTGGACAAATAGTAGATGCTCAAAAAATAGTGCTTAGGATCATTATTTTTCCAGGAACAGAAAGGCATTTAGTTACATAGAAGCAGAAAGTTAAGCAGGCTCTTCTTGTCTTTCCTTTTCTTTTAAGCAGGTCTTTATTTTCTTGCTTTAAAAAAAAAACAAAACTGAAAACAAAACAAATCTACAAAAAGCCTTCTCCAACAAAAAAGGAATAGATACACAACAGTAGCTTCTCTATCATTTCTTTTTGACATACTTCTTAGTGTCTTTTGACTTCTTTTGAAAAGCAGAATATGATTAATGTTAAAGGCATTTTCTTTTAATGTTTATTTGTTTTGAGAGAGAGAGAGAGAATGCGTGGGAAGGGGCAGAGAGATAATGGAGAGAGAATCCCAAGCAGGCTCTGCTCTGATAGCACAGAGCCCTACATGGGGCTCAATCTCCCAAACCATGAGATCATGACCTGAACAGAAATCAAGAGTAGGATGCTTAACTGAGCCTCGCAGGTGCCTCAAGGTTAAAAGTTTTATTATTTTATTTTAACTCAAATTTCAACTTTCTTATGGTGTAATTAGCTTAAGATTGAAAATTGTAATAGAACTACCATATGACCCAGCAATTCCACCTCTGGGTATTTAACTGCAGAAAAGTAAAACACTAACTCAAAATGATATATGCACCCCCATCTTCACTGTAGCATTATTTACAATAGTCCAGATATGGAGACAACGTAAGTGTCCATCAGGAGATGAATGGATAAAGAAAATGTGGGTAATGTGTACAACAGAATATTCAGCCATAAAAAAGAATGAAATATTGCTATTTGCAACAACATGGATGGACTTTTAGGGCATTATGCTAAATGAAATAAGACAGAAAGACAAATACTGTATGATCTCACTTATATGTAGAATTAAAACACACACACACATACACACACACACACACACAAGTTCATAAATACAGGGAACAGATTGGTGGTTGCCAGAGGAGAGGGTTGGGGGGTAGGTGAAGTTTGAAGGGAGTCAAAAGTACAGATCTCCAATTATAAAATAAATGAGTCATGGGGATGTAATGTAAAGCATGACGACTACAGTTAATACTGCATTGCATATTTGAAAAGTTGTTGAGATAGCAAATCTTAAAAGTAGGTATCACAAAAAACAATTTTGTAACTATGTATGGTGTTGATGTTAGCTAGACATATTGTGATCATTTAAAAATATCTACAAATATTGAATTGTTGTGTTGTAGACCTCAAACTATTATTGTATGACAACTGTACCTCAATTGTTAAAAATGTTATTAAAAAAAGACTGAAAATGTAATGGTTGATCATGAAACAACCTAATAAAGGTGCAGATTTATTTCTTGAGAAATCTAGCTTCATTACCATGACAAATTTCATTGCCTTTTTCTTTTTAGTCATTGCAGAAACTTCAGAAAGGACACCTGCAATTAATTAGAAATGTTAAGATTGCCCAAAAAAGGATTACCTAGATTTGATCAAATTCAAGATGAAGAAACCTACCTGGAAAACTTATCCGTACAGAGAAATGCTTCTGTTTTTTTTGAAAAATATGATCGGAGTGAAGTACAAGAGTTGCTAACTACTGCCTTAGTCAGCTGGTTGTCTGCCAAAGATGATGTCCGCTCTCAGTTGGACATCCCATGTGGAATTATGAGTCAAATGAATAATGTCAGTTTCTCCACTGCAATCCTTCTGACTCCTGTGGACCCTGTTGCCCTCTTAGACTATAGAGAAGTTCATCAAATTATAAGGGAGTTGGCTGTTGGAATTTATTGCTTTAATCAAATTCCCTCAATCAGTTTAGAAGCTAATTATGATCAGAGTTCTTCTTGTCAATTACCACCAGCTTATTATGATACCAGAATTGGGCAAATTCTGATCAATATTGACTACATGCTGAAAGCACTGTGGCATGGAATATACATGCCCAAAGAAAAACGAGCCAGATTCTCTGAATTATGGCGTACTATCATGGACATTGATCCAGATGGGAAGCCTCAAACAAATAAAGATATTTTTGCAGAGTTTAGTGCAGCAGGTAAGAGAATTTAATATGTTTTATTAGAAGTCATCTTTTTAATTTAGTAATTTATCTTTGGCTCAGTTTTACGTATTTAGTCACATTTCTTAAAAGAGATATTTTGAACTCCAAAGAATCTTTTCAATAAACCTTTCATTTTTTTCAATGGCACCAAAATTATGTTTAAGTCTTGCGTCTTTCATCTTAACCTCCAACTTCTGCAGAACAGATCAGATTTCAAATACTTGATAAAGAGTTTTCAGTTTATACCTTTTCTTGACACAGCCTAAGTAGGAAAATCAGTAATAGAGTCAAGAGTAGAATTGGAATGCAATGAGAAAAATCTCTGAACTTGAAAACAAAATGATTGCCAGTTTGGTTAGTCATCTATAATGCCATTTTTGTAAATCTCAAAAATGAATGATATGAAAGTTGAAGTTAAGGATCAATGTGCATCAATGATCTAAGCTTTGGTATTTTAGTAGCATTTGGTTTAGTAAGTATTTTTGGTTCACCTAATTTTTAAATTCCTTCTTTTTTTTTTTATTTTTTAAAATGTGTAGTTATTTTTGAGACCAAGAGAGGCAGGGGGAGGGGGAGAGAGACAGAGCAAGAGGGAGACAGAGTCTGAAGTGGGATCCAGGTTCTGAGCTGTTAGCTCACGAACCTTGAGATCATGAGCTGAACAGAGGTAGGGTGCTTAATGGACTGAGCCACCCAGGCGCCCCTTAAATTCCTTCCTTCTTAGGGCCTGACTTCTCTAAAGCCTGTATATTCACAATAGGTACCACTAAATCCTGTGCATCTCCTCAGCATATGTAAATTTTTTATTCTTAAAAAAAAAAAAAATTCCTGTAAGTTCCTTTGTAGCAGGCCAGATGGAATGGAGAGTAAAATGGAAAATGTGTGCTCCAGACAGTATTCCCAACTACTTTCGCTGATTAAATATATCTAATCATTTTCTAAATAGATTTCCAGTTTGTGGGCACAGGCTTAAAGAGAAGTCTCAATTTAGTTAAAAATGTACTAGAATTTCACTTGACTGGAGGAGAGAGCACAGCAATAGATTTTATATAGATTTTAATCTCATTGGAAACTGGAAAAGGATGACAATTTGTCTTCAGGAATAAAATGTCACTCAGACGCTTCCTTTCTTGACTATTCTGAGAACAAATTTGTTGATTTGTGTATTGCATGTAATTGTCTGCACTTTATGGGGTTGATATTCAAAATATAAGATTTTCAATCTTTATTCAGTGTGTTTTTATACATAATCTTAATATGGCAATAAGTTTCTGCATAACCTTACTAAGGAAGAAAAGAATTAATATTCTCCCCTAATTAGCCAGATTTCCCTTGGCTAAATAGATCTAATAACAGAAGCTTTTAATGGTCAATTAGGTGGAAAAGAACCACTTTTTATCTCTATTGTACATGTAATTGAGGAGAAAATTACCTGAAAAAGACTTTAGTTTGTCAATATAAATCTGGTTACTAAAGCAAATGCCCTGAAAACAAAATTTATTGTTTCTTAGCGTCTCAATAAAATGTGGAAGAATTGTGATCACTTGAATATTTAATACAGTTAATGGTAAGGTAGTTTCATGGAGTTTTCTTATTTTTCCTTCTGTCATTGATAGCTAGATAAAAAATTATACATACACATACAAAATATACATATATATGTTCATAAAGGACTCTAGTTTGATTTATTCGTTTTACAAATATTCACTGAGTTTTTATTTCTAGCTTAGACACAAAAGTAAGTCTGATGTCAGAACAAGTAAACAGGAAGCTTACATACACATAAGCTCCATGAAAAAGAAGACCCTTACCTGCCCTGTTTATCCCTATATGTTTTGTGCCTAAGATAGTCCCTGATACAAAGTAGGCATCAACAGGGGCGCCTGGGTGGCTCGGTCGGTTTAGCGTCAGACTTCGGCTCAGGTCATGATCTCATGGTCTGTGAGTTCGAGCCCCGCGTCAGGCTCTGTGCTGACAGCTCAGAGCCTGGAGCCTGTTTCAGATTCTGTGTCTCCTTCTCTCTCTGCCCCTCCCCTGTTCACGCTCTGTCTCTCTCTGTCTCAAAAATAAATAAACGTTAAAAAAAATTTTTAAAAAAGTAGGCATCAACAGATATTTGTTAAATTGAATTAAATGAATTGAGTTGAATTGAATCAATGAAGAATTAAATGGGAACAGGGGTGTTACACAGCTTGAGGGGATTTCTACCATTACCAGTTGTTCAGATTGGAAATTAAGTCTAGCATGGATGTCCCAGAGGGATTTAATAACTGAACTGAGGGAGCAAGTCCTCAGCAAGCATGTCACAGATAGATAGATCAGCTCAAAGTTTTGACTAAAGTGTCCAATCAGGATGATGTACAATGACTACAATTGGATGGTCATTCCCCAACCACCACATTCAGAACTATACACCACTGAACACTTCTGAATTTGGGCTAAGACTTAAACCACAGAAGTGCTTGTTTGCTACTTATGCTATTTACTGTATCTACCACTGGACTGCTGTGAAGTTCAAGTGCCTAAGAATAAGATTTGCTTGATGGCAGTGAGGCAGCCTGACTCACCTGCTCTGGGTTGGGTTTTCAGAGATGTTTCAGGCTCTGTAGCCTTACTGTACTAGCAAGCAGTACAGTCTCTTGAAGATGGTATTTCTGTGTCTCAAAGGTAGTTTAGATAGCTAATAGCTCTCATTTCCATGCAGGGTAATCAACTTCTGTTGAGAGCAGTCTCCAAGAGTAGTGAGTATAAGGCAGAAATTCTCCTCCTGTGGGCGAGAATTATTCAATCTGTGGCATTGGTGAAGTAAGGACTAATGCCACCTGGCTTGGTGCAGAGTACCATAGGATTGGAGGGTCACTGGCTTCTAAAAGATTATAGCTATAACTGGAACTAACAAATCCCTTCTTGTTGTTCAAGTATTTGAAGTGAGAAGGCTGAAGCAATGAAAAATATTGCCAGTAATAGCTAGTGAATTCCATTCATTTCTGCATTCTCTTGACAGTTCCCTCTTAAAGGACACTGACACTTTGGCATGACGTAGCTGCATTGTTGAAGAGAATATGACATGGTCAAAGTCTTAAAAACATATTTCAGTGTTTTCCTAGAAGTACTATCATTGCTGGTAGTTTACAATCTCCAAGGCTAGATCAGGTAATGTAAATAAATTAAGATGTCATTTTGGTGGTTGATGACACTTCTATCCTGGAAGTTGTCCACTGATCCATTTGCTAATCACTGGAAGACAGCAGGGAACATTGCACAAGCCAGATGATGTTTCTCTGTAATTGAATTGGCCAAGATGTGTCTGGGAAACTAAGTTGCATGGTTTGCCTTTCCTGATCGAGATGATGGCAAGAGCTTTATGAAGAATTTGAGCTCTACAGATGTTAAGGATCAGCAGATATTGATAGTGGTTTCCAATGATGTTTGAGACTTGACAATTCTGACAAAAATTGGGTTTGCTTTTCTTCCCTTTTCACAAAGATTACTTGGAATCATCATTCCCACCTGGCATTTGTCAAGCAAGGCAAGGGCCAGAGCTGAGAGATTTGACTGGTAAAGAAACAACAAGCCCTTTTGAGAGTCACATATTTAGGTGGAAACTTTCATCATAGAAGTCAAATTCTGGAGAGTGATCTGGGTTAGAGGTACATACTAAGGAGTCATTCACATATGAAAGTCTGAGAAGCCTTTGGATCATTTGGTGAGAATATCAATAATAATAAGGGACAAGGCCATGATAGGAGGGAGCATGCGTCCTACTGTGTAATTAAGAACAGAGGGCTTCTGGTTAGTGGATGACAAAATTGACTATATCATGTGACTTCATGGCCCACCACTGGTCTCTTCAGCCCAACTATTGTATCTGAGGCTACCCCAGTAAGGATCCTCTCACAGTGATGCTCCTGGTTAACAGGATCGGAGACAGGTAGGAACATTCTAATCAAGTTGTCGGGGGAGTGGGGGAGCACCCAGAGACTAACTGCCTACATTTTCAGGGATGATATTAAAAATACTTAACCACCAGTACAGCATGATCACTGAGCAATAAGAACAGACATCAGCCATAATGTTGGAGTAGGATCTCAGAGACCTCTTGTTTGTCATAGGTAGCCTTTGCTGGATCATGAAGCTTTCCAGGAGATCCCGGGGGAGGGAGGTATTCAAACAGCTTGGGGCTATAGCAATTCAGTTTACCAAACAATAAGAAAGGGATCAATATTTTTACAACCGATGTGGCCATACTGATACATGTCAGCTAAATATCAGCTCCAGACAGTTCTACTTAATTCTCCTTTCCTGGCTGGGAACCCATGTCTAGACTATTTGTGACTCTGATCCCGTTTTCACTGTATATAACTGAAGCTGGAAACCTTTCCAAATTCAGTCACTCCACCACCATGTGCCCTTGGGGAAAGTACTGTTACGTTAAAGCACTTTGTAATATTGGCTGTCAGGCAATCAAAGATGAGCATCCTACCAAGACGGAGATTTTTTTCTCCCTTACTATGCTTGGGAGTCTGCTGAAGCACCAGCAGCATCAGCATGCTTCAGGCACTGTAACAATGGTGTAGTGCAAACAACGGTATATGACCAAGCAGAATGCACACCAGACCTTTACGGGAACAGGAACAGGTACGGGGTCCCCATCATGCACCACATTTGGAACATCGCTGTGAAATCTTGCACGGCCCAAGTGTCAGACTTGGGGAAAGGAACCCAGACTCTTAGACTGTGGGGCTTTTTATCCTTCATGATCAGGGAAACAGCAGGTCAGAGGCCAGGTACAAAGGCAATGTGTATTAGCCTATATTACCCCCAAATTAGAGCCTGAAATGGGGGCTTAAATCAGGGTAGATTATAGGAAATAAATCTAAGGAACAGAAGTGGGGGGCAGGAAAAGTGAATAGAAAAGGAGGAAACATCAATCCAAGGATGTGCTGCTGAGCTTTCATTAAGATCCATTTTGTAAGAACTCTGAGGAATCCCATAGAATACACTTCAGAATTGTCAGCCCAAGGGAAGGAAGAGGGCAGTGTGTATCCCCTGACTCCCCCTCCTGGATTGGTCAAAGGTTGCTCCCTCACTCTCCAGATTTGTTCTTGCATTGGAATGACCGGATGGGTTCCATCAGAAGTCTAACACAGCAGTGGTAGAGAAGTCCCAGGGTAAAAATAAGAGCCATGTGGTGCATCTGAAGCAAAGCACAGTTACATCTTTGTGAAGCTGGTTAGTGCAACAACAGCTAGAGTGAAAAATACAGTCTGGGAGGAAGTGAGGTAGAAGTGTCTGATAAACAAAGTGACTCATGGAACCTTGGCCCCAGCTCTATCCTCAGTGTTTGAGGTAGAGAGGGAATGCCACTCCTCCACTGACTTGACCAGGAAACTGGGGTCCAAGCCTTGTAGTTGTGGCTATACAAGGGCAAGCTAGCAGCAAGAATTTCTATATCATTCATATTTGGGGAAGTGGCACCTCCTCTCTTGGCATGACTGAGAGACTGAGTTCAAGTCTTGCAACTACCCATGTCACTGCACTCAGAAAACGATAGCAACAGGGGCGCCTGGGTGGCTCAGTCGGTTAAGCGTCCGACTTCAGCTCAGGTCACGATCTCGCGGTCCGCGTGTTCAAGCCCCGCGTCGGGCTCTGGGCTGATGGCTCAGAGCCTGGAGCCTGCTTCCGTTTCTGTGTCTCCCTCTCTCTCTGCCCCTCCCCCGTTCATGCTCTGTCTCTCTCTGTATCAAAAATAAATAAACTTTAAAAAAAAAATTAAAAAAAAAAAAAGAAAACGATAGCAACAGCAATAGAGAAGGAGAATACCAAACTCCTGTCATATTATCTAGTTTTCTGTAGGGGATTTTAATTTTTTGATCTGAATAATTCTTGGATTCTTCAATGTATTACATAAGGTTTGTAGGATGAGAGGAAAGGAAAAACATATTTTTGTGATAGAAAAATGCGGGAGTGACTTTTAGTTGACACACACACACACACACACACACACACACACACAAAAGACCTTGTTTAATACTACAACTGGAAGTGAATTGGGTTTGTTTGTTTTTTTTGTTTTTGTTTTTGTTTTTTTTATGCCTCTGCTTATTCCCTGCCCTTTTATCTGTAATGCCCTCCTCCTGCCACTTTACCTCACCCTTCCCCATTCTTCCCCAGGTCATTGTTTCCCCCTTCTCAAGACTTGATTCAGACACAGCCTCCTCTGTCGTATGCACACTGTATCATTTTGTATTGAAATTACTGATTTCATCTCTGTCTCCTGTATTAGCCCTTAAGCTCCTCCTCAAGAGCACAGAAAAATGTCTTTTTTGTTTTTAAATTCTCAGCACCTTATAGCGTGCTTGCAGATAGTAAACTTTCAATACTTGTGGAAATTAAGTGGTTAATAACAATAGAATGTGAAAGAAAAGGTACTGAAGGAGACTCTTGGGCTTCTAGTTTGAGGAACTGATAGATAAATAGAATGATTAACCATGACAGAGAATGAAAAGAAAAGCAGATTGGGGGGGAGATCAAGGATGAATTTAGTTTGGGAGTGCTTCTGTGACGTTCAGATAAAGATAAGTACTAGGCATTGAAAAAGAATTGAGTTCAGGAGCAAAAAGCAGGGCAGGAGATAAGATTAAATTAGCATAGTATAGAGGTTAAAACAATGGAATCTTGTGTTTCCCCTCCCTGTCCTCCAAATTCAGTTATATCCAATTTTTCTATTAAATCCTTTTTCATTTTCTACATTATTATGACTTTGTACATATCTGATTTGTAGAACATGCTGTGATCACACTTCCTCTAATAACTTTTTATTTTTTGTGACATGCAAAACTGTGTCACTAAAACAAATTAGTTCAGTTTTCCGATTCAGCCCCAAACTTTTGAACAGCAATATCGAACTCCTCTCAGTACAGCGAAATATCAGGTAGCGCAGCAATTCCATTTTTTCCCTTAGCGATGTCTCAGTCCACACCTTCCTTCGTTCTCCTATGTTCGCGTGAACTGACTGGTATTTTTTCCAGGCAATTTCTCTTCCGGTTCTCCAAAATCCTTTCTCCCTTTCTCAACCCTCGCAGCCCTGCCCGCCCGCCCGCCCTCCCGCCTTTCCTCCTCCCCTCCCCCTTTCCGCTCCCAGTCCCAAGTTTCCCAAGTGGAAACACTTGCAATTTGTTCTCATTTAGAAGTGGGGCAGGAACAGGGCTTGCTGACTGCTACCACTGCACTGTACTGATCGGGAAGAAACCCTGCCCCTTCACTGGGCAGCCTCTCCCAAATGTTGTATCAGTAGGTCTTTTCTCTTTGATCCGTCGGTTTCCCGCAGACTCCCGCCTGGAAGGAGGGCGAGACTGGGGCCAGAGGAGGGGGAGGGGCTGAAGATGTCCCCCTTTCAGCGCGCAGACTCACTTTGCCGGGTTTTCAGCTCAGCCTCTCCTCCCGGCTTTCAGCGGTGCTGCTCAGACCTTTTAGAGAGGAGGGGAAGACGAACTGGGAGTTTCACTGCACCAACTCAGACTTCGAACCAATCTTTTTTTTTTTTTTTTTTTTTTTTTCTTTTTGCTGCTGCTGCTGCTGCTTCTGTTTCTGCTCCGGGGGGGGGGGGGGTCTCCCCCTCCCCTCCTCCTCCCCCGTTCTCCCCCTCCCCCCCGTAAATCTGACATGAAGATCTGTTAGAGATTCTACAGGCTTCCAATTTCTAAGCCTTCCTGACTTTCTGTGGGGAGAACTGACTTGCTGCCTGTTGGCTACAAAGTTTTAGGCGTGTCAACAATACTCTGGCTTATGTTTAGATTTTTTTTTAAGCTGTCAGAAATACTTTAATTTCTTTATAATTTCTTAAATTTTGCAAAAAGGAGGTGAATCATAGTGGCCATTTAAAAATCCAAGTGAGGGGTGCCTGGGTGGCTGAGTTGGTTAAGTGTCTGACTCTTGATTTTGGCTCCAGTCATGATCTCGCAGTTCGTGACTTCCAGCTCCGCATTGGGCTCCGCACTTTCGGATCTTCTGTCTCCCTCTGCCTCTCTCTCTGTCCCTCCCTGCGCGGGCTCGCTCTCTCTCTCTCTTCTCTCTTTGAAAAATAAATATTTTTTAAAAATAAAAATAAAAATCTAAGTGTATTCTGCTTTTTTTGGAGGGTTTTTTTTTTAATAGATTTGAGGAAGGAAAAAGAAGAAGGCAAATTGATGTCTCATTTACACGTCTAAAGCATGTATGTTACAAACGCCACATTTTCTGTGAAGTCATTTTGTGATTCTAAGCAGTTTTCTCAAGCTTAGATTAAGGGTAACATTCTAAGTGTAATTGTCTTTAAGAAGACAATTTGGCAGCAAGGAAGTCCTTAATTTCATCATAAATGGGAAGAAAATGTAACAGGAAATTTGTCGTTTATAATAGAGAAAAATCGAGTTTTAATTCTTATTTATTTCATCACGATTAGTTAGCAGGAAAGTTCTTATTGTATATGTTTAGCTTCTGTTATCAGCAAAAACAAGAAATGTGTAATAATATAAGGCTTGGAAAAGCAAATTATACTTTTGGCCAAGTGAGAAACTGATGCCCTGTTTAAAGGGAAATCACATTTTCTTGTTCTTCATTAGTTAACCCTGATTAAATACGGGACTTAGGTTGTTTCCATGGTATGGTGTTTCTTTCCTCCAAAGACAACGGAAATCTATTCTAATTCTACAAGCTTCCATCTTTCTTTACTCTGCTTAGTTAGCACTCATCAACCTGCTTTTCATCTTTAATAATTTTTTTGGCATCTCATCATCACTTTGTCACTTTAGTAGGATTTCAAGATAAAACCCAGTGTTCAATACACTCTATTTATCCAGAAGCCACATATGATGTTTTCACTATCCAAAATTTTTCTTTTTTACTGTTAAGGTTTGGTTGATATTACAAAGGATCCGGACTTTAATGGAATCTATGATGAAGACATGAATGAAGATCCAACATATGATCCCAACAGCCCTGAAGAAAAAGCTGTTTTTATGAAATATGCTGAAAACATTATGCTAAAATTGACATTCAGTACCATACAAGTTCAACAGTGTGAAAATGTTTTTATATTTGAAACAGCCTATTGGCTTACTAATGCTATAAAATGTAATCAGGATTATCTTGATATTTGTACCTATCAGAGACTACAGCAAAGATTATATCTTCAGAAAAAGGTTATTCAAAAACACTTTGAGAAGAAAACAGACCTCAGAAAAGGGATCGGATACCTAAAGTTAATATGTTTTCTGACTCCATTTCTACTGAGTTTGAAAAAGAAGATGAAAGTTCCATATTTAGAGAGTCTGCTTCCACTTTTTTCAGGTAAAAGTATCACCACAGATCAAATATAAAATAATTATATGTGTATTTAATTTATATTTAAATTTATATTTAAATTCAATTTTGTCTGTAGTATTTGAGTCCACTCATGTAACCTAGCTGTAGCCTGTTAGAAAGAAAAAACAAAATTTAATGTCTCCTAAGTAGTTAAAAATATTTGGTATATGTACTTAGTACTTGGTATACATTTATACTAGTTATAAGGGCTATTGGAAGACTTTAAACATGTTCTGAGAAAAATAGGGAAATAGGCCATGTTCATGATGGAACAACACTGTGAATGTATCATATCTGATTCAAATTACTCTATCAATTCAATGTACTTCTTTTCAAAATCCCTATTGTGTTTTTCACGAAAGTTTAGAAATTGATTCTGTAATTAATATGGAGCAGTACAGGATCATGAATGGTCTTACATTTCTGAAAAGGAGCTGAAAACATATTTTAAAACTTTACTAATGTGTCAGCACTATTATACACAAATAAACCAATGTAAGAGAAAAAAGCTGAAATAAGACCATACTTACATGGAATTTGACAGGACTGCAGGGCATACTGTTCTTCCCACGCAGATTTACACACAATTTATATATTTTCATTGGTGCCCAAACGTGTAGGTTTATTATGGCAGGAGAATTATGGGAGGATGTCAGCCATATCTGTAATGTTTTATTACTTAGATTATTGGAAGCAAATATGACTGTTAATAGTTAAATCTAGGAGGTGGTATTAGGGTGTTATATTATTCCTTGTACTTTTCTGTACCTTTTACCTTTCTCAAAATGCATTATATACTTTTCATTAATGAAACCATATTCTGCTAACAAGTCAAAATATTGAACAAATCTAATCCTTACTGGACTTTTAGAAAATTATTTTTTTTTTAATAAATGTTATATGTGGATTTTATTACTTTCCAAAAAAGTGAGCTGGTTTGATTTTTTTTTTTTTTTTTTTTTTTTTTGTCAGTGAGAGATACCCACCTATTTCTCATTAGTGTCTCTTTTTGCCTAAACCAGCTCAGGTTAAGTTTTTATTTATTTAGCCAAAGATTCTCTGAGGCAGAGTTTCAAATCTTTTCTGACAATTGGAGGTAAGATACTAGTCTTAAGCTCACACATAGAATAATGTTTTAACCAGTCTCTTGAAATGTCTGTACAATGAAACTACAGAAAATGCCCAAAATGTATGATATATTTTCATGTTTAAAATATATACTAAGACTATGATTTTATAGACTGTAACTGCCAAGATTTTCAGTTAATATGGAGTTTTCTTCAGTTGGTTTATGTAAATGAGAATCCAGATCTCCAAAATATGATTGTTTATATGCTGTTTTCACTTTTTAAATAAAAGTTTCTTTTTATTTTGGAGATGACAAGGTCAAGACAGAGCGAGAACTGCCTCCATTTATTTATGGGCGAGATTTTAAATGCCAGCATTTTCACTACAAAGAGGATCAATATTTTCATGTTCATGGAGGAATTGAATTTGATATCAGCACACCTTCAGTTGAGAATGCTTTGGAAGACTTTAAGGTTTAAATTATTATTGTTCCTGAAATGGTTTGTCATTTCCCAGCGCTTTTATCTCATTCTCCATCCACAAAGGGTCTCTTGCTGGCACAGGCACTAGGCAGCTCTCCAAATGATTATCTTCCTAACTCACTAGTTTTTTCATACATTATGTAACACACATGAATTAAGTCCAACTATCCTAAGGTAGTATGTGAGGTGTCAGAGATAAAATGACAGATAAGCTAGGTACAGATATCTTCATAGAATTTATAGATCTCAAATGGACTATATTTGCCCTAAAATTGTTGATCAAAGAATACAGTAGAAATCCCTCAACATTCACTGTACACTTTCCTTGAAGAAATCTTCCATTTTCCTTGAAGATTAGTATTAGAACAGAGATCCTCTAGAGTTTAAGAACAATAATTTCATCTAGAATTTAATATAAACATTATACATTTGAATTGTCATTGCTTTTCTACCTTCTTTATATTTTCTTTTGTATTTTTTCCTCCCTCCTGAAGTAGGAACTGGATACATGCAAATATTATTAGGGTTTTATGGGATATTATATTAAAAATTTATCATTTAAGTGTACAAAATTTCATCTAAAATAAGCCATAATTGATGGGGCACCTGGGTGGCTCAGTCAGTTGAGCACCTGACCCTTGATTTTTGGCTCAGGACATAATCCCAGGGTCGTGGGATAGAGCTCATGTCAGGCCCCATGCTGGGTGTGGGGTCTGCTTAAGGTTCTCTCTCTCTCTCTCTCTCTCTCTCTCTCTCTCCCCCCCCACCCCATCCCCAACTTGTGCATCCATGCATTCTCTCTATGTATCAAATTAAAAAGAAAAAGCTATAATTGTTTAGACTTATTTAAAGATATGTTTTTAATAATATAACTCATATTTTAGAATAATTTAGAAAAAATACGGGATTGTGCTGCTAATACATTTGTAGAAGATTTAGGATACAAAGAACATTACTCAATACCAGTCATGGAACTTAACGGAAAAAGGTAAGGAACTTTTCAGTAATTATTCACAGTAGTGACAACCTGTTGAAAGTTACGAGAAAACAAGGAAAGTGTCAAAATGTAAAGGCTAACTTAATACCTCAGCATGGAGATCCTAGCACAATAACGCCTGTGACTGAAATAGAGAGTCAACAAAATAAATAATATATTTATTACTTCATGCACTTTGGTACATTCTGTGTAATAATCTTTAGAGATAGTGATTAGTTCTTATAATTAACATCTTTATTAAATGGGAATGGAGGTGAGGATCAAATCCTATGAGCCTACTGAAAAACAGTGGACTCAGCAAATACCCCTGTAGTTCCATAACAGATATGATTTAAAATCCTCTTCCTCTGCTGGGTCTTGTTACGCCTGCCAATTTTTGAAGCGGTGTGTTTTTCTTAGTTTTGCTAGGATCTTTATGTCTTGTGTTCTTGGGTTTCCATGTCTTGGTTACTGAAGTTTATGGAAAGTAGAGTAGGGGCATTACTATTAGGAGGTAGAGACTTGAGATTTAAAAGCATATAGGAGAGGTTTTTTTGTTTTCTGTTTTTTTAACGCATGGAAGTGGTTTAGAGACCAAGACCAAGTGTGGAACTCTGGAGAATAGCAGCTTTTAAATAGGGAGATGCAGAAGAGAGAACAAAGGAGTTGAGAAGGAATGATATAAGGAGGAGGACCAAGAAAGTACGATAGCATGGAAGCCAAATGGGGAGGAATTTTTAAATATGGAAATAGATTAAAAGCATCAAATTCAACAGAGAAAAAGGCCAAGTCAACTTAAGACTGAAGACAGCACTCTAAATTCGGCAGTGACTTGGGAAGAGGATTAGTTCTGGCTTTAGGCTATGTTTAGTGAGCTGAAGGGTGAAGTTGGGGAGAGTTCATGTGATGTGAAGAAGACAAAGATTACACATTTCTCCAAGATGCATGGTCGTGAGGAAAATAAGAGAAAGGAGGCAAAGGGAGAATCAGGATAAACAATGAAAGGTGGGTCTTTTCATTGAATACTGTCTGGATGCACACATAGTACTAGAGATGAAGTCAAAGACCATGTGGCTAATGACTTCCATGATTTTGGAGGGAATTAAGTAGTAGACCTCATGCCTCTAGAATGGACAGTTGGTGTGGATCTCGCTCAAGAAGGAATCCCTCATTCAGGGATCCAGCAACTGCTGACACATTCCATGTACAACACCTGCCAAAGTAAATAGTATTTCAGAAGCACCTCTGAATAACACTTTATCCCCCCAGGCTCCAGTGACTAGCTGGACACTAATGATCCTGAGGATGCAGGGAGGCAGCTGAGATAAAAGCTGTACTTGGTGAGAGGTTGTTATAGGTAAAGGAGTATGGTTGGCATAAGCCCACTGTCATTGAACAGTAAGAGATCCAGTCAAATTGTTTCAATGGGATACTATAGTAGAATGGTTCTCTAGTTTCTGACTAATGCACAACATTGGTCATCAATGTTGGTGAATTGCAGATAGATGGATTTGAATTTGCAGACTTGCAAAGGCAGCATGAGCTTGTTTCCCAGACCCAGGCAGCATGGAGTAAAAGTAAAAACCACAAGTGGACTAATAATCAGTGTTTTCTTGGTTCCTGTAACAATTACTAGAGAACCTTCAGTTCCATAATATCCACCCCTACATAGTTATTTTAGGAATCTCATATGCCAGTGGATCAGCTCTCAGGTACTGTGAGATATCTTCAGTTTTCCTCTTTCCTGTCTGAGCAATCTGTAATGATCCACTCCTGGGCCCCTGGAGCTCAACAGACCCTCTGAAGGCAACTCAACATTAATGCCATTGTTGTCTCTGACATCATTTCTACTGGTTGTGGATCTGGGGTCACTTCTGGAACTGGCTTCTCCCGATGCCTGCTAAATACCTTGTATCAACTGTGAGGCATGTTGAAGCCAATCCAGTGAAGTAAGTATTTCTTTCCCAATTTTATTGGTTTCAAGGAAGTGCTACCTTGAACTCCTAATAATTTGATGCAAAAACAGCTCTTTTAGTCATTTTGCTAACAGTTCTTTTCTGTGATGTAGGGATCATTTGGTGAATGATTGAAAACATGCCATGTTAAAATCTCCCCTCTTTGATTTTAGGGGCATTGTTAGTGGACTGAGGTCTTGAGTCTTGATGTTCTCTTTCCTCAAAATGGTTTATCTCCTAGGAAACCCCTGGTCCATTATGAAAATAGTGGAAAAATAGTTCCACTGGCCCTCCAGGCATGCCTGAAAACATCTAAATCCTAGATTCATTTTGGTTCAGGTTGGGCCCTCCTACCATACCAGAATCAAAAAGTAGGGGCCACAGTCAGATACCCAGGATTTGGCCATTCCATTAAAGTACAAGAACTCATGAATTATTAAGGTGACAATGACTGGAGCAAAAAGATTAATTTATATCAGTACCAAAATGTCCTATTTTGGGGACAGTATACCAGCATCATGATGTTGCTGTGATTATTAGGAGGCAGGTCAGAAATCAACTTAATGTGACAATGGTGTATCAGGGAAATGTGGTCCTAGAAGCTCCTCAAAAACTGGGTGCAGATTCCCAGGTAGAAGAATCTGAAGGGAGCTGTTATAGTTCCTGCTATAACTAGAGCTAGGGAGCTAGAAGCTCCTCAAAATCTGCAGATTCCCAGGTAGAAGAATCTGAAGGGAGCTGTTTTAAAAGTGAGGCCCCCTTATAGTTCCTGCTAATATCTACACATAGGTTTTGAGTAAGAGCAGTGATATGTCCCTATGCAGTACTTGAATGAATTCTCCCTCAAAGCACTGGCCATCTGGGCTTTCTATGCTTCCATAGAAAGGGGGCCAGTGCAGATAGTGTATCCAATCTTGGGGGGAAGGGGTCACAAAAGTCTGTGGCCAAAGACTTTCTCAGGGTATAGCCACCTTCACCACCTCTTGCTTCTCCAGTTTCTAGGGTAGGATAGCCCCCTGCTGGTTCTGGAAGCTTGATTTGTATTGGATAAGTAAATTGAATTTCTAGAAGAAATCAACCCACATTCCTTTGGTATTTGTTAAATTTATACATCTGTTTCATTGCCTGAGCAGTGATCTAAGAGTACATCACTAAGTACCAGAGCCCCCAAAGGTAGTCAGCAGCTTCTGACCCCATAGCAAGTTACCACAGCCAGAGGCAGCTCCCTGGAGAAGTACATGAAAAGATAGAGGTTGCTGGCACTGGGGCTCTATGATGTGGAGCTGGGCCACTGAGAGACCAAAGGACATCCTTAGTGTGATCTCCTGGGCCTGTATCCATGGAGGCAGTCTTATGAGACTTGGGGTATCTGTTTGTGGTGTCCACTCTTAGCAGCATGTGTGACACCAAGGGAAGGTGAGCTGTTTTCTTCTAGGTATTTAGTTTAGTCATCCAATGTGAATCAAGCATCCGGGTCTGATTCAGACAGCCCCTTAAGGTCCTAGAGCCTATCATTGCTGTGATGTGAAAGCCTTCAAATCTGAGTAAGATTCAGAATACCTGCTCCTCAATTTTAGAAGCAAGTCCCTAGTGATGAAGTTGGCACCTGTACAAGTTGAGGCCCATGGACAGTGACAAGTTCCACCACCTGGACTGGCGCTGTCTCTGCAAGGTGTGGGTAAAGATGGCCTTTAGTTTATATTTTTATGGTCTAGTTTCTCTTGGGGCGAGAAGATGGTAGACAGGAAGAATGACAACCTCAAATAAATGCAAACAGGTCCTCAAACATGCCTTCATCCATGCAGAAGTCTATATTATTCAGAAAACTGAAGTGGAAGTAAAGGTCAAGGAAGAGAGGATATTAGCCTCTGACCAGTTCATAACATAGCATTTCCCTAAGACTTTCTTTTTCAATCAATACAATTTAAACTACATTTTTGTACTTAATTATTATAGAAAAATAAAGTTTAGCTAGCATAGAAAAAAAGTAGCAAATTACTTCAAAGTCAGAAAGATTGATCTTTTTTCTTTATTTTTTTTTTTATAGCTACTATGTGGTCTGTTTTGAACTTGAAACTTTCTATCATCAACTATATAAGACAAAGTGGTGGGGAGCCATAAATGAAATCGTGAATAATCTGAAACCAAAAAGACTTCCACTAACAGATGCTCAATTACATGAGCAATTTAAGAAAAAATTTGGCTTCAAAAAAGCTATGAAATGCAAGGTATTTCAGTAATCATTACATAATTTAGTATAGGAGGCTATTATAGATAATATGTTATTATAGGTAAGTATATGTCTCAAATTTTTATTTTAGGGGTAACTATTGGGTTAAATGAAGTTTTCAATATGAAATAAAAATTCCACATTTTAGCAGCTTAGAAGCCATACAATTCTGGATAATAAATTTCTGGTAGGGTTCCAAAACAATCTGTTAATGAACTGGATTGTGACCAATCTTAATAAAGGTTAGTATTTATTGAGTGCTTATTTTATATGCCAGGCGCTTTATAAATCCTTTTAACAAACTTTTTCAAGGTACTAGTACTACTGTTGTCATTCTGGTTTTACAAATGAGAAATTTGAGGTGCAGCCAGTTAAGGATCTTTCCCAAATTACACAGCTAGTAAATGGCAGAGTCTGGCTTCAGTCCTGGGAACCTAACCTGAGGAACAAAACCTGGCATTCTGAATCAAATCTCTATATCTGTTTCAACAAACCTTGATGCACAGCTTCTGGAACTGATAAATGAAGTGGTGAGCTCACCAGTTTCAAAGGACACACTGGCATTTATTTACCATTTATTTGTTTCAATGTCCATAAATTTAAGAATTGAATAAACTGTTCAATTTTAAAATATTAAGTGGTCAGAATGTTTCAAAGAAGAGTGTAATATTTTTACCTCTCTATTCTGAGAACTAGAACAAAGAAGACAAATTGTATTTCTATAGCTATGTAATTTTAGTTTCTACATTTCTAAATTAGATTGTTCTTAAATCAGAAAAGGAACCCAGGGATCTTCATTTGCTTAAGTATTTCAGGAAGCAAATTTTCCCGTTTTAAGCATCTACAAAGAAGGAGCTATAATTTCTCCCTAAAAAGTGGGGGGTGGGTAACTTCCCAAAAATATTTTTTAAACTTCTCAATGTTTCTTAATAGTTCTGACAACTTTAATCATTGCCCAGTGAGACACTTTCAAATGGAAAGTGAAAATTCTACTATGACTGAGCACCAATCATGTAATTATATCAATACATACTTATTAATTATATATTAGTATTATATTTATTATAAATATATTAATATATGTTTATCATCCTTTTTTTCCTTAAGCCAAAATTTAGGTGTATTTTAAAGAAACTTATTCTGGTGCTCTTAATCCTTTTAGAGCATCCCATTTGGTATGAAGTCTGCTGTTGAAAGAGGATTATCTGCTGTTTTCCATACATTTAGCCGTAAAACCTCAAGCTTGACCATCAATATTTCAGATGAGGCAGGCTATGCCATTTTCCATCATGCTGCTTTACACAACAGAGTTTCTATTATATGTCAACTGTGCAATGCTAGCTTCAACATCAACCAAAGACGCTTTGTTATGTCTAGCCAAGGTACCATAAAGTTTAAAACATCTAAACTGTTTTTCTTTTACCTGCTCCTACTCAGAGTTAAGAAGACATGTTGATTATAGAGCAAGATAAAAATTTGGTATTGTATCTAGAGCATAGTTGAGGTTTGTGTTTCCCTTATTTCAGAGAGGCTCTTTTCTAAGTATCACTTATTGCTCTCTCATATAGTATTATTTATTTCTTTATTGTGTCTCCCTCACTTGAACATAAGCTCTGTAAAAGGCAATGATTTGCTTTACTTTGTTTGCTATGGTATTTGAACGCCTAGAAGAAAGCCTGGCATTGTAGGTGCTCAGGAAGTAGTTGTTGGATGAATGCATGATTGGATGAACACAAGGTAGCATTTGATAATCACTGGCATAATTAAAACACAGTGGTGCACTATAGAAATTCACAGAAAAGGTAGATAAGTAGAGATCCCAGCAGAAGATCCTTTTTTATCCCAGAGTTCTCAAGCAGGGAATAACTTCTTCACAATATATAAACTTAAATAATATTTAATAACAAAAAATTCTTATAATAATAATTGTTTTTAATTAATGGCCCCTTTAAAGCTAACCCTAATTTTGACTTTTAAAAAGCCACTTTTCCTGATTCTTAGATAGGAATATATATATATATATATATATATATATATATATATATATATATATATAAACATATATATAAACATATATATATGTTTATATATATATATATATGTTTATATATATATATTCCTATTCACTGGAATACATTTAACCAGTATAAAAATAATAATGTTGAAAATGAAAGCAGAAGTTCTCTATAACTGAAAAGGGAAATACAGATTAAATATCAGGAATGGCCGATAAGAAAATTGTGATTTTATATTTTATCTTATATTTTATATCTTATATTGTATCTTATGATATTTTATATCTTAAAAAGCTGTGTTATATTTTCACACACCAAAACATGTTCTGCTTTAATCCTATTGGCTACTAATAAATTATGTACTCTTATCAGTATAATTAATATGTTTTCATATTAAGATGCTTCTATTACTTGATTAAAATAGCACAAATTCGGTTAAATTTAAATATAACAAGTAGCTTATTGTTTAAAGATACATAATATTTTAAGCCTTTCTTGGTGTGAAATAAATCTTTGGTAAATTAAAGTCTCTCATTCATCCTGTGACTGCTTGGATTTCCATTTGCTAAGAATTGGATAGATTTTGACATACGGAAAATGTATAACTCTACTGGCAACATCCACATATGATGACTTACCCAACACAAAACTGCACCAACTGTCAGTTTTGACCAGACTCTAGAGACGCAGCATTCCAGGTCTGCTCTGCCATGATGCCGGCTGTGTGCACCAAGCCCAGATGGCTTGACCAAAACCTCCACTCAATCCTGTCGTTGATATCTAAATATAGCAATTTTATTCTTATTCATATGAATCTATTTTGACTAATCTAGGGAACTCATACATGTTAGTAATCATACTTCTGTGTGTATTCCCCTTTAAAACAGAGTCATCAAAAATGGATGTGAAAAAAGAAAGAAATGGTAAGATATAAATAAAATATTTGGTGCATTTGAAAAGGATATTGCATGTATTAAAACTCTTCTATAGTATATAATCTCCAAAATGTTCTGTTACATGAAAATGTCACATAATGATATTTTCTATATATTTTGAAGTCTAAATTTTTTCTACCCATGGTTGTTTATCCATATTCCTCTTAAGTCTTGTTTTTTTTTCTTTTTTCTTTTTTTTACTGTGGAATTTACAGTTACCTCTACTTATTTTTTAAAAATCAATCCCCAAAGTAGTTTTTATGCAAAAAAAAAAAAAAAAAAAAAAAAAGCAGTTAATATTATTTAGATATGCTGCCACCTAGTGACAGTAACAATTTATGAGGACTGAGGAATGAGGCATTCTTGACTGAGGTGAGAGATTTTACCTAAGTAGTTTTTGTTAAATGTTTATTTAGTGTGTGTGTGTGTGGGGGGGGGGGGGGGCGTCTGGTGCTGAGAGAGAGGGAGAGAGAAAGGATCCTAAGCAGGCTTCTCGCTTTCAGCACAGAGCTGGACACAGGGCTCCATCTCACAAACAGATCATGACTGGAGCAGAAATCAAGAGTCAGACACTTAACTGACAGAGTCATTCAACTCAGGTGCCCTTGACCTAAGTATTCAATATGGAAAATCAGAAAAATTTTTAAAGGGTGTACCTTCCATATCTATATCTAAAAGACTATATACCTTCATACTCTATATAGGATAATTCAAGGAGGGTTTTTTTTTTCTTTCAGGTTTTAGGCATGTTTAATAGATCAACGACAACCAACTTCAGCTTGATTTATCCCCAGAATATTCAGCTAGCAACACAATGAACCTGACATGAAAGTGGTGAATCCTAGCATGATTTAGCCATTCTTCCATGTCAAGAGTTTAACATCTTTTTTAAAATTCCAGTATACTTAATGTACAGTGTTATATTAGTTTCAGGTGTACAATACAGTGATTCTACAGTTCTATACTCAGTGCTCATCATGATAAGTGTACTCTTTAGTCTCCATCACCTATTTCACCCATTCCCCACCCCCCACATCCCCTCTGGTAACCACCAGTTTGTTCTGAATATATGAGTCTATCTTTTGTCTCTTTTTTCCTTTGTTTTGTTTCTTAAATTCCACGTATGAGAGAAGTCATATGGTATTTGTGTTTCTCCAATCTACTAATTTCACTTTGCATTGTATCCTCTAAATCCATCCATGTTGTTGCAAATGGCAAGATTTCATTCCTTTTTCTGGCTGAATAGTATTCCATTGTGTATACAGTAAAACCTTGGTTTGCAAACATAATTCATTTTGGAACCATGCTCGTAATCCAAAGCAGTTGTATATAAAAGCAAATTTCCCCATAAGAAATAATGGAAACTCAGATGATTTTTCCACAACCCAAAAATATTCATACAAAAATGATTACAATACTGTAATATAATACAAAATAATAAAGAAAATATAAAATTAACCTGCACTTAGTTTGAAAACCATCGTGGCTGGTGTAAGCGAGATAAGAGAGAGGAAAGTTATTGTGTAGGACAATTTTTACCATCACTAATGGAATCACTGCTATCTATTGACTCAATGAAATCTTTTTCTTTCCATGCAACTTTAACAAGGAACCTATCCAATGACACTTGATTTTGCCTCCTTTGAGAATTTTGTGGAAATGTGACGTTACATTGTTGTTAAACAGATTCATCGCTGGTACTCTTACAGCCTTATTCAGGTGGTGTTTTTCTACATAATTTTGCACTGTTTCCAACACTTTACACATCTCCCTAATCTCATTTGAAGTGAGGGATTCCTCTGCCTTTTTCTCTTCCTCTTCACATGAGATGCAGGCATAGACTTCTTATAAAATCTTACAATTTTGGCCACTCACATACCTCATTCGTACTTTTCGATGATTTCCTTCTTTTTTTTTTAATTTTTTTTAATGTTTATTTATTTTTGAGACAGAGAGAGACAGAGCATGAACAGGGGAGGGGCAGAGAGAGAGGGAGACACAGAATCTGAAACAGGCTCCAGGCTCTGAGCTGTCAGCACAGAGCCCGACGCGGGGCTCGAACTCACGGACCATGAGATCATGACCTGAGCCGAAGTCGGACGCTCAACCAACCAAGCCACCCAGGCGCCCCACGATGATTTCCTTCTTAACTTCCACCACAATCATCTTCTTCTTACAGCCTTTCTTTTCAACATTTTTCCGCACGGGGACCATCGTATATGCTTACACAGATGTTGAATATAGTACAGTATTAATAAACTTGTCATATACTGTATTTAATGTAACTGGCAATAAGGCAGCAGAGGAAAGAGTCTATATCTGCAGGCAGGCTGACCTAGAATGAAGCAAAGTATCCATAAGCTTACTATTGGATGGAAAAGCAAAGGACTGTCCATAGGTGCTTTGAAGTGACAAAAAAATACACTGGTGCCAGTTGTGGGCACCTTCCAATGTTCTGAAAAATCACCGATTTCTGCCAAACACTGCAGCCTGAGACTGAACATCCGAGCATGGGAGATGATCACCCACAATCCCACAGAGGGAGAGAGAGAGAGAGAGAGAACGAGAGAGAACCATTGGCTTAGTTGTGATCATGTGATATTTGACATCACATACTACTCGTATTGCAACACATCACTTGTTTATCAAATTAAAATTTACTAGAAATGTTTGCTTGTCTTGTGGAACACTCACGGAACAAGTTACTCCCAATCCAAGGTTTTACTGTATATGCATACCACATATTCTTTACCCATTCATCTATCAGTGGAGACTTGGGCTGCTTCCATATTTTGGCTATTGTATATAATGCTGCAATAAACATAGGGATGCATGCATACTTTTGAATTAGTGTTTTTGAATTCTTTGGGTAAATACCCTGTAGTGTGATAACTGTATTATATGGTAATTCTATTTTTAATTTTTTGAGGAATGTCCATTGTGGTTTTCATTTGCATTTCCCTCATGATTACTGATGTTGAGCATCTTTTCATGTGTCTTTTGGCCGTCTGTATGTCTTCTTTGGAGAAATATCTGTTCATGTCTTCTGCCCATTTTTAGATTGGATTATTTGTTTTCTTGGTATTAAGTTGTATATGTTCTTTATATATTCTGTATATTAACCCCTAGATGAGGGTTTTCAACCAGACAATAGTTTCTTCAGACAACATAAGCCCCTCCAGAACTTCCCTAATTCTAGTATGTCTTAGGCCAGTGTTTCTCATCCTCAGCACTGTTGACATTGTGAGCTGGATAATTCTTTGTTGTTGGGGGCTTTCCTGTGCACTACCAAATGTTTTGTAGTATCCCTGACTTCTCTACCCACTAAATGCAGCAACCTCCACCCCAGGTCTTACAAACAAAAATGTCATCAGACATTGCAGATGTTGTGGGGAGGGCACTTCATCCTACTATTCTGGGATAAACTTTCAAGTACAAAGGAATCATCCAGGGATCTTGTTAAAATGAAGATTCTGTTTTAGCAGCCTGGGTGGGTGCCAAGATTCAGCATTTCTATTAAACACAATTTCAAGTAGTAAGAGGGGGATATAGGATAGTACTCCTGCCCCTGGATTGTGCTGAAATGTTTTTTGGAGGGAGGTGGAGAGGAGAAGGAGAGGGTGAGTGGGGAGACTTCTGTGTGTGTGTGTGTGTGTGTGTGTGTGTTTAAAAAAACAAAAAAAAATGTTGAGGTCATTTTGATTTTTTTAAGTTTATTTATTTATTTTGAGAGAGAGAGAGAGAGAACAAGCAGGGGAGGGGCAGAGGGAAAGGGAGATAGAGAATCCAAGCAGGCTCTACACCCTCAGCACAGAGCCCCATGTGGGGCTCAAACCCACAAACCATGAGATCATGACCTGAGCTGAAACCAAGAGTCAGATATTTAACCAACTGCACCACCCAGGTGCCCCTTGGTGTTTCTCTTGCTGAGAGCAACCAACAGCCTTTCATTGACTGAAATAAACCAACATATTCTATAGTCCTATGATTAGGTCTCAGTCTTTTGTGAGAGCCTGTGCTCCTGGACTGTGAACTTCACATGTCTTTGTTAGTCCTCTCTCTGACCTTAGCTGTGTCAGGATGGATGAAGAGTGGCTAGAGTTGGGTATTTCCCTTCCCCTAGGTAGGTTAGGCTCTGATAAAACCCAGCAGGTTAGGCTCTGGTATAACAGTTTCTCCTGAGGCCAAGCCTTGTTAAGGAAAATGGAATGCTCTGCTGTATCTCAAAATGGTTCCTTTTTCCCTCCCCCTGCTAGAAGCATGAGGGGATTTTTCTCCAATATCCATTGTGAGATCCTGGTCAAACTCCAGGAGTTAAAACTCACTAAAGCATGGGGGCCTCCTGGGACTGGGGCCCCCAGAGTTTTAAACTCTCAGACTTATCACAATGAGCTGCCAGCAATTCGTCAATTATAGTTCAGATTTCCCTGTTACTGAAACCCAAGTTCAGCTGCCTGCTGCTCGAAAAGCCAATACTTGAGGGGCACCTGGGTGGCTCAGTCGGTTAAGCATCTGACTCTTGGTTTGGGCTGTGTCATGATTTTAGGGCTTGTGAGTTCCAGCCACACATCGGGCTCCATGCTGACAGTATGGAGCCTGCTTGGGATTCTCTCTCTCTCTCTCTCTCTCTCTCTCTCAAAATAAGTAAATAAGCTTAAAGGGAAAAAAAAAAGCCAATACTCAGAGACAGTTTTGATTGAAAAGGAATCTGAGCTTTATTCAGGAGGCCTGCCACTAAGAAAGCAGACTCTTGTCCCCCAAGGCCAACTCTGAGGTTTCTGCCTCACCCAGGGATTTTTTTTTAAGGAGTCTATGGCAGTTAATCAGTAAATCAACTACAATTGTCCATAAAAGTTCTTAATTACACACAGACACAATGGTGTTAGTGACAGATGTTACCTCAGTGCTTGAAGGTTGTGCAAGGTAGTTGTGCAAAGGGGTCTGGTTCCTTACTGCTCAGGGGTTGTACAGGAGGGTCTGATTTCTGTTTTTTGATGTGCAGAAGCCTCTGTTTTTTCTAAGAAAGAATGCATGATCTATAGATTACGAAGAAATGGCAATCACTCACATGGGCTAAGTAAGGATGATTGCTAAAGCTTAAAGACTACTTGGTTGGATGGAAGGGCCCAGGGGGCTTTACTACTCACTGGTTCTTGTGGAAGTTTCTTTTCAGTAAATTTTGATTCTCTGTATCGGCCTGTCCATATCTTCATTTTTGGAGGCAGCGTTTTTGCCCTGAGACCTCACTTCTCTATCAGATCTAAGAAGCGTTGTTGATTTTTCAGTCCGTTTAAACTTTTTACTTGCTCTTAGGACATAGTGATGATTTATGCGCCTTCCATGCCTGACCAGAAACTGGAAGACTAAGCAGTGACCTTAGGTAGATAGATCAGAGCAAATACTGTAGATTACCAAAGGCTGTGATGTAAAGCTTACATGAATAAGGCAGGCCAGAGGTCATTGGAAGTGTCTGAGTTGGGAGAAAACCAGTGCTTCACTGAGGAATTACCATTTAGGCTGAGAAATAGGAGTTAGCTGGACCCTGGTCAGAAAAGCGTGTGGGAGAAGGAAGCTCTCAGACAGCAGGAATAGCCCAAGGTGACTGGATCATTCATCATCCAAATAAGGGAGACTTGAAAATGGAAGAGGCACTGTTAATCATTATGCTCAGGCAACAGGCATAGATGAGTACTTTCCTGGGCAAGCTGGGTCGTGTGGCTGATTACCCCACATTTGAAGAGAAGAAGCAGGCCCAGATGAAGAGAACAAGTTGTGTATGTCATGGGTGTTTTGGGGTGAGGGAGGTAGCTGTTGGTTCAGGTGAATTGGAACCAGTGGATCCTTTTCCTGTATTCATGATCGATGACGTTTTGAAACCTCTGAAGCGTTTTAAGCAAGGAGGTAAAAAGATCAGATTTATATTTTGAAATAATGGATTGGTGAAGGGCAAGAACAAGGTGGGGTACCAGTTGGGCGGCTTGGAGTGGGGAGGTGGTGGCAATAAAGATAAGTTCTAGAGATATTTAGTCTTGGCAATGGACTGGTTATGGAGATGAAATGAGAAGGAGAAACTAAGAAGTCTTTCAGGTGTCTGGTTTGTAGAACTGGCTGGATAGTGATATCCTTCACTGACTTAGGCAGCAGTGAAAGAGGACCAGGTTTGGAGGGGAGTTCAATTCAGAACATGTTAAGTTTGATGTGGTGTGTGGAGACACCTCGTAAGAGGTTAGAGATAAAGATGTGGAGCTTGGAGAAGAAACAAATCTAGAGACATAATCCTGGGAGTCACCGACTTATAGGTGGTAAATGAAGTCACTGCGAAGATAAAAAGGCCAGAGACAGAGCCCTAAGGCTCATGTAGGCATCGGGATAATGAGAACGTCCCAAAGGAGACTCTAAAGGAGTAGCCAGAGAGGTAGGAGAAAAATAGGAGGTTATGGTATCACAAAAGCCAAGGGGGAGAACAAACATTTTAAAGAGGAAGAACCTTACTGTTGAGAGGTAAGATGAGAATTGAAAAACACCCACTGGATTTAGTGACATGGAGGGCTTTTGTGAACATATTTTTCTTTGAATTTCAAAGGATTTTACCTCTTACTACAAAACATTTAAGTAAAATGGAAAATAAACAAGAAATAGCTTATTTGATATCACAAAACTATTTTACACATTGACTGAATTTTTCAAATATTTATTTTCAATGTTATTTATTCTTCATTTATAAAGAAGTACTAATTTTTAATGGTCAGACATCCTGAATTAAAGAAATCTAGAATTGCCTAAAATGATACTTTTTAATGCTTATCTTGCTTATCTTTTATGATATAAAAGCTCCAGATAAGCACTAAAAAGCTCCACAGATGGATATCAAAAAGATATGTTTTTAGATGGACATTTTAGACCTTGACCGCCTAAATAATTGTCCATACATTTTAGGTCCAACACCTCTACACCTGGCTGCACAGGCTTGCTCACTGGAAACAACCATCTGTCTACTCTGTTTCAAAGCTGATTACACGCTTTCTGAAAAAAGAGGTTGGATGCCGATTCACTTTGCTGCTTTCTATGACAATATTGGCATCATCATTGCTCTCTGCAGGAAGGATCCTAGTTTGATAGAAGCAGAGGCGACAGCTGAGTAAGTTATTAAGCATTTGTAAAAACATAAACCTCTGCTTTCATGGCTTGCCCCAAACACTGACAGTAAAAGGAACGGTTGGTATGATCCATGTGAAAGGCTATGTAAGGCTTACCCTCTGGTCCCTATCTTCTTCATCTACCACTTACCTCTACAATGTATAAAGAGAGAACTGCCATTGACCTATCCATGCTATCTGAAAGAATAAGAAGTAAACCCTAGGAAGTTTTTGCTAAACTTTTATTAGTGGTTTGGTTCCACAGAGCAGTTTATCAGGTTATTACTTAGTGCTCTGGAAGAAGCCTGAGACTAAGGAGGAGAAAAGTTGCTCTAAATTGGAATCTACCCAACCAGGAAACAGCACAAGATTATCAAAGGCTGTAGATTACCAGATTATCCAGACCAATGTGGATAGGCCTCAGATAACAGGAGAAACATCTAATGGTATACAGAAGAGAAACACATTAAAAAGAAGAAAATAACTATGGGGGCACCTGGGTGGCTCATTTGGTGGAGCATGTGACTCTTGATCTCGGGGTTGTGAGTTCAAGCTCCACATTGGGTATAGAGATTACTTAAAAATAAAATCTTAAAAAACGTTTTTTTTTTTTAAGAAGAAGAAAATAACTTTGAAATAGAGAAACACCCCAAATACAATTTCACAATTTAGCTTCTGTTTCACAATTCTCTTTCATAATTTAGCAGAGGACCAAACTTTAAGATGGAGGTGTAACTTCTCCTGAAGGGTACATTCTTGGTTATAATTGAAACACAAAGTTATCATTTTGAATCTGAACATGATTTAGGCATAGTTTCATTCAGATATTTCTGGGTCTTCAGATAACCTGGCCATTATGATTAAGTGAAGAAATTAATCCTCCCTCTAGGTTGGGGCAAAGATGTATGTAAAGAAAGCTTTCAGGAAACAATGGTCTCTGGCTAATAGTTTCTCTAAGAGACTCTGGAGAGAGCCATGGAATATAGAGACCCGAATCAGCTCTGCTCAGTCATATTGTGACAATGTCTTTTTTTTTTCAATATATGAAATTTATTGTCAAATTGGTTTCCATACAACACCCAGTGCTCATCCCAAAAGATGCCCTCCTCAATACCCATCACCCACCCTCCCCTCCCTCCCACCCCCCATCAACCCTCAGTTTGTTCTCAGTTTTTAACAGTCTTCTATGCTTGTGACAATGTCTTTGAGTGGAGCGGCATAATGATTAGTGGGTTGTAAAAGCTCAAACAATTGGATATCAGAGGTGGAAGTAAGAAGCTATCTGTGAACATAAGGAAAAAGGAAAGGGTTCATAGAGAGGACAATTACCGAGGTCGGGATCTGTGTGGAGCTAATGAAGAGTGCGACCATGCAGGTGTGTATGAATATGGAGCCCAAATGAAGGTATGACAAGGAACTGAGAGATCAGAACACAGATGGTAATTAGCATGGATGTTAAAGTCACAATCCAAGGGGCATGTTGGTGAGGCAGTTCAGGAGCTAAGATGCTGGAAGAGCACCCTGCAGGGCAGGGGGAATGGCAATATGGAACTGAAAAGAGAAATACAATTTATTGGGTAGTATGCTTTTCATGAGGAAAATCAGAGTGATAGTGTTAAAGTAGAAGTAATCTTTATTCCTACCACTGAATAGGATAAATAAAGCAATAGAACAGTCTTACTGAAGAACAAAAGGGAGAAAGTGAAGAGATGTTTACTCATAAAAGACAAGAGTTTCTCTGGGACCCAGGGAAAATGAGATAGAGGAGAGAGAGAGTTTGGGGGCTAACTGGGCAAAGGTGAAAGAAAGTTCAAGGACAGGCAGCAAGAGAAAGAGGGCTTCACAAAGAGAGAGGCATGGGTATAAGGATAAAAAGTAGGCATGTGACAGTGAAAAGAGAATGAGAGGGAAACTATGTATCGAGACTGTGCTAAGCACCTTATTCATCCCTTACACTAACACTGTGAGCTGAGTGTTGTTATCCTCATTCCTGGACAGATGAAGACAATAACCCAATTTGCTTAAGGTCACACTGCTAGTGAGTAGATCTGTTAAGATACAATCAAAGCCACTGTGACAAACATATCCCAAAATATTGTAGTTTAAACAAGGTACACATGTAACCTTCCTCCTGTTGCTTCTTCACATGTGGCTTCCGTATCCTGATTCAAAATGCCTACTCTTGCTTTCATCGTTATGCCTGTATTTTAGCCATGAAGAGAAACAGAAATGCAAAGTAGTGGCACATTCCTTTTCTCTTTAGGGAATTGCCCAGGTCAGTTCTACTAACATCACATTGGCCAAACTTAGTCATTGGCCAATAGGTATCCATAAAGGAAGCTGGGATGTAATATTTGGCTGGACAGTCATGTGCCCAACCAAAGATCTTCAGTATCTGAGAAGCAGATAGTGAGATTTTTGAGAAAATCTGTTAGTTTCTGCCATGATGAGGAAGCTGGGATTTGAGAACTGGACATGAAGAATAAAGAAGTGGCTTGGAACACTCCCTGGGCTCAGTTTCACTATGTGTACAATGGGTTGATGATACTTGCCTTGCTGTTTCCTTCGCTCATAGAGTTGTAAGGATTAGATGAGGTGGTGTATTCTAAGAACTTTGAGCGTTATCAACTTCTAAACAAATTCTAAGGTGTGATAATTAAGTTGGGAGGAAAAGTAGGGGCAAATACTAAGGACAGCCAAGGCAAGGGAGGCAAATCTATTTATATGTGGAATATGTAGAATAATACCATGTACTGAAGAGAAGGTGATGATATGAATCAATATAAATCAGCCTTCCTCCAACAGCAATGTGGACGGCTTCGCAAGAAGTAAATTTGACACTATACGTGTGCTTAATTATCATAATATGTTCCTTGATTTTTAGGAATCAGTGTACTCCACTGTTGCTTGCTGCCACTTCAGGAGCACTGGACACTATTCAATACCTATTTTCTCTTGGTGCTAACTGGAGAAAAACAGATATTAAAGGAAACAATATAATTCATTTATCAGTGCTAACCTTTCATACAGAGGTTCTCAAGCATATAATAGAGTTAAATATTCCTGAACTTCCGGTTTGGAAAACTTTGGTAGGTGAGTGCACAACACATAATCTCTTTATAAATAAATGTTCTGATTATTATTCAGCTTAATCATTGATACTCTGAAATAGAGCAAATAAAATAATACATGCATCATATTTTAAGCAGTTAAAATAAAAAACTGTTTAGTTAAAAGCAAGAATACAAATAATACTGAACTATATTTTGTGTGTTCAAAAGTACTTTTATTTCTAAATTAAAATCAAAGAATAATAACTCACACTGTACTTTACACAATTATATTTATTTTTATTTTCCAACTTCCTCCAAAAGTCCATCTATCCTCCTTTCTGTCAAAAAAGCAAATTAAAACAAGCAAAAAACAAGGAAAGAGGAAGAAAATTAATTAAAGTGAAGAAAACTCCCTCCAATTTATTCCTTCCTAATTTAAAAGACAGATTCAGGGGCGCCTGGGTGGCTCAGTTGGTTAAGTGTCAGATCCTTGATTTTGGCTCAGGTCCTGATCTCAGGGTGATGAGATCAGGCCCTATATCAGGCTCCATGCTGAGTGTGGAGCCTGCTTAAGATTCTCTCTCTCCCTCTTTCTCTGCCCTTCCCTGGCTTGCATGCGTGTGTGTGCATACTCTAAAATAAAATAAAATAAAATAAAATAAAATAAAATAAAATAAATAAATAAAACATAGATTCAGCAACATTTTCCCTCATATATTGATATATGTTTTATGAAAATTTTTGCTTGAGATGTTGCTCCAGATTTTTGTTTGGTCTAGCCTGAAATATTATAAGCATAAGGGTCTCTAGGCCAATTGAATGCACAAATCTGATTTTACTATCCCTCAAAACCCCACTAAAATTACACAGAGCTTAACTAATAACATCAGCAACAGCAGGAAATAAGCTTTCAAGAGAAAACAGGAAAGGAGAAAATAGCAATAAAATGTTGGAAACAGGCAAGTCTTAGAATTTAGCAGACTAGACAAATCATCCCAAGCTGACAGTGGGAAATCTGAGGACCTCTCAGACTTACACCATAAATCCTCACTAGACACTCTGACTGAGAGCACCAGGCTAGGCCAGAAAGACCGAAAGATGCCAAGGCAGGAATGCTCCTCAACAAACAGGAAACTGGGAGTCTGCACCAAGAGAAAAGCAAAGGTGATTTCAAAGATGACAGCAAATGAAGTCCCCTAATGGAAACTGTGTACCCGGGCCAAAGGCATGTGGGAGGAATTACCTACAGGTACAAAGAAAAACTAGGTAGATGGAATAAAATAAGGTTCCCAAGAAAGACAAAAGTAAGAAAGGAGACAAAACTGTAGTATGCTGCAATGCTAACCTGTGAATAATACCTGCATAGGCATTATAATAAGTATGGAATATTCATTTAACTAAATACTATAAATGTGGGGAAGGGGAGGGAGAGGGGGTGGCAGCAGAGTGGTGGAAGAGCTAACTTCTCATTTACCATAACATGAAGTCAGTCGATGATGTCCAAAATTGACAGAGAAAATGGTCATAGTGTATATAAGCATTTAGAAATATGGAGGTATATTGAAAGTCCAAAGTGGTTATATCTGGAGAGATGAACTCAGAAAAGAGGAGGGTAAAGAGAGACCAGAAAAGGATACTTCTATGTGGCTTCTTCTTGTATGACAGACGTTTAGAAGGATATATGTTTATTTGCATTACCTCCACATGAATTTAGAGTATAAATGCATTTAGGATTTTTTGAAGTTATCTTCTTCATACTCAGGAAATGTATAAAGCTTCCTATGTGCTTTAATAGATATTAAATTTTTATTGACAATAATGTAGTTTACTTTGCCATTCTTGAAAGCTTACGCTTAAATTTTATTGAACAACTGATTTCAGGCAAGAGAGAGGTGTACTGTTTCCCAAGTAAATTTGAACCATATGACCAGTCTATCCAAGTCATTCAGACCAAGTATTAAACATTTCAGAATTTTTCTACTAACTGTATAGATTATAAACCTCAGAGATTATGGGCATTTGCAACCTGTTCAGCACCCCTCAGAAGGCCATGCACAGAGGGAATTTAATGAATGCATTTGGTGTAATAGTCGTTATCTCAACTCACAGCTTCACTTGGCCTATACAGAAGCAGATCAATCATTCCCTTCCCTCTTCTAAAATTACAATATGCGTTTTTCTGTTGAATGCTTACCAGAAATGTTGCAGTGTGAAAGCTATAAACGAAGGATGATGGCTGTGATGTCCTTGGAAGTAATTTGCTTAGCAAATGCTGGATACTGGAAATACATTTTGGATGCAGGTGACGTAAAATCCATTTACTGTCTTTTGCTTACACTATTTTATGTAGAGCTATAATTATATTCAATCGGTTTAAAATCTATTTTTAATTGTAGAGAAAACTTTTTAGTTGATTTTAAGTTTCTATTTTTCTTTTTTCCAAGGTTATTACCTTTACCTGACGATATATGTAAAATTTTTAATTCGAGTATAGTTGACACACAGTGTTACATTAGTTTCAGGTGTACAACATAGTGATTCAACAACTCTATACATTATGCTATACTTACCACAAGTGTAGCTACCGTCTGTCATTGTGCAATGCTATTACAATACCATTGACTAAATTCCCTACGCTGTGGCTTTTATTCCTGTGACATATTCATTCCATAACCGGAAGTCTGTGTCACTCACTCACACCTTTACCATTTTACCCATGTCTCCACCCCCTTCCCCTCTGGGAACCATCAGTTTGGCCTTGTATTTATAGGTCTGATTCTACTTTTTGTTTGTTTTATTTTTTAGATTCTACATATAAGTGAGATCATATGGTATTTGTCTTTCTCTGACAAACTTATATTTTATTTCTCATGTGGAAACTGCACACAATCAAAAAACTATATAAATTCTACTTCTCTAAAACTTTGTAAACTTAAAAATGATACTAAATTACTGTACTACATTTTATATTTACTTTCAATTAGAAATTATCCCTATTCTGTATTTACACAATTTATTTTTTAAATTAAAATGGTGCAGCTGGGATGGCTCAGTCTGTTAAGCGTCTGACTTCAGCTCAGGTCATGATCCCGCGGTTTGTGAGTTCGAGCCCCACGTCGGACTCTGTGCTGACAGCTCAGAGCCTGGAGCCTGCTTTAGATTCTGTGTCTCCCTCTCTCTCTGCTCCTCCCCCAATGCAATCTGTCTCTGTCTCTGTCTCTCAACATTAAAAAAAATAGCAGGGTTTTGTGTATGTGTGTGTGTGTGTGTGTGTGTGTGTGTGTATGTGTGTGTGCTGAGCACCAGGTATTGTATGGAAGTGTTAAATCACTATATTTACAACTGAAACTAACATTACACTCTATATTAACTAACTGGAATTCAGATAAAAACTTTAAAAAATAGCAGTTTTTGTGTCAACCCTGGGTTTGTCACTAGCTCTGCATTTAGAATTTAAGTTAATTGCTCGCCCTCTATAACCCTAATTTCCTTGTTAATCAAATGATTCCTACCTCATTTGGTTGTTTTGAGAATAGCGCTTTCCAATATAACTTTCTGAAATGATGGAAACGTTCTATCTTCATTGTCTAATATGGTATCCACTACTCTAATGTGGATATTGGGCATACATAAGATGCTCCATAAATATTTGTTGAATGAATAAATAAATGAATAAAAAAATTACAAGTAGTACCCTAAAACTAACCGTTAGTATTCCTAAAAACATGTACAAAAATCTGTGTCCAAAAGGTAAACCATAGATAAATAAGTCGTGAGGGAGGTATCATTTCAGGTAGATAAATAAATAAAGCCCTGATTATACAGTTATATTTTCCAACATTTCTTGTGTCTCCAGAGTGTGCTCTTTTCTTTCACAGTGAACTGATATAACAAACATCCGACTGAAGCCAATTTTCTTTTTTCACCATGCCCAGTGATTTCCATCCTTGAACCAATTATAATTAATGAAGCTAAGGTTGCTTTTTACTAGATTCAGCACTTTTTGTTTTTCAGTTGTTTGTAAAAACTATAGGTAAAATATAATAAAATGCTCAAATAATTGTACAAATGCTGCCACACAAATGTAAAGAAATATCCAAAACTGAACTGTATCATGTGGTGGCTCAAAGAATTTATTCATCTATCATTTGAAGCTGAAAATCCATGGTTCCAAGGTGGCTTAGCGTTACCAACATGAAATAATAGGCTTGTGTGCTGTGTGAAAATCAGACGTGTGAACATGAGAGCTGCTTGAATTATGGAAAAGACAGACAGGTGAATTCATATGGTTTCAAATTATAATTTTATAAACATGTTATAGAATTATTTGCTAATTGTTCATATGGCGATGACCACAGCCATTATTTAAATCTTATCATGATAAATTAACTATAAATGGTTACAAATAATTCATGCTTTTTCTTGATTTCTTTATTGCAGGTACAATTCCTGCCTTAATTAATCTATTAAAATGTTCCAAAATAAAATTACAGTGCAAAACAGTTGGATTATTGAGTAATATCTCAACACATGCAAACATAGTGCATGCTATAGTAGAGGCGGGAGGCATTCCAGCTCTGATCAACCTACTGGTTTCTGATGAACCTGAACTACATTCTCGCTGTGCTGTCATTTTATATGACATTGCTCAACTTGAAAACAAGGATGTTATTGCCACATGTGTAAGTTCTTTTCATAGAATATCGTTTTGACTGACATTCCCTGGGTGTCTCAGTCAGTTAAGCATCTGACTTTGGCTCAGTTCATGATCTCATGGTTTGTGAGTTCCAGCCCTGTGTCGGGCTCTGTGCTGACAGCTCAGAGTCTGCAGCCTGCTTCTGTTCTGTGTCTCCTTCTCTCTCTGCTCCTCCCCTGCCTGTGCTCTGTCCCTCTGACTCTCAAAAATAAACAAACATCCAAAAAAATTAAAAAAAAAGAAGCTAGAAAGGTACATACCCATTTATTATGCAGTGGTGAAATTCCCATGAAGAAATCCAATCTCAAAGAAGATGGCAAAGAACAAACCTGCCACAATCCCATGAGTGCTAAAAGTAAACAAGAGCAAGATAGTACCAGAGCAAGCACAGCAAAGGACATGAGCTTCAGCAGAGGTATCCGGGTCCCCTCTTCCTTTCTCCCAAGCAACACAGTAGGCCCCAATGGATGCTATCCACACATTGGGTTTTTGATGTACCTGAAGAACCTCGAGCCTGAGAAACCTATCACTTTGGTAGCAACCAGTAAGCAAACCTGTTGTTTGTGTTATCACCACACCTTTCAAGGTTACCGGCTACATAAAAATCCTGAGGCTTGGCCTAGGTGAAAGAGCTGGCATAGTCTTGATATGCTCCAACATGGGTAGGAATGCAAGAGGCCCAGGGAGGACTGTTTCTCAACAGAAATGATCACCTGAGATAACACAGAAGGCAGGGCAAGGGCCTACTTAGCTCTAGAGTGTGGTTGCTTCTTTTTGTTTATGAGAGGGTATTACAAGAAATCCTACCACTTTGGCTATTTCTGTCCTGGCTGGAAAATGCAGTCCAACTGTACCAGAAAGTTATTTTTTGTGAACACCAAGCAATCTTTGCCATGCTGCATTTCCTCAAATGAAACCCACTATGTTGTGTCTGCTTATGCTTGATTTAAGATCTTTTATGAGATATTTATAAGATTATTTTTATTGTTTTCTTCAGTAGATGCTTCTTCACCATGGATTGAATAATTTAGCATCATAAAATGTACCTTTTTTGTCGAGTGTAATACTTTTTCCCTGAATTCTATATTGTCCAGAATTATGTTTGTGATGTTTCCTTTGCACTCTCATGTTTAATTTGGCTCTGCCCATCCTTTTTAACTTTTCTGAGTCATTTCCTGTTGGTTGGTTTGTTATCTTTGGGAAATATATTGGAAATATAGACACCCCAGACTCACCTCTAGAGTTAGTCTTTACTTATTTAGAATTTATAATCTCCGGTTAATCTAATAATTACCCAGAATTGGGATAAATGTGTCCCTTGAATCAACATATTTAGGTTATGCTTTGCCACTCACTTTGTGTTGAGTGTATGTATTGAGCTCATTTATACTCATTGACATGACATGTTTAATCTTAGTTCTGTCATAGTTTGTTATTACTATCTTTTTAACTTTAATCTATTGTGTGGTCAGTGTTTTCCTTCTCTTTTTATCTTTAAAGTGCAGGATTTACATGTCAACATTCATTACCTGTATTTCCTGGGACTTGATATAACTTTTCAACATGTATATTCATCTTCTTTTATTTTTAGAATGCTTTCCTGAATTCATATCTTTAAGTATTTTTTTCTGTAATATTCTTTTAGTCCATTCACATGAGGACTTTTTGTAAGTTTATTAGATGGCAGATTCTATTCTAGATGTTGGGGTTATAACAGTGAACAAAACAAATAAAACCCCAGTTTCATGGAAATTGTATTCTACTTGGGAGTAGCAAGACCATGAGCAAAGCAAATAAAACAAACATATACGTTAGGTGAAAATAAGTGGTAAGGGGGGCAGTAAAGCAGAGAAAGGGGAGAGGGGAGTGTGGTGAAAAATACTTCAATAAGTATTTGCATTTGAGTGCAGACTTAAAGTAGATGAGAAAGTGTGTCATGTTTTTCTGCTGGAAAGAGTATTCTAGGCTGAAGAAACAAGTGCAAAGTTAATGGAAGTTGGAATGTGCCTGGTATGTTCAAGAAGCAACAAGAAACCAAAAGTAGCTGAGGGGAGAGATACAGGAGATGCTCAGCTGGGTTGGGTAATGGTGGGCCACATCACGGTTGTATGGGCAACTGTCAGACACTGTGCTTTTGTTCTGAGTATGTTAAGCCATTGAATGATTTTGTTCTGGGAAGTTCCATGAAGAGATTTAGATCTACCCTCTATTGAAATAGGTGGGCAAGAGTGGATGTGTCAAGACTAATTCAAAGCTATTATAGTAATCCAGATGACAGATAAAGGTGTCTTGAACCAGGGTAATAAGAGTGAAAATGGTGAGAAGTGATCACATTCTGTATTATATATTTTTTAATGTTTATTTATTTTTGAGAGAGAGAGAGAGAGAGACAGAGAGAGACAGAGTGTGAGCAGGGGAGGGGCAGAGAGAGAGACACACACACACAGAATCTGAAGCAGGCTCCAGGCTCTGAGCTGTCAGCACAGATCTCAATGTGGGGCTTGAACCCAAGAGCTGTGAAATCATGACTTGAGCCAAAGCCGGACGCCCAACCAACTGAGCCACCCAATCGCCCCTACATTCTGTATTATATTTTGAAAGTTAAGTTCACCAGGATCTGTGGGAAAGTTGAAAGATATGGAGGGACCTCAAAGGAGACTAAGAAGGAATGGCCAACAAGGTAGGAAGAAACCTGAAGAATCTGTATCAGCCAAATGAAGAAAGTGTTTCAAAGAGGAAAGAATGATCAATAGTGTCAAAGCTATTGTAAGGTGAAAGTCAAATACTGACCATTGCATTTATTTGCTTGAATTAAATGACCAGCTCTCTTTGGGAATACTAATTATTTGCATATTATATTACCTTTTCCTGCCTTACATAGCTATCATTTTTTCTCTCGTCCTTTTCCACTCATTGTTTCATTTTATTTCATTTTTTTTCCTTAATCCTGTCCTTGTCCCTTGCTATGTTTTTCAGCATTGTTTATTTTTGTGTGGATTAAAGTTTGGCTTTTATATTTCTCCACATCTTTCCTGAGCTTTTCCAGCTCCCATTTCTTCTCCCCTATTTCAAAAATATCTTCCCTGAGCTCTGATGTATCTCCTGTGCACTCTTGTTTTATAGAAGTGATTGTTTCATTAATTTTTTTCATTGATAATAATGTACCACTTTAAGTTAAAATATCATCTATTTTTGTGGAAATATTTTTTTGATGAACATTATCCATTTGTCATAAGTTTTTCTACTTTTTTTCTTAAATATATTTGGACAGATGCTGTTCTAGTTCTGTTTTGATCATTACTCATCTTTGAATTAGGTTAAGTTCTTTCTCGTCCTGCTACTTGCAGGAAGTATATGTGGGAAAGGGTCCAGTTCTAGGCTAGCAAGCATACGACTTATGCCACAGAGTTGTATGCATGGGTTCTTTCAGCTTTACTTTTCCCTAAGCCAAAAGAGACTGGTGCAGGTGCCTCACAATGTAAGATTCTATTTCCTCCACAATGCGGAGTCCATCTCTTCCTTTTTACCTCACCGAGAGTCTACTTCTTCCAAACATATCTTGTCAGTATGATTCCTTGTCAATCCTTGCCTTCCTTCATTTTTGAAACATTATGCCAAATTGACCCAGGAAAGAGCCTGCTTCCATCGTGTATATACCCATTCCTATTATTTCAGACAGGGAATTGTGTATTTCTTTTTCTGCCCTTCAAGGTAAAGGCACTCATTTTGGACAACTGTGGTCTGCCAGCATTTCCCATGGACAGTGGCCATGGGAGATCTCTCTAATTCTTGCTGGTAATTCACACAAACTTATTGTGGCTCAATATTACAGATGTCTCCTAACTTTATTGAAAATGAGGTTACATTTCTGTTTATCTTCCTTAGTATTCTTGCATTATTTCTGTTAGTAGAGAGAAATGCCACCTTTATTCCATTTAAAATTAGGAATTTATATTTAAAAATATTTTGTGTTGCACAAATATAATTACCAATTACCAGCACAATGTTTACAATGGCAAATGTTTCCAAATTGGCAGTGTATTTAGTTGATCTTACTCAATTGCTTTACTTTTTAGACATTTATTAAATGTTACAGTGAACTTGTAGCCTTAACTTATTTTGCTGTAGAGGAGAATATTTTATGCTCAGAGTTAACTGTCATTTAATGTGACATGCCAGTAGAGACATTTGTTTATGGGCAACCATTCTCTCCTATGTAAGCAGATATTTATAGCAAGAAAGATTATAGACTTACGTTTTTAAATAAAGATTGCATAAATCTTAAATAATTCTATTGTAATTAATTTTTTGTTTCCTTATCTTTAGAATGGAATCCCAGCTCTGATAAGTCTCTTGAAGTTAAACATAGAAAATGTGCTAGTAAATGTAATGAACTGTATACGGGTATTATGTATGGGAAATGAACAAAATCAAAGAGCAGTGAGAGACCATAAAGGCATCCAATATCTTATCACATTTCTGAGTTCAGATTCAGGTGAGCCTCGATTTCTATATTAAGTGGCTGGATATACTGAGTGAAGCAAATACAGGTTGGACTTGCCTTATATGAAGACATGTCCTGTTATCTTAGAGTGCATCTAGACATATATAATATAAACTAAACATCTCAAACACTCAAATTCAAACACCAAATTTATAAAAGGAATTGACTCTCAAAGGTATAGTTTTTATAAAAAAAAAAAGTTTAATTGGATTTCTCTATAAATGGAAATACTGGCATAAATAATGAAAATCATGCAGTTAATATGCCCAGGGACTTGAGTAGATGACTCCTTGTATGAATAATACATATATTGATCATTGGAACATTTTATAAGTTACAACAAAAACTTCAGGTTTTCTGTGAGATATTGGTATCAAAATTCAAAGTCATCATGTCTTTAAGCTAATTATCAGACTCTGAAGTACATATCAGTTCTAAGAACATCACAGGCTATGATGTACTGCAGGTACTCTTGCAGGTACTGCAAATGATCTCTTAGGTTCCATAAGTATTGTCTCATTCCAGTGAGCATACACATAACAGGGTAAGCTTCAAATCCATGGTTTTCCCCAAATTTGAGGGGATAAAAAATTGGGGAAAACCTTGTCCTTTTTTTTTTTTTTTTTTAAAGGAAATAGAGCTTCTTGGGGAGCCTGGGTGGCTTAGCTGGTTAAGCATCTGACTCTTGATCTTGGCTCAGGTCATAATCGCAGTGTGTGAGTTTGAGCCCCACATGGGGCTCTGTGCGGACAGTGCCGAACCTGCTTGGGATTCTGTCTCTCCCTCTCTCTCTGCCACTTCCCCACTTGCTCTCTCTCTCTCTCTGTCTCTCTCAAAATAAATAAACTTTAAAAAGCTCTTTTAAAAAAAGTTTATTGAATACACCATAAAGGAGTGGCGGACAGGATAGCAAAGGAGAGACTGTCTGCCAAGCTTGCCCGTTTGTCTTCCTGCTTAGTTTATCATCTTTCTGGTCTAGTTCTCTAGGAGTAAATACAGAAAAAAAATATGGATAAAGGGAAGAAAGAATGGAGAAGAAAATGGATAAAGGGGTTGTTGCAGAAGACTTTCTTTTACTTTAGAGCTTCAAAGTTAAGGAATTATCATCTTCTAAGAACCTCTCTCATATAGGGAAATCATTTGAAAGTCCTTTCCCTTCATCACAAATTCCTAAGGTCATCAGCTTGCCCTCCATCAGTAACTATGCTCTACTTTATCATTTTTAAGAATAGCATTAGAGATTATGTATAGAATCATCCAATCACTATGCACTATGTTGTACATCTGCAACTAATATAACATGGTATGCCAATTATACTTCAATTTAAAAAAGAATAGCATTAAGGAGAGCCAGCTTTTATGCATATTTTAGCCATAGAATTTCTACTTGTTTATAATTACTCTTTAGTTTATTCTTTGTGTTTTATCACCTAAAATTTAAATACAGGGACTACCTTTTCCCTATCCTTTTTCATCTTTCCAACCCCAGATGCTAGAACAAAGCACAAACTGCAGAGAGAATTTGAATGAATAATAAATACATTCATGAAAGAAACCTATAGAAATAAATTGTTGAAATTGTTTCTTTTGGTGCTCTTGCCTTATCTAAATGAAAGTAATTCATCCTACACTATAATCTATATTATCTCCTCATTCCAAGGAAGATAATTTTTGGGAAAAAAAGGAAATTATTTTTTCTCTTTGTTTATAACTTATAAGTACTTCATTTATAATTTTAGTGCTTCAACAAGTAATTCTCCTGACCGTTAGCTGGTTTGGTAAGCTGTAGGGGATCACAAAGGAATTTTGTTAATTCCAATATCCTCTTAAACATTCTCAACCACTCTAAGATCTCATGCATTAAAGTAAAATGGCCCCAAAGCGGAGTCACATGCAGTTTCTTGAGACTATGGATTCATTAACATCTCCTTAGTCTTGACCCCTACCTCCAGGAGTTCCTCAACTTTTGCTGAGTTTGGTTTGTTTTAAGCCTTTGCTTCACCCATCTTTAGCTGCTTATTTCACACTCTTCCACATATGTGTGTGCCTGCATGCATATTCTCATTCCTACAATGCGTCAGATTTCATCTTTTCTGTGGCACACAGTTTTCCTGTTCTGTGCTATGAGGCCACCATGGCAATTGAAATATGTTAACAGAAAGTATACAAAATACTTTTCAACTGCCAACTATCTGAGCAAAACTTAAAGAGCACCTCATCCTTCTTAGAATGATTATTCACACATTTCACTGCAGAAATGTTTTCTCCAGACTCTCCCGGATGTTATGTAATACATAATATATGCACTCATTATCTTCTAAAATCTGAAAATTTCGGAATTCTGTTTGCAAGAGTTTTAGATAAAGATTTCCTCTACCATTAAGCTTCTTGCACCTCTTTTTAAAAAATATTTTAAAAATGTTTACTTATTATTTTTGAGGGAGACAGAGCATGAGTGGGGGTGCGGGGTGGGGCAGAGAGAGAGGGAGACAGACAATCTGAAGCAGGCTCCAGGCTCCAAGCTGTCAGCACAGAGCCAGACGGGGGGCTTGAACCCACGAATTCATGAGATCATGACTTAAGCCAAAGTCAGACACTTAACTGAGCCATCCAGGCACCTCTTCTTGCACCTAACTGTTAAAGTTGGGAGTTCCTTGGGCATCTGTTCTTGGTTTGCTGCTTTTCCTTTTTCTTTTCTTTTTTTTTTCTTTTCTCTTTTCTTTTTTCACACAGCACATTCTCTCAAGCAATTCTATTTACTCTTCAGAATTTTGTTATGGTTAGAATCTATTCTTTCTAGTCCTGTATCCAAATCCCTGACCTCTCCTCTGAGCTTTAGAGCTAGTTTGGATTATTGAGGAGCTAAGACAGCCCTTCTTCCTTTAGAAGAATTGATAATAAACACAGGAATCAAATAGAGATCAAAACTTCAGCCTTATTGCTTGCTTTGAGAAAATAGCAAACAAATAAAAACAGTGCCCAAAAGAACCCAAGGCATGCATTTGCAATGACTCATTTTCCAAGTTAAGAAATTATGTAACTCACTATTCCTTTTATGGGGGAAATGAGTAACATGCCTGAGTGCGATGTGAGAGAAGTAATTTCCACTTTTTGAACTGACATAGCAGTAAGGGGTAAGAGAAAGAATGATCCCCCCACATTCTCTTAATTTTATAACCTATTGGGCTTAACAACATTCCAAGTGTTACTAGAGTGATGTATGTAAAATGCAAATTGATCATATCTTTTCCCTCCTTTATTTTTTTTTAAAGTTTATTTATTTATTTTGAGAGACAGCATGAGTGGGGGAGGCGCAGAGAGAGAGAGGAACACAGAGAATCCTAAGCAGGCTCCACATCATCAGCACAGAGCCTGATATGGGGCTCGAACTCATGAAACTGTAAGATCATGAGCTGAGCTGAAACCAAGAGTCTGACACTTAACTGATTGACTGAGCCACCTGTCCCTCTTTACCTTCCTTTAAGTCATTCCCTAGCTCTTTGTCACCTAGGATAAAGTTCAACTTTCTATCATAGTCTATAAGTCCTTCTAACCTTCCAACTCCAAAGGGAAATGATCTTCCTATCACTCCCTTCCTGTCTTATTTTACTCTAAAGTAGTATGGAACCTATTGATATTTCATACTTCTGGCTTTTGGCTTGCTCCACAAGGTCAAGAACTTTTGTCTTGTTGGTTCATCACTGTTTCCCAGTGCCTAGGACAGTGCCTGGCATATAGTAGTTCCTCAATAAAGTATTTGCTGAAAAAACAAATGACTGAATGATGAAAATATTCATAGCAAAAAGTTAATATATTTGATATAAGTGATATATATAAATTGATATGAACAATAAGGGCTTGCTAGAGAGAGAAAACTAACCCAAATAGTCTATGAAAGAACAAATGCTGGATTGAGTCTGCCTGTTTGGATACAAAAATGACTTCTGTACATTTTTTGACTTTTTGAAACATATGTCTTACATATTAAAACACACACACACACACACACACACACACACTGGATCTATAAGTCTACCAGGGGGAAACTAAAATTGAAACCAAACACAATCAACTGTATTTCAAATTGATGACATAAAGATTTTAAAAGAAGAAAAAATGAATACAAGTGAATTTTGACATAGCACTTCACTATATAGCCTCAGTCTAGGGGAATAAAAAAAACCTGCAAACATATCTTGAATTCTTCTTAGTGGATTTGTATTTCATAGTGATATAGATGAAACAGCTCTGAACTGTTAAAGTATTAAAAGTATTGTAGAAATGAACATGTGAATAAATATGTTGATAGTTTTGGGTTCTCACTGTGAAAAGAACTGTAAGAATGTAGGAAGGCAATAAAGAATCCTGTGAGGTTGGATTGGAATTGGAACATTGGAAATACATACATTTTCCTAATCTTGTCTAGTAAGAGTCTAGAAGAAATGATACTTAAGTAGCAATGAACACATCTAGTACTCAAATCTTGATTTCTTTTTTTTTTTCCAACTTTTTTTTTTTTTTTTTTAATTTATTTTTGGGACAGAGAGAGACAGAGCATGAACGGGGGAGGGGCAGAGAGAGAGGGAGACACAGAATCAGAAGCAGGCTCCAGGCTCCGAGCCATCAGCCCAGAGCCTGACGCGGGGCTCGAACTCACGGACCGCGAGATCGTGACCTGGCTGAAGTCGGACGCTTAACCGACTGCGCCACCCAGGCGCCCCTTTTTTTTTTCAACTTTTTTTTTTTTTTTTTTTTTTTTTTAATTTATCAAATCTTGATTTCTAAGTACCATTCCTCATTAAAAGGAACCAGAACTTCTTGGAAAAATGGTTTATTTCAGGGGTAGAGCAGAGCAGGAATTGGTGAGTCTGAAACATACTGTGACAGAAAGTAAAAAAAAAGTTAAAAAAATGATGGATGTCTATCAATTGTTGCTAAATCTTGAGAGAGTTCTCAGATTTATCCTTGAAACTTTCCTGTAAGTTTTAAAGAGAACAAGTACAACTGGTTAAAAAGCATATATGAAATTGTGTAGTCTCACCAGTAACCAAAAATATGAAATAGGAGATACAATTTTTTGCCTACCAAATTAGCTAAATTTATGTATTTATTCTTAATGATAATATCTATATTTAAAAAGATAAAGCAACATTGAAACGCTCATACTCTGATTATGAAAGGCTAAGATGCAATGGTCAATTTTGGAAAGTAATTTAATGCGATATATTAAATTACTCCAGGAATTCCTGGGACACTATACTAAGGGAAGAAACAGGAAGGAAAAATACCTTATGTGCCAACATTTCTCCTAAACATTGTTTAAAACAGTGAAAAGTTGGAAACACCATGTATTTTTTTTTTTTTTTTTTTTTTTAATGTGAGGTTTTCCTACCACTCAGTGTGCCTGACTGGCTCAGTCAGTTAGGGGTCCGGCTCTTGATTTTGGTTCATGGTTCATAGGATTGAGCCATGTGCTATCAGTCAGAAGCCTGCTTGGGATTGTCTCTCTTCCTTTCTCTCTGCCCCTCTCCCATTCACACTTGTTCTCTCTCAAAATAAATAAATAAACTTAAAAAAATGTGAATGGCTAAGGAAATGTAATACATTCATTAATGAATATTTGGGAGACGATGTTCATAAAGAAAGGGAACATGTTTTACTTGTAAATTAAAATGCAGGATATTGTGCTTATAGTACAACTATATAAAATATGTCCAGAACATTATTTGAATATGTCTTTTCACTTAAAAAGTGAATGAGAATAGGGCACCTGGGTGGCTTAGTTGGTTAAGTGTCCAACTCTTGAACTCTGCTCAGGTCATGATCTCAGGGTTTGTGAGTTCGATCCCCATATCGAACTCTCTCTGCCCCTCCCCTGCTCTCTCTCTCTCTCTTTCTCTCTCTCTCTCAGAATAAATAAGTAGGCTTTTTTAAAAAAAATAAAAGTGAATGAGATTAAACAAAATATTTGTGTTTGGGTGGTGAGAATCTGGATGGTTTTATTTCTATTTTTCTTTATTTTCTAAATTTTTACACACTCTATAAGTTTGATTCTATGAGAATCCAATGATAAGTTGCATTTTTAAAATATTTTTAAAAGATTTATTTAACTGTTCCTTGGATTGATTTGAAGATGTGTTGAAGGCTGTATCTTGTGCAACGATTGCTGAGGTGGCACGTGACAACAGGGAAGTTCAGAACGCTATGGCTTCAGAGGGAGCCATTCCTCCTCTGGTGGCCCTTTTTAAACGGAAACACCTTAGTGTCCAAGTGAAGGGTGCAATGGCTGTGGAATCACTGGCGAGTTACAACCCATGTATACAGAGAGAATTTCTGGAAAAATCATTAAGTAAATATCTTTTAAAACTCCTCAAGGTAGGAATTTTTATGATTACTTGTCATTTTTCTTAGACAAAGTATTCAATATTGACTTTTGTAAAGTGAAAAGAAAACTAAAACCAATTCTAGAATAAACATTTTATAAAACATTCCTACAGTGTTCAATCAATGCTCATTGAAAGAATGGAATATATTTTTTTAATAGGCATTTCAAATAGATGTTAAGGAACAAGGAGCTGTAGCCCTTTGGGCCTTGGCAGGACAAACCCTGAAACAACAGAAGTATATGGCAGAACAGATTGGATACAACTTTATAATAAATATGCTTTTGTCACCATCAGCTAAAATGCAGTATGTTGGTGAGTTCTTTTCTATGCATCCATTTGCACAATGTAAAGCAGCACACTGAAGTGTCGGATGTGTTTCTTTCTTTTCTTTACCAGGAGGTGAAGCAGTCATAGCTCTAAGTAAGGACAGCAGGATGCATCAAAATCAAATATGTGAAGGAAATGGAATTGCACCATTGGTTCGCTTACTAAGGATCAATAAAATAGCTGAAGGCACACTTCTGAGTGTCATCAGAGCAGTGGGGTCCATTTGTATTGGTTTGTAATTATTTCCTCAATTTTTAAAATATCAATAAGATTCTTCCCTTCCTCTCTGTCCCCATTGATAGAGCCTTAAATCATATTTAATTTATTCAAGGATTACCATTTTTTTTATTTCTCCAAGACCTTAATGAGTAAAAGTGGTATAATTAATAATTTTATATCCATTTTTCCCTTTAACTCTGGTTATAAAGGGTAATGAGAACAATGATCCTTGGCTATTTTGAGTTAAAAGAATCTCATTTTTTTTTTTTTTTTTTTTTTGAGTGTAAGAAGAAAACATTTCTTCTTTTGAATCTCAAGAACTGTATGTTTTATACGGATTTTTAATGTTGGGGCACATTTTTCAATTCCAGTCTTTTTCCATAATGATTCTTTCTTTATAAAGTGGCCAGTAGGTCTAGTTGTTCCTTTGATTGCAAAGGAGTTAACCTTTTGGGATATCTGTAAAAGTGCTGTCAGTGGTTGATCAACCAAAAATAAAAAATTTGGGTTCTTTGCTGACCTTCATGAATGTGTGGGGCTGACTGTAGACTGTTTCTTATAGATAAGAAAAAAAGCCCTTTTTTTTTTTTTCTAGTTGATTGTATTTCCTCAAAAAATAGTCTAGCTGAATGAAGAATGTAGGAATTGGTTCCAAAAAGATTTGTTTCTCCTTACTTGAAAAAACTACCTTGCAGAAATTCATTAAACTCCAAGGCAATCAGTCAGACAAAATAATGTGCCTTTTTTCAGTCCAAACCTCTGGTATAAATTATAGATCTTTCTAAAATTTTAATAGATGATAACATATATACAAAGATACCTTGTGTGTGTGCGCGCATGTGCAATTGCTTCTCATTAGTTCACTTCAAAGCTGTCTACATTTGCCATAGACAAAGGATTCTCCAGTAGAACTACAGAAGAAAACTCATTTCAAATTTACTAGTTTAGACTGGTTATACACACACACACACACCTTCTTTTTTCTTCCTTATCATGTTCATGTTTTCTTCTATGGTCTTGAACATATGTAACATATTTAAAATGGCTGTTTTAACTTCTCTGTAACTAGTTCTAGCATCTATATAATCTCTGGGTCTCTTTCTATTGGTTGATTTTTTTTTCTTGATTATGAACCATATTTTCCTACTTATTTACATACCTAGAAAAATTTAAATGTGGGTGTTTAAAGACTTACTGACATAATTTACATACAATAAAATATTTAAATAAAATATATAATAGCATAAAATATAAACATACATTCAACTGGGGGTGTCTGGGTGGCTCAGTTGGTTAAGCATCTGACTCTTGATTTTGACTCAGGTCATGATCTCACAATTTGTGAGATTGAGTGCCACATCAGGCTCCGTGCTGTCAGCACAGAGACTGCTTAGGATTCTTTTTCCCTCTCTCTGCCCTTCCCCTGTGCATGCTCTCTGTCTCAAAATAAATAAACTTAAAAAATACATTAAACTGTACAATTTGATGAATTTTGACATATGCTTTCAGCTGTATATCCATCACCACAATCAAATAAATGAACATAACCATCACCCCCAATGGTTTCATTGTGTACCTTTGTAATCCCTCCCTCTTTATACTCCCATTCCCAGAGAACCACTCATCTGTTTTCTATCATTATAGATTAGTTTGTATTTTCTAGAATTTTATGTAGATGGATATACAGGTATACTTTTTTTCTTGCTTCTTTCACTCAACAGTTATTTTGATATTTATGCATATTATTTTGTATATCAATAGTTCACTTTTATAATGCTGAGTAGTATTCCATTGTATGGTATGATGGATAATTTTATGCCTTATGATATACATACTTATTACCTACCTACCTAACTACCTACATACATATCTTGTTGGTTCTGTTTTTCTGGAAAATCCTGATTAATACAAATGGATATTCTGTGATTTGTTTATCCATGCACCCATTGATGGACATTTAGATTGTTTACAGTTTCTTGCTATTGTAAATAAAACTGCTATGAACATTTGTGTTTAAGTTTTTGTACAGACACAAATATTTTCATTTTTGGGGGGTAAACACCTAAAAGTAGGATTGCTGGATCATATGGGAGGTGTTTGTTTAACTTTTAAACTGCCAGATGGTTTTTCAACATTGTGTTTTAACTTTGCATTCCTCCTAGCAGTGTGTGAGAATCCAGGAGCTTCACATACTCGCCATCACTTACTATTAGGATTTTAGCCATTGTAGTTAGTGGGTGTGCAGTAAATCTCATTGTGGTTTTAACTTGCATTTCCCTAATGATTAGTGATGCAGAACATCTTTTCATGTGCTCATTTGCCATTTGTATATCCTCTTTGGTAAAGTGTCTGTTCAGATATCTTGCCCATTTTAAAAATTGTGATGTCTTATTGAGTTGTAAGCATTCCTTATATATTCTAGATACAAATTCTCTGTTAGATGTACGTTTAGCATATATTTTTCCCAGTCTGGGTGGGTCCTTCCATTTTTGGGACAGGGTCTTTTTTATTTTTTTATTTTTTTTAATGTTCATTTTTGAGAGAGAGAGAGAGAGAGAGAGAGCGAGCATATGTGAGATGGGGGAAGGGCAGAGAGCGAGGGAGACAGAGGATCAGAAGCGGGCTCTGCACTGACAGCACTAACAGCAGAGAGCCTGAAGCAAGGGCTCAAACTCATGAACTGCGAGATCATTACCTGAGCTGAAATCAGACGCTTAACCAACTGAGTCACACAGGTGCCTCTGTAACAGGGTCCTTTGAAGAGCAAAAGTTTTTAATTTTGATTAAGTCCAGTTTATTGATATTGAAAATTTTTTAGTTCATAAGTTTTGTGTTCTCTTTAAGAAACCTCTGCCAAACTCAAGATCATAAAGGCTTTCTGTTCTCCTCTATGTTTAGATGTATGATCCATATAAGTTAATTTTTGCATATGGCTGACATTTATTATTTTTTTTTGCATATGGCTATCCAATTGCTTTAGCCCATTTATTGAAAAGATTATCTTTTCCTCCACTGAATTTTTGTGGGTCTATTTCTGGACTTTTTATTCCATTCTATTTACATATTTGTCTATCTTTATGCTATACTCATTCACTGTCTTAATCATTGGAAGTTTACAGTAAATCTGGAAAGCAGGAAGTATAAGTCCTTCAACTTTGCTATTCTTTTTCAAAGTTGTTTCAAAGTCTCCCAATCCATAAACACAGCATATCTCTCTACTTGCTTAGGTCTTCTTTAATATATCTCAGCAATGATTCCTAGTTTCCAATACACAGTTTTTGTACACATTTTATCTTAGGTATTATTTTTAAGTCATGCATAATAAACTTTGATTGAATGCTGGACATTGTGAGTTGTAAACTGATAGATGCTGGATTTTATGGTCTTCCTGTAAACAGTTAGGTTCTGTTCTGGCATGTGATTATCTTACTTGGGATCAGTTTGATCCTTTTTCAGCTAGCTTTCAAGCTTTGTTAGCACAAGTCTAGAGTAGCCTTTACTCTGGAACTAACTTAACTCCACCATTAGGATGATATAGTTCCAAGGACTCAATTCCTTGTATAATCCCTTGAGTTATGACGTATCTGAACTCTGGCCATAGAGCACAAACCATTCTTAGCCCTGTGTGAGCTGTGAGAATTGTTCAGCTTACTTCTTATAGTGGTTCTTTTCCCAACCTAATGGAGTTTCATCTCATTATTAACATGTGAAAATTCAAAGATTTGAGGGTATTCTTCTTTTCACACCACCATCATTTTATCATAATCATTATTATTAAAGCTATTCATTCTGAGGGGACCTACCTACAGCACCTTAACGCTGGGAAATCTCCCTGCTTACTCCTTTTCCACCTACTCTGAAGTGAGCAATCCCCTTTCTGTGATTCCAGTGTATTTTTCTAAACCTCTGTTAAAGCACTTACCGCATGTATATAGTTGCTTCCCCTATAAACTCCTTGGGGGCAGACATTCTAATTTCTCTTTTTAGTCCTAATTCCTACCTCAATTCCTGGTACATTAGGCATTCAATATCTGTCAGCTGAATCAAGACTATTCATGTGGGGCCCCTGGGTGGCTAAGTCAGTTAAGTGTCTGACTCTTGGTTTCGGCTCAGGTCATGATCTCAGGGTTGTGAGATCTAGCCCTGCATCAGGCGCCATGCTGGGTGGGGAACCTGCTTAAGATTCTCTCTCTCTCATTCTCTCTCTCTCTCACCCTCTTTCCCTCCCTCTACCTTCCCCCCTACTCTGCTCACAAGTGGGCTCTGTCTCTCTAAAAGAAAGAAAGAAAGAAAGAAAGAGAGAGAGAGAGAGAGAGAGAGAAAGAAAGAAAGAAAGAAAGAAAGAAAGAAAGGAAGACAGGGAGGGAGGAAGGAAGGAAGGAAGGGAGAATATTCATGTAATCAGTGTCTGTGTATATTCCTGGGTGGTCAGTGGGGGACTAGGGACAAGGAAACAAACATGTTCTTTGCTCTTTCTATTACCTGCAGTTCCTTCAAACTTCCCCAGATGATATTAAGTAGGTGACTTCCTTCATTGTTAAAAGACAGGTCTGATCTTGTATTTACATTTAAGTATATAAACCCTCAGTATATGTGTTGTGATTTTTGATGGCAAAATAAAAGAATTACAATTATTTATACATGTTCACTAGACAGAGATGACTTTTAAATTGAAATTAGGCCTACAATTTAAAGTATTATGTTATAAAAGGAGACAGTAAGGTTATCTTTTTAGTATGTGTATTTAAGGAATCTAGAATTTTTAACCAGGTGATTTACTCTAGTCATTTTTATAAAAATAATTTTTTATGGAATACAATAGCACCTGTAAAGTACTTTGCAAATAAAAATCTTCAAAAAGTGATAGCTATTATACTCTTATTCCTTGATAGTCTAGCATTCTTATTTCTTTGTTTTGTGACTATTAGAAAAACATCCATACTTCTAATAGTAATTTTTCCATGTTTATTCATTCTGCCTTTTAAAAAAATTAATTCAGGGGGCACCTGGGTGGCTCAGTCCGGTAAGCATCCAACTCTTGATCTCGGCTCAGGTCTTGATCTCAGGTTTATAAGTCTGAGTCCCACATTGGGCTCCATGCAGGGTGTGGTGCCTACTTAAAAAAAAAAAAATTAATTCAGGTAAAATAGTGTTGACACAGCATTTCCTTTTGTAACTTATTAGCCATATTATGCTAGAACACTTTATCAGCCAAATACACCAAGCTATTTTTGACTTTACCATTTCTAAGATAGAAAGAAATATTATCTTATTGACATGTATGTTCTTATAGGTGTTGCCCATACAAGTAATCCCATCAGTCAACAATTTGTTGTAGAGGAAAATGCCTTTCCAGTACTTATTCATTTACTGAGAAATCACCCTTCTCCTAACATTAAGGTATATAAATGGTTTTAATATTTTTTCTGATACAGTAAAAATTAACAGAAATATGACTTTCTGAGAATAAACTGTATCTTCATGCAAGTTCACAAGTATACTAGAAAAATTTAACCTATCCTAAAAGTTTAAAAGAGTTGCTTTATAAATATAGTAGTAAAGATAAAGTAAATTTTATTAAAATATTAAATTTGCAAATAATTAAGTCTTGTGTCCTTACTCATCAAAATTTTATTCCTCAGATATTTGGTTATTCACAGAATTTCTTCCCTACTTCCTCAGATACTGATTGCTAAAACTGGGTGGGGATAATGAGGATATGTGATTTATGTAGCAAAAATTCTCAAATTTAAGTGATTCCTGTCAATGTTAACCATCAAAACAGCCCTACCTCTACCAGTGTGAACATTACAGATATCTTACAAGTTATTTAAGAGTCATTCACTCTTCTATTCACTTCTGGTGAACTGCCTTTAATAAAATGACATTCGCATATATTTAAATCCTTTGGAGATTTATGACATCTAGAGTTGGCCAGGCAGGAAATTATAACAACAAAAAATACATTTTTCTCTTCAAAATTAGGTATGAGTTCTGTTGGAAATGAGAAAACAGAAGTATGTAAGCAAATACAGAATTATTTCTTTTAAGGAAGGTGTTACCAGAAAAGATGTTAGGGGGCACCTGGGTGGCTCAGTCGGTCAAGCGTCCGACTTCAGCTCAGGTCACGATCTCACGGTCCGTGAGTTCGAGCCCTGCGTCGGGCTCTGGGCTGATGGCTCAGAGCCTGGAGCCTGCTTCCGATTCTGTGTCTCCCTCTCTCTCTGCCCCTCCCCCATTTGTGCTCTGTCTCTCTCAGTCTCAAAAATAAATAAACATTAAAAAAAAAAAATTAAAAAAAGAAAAAAAGAAAAGATGTTAGAAGTTATGCAGCTTTTCTGGTTATGAAAGAGATTATTCTATTATAGGAGTTAATTAGGGAAACAGAAGGAAGGACATATTTTTGCAATTTTTTGGCTTGAATTATATGAAAAACTACACTGACTTTCAAAGTACAAATAAATTTCATAAGACCATGGAATTTGCCACATAAAAATACATTATTTTAAAACATGCATTTTCATGTTTTAAACAAAGTTTACTTTTATTGTGTCCATCCATATTTCAGTATATGCTTTCAATGAGTTCTTCAACTTGTTAAAAACATAACATCAATACATTTCAATACTTCAAATAAGATGCTATAGTAAACAAAATACTTTTGAAATAATAAGCATGCTTTTCAAATTCATAACATTTTTCATAGAAGTGCATAATGTAATCTTAAAAAACTTATCTTGAGTCCCGAAAATAAACAAAGTTCATTTACATCCTCCTAAAAGGCTTCAGAATGTGAATTAAATGACCCTGGAACTAGAGCAAAACTATTCTTCAGGACTATTTCCCGGTCTTGGGAATTTTTTCCTTAATTGATAGGCCTTCCATTGAAGCCTTAGAATTCAACGGTCAACAGCTAACAAGCAGTTCAAAAGTTTTTTATTCCAGGCCAGGATTTAAAAAAAAAAAAATCTTTTTTAGATGTGGAAAGGATACAACTATGCACTTAAGATAATACCTCCTCACATTTCCTGCTGGCTCTGGTTGCTCCCCAACCCCCTCTCAAACGGAGCTTTGTGTTGGTGATGGCACACTTAGGAAGGATATTTTCCCAGCTGTTAAAAATTGCTAGGGACATTGCTTCGGACATTGTAAATGCCACTCTATTATTAGAGAATTGGAATCAATGAATTACACAGTTGAATTAGTATATCCCATATAAATGTTTGTATAATGAAATATGTGATTTGATAAACCATGAGTGAAAAATAAACTAATTTCTACATACTTAGGTTGAAGTGGCATTTTCCTTGGCATGCATTGTCCTAGGGAATGATCTGTTACAGAATGAATTACAAGAAAATGAAGGATTTAAGTATGCCGATGTCCTTCATCTTCTTCACTCACAAGATAAGGTAATGCCTTTACAAAATGTTAAAGCTCATGTAGAATGGTTTTTAGACCATATCCTCAAATTATGTCTTTTGCACAGCAATATTTAAATATATTACATAAGAAATGTAAAATCTCTTTGGTAGATCATTAGTTTGTAATAATGAAATAATATTGTTCCATATTTTTCATAGTTGACTTATTTCATCTTTGAAAGGTAGCAATTTTTTTCTTTTTTAATTAATTAATTAATTAATATTTTATTTTTTATTTTTAAAAATTTACATCCAAATTAGCATATAGTGCAACAATGATTTCAGGAGTAGATTCCTTAGTGCCCCTTACCCATTTAGCCCATCTCCCCTTCCACAACCCCTCCCGTAACCCTCAGTTTGTTCTACATATTTATGAGTCTCTTATGTTTTGTACCCCTCCCTGTTTTTATGTTATTTTTGTTTCCCTTCCCTTATGTTCATCTGTTTTGTCTCTTAAAGACCTCATATGAGTGAAGTCATATGGTTTTTGTCTTTCTCTGACTAATTTCACTCAGCAAAATACTCTCCAATTCCATCCATTTCCATTCCATTCAAATTTCTTCACTGGATTATTTGTTTTTTGGGTGTTGAGTTTGATATGTTCTTTATAGATTTTGGATACTAACCCTTTATCTGATATGTCATTTACAAATATCCTCTCCCATTCTGTCGGTTGCCTTTCAGTTTTGCTGATTGTTTCCTTGTTGTGCAGAAGCTTTTTATTTTGATGAGGTCATAGTAGTTCATTTTTGCTTTTGTTTCCCTTGCCTCCGGAGACATGTTGAGTAAGAAGTTGGTATGGCCAAGATCAAAGAGGTTTTTGCCTGCTTTCGTCTCGAGGATTTTGATGGCTTCCTGTCTTATATTGAGGTTTTTCAATCATTTTGCGTTTATTTTTATGTACCACTTGCTGAAGAGACTGTCTTTATTCCATTGGATATTATTTCCTGCTTTGTCAAAGATTAGTTGGCCATACATTTGTGGGTCCATTTCTGGGTTCTCTATTCTGTTCCATTGATCTGAGTGTCTGTTCTTGTGCCAGTACCATACTGTCTTGATGATTACAGCTTTGTAGTATAGCTTGAAGTCTGGGATTGTGATGCCTCCTGCTTTGGTTTTCTTTTTCAAGATTGCTTTGGCTATTCGGGGTCTTGTCTGGTTCCATACAAATTTTAGGATTATTTGTTCTAGCTCTGTGAAGAATGCTGGTGTTATTTTGATAGGCATTGCATTGAATATGTAGATTGATTTGGGTAGTATCGACATTTTAACAATATTTGTTCTTCCTATCCAGGAGCATGGAATCTTTTTCCATTTTTTTTGTGTCTTCTTCAATTTCTTTCATAAGCTTTCTATAGTTTTCAGCATATAGATTTTGGTTAGATTTATTCCTAGGTACTTTATGGTTTTTTTGTGCAACTGTAAATGGGATCAATTCCTTGATTTCTCTTTCTGTCACTTCATTGTTGGTGTATAGGAATGCAACTGATTTCTGTGCGTTGATTTTATATCCTGCAACTTGGCTGAATTCATGAATCAGTTCTAGCAGTTTTTTGGTGTAATCTTTTGGGTTTTCCATATAGAGTATCATGTCATCTGCAAAGAGTGAAAGTTCGACCTCCTCCTGGCCGATCTGTATGCCTTTTATTTGTGTTGTCTGATTGCAGAGGCTGACTTCCAATACTATGTTGAATAACAGTGACGAGAATGGACATCCCTTCCTGACCTTAGGGGGAAAGCTCTCAGTTTTTCCCCATTAAGGATGATATTAGCATTGGGTCATTCATATATGGCGTTTATGATCTCGAGGTATGTTTCTTCTATCCCTACTTTCTTGAGGGTTTTTATCAAGAAAGGCTGCTGTATTTTGTCAAATGCTTTCTAGGCATCTATTGAGAGGATCATATGGTTCTTGTCCTTTCTTTCATTGATGTGATGAATCACTTTAATTGTTTTGCAGATATTGAACCAGCCCTGCATCCCAGGTATAAATCCCACTTGGTCGTGGTGAATAATTTTCTTAATGTATTTTTGGAGCCGGTTGGCTAATATCTTGTTGAGGATTTTGCATCCATGTTCATCAGGGAAATGGGTCTATAGTTCTCCTTTTTAGTGGGGTCTCTGTCTGGTTTTGGAATCAAGGTAATGCTGGCTTCATAGAGTTTGGAAGTTTTCCTTCCATTTCTATTTTTTGGAACACCTTCAAGAGAATAGGTGTTAACTCTTCCTTAAGTGTTTGGTAGAATTCCCCTGGAAAGCCATCTGGCCCTGGACTCTTGTTTTTCGGCAGATTTTTGATTACTAATTCGATTTCCTTACTGGTTATGGGTCTGTTCAAATTTTCTATTTCTTCCTGTTTCAGTTTTTGTAGTGTATATGTTTCTAGGAAGTTATCCATTTCTTCCAGATTACCCATTTTATTGGCATATAATTGCTTACAATATTCTTTTATTATTGTTTTTATTTCTGCTGTGTTGGTTGTGATCTCTCCTCTTTCATTCTTGGTTTTATTCATTTGGGTCCTTTCCTTTTTCTTTTTGATCAAACTGGCTAGTGGTTTATCAATTTTAATTCTTTTAAAGAACCAGCTTCTGATTTCATTGATCTGTTCTACTGTTTGTTTTGTTGTTGTTGTTGTTGTTGTTGTTTATTTGTTTCAATAGCATTAATTTCTGCTCCAATCTTTGTTATTTCCTGTCTTCTGCTGATTTGGGGTTTTATTTGCTGTTCTTTTCCCAGCTCCTTAAGGTGTAAGGTTAGGTTGTGTATCTGAGATCTTTCTTCCTTCTTTAGTAGGGTCTGGATTGCTATATACTTTCCTCTTATGACCTTTGCTGCATCCCAGAGGTTTTAGGTTGTGGTGTTATCATTTTCACTGACTTCCATATACTTTCTAATTTCCTCTTTAACTGCTTGGTTAGCCCATTCATTCTTTAGTAGGATGTTCTTCAGTCTCCAAGTATTTGTTACCTTTCCAAATTTTTTCTTGTGGTTGATTTCGAGTTTCATAGGGGTGTGGTCTGAAAATATGCATGGTATGATCTCGATCTTTTTGTACTTACTTAGGGCTGATTTGTGTCCCAGTATATGGTCTATTCTGGAGAACGTTCCATGTGCACTGGAGAAGAATGTATATTCTGCTGCTTTAGGAGGAAATGTTCTGAATATATGTTAAGTCCATCTGGTCCAGTGTGTCATTCAAAGCCATTGTTTCCTTGTTGATTTTTTGATTAGATATCTGTCCATTGCTGGGAGTGGGGTGCTGAAGTCTCCTACTATTATGGTATTACTACTGATGAGTTTCTTTGTGATTGTGATCAATTGATTTATATATTTGGGTGCTTCCACATTTGGTGGATAAACGTTTACAATTGTTAGGTCTTCTTAGTGGATAGACCCCTTGATTATGATATAATGCCCTTCTGCATCTCTTGATACAGTTGAAAGGTAGCAATTTTAACGCTTAGAGAGCCAATAAACAAATCTCTTCTGTCCTGGACGCATCAAAATTTTTCTTTTTGAAATTTTATGATATTTGAAATGTTATGACCTTTCAACTCTCAGTCACCCACTATTCTAGTGGTGCTTCTCAAACTTTGTGATAAAGGAAAGCCTTCCCCCAGCAATCTGTAATGGGTAGGATAATTAAAACAACAAAAACTTTAAATTTTGCAAAAATAGTAGAGTGTTCTAGCATATCCTTCATCCAGCTTTCCTGGATGTCAACCAGCAATTAACACTGATACCATACTATTAACTAATCTGCAAACTTTATTTAAATTTTGCCAATTTTCCCACCAGTGTCCTTTTTCTGTCCCAGAATGCAATCTAGGATCTCACATTACATCTATTTGTCATGTCCCTTTAGTTTCCTTCAATCTGTGAAACTCAGTCCTTTGTTTTTCATGATTTTACATGTCTTCCATGATTTTGACATTTTTGATGAGTCCACACCAGTTACTTTGTAGAATGCCCTTCAATTTGAGTTATCTGATGTTTTCTCATGATTAAATTGAGGTTATGCATTTTGGCAAGAATACCATAGAAATGATGTGGTCTTCTTCATTCACCTGCCCAGTGCATCATTTCAGGAGGTACATGGTGCTGTTATGTCTTATAACTGGCAATGTTAACTTTGGGTACTTGGTTAAGGTAGTATCTGCCATATTTCTCCACTGTAAAGTCACTGTACTTCCTTTTTTTAATAAGTATCTTAAGGTGAGACATTTTGAGCCTGTGCAAATATTCTGTTTTGCATATTCTCTTGCTCAACAATTTTAGCATCTACTGATGCAGCAATGATTACTGTGGTATTTGGCTAACGACAATTTTTTTGAAAGTTCTCTCTTTTTTTTTTTTTAAATCAAATTTATACTTAAATTCCAGTTAGTTAACATGCAGTGTACTATTAGTTTCAGGTGTACAATGTAGTGATTCATTACTTACGTACAACACCGGTCCTCACTGCAAGTGCCCTCCTTAATCCCTATCATCTACTCAACCCATCTCCCCACCCACTTCCCTTCTCATCACAATCAGTTTGTTCTCTATAGTTAAGAGTCTGTTTCTTGGTTTTCCTCTCTCTTTTATTCCCCTCTATGTTTGTTTTACTTCTTAAATTCCACCTGAGTGAAATCATATGTTATTTGCCTTTCTCTGACTGATTTATTTTGCTTAGCATACTACTTTCTAGCTCCATCCACATCCTTGCAAATGACCAGATTCATTCTTTTTACGGCTGAGTAATATACCATCATATATATACATATTCACCACATCTTTATTCATTCATCAGGCAATGGACATTTGGGATCTTTACATAATTTGGCTATTGTTGATAATGCTGCCATAAACATCTTTCTAGATTTATTAGCTGGTATTTAACTATAAGGAAGAGCTGTTCCTTTTAAATTCGAATTCCCAGTTTTTGTAATCCTGATGTCAACCATTTTGTCGACTGTCATTGGTCCATGGGCCATACTTTGGATACCACTAACCCTAGAGAAATTTGAGAACTTTTGTTGTCTATAGTGCATTTAGCAATTAGGGAAGAAAACTGCCAACTGTCAGTTTTAGATTTGGGAGGAAGAAAAGAGGGTTATGAGGGGAGAAATGAACTCAAAGCATTATTTATTAATATATAGATTTCTACTGTACTGTGGTATATGAAAAAATGGAGATGTGCTGCTGTAATAATATGGGGAATATAGGGTGAGGAGACTGAATTTGTGTCTGACTGACTCTTTAAGCCACCTTTCTTCTCTCTCTGTTCATTCCACATTTTATTCTCATTGCTCATTCCTCAGGGACACCCTTCTCCTTTTTCTTCTACTACTCATTTTGCTCTTAATCATTCTCCTTTTCTTCTCAGCCTGTTCCCACCTGCTTCATTCATTGGACCCTGTTCTTTTGTGTATTCCTAATACTTTTCTTCTTGCTTATGGCCAGGTGACTACTTTGTGTGTACATAATTTTTATTATGGAAAATTTCAAACACATACAGAATAAAAGAGTAGCACAATGAACTTAAATATTCCTATGACCCAGTTTCAGCACTTATCAATTCATGGCCAGTTTTATTTCATCTATATATCCACTTGCTCTTCCTATATTATTTTTCAAGAAAATCTCAGGCATCATATAATTTTATTGGTAAATATTTTAGTATGCACATATAGCACTTTTATGTAATGATTAACACTGAAAGAAGAAAACTTGCTAAGATTAATGGTTCTCTCTGTACTATACTGTTCAAGCAAAATATTAAAAATAAGATTTAGTGATAAAGTTCTATCTTTTGGGTCTTTCTGGAAGATCTACCATACTTGTTCATCTTTGGCAAGTGAACAGACTCTAAGAATTGGCTTTTGCTCTGTTTGCCAAGTCCCAGAAAATTAAAATGTGATTTTTAAATCATCTTTCGTTTCCCTCTTAGGATATAGTACAGAATTTTACAAATGAACTTATTTTGAGAGATGATAGAGACCATCCCACAATGCATAACATGTAATATATAGTATGCTATACAAGGAAGTTTTGACTTATCAAATTCTACTTTGAAATGTTGAAATGAAAATAAAAATATGTTAAAACAAAAAAGTTGAGGGTTAGTGAAATTATGGAATTTCCTATTACTGTTTAGGTATTTATTTGCACAATTATTAACTAACATTCCCTCTGAATATGAAAATTACTTCTCTCTTCTCCCTGAAGCCACAACTTACTTCTCTATTTAATCTGTTCAATGACATCCTGGGTTGACTCTATTACCTGTTTTCCCCAATGATGTCATGTTTTACTCCCAGAGATAAGAATGTAATGTATTTAGATGGGCGAGAATTCAAAATCTATTACCTTGAGTAACATAATAAACGAACTAAGTTAAAGATAATGCATGTGGGGCGCTTGGGTGGCTCAGTCAGTTAAGTGTCTGACTCTTGATTTCAGTTCAGGTCATTGTCTCACCATTCGTGAATTTGAGCTCTGCATCAAGCTTTGCACTAACAGCACAGAGCTTACTTGGGATTCTCTCTCCCTCTCTTTCTGCTGGCTCTCTCTCTCTCTTAAAAATAAATAAAAATAAATAAACCTAAAACCTGCCTTTTTGAGTTAAAAAAAGAAAAAAAGATAACACATGTTTCTCCTGTTTCTAGGATGTTTGTTTAAGAGCAGGCTATGCATTAACCCTTTTTGCCTTCAATAATCGCCTTCAACAATACTTAATATTGGAAAGTGGAATAATGACCATATCAATTTTTGAACCTTTTCTTGAATCAACAATTGAAACTGAGAAGGCAATGGCAGCATTTCAGGTACAAAACTGAAGTTAAAACTTCAAATCCATTAAGTGTCTTTTTAGTCAAAAACTTGAAAATTAGAAAAAATTTTAATCTGGAAAAGTGTTTACTGATTTGTAATATTTGCAGTATTTTTCACACCAGCCCTTTCCACCTCATAAAATCCCTGTTATTTATGAGGATATCTTCATTTTACCAGCACTTTTTGCCTTTGTACCTTATCTGATGCTTATAAGAACCCTGTCAGGTTGATGGGCAGATAGTATTAATTTTTTTTTTTTTTTTTTTTTTTAAATTTTTTTTCAACATTTTTTATTTTATTTTTGGGACAGAGAGAGACAAAGCATGAACGGGGGAGGGGCAGAGAGAGAGGGAGACACAGAATCGGAAACAGGCTCCAGGCTCCGAGCCATCAGCCCAGAGCCTGACGCGGGGCTCGAACTCACGGACCGCAAGATCGTGACCTGGCTGAAGTCGGACGCTTAACCGACTGCGCCACCCAGGCGCCCCTAGTATTAATTTTTATCATCCACATATTACAGGCAGAAAAACATGGTAGTATCCAAGACATGTTTTCTAACTGCAGATCTTTACCTGATCACACTGGTTCTTCAACCCATGACAACTAGATGTATATGGGTTCTTCTTATTCTCTCTCTTCTTTTTCTATCCTATAACATTTAGGAGAAATATTTTCTATGAACCCATACTTCAAGAATGGAAAACCTGCAAATATTGTAGGAAGAATGCAATGGCCTGCCATGTTCACTGCAATAATCAGATAGGGACAAGCAATCTAACTCACACCCCTGCCACTTGCTTTTCTTCTACTGAATAATACCAAATTACCCCTCTAACCTTCCTGAGAAGTAGCCAAAAAACATTAAAGCTTAATTAGAGAAGCCAAATAGAAAACATTCAATGATTCTATGCTTCTTTGTGTTTTCAGATTATTATATTAGCTAAAGTCATTATAGACATGGACCATATTACTTTGTCTGCAAGAGGTATCACTATTTTAGTTGACAGTCTGTATTCAGTTCATTCTACCACTATTGTCTTGACAGGTAAGAAATAACTAGAAGGTAGTTATATAAAACAACTACATAAAACTATTTTCAAAAATAATTTTTTGTAATCTGAGCAATAATAAAATAATAAGCCTGATACTATGTCACATGGTCTGAAGAATGAGCTGGTATAAATCTACATGAACTCCACAGTAAGCCTACATGGAACAATGGGAGTCTACTCTGCACCCCAAAAAGCAGCAGGGTAACTCTGAACATGGCCTTTTTGATTTCTTACTTTTTCAAACCTCTAATTATTTTTTCCAGAAAGAAAATGAGAATTAAACTATGAGCTACCAACAACAAAGTTTACACACTGATTTATGAAAGTAATGGCAGATTTATACTGCTATACTTCTGTCTGGTTTTCTTTTGATCAATTGTTCACATTTTGCTAACATTTAAAGAGTTCCCTTTGTTGCTATGCAATATAGCAAAGCAAAATAGTCCAACAGAGTTCTTGGCACACTTAATGCTAGTTGTGTAACTGTATCTCCTCCAGAGCTAACTTTCAAAATTAATAATAAGCTAATTGACTTGATATATCACTTTTTTTTTTTAAACGTTTATTTATTTTTGAGACAGAGAGAGACAGAGCATGAACAGGGGAGGGGCATAGAGAGAGGGAGACACAGAATCTGAAACAGGCTCCAGGCTCTGAGCTGTCAGCACAGAGCCCGACGCGGGGCTTGAACTCACGGACCGTGAGATCATGACCTGAGCCGAAGTCGGACGCTTAACCGACTGAGCCACCCAGGCGCCCCGATATATCACTCTCAACACAACATGAAACAGTATCAGGATGACAACCATGTGGAGTGACTACTACCAAAAAATAGTTTGTTTGTTTGTTTGTTTTTAACTGAAATGGATCATAGAAGGTAGGAAAGGAAATCATACTTGCTGCCATGGAATTATATTTTTACTTGAGATGGGAGGAAAATTTATGCAAACAAAAACTTTCTGACGGAAACTAGGACAAAAACATGTTTAAAAGAAATTATTAAATACTTTTTATCTAAATAGCATTCTTAATTCAAGTCATAGTAATTCTATGGCTCTGAGAAACAACTGTAGTGGGTTTAAATTTTACTCCACAAACTCTTTTGTGCAAGAAATACCATATTATACTAGCTTTCACATATTGTCTTAGGCTGGTAGGAACTGAAACTCAAAAATTACTGGGCCTTTCTCTGCACTCCACCATCAGAGTCATATGCATCTCCAGAGTCTGGGGTATCTCAAGCAAAGCAGGATATTCAGGCCACAGATATAATGTAAAATAAGTGTTGTGCTAAAGGTCTACGTCAACATGGTTCCCAGAAGAAGCTCCAAAGGCACAGAAGTTTTGCAAAGACTAGGATTTCTGTTGCCAACTGTCCAGTTTTCCTATGTGCACTACATAAGCATTCTCCACTCAAAGCTCCTGTTCCTATCATCTCCTTCTTAGTCTTAGAGTCTCTGACTGCCTCCATTTGTTCCCCATTTCTTGCTCCTCATCTTCAGAGACACCTCTCTTCCTTTGTCCTTTTCACCTAAAATAATGCCTTCTATACACATAGATTTTAAAAATATATAAGCCTGAAAAAAAGATTGTCTTAAGACAATTTTTGCTCCAAGCCATACAACCCATCCCTCCCCATCCTGAAACAATAAATACAAAGGCCTTGGTTTATAAAGAAGGCCAGAAAAAAAAAAAAAATACAAGAACAAAAACCCAATGAATACCTCAATAAAGTATCCATCCACATTTATATGGGTAGATGCCTTTATATATTAAAATTTGTATTGCACTTTTTCCAACACAGCCACAATATTGTGAAACAATATCACATGAATGCTTTAAAAATAAAACACATATTTGAATGAAACGGTTGTAGGCTGGTAGCTGCACATTTATTTTATTACTGAATTACCTTATTTTCAACCCCCAAACATTTGTTTTTATGGCAAAACTTCAATGATTTTAAGTTTAAGTTAGTAATACATTGCTTGGTTTTAAAATACCATTAAGCTCTTAACTCAAAGCAATCTGGACTACAAAGAGGACATACTAACTTTTTATGGTAGTTCAATCATTATGTTCATAGTTATTAAAAAAGTGCTAAACCTCAGGGGTGCCTGGGTGGCTCAGTTGGTTAAGCTTTCAGCTCATGTCATGATCCCATGGCTCATGAGATTGAGCCCCACATCAGGCTCTGCGCTGACAGCAGAGAGCTCTGAGCACAGAGCTACTTGGGATTCTCTCTCTCCCTCCCTCTCTGCCCCTCCCCTGCTCATATGTGCTCTCTCTGTCTCTTAAAATAAATAAATAAACTTAAAAAAATGTAAAAATGCTAAAGCTCAAAACAAAATATATTCTGAAGCCATGGGGATAAAAACCTCTGATTTTCAAAATTCCCCACTCTTAGATAAAGCTAATTAATTTTTACTGTTTGTGACAGAAAACCAAATCACAATTTGGGGGAAAAACTTCCACATTTAATATATACATGCTTTTTCTCAGATCTTCTTCATTAACAGAGATGTCTTGTGACTCAACCCTTTTTAACAATATGTGCAAATGAACAAAAGTACAGTATATCAGTTTATGTCATTTAAATAACACAAGCATTTTTTTTCTTATTTGCAGGAAATTTAATAGCTAGCCTGGCTCATTCTAGAGCTGGTATTCCAGAAGCATTTGCCACATTAGGGACAATCCAACGGCTCTGCTATCATTTGTATTCAGAAAAAGAAGAGGTAAAAACAAAAGTCTTTCTATAATTGAATATTCTAAAAATGTAAGTTGCCTCTCACTTTTGTGGGCTAATTTCTCCACAGGTTAAGTATGTTATATAATAGTTCATGTTACTAATACAAAATTAGAGGAGTTTTCTAGTACAGTATCTGCCATCCACAATTCTGTTCCTACAACATGTGCACATTTAACTTCAATAACTTAAGATTCAATCTACAAATAAGTACACTGATGATATAGAAATTGGTAATTAAAATATTTATAAACTCTCTCACAAAAACTGGTTAGTTACTAACCAGTGATGTCACTAAGTCATTTCTATGATTATTTGGAATGCATGAAAATGGAATCCATTGGCGTTTTCCTTATCTGCCAAACAGGATTAGAGATGACAGTGTGAAGAAGGCTGGGCTGGCTGTAGTAGCGGTTTGCCTCTAAGTATTCCCCTGCACTTCCCCCCTCCAGGTCTAAGGTAGTGTTTCTCCAACTTCAGGGAATATAGGAATTACTTGGAAGACTTGTTACACCATAGATTGCTGGGCTCCATTCCCAGGGTTTCTGATTGAATATATCTCGTATAGGCCCTACAATGTGCATTTCTAACAAGTTCCTAGAAGCTGAAACTGATGGCATAGGGACCATACACTGAGAACCACTGTTCAAGCTATGGAAGTTATATGGGCACATAAAGCAGTCAGATGCCAATGTAGAGAGCAGTATATGAACCCTCTGTTACCTGGGATGTGTGCGGTTTTTGTTCATTCTATGACAGTCCTTAGGCCACCACTAACAGATTTTCTAAGAACTGCCCAGGAATATAATTAATCATATGAGTAACTTAATTACTTCAGGGTCACAGACTGAGGGTATTCCCTTTAAGAAAGGAAAGATCTACTTTTTCTGTTTTTGCCAGTGGAAAATTGAATTGCTTTCCTGAGTGTCTTATTTTAAACTTGTTTTTATCTTATCGTCTCTTATCTGGTTTCCTATTATAATCAACTGAGCTGTTTTGAAAAATTCCAGTGTCCAGACTGCACTCCAAAATAATTAAATCAGATCTTCTAGGGGTGGTACCTAGGCACAAGTAATTTTCATAACTATCAAGGGGATTCCAATGCACAATCAAGACTGAGACCCACTGTCCTACTTCAAACTCAATGGTTCTTACTCTGGCTGCATATTAGAATCACCTGTGGCACTTTTAAAAAACAATACAAATGCCCAGATTCTACCCCCAAGCGAGTCTGATTCAGTTGGTGGGTTTTTGTTGTTGTTTTTAACTGCTGGCAATTCTAAAATGCAGTCAGGACTGAGAACAACTACTAGTAATTAGTGGCAGTGGACATCTCTCTCTCTGAAAACATCGTTGTTATGCGTCCATGTATAGATTGCCATTGGTTGACACACGTTTGTTAAACATAGCTACAAAGACTTTCTTAGGAAATGTTTAATGAGAACATGTGTTAGATGTTTTAGCTCAATGGAGGAACTGTTTCTTCACTTAGGTTCGCACAGCTTGCTCCTGTGCTCTTGGCTACTTAACTTACAACGCAAGTGCTTTCCGCATCCTATTAAAGGAATGCAGAAATAAGCCTAATCAGTTCCTTCGAGTAACAAATAATATCAGCAGAGATGCAAGTATTAACCCAGCATTTCTAAAGGAATTTCAGATGCAACAGCGAGTGGGACTTCCTGCATTAAGGTATTGTGTCTGTATATGTGAAGTTGAAATTATCGATAAAGGAACTTGTAAGAAAGTTTAAGGAAGCTCAAACAAGGGGAACTATTTTTGTGCCTTGTATACCAAGAGATAAACTTCATTCTAAATGTCCACTGCCAAAGCCTGTTTTAATTCTGATTTTGCAACAGAACTTCTTGTGCCGGCATGAACACAACCAGATCTTGGGGATCCTGTTTGGCCAAGATTATTCACATTTCAGAAAGCTTTTTGGGATTCTGGTTGCCTCCAAGTCTGATCCAGGAAGCCATTTTGGGGATATACTTGAGAGATTTGAGCTGACCAGGAATGCCACCATGACCTTGGCATCAGATGGGACTTTGGAACCTGATTCAAAGTTAGGCCAGACTCCCAGGATAGAAACAGCTAAATCAGACTCGGTGACTGGAGTTATGGCAAAGTCTGAAAGGCATTTATTTACTCGGAGGATTTTGCTTCAGTGTTATAGTTTCATTATAGCTTAAGCTTCTGCAAAAGGGAGAGGAGAATCTCCTTAGAATGGGCACATTTTCTTTTCTTTAGTAGATGTAGCTGCATTACAAGTCTCTGCAACTAGCACTATTTATGTGTAGGAAACAGAACTATTCAAGGTACAGTATTAACTCTATAATAATAGAAAAGAATAAGATCCAATACATCATGGTTCTATAAACCAATTTTTAGTACATCTTCATTTTAAGTCTTTGAAAAACTGATAACCCAAAACTGAGTACCTAATTTTATATAATAAGCCAGGGAAATCTAAATTAAATTGCTATAATTGACATTTTTAAAAAAAAAAATTTAATGTTTATTTATTTTTGAGACAGAGAACATGAACGGGGGAGGATTAGAGAAAGGGAGACACAGCATCCAAAGCAGGCTCCAGGCTCTGAGCTGTCAGCACAGAGTCCAACGCAGGGCTCGAACTCACGGACTGTGAGATCATGACCTGAGCCGAAGTCGGATGCTTAACCGACTGAGCCACCCAAGCACCCCTATAATTCACATTGTTAAAAATAATATTTACTGGCTCAAAAATCAATTTAGGATAAATAATGAAAAGTATTATTTTACACAGTCACTCCCCCAACTAGCCTACATAGCAACTTTTTGGGAATTACAAAAAGATGTCCCTTCCTTGGGTACTTTACTGTCATCTACTGGAAAATAGGTGTAAAAACTATACCAATCTACAGTGACCAAGGATGAATGGCAGCCCCTGGAGCTGTGAACACCCAACTTTTAGGATTCTACATGTGCTACCGAAGCGAGCACCCAACTTTTAGGATTGTAAGTAGTGACCAGTGGTCAGTAAACTTGTAAGAATGATTACCAGGTGAGGTGAAGCTAGTAAGCAAATAATAATTACTCTCATAATTAACAGTGTTAAGAACTCTCCTTAGAGTATTTATATGGACTATTCCCTTTAATTTTCATAACAACTCAGTGAATGAGTTTGGTTAAATGAAACTATAGGAAATGTGCTAAAAGATTATTAAAATCAGTTTGGAAACTTTGGGATAGACAACAATACCCTTCCACAAAATATTCCTTGATACCACTACTGGAAAGTACAATGAATGATTGTGGTTGGGATCATGATAGCATTTTTTTGGTGTACATATCCCTTCTCTATTCCCATCCCCCCATCCAGCCCCAAGAGTAGCAGATTAGAAAAGTCTTTGTATATGGAAATTTTGAAATATGGAGACATAATTTTACTGGTGTTAACTGAACCTGTATGGAAACACTCTGAGCCTACATGCTAGCCTAAATGTTACCCTGTAGCCATCAAGTTGGCATATGGACAGACTGAAGCCTATGCCTCATTAAAGTGGACAGAGCAAATGTTCCTCATCAAATTAGCCAGTTATACATTTGTGATAACCACCTTTAATATATTAGCTTTAGGCAAGACTTAAATATTATTACCAAGGAAATTCTGTAACTATGTTACACATACAGGATGATGATTTAAAATAATTGCTTTTAAATCCCCCCCCCCCACACACCCCTATATTAACTAGGTACACCTTGTTTAGCTTGAAACACTTCATTGGTAAACCATTGCTTTGAAAATAAAGTTTAAATTTTGTTGTATTCTTAATACCTAAAATGACCTTTCTCCAACCTATCTTCCATCATATATCTCTAGATACCTTTAATTCCAACCATGCTAGACTACTTAGTATTCTCTGAACATGCCATGCTGTTTTATAGTACTATAATTTTTCATATCCTATTCCCTCTGTCTCATTCATTTGAAGACCTATTTTCTTCAAAACCTAGCTGAAGTGTCTCTTTTCCCATGAAGTTTTCACTGATCACTTCAAGCAGATTTAACGTTCCAAATGTTTGAGTGATAAGTGCGTAAATGAGTGACTGAATATAAAATACCTACAGGTAACATGCATAGTTAGTACAGGTAACATATAAATTAGGCCAATGGGTATGGAATTTATTCCCTGGGTGTACTAAAGTCTTTATATATTCCTAGTTTTTGTGATACATGTTTTCCTTTTAGTCTAGAGAAAAATGGAGGACCATCCATAACTCCTGTCTTTAAGAAAGGTAATTGATTTTTCTTTCATCTCTGAGGTACCTCCTAGACCTGACACTTTACAATTCTGTGTTCCATTTCTAAAAATTCAAACTGTAGAGGTTTACCCCCTAAAAAGTTTACCTGTAAACTCTGCTTTTGTCATTCTGTATACTTAAAATACCTTCCCATTTATAAGACCATGTTAATCATTTCTTTTAAGGCCTTTCCTACTATATCACTTGACATAAATCCTTCTCTGTTTGCTTTTTCTCATAAGCCATGCATAGAAATAGGTCATTATTGAAACAACATGTAAGTATGGCTTAAATTACAATATTTCTATTGTTTTGTTTCATGTACCACTTGTCTGTGGGTTCTTAGGGCAGAGATCACATTTTTTCCACTGATACTCTACAGTTTTATATATATTTGGCAGATGATGGCTGAGTGACTTAGGCCTGTAAAATCAGAGCCCAGATCTTATAAGGTTACTATTAGATATGAAAGAGGGAAAAGAAATTTACTTTTTTATTTCATTTATATACTTAGTGCTTGTTCATGTGTGTTTAGTGTAGGACCAATATCAGCCTTGGTATATTATCCTATAATCAAATGCAAGGATAGAACCATTCAAAAGTCACAATCAGTTTGTAGGTGTCACAAATGGAAAGGGAGAGAAAAAAAGAAAATACAAGGACAAGAGAGAACTTCACTTATTCAGGGAGTTTCTGAGGAAAGCTAGATGTGTGGGGGAGGCTATATTTCTGAATATCATGGGTAGAAGAATATTTTTTGTATAGCTTCTTTAGTGTAAGAGTAATTTACATAAAGGAATAAAGTCAATCCCATTTTTTTCTTCACTTTAATATTGGTTTCTAAATAGCAATCTGTTTACCAATAATGGTCTGATAATGTTTTCACGGGTTTATGATAACATAAGAAAACATAAGGACAATATAGCAAGTTTCTGATAAAGTTAATTTCATTCAATATTAAATGTGTCATTTTGAGATAGCGCCTTTTATAGTTTCTTTTGGGTATTAAAATATCTCTTGTCTTATAAAATTGTGTTGGCATTTGTTCTTTTATTAGTCTCAACTTGGCATAATAACAAGCTGGAACCATATTTTGGCCCCCACAAATTTTTGCACTCTGACATCTACAAGTCTGGAAGCTACTGATCCATTCTCTTATTATGTTTTAGTGATTTGGACAGAATAGAACTATACAGAACCAAGAGCAATGAGAATGTATCTAGGGCTTTTGGGCTCAAGAAAGAGACATTTAATTGTGCCTCTCTCATTTTTAGGGAAAGAGCACCGAAGAAAATTAAAACCTAAAATTCAACCAAGAGATTCTTTGACTTTGATACCTCCTGTAACAAATTTCATGGGACTCTTCAACACAACAAAAAAGACCACTGTTTCTCACAATGTTTTTTCCTTTTCATCTGCAACTTCATCAGATATCACAGAAGTATCAAGACCAAGAATAGTGTTCTTGAGCCAACTAGGGAAACATGTGCAGAAAGCTAATCCAGAGCCTACCGAAGGCTAATAAAAGCATTAGAATGAACGTATAGAAGAATTCCTGAGCAATCTTTTTAATTTTTTTTTTTTTTAAGATTTTAAGTAATCTCTATATCCAACACGGGGCTCAAACTCACCACCCTGAGACCAAGAGTCACATGCTCTACTGACTGAGCCATCCAGATGCCCCCCAATTTTTTTACCTTTAATTTTAATCTAATTCTGGTAAAATACATATAACTGAGTAACAGAGTATTTCAGCAAATTGCCTTTTACCTGTACTATTAGCTAACTTTGGTAAATATGCTTGCCCATATAGAGTTCAACGTTTTTCCCTTCCTTTTCCTTTTCACCTTTTCCCTTCTTTCCCTTCCTTCCTTCCCTCTGGCCAAGTACTTATCGAGAGGCCTACAGATATGGAATGTTTCTAAAAATTGCTTTTTATTTATCTATAGTTTCTCTTATTTATATCATGAACTCAATGTTAACAAGTATGCTTGTATTGAAGCACCTGTAGCAGTTTTGATACTTAAAAATTTTAAGAACTTAGATTATAGATATCCCCATTTTATAATATTTGTGACAGCGGGAAGAAATTTTGGTCAATTTCTTTCCATAGTTTATATGCACTCTGATTGTGTGAGCCACAGGAAATACTGATACTGCTTCTTTGTGAATTCAGGTTCATATGATACAGAATACAAATTTAAATGAAAACTGTGAATTCACAAACTAATAGTTTCTTCTAAATAATATTTACAAACCAATTCTATCATAGCTATACTTCAACAGCAAAGAATGCAAAGTTGTATATTGGCTGTTTCTATATGTTCCCTCATATAAAGTATATTTTTTTATTCTCGAATGGATGATCCAAAAGCAGTATTCTATGATTACAATTCTTAAAAAAAAAAAAAAAAAGGAATTACTTATGGAATTTCCCAAGAAAGAGGTCACCTTAAGGCAGGATTAAAATAAGAAATCTTTTCATTTTCGATTTTTATCCTTACCCCCTATTTTCTGAACAAAGCAAGTCATTGAGTAGAAAGCTAACAACCTGGTCCAGTATGGATGATGTGATATAACTCTTTACTGGTAAAATCTCTCAAAGGACATTAAAATCAGCAGCATCATCTTTATATTCAAAGCACAGTACATTTAGTTACTTTAATCTAGGCAGAAAAAAAGTGATAAACTTGTATAAAGATTCAAAATCAGAGGAAATTATCTAAAAACAAAACCGAAAACCTTTACATTTCATTTACTTTCATTGATTAAATACAATTTCTAAAATAATGGATATAAATATATGTGGTCAACTAAAAAGTACAGTACACACTAGAAGGATTACTTAAAATCTCAGATGGATTTTAAGAAATGTATAGATATCCCAATTGCTCCAGGGAATATACCTAATAACATATATTTTCATAATTAATAACATGCATTCTGTTAGAGTCACCTTTTGTCTTCATTTAGAATTCTCTGATTTGACATGACTTTGACCTGGCTACATTTCTAAAATTTCTCTCTCATTAGTAAAGTTAGGCTAATGTCTCAGCAGGAGTCAAAAAAATAGCTTCTACTGGTAACCACCTTTTTGCCAGGGGTGAGGGTAGGGGCGGGGTACACAGGCAATGGGTGAAATAAGTGAAGGTGATTAAGAGGTACAGACTTCCAATTATAAGATAAATTTGTCATGGGATGAAAAGTACAGCCTAGAGGATATAGTCAATAATACTGTAATAACTTTGCATGGTACAGATGGTACAACTATACTTATCATGGTGTTATAATACATATCGATATTGAATCACTATGTTGTACACCTCAAATTAACATAATATTGTACGTCAATTACAGTTCAATTAAAAATAAATAAATTTAGGGGCACCTGGGTGGCTCAGCTGGTTAAGCGTTCAACTCTTGATTTCGGCTCAGGTCATGATCCTAGGGCTGTGGGATCGAGACCCACGTTGAGGTCTGTGCTGGATATGGAGCCTGCTTAAGATTCTCTCTCTCCCTCTCCCTCTGCCCCTCCCCAACTCACACGTGTGCTCTTAAATAAATAAATACATTTAATAAAATAAAATAAATAGAATATAATGTAAAAAAATAGCTTTTTGTATCCTGATATGAGAAGATAGAAAGATCTAGGCCTGTATAATATGGGGCCAGGATTTAACAGAATCATCGTATATCGTCCAAGGTTTTCTTTCTACCTACCAATAGCAGTACATTCTTCTCCCCACAAGATGTTTTATTTTACTTTTGATAATAAAAAACCTATACTACCATATAAGACTATAACATATTATTTGTCTCTCAGAAGACCAGGTTAAACATCAAATATAAGAAAAGGAATAACATAAGAAAGTCTTGATGAACAATTAATATTATGTATCTTCCACAATTTGATATACAAAAAAAAATCACAACTTAATGTTGAAATCCTACCTTAAGAGATTGTTTGAAAAGCAAAAATCAAATTTTCATTTTTAATCGTGGTACTTTTATGGCAGCTTCTCCAACTTCTTTTGATATATCTACTCCAAGAGGACATCTGCATCACAATCAGATAAATCATATTATTTCAAATATTTGCATCCTGATCTGTCACTATTTGCTTTGAATTCTGACAAACAGTATACATATCTAATGTACAGTTAATCATATGTGATGATGGTTCTTGAATATAAATACAGCAGGAATAATGGGTGAAGAAAAGGCCAGTTCCTTTAACAAGAACTCTAAATTTCATAATTTTTTAAACCACTTTGAGGTATAGTTGACATGTGAAAAGCTATACATCTTTAATGTATACAATTCAATGAGTTTGAGGATTGAGAAGTTTTTGAAAGAAATAGTTCTGCTCTCATACTGTAAATAAATAAAAACTTGAAATAAAACAACAACAACAACAAAATACCTTATAATTCTCTACAAAGCTGAAAGGGTAAAAACAGTTCACCATACAGCTAAAGTCAAATCTACAGCCATTCCTACTTTAGAAATTCTCCAGGTTTTTACTGATTCTTCTTTGAGGTTTCAAAAGCTGGGTTGTTTCTTTTTCCACCTTCCTCCGTCGCTACCGGCAGGAGAGGTCTTAGATCCAACCCTCTTTCTCTGTGCTTTCCCAGTAAATAATTTTGGCCTCAAATTTCTGCTTTTTAGCAACGTTGCCCAACGTAAGGCTTCAACTGGACCCTAATGTGAAAAAAGTCATCACCTCCAGCCTCAACACTGCCACAAGAAGGCAACACTGGATCAGACATTATATTCTACCTGAGGGTAGGCCATCATCACAGGAGATTCCTTCTGACACAACTAATTAAACTCTGTTCGTTTATAGTCTTAATACTCTGTGGTTCATGTAGCAATAGTTATGGACTAAAATACTGAAAAGTTTTAAAACATTAAATGAAATCATGTGGAAAATAGAATTATAGTAGATTATGAAACATAATCATCCTTTACTATTTTTACTATTCCAGAAATAACTTAGACCAGAACTTGATAACTAATTGAAACACTGTGCTATTCTTTGGAACTCTGATTTGGTAGAGGAAATAAGGCTTTCAGAAAGTAGCTATCTCTTGGCCATTTTTCAGCTGCCTGTGGAGGAGCATACTCACAACCCAGTCTCAGGCCTGACTGCTTTTTACACATTTTTCTGAAGTTTCCCAGCATACCAGCTGGTCCTGAGATTGCTTTGATATTGCAAAAGTCCAGGCCATGGACATGGTTTCCATTCTGCTAGTAAATGAGGGTATTCATCATCCCTACCCACCCACCTATTTCTAACCTATGATTTGTCAAAATGTTTATGATTTGATACTGTAGCAAAAATATTTATTAAGAAGAAATTTCATGAAATAATATAATCTTTATTCAGGTACCACCAGAATATTGATGAAAACCTCATATATAAAAGGCTTTGAATTTTATACTGCAACTTGCATAGAGATTATAAACGGTACTACATACTTTGGTTCATAGCGGATGCCTTCTGTGTTGTGTAAAATGCCCAAGCCAGCACGCAATCTTTCAATACCATTCCTAAATAAGAACCATTAAAATAAAATAAATAGACCAGGGTTTAAAGGAAGAAGACTTAACATGATGAAATAGAAATTAATATTTACATAATTATGAGTGAAGCACATATATCCTGTGGCTTACCATGCAATCATAATGCCATTGTCAGTGCACAGTTTGGGAGGAGGACATAACAAAGTGCATTGTGTTGCATTTGTTACAATTTCCAGAGCTTTTCGGATATATAGGTTACTTGCAACGCCTCCAGATACAACCTGAAGGAATTGAGAAGACCCAAATCAACAAATACTACATAAGGATATGAGCCAAACTGTTAGCTAAACCTGGGGAAAATACAAGCATTATACAATAAGAAAATATTACATTTTGATAGGTGGGGAACAGGCAAGTGATATAGCTATATGATAAAAAATTGGAGGAAAAGAAAATCAATAATTTCAATACCAGCATCATTATTATTTTTATACAATTTCTTCTAACATTTTTCTAATTATAATCATAGTACAACAATATGTTAGACCCTGTTGTTTTTACTTATAAGCAATTTTTTCATTTTATATTATTCTTAAAAAGCTATTACCTTTGATATTCACATAATATTCTATTTTGTGAATCTACCATCATTTAAATATTTTCTCATTTTATAAGTTTCAAAAGGATGAATTTTAAGATACAGTTAAACAGGAAGTTTACCAAGGCTTACATGCAGATTTAAATGGATTTCATCAAAGGAACATAAATTTCAAGGAAACTAGCTTATTTTTCTAAAATAACAGTAACAGTTACTGTATTTCATTTCTTATTGCAAACCCACTTTTAAATTCAATAAGAGGCAGCCTTGGAGTTTTTTGCGACACAGTCTGTAAAGATGTCCCATAAAGCTGCCATAGAAGCTGTACGAGAAATGGCTGTTAGTTTTTATTCTGCATAATTTCATTCTGTCAGGGCTAGCACAGGACATAAAGATATCATATTCTATGCACAGGATCAATTAAGTTCCTAGAAGAAAAATAACATACTATAAAGTGTTACTATTATTGTTAGAGGCGATAACAAAACTTACCAGCACTGCATTACTTTGAGATAACAAATCTCTCTGCTTGCAAAACAGAATGGCACGATGTGTTCTTTTTGCAATGTGGCACGCTGTTGTATGCTGTACTGCAGCAGCAATGTGTGCAGCCGAAGACAGGATTTGCCCCTTCTGGATCCCTGCAGAAACATAGGAGTTTTTAGGCACAATCCAGGATTACTTATTTTTCCAACTCTACAAATTAGAAATATACCTTCCTCTTTTTCCTTTTGTGTTATTATCTTATCAATAACATGTTGAAGTCCAGTAAAAGAAAAATCACAATTTTTAGCTCGTTGCATGGGAGGTTTGAAATCAAAATGCAGTTTATTTCCTTGTTTGGCCAAATGTTCTATAGCTTTCCCACCACTCATGGTAGAGCACTCTGGATGTTTTATCAAAGAAAGTCTTCTTGCTACCTTTCAAAAACAAACAAAAATTTTGTAATGAGTCATAAAATGGCACATTTTGAAACCAAAGTGCAAAGGAAATGAAATTTACTAAAACAAAACAAAACTGGATGAATAAGACATGCTATACTTGTACAAATATGGACTATAGCTAGCAAGCCAGTAAAGACAGACTTACTCCTGACAACCTTATCAATAGTGGCCAATCACTGCTTCCCTATCTACTCCTGCTCTTCTACTGGGGATGAAAAATAAGTTTGAAATTCACAATGACCGCTTAATGATAAACTTCAAATATTAGAACCTGCCCATTTCTTCTAATCATTTCTGCTGTTGGCAGCAGGATTTTTGCATATAGCAGTAGGCTCTGTACAATTCAGAAACAAAGAAAAAAGAAACCTGCTTGGTAGTGGTGTCAACAACTGTGATGTTTAATCACAAAACTTTGTGCATCTTTAATGTCTTTATGTTATCTTTATATATCTTATTTCACATTTTTATAGTACTTTACTTGGCAATTTCTTTCACGTCTTTTTTGATTAAAAACATAACTGCATCTGCAAACTATTTGAGCCTTTATGTACTAATCTAAACCTCTTACCATTTTATTAATAATGGGTAAGAATCTTTTATAAAACTATGTACTACTCTTTTTCTTTTTTCTTATTGCATATAAATTTTTTTCAGTCTGTTTATCAGAAATATTTAGATAAATGGTAGTGTAGTGCATCTCTTAATATTTGATTGAAACAGACACCATAACAGAAAAGAGAAATTAATTCTTTAATAATTACCTTGTCAAGCATGTCACCTGGTGCTATGTCCAAAGATTTTCCCAGAAGCAGAAAATCTGAAACTCCTCTAACTAATGCCAATAGACAATGACCTCCAGAAATCAAAAGAACTAAAAAGGGAAATTCTACTTTATTTAATAACCTAATAGTAAGTGCATGAGCCTCCATATGATGAATGGGAATAAAGGGTTTTTTTAATTGGTCTACCAGTTGTAAGCTAAATGATAAGCCTACGCCCAAGCTTAAAGCAAGTCCTGGTTTGACGGTAGTTGCAATTGCTGAGAGTTCACTTGGAGAGACTTTACTGATAGAGAGAGCTTCTTGCACTATTCGTTGAATATTTTCTCTGTGAAGCTGTTGGGCTACTGGAGGAACAATTCCACCTGTTCTGGGGAAAAAACAAACAAACAGCTTTTTGTAATTTTAAGATTGTGAAAATAGACTAAGAAAAGTTTTGTATTAGGGCTGAAGGCATGTTTTCAAATTAATCATTATATAGCTAAAAATGTTAGTCATACATTCAAATATGTGTGCCTTATAATGCAACACAATATAAGAATTCAATATGCAGGGATTAAGGGTGTAATGTCTCTGACTTCAAAATTGTACACAACAGGGGCGCCTGGGTGGCTCAGTCGGTTAAGCGGCTGACTTCGGCTCAGGTCATGATCTCGCGGTCCGTGAGTTCGAGCCCCGCGTCGGGCTCTGTGCTGACAGCTCAGGGCCTGGAGCCTGTTTCAGATTCTGTGTCTCCCTCTCTCTGACCCTCCCCCATTCATGCTCTGTCTCTCTCTGTCTCAAAAATAAACGTTAAAAAAAAATTTAAAAAAAATTGTACACAACAAATTCCTATGGATTTGTTAATATACGGAATCACCAAAATAATCTTAAGAAGCATTCTAATGAAGATGTCTTGAACAAGAAAAGGCCAGGATAAAATTGGATTTTAGAAAAATTATCTCTCTGAAGACAGGGAGATTTTTTTTAAGGTTATTATAAAAGTATTTGTGTAAGATGATTACATCTTATATTATGTGATCATGGGAAGTGAAAGAATGGGGAAGAGAGCCTTGAAAACTGTTAAGTTAGACTGGATATAAGGGGAAAGGGGACCAAGGCATCCAAGATGATTCAGATATCGAGCTGGAATGACTGGGAGAAAAGAAATACTAACAGAGAGAAACATGAAGACAGTTTTGTGAAGAAGGTGAGTTTATTTTTAAACACGTTGCACTTGATTAAGGTCATGGCAGGACAGTAGACAGCTTGCAACCTTGAAATACAGTGTGGGAATCTAGTGCTTAGAGCTGATCATTTTGATTTTTGGTCTATGCAGGACAAACAGTGGATAACCACTCCAAATGTCAAGAGTAAATAAGTAGTTGCTAGAAAAAGTTTGCCAGAATGAGACTGACTTACAATCATAAAGGCAGAGCAATAAAATATAGGGTCTACAAAATATACCTCTAACCTCAAAAAAATCTTTGAATATTTGATGCTGCTAGTTCTAGACATAGAAGTGAAAATCCTAGGGTGCCTGGGTGAGTCAGTCAGGTAAGTGTCTGACTCTTGGTTTCGGCTCAGGTCATGATCTCATGGTTCATGGGATCAAGCGCTGCATTGGGCTCTGTGCTGACAGTATGGAGCTTGCTTGGGATTCTCTCTCTGCCCCTCCCCCACTCTCTCTTGCATGTGCACACTTTCTCTTAAAATAAATAAACTAAAAAAAAAAGAAAGAAAATCATCAGTGAGAACATTCAATTAATATTTATTTAACTGGGATGCCTGGGTGGCTCAGTCAGTTAAGCATCTGACTTCAGCTCAGGTCATGATTTCGTGGTCTATGAGTTCAAGCCCCGCATCTGGCTCTGTGCTGACAGCTCAGAGCCTGGAGCCTGCTTCAGATTCTGTGTCTTCCCCTCTCTCTGCCCCTCCCCCTCATGCTCTGTCTCTCTCTGTCTCCCAAAAATGAATAAACGTTAAAAAAATTTTTTTTAGTTTATTTAACAGTTATAATATGTATCGTGTCAGGTAATGAGGGAAACAAAAGAAACCATCTTATTTCAACACATCCACATAGTAATACTATTTTAATTTTTTTTTTTTTTTTTGCTGGTTGTTTTTAGTTTGTTTGTTTTTAAGTTTATTTATTTTGTTAGAGAGAGATAGAGACAGGGAGAGAGGCAGAGAGAGAATCCCAAGTAAACTCCACGTTGTCAGTGCAGAGCCAGATGTGGGGCTCAAACTCATGAACTCTGAGATCATAACCTGAGCCAAAATCAAGAGTCAGACACTTAACCGACTGAGCCACTCAGGCGCCCCATATTTGCCTCAGTTCTTCAGAGGTACTTTTTCTCTTATATTCTTCAACTCTGTTAATGACATCAAACCTCCTAATCACTTGGGTTTCAGGTTTCATCTTTATCTCCTTTATCTCACTGTCCACATTAAATATATCACCATTCCCAAGTTCAAAAACTCTCATTATCTCAGTCTATTCAAAGTCTACTAACTGCAGTTCCCCCAGACAGATTTTCTGATCCTTGGAGTCTATTCTATATTGTATTACCAGAAAATAAAGCACAATGCTGACCCCATAACTCTCCTACTCAAAAGTGTTTACTTTATTGAAATTTAGGTGATTTAAGGGCAAATCCTCTCCCTCCCACTTCTTTCTTCCTTCTCCCACTTGCTTGCCTCCCTTCCTTTCTGTGCATCTTCTATATATTTTACCTTCAAAGGATTATGCTAGCTAAGGACCAGAGACAAAAGAGATGAATAAGACCATGGCTTTATTCTCAAAAGAATTAATTTGTACACAGTATGGAGAGTAGGTAATTGAGTGACCAAAAAGCTAACAAAGAGGCAGGAAAACCATCTGGCCTCAAAGCTGGAGCCAAATGCTGCCAGGAAACTGTAGGATTTCAATAAATGCAGAGATGAGCTGTGCAGATGGTACCATAGTTTGCTTGCCTGTGTATTCCTCTCAAGTAACCTATGCACTAACTAAACTGAATGTCTGGTATTTTCTCACCTCTTTGCCTTCACTATGATGCTTACTCATACAACAATATTTTTTTCATCTCCATTCATTGAAGGCCTATTTTTCAAGGCCACTAATATCAGATGCAACATATCAGATGCTACTCTGGGTATCAAGGCATGGTATAGTGATTAATACAGACACAGCCCCTGTCACCATAGAGCTTAGAGTCTATTGGGGGAAAGAGTATACATAAGTAAACAAATGTAAAAATTATCAAAAGGATGATGAAGAAGATAAGCAGGGTGAGATAACATGCAATAAACATGGTAGGAGTACCTAATTTAGATAAAGTGGTTAGGAGAGGCCTTTCTGTGCAGTTAACATTTCCACGTTCAAATGTCCAGAACTCTCGGAAATACTGAAAGAACCATGGAACTGGGGCATGGTAGTAACACTTACTGTTTGCACTGGTTTCATACTTTATGCTGTCTTGTACTGTATGTTGTATGTTTCCTTTCAGGTCTATATATGATGAGATTAGGTGAGGCTCTTTGAAGGTAAGGACTTTCTAGTACTTCACCACGCCTTATTAATGCCTGCTGCAGTCCCTTTTACATAGTGTGTAACTCTTAGAGGCCTATTCTGTCTCTTCACATATATTATTTCGATTATGCTCCCCACAATCCTGTAAGGGAAGCATTATCTTTCCCATTTTACAGATATGAAAACATAATCAGAGAGGGTAAGGAACTTGCCTAAAATCAGAGCCAATACCAAGCACCTAATTCATAATTCAAATACAAGTCTGTGATCTCAAAATACCAACCTTTTTCACTACACAGATGTTATAAATTGATGGCCTGAAGGCATATTTTATCTGTTCAGTATTTTAATATAGTTCAAGCTAGCTACTAATTTTAAAAATCTGGAGATATTACAGTTACATTCTGGATTTCCATTTTCTCTAGAAAATTCTGATGATCAAATAACACAGGGCCTACATTTCTGCATGGCAACAATTGGCTGGAGGTGAGTAGTGACCCTCTCCAGATATCTTCCACTTTATATCCAGCCCACTTATCTATATAACCCGACTAGTGGTCCTCTGCAAACAGATGAGTTTATAAACCTTGCACCATTCTGTGGTTTAATACAGTAGTATATTATTTATTTAAGTGTCAACATGAGTTTTATGTATACATGTGAATAGGAATTTTTTTTTTCCAGTGATCAACACAGGTTAGAGGTAGGGTCATACTCTCCAAGGACTTCAGTCGAGACCAAGAAACATACAGGTGAGCAAAAGAAGAGAAATTACTGAGGAGAAATTATGGATAAATATCGGAGTTGGGAATGAGTTTAGTTTTTTTTGGCAACAGGATTAGCTAAAGTTGGACTTTATTGTGGAGAGCCTTAGAAACCAGGTTGAAGGGCTTCAGGTTTTCTACAGCAGTTATTAGAAGTTTTCACACAAAAGAAATGAGCTCTTAAAACTGAGCTTTTATATATACTGAGCTTTTAGAAAAGAATTATTTTATTTTACTTCCCCCCCCCCCCCCACCAAAATTGGGAACTACAAAGATAATGTCTACTTACTTTAAATGAACTTCAGTTTGGGAATGTATTGCTTCTCCCAAAACATTTCCAGTTTCATCCACCACAGCAGCTGCCGTATCATCACAACTGGTTTCAATCCCCAATACTAGTTTATGAAGAAATACGTTTCCAGGACGAAAATTAAAACTTCTTAAAAATTCAAAAATTTCCCTTCTTGATGGTTTAGAAAAAACTCCTGCTGCCTTATTCAATATTAGCATACTTACTCTATAGATAATTCCTGGAAAAGAAATGAAGAAACAATTATTGGGAACGGACATTGCCCACTAACCCATTTAGGTAAGCAAAATTCTAAAAAACTTGATTTATTTTTCAATATAATAATTTTGTAAAATTATAGGAAAGTTTTGGAAAAGTTAGCAAAAATTTTTAAAGGCTGTAGCAACCCATTAATATCAATGACAGTAGGAATGAATATAATGTTCTTTAAGGGGGAAAACAGGGAAGTCAGATATAAAATTTTTTAGTATTACTATCATGCTGTTCTTAGCAAACTATTCATTATTCTTTATAAAACAGCTAATAGTCGCATGGATAGTTATCTGAAAAGTGCTATTTATTGTTTGATAGCTATTAACTAAGATAGAATTGGTTTTAAAAAATAATAAAGGCAAGACAGAACAGATAAAAATAAATGCATTCTATTTCCTGAAAATATCTTTCAAAATAAAATTTGATAATTTAGTTTGAAAACAAGAATTCACATTAAAGACACACATTTTAGTCATCTACTTTGGAAACAAGTGTTCTTATGAAGCTCATCTTAAAAGAACCACTTCTTATCTAAAACAACTGCAACCTAATACCCATTTTATCCATTAATTTCAATTTCTCTAACTCAATCTCCATTTCACCACAAGTTTATCATAAGGATCTCCCCCAAATCCCTTTTCCCCCCTCACATAAAAGCAGTCCATCACTAAAGCACTCTGGTATCTTCACACTTCCAAGTATCTAGTTTCATGACTCTAAATCATCTGTCCTAGAACTTTCTGGATGCTTAAATAGGTCCTTTCCCTACACACTAATGGACAAAATGGGTAAATGAGAGAATATTGGAATTTTTATTGTTCCACTGGGGCAAACGGCATCCAGGGATGAGACTGATGAAAAACCTCGCAGAGGGGAGCTGTGGGGAAGGTAGCACAGAAAGACACACCTGGAGAACTTTGCAGTCACAAAACCCACGCAAGGCTGCCTGTGCTGAGCATTTGTCTTTGGGCCAAGAAGACTCCCAAGTGAACCCAGGGAACTTGGCCAGTACAAATCTCTGTTGTAGGAAGGCGAAGGGCTTCTACTGGAATCCTTCTTCCAGGCACACGAAAGAACCAGTAAGAGAGGGGTGAGCAATTTCACCCACCTTCCTCGTGAATGACAGTAGCTAGTAGAGGCGTCCTTTCCCTAGCAAAGTCAGTCGCTGCGTTATAGCAGGAGGCAGAGACCGACCTTGTCGCCCCGGAAGTGATGTCATCAACACAGTCCCGCGTCTCGTCCCCAGGACTAGCTGCTATAAACCTAGAGGGCGTTACACTTAATTCAGTTAAAAAAAAGTATAAATGCTGTCTTTGTCCAAGATTCAGTGCGTGTACTCACGCGCTTCCCTTAGATTTGTAGTAACAAGACTTTTACAACATCACACGGCTAATGACCGATCTAGCGGAGGCCGAACGCAGATTTGTCTGACTACACAGCATTAAGTTCTAAACACTACGCTACACTAAAAGACAATTTTGTCTGTCTTTGGCTGGAATTTGGACGCCACTGTGAGAAAAGGATGGAGATTATTCGTCATTCCATTTTAGAGGAACTATCATCAAATCTACAAGTTGTGGCCTGAAACAGCTAGTACTTTCAGAAGCAGAGTGGAAAGTAGGGACGACACCAAGGACGTGATTGTACAAGGTTCCGAGGGAACGGAAGCGCTTCTGATCGGATAGTCTAAACCGCTACTCCCGCTTTTTAGAGTAAAAGGTGTGGGGCTAGTCCGTTTTTGTGATTAAAAAGAGGAGGAGGATATGGTACATATTCATTTAACATTAAAAAATTATCCTATTTTCGCAATGCATTGGATGGTTTTTGCTTACTATGTATGCAGAATTCAGAGTAATATGTACTCATATTCTTGGACCTTTTTCAGTCTTTATTATTATTATTATTATTATTATTATTATTATTGGTACGTGAACTTGTTATTTGTATGAATACATTTATCCCAAAAGGCTCTCTTCTTCCCTGCTAGACCTTAAGGTTTTACTAAGCAAGGACTTCATATATGCAAGGTTCGATAGGCTGTCACGTATATCTACATCTTGAATGGCAAGAAGCTCTTGGTATAAAAGAAGTGAATCATGGTTGGGAAGCTACAGTTAGAGTCTAGCAATAAGACACAAATATATATATTCATAATTACCAGAATGTTATTGAGGTTTTTTTTTAGGTGGAACTGATGCTTTCAAAAATTTCACTTATGATAATAGCAGCTAATTAACAATAAAGTGGCACTGTTGTTGTGCCAGGCAGTGTTGCAGATTATCTAATCCTCACTACAATCCGGTGAGGTAGCTACTGTCCTTATTTTATAGATGAGAATTTGATGATTTGCAGGTCACACAGCTAGTAAATGCAAAGCTAAGAAGTTAGGCCATACGGTTCTGGAAACTTGTTTCCTTAATTTCTAGAAGAAAAAATAACCCATATTTTCTCTAGTATATGTGGCTTACCCACAAAAAGGAAAAAAGAAAAATTAAGACCAAAAAGTGAAGAAAAATTAGTTATCCTAATTGCAAATGATTTGTTAGAGGTTATTTTATATGCTGAAACCTAGTCTGAACATAAAAACTTTCACATCTGGCATTTTTTTGCAATTTGAATTATGTTCAGCAAGTGTGTCTCAAAGCCCTCCTTTGCAAGAATGTGTCAGGAGTTATCCCTTTTGTATGTGTTGGAATCACTGGTAGATTCCTCACCCAGGAACTTTTGGCTAGTGTTGAGTCTTAACGCTGCATTATGTGAAACAGCAGAGCTCTAGGACACAGTAGGAAGGAATTTTATTCTTCTGATTGATTTCATGTGAGTAGCAGAAAGAAAAGGCACTTATACTAATACCACATATTTGGCAAGTGAAGGTATACATTTTCCATCTTCTTTATTGTACTAGAGGAAAAATTATTGGTGGAAAGGCATTTATGCTCTCTGAGATCTGAGCTTCCATACAGATCATTTCATAGTTTGAATGCCACTGGTGGACATTCTCAACAAAATATGACCTAACTACTGTAACTTCCACTTGAATCCAGAGTTCCAACTGAATTGAAACATGCTATTTTGTCAGTGCTATTGCCCAAGTTTTCATTTGTAAGCTTTTGAGGAAAATTACATACAGAAGAACCTTTACAATATTCATTTCCTAATTATGTATTACTAAATTGGATTTTATTTTCATTTACCATGTATTTATTGGGTTCTTCCCTTTCAGCTGGGAACTTTATTAGTTGTTGGGGATAAAAGATAAGATTCACTCCCTATCCTCAAGGAACTGAGTCTAATGGCGTAATTACAATACAGCATTATTGTATGCATTGAGAGTGGGAAGTTGCTGGGAGAAGATGGTGTAGCTTGCCACAAATGTATCCACAGCCTAGCAGGACCTGGGTGTGATTACTGGGTTTCAACATCTCATTGTCTTCTAGGCTTGAAATTGGTTTATCAGATCTGGAAATGACTGGACTCTGGGGTGCTGAGTCACATGCTCCCTCTGCTAAGAAATTGTAAAAACCATAACACTAATGTGTTAATGTATGAGAAATGTAATGATGGAGCTAGGTTACCTAAGCTTGCTGGTCCTTACCTTCTCTGTATTGAGCAAATTACAATGAAAGCCAGAATCAAATTACAATCAGATTGTTTGGTAAATATGGAATGAATGCAATAGAAATGAGTTTGGCGCTTCTAATGGTTAATGTTTCAGGCCCGATGCATGTTTCCATTTGAATCACCTGTCTTACATGCTTCATGGGTTGGATTGTGCTAAAAATACGCTGTTATTTGCTTTCTTCCTTTTTAAAGAGCTTTTTTTGTTGAAAAATCTTTGATGTGGAACATTCTTTCATTAATGGTAATACTGTCAATCAGGTCTCATCCTTGGAAGATATTTTGCTTTTTACCTTAGTTGCTTAGCCACTATGCTTATTTTACAAGTTTACTCAGCTGATTTATTTTATTGTGGTGAAATACATGCAACAAAATTTATCATTTTAACTATTTTTAGGTGTACAGTTCAATGGCATTAAGTATAGTCACATTGTTGTGCAACCGTCTTTACCATCCATCTACAAAACTTCATCTTCCCCAACTGAAACTGTACCCATTAACCACGAATTCTCCATTTCCCCTTCTTGCCAGCCCCTGGAAACCACCGTTCTTTCTCTCTGACTACCAAGTACCTCATATAAGTGGATCATACAATATTTGTCCTTTTGTGACTGGCTTATTTCACTTATTAGCATTAATGTCAAGGTTCAGCCAATGTTGTAGCATGTGTCACAATTTCTTTTAAAGTAGACTAATATTCTATTGTTTGTATATACCACATTTTGTTTATCCATTCATCTGTCAATGGTCACTTCGGTTCTTTTCACCTTCTAACTATAGTGAATAATGCTTCTACAGACATGGGTTGTATAAATATCTTTTCAAATCCCTGCTTTCACTTCTCTTGGGTACATATCCAGAATTGGAACTACTGGATCATATGGTAAATCTGTTCAATGTTTTGAGAAATTGCCAGATCCAAACGGTCTCAGTTTTCAAGTGTGTGGGGTATGTATATTTTTGGCAGGGGAGGGAAAGGGTAAATTTTTTTGTTACTCCCATATGTTAAGTGCCATAACAGAAACATAGGATTTGATAATTCATAGGAGGGACCTATGTTTCAAAGCAGAATCACTGTATAAGGTTTTTATGTAGTAGGTGGTATACTGGTATTTTCTCAGAAATGCCAGTTAATCATCTGGCTTTTCTGTTCCCATTTAAGAAATTGTAACATGAATAATGCATGCTTACCTTCTTGATAATATGCTCAAGTTTTTCTTTTTTTTTTTTTTTTTTTTTTTTTTCAGAATCTGAATGTTTTCCAAAAAGTGTTGTCAATAGAAATTTTTTAATACATTATTTGGAAAATCAGAGATTTAAATACTATAAAATTCCTGTCATAAGAAGAGTTCATTGTACAGTACTAATGCAGTTTACTATAGTTCTTATAATTGAGAATTTATTTTTATCAATATAATTATACAGTTAAGAGTGAACATAGTGATAAACTGGCCTATCTGCTAAACTTAGAATTATATAGAACTTCAGTGCTACAGGCTGAGCCACTTCCATAATGATTAGTTGATTATTAACGGCTTAAACGAGTTAAGAAATGGAACTAAACTACTATGCTTAACATAGAATCTGAATATATTTCTACTAAACTGTTTTAGTTATGAAATATTTCAGATTATGAAAGTGTCAAGAATACTATAATCAACTTCTGTGAACCCAACCCTCATTCAAGAGAAAAAACATCACCCAAAGCAGTTGAAGCGTTCTGTATGCTATTTACCTAAGATATTCAGTATTCTAAATTTGAGTTTATAATTCTCCTGTGTTCATTTGAAGTGAAATGAAAAATTTTAAACCCCAAATATCAAACTACCTGCTGAATCATTTTTAAGTGGAACTGAAATTGTGGACTAAAATAAAAACCTGAGGCCTTTCATAGCTCTTCTTTTTGACATTAGGCAAAATGAAGGTTTATCTTTGCTATTCTCTTACCTACCTTCTTTCCCTGCCCAGTGCTACTCCAAACTCGCTTCTAGATTGTTTTACTTAGACCTGTCTTCCCAGTACTGCACCTGTTTACATTTTCTACATCAACATGTAATATCCATGAAAGTAATTTTAAAATTACTTTTATATCTGTCCTATGAGAAGGATTACAAAACTGCCCTAGTCTATACTGGGTTGCTGTATTTGTCTTCTTCAGGATTAGTATGAGAGTATTCTGGCATCATATTTACTGGTAACATATTAATAAAGAAGATATAGGAGAAATATATTGCATGGCAGTCAAGATTCAACTTGAGCTAGACAAGATAAATTAACAGGTTAAAACCTAACAAGATGGGGTTCCACAGGAAAAAGAAATCTTAGACTTGGCTTAATAAATCCATTAAGTATGTGAAGGGAAAGCCATCATTTAATGATACTACATGTTGGAGAGTTGAGGTTTTCGTGACTGTAAGGTGAATCAGTGGTATGTGGCTGTCAAAATAGCTAAAGTATGAAGTTATATTAAAAAGGGGGGGGGGGCGCCTGGGTGGCTCAGTCGGTTAAGCGTCCGACTTGGGCTCAGGTCATGATCTCGCAGTCCGTGGGTTCGAGCCCTGCATCGGGCTCTGTGCTGACAGCTCAGAGCCTGGAGCCTGTTTCAGATTCTGTGTCTCCCTCTTTCCCTGACCCTCCCCTGTTCATGCTCTCTCTCTCAAAAATAAATAAATGTTAAAAAAAAATTAAAAAAAAAAAAAGGGCAGGGGGAGGAAGAGAATCCAGAATACGGAAAGAGGTACTGTTGTAGTGACACCACATCTTATCACCTCCTGTAGTTAGCTCTAGTGCCATATAATAATGAACTGCAACTCAGAACAGCATTACCAGGATAGCAGGAGAAATTTGAAACAGTATCAGTTGGAAAATGGTGAAGGCTCTGGTAATGTTTTTTCAGTGCTTCTGATAACAGTTTAAAAGTTAAACAATTGGGGGTGCCTGGGTGGCGCAGTCGGTTAAGCGTCCGACTTCAGCCAGGTCATGATCTCGCGGTCCGTGAGTTCGAGCCCCGCGTCAGGCTCTGGGCTGATGGCTCGGAGCCTGGAGCCTGTTTCCGATTCTGTGTCTCCCTCTCTCTCTGCCCCTCCCCCGTTCATGCTCTGTCTCTCTCTGTCCCAAAAATAAATAAAAAACGTTGAAAAAAAAAAAAAACCAAAATTATATAAGTAATTGAATAAATAAATGGAGAAGGGAAAAATCTTCCTTACAGAATCCAATAAATAAATGTAGGGGAAATGAGGTAAATAGAAAATCACCATGGAACTCCACAGTAATAGATGTTGCAGGAAACATTCATCAATGAACGCTGAAATTAGTGGTACTTCTGAGCTCATGCATATTTAGAAACTGCCACCGTTTCCTGACTTGAAATTAGGAGCAATTACAGCATTAGCAGTTAGTTTTGTTCCAAATAACAAGTCATTATGGAATTTTTTTTAAAAAGTTTGTTTTTTATATTAAACTGTTTAAACTTGTGAAATTGGGAAGTTTGCATATTTAACACAACCATTCACCTAGTGTTAAGACCAAAAAAGCATATCCCAAATTTGACCACTACTCACCACTTCATCAGCCATTCCCCTAGTCTGAGCTACCTGTTGTATGTAGTAGTTTGCCAACTATTCCTCCTGCTTCCTATTCCTTTACACTCTATTCTCAACATTAGCCAGTAACCTTTAAAATAAAATCAGATCCCTTTAATCTCTAATATAAAACCATCCAATGCCCTTGTCAAGCTTAGAAAAAATTTGCTTATAACCTTGGTCAATACAGCCCTATATGATCTGACCCACACCTACTTCTCTGACCTCATTTGTTAGCATTCTCATCCTCCTTGTTTATCACTCCTTGCTAGTCCCAGTGGCTGTCTTGTTTTTCCTTAAAAACACACCCTTATTCCTGCCCCAGAGCTTTTAATATTATCATTACCTACACTGGGAAGCCTCTTTCCCCAGATGTTTGTACTGCTTGCTCCTTTAGGTCAGTAAGCTCTGTGTCTAAATATCACCTTACGAACATTAGGGAAGACCTTTCTGAGGTAGACTCCCCTGCCTTTCACCTGCTTAATTTTTTTCCCATGGCATTTATCACTACATGAAATGATATGTATTTTTGACTCATTTATTATGTTCTCCAATTTGAATATAAGCTTATTAAGGGAAAAGATTTTAATAAGCTTATATTCAAATTGGAGAACATATAATAAATGAGTCAAAAATAATGTCTTGCTTGCAAACTGTATCCACAATACCTAAAACAATACCCACAACAGAGTGGGCCCTCTGAATAAATATTTTTAAAACATTATAGGATGAAGAGTGGGGGAAGCAGAAGGCCTGCATTAACAGAAGATTTCTATCTCTGAAGTCTGTGCAAAAAGTAAGCCTTTTGAGGTAAACTTTAAAATGAAGAAAAAGAGGAGCACCTAGGTGGCTCAGTTGGTTAAACACCCAACTTTGGCTCAGGTCATGATCTCACGGTTCACGAGTTTGAGCCCCGTGTCGGGCTCTGTGCTGACACCTCAGAGACTGGAGCCTGCTTCAGCTTTTGTGTCTCCCTCTCTCTCTCTCTCCTGCTCGCACTCTGTCTCTTTTTCTCAAAAATAAATAAACATGAAAAAAAATTAAAATGAAGAAAAACAAAGCAACATTTTTAACTACCTTAATGAAATTCAGTTGCTTAAACACAACTTGAAAAATGTGACATTGCTGACTGAATTTGGAGATTTACAATAATCTTACACCAAAGAAGTTTTATTCAAGTATAGATTACTAACTAAAAAATACATGGGTAAAAGACAAACATACAAACGCATATCATACAATGGAGTTCTAAACTCAATACTTTTGAAATACAAAACAATGATCATTACCCCCATAAGTCAGTTTATTGAAACAAATTGATTTTTCAGTTGGTCTATAACTCGTCACTCAGTTTTGTTTACATACGTTACTGGATATTTCAGTCTCATCCCATATCAGAACTTTGGTTTTGACATGTTTACTTCTCAAAGTAGTATGCAGTTATTTTTTGCAACTAATTAATATCAATTATAGGAAGCTTCTCTAAGTCACAAGAATTCAATATGGTTGCTGTTTTGGAAAGAGTTACCACTTTGGGTTATCTACACCAAGACCCATGAACTGAAAGGCCAAACATTAATGAGCAAAATATGGGGAGTGAGAGCAGGGAGACTAAGGAAAGATGTTTTCTTTTGCTGTAGACCTGCTAAAGAAGACTCCATTATTTACTATGGTACTACTGCTAGAGAAGCAGTTTCTGCCAGACCACAGGTTGGCTATATAGTTGTCCACTTTATGTTTCCTTTTCTAAATAACAGCAGACTTTAACAATTAGATTGATCAACCAAATAAGCAGAGACCTCTAAATTACCATATGCTCTAACTGTGTGAAATAAATTATTTTCTTAATTGGTTTAGCAGCCTTGTGTCTGGAAAGGCAACAAAACCCATTCTGTTCCAAAATTAGAAGGTTGATTCAGAGGCTGTTTGTAAGATGCCTAGCTATCTTCTGTCACCAGTCATGAAGGTGGACCTTCATGAACTCATTAACTAATAAATGTAACTCATTAATTAATAAATGTAAAAATGACCTCAATCTATCAACACAATGTTGAGCCAGCAAAAGCAAAAAAAGTACAATCATAAGGTAAGGATTGGATTGTATAAAACAAGAGAGAAATATCCTCCTCTACAACACAAGAGGAACATGTATGGTAATAAAAACAATCTATAATAAACTTATAAAGAGATGATTCTGGTTTACAGGTTAAGTCTGCTTAAACTGACCATGACTGAATGATTGGAAATTTTCTTCTCCTAACATAATGCCCATTCATTATAAGCTAAGCTGGTCTTGTTTTCTTATAAATCTCTCATTTCTTTGAATTCATCTACTAATCCTTCAGTGTACAGCCATTTAACTTATAAGCTGGGCCTGCCCAGCCTGCCTATAACACCTCTCTTCAGAAAGATACCAGATGCATTAAACAGAGGCATCTTCTAGTAAATACCTGCACTTCAAAACAGCATGTGAAGAACCAGCAACTGGCCCTTCAATTTAAATACTTCTCATTTCACAATATCACGGAAACAGTGCAGTTTACTAACCACTCCTTCCTTACAGAAAATTCAGTAGCTGTAAAAATTTTCTGTTCCATTTCAAAACATTTCAATACTTATTAATTCCAAAGATCCGAACACCATGTAGCTGTGGCATTTTGGGAATTAGTACACTCAGGAGAGAAGCTGTGTTTAGGATGAAGTGAGTTGGATCATACTTCGTATAGAAACTTGCCAGAAAATATCTGTAGAAATAAAAGTTAAAATATATATAACATCTAAAAATGAAATTACTTAGAATTTATTAAAAAATTTAAAGGTAAAAAAAGCCACTGAAACATAAATACCTAAAAACAGGACCACTTTTGAGCACTAAAACAGGAGGCACCAGATGGGGGTCTAAATTTATTCGGGATTTAAAATTTTATTTAATGGAGGCATATATGCACATTTTGCATTTCTGCAATCATGTGAAATGCATTTAAAAGAATGTGTTTGCTACTTAGCATCCTTTAAAGAAGGGTTTAACTCTTCTTTAAACTAGGGTTCGTATACTCTGAAATTTCAGGTACAGTTTTGTATTTATGTGTATGTTTCTGAAGAGAAGATCCAGACCCAAAGCATCTATCAGAGTCTCAAAGGGTTTGTGACCCACCAAAAGGTTAAAAACTACTGCTATAAAGTTGTGAAAAATGGGGTGTTAGTAGATTAATACAATTCAGTATCTTTGAAAGAAAACAAGTACTTGGTTGCCTTTTTTTGATGTTTATTGTAGCCAAACAGGTTGATAACCAGTTTAACTGGAAATCTGGAAAACACTGTTGTAACATTCCAGCTGTTTTGCTCTAACTGACCATATGTACACATTCAAAGACATCCAATATCTAAGAATTTGTTTTAACAAGCCTAAGCTACCTTTAGGACCATAAAGCATCAAGTCAGAATGTCTAGTTTTACCCAAGTGCACATCAGAGTGCAGACACATCATTTGGACACTGAGAATATCCTAATATAGACAGGATTTAAGAATAAAACATTGGGGCATCTGGGTGGCTCAGTCGGTTAAGCGTCCGACTTCAGCTCAGGTCATGATCCCGCGGTCCGTGAGTTCGAGCCCCACATCGGGCTCTGTGCTGACAGCTCAGTGCCTGGAGCCTGCTTCAGATTCTGTGTTTCCATCTCTCTCTGCCCCTCCCCCTTCATGCTCTTTCTCTCTCAAAAATAAACATTAAAATAATAATAATAAAAAATTAAAAAGAATAAAACATCATACTTTACTTGATCACGACTAAGAAGTTAGTCTATGTATGGGTGTTTGTCTAATTGGTACTTTTAGAGTACACAGTAAAGTATTCTAATAGCCTTTCCTCTAAGTATGGTCATTAATTTCTAGTAAGAGGAGATAAATTATCTTGTGTAATATGGTTAGAAAAGAATAGCTATTTTGAAGTATAACTAAAAACATCACACAGAGCTGTATACATCATTTTCAGAGCCATCTATATTGAGAAATTCTATAATCTTCCACCTATTTCACAAACTATAATCAGAAAATTCTTCAAGAATAAACCATATTCTTCAATCTTTAGTTTAAACCCTTTCTTCCAGCTTTCGTATATTTGAAGACTGTGTTTATACTTCCTACCACTTGCATTTAGTAAGCTCATTTGATTTCCTATAATCAATATGGGTTAACCCATAACTTGACGTGTTGGAAATAAGTATTTTTGGAATGGCTCCTCCTCATCATACTGTAGCATATATTGTATGCATCATACTGTCCCCTTTGTCGTTTAATAGAAACTAATTTTATGTGTAAATTATATGAAAATTACAGGTTCTTACAAAAACCTAGACAACCCTCTGAGGGGATGCTAAACCGAGGTGGGAGTCATGTAATAGCATTTATATGCCGAAGTATATACTGGAAAGAGACGTGTATTAGGCACTAGAAGTTTAGGATTTCATCTGGGCTCTTGACTCCAACCAGTTGCAAGATCTGGAACAAGGTAATGCATTTGAGTCTGTTCTTTTATCCAAAAATTTGGGATAACACTGCATATCCTACCTACCTGACAAATGATCAAATAAGAAAACGTGAAAGCACTCTGAAAAGTATCAGTGCTATATAGATGGCTTTAGTGTTGTTTCTTCAGTTATATAAGGAATTTAATCACAGAATATTTGAAATCATACCTGTGGGTCAAAAATATATTTTTAGAAATATGGATGTTGTACACAGGTACATCTTAGTTGACAATTTTGTGATAGCTGTTATTGAAAATTCAGTATACATGTCAGGCTTTTTACATTAATTATAATGCAATCCTCAACATTTTACAGATGAGGAAATGAGGCTTCAAAGAAATGGCCAAAAGTCACAAAGCTAGAAAGCAGTCCAAATTTAGGGCTGTTTGAATAACTATTATTCCTGTTACTGTGTTTATCTTTGTTAGATCATACAAATCATTTCTCTTTTGACATTAATTTTATATAGGGCTCAAACAAAAATTTAAAAAATTTCCTCAAAGTCCTAACAACATAAAAAAAAAAAAAAAAAACTACCACTTTATGATCAATTTATTCTTTTCATTTAAAAATGCCTTCCTTTTCCTGAAATCTACCTTCCCTAAGTCTCAGTTTAAGGAATCCTAATTTAGTCTCCAAGGAGTCTTTCCACTTACTCCAGACTGCACTGATTCTAAATCATGGATATGTTATTATATATGAGCTATATGGTATACAGTGTTTGCTTAAAGTAGATGTAAAACATCCATTGTATGCATGCAACAATACTGAGTGTGGAATTCAAAGCAATCTACACATTTATAAATTCTTTGCAGAAATAAAACATTTATAATAACAGAAATAATGCAAACTGGCATAAATAAGGGATGTGTAATAACTACTAAAGGAGTTCAAAACAGGCATTATTTCTTAAGGTTGGGTGCTAAGGAGAAGACCGCATGAGAAGGCAGAATTTAAATACTGAAAGAAGAGTAAGATAAATTAAGAACGGAGAAGGTATTTCAGGTAGGAGAAATGATTTGAACAAAGGCATAGAAATAGGACTATGCACGAAGCATTAAAAAAAAAATGCTGCTTAGAAGAGCTTGACCAGGTGGGAGTTGGGTGGGGGTAAAATATTCACATAAAGGAAAAATAAGGTAGGAACCATTTTGTGGAGGGCCCTGAATGTCAGGCAATAGGAGGAAATTTAAGGTTAAATGCTTTACAGGCAGATATTATCTCATTTATTTCTTAAGGCATCCAATTGAATTATGTAGTATTGGCTAGAATTTTATCGATAAGCAAACCAAGTAGGTGGTGCGATAAACAGGATTCAACCCAGGTCTGTCCTATGATGAAAGCCTAACTTCTTTTATCTATAAACTATACAGCAATCTCTCCCAAGGAGCTTGAACATCCAAACTGGGGGAGGTGGGTGGTCAATGAAATTCATCTGAAATCACCCAAATCCTTGGTTAGGGTGATTAATCTAATAGTGGAATATAAAATAAGATTATGCATTTAGCTTTCTTGTAAGCAACTTAAGGATACGAACTACAACATATTTGATCTGTGTATCCTAGGTCTAAACATACTGATGAGCACATTATTGTTGTTGTCTCCATGTATTACTGACTGACGTAAAAACAGTTTATCACCAGCTTGTTAAATTTTGCCTGTATTTTATGCTCTGAGTTAGCTATTTATTGGTAGAGGTTTCAACAAATATTCTAACTGAAATTCAACCTAATAAAAGGACAGCTTCCTCTTATCCAATCTTCTTCATACCTAAAAATTTCCATCACTTACAGAATTATTGGAGAAATTGTGAAAAACTTCCGTGAAGATGTAAACTGTACTCCATAGTCCAGCTGTTCCCAATGAGTTAGGAGCCGTGCTTTACCCTGGTCAGGAGTTTCAAAAGGTGTTCCTTTTACTGCATGCAAAAATACATACATCCCCTGAAAAACAAGCAATATCAAACATAAAATTAGTACTTGTCAGTAAGCATTAAGATAGTTCCATACTGCTTATGGCAGCATGGGTGATTTAACTTAACAGTTCAAGTTTTAAGCTTTCATACTATTTGTGAAAGACCAGTTTCTTCATAGTAAAATAAAACTTTCAGGGGCATATAAAAAATCTTTGGTGAAAACCAGTAAAAGGTCAACCAAAAAAGTAACCTGTTTTCATCTCCTATTAAATTGAAATGCACACACACAAAAAATGAGGATAGCTTTACATCATTACATTTAGATTTTCTAATTCCCTTCTTATTAGGAAATAGGATTATCTTATCCTTGATGTATAGGAATGTTCAGTGTCACATTAGTAAATCTGATGATACTTCTAAAATGACAAAAACATACAAATTGGTAAATAATAATAAACAAAATTTCTGTATCAGGGGAAAATGGGTTTGATAATACTTAATATTAGGACTGTGTTTGTCTCAATGGTTTTCTTCTAAAGCGAGAAAGATGGTTATGTAGTAAGAATAATTTTCAACTCAATTTGCTTTTAAAATCACCACTGTGCCCCAATGGAGTTTCTTTTGTAGTTGTGTTTTTTGTTTTTGTTTTGTTTTCTTTTTTAAAGTAAAAAGTCTTACTAAAAGCCATTCTGTTCAGGGATATGTTTGAACATCTAATTTTGTGATTAGGTAAAAACCAATATATACTAGATTTGGTTTCCTTGAGATTATGATATCCATTCAGATCACTAGTAGTACTACATTGCAGGATCACTGTCTGAGGCACCAGTAACAGAATATTCCTGCCTAAATATTATCATAAAACAGTTTTTCCCACTAGAAGTCATAACGAGGTACCATTTTTTTCTATTTCAACTTTCAATAAATGTATGGGAAGAAAAGAAAAACTTGTGATTTGAAATTTTATATTATTAACTAGGTTAAGACAGCCCTCCTTCTCAAAGCTTAGCCTACTTACTAGTTATTCCACTAGGCAATTACAAAGTTGTTTGGCTGCAATAACACCTAAACTATATAGAAACACTCATGTTCAAATGGATTAACTCAACAAATTTATCAAGTGGCTTATGTGTATAGGACACAGGACATGTATGCATTTTATGAAATTGAGTAAAACATGTCCACAGTCTTGAAAAAAACTCAATCTTCTAAGAGACAATGAGAAAAAAAAAAAGATATGCATAAGCAATTAGAATGTAGATCAGAAATTGCTATCACAGGTACAATCAGAGTATTCAGCAAATACAAAAGAGGGAAAGGTTCCTTGTTGCTGAGGCAAAAGCTGTGATGCTACCTTGTCAGCTACCTCATTCTTGAAGGTTCAGCTCAAATGACAATCCTTAATGAGGCCCTCCTCGTTAGTAGCCTATGTGCTTGTATAGAATTTTATTGAAAATACTTTATTTATAGCACAACATATTGCTGGAATTGTTTATATGTTTATTTTTCCATTAGCCTGAATACCTCAGGAACAAGGGCTGGTATATAGCAAGTATTAGACATTAAGCCAAGATGAAGGTAAGCTAAGGGATATTTATTCTGTAAGCACAAAGAAACCATATTCACATGGGCTTTACGGGAGACAATAAAACAGAAATTACACGCTTTTACATTCTGAAGAGTATGTGACCCAAAAGGCAAAGACTGTGTTTTTTCTAACCAGGGATAACAACCAGGTCTACTTTCCCATTTAAAAGCATTCAGAATATATTTCACATTTTTAATTGGTTTAAAGTGGGCTATCTTCAAAAGAAACTTAAATTTGGAGTCATGTAATTGCTTACATCTATGGCTGGTACTTAGGTCTTTAGTGTGGTGAACTAATAAGTCAGAAGTTTGCCTCCCTACGTGTTGTCAATTACCATGTGGCCATATATTGTGTTTTAATATCAGTTAGCCAATTGAAAACATAGGGCGGGGGAGGGGGTGACTTCTAAAGTACATTTAATACATGTCTCATTGGAGAAGAGAAAATTACATGACAATACAGACTAATTAATTCAGCAAACATTTACATAAGTCTTTAGAGATATGGAAAATAAAAAGATAAATTCCTAATTATAAAACTATGATAAATAAAGGATAAAAGAATGTAGGATGGGAGTTTTGTAGTTTTCTGGAGGTGATATTTGAGTAGTTTTCCTGCACCAAGAATCAGCCTGGCAGAGGGGGATGGAGGAAGGGGTATTAAAATAGTGGAAAAAGAGCCTAAGCCAAAGCAAAAAAAGGTGAAAGCAAGATCATTTTCATTATTGTTAGAGAAAAATTCCTGTTTGGAGATGGGCTGATATAAGATTGAGTCCTTTTCTTGCCTCTATACTATTCAACTGGTCTTATATGCCACATAATAAACTTGTTATTTTATTATGAATGTAATGGGGAATCATAAAAGGACTTAAGAGCATGACTTAAGCATATATGCATTTTAAAAATAACTGTGCCAACTTGGAATGGAGGAGAGTAGAATAGAAGAACATCAAGGAGACCATTTGATCTACTGGAGTAATCCACCTGAGAAAAAAGTAAGGGTATAAATTACAGTAATATCTGTGGGGACCAAGTTGAGAGACAGTAAAGCAGAACAGACAGGTCTTTGACTATATGGATATGGAAGATAAAGGAAAAGCAGTTAACCTAAAACTAGAGTGACCATATATCCTAGTTGGCACGGATGGTCCTGATTTATACCTATTTTCTTGGATTAGTTATTACTAGAGTTCCCTTTTACTCTCAAAACAGACTCAGTTTCGATAATACATTATATGAATCACTTTACCTTTGAAGCTATCTGGCTTGACTTATTGGGCATACAGTGGGGCCTTTAGATTAGATAAGGAATAAAGCCAGAGGAACGGGTCATGAGTGGTAAGAGATCAGGAATGAGTTCAATTTATATTTGTTTGTTCTAGGGTAGAAACCGAAAATATGGATAGATGAAATACCCTAGGCACAATACATAGAATAAAAAGAGATGAAAAAACGAACCTTGGAGACAGCAATATTTAGGAGACGAAAATAGAAGACTGTACAAGAAACAAAAAAGGAAAAATCAGAAGTATCTAGGAAAAAGTGATCCCATGGAAGCCAAAGGAAAGGAATTCTAGTAAAAGATATAATTCTTGTCAAATATTTCAGAGAAGTTGCTACTTAAAATTAGTGTTTGCCCTATCAAAGTCCATTGCATAAAATGTACTAAATGGACATTCACTTATTTTTACCACATTATCCTGTCCTCCTCCAGTCAAATTCAAATACTCTTCAGAAGACAGGGAATAAAGAAATACATAGTTAATCTGGATTCAATTAAAAATTTGAATTAATTGTATTTCTCCCCTTTCATTCTGCTTTCATAGGCTGTTAAAGATAAGAAAAGTCACCATCAGTTGTTCTTTTTTTAAACAGATAATTTCCAGGGCTGCGTCATATGGTCAATAGAGTCAACTGAATCTCTGATACTTTGTAGAGCTATCCTATAGTACAGAAGACCCACAGTCAACATGAAGAAGCTAAGGCACTATAAGATCCTCAATAACGTATGATTAAGCTCAAAATTTCTATACTGAACCAGGAAAGTATATTTAAACAATTTAGAAAAGTTTCTAACAAGGATTGAAACCGAAGATGTTTATTAGACTCCAGTTAATCAAAAACCATAACTTCTTCTGAAGCATTCTCTTTAATACTATAGTAGCCTGAATTACAGTATCTTGGAAGTGTTGCTAAAATGGCCTATTTTCTAGATCCTATGAAACCAAAAGGAGAAAAAAAGGCTTAGAGAAAGGGCCAATGTTTAAATATAAAGAATTAATAGATAACCCTATCTATCCCATATTAGATATGGATATCTTCAAAATTATCATATATGCTAAAAATTACTGAACTGTACACTTTTAAGTCAGCAAATTTTATGTTACATACATTAAAAATTATACCTCAATAAAACTTTTAAACTAAGTGGTGTTTTTCTTTTTTTTAATTTTGTGGTAGAAAAACAAAAATTTTTTTAATGTTTATTTATTTTTGAGAAACAGAGAGACAGTGCGAGGAGAAGGGCAGAGAGAGAGAGAGGGAGACAAAGAATCTGAAGCAGGCTCCAGGTTCTGAGCTGTCAGCACTGGGCCCAATGTGGGGCTCAAACCCACAAACTGTGAGAGCATGACCTGAGCTGAAATCGGAAGCTCAACCGACTGGGCCACCCAGGCGCCCCATGTTTTTCTTTTCTTTAACATAAAGATTTAAGCTTTTAGCAAATTGTTTTTAAATACACATAACATAAAATATATCATCTTAATCATTTTTAAGTGTACAGTTCAGTGGCATTAAGTACATTCACACTGTTATGCAACTATCACCACCATCTATCTCTAGAACTCTTTTCATCTTGCAAAACTGAAACTGTACTCATTAAACAGCAACTCCCCATTTCTTTCTCCCTCAGCCCCCGGTAAGCACTAAAGCATAGGCTTTTAACCGCTTTATATAAGGTGAAATTCTTACCAGATTATGTATCACATTTGTCAAGGTCCAAGCAACAGGAACACTGAAGAAGGGAATACTAAGTAGAACAATATGAAGCAAGCCAACTCCCAAGGCATATGTCAGCCACATACCCCGGCTGTTCATTACACGGGTATTTGGATTCACCTCACTGTGGGCAACTCCAACATTCATGTTTGCTCTGCAGGAAAGCAATGAAATGAATCAACACTGACAGAACTGGAAACTTAAATACTCTACTCTCACATGACAAAATAAGTGTGTTACTAGGATCATTTTCCTCTGGTTGTTCTGAAATAAAATAAACACGCTCACCAAAACATGCTATTTGCAGATCTGCTAATAAAAGCAGTAAATAATTTTTAAATCTGACTTCATGATAAGACTAACAACTTATTTTTACAGTTCTTATTGATAAAATAAGCAATTAAAATCCCTTTCCTAAAGCTTGTCTTCTAGCATGCTGGTTTTACTAAATGAAGTAACGGACAGGAAAACTCAACTGAAAGAAAACCTACATTTTCTTATGAGACCAAAGTGAAAGCTCAGGAGCTAAACATACCAACAGAAAAGACCAATATAAAAAAAAAGGACCAAATCTGCAGCATTATTTATAACAGCCAAAATATGGAACCAACCCAAGTGTCTATCCACAGATGAATGTATAGAGAAGATGTGATGTATGTATATAATAGAATATTACTCAGCCATAAAAGAGAATGAAATCTTGTCATTTGCAACAACATTGATGAACCTAGACAATATACTGCTAAGTGAAATAAGTCAGAGAATGACAAATACCATATGGTTTCACTTATATGTGGAATTTAAGAAACAAAACACACACACACACACACACACACAACCAAAAAAAAGACATATAAACACAGAGAACAAACTGGTGGTGGTTGCCAGAGAGGAGGTTTGTGGGGAGATGGATGAAATAAATAGAGGGGATTAAAAGAAAACTTATTTTGATGATCACTGAGAAATGTACAGAATTGTTAAATCATTATATTGTACACTGAAACTAAATAGAAAACTGTATGTTAATTACACACTTGAATTAAAGATGACAAAAAAACAAGTAAAGTAGATGCAGCTAGTCTATTATGAGTAGCCAGACTCTTACATATAATGTAATGTTGTTTCCAAAAAGAGTGGTCAGGTTCAATTCACTTCTTTTTAAATACTGAACCTGGGAGGAACATAATGTGGTGAAAAATTTATATGGTCAAGGGATAAAGCTTGTTTCTGTCCCCTGGTACAGTAAGGTTACAACAGTGATTCTTTCCTCCTTTAACTTGTCAACTCTCCTTAAATTTTAGTGTTTTTTTTCTTTCGTTTTCTAAGTTTTTCCCTTTATTGCATTCAAGTGGAACACCAAAGGAGAAATGGATTACTGGTTCCCAGTTAATTTAATGCTGGCATTTGCTTGGTTCTAAGAATCCCTTGAACAAAGTATAACTGTCTTGAAGAACACCTATCATCCCAGTAAAAACCAACCAGTGAGACTGAAAGGGGGACATGGTGAAAGTATATTTGGAACAGCTGATTTAGAAATAAATGAACCCTTTCCGTAACAGAGTTGGCACTGAGAGAGGAATTTCCCATAACTGCATGCAACAAGTGTTGCCAGAGTAAAATGCCTCATTCTCTTTCCAAAGATCTATGGAAAACGCACGCATCAAGGTTTATGGTGATGAAAGTTGGTTGCACTAAAGAAGCTAAAGTCTCAAATTTACGTGTGTAAATACTTCTTCTAACCTAAACACATCTACTTTGCATCGCACATTATTTTCATGAGCTATAGGTTATATTTAAAAGATACCACAACTCAAGATACTTTTCCATTTTTCTACAGGATGGAGGGGGAAAAAATAAAGCTCGAAAAAGGCTTAAAATTTATATCTAGCCTGGAAGGCAAAGCTGGTGTGGTACGGACCCTACCCCGGTTCACAAAATCTTTGCAAGAAGGCAGCCGCGCCACTTCAGGACAAAGACTTCCGACATTGTCTGCCTACGCGAGTGCCCCGAGGGCTGCGACCCGCTAGGACCCTCTTGGGGACTCCATCGCCAGCCAGACAACCACGGGCAGCTTTCCCCGAATGCTGGAGCGCCTGGCCAGTGAAAGCTCAGCAAAAGCCGCTGCTGCTACCCCCGCAGGGCCTCCTCCACCCTCCCCGTCCTTCTCAGAGCTACACATCCCGCCAGTACCACGGCAAGACGACGAGAATGTGGGGGCAAGCCTCGGTGGCCACTAGACCCGCACGGCCAGACTGGGAGCCCCGGACGCAACCGTAGTTCACTCTCTCCCCTCAAGCCTACCCTGGCCGGCTAGCAGCTCCCTACCTAGCAGCACATCCCCTACAGCCGTTCTTGACCACTCACCCGCCGCCCTACTCCTGGCGGCCAGCTGGGAGCAGAACTAGCTCCGCGGCGACGGCGTCTCTCCCAAGCCGAATGCCAATGATCAACCCCAGCGCAGCGCAGCGCAGCTTGCGGAAGCTTTCAGAGCCGAACGCGCCGTCAGGGGATTGGCCGCGGACAGCGCCAATCCCACGTTCCTCGGGAAGGGCGGGACTAAGTGCTGCGCGCCTAGGGCCCACCCCGCCGTGCACGCTGGGGGCGAGTCCGAGATCCTTGAGGCTGGGCCCTTGAACCTTGCGGGGCGCTGTCAGGTCCGACGGTGGATGGTAATTACCTGCCTCCCGCGAGCAAGAAGGTAGTGTTGTGTGACTAACGGGCATTCATTCTTATCTTCTCGTAGTCTCGGGAGTCCCTTCTCAACTTGTCCCGGTCGGCGTGCAAGCGCCACTGGCCGCCGTGTGCCCTCCTCCCCTCCACCAACAGAGGGGCGGGAAGCGGCCCAAAGCCAGGCTCTTGGGCGCGCACGCGTGGAGGGCGGTCTTTGAGCAGGTCTGGGCTAGCTAATGTCTGGTGTGGCCATTCCTGACCAAACCGTGTTTAGGCCTTTGTTGCAGCCCATTTCCCAGATCCTTCTGAGTGCAGGACTTAAAGTTGTCTGCCAGGCAGACATTTTAGCCCCGGACAGCCTTTACTCGTGAGTGTGGTTTAGGTTGTATGTTGTGGCGTCCTACAGCTGAGGCAAGCAAACTCTCACTTAACCATGGTTTTTACTGGTGTCATTCTGGGTGTATCCACACGCTGAAGACAGGCACTTGTAATGCCTGCTGAGGAAATGTGAATTTCAAAAATTTATCTTATTTGAGAACGGAGAGGAAACGTTAAGATTATTTGAAATCATCTCTGACGGCGAATTTCATTACCTCGTCAGTTCACAAAGTTTGTGATTTGTATTCCTGAAGTAACTTTCAGTAATATTTCAAAATTAGTGTAAAAGAAGGTTGGTTATAGCTATGTATGTGTCTTGCATTTCTATTGGTTCTATGAAACTATTGGGTTATATTTATTATGGTTCTTTTTCCACTTTAGTTTTTCCTTGTTTTTAAAAATGTGTATTTATTTTTTTTGAGAGAGCTGTAGGGGGTGGGGGCGGGGGAAGGGAGCCGAGAGAGGAAAATGCCAAGCAGGCTCCATGCTCAGTGCAGAGCCCCACGCTGGCCAGATCCCAATCCAGTGAGATGATGATCAGAGCTGAAATCAAGAGTTGGAGGACAAACTGACTGAGACCCCAGGTGCCCTACATTTATCATGTTTTCAAAGTAAATTATTTCACTGTGTTTCCCTAAAGCCTATTAAGTTCTCTGCTTCTTTTTTAGGTACTTTGTTGTCCTTAAATGACTTTCCTGGAAGTACTTTCAGGAGTGTTTGATTTCCTTCCCATCAAATATGGAAGACTGATTCCTGATAATTTCACACATTCTATGCTGTGATGTAAGCCTGACTGCAACTCTTTCACTTTTCAGAATGTGTCATTTAGCATATATACAGTGGAATGCTGGCTGTGTTCAACAGGTTATGCTAAGGATATGAGATTAATATAAAATCTCTGTCCTCAGAGAACTCTGAGCCAGGAGGAAGAGACAGAAAAACAATGGTTAGAATAGCCTATGATGAGTTTCCGTTAGCTCTAAGGAAAAGGTGCTATGGGAGTACAAAGAAATGCCTAATCTGTTCAGTGGGAGAGGGTTGATGTTGGAGTGGTTAAGAAGGGCTTCCTTGAGGAGGTGATACTTGAACTAAATCTGGAAGGATGATTAGAAGTCATTCGTATAGAAAGGGAACCTTGTGAGCTAAGGAACCAGTGAGTGCCACCACATTAAGAGAGACAGGTTGTGCAGTATGACAGGCTTACTGTGCATTTGTAGAACAGTGGGATGAGGTTAGAAAGATAAAGGTCCAGCTAAGGATTTTGGACCTTACCTGGTTAGCAGTTGGAACTCTTTTTTTTTTTTTTTTTTTTTTTTAATTAAAAAAAATTTTTTTTTAAATGTTTATTTATTTTTGAAAGACAGAGACAGAATGCGAGTGGGTTAGGGGCAGAGAGAGAGAGAGAGGGAGACACAGAATCCGAAGCAGGCTCCAGGCTCCGAGGTGTCAGCATAGAGCCCAACTCAGGGCTCAAACTCATGAGCTGGGAGATCATGACCTGAGCCGAAGTTGGATGCTCAACCGACTGAGCCACCCAGGCGCCCCAGCAGTTGGAACTCTTTATAAAATTTTAAGTAGGGTAGCAACATGATGAAATTTAAATATAGAAAGAACCCTATCATTGGTTGAGATTGAGGCAGAATATCAATAAGGTGGTTATTGCAGTGCATTAGGAGAGAAATGTTTAAGGGCTAAACAGAGGTCATAGGTATAGAGAGGACTAGTATGAGAAATATTTAGGTAGTAGAATAGATAGGACTGAGTGGCAGAATATAGAAAAAGTAGAATTTTTAGGATGATTTCAGGATTTTTAATTTTTCCATGTGAGAGTGGATGAGCTGAGCATTGCCTTTGAGTGAAACATGCCAAGATATGCAGGTGTGTATCCATCACAGACTAGTTTTGTGATCATGAATCTTCTGATCTTGTTCTTATAAAACTTTCAAATTTCATTTGTGATAGAGGAATGATAGGGTTGTTGTAAGGACTAATGGGAATTATGTGGGTGTGTGTGTGTATGTATATAGATATATACATATATATACATATCTATATGAAATTGCTTATGGTAGCTGTTTTTATTACCAAATATGGGAAGAGAGTTTTTTTTTTAATATATGAAATTTATTGTCAAATTTGTTTCCATACAACACCCAGTGCTCATCCCAAAAGATGCCCTCTTCAATGCCCATCACCTACCCTCCCCTCCCTCCCACCCCCCACCAACCCTCAGTTTGTTCTCAGTTTTTAAGAGTCTCTTATGCTTTAGCTCTCTCCCACTCTAACCTCTTTTTTTTTTCTTCCCCTCCCCCATGGGTTTCTGTTAAGTTTCTCAGGATCCACATAAGAGTGAAAACATATGGTATCTGTCTTTCTCTGTATGGCTTATTTCACTTAGCATCACACTCTCCAGTTCCATCCACGTTGCTACAAAGGGCCATATTTCATTCTTTCTCATTGCCACATAGTACTCCATTGTGTATATAAACCACAATTTCTTTATCCATTCATCAGTTGATGGACACCTAGGCTTTTTCCACAATTTGGCTATTGTTGAGAGTGCTGCTATAAACATTGGGGTACAAGTGCCCCTATGCATCAGTACTCCTGTATCCCTTGGGTAAATTCCTAGCAGTGCTATTGCTGGGTCATGGGGTAGGTCTATTTTTAATTTTTTGAGGAACCTCCACACTGTTTTCCAGAGTGGCTGCACCAGTTTGCATTCCCACCAACAGTGCAAGAGGGTTCCCGTTTCTCCACATCCTCGCCAGCATCTATAGTCTCTTGATTTGTTCATTTTAGCCACTCTGACTGGCGTGAGGTGATATCTGAGTGTGGTTTTGATTTGTATTTCCCTGATGAGGAGTGACGTTGAGCATCTTTTCATGTGCCTGTTGGCCATCTGGGTGTCTTCTTTAGAGAAGTGTCTATTCATGTTTTCTGCCCATTTCTTCACTGGATTATTTGTTTTTCGGGTGTGGAGTTTGGTGAGCTCTTTATAGATTTTGGATACTAGCCCTTTGTCCGATATGTCATTTGCAAATATCTTTTCCCATTCCATTAGTTGCCTTTTAGTTTTGTTGGTTGTTTCCTTTGCTGTGCAGAAGCTTTTTATCTTCATAAGGTCTATGGGAAGATAGTTAATTAGAGAAGGATCTGAGGTCAATTTGGGACATGTTATCTAAATGATGATATTTAGAAAGTTCTTGGAAATAAAGTCCTTCAGTCCAGAAAAAAGTCTGATTAGGAGATACGGGTGAGGTAGGGGATGATATGGAAGCCAGTTAAAACAGAGTGTGACTTGCTAGGAAGGAGGACACTTTTCCTAATGTTTACATTGGCTTGCTGATCGAATTGTTCTTTGTGGCCCTTGATTAGTATTCTTCCAAGTGCTTGCTGTGAGTGAAGTACTATGATTGTTCTGTGCTGCATCCAGAAATACATAATATATGATTACCTGCATTCAGAAGTTGTACAGGTCAAGACAGGTGTGATAAACATCCCATGAGTGATGCAAGTCAAGTTCTTTAAGAATGTAGGGGGAGGAAAGGATCATTCTTGGTTGAGTGATCAGAAGGGACCATGTTACAAATGACTTTGGAACTGAGTCTAGATTGATAGATAGGATGACACTAGGAAGTAGAGATGCAAATAATGGGATTGATGGCAAAAGAAGATTGAGGTTTTTGACTTGAGTCACTAAGAACAGTGTGTTACTAAGAGAAACAGCAAAGTGAAGTAGAGGGCATGGGCAGGGGTGCAGGATGATAAATTCTGTTTTACAAGTACTTATCTTGAGGTCACTTTGACACTGATTATTAGAAAAGGCTGTTTTGGGGGTGCCTGGGTGTATCAGTCAGTTAAGCATCAGACTTTTTATTTTGGCTCAGGTCATGATCTCACTGGTCATGAGTTTGAGCCCCATGTTAGGCTCTGTGCTGACAGCGAGGTGCCTGCTTAGGATTCTCTCCCTCTTCGTCTCTCTCTGCTCCTCCCCTGCTCACTCTCGTTCTCTCTCTCCCCCTCAAAATAAATAAGCTTAAAGAAAAAAAAATGGCTGTTTTAATGTGGGAAGAGAAGAGAGATCTCTGTTGTGGTTATAGATTTAGATGTTTGGCATCTTAAAGAAACAAGATAATCATTGGGGTAATAGGGTTGAGGTAAGAATTTTTTTGCTTTTGCTTTGAAGGTCAAGATGCCTGTGGGAGGACTGGATAAAGAAAGTAGATGAAAGTTCTTAGGAGGAAGAGACATTGACTTGGGAGTTAGAGAAGTAGAGTATGGGCAAAGGTGTAAACATTTTTAAGAAACCAGAGGACATAGTGGGGTGGAGGAGGTAAGATGTGTGTGAAGATAGAAGAGTGCATTCTGTGGTCTGCCTTGACCTCAGTAAACTGGAAGATTGGGATGAAATTAGGGACTTGGGGAGAAAAATAGTAAATTTTGTAAGACAGATTGTAGAGAATGAGGCAAAGATGCTGAGGATTAATAAGATTTCCCAGAAAGAGTAAAAGGTGAGGTGATGCTAAAGTTATACCCCAAAGTTTGATTTGTTTTTCTTAGATCCTTGGGATTCTCAAAGTAAAGTAGAAGACCTCTTGAACCCAAGCCTGACCTGATTCCAGGCCATGGATTAACCTCTGTGGAAGTAAGGATTCGAAGGTGAGGGTAGGGACAGTATTCATTTAGGTGTTTGGAGGAACTCAATGTAGTCCAAGTATCCTGGGATCTTTAAAATGTGTATGTGAAACGTTGTAATAAGTTGTATTCATTATCTTATTTACTTCTCACCAAAACCATATATTATTATCCTCTCCATTTCTATAGATTAGGTGATTGAGTTCTAGATTTTAATTTTATTAGCATACGAGCTAGGATATAACGAAAGTAGTGTGATTTCAGAGCCTGCTCTGTTAACCACTACTCTGTATGTCTCTGTCCAATAGAACTATAATGTATGCCATGTATAATTTTAGATGTTCTCATAATCCTATTAAAACAAATTTTAAAAATGAAGTTAATTTTAATACTGAGGTAAGCCAGTATATTCAGAACATCATTTTATCTTAAGGTCCATATAAGAACTTAATAAAAGTGTATATTGTATATGTTTTTTTTATATTGAGTTTGAAACCCAGATTGTATTAGAATATTTTAATTTGGAGTAGCCACATTTCAAGTGCTCAGTAGTCACATTTGCCTAGTGGCTACCATGTTGAATAGTGCGGCTCTATATCCTCAGACCTGTGTCCAGTCAGAACCTTGGGTAGAGTGCAGAGGGTGCCTTTTGCTATGATAGCACTAATTTGTCTGAATGGTATGAGAGTGGAGTGGCCTAACTGTCCACACTGTTTTCCAGACTAGAATAGCCTCCCAGCCCTTGAGAGCCACAAAAAAAATTGAGAGATGGTTGTTTACAAAGCCACTCTCCCTAAAACTATGTACCCCAAAACTAAATCAAATATGCAGCTTAATTAGAAGTTAATTGTTAGTATTAAAAATTCCCATCATTCCATTCCATAATGACCCCATATCACAATACTGTACATTTTCTGTAGCCTTGTCATTTACAGAAAACTTCATATAGCTTGCTTATTTGATCCTCACAACAAACCAGTGAGACACTATCCCCATTGATACAGGTAATGAATTGATTTTATACAGAAAGGTAAGTGATTTGTTTCAGTTAACATGTAATAAAGATGAACCTCCAAACACGTTTTTTAAAGACTCCAATCTGGTATGTTTTTCTGCTGTGCTAATCAGATTTGCCTTGTACAAAGCATAATATAGTTCTATTTATTAACGGTGATCAGTTAATATTGCTCAGAACTCAGTATGTTGGCCTCTTCCCATAAATGCATCCCCTAAATTCCTATGTAATTGTTCTAGTGGCTACTCTCCATTTCTTGTTTACCTATTCTTTACGTGACTGTGCTGTTTATGTTTTAATTTGCCTGAGAAAGGATCCTAAATGGATATCTTTTTATTTTGTTTGGCATTGCTGGCATTGCTTTTGTTTAGATTTAGATTCCATAGGATCAAATCATGTGAGCAAGTGAATCATGGTAAATTAAAGAAGTACCTAGGGTTCCCCTCTTTCCCATTTTTGGGTCTTGCAATAGAAGAATTGCACTCTTTCAAGTTAGTGTTTTTTCTTTTCCTGAAATCTCTTCTGAAATTAAGCATTAAGGCAGATGCAAACCTTACTCCCTGTATGCTTTACATATGGGATTTCCATATGAGGTTTTTTTTGTTTCTTTGTTTGAAAGGGTTTTATTAGACAAAGGGTTTTTTAAATTTACTTAAAAATTTTTTTAGTGAGTAGGGGACAGCGGCAGAGTGGGGAAGAGAGAATCTCAAGCAGGTTCCATGCTCAGTGTGGACCTTGATAAGGGGCTCAATCTCACGAGCCTGTGATCATGACCTGAGCTGAAATTAAGAGTCAGGCACTCAACTAACTGAGCCACTCAGGTGCCCCTAGACAAAGGCTTTTTTAGCTAAAACATTTAGTGGCAAAGAGATTTTGGATATATAGGTTCGACTGCACGTAAAGGACCTTGAATGCCAGCATAGAGATTGGAGCTTTGTCTTGGAAAGCTCCATGATTGGAATGATGTTTTAGGCACGGTAGTATAGAAGATAGCTATCTGATATGTCTGAGATCTGAGTAGTTTATATTAATGGTAATGCTAGGGTCTAGGCACCCTAATTGCAATAGAGCTCAGTAACTGAAAAAGGCATTGGACTCATCATAATGTATAGATGATTAATGAGGTTTGAGAATGCCATTAAGGCTTATGACTGACTGATGTCACCCACATTCCAAGGATCCACCTGGTCATTCCTAGCTTTGTAGATCATATACTACACGCATTATAGCACAATTCTTCTTATTGTTGTTTAATTATTACCGTAGTGTGATATACTAGCTAACTTCTCTGTGCCTCAGTCTTGTAAGATGGAGGTGAGATTTCTATTTTAAAGAATATTGTAAGAAATAAATGATTTAATACCGTGTGCTTAAAATAGAACCTGGCATACTGGGAAGTTCAGTAAATGTGAGCTGCTATTAATTATTGTTACTATCAGATCTGTTAGGAATGTTTAATAATGTTTATTTTTATAACTTACATTTTATCTTTAGCTACTCTGCTAAAAGCTAGAATGAAACAGTTGCCTGCAGCAACAGTGCGCCTCCTTTCAAGTTCTCAGATAATCACTTCAGTGGTCAGTGTTGTGAAAGAGCTCATTGAAAACTCCTTGGATGCAGGTGCCACAAGCATAGATGTTAAACTGGTGAGTGTCCCTGAAAAGCCAAATACCTTTAAAGCAAAAAAGGGCTGGGCAGATGAGTTCTCCTTACAGCTGTTATCTTTCTCTTTCTATGTATTAGTGAATTATTCTTAGGACATTGCATGTTTTACTTTCTTAAGAGTAAATTCTTAAAAATAAACTTTAACTTAAGTCAATATTACAGTAACACTAAAGGAAATTTTAAAAGAAAAGTTATTCTTTAGGACTCTATCACCAAAAACATGAATCTAATTTGTCCGTATTTTCTACTATTATTCTTTGGTTATGCTTGGTTATTTACTTGTTTTATGCTCATTTGCATTTTATCTTTTCCTCAAACCTAATTTCAAAACTATTTCCCTTGTGTCATAGTTGTCACATTAAAAAATTTTAAGTGCTATATATTAAATCATGAGTTAATATGACTTACGATATTGATTTATTACAATTAGTTTGCATGTCTATCTCCCTTATTATAAACTACTAGCTCATAGAGGTAAGGTATATATTTTTTCATTTTTTGTGTGCTTCATACCTGGCCAGTGCCTGGTACATAATGGTGAATAAATTGTTTGAGTGAATGTAGGAATACATTTTTATAATCTTCTAATTATCAGGTATTTACAGTTAGTATGACAGCATAAGAAATGATACTGATAAAAATCTTTATAGCAAAGACTTTCCTTTTTTCATATATGTATATGTACATATATATATTATAGTTTGTATGTGAACTACATATACATGTAGTTGTAATTGCTCCTTATAAAAACTCTGAATTATCTACTACTATACCTGTTTTACAAGTAATTAAGGTTCTGAGAACTTTTCCCAAAGTCCTATAATTAGTAAGTAGTGAATCAGATTGCAGTTCAGATCTTTCTTTATTTATTTTTGAGAGACAGAGCACTAGTGGGGGAGGGGCAGAGAGAGAGAGAGAGACAGACAGACAGACAGACAGAATCCAAAGCAGGCTCCAGGCTCTGAGTTGTCAGCACAGAGCCCAACGTGGGGCTCGAACTCACAAACTGTGAGATCGTGACCTGAGCCGAAGTTGGACGCTCAACCGACTGAGCCATCCAGGTGCCCCAAACCTGTATTTGTTTTCAACAATATACAGTTGGCCCTTGAATAACACAGGTTTGAACTGCATGAGTCCACTTTGATGTGGATTTTTTATTTGATAAATATAGTACAGTACCGCAAATATATTTTCTTTTCCTTACGATTTTAATAACATTGTCTTTTTCTGAATTTACTTTATTGTAAGAATATATAGCATATACTATATGTAACATACAAAATGTGTGTTAATTGACTTTTTGTGTTATTGGTGAAGCTGCTAGTCAATATGAGGCTATTAAGAGGAGGCTGGGAACATGGCGGAGTAAGAGGACCCTAAGCTCACCTAGTTCCACAGATACAACTAGGTAACACTCACATCAGTGTAAATAACCCGGAACAGACTTGAAGGCTGGCAAAACAAACTCCACAGCTAAAGAGAAGTGGTAGACAAGAGGCCACATCAAAGAGGGTAGGAAGAGCAGAGACGTGGTGGGGAGTGCTCCATGGAGGGGAGAGAACTGCAGATATGAAGAGGGAGGAGAAATAGACTATATTGCACTAGGCAACCTGCATGGGGAAGATGAAGCCCCAAATATGTGGCTTTGAAAGCCAGAGGGGCCGAATTCCATGAATTCTTAAAGCCAGCAGGACCTAAAGCATGGAATTTTAAAAAGCCACATTCTGGGAGAGCCTGGATAACAATAGGAAGTGGAGTCCCTGCCCTTAAAGAGAGCACAACCAACAGCTCTTGGAGTTACAGCATAGAAACAGCAGTTTGAAAATGGGAGGGAGAGTAGTTTACTCATTTCAGAGCATGTCCCAGACAGCAGGGATCACTGTGGGTCTCCTCCCGGAAAAAAGGAATGGGCAGATACCATTTCTCTCCCATATGCCCCAGTGTAAACACATGGCCACATGTGAGAACCAGCGTGGCACTGACACTACCTAACTTGCTTACCCCATGGCCCCTGCCCCAACACTGCACTTCAGCAGATCCACACTTCCCAGTCACATATGCCTCAGTTCTGGCATTTTGAGTCCCCTCTCCCAGAAGACCAGAGCAAACCTTCCCAACACTGTATCTTCCAGCCTATGCACTATGTGGGGCTTCAGTCTAGCAGCGGCAGCAGGTCTTGTTTTGCAAGCAGACAAGCACTCATCTTGTTAAAACTGTGTGCCCCACGGCAGCCAGGGACCAAATAGTGCCCACAACAGTCAAGGAGAGTCTCCGCAGGGTACTGCAGCAAAGGAAAAAGCAGCCAGGATACAACAGCAGGCCCAACACACATAGGAGACACTCCTGAAGTGACACGTTCTGGTGAATAGGGGACACTGCACTGTGGTTGACTTTCCTAACACACAGAAACAGACACAGAGAGCTAGACACAATGAAGAGACAGGATATATGTACTGAATGAAAGAGCAAGGCCAAACCACAGGAAGAAACCTCGGAGAAACAGATACAAGTAATATGCCTGATAGAGAATTTAAAGTAATGATCATAAAGATACTGGACTTGAGAAAAGAGTGGAGGACATCAGTGAGGTCCTTAACAAAGAGAGAAAAAAAGAACCAGCTATAAATAACACAGTAAATGAAGTTTAAGAAACAATAGATTGAATAATAGCAGGCTAGAGGATGCAGAGGAGCAAATTAGCAACCTGGAGCACAGAATCTTAGAAAGTAATCAAGCCAAACGGTGAGAGAAAAAATTATTCAAAATGAGAATGGACTTAGAGAAGTCAGTGACTCCATCAAGCATAATATTTGTACTATAGGGATCCCAGAAGAAGAGAAAAGGGGGAAGAAAATATATTTGAAGAAATAATAGCTGAAAATGTCCTTAATCTGGGAAAGGAAACAGAGGTCCACATGCAGGAGGCACAGAGATCCCTCAACAAAATCAACCCAAGGAGGCATACATAAAGACATATAGTAATTAAAATGGCAAAAAGTAGTGATAGAGAATTTTAAAAGCAGTAAGAGAAGCCAGTTCCATATAAGGGAAACCCCATAAGGCTATCAGCAGGTTTGTCAGTAGAAACTTGGCAGGCCAGAAGAGAGTGGCATGATATAGTCAAAGTGCTGAAAGGAAAAAACCTACAGCCAAGAGTACTCTATTCATCAAGGCAATCATTCAGAACAGGAGAGAGAGAGTTTCCCCATTCAGAATAGGAGAGAGAAAAAGGAATTCATGACCACTAAACCAACCCTCATAAGAAATGTTAAAGGGGATGGGGCACCTGGGTGGCTCAGTCGGTTGAGCAGCCGACTTCGGCTCAGGTCACGATCTCACGGTCCATGTGTTTGAGCCCTGCATCGGGCCCCTGTGCTGACAGCTCAGAGCCTGGAGCCTGTTTCAGATTCTGTGTCTCCCTCTCTCTGACCCTCCCCCGTTCATGCTCTGTCTCTCTCTGTCTCAAAAATAAATAAACGTTAAAAAAAATTTTTTTTTAATAAAAAAAAAAAATGTTAAAGGGGAGTCTTTGAGTGGAAAGGGAAGAGCAAAAGTAGGAGTAAAAAAATTGAGAAGCACTAAAGCAGTAAAAATAAGTATGTCTTTAAAAATTGGTCAAGAGTGGGGCGCCTGGGTGGCTCAGCCGGTTGGGCAGCTGACTTCAGCTTACGTCATGATCTCACAGCTTGTGAGCTCGAGCTCCACATGGGGCTCTGTGCTGACAGCTCAGAGCCTGGAGCCTGCTTCAGATTCTGTGTCTCTCTGCCTCTCTGCCCCACCCCCGCTCGCATTCTGTCTTTCAAAAATAAATAAACATTTAAATAAAAATAAAATAAAAATCAGTCAAGAGATTCACAAAAGGATGTAAAATATGGCACCATATACCTAAAACATTTGGAGAGAGAAGAAATGGTTCAGACTTAAGTGACCATCAGTCAGCTTAATATAGACTGCTATATGCAAAAACCCAAAAAGTCAGTAATAAAAGTGCAAAAAATAAAGAGAAAAGAATCCAGGTATATAATTTTAAAGAAAGCCAGCAAACCTTGAAAGAGAGCAAGAGAAGAAAGTATCAGAGAACTACAAAAACAGCCACAAAACAAGTAACAAAATGGCAATAAATATCAATAATTACTTTGAATATAAATGGACTAAATGTTCAAATCAAAAGATGTAGGGTGACGGAATTGATAAAAACCCAAGACCAGTCTATTTTCTGCCAACAAGAGACTCATTTCAGATCTAAAAACATCTGCAGATTGGAAGTGGGGGATGGAGAAACATATTTCATGTATATGATGTCAAAAGAAAGCAGGGGTAGCAATGATTTATGTCGGACAAAATAGACTTTAAAACCAAGACAGTAACAAGAGACAAGGGCACCCTATAACTGTAAAGAGGACAATCCAGCAAGAAGGTGTAACAACTGTAAATATTTACGCACCCAACATAGCACTTAAATGAGTAAAATAGTTAAAAAGAAACAGGAACTAATTGATAGTAATAAAATAACATAGAGGACTTTAACACTTCACTTACATCAGTGGACAGATAATCTAGGAAAATCAACAGGGAAACAGTAGCTTTGAATGACACACTGGACCAGATGGATTTAACAGATATATTTAGGACAGTCCATTCTAAAACAGCAGAATAGACTTTCTTTTCATATTCCATCCTAAAACAGCAGAATACACTTTCTTTTCAAGTGCTCATCACACATTCTCCAGAATGGATCACATATTACGCCACAAGACAAGTGTCAACATTCAGAAAGAACAAAGTCATACCATGCATCTTTTCTGACCATAATGAAACCAAATAAACACAAAGAATCTGGAAAGAGCACAAATACATAGAAGTTAAATAACATGCTACCAAACAATGAATAGGTCAGCCAAGAAATCAAAGAAATTAAAAAAAAAAAACAAAAAAAAACCAGGGAGACAAATGAAAATGCAGCAGTCTAAAATCTTTGGGATGCAGCAAAAGTGGATCTAAGATGGAAGTTTATAGCAATACAGGCTTACCTCAAGAAGCAAGAAAAATTTCAAACAACCTAACCTTATACCTAAAGGAGCTAGAAAAAGAACAAACAAAACCCAAAATGAGTAGAAGAAAGGAGATATAAAGATTAGAGCAGAAATAAATGACACAAACTAAAAAAGTAATAAAATGTCAGTTTAGGAGCTGGTTTTTAGAAAGGATCAAAAAGATTGGTAAGCCTCTAGTTAGACTCATCAAAAAAGAAAAAAAAAAGAAATAAAATCACAAATGAAGAGAAATAACCAACACCACAGAAATACAATTAGAATATTATGAAAAAGTATATGCCAACAAATTGTAGAACCTAGAAGAAACATAAATTCCTAGAAATTTATGAACTACCAAAAACTGCAAAAAGGAAGATATAAAAAATTTGAATAGACTGATTACCAGCAGTGAAATTGAATCAGTAATCAAAAAACTCCCAACAGACAAAAATTGCAAATGAACTGGCTTTACAGGGGAATTCTTCTAAACATTTTAGGAGTTAATACCTACTCTCAAACTATTCCACAAAAATAGAGGAAGGAAAACTTCCAAATTTATTGTATGAGGTCAGCATTACCCCGTCACCAAAGCCAGATAAAGACATCACAATTAAAGAGAACTGCAAGCCATAATCTCTGATGAACATAGATGCCAAAATCCTCAACAAAATATTAGCAAAGAGAATCCAACAGTACATTTAAAAAAATCATTCACCATGGGAGATGCCTGGGTAGTTCAGTTGGTTAAGCATCTGACTTCAGCTCAGGTCATGATCTCCACTTTGTGAGTTCAAGCACCACATCAGGCTATCTGCTGCTGTCAGCACAGAGCCCACTTTGGATCCTCTGTCCCTCTCTGCCCCTTACCTGACCTCAAGAATAAATAAACATTAAAAAAAACTTTTTTTAATGTTTTATTTATTTTTGAGACAGAGAGAGACAGAGCATGAGCAGGGGAGGGGCAGAGAGAGAGGAGACACAGAATCTGAAGCAGGCTCCAGGCTCTGAGCTGTCAGCACACAGTCCAACCCGGGGCTTGAACTCACAAACCGTGAGATCATAACCTGAGCCAAAGTTGGAAGCCCAACCGACTGAGCCACCCAGGCGCACCCCCCCCCTTTATTATTTTTATTTTTTTTTAATGTTTTATTTATTTTTGAGACAGAGAGTATGAGCAGGGGAGGGGCAACATTTAAAAAATTTATTCACCATGATCAAGTGGGATTTATTCTTGGGTTGCAAGGGTTTTTCAATATTTGAGAATCAGTCAATGTGATAAATAATGAGAGGATAAAAACCGTATTATTTCAATAGATGCAGGAAAAGTATTTGACAAAATACAATATCCATTCATGATAAAAGCCTTCAACAACAACAACAAACCATCACTAGAGTAGGTTTAGACAGAACATAACTCAATATAATACCACTGACATAGTAATGGAGAAGAACTGAGAGCTTTTCCCCTAAGGTCAGGAACAAGACAAGGATGTCCACTCTCACCACCTTTATTCACATGTTGCTGGAAGTCCTAGGTATCAGACAATAGGTAGTCAGACAACAGAAAATAATAAAAGGCATCCAAATTGGTAAAGAGGAAATAAAACTTTCACAATTTGCAGATGACATACTATATTTTAAAAACCCTAAAGACTCCTCCAAAAACTGCTAGAACTAGAACTACCATAAATGAATTCAGTAAAGTCACACAATACAAAATCAACATACAGAAATCTGTTTCACTTCTGTATACTAATAATGAAGTAGCAGAAAGAGAAATTTCAAAAAATCCCATCTACAACCGCACCTAAAATAATAAGGTACCTAAGAATAAAGTTAACCAAGGAAGTGAAAGATCTATACTCTGAAAACTATAAACTCTGTTGGAAGAAATGGAAGACATGAAGAAGTGGAGAGACAGTCCATGTTTATGGGTTAGGAGAACAAATGTTAAAATGTTCATGCTACCCAAAACAATCTACAAATTTAATACAATCCCCATCAAAATAACAACACCATTTTTCACAGAACGGGAATAAACAGTCCTAAAATTTGTATGGAATCACAAAGACCCTGAATAGCCAAAGCAGTCTTGAAAAAGAAATACAAAACTGGAAGGATCACAATCCCAAAGTTTCAAGTTATATTACAAAGCTGTAGTAATCAAAACACTATGGTACCAGTACAAAAATAGACACATAGATCAATAAAACAGAACAGAAAATCCAGAAGTAAACCCATAATTTTATGGTTAATTAATCTTCCACAAAGGAAGCAAGAAAAATGCAATGGGAAAAAGACAGTCTCTTCAATAAATAGTGCTGGGAAAACTGGACAGCTACATGCGAAAGAAACTGCACCACTTTCTTAAACCATAAATTCAAAAATGGATTAAAGATCTAAATGTGAGACCTGAAACCATAAACTCTTGTAAGAGCACACAAAGTCAGACATAATTTGTCAGACTTTGGCTGTAACATTTTTCTAGATACATCTTATCAGACCAGTGAAGTAAAAGCAAAAATAAGCTATTAGCACAACATCATAATAAAAAGCTTCTGCACAGCAAAGAAAACAATAAAACTAGAAGGCAACCCACCAAATGGGTGAAGGTATTTGCAAATGGCATATCCAAAATGTATAGAGAACTGCTACAACTCAACACCAAAACCCCAAATAATCCAATTAAAAAATAGAATACATGAACATTTTTCCAAAGAAGAAGTACAGATGACTAACAAACATGAAATGATGTTCAGCATCATCGGAGAAACTCAAATCAAAACTGCAATGAGAGATCACCTCACACCTGTTAGAATGGCTAAAATCACCAACACAAGAAGCAAAGTGTTGAAGGTGTGGAGAAAAAGGAACCCTCTTGCACTCTTGGTGGGAATGCAGACTGGTGCAGGCACTGTGGAAAACAATATTGAGGTTCATCAAAAAGTTAAAAATAGGACTACCCTATGATAAAATAGGTGAAGGGGATTAACAGCACACTTGTCTTGATGAGCACCAAGTAATAGATGAAAGTACTGAATCACTACATTGTACACTTGAACATATAATGCTATGTTAACTCTGCTAGAATTAAAAATTTTTTAAAAAATAGGCTATTAAGTTCTTGAGAAGTCAAAAATTATACATGGATTTTTGACAATGTGGGAGTCAGCACCCCTAATTCTTGTGTTCAAGGGTCAACGTATTGTAACCTTTATAAACATGGAAAATATTTATTAAACCCAAAGAAAGGCAATTTATGTTTTTTAAGGTATTTTGTATACTATAGTGACTGATTCGATTAGAATACAATTGATAATAAATAGGATTAGATAATTATATTTGACATATTTCACTCCTGAATCTTAGGCAGACATACTTTGTTCTTAAAGCTCTCTGGAAGAAAAGCACGTTTTTAAAAGTAGTGTTAGGCAGCCTACAGAAGTCTTCTGATAAAAGTAAAGTACACATTTTTATCTGGCTGTATATTTTAGTATCTTGATATTTACCAGTTTCTGCTTTGTAGAGTTTTAAAATAAATGACTGTGTTGCTGTACATGATAAGACTTGTTTTATTATGATTTCATACAATAATAACTATCCTGACTAGGAATGTTTTCATAATTAAAGTTGATCTTATTTTAAAAATTTAAACAGATCTTTGTATTATTTTACTCACATGTCTGGAGTTGTATTTGTATTGCAAGATTAGTTTTCTGTAGTTAATGATTTTTCTATAAAATGAAGCAGCCAAACTGTTTCTAGGATGTTAATTGTGGATTGAGAGAGATGAGGAACTAATTCTTAAGGGTCTCCCTCCAACACCTGACATCTAATTTACCTAAAAAGTACTTACACAGTATTACTTAAATTCAGGTTATTAAAAAACTGTATTATTTTAAAATACTAGAGTGATTGTAATTGCAGGAAGATCTCTATAGGGATTTAGATTTTGTTTTTGAACCTTTTTTTAAATGTTTATTTTAATTTATTTTGAGAGGGGGTGGGGGGCAGAGAAAGGGAGAGAGACAGAATCCCGAGCTGCTGCATCATGGGGCTCGAACTTGCAAACTGAAATCATGACCTGAGCTGAGATCAAGAGTCATACACTTAACCAGCTGAGCCACTCAGGTGTCCCTAGATTTTGTTTTTGTTATGTATGCATACTTTTAGTATTAGCCTACAAATACTAAGCTATGAATTGAGTTGGGGTTTTTTTCCTCATTTTTCAAGTAAAGAACTCACAGAGATTGCCAAATTTAATGTATTTTCTCAGCATTTTTCTGTTCAGTGACTATTTGCAAAAAGAACTTTAGAAAGTTATACTAAATATTTAAAATTCTTATGAAAGCAGTAAATAGTTAAAGGGAGAAAGTATTGAAAAGTATTAAAAGGTTGAATAAGGATAATTGCTAGACTCTTGGTGGGTAGAATCAGCTGCTGTTTTTGAAGGTGATAGTATTCAGTTTTGTTTTTTTGAGAGATTATATATGCAAAAGCATATATAATTTAGTAGAATTTTCTTAGTCAAGTTTAAATGTAAATTTAAACACAAACATCCAATGGTGCTGAAATACTTCAAGGGAACTGACTTCTTTATTTTACAATTAGACTGACTTCTTTATTTTACAATTGAATCTGAGTTCAGGGAAAACAAGGGGCTTCCCCATTGTACCATAGTTAGGAATTGATAGAGTTAACAATTTGAACTCTTACTTTCTTAATATTAAGATTCCACAAAAGGTAAATAAATGACACAACTGTTTCTCTTATGTTGCTTTCTGTTTCTGTGACAACAGTTTACTGTATGTACTAAAAGTATTCTTTAACTTTTTATAGGAGAACTATGGATTTGATAAAATTGAGGTGCGAGACAATGGTGAGGGTATCAAGGCCACTGATGCACCTGTAATGGCAATGAAATACTACACTTCAAAAATAAATAGTCATGAAGATCTTGAAAATTTGACAACTTACGGTTTTCGTGGAGAAGCATTGGGGTCAATTTGTTGTGTAGCTGAGGTAAGGTAATTTATATTGACTTTTTTAGTGATTTCACACTCAGAATGGTAGCATTAAGAGAAAACTAACCCAGGATTTGGCAGAGTGTAGTTTTTTTTTATTGTAGTAGAATATACATAACATAAAATTTACCATTTAAGCCATTTTTAAGTGTACAGTTCAGTGATTTTAAGCATGTGTAGCCATCATTGCCATCCATTTCCAGAACTTTGACATCACTCCAAACTAAAACTCTGTGCCCATTTAATGGTTAGTCCCCATTGTCCTTCTCCACCTCCAATCCCTTGTAACCACTATCCTACTTTCTGTCTCCATGAATTTGACTAATGGAGTCATATAATATTTGACCTTTTGTGTCTGGCTTATTTCATTTAGCAAAATGTCTTCTACATCTTATAACATGTATTGGAATTTTATTTCTTCTTAAGGCTGAATGATCCTCTGTGGTATGTTTAAATCATGTTTTTGTTTATCCTTTTATTTGTTGATGGACATTTGGGTTATTTCCACCTTTTGGCCATTGTGAATAATGCTACTGTGAATGTGGGTGTGCAAATGTCTGTTGAAGTCCCTGCTTTCACTTCTTTTGAGTAAAAATCCAGAAGTGGAATTGCTGTATCATGGTAATTCTGTCTGATCTTTTGAGGAAAGGCAAAGTGTGTTTTGCAACGTTAATATTTTGTTTTAAGTTTATTTATTTTGAGAGAGAGCACATGTGCAAGTAGACGAGGGGCAGAGAGAGAAATCTAAGCAGGGCTCGAATTCATGAACTGTGAGATCGTGACCTGAGCTGAAATCCAGAGTCAGACGCTTAACGGACTGAGCCACCCAGGAAGTACTACAATGTTAATGTTTATAAAAAGAAAAAGTACTTTAATGACCCATTAACTTTGAAAAAATGTATTAAAATTAAACCACTATCTTAATTATAAGCTCTTCTTAGAGATTTTACTGTAGTAAAGTTCATTGTGAATCTCTAAGAGTGGTAGCTTTATAGTAGTTACATTTCCCTATGCGTACTTGACTATGAAATCCTTTTATTGGTGAGCATTTCACTGTTTTGTTGTTATTGTACTGTGGAACCCACTCTGGAAATACCTCTCTAGTAAATACAGATAGATTGATTCTAGAGATGTGAATTGACTTGTTCTAAACCCTAGCTAATCAGAGGCAGACTGGATCCCAGGACTTTGCTCTCCTGATCCTGGTTGGGTGCTTTCAATGTTGGTAACCCCTCATTTCAGTGCCTTAGCAACTTGTTTGCGTAGTACCATTTATACTTCTCTGCCTCTGCACTAGATTTCATAACTAGTTTGTGGCAAAACCTATCTAAAACTTTGATTTGTTCATTTCCATGTGTCTCACTTACATTTGATCACACTACTCTGTACTAGGTTCTTTGTGCTCTACTGTTACTCTGTATGTCAGGCTCTGTTTTATAGTGTGATGGTATGTTTCCCATGTGTGCTCACTGGCTGTGTATCCCTCCATTTGTGCTTTGGCTTGTAGACTCTATTTGGGTGAGAATGCTCAGGTACAATTAAATGATAGGACTTTGTACCTCTTGTCCCAGAAAAGTGTCATGTATATGAGATAATGTTGCTCTCTTGTCATCCATTCTTTGGGCATCTGTTAGGTAGCCAGCCTCATCTCCCTGGCAGTCATATAATCTCCATGCTTATTGTGGTCTTCCCTTTTTCCTTTTGCCCTTAGAGTGCTGGCATAGTGTAGATTTTCTCCATTTTTTTATGAAGAGTCCCAGCACAGTATCTACTTTTCTCTTTGACTTTGGGGCTCTGTAAAGTGATACCTAACTAACAAAGAAAAATTGTGGGTAGAGGACAAGGTAGAGTTTAAAGTGGGAGAGTTTACTCTTCTAGTACTAGGGGTAAGACTAGGGGCCCTTGTGTGTTAGAATCTAGATGTTCACACATTGGTAGAGGAGAAAAGGCCTTGTCCTTCCTTACGTGCATTCTGCTTAAAACCTTTATCCAAAACACTTTATTTAGAGTTCACTGAGTCTCCAAATATATTTTAGGGAAGAGCAACTAGAGGGTACAACTAACTGGACATTGCCCTTCTTCCTCCCTAGAGACTGTATCTGGGAACCTATAGCCCTGGGATCTTGTAGAAAGTGTTTGTTTCTAGAATGGGGTCAGATTTGTATCGGGGAACCTCTCAAACTCCCAGTACTAGCACATACTATTGTTTGAGCTTTTGGTAGCTATTTTAGAAATCATACAATTTATTTGAAAACATAATTATTTGATTTTTTAGCTGTTGTCCAAACGTGGTAGTCTTTAAGGTGTATTTTGGCAGAGTATTGTTGAATAATATACAGCTTTTCTGGGTTTTTAAAAATTAATTGATTTTTTTATTTGAGTATAGCTGATGACATTAGTTTCGGGTATGCAGCATAGTGATTTGACAAGTTTATAAATCATGTTGTCTTCACTACAACTATAGCTAACATGTCTTAATATATCGCTATTACAGTATCATTGACTATATTCCTTATGCTGTGCCTTTTATTCCCCATGACTTAATCATTCCATAATCGAAAGCCATTATCTCCTTTCACTCAGAGGTGGAATCTAAGGGATAAAAAAACCCACAAATGAATAAACAGAAAAAAAAGGCATTTCTGTATTTCCTATAAGATATATATAACTTTTTAGAACTGAAATTGGTTATTATCAGCTTTGTCTACTAGGTGGCAGCACTATACTTAGTCTTTTAAAATACATGGTAATAAGCCATATGATTTACTCAAATCTTTACTGTAGTTCTGATTTTAAATGGCAGTTTTGCAAGTCTGTGTCCAGTGGTGTTCTCTATTTTGTTTCTTTTTTTGATGACTTAGGCCCACTTGATATCCAAGTTTGTCATTTTGTCTTTTGTTTCATTTTTGATGCATTTTAATGCCTTGAGTATAAATACTTGAAGTAATTTGTATACCAAAATTACAAGAGAAATAAAGGAATTGTCCAACTATCAGCATAATCTAAAACTGTAAACTTTTTAAAAATTATATTCAGTTTACACATTGTAATGTCAGGTGTTTATTTTATAGAATATTAACAGCATTTTATGTAAATCTCTTTTCTTGTAAATCTTTGGGAAACCCTCACATAGGTATGTGTGTGTATTTTACATACTCCAGGGCAAGGTATATACTATGATCAGCACCCCTGAAGGTTCTCTCATTCCCTGTCCCAGTTAGTATTTCTCAGAGGTAATAGTTGTTATGACCTCTGTCAACAAAGATTAGTTCTACCTGTTCTTGAACTTGATCTAAATGAAATCTTACAGTATATATTATTTTGTCACAGATGTTTTGATGATGATTTGAGCTTGTTTCTGAAAGCCAAAGCATCACCAAAAAATCTAGAACTGGAAGGGATCTTGGTAGTAGTAGTGGCCCCTGGTTCACTGGCAGATCCCCCATGACAGGACTGAAAACTCACCCCTCTAGCTGCCAAGCATTGGTAACTGAATGCTCAAAGCTGTGTCTCTCTCTGGCGATTGCCCTTACCTCATTTGTACAGCGGTAACTTACCCATATTGTGCAGGGCAACCTGCATCCAGTGACTGACTAATGAGGGGTTATAAAGATTCTATTCCAATTTAGAACAACTCTGCCATGCTATCTCTGGTCCAGAGTGGCTACCCCCCCCACCTCCCATCAGGGTCAGCCAAGTCCTTGTTTGTGACTACAGAGCCCCACTTCTTTTTCTGTCCTGCCCTCACAGCTGATCATCTCTGGAGCACCCCCAGTGAACTTCCTGCTCACTAGTCTCTGTCTCAGTCTGCTTCATGAGTAGCCACCCTAAAATGTAGGTCTTCTATGGATCTGTCTTCTCATATTATTGATAAGGAAACTGAGGTCTTATGTAGCCAAATGCTAGGTCTTCTTACTCCAACTTCAAAATATAGTCTAATAATCAGTCAGTTACTGTTTCATTGTGTGTTGTTTGCAGGGTGCTTTGCTAAGTAGTTCACTTTAGAAGAACTGTGCACAGTGCAGTAAATGGAATATGAAAATTGTGACCTATTTAGGGACATATAATGTGTCCATGGCAAAGCCAAGAATTCATTTCCAATATCATGTCTCCCAGTACTGAATTTTCCACAGTAGGTCATGCTTCCGTCTTACTAGCATGGTTAGAGAGGTATCTATTAGTTTAAAATTACTTCATATTAAAATAATAAATATATCCAGGCCTGCAGTGGTAGGCTCAGTAGATGGTCTCAAGGAGTAGTCAAGTTGAAACTTACGTGAAAGGATTCTGAACAGTATTTCAGAAATACAGAAAGTAATATATGCTTGTTAAGGTCAATTAGATTTAAAAAATTGTTATTCAGGATTTATTGTTATTAATTATTAATGAGTGCTTCTTGGAGAAAAAAGCTTACTTTTTAAATGTAATGAGTATTCTTTACCACTCAGAAAGAATTGAAGTTTTATGTATAGAAGTTGCATGTTTATTTTTAAAGGCTCCAATTTATTTTGAAAATCTTTGGACAGAGATTATAGTTACATAATAAAAATTAGCAATTTGGTTATTTTATCTGCCAGATTAACTGATGCAGACAATTTTAAAGTAATAAAGATGTAAATTATCTCAGGCTCAGTAGATTGATAATTTGTATCTGGAATATAGTTTTGTCACACTATTAAATGGCCATCACCGAAAATTCTGATTGTTGAAAGTATTCTTATTAAAGATGTTAATAATTTTAGTTACAAAAACAAAATTAAGTAGGTTTTTAGCAAAATTGGAGGAATTTAAAACATATCTTATTCTATATTCTTTATTGACACACTTTAAAAGAATGGGCAGTTTTCCTAATTTGTCAATTTTATTTTTTTTTTAATTTTTTTTTTTTTTTTTTTACGTTTATTTTTGAGACAGAGAGAGACAGAGCATGAACGGGGGAGGGGCAGACAGAGAGGGAGACACAGAATCGGAAGCAGGCTCCAGGCTCTGAGCCATCAGCCCAGAGCCCGACGCGGGACTCGAACTCACGGTCTGTGAGATCATGACCTGAGCTGAAGTCGGACGCTTAACCGACCAAGCCACCCAGGCGCCCCCTAATTTGTCAATTTTAAAATGACTTCCAGTCTTAGAATTAAACAGTCCAAAGGAGTAAACCATTGTTTTTATACCTTCAGAGTATCCTGTTGGCATTTAAAAATGTAATTACGCTTGATAAATCCATGATGAATGTATCAGTTACTGACACAAATTGATACGGTTTTCTTTAAAATCTTGAAATTTATTGTTGTTTGTAGAGCAATAATTTGGAGATACTTGTTTTCTTCAGTGTTAAATTCCTGGTACTGATTAAAAAAGCATACTGACTAAAATGAGCTAGAGGTAGTGAAAATTCTGTTTTGAGCTGTTCATAAAATTTTTTGTGAAGACTTTGTATATATTCTTATCACATAATAAAACACATAATAAAAGATTTTATTTCTTTTTAGGTAGATATTTTATATATTTATTAAAAAATGATCTTTTTCCTTTCCAGAGAAATGTTTAAGAAAGTTATACATTTTTTGAACCGGATTTTAAGTGGAGGCTAAGTTACACTTCAGTTTTAGGAGAAATACAGAACAGTTTTGTTTTCTTAAAATCAAAACAAACTCAATGAAAAGTCAGAACCCTAATTCTCAAGTGTTTGCATAAGAGACTTGGCCAAAGGCATAAAGCAGGTTAACTTTTCTGAGAGTCGTGTGAGGATAATGATTTGAGAGTCAATTGAAATAATACCTATTAAAGTATCTTTAATACGGTCATGTGCCATACAAATGAAAGTTACTTTCAGTCTGGACTTGAATGTGAAAAGTAGTATGTACCTTTATCATAAAGTTGATAATATCATCATACTTGCTCATTTTCTTGTTGACAAGCAGTATTTCACCCTTTCAAAGTTTATGCAGACAACTCAACATTTTTGGGAAATCCTTTCTAAAGTTTAACAGACATTCCTACATAAATTCCTTCTATTTCTCACAAAAGGTCTTTATTCTGTAGCCTAAGTTCATTATTTTCTCTTGTTTATCCCTCTGAAGAACTAACAGAGGTGCCATAACCACTAATGTTTATGGATTCATTCCTCCATTTTTTAATTAGTTACAATGTGCTGGGTATTACTCTGATCTACCAAGTTTATTTTACACAATTTTGTGATGAGATGACATCATGTGTGGGTTTGTTTTTTAAAATTTCATTAAACCTCCATGGCTCAAAAGGGGCAGAATGAGAAGCTATGTCATTCTGTTTTAAAGATGAAGGTTGGGACTTCCTTAATTGTGGGCCCCCATAGCTGTAAAAAGGTAGGAGGAAGCTGCTAGCATCATTTTGATGTTTTCTGCCTCCTGTTCCACAGTGTAGATAGAGTACCTTTCATGTTCTTTAGAGCCATGGTGACAGAGCTGTAATTAAAATAGGCACAGGAACTTTTGAAGAGTAGGGTAGGTATCCTGCTTTCTAAAGTGTAGCCTCCTCACAGGTAATAGAACTCTGTTCTAAGGAGAAAAGCCAGGGCCAAGATTTTCCTATTGCTAGTCTCCCTCAGTGAAGTATCTGGGAGAAGGTTATGAAGTCAGAGCTCTTATATTAGTGTACAACTATGCATAGGCAGGCAGACTCGCAGAAAGAAAGACATTTCAGTGATCCAGGCAAAATTGATATTTCAGCTGAATCATGACCATTTACCTTAGTTTTCAGACTCCTGTGTCTGTGCCAAGGTGTTCATCCAAAAATCAGCAAAAAATAAAAATAAAAAATAGGAACAAACTTTAACATAATTGTCTTAAATGAATTTTTGTCAAGAAAGGTTTTTTTGCATGAATTGACAGGATGTATCCTAAAGTTTTAATTGAGTTTTATCTAAAACATTGAGAAAACTTATGCTTATCTAAAGTTTAGATGCTTTTATGAATTCTGTGAATTTTAACTTTGTATTAGTATTATATGATTTTTGAAACTCAGTAACTAGACCAAAAAGACAGTTTTTCATAACTGATAGCCAATATAATCTGTAAGGTTCTCTGAGAACTCTTAAAACTTTACCTTTTAAAATAAACTTCTCCTTTTAAAATTCTTTAAATAAATTTTAGTTCTTCCCTTGACACCACTATATTCATTCTGCCATAGTTCATTAGTGTCTCTAGTAAGAAGCACAAGTAAAAATTTGTAATATTAGAGATGCATCTGATGGTGGAGTTACTGCAGGTTCAAATATGTTAACTGCTGCAGAGCTAACACATTCTAAGCCTGTGCCTGGTCCAAAAAAAGGTTTGCTGTCCAGGACACAGGGTCATATGAAATGAACTCTTGAAATACAGTTCCTTCCTCTGAGGAGCACATTGTATTTAACGAATTTGTGAAACATGCTAACCTGTGTTGTCCTTCACTGTCTTTAGCAGTGAATTGTGAAGCATTTCCTATCAAGATAAATTTTCACAGTACCCTTACACATTCTAATTCAAAAAAATTAATATTGGAAAACAATAGTGTATTTTTTTTTTACTTTAATACAAATGTTACATTTATGACCAGTAAGGTCCTATTTTACTTTTTAGCACATCAGTTTATTCATCTAAGTTGGGGTATTTTGCTATTAACTAATATGTTTAAAGGATGAACAAGTTAATATTTATAAAATGCTTTGAAAGTAGTTAAAACAAAAATCCATATAACCTTGTGGAGTATTAGTATCATTTTCATCTTATCATTGCACTTCCTTAAAGATGATAGAGTAATCATTTATTCAGGACCATCTAACAAGCCACTGGCTTAATTAGTACTAGAACTCAGAGTTCTAGGACTACTTTTGCTTAATAACACCACCTTTAGGTCAGGTGGCTAGCTCTTTGGAGAATAGAAATAGAATTCAGTTGACCTTGGCATTTTTGAAAAATGGTTAAATGTAGAATTGTTTTTACAGGGACAATCATAGAGTAATTAAATTAAGAGACAGGAAAGAAATTTTCTGTACTCTTTGTTTTTAAACAGAGTTTATTAGAGAAAATCACTACTGGACAAAATAGAGTTGGGGATGTAGCAGGGAAGATTAAAATTGGTTATCAGGAAAACTTTTAAAGTTATACAACTTTTGAACCACGGAATATAATTTTGGAAGAAGTAGAAGAATCACTTAAGGTTATACAGAGGCTCACAACTTTGATTTAGGTGTATGTTTTTGGAAAACAGCTTAAGGCAGTGCTTCTGGTAAGGAATTTTATGGACATTACCCTTAGAGTCTAATAGATTCTAATATTGTGAGCTAGAGAAGCTGTGTGTGTGTGTGTGTGTGTGTGTGTTTGTGCACGTAATGGTGACTCTGCTATTCCCTGCCTGGTATCTACGTGTTTTATAGCCATATGGCCTGCTGTAAATTAGTGCATGTTTAGGGCAGGGTGTCAGAACCATCAAATCCAATGTAGATCCAACTGGACCTAGATGAGTTCCAGCAGTGGAGCTGGATCTTTGTGGCTTCTTTCTTAAATATAAGTTTCAGATAACTCTCCTGAGTTCACAGATGGCCAAGAAAGATTGCTCCCAATTTTGGATCATTATTGCTCACAAAAAGTGTAAGGAGGGCATCCTTTTCTGAATCCATTGTGCTTTCCTGAAGAAATATGCCCACTCCCTGCCTGTTATTTTCTGACAGTGGAATGGTTTTCTATTGTCATGCTCTCCCACTAATCTCACAGAGTAGGTAAACAGAAAGCCAAGGGTGAGGGTAGCTCAGAAGAATGCAGACATTCTTAAATTTATATTTATGTGACTATAACACCTTAGGAAATATTTTCATGCTCAGTGAAATCCTTTCTTACACATAAATGTCTTAGTGCTAATATCTTCTTCATTTAACAAAAAAATTACATTTAAATAGTTCAGGTTTTAAGCATTTAAACTACATTTAAATTACATTTAAATAGCTTGGTTTTAAGAAAAAATTGTCCACAAATATACGTGTGTATGATTTATATTTTTTTATTCTTTTGAACCATTACCTTGAAATACAGAAGTGCAGTTTTATACAGATTATAAAAAGAACGATCATTTTACAAAAGGCTTTTTCACATTACCAACAAATTTATGGAAATTGTCTTTTAAAAAGCAAGTTTCCCAGAGTGCCTGGGTAGCTCAGTCATTTGAGCGTTCGACTCCTCATTTTGGCTCAGGTCATGATCTCACGGTTTGTGAAATTGAACCCTGCATTGGGCTCTGCACTGACAGTGCAGAGCCTGCTTGGGATTCTTTCCCTCCCTCTCTTTCTGCCCCTCCCTTGCTCGTGTGCTCTCTCTCTCCCTCTCAAAGTAAATAAACAAAAAGAAGTTTCCCTAATGCAGTTACAGTATTTGATTTTACAGATGTAAGTCATATAATACAAATAGCCATTTCAGTCATATATACAAATAACCAGTACATTTCAGATGTATAGATTTGTGTATGAGTATTTTAGTTAAAGTTAAATACTCAAAAATCAGTAATTTGCCACATAAAAAATATAAAGTAGCCTACTATTTAAAAAAAAAATTTTTTTTTTAATGTTTATTTTTGAGAGAGAGACAGAATGGGAGCAGGAGAGGGGCAGAGAGAAAGGGAGACACAGAATCTGAAGCAGGCTCCAGGCTTTGAACTGTCAGCACAGAGCCTGACGCAGGGCTCGAACTCCCAAACCTTGAGATCATGATCTGAGCTGAAGTCGGATGCTTAATCGACTGAGCCACCCAGGCGCCCCTAACTTTAATTTTTCTTTTTTTTAATTTTAAAGAGGGAGAGGGAGACTGCAAGTGCAAGCAGGGGAGAGGGGCAGAGGGAGAAAGAGAGCTGGAATCTTCAGCAGGCTCCACACTGAGTATGGAGCCCAACATGGGGCTCGATCTCACAAACTGAGATCATGACCTGAGCTGAAATCAAGAGTTAGATGCTTAACCAACTGAGCCACTCAGGTGCCCCAAACTTTTTTTCAATCTTAAGTAAATGTATAATCATTTTAAATTTAATTTGATAATGAGTCCACTGTAAAATCTAAAATCATAATTTTATTAGTTTTTTTATATTCCAGGTTTTGATTACAACAAGGACAGCTTCTGATAATTTTAGCACCCAGTATGTTTTGGATGGCAGCGGCCACATAATTTCTCAAAAACCTTCACATCTTGGTCAAGGTAAGAGAGTAGCTTTGTAGTTTTGCCTTTTCTTTCTTGTTTATTTTGTTTTTTTCTTGTTTATTTTTTTAAAAATTGTTACACCTCAAAATCAGATGCATTACTTCAGGTTTGCTCATGATAAAGGGTAGTTAACTTCCAAGTGAATATTCAACCCCTACTTTAGTCACCAATCTCTTAAATACTTAGTTTTCTAAAGAGAGACTGTTAAAAGACTATGGAGAGTATAGACATTTTAACAGTATTTGTTCTTCCAATCTTGAGTATGGAATGTTTTGCTATTTCTTTGTGTCTTCTTTAATTTCTTTCATAAGCTTTCTATAGTTTTCAGTATACAGATCTTTTATGTCTTTGGTTAGGTTTATTCCTGGGTATCTTATTGTTTTTGGTGCAGTTGTAAATGGGATCAATTCCTTGATTCCTTTTTCTGATGCTTTATTATTGGTATATAGAAATGTAATCGATTTCTGCACGTTGATCTTATATCCTATGACTTTACTGAATTCACGTATCAGTTCTAGCAATTTTTTGGTGGAGTCTTTTGGGTTATCCATATAGAGTATCATGTCATCTGTTAAGAGTGAAAGTTTGACTTCTTTTTCAGCTTGTATGCCTTTTATTTCTTTCTGTTGTCTGATTGCTGAGGCTAGGGCTCACAGTACTGTGTTGAACAACAGTGGTGAGAATGGACATCCCTGTTGTGTTCCTGACCTTAGGGGGAAAGCTCTCAGGTTTTTCCCCATTGAGGATGATATTAGCTGTGGAACAAACTGAGGATTGCTGGAGGGGAGGTGTTTGATAAGATGGGCTAAATGGGTGATGGACTTTAAGAAGGGCATTTGTTGGGATGAGCACTGAGTATTATATGTAAAAGATGAATCACTGGGTTCTCCTGAAACCAATACTACACTGTATACTAACTAACTTGAATTTAAATAAATTAATTTTTAAAAACAGACTATGGACAAAAACATGGATTAGTTACTCTTCTGTTAAAACTGTAAGAGCAATTATTTTGCTATTGTTGGATCACTTAGTGTCCTCTTAATATGTGAAGGATATTTTATTGAAATGCCTAAAACATTATTGATTTGGTAATTGTAATATACCATATAATTAAGATTCTATGATTAAATAATTAAAATATATCTGTTCATGGAAAACTTGAAATGTATGTGCAAATAAATAGAATAATGTACCCATCACTCAGTTGCAACAACTCTTAGCTCATTGCTAATGTTACTTCATCTAATAATATTGCTCTATTAATTATTATTACAGTTCTTTCGTGTTTTATACACTTAAGTAATTTTATTACATTTTAGTTGACATCTTATGTTTTTATGTTCCTTTACTGTCCACTTACAACAAAAAAGAAAAGCTCTTCAGGCTTGAGTTTCATGTATCTCCTTTAATTGTTTCCATACCGCTAACTTCCGGTAATGAGTGTTTAAAGTTGAGAGAATGTTGAAGGTATGACCTCTTTAGTCATGTTCAAAAGAATTATTTGATCTGAAAGGATTTGTTGCTGTTTGCCCTTCTTTTCCAATTGAATTATAAATTCATTTTTTAATTTTGTGGTCCCTCATTGTAATTTATTGAAGTACTATATTTTTTCTTTAGTTTCTTCCCTCTAATTTTAATATTAAATTATTAGATCTATCTTTTTTTTTTTTTTTTTTAATTTTTTTTTAACGTTTATTTATTTTTGAGACAGAGAGAGACAGAGCATGAACGGGGGAGGGTCAGAGAGAGGGAGACACAGAATCTGAAACAGGCCCCAGGCTCTGAGCTGTCAGCACAGAGCCCGACGCGGGGCTTGAACTCACGGACCGCGAGATCATGACCTGAGCCAAAGTCGGACGCTTAACCGACCGAGCCACCCAGGTGCCCCTAGATCTATCTTTTTAATAATTACCATCTTTTTTCATTAAAATATATTTATTATGTCTTAATACTGATACCAAATTCACTTTTTCTCTTATTTTTTAATCTTCAAATTGCTGATTAATTTGCATATTAAGAATTTATATTTTTATATCCACACAAAGGAAAGAGTCAGTTGGAACTTCTAAGAAAACACTTTTTTTTGGCATTTACTCAGTTAATAAAAATGAGCTCATCTTGTAGCTGTTTAATTTGATGTATGATAATATTGTACATATTTTACTTAAAAATAATAGACTGTGATTCTTTTTCTTTTTTATGTACTGAAGGTTACAAAGGAGAAGGCTTTTTTTTTTTTTTAGTATAGTCCCTTTCCAGAAATGTTCTGACCCCAATTCTGAGGAGTTCAAATTAGGAGGCCATTAGGACATATTTGGGTGGCTCTCCAGTAGAGTACTTTGAAGTAATCTAGTCACCTTATAAAACTTAAATGTATTTATTTTTATCTTAGTAGTAGCCAGTCTAATCTGGATGGCCTGTTGCTCTGCATCACTCATACTTCTCATGCTTTTCTGTGTTCATCACCATGGGAACTATGAAATAGCAATACTTAAATATGGAATCCTTCTGATCTCTGCCCATTTGTTGATTGATTTTTCTTTTCTTGCTGACCCAAGTCTTCTACTTTGAGTGAGACTAGGTATGCATATTAAGGAACTTCTGTAGTCAGTAAATGAACCTTATTTTCTTTAGCATATTCCTTTTATCTTAAGAAACAACATACTTGGAAGGTCAGTAGTTGTGAAACTAGTAATTGCCTTTCATGATACATTTTTATCTCCTAGTTATAGTTGGTTGGCTAGGAAAACAACAAAGAATCAAGCTCTTACTTTTAAATTTCTGTAGATGGACATATTATAGAAATCTACAAGCACTTTTAAAAGCTTTTTACATTTATATTGCCTTAGTGCTGATAGTTTTTGAGTGATTGGATCACAGACTCACATTTCACTACCAGCTGTCATTCAACTTCCATTTAAATATTTTCTGTGTAAGATAAAACTACAGTACAACCATCCTAATTAGTACCTGTGCATTTAGGGTTCTTGTAGATAAATTTCTGCAGTGGTGTGAACATCCTTGCTTCACAGTTACTCTTCATATCATCTGATCAGAAGATGACACCTAACTGTAGGTGCAAAATCTTTTTTAGACACTGGAAAATTTGTTACCCCTTTAATTTTTTTTTTTTTTTTAACATTTATTCATTTTTGAGAGAGAGACAGAGTGTGAGTAGGGGAGGGGCCCAGAGAAAGGGAGACAAAGGATCTGAAGTAGCTCCAGGCTCCGAGCTGTCAGCACAGAGCTGGACATGGGGCTGGAACTCAGTGAGATCATGACCTGAGCTGAAGTCAGACGCTTAACCAACTGAGCCACCCAGGCACCCCTGTTACCCCTTTAAAAACCATATTTAAGATGTTTAAAAATAGTTTACTGGAGATTTCAATTCTGGTTTTTCTGGGTGTAGGTATTCGTTTTGTGGATTAATTTAGCCCTTTAAAATGATGTATGTGCTTAATAGCGTGTCATTTTAAATTACCCTTCTGTTCACTTCTGTTTTAAGACACTTAAAAATTTATAAGAAATGTAAAAATAATTTTAAATTATCTTACAATAACTTACTAAATTATTTGTTGTAATCATATCTTTTTTCTGTTATTACTTCCATTTCCTTTACCCTAGATAATCAGTAGTAAGCTTTCTAAATTGATTTACCCTCCTGGCAAATTCTTTTAACATATCCTAGTACTTCTGCCGTAGGAATTTCTCAGGTATCAAAAATAGTATATTTAAAGTACTCTGATCAGGGTCATTCCTTTCCTTACCCTGTTACTAGAGTAGAGCATCGTGTTCTTTGTAAATCCCTGTTAAGTATGATTGTGCATGCATCGGAAGATTTTTTTCATCTTGAGACTGAAACTTTATTCATTAAATAGTTTTTAAAAAGTTTGATATATTCAAGCAACCATACCTCTTTACATTAGGAATATAAATAGCTAGCTGCCTTTATAAGTGGCATAACATAGGGTCATGTAAAAATATAACAGGGAACATATTATAGGATTGCAGTTTAATTCTGGTGTTTGTAGAATGTGCTAAAGTTAGAGAGCTGAGCAGTTCTCTTGTAAAATATGATAGTATACTAGGGCCTCCTCCCTATTGGCCAATATTACTTGGTACTTTTTTTAAGGATACACATTTCATTTAGAATCAACATAGTTTTCCATCATTAAGTTTTATTCAAACATATATAATTCTTGGCTTATTGTTAAATCTCAGTTTGCTCTAAGAGAACATTTTTAACTGCTGAAGCAATAATTTATCAGTTAATATATGGATTAATTATAGTGTGGTCTTTCACATATAACATATTTAAAAATCAACAAGTACCTTTTCGTACATTTGTATTTTGCTTTATTGATTTCTGCCTGCCTTCCTTCTCACTATCTGTCCACAGATACACAGATATACCCAGATATACTGTCACCACAGCTACAGTACATGCTATTATATTTGTCACAGGCTAGTGGAGAACACAGATGAGTTAAAGGAACTCACAGAGTAGTGGAGAACACAGATGACTAAGTAATGACAGTAAAAAGAAGCCACCAGCTGCCTAGAGGAAGGTTAGGGAGTTTTTCAGAAAAGTTATCATTTGAGTTTGAAGATGGTAGGTAAGAAGGGGTGGGGGTTTAACCTTGTAGCAAGAGAAGAAAGATGAAGAGGAAAAGCACCAATTGAAGAACTATGTCACAAAGAAGACAAATACCATATGATTTCACTCATATGTGGAATTTAAGAAACAAAACAGATGAACATGGGGAGAAAAAAGAGAGGCAAACCATAAAACAGACTCCTAATTATGAAGAACGAATGAGGGTTGCTGGAAGGGAGGTGGGCAGGGGGATGAAATGGGTGAAGGGTATTAAGGAAGGCACTTGTGATGAGCACTGGGTGTGGTATGTAAGAGATGAATTACCAAATCCTGTACCTGAAACTAATATTACACTGTATTTTAGCTAAATAAAATTTAATAAAAACTTGGAGGGCAAAAAAGGAAGTTAAATGAGTTAGGTTCAAGAGAAAGATGAGTAGACAAGAAAAGTACTTGCATCCCTGGGAGCATTAACTGAGTCTGGGGGCATAGGTGCGCAAAGGAACAAGTCTGCCATGAACAAGGCATCTTTTATGGCCCTAGGAGGAACCAGCTGAACTTCTTTAACAGCCATATGTAAGCTGACATGAGATATTGGAGGATGGGATCCTCAGACAGAGTTGGTTCACCTCAGATGCCAGATCTCATCAGGACTTACGCTTAGTAAGCAGTGATAAAGAAAATTAGGACTGAGCTAGAGAGACAAAGTTTTGCAGTGCTAGAGATCCCAAAACCTTGCTAGAAGAAAAGACCCCATTCCATCTTTAAGACATTTGAAACGAGAAGTGAACTAGAGCTAAATAAAGGGGCAGCTCAGCTCCAACCCAGATACATTCCTAATTATATTGAAGAGATTCTCTCTTTAGCTACTTGACAGAGGAAATAAAGTGCCTTCTCTGGGGGAAAATATCTACTTACGTATCTATTTTTCTTTCATTTACTTATGTATCTATGCAATGTCTGGCAAAAATAAAAATATTAAGAAACAAAGGAAAATGGGATCTATAAGAGAAAAAAATAGTTGATATAAGAAAACAAACATGACCTCATATTTGAATTAGCAGACAAGAACTTAAAACAACTATGTTAAAGAATTTAGAGGAAAAGATGGTCAAAATTGCTAAAAAAACAATTTCAGCAGAGAAATGGAACTCTAAAAAAGAACCAAGTGAAATTTCTAAAACTGAAAGTAAAAGTTTATTTCTTATAACCAGCAGTGAGCCACTGAACCTTTTTAGGTAGAGGGTGAATGTCATGGTATTTATAAAATTAATTAGAACACTGTAACTCCTACCATAAACTATGTCTTATTATAAGAAATGTTATCTTGAACTAAGTTTTGAAGGAGGGAAAGGGACTTGACATAGATTTGAAACAGATTTTTAGGATAGAACAGGCCTAAAAGACTTACACAATATTGGCAGTAAGAGGGAGAGGGAAGAATCAGTTAAATCTAGAGTATCTGCCTTTGGAAACTGTTGGATGTTAGTGTTATATGAGAAAGAGGATTAAGTGTAAGTATCAGACGTAAGAAGGAAAAGAATGAGTTCAGGTCTGGGTGTGGTTGATTTGAGGTGGCTTTGGGACATTCAGGTGATACTGAGTGAGCGTTTATTTATAACTTGAATGCTGTCAGTTTCATATGTATATCTTTAGTAAATTCTAAGATGTGTGTTTTCTCTCATTTTGACGTCTCTAAAAACAGGTCGTGGCTTGTAATTAATGGCCTCCCCAAATCCTTTTTGGATGGGAAGTTTTGTGCATTATTGATAATTCATGTGTTGATTGCAAGAATAAACAACAGTTTCATATTTTTTTTTGCAAAACAACAAATGCTTTGTGAGACCTAAAAAGAGAATATAGCCACAAGTGAAAAAAGCTGGGTTAAGTTCAAAAGGTTTGCTATCACATGCCAGGCACTGAAATTGAAGACACAAGAGGAAATTGCCATATCAGTGAGGATAGATAAAAGAAATATCTAAGCAGTGAGAGGCTGGTGTGGACCAATTCATGTATTGCACAGGACTGTTGTTAAGGCATTGTATCATGAATTATTTGGCATATATTTTCTTTTTCAGAGATTCATAAAAGTATAGTGTTTCTTATAACTTTGATCAAGAATCATTGGCATACATGTAGTAGTTGAAACTTTGGGCGTGGAGGAAATATCTAGAAAGAACATAGAGTGAAATGAGAAAAAGGCATAAGAGGTCTCTGATGATAGGGTCTGATACACTCTGCTCTGAGTGTGTCCTTTGTTTAGCAGGAAGGCAGAGTGCATACCTGTTGTGATTGCTGGGCATGTGCACTCCTTGATCTCTGTCAACTTCACCTCGATGTGAATTTGGTAGTAGCCTGTTTACTTTCCTAAGGCAGAAAATGTAGCACCACAGTGTTACAAGTGAGAAATACCATGGTGTTCCAAGGACTTTAATTCTGTGTGTGAAGGTGACATGTTAAATTTAGGCCAAAAAAATACCTACCTAAAAATGGAGGAAAGCAAAAAAAAATTTTAATTAAATTGTTAGTAACGTAATATGCTGATGAACTTACCTGATCAAGAGAAAAGAAGCAGGAAAACATCAAATGTGAGCAAAATAGAAATACAGCTTTTCCCTTGTTTTTTTTTTTTTTTTCCCCTCAAAGATCTTTTTTTCCTAAGATAAAAAAAGTTGTATATATTTATAAAATAAAGTTTCAAAAATTATAAAAACACCATGTGTTCCTTATAACTAAGAAAACAGTCCAAACAAATTTGGGGTTTATTCTTATTACCACATTTGTATTTTTTTCTTCTATGCATTCATTTCTGTGCATGCATTTCTATTTGTTATTCAAAACTTTTTTGTTAAATGCCTGTAGGTTATTAGTCATTGAGGTGCTGGGGCTGTAATGTCATACATGGTACATAATCATTTGCTCTTATGCTTCTTGTTGTATTCTAAAAGGGGAGGTGGACACAAATTTTTTCAAATATTGATAATTTCTAGGAAGAAATAAAACATGGTTTCACTTTGGGAGAACCAGTCTTTGATAGGGCATTCAGGGATGGATTCTTTAAAGAGGTGATACTTAGGTTAGGATCTGAAAGTTGATAAAGGAGTTAGCCATGCAAAAGGTAGTAGGGGAAACACCATATGCAAAAGTTCTGAGGTGCAAATAAGTATGATGTGTTGGAGGACACACCAGAAGGAGAACATTGGTAGGAAAGGAACTTGCCATAGTCAAGAATATATAGGTCCATATAAGCTTTAGCCCTTTTCATTCCCAACCCCTTTACTCCAGTTATCCAGTGTTATTAATAATAGTGTAAAACAGTTTCATGCTACTGTTAGGCCCTCCCCTACATCTCTTTCATTTCAATAATTCCTATTTCACAGTTACATTGCAAATGCCATCCATGTTGCCATATTATGTTTACATTTGGCTAAAACTCTTTGCTTATCAATTTTATTTTCTCATCTTCTTCTGTCATAAAATTTCTATTTTGATATAATTCTCATTTGGCTAGTGCTCATCCACCACTGTTTTAATAAAATGTACTTGGGGAATGAACTTCTGAATCCTTGCAGTGTCTTCATTTTATCCTTATACATAGCCCTACTGGGTGTAAGTTTCTTAATTACCCCTCAATCATTTGTAGATTGTCTTCTAGTGTTATAGTTAAGAAATTTGATGCTAGCATTTCCTCATAAGGAACTTACTATCTCTGAAAGTTTCTAAAATTTTTTCCTTGCCCTTAAATTAATCCTAAAATTTAGGATTTCCAGTGGAAGTGTGGTGTCTCTTTCTCCATATATACATACACACACACACACACACACACACACACACACACACACACACACAAATATTCCTGCTTGTAGTAAGCTCTTGAAATTTGTACTAAAGACTTTAACTCAAGAAAATTTTCTTCTGTTTAGTTAAACCTGTATTTGTTTCTTTTTCTCTTCCTGGAACTCCTGATTTTATGCTAGGGTTTCTAAGTCTTATATTTTCCTCATGATTGCCATTCTGTTTTGTTCTTTTTTGTGAGCGGTAGGTCAAAGATTGACCTATTGCAGCAACTTTTAGCCTTTCTGACTTTCGTTCACATAGTACATTTTAATCATACAAATCTAATCAAAGCAAAAAATTCTTGATGCAGTATATACTCTTACTATGTGTGATGCACTCTATTTTCTGCTCTTGTTTAGTATATTCTAGACTTTATTTAATTTTAAAAAAATACTAGTTGCTATATATACTAAATCAGTGATTCTCAATCAAGGACAGTTTTCCTCCCAAGAGACATTTGGCATTGTGTGGAGACATTTTTATTGTCATGACTGAGTTGGATACTGCTGGCATCTAATGGGTAGAGGCCGAAGATACAATTACACATCCTACAATGCACAGGACAGCCCCCTCAACAAATGTCAGTAATGCCAAGTTGAAAACTGTACACTAAATTGATTTTTTTACTTCTCAGTGCTTTGTTTCTCAACCCTGGCAGTACAGCCATTAGAATCACATGAGAGGATTGATTTACTAAGTTGAGATTAGCTCATGACTGGTAGTTTTAAAAGTTCCTCAATGTTTAAAAAACAAAGATTTATGGTATAGTAATGAGAAAATATCCAGGCCTAATTGTGTGTGTGTGTGTGTGTGTGTGTGTGTGTGTGTGTGTGTGTGTGTGTTTAACAAAAGCTGGTTATTAATCTGATATGTAAGCATTATAATATTTATACTTTAATTCAACTTTTTAGTTACTACACTAGTAAAAAGAAAATCTTTGTGTTAGATTATACTGTGTTTTGAATATTTGTTGTTCAGAAGATGAAATTAAACCAGACAATTAGACATTATTTCAGATAAGAATTTTTAGTGTAGTAATTAAGGTTATCACATTTGCTATATTTTAGCCTTATACCACCTATATATTGTATTTTAAGGTGCAGACTAAGCATCATTCCAGGTGGTTTGAATATCAGCAAATTATTAAGATACTGCATTCTGGTGAGCCCATGTTTCTGTGTGGTGGTAGAAATCAGATTATTCTTGTTTAGATCACACAGAAGAGATAATACTTAGCCAAGTCAGTCCAGTTACAAATAGAGGAGTCTAGCAGAGGATCAGAATAAGTTGCAAAGTTGAGCCACCTTGGGTTCCCGGAGTTGGGAGAGGACTGGCCTTCAGTGATAGAAGGGGTTGAATATATTGTATACAGATTTGAAGATGTGTGAAGTTCTTTTCACATCTAAATGTGCTTTCCTCTTATCTGCCAACAGGTACAACTGTAACTGCTTTAAGATTGTTTAAGAATCTACCGGTAAGAAAGCAGTTTTACTCAACTGCTAAAAAATGTAAAGATGAAATAAAAAAGATCCAGGATCTCCTCATAAGCTATGGTATACTTAAACCTGACTTAAGGATTGTTTTTATACATAACAAGGTAAGTATTATTATGTTTCTATAAGATTTTTCGGTATATGATATTATAAAGGCACAATTTTATCAAAATCAGATATGTAAAGTCTTCTTGCAAAAATTTGTCCACATTTGTTTAGTTTATTATATAAAGAACCTCTTTACTTTCTTATCTGACATCTAAATGAAATCTGATTGAACCTTTCATAATTTCTGAGATCAGGGATTTTGCCAGTAGACATCCAAGAAATATTTGAGTGCTACCTAAATATGCAGATGTATAAGACTTGTTCTTTTCCTTTAAGGAGTTCACAATTTAGTGACATTTTTCACCTTCTATTACAAACTGTTTCTCCTTTGGAAGAGTTTTTTTTGTTTTTTAAAGGAAACTACCTCATTTCTTCCCAGTTTTCAAGTGAGGCTGATTAAGAAATTCTTGTTGCTTGATGAATCTTGATAGAATGAAAGGTATTTTCTGATTATTCTGTTTTTCATAAAATTCCACATGTGCACTTGAATATTTAAGAGAGGAAAGCAGAAGTATGGAAACCCAATGGGGAGTTGAGAGTTAACATTTATTGAGGCCCTACACAATGCTACATCATATCCTAGGTACATTAAACTCCTATGATCCACAGCAACAACTGAGTGAAGTAGACATATCAATTTACCATTGTCCTCTGGACTGAACTCAAGAGAGGTTTAATACTTTGCTCTGTGTTGCACAGCTAGTAAATTGTTGAGATGGGATTTGAAACTTAACATGCCTACAGACTGCAGGCTATTTCCACTCTGCTGTCTTGTCTTTTCATTTTAATACCTTTTGTATATATAGTTCTTTTCCAGGTTTCAGAACACTTACTAATAACTTTGTAAGTTAAGCAGCATTATTTCTATTTGTAGGAGGAACTTAAAGCTCAGAGTAATCAAAGAAATTGTTATATACTTTACAGTAATTAGTAGTACTGGGGTCAGAATCCTTTTTCATCCAGCATTCTTTCTATTCTGTGTTTTTTTACTTGTTATTAAGATGATTCTGTCTTAAACCAAACCATGGTGGAATATTTATGATCAAAATCTTTGGTCATTTAAAAAAAAACAGAAAAGAAAGAAAAACATTAAGATTAGTCAGCCACCTATTCCTGCTACCATAGAACTCAACCACATGATACCTTGAGATCTCTTCCTGCTCTACCATGCTGTGATTCCTCAGGATGTTGATAGATGGAGGCTCATCCCGGTAGTATAAATAACCCTATGACCTCTTTATCCAAAGGACATTTAGCAATTAAAAGCTGAATATACCCAAGTTAAGAAAAGATCAAGGACAGAAGAAAGTGATTGGGAAGGGAAAACATATGAAAAAGGTAAAATATGAAGATAGGAACTTCTTTTTTTTAAAGAAAAGCAACAATAAGAAAATAGAATAAAACAAGATTTCTGCCTCATGTAATAGAAATGAGTATTTAAAGTCAAATATATATTTTCTAAGTTTTGGATAAGTTTATATTATTTTCCAACCACTGTACGATCACCAGTACAGGCATTATCTTTTGAGAATGGAAGGTAGTATTTTATAATATGCTGCATTTTATTATTTTTTGAGGACAGCACATCTGAACTTACATTGAATAAACACAAGTCCCTTGATAGCCTTCAGTAATTTCAGATTCAGTTCAAATCCTAAAGAGTATGCTGAGAGTATTTTACCATGAAAATAATGTGAGATTATCAAAAATCTTACAGTAAAATTAAGTATTAGTATTATTACACAAGATCAAGGACTGAATTAGAACAAGCACTCTGTCTTCAAGCTTCCTTCTCTTAGTACAAATTATTGTGCCACTTTTTTCTTTCTTAGTAGTGCTGTTGTGCCTCAAATGCTGAAATATATTGTTAAACCTCCCAGAATGGCAGTGGCACATATCATAAATCTCTTTGAACATTGAGTCCTGCTCTCCTCTTAGCCTTTTTCTTTTAAACATGTTTATCATTATTTATGTGCTTTTCAGAAGAATTTTTTGCCTCTGCTTGAAATTTAAAAATGACTATATTGACATCTTTTCTTGAAATTTTTTTCTGCTTTATAAACAAACAATCATATTGCACATAATATGAGAAGTACTATTGCTATTTTGACATCTTGGATTAGATAGTGTTCCTTCTTTTTATGAAGGTTTAACCTGCCAAGACATTCTTTGAATACTGATAATGTTGATGTTCTTGCCAGTATGGTTATGTTAGAAAGAGGTATTTTTCTTCTTTCATCACCATGTTCCTTGAAAGCATATTGAATAATGAGACAGCCAAAGGGAAATAATTTACAAGTGGATTCAGTGACTTTATTTAAAGTAGATATTATTTGGAGAAATGTTAGAGCCATTCCTTAAACAAGCACTATAGTCTTCAGCTTTAGTTGTAATAACTGAATTCCTGTGAAGTCCTGCTGTGTATATTTTCATTTATAATGTAGTTATTTCCTAGAACTAAAAAATTTTCTCAGTGTGATTATATGAAACCAATTTAGTATTCTAGCTCTTTCATATATGCATGAATAGTTCTGTAGACGACTAGTTTAGAATATAATGTTAAATTGTGATTTCAAATAAGGGGTACTTTCATATTTCATGGTTGTTGGTTTTTGTGGATGTTTTCTTCTGACTAAAATACTATTTATGGTTGTAAAAATTGTTTTGAATTGAATTTTGTTTTGATAATTAGAGGCCCTCAGTATTGAAAAGCTGAATTGGATTATCATTGATACGAGAAGGTTTTAACTGTTACAAGAGAATAGTAATTTAAGGAGTGACTTTCCATCTACCTACCCTACCTCCATGTCACATTAGTCTAAAAGCTTATTGGGATCAGTTTATTTTTAAGGTCTGGAAGAATGATGACACAGCTTTGAAGAGTTGAATATCTCTGGCATCAGTCAATCTGGGAAGAGGCAGGACCTTAGCTGGAAACAGAAACCCAGAAAACTGGCCATAGAGATTTGGTAGTGTGTGTAGTGGCTTCCTCTCTTGACATAGTTTTCTGGGTCGCTAGGAGGGTACTCTTTTGTGGTGGTGGCTGAAGATGTAGGAGGAAGGGGGTGACCAAGAATGAGAAAGAAGGGACATGTTTATTAGATTATAAACTGAAGATTAAAAAGTAGTAGTTTATAATATGTATCCCCAACATTCATGATATTCTCTTTGTTCATTGTATTATTATTTTTTTTTTTTTGCAACTCTTAGCCTTTTACACAAATATTGTTAAATGTCTCAGTTTTGTTTCAGCTGTACTATATGAGGAATCAAGAAAAAGTCCACAGTTGGGCCAGTATTACCCACATCCCAAGCAAGGTTATGGAGGCAGTATAGTCAACAGGAAATTCCAGTTCAAGACTGTAGTTCAAATGCCCTTTCCTTAAATTCCCTTTCTTTTTTCTAGTTCCAACTTTGAAAGTTTGAGTGGGTTTTGTTTTTTGTTTTGTTTTGTTTTTAATTAATGAAGGTGGAGGTCCATTCAGATATAGTTTTCAGGTTAGCTTGAGGTTGATTATCAGTCTTGATTGGTTGGTTGGGATTTTTTGGTGATATTGTGTTTTGTTTTGTTTTTTTGCTGCCTGCAAATTAATGATAACTAAATTCTTTAAATGGTTCTGTTTTTTTCTTTATTATATTCTTTTACTTTTCACCTAGTTTCTGTTAACTATTATATAGAAAAGATGAAAGACATACATAAGTCACATTTTATAGTAGTTTTTTTTAAGCTTATTTATTATTTTTATTTTTAATTTATTTATATTGAGAGAGAGAGAGAGCACACACACACACACACACACACACACACACACACACATGAGTGGAAAGGGGCAGAGAGAGAAGGAAACAGGGAATCCCAAGCAGACTCCGTGCTGTCAGCACAGAGCCCAACACAGGGCTTGATCTCACGAACCGTTAAGATCAGGACCAGAGCCGAAATCAGTAGTCAGATATTCAATGGAATGAGTCACCCAGGCACCCCTACTGTAGTTTATTTTTTATCTCGATGTTTATCCATACTATCCATATTGAAGGAATCTCTGAATTCTTCCCCTATCCCCAGCAAGACATAGTTATTCTTCGTCTTCTGTAACATTATTTACATATTTCTATTATGTCATTTTTGCTTTGTTGGCAATGATTTGTGTACTGTCTTTCCTTCTCAGCAGACTCTTGTGGGAGGGAGAACTGCATCTAATTCATATTCCCCTTAATACTCAGTGCATAGCACACAGTAAAATACTAAATGAAATACATGGTGCTAAAATCAAAATCACATAAATTTATAAAACTCCAGTTTTGAACACTCTGGCCTCTTTCAGAACAGGTGTCACTGGAGAATCCAATAGGATGAATCCTCAAAAAAGGATTCATTTTATAAATATGAGGATTCATCCTTTTAGATTCTTCAGTGACCTCTTAGATATTTACAGAGTATATTCTCACTTGTATTCATATATACTGTTCTAGTCTCTTTTCTTGGCATGTAAGTCATTGATATGTCTTCATTAGAACTAGTTAGGAAATACATGAAGATTGCATGGAGGGACAGTGAGAGGGAAACACTTGACAGGGACATAGTCTTTAAGTTATCAATTTAATATATTTTGTTTCTATTAACTTAGTTAAATGGAACTATATGATTATTCCTTTACAAATTCTCTAACCAAATACATCTTACAGTTACTATTTATCCTAATACGTTTCTCTACTTCAAAACAGTAGATTTCTCTTCTGATCAGTAATTTCCAGAGAATTCTGCACAAATCTAGCTTTTTGAGCTTAGGCCAGTAAAAGTTGATCACATGATCTCTAAGGCCCTTTTCAACTCTAAACCTCTTTGATTTTTAAGGATGTCTACATAAATCTTAAGCACTTCATTTCTTAAAAAATTAGAGCTTCACATTTCCATCACTTAGAAGTTCTAAGAAGGTGATTTATATATCAAATCACAAAATATAAGCATTTATGCCTCCTAGATTTTTAGGTCTTTACATCTAGAAAAGACCACTGAAAATCTTTTTTGTCCTGTCTTAAACCTTTTAGCAAATAGAGTATTTTTATCCCTATCCCTTCCCATTTTATCTTCACGTGACCATGTGAGTGGATTGCCTAATAACTTAAATGTTTAATGTAGCATAAGATGAGCTAAAGTTCAATTCTCTTAGCTCTTAATGCAATATTTATTCTCCTTTGCTATAGCTTTTCCACAGCTACTAGATACAGAGCTTTGAGTATGTGCTATGGAATAATTATGTGATAGCCTATGGAATAATTACATGGTAGGAGTTTACAGAATAAGTGAGGAAGATGTGAAAGTGTATGAACGTTTAAATAGATGAAAAGAATAATGAAAAGTTACTGATTATCAAATGATATTGGTAAATACTATGAAAAGGGAAAGGTTACTTCAGGCTAGAATAGTCAAGGAAGACTTCATGGTGGATGTATTTTGATCTGTATCTTTCTGTGGATGTTTAACAAATGTCTTGGCTGGACTGGAGCTGATGCTGGTGTAGATCAGTGTGTGTGGAGATAGGTCTGACCCCCATGAACAAGAGTTCTTTCTTGCTCTGAATAGATAAAATGTCACTTTACCTGTAACAAAATGTTTAGAGAACTTACCTAAAGCCTAAGAGCTTCATGAAAATCAACTTAAAACCTCTTTATAGCTGGAATTCAGTTCCATACTAAATGTAGATGGTGAGGCAGGAGAGGGTCAGCAGAATTTCTGAAAAAACCCTATGAGTAAGTGAAGGTATCTGATCTGGACAGAAAGCAAAATTTCTCCTTAGGTTTTTTTATTGATAGGAGCCAGATGAGAGCCCAGAGCAGTGAGGTGTAGATGTCCATTGGTAGTTACCAACAGGGAATCTTTAAGACCATCTCTCTCTCCTCCATGCTTTTATCTGTATGTGTCAGATGGTATTTCCAGAACTCTCAATCCTGGCAAGACCTCTCTAGTCTTTCCCTTAAGAGTCAAAGTCTTGCAACTGTGAAGTGCTTTGGGACTGCCAGCCCTAATCTCATCATGTTTCTATTCCCTTTTATGTCAATCAACTCAAGAAGGCTGAGTCTCTCAACTCATTCTTTATCACCCTGGACTCTTTTTCTCATCCAAATCATTTGTCTCTTACACATCCCCATGTCCTGAAATGTCCCATTTCATGATTAGTCACAAGTAAAATCCTCTGTGTCCTTAGCCTTTTCTTGCTCTGGAATCTGACTTTCCCTGAGAACACTATATCCTCTGCAGCCCTTTCAAATGGTGACTGATTTCTCTCATCTGTTTCTCACTGCCTTGTTCCTCATTGCAACTTCCAGACCATTCCTTTTTCTCTCCAACCCAAAATCTCATTCAGATTTTAATTTCATGTCTTTAGATCCCTAGATCACTATCACTCTGTGATTTCAGTATCCTCATAGTCCTTTCTAGCTTCTCAAATTTTTTACCTTTTCTCCAGTGATTGTTCTTTCCACCCTACTGTAGCTATTAAATCAGTGGCTATACCATAGACTTTGTTATTGCCAAAAACCACTTCCTCCATAATTTCATTGTTAAGTATTTCACTCTCTGACCATGACCTCCTGTGTCCCCAGCTTATTCCATCCAGCAACCTTCAGACTCTACTGGATCCATTGATCCTACCATCTTTTAATTGTTTTTTATCCATTTTTTCCTCATTTCTCTGCTTAAATTATAAGGTCCATAATTACCATGCTGTCCTTGGGTACTCCCTTAGTTTCTTGCTTCTCTCTCACTGAACTGTGCTTGTTTGACTAACCAAATCCTGGTGAAAGCCATCTTTTTGTCCTCTTGGTGCCTGAACAAAGCTGAATGTTGTAGAAGAAAATACACACCCATCATGACTTTAAATTCATGATCACTAATTTTAGTGCTGCCTGGCAGTCATACTGTGTTTCTCTAGTGCATTTTTCTCTCCTGATCTCCTACATCAGTGCTTTAAACAGACTGTAATGTGTATGTAGATCACCTGGGATTTCAGGATGCAGATTCTGATTTAGTAAGTTAGAAAGGGCCTGAGATTGTACATTCTCAACAAGCCTCCAAATGATGTGGTTGCTGCTGTCCATGAACTACACATTGATTGGCAAGGTCCCAAATGGCCATTTCATCTATCCTGTCCTCAGACAGCCAACACCTTCTTTTCCATCTTTACTGTCATCTGACCTTACATCCTATTTTAGTGAGAAAATTGAGGCAATCAGGAAAGGACTTCCACAAATCTATCCACCTATCTGCAGCTGTGTCCATACATCAGCCTTCCCTTCCATCCCTATGGATGTACTCCCCACGTTCCTAGGAAAAGCTGACTTGGGCACCTCTTCTAGAAATAGTTGTCTTTATTCATTTTCTCCAGTTACTGTCCTCCCATTCTCTCTTGAACCTATTTTCTCTCAGTTTTTCTCTACCACTCTCCCAAAACTGCTCTTGTCAGGGACCATTTACCTCCACATTGCTAAATCCAGTAGTCACTTGTCAGTCCTTATCTTAGTTAGCATTTGCCACAGTTGATCTTCCCATCCTTGAAACACTTTTTAACTTGGCTTCTAAGTCTGCACAACTTGTTTTTTTCCTATCTCTCTTTCTACATCAGTCCTCTAGTTGCATTTCATATCCTAACTTCTAAACTTTTAGTGTCCTACAATTTACTCTCTTGTATATATGTGTGTGTGTATATATACACATTTTCATAGTGTTCTTATTCAAATGACTTTACATATCATTTATCCATTGATGACTCCTAAATTTTTATCTCCATTCTATAACTCTCCCCTGAACTCCAAACTCCGATTACCACCCAGAAATCCTCTGTGTATTTGGTAATGATAATTTGACACATTTAACTTGTCAAAAACTGAGCTTTGTATCTCCTCTTCTGGAACTTTTTCCACAGCCTTTCCCATCAATATATGAGAATTCTGTATTTCTAGGTGGCAAACCAAATGCCTTAAGATTATCCTTGACTATTGATTCTCTTTCACTTTGATTCAAGAGTAAATTCTGTAGGCCTGCCTTCAAAATATATGTAAAACCTAACCAGATTTCACTATGTCAGTGACTACCACTGTGGTTCAAGCCACCATCATCTCTCACCTGGGTTTTTTTAATAGTATCCTAATTGGATCTCTCCACTTCCTTCTTTGCTGTTTTAAGTCTGTTTACTGCCCAATAACTAGAGTGATTCTGTAAAAATGTAAGTCAGATCATGCAACTCCTCTTTAATGAGTTTCCATATCAGAGTAAAATCAAAGCCTTTGTAAATGGCCTATCAATTTTACATCTAGGTCAGTAAACTTTGTTTAAAAAAAAGAATTATATAGTAAATATTTTGGGGTTTGGGGGCTATACAGTCTCTTACAACTCTTCAGCTTTGCCTTTGTAGCATGAAAGCAGCCACAGACTGGAAAACTTCAAAAGGAAAATTTAAAGGCAATCAGCCCCTTGGCCTGTAGTTTGCTTTCCTTTTGTAGATGATCTGATTCACCATTTCATCTGATGTCATTTATTTCTTTCCTCTTACTCACTTTGTTTCAGTTGAACTAGCCTCCTTGTTGTTCCCTGAACTTGTTAGTCATACTTCCAATTCAGGACCTTTGTGTTTGTAGTTCCTTTGCCTAGAACATTTTTGTATACATTTGGCTCAATCTCATCTTTTAAAACTTCTCAGGCTTTCTTTAGCCACCCTAAAATTGCAGTCATTTCCCCTGTCCCACACACATTTTCCTGCTCTATTTTTCTTCTTAAAACTCATAACCATCTAATATGCTATATATTGTACTTATCTTGATTTATTGTCTTTCTCTTCTCTAGAATATAATTTCCATGAGAGGAAAGGTGTTTTACTACTGTCTCACTGCTGTACTCCTAGAGCCTACAGTAGTATATCATGTAGGTGCTCAAAAAAAATAGGTGGTAAATGAATGTAATCAAGGGTTCAGAGCATGGAGGACAGGAGTGCTCCATCACATGAGTGGCACTAGTGCATACTAAATTGTGAATGTAGGTAGTTAAGCACTTATGATACAGGCTGATGAGGTCACTAAAGATTAAAGACAACAACTGGAACAGAGAGGTAGCAAAATAGCAAGTATCGGCTCTTAGACCTGAAACACTTCCTTTTCCTTCTGGGGAACTCATAGAAAGTCTGAGAAAAGGGAGGGTTGACTTTGGTCTCTAGGCGATGTGGATATTATTGAAGTAGACACAACCTGTAGTGAAGTAGACACAACTTGTAATTTCATCTAGGACCCCCCCCCACCCCCCGCCCCAGGTGGGTGAGTCTATATTATAGAATTTGCTAATATGGATAAATGGATCAAGTCATTCTAGGTAGAGAAATAGTGTGAAGATAAAAGGTATAGGTAGGTAAGTACAGAGCACATTTAGAGGCATTTAAATCAGTTTAGGTGAGTCAGGTATTTTATATAGAGAAATAGAGGAAGATAGATAAGTGAAAGATAATTTGAGGCTAGATTATAAAAGAATATAAAAAGAATATAAAAGAATGCTAGGCTGAATCTTTTTTGTTTCTTTTTAATAGAAAATTGGGAATAGGGAAATGATCCTGCCAAACATTAGTTTGGCAGTAGTGTGCAGGAAAGAATTGTAGGAGGCTTTGAGCAGTAAGTGTTACAGCTTTAAGCTGTAACAAAAGTCCAGGCACCTTGGGCCTGAATAAGGATAAATACATTGACAAAGAAAGCAAATGGGTGTCTGTGATATCAATTATAAGGAAGAATCAATGAGACTGGTTGACTGCATGTGGAAAATGAACACAAAAGATCTGAGGGTATCTGATTTATTTAATTTACATGCCTAGGAAAATGATAATGCTACATCCCTTTTATATCCCTGGATGGGTGTATCTGACTTTCACTTTTAATATGTAGTTACCTTCATGTATTACTCTGACATAATTTTGATTTCACTTTAAAAAGAATCTAATACAAACAAAAAATGAGGTTTTGAAGTGAAGTTATTGTTACCTCATCAATAAAGGTTTTGGTAACTAGTCAATTAAGAAAGGAAAGTTAATCATCTCCAAGTTGGATGTTAGTTGCTAGCTTTAAACCTTACTGCTTGTTTTTTTTTTTTTTTTTTTAAGTGTTTTTTTATTTTTGAGACAGAGACAGAGCATGAGCAGGGGAGGGGCAGAGAGAGAGTGAGACACAGAATCTGAAGCAGGCTCCAGGCTTTGAGCTGTCAGCACAGAGCCCGATGCGGGGCTCGAGCTCACAAACCGCGAGATCATGACCTGAGCCGAAGTCAGACGCTCAACCGACTGAGCCACCCAGGTGCCCCAGAACTTACTGCTTGTTTTTAAAAAGAGGCACAAGGGGCACCTGGGTGCTCAGTTGGTTAAGCCTCCAACTGTTGATTTTGGCTCAGGTCATGACCTCACGGTTGTGAGATCAAGCCCCGTGTTGCACTGTGTTATGGGCATGGATCCTGCTTAAGATATTTTCTCTCTCTCTCTCTCTCTCTCTCTCTCCCTCTCCCTGTCTCTCCCTCTCCCTGTCTCTCCCTGTCTCTCCCTCTCCCCCCTACCTGTCCCACCCCTATGCGGGCATACAATTTCTCTCTCCCTCTCTCTCTCAAAAAAAAGGCATAAAATTAGAAAATAAGGTTATCTATCACCAGGACATTTGCCTGAATAAAACAGGATGCTTGGGAAGAGAAGTACCATCAGGGAAACACCAGGAGCCAGCTGATGGGAGTATTAGAAGCTCAGAATCTCTGGATTTGGTGTTTATCTCTTTCTTTCTAAGCATTATTTTGTCAAGAACACTTAACATGAGAGCTACCTCTTAATCTTTTTAGTATACAGTGCAATATTGTTGACTAGAGGTACAATGTTACACAGCAGATCTTTAGAACTTAATTGTGTTTAACTGAAATTTGATGCCCATTCATTAGTAACTCCCTATTTTCCCCTCCCCCCCAACCCCTGGATAACTACCATTCCATTCTTTGATTTAATGAACTTAACTATTTTAAATGCCTCATATAAGCAGAATCATGTATTTGTCTTTCTGTGACTGGCTTATTTCACTTGGCATAATATCCCCAAGAATCCTCCATGTTGTCACATATTACAGAATTTCCTTTTTTAAGGCTGAATAATATTCTATCAAATGGATATACTACATTTTCTTTAACCATTGATCTGTCAGTGGACATTTAAGTTGTTTCCACATCCTGGCTGTTGTATGTAATACTGCAGTGAATGTGAGTGCTAATATCACTTTCAGAGCCTGCTTTCAATTCCTTTGAATAAATACTCTGTCATGAGATTGGATTCCTAGAACATATAGTAGTTCTGTTTTAATATTTTGAGGTACCTCCATACTATTTCCATAGTATTTGCATCCTCATGAATAGTATACAAGGGTTCCAGTTTTTCCACATCTTCCTCAATATTTATCTTTTCAGTTTTTGATAATAGCCATCCTGACAGGTGTGAGGTGATACCTCATTGTGGTTTTAATTTGCATTTACCTGATGATTAGTGAGATTGAGCATTTTTTCACATATCTGATGGCCTTTTATATTTTCTTCTTTGGAGAAATGTCTGTTCAAGGTCTTCACCCATTTTTTTGTTGGTATTAGTGTTTTTGTTAGGGAGTTGTAGGAGTGCCTTACATACTTTGGAGATTAATCATTAGATATATAGTTTGTACATGTTTTCTACCATTCCATGGGTTGCCTTTTCATTCTGTTGATAGCTTCCTTAGCTGTGCAGAAGCATTTTAGTTTGATTAGTCCCTCTTGTCTGTTTTTCTTTGTTGCTTGTGCTTTTGGTGTAATATCAAAGAAATCATTGCCAAGATCAGCATCATGAAGATTTTCTCCTGTCTTCTCTTTTAGGAGTTTTACAATTTTTGGTCTTATATTTAAGTCTTTAATTCATTTTAAATTGATTTCTGTGTATAATGTAAGATAAGGGTCCAACTTCGTTCTTTCGTATATGGATATCATTTTTCCAGCCCTGTTGGTTGAAGAGACTCTCCTTTCTGCATTGTGTGTTCTTGACACCCTCATCAGATATCAGTTGACCATATATGCATGGATTTATTTCTGGGCTTTCTACTCTTTTCCATCTGCCTTTATGATTGTCTTTATGCCAGTACCATACTGTTGTGTTTACTGTAGTAATATATTTTGAAAGTAGGTAGTGTGATGTCTCCAGTTTTGTTCTTTACCTCTGGATTGATTTGACTGTTTGTGGTCTTTTGTGGTTCCATGAGTTTTAGAATTGTGTTTTTCTATTTCTATAAAGAATGACATTAGGATTTTTGGTAGGAATTGCATTGAATTTGTAGAGTGCTTTGGGTAATATGGACATTTTAATAATACTAAATCTTCTGATCCATGAACACAGGATGCCTTCCCATTTGTCATCTTTAATTTTTTTTGTCAGTGTTTTGTAGTTCTCAGCCTACAAGTCTTTCACCTTTTAAATTTATTCCTAAGTATTTTTTTCCTTTTTGGTGCTCTTGTAAATGGTATTGCTTTTCTAATTCTTTTTCAGATAGCTCATTGCTAGTGGATAGGAACGTAGCTGGTTTTGTATGTTGATTTTGTATCTCGCAACTTTACTGAATTTATTAGTTCTAAGTTTTTTTTTAATATGATATTTTTGTTATTTTGAGAGAGAGAAAGAGCAGAGGAGAGGCAAAGAGAAAGGGAGAGAGAATTCCAAGTAGGCTCTGTGCTGTCAGTGCAGAGCCCAGCATGGGTCTCAAACCCATGAACCATGAGATCATGACCTGGGCTGAAATGCTAACCCAACTGACCCACTTACGTACCCCCTAACAGGTTTTTGATGGAGTCTTCAGGGTTTTCTATGTATAGGATCATGTCGTCTGCAAACATGGACAATTTTACTTCTTCCTTTCTGGTTTGGATGCCTTTTATTTCTTTTTCTTGCCTAATTGCTTTAGCCAGGACTTTAAGTTGTATGATGAATAGAAGTGGCAGAAACAGGCATCCTTGTCTTGTTCCTGATCTCAAAAAAAAAAACAAACAAACTTTTAGTTTTTTACCATGGAGTGTAATGGCTGCTATGGGATTTTCATAGATGGCTTTTATTATGTTGAGGTACTTTCCTCCTATTCCTAGTTTATTAAATTTTTAATCATGAAATGATGTTGAGTTCTATCAAATGCTTTTTCTGCACCTGTTGAGACAATCATGCAATTTTTATCCTTTATTTTGTTAATATACTGTATCAAAAAAACCAACTCTTAGGTTTTTTTTCTGCTGTTTTTCTATTTTCTCTTTAATTTATTTCTGCTCTGTTCTAATCTTTATTTCCTTCCTTCTGCTAACTTTGCTCTTAGTTTATTGTTTTTCTAGCTCCTTCAGGTGCTAGAAAAGTTGGTTGGTTGGGCTAGTTAGGTTGTTTATTTGACATCTTTCTTTTTTAATGTGTTATTGCTCTGGATAAACTGTACTGCTTTTACTGCATCCCATAAGTTTTGGTACATTGTCTTTCATTTACCTTAAAGTATTTTCTGATATTCTTGTGTCTTTGACTCAGTGGTTGTTTAGGAGTGTGTTATTTAATTTCCACATACTGTGACTTTTCTACTTTTCTTCCTGTTGATTTCTAGTTTCATTCCATTGTGGTCAGAAAAAATTCCTTGATATGTTTCAGTCTGCCTAAATTTGTTAAGACTTGTTTTGTCTTAACACTTGATCTGTCCTGGAGAAAGATCCATGTGACCTTGAGAAGATGATGTATTCTGCTGTTGAGTGGATTGTTCTGTATAGGTCTGTTAGGTCTGTTTGGTCTGTAATGTTCAGGTCTTCTATTTCCTTATTGATCTTCTGTCTGGATTTTCTATTCATTATTGGTCTTTATCTGCAAAGAGACCTAGAGAACCATGTGGAGGATGGAGTTGCATTGCAGACGAGATGGTTGGGATAGCTTCACTTAGAAGTATCAGCAAGTTTGGAGAAGAAATATCTCATGAAAAATCAATTGTAATAGAAAAGGTATTCTATTCAGTGAGAATAAAGAGGAAAAGCTGAAATCAAATAGTTACAAAGCAAAAGCAACTTGATTTGCACATAACCTTTTCTGTAAAGTTAAATATGGATGGAAGTGATGGTTCAGGGTTCCAAGATGAAAGCGCTTTCAGAAAGGCTAATCTGAAAGATTATTAGAAAAACATTTCTAATAAGATTAATCAAATCTTGGAAATAATCCTCCTTGTTTTAAAGACCACAAAGAGTGTCTACAATCTTCCTTTGAAAGTTATGTAAAGATTAATTTCATGTTTTTAAATTTTTATTTAACTTTTTGAAAAATCCTATCTTTACAGGGTTCAAAAACCAAAAAATAACAAGAAAAGGTACAGTGAAAAAATTACTCTTAATTAGCTCCTATAAGCCTCCCCTCCCATAGGTGAAGTTACTGGTACTAATTTCTTTGTAATCTTCAGGAAAAATTCTTATGTATACTCTATTTCAAAAAATGAATATAAAATAAGAGACATTGAAGCTGAGTAAAAGTAAGGATAAGAGATACTAAATTCAGACTTGTGTTGAATAAATTTTACTCTTCCTATTTTAGTCTGTGGGTACTTAGCAAGAATCAAGTCATATGAATGTTTATGATGTTAATACAATGTGATATTCTTTTAGCAGTAGTGATAATTATATTGGAAGTAGTTAAAGCTTTTTTAAAGAAATTCAGATGGGAACTTATTAGTATATCTGTGCATATTATCTGTTTCAAAGGTTTGATTGCAGTCTAGGCCAATATGTATACTTTTTATTTCATATTCTAGAATGAGTCACCTTTGGTCAGGCAGTGTTAGTAGCAATGCATTTTTTAGTTAATTGTACATCACCTGTGTGCAGCCTCCTTTTTCCTGCTATTGCAAATTGACTTCACAGTTGAGGCTTACTACTTTAATACTGAGTATCTCATCTAATCACTTCCTTCAAATAGTGTATGTCAATGAAATAGGAAGAGTGACAAGATATATTTGGCTAATGTCAATCAATTACTTAATGTGCATGTAATAATATATTTTTTATTGAGGTGTTTTTGCACTGTCATCGTACTGACTAGAGTCAGATTCTTACTTGGCACATCCAGATGCTCCAACTTTGTGTGACCTAGATAGAAAACATATGGGGGTATGTGTGTGTATTTTTAGCACATGTTAAGCTTTCAGCCTTAGGGCAAAATATATGCAAAACTTCAAGAAGTGAAAAGAAAATCTCTTTTAGAAAAGAATACAGGATTGATGAAATGGTGGAGAAAACTAAACTAAAAACTATTTGCTGTAGAAAATACAGTATTTAAAAATTGAGTTTCTTTAAAAACAAAGATCCTTAATTTTTAATTACCACATTTAAAAAATTTTTCATCCATTGTTTTCACAATGGGTTCTTTTTTTTGAAAATGAATTTTACTTTGCCTAAGTTGAAGTGAAGATTTAATTTGTTGGCAGACCTCTTTATCATTTATTGCTATCCCAACTGTAACTCATTTAGAAAATGCTCCTAAATTAGCCCCATTGATCTGATGCAATAATCGCCTACTGTGAAATGTTGTTCCAGAACTACTAGCCATGTTCACTTTAAGAAAAGAAATTCTACATTTAATGATTCTTATGTTTGATAGCTTTTTTAGAACCCATTTCTTCAAGTGATCTTTTTGCAATCCTGTGCACTAGCTATTTATCAGGTCAGGCAGTGAAATAACATGTTTGGATTAATCAGCAGCTAAGATTTATATCTTTAGGCATCACCTGAGGCAGCACTCTAATACAAACTAAAATAATATATTTACATTAGAAGTATTACAAGTTTTATGTGTATTCAGTGCAGGAAATTTAGAAATCTTAAAACATTAATTTTCTTGAAATATTTTCTTGACTACTTTTTAAAACATCTTTACATGTATATATCAGAGATGTAGCTTTAAAGAGAGAAACTTTTTGTGAATAAATTGTTATTGCTCAACTGTTCCTTGTTTAGAGTAACTTGTGATATGGAAAGTTTGAAGCAGGGGCACTTCATTCCCGTACATTATTCAGAACTTTACCTACTTTCTGTTATTTTGAATATTCCTTAAAACACCAGCTAATAGCTGGCTTAAAATAACAGCTATAATTCAGAAAGCCAGCAGGGGCACTGGGGTGGCTCAGTTGTTTAAGCGGCCGACTCTTAATGTCAGCTCAGGTCATGATCTCACAGTTTGTGAGTTGGAGCCCCGCAACAGGCTCTGCACAGACAGCCTGCTTGGATTCTCTCTCTCCCTCTCTCTCTCTGCCCCTCCTCTGCTCTCTCTCTCTCTCTCAAAAATGAATAAAGAAACATTAAAAAAAAAAAGAAAAAGAATCCAGCAGTTCTTTGTCTTTTTACGTGCAAACATACAGGAAATGTAAAGATTGCAGTCTGGCATTTCCTCAAAAAATAGTTACCATATTACCCAGCAATTTCAGTTCTAGGAACATACCCAAGAGAAATGGAAACGTATTTCACACAAAAACTTGCACATGAATGTTCATATCCACATCATTCATAATAGCCAAAAGGTAGAAATAATCCAAACATATATCATCCAGTGAAAGGATAGTTGAAAAATATATCCATACAATGGAATATTACTTAATCATTAAAAAAGGAAGGAGAGTGCCACCTGGATGGCTCAGTTGATTAAGTGTCTGACTCTTGATTTCAACTCAGGTCATCGTTTCATGGTTTGTGAGATTGAGCCCCATGCTGGGCTCTGCTCTGCAGTGGGTATGGAACCTGCTTAAAATTCTCTCTCCCTCTCCCCCTAATCCTCCCCCCATTCCCTATTGACAAATCTCATGTGATCTAGGGAAAAATCTCACAGACATCTAAAGCCAAACATCGTGAAATCTCCTTCAAAACAACAACAACAGGGGGGCACTGGTACAACATGGATAAGCCTTGAAAATGTTACATTAAGTGAAAGAAACCACTCACAAAAAACTATGTATTGTATGATTCCATTTATATGAAAAACCCCAAGTAGGCAAATTTATAGAGACAGAAGGTAAATTAGTGATCACCTTGGGTAAAGGTGGCAGAGAATGGAGGGTGTTAATGGGTACAGGGTTTCTCTTTGGAATGATAAAATTGTTCTAAAATTAGTTGTGATAGTTGCATAACCTTGTAAATATACTGAAAACCATTGTCTTATACACTTAAAATGGGAGAATTTGTATGATTTATGAATTGTATCTCAATAAAAGTGTAATATTTAAAAAATGAAAGAAAAATAGAGGTTCCTTTGGATTTCCTAAAGTAAATTAGTAAACAAAGACTATAATTTCTTTCCTTTTTTTTTTTTTAAGCCCCCACACCCAGCATGGAGCTTAACTTGGGGCTTGAACTCACTACCCTGAGTTCAAGACCTGAGCTGAGATCGTGAGTCGGATGCTTAACCTACTGAACCATCCAGGTGCCCCAAAGACTATAATTTCTAACCCATGTAGTGAGATGACAACCCACAGTCTTAATTTTTAAAAATGAAGAAGTAGTTTTCAATTCCACTCAGGTTACTTTTCTCTAGAAAAATGTATTCTACAAATGTTCACTCCTTCAACAAATTGTTTGTTGTGCCCTATTGGGTATATGACAGTGTTCTTGATACCAGGGACACCATTACATTCCTGATTCTTCTTTTCTTCCTCTCCACATGCAGTCACCAAGTCACATTAAGTCTATTTCATGTCCTTTAGTTTATCCGTGTTCTCTTCCCCTCTTAGCAATATGTGTGGTTCTATTACCTAGACCAGTCTCAACCACAGTATTAATATTAGTAAAATACCAGAGATTGCAATTGTTTTACCTTAAAAAAAAAAAACTAGAGGAATAATCCTGTAAATGTCATTTTCACTAACTTGTATTCCACTTTGTTTTTTGGTAAGTGGAAGAAAAATTGGTAGCTTTACAGCTAGTGTGCCAGGAATCACACACAGTCCTCAGGGCTTAATGGGAATATTTTATGAATGTGGACTTCATCAATTTTGCATGTCCTCAGTATAAGTTGAGACACTTTGAGTTGGATTAATACAATCACATTTTTAAAAATCCATATTACTTTAGTTTCAGTTCTCAATAAATCATTGTTATAAAAGATCATTTTGATTTAAATACAATTTACCTATTACATAAATTTAAGATATATACAGCATGTTATGGGGCACCTAGGTGGCTCAGTTGGTTGAGCATCTGACTTCGGCTCAGGTCATGATCTCACGGTCTGTGGGTCAAGCCCCGCATCGGGCTCTGTGCTGACAGCTCAGAGCCTGGAGCCTGCTTTGGATTCTGTGTCTCCCTCTCTCTCTCTCTCTGCCCCTCCCCCACTTGTGGTCTGTCTGTCTCTCTCTCAAAAATAAAATGTAAAAAAAAATTTTTTTTAATTAAAAAGAAAGATGTACAGCATGTTAAATGATACATTTATATATTGTAATATAGTTACCATTGTAGCAATAATAAGTATTTCTGTCATATTACATAATTTTCTTTAGTGGTTGGGATAATTAGGTTCTGCTCTCATAATAAGTTTAATGATTATTATGCAATACTGTTGTCAGTATTTGCTATATTATGCATTAGATCTCTAGGACTTATTTACTACTTGTTGCAAGTTTGTACCTTTAAACAACATCTGTCCTATTTCCCCATCCCCTAGTAACTACCATTTTATTCTCTGATTTCTACAAGTTTGTCTTTACATTCCATATATGAATGATATCATACAGTATTTATCTTTGTCTGACTTCTCTCACTTAACATAATGTCCTTAAAATCCAAAGATCTTTTTCTGATATCTATGTGTGATCAGGCATTTTCCCAACTAGATGTGTTTCTCCAGTGACTCTGCATTGCATGTAAGATAAACTATAAACTTGCTTCCATGATATGATAGTTCATTCAGGATCTTGCTCCTTTCTGTCCAGCTTCCATCCCCAGCAAAGGCATATTCTCTATGCTTCCATGTGTTGCATGTGCCCTTCTGTCTGTCAGCATTGCCCTTCCCATGATTTGTGGATGGCCAGCTCCTTTCAGGTCTCACTGCACATGCATTTGGCTCTGTGAAGTAGACCTAGGTTTCTTCTACAATGCCTCCTCTGTGTTTTGTAATAGCAGTTTTTATAATGCATTATAATTTTTATTTATTTTTATTTAATTTACATCAAAGTTAGTTAGCATATAGTGCAATAATGATTTCAGGAGTGGAATGCAGTGATTCACCCCCTACGTATAACACCCATTGCTCATCCCAACAAGTGTCTTCTTCTATGCCTCTTGTCCACAACCCCTCCAGCAACCCTCAGTTCTCTGTATTTAAGAGTCTCTTATGTTTTGTCCCCCTCCCTGTTTTTATATCATTTTTGCTTCCCTTCTCCTGTGTTCATCTGTTTTGTATTTAAATTCCACATATGAGTGAAGTCATATGATACTTGTCTTTGACTAATTTCACTTAGCATAATACCCTCTAGTTCCATCCACATAGTTGCAAATGGCAAGATTTCATTCTTTTTGATTGCCGAGTAATACTCCCTTTTTTTTTTTAAATTTTTTTTTAACGTTTATTTATTTTTGAGACAGAGAGAGACAGAGCATGAACGGGGGAGGATCAGAGAGAGAGGGAGACACAGAATCCGAAACAGGCTCCAGGCTCTGAGCGGTCAGCACAGAGCCCGACGCGGGGCTCGAACTCACGGACCGCGAGATCGTGACCTGAGCCGAAGTCGGCCACTTAACCGACTGAGCCACCCAGGCGCCCCTACTCCATTTTATACATATACCACATCTTCTTTATCCAGTCATCTGTTGATGGACATTTGGGCTCTTTCCATACTTTGGCTATTGTTGAGAGCACTGCTACAAACATTGGGGTGCATGTGTCCCTTCGAAACAGCACACCTTTATCCTTTGGATAAATACCTAGTAGTGTAATTGCTGGGTCGTTGGGTAGTTCTATTTTTAATTTTTTGAGGAACCTCCATACTGTTTTCCAGAATGGCTGCATCAGTTTGCATTCCCACCAGCAGTGCAAAAGAGATCTTCTTTCTCTGCATCCTCACCAACATCTGTTGTTGCCAGAGTTGTTAACGTTAGCCATTCTGACAGATGTAAGGTGTTATCTCATTGTGGTTTTGATTTGTATTTCCCAGATGATGAGTGATGTTGAGCATTTTTTTCATGTGTCTGTTAGCCATATGGATGTCTTATTTTGAACAGTGTCTGTTCATGTCTTTTGCCCATTTCTTCACTGAATTCTTTGTTTTTCAGGTGTTGAGTTTTGTAAGTTCTTTATAGATTTTGGATACTAACCTTTTATCTGATATGTCATTTGCAAATATCTTCTCCCATTCCGTTGGTTGCCTTTTAGTTTTGCTGATTGTTTCTTTCGCTGTGCAGAAGCTTTTTATTTTGATGAGGTCCCAATAGTTCATTTTTGCTTTTGTTTCCCTTTCCTCCAGAGATGTGTTGAGTAAGAAGTTGCTGTGGCCGAAGTCAAAGAGGTTTTTGCCTGCTTTCTCCTCGAGGATTTTGATGACTTCCTGTTTTATTTTTAGGTCTTTCATCCATTTTGAGTTTATTTTTGTGTATGGTGTAAGAAAATGGTCCAGGTTCATTCTGCATTTGGCTGTCCAGTTTCCCCAACACCATTTGCTGAAGAGACTGTCTTTATTCCATTGGGTATTCTTTCCAGCTTTGTCAAAGATTAGTTGGCCATATGTTTGTGGGTCCATTTCTGGGTTCTCTATTCTGTTCCATCGATCTGAGTGTCTGTTTCTGTGCCACTATATACTGTCTTGATGATTATAGCTTTGTAATACAGCTTGAAATCCAGAATTGTGATGCCTCCAGCTTTGGTTTTCTTTTTCAGGATTGCTTTGGCTTTTCTGATCCCATACAAATTTTAGGATTGTTTGTTCTAGCTCTGTGAAGAATGCTGGTGTTGTTTTCATAGGTATGGCATTAAATATGTAGATTGCTTTGGGTAGTATTGACATTTTAACAATATTTGTTCTTCCAATCCATGAGCATGGAATATTTTTCCTTTGTGTGTGTGTGTGTGTGTGTGTGTGTGTGTGTGTGTCTTCTTAAGTTTCTTTTATAAGCTTTCTACAGTTTTCAGTGTATAGATTTTTCACCTCTTTGGTTAGGTTTATTTGTAGGTATTTTATGAGTTTTGGTGCAATTGTAAATGGGATCAATTCTTTGAATTCTCCTTCTGTTGCTTCATTATTGGTGTATAGAAATGCAACTGATTTCTGTGCATTGATTTTATATCCTACAACTTTGCTGAATTCATGAATCAATTCTAGCTCAGTTTTTTGGTAGAATCTTTTGGGTTTTCTGTATAGAATATCATGTCATCTGCGAAGAGTGCAAGTTTGACTTCCTCCTTGCCAGTTTGGGTATCTTTTATTCCTTTGTGTTGTCTGATTGCTGAGGCTAAGACTTCCAATACTGTATTGAATAACAGTGGTATGAGTGGACATCCCTGTCATGTTCCTGACCTAAGGGGGAAGCTGTCAGTTTTTCCCCATTGAGGATGATATTAGCAGTGGGTCTCTCATATATGGCTTCTGTGATCTTGAGGTATGATCCTTCTATCCCTACTTTCTTGAGGGTTTTTATCAAGAAAGGATGCTGTATTTTGTTGAATGCTTTCTCTGCATCTATTGAGAGGATCATGTGGTTCTTACTCTTTATTTTATTAACGCAATATATCACATTGATTTGCAGACATTAAACCAACCTTGCATCCCAGGTATAAGTCCCACTTGATTGTGGTGAATAATTCTTTTAATGTACTGTTGGATCTGGTTAGCTAGTATCTTGTTGAGAATTTTTGCATTCATGTTCATCAGGGAAATTGGTCTATAGTTCTCCTTTTTAGTGGGGTCCTTGTCTGGTTTTGGAATCAAGGTAATGCTGGCCTCATAGAATGAGTTTGAAGTTTTCCTTCCATTTCTATTTTCTGGAACAGCTTCAAAAGAATAGGTGTTAACTCTTCTTTAAATGTTTGAGAATTCCCCTGGAAAACCATCCAGCCCTGGATTTTTGTTTTTTGGGAGGTATTATGCATTATAATTATTTTAATATTTTGTTTTCCTTTTATATTTTTAGCTTGTTGAGAGCCAGTTCCTTATCCTTTCATCTTTGTATTCCCAGCTTTTAGCATGGAATCTGGTATGAAGTTAATGCTCAGTAAATATTTGCTGAAAAAATTCAAAATCAGTTTCTCTAATTAATTGGGATAAGTATATATTGTATGTAATGAAATTAAAGATTAAAAATGTTCTTGTGATTCTTCATCCCATGTTTCCTGGAGCAGTGACAGTTTTAAATAGTCCAGTGTATTGTCCTTTAAGTATAAATGTAGTTACCAAGACATAATTTTTTATTTAGAAATATACACATTAAACCTATACCTCAGTTTTTAATTGTTTACTATTTTTTAATACTTAGATTTCATGTAGTTTGTATATTTTTTTCTAATTCAGGTCACTTTCAAAGCAATACATAATAGTGAGATGTTGAAATTTAGGATGGAGCAATACCTAAATTGTCTTCCTCATTCTGTCATTTTGCTGTGCACTTTGGGCCTAATTACTGCACATCTATATTTATATGTATATTAATGAATGAAAATTATTGGAAATTTAGAAATCCTTAGGTATAAGGCTCTGTTATAATAAGATTAAGGTTGGTACTGACAGCTGTAGTCTGAAAAATACTGTGATTTTAGGATTATAGGATAGTAGTTCCCTATCTTTTTGGATTTCATTATTCTGGTATGTGTTCTTTTTTGGGGGGGGACCCCAATTATTTACCTTTAAGTGAATAGATTAAAAATAATTTTGGTTTGAGAATACATTAATACCCTCAAGTTAATTAGACAGATAGTTATCACATAGCCATGGAGGGTAATTATACATGAAAATGCATTTCTCTTTAAGAATTCCCAATTAGGGTCTGGCATTGGCTCTAGCTTATTACTGTTTTTAACTAGAGAGGGGAGGGATGTTAGCAAAGTAAAAACAGTGAGTTTGTAGCCATAAAAGTTGGGTATAAATCATGGTTCCATGACCTGCTATCTAAGTTTCTTTGGGTAAATCAGTCAGTGTCAGCTTCAGTTTCCTCATTTACATAATGAGATAATAATACCTACATGAAATAGTTGTGAAAATTAACAGTAGTTTCTATGATAGTAGTGTCAATTAAGTTTTTCCTAAATCATAACTCCTGTTGAATTAGTATTAATAAAACGCTAGGAATAAGTTTTTCCTGTTAAATATCAGGTAGTTTGTCTTATTGAGTACTACCTGTGTTTTCCCAAGCAGGTTTGTCTTTAAGATTCTAAAAACAGTGCTTTACAGATGATAAACATCAACATGCAGAGTCAGTGCTAATTGTTATATCCAGAAGAGCACTTTCCTTCATTACTATCCCCTAACCTGCCAGTTAGAGGACAACATGAATCTATTTACTTCACCTTTCATTTTAGTATATATAATATTGTTAGTACTTAAAACTGCCTGTGTAAGTTCCTGGTCATGTTAAGGAGCTTGTTTGGCCAGTCAGAAGGTCTCTCTTTTGGTCAAGTCAGAACCTCTCTTTCTCTCTCTCTCTCTCTCTCTCTCAAGCCTTCTCTGCAATCAGATATTTAAATCGGTATGTTTTCACTCACAACCAGTAACTTTTCTACATTACAGGGGAAAAAAAAAAATAGAACAAAGAGGAACTTATCAATCTCCAGTCATTGAATCTATAAACCTACCTGTGTGTGACCCATTCTTCTTCATTGCTTCTGATTCAAGTGTGTCATAATAAGACCCACCCTTGATCCACACTTGCCTCGATTATTCCTCTGCTTTCAGTTTATAGCCAAACTGTCTAAATGTTTATTTATTTTGATAGAGAATGAGAGAGAGTGTATGCACGAGTGGGGGGGGGGGTGGGCAGAGAGAGAGAGAGAGACAGAGAATCCCAACAGGCTCCACGCTGTCAGTGCAGAGCCTGACATGGGACTCAGTCTCTTGAGCTGTAAGATCGTGACCTGAGCTGAAATCAAGAGGTGGACACTTAACCAACTGAGCCACCCAGAAACCCCTACAGCCAAACTTTCTGAAATACTATCTAGGTTCATCTTTTTTTTTTTAATGTCCTCACTTTAATCACTATCCAGCCATTGAAATTTGGCTTTATTTACTCTCCTTTCCTGGAACTGATTGCTAAATCCTGTGGCCACATCTTTGCATACTCTTGACATTGGACTCTTGACATTGGTCAAATATGACTACTTTCTTCTTAAAAATTTTTCTTGTTCTGTGTACCATACTGTTTGGTAGCTCTTCCTGCCTTTGTGGCCACTCCTTTTCAGTCTGTTTTTCCTCTGCAGGTCCCTTGAATGTTAATGTTTTCTCCTAGCCCCTTTACACATTTTTCTCAGGATTTAGGAAGTGCCATGTAAATATTTGTTGAGTGAACAACTTATGACTGTATTGATGGTCTCCAGAGATTTGACTATAATTGGATCTTGTTAACTGAAGAAATTGCAGTATATCATACCTGATGGTGCACTTCACAGTCAAACTTTGGTCGGTCTCTCGGGACCATGATTCTTTTAAACTACCCTACTACATATTTGCAGTGGAAAAAATCTGGGCTCGTTATTCAGCTTTTATGTCTGTGAGGTTCACTTAGCTTTTTGTAAGTGTTCTGTATATAAAAGGTAATTACAAAGACAATTTTATTTTATTTCATTTTTTTAATATGAAATTTATTGTCAGATTGGTTTCCATACAACACCTAGTGCTCATCCCAACAGGTGCCCTCCTCAGTGCCCATCACCCACTTTCCCCTCCCTCCCATCAAACCTCAGTTTATTCTCAGTTTTTAAGAGTGTCTTATGGTTTGCCTCCATCCCTCGCTAACTTTTTTTTTTCCCCTTCCCCTCCCCCATGGTCTTCTGTTAAGTTTCTCAGGATCCACATAAGAGTGAAAACATGGTATCTATCTTTCTCTGTAATGACTTATTTCACTTAGCATCACACTCTCCAGTTCCATCCACGTTGCTACAAAAGGCCATATTTCATTCTTTCTCATTGCCAAATAGTATTCCATTGTATATATAAACCACAACTTCTTTATCCATTCATCAGTTGACATTTAGGCTCTTCCCATAATTTGGCTATTGTTGAAAGTGCTGCTATAAACATTGGGGTACAAGTGCCCCTATGCATCAGCACTCCTGTGTGCCTTGGGTAAATTCCTAGCAGTATTATTGCTGGGTCATAGAGTAGATCTATTTTTAATTTTTTGAGGAACCTCCACACTGTTTTCCAGAGTGACTGCACCAATTTGCATTCCCACCAACAGTGCAGGAGGGTTCCCATTTCTCCACATCCTCGCCAGCATCTGTAGTCTCCTGATTTGTTCATTTTGGCCAATCTGACTGGCGTGAGGTGATATCTGAGTGTGGTTTTGATTTGTATTTCCCTAATGAGGAGTGACATTGAGCATTTGTTCTTGTGCCTGTTGGCCATCTGGATGTCTTCTTTAGAGAAGTGTCTATTCATGTTTTCTGCTCATTTCTTCACTGGATTATTTGGTTTTTGGGTGTGGAGTTTGGTGAGTTCCTTACAGATTTTAGATACTAGCCCTTTGTCCGATATGTCATTTGCAAATATCTTTTCCCATTCCATTGGTTGCCTTTTAGTTTTGTTGGTTGTTTCCTTTGCTTTGCAGAAGCTTTTTATTTTCATGAGGTCCCAATAGTTCATTTTTGGTATTAAGTCCCTTGCCTTTGGAGATGTGTCAAGTAAGAAATTGCCTTGGCTGAGGTCAGAGAGGTTTTTTCCTGCTTTCTCCTCTAGGGTTTTGATGGTTTCCTGTCTCACATTCAGGCCCTTTATCCATTTTGAGTTTATTTTGTGAATGGTGTAAGAAAGTGATCTAGTTTCATCCTTCTGTATGTTGCTGTCCAGTTCTCCCAGCACCATTTGTTAAAGAGATTGTCTTTTTTCCATTGGATGTTCTTTCCTGGTTTGTCAAAGATTAGTTGTCCATACTTTTGTGGGTTCAGTTCTGGAGTCTCTGTTCTATTCCATTGGTCTATGTGTCTGTTTTTGTGCCAGTACCATGCTGTCTTGATGATTACAGCTTTGTGGTAGAGGCTAAAGCCTGGGATTGTGATACCTCCTGCTTTGGTGGTCTTCTTCAGTATTACTTCGGCTATTCGGGGTCTTTTGTGGTTCCATACAAATTTTAGGACTGCTTGGGGTGCCTGGGTGGCTCAGTCGGTTAAGCGTCCGACTTCAGCTCAGGTCACGATCTCACGGTCCGTGAGTTCGAGCCCCGCGTCAGACTCTGGGCTGATGGCTCAGAGCCTGGAGCCTGCTTCCGATTCTGTGTCTCCCTCTCTCTCTGACCCTCCCCCGTTCATGCTCTGTCTCGCTCTCTCTCTGTCTCAAAAATAAATAAACGTTAAAAAAAAAAAAATTTAGGACTGCTTGTTCTAGCCTCAAGAAGAATGCTGGTGCAATTTTGATAGGGATTGCATTGAACGTGTAGATTGCTTTGGGTAGTATTGACATTTTAACAATATTATTCTTCCAATCCATGAGCACAGACTGTTTTTCCATTTCTTTGTATCTTCTTCAGTTTTCTTCATAAGCTTTCTATAGTTTTCAACATACAGATCTTTTACCTCTTTGGTTAGGTTTATTCCGGGTAGTTTATGCTTCTTGGTACAATTGTGAATGGGATCAGTTTCTTTATTTGTATTTCTGTTGCTTCATTATTAGTGTATAAGAATGCACCTGATTTCTGTACGTTAATTTTGTATCCTGCGACTTTGCTGAATTCATGTATCAGTTCTAGCAGACTTTTGGTGGAGTCTGTCAGGTTTTCCATGTATAATATCATGTCATCTGCAAAAAGTGAAAGCTTGACTTCATCTTTGCCAAATTTGATGCCTTTGATTTCATTTTGTTGTCTGATTGCTGATGCTAGAATTTCCAACAGTACATTAAACAACAGCGGTGAGAGTGGACATCCCTGTCATGTTCCTGATCTCTGGGGAAAAGTTCTCAGTTTTTCCCCATTGAGGATGATATTAGCTGTGGGCTTTTCATTAGAAAGGGAAGGGAAACTTCCAGGCTTATTTTATGAAGCCAGCATTAGTTTGATTCCCAAACCAGACAGAGACCCAGCAAAAAAAGAGAACTATAGGCCAATATCCCTGATGAATATGGATGCAAAAATTCTCAACAAGATGCTAGCAAATCGAATTCAACAGCATATAAAAAAAATTATTCACCGTGATCAAGTGGGATTCATTCCTGGGCTGCAGGGCTAGTTCAATATTTGCAAATCAACCAATGTGATACATCACATTAATAAAAGAAAAGATAAGAACTATATGATCCTGTCAATCGATGCAGAAAAAGCATTTGACAAAATTCAGCATCCTTTCTTAATAAAAACCCTGGAGAAAGTCGGGATAGAAGTAACATAGAAAGATAATTTTATTTTATTTTATTTTTTTTATTTAAAAAAAATTTTTTTAACATTTATTCTTGAGACAGAGACAGAGCATGAACAGGGGAGGGGCAGAGAGAGAGGAAGACCCAGAATCTGAAACAGCCACCCGGCTCTGAGCCGTCAGCACAGAGCCCGACGTGGGGCTCAAACCCACAAACTGTGAGATCATGACCTGAGCTGAAGTTGGACGCTTAACTGACTGAGCCACCCAGGCGCCCCAAAGATAATTTTAAAGAGCATGCATTATCTCAAATTTTTATAGGAGTTTATTTACAGAAATCATTTAGCTTAACAATTTAAATGTACTTTGAATTATATATTCTAAAGTTTAGGATTAGGTACTGGCCTTTGTGTTTGCCTACATTGTATATTTTCATCTTTCAACAATTCTGGGAGATAAATATTGTTAGTCATCTTGTAGAGAGAACACCGAGGTTAGGGGAAGTTAAATAGATTTTATGCTGTAACATATACAGTTACTAAAATTCAGAACCAGAGTTCTGACTGACTGTATAGCCCATGCTTCTCTTCTAAATGATATTAAAAATACAAGCTGGGGATGAATGCTAAATACAGAAATAAATGGTGTAGTACTTGAGTTTAGTAAATCTAAATTGTATTCAAAGTTGTCTGTGTCTTTTGTCCTTAGGCGGTTATTTGGCAGAAAACTAGAGTATCTGATCATAAGATGGCTCTCATGTCTGTTCTGGGGACTGCTGTTATGGGCAACATGGAATCCTTTCAGTACCATTGTGAAGAATCTCAGGTATACAACAAAGTGTTCTTTAATAATTCTGGTTTACCAATGAAACTCAATTATTTTTCTTCTGGGGAGTTGAGGTGGCAATAAGTTCTTGTAACATTTTACTTAAATATATGTATAGGTAAAAAAAGAACATAACATTTACAGCTTATATTTAACCCTCTCTCCCTATCCCTACTTCCTGTTTTTATCTTTGTATTTGTTTTTAATTTTAAGCATTGTGGTTCCATTATTTTTTTTATAATGATTTTCAATTGAGTATCTTATCTGTTTACATTTCAGTATTAAAGAAGAGTTGAGTTCTCTTACCTTTGTTTTCCCTTTCCTATTCTAAATAGATTCTGCATCTTTCTTTTCTTGATCTCTAGCTTCAGACAGTGCTTTTTGAGTTCTTATAATGTTAGATGAGGTTACAAACACTCCAACTCTTACTTGCTCTTCCCTCTCTCAATTGTGTCCACTCTACTTTTATGTTGTCAAGCAATTTGTTTTCTTTTATAACCATTTTTAAGTTTTCCATCTTTTGTTTGAAAATTGATTCTAAAAGTTGAAAACTTATATGGAGTATATTACTATGGCTACAAATAATTTACATTGTAAAGCCTAGTATTGTTCTAGGATCACATTTCTTAAGAATCCACGTTATATATCCATGCCATACAAATGAGACTATTTCTATTGTCCCAATTAAATAGAATATCCTTTCTTGTTGTCCTATTTATTGCTCAAAATGTCATGTTTTTCTTTGCTTTATCTGTGAACTCTTATATAGTTTCTTGTTTTCTTGCTGGAGTTTCTAAGATCTGGGTTTTTTCCCTTTTTTAAGTGAAGAAACTTTTCTTCATCTTGTCAGCAATAAAATCCAGCACTTTTACTTACTCCAACTATAGCTAGAGTTCCATTTTTTTTTTTAAATAATTAGATTTAGAACCCAATTTCTTATTTGGACTGATCACATATCAGGCATTCTGCACAGATCTTATCCTGGAATGGAATTTTTTTTCATAGGAGTACTAGTTGTTTCCACTATTTCTTATATCCCATGCCTTTTTCTTTCTTAGTCTTTGTTATCATTTTTCTCATATACATCTTTTTTTTTTTTTTTTTTTTTAAATTTTTTTTTTTTTTTCAACGTTTTTTATTTATTTTTGGGACAGAGAGAGACAGAGCATGAACGGGGGAGGGGCAGAGAGAGAGGGAGACACAGAATCGGAAACAGGCTCCAGGCTCCGAGCCATCAGCCCAGAGCCTGACGCGGGGCTCGAACTCACGGACCGCGAGATCGTGACCTGGCTGAAGTCGGACGCTTAACCGACTGCGCCACCCAGGCGCCCCTCTCATATACATCTTTAGTTAACTTCCACAGAAAGGGGATATGAGAGGTAGACTTTTATATACAAGAATGACTTTATTTTGTACTTCTCTTGATAGTCTGGTAGAGGTAGAATTCTAGGTTGAAAATAAGTTTTTTTTTATGTTTTTTTTTTTTTTCAATATATGAAGTTTATTGTCAAATTGGTTTCCATAACACCCAGTATTCATCCCAAAAGGTGCCCTCCTCAATACCCATCACCCACCCTCCCCTCCCTCCCACTCCCCATCAACCCTCAGTTTGTTCTCAGTTTTTAAGAGTCTCTTATGCTTTGGCTCTCTTCCACTCTAACCTCTTTTTTTTTTTTCCTTCCCCTCCCCCATGGGTTTCTGTTAAGTTTCTCAGCATCCACATAAGAGTGAAACCATATGGTATCTGTCTTTCTCTGTATGGCTTATTTCACTCAGCATAACACTCTTCAGTTCCATCCATGTTGTTACAAAAGGCCATATTTCATTCTTTCTCATTGCCACGTAGTACTCCATTGTGTATATAAACCACAATTTCTTTATCCATTCATCAGTTGATGGACATTTAGTCTCTTTCCATAATTTGGCTATTGTTGAGAGTGCTGCTATAAACATTGGGGTACAAGTGCCCCTATGCATCAGCACTCCTGTATCCCTTGGGTAAATTCCTAGCCGTGCTATTGCTGGGTCATAGGGTAGGTCTATTTTTAATTTTTTGAGGAACCTCCACACTGTTTTCCAGAGTGGCTGCACCAGTTTGCATTCCCACCAACAGTGCAAAAGGGTTCCCGTTTCTCCACATCCTCGCCAGCATCTATAGTCCCCTGATTTGTTCATTTTGGCCACTCTGACTGGTGTGAGGTGATATCTGAGTGTGGTTTTGATTTGTATTTCCCTGATGAGGAGCGACGTTGAGCATCTTTTCATGTGCCTGTTGGCCATCCGGATGTCTTCTTTAGAGAAGTGTCTATTCATGTTTTCTGCCCATTTCTTCACTGGGTTATTTGTTTTTCGGGTGTGGAGTTTGGTGAGCTCTTTATAGATTTTGGATACTAGCCCTTTGTCCGATATGTCATTTGCAAATATCTTTTCCCATTCCATTGGTTGCCTTTTAGTTTTGTTGGTTGTTTCCTTTGCTGTGCAGAAGCTTTTTATTTTCACAAGGTCCCAGTAGTTCATTTTTGCTTTTAATTCCCTTGCCTTTGGGGATGTGTCAAGTAAGAGATTGCTACGGCTGAGGTCAGAGAGGTCTTTTCCTGCTTTCTCCTCTAGGGTTTTGATAGTTTCCTCACATTCAGGTCCTTTATCCATTTTGAGTTTATTTTTGTGAATGGTGTGAGAAAGTGGTCTAGTTTCAATCTTCTGCATGTTGCTGTCCAGTTCTCCCAGCCCCATTTGTTAAAGAGACTTTTTTCCATTGGATGTTCTTTCCTGCTTTGTCAAAGATTAGTTGGCCATACGTTTGTGGGTCTAGTTCTGGGGTTTCTATTCTATTCCATTGGTCTATGTGTCTGTTTTTGTGCCAATACCATGCTGTCTTGATGATTACAGCTTTGTAGTAGAGGCTAAAGTCTGGGATTGTGATGCCTCCTGCTTTGGTGGTCTTCTTCAATATTACTTTGGCTATTCGGGGCCTTTTGTGGTTCCATATGAATTTTAGGATTGCTTGTTCTAGTTTCGAGAAGAATGCTGGTGCAATTTTGATTGGGATCGCATTGAATGTGTAGATAGCTTTGGGTGGTATTGACATTTTGACAATATTTATTCTTCCAATCCATGAGCACGAAATGTCTTTCCATTTCTTTATATCTTCTTCAATTTCCTTCATAAGCTTTCTATAGTTTTCAGCATACAGATCTTTTACATCTTTGGTTAGATTTATTCCTAGGTATTTTATGCTTCTTGGTGCAATTGTGAATGGGATCAGTTTCTTTCTTTTTTTTTTTTTTTTTAATTTTTTTTTTAACGTTTTTTTAAATTTATTTTTGAGACAGAGAGAGACAGAGCATGAACAGGGGAAGGGCAGAGGGGAGACACAGAATCTGAAGCAGGCTCCAGGCTCTGAGCCATCAGCCCAGAGCCCGACGCGGGGCTTGAACTCACGGACCGGGAGATCGTGACCTGAGCTGAAGTCGGACACTTAACCGACTGAGCCACTCAGGTGCCCCGGGATCAGTTTCTTTATTTGTCTTTCTGTTGTTTCATTATTAGTGTATAAGAATGCAACTGATTTCTGTACATTGATTTTGTATCCTGCAACTTTGCTAAATTCATGTATCAGTTCTAGCAGAGAAAATAAGTTTAAAGGCATTTAATGTCTTTGACCATTCACTGTGGCTGATGGGAAGATGTATGCATTCCAATTCTTTCTTTCTAGCTGATCTGTATTTTTTTTTTTTTTCTGAACGTTTTTTAGGATCTTTGTGTTCAGTTTTTTAAGCATGTCTATAGATGTGTCTTTTATTACTCATTTGCTTTTTATGCTGAACACTTGGTTTGAGACTTCTTGAGTCTGAATACTCCTATATCTTTTTCAGCTCTGGGTTATATACTTCTAGCTGTCATAACTTTGATAATTTTTCTCTTTTTTTTGAGAGACAGAGCATGAGTGGGGGAGGGGCAGAGAGAGAGAGGGAGACACAGAATCCAAAGCAGGCTCCAGGCTCTGAGCTCTCAGCACAGAGCCTGACACGGGGCTCAAACCACAAGCTGTGAGATCGTGACCTGACCCGAAGTCAGGCGCTGAACCAACTGAGCCACTCAGGCACCTCGATAATTTTTGTCTTTTAATTAAACTCCTTATTATTGATTTAGGACTTCCTCTTATTTTTCTCTTACTATTTTTCTCAGGTTTTCATCTTTTTTCTGTAAGTTTTTGGAGATGTCTGACCCTCTCTTGCCCCTTCTGAATATTTTGAAACCTTTATGTTTAATTTCCAAGAGCATTTTTAAATCTACCGTTTTTTCACAACTTCTTACTGTTTTGTGGATACAAAATCTTGAATCTTTAGAGATGCTAAGTTTTGTTTCTATTTTAAAGTTGTTTCTTAAACTATCTATTGCTTAGGAGGTCAATTTTGTTTTGCTTTTCAGGTCTTTTACCTCCAAGCCATCTTTTTGTGTGAATAAGAAATCTAATTGGGAACTCAGTGTTTGTGGCTAGACTTATTGACTATTAGGCTTTACTTGACTATTAATTAATCAAGATCCTGTTCCTGCTCCCAGACTCTGGGGGAGTCACAAATACCATCATGGGGTGGGGGCTTACCCCACTGCACTCATACTCACTGTTGTAGTTCTCAGGAAATTCATTTCATTTCTTTCCCTTCCCTTCCCCCTCCATCCTTTCTTCTTCTTTTTCTTTTTTTTTTCCTTTCTAGCACAAAATTAGATCAGTTGTCCTTATTCAGTGTCTTTATAGAAGAGTCTATAATTATTCTTAGTTTCTCTACAGAAGAGTCTATAAAATAGAATCTGTTTGTTTTTGCTGGTCTGTTGACCTTAAACCTGAAGGCTCTCTGTTGTGCTAGGCAGTTGGTTTCTCTGTTCTATTCTTCTTTTTTCATAATTTGTTGAAATCTCTTTTCTACTACTAGTTCTTCTATTTTTCTTGCAGTATTGAGTTCTTAATTATTATCATTTTATTAGCCTTAGGTGGGAGTTTATACTCAGTTAATGTTCTCTGCCTGAGGAACAATTCAGGCCATCCTTACCGGCCAGCTATAGTACCTGGAGCATGGCCATGATCTGACATGTGTTCTGTTTTTCAGAGCTCCCTTAATAGTTGTTCAGTGGTTTCAATATAACCTAGTGCCACCTTAGTCTGGTTATGGTGGCTGACTTGGGATAGTAAAGGTACTGTCTTGGGCTAGTAAATTCCCCTGTGTTCCTCGTGGCTTCGTGGAACTTTGTTGTTGACACTGGTAACCCAGGAAGCTTATGACAGGAGATCCAGACTCCAGGTCTTTGGTATTGTGCTCTAGAGATTCTAGCTGCCATAGTTTGGTCTGAAGACCAGCAGCATTGGCGTTACTTGTATGCTTGTTAGAAGTGAAGGATCTCTGGCCTCGTCCCAGAATACTGAATCAGGACATGCATTTTAACAAGGTTCCCAGGTGCACATTCAAGTATGAAAAACAGATTTAGACCTTGGTCAGTTATGATTTCATGTGTGATTGGAACTATCCCATTAGTTTTGCAATTGAGAATTTTTTCCCCTGATCTGTATTGAGATGTATTGCCATATCTGTGCTTGCCCATTGTTTTTTTTAATTTTCTCTTTTTTTTAATTCTCTCTTTTTTTTTTTTTTTAAGTTTATTTATTCTTGAGAGATAGAGACAGAGCATGAGCAGGGGAGGGGCAGAGTGAGAGGAGGAGACACAGAATCCGAAGTAAGCTCCAGGCTCTGAGCTGTCAGCACAGAGTCCGACACCGGGCTCGAACCCACGAACCGTGAGATCATGACCTGAGCCAAAGTCAGACGCTTAACTGACTGAGCCACCCAGGCGCCCCTTAATTTTCTCTTGAGATAGAATTGTGTGAGGACTGCTGGTAATCCATCTTGGATATCAAAACTTTTGCTACACCTTCATGTGGTTATTCTTGCATGGAGGAATAGGGTAATTTAGAAAGCATGTGTTGCTGAATCGTTCCAGTTCCATGAGTTGTCAGAATAATAACCTTTTAAGTGTGTCTCTAGTGAGTGATCATCTAACCAAATCCCTGTTCTATTTGTGTACTGCGTATTTAAATAGGTGCTATATTTATGTTGCCAGTAGCCACCCATCACCACTCCATGCTTCCTGGGCTTGTAAGGAGGGTTGTCCTATATCAGAGTTTCTTTGGCCTCTTCTCATTCCTGCCCAAAATCAATCTTAAGTTGCTTGTCAACTGCTAATAGTTGTCCCCCCTCACCTCACTTCTATCCCATTACATACCTTCAAGTTGTGACACTTACCACCAAGGCCCCTTCACTGTACTGGGATGGCAAACACATTGGTCATTGGGAACCTTGGGTATAGAGAATCTTTATATATCTCTTCCTACAATGTTGAAGGTCCGTTTCTTAACTACAGCCACTCCATGTTGTACAGTCTCTTAATTATGGGTGGTTATCCCAGCTATACTGCTGCTGTGGTAGCATTTATTAGGAGTTTCCCAGTGTGGCTTTGTTGGCTTAAGGGAGCTCCTAAAGCTTTATTTTGTTTCATGTTTGTTTTTTGGCATCTGTCTTCTCTGGATATTTTTTATCTCTGCATTGTTCCATGCCAAGTTCTTGGTGAATTCCTCAGTGCTGTCTGATTTTTATTCCCAAATCTGTGTATTTCCAGGATTTAGAATTTATTCATTTTCCTCTTCTCTTTTAAACTTAATTATAACTGTGGGGTTCCTGGGTGGCTCAGTCGGTTGAGCATCTGACTTCGGCTCAGGTCATGATCTCGAGTCTGTGAGTTCGAGCCCCACATTGGGATCTGTGCTGACAGCTCAGAGCCTGGACCCTGCTTCAGATTCTGTGTCTCCCTTTCTCTTTGACACCCCCGCTGCTTGTGCTCTATCTCTCTCTGTCTTTCAAAAATGAATAAGTATTTTTAAAAATAAAAAAAAAAAAAAAAGACTTGAGCTGAGATCAAAAGTTGGACGCTTTTGATACCTGGATGGTACCCCTGCTTTTTCTTCACTCTTAAAAGTATGGTACACATACTAATTTCAAAGTTCTTTTCATATTGCTGTACTGTTTCTACTTTCGTGGGAGAATGTTCTTTCATTCTCTGCTGTTTTATATGCTTTGAAATTTTAATTTGCACAGTCATCATGAATGCAAGTTTATTGTTTTTGTTATTTTGTTTTTACCCACTCGACCTTCTTCCTCCCTGTGGTTTGGCAGATACCACCAACCTCCAGGCCCCATTTTAAAACCAGGTAGTTCATGTCTTTCATCCTGCCAAGATTTTACAGACCTCTTTTCCTAGCTGACTTGGCTTAGCTTTATTTTTTGATTTTGGAGTTATCCACACTCTTTCCTATAATCCTTGCAAGCAGCTCCACAAACCGTGGTCACAGTATTTTTAAGCATTTTTGAAGGGGCGAAAGGGAGGTGTCTCAGCAGCCCATTTCATATGGAAAGACTGATTTTGATCTCTTGCCTTGTATGTATTTTCTGTCCCTGTTTCCACATCAGAATTTAAATTCTAACTGGCATAAATGGTTTCTTTCTTAAGTTGAGATATAGTTGACATATAACATTATATTAGTTTCAAGTGTACAACAAAATACGTATGTATTACAAAATGATCACCACAGTAAGTCTAGTTACATCCATTACTACACATAGTTACAAAAATTTTTTTTTTCTGACAGCTGGTTTGTGATCCTAGAGCACATAGGGCTTTTGATTTCAGCCATCACTTTCTGTTATGGTTTGCATCCATAACATCTTTGTATTTGTCTTACTTTTAAATGGTTCAGTCTTTTGAAATTTTTGTATAAGTTGATTTTATCTATCACTGCTATATATTTGCATTTGTGATGGGGTGGGGAGAAGGGAGTTCCTTCATGAACTTATTCCAGTGTCCTGAGCAGAAATACTTAAATTATTACTTTAGAAATAGAACTCCTTGGTGTTCTTGAGGCTTACTGAAAGAGGAGACTACTGTTAGGACACCAGTCAGGGTTACTTGAACAGAATCAGAGTAGAGGAAAGGAGATAGGTTTGACAGATTGGATAGGTGGCAGGGCTCATTATCATGCTAAGGGAATATAGGAGAAACCAGTTGTGCAGCAGGAAAGCAATGGGGTGAAGTATTTTATCAAGTTTTGAATGTGGTGAGATTGAGAAGATTTTTGTGACAGCTAGTTAAAAATAGAAAGCATTTGGGGGTGAAAGAAATACAGGCTGTACATCTTTATCTTAGTATCGCTGGTGTATCTATATAGATGTGAATGATATTACTTGGAGAGTAGAGACCAAGAAAAAAGGCTCTGATGATAGAACTCAGGCCCATCATCATTTATAGGCGGTAAGCAAAGGGAGAGAAATCAGCAAACCAGACTAAGAGGAAGTGTTGGGGGGAAGCAGAAAGATGAAAAGAGAAGGCTGAAGCAGAGTGATGTTTCCCAAATTAAAGAATTATGGTGTCAAGATCTGCAGAGAGTCAAAAAGTGGACTGAGTGTCCATTGGAGATGTAGTAGTAGCCAGATTATAGGAGGTTGGAGATGAGGGTAAAGAGGGAGAGGTCTACAGTTGAAGAGTAATCAGGGGAGAAGTATTTATGTTTTGCTTTTCTTTTTCTTTTTTTTTGCTTTCTAGGTTGAGGAATACTTAGGCAGAGAGTCCTGTATAGTCAGATTTTTTATTTGGTTGCACTGATTTGGTCTAACAGTCATTCTTTTTCCATAAACTACCATGATTTTCATTTTTGGAGCACTTTAAGACTACTCTTTGATTTTACTTTTTTGTATAACTTAAATAATACTTCGTTAGTTCTTAAGGTTATCCTAAGCCATTTTTAAAGCTCAGTATTTGGTAATAATAATAATTATTCAGTGGACAGCTAAGATGGTATAAAAATAAAACATTAGTAATATCACCAGTTTTTTCTTCATTTTATTTTTTATTCTTACCTATTTGGGGAAGGTTTTTTTGTTTTAAGTCCACAAACCCAGTAAGTCTTTCAGAGACTAAACAGGTGCTTTCTGATGCTCAGCAGGTACTTAAAGAAGGGTCTCAAGTTACCTGGTATATGATACAACCATTTATAAATGCTGTGAAGTTTTACAGTTAATTAAGTAGTATTTTGTAATGGATTATCCAGCTTTATTAATTTATTTTTTAAATTGGCACAGTTTGGCACTGTGACAGTAATGCACTTAGTGTTCTAAAATTGGTAATGCAGCTCCTTAAACACTTACTTCCAAGGGTAGGGATAGCCATAGACTTAGATGGCAGCCTACTCACTATGTTAGTGAAGAGCCTCATGGTTTCTGCTTACCTAAAAATAGCATCTCCACTGACAGTCTCACTTTCCTAAACCTAAGCTGAAATTTTACTATTAGTGGGTTTTTTTTAAACAGGTTAATATAAATACATCTGTTACTAGTTGTTCCATATAAGAGAGTATAGGGCTTGTATTTTAAATAACTTGACCAAGGTCCCGTAGTTAGTAGTGGAGCTGGGATTTAAATCATGTCAGTCTGGCTCTATCCTGTATTCTTAACAATTCTCTATATTATCTTTAAAGGTAAAAAGTAGGAGCATTTTCCTTGCCTTCTATCTCCTCAATCTCTCTCTTCTCTCTGGTATTTTTTTTCTAGGATCCTTCATCATTTTCTGTCTCCTCTTCATACATTTGTAAAATAGAGAAAGCATAAAAATAATTGGTTTGATTGTAGATAGGTTCTCTAAACAAGAATGGAAATAAAGTATTGCAATCAGTGTCAAAGAGTAAAAGACGTTTTTTAATTGAGAAATGAAAACTCAGATTGACTTCACAGCCCACTCAGAATAAAGATATAAACCAGTCACTTCTCTACATGAAGAGCTGGCTAAAAAGGACAAATAGCTAAAAGAAAGTCACAATATGAAGAATTTTTAAATGTTAAAAGAAATTTTTAAAAGTCTAAAGAAGATAGGGTTGAACAGAGATCAGTATTTATGCTGTATGTCTGTGACAGTAAGGCATATGCTCATTCATGAAGCTTTTATGAATGCTAATTTTTCCTTAAAATAGAGTTGTAGAAAGAGAGACTGAGAACATCAATGTAATATATGCTTCAGTATTTCATTTAAGGTTAATGTTCAAGGCATGGTTATCAGCAAGTATATAACTCTTGAGACCATAAGATGAAAATCCATTTTGTTTTTTTATATCTCTTATATATAGCCAGACCCCTGGAACCACAGTCATTGTTGACAATGCACATTAATTCTGTAATTATTTATTATAATTGCAGATTTATCTAAGTGGATTTCTTCCAAAGCAAGATGCAGACCACTCTTTTACAAGTCTTTCAACCCCAGAAAGGAGTTTTATCTTTATAAACAGTCGACCAATACATCAAAAAGACATATTAAAGGTAATCTACTTTGGGAAAAAAATATTGCTTGGAATCAGAAATGAAAACTAGCTCTGTCATTTGTCAGCTTATTATGAGGACTACTTCTAAGGATTTGCTCTAAAATATAAGGAAAAGAAAAAGAGATACAGTAATATTTTTTAAGCATTGTGCTAGGTGTCTTACATAGGACTTCACAACAATTCTGTGATGAACTGTTATCCTTATTTATAGTGAAGAAACTGAAATGTTAGTGACTTTTGTAGCCCACTGTAGCCAGGAAGTAACAGAGTTTGGATTTGAAGCCTGGATTTTGATAACATCCATGACACTATGATCTTTTAACCATGAGGCCAGTTACATTGAATATTTGTACTTCCTAATGAATATACTTGTATTTCATGCAAGTTCAAGGGCTCTAAATGAGTATTACCATTTAGATACTGCTTTTCCTAACAAGAAGTTACATCCACTCAGTTTCTCAGCTGACTATACTTCTTTTGGTTGTATTTAAGGATGGCAATACTATCCTTATATACATGGTATTTTTATTTCTAGCTAATCCGACATTATTACAATCTGAAGTGCCTAAAGGAATCCACTCGTTTGTATCCCATTTTCTTTCTGAAAATTGATGTTCCTACAGCTGATGTGGATGTAAATTTAACACCAGATAAAAGTCAAGTATTATTACAGAATAAGGTAATTTTGGATAATTTTTTAAAATTTATGTTATTTATAATCTTATGCAGCTCTAACCATTTTCATGTGTGAGAGTTTTTATGTATTTTTAAATATTTTAAATCTAACTTATTTATTATTTTTATAATTTTCTGTAACATTTGTTAATTTATATTTTTAGGAATCTGTTTTAATTGCTCTTGAAAATCTGATGACGACTTGTTACGGATCACTACCTGGTACAAATGAAAATAATAAAACAGATGTTTCCTCAGCTGACATGGTTGTTAGTAATACAACAGAAACAGATGTGCTTTTTAATAAGATGGAATCATCTGGAAATAATTATCCAAATGTTGATACTTCAGCCATTCCTTTCCAAAATGACGTGCATAATGATAAATCTGGGAAAAACACTAATTATTGTTTAAGTCATCAGCTACATGTTGATGACCATTATGATGATCATTTTAATAGTGAAAATTCTAACATTGATAAGAACACTAGAAATACATTTCAGGAGATCCCAGTGAATAATTTATCATGTGAGGATGCTCAGAAGGAATGTAGTGAAATTTGTTTTGTAGATTCTGTTAAGCACACCCAATCAGAAAATGGCAATAAAAGCAATAGAGATGAGAGTGGGAACAATAAGGAAGCAGCAGGTCCTGAGAAGTCTTTGGAAATCTGTGCAGATGACTGGAGCAAGGGAAATACACTTAAAAATTCAATGGGAGAAAACATTGAACCCGTGAAAATTTTAGTGCCTCAAGAAAGTTCAGCGTGTAAATTAAGTAATAATACTTCTCCAAGCCCTGAACAAAAGAATCTCAGTGAAGGTTCCTGTAACAAAAAATCAAATGTGGTAGACAACAAATCTGGACAGCTTACAGCTTATGATTTAATTAGCAATCGAGTAATCAAGAAACCCATGTCAGCAAGTGCCCTTTTTGTTCAAGATCATCGTGCTCAGTTTCTCACAGAAAAGCTGGAGGATGCAACAGTACAAACTGAAGAACTGTGGAAGACATTGAGTGAAGAGGAAAAACTGAAGTAAGTTTCCAGAGCTTGCATGTGACCTGATGCTGAGATATTTCCATTCTATATGACTCACTGGGTTAAAAAAAAAAAAATTAAACTTCTTATTTATGGAAAAGCAGAATGGAAAATACCTTTTGGTTTGGCTAGAGTACCTATTTTGGCATCACTTTTTTAAATTTAGAGGTTTTTAGTTTTTTGTTTTGTTTTTTGTTTTTGGTACAAGCCTTAACTACTGTCTTATTATTGAAATTTGAAGTTCAAGGTTTTCCATTCTTCTTAATTTAAAACTACTGTTTTCTTCTGTTTCTTATTTTATCTTAAACAATCTTTCTATGACAGGATTTTCTCTTTTTAAAGCTTATGCATTAAAACAGCTATAGCAGTGGCGGTTTTAAGAAATATCTTGACCATTCCCCTTTTTAAATTGGTCTTCAAAATATGTAACACAGTATAAAAATTACAATATTTTTGCAGATTCGGTTTAGTGCGGTTAATGCTATCCCTCTTCAGTATAACTCAAGGATTCCTTCTAAAATCTTTTATTTATTCGTTGGCAACTAATAAACTATGGTGAGTTTTTTGGTAGGTAAATAGGTGGTTTGATCTGTCTTTGATTAAAATAACTACATATTACGTGCCATCTTTAGATCAGATGATCTAAATAAATATCATAAAATAATATGATGAGTGTTTATAGTTGACTGAGGGCACTTACTATAAATACAAAGTACTAGGTCTTAAGTGATCTAGCCCACCAGAAAATGAAAGAGTGGAATTATACTTCCAATTATGTATTCTTATTTGGGGCATATCAATATTACATGAAACATCTGGAAAACAATTTAAATGCAACTTACCATTTAGATTGACAAATTACGTGGATACTAGATCAGTTTTTTGTTTTGTTTTTTTTACTTTTTCATTAACTTATTCAATCTTACACACCCTCAATTTAAAAGAATAATCATTAACACCAGTAGGCAAAGCCTCCATAAATTATCTTCTCTCTTTACTTTTTATTTATTTTTTCTTTCTTTTTTGGTGGGGATGGTTGTATTTTTCTTTTCCCAGACATACACAAAAATAGACTAAGCAGACAATGAACCCATACCTTGTTTCACGAACCATCATCTTGTGGTCAGTTTCATCTGTACCTCTATGCACTTCACTTTTCCTTTTTACCATTATTATTCTGAAGCACATCCTAGGATAGTATCATATATTTCATAAACATTTTAGCATGTATAATAAGATACTCTTATTTTAAATATAGCCCTACTACAGTCATGATAATTTTTAAAACAAGAATTGCTTAATATCCTCAAATATTCAGTGTTTGGATTTCTGATTACTTCATAAATATCAAATTTTTAAGTTTGTTTATTTAAATCAGGCTGCAAATAAGGTTCACACATTGTGATTGTCTTTAGTTTTATCTAAGTGATACAGGCACTTTAAAGATCAGTGCATTTAACTTTTAGTACAGCAGGCCCACAAAAGTTGAATTGCATTGACCAGCAGAGAGATGATGAGTTGAGTATTATCTGAGAATAGGGAAAAAAAGGCATAGATGCTTCCCTTTCCTGGAAGGTAGTGACAGTATAACAGCTTAGAATAGCCATTCCCTTACAACCCAACAGCAGGTATTATTCCTGTTGACTTTTGGGGAGTGTGTGTCACCATTGTTTCTTTTTGTAGGCCTCAAGGTAGAAGATTATGGTTAATAGAACTCATCTAAAAATATGTTTATCATCAGACAGTATTCTCGAATCCAGTATCTTCTCTGTCTTACTGCCATCAGGTAGACAAAAGAGGCAGTGTTGGTCAAGAGCAGACCTCTGGAACTACACCAGGTTTTAATTTGAGTTTCTTTCTCTGCTGACTTTTTCTAAAAATGTGTGGGCAGTATCTCTTGGGTTGTTGGAAGGATTAAATAAGATTTTGTGTGTTAAAGAAAAATGGCACATAGTAAATAATTGTTCATGATCTTACTCAGTTTTTAACCTGTGAACAGAAAACTTGTTACTGACAATATTTTTCACTTGCTTAATCAAGATTAATTTGGAGGCCAGAAATAGAAGAAAATACAGGTATTTTGGAATCAGAGAGCTACAGTGTGTCACAAAATGTTGTGTTAGAATCTTCCAGGGCCAGGGGTTTTGGGACCATGAGGGCTGTGTCCAAAATTATGATTAGTGAGAAAGTAGAGCAAAAATGAGATCACACTCAGCAATCACAGTAACTACCACTTTTTTGTAGTATTTACTTTGGAATTCTTTGCGTGATCCTAAATTCTGTAAGAAGTGCTAAGGGATATCAGAGTAGACTCCTCTTCTATGGATAAGAGACTTCTATGGACTTTCCATCTATCCTCCCTTCATTTTTTGTCCTATTCCTTCTGTTTCTTTCCCTTCTTCTTCTCTTCCTCCTTTCCCTTCCCTTCTTTTTCTTATTGTTTCTTTCCCTTACTTCTTCCTTCTCTTCCTCCTTTCCCTTTTCCCTTCCTTTTCCCTTCTCCTTTTCTTCTTCCTCCTTCCCTCCTTTCCTTCCTGTCTTCAGTTAGAGTATTTATTAAAGACATTCTGCATACAAGGACCTATGTACTCTAGCTAATCATTTCAGATACAGTGATAAATAAAATATACTTTCTCCTAAATGATGCAGTATAGTGAGGAAGACACAAACTAACAGTAATCATAGAAGACAATGAGTTTTAAAATAAACACAAGGAGTTATGAAAATACTTAGCAGTTGGACTTAATGTCATCTACGAGACAGGAAATGAATGATTCCCTGAATAGAAATTAATCAGAAAGGTGTAGGGAATTTTCTAGATAAAATGGTACATAAGGCTCAGAAGCTAGAAGGAAAGTAGTGTTATTGAGGAAATAAAAGATGCCACTTTGACAAGAACAGAATATGAGAGAGTATAGTAAAGTAAGTGGAGGGAAGGCAGGCCAGATTATGGAAGGTTCTGTAAGCCATAACAGAGTTTGATAAGGTCTAGGATCAGGGTTTTTCTGCTGAGAGCATAGGACAGACTTTGGAGTAGGGGTACTTCATTTTTTAGTTCTTCCTTTCTGGATATATTTTCCTTTGCTTTCTTTTCCTTTCCTTTCTTCTCCTTTCATTTCTAAATATGAATTAGAAACCATATTTAGACCATGTGCCCTGTCACTGGGGTTTCAGTCAATTGATGTTAATTTGAACTTTTCATTTATAGTAACTATGAACATATTTTTACCTAAAATAAAAAATAATATTTAGTTGGAGTATTGAAGATGATATACATAATTACAGGTAACCTGTAGTTACAAAAACATTTGAATTGATTACTGGTCAAATCAGAATTAATATTTTCCATTCAGGTTACTGAATCCCTTAATGACAGTAAGTCAAAGGTAGCAGCTGTTTTTACTTAACATTTACTTAATATTCCTTTGGACATAGCTTTTTATATTTCCCAAGGAACTAATTAAATTGACTTCTTGAGTAAATCACAAGATTAGTACCATATGTGAAAATTTGCACATTATAATTAATTACAAATGGTGACCTTCATCTTGAACTCATTTTTCACTGTAAGGGAAAAATCTTGCATTCGAATATCCAAGAGCTAAAAATACTTATTTTTATAGTACTTATTGAAAATAAACTGTCAAAAATTGTGTGTTTTGTATAGCTAATCCAGAACTTCAGATTCTAAGTAGAAGTAGGAGAAAATTAGGTACAAAATTTTATGAGTATAGCCTGGTAAGTAACCAGAGATAATTTTTTTTTAATCTAGTTTACAGCGAAACAAGGTCTTTCTTAACTTCCTATCCAGCTAACATTCCTGCATTTAACAAACATGTACTGAGTACAAACTGCACGATATGTTGTAGTCTCTTATCTCTTAGTCTCACCTTTAACATTTAATATAGTTCTCCCAAAATATCATTACTTGCTAACACATATCTAAATTTCTCCTTTAAAATGTTTCATGTATATTACCTACAATAGAACTTAGTTTCTTAAGAGTTACTTAAGATTAGAAATAATGTTAATTTTCCAGTCTCAAATTTAAAACTGCATTTAAAATTTTTTTAGTAAAGTTGCTTAAATAATTACCAACCTGTAGTCAGTCATGTTCCCCCATTCATTATAAGATGTATTTCTTGATAGAAAATGATAGCAAACATTTGTAATCCTTTACTGTGGTGCCAAGCATTACTTTGTAAGTACTCGACACATTGTAACTCATTTTATTGCTCACATCAAAACTGTAAAGTAGATGTAGGTTAATTATATATTACAGGCAATTATCCTGAGGCACAGAAAAATTAAATAATTTGCGTAGGTTTACAGAGCTACCAAGTGGCAGAACCAGACCAGAGAGTCTGTCTCCAGGGTCTGTGCTCTTGACTATTACACTTTGCTGGACACCAAAGTTCAGTTTGGTCTGGGTATGCATTAGAATCACCTATGGAGCCTTTTTTTTTTTTTTTTTTAAATATGGAACGCTTCACGAATTTGCGTGTCATCCTTGCGCAGGGGCCATGCTAATCTTCTCTGTATAGTTCCAATTTTAGTATATGTGCTGCCGAAGCAAGCACCCATGGAGCCTTTTAAAAACAGTGCTGTTCAACCTCAACCTAGGCCTGGACAATTAGAAAATCTGAGAGTAGGACTCTGGCATCTCATTTTTTTAGGAAAGGGTTATATAATCACAATGTTAGGCTGCCTTTGATTTGCTCTAGAAGTTTCATTTTATTCCTGCTATCATTAACCACCCCCCCCCCCGCCAAAAAAAAAGATCTCTAGACATTTTACCCAGTATAATTTTAAAATATTCATTATCTTGTACCTTTGAAATGAACTAAATTAAATGGTTTGGATGTGTTGAGTTTATTTGAATTTATTTTTTCACTGATGACTCTAAAATGAGAAACAAATAGCAACTGAAAAAATTAATATTTAAGTATGAATCATTATAAATTTAATCATAAAATTTTTATTTTGCATGCTATCATAGTGACTTTTAATTTTACTAGTATCTATTTAGTACATGGAGTATTAAAGTGTATGCATTTTCTTACATAGTGCTCAGGGAATTGTTTATTCCATGTTGATATTACAGTAAATGTGTAAGGAACTCTTCAGATGTAGAATTGACTATTTTATTTAGTTACATCTTTAAAAAAATTGTTTTAATGTTTATTTTATATTTTGAGAGAGAGAGAGCATGAGCAGGGGAGGAGGGACACAGAGAGCAGGAGACACAGAATCTGAAACAGGCTCCAGGCTCTGAGCTGTCAGCCCAGAGCACAACATGGGGCTTGACACAAACCATGAAATCATGACCTGAGCCGAAGGTGGATGCTTAACCAACTGAGCCACCCAGGCACCCCCTAAAAAAAACTTTTTTTAGAGAGTAAGAGAGAGAGAGAGAGGGAGAACAACGAGGAGGGGGGCAGAGGGAGAGACAGACAGACAGAATCTTAAGTAGGCTCCATGGTCAGCGCAGAGCCTGATGGAAGACTTGTACCGGCGACCCTGCGATCATGACCTGAGCCAAGATCAGGTGTCAGACGTTCAATTGACTGAGCCACCCAGAAGCCCTGAGAATCATATTAGAAGATCCTTTTTCTTTTTTACCTACATAGTTACCATTTTTGGGGGCTCATCATTTTTTCCTATAGATCAGAATTTCTATCTGGTATCAGCCCTTAACAGTGCAATTATTGTTGGCAAAAGATTCTAAGCTTTTATCTGAAAATGTTTGTATCATCTTCATTTCGAAAGACCTTTGGCTTTGTAGCATTGAAATCTGTGTTCTGTTGGCACTTAAAAGATGTTATTCACTGTCATTTGGCTTTACATTGCTTCTGATGAGAATTTATATCCCATCTTTTGTGGTATTCTTTTTTGTATTGTCTTTTTTTCCCCCTCTCAGTGCTTTCAGAATTTTGTGTTTATCTTTGGTTCTGAGCAATTTCATTTTCATATGCCTAGCTGTGGACTTTGTATTTATTCTGCTTGGGGTTCACTGACCTTTTTGGATCTGTAAAAGGTTTCATTTATATAAATTACAACATCCATGCTATAATTTCTTCAATTTTTTTTCCCTCACTATTACGGTTTTTATCTGGGACTCCCAATTACATATATGTGAGGTTGTTGTGCCATAGGCCACTGAGATTTTTTTTTTTTTTAATCTTCATTATTTCTTTCCATTGTTCAGATTGGATCATTTCTACTAATCTGTCTTCAAGTTTGCTAACCCTTCTTTTGCCATCCCTGATCTGCTAAGCCTACCCAGGGAATTTTTCATTTCAAATACTGTATTTTTTAGTTCTAGAATTTCCATTTCCATTTGGTTCTTTGTAACGTCCCTTCTCTGTTTAGATTCCCCTTCTTTTCTCTCATTATGATCTTCTTTTGCCCTAAGTCCTTAAATATTTATTAAAACCTATTTTTAAAAAAATTTTTTTCTTTTTTGCAAATTCCAACATCTGAGTGAATGATCTTGAGGTTGGTTTTACTGACCACTTTTTCTCTTGACTGTGACTCTCATTTTCTCGTCTTATTGCTTGAATGGTAACTTTTGATTATATAATGGACGTTGTGGGTGATCTGTTGAAGAAACTGTAGGTTTTGTTATCTTCTTCTGAAACGTATTCATGTTTTTTTCTACCAAGCATTTAAATTACTGACAGATCATGTTGAGCTTGTGGAGGCTGTTTTATATATCCTTAGAGTGTTTAAATTTCCCCCTTAATCCTAGGGCAAATCCTAGCTTCCTTAGTTCTAAGACATAATTTTTTCCTTACCCTGGCCCTACTCCAGTTTTAATTTAAAATCCAAAGTGTTTACTAAGCTATCTAATTATGTAGAATTCAAACTCGAAACTCCATTTACCCTGGAGTAAAATCTAAAATCTCTTTTTAGCTCATTTAACATTCTAGCAGTTGTTTTCCTCTGGGTTGCCACAAACGGGATTTTCTCCTTCAATTTCCATTTGTTTTGGAAGCAAGGAACTCTGTTCTGGTGATTCAAGCTAATAAGAGTGCAACTTATAATATTATGTGATATAAAAATAAATAATAAAAATCATAAAAAATTTTTTTAAAGTGCAGCTTATTTCTTGAGTTTTTGCCACTTCCCCTTAATGCTGGGGGCTGTCTTCTGTGTAACATCTGTATAAATATGGATATCTTTTTTTTTTTTTAACTTTATTTTGGGAAATAGAGAAAGCATAAGCTGGGGAGGGGCAGAGAGAGAGAATCCCAAGCAGGCTCCCCACTTGCAGAGCCCAACATGAGGCTCAAACCCCAAACCATGAGATCATGACCTGAGTCAAAGTTGGACACTTGACCAATTGAGCCACCCAGGCACCCCTGGATCTCTTTTTTCAAATGTCAAATTTATTCCAATATCTGCCTGTTTTTGGTTGCTCTTCATGCCTATTTTAAATAGTTGTTTTCTGTATTTTGTGCAGAGTTTATCATAGTTATGTATGGGAGGGTTAGTCCAATAGAAGTTCTTTCATCATTATCAGATTTAGAATACCAGATCTTTACTTTTTATAAAATTTACTTCAGATGATTAATATATTCCTGATTATGGCCTCATTAGTTATATTTTATCTTTATTCATAGATATGAAGAGAAGGCTACTAAAGATTTGGAACGATACAATAAGCAAATCAAGAGAGCCATTGAACAAGAGTCACAAATATCATTAAAAGATGGCAGAAAAAAGATAAAGCCCACCAGTGCATGGCATTTGGCACAGAAGCACAAATTGAAAACTTCATTATCGAATCAGCCAAAACTTGAAGACCTTTTTCAGTGCCAAATTGAAAAAAGAAAGAACCAAAATGTTAAAATAGTTCAGATCCCCTTTTCTATGGAAAACTTAAAAAAAAATTTTGAGAAACATAAATTTGACTTAGAAGAGAAGGACGAATTTTGCTTGATCCACAATCTCAAGTTTCCTGATGGGTGGCTAATTACATCCAAAACAGAGGTAATGTTATTAAATCCTTACAGAGTAGAAGAAGCCCTCCTATTTAAAAGACTTATTGAGAATCATAAACTTCCTGCAGAGCCACTGGAAAAGCCCATTATATTAACAGAGAGGTATGGTGAAATAATATAATTCTTTTTTTTAACTCTCAAAACATTTATCAATCCATACTAGATTAGAAATTGAAAGTAACAAGTTGGAAGTGTTTCTAGTAGGGAAAAGTTTCCTAGTAGGGAAAAGATTTATTTAAAGAAATCTTTTTAAAATTTGATTTTCTAATCTTTAATGGAATTGTTTTTAAATTACTAATTTTAGAGTATGCTAGATAGTTTACTTCTGCAATTAATAAATAACCTCAATTCTTCTGTACACAGTGACTTTCCTAAGGGTAATTTTGAAGTTAGGTTGCCATGACTCTCTTTCATTGTACACTCTTCTAACATTTTAAACATATACCAAAATTGAATTATACAATGAATGCCTTGATGAACAATTATCAAGATTTTCCCACATTTGTCTACTTATCCTTTCAAATATATATGTATGCTGTGTGTATATGTATGTGTGTTGTGTGTGTGTGTACATACATATTTTCTTTCCTAAGTATTTTTTAGACAGTTCCCACCCAAACATCTTTCAGTATCTTTCTCTTAAAAATGACTTACCTAAAGGGCTTTGGAAAGAGACAAGGGATGATCAGCTGCTTTCTTTGGCCTCTGCAAAGACATGATAACTGGCTGGAATGGTCATGCTTTGTATGTACTGCTCAAAACAGTACATAACAGGTATCCAGCATCGAGAGGAGACCAATACCCCTGTTCAGGATCCAGTCTCCCTTCTCTACTTACACTTTCTCCTTCCCCTTCTTAGCTGTATGCATGGCTGCCCAGTCAGAGAATATGTTTCCAAACTCTGTCTCTTTGAGCCCAGGTAATTGAACTGGACCATTGAGATATGAATAGACATGTTTACAAGTTCCGTGTTATTGTCTTCCAGACAAAGCCAAAAAAATATAAAAATGACTTACCTAACTACAGTTCCTATCTTTCACAATATTAATTCCTTGAAAGCGTTCTTCATGGTCTCAAAATGTATTTTTTTATAGTTTTTTTTTTTTTAATTTTTTTTAATGCTTATTTATTTTGAGAGAGAAAGACAGTGTGAGTGGGGGAGGGGCAGAGAGAGAAGGAAACAGAATCTGAAGCAGGCTCCAGGCTCCAAGCATAGAGCCCAACACAGGGCTCCAACTCACTAACTGCAAGATCGTGCCCTGAGCCGAAGTCAGACACCCAACTGACTGAGCCACCCAAACACCCCTGTTTTTTATAGTTTTTAATTTATCAAGTTTAATTTTTATCTAAACAAGGTCCAGCCATCACATTTTGTTATGTCTCTTAAATCTCTTCTAAATATCACACCATTAACTTATTGTTGATAACAGTCATTTGTTCATTAGAATATCCTGTTATCTCAGTTTGACCCTTTGCTTCTTAAGGTGGTGTTTAACTTGTTTCTCCCTCTCCCATATTTAAACAGAAGACAGCTCGAGAGGATTGAATAGATTTAAATTATCCTTTTTAGTATCACAGTTCAATAGATTGTGCTATGTGCTTTGTATTTCATCACATCAAAAGGCACTTATCACTGGGTTCAGCCATTGACAGCCTACTCTTATACCTTAAAATTCCCTATCAACCTTTCCATTTAATGGATTCATCCATTGATGATTGTTTCCTGAACTGATTTTATTATACTTTGCAAAATGGGGTATTTCCCTTTTATCCTACATGAGCAAAGTATTTTCTGTAAAAGAGACTAATAACTATTAACATTTGCCTTTTTTATATTTAATACTTCTTTTTTAGTCTGACACAGGAGAGAATCTTATGTATGATAAAGGAGATTAAAAACCTGAAATTAGAAAGATATTGAGGATTTGTTCTCTAGGACACATCACTAGGTAATTGTTTCAGAACTCCCAAGAATAAATTACAACAAAATCTTTTATACAATATATTAAAACGCTTGTGTTAAAAACCCTGCCACCAGAATAAAAAATAGGGCCAGGACACAGGAAAACATTTGTCCCAAGGCTACCTTTTTAATTAAGGCAATGGTAATCACATTCACTAAAATCCAGCATAGTATTCTTTCGTAGTAGAATCCTTTTGTAGTATTCTTTTAAGATTGGCTTAGGAAACTGTTGAAGAATTAGAAAAAGAATTAATACAGATTTGGGGTATATTAAACAGTTCAGAAATCTGATCGTACTTTCTCTTTTCTCCCCTTAAAAAGAGCTAGAGTGTATCTGAAATTTTAAACTTGATTGCTTTTCTAAATGGTATTTGTGAACTTTCATTTAAAGTTCAAAATTCATTTTGTGTGCTTGTACAAATTATATGTTTTAAAAAATATTTTCCTGTTACATTCTGTTTTTCAAAACCAAATACATTAAAAATTATTTTTGGAGGCCCATACTACCCTGAAAAAAAGCTTTCTTATTTGAACATGAACTGCAACAAAGCTGAATTCAAAATTGTTTTCACCCTTCTTATCAAATGTGACATCCCCACCACAATGAATGTAAGTTTTTCATAACTGTGTCAAAGACAGGGTAGTTATGGGCTGGGCTTAGTTTTCTCACTATGGTTCTTTTTTTTTTTTTTTTTTTATGTTTATTTTTTGAGAGCGAGAGAGAGAGAGAGCCAGAGCTCGAGCAGGGGAGGGGCAGAGAGAGAGGGAGACACAGAATCCAAAGCAGGCTCCAGGCTCTGAGCTGTCAGCACAGAGCCTAACACGGGGCTCAGACCCAGGAGCTGTGAGATCATGACCTGAGCCGAAGTCAGCTGCTCAACCGACTGAGCCACCCAGGCACCCCTCTCACTATGGTTGTAATGCAGGAATGGAGTAATTTAGATTTCTATAAATAAAAAATAAGAGCTCAATAATAGCAATAACAATGGCTAATGTTTGTTGAGGACTTATAAGAGCTTTACTAAACCCTTTGATTTTCACAACAACCTTATGATACAATAATATAGCTATGGCATTATTTATAAAGTTTTCAATTATATGATTTGAGAGAGCACAGTTTTTGATTTCACATTTAGTTTGTCATGTTCTGAAAGATAGAAACTGTCTTTTATGACTAGTCTTCCTCCTTTCTGTTCACTGTATACAGTAGGTCTTCTAAAGATACAGAAATGTAAAAAAATAAAGTTTCTTACAGGGTTAGGGGTTAGTTATATCTTTGTATTTTGGTTACTGATGATTTTTAGAGGGCCCTTGGGTTAACTTTTTCCCATAAATCCTCTTATTTAATTTTACATATTTAATAAGTTAAAAGACCATTAATTTCTTTTTCAGTCTTTTTAATGGATCTCATTACTTAGAGATTTTATGTAAAATGACCACAGATGATCAGAGACACAGTGGATCAACTTACCTGTCTGATCCTCGTCTTACAGCAAATGGTTTCAAGATAAAATTAATACCAGGTATGATAATGTGATTTAATATTTCCTGACTTGGAAATAAGTCTTGTTCCAGAAGTTACATTTGAGTTTCATAATGTACATATCATGGTATATTTTTATTTCATGAAAAGTACAGCATCAGCTATGTATGTAAAAAGTCATATTTCAAAAAGGTCACTTCTGTTGGAAACAAGCAACCTTGGCATCTCTTTCAGTATATTACCTGGCATTTGTGTTTTCATAACTAATTGAGTAGTTTCATTGTAATGTTTGACCTCTTTTGTCACAAAATGCAAACTGCCTACTTTGTTTAAATTATTTAACACTCCTTTAGATGGGAAAGATATACATAGTATATTGGAAAGGTCTAACAAAAGTGGACCTTACAAAAGTGTAATGTTTGACCTCTTTTGTCACAAAATGCAAACTGCCTACTTTGTTTAAATTATTTAATACTCCTTTAGATGGGAAAGATATACATAGTATATTGGAAAGGTCTAACAAAAGTGGACCTCTCTTACCTTTTTAAAAGGATTTTTACTTGTTTTGCCAGTTGGGTTTGTAACATCAGCAATCTTACTATTTGGAGAGTGAGTGATTTGATTCCATTGCTTTGCTAAAAAGACTGTGATAAAACTATTTACTTTGTATGGCAATTCACTGGGTGGAGAGAAAAGTAAATCCTTCTGGCTAGGAGACTTCAGTTTTCCTGGTTGGCCCTTTCTCTCTTCTTTCATAGCTTCCATATTTAACTCTTTTCTGCCCTAACTTCCTATGTTGGTCTTGTCCTACTACTTTCCCTTCATCTGGTATCAGAGGTGCTGCGTAGAGTCATACCACTGCCCCCTCTCCTGTTTGTCCCTAAAGCTGTCATGACCAAGGTGTAGAAAAATAAAGTTCAACCAAAACAGTGTTGAAAATTTTTACAGGAATGTTTTACTGAGACATAAAAAGAAAATAAGTAAAAACAATGTACAAAACTATGAAATTAGATATATACAGAAAATGTTTTGGTGCAACAAACTTTAACTTCATTGACTTTTGCAGTTTTAGGAACACCTACCGTGAAATTTCTTACCTTCTACCTCAGTCTGGATATTTAGATTTGGAGTGAAAAGCTAGTCCAAATCTCAACTCTGCCATTTAAAGGGTTTTCTTGGGAAAGTCATTTGGCCTCAATATTTTCTCATTATAACAACTAATAATTATTGAATAATTATAATGTACAGGGCACGATTCTAAATATAAACGTATTAATTTAATCTTCCTAATAGCCCTATGAAGTATGTTCTATTGCTGTCTCCATTTTATAGATGGAAAAATCAAGGCACAACGAAGTTTGCTTAAGGATACACGGTTAGTGGTAGAACAAGGATTTAAACCCAAGCATCTTTATAGGCTACCTTTTAACTAATTTATTATATTGCTTCTTTTAAAGTGGAGATATTGGGGCGCCTGGGTGGCTCAGTCGGTTAAGCATCCGACTTCAGCTCAGGTCACGATCTCGCGGTCTGCGAGTTCAAGCCCCGCGTCCGTCCCTGGGCTGATGGCTCAGAGCCTGGAGCCTGCTTCCGATTCTGTGTCTCCCTCTCTCTCTGCCCCTCCCCCGTTCATGCTCTGTCTCTCTCTGTCTCAAGAATGAATAAAAATGTTAAAAAAATAAATAAAGTGGAGATATTTACTTTATAAAGTAGTTAGCACTTAACTAGGTACTTACAGAAATCAATACGCATAGTATTTGACAGTGGTAGGTGTTTGAATATTCTCTTTTCTTCCCATCTTCCAGTACCCCTTTCTGAAAGGACTTGTCCTCATTTCTTTTAGTCATAGAAATCTTTCTTCCTTGGGACCCCTAACATCTTTTTAATTTATTTGAAGTGTGAAGCTAGGGGTGTGTGTATGTATATATGTAGTTAAATATTTTTTTCTTAATCTATTTTTCTGATTAACAATGTGGTATTGCTGGCAGGTGCCATTTTTTTTTTTTTTTCATGAAAGATGTTATCACAGCAATTTTTTTTTTTTTTTTTTTTTTTTTGCATTTCTCATCCCTGAATGCAGCCAAATCAACACCAAACACCAAGCCATCTTGCACACCTATAAAACTGATTTGAGGATTAACACAGCAATCTGCACAACTTGAACCACAGAATTCCGCAGGTTCACAGCAATTTTTTTTTAAGTTAGGATAGCTAACTTTTTATTTTTTTATTTTTGAGTTACCCAGTAAGTTTCTATCTGACAGATGCTTTCAGCTCTTAGCTTTGTGGAAGTGTTTTTTAAGGCCTTTGGAATACCAGGTACCTTGCATGGCACCAGAGATAAAAATGAATAAGACTTATCTGCAAACTGACTTGATTTGATTAGAATTAACTTTACTTAGATTGTCATCAGCATTATTTATCTTACCAATAACAAACACATCAGATTAAAAACTCTCATGTTCTTTTCTTTTTTAAGCCCTTTTTTTCCCTTCATTAATTTTTATGTCATGTTTTCCTAAAGACCACTTTTTTTTTAGAGTTTGTTGTCTTAGACTAACTTTGGATAAACAGTTTGCCAGTTGTCAGAAAACATCGTTGAATAAAGACATTTAAAAAAGAGGAAGAATAATACATCTGGCTTTGAGGGAAGGTTCTGAATGTGACCCTAAGAATTTTGCTTGTTAATGGGAATAGCGTTTTGTTTTACATCAACAAGAATTCCATATTTTAGGAGGTGGAAACTTGTCGGGGCACCTGGGTGGCTCAGTTGGTTAAGCATCCATCTGACTCTTGATTTCAGCTCAGGTTATGATCTCACAACTCGTGGGTTTGAGTCCCAAGATGGGCTAAGTTTCCTATATCTGAATGTTTCAAATCTAGAAATTAAAATATTGCTTAATTTCCTCATCTGTTGCCAAAAACTTTATTCACATCCACAAGTAATTGTGTGAAATGTGTATTATTTTCCAGGGCAAATGTAGTAAGTATTAGACTTTTCAGTCTAATCATAGCATAAAAAGTACAGAACCAGCATAGTGAAGTCTCTTAGCTGATGTTTTTGTAATTTACTTATCTGTATATATGTGTAAAAATATGTGAACTAGAATATTCTGCTTCTTCCTCTTTGCCTACCTAAACCCTGTATCAAGTCCCATTTAAATTCCCCTTTTATTTCCCTTCATTCAACTCTTGTGTTTTATCCCTTAATGTTTAATTATAGATATTCTTCTGTTACTCTATAGTTGTTTCCAAGGAGGAACATAGGATGCCTCCTCTATTATACCACCACTGCATCTTATCCAGGTCAAGGAACTGATCTGTAACTGGAAACAGATTGGGTATAGGATCACTGACATCTCAGGATCTGAAACTCTTCAAGCTATATCACTCCTTTTTTTTTTCATCTATTGATAGCTACCACTTATCCAACATTGGACTGTCTCATTTTCTTTACTTCTAGCTAACCATGGTATGAAATTCAATATTAACAGTGTTACACAGAGCCAAAGAAGACAATCTCTGCTATTTTGCAGCATTTTAAAATGCATTCTAAAGCCAAATTTGATCCTTTGGAATTTATATTGTTATGGGTATTTTACCCCATTATATATCCAATCTAGTTTTTAGTTTTATTTTAATCACTAAATTAAAGTAGTTTAATAAATAATGTCAGCTTTAAATATTGTTTCACTAAAATATTTTAAAACATTTAAAACATTAGTATTTCATTTTCTCAAGTTAGTGATATATTAATAAGTTAGTATAGTGGTAATCATTTGTAATATATAAGTGTATCAAGTCAATACTTTGTAAACCATAAATTTGTATAGTGTTTATCAATTATATCTCAATAAAGTTGGAAAAAATAAATTACTATGAATATTTTTATAATTAAGTTAAAATAGTCACAGAGATAATTCAGGCCTTTAAGCTAGATATTAACCTAATAGAATAGAATTTGAACAGCAACAGTTGTTAAAACACTTAAATCAATTTTATTTTAATAAATATCATGGGACTCCATTTTCTCTCCAAAGTAGGAAGTGTTCTACACAAATGGAGAGAACAGAAGTGCAATAACAGAGATACAAAGCACATGTGGTGTCTATGAGCACTTATGACTTAATGTGAAATCCTATGGGAAATTATCATTTGTTCTCCAACTAAGGAACAAAACTTTGTCCTGACTATATTAAATTCTAAGGAAGGTTCACTAAATGTTTTCACAGTGATTTTGTTTTTAATAGGCATTTTCTGGAATATAATTCAAACAAAACTAACTATATCTACATGTGGTTTTATTTATTTTTCTTTTAGGTGTTTCCATTGCTGAAGACTACTTGGAAATAGAAGAAATGGCTAATTGTCTCCCATTCTATGGAGTGATGGACTTAAAAGAAATTCTTAATGCCATATTAAACAAAAATGCAAAGGAAGTTTATGAATGTAGACCTCGTAAAGTGATAAGTTATTTGGAGGTATGCATTATTAGATTATGTAGGTTGTTTAGGTTTTAAGATACTTAACTGTTTATCAATAAAATAGTAAACATTCAAAAATAGTAAAGTTTCTATTAGGTCTATTATATGTTTGCAAGAAGAAATACTACCAAAAAAAGAAAACTTCATTAAAAGTTTGACATCATAAACTGGTTGTAGTAAACTCTATCATGGATCCTTACCATAACATTATTTCCTGAGTACATATTGAGGAAGAGCCCTATGAATGACACCCTTTATAGTGATGGTTTTTCTGAGGTTTTTTGTTTGTTTGTTTTTGTTTTTTGTTTGGAGTAGTTTTTCTGATTTTTAAGAAAGGATTCAAAATTTCTCCACTTTTACACCAAATACCTGTCTATAAAGGATTTTAAGCCCTGATCTCTTCAAAAGCAAAAAGGGAGAGTAAGTGAAAGATGTAGATTATTGAATAAATGGAAATTTTAGTTTTTTAGGAATATTTACCACAAATAAGAAATAAAACAGTGGGTTAAAAAATGAATTCTAAAGTAATAGAGGATGGAAGAAGCTTATAAGGTTTTAAATGTTCAAGTATATGATAGTAGTGGGAAAACAATAGTGATTGTCTGTGTTTGAAGTTCTGTCCCTTAAGTTTGGTATTTTAAAAACAAACCTGAATGTAAATAAAATCTGTTTTCTCCCTTTTAAAAAAAAAATGGGCCATTTTTGGTTAGACTTTTACCATGGTGTGTGCCCATTGCATTCTGAGGGTCAGACTTTTGGAAAGTCCACTTTTTACCCTTTCTGAAGATTGTATTCAATAGTATTCAGTGAGTCCTTCAAGAGCTTTGCCTTGTGGAACTTCCTAGCCTATTGTGGGAGCAATTTAACACGGATAGTTTCTAATGGCTTCAAAGGAATCTTTTCTTACGAAAGAGGTAGTATAAACTTAAACGAAGGTTGAAGGAGTTGAGGGGCATGTTTTGGGTATTGAAGAACCATGTGGAAAGAAATACGATTTCAAAAATAACAAAAATGGTTGGATATTTAGATATAAATATTTTTACTAATATTATACTTCTCATTACATTGAGGCAATTGTGGATTGATTGTTAAGGAAGAGAGCCTGGGAAAAAAAGAACTTCCATAAGATCTACAGGCATATTAACATTTAAGGTCAAGCTGAATAAGATGAATCAGAAATAAAAGATAGGAGAATAAAAGAAAAACCAAACAGAGGTACATATAAAAGTTAAGGAACGAAAGAAATTTAAAAATGAGTAATTAGTATCATATTCTCTATAGGGTAATAGTTGCTAGAAGACCATCGGGTATGGCTGCTAGATAGCAGTAATAATAGAAAAATAGTCAGGAGAAGACTTGCCAATGGCCGAACAGTGGAGCAGTGGTTAAAAAGTGTAGGCTGCAAGTCACATGGTGTTAAAAAAAGAGAGATTAGCTTGTCTGTGTTTCTGTGTTGTTGATGGGAAAGACTGACATAAAAGATTAGAGAGCGGATGTTCCAAAAGAGGCAGGAAGGAAGATGGGATAAAAGATATAAGCTTTAGAAAGGAGAAACTGTTCTCTTAAGAGCAGAAGAGAGGGAAAATAAAAGTAAAAATATTTTGAGGTAAACTTGAGAGAAGTGATGTATGTGATCCATGTGGGAAAGGAGTAGGAAAAGTTATCTGCTGAGAGTGAAGAGGCTGGGGAGGCATTGGGGATTTGATTGTAGTAGAGAATATCTGAAAATAAGAGTTGTAGGTACTGTAAGAGAAGGTTGATTAGAGAAGAATAAGATGTCCAAATGGCATTGAGGACTCATAAGAGTTAACACTGGTATTGGATCCAGCCAGGACAGTTTGGAAATTTTCTAACAGTGCTTGGTACAATTTATCCAGCTGTAGCAATTAGCAAGATGAATATGTAGAACAAGGGGGTGAGTGAGCAAATTTGAACCCATAGTGTATATACAAGAAACTGTGTTATGTCCTAGAGGAATAAATATGGTTCCTAGAGGAATCTAAAGATGAATTAGGTTCTAGTAGGAATCAAAAATGAATGCAGGAAGCTGGAGATAATATCAATGTCTCACTAACTATTCAGGACCTTAAGTAGGGAAAGATAAGAAAGGTGCTGGTGAGGCAGAAAATTAAGGAGGGATTGAGGAGATTACAGGTCAAATTAAAGAAAAGAATAGGTTTAGTTAGAAAGGAATAGGATGGTTGGAAAGATAAAGGGAAGAGGGTGTGTGGTTGCAGAGAATAATATTAGGCTCACCTTCTTTGAAAAAAAAAATTTAATGTTTATTTTTGAGAGAGAGAGAAAGAGTGTGAGATGAGGAGGGGCAGAGAGAAGAGGGAGACACAGAATCCAAAGCAGGCTCCACGCTCCAAACTGCCAGCCAGACTCAGGGCTCAAACCCATGAGCCTTGAGATCATGACCTGAGCTGAAGTTGGACGCTTAATCAGCTGAGCTACCCAGGTACCCTTAGGCTCAAGTTCTTTGAAGTACAAGAATTTTTTTTTAATAAATCTTAAAATAAGCTAGCTTTGCTAATACTATTTACCCCTAAACGCTCAGTTTTTCCTATCTCAGAAAACAGCATCACCATACTGAAAATGCAAACATTATCCTTGGGTCTATATCCATCATAACTAGTCCACCAGCAAGTCTTGACTCTACCTCCTGCTCGTGTCAGGAGTCTTTAAACCTCCTTCCATCTCCACTGCTATCACCCTTGTCAAAGACTCACCAGGACTGTAGTAATTGCCTGCAAGACTGCTTCTCTTCTTGACCTGCCTCAAACCATACTTCACAGAACAGCAAAACTGATTGTTTTAAAATGTGAAGCAAATATTAGGCTCTTGCTTTAAAACCCCCTGGTTATTTCCCTGTGCATTCATCCTGTCCTAAAGGGTGATCTGGCCCCTACTTAACTCCCTTTCTTGTTTCCCTTTTCTACTTAGTAACTATGCTACACCCACAGTGACCATTCAGTTCTTTCTGTTACTTCTGCCTGAAATGCTTTTCTTACCCCATGATCTTTGCATTATTTCTTATTTAAATTGAAACTTAAATGTCACCTTGAAGAAGCTTTCCCTAACCACACAATCACTCTCTATCTTGTTGCCCAGTTTAATTTTGCACACTATTACTTACTGAAATTTTGTCTTTTTATGTTTTGTTTCTCTGCACTAGAATAGAATATAAATTTCACAAGAACAAGGATGTTGTTTGTCTTATTCTTCTCTATGTGTAGAACCTACAATAATGACTAACATAATTTGTGCTTCATGTGTAAATGAGTAATAAAAAGAATATAATCAATTTTCTGCCTTCTCTCTTGCCAGAAATAACAGGTTTTCTGCTTCAGGGTGTATCATGGTAAAATGTATGGCTTTCTCTTCACAGGGAGAAGCAGTGCGTCTTTCTAGACAGTTGCCGATGTACTTGTCAAAAGAGGACATCCAAGACATTATGTACAGAATGAAGCACGAATTTGGAAATGAAATTAAAGGGTGTGTTCATGGTCGCCCATTTTTTCATCATTTAATCCATATTCCAGAAGCTACCTAATTAAATATGTTTAAGAAATTTGTTCCTATTAAAATTGATAATAAAACGAGTCAGTTTTAAACCATCTTTGTATTATCATGTATTAAATGGTTATTTTATAAGTGAGGATTTACTGACTTGCATATTGAAAAAGGATTCAAAAACTGGAAAACTTAAATAAACTAACATTGACTGTTCATTTTATTCTGAAGAACCAGCTGTCATAATAATTATTGGTTGTAAACCCCGAACTCCAAATACCTAGTATTCTTGGGTGGTTGATTTACTAAGGGCTGTGGACTAAATCATGTCCCTAAAATTTATATGTTGAAGTCCTAACCCCTAGTGTGATGGTATTTGGAAATAGGGTCTTTTAGGAGGTAATTAGGTTTAGATGAAGTCATAAGAGTAAGGGCCCTCATGGTAGGATTAGTGCCCTTATAAGAAGAGACACCAGAGCTTTTGCTCACCCTCTCCTTTTCTCCTACCAACCCCCATGTGAAGATACAGTGAGAAGGTGGCCCTTCATGATCCAGTAATAGAGATCTCACCACAAACCATGCTGACACCTTGATCTTGGACTTCTAGCCTCTAGAACTGTGAGAAAATAAATGTTGTGCTTTTAAGCCACCAGTCTGTGGTATTTTGTTATGGCAGCCTGAGTGGACTTTTACACTGGGTCGGTCCCATGCAGAGAGAAATGACACAGACTGAGCTGGCATATCTGACAGAAGTTATCAGTGTTGTTTAAAGTATGATGGGGAGACAGGGAGTGGGAGAAAGTGAGAAAATGAAGTTTAGAGGAAAAGAAGTTTAGCTTTCAAAATCCTGCCATTTACCTCTATTTTGGGGTAACAGTTTAGAAATTGCTGTCTCTTAAATGGAAATTATTGGGTTTGGGGGTCAACATTTGTCAGAGAACATGGGAAGATCCAGAGATTTAACAAAATTTAGGTTAACGTTATTGTGTTTGTGTCCTTTCAAAAACTAGATCCCCCAGTGCACCAAAACACTTAATTTGCAAAAAGTTCGTTTTATAAAGTAAAATGTCCTATACTGGATACATTATCTCCGTATTCCATATCATCTCAAGTTTAAATTTTTTTTTTTAATTTTTAAAAAATTTTTTTTAACGTTTATGTATTTTTTTTAGACAGAGACAGAGCATGAATGGGGTGGGTCAGCGAGAGAGGGAGACACAGAATCCGAAACAGGCTCCAGGCTCCCAGCTGTCGGCACAGAGCCCGACGTGGGCCTCGAACTCACAGACCATGAGATAATGACCTGAGCCAAAGTCGGAAGCTCAACCGATTGAGCCACCCAGGTGCCCCTAAAAAACTTTTTTTTAATTTTTTTTTTTTTTTTTTTTTTTTGAGAGAGAGAGGAGACACAAAGCAGGCTCCAGGCTCTGAGCGGTCAGCACAGAGCCAGGTGCGGGGCTCCAACTCACAAACCGTAAGATCATGACCTGAGCTGAAGTCAGACGCTTAACCAATGGAGCCACCCAGGCGCCCCAAAAAGTTTTAAATTTTTTTTTAAATTATTTTTCTAAGCAAAGATCACAAAGACCTTGCCTCATGTTTTATTCTATATATATATTTTTAACCTTTTATTTATTTTTGAGACAGGAAGAGACAGAGCATGAACAGGGGAGGGTCAGAGAGAAGGAGACACAGAATCCAAAACAGGCTCCAGGCTCTGAGCTGTCAGCACAGAGCCCGACGCGGGGCTCGAACTCACAGACCACGAGATCATGACCTGAGCCGAAGTCGGCTGCTCAACCGACTGAGCCACCCAGGCGCCCCAAGAAGTTTTAAATTCTTAAGACCCTTGTGTTAAGAGGTACAAATTGTGATACCCTAGAAATCTACCTGTAGACGGTCCTTTTTTCCTGCCAGCACAGTCCTCTTACCAATAACCTAAATAGTATGTATTTTTTCCATTACCTCCTTTCAAAGTTTGGGGCCCCTCTCTAGGAGACATTTCTGGTAGTAATCTTTTTTTTTTTTAATTTTTTTAAATTTTTTAACCTTTATTGATCTTTGAGACAGAGAGCATGAACGGGGGGAGGTTCAGAGAGAGAGGGAGACACAGAATCTGAAACAGGCTCCAGGCTCTGAGCTGTTAGCACAGAGCCTGACGCAGGGCTCGAACTCACGGACTGTGAGATCATGACCTGAGCTGAAGTCGACGCTCAACCGACTGAGCCACCCAGGCGCCCCGGTAGTAATCCTTTTTAAATTTTTTTTTGTTTTTAACGTTTTATTTATTTTTGAGACAGAGAGAGGCAGAGCATGAACGGGGGAGGGGCAAAGAGAGAGGGAGACAGAATCGGAAGCAGGCTCCAGGCTCCAGAGCCATCAACCCAGAGCCCGACGCGGGGCTCGAACTCACGGACCGCGAGATCGTGACCTGAGCTGAAGTCGGACGCTTAACCGACTGAGCCACCCAGGCGCCCCAGTAATCCTTTTTGAAAACACTGGGTAAATTGAAGAAAGAGAGAAGCCTACAGAGACATAAAAGATGAAATTTGCATCATACATTTGTACCAGCAAATGTATGTAAGCAAAATTTAGTACTCATTTTGTAGCTGATAACAGTCGGTTGTTGCAAAAGGTCCTACAATGGCCTCTAAAACAAAGCTTTTTCTTTGCACTTATGGGTCATGCCCGATGAGACTAGTAGTAATGACGGCAGGTATTTATTACCTATTTGCTAGATACACTACGCACTTACCTTGTATGATCTCATTTAATCTTCACAACAAATTTAAGATTGTAAGTACTATTGAGACTCTAATCCTACCACTATTACACATCCTGCCATGAGAAATGGCCCTCAAGAGTCATTAGGGACAACAAAAACATAAGGGGTAAAATGAAAACTACAAAACATTTCCTGGCGCCGCTGTAAGGAATGCTACATCACCTTTGGGCTGCAACGCTTTCTCAGCGAGTCTGGTGGGTGGGATCGCGGTTGGTCCAGAAGAGGCCCCTTCTCTGGGCATCTTAGGAGTCTGCGGAAGCCCCGCCCCAACGCACTGCCGGGCTTCCTTCCCCATCCCCCACAAGCCCTTGCGGCTGCCGTGGCCCCACCGGACAAAATGGCGGGAGCGGGTGGCAGCGACGGCCAAGCCCTGGCTCCCAGGATGGAGGTAACGGCTGATGCATTTTGGTCAGCTGGCGCTAGGCATTACGAGCAAGGGGAGGAGATCTAGAGAGAAAGAAAAGCCCACCCCAAATTGCCCATTTTTCTCACTAGCTTGCGGTTTGGCCGGGGAGAGGGACGACCCTCAGGGAGTGAATTCTTAAAGTGCTCTTGAGACCCAAGGGCTTAGTTTAAGATCCCACCCATAGCTGGAGCGCAGAAGTGACGCCAAAGCCATGCAGAGGCGAGGCTTGCAGGCCTCTCTTGCTTGGCCCTTTTGCTTTGAGGGTAGCCACGCGTGGTCCGGCAGTGCCTACGACGTTTAGTTTAACCTGAAAAATGTTAGGCCCTAATTCAGATGGACAGGTTTTTGTTGTTATTTTCACTGGCTATTTGATTCTCTGATCTTATGCACATTTTCTGCCTAGAAATTGGCAACTATCTCACCAGCAGCCTGCATTTCTTAAGTAAAAATGTAAATATGACCTATTTATTGGGCCCCCAAATTTTGACCCACTAACTTAAAAACCAAAGTTGCCGGGCAAATTAAAATACCAATAATATTAAGGTATTTAAATGAATTAGACTTATTCTTGGAATTGGAGCGTTCTAGATTGACTATGGCAAACCAGTGTTGGTGGATTCATAGTTAATAAAAAGAATCTTTGAGGTGGTCTAATCCAACCCAATTTTGCAGACAAATAATTAAATGATTTGCCTGAGTGTCCACAGATAATCTAGTACTGTACTAGTTCTACCTCAAATGTCATTACCATAAACAAAACAAAGAAAGGTAAGTAGTGAAAGAAAAAATAAATTTGTACTGCAAAGCCAAATAAAAACTGATTTGATATTGTCAATTACTTCCTATCATAAGCATCAATAATTAAGAATTAACTGTTACCTTGGTCTAGATCTGTTGGTTGATCTCAACCTAAACTTAAAAATTTTTTAATATTCTAAACCTTTACTGTTTCCAGTAATACTAACAACACACCACTTAACTCTCACCACTATTGCCTTGAGATTGTTTTCTCTGCTTATTTTTTATTACACTTTATTACTCCTTAAACCACTACAGATTCATGTAAGGATACTTTCTCTAGTTTTTAAACTCCTGTCCCAGTGGTTATCAAATTTGAGCCATACAAATTGGAACCACTACCCTATCGTATATCAGAGCTCTCCCAACAATCTCAAGTTCATTCCTTTTAGCTCCTTATTTTTTCATCTCTGTAGTAAAGATGTTGAACTTGACCCCCAAGTACACAATCATTTCTAACATTCTATGATTTTGTTTCTTTCTATGTTGTCTTGAATGTTCATTAGCAGGACCTGGAATAACCTTGCTGCAGTTATTTAATTGAGTTAATCCCTGTGTTACTACTGACCATATTTAAGTACCTCTGAACTAGCCCACTTTTTCCATAAAATATTTTAAATTAATCAGTGGCAGGGGTGAGTGGAATAGATTTCTTCCACCCTACTCAAAGTGGACTAGAAATCACTCAACAAATTCCTCCATCTCTAATTGTATATTCATTTCCTTGTTTTTTCAATAACATTTACCAAGTGTCATGCTCAGTGCTGAAAAGAGAAGACATTCTTTGCCCTCTAGAGGAGAAAAACTATTGCAATCTAATATGATGAATGTTAGGAGGATATGTAGTATATACTACAGGAGTTTAAAGGGGCACCCATTTCAACTTGGAGAAACTAGTAAGCTGAGCCTTGATAAAGAATTAGCTGGGAGAAGAAAGAAAAGAAGGGTATTTCAGGCAGACGGTACAGCATGTGCCAGTGCATTGGTGAATGCAAGGAATTCTACATCATTGGATCTTGAGGAGTAAATGGAGATTTGATTAGAATAATAGGCAGTACCTTGATCATAAAGGGTCTGAGGCCTCTAAGGATTTGGGAAATTTTATCATAAGTGTTGTGAAAATCCATTAAAATTTCAGAGCGGGTAAGTACACAGTAAGGTTCAGAAGACTTTAGCCAAGTTAAAACCAGATAGAGCAAGTTAGCGGGCTACTTCAGAATTCAGACAATGTGAGTGATCCAAATGAAAAGAGATAAAGGTTCTGTGGAGGCTAACAGAGTCTATTTGACAGGTATTAGGCCCTCATAGCCTTGTGGGGGTTTTCAGTTTGCCCCCACATGGGATGATACCATAATAGAATTAAAGTGGAAAAGAAGTCTCTCATTTGGCTAATTTATGGTGATAACATTACTAGAAGAATGGAGGCTCCTTTGGCTTTCCTTCCTACACTAAGAAGAGTAATTTCAGCTAATCGTTCTGAGTTTCTCACGGACTAGGAAAATCATTCAGTATCTTATAAAAAGGAAAAAAATTTTTTAATGTTTTATTTATTTATTTATTTATTTATTTATTTTTTCAACGTTTATTTATTTTTGGGACAGAGAGAGACAGAGCATGAACGGGGGAGGGACAGAGAGAGAGGGAGACACAGAATCGGAAACAGGCTCCAGGCTCTGAGCCATCAGCCCAGAGCCTGACGCGGGGCTCGAACTCACGGACCGTGAGATCGTGACCTGGCTGAAGTCGGACGCTTAACCGACTGCGCCACCCAGGCGCCCCAATGTTTTATTTATTTTTGAGAGCAGAAGAAAGAATGGGAGCAGGGGAGGGAAAGAGAGAGGGGGAGACGCAAAATCCGAAGCAGGCTCCAGGCTCTAAGCTGTCAGCACAGAGCCTGATGCAGGGACTAAAACTCACGAGCTGTGAGATCATGACCTGAGCCAAAGTCGGATGCTTAACCAAATGAGCCACCCAGGCACCCCCCTTTTTAAAAAAATTATTAGATCAGGTGTTTAAGTTGTAATCTAGGCTTGTATCTGGGGCCTTTTGGAAATCAACCTAAAGTTTCTAGTTGTTCCTTAAATAGTTTTACTTATAAAGGACTTCAATAATTCAAATATAATTTCCTAGAAAATGTACGTTCAGATGATTAGCAAAACAAAATAATAGTTGTCAAATTTAAAATTATATGTCATGCTGAACTGATTTGATTTTGAAGAACTCTCTCATAGGCATTTTATGTTTTATAATTTAGATCATAGAAATGAGTGATGAGTTAAGAAGCAAGCAAGAAATTGTGAATGGATTGAATATATTTTTTGGAAGAAAATGGTATGTTTTCAAAAGTTTATTCCTTTAAAAGACATTTTTGGTTTTAAATTTGCTTTCATTTTATCTAAAGATGTTGATAAATAACAGCAAGTTAACTTGCAGGACAATGATCCTATTCTGCCCCAAAATATATTTTAAGTAATTCACTAATAATAATATCAAAAAACATTTCTGTGTGTCTTTATATATAAATAGCTAAATGTACATAAGTTCCTTATTACCTATTTTTAAGTTCCTTGCACTTTTTTGGATCTGTCTCCTTAGCTTCCCTAATTACATAAAAAGAACTATCATAGATCAAACATTTTCCCACATGCATAGTGACGATCCTTGATGTCCCACATAAAAAGTAAGATTCCCCTCCATACATGTAGTTTCTAATTTGTCAAAGATTTTTTATAGGCACAATCAGATTGTAGCTATTTTTTCCACTTAAAACCAAAATTGAATGTACAGCACTTCTCTGCTTCCAAAGTTGGAAGAAGGATACTTCATATTTTCTAGATTTCTTCAGATGAGAAGTTTGAGGATGCCCTGTATATACTAGTGTAAGAGTATGGCCCCAAGTCAACACTTCTCAAAACTTTATTGTGCATTTGAATCTTTTGGACATCTTCCTAAAATTCATGTCTGATTCAGTAGTTCTGGAGTAGGATCTGATATTCTGACATTTCTACTGGCTCAGATAGTCTGGAGTAGGATCTGATATTCTGCATTTCTCACATTTCTATTTGTTAACACAATTTATGTGCACTGGGTTAAGAGTGCATATAATCCTTTGGCTAAATGCTAGATTCTTGAAATAGAATACAGATACATTTTTTAATACAAACATATACTGAAAATCAAATAATCAGAATTATGACTCTGTTTATGGTTCTCTATTCTCAATTTCCATTGGGAAGTTAGATTTAGATTTTCTTACGGGACATCATTCTTTATTTAAGAAGTTGGACTTCTATATTCTCAGAAATGTTACTGAGGTAGCTGGCTCCAAAATGGCCCCCATCAATTCTTACCTTCTTGTACCCACAAGCCATTCCCCCATTAAGAGGTGAAGAATGTTCCTCCACTTCTTTGAATCTGAGCTAGTTTATGATTACTTTGGCCATTAGATTATAAGTGACACTATATGCCTTCTAAGACGAAGTCATAGAAGCTTCGTAGCTTTCCTGCAGGCTTGCTTGAAACAGCTTCCCTGGGGAACTCAGAAGAAGTCATTCTTTCTACGTTGAGTCTGTTTTAGAAAACACAAACTAGCCAGGTGGAGAAAAGATGCTTGACTACTTTTTTCCCAGTTGTTGAACCATCCTAAGCTCAGGTGTCAGACATTGAGGGAAGATGCCTTCAGATGTCTCTAGCCTCAGCTATCATCTGTTTACAACTATATGAAACACCCCCAGTGAGAACTGCCCAGCTGAGCTCTTCAGCCCTCAGAACCACAAAAGATAAATTGTTAAACCACTAAGTTTTGAGGTGGTTTTTAAAATTTTTTTAATGTTTATTTCTTTTGAGGGAGAGAGAGACAGAGTGCTAGCAGGGGAGGGGCAGAGAGACAGAGAGACACAAAATCTGAAGCAGGCTCCAGACTGAGCTGTCAGCACAGAGCCCGCGTGGGACTGGAACTCATGAAATGTGAGATCCTGACCTGAGCCTAAGTCAGACACTTAGCCGACTGAGCCACCCAAGTGCCCCTGAAGTGGTTTATTATACAGAGACAGAACACTTATATTATGCCAGTTTGAGGAGACTTATTATTAAAATGTTCTGTTGATCTTTCAGAAAATGATCAATATAGGAGTTGCAAATTCATCTGAAATTTTCATACAAAATATTGTAGTCTTTTTTAATATAAATTTATTTATGAAATATCTGGCGTTTTAATTTCTTCTCATAAAAATGTTCTAGCATTAAGGAATTTATATTTATGTTTTGTGATCATGCTTTTGAGATTGGAGATAATACTACTTTTGAGAATTATTTAAATATCTGATTTTCAGCTCTTCCATATATCATGAGAATTTTCCATTTTCACCTGTCCATGTTGTCACCTATCCATGGGATCAAACTATGAGTGAGAAAAAGATTAATATTGTTTACTGAATATTAACTTTTCTTTTTTCTTTGATTCATGCTATGATTTGTCTATATATTGCTCTCCACAATAGTTTCTTAAAGGAATCTCCTTTGGGCACTTTACCACTTTCATAAAGAATGATTTTAGTGACATTTTAAAATTTATTCACTCACTCCATTTTTATCAGACATCTGTCATAAACCATCTTAGGGAATTCAAGACCCAGAGGGAGTCAAAATTAAATAAAACATAATCTCTGCCTTTAGGAAGATTTAGTCTATTAAAAGAGAATAGTCCACAAATAACTATTAGAATCAGTATTTTTGAATGAGAGGAATAAAAATGCAGGGAAGTTCAGAATAAATGAAAATCACATCAGTAAGGGTGATCAGCTTCACAAAGAAAATTGCACAGCTGGGCTGTGGGCTGGGAATTTATCTTGTAGGCATGGTTTTTTGTTTGCTTTATTTTTTCCCACTTCTCACTTCTAATGAAATATTTTCACATTCTTTCATCATGGGTTATATTATGTTGAGTATACTTTTAACATAATTTTTATTCCATTTATTTAAATTTTAAAAAAGCACCCATTTTTCCAACTCCCCACCACTAGCCTCTACAACCACCAATTTGCAATCTGTACCTATTAGTTTTTTAGATTCCACATATAAGAGATCACATGGTATTTATCATTCTCTGACTTATTTCACTTAGCATAATACCTTCTAGTTCCGTCCATGTTATTACAACTGACAAATGTTACAAACGTTTTTTATGGCTAAATAATATTCCATTATATATATAAACCACAATTTTTTTATCCATTCATTCATTAGTAGACACTTAGGTTGCTTACATATTTTGGCTTGGTAAATAATGCTACAGTGAACATGGGGGTGCATATATCTTTTCAAATAAGAGTTTTATTTTTGAGGGGATATATACCCAGAATAGGGATTGTTGGACCATATGGTAATTATATTTTTAATTTTTTGAGGAATCTCTATACTGTTTGCATGTGGTTGTACCAATTTACATTCCCATCAGCAGTGCACAAGGGTCCCCTTCTCTCCACATCCTTGCCTACACTTGTTATTTCTTGTCTTTTTGACAACAGCTATTCTAATAGGTGTGAGGTGATATCTCATTGTGGTTTTTATTTGCATTTCCCTGATGATTAATGGTGTTGAGCATCTTTTCATGTACACGTGAGCATCTGTATGTCTTCTTTGGAAAAATGTCTGTTCAGATACCCTGCCCATTTTTTAATTGGTTTGTTTGCTTTTTAAAGGAAAAAAAATTGGAACAGGAAAGAAAAGGTGACTTGAACACTGTTTATTTCCAAAAAGGACTTGCAATGATTACCATTAAAGAACAGATAAAATGAGATCAAAACCATTAACATAGATGAAGACATTCAAATTAAATAGTAAAGGAAAAAGAAAGTGAAAGAATACAGAAAAGACAAGATGAAAATGCTCTCTGGGTGGAGAGCACAGCCAGAGTCAATAGGAAGAAAGGAAGAGGCCCTCGGGTTGGAGGGAACCTGTATTGTTTGATCACTGCCAAAGTTCTTCCCTTTCTCCTCCTCACCCATACCTTATAGGTAGGACTCTGCACTAATAATTAATCCCAGTGCCTGGACATCCTTCAGCTGGCCAAAATCTCCTGTGTGTGTGTGTGTGTGTGTGTGTGTGTGTGTGTGTGTGTGTGTGTGTTTTCCAAAACAGTGAGGTAAACTCTAAACCCTAGCACTTATTTTGTTTGCCATTTATTTAATGCTTAGTATACTTAGTATTAAAGTCACTTAGTATTGTAATTTTTCTTGGGTATAATTTTATCTCTGCTTATCTTTATCACCTAGCATGGTGCCTAACCCACAAAACAATCTATAATTATCTGTATATTTGAATGATGACATTTTATTTAGCACACTCTCCCTTTAATTTCAAATCTGGAGGTATTGACAAACCAATACTATTCTTACTCCCCATCCAAAGGAGAGTCCTAGGAAATAAGATTAGAGGTTCATTTGGAAGCAAATTTTGAAGGGCCTTGAATATCAGGCTAAATATTTTCAACTTTAGTAAGAGCAGCTAAAAATTTTTAAGCAGGGAAGTAACATAATCAGAACTGTGTGTTAAGAATATTAATTTAAAACATGTTGAAAATGAATTGGAATGGATAAGAATAGAGATGAGGTTAGTTGAAAAAAATCACACTGCAAAATTCCATTTACATTATATCTTAAGTGTCTTAGTAATCTCATGTTCATTGTGTTCATTCAACATAGAAGAAGTTTCTTTAGAAGAGCTTGAAGAATTTGACATTCTTGAGGTATAAAAATACATTATTCAAAACTTAAATTCAATCAAAGTAAATTTTAAGGCATATATTTTTATTTTGTATTTTTCAGTTCTAAATGATTTTTTTTTCAAAACTTTATTTTATTTTTTTTTAGTAATCTCTATACCCAATGTGGAGCTTGAACTCATGACCCGAGGTCAAGAGTTGCATGCTCTTCTGACTGAGCCAGCCAGGGACCCCTTCATTTTTCAGTTCTAATATTTGCCAGTAAAATGTGTTCATTAGTGACTCTGGATGATGATCAAACCATACTTAACAAGAATGTCGAGTTCATGGTGCACATGGACAAAAAGATGCTTTAAATTCATTTAATTTACCTTGATTTTCATAATAGCAAATTTCTGATGTTTTGCCTGGGGGAAATGTATATTTTATTATCCTTCTCTATAGCCTTCTGGGCTCCATATTCTTATTGTAGTCTCTATACTTTCTCCTGCGTTCTACAGAGGCCTGAATATTTCCAGATCACCTCTTGTTTGTTCTTTTCTTTCCCAACTACCAATTATACTTACTCTCTCTTAATTTGGTTGATCTTGGCCAATTGTTAAAAAGAATTAGGTTGAAAGGGACTTGTATCAATGTGAATGATATAAAGATACATTCTATCATAACGGGAGAAAAACTATGGTGTGGATGACTAGGATATTTGGATTTTAAAATGAATCAGTTGCCCTGAAATTAATCTCTATAAATAATTGAATTTCAGGCAATTTAGGGATATACATTTTGGGAGAGAATTGCATACTCTCATATACATGTTAACCCTGATCCTAATATGCATTTTTCTTTTCCCCAAAGGAGGAAGAAACAGAAACTATAAGTGAAGATGGTAGTTCAAAAGAAGCACATGATATGTCAGTGAAATACACAAATTTCTTTAAAATCTATAACTTTTATTCAAATATAAGACATATATGTCCTATATTTACGAATCACCAGTAGAGTAGAATGTGGGCCTTTGAGTTGGAAAGCTTCAGGTTTAAATTCCAGCTTTATCTTTTATTAGCTCTGTTACTGTAGACTATTCAACTTCTATGTGTATCCTCTGTGTTGTATGGGGAAAATAATTTACTTTGCCAAGTTTTGTAAAGACAAAATAAGGGAAATGTAAAGCAACTAGTACAATACCTAGGACATAGTAGATACTCAGTGAATATGAGTTCACATCCCTTATTCTTTTGTCCTATTTCTTAAGGGAATATAACAGTTAAAAACCAAAGCATTTTATTTATTTTTTGCCTGCTTGCCTTGCCCTTCCTTCCTTCCTTCCTTCCTTCCTTCCTTCCTTCCTTCCTTTTTTTAAAAAGTATTTTAAAAATGCTTAATCTTTCACTGTGCACCGAAGTATAACAAATGTATATCATTTTTGGTAAGTAACTCATCATGACAGTATCTTAGAGTCAGAAACCATTAATGATTAGATGCCGACAATAATTTGATAGTATGAATTTACAGTTAATTTTCTACTAAGCTAATGAAAGAGAGCTCCTGTGTAGTTAAAAATAATTTATATTTTCATTGAAGTTTGCTGTACTATATGGATATTTTTGGTCTGATTATTCCTAACTCTTCAAAGAAAAGAAGAGAACATTTTGAAGGTCCATTTCAAGCATCTCTGGAAATGTATTGAATTTCTTTATCTTTTTCTTCTCAAATTTTTCTCTTACTGATAACTCCATTTTAGAAACAGATTGCATCAACTCTCAATGACATAAAGTATCTTTCTAAGCCAGATCTGAAACCACTGTCACTGTAATAACCTACTTGGGGTGCATAAGTTTTATATATTTCCGGGAGCAAATCGACAATTCATGAAAGCTCTTCTTCCAGCTTCTCCGTATTTTGAATAAGCAGATCATCTTTATTTCAACAAAATGCTTTAATTGGGTGACAGTATTGAAGAATTTAAAAGTTACATGTAACCTAGAGATTGTACCAAATCTTTTGAACTCAGAATGGAATGAAGTAGAAAAGTGAGAGTAGGGACTAAAGCTCTCCAAGGGTTCAGGGTAATAATAAAATAGTTAAAATTAATTCAAAACTTATATTTACTAGATACTATTCTAAGCCCTTTGCATATGTTTTTTTTTTTTAAGATTTATTTATTTTAGAGAGAGCACAAGCAGGGAAGGGGCACAGAGAGAGGGGGACAGAAGATCCAAAGCGGACTCTGCACTGACAGCAGCGAGCCTCATGTGGGGCTCAAACTCACAAACCATGAGATCATGACCTGAGCTGAAGTTAGACGCTCAACCAACTGATCCTCCCAGGCACTCCAAGCCCTTTATATATGTTAACTCATTTAGAGAACTAGACATTGCCTGAATTGTAAGTACAGCTTTTAGGTGATTTGAAGTGAAAATGAGGACTGCTTAAAAAGAAAAAAAAAAAAGAGGCATCCCCACAAACATATTTTTCCATCTGTTTCCATCTTTTCTCTCACATACACATTATATATACTTCATTTTATATGTTGTCTTCTCCATCTTTCTTGTGTGCCCACACGCTTCTCTGTTCACATGTTTTGTCTTATGTATATATATGCTTTTAGCACACATGCATCTGTATACATATAATCACTATTGCACACTGCGCTCAATCTCCCAAGTCAGGAATATGGCAGCTGTTTTAACATCTCCATGATCGTCTTGTCCATTCTACCTCCAAAAAGCTCTTGAATTGCTTCACTCATCAAAACTACTGTCCTAGTCCAAACTCTAATCACTTTTGGCCTCAACCATATTAAAAGACCTCTTTTTTTCTTTAGTCCTACCTACTTATTCATATTTCCTGTTGCTACCAAAGACTCTCAAATACAAATCTAATCAAACCATTCTTCTTGCTTATAATCATTGTTATAAATCAAAATTCTTAGTATGATGTATCAAGCACGTCATAGCCTGGCTTCTATATTTTCAGTTCATTTCCAATCATTTTTTTCTCTTCTACCCCAAGTTTTGACATGCTAAATTGCTTGACATTTTCTAAAATACTCCTTGGTTTTCCTGCTTTTCTACACATTCCTCTCTTTAGAATATGTCTCCCAACTTTCTGCTACCTGCTACCTCCTGCTCCACTCTATCCCAGGTCAGTTCAGAGTCACCCATCAAACTTTGATTTATCCTGCAACACTCAAAATTAATGTTAATTCTTGAGAATTAATTCTTGATCTTCTTGAGCAAATTGAGCATTCTCTCCCTATTATGTTTTCATAGCATCTTGTACCTATTTTACCATCCTTGCCACCTCACCTATTTTCACATTATACACTTCTTTATATATAGTTCCTCTCTCTGAATATATATTTCCTCCTTTTTTACATGACCTTCCTTTTTTTCCTACTGTATAAAAATATATAGGTTTCTAAATACATCAATATTGTTTACATGTATAATTTTATAATATATAAGATAAAAATTATGTGTCCATCATCCCTGCCAAATTTTGACACCTGAAGGACAAGCCCTATTTTGTTTTTATCTTTAGAGCCTTTAAAACATCCTGGTACACTGGAATCACTAAATGAAATTTATTTATTTATTTTACAGTTATTTGTTAAGGGCTTTTATATACCAGGAGTGTTTTAGATGCTAAGAAATAGAGAACAAACCACACCAAAGCTCTGGCCTTCAGAGACTTTATACTCTATGCTTAATGATCGTCTTAATCAATTGATGTAAACTTCCTAAACCCACATCTTCAAGTACAGAAAATATACAATTACTAAGCAGAGATTTTAGTGAAGTCATTTACTTATGTCACTTTACAAATTAGTCTGAATTATTATATTCTAAATGTTAATCTGAATTAATGCTATTCCATTTTTTTAATAGTGTAAGAACACCTCAAAAAGTGTCCCTCAGGAGTATCTCATCAATGACAGATGAAGAGGTTAGGATTAAATTAACTAAGAAATTTGTCAACTTTAGTAACTAAATGAAAAAAAGTAAAATTTTACCACTAATTAATTATTAATAACATATTAATGATTTTATTAATAATTAGTGTTATAAGAATTTAAGCTACTCTTCTGACATTTTTTTAGAATCTCAGGTAATTTCCTTTTTTTATGTGTTTGTGTATTTGTAAACATACTGTCTGTGTCACAAAATGAGAACAGCCTTAAGCTGTATGTATATACAGTTGAGACAGGGATTATTTACTACTGCGTTGTGGTGCCTCAAGGAGGCTGCCAGAAGTTCTCTTCAACTTCATATTTATTTATGAGTTAATTCAAACATACCAGAATATAATAGACTTTTATGCTCACCATTTAGGCTTAATCAAGTTAGCCGTATTTTCTTTAAATTCAAGGATCTAAAGTGTGGTCCTTGGCCTAGCAGCATTAGCATATCACCTGGGAGTTTATTAGAAATGCAGAATCTCAGCCTACCCCCCATTCCCAACCTATTGAATCACAATTCTGTGTTTTAACAAAATTCCTTAGCTATTTGAAACTTTGCTGTAAATCCTTTTTTTTTTTAACTTTTTAAATTATTTTTCAACGTTTATTTATTATTGAGAGACAGAGAGACACAGAGCATGAGCAGGGGAGGGGCCAAGAGATGGAGAGACACAGAATCTGAAGCAGGCTCCAGGTTCTGAGCTGTCAGCACAGAGCCCAATGCGGGGCTCGAACTCACAAACCACAAGATCATGACCTGAGCTGAAGTCGGATGCTTTAACCAAGTCGGACGCTTACCCGACTGAGCCACCCAGACTCCCTGTAAACCCTTTTTTAAAAAAGGTTTATTTAATTTTGAGAGAGAGAGAGAGTGCGGGAGGTGCAGAGAGGTCAGGGGCAGAGGATACAAAGCGGGCTCCATGCTGTCAGCGCAGAGCCCAATGCAGGGCTCAGACTCAGAACTGTGACATCATGACTTGAGCCAAAGTGAGACGCTCAGCTGACTGAGCCACCCAGGTGTCTCTTCTGTAAATCCTTTTTAAAAGGAAGATATAGTTTTGTTGATGGTTTCCTTTGCAGTGCAGAAGCTTTTTATCTTCATGAGGTCCCAATAGTTCATTTTTGGTTTTAATTCCCTTGCCTTTGGAGATGTGTCAAGTTAAGAAATTGCTGCGGCTGAGGTCAGAGAGGCTTTTTCCTGCTTTCTCCTCTAGGGTTTCGATGGTTTCCTGTCTCACATTCAGGTCCTTCATCCATTTTGAGTTTATTTTTGTGAATGGTGTAAGAAAGTGGTCTGGTTTCATTCTTCTGCAAGTTGCTGTCCAGTTCTCCCAGCACCATTTGTTAAAGAGATTGTCTTTTTTCCATTGGATATTCTTTCCTGCTTTGTCAAAGATTAGTTAGCCATACTTTTGTGGGTTCAGTTCTGGAGTCTGTTCTATTCCATTGGTCTATGTGTCTGTTTTTGTGCTGATACCATGCTGTCTTGATGATTACAGCTTTGTAGTAGAGGCTAAAGCCTGGGATTGTGATGCCTCCCGCTTTGGTCTTCTTCTTCAATATTACTTTGGCTATTCAGGGTCTTCTGTGGTTTCATACAAATTTTAGGACTGCTTGTTCTAGCCTCGAGAAGAAAGCTTGATAGGGATTGCATTGAACGTGTAGATTGCTTTGGGTAGTATTGACATTTTAACAATATTATTCTTCCAATCCATGAGCACAGAATGTTTTTCCATTTCTTTATATCTTCTTCAATTTCCTTCATAAGCTTTCTATAGTTTTCAGCATACAGATCTTTTACCTCTTTGGTTAGGTTTATTCCCAGGTAGTTTATGATTCTTGGTGCAATTGTGAATGGGATCAGTTTCTTTATTTGTCTTTCTATTGCTTCATTATTAGCCTATAAGAATGCAACTGATTTCTGTACATTAATTTTGTATCCTGCGACTTTGCTGAATTCATGTATCAGTTCTAGCAGACTTGGTGGAGCCTGTCGGGTTTTCTATGTATAATATCATGTCATCTGCAAAAAGTGAAAGCTTGACTTCATCTTTGCCAAATTTGATGCCTTTGACTTCATTTTGTTGTCTGATTGCTGATGCTAGAACTTCTAACACTACATTAAACAACAGCGGTGAGAGTGGACATCCCTGTTGTGTTCCTGATCTCAGGGGGAAAGTTCTCAGTTTTTCCCCATTGAGGATGATACTAGCTTTGGGCTTTTCATAAATGGCTTTTATGATGTTTCAGTATGTTCCTTCTATCCCGACTTCCTCGAGGGTTTTTATTAAGAAAGGATGCTGAATTTTGTCAAATGCTTTTTCTGCATCAATGACAAGATCATATGGTTCTTATCTTTTCTTTTATTAATGTGATGCATCACATTGATTGATTTGCGAATATTGAACCAGCCCTGCAGCCCAGGAATGAATCCCACTTGATCATGGTGAATAATTCTTTTTATATGCTATTGAATTTGATTTGCTAGTATCTTGTTGAGAATTTTTGCATCCATATTCATCAGGGATATTGGCCTGTAGTTCTCTTTTTTTGCTTGGTCTCTGTCTGGTTTGGGAATCAAAAAAAGATATTTGCAAATGATATTTCAGACAAAGGGCTAGTATCCAAAATCTATAAGGAACTCACCAAACTCCACACCTAAAAACCAAATAATCCAGTGAAGAAATGGGCAGAAGACATGAATAGACACTTCTCTAAAGAAGACATCCAGATGGCCAACAGGCACAGGAACAGATGCTCAACGTCACTCCTCGTCAGGGAAATACGAATCAAAACCACACTCAGATACCACCTCACGCCAGTCAGAGTGGCTAAAATGAACAAATCAGGAGACTGTAGATGCTGGCAAGGATGTGGAGAAACAGGAATCGTCTTGCACTGTTGGTGGGACTGCAGACTGGTACAGCTACTGTGGAAAACAGTGTGGAGGTTCCTCAAAAAATTAAAAATAGATCTACCCTATGACCCAGCAATAGCACTGCTAGGAATTTACCCAAGGGATACAGGAGTGCTGATGCATAGGGGCACTTGTACCCCAATGTTTACAGCAGCACTCTCAACAATAGCCAAATTATGGAAAGAGCCTAAATGTCCATCAACTGATGAATGGATAAAGAAGTTGTGGTTTGTATATACAGTGGAGTACTATTTGGCAATGAGAAAGAATGAAATATGGCCTTTTGTAGCAATGTGGATGGGACTGGAGAGTTAAGTTATGCTAAGTGAAATAAGTCATACAGGGAAAGACAGATACCATATGTTTTCACTCTTACGTGGATCCTGAGAAACTTTAAGCCATGGGGGAGGGGAAGGGAAAAAAAGGGAGGGAGGGAGGGAGGGAGGCAAACCATAAGAGACTCTTAAAGACAGAGAATAAACTGAGAGTTGATGGGGGGTGAGAGGGAGGGGAAAGTGGGTGATGGGCATTGAGGAGGGAACCTGTTGGGACGAGCACTGGGTGTTGTATGGAAACCAATTTGACAATAAGTTTCATATTTAAAAAAAGAGGAAGATATATATCCAGCAAAACTTGCTCCCCTCCCATGCTATTCACTTCCCTCTCTCACAACAGGTAATAACTATTTTTTTTTAATTTTTTTTTTTTAACGTTTATTTATTTTTGAGACAGAGAGAGACAGAGCATGAACAGGGGAGGGTCAGAGAGAGGGAGACACAGAATCTGAAACAGGCTCCAGGCTCTGAGCTGTCAGCACAGAGCCCGACGCGGGGCTCAAACTCACGGACCGTGAGATCATGACCTGAGCCGAAGTCGGACGCTCAACTGACCAAGCCACCCAGGCGCCCTGGTAATAACTATTCTAAAGTTGATATGTATCCTTTTTGTCCATAGTTTAAATTTTTATCACATAGTTTGTATCACTAATTACACACATGCACACAGACTTTTTAAACTTTATATAATATATAAATGCAGAGTTTTTTCTGCAACTTTTTTCACTTGAACGGTATTTTTGAAGTTTATCCATGTCAGTCAGGAAATTCTTACTTGCCCCAGTGTTAACAAGATTTTCTCTCATGTTTTCTTTCAACAGTTCTACTTTGTTTTTCATACTTGTTAGAGTCACCAGAAATTAAAAAGATGATTTTATTGAGGGTATTGCAGGAGTGACAACATTCATTAGGAACATCTCAAATGAAGGGGACCTGAATTTTATAAAGGCAGGTAAACAAGGAAGTTATAGTCACTGAGGAAGGGTAGAAGTGGGTCATATCTAGCAATAAGTTAGAACAGAGTGATCTTTTGTAGTTAATTGGTTCTGGAAACACAAAAAAGGTGGAGGGATTTTTCAACTACCACTCCTTTCAGAGAACACAGGGTTCAGCTAAAGTTCAACATTGCCATACTTAAGAATTGAGTTCATCTAGAATTTATTTTGTATGTATTCAAATATTTTTTATCGTACAGATTATCAGTTTTCAGTTACCCTAATGATATTTATTACTGAGGTATATCCTACCTCCACTGATTTTTGAATTCCCTATTCTATTTCATTGGTTTTGTTTGTCTTAGAGTTAATACACAGTTTTTAATTATTATAGCTTTAGAAAATAAATGTTATAAATGTTCTTGAAAAGAACATCCATTTGTTGAGTGCGGATTTATATACACACACATACACACACACTACATACACCCTTTCATTAGATCAGCTGAGGCTTGTTAATTGTATTAACACAAACATGCATGAACTTTTGTTTTTTTGTTAGATATTGAGTACTGAAAGAGAATGTTAAAATGTTTTACTGTGATTGTGGATGTTTTTACTTTTGGTTCCAGTGGAAGGTTTTGTTTGTTTGTTTTGTACTAATTTGAAAGTTACACTCTGGTTTTGTTTTGGTTTTATCCCCATTAAGTGCCTAGGGACCATGCACATTTAGATATTTAGTAAACCATGTATATGACTTGGAGCAGAGGATGTAGCTGAAAATGCAGACTTGAAATAACTGTCGTGTAAGTGAAGCCTCTGGTGTACATAAGTTACTCAAAGAGCATACTGAGAGGAAGAAAATTTAGAACTACATTTATTTATACATTTATTTAGAACATAAGAATGGAATCCTGAGCAACACTAATATTTTAAGGAACAGGATGAGCCCATCTATATTGTTGAGATGAGGCAACCAAAAAAAAAAAAAAATGTTGCAGAGGCAGGGGAGATCAAGCAACAGTCATCCCAAAAGCCAAGGGAAATGATAACTTCAGGAAGAAGGGTAAAATCAGTATTAAATGCTTAGGAGAGGTCAAATAAGACAAGGATTGCAGAATATCCCTTAGTTTTAATAGGTTAGAGACCATTGGTGAACTTAGCAGGAGTACTTTCAGTAGACCAGAAAGAATGTATATCTTATTTTAGAGGGTTGACAAGTTCATGAGAAAAGAAGAGTGTACACCTGAAGCATAATATAATGAGGATAGAGTGTGTTAGCCAAAGTAGGACACGAAGCCAAGTGAGAATTTTTGTTTTAAATATACTAAAAAAAAAACAAACAAACAAAAAAAAAAACCCACCCTTTGAACATGTTTATATATTAGGAAAGAGGCATAGAGAAGAATGTGTAAAAGTACAGAAGAGAGGGAATCATTAACAGAATAAGATAGACATAGGATCCAGCAGGATAGGAGGAAATAAAGATAGGAACTGATGGAGGGAATGGAGCATTAGGACCACTTTCTAGTGGAGGTGAGGTACACACCTTAGCTCTTTTTAATTGCAGAGTGATATACATCATCCAGTACCTTTAATTTTGGGAAACATTTTAACTGCTGGTAGAAGAAAAACAGATTTCATCTTTTCTTCATTTTCTTCATGTCTGTCTAGCTTCTTGTGAGTACTTGAAACTATTTCTCACTGCAAGGAATGGAGACTTCCCTTTAGACCTCAATCATTTAGTGTTCCAAGAAATTTGGATATTCTTCTCATAGACCATGATTCAGTGTGCCCATGTACATGAAAGTTACATTAGTTTTGGAGGATACCATTTACTGATTTTTCTTTGTCGAGAACTGGGGCATGGAGATATATATATATATCCCTGCTTCTGAAGGGTTAAAGATCTTCTGAGCTGCCAGTGTATTATCATCACCTATTTTTCATGTCAGGATGATCTGGGATTTCCTTGGAGACTTTTTTCTTTTTCCTTTGTCCTTTTTTTTTTTTTTTTTTTTTTTTTTTTTAAGTAGGCTCCATGCCCACTGTGGGCCCCAGTTCAGGGCTTGAATCACAACCCTGAGATCAAGACCTGAGCTGAGACCAAGAGTCAGACACTTAACTGACTGAGCCACCCAGGTACTCCACTTGGAGACTTTTAATTCAAAGAATTTATAGGATTCTGTAATGTATCTACATTGTATCTACAGTGTCAGTTTTGCATAATTGTTCCACCTTTTCCAATTTGAATTTTTTTTTAATATGGCAAGGAAAAGGAAGCAGAGCAGAAGCTTATCTATGTTGTTTTATCTAGGTCAACTTCCTCAGAGTTACATATCATTTGAAATAAACAGGTCTTTTTTGTTCACTTCCTGCTCTAAGCATATCTAAAAAGTTTCTTACATTGCCTCGATAGTTTTCATAAATCAGTTCTCATTCTGGGCTGACTTCAAAGACTCAGTTTTTACAGATTAGTAGTATCACTGCTGTAAATCTGAGCAGTTTACAAAGTACTTTCATATGAATGAGCTTAATCATTCTGTTTTATGTTCATTTCTGTCCTTCATATAGATTCTTGGAAAATATTAAGTCATATGTTTCCTGAGCCATGACATTATTATTTTTATTGAGATCATTGGTGACTATATTGTCAGAAATAGGGTAATAAGTGGATTTTTTGCATCCACTCTTTTTTTTTTTTTATCTATAATTGTTCAAGGGTCTTTGACCATGGATTCAAACCTATTTGTACAATAATTTTGAAATATTTTTTTTCTATGGTCCAAGCTGTGTGTTTTCCTTTGTTTGGCTATTGCCCTTTCTCAACCCTGGTATCTGTGAATCTACTGTCTCTCTTTTTTATTCATCTGTTACCCCATTGTCTATCACCTTCATTCTCTCTCTCCTTTATAACCTGTTATTATAAAAGCATTATCTGTATTTGCTTCTCTCCTTTTTACCTCCTGTTTGTTTTTTAGATTAATTTGTGTAAGTGTTGCTATTCATTTTAGAGAAGGTGAAAAATTCAAAACCAAAAGGGAAAAGGTTACCTAAATTCCTACCCAGGCCCAATTTCTGTTCTTTTAAAAGGTCTTTTTTTTTTTTTTTTTGTATGCACATAGACAGCATTCATGAAATTAAAATAATATTAAACATGGGGGTCTATGTCTTGCTTCCCTGATCAGTAATCATGAACACACTGTCGTATCAGTAAATATGTGTTGCCATTTCAGTTACCAGTTCAGTAAATATGTGTTTACCATATCAGTAAAGATTTGTGTTACCATTTAAATCATAGCATAGTATATCATATAGATTTGTGTGAACTTATTTAAACAATATCGAATTGTTGCATTTTTGTTTGCTTCCAGTTATTTCTCTCCATTATAAACAATGCAGCCCACAAACTTTTTTATAAAAATATGTGCCTATTTATTTGCTTAGGATAAATTTGTAAGATGTGCAATTTTACACCTAAGAATATGACTATTTTAAAAAGATGTTTTATACGTTACCACATTTACTCCCAGAAAAGATGGTAGTAGTTAACTCTCACATCAGCAGTAATTGTCAGTGGAGATTTTACCACACCTTTGCCAATGCCAGTTATCTTTGCTCATCAGGCAAGTAAAATATCTTGCTGTTATTTTAGTATGCATTTTATTGATTACTAGTGAATATGAAATATTTTTGTATGTTAATTGAGCATTCTGTGTCTTCTTTTGTGAATGCCCTGTTCTGTTTTTTACCAATTTCTTTTTCTATTTAGAGTACCAGTAGTTTTATTATTTCTAAAACTACTCTGCTGGAGAGAGTAAAACTTTGTTCTATTTTGTTGAAAATAATATTACCAGTTTATTATTTGTATTTAACTTGATGGTAGTATATTTTGCCACAGAGATGTTTTAGGGTTTTATGTAATCAAATATTTTAGAGGCTTTTTAAAATTTTTTTCCCTTGGTATTCTAACAAAAATAATCACAATTAAAAATTATATAAATGTATATTATTTTTTTTCTGCTACTTTTACATTATTAATGAAAGTCTTTATGAAAATTCATTTGGTATGAGAAATGACATGGATATCTACTTTTCTTTTCTAAAATGTTAGCCATTTGTCTCTTAATAATTCATGTTTACCTGAAATGCCTAGATCATATACTAAATTATTATGCACTCAAGCATATTAGCTCTATATCCTTGATTAAGTTACTTAACCTCTGCGCTTTTTTTATCCATAAAATGGAGATAATAAATTTTTTTCAAGAGCTAAATATGTCATTAAATCAAATGTAAATATGAATAAGACATATATACCATTTAACACATTGATTAACTCATACTATATGCCCAATAAATGAGTTATTATTTTTGGTTAACGTAGTTGAGTCTATTTTGTTATCAGATCTAAACTTTTTATAATTATTGCAATATGAGAAATTTTAATATATGGTAGGCCAAATTTCCCATCTTTATGATTCTTTGAAGTCTAAGAGATTATATTCATCTTAATCTATGAAAATTGTATATTTCTTTACTATTCTCTACATATTATATAGATATCTGACTATTCTAAATACTGTTCTTAATTATTTTATCTGTTGTTTTTCCTGAGAATTATTACTAGGAATATTGTCTTTAGTTATCTTTTGTTTCCAATGTAACTACAGTTTCTTAAACTTATAAAATATTTTATTCATTTTCAGAGACTTAATATGAGAATTAAGAAGTTTGGTATAATTACAAATGAAGAATTCAGAAAACCACCAGAAAATTCTTGGTAATTCCTGCCTTTATAATCTAAAAAGTCTTTTTTTTAATGCAAAATCTGAAATACTTGCTACATGACAGTTGCATAGTTAGAAATTTCTCAAAAAGCTTTTCTTTATTTTTTCCTTAAAGCTTTGGATTCAATATGTCAACTGGTATGTACTGTCCCTATTAAAAGTGAGTGCTTTCAAAATGTTAAAGTAGACATGTGTAGGACATAAACACAATTTATAAGTAATAGGTATCAGAATTATCTTTTTCTTCGGTCAGCCATGGAAAGTCCATACTTTGGTGTTCAACTTTTGCTATCTCTTTTTTTCATGACCCAAAATTTTTGTTTGAATTTAGTCAGTAGGGAAGACCAACAATAGGAAGGATATCAGTTTTCCTGCACATCTTAGCAGCACATATTCTCTTCCCTTTTCCTTGTTCAAGTGCATTAAATAAAAATGATTCTTTGTTAATTATCTCTTAAGGAGTTGATAAGATAAACTGAAGAGAAAGAAACTAATAATTGGGGAATGAGGAAGGAAGGAAATAGCATGGTTTAATAGAATTATATTAGAAGGTACTGTAAAGTAGGTTTTTTTAAGGATCTTGAGTATAAGAAAAACTGGAAGTGTAAACTATAGAGGAAATATTTATAAATGGAAGGTCAGCAAATAAAAGTTGAGCAAGATAGCTGCATATGTTACATAACTATATATTGTGTTGCATAATTTTCTTTGAAAGATATAAAAACTTTACATACAGAATATATTACTGGGTTTAATTTTAATTATTGTGGGAGGTTATATAGGATAAGTTTAATCCAAAATAATAGAAGAGGGATGCCTGGGTCGCTTAGATGGTTAAGCATCCGCCTCTTGATCTTGGCTCAGGTCGTGATCTCACAGTTCCTGAGATTGCATCCAGTTCTGTGCTGACAGCACAAATCCTGCTTGGGATTCTCTTCCCCTCTCCCTTACCTTCCCCTGCTTGTACTCACTCTCTCTCTCAAAATAAAAAAATAAACAATAATAATATTAACAATATGGAAAATAATATGATTGCATTTATTAACTTATATTAAACACATTTATAAATTAAATTTCTAACCACAAGTCATAGATAGCTGAATTATTATTAAAATACTGCACAATAATTTGTATACATAGCAATAATTCTTAGAGCAAGGGAAGATCTTGAAGAGAAGTTTCTATCATTTAAGGAAAATTAAGTTTTTTTATTGTAATTTGTATTAAGTATATCTCATTCATTATATTTTAATTCTTTGAGAATTGATAGTTAACATCACCATTAGAGTCAGTAAATATTTGAATGCCTTTTATGTGTAAACATTAGATTAATTCAAATTTTTAGATCATTCTATATTGGAAAAAGAGATGATACATTGCCTGTTAGGACACACTTCAGATAATAAGTGATGAGACTGATAATGCATATTATTTATAGAAAGTAAACTTAGCATTTTAGAGTCATTCTTAATATGTAAAAATTTTAATTTACAAGTAATATATATAAGTGAAAAGATTATTCAAGATTTGCTTTCTTTGATTTCTGTACACTTTTTAGTAACTCTTGTATAGTTTCAAATAGGTTCAACTATATATTTTGATTAAATGGTGGTTAGTATCTGCATTAGGCAATACATGAAAAAATCATGAATTCTGTTTTCTTACATTTATACAGTGCTAGATGCCTTACAAATTGCCATCATATACATTTTTGTGTAATTCTCACAGATATACTATAGGTCATTACTCTGTTTTGCAGACGAAGCACAGCATGTTGGAAGTGACTAACCCAAGGTTTTTCCCGGCAGATCTCTTTTCTCTTGATTCACCTCCCTTCCCACCATGCTAACATTCTGCAGAGTTGTTTACAAAATTATGGTTACATTTATACTTTGTTATAAGGACAAGTTATTTGTTTCTTTTAGTCATCTCTGAATATATGAAAGTTGTTAACACAGAATGGGAAAAGATTACCTAACTGGATTCCTTAATGAGAAATGCAAAAACAATTTACTAGTGAGTCATCTTGGCCATGTTGAGGCCAGAACCTGTTTTTTAGAGTCACTTTTGGGAAAAGATATTTGAAAATAAGGAATGGTTTTCTAAATGATGGTGCAGTTATTAACATTAGTAGACTTTGGCATTTAATCCTTGCATTTACACAAACTACCCTGAGAGAAAATATGGCACAGAAGAAATGATTTTGTATACTACAAAGGACACTGTTTAGAGTGAAAAGACCTGTGTTCAAATCATGGCTCCGGTGCTTTCTAGTTCATTGACCTAAAGAAAGTCATTTGTCCTCTTTGAACCTTAGTTTCTTACTTAAAAAAACGAATACTGCTATCATCTGATAGGATTGTCCAGGTGAAACAAGATCATATATGTCAAAACACTATATAGGGTTGTTTTTTTTTTCATTTATTGCTTCTAAAAACTATACTTCTGTGACTCTGTCATTTTTCTCTCCAAAAGGATGAGATTAAAACTCCTCTCTGATTTTAAAACTCTATCACCAATAAGTAAGATTTACAAATAAAGAAATTCAGGAATAAAATTTTCACCTAAAAGAAAGTTTGGTAAAGTGTTTGATAAGAGTAAGATACAATTATGTCATAATTTATTTGTCTTCTAAATCTGGATTTTTAGTCTTGTGAAGCTAAGGACTACTGCAGTTGTATTTCCTAAGAAGTTGATGGTTTGTTGTAAGTACACCGTGACTCAGGTTTCCATTTGTCTCCGTGCTTAGAGAAATATTTTGAACTGTATTATTTATTTTAGAAGTGTGAAAATGAAGACATTTACCTAGCTCAGGGGCTGAATGAATAAAGGATATAGCAAGAATCATGCATTTGTCATAAGACTGATATTCACAATTCCCATACCTGCCACACAATAAAATCTGAAACTCGACATAATGGGAAAAAAATCCTGTAGCACATAAGGTAATTTTAGATTCTTCTAGTGAAAGAAAATTCTTATCTTTTGTCTTTAATATCTATAGTCTACAATTAAAAAACCTTGAATCCTTGACCACTATTAAAATTTTAGGTATTTATTATGTTAAAAGTGCTTCCATCCCAGTCTATGGTCAGTTGATAATTATCTGTTTAATTGAATCAGTACTGTGTATGAATTTCCAAGCTCTCATCAGCTGTGGGAAATTGTGCTTCAGTGACTTTCATTCAGCATCTGCTTGAACAAATGTGGATTTGAATAAGTCCTCTCTAGCATTTACATTCAACTTTAGGAAGAGAGAATTTTAGAGCAAAATTTGAAAATTTCTTTCCAGTATAAGGGAGGACTTTACACAGACAGATGCCCCAAGGAAGGAAGGTAGCAATTTGGTTTGCCTTTTATATTAAATTTAGAGTGGTATGTTTTTGTCCAATTTGAACTGGATTGCAGGTAAGAGTGAACAGAGTGAAAGAATGAATAACATTTTTCACTTGTTTTGATTCAGGTCTTCATGGGAGAGTTTGCATTTTACTTGAAATATGCATTCTAGACCATTAGATTTTTGTATTTCTTTCAACATATTTATCAAGCATTGAATATGTTAGGAATTATGTGAGTGCACTCATGCATATACTATTCCGAGTCATTCTTTGAATGTGAAATTATTCTCATTTTTAAAGGGAGGAAATGAATATTTAAGAGAGAAATTAGTCTAAGAAACAACTGGTTAGTATCATATAAGTCATTTGAATTTATCTTTCAACTCTGTGTGTTTCTTAATTTTTGCAAACATGAAACTTTTTAAGTTATAAAATTAATTCCAGTTCACTGTAGAAAATTTGAAGAATGCCGAATACAACAGAAAAATACACATAAAAAGAAATAGAAAATTTGAACAGATGGATGGATAACCAGCAAAGAAAATGAATCATTGATTAAAAATAAAAAATCCTAACACACAAACGTCCAGGACCAGATGACTTCACAGGCAAATTCTACCAAAAAGAGTTAATACTCTTTTTAAGTTTGTCTAACAAATAGAAAAGGAAGGAAAACTTTCAAATCCATTGTATGAGGCCAAACTTACCTTGATATCAAAACCAGATAAAGACACCACAAAAGAGAACTACGGACCAGTATCCCTGATGAATATAGATGGAAAAATCCTCAACAAAATACTGGCAAACCATGTTCAACAATACACTTAAAAAAGTCATTCACCACTATCAAATGGGACTCATTCCTGGGTTGTAAGGATGGTTTAGTATTCTCAAATCAATCGACGTGATACATCAATTGCATCAATATGAGAAAGGAGGGGCGACTGGGTGGCTAGGTCAGTTGGGCGTCTGACTCCTGATTTCTGCTTGGGTCGTGATCTCATGGTTCATGAGATCAAGCCCCACACTAGGCTTGTGCTGACCATGTGGAGCCTCCTTGGGATTCTCTCCCTCTCTCTCTGCCCTTCCCCCATGTGTGTGTTCTCTCACTTTCTTTCTCTCTCTCTCAAATAATAAAGTTTAAAAAAAAAAGAAAGAAAGGGTAAGAACCATGTGATCATTTCAGCAGATGCAGAAAAAGCTTTTGACAAAGTACAACATCCATTCATGATAAAAAAAAAAAAAAAAAAGAAAAACACTCAACAAAGTAGGTTTAGAGGAAACATACCTCACATAAGGCCATACATAAAAAACCTGCAGCTAACATCATCCTTAATGAGAAAAAACAGAGCTTTTCCCCTAAGGTCAGCAATAAGACACGGTTGTCCACTCTCACCATTTTTATTCAACATAGTTCTAGTAGACCCAGCCACAGTAATCAGATAACAAAAAGAAATAAAAGGCATACAAATTGGTAAGGAAGAAGTAAAACTTGCCCTATTTGCAGATGACATAATATACACAGAAAACCTAAAGACCACAAGAAAACTAGAGCTGATAAGTGAATTCAGTAGAGTTGCTCAATACAAAATCAGTGTATAGAAATCTATTGCCAATAGATTTATTACCAATAATGAAAAAGAAGAAAGAGAAATTAAGAAAATAATCCCCTTTATAATTGCACCAAAAATAATAAACCTAGCCAAAGGAATAAACCTAACTAAAGAAGTCAAAACCCTGTATTCTGAAAGTAATAAAACATTAATGAAAGAAATTGAAGATAACACAAAGAAATGGAAAGATATTCCATGCTCATGGATTAGAAAAACAAATACTATTAAAATGTCTATACTATACCCAAAGCAATCTTCTGATTTAATGCAATCCCTATCAGAAATCCAACAGGAGATATAGCTGAGAAGATGGCAGTGTAGGAGGACGCTGGGCTCACCTCGTCCTGCTGATTGCTTAGATTCCACCCACATCTGCCTGAATAACCCAGAAAATCGCCAGAAGTCTAGCAGAACGGACTCTCCGGAGCCAAGCGTAGACAAGAGGCCCACAGAAGAGGATAGGAAGGGCAGAGAGGCAGTGCATGCTACAAGGACTGGCAGGAGGGAGCCGGGGCAGTGGAGGGGCAGCCCGCCAGGCAAGCCAGAGACCCGAAAGTCTGGCTTGCGAAAGCGGAGGGGCCAGACTCCGTGAGTTCTGACAGCCAGTGGGACTAACATCTGGAATGTTAAAAGTCAACAGCTCTGCTCTCAGAGAGCAGGGAGGGCAAGAGGACACCGGAAGGGAGGGTTGTTGAGTCCCAAAAGGACAGAGATTGATGGGGGAACAAAGGCGCTGGCAAGTGCCATTTCCCTCTCCCATCCCCCAGCCAAAATTCCAAAGGGAACCAGTTCCTGTCACCGAATTTGCTTGCACCGTGCAAACGCCCAACGCTGTGCTTCTGTGGATCCATCCCTCCAATGGGCCTGCTTCCCTCCTGGTGCTGCAGGGCCCCTCCCACAGGGGACCACCAGTGGCAAAGCTAGCTCTAAGCCTGCCTTTCCCGCCCCTGTGCACCTTGCGGATCCACCCCATCTAATACACCCTTAGCCACATCCCATCAAAGCAGCACCACAAGCCTGGCAGTGTGCAAGCAGCCCCGACAGGGGCCACACCACTCCACAGTGAGTCCTGCCCCTGGGAGAGGGGGAGATAAGGTACACACGAGTCTGACTGTGGCCCCAGAGGTGGGCTGGGGGCAGATATTGGGTCTGACTGCGGCCCCGCCCACCAACACACGTTTCTCCAGACAGCACAGGGGAAGTGCCCTGCAGTTTGGAGCTACTGCAGGGACCACCCAAAATGACAAAACGGAAGAATTCTCCTCAAAAGAAACTCCAGGAAGTAGCGACAGCTAACAAATTGATCAAAAACGATTTAAGCAATATAATGGAACAGGAATTTAAAATAATAGTCATAAAATTAATCGCTGGGCTTGAAAAAAGCATAGAGGACAGCAGAGAATCTATTGCTACAGAGATCAAGGGACTAAAAAATAGTCATGAGGAACTAAAATATGCTATAAATGAGGTTCAAAATAAAATGGAGGCATCCATAGCACAGATTGAAGAGGCAGACACTAGGTGAATTAGAAGATAAAATTATGGAAAAAGAGGAAGCTGAGAAAAAGATTAAAAAAATCGAAGAGTATGAGGGGAGAATTAGAGAACTAAATGATGCAATCAAACGGAACAATATCCGTATCATAGGAATTCCAGAAGAGAGAAAGGGGCTGAAGGTGTACTTGAACAAATCATAGCTGAGAAATTCCCTGATCTGGGGGAAGGACACAGGCATTGAAATCCAAGAGGCACAGAGAACTTCCTTCAGATGTAATTTGAATCGATCTTCAGCATGACATATCATAGTGAAACTGGCAAAATACAAGGATAAAGAGAGAATTCTGAAAGCAGCTAGGGGTAAATAGGTCCTAACATACAAAGGTAGACACATAAGGGTAGTCGCAGACCTATCTACTGAAACTTGGCAGGCCAGAAAAGAATGGCAGGAAATCTTCAATGTGATGAACAGAAAAAATATGCAGCCAAGAATCCTTTATCCAGCAAGTCTGTCATTCAGAATAGAAGGAGAGATAAAGGTTTTCCCAAACAAACAAAAACTGAAGGAATTCATCACCACTAAACCAGCCCTACAAGAGATCCTAAGGGGGACTCCGTGAGTAAAACGTTGCAAGGACCACAAAGTACCAGAGACATCACTACAAGCCCGAAACCTACAGACATCACAATGACTCTAAACCTATATCTTTCTATAATAACACTGTAAATGGACTAAATGCTCCAACCAAAAGACAAGACCCATCTATTTTCTGTCTACAAGAGACTCATTTTAGACCTGAGGAGACCTTCAGATTGAAAGTGAGGGGATGGAGAACTATCTATCATGCTACTGGAAGTCAAAAGAAAGCTGGAGTAGCCATACTCAGACAAACTAGACTTTAAAGGCTGTAACAAGAGATGAAGAAGGACATTGTATCATAATCAAGGGGTCTATAGACCAAGAAGAAATTAAATAATAAGTTCTTTTTCAAAGAACTTTTTCCTATTTCAAGATCAAATATAAAAATATTTTCTTTGTGTGTTTTTTTCTTTTGGGGTTTTTACGTCTGTCATTCACTTATTCCCCAAGTCTTCCCAAGTGTCTAAATTGCTTTTCAGTACATTTACACATATTATGTAATCTATCATTTTTATTTTCTTAAAGTTACCTCACTGGAGGCTTCTGACCTGCTGTACTTTGAATTGGTCATTCTCTATGCCTCATACCCAGCTGTTTCCCAGGGATCTAACATCATCTGGGGCTTCATTTTACATCTCTCTGGAGTTCAGTCTAGTTTCATGAATTCCAATGTCTTTCTCTTTCCTGTTTTCTACCTTTTTTAGTGAGGCATGTCCTCCAGTCATTTCTTGAGAAATGGTACATAAGAAAGTTTTTCAGATCTCCCATGCCTGAAATCACTTACATCTGATTGCTTTTACTCAGCAGGATATAGAATTCTAGTATGGAAAAAAAAAATTCTCACAGAACTTTAAAGGCATTACTTTTTTTTTTTTGTCTTAGCTTTTAGTGGTGTTGTCTGAAGCCATTTTAAGTCTTAATCGTTTTTGTATCTGACTTGTTTATTCTCTCTTGAAACTTGTAGGACCTTTTCTTTATCCTAACTATTCTGGAATTTCCTGATAATGTGTCTTGGTGAGGATTTGATTTTATCATTGTGCTGAGCACTCCATGTGCCTTTTCAGTTTTAAATTTATGTTCTTTAGTCTGAGATATTTCCTTATTTTTTAGTTGGTTTCTTTCTGTGTGTATTCTCTTAAATTTGTTTTATGAAATTTTTCTTCAATTGATGTATACATTGATAGATAATGCATGCACACATATACACATGTGCATATATATGGATAATTTTCTGTCTTTTTGCCTTTATGCCGTATTTTCTAAATTTTCTCAACTTTATTTTCCAACTTTAAAAAGATTTGTGCTAATCTATTATTAATATCAACTGTTCATATCCAAATTTTTCAAATAATTTATGAACATTTTTAAACATATAGAAAAACTGAAAGAACAGTACTATGATTACCCATATTCTCACCTTCTTGACTTACAGTTTTTAACATTTGCCATATTTATCCACATTTGTATTTTTTTTCTAAACTATTTGAAAGATGTAATCCTCATGACACTTGATCTTGAAGTACTTCAAGATGTGTCTCCTAATAGAATGCATTTCCTAGAAATAAGAACATTATTCAAAAATAAAATTGGTGTCACATGTAAGAAAATTAATATAAATGTCTTAAATCACCGATTATCCATCCATATTCAGATTTTCCCAATCCAAAAATGTCTTGTGGAACTGATTTTTTAGGATTCATATCCAGTTAGATTCATTTATTGCATTGGCTGTTTTATCTTAGTTTCATTTCATATTGAACAGTTCTCTCATTTTTTTATATGGCTTTGCCCTTTTAAGGAGACCAAGAAAGTTGTCTTGAGGAAAGAATTATATCCTGGATTTGTTTGTTTTCTCTTGGTTTTCTTCTACTTGTTCTATGCTTTGTATTTCTAAGGTCAAATAATTTGATTAGATTCAGGTTAAATCGTTTTGGCAAGAATACTTCATAGGTGATACTGGGTATTTCATCTTACATATAGCAAAAGGGTGTAATACCAGGTTGTTCCACTTGATGCTAAGTTTGATCGTTTCGTGAAGGTGGTGACTACTTGACCTCATCATTGTAAAGATAGCCTTTCCCTTTGAAATTAGTGAGTAATCTGTGGGAAGATACTTTGGTATTGTGCAAATATTCCTAAATGGGTTATTACACTGGAGGTTACAGACTGGCAATTTCTTTTTTTTTCTTTGAGACAGAGCGCGCATGAGCAAGGAGGAGGGGCAGGAGGATGAGAGAGAGAGAGAGAGAGAGAGAGAGAGAGAGAGAGAGAGAATCTTAAGTAGACTCCATGCTCAGTGTGTAGCCTGACATGGGGCTCAATCCCATAACCGTGGGATCATGATCTGAGCCAATAGCAAGAGTCAGATGCTCAACTGGCTGAGCCACCCAGGTGCCCCCAGAATAGCAATTTCTAATTGGATTGTTCTTTTTATATTTATTAGCTGATTTCTTTTATTTCTGTAAGGTAGAGCTCTCCCTCATCAGCTAGGGTAAAAAAAAAAACAGGATGAATGTCTAATTCTGGAACATTTACCAATTTTCACTATAAAAGTCATATGATATTTCTCTTCTATGGTGGCAGATGAGGGGTTTTTTCTTCCTTTCCCTTTAACTGGTACTATGGATTCTTGAATGTTTATTAATTTAGTATCTTAGCGCCAACCACAAATACTCTTTTAAACTAAAATGGTCCCAAACCTAGCCATTAAAAGTCCTTTCAAGCTGGTTTTATGTCCTTCTGACATGTCCTGTTATATAGTCTTTGAGCACATCACTGTTTTTTCACATATATGATGCCCAGGCTCATCTTGTACTTCCCTCGCCCCTGTAAATCAGCCATGTTTCCTGGTTCTTTTTGTTCAGAATGGCATATGGAACCTCATGGCAGGTGTTTTAGATGTACTCCTTCACTGGGATGATCTTAATAATTTTTGACTTCCTGAGTGGCAAGGATGGATAGAGATACATACCACCCATGTCTTTTTTTAAAAAAAAAAACTCTTGAGTTCAAATAAATAATTTCTAACTCAACTAAAATATTTCAGGGTTTTATTTTACTGCTTTGTTTTCATATTTAATTTTTTTCTTACCCTAAAAATATGAGTTCTTGTAACATAACATATTATTTTGTTTTATTTTACAATGTATGTAAAATTACTTTTAGAAGTCAATACCAAGGTTATTGCCAACTGTGAAAGTGCTGATGGAAATTTAAGACTTTTTCACATGTTTTGTTTATATCTAAAAGAAAGTCAGTATTGTAAGAATATTTGATATGACTTTTGTGTGGTTTTACGGGTGGTTTTGTAACAGAGTTTGGGATTTTTTGTTTTTGTTTTTTTGCTTCAATTTGCTTTCAGTTTCACAGTTTAATTTTATTTTAAGCTATATAAAACATTTTTTTAATATTCAAAGTCAAAACCTAAATTAAAAATATATTTAAAGAAGTCTTCCATTCCCTCCCCTCCACCATCCCATTCTTATAGACATTGTTATAGAGAATCATTTTTATTAGTTTTGTATATTTCCATTGTTTCTCTTTGCAAAAATACCCAAATACATATATACATATGTGTAATTTATTCCTACTTGCTGAGTAAAAGGCAGCATATTTTATTCACTTGATTTTTCACCTTGATTTTTTTAATTGAAGTATAATATACATACAATATTAGTTTCAAGTGTACAACTTATTGACTCAGTAATTCTGTACATTGCTCACCATGATAAGTGTAGTCACCATTTGTCACCATACATTATTATAATAATTTTGAGTGTATTTTCTATGCTGTATTTTTCATCTCCATGACTTCTTTATTTTATAACTGCAAGTTTGTACCTCTTACTCCCCTTTACTTATTTCACCCATCCCTCCATCCAGCTCCCCTCTGGCAACCACTAGTTTCTTCTCTGTATTTGAAAGAAAGTTTTGGGGGCACCTGGGTGGCTCAGTCAGTTAGGCATCCAACTCTTGGTTTTGGCTCAGGTCATGATCTTACAGTTCATGGGTTCGAGCCCCACATCAGGCTCCATGTTGACAGTGTGGGGCTTGCTTGGGATTCTCTCTCTTTCCTCCTCTCTCTACCCCTCCCCTGCTCACAGTCTCTCTCTTTCTCTCAAAATAAATAAAAAATAGCTTTTAAAAAAGAGTGTTTTTGTTGTTGTTTCTTTGTTCATTTATTTTGTTTTTAGATTCCTCATATAAGTGAAATTAAATAGTATTTGTCTGTCTTTATTTGACTTATTTCCCTTATTATAATATCCTTAATCCATGTTGTCTTAAAGGATAAGATCTCATGTTTTTAATGGCTAAGGAATATGTGTGTGTGTGTCTGTGTGTTTACCACATCTTCATTATCCATTCATTGACACTTGGGTTGCTTGCATCCTTGGCTATTGTAGCTAATGCTACAATAAACATAGGAATATATATATGTCTTTTTGAATTAGTGTTTTTTCCCCCTTTGGGTAAATACCTCATAGTGGAATTACTGGATTATATGATATTTCTGTTTTTAATTTTTTGAGAAACCTCCATAGTGTTTTCCACAGTGGCTCTACCAATTTACATTCCCACCCATGGTGAACAAGTGTTTCTCTTTCTCCACATCCTTACCAACACTAGTTATTCTTTGTCTTTTTGATTCTAGTCATTCTGACAGGTATAAGGTAATATCTCATTGTAGTCCTGATTTACATTTCCCTGATGAGTAGTGATAGTGAGCATCTTTTAATGTGCCTGTGAGGAATGCCTGGGTGGCTCAGTCACTTGAGCATCCGACTTCGGCTCAGGTCATGATCTCACAGTTTTGAGTTTGAGCCCCGCATGAGGTTCTGTGCTGACAGCTCGGAGCCTAGAGCCTGCTTCTGATTCTGTGTCTCCCTCCCTCTCTCTGCCCCTCCCTCACTCATGCTCTGTCTCTCTCTGTCTCAGAAATAAATAAACATTAAAAAAAATTTAATGTGCCTGTTGGGTCATCTGTATATGTTCTTTGGAAAAATGTCTATTCAGGTCCTATGCCCATTTTTTTAATTGGGTCATTTGTATTTTTGATGTTGAGTTGTAGAAGTTCTTTGTGTTTTGGGATATTAGTCATTTATCAGATATATCTTTTGCGAGTATTTTCTCCCATTTTGTAGATTGTCTTTTCATTTGTTGATGGTCTCCTTTGCTGTGCAAAAGCTTTTCATTTTGGTTTAGTCCCAGTAGTTTATTCTTGCTTTTGTTTCCCTTGCCTGAGGAGACACCTAGAAAAATGTTGCAAAGGACTACATCAAAGAAATTACTGCCTATATTTTTTCTAAAAGTTTTGTGGCTTTAGGTCTCACATTTAGGTCTTTAATCCATTTTGAATTTATTTTCATGTATGGTATAAGAAAATGGTCCAATTTCATTCTTTTGCATGTAGCTATCCAGTTTTCCCAACACCATTTATTAAAGACATTGTCTTTTCCCCACTGTATATTCTTGCCTTCTTTGTCATATATAGTTGACCATATAATCATAGGCTTATTTCTGGGCTCTCTATGTGTTCCATTGATCTATGTGTGTGTTTTTGTTACAGTATCATATTCTTTTGATTATTATAGCTTTCTAGTATATCTTGAAATCTGGGATTGTGATGCCTCCAGTTTTGTTCCTTTTTCTCAAGATTGCTTTGGGTATTCAGGGTATTTTATGGTTCTATACAAATGTTAGTTTTTATTCTAGTTCTGTAAAGAATGTTGTTGGTATTTTGATGTACATTGCTTTGAATATAGCTTGCTTTGTGTAGTATATTTTAACAGTATTCTTCCAATCTATTAGTGTGGATTATTATTCAATTTGTGTCATCTTTCATTGATATTTTACAATTTTCAAAGTACAAGTCTTTCATCTCCTTGGTTAAGTTATTCCTAGGTATTTTATTCTTTTGGGGGCAGTTGCAAATGGGATTGTTTTCTTAATTTCTCTTTCTGCTGCGTCATTATTAGTGTATAGAAAGGCAATAAAATTCTATTAATTTTGTATCCTGTGACTTTACTGAATTCATTTATTAGTTCTAATAGTTTTTTGGTGGTCTTTAGGATTTTCTATGCATAATATCATGTCATCTGCAAATAGTGACTGTTTTACTTACTTTTTACCAGTAAGGATTATTTTCTCTTTACATTTATTTATTTATTTTGAGAGAGAGTGTGTACAAGTGGAGGAGGGGCAGAGAGAAAACCCCAACAGGCTCTGCACTGTCAGCACAGAGCCTAATGTAGGGCTTGAACTCATAAACTACACAATCATGACCTGAGCTGAAACCAAGAGTTGGATGCTTAACCGACTGAGCCACCCAGGTGCCCCAGTATGGATTCTTTTTATTTCTTTTTCTTGTTTGATTGCTGAAAGTAGGACTTCCCGTATTAAGTTGAATAAAAGTGGCGAGGGTAGACATCCATGTCTTATTTTTGATCTTAAAGGAAAAGGTTTAAGTTTTTTACCATTGAGGATGATGTTAGCTGTGAGGTTTTCATATATGACGTCTATGTTGAGGTGTGTTCCATCTAGACCCACGTTATTGAGATGAATGGATGTTATATTTGGTAAGTGCTTTCTTTTAATGTGACATATCACATCAATTGATTTGTGAATATTAAACCACCTTTGCATCCCTAGAATAAATCCAGTTGATTATGGTGAATTTTTTTTTTTTTAATGTTTTGTTGACTTTGGTTTGCTAGTATTTTGTTGAGGATTTTTGCATCTTTGTTCATTAGAGATATCAGCCCATAGTTTTCTTTTTTCATAGCATCTTTGGTTTCGGTATCAGGGTAATGCTGGCTTTGTAGAATGAGTTTGGAAGTTTTCCTTCCTCTTCTATTTGTGGAATAGTTAGAGAAGAGTAGGTATTAACTCTTTTAAATGTTTGGTAGAATTCACCTGTGAAACCATGTGGTCCTGGATTTTTTTATTATTGGTAGTTTTTTTTTTTTTTTTTTTTTTTTATTTTTGGGACAGAGAGAGACAGAGCATGAACGGGGGAGGGGCAGAGAGAGAGGGAGACACAGAATCGGAAACAGGCTCCAGGCTCCGAGCCATCAGCCCAGGGCCTGACGCGGGGCTCGAACTCAGGGACCGCGAGATCGTGACCTGGCTGAAGTCGGACGCTTAACCGACTGCGCCACCCAGGCGCCCCTATTGGTAGTTTTTTAATTGCCAATTCAATTTCATTTCTTACAATCACTTCAAAATTATTTCTTATAATCTGTTCAAATTTTCTATTTCTTCCTGTTTCACTTTTGGAAGATCTGTTTTTAGGAATTTATTCATTTCCTTTAGATTGTCCAATTTGTTGGCATTTATCTATAGCAATCTCTTAAAATTCTTTGTATTTCTGTGGTGTCAGTTGTTCTTTTTCCATTTCTGATTTTATTTATTTGAGTTTTCTCTTTTTTTTCTTGATGAGTTATGCTAAAAGTTTATCAATTTTGCTTATCTTTTCAAAGAACCAGCTTCTTGTTTCATTGATCTTTTCTTTCTTTTTTTTTTTAGTCTTTCATTTATTTCTGTTGTAATATTTATTATTCCCTCCTTCTAGTAGCTTTGGGCTTTGTTCTTTTTCTCTAGCTTTTTTAAGTATAAGACTAGGTTTATTTGAGCTTTTTTTTTGTTTCTTGAGACAAGCTTGTATTGCATCTTGCTTTTTTTCATTTAACAATATATCATGGAAATGGCTCCAAATTAGCACATCGTTTCCTCACTCTATTTTTATGGCTGCATATTATTATATCGAGATTTTACAGTTTATTCAACTAGTACCCTAATATGTTTATTTGTATTGCTCTGGTCTTTGTTATTACAAATAATGCCTTAATGAATAACTTTGTGCCTATGTCATTTTTTACTGGTGGAGATGTATATCAGGATGGATCCTTGAAATAGGAACACTGGGTCAAAGGGTAAATACATTTAAAATTTTGTTAGATCTAGCCAAACCCTACCAATAGGGGTTCTACCATTTTGCACTTCCATCAATAATAAATGAATGAGCGTCTTTCTTCATAGGCAATTTGAGTTCTTTTGAAGGTTTCATATCCCTTTGTTCCTTCTGAGTTCCTCTTTTAGTTTGCAGTTCAGTCTTTTATGTTAGTGTCTTTTCTCAGATGTCTTCTTATCCTTGGCTGCCTGTTTATACTAAGAATAAGACACATTAAATAGCTGGTTGGGTGGGACTTGTTTATTGAAGGCTTCGTTAAATGGTTATTTGACAACTGTTCCTTTGTGGACCAGGCCAGAATTCAGGTCTTTTCTTTGGGCTGGTCATATTCCCAAGGAAGAATAGTTTGATTTCCTTCTTAAAGGGTAAACCTGGCTACCAGCATTTTGGAAATCCAGTTTCCAATATAAGAGATCTTTATATTCAGTTTGGGTGATAGTGTTTTGGTGAGGAGAAGAGGGGATAATAATATCTTAGAAGAGCATCTGTACCATCTTATACTTAAATTATTTTGTATAAAAGATTGAAACCAGGTGGCAGCATGGTTTCTCTCTATCTCCAGTCTTTTAGCAATATTGGGGATATAACTTGTGAATCTCCTTGACAATATGATATTGCTAATGGGTGAATTTAAATAATTACATTTATGGGGCACTTGGGTGGCTCAGTAGACTAAGTGTCTGACTTTGGCTCAGGTCACAGTCTCGCAGTTTGTGAATTTGAGCCCCGCACTGGGCCCTGTGCTGACAACTCAGAACCTGGAGCCTGCTTCAGATTCTGTGTCTCCCTCTCTCTCTGCCCCTCCCCTGTTTATGCGGTCTCTTTCTCTTTTTCAAAACTAGATAAACATTTAAAATTTTTTTAAATAAATAAAAAATAAATAATTACAAAAAATAATAAATAATTATTGGGATTACTGATGTATTTGGACATATTGCCATTATCTTATTTTATGCTTTTTGTTTTGCGTGTGTGTGTGTGTGTGTGTGTGTGTGTGTTTTCTTTCTCTCAATTAATGCTTTCTGCTTAAAAGAATTAAGTTTACTTTCCCTTTTTCAGTTTCCCTTAGTTTGGAAGCTATGGACTTTATTTCTGTTTTTTGTTTGGTTGTTGTTCTTGGTGTTTGTTGTTTTTTTATTTTTAATGGTTACCTTTAAATGTTTAAAATATATCCTGGACTATAAATTTTTTTAACAAAATTAGTCAACATCTCTCCTCCCCCTGAATTACATAAATTTAACTTTACCCATAGAGCCCCCAAGGCTGTTTCTTGTTAAAATATTTTATCTAGCATTTGTTTCAGTATTTTAACACAAAACTTAGTAATGTTATATCAGTTGTTAAATTAACCAACATTTTATCAGCTTCTGTGTTTACCATTCATACTTACAACTGTCTTTTTGTCTCATTTTATTTCAATTTTTGTTTTTTTCTTCAAATTTGATTATCTTGATTGAAACTTTAATCTACAAAAATAAATAGACAAAAATAGCAAGTATAGCAGGAGTAGTAGGGCCAAGTAATAATAACATAGTTTCAGTAGATAAGATAATATATTAATAACATGGGATTAAACAGATATCAATGGAATGAAATTGGTGACTCAGATTTAACCTACGAGAATGAAAAAGCAAGTGCTATAAATCATTGGTGAAGTAATGATTTATTCAGAACCATATTCAGGCATTACATTATTAATTTGGACAAAAAAGCTTAGAATCCTATCTCATACTGTGCTTCAAAGTTCTGGGTGTACATTATATATATATATATATATATATATATATATATATATATATATATATAATGTCAAACTAGAGCAAAACTAGTAGAAAATAAAAATGTATATCAGACTTCTAAGAGGACTTTTTAAGTATAAGAGTTATTGGTTGAAGTGAACAGGTAATATATAAGTATACCTTTAAAATCAAAGGGTATATGAATGTGAAAATGTTTGGAAAAACATAAAGCCTTAGAGATACAAATTATTTATGAGTTGTAGGTAGTATATATAGTGATTAGAGGTGAGGCTTCGAAAGCAAATATGACAGTTACCTGCTCTGCAAAGTCGGAGTGCCCTTCCCATTAACTAACACACTGTGCAAAATTTGTTCAATAAATGTCCATTGAATGTATTTTGAATGAGTCTGTCTGAGGCAGTTTCTTCATTGGTATGGTGACCACGTATTGTAGTTTTCCTAGAACACCTGTATTCCAAGCATAACTATGCCTTTTGCCTTTATTCTGAGAAATGTACCAATTTTTTCAGTTAATCTCATGGTTCCCTTATTTATAAATTTTGGAAAATTCCAGTCTTGCAGAGATGACCTAAAGGTTACAAATAATCCAGGTAAAGACTTATATACACAGCACTTGGCACACATAGATAGTGCTCAATAATGATAGCTACTGTAAGGAACAGCTTAGAATGCTTATGTAAATATTGATGTATTTCTTCCAGTTTTTATTTTTATTTATTTATTCTTTTTTTAATTGAAATCCAAGTTAGTTAACATATAGTGTAATAATGATTTCAGGAATAGAATTTAGCAATTCATCACACAACATTCAGTACTCATCCCAACAGGTGCCCTCCTTAATGCCCATCGTCCATTTAACCCATCCCCCCATCTTCCAGTTTTTAAAATTGGATCCACTATCTGACAATATTTAATATCATTTGATATCTGAATTATCTTTTATTTTTAGGCCAAGAAGTCAATATCGACATGGTAAGCAATGATATTTATATACAAAAAATTATTGATATTAATGGTTATTAATATGTTTTGTATGTACCTCAAACCCTTTATGAAAGCTACTGATTTCAATAGTGATAGTTATAAAACTTTTACATTTAGAGTTGTGTTAAAGGTGTTTTTTCATGTATAAAAATGTTTTCTGTGACACGGGTCCAATGTCTAGCTAGAACAAATATGTTTTGCTTTAGCTCTATGTTTGAATTAGCCCCCTATGAATAAATTATTCTGAAATTGGGCATATTTTGAGTTTAGCTTTCTGATACAAATTTTATTCATTTAAGAACTTATCATTTGAAATGGATAGGGCATTTACCTTTGAATTATGAAATTTTGCTAAATAAATATTACAGGGGCGCCTGGGTGACTCAGTGGGTTTAACATCTGACTTCAGCTCAGGTCATGATCCCACAGCTCATGTTTCGAGCCCTGTATCTGGCTCTGGAGCCTGCTCAGAGCCTGGAGCCTGCTTTGGATTCTGTCTCCATCTCTCTGCACCTCCCCGCACTTGCTGTCTCTCTCAAAAATAAGCATTCAAAAAATAATCAATATACAAATGAAAGCTATTTTAATGACTTAAAAATTTTTTTAAGGTTTATTTACTTTTGAGACAGAGAGAGAGACAGAGACAGAGCATGAACAGGGGAGGGGCAGAGAGAGAGGGAGACACAGAATCTGAAGCAGGCTCCAGGCTCTGAGCTGTTAGCACAGAGCCTGATGCGTGGCTCACACTCAGGAACCATGAGATCATGACCTGGACTGAAGTGGGAGTCTTAACCAACTTAGCCACCCAGGTGCCCCTATTTTAATGACTTTAGAACATTAGAGGCACTGTTTACATAAAAGCCATGGTAATTTATAACCTCTACTTTTTATATAGGGAATGTTTGAGAATAAGAGAATGTTTTTGGTAACTAATTTTAACAAGGTTAAAGTTAACAGTTGCAGCCTTATCCCAGCATTGGTTACAGTGTATTTCTTTATTGTTTTTTGTTTGTTTGTTTGCTTGTTTGTTTTGGCTTCATAGTATCACAAAAGTCTTGATTCACAGTGTTGTTACACTCACCTGAATACTCTCTTAAAAGTGGACCTAGGCAGGCCAATTTGAATTTAAGCCAATAGCTCCATAGTGAACTATACTTTCCCAAATTGTACTATCATAAGAATTTGAAATGTATTCAGAAATCACCAAACAAAAAAAGTTTACTCCAAGGTCTGTATCTGTTCCCTCCATCTGTCTGTTGATCTCTCTCTTAATCTATCTCTATTCCCTCCCTTTGACACCCAGACTAATGCATTGATGATCTTTCAGTTTGTGCAATAAATATGTCATATACGACATCTGAGTTTATATTTTTAATTGCTTTTTTAAAAGTTTTTTTTTTAGTTTTATTTATGTATTTTGAAAGAGAGAGACAGCATGAGTGGAGGAGGGGTAGAGAGAGAGGGAGAGAGAAAATCCCAAGCGGGTTCCATGCTGTCAGCACAGAGCCTGATGTGGGGCTCAAACTCCCAAAACCATGAGATCATGGCCTGAGCTGAAACTGAGAGCTGGATGCTTAACCGACTGAGCCACCTAAGCACCCCTAAAGTTTTTATTGAAATTTCACTTAGTTAAGACATAGTGTAATATTAATTTCAAGTGTACAATATAGTGATTCCACAATTCCGTACAACACCTGGTGCTCATTACAAGTGCCCTCCTATATCCCCATAACCTCTTTCACCCAGCCCCTCACCCACCTCCCCTCTGGTAACCATCAGTGTGTTCTCTTTAATTAAGAGTCTGTCTCTTGGTTTATCTCTCTCTCTCTCTGTCCCTTTGCTGATTTGTTTTGTTTCTTAAATTCCACATATGAGTGAAATCATGTGGTATTTGTCTTTCTCTGACTTATTTCGCTTAGCATAACTCTGTAGCTCCATCCATGTCATTACAACCACCTTACTAATTTAAAAAATTAAGGATATACTTTATGAAGAATCACAGGTATTAATATAGAAAAATTTTAGTGGAGGCTGATCTGTTTTGAATTGTAAAAGCATTATATATTGGAGCGCTTAGGTGGCTCATTGGTTAAGTGTCCGACTTCAGCGCAGGTCATGATCTCATGGTTCATGAGTTCGAGCCCCGCATCAGGCTCTGTGCTGACAGCTCAGAGCCTGGAGCCTGCTTCGGATTCTGTGTCTCCCTCTCTCTCTGTTCCTCCTCCGCTCATGCTCTGTCTCTCTCTCTCAAAAATAAACATTAAAAAAAATTTTAAGGCATTATATATTAACAAGTATGTAAGAACATAAACACATTTTCACTTAATTTTGGCCATGTATCACCATCAGGGCAAGATATTTTACATCAACCAAACTTTTAGCCACACTAGCATACTATGTTCATGACTTTATTCATTGTTCTGTCTACAGAAGTAATAAAGGCTCAGTATTTATCCACAATATATGCTTTGGTCAGAAGAATCGTTATGACAGTATTTGGAGCAGCACTGGCACAAAACAGGCCCTTAGAAAGGCCCTTAGAAAGCTACTAAATACCTGTCAGGACACCTCAGCTTATTTTGGTACTACAGGTTGGTAATGGGGAGGCATTACTCTGTGATCAGCAGACCACTCCACGTCAAGAAGTTGATGATTATAAAAATATTTACATAAGTGCATCATAATAGCAACCCTATAGTTTTGTTGTTGAGTTATGTCATGCCTTCTCTTATTTAATGTCATGCCTGGGGCGCCTGGGTGGCGCAGTCGGTTGAGCGGCCGACTTCAGCCAGGTCACGATCTCACGGTCCGTGAGTTCGAGCCCCGCGTCGGGCTCTGGGCTGATGGCTCAGAGCCTGGAGCCTGTTTCCGATTCTGTGTCTCCCTCTTTCTCTGTCCCTCCCCCGTTCATGCTCTGTCTCTCTCTGTCCCAAAAATAAATAAAAAAAAAAAAAATTAAAAAAAAAAAAAAATGTCATGCCTTATTTTTTTTTCTTTTATTTAAATCCTAGTTAGTTAACATATAGTGTAATAATGGTTTCAGGAGTAGAATTTAGTGATTCATCACTTACATATAACACCCAGTGCTCATCCCAACAAGTGCCCTCCTTAATGCCCACCACCCATTTAGCTCATCCCCTCTCCCAATACCCCTCCAACAATCCTCAGTTTGTTCTATCTAAGAGTCTTTTATGGTTTGTCTTCCTCTCTGTTTTTATTTTATATGATTTTTTTAACCTGGAAAAATTCAAATGACACAGTCATAGAACAATTTGAAAATCCCTTTTGATTTTTAGTAGGTAATATTTTCACCTATTCTGATACTGTATACTTAACAGTGAAATTTTAGTTCTTTAAAATTCACTTATTTACTACTAAAAATAGTTCTCTTTGGATTAATATGTATCAGTAGTCTGTTATATTTATGAGTGTCTTATTTTATTTAATTATAATAATTAAAGCATAATTAAATTTCCTTTACTGTTAATCAGTATTTAATTTAATCAATATTCAAATCAGAAACTAAATTGCTAATATGGGAGCAAATAAAGCTATTTATTTAAATTTTCAGTGAAAACAAAGACACGGCTTTTGTTTTGGGATATAAAACAAGGTGATATGTAACATATGTAAGTTTTTGAATGGTACTTATAAGCAGTATTTTGTAATTTACTCTTTTCACTAAAGATTGGAGGTAATCTGACATAAACTATATGTACCTCAATCTCTGTTTCCTTTTTAAGCACTGTTCACATCTCAAGTAAAGGCAGAATTAATTCCATGCGTTTAAGTTAAGGTTCTAATATACCCTTCCAAAATGAAGTCTTCTATGTATTACTCTACATGGATTTATATACTGATGCAAACTTTTGAGTCTTTGAAAAACAGAGAATGAATGGGAGGAAGAATTTACTTCATCTGAAGAAATAATGGCATAGTAAGTAGACGGAAAGCACACTAGTTAGACTTAATAATGCTCTCAGAATTTACAATGGATAACCACATCATAGTTTTAGAAATAACAATCAATACTTAGGGATATTTTAAAAGAAATTGTATAGAACAAGGAAGTTGAGCTTTGCTAGTCTTAACATACCATTTTATTAGAACCTAGTTGAACATCTGATTCTAATTATGTATTTGTAACTAATTTGGGAGCAAATATATTAGTTTTTAAGATTGAAGTAGGAGATACATGCAGTAAGATTATTAAATTATGAAAGAGATTTAGAGAATTTATTGATTTCTTACCATCCTGAAATTTTTCAAGCCACAGCTGTAACTCACTACTTGATTGTTAGGTGAAGTGCAGTGGCTACTCAAGTGCTATGTAATGTAACCCCATGCCGGGATCTCATGATTCTCCCCATACCTATACCTAATGTAGAAATTTGACTAAATTTATACGATATGGCTTTTTAAAATGCAGTAGTTTTTCATTGTTAGAAACACTCATTCTGTAATTTCTTTAAAGGCTAATTCTTTTTAAGGCATTGAACTGTCATTCCTACTGTCTTTAATGAATTGACAAGTGATTTTGTTAGAGACAAAATGGTGTTAGGTCACCTAACTGCTTTAGCAAGTACTTTAAAATCTCAGTTTTCTTAAGGGAGGCTCTATTTGATTCTTTCCTCTCATAGTTTTTCTTTTATATCTATATCAGTTGCTTCTTTTATTAACACAAATTGGTCGGTCCACAATTCCTTATGAACATAATAAGACTGCAAAATAAATATTAGAATATAATAATTAAAATTATTAAAATTAAACAATTTAACATAATCTTGTATGAGAAAGAAATTTAAAAATTCTTTAAGGTCTACATTGTGCTTTTGTATTTAGTATACCACAGCATATACTTCTATGAAATTCCAAATAATAAAACCCTTTCTTGATAAATATGATAAAGATTAAGATAGCTTGGATAAATCATTATATACAGTAACTAAATTTATGAAGACTGAGAGCCTTATGAAATGTATATAAACAACTCCCGAATATCATTATCATATGATTTGGATTATTGACTATATACTTTGATTTATTTTACAAATCAGAAAATCCCGTGGTATGTTTCTACGGTAACATGATTTTACCACATTATAGACAGAGTTAAGCTTTGTTAGATTCTGCAGTAAAATTGATGTTTTTCTGTATTCTTTTGATGTAAAACTTTGCTTCCTGTGTTTCTTTTCAAAACTTAAGCAGCAAACTAATAGAATTTTCACTGAGCATAACTTGTTTCCAGAAGGACCATAAAGCAGTTGTAACTAAATGACCTGACTGAGGACACTTTATGGCAAAGCTGTAGAGTATTTTGTTTAAATTTGTAACTTAGCTAACAAGGAAACAGAACTATTGGGGAAAGAGCTGAAGTCTTTATATAATCTTAAATAATTAAAATGTATATATCTTACATGTTTTTCCTTAGGTGTATATCTCAAAATATAGACATAGTCTCAAGGACTCTCTTAAGTATTTGTAAATGTTAGTGAACCTCTTTTTCTGAAGCTAATTTGACAAATGTCTTTATTTTAGGAAAAGAAAAGAAAGAGATTGGAATGCTTTGGACTTCTTTGATATCCTACCTTAACATTTCCTCTCCAAGTTTTATATATTAAAGTAAATATAATAACCAAATTAAAATATTTCAGTGTTCTTTCTTATCACCAATACGTTAGTATTTTCATTGACCTTGATTTTGTGATTGTCCCATAATGTCACCGTTATAATTTATAAAATCTAAAAATTAATTATCCATGTTTATTAAATTCCTAGAATAAAGTTAGTTCTTTTACTTGAGATATTTTAAGTTGATTGTGGCATATGATGTTTTAAAAACGAGCAAACAAAAAAATAAAAAAACTATTTGGTTAATGTTATGTGGTATTCACAAACTTTGGTTACTCTGACTTGCTTTAGGTGAGTGATTATTGAGAATTTATTATAAAAATACTGAACTTCCTTATGTGGCCTTGGATTAAATATATATGGCTACAGATTAGCTGAATACTTGTCAAAATAAATTATAAGCTCAAGCTTCATTATCATTTGTAGTTTAAACATAACAAATCTGATACAGTGTTACTTCATAATTTTGATGCTCTTTGCAGTAAATTTGATATAGAACAGTTGCTAAAGAAACCCTGTTCAGATGTGTGACCATTTTTATGGAAAACATCTGGGGTAATTATAATTAGTTCAGGATGTGTATTGTTTAAAAATAATCTTGAATTCATGAAGAAAGAAGTGTATCTTTTCCACAATGACTAGAATGATCCAAGTTAGTATAAGAAATTCTCTAAGTTATTGGTAGCTGTTCTTACAGTATAATTTTAGAGTATTCCAAAAGGAAATGAGGAGTAACTTTTATGTAAAATGCCAAATTGGCACTTTACACCTGTTAGTGTGTTTCGTTTAGAACAGCTGTGTCTTTTATTATCAGTAAACAGATGCAGAAAGTAATGGAATGTTTTAAAGCAATATGTTAATCCTGTCTTCCACTACTGAACTGTCTCACAATATAGTGATTAAATATTGACTGTGCAGCTGTTACTTACAATTATAGAATTTCTTAGTTAATTTCTCCTTCCCAGGCCCAAATGAGATCTAATTTCTAATCTTAAAGTATTCATAATGTAGTTTGTTTATCACAATTTGATTTCTAAAGATCAGTTCAGTTTGACTGTTAAGGAGACTGATTCATAGATTCATATGTTTATAAAATTCTTACTCTCTCTCTGAATTGACTAATATTCTAGGTAGCATAAATAATTTTTAAAAGTTTTTCTAAATAAATTGTTGAATATGAAGATGATTATTAAATAAGTAGCAATTTTTTTAAATTTTATGCTTGAAAATTGCCATCAATAAGCTAAAAAGGAAATTATGGTTCTTTTATCAGATATAAATGGAGCAGAGTACATAATACTTTCTTAGAATAATGACGATATTCATGCAAAATCACCCTGAAAATTATTTCAGTTCTAGTGACCCTTTTGTGGTTTGTGTTTTAATCCTTACATCTCACCTTGTCAGAAAAGATATTTTAGATGCCACAGTAGTAATTATCACTTTTATACTTAAGCAGTTGTATTAGGTAAGATTGTTTTATTATTATTAATAACATTAATTTTACTCTTAATATCTGAAAGTATTTATTTATGCAAAGAACTTTATATATATTATGTATTCTTGCCACTTTTTGTAGATGAGGAAATTCTACTGTAGAGATATGATGTAAATTGATCAAATCTTACAGCTGGGAAGTGGTGGAGACTGGATTTAAACCCAGGCATTTTCACCCTCAGGCCTCTTGTTCTTAACAACTTTGCATTTTGCCTGCCTTTAGCATCTAACACTAGCATTATATAGAAGGGAAATTATGTGCAAAGTAAACTTTGGTTCCTTTCTTTGAAGCCACTCTGTGTGTACTCCAAAGTGATAGTTATCTCATTTAGTCCTCTTGCCTAAAAAGAAGACATAACTAAAACATGCATGGAAAGAGGAAGAGTTCCAGTTTTTGGTTTCTTACCACACGATGACTGTGTCAGTGCTAGTGAACATCATGAGGAGTGTCACAGGTATTGTGACATAGTCTACACTAGAAAAGATTTACAAATACCTCCTTATGATTTTACTCTAATTGGGCTAGTTTGTGAAGACAACTCCAACAATCTGATCCCCTTCCCAAAAAGGAAACTTTATTTGGTTCAAGAGATTTTAAAAAGCAGCATGATATAATTTATACCTATGTTATATTATTTATGCCTTACCCCAGAAGTATCAGCTATTATTAAACTTTATTAAATGACTGTTCCCTGTGAGATATTATTACTAACCACTTCTATACTTGTAGTTTATTTTTGTCATTTGTCGTAAGAAGTACCCCATATTATAGTATGAAGAAACCGACACTCACTCAGTGGACTTAAATTAATTGGTCAAGATCAAGGCTAGCAAATGGTGTTTGTATGCAGTTGATTAAAAAAAAAAAAAGTCTAGAAATCTAAAAGTGTCCCGCTAATTACTTTTGTAGAGAGTTTTAAGATTTCCATTTCTAACAGATGGTTACTTCAATGTAGTTTCCCTTGACACTGATGAGAATGCTTATAAGATTAACTAGGATCAGCAATGTCATGAGGTATTGCTGGAAGAAACTTAATATAATAGAGGCCCATTATAAGGTGGTTTTTAAGGGGAAAAATCTTCTTGCATAAAAGTCTGAAATATGAGAAGAAGCGTAGACATATCTTTTTGCCTACAAGACTATGAAATACCATTTTTTATGTTGTCAGTTTTAAATGAATATTTTACATATTTTGCTAAATTTAATCAGTTATGCTATATTCAACATTGGTATTTTATTCAAATTATTTTTTATTTGTCTCCATCAAAATTAATTATCCAACACAGAGAATAAAATATAAACAATAAAATTATCATTTCATATAGTACAAAGATTTCTTAGGCAGAAGTATTTTGTCGTTTGGTTTTTTTTCTTATTTCTTGAAGTGAACATTTATTTTGAGATAATTGTAGATTTACATGTAGTTTTAAGTAATAATACTACCAGAGAGTGTAACTTTTACCCAGTTCCCATCAATTATAGCATGTTGAGAAACTATATAGTACAATATCCTACCTAGAACAATTGATGTTAAAACAGTCAAGATACAGAACATTTCCATCACTATAAGGATCCCTCATGTTAACCTGACACAGCCACAGCTACTTCGTTTCCCACCGCCTTCCCGTAACCCTACAACAAACAGCTAATCTGTTCTCCATTTCTGCAGTTTTGTCATTTAAAGAATGTTATATAAATGGAATCATACAGTATGTAACCTTTTGGGAATGTTCCCTCCCCCCCCAACACACACACACAGCATAACCCAGCATCCGGATTCATCCAGAGAGTTGTTGCATGTATCAGTAGTTTGTTACTTTTTATGGCTGACTAGTATTCCATAATATGGATGTGCCACTGTGATTGTTTAACCTTTCGCCCATTGAAGGACGTCTGGGTTGTTTCCAAAACAATGTAAAATCTGGTTTATTCAATGGCACTGAAGTTTTATAGCTTTATATTTTACACTGAAACCCATGATTGATTTTGATTTAATTTTTGTATGAGGTGTGAAACTTAGATAAATTCTTTTCTGGTGGGAGTCAGGGGGTGTTAATGGACACCAAATTGGTCCAGCATCATTTGTTGAAACAGCTATCTTTGCTTCATGGAATTGTTTTTACATTTTAGTCAAAAATCAGTTGTGCACATTTGTATGGTGTGTTTCTTGGTTCTTATTTGTATTCCATTGATCTATCTGTGTATCCCTTATCTAATATCATAACGTCCTGATTACTGTGTCTATATAATGCCTTGAAAATGGGCATTCTATTCCTCTCACTTTATTTTTACAAAGTTGTTTTAGTTTTTCTAGTTTCTTTACTCTTCATAAAAATTTTAGAATAATCTCACCTATATCTATAAAAATTCCTGCTGGGATTTTTGATAGGAACTGAATTAAGTTTGAATATCAGTGTGGAGACTATTGAAATCGCTGCTATATTGTGTCTTCTAATACATGAATACAGTGTGTTTCTGCATTTATTTAGGATTTTTATCTCATCACCATTTTGTATTTTCAGCATGCAAGTACTGTATTCTTGTTAGATTTATAACTTGTTAGGTTTATACATTTTTCTTGAATGGTTATAAAAGGTACTGTACTTTTCACATTTTGTGTCTATGTGATTATCTCTAGTATATAGTAGTACAGTTGGTTTTTGTGTGTTTATCTTATATCCTGCAACCTTGCTGAAATTATTCTGGAAGTTTTTTGTGGATTCCTTGGGCTTTTCTATGTAGACAATCATATCATCTGGAAATAGAGACAGTTTTCTTTCTTTTTAGTTTCTGTGCATTTTGTTTTTTCTACCATTCCACCGGCTATGTTAAATAGAAGTAGTGTAGAGAAGACATTGCTTTACTTGTTCCCTGTCTTAGGGATTTCTCACTGTTTCTCCCTTCTGTTTTATCATTGACTGTAATGTGGGCTGTAGGTTTTTGTATATATTCTGTCAAGTTGAAGAAGCTCCTTCTATTCTCATTTTTCTGAGTTTTTTTAAATTATAAAATGAGTATTGAATTTTGCCAGATGTTTTTTATGCATTGACCATTATGATCTAGTGATTTTTCTTTATCTTGTTAATAATGAAGGAGTAAATTGATTTTCAAATATTGAACCAGACTTGTATCCCTGGAATAAACCCCATTGATCATAGAGAAAAAAACCTTTTTATATATTGCTGAATTCTATTTACTAATACTTTAAGGATGTTTGCATCTATACTCATGAGGCATAGTGGTCTGTAGTTTTCTTTCAATATACTGTTTTTTTATTTTGGTGTCAGGCTATTATTAACTTCATTAAATAAATTGTGAAGTGTTCCATCCTCTTCTCTTTTCTGGAAAAGGTTGTGCAGAGTTTGTGTCAATTCTTATTTAAACATTTGGTAGACTCCTGCGCCAGGAGATTTATTACATTTGGAGTTTTTTAAATGATGGGTTATTCAGTCTAAGGTAATTATGATTATGTTGGATATTATCTATTTCATATTATGAGTTATGGTAGTTTGCGTTTTTTGAGATATTGCACCATTTTATCCAAATTGTCAGGTTTGTGTGGGCAGGGTTCTTTGTGATATTTTCTTATTATCCTTTTGATGCTTGCAGGTCTGTTATGACATCACTATTTCATTTTGGATATTGGTAATTTTTGTCTTTGTCTATTTTGTCTATTTTTGCTTTGTCAGTTTTGTAAGAGGTTAGTCAGTTCTATTGTTCTTTTTGAAGAACCAGCTCACAATTTCATTCATTTTTCTCTATAGGTTTTCAACTTTTTATATCATTGATTTCTTATCTTTATTATATCCTTCCTTCTGCTTGCTTTGGATTTATGTTGATTTTTTTCTGGGATCTTGAAGTGAGAACAGATTATTGATAAGAGACTTTTCATATAAATATATTTAATGGGTAAAATTTTTGCTTTCAGTACCTTTTTATCTGAGTCATGCATATTTTGATGTGTTTTATTCCCACTTCATTCAGTTCAATGTATTTTTTTAAATTATGTTCAGACTTGTCTTTGACTTATGGATTATTTAGGAGTATGTTTTGTTGTTTGTAGGTGTTTGAAGATATTCCCATTATCCTTCTGATATTTGATTTCTAGTTAGATTCCATGGTGATCAGAGAACATACTCTATTATATTTCAATTATTTAAATTTGTTGAGGTTTGTTTTACAGCCCAAGGTATAGTCTATGTTGGTATATGTTCTATGGGCATTTGAATGGAGTGTGTATTCTACTTTTAGGAGTGGAGTATTCTGTAAATGTTTGTTAGATCTTGTTTATTGATTGTGTTGTTCAGATCTTATATCATTCCTAATTTTCTGTCTAGTTCTATCAATTCTTGAGAGAGGGGTATTGGAATCTCCAACTGTAATTGTGGGTTGTCTATTTCCTCTATTCTATCAGTTTTTACCTCAAATATTGCAGCTTTGCTGTTTGGTGTGTACACATTTCAGATTGCTATATTGTCTTAATGGATTGACTCTTTTTCATCATATAATGTCACTGTTTGTATCTAGTAATTTTCTGCAGTCTACTAGAGCCACACTTGCTTTCTATTGATTTATGTTTGCATTATAAGTATTTTCTATCCTTTTATTTTCATCCTGATTATATTACTATATTTAAAGTCATATTTCTTTATATATATATATATATATATATATATATATATATATATATATATATATACACACACACATATACACATATATATACACTTTTTTTTTGAGAGAGAGAGATCACATGCATGTGTGCAAGTAGGGGAGGGGAAGAGAGAGAGGGAGGGAGAGAATCTTAAGCAGGCTTCATGCTCAGTGCAGAGCCTGATGTGGAGCTCAGTCTTACAAACCTGAGTTCATGACCTGAGCTGAAATCAAGAGTTGGATGCTTAACCAACTAAGCCATCCTGGCACCCCTGAAGTTAAATTTGTTTTAGACAGCCACTGTCTAATTATGAATATATTGGGCCTAAGTCTGCCTCTTTTTTCTGTTTAATGTGTTTTTTCATTTTTATTTTATTTTCTCTGATTTTCTCTAGGTCACCTGAACATTTTTTAGAATTTTGATTTATCTTTAGTGTTTTTGAGTTTCTCTTTGTATAGTTTTTTAGAGGTTGCTCTAGCTGTTGCTGTACACACACACACACCCAACTGCTCTTGTCATTTTACCAGTTCAAGTATAGAAGCTTTATTTCCCTTCTGTTATTTTATCTTTTCCCATTTATAATATAATTGTTTGAAGTATTGCTCTACATACATTTAGAGACATAGTAGTTAATATGATAATTTTTACTTCAGCTGTCAAATATAATTTAGAAACTCAAGAAGAGAAGTAAAGCATAGTGTATTTACCCATATTTTTTTGCTCACTGTATTCTTTCTTCCTTCTTGATATTCCAAGATTTCTTCTTTTATTATTCCCTTTTTGTTTAGAGGATTTCCTGTAGCTTTTTTATACAGTGGGTCTGTTGATGACAAATTCTGCTAGTTTTTCTTCATCTAGGAATGTTTTGATTAATCTGTCATTCCTGAAGGAATTTTAATGGATATAGAATTTTGGGTTAACAGCTCTTTACTTGTAGCTCTTGAAAAATGTTATCCCACTTCCCTCTAGCCTCCATGGTTTCTAATGAAAAATCTACTGTCATCTGAATTGTTTCTTGCTGCTTTCAAGATTTTTTTCTTTGTCATTAGTTTCAGAAGTCTGACAATGACATGTATTGGTACAGATTTATTTGGGTTTATGTTTGGGGGCTTACCTTGAATATGTAAGTATATGTCTTTTGCATTTCCTAACTAGGGTGCTTGGGTGGCTCAGTCAATTGCAACTTTTAATTTGAAGTAATGTTATACTTACAAAAATTTGCAAAAGTAGTAAAAAAAAATTTGCACAAGTTACACTTACAAAAATTTGCAAAGAATTCTATACCCTTTACTCAGATGCTCCAAATATTAACATTTTACCACATTTGATTTAGTATTCTCTCTTACCTTTCTCTGAAACGCTATGAACCATTTAAGCTGCACACATAATGCCCCTTAACCTCTAAAAATTTTACTATATATTTCTGAAAATTAAGGACAGTCTTGAAAACTTAATACAATTATCAAAATCAGTAAATTAACATTGATACAGTATCATTGTCTAATCTATATACTTGTGCTTTCCAATATGATAACCACTAGCCATGTGTGGCTACTTAAATTAATTAGACATTGGTTCCTCAGTCACACTACTTAACATTTCAAGCACTTGGCAGTTCAGTGGCTATTGTATTGGAGAGCATAGATTTAGACCATTTTCATCATTGCATAAAGTTCTACTAGACAGTTACGGTCTAGAGATTCTAATTGTGCCGCTTGTTCCACTATAATGCCCTTTACAGCAAAAGAAAAAGAGTTCCAAATTTCGCTACACATCCTGCTGCTCTTACTTTGGTTCAGGATCCCTTATTATATTCAGTTTTGAGAAGAGGTTTCATATAATTAACATTATTTCCTTTTTTTAATCAATTCTTTTTTTCTTTCAGTTTTATTGAGATATAATTGGCATACAGCACTAAGGTGTGCAGCATAATGACTTTTATATATTATGAAATTATTGCCACAATAAGTTTAGTTAATATCCATCATCTGTATAGATATTAAAAAAATAGAAGGAAAAATATTTTTTCCTTGTGATGAGAACTCTTGGGGTCTACCGTCTTAGCAACTTTCATATATACCATGCAGCAGTGTTAACTACTGCAATGTGCATCCCTTATTAATCTTATAATTTGAAGTTTGTCCCTTTTAACCCCCACTTTCATTCAATTCCCCTACTTCTACCCCTGCTAACCACAAATCTGATCTCTTTTTCTGAGTTTGGGTTTTGTTTGTTTTTTAGATTCTACATAAAAGTGAAATCATGCAGTATTTGTCTTTCTTTGACTTGTTTCACTTAACATAACGCCCTCGAATCCCATTCATGTTGTCAAAAATGGCAGGATTTCCTTTTTTTTATGGCTGAATAGTATTCCATCACACACACACACACACACACACACACACACACACACACACACACACACTATATTTTCTTTACCTATTCATCTGTTGATAGATGTTTAGGTTGTTTTCATGTCTTCACTATTATAAATAATGCTGCAGTGAACATGGAGATGCAGATATCCTTTCGAATCATCAATTCCAAACACACCTTTTTTTTTTTTTTTAATATTTTAACATTCTGGAAATCTGGAGTATCTTACAATGAATAGTGAATTACAATCCCTGTATGTCAAGCATCTGTTCTCATGTATTTATACTTGTGGAAACATGCAGGAATTTACCCAAACTAACTCATATCAACATCACTTTGGTTGGGTTATATGTACTGTTGATATTACATTTGTTAAGTTCAGTTGTCATTAAAAAAGATTTCAAAAATATTATACCATTATTTGCCATTGAAAGAAAAAAAATTATTTTATTTGCAAAAAGCCCAGAGCAGCAAGGCATAAATTAAAAAAAAATTTTTTTAATGTTTATTTATTTTTGAGAGAGAAAGACAGAGTGTGAGCAAGGGAGGGGCAGAGAGAGGGAGACAGAAAATCTGAAGCAGGCTCCAGGCTCTGAACCGTCAGCATAGAGCCCAATGCAGGGATTGAACTCACAAACAGTGAGATCATGACCTGAGGTGAAGTCGGACACTTAACCAACTGAGCCACCCAGAGGCCCCAAGGCACAAATGTTTTATATTAATGAAGGTTTAAATTCTTCTTGTAGGATAAAGAAGTGCCAGCATCAGAACTTGCATAATGGGTGCCAATGGTTTGGGAAATCTTAGAGACAATAGTTGAGCATTAACCAGTGCAGCATTAGAAACTCTCTAAGTGGGACGCCTGGGTGGCTTAGTTGAGCAAACATCTCTTGATTTCAGCTCAGGTCATGACCCCACGGTTCATGGGATTGACCCCAACTTGGGTTCTATGCTGACAGTGTGCAACCTGTTTGGGATTCTCTCTCTCTTCCTCTCACTTTGCCCATCACCTGTTCGTGTGCTCTCTTTCTCAAAATAAATAAATAAACATTAAAAAAAAAACCCTCTAGGTGACACAAAGGATGATAATGTTTAGAAAAACCTGCAGCAGCAAGAACCAGTATATGAAATTGGTATAGCTACCAAGAAGAATATTTCCCCAACTTCCTCTTTGTATGTTATCATGGGGAATCATAGACAAAAAAGAAATTCCCAAAGAGCAAAGATAGGCCCCTAGAGAATGGTGGTGATAGTAATTCTCCCCATCAGCAAAATCAGGGCAGTCAGTCTTTTCAAGGAATTTAATCTACTGTCAGGGGTAGGAGTCTTTGCAATATCTACTAAGTGGGTTTAACAGCTGATACAGATCAATGACTGTTAGTGTTTCTAATTCTTCCTTTTTCCAAATAAGCGTTTCATTATGGTTATCCTTTCCCACATTACCATTGGATATTGGCCGAGAGGGAACAGATAATTTGTCTTTTTTTTTTACAGATATATATAGACCATTAGGAGGCACAGTTACTAAATTTTATTCCTCTTTCTTCCATAATAACAGAGCCATAACTAAGATATGGTTGCCTGGCCTGGACTAGATTTCCCAGTCTTCCTTGCAGCAAAGCCATGGTCATGTGACAAAGATTTCACCAATGGAATGTGAGCAGAAGTGATGTAACTTCAGATTCTTTTGCTTAAAAGAATTTCCCTGGCCCTGAGATTTTATTATTTAAAAAAATTTTTTTTTAATTTTTTTTAATGGTTACTTATTTTTGAGAGAAAGAGACAGAGCATGTGCAGGGGAGGGGCAGACAGAGAGGGAGACACAGAATCGGAAGCAGGCTCCAGGCTCCAAGCTGTCAGCCCAGAGCCTGATGCAGGGCTCGAACTCATGAACCATGAGATCATGACCTGAGGTGAAGTTGGATGCTTAACTGACTGAGCCACCCAGGCACCCCTATTTTTTTTAAATTTTAATGTTCATTTATTTTTGAGAGAGCAAGTGCAAGTGGGGGAGGGGCAGAGAGAGAGTGGGACAGAGAATCTGAAGTGGGCTCTGCTGCTTGAACTCACAAACTGTGTGATCCTGACCTGAGCCAAAGTTGGATGCTTAACTGACTGAGCCACCCAGGCACCCCTGGGATTTTATTATTATTATTGGGTTTATTTAAAATCAATCAAAAACGACAGTTCACCCATTTCTCCCAGTCCCCACCCCTTGACCCTGTCAACCACCAATCTGTTCTTTATATATATTATATTAGATTCCATATAAATGAGAGATCATACAGTATTTGTCTTTGACCTATTTCACTTAGCATAATGGCCTTGAGGTCCATCCATGTTGTTGCAAATGGCAAGCTTTCATTCTCTTTTATGGATGAATAATATTGTGGGGTTTTTTTTTCCTAATTCTATCAAATCTACCATCGTCATTAATTGCAATTCTGTTTTAAGAAAGAACACACACACACACACACACACACAGACACACACACACACACACACACACACACACACACACACACCCCACAATCTCCTTATCCATTTATCCATGAATAGACAATGAGGTTGTTTACATATCTTGGCTATTGAAAATAATGCTGCGGTGAACATATCTTTTCAAGTTAGTATTTTCATTTTATTTGTATAAATACCCAGAAGTGGAGTTGTTGGATCACATGGTAATTATATTTTAAATTTTTTGAAGAACTTCCATACAATTTTCCATAGTGGTTGTACCAATTTACATTCCCACCAATAGTGCACAAGGGTCCCCTTTTCTCCACATCCTTCCAGCACTTGTTATTTCTTGTCTTTTTGGTAACAGCCAAAAGATGTGAGGTGATATCTCATTGTGGTTTTGATTTGCATTTCCCCGATGATTAATGATGTTGAGCATCTTTTCATGTACACGTGAGCATCTGTATGTCTTCTTTGGAAAAATGTCTGTTCAGATACTTTGTCAATTTTTTCATTGGATTGTTTTCTGCTATTGGGTTGTATAAGTTCTTTATATATTTTGGATATTAGCCCCTTGTCAGATAAATGATTTGAAAATACTTTCATTCAGTATGTTACTTTTTCATTTTGATGGTTTACTTTGCTCTGCAGAAGCTTTTTTAGTTTATTGTAGTCCCACTTGTTTCTCTTGCATTTGTTGCTAGAATTTGGTTATTTTCTTGCTTGTTAGATACCTTTAATAATGTCAGTGGTTATGCAACAAGGTTATCATTAGAGAGAGAGAGAGAGATTACATTAGGGTTGCAACTAGCAGTTTAATCAAGTATCTCTCAAAAAAGATTCCTAGTCTTTTGGGGGAAATATAAAGAGGAAGTACGAGTAACTTCTTAGAAAGTCAAAACTGTACCTAGTGCCTAGCATTATGTTTGGCACTTAAGTTAATGCTCAGTAAATATTTGTTGAATGAATGAATAATAGCTAAAGGAAGGACTCAATTTGCTGTTATTTTTTTAATGTTTATTAATTTTGAGAGAGAGGCACAGACAGAGCACAAGTCGGGGAGGGGCAGAGGGAGAAGGAGACACAGAATCTGAAACAGGCTCTGTAACTCTGAGCAGTCACAGAGCCGGACTCGGGGCTCGAACCCACAAACTGCGAGATCATGACCTGAGCCGGAGTCAGACGCTCAACCGACTGACCCGCTCAGGTGCCCCATGTTATTATTATTTTTTATTTTAAATTCCTCAGATCATTTTTTAACTTAATAGTTTTTCATATGTGAGCCATTTTTTACTTTTAACACTTTGCTGCCTATATAACTATAATTATCTATTAAAACATTCCTAAATTGTCTTCTGTAGAAAAGTATGAGTGTTCAAATTTTCAAAAAGGGGTGGGAATTTCATGTACAAAAATCAGGTTGATATTTTTTCCAGCACTTTTCTCACAGAGTCTTTCATACTCTATTATTCTGCTTTGTGAATCTCTTAGAGGAAGGAGAATATGCAGTATCTTTGAAGCTTATTTAATGATAAAACCCATTTTCTCAGTTTGTTAGAGACCATGGTATCATAGAACACACTTCAGGAAATGCTTATCTGATCTCTAAAATTCTTCCTAACTTTCTTTAGACTTATTTCTTTGTTATCTTTTTGTATCACATTGTCATTTTTAGTCTACTTGATATGCCCAAAATGAATTTTCTTTCTCACTAATCCAGACAGCCTCTTTTCAACTAAATGACATGTCTTATGAAATCCATTGGTTTTCCAAAAAGCTGAGCCCATGTATTACAGATGGCTTTAGGAAGATTATTCATCTAAACATTAGTCACATGCTCATCAGACAAATTTAATGCAATTTTTCAAAATTATTTAGATTCTTTGTAAACCATTCTATACACCTTTTGTAGGAGATGTTTTGTATCCTAATAGAAAAAGTGGTAGAAATTTTAAACATTCATGGAATGTTGAGTCAGTCTCTTAATGGCAAAATTATGCAGAGTAAGAAAAGTCCATAGAAATAGAACCAAGAGGAGTCTATATAAATAGTAATGCGAAGACGAGTGAATTCCTTTTTAGCTGTAACATCGCATTTTTTGTGTGTTGCACAAATTGTTTAGCCGTTTCTAAACACATTTCCATTTACGTCATTTGTAAAAACTGCCTAGCCTCATATTCTGGAAAACTGACAAAGTTGTAATGAACAGATGCAGATTCCATAATTGTAATTGGCTTTTACTCTAAACCAATGTTCTGACTCATGCATCATTAATGATTTCTATTTTTCTCCATATATTACCTTACAAATACGAAAGGGTATCTTTCATAGTGAAAAACTTGACTTTTTAAAATCAGGGCTTATTACATTATGACCTATGTGTTCTCCAAACACCTATATTTAAACCTAGAATTCTGTTTAACATTTTGCTTGTATTTCTTTTTCCATAATATTTTTTATTTTATTTTTGTATTTCCCAGAGAAGCACACAATTTTAAATGTAGCCCTTCTTTTTATTGTATTTTTCTTATCATTAATAAGTTCTTGTTTTTTAAACTAGATATTATAACATATGGTATATCTATTTTATGTTTTTTTCACAAATTCAACTTAATCTGAAGAATGAGAAATAAATATGAGTAGATAAGATTTTAATCATAACATAGAAACAACTTTCACTTTCCGAAGTGGGACTAATTTAGGTAAATATCTGAAAGACTTAAAGGGACCAAATAATCTTGTTTTAAGCATAATACATACACATTTTTAAATAAGATGAAATAACCCCCCCCAAAATCCTGATCTTTGAATAATTCTTTGGTAGTTTCTGACTATTGCTGAATTTTGTTTTATGAATGGAGAGCATAATATATATTAATGAAGGAATGATTGTTTTATACTTATTTTTGTGGTAGTTTATAGGTTCTTTTCATGAAAGTGCTAAAATACAGAGCAAGTGTTTTGGCATATTGTTGCTTGTTGTAAGGAAGATTTAATAGCTTGTTATGGACTATTAATATGAACAGAAGTCATTTAGAGTTCAGATATATATTTAGAACTAACATGTGTGCAAAAAGATACAAAGTGAATCAAGAAATTCTGGAAAAGATAGTTTGAAAAGGAGAAATTGCTATTTTCTAGCTAGCATTAATGAAATAAATACGGAAAAGAGATTTAAATGTTTTCTTTATTTTGAAGAATTTGAGTCTCAAATAGTACTTAGAATTGATAGAATTAAATCAGTAAAAATGTGAAACTCTTTAAAATAGTAGTTACATAAATTTAATTTTAAATGTTCAACTAGGAAACCCAAAAAGTTACAACTGCTGGTTGGATGATTACAAACTGAACATCTGAGTTTAGTAATAAAATGCCATTTGTTATTGCTATAGCAAATTTAAAATAATTACATATAAATTAGTTTTCTCTGGCTTTGAAAATCGCTTTATCATACTATTTTGCATAAAGAAGAGAATAATCATCATATTCCAGTACTTATTGAACAAATGTTAGTAGGAATGTAAGTGAATGATTTATAATTTAACTTCTAATTTGTTGATTAAAAGGTATGTATAATGTAAGCAAATGCCAAGTAGGTTTGCTGCATGAATTTTGCAGCATATGGTAAACTAAAACCCTGTTGACCTTTTGGTCTTGTTGATCACATGCATGAAGATGATCATCTGTTAATCTCTACTAATCACTGGTACATCCTTGTACAGAAGACAGAACGGTTTTTATTTGTGCTACATTTGCTCTTTTGGAAACTGCTTTAACAAGGAATTTTTAAGAATTATTTTATAACCTTAAGATTGTAAAATAATAAACATTTTATCTAAAGAATTTTAAAATAAGACTTAGAATTTTCAACCTATATATATCTCCATATTTTGTTTTTTATGAGTTTATTTTAGATACCAGTAAAATTTTTCTGAAAGTCATAGATATGAATGATTCAATTAGGCTTACCAATGCACACATGCACAGACTCATGCATTTTTACATATACGGTAGATATGTGTTGTTTCTTGTTAGAATTGTAAGAAAAAGAAAACAATAGGGCTTCTCAACCTTTGATATGCATATGAATTATCTGAAATCTTGTTAAAATCTAGTTTCTGATTCAGTAGTTCTACAAGGTTGTTTGAGACTCTGCATTTCTAGCAAGCTCCCAGTTCATGGCTATGCAGCTGGTGTGAGGTCTGCAAGCATTTTCTTTAAGGGTCTAGGTAGCAAATATTTTATACTTTGCACAATAAGGATATTGGGTAGGCATTTACATAACAAGACAAAAAAAAATGAATGTTTTATTGGTAAAATTCAAAGTATAATAATTTGTTGTGGGTGCTTCCATATAATGAGACATCATTCAGCAGTAAAAAGGAATGCTCTAGCGATACACACAACAGGAATGAATCTCAAAAAGAAGGAGAAAGATGCCCTTACTGTAAATTACAAGAAGGAAGAAAAGTTCCTCACTAATGGTCTTTCCAGAAAATTGATGCTTTTGCAGCAGGAGAAAGCCAAACTAGAAGGGCATCTTGAACAGGAGCAGGAAGTTTAATATAGTGCTGGAAGTTCTAGCATCAGCAATCAGACAACAAAAGGAAATCAAAGGCATCAAAATTGGCAAAGATGAAGTCAAGCTTTCGCTTTTTGCAGATGACATGATATTATACATGGAAAATCCGATAGACTCCACCAAAAGTCTGCTAGAACTGATACATGAATTCAACAAAGTTGCAGGATACAAAATCAATGTGCAGAAATCAGTTGCATTCTTATACACTAACAATGAAGCAACAGAAAGACAAATGAAGAAACTGATCCCATTCACAATTGCACCAAGAAGCATAAAATACCTAGGAATAAATCTAACCAAAGATGTAAAAGATCTGTATGCTGAAAATTATAGAAAGCTTATGCAGGTAATTGAAGAAGATATAAAGAAATGGAAAGACATTCCCTGCTCATGGATTGGAAGAATAAATATTGTCAAAATGTCAATACTACCCAAAGCTATCTACACATTCAATGCAATCCCAATCAAAATTGCACCAGCATTCTTCTCGAAACTAGAACAAGCAATCCTAAAATTCATATGGAACCACAAAAGGCCCCGAATAGCCAAAGTAATTTTGAAGAAGAAGACCAAAGCAGGAGGCATCACAATCCCAGACTTTAGCCTCTACTACAAAGCTGTCATCATCAAGACAGCATGGTATTGGCATAAAAACAGACACATAGACCAATGGAATAGAATAGAAACCCCAGAACTAGACCCACAAACGTATGGCCAACTCATCTTTGACAAAGCAGGAAAGAACATCCAATGGAAAAAAGACAGTCTCTTTAACAAATGGTGCTGGGAGAACTGGACAGCAACATGCAGAAGGTTGAAACTAGACCACTTTCTCACACCATTCACAAAAATAAACTCAAAATGGATAAAGGACCTGAATGTGAGACAGGAAACCATCAAAACCTTAGAGGAGAAAGCAGGAAAAGACCTCTCTGACCTCAGCCATAGCAATCTCTTACTCGGCACATCCCCAAAGGCAAGGGAATTAAAAGCAAAAGTGAATTACTGGGACCTTATGAAGATAAAAAGCTTCTGCACTGCAAAGGAAACAACCAACAAAACTAAAAGGCAACCAACGGAATGGGAAAAGATATTTGCAAATGACACATCGGACAAGGGGCTAGTATCCAAAATCTATAAAGAGCTCATCAAACTCCACACCCGAAAAACAAATAACCCAGTGAAGAAATGGGCAGAAAACATGAATAGACACTTCTCTAAAGAAGACATCCGGATGGCCAACAGGCACATGAAAAGATGTTCAACGTCGCTCCTTATCAGGGAAATACAAATCAAAACCACACTCAGATACCACCTCACGCCAGTCAGAGTGGCCAAAATGAAGAAATCAGGAGACTATAGATGCTGGAGAGGATGTGGAGAAACAGGAACCCTCTTGCACTGTTGGTGGGAATGCAAATTGGTGCAGCCGCTCTGGAAAGCAGTGTGGAGGTTCCTCAGAAAATTAAAAATAGACCTACCCTATGACCCAGCAATAGCACTGCTAGGAATTTACCCAAGAGATACAGGAGTACTGATGCATAGGGGCACCTGTACCCCTATGTTTATAGCGGCACTCTCAACAATAGCCAAATTATGGAAAGAGCCTAAATGTCCATCAACTGATGAATGGATAAAGAAATTGTGGTTTATATACACAATGGAATACTACGTGGCAATGAGAAAAAATGAAATATGGCCTTTTGTAGCAACATGGATGGAACTGGAGAGTGTGATGCTAAGTGAAATAAGCCATACAGAGAAAGACAGATACCATATGGTTTCACTCTTATGTGGATCCTGAGAAACATAACAGAAACCCATGGGGGAGGGGAAGGAAAAAAAAAAAAAAAAAAAAAAAAAAAGAGGGTAGAGTGGGAGAGAGCCAAAGCATAAGAGACTGTTAAAAACTGAGAACAAACTGAGGGTTGATGGGGGGTGGGAGGGAGGGCAGGGTGGGAGGGAGGGCAGGGTGGGTGATGGGTATTGAGGAGGGCACCTTTTGGGATGAGCACTGGGTGTTGTATGGAAACCAATTTGACAGTAAATTTCATATATTAAAAAATAAATAAATAAATAAATAAATAAAATTAAAAAAAAAAAAAACAAAACTGAGAACAAACTGAGGGTTGATGGGGGCGGGGGGGGGGGGGACGGTGGGTGATGTGTATTGAGGAGGGCACCTTTTGGGATGAGCACTGGGTGTTGTATGGAAACCAATTTGACAATAAATTTCATATATTGAAAAAAAATTAAAAAATAAAAATAAAATATGAACACCAAAAAAAAAAAAACCCAGAAAAAAAAAAAAAAAAAAACAAAAACAGGAGCAGGAATTCCAGGTCAACAAAGTGATGAAGAGAAATGTTAAAACTGGAGAATGTTATACCATTTCTAAGTACCATACACTGGAGCAAGTTTGTTGGGGAGACTAATCTTCCATCCTCCCTCTCCTCACATGCATATTGAAGGTCTTTTGTCCCTTGATGCAGAGTTGTTCAATAGGAACTTCACTGCAAGAAATAAGTATATGGTAACCCAGTATACTGATATTTCTGTAGCTGCGTCTATGACTGCAACAGATTTCATGAATAATGCAAAAGCAGCCAACCAACCAAAAACACCACTTCTGGAGTTAGAAGTGAGGTGAAGTTCCTGAGGGAACTGTTTGGATGAAAGAAATGTTTTGTATCTTGATTGTGATAGTGGTTATGCAGGTGTATGTGTTTTTCAAAACTCATTGAACTTGGGGAATCTAGCTGACAATTTGTGAGGACATTCTAGCAGCTCAGTGGAGAGGCCTATGTAGTTAGAGGAACTAGGATCTGTTTCCTAGCCATCCTGGAAGCCTATCTCTCAGCCTCACTCAAACCTTCAGGTTACTCTACACCATGGCTGAAAGCTTAATTGCAACTTTATTAGAGAGTTGGAGCCAGAAGCACCCAACTAAGCCACTCCCATAGTAAACCACACAGACTGATAGTAAATCTTTGTTGTCTTAAACCAAAACTACAACTAAAAAACCTCAAACCATATTGCTTTGGTTTATTGTATTTAAGTTATATACTTCAGTAATAAAGATTTTCAAAAACAATCTTAGTTGGCAGTCTTCAGCTAAGATAATATGTGAAATACATTGTGAATCAAAAATCAGTATCCAGGGGCACCTGGGTGGCTCAGTGTTTTAAGCTTTCCAACTTTAACTCAGGTCATGATCTCACCATTTGTGGGTTCGAGCCCTGTGTCAGGGTCTGTGCTGACAGCTCAGAGCCTGGAGCCTGCTTCAGATTCTGTGTCTCCCTCTCTCTCTGCCCCTCCCCTGCTTGTGTGCACTCTCTCTCTCTCAAAAATAAACATTAAAAAATATTTAAAAAAATAAAATCATAAGTCAATATCCAAATATGTTATTACTGTTTTCAGTACTCCCTAAGAATACTTTACATTGTAGGTGGGACTGCATATAATCTGTATCCCTTTCATCAGGAGATTGTTTATTCTCAAGTTATTTATACCTGACCATTATACATTTAGGGTAAATATTAAGTAGTCATCTACTCTAAGAATATGTCTAATTTCTTCAGTAGAAGAGTGGGGACTTCTGAAATATTTGCTTGGGGACCCAGGATTTAAATATGCTATGTTTACCACTTGACATTATCCAAAATAGAAATGAAGGTAGTATGGTGATATAGTGTCATAAGTTTTGGACACTATATCAAGAAAACTAGATTTCATTCCCCACTCAGGTACTAATTCACAAAACAGTCATGGAAAAATTCATCAAATTTCTCTGAATCTCAATTTCCTACTTTATAAAAATGAAGTAATTGGATTAGATTGTCTTTAACTTTAAAATCTATGATTCTATGAAGTAGTAACCTTAAAGGATGATGAGAATATAATATATAGAATAAAATAGCATAAATGTAGCATTAAAAATGCTTCTATTGCTGATTTTACATGAAACAATTTTACATGAAACACACAGTTCACTCTGATGCTTTTCTATATTCCTACTTTTTTAACAAGAAGTCTTTGAAAGAAAGGATTTTGATTTAACAACCTGAAAGTGTTGGCTATGTTGTAGTATTGTACATTGTGATGCAAAAAAGTAGAAACTAAAATGTCTATTTTCAGATATTTATTTTAAACATCCTGTTTTTCCTTTTAGCTTATAAAATCTTTTCAATCCAAAATTCTGAAAAATTCTGAATTTATGTTACTAGATTTTTAGTCATGAAAAATAGGTGCATGTATTATGATAAAAAGTTATTTCTTTCTTAAATCTTCAAATAGAGAATTTAAAGCAAAAGATTTTAGACTTTGCAAATGTTTTCATTCCTCTAAGTCTTGAATTTCATACCAGAAAGCTAGCTTGTTCTGCAATATGTAAGTATAATAATCCATGATCAACACACACAAACATTATTTTAAAAGTATAGCTTATTAATCTCCTAATTGTGCTATCTTACGTTAACATTAAACTATGCCTGGTGCAACTTTGGGGTCATGTAGACCTAGAAACAAATTACTGTCATTTATCAGCTCTATATGAGTTGTTAAGACTTTCTGAACCCTAGTTTAATTACTTTCTTTTTTTTAAACGGAGCAAAAATACCTATCTTATGAAATTGCTGAGGATTAAGTGATCAAGTATAACAAAAGTACTTAAGATTGAGAAATTATTTTCTTTTGTTCCCCAAAGTTAACAAATTTAGCAATGAATGCATCAATTATTAGATCTAACAAATGAATTTTTGTTTTGCCATATATGAAAAACTAGTAACAGAAAAAAGATTAATTTGATCCCTTAAGTTTCATCTTGTCCCGTCTGCATATGTTTTGGCTTGATGTGTGACTATTTCCTGTATTTTTTGTACTTCATCAGTTCTGAATAGTTTCAAGCATGGATTACTAAGTATTCACGTATTTTTATAAGTATATGATTTTAAACTATTTTACTAGTGCTTAAATCATTTTCGTTTAGTCTAGTATTGCTTGGTAGCTAAATGTATGAAATATTTAATGAAGACACAATGTATGTGGCACTTACTAGCCAGACAGTAGTAGATTGGAATTGCCACACTAAATATATGATAATATATATATATATATATATATATATATATATATATATATATGTATATATATATATATACAACTTGGGCAAGTTGTATAACCTCTGAACATAAATTTTTCAAGAAGTTAAAAAGTGATAATGATTAAGTGCTTAACTTGGTACTTAATACTTGAGTATTAAGCACTCAAAAATGTTCGTTATATACCATCATCATTGTTAAATGACAATTACAGATTTAACCCTATATGGATTAAGTTAGTTGACTGTTGGTGATTTCTGATTCTAACCAGAGTTTTCAAATTTATGTGAAGAATAAATCTATTGCCATTATTCAAAAGTGCATACTTTAATGATAGACAAGTAGTATTATTTTTATTGAAGATGGCATGTTACATGAAAATTTGAAACAGTAAGTTTATATTGCTGAGATTCTTGACTAGGAAGCTTACCAAATCATCATTTGTTGGGTCATGCCAGAATGACTTAGTGGAAAGTTTGAATTATTAGATGTTTAACACTTAAGTATCTTTGTTTACTTCCCATAGAACTTAGTAAATACAGTGTAAGCAGTATGTAAATATTAATTCGTTAATATTAATTGCTGTAATTTGGGAAAATTAAAAATGTTTAGCATTCTTAACTTTACTGCACACCAGCAAATAAAATCCTGAAAGTTAACAGAGGAAGAAATTAATTCACAATTTACCAAATATTTTTTAGCAAGTCTTAGTTTTCACACATTCAGAAAATGAGATTCATATCAGAAGAAGAATTATTACTTTGTCTCTGCCTCAGATCAGAGGACATAGGGCTTTCTGTACATCTCTATTTTCTTTTGAAGCTTAATTTTTTACATTTAACTCTAGAATGTTTTTTAATGTTTATGTTTTGAGAGAGAGAGAGAGAGAGAGCGCAAGCGGGGTAGGGACAGAGAGAGAAGGAGACACAGGATCCGAAGCAGACGCCAGGCTGTGAGCTGTCAGCACAGAGCCTGACTCAGGGCCAGAACCCACTAACTGCAAGATCATGATCTGAGCAGAAGTGGGACACTCAACCAGTTAAGCCACCAGGGCGCCCCTACATTTAACTCTTTAAAGTGAGTTTTTTTCTTATTGCTACATTAACATGTACTTCACCCCCACCAAAAAAGAAACTTTAATACAGAGAACAAAATAAAAGTACATGTAGTTCTTCCTCTCAGGATTACCCACTATGAATATGTGTCTGTACTTTTATGGGCTCTACTTATTTTTTATGTATTCACATTTTTACATGTATATAAGTATAAATATATGTGTGTATGTATAGACACACACACACACATCTATAAACCCACCCCTCAAAACATATTGCCCTTTGACTTTTTCTATTAGGGTCTTGATATTTTTAGTTTAAGTGTTCTTCTATATAAAACATATATAACATGTTAATATATATATAGCATATATCTAACAAAGTACTGCCATAATTTTATGGTATTTTTTACTGTCATGAATTTAAAATTTTTAGTCCCTGAAAAAGATAAAAAAATTTTCTTTTAGTTATACTTTCAGTGTTAGGCTTAGAAAGATCTTTTTAACCCAAAGGTTATTTAAGTATTTGTTTGTATTTTTGCTAGTTCTTCTATGGTTTCATTTTTACATTTAACTCTTTAATCCTTTGGTAAATGCTTGAAGTACTTTAAAGCCCAAACCATACAGTAGGGAAGTACATCTGTATGTACTATGACCTACATTTCATGGTCCTGAAATAGTTCCCCAAATGCCCTTCCAAGGGCTGAAAATCTAAGGTTAGAGAATCATCTTAGTTTTTAATACAACATTTGCTCAAAGTAAGAAAGAGGCTTAGGTTAGCCCCCTGTTTCTTCCCCCTGCCCTGTGGTGGTCAATGATACATCCTTAGAGCTTGAGCTTCTGATCTTCCAAATCAGATGCCATTGGGAATTGAAATAAAACAATTTTTCTTCTTGAGAGAGTACCTAGATATTAGAAATAAAAACCATTCTATGAAGATTGTATTTTGGACTTGTAAGCCAAGAAGTTAGATTTTATCTGCTCTATTCCCTGAGGGCAAAATTTATAAATAAAAAGAAATTAGTAAAAGAAGGTTGACAATAGGGAATGGAAAGAGCAATCTTTCAATATCTAAAACCAGCCCATTACAGTTATTTTTACGGTCATTTTGAGGCAGGATACTTCCACTTCCTTAGGATAGGCAACCATAAGATAATTACAGGCATGTATGTTTTTAAGAAATTTTGCCTTGAAAATGGTAGTTTGTAGTAATAGAAAGGAGGAAAATGCGAGCTAGAATTAATGTCAAAACAGAGGACAAGAATATAATAATAACAGAAATGAGAAATAAGTGGCTTTGTCCTCTGTGCCGGTCCTGAGGATTGTATCTTTTCTTGATGGTTTAACATTTTTGGTGCCCACTAATGTGATAGCATCCCTAGCCAAAGACTTTCTGTCCAGGGTCCACTTATGAGTCTGAGATAAGGAAATAGGGGACAGTTTGCATCTAAAAAAAAGACTTTCCCAAGGGCATTGTCTGTCTAGTTTACTAATATAATCCAAATATGTAAAAGAATGCTTGGCACATGAATGCCCAAATAACCCCAATAATGTTAATAAAAGCAACTGACATTTATATGATTCTTACTACATATTAGGCACTCATAAGACTTTTACATAATATTAATTCATCCCTCATAACAATCTATGAGACAGGTATTGTTAATACCCTAATTTTTACAGATAATGAAATTGATGTACAGAAGTTAGGTGAATTCCCCAAAGGTCTAATGGCTAATAAATAATTGGCAGAACTAAGATACAAACAAGCACTTGGGTTCAGAGTCCAGCTCTTAACTGGTAAGCTCCACCTTTTGTTTGTGATGATGAATGAATGAATGAAGCACACAAGTGCATGGCCAAAATGAAAACAGTGTCAGAGGGTTAGAATGAAATTCAAGGTGATGGCAATGTATGTTGAGACAGAGAAGTTGGATGAAGATGTAGTAAAATCATCAAGGTTGGGAATCAAGGTTAGAGGGAAGGCAAGAGAAAGGGAAGAAATATAGTCCAGGTCAGGTATTTCTAGAAGCAGAAAGAATGTTTTGTAAGTCCTTTTTTCTTATCCTCTTGGTATGAGCTGCTTAGAGGTACACCACCTTCATCAAATTTTAATTTGCAAATTAGAACATCAGCATACATGGTTTGACCAAACTTCTCTCCTGGTTTGTTGATGTGTTTATGTGAGAAACCTTACAAATATATAAACATTAAATCACAGTGTATTTGAATATTAAATAAATATTGTTTTACCTCTGTTACAATAACACACCTTTGCATCATTTTTATTGTAATGACTAATTCAGCTCACTTAATTATTTTTTGCAGACATCTGTTAGCATATCTCATATTAATTGATTTGGAATATTGCAGTTCTATTGACCATCAATGACTTTTCTAATATTCAAACATTATCAGCAAAATTGATCTCTGCATTCTTGCTCAGAATTAGACCATACAGTTGTGCATATGTTTGTTACTGATGAATGAATTACCAGTTATCTTTGTCCTCTAAAAGGTTTCTCTTTAACCTATTCAGCTAGCAAATTCTTACTGGGATGAGATTTAAGAACACAGAATTTATCAGAAACACCACTATGTGACAACACAGGAAGAGAAGCACCTGGGTGGCTCAGTTAGTTAAGCCTATGACTCTTGATTTTGACTCAGGCTATGATCTCAGGGTTGTGAGACTGAGTCCTGGGTGGGGCTCCATGCTGGGCGTGGAACTTGCTTAAATTCTCGCTTTCCATCTCTATCTGCCCTTCCCCCCTTGTGCTCCCAAGTGTGCGCTATCAAAACAAACAAACAAAAAAACCCAAAACTTAATCCAATACAAGTTTCTTAAAAATTAGGGTAACTCAGAAAGTTAACATAGAACAACACCAGATAGATATGTTCACAGTGAATATCATTGTTAGCCATTTGCTTTGTTTTCTTGCGAAAAATTATGTTCACAAATGATGTCTAGTGCTGATATATTCTGCCTCTCCATTTTGGGAATAACAGGATCCACAGTCTATCTAAAGATCTTTCAAAAAAATTCTTTATAATACAGTTCATTTTCAACTGCTAATGTTTCAGCACTTTTGAATTTATTTTGCCTAGTATATTTTTCAAGAGCAGTTAGAAGAACTCTCAAATCTTACAAACATTACAAAATTGATCTGTGTTGCACTATAATAAAATCACAAATTTAATACTACACACATCTAAATCACTTTAACATTTTTACAATAAATTCAGCTTGAAGAATATCAAACATGTTTTTCTTATAAAGGTATTCCATGTTTATATTATACTGTTCAGATATTACAGAAAGGTTAGGTATGAAAAGTAAAAAAAATCCCTTTTTCCACCCACCTCAACTCCCATTACACAGAACTTTCTATACTTATACATATATATCCCTTTTGGTAAGCAAATGACATCAGCTCCATTATTAATTCACATTACAAATGTGTCCTTTACAACCAACATTCACCAGTGTTTTATTGCAGTTAAAACACTGATAAGTTATAAAACAGTGATAAGTTATAGAAAACTTTGCAGAAACCTGTGTTTTTTGTAGCTCCAGATTTATCAGCCAATAAACTAATTTGTTAATATATCAACTGCCACCAAAACTAGAAAAAATAATCATTTACCTAGCCATTTGTCTATGCCACAATTTTTCATATGTATTTCTGTTGTTTAATTTTTAAAGTATATTCTGTGATAGAACAACTATGATATTTTCTCAATTTCTATGGTACAATTTTTTAGCTTCAGTAGTAAGACTTTTTCATAAGTGAATAACAGTATGAAAAATAGTTTCAAACAAGGAAAAGATGGTTAAGTAGTTCTACATTAAAATTAGGAACTGTTGGGGCATCTGGGTGGCTTAGTTGGTTAAGCGTCTAACTTGATCTCCGCTCAGGTCTTAATTTCAGGGTCATGAGTTCAAGCCCCACACTGGGCTCTGCACTGGGCATGAAGCCTACTTTAAAAAAAAGTTGGTGTGGGGGGGGGGTGGTGGGGACTGTTAATCAAAAGACATAAAAAGAGTAAAAAGACAAGGCATTGAGAAAAAAATTTGCAACATATAATTGACAAAGAACTAATCTCTAGAGTAAATAAATAACTCTTCCCTGTTCAGTTAAGAAAAAGACAAGTAATTCCAAATGAAAATGAACAAGAAACTTGAAGAAACACTTCATAAGAGATTATCAGTATGGCTGTTAAACAATCAAAAATGTTCTCAACCTCATTGGTAATTGAAGAAGTACAAATTAAAACCACAAATAGATACTGCTATAAACTTACCAGTTTGGCTTATATTTAAAGTCTGAGAATATAAAGTATTGACAAGGAGATGGAGCAGCTGAAATACTTACATACTGCTGGTAGGAGTATAAATTAGTAAAAAGCAAATTAGAGAATAATTTGACATAACAATGCATATATTACATATAATTTTGACATTTCATGCATGTGTGTGTATATACACGTATATACATATACCCTTTAGAAACTCTTGGATATGTGAACCAAGACAGTTGGGCAAAATTGTTGTTAGTAACACTAGGCAAAAACTGGGAACATGCCAAATGCCCATCAATAATAGAATGGATAAATATACTTTGGTACTTTTATATGGCATAATTATATACAGCAATAAAAATTCATTAAATACAGCTGCCCATGATAACTTGGATGAATCTCGGGATTACAGTGTTGAACAAAGTAAGTGTCAAAAAAATACTTACAGTATTATTTCTTTTATATAATGTTTAGAATATTCAAAAGTAAACAACAGTTGATTAAGGATGCAACCTTATGTGGTACCACCTAAAGAAATGCAAGAAAATGAAATACACAAAATTCAGGAAAGTGATTACCTCTGAGGGGCAAAGGGGAAAGAAATGAGTTCAAGAAAAGACACAAAGAACTACAGTGGTAATGTTATTTTCTTAAACAGAGGTGGCATATAAATATTTCCTATCAATATTTAATTAAAACTTAAAAATAATTATATAAAACAATTTAAATTAATATAGAAATTTAGTTTTTAATATCATCTAAATACCTGAACATTATCTTTCTGTAAAATGATATATGTTCCCCTCCTCTGGAATACTAGCTGTGTTTCATGTACAAGTAATGCTCTAGAGACTGAGTTATAGCGGTATAGGCGATCTTTCATATAGTGTAAGAATGCAGCTATTTCCACCATAAGAAATACATTGAATAAATAGACTTAATTTAACAGGTTAACTTTTTCTTTGACAGTATTCCTTTTTTCCCTTTGATACTATTCTTAAAGTATTCCTTTATGTACTGAATTTTTTAAAAAATTAGAGCAGTATTTGTAAGCATGTTTAATTTTAAGAAAATATTTGAAAATTGCCAATTTTAAATACTAATAGTTTCCAAAGTAAATGCTATTATCGATACATTATTAGATTTTGCTGAGTAAAGCTGTTTCCACACAAAAACATCTTGGCCACCTGCAACTGTTTGTCAGTGGACTTTGAGAACACTAGTAGTAATTGTAAACTTAGGAATGTGTGACAAGCTAACAGCCAGCTGTGCATATCCTGACTTCTTCCAGGTGTTAAAATAAATGTGACCATTTGGTTCACTTGTAACTCAACAAAAATATTTCATGATTCATTAGCTTAAAAATCCATTTATAATTTCTGTATTGGAGGGAGTGGATAATGTTATATTCATTTGAAATGAAAAACTACATACCCAGAAATATTTGTGGTATCATTACTTATTATATTCAATGGTCTTTTCATAAAATGAAAAGAATTTTAATGTAACATTTGCGTAGATTTTTTTTCACATTCTTTTCACACGAAAACACTACTGAGCCACTTCCGCCTATAGGCATCAAAAAGAATGAAAAAAAGAAATCCAAGTATGTTTTTTATTCAGTAAGAGTTCAACTTGCCTTGACAGAACCCAGTTCCAAACTGATGTGATATTAATGTCTATCTTTGTTCCATACCATATGTTTGATCATTAACTGATAATAATTACTATTTTTTGAGCATTGCTGTTAAGCATTAGCTCAAGAGACCCAGATGCCTAAATCATGCCTTGGGTAAACTACCCATCCTCGTAAGTTTCCTGAAGAAGAATATGCATATAAGAGACAACTGCAAGTGGAAAAATCCAAATCCATTTTATTATTAGATTATCTTGTATCTGAAACTCCAAATACAGAGCTAGAGTTCTCAGATAATCTGGAGTAGAATATATGGCTTAGGCAGCCCCTTAAAATAAGTCAATATACTCAGGAAGAGCAAAGAGATGGAGTGAGCTAAAAGAAAAAAGAGTAGAGTTAGTTCTCTTACCCCTCCCTCCCTCCCATCACATGCACTTCTATTTCTAATCTGTTATGGCAGTGATTACCAGGATCCAATCTTAACAATAAAGCAGAAGAGAGATTCTACACTTTGAAAGAGAAGATACTTTCTTGCCTTTTCCAGAGATGAAGATAAATTAGTATAATTGGTCAGATTCCTGGACACTAATTCGGGCTTGTTAACTTCTGGCAGAGACTATGTTTTCAAAAAGAAATATATTGATGCAGACAGCTTTGTTTTCTTGAGTGATAACCTACCATGTGACTTACCAGAGGGTATTAAAGTCAGGATAGTTAGGTTCTTATCCCCACCTCTGTGGCCACTAACTTGATATTCCTTTTTTTTTTTTTTTTTTTTTAATAAAAGTATAACATGCCTATGGAGATGCCTATTTTAAATCAATGGTAAGAGGTTTTGATTAACTCCAGTTCCAGACTAGATCAAAATTTCATGCCTGTTTATTTTCTGTTCCAAATAATGCCCAGCTTTGCACCCCAACCTACACCAAATTTTAGAAGTTTATGCTGGGGTTTTGCCCAGTCTTTGGCCAGTACTGTCTTTGACCAATACTTATAAATGCCCAAATTCTGCCTCTTTGGGTTTCAGAGGCAGTTTAATACATAAGACGAGTTGGGGGAGGGTGTCAAACTACATTCCTCTTACTCTCAAATCAGGTCTTCCTACCAATTCCAGCCTTATACAAAAGAAGAGAAGGCAGGAAGGGACCCACACCCACACCCACACCCACACCCACACCCAGTCTTTCCACACATACATGGCCCAGTATTTGTTTTGGACTATGACCAATCAAATTAATGATTGTTCCTTGGGAAGAGAATGAGGAGAGCCAGGCAAAGGAGGAGGGAGCTTGAGCATGTTTTCTTCCCAAAGGATATATCTACCATACCAGACACTACCATACACACTGGCTTCAGAGCTTAGGAGTGTGCTTAACATTAGTTTTCTGGTCTTGTTGAAATTGAGTTCAAGTCAGACTGCCTTTACCGTACTAGTTCAGAGAACAGTTTGTTTAAAGACTAAAAGATAAGTCTTTTTTTTTCCAGGAAACAATATATTTACTTTTGTATAAAGGTCTATAAAGCTTATATATTCATTAGGGAGATTTTATTTACATCATTATTCCAATGTTTTGACTTTTTAAGATTTTTATAAACGAAGTGTCAGACTCAACTAGGACATATTTAAAATATTGTATAAAATATACAATGCATTTGTATACAGATAGATGAACATTAGTCTCTTCACAGTAACTTTTATCAATCTAATATAAACAATGAAAACTGCTGTAAGACCTATTAAGATATATGAATGTGTTCAAGTTAGAAACACTAAAGGCAGGAATTAAGGATGCTACGTATTTTTTCATTTTCAACATTGTTATAAAGGAAGAAATGTAAGCAATACTAACATTAGAAAAGAAAAAAAAAAACTACCAGCAGATACTATGAGTTCTCTCAAATGAAAAATAATCAACTGAAAAACTTTTAGATTTGACCAGATCTTGGATAAATATACACTTTAAACTATTAACAGTAGTCACCTCTGAGAAGGGGGGGGGGGGATAAAGGTGGATATTTACTTTTTAATCAATGTACTCTATTATGCACTTTGATATTGTCTGAACTTTTACAATGAGCATGTATTTGTCATTTGAAAAACTAAACTGTATTAACACTTTACATAAAAATCCATTTAAAAATTTTCAAAAGAGCTCTATGTAAGATGCTTCACTGTGTATATTGGATATCTTTACATAACTTGAACCATTATAACACAGTGGTATAAACCATATTTTACATTTTGGAAACAACCCAGATGTCCTTCAGTGGGTGAATGGTTAAACAAACTTTGATACATCCATAGAGTACTACTCAGTAATAAAAAGGAATTATAGGGGCACCTGGGTGCTCAGTCAGTTAAGCATCTGACTTAGGCTCAGGTCACGATCTTGTGGTTCATGAGTTCGAGCCCTGCATCAGGCTCTGTGCTGACAGCTCAGGGCATACAGCCTGCTTCAGATTCTGTGTCTGCCCCTCTGTCTGCCCCTCCCCCATTCACACTCTGCTTCTCTCTCTCTCAAAAATAAACATTAAAAAAAATTTTTTAAAAAGGAATTATTGATACATACAACAACTTGGTTAAATCTCCAGGGAGATTATGGGAGATTATGCTGAGTGAGCGGAAAGAAACAGTCCCAAAATACTACATACTTTGTGATTTCACTTATACCGCATTATCAAATAACAAAATCTTAGAAATGGAGAACAGATTAGTGACCACCAGGACCAAGGGCTGGGAGGAGGAGTCAGGAGTGAGGTGGGAGTGGTTATAAAAGAACACGAAGGATCTTTGTAAAGAAACTCTTTGGTATCTTGACTGTGGTGGTGTATACACGAACTTATACATGTGATGAAATTGTGTAGAAATAAATACACAAATAAGTACAAGTAAAACTGGGAAATCTGAATAAGATTGGTGGATTGTATCAATATCTGTATACTGGTTTTTATACCAAACCATAGTTTGGCAAGATGTTACCATTAGTGAAACTGGGTAAAGGTACATGGGATCTTGCTGCATTATTTGGTATAATTTCGCATGAATCTATAATAATCTTAAAATTTTCTATACCAATGAAGGATAGCTAAGAATTCCACAGAAATTATAAAAACTATCACACATTCAAGTGGCTCAGATAATCCCAAGGAAAATAAGTAAGTAAAACCTTGGTTTGCAAGTATAATTCATTCTGGAAACATGCTTATAATCCAAAACACTTGTGTATCAAAGTGAATTTTAAGAACCATTGGCTCAGTTGGGATTGTGTGAGGCTCCGTGTCATATACTACTTGTATTGCAAGACATTGCTCGTTTATCAAGTTAAAATTTATTAGAAATGTTTGCTTGTCTTGCAGAACACTCATAGAACAAGTTACTCAGTCCAAGGTTTTACTGTGAAGAGATTCTGCACGTAGAGTGGTAAGAACAGCTAGGTATTTACCAATTTGCAATTTCCCTTTCTTGCTTAGTAACAGAAGTGCCAGAGACATGACTGTTTAACTAATCTATATTTTTGAGTCTCCCTTATGGTTAGATGTGACTTATTGCCTCAATTCTTACCTATATAATGCTTTCAGCTGGAGACCTTAAGAAATAAAAAGTCTAGAGGTGCCTGGGTGGCTCAATCAGTTGAGCCTCCGACTCTTGATTTTAGCTCAGGTCATGATCCCAGAGTTGTGGTATTGATTGAGTCCCATGTCAGACTCCATGCTTAGCATGGAGACTGCTTAAGATCCACCCCCCCCCCACCCGCCCCACCTCTGCCCCTCTCCCCAGCTCACACTTTCTCTCTAAAATTAAAAAAATAATAAAATTTTAAAAATTAAAAAAAAAAAATAGTGGCACATGGGTGGCTCAGTTGGTTAAGCCTCTAAATTCAGCTCAGGTCATGATATGATTCGTAAGTTTGAGCCCTGAATCAGGCTGTCTGCTGTAAGCGTGGAGCCTGCTTCAGATCCTCTGTCTCCCTCTCTGTTCCTCCCCGTCTTTCACTCTCTCACTCAAAAATAAATAAATTAAAAATAAAAAAGAAAGAAACAGGCTACCTCCATTTCTTTCTTCTTCTTATAGGAATATGCCTATAACCTGGTTTTGACCATAGGGGTGGCAGGGAAACTAGATGGAAGGAACCTGGGTTCCTGAATAACAGTGTAGGGGAGAGCCCACTTACCAACCTGGAACAGGCAGCTTAGATTGTTACCTATAATATTGAACTACTTTGTGTTTAGTTTTCTTCTTGCACACCTAGTATTTCCCTGAACTGACAATATACCTAGACATACAGATGAGACTGTAACTGCAGAAAAACCAAAAAGAAAAACAAAAATACTTTTAAAGGAGCTACTGTTAACAGAAACAGACCTTGAAATGGTATCTCTAATGGGCTAAAAGAATAACCACCATTCTAAATTCTATACCTGATTTAAAGATTCTTCAAAAACAAGAGTGAAATAAGATAATTATCACAATAGAATAGAGATTATAATAAGCAGAATTTGACAGAAGAAATTCCCATGGACGTACTTTATTCAGAGCTGAAGTGATCCCAGATAAAATGTTTGAGATGTAAGAACAAAGAAATATTGTCTTAATAATAATGTTTAATGATAAAAAAGATTTATTTAAAATATTGGAGAACAACAGAATATAAATCAAAAGAAGGGCAGATGTTCCTGTATAGTTCAGGAAGAGAATAAAAGATACTAATATAAAACTTTTAACGGGTGCCTGGGTGGCTCAGATGGTTAAGTGTCTGACTCTTGATTTTGGCTCAGCTCATGATCTCGTGGTTATGAGATCAAGCCCCACATCACTCAGCATGGAGTCTGCTTAAGATTCTCTGTCTCTCTCCCTCTGCCTCTCCACCCCAACTCATGCTCTCTCTCACGTTCTTTAAAGAAAAATTTACAAAAAAAGGATTAAAGAAAACTAAAGAATAATATAATGAATGCCTATATATCTTCCACCCAGCTTGAGACATAAAACATTACTAACAGAGTTAAAATTGTATGTAATTTTCCTGGATTATATTGTTTTCTTTTCCATGACTCCTCCAAAGATTACTACTATATTGTATTTGATATCATTTTGATATTTTTGGAATACTTTTATTAAATATTTATCTCTTTAGCAATATAGCTTTTAACAATCTCTTTAGCAACATAGCTTTGCATATTTTGAAACTTAATGTAAATGTTATCACCATGTGTTCTTTTGCAACTTGCCTTTTTGCTCAGTGTTGTCTTTATGCTGTGTTATGTATATTTGTATTGAAACACATAAGTATTTCATTCATGTTCACTGCTGAGTAATATTCCATTGCATTAATACGCTGCCTCAATTTACTCATTCTTCTGTTAATGGCCATTTAGGTTACTCAAAATGTTGCTATTTTAAATAATAGTTCTATGAATATTTTCCCACATATGCCTTTAGGCAAGAGTTATGCCCTTATGCAAAGAGTTCCTTTGAGTTATGTACTTAAGAGTGGAAGTACTGGTCATAGGGTATGCATATTTTCATAAGCTATTGTCAAATTGTTCTCCAAAGTATTTGTACCAGTTTATATTCATTAGCATATAAAATGAATATTCTGTACATCCTCACTAACACTATTGCCAGATATTAAAAATTTTGTAATTATAGCAAGCATGAAATTATATCTTTCTGTTGCTCTAATTTGCATTTTCTTGATAACCCATGAGGTTGATCATCTTTTTGTATATTTATTGGCCTTTTAGTTTTCTTCTCTCATGAATTGCCTTTCATTCCACTTTAGTTTGTAATCTTCAACAATAGCCTAAATGGCTAGGTCAAATTTATTTAATTAGGAATTCTTTATGAAGTGCCTTCTATATTTCAGTCATTGTGCTAGATGCTGAATATATAATGGAATGAATATATAATAAGATAGTCCACTGTCCTTGCCCTAATGTAGGATACAATGTGATTCTCTGCCCTGCCATTTTTTCAGCTTATAGTGTTGAGAAATAATTGAATATTTTCCTCTGGACTAACTCAGTTTGATAACCATTGATTTTCATGCAAATATCTACTCTCAGGTGAAGACATCCAGAGGGCTTTTATAGAGTAAAGTCATCTCAGACTCATATAATTTCAAATATTGAAATTTGATGTTTTTGAAACATGTTTTTAAAAATGATGTTTGTCTAAAAAGATTTGATATGCTTACTAGGCATCCAAGTAGACAAACATTTGGACCTCAACTCTGGATTCAGAAGAGAAATCCAAGCTGTTAACATAATTTTGGTCGTCATTTGTTTATAAATGGATTTAAATCCATGAGACAGGATGAAGTCATTGGAATGAGTGCAAATAAAAAGTAAAAGAGGCATTGGACTGGACCTTGGGACATTCTGACATTTCAAAGTTGTGAAGGTATGGAAAAATCTCAAAAGAGACAGAGTAGTATTCAGTAACATAAACAAACAAACAAAAAAAGGAGCATGTGGGCACTTGCAAGTCTTACAAGGGCAATGTCTCAGAGGACAGAGTGATAAAATATCAACTACTGCTGATATTTTAAATAAAATAACATCTGAAGGTTAATAAAATTATACTAAAAAATAAAATGGTTGAGATAAGTACTGTGGGGTGTGGCATATAAAATTTTATAAGCATTAAGAGGAGAATTTGAATCAATGACTTACCTAAAAACATTATAACTACTGAAATGTGAAGAAAGAGTGAAATAAACTAGTTGAAATGAGAAGAGTCTTTTATATAAAGGAAACAACAGGTATAAATGCTTTGCAGGTGGAAGGAGACGAAAATAAGCCAGTGTAACTGGTGTAAGTGAATTAAAGAAAAATAAGAAGGAACATAGTAGGAGATGGGAGCTGGGCAGGTCTAGGACCATGCACAGCTTTGGGCCATGTCATGATTTTTGTTCTTAATTTATCCTAGTGGTAATGGGAACTAATGTTTTTGATGAAAAGTCCGATGCCATTTGTATTCTTGATCTTTTGCATATTACTTATTGTTTCTCTAAGGAAACTTTTAAGACTTTCTCTTTATTCCCAGTTTTCTAAAATTTTATGATAATGTGCCTTGTTCTAGATTTCTTCTTTCATTTTACCGAGTATTCATTCATTGGGTAATTTCAGCCTTGAAATTTATGTTGTTTAGTTTTGGAAATTTTCTTGTATTATTTCTTTGTTAGTTTCTTCCCAATTTCTCCTCTTTTTCTGAAACTTGTTTTAGATGATTGACCACCCAAAAGGATTCTTAAATTGTTGTGTTTTTTTCTCTCCTGTGGCTTATATGTGATTTGCAAATATTTTCCTCCTATCTCTGGCTTGTATTATCATTCTTTGAAGAATGTATTACACAAAACAAAGTTTTTAATTTTGAGTAATCTGATTAATTGATTTTTTTTTCTTTTGTGAATTGTTTTTGGTATCATGTCTAAGAACTCTTTACTTAAGTTATGAAGATTTTCTTTTAAAAGCTTTACTGTTACACATTTTACATTTAGATCCATGATCCATACTGAGTTACTTTTTTAAAAAAAATTTTTTAATGTTTATGTTTGAGAGAGAGAGACAGACAGAGTGCAAGCAGGGGAGAGGCAGATAGAGAGGGAGACACAGAATCTGAAGCAGGCTCCAGGCTCTGAGCTGTCAGCACAGAGCCTAACACGGAGCTCAAACTCACAAGCCAAAAGTTCAAGTTTGAGCCAAAGTCAGATGCTCAACCGACTGAGCCACCCAGGCCCCCCCCATACTGAGTTACTTTTTGTTTAAGGTGTGAAGTTTAGTAAAGTGGTTTTAATGAGGTGGTTTAAATTGAGTTTCTCAATCTCAATCTCTCCATCCCTCAGTCCCTCTGTCCCTCTAAACTTCTCAATCTCTCTCTGTCTCTCTTCCCCCCCCCCCCCACCACATAGAAGTGGTCTCATAAGCAATTTTCAGATTCTTCCAGTATTACCTTTTCCCATTGATTTGTTTTTGCACTTTTCACTTGCTATACAATTCTAGGTTACAGGTTTGTTTTTTTTTTCTTTTGGCACTTTAAAAATGTCATGCCACTTTTTAAAAAAATTGTGTTGAAAATCATATAACATGAGATTTACCCTCCTAACAAACTTTTAAATATAAAGTATAGTATTATTTACTGTTACAACAATGTTGTACAACAGATCTCTAAAACTTTTTCATCTTGCATAACTGACAATTTATATACTTTGAACAGTAACTTCCCACTTATTCCTCCCCCACCCAGCCCCTGGCAAACACACTCCTATTTTGTGCTTTGATTAATTTGACTACCTTAGAAACCTAATATAAATAAAATCATGCAGTATTTGTCTTTCTGTGACTGGCTTACTTCACTTAGTATAATGTCCTCAAGTTTCATCCGTGCTTTGTAGCACATTACAGAATTTTAGTCTTTTTATGGCTGAATAATACTCCATTGTGTGTGTGTACCAAATTTTCTTTATTTGTGATAGACATTTAGATTTTTTCCACCTCTTGGCTATTATGAACAATGCTGCAATGAACATGAGAGTATAGAGATCTTTTAGAGTTTCTGGTTTAAATTCGTTTGGTTAAATAACTCAGAAGTGGGATTGCTGGATCATATGGTAGTTTTGTTTTGTTTTTGTTTTTTGAGGAATCACCATACTGTTCTCCATAGCAGTTGCATCATTTTACATTCCCAACAGCAGTATAAAAGGATTTCAACTTCTCAACATTTTCACCAATAACTGGTATTTTTTTTTTATTATGGCCATCTTAATAGGTGTGAAGTGATCTCATTGTGATTCTTATATATTGCCATTTCCCTGATGATTAGTAAGGTTGAGTGTCTTTTTTCTCCTCTTTCTAATCCTTTGGTCACTCTTCAGTTTGGGAGAGGATGAGATGCTTCTGTTTGCTTTTCTACTTAGTGCAAGTTAGGAATTGTCAACAGGGCTCTATCCCAAGCGTCTGGTATGGAAGGAAAGACCACTGCTCCTTTCATTATGTTTACTTGGAGTTGGGAGGGTATAGTAAAAAGAATTCTTTTCTTCAGAGCCACCCTCTTCCTAGTTCTTTGGGTAGGGCTCTCTTTGGGGCTTTTTTTTTTTTTTTTTTTTTTTTTTGGGTCTGTGCCCATTGCATATATACAAGACAAATAAACAAGAAAAAAATAGCATACTCACATAGTCACATAGGTTTCAGTTCCATGGTCCATAGTCAGTCTGTCTTCTTTTTTCCACCTTTCAGAGTTGCATTTTGTCCATGGTTTTGTTTTTGTTTTTTGTTTTTTTGTAATTAGCAAGAGGAATGTGGTTGAATATGCTTACTCTACCTTGCCCAGAACTGAAAGTTTTTTGAAGATTTAATTATCATTTCTTTAAAGTTTTCTTCTGCTCCAGCATTCTCTTAATTTCCTCCTAATTTGATTTCTTCTTTTTGCTATATTGTCATGTTGGAGGCTAAAATTCACTATTCATATTTAATAGTGAGGCACTAAAAATCTGGTTACAGACTCTTATTCTTCTATGGGGCTTGAATGACTAGCAATTTTTACAATAGGGCAATCTCTGGCTAGCTGGTGTTTTTATTGGATACCACTATTAAAGTATAACTTTCAAACATGTTAAAAAACACAACTCATACAAATTAAAAATGAACAAGTATCAAAGATTTTATTTGACTCAGTAAGATGATATGACTAATTCAAAGGGAAGTTGAGAAGCTAGCATATGCATATGCTTATATTTATTTATCTTCAGCTAGTTGCAGAAGAGGAAGTCAGAGTGACACTCCCTGGATGGCCATGAAAGCATGCATCCATGCTATGAACTGCCTATGGGGGCCATGTGGAAAGGAGCTGAGATGGACCAATGGGTGATGATGAGCAAGAAAAGGGGGACCTCAGTCATAAACCCCAAAGAACCAAATTCTGCTAACAAAAAGAATAAGCTTGGAAGAGGAGTTTTTCCCCCAAGGCCTCCTGATGAGAACTTAATCTAGCTGACAGGTTGATATCAGCCTTGTGATACTCTTAGCAGAGACCCCACCTTGCCTTGCCAGACTTCTGTCATACAGAACTGTAAGCGAACAAGTGGGTGTTGTTTTAAGCTGCTAAGCTTCTGGTAATTTGTTATGCAGTAATAAAAAATTAATACAATGACAAAAATGGGTGTATATAAGTTAGTAAACATGTAAGTAAGTTGAAACAAACATCCACATAAAAATAACAATATTATCTATTTGGGGGGTCTCCAAAAAAGGCAAAATTCTGAGCAATATCATATAAATTAAAAGGGATTGGCCATAGTTAAAGTATTCTAAGGTATTTATATTCAGGGACAGAAATTTGTAGGTGTGTCTCTCCTAAAAAAAGATCAGATCCTACATCTAATTTCCCCTTCTTTCTGGGAAAATGCCCATTCAATCAGTTCCCTACATCCTATGCAACGAGGTGGCCATATGTCAAGTTCTGACCAACATAATATGAAATTGGAGTCATGTGTGCACTTTTCACCTTATTTGCTTAAAAAAATCACCTGTCCTAGACTTCTCTTTCCCCTTTTTGATATTTGAGACATAGACAATATAGAGTCCTAACTTTGACCGTACAAATGCAGACTGTAGAGAATAGTGGAACAATAAAATGGAATCATCTGGGTCCCTGAATGACTAAAAGCAGACCCATACTGCTAACGTGACCATATCTTAGGACCATTACTTGAGATAGAAATTTACATTATTTAACTCTGTATTTTCAGAGCTCTTTCTACTGTGTATTTCTAGAGCTCTTTCTTAGATTAACTTAAACTTAACCTTAACTAAATCAGTCCCTGAACCAAGTGGAACAATCACAGAAACCTAAAGTATGGGGCACTTGGCTTAGCAAAATTTAGGGCTTAGTAGTAAGGCAGTGGATCTTATGTTGTTTGGGGTACAGAAGCAGTTGGCTCTTTCCAGCTTGTGAGGCTCAAATGTCTGGATTCTCTATCCCTTTCCTTCTCTGCTTGCAAATTGGCATATTCTTGCCTTAGCTCATCTTTTTCTTATAATACCTTGCTAAAAGCAGCAAGAGCAGCCAACACATATTCCTTATTGCTTTTAGTAGTGAATTAAAAGAAATAACATGAGATAAAATTACAACTCTAAACATTTCCCTAAAGCTTCCTCAAAGAAAGACGATCATTGACAAAGATTGGATTAAGTATGTTGCTTTCTAACGTAAACCTATTTTTCAGATAACCTCAAAGTAGCTGTAATTAAAATGAGAAAGAAGATGAGAAGGAGCCAAGATGTCAGGAAAAGTTTGGCTTAGAAACTTTGTCCAGAAAAAAACCAAGCAAAAAACAAACAAAACAAAAAACACAAACTAAACAAATCAACAACAACAAAACCTTTGATGTGATTACTGGCATATAAACAAACAGGAAATAAACAGAATGGAATTCTACTGAGTAGTTTTGAGAATTATACCACCAACAAGCCTATCAGTAAGATCTTGTGAAAAGCTGTGGTTGTTCAATATTTAAAGCAACTCTCAAGGTCCCAAACCTACTCTAGTAATGAAGTGGGCTGTTAAAACAGTGCACCATCCCCCACCACAATTTCCACTCTACCCTACCTACATTCTCTCTAAAATCAGGTATAGCCACTGAAGATTAGGAACAATGAAGAACATCTAGAAGGCAAAGGCAGAATTCATAGATGGTAAGGGAGTTTTTCTTAGTGATCAAAACTAGCATGTAACCAAGGAAATTTCTTTACTACTAGGTCAAGAGTTTCTTTATAATTCTTGCCCAGGGTTATTTCCTCCTGTATATTGGATGAGTGATGACTTTGTATTTTCCATTCTTCCTTATCCAAAAGGTGTACCATCATTGTATATTAGGGTTCAGGTTCATATAACTTGTCTATTAATATGTTGTTCACAGGACTATGAAGAGCTTCATATGAACTGAACAGAGAGAATTTTGCAGCACCTAGATAGCTTGGATTTTGGACTAGAGAGGATCTTGGATTATATTCATGAAGAGATTAAGTCTTTTCAACGTGTGGGAAGTAAGTATGCATAACTATTTCGATGGTCAGACTCCTCCTTGTCCATGAAAGATCTATTGCCCCCTTCTTGCTGGTACATGGTCTTACCAACAGGAGACTACAATCCCCATTCTGATTTACAGTAAGATATTACCATATGACTAACTTCTTGCTGTTGGACAGAAGCCCTGTGTGCAACGTCTGGCCTCATTGGCTTAAAAGAAAATTGCCTACGCTGGATTTTCTCTCTTTCTTCTTCCTATGGAATGTAGATGTGGTAGCAATCCAGCTTTGACAATGCAGGTGAGGATTGACATGACAATGCAATGACATAGAGGCAGACTAGGGCTCTGAATTACCTAATGAGCAGAGCCACCATATTAACCTGGACTGCTTGCTTCAGGACTATTACATGAAGGAAAAGTCAACTTTTTGTTAAGACATTGTATCTTTGAGTAGCTTAGCCTTTTCCCTAATTACCAGAGGGCTAAAATAGCATCTTAGATTAGGCTTTGTTAAATATGCATGATACATACAATGTCAAGGGTAGCCACTAAAAGAACAGAAATAGAGTGCATAACTTCCAGTGTAAAAATCTTAATGTTTACCCCCCTTCCAAAAAAGAAGTAGAATTAAAGAAGAAAAGCAGAACAAATAGCATAAAGTAAGATTATAGAAACAAGTCCAGAAATATAAGTAGTCTCAATATATGTAACAAGCTGAACTCACCAATTAAAATCACAAGAATATAGAAAGATTAAAAATAAAAGAATAGAAAAATATATATATTAGGCAAATACAGTAAAACTTTGGTTTGTGAGCATAATTCATTCTGGAAACATGCTTGTAATCTAAAGCACTTGTATATCAAGGCAAATTTCAAGAACCATTGGCTCAGTTGTGATCATATGGTGTTTGGCATCACATACTACTCATATGGCAAGACATCGCTCGTTTATTAAAATTTATTAGAAATGTTTGCTCACCTTGCAGAACACAGAACAAGTTACTCATAATCCAAGGTTTACTGTTATCAAAATAGTATTGAAGTAGTTTTATATCTATTAGACAAACTCTGACACATGAAACATCATTAGGGATAAGAAGAGTCACTACATACAAATTTCAATTCTGCAGGAAGATGTAACAATTCTGAATTTGTATTACCCTAATAACACAGTCATGAAATACATGGGGATTATTTTAAGAGAGGTTTAACCCTATCTGGAAAAGTATCCTTGATTCTGGATGTAGAAAATTTCAAGGAATCCTCAAAAAAATTTACTATAACTTCTAAACAAATTGAGCAAGATGGCTCAAATAAATTTGACAAAAGAAGCACAAGACTTGTATACAAAAAACTAAAACATTGCTAAAAGAAATTAAAGATCTATATCAGTAGAAAAATATTTCATATTTATGGATTGGAAGACTCAATATTACCAAGATGGACTTCTGCCTAAATTAATGTATACATTCAATGCGATCCCTATCAAAATCCTAGCAAACTTTATTTTGTAGAAATGGACAAGCTGATCCTAAAATTTCTATAGAAATATAAAGAACATAGAATAACAAAAGAATTTTAAGGGGAGCCTGAATGGGTCAGTCAGTTAAGCATCCAACTTCAGCTCAAGTAAGTCATGATCTTGTTTTTTGTTAGTTCGGGCCCTGCATTGGGCTCTGCACTAACAATGTAGAGTTGTTTGGGATTCTCTCCCTCTCTGCTCCTGTCCATCTCTCTCTCTCTCTCTCTCTCTCTCTCTCTCTCTCTCTCTCAAAATAAATTTAAAAAAAAGAGTTTTGAAAAGGACAATTTTACTTTTTCTTTTTTTTAATTTTTATTTAAATTCTAGTTAGTTAACATATAGTAATATTAGTTTCAGGAGTAGAATTTAGAGATTCATCACTTACATATAACATCCAGTGCTCATCACAACAAGTGCATGCCTTAATATCCATCACCTATTTAGCCCATCCCCCATCTACCTCCCTCTTGTCAACCCTCCGTTTGTTCTCTATCATTGAGTCTCTTACAGTTTGCCTCCCTCTTTTTTTCCCTTCCCCTATGTTCATCTGTTTTGTTTCTTAAATTCCACATATGAGTGAAATCACATGGTATTTGTCTTTCTCTGACTGACTTCTATTTTTTAAATTATTTTCTTTATATCTTTCTTTCTGTATATCTTTTTAGGAATGTTTCACTTTCATAAATTTGTCTAACTCATTGGTATAAAGTTGTTTATGATATTTATTTATTTAATATCTTTAATTTCTACAGAGTCAGAATTGATATGCTCTCTTTTATTCCTAATTATGACAATTTGTGTCTTTTTATTTTCTTTGTCAGCTGTAAGCACTGCTTTAGTTTCTTCCAATAGATTTTGGTACCTTGTGTTTTCTAATTTACCTTGTGATAGCTATTTTGACATCTGGGTTATTTTGAAATGCATTTAACTTTCAAATATTTCAGGATTTCAAAGATTTGTTTCTGTTAATTTTAAATTGAATCTCTTTGTGGTTAGAAAATATAACTTTGTGTGAAAAGATATATTTTTATAGTTTTTTGTATTAGTACACAAATTTACCATTATAGTGCTCTTCAATGTCTTCCTATGGATTTCAGTCACTTTCTTAGAGCCTGGGGGACTTTCTTTAGTACTTTTTTTGCAGGGCAAGTGTACTAGCAGTGATTTCTCTCAGTATTTGTTTATCTGGGAATGATTTAATTTGATCTGATTTGATTTGGTTTGGTTTTTCCCTGCATCTGACTGCTTAATTTTCTTTTTTGACACTCTAGGGACTAGGTATCTGAGGAAGGATAGGGTACACAAGTACAGATTTGAAGTCAGTGTACTGTCCATTTGGGGACTGTGGCCTCTCACAGTCTTCCTTCCATGACTGAAATATTTTTGGTGTATTACTATTTTAGGGTCAGGCATTGATTTTGACAAAAGTCTTTGTTCTTAGACATCTGAGGTAATGTGGACTCTTAAGAGAGCCTACAAAACTAGACCAGTTGTAAGTGTTTGAGGTTGCCTACAGCAGGAATTGTCCTTAACATAAACAATAGAAGGACATTTATAGTTATATACTTATTTGCTCACAGAATCAAAGTAAGAGTTCAGTAGCTAGACTTCTAAAAGTACAGGAATTCACTTTTAGACTCACTAGAAATGAGATATCTTGGGCCATCTCTTTTAATATCCTCAGGATTTCAATGGTCAGACTACTGGATAATTCAGTTACAACCACCTTTGGTCTTTGTACCTCAAACCTAATGATTATGTTTCCCAAAGAAGATTGGCTAACTTGGGTAAAATGACCACCTTTGTGGTAAGAATCCTGTGATTGTCAGTCCCACTAACCATATGAAGTAAATAATTTCCATAAGTAAAAACTTTGCTATTATCAAAAGAGAGAGAAGGGACACTGGACAACCAAGCAAACTATACTCTAAATTTACTGTGTCATCTCTTCTTCATACCACATGTGACTTGACTAAAAGTTGGTCATTATTTTTGCCTGCCCAGGATTTATTTCCTTTTATGTTAATAGTACTCTATTACTCCTTAGATATCCTTTCCTGTATCCATTTCGTGTGACTGGAGGTCTAGTCATGCATATGTGACCCTAGTGAGGACAATTCAAACTGAGAAGTTTCAGTTCCATGATTTTTTCTTGGAACTGTTATGAGAAAGGTACTCTTTTTCTTCTGGAGATTTAATTTATGCTTAATTTATGCTTAATTTATGATGGATAGTTCCATCAGGTATAGAATTACTGGTTGACTATTTTTTCATTTCAGCACTTGGAATATGTCATTCTCTTGCTTTCTGATCTCCATTGGTTTTTAATGAAAAGTCAACTATTAATTGTATTAGTGCTACTTTGTGTATGAGTTGTTTTCTTGTTGATGTCAAGATTTCTCTTAAATCCTTCAACTTTTAAACTATGGTAATGTCTACTTAAGGATCTTTTTGTATTTATCTTACTTTGAGTTTGTTGAGCTTCCTGGATCTATAGAATTTTTTTCTTCAAATTCAGGATTTTTTTAGCCATTATTTCTTCTAATATTATTCTGCTCTTTTGTGCTCTTATTTTTGGAAGAGACTCCCATTACATGTGTGGTGGTACAGTTGATGTTGTCCCACAGGTTTTTGAGGGTCTATTCATTTTTCTTCAATCCTTATTCTTTTTGCTCACCAGACTGTATAATTTACAATTGCTCTATCATCACTTCTCTGATTGTTTTTTCTGCCATCTCAAATATGCTGGTGAAACCCTATAGTGAATTATTTATTAATCTTCAACTCCAGATTTGCTATTTATTTCTTTCATCTTTTAATAATTTCTGCATCCTTACTGAAAATCTCTATCTGTTGATTCTTTGTTGTCATACTTTAATTCTTTATACATGGTTTTCTTTAGTTCTTTGAACATATTTGTAGTAGCTGCTTTACAAATCTTTGCTAAATCACAACATCTGGAGCATCTGAAGACACTCAGAGATAATTTCTATTGACTGCTTTTTTTCTAAGGAGGACCTCACTTTCCTGTTTCTTTGCATATCCCATAGTTTTTTTTTTTTGTTGGAAACTGGACATATTAGGTAATGTACTGTAGCATTCTGAATACTTAATCTCCCCCTTCCTCCCACCTCTTAATCCTGTAAAGTCGTGCTGGGTTTCTGTTTGTTCATTTGTTTAGTTACTTGCCTGGGCTTATTCTGTGAAATCTCCCTTGTGGAGTATTACCACTGATGTCTCTATTCATTTTTAAAAATTTTGTTTTTATTTGCAAACTTGGCTTTCTAGGCTCTGCCTTTCATTTGCATAGTTTAGTAGTCTATCATTGATTGACAAATATTGTGTTCAAATACCTTGAGCCAATAAAGTTCTAGGATCTACAGATAGATCTATATGTAGGCAGGGGAACACATTCAGGACATTTTAATACCTGGCTCGGGTTTTACTTTCAATGGAGCCCTTTTGAGTTTCCTGTATACCACATGAGTAAATTCTCAAGAGTGTGTGATTAACTTGGGACGACTCCTTAGCCACTGCATACATTTACAGCCTCAGTCAGTAATATATTTGCCCAGCCAAGGCTGAAACCTTGGGGAAGTAGAGTCAAGCTATTGGCTGTCCCCCACTGGGCAGCCATTGGGAAGTCCCTTCCATCGGCAATGCCATTCCAAATCAAGTGATCCCCTTTTGAAGGTAGCAGAGAAGCTGCCAATCCTCACAGCTTGCCCCACCTGACAAAACCTCTACATAGACCAAGACAGATGTGGTAGGTACAGCCTCAGGCGCGGACACCACACATTCCTACTGTTTTTACCTGACATTCAGCCATACAGCAAGCATTAAAATGCTTCTTAGACTGTTTATGTCTGTAATTTCCAGAGTGATGAGATGGTTATTTTTGTGCATTTGCCCAATTTATAGTTACTTTTTGGGAGAGTGTTGGCTGAACACATCACTATGCTGTAGCCAGAAACTTTGTCCTCTGCTTTTATCTAGACCTTCTCTTTTCTTCATCTCTATTTTTCTTATCTTGTTGAAAATTTATTTCACTCTCTGTAGTTTCTCTTCAGTGTGGGAAACCATTGTAGAAAGCGGTCCTAGTGGCTCAGTTCTATGAATTCATAGGGGCTAGTCAGCTCCCACCCTTATCATGGACCCTTTGTACTTACCCGCTACTGGACTGCACATCTGCTCTTCTCAAGGTAACTCACTGCTTTCCATTGAATACCTGCTATTGACTTTGGTTATCAGGGCCATCAGATGGTTTATTTTTCCCTCTGTCTTTACTTTCACAGATGCTAAATTCTTAAATGTCTTAAGGTCTGTCCTTGCGTGTCTGATTTTTGGGTTTTCTGGGAATACTTTGTCACCCAGCCTTCTCGTAAATGCCTATAGAATTTTGATTTTTTTTTTTAATTTAGTTGCTTTTTCTGTTTTTATGTGAGGATTCAGAAATATGCAAACTATGCCATCAGTGCTTCAGTGCTGTGAATGTCCTGGAATACTGGATCTTTATGTTGTTCATTAAATTGTCTACTTTTTTTTCCCCTAAAAGGTATTTAGTGTTTCTTGTTGGTTTTATTCCTAGGTAAGTTATAGTATGTATTGCAATTAAAAGCAGAAAACTATTTTTCTCATTACATTTTTTGATAGGAACACTATCGACTTCTGCAGGTTGGTCTGGCATCTGGATTCCTTACTAACCTCTTTTTAGTTTAAAATTTTAAAAGTTCATTTTGGATATTCTAGGAAGACTGCTATCTATTTATGTAGATAATTACATTTTTCTTCTACCTTTTCTAATTTAAACTTCATAAATATCCTTCCATGTCTGTACTTATAGAGCTAATTCTTTTTTTGTTGCTATTTGCATATTATTTACTTATATCATTCTGCCATAATCTATGTAAACAGTTTTTTTTGACATTTAGATTATTTCCAACTTTTTCCTGTTATAAACAATATATCTTTGGGGATTTATATGAATATTTCCATAGACTAAATTCCTAAAAATAGAAATATGGGACAATTTATATATACACATAAAATTGTCCTCCAAATTATTTTTAGTAATTATAATAAATTTTAATTGACTTTCTTTCATTACCCTCATCTATTCTGTCACCAAATCTTTTTATTTAATGTTTATTTATTTTAGAGAGAGAGAGCACGAGCAGGGGTGGGGTAGAGAGAGAAGGAAACACAGAATCTGAAGTAGGCTCCAGGCTCTGAGCTGTCAGCACAGAGGCTGATGCAGCACTTGAACTCGTGAACCGCAAGATCATGACCTGAGCCAAAGTTAGATGCTTAACAGACTGAACCACCCAGGCACCCCTATTCTGTCATTCAATTTTAACTCTCAGTTTATAATTTCAAGAATCTTGTCACTTCTCACAGTTAATCACTGATTTTACCTGATCCAAGATGTCATCAGTTGGCGGTGGGAAGGGGGCATTAATTATTGTAATGACATAACCAATCTCTCTGTTTCCATCCTTGTTGAAGAATCTATTCTCTTAGAATCACATTCAACTTAGCCAATGTGAGTATATGAAAATGTAAGCCACATAATATAAGTGTTCTGATCAAAATCCTCCCCTAGTTTTAATTTATACAGAATAAAAGTCAAAATTTTTACAATGCCTCATAAGGCCTTTTATGATCTCTTTTTTATCACTTACCTTAGCACTTAATACTATTTTCCAGCAGATCTATTTCAAAAGTATGCCTTCCTTCCCCTTAGGTACTAATATTCTCCTTATTTTGTGTCAAGAAATATTTTCTTTTAAATCATATTGTTTCTTATTTTATGTTTTTTCATCCTTTTATTTTGAAAACAACAAACACCTGTTTTTCACACCTCTGCCCTAGATATCATCTAATTTCCATTTATATCATATGATTATATGATTATGTCATGTGATTATAATCATTTTACCATGAGCTTAGGGCACTTCTGCCTTACCAGGACCCCTTGCAAAGGAAGGAATCAGCTAAGAAACAGTAGCAGAAGCAGCAGATACACATGGAGAAGGGGAAGCAGTAAGGGGAGGAGAAGCAGGAGGACATTCTAGTATAAACTTTTGAGTGTGTCTACCTTTCTGGGAGGGAGAAGTACCAAGATTTTATTGGATATTTCAGTGAACTCAAGGGACAGTGCTCTAGGATCAATTGCTTAAGGTATCAGGTCTACCATTCTGGGAGTAATCTCACCACCTTCTCCTCAGCCTCCTGCATTTCTGCCACAGGACTTCTACGTATCCCAGATGCTGTTACCTACAGAGTCCTGTCACAACCTTTATATTTTGCCATTGTAGGGCAGACAAAAGATTTCCCAGTGGCATGTTCCCTATTAGTCTCATGGTTTTCCCATTTCTGTTTCCCTAAATTAGGAGAGAAGACCATGGGGTTTAGAGTCTGCCTTTTTTTTATTCTCAAAAGGCAATACTATTTTCCTGTGGAAGTGAATGGCAGGCTACCTTGCAGTGTCCTTCTTTAGTTTAGAACTCCCTTTAAATATTTTCAATTTTGGAGCATTTGGCATTCTTTCCTTAGCTGTAAACACTAACTCAACTTTTCCTCATTTTTATATTTTCCTTGGTCAATTTAGTTGGGATTGGGAAGAAGGGAGGCAGATAGTGTTTCTTATCTGAATTTTTGTCCTTTAGCCTTCTTTCTTGATAGTATCTGATGTACTATACTGGTGCTCAATACGTATAAGTTTCCGTTATCATCCAGTGGAGGTGCAAATGAGCCCTAAAGGTACCTAAAGATGGCCATTTAAACATTCCAATATGTCTAGTGAGAAAAACATAGCCCTAAATATATAATATTTTATGTTCTTATCACTTATTCACAAGATGAATGAGTGATTAGTCTGTGACAAGATTGTGTCAGAGGACTAGAGAATATTCAAGAATTGCAGTTACAAAGTTGGTATTCCTTGACACCATTTTTTAAATTTAGTTTTTAATTTTTTAAATTTACATCCAAATTAGCATATAGTACAACAATGATTTCAGGAGTGATTCCTTAGTGCCATTTAGCCCATCCCCCCTCCCACAACCCCTCCAGTAACCCTCAGTTTGTTCTCCATATTTATGAGTCTCTTGTGTTTTGTCCCCCTCCCTTCCCTTATGTTCATCTGTTTTGTCTCTTAAAGTCCTCATATGAGTGAAGTCATATGATTTTTGTCTTTTTCTGACTGACTAGTCATAATACCCTCTAGTTCCATCCACTTAGTTGCAAATGGCAAGATTTCATTCTTTTTGATTGCCAAGTAATACTCCATTGTATATATATACCACATCTTCCTTATCCATTCATCTGCCGATGGACATTTGGGCTCTTTCCTTACTTTGGCTATTGTTGATAGTGCTGCTATAAACATGGGGGTGCATGTGTCCCTTCAAAACAGCACACCTGTATCCCATGGCTAAATGCCCAATAGTGCAATTGCTGGGTCGTAGGGTAGTTCTATTTTTAATTTTTTGAGGAACCTCCATTCTGTTTTCCAGAGTGGCTGCACCAGCTTGCATTCCCACCAACAATGCAAAAGAAATCCTCTTTGTTCGCATCCTCGCCAACATCTGTTATTGCCTGAGTTGTTAATGTTAGCCATTCTGACAGGTGTAAGGTGGTATCTCATTGTGGTTTTGATTTGTATTTCCCTGATGATGAGTGATGTTGAGCATTTTTTCATGTGTCGGTTGGCCATCCAGATGTCTTCTTTGGAGAAGTGTCTATTCATGTCTTTTTCCCATTTCTTCACTGGATGATTTGTTTTTTGGGTGTTGAGTTTGATAAGTTCTTTATAGATTTTGTATACTAACCCTTTATCTGATATGTCATTTGCAAATATCTTCTCCCATTCTGTTGTTTGCCTTTTAGTTTTGCTGATTGTTTCCTTTGCTGTACAGAAGCTTTTTATTTTGACGAGGTCCCAATAGTTCATTTTTGCTTTTGTTGCCCTTGCCTCCAGAGACATGTTGAGTAAGAAGTTGGTATGGCCAAGATCAAAGAGGTTTTTGCCTGCTTTCTCCTCGAGCATTTTGTTGGTTTCCTGTCTTACGTTGAGGTCTTTCATCCATTTTGAGTTCATTTTTGTGTAAGGTGTAAGAAAGTGGTCCAGGTTCATTCTTCTGCATGTCGCTGTCCACTTTTCCCAGTACCACTTGCTGAAGAGACTGTCTTTATTCCATTGGATATTATTTTCTGCTTTGTCAAAGATTAGTTGGCCATACATTTGTGGGTCCATTTCTGGGTTCTCTATTCTGTTTCATTGATCTGAGTGTCTGTTCTGGTGCCAGTACCCTACTGTCTTGATGATTACAGCTTTGTAGTATAGCCTGAAGTCTGGGATTGTGATGCCTCCTGCTTTGGTTTTCTTTTTCAAGATTGCTTTGGCTATTCAGGGTCTTTTGTGGTTCCATACAAATTTTAGGATTATTTGTTCTAGCTCTGTGAAGAATGCTGGTGTTATTTTGACAGGCATTGCATTGAATATGTAGATTGCTTTGGGTAGTATCAACATTGTAAACATTTATGCACCAAATGTGGAAGCACCCAAATATATAAATCAATTAATCACAAACATAAAGAAACTCATCATAATAATACCTTAATAGTAGGAGACTTTAATACCCCACTCACAGCAATGGACAGATCATCTAATCAAAAAATCAACAAGGAAACAATGGCTTTGAATGACACACTGGACCAGATGGACTTAACAGATATATTCAGAACATCTCATCCCAAAGCAGAAGAATATACATTCTTCTCCAGTGCACATGGAATGTTCTCCAGAGTAGACCATATACTGGGACACAAATCAGCCCTAAGTAAGTACAAAAAGATCGAGATCATACCGTGCATATTTTCAAACCACAACTCTATGAAACTCGAAATCAACCACAAGAAAAAATTTGGAAAGGTAATAAATACTTAGAGACTGAAGAACATCCTACTAAAGAATGAATGGGCTAACCAAGCAGTTAAAGAGGAAATTAAAAAGTATATGGAAGTCAATGAAAATGATAACACCACAACCCAAAACCTCTGGGATGCAGCAAAGGCGGTCATAAGAGAAAAGTATATAGCAATCCAGGCCTTCCTAAAGAAAGAAGAAAGATCTCAGATACACAACCTAACCTTATGCCTTAAGGATCCAGAAAAAGAACAACAAATAAAACCCCAAACCATCAGAAGACAGGAAATAATAAAGATTAGAGCAGAAATTAATGCTATCGAAACCAAAAAAACAGTAGAACAGATCATGGAAACCAGAAGCTGGTTCTTTGAAAGAATTAACAAAGTTGATAAACCACTAGCCAGTTTGATCAATAAGAAAAAGGAAAGGACCCTAATACATAAAATCAAGAATGAAAGAGGAGAGATCACAACCAACACAACGGAAATAAAAACAATAATAAGAGAATATTATGAGCAATTATATGCCAATAAAATGGGTAATCTGGAAGAAATGGACAAATTCCTAGAGACATATACACTACCAAAACTGAAACAGGAAGAAATAGAAAATTTGAACAGACCCATAACCAGTAAGGAAATCGAATTAGTAATCAAAAATATGCCAAAAAACAAGAACCCAGGGCCAGATTGCTTTCCAGGGGAATTCTACCAAACATTTAAGGAAGAGTTAACACATATTCTTTTGAAACTGTTCCAAAAAATAGAAATGGAAAGAAAACTTCCAAATTCTTTCTATGAAGCCAGCATTACCTTGATTCCAAAACCAGACAGAGACCCCACTAAAAAGGAGAACTATAGACCAATTTCCCTGATGAACATGGATGCACAAATCCTCAACAAGATATTAGCCAACTGAATCCAACAATACATTAAAAAAATTATTCACCACGACCAAGTGGGATTTATACCTGGGATGCAGGGCTGGTTCAATATCCGCAAAACAATTAATGTGATTCATCACATTAATAAAAGAAAGGACAAGAACCATATGATCCTCTCAATAGATGCAGAGAAAGCGTTTGACAAAATACAGCATCCTTTCTTGATAAGGACCCTCAGAAAGTAGGGATAGAAAGAACATACCTCAAGATCATAAAAGACATATATGAATGACCTAACGCTAATATCATCCTCAATGGGGAAAAACTGAAAGCTTTCCCCGTAAGGTCAGGGACAAGACAAGGATGTCCACTCTCGCCACTGTTATTCAACATAGTATTGGAAGTCTTAGCCTCTGCAATCAGACAACACAAATAAAAGGCATCCAAATCAGCCAGGAGGAGGTCAGACTTTCACTCTTCACAGATGACATGATACTCTATATGGAAAACCCAAAAGATTCCACCAAAAAACTGCTAGAATTGATTCATTAATTCAGCAAAGTTGCAGGATATAAAATCAATGCACAGAAATCGGTTGCATTCCTATACACCAACAATGAAGCCACAGAAAGAGAAATCAAGGAATCGATCCCATTTACAGTTGCACCATAAAATACCATAGGTACCATAAAATACCTAGGAATAAATCTAACCAAAGAGGTGAAAAATCTATACACTGAAAACTATAGGAAGCTTATGAAAGAAATTGAAGATGACACAAAGAAATGGAAAAAGATTCCATGCTCCTGGATAGGAAGTAATTTTAAAGCTATGAGGAAAGGAGAAGAGTCAGGGATATCTCTAAGGTTTGGGTTCTGAGCAACAAGAAAAAAGGAGAGAGAAAGAGAATCCCAAGCAGGCTCCATGCTCAATGCAGAGCCGGACTCAGGGTGCAATCCCATGACCCTGGGATCATGACCTGAGCTGAAATCAAGAGTTGGATGTTCCACTGACAGAGCCACCCAGGCACCCCTGTTCTAGCAATTTTTAAGAGCTCTTGCTATATCACAGAAGTCAGCCCATTATCTGTTATTTGCAATAGAAATATTTTTGTAAGTTTTTTAATTTTAATTCTGGTACTGTTAACACACAGTGTTATATTAGTTTCCCATGTACAATATAGTGATTCAGCAATTTTATACATTACACAGTGTTCATCATGATAAGTGTGCTCCTTAATCCCCATCACCTATTTCATCCATCCACCCTCCTACCCACCTCTGGTAACCATTAGTTTGTTCTCAATAATTAAGAATCTGTTTCTTGGTTTGTCTGCCTCTCTCTTTTTTATCTTTGCTGTTTTTTTTTCTTAAATTCCATATGAGTGAAATCATATGGTATTTGTCTTTATTTGACTGACTTGTTTTGTGTAGAATTATACTCTTTAGCTCCATCCATGCTGTTGCAAATGGCAAGATATCCTTCTTTATGGCTGGTAATATTCCATTGTATATACTACCACATCTTTATCTATTCATCCATTGATGGATACTTGGGCTTCTTCCGTAATTTGGCTATTGTAAATAATGCTGCAATAAACATAGATGTTCATGTATCCCCTTAAATTAATTTTTTTGGTGGGGGTAAATACCCAGTAGTGTGATTATTGGATCATAGGATAGTTCTATTTTTAAGTTTTCGAGGAACCTCTGCAATGGAAATATTTTTTTCCTAAATGTGTTGAGTCTGTTGAATTTGTTTATAATCTCTTATACCATGCATATTTTTTATTTTAGCTTGGTCAAACATGTTATGTGTGTAATTTTTAAACTTTTCTGCTAATGATTTAATGTCATACTTTTTACTTTTAAGTATTTAATCAACCTGTACGTAAGCTTGTATGTGATGTGAGATCAAGGTCCAGACTTATTTCTTGCAGATGATTGGCCAGTTGAGCCAATACCATTTATTATGTATCACATCCTTTTCCCACTGAATTGAGACACCACATTTGTCATCTATACTCAGATTTATTCTGTTTAACCAAAGATGGTTTTTAAACCATTTTAACCATTTATAGGTATACACTTCAATAGCAGTAAGTGCATTCACAATGTTGTGCAACCATCACCACCATTCATTTCCAGAATCTTTCATCTTCCCCAAGTTAAACTCTGTATCCATTAAATAATAACTCTCCATTCTATTTTCTGTAGCTATGAATTTGATTACTGTAGGTACTTCATATCAGTGAAATTATTCAGTATTTGTCCTTTTGGGAATGGCTGATTTCACTTGATGTAATGTCTTCAATGTTTATTGATGTTGTTGTAGTGTGTGTCAGAATTTCCTTCCTTTTTACAGCTGAATAATTTCCCATTGTATGTAGATGATACATTTTATTTATCCTTTCATCCATCAATGAGCACTTGGGTCACATCCACTTTTTGGCTATTGTGAATAATACTTCTAAGAACATGAGTGTACAAATATCTGTTGAATCCCTCCCTGCTTTCAGTTTTTTTGGGTATATATCTAATAACTGAATTTCTATGCCAATACCATGCTGATTTCTAAACACCCTATAGATTTTATTTCTATGTAAAACAGATCATTTTATCATTTACATTTCTCGATGTTTATTGCTATTACAGAAAGAAAGGCTATTGATTTTATTACATTTAATCACCTTAGATTCTTGTATGATTTCCAATAGAATTTTATTATGGTTTCTTGGAATTTCTAGATAGGATGTATCACTTTCTGATATCTGATACTGATTTAAATTATTTTTGTATCTTACTTAAGATGATATTTGCTATGGTTTTTAGAAAAGAATCTTTATCACATTTAAGTCATCTTAGATATAAATACCTCTTAGCATCTACTGATATGACCATACAGTTTTTCTCCTTTAATTGGTGATGTAGAAAATATGTTAGATTTCTTGATATAGTATCATCCTTGTATTGTTGGAGTTAAAACTTACTTAATGATAGAATATTATTCTTTTGAAACAATGCTGTATTACATTTTTTAATATTTTACTTAAAGTTTATCATGGTAATTATTTTGCAATATATACATATATCAAATCATGTACACCTAAAATTAATACAATGTTATATGTCACTTATATCTTAGTAAAACTGGAAGGAAAAAAAGAGATACTTTGATGGGAAAGCTTGAAAAATATTATAGAGATTTATCATTCTGGAGAAAAATCCTTCTCTGTTTTTATTCCAATATTTTCTTTTTATTTTAAAACATCAAACTTTTAAAATTAAATTTTTTTCTTATAATAGACCAATCTCTTTAGTTTTAAGAGGATTATCTTACTAGGAACATAGGGAAAAAGAAAACCATATTAGATTTCTTTTGGAGTATAAACAGAACCTCAAAAGATCATATTCACTGTGCTGTAAGTAATGTATAAAAATTTACCAATCCATTTTTAATAGTTTGAAGTAAAGATATCTTAGTTAGAATATAACATTTTCTAATTTAGTGATGATTACAATTTTTAGATGTTTTCTGAGAGACCACCGAAACTCCATTAAAGAGGAAACATACCAATTTTTCCTTATAGTAATTTCCCCATACCTGGGTAATAAGTATAAGTATAAATCTATACCATTATTGCCTTATAAAATTCAAGATGTCCTCCAGGGGGCACTAGATGCAATAGTGAGTGTATCTGATGTTAAAGCAAATACAAATGACATGTGTGGGGAAGTAATGAGATGCGAGGGCAGCATGACTACCATGGTGCTCCTATTGGAGCTGTTGTCAGTTAGCAGTATCCTAGTAAATGTGGACTTCCTAAGGATATGCATCTAGATAAAGCAATTATGTGGCTGATACACACTTGGAATCATAAAAGTTTTTTTGAGTGAAAAACCAAGTTAAGGTTTACAAAACTGGCATATATTCATTTATCAAGATGCCTAGTTCATTCCACTCCATATACAAGGACACAGAGAAGTAAAGTCATGTTTATATATACCTTGTGCAATTGTAGAGTGGGCACAACTCCTATGCAATGCTAAATTGGAAAAAGTATATTTAGACTGCATTTCTGAAGAGAAGGCACATTGAGGCATATTCAGACTTATGTCATTGAAAACCAGTGCAAACATGTTATTTGTTCAGAACCTCATCTAGGCTTGAGTAATTCCCAGTGGATACTTGAATTAACTCAAGTTGATTGTAGGGTCATATATAAACTTCCAAATTAGTCTAAGATGTTCTATATATTCTAAAATATCTGGTTTTAATACCACATGCATCTAATAATCCAGCCATTTGTTATTTCTAACTGAGACTATTGATGCACCATATGTATATGTCTTTTACTTTGTTGTAAAGGAAATCTCTAAATTTATTTATAATTGCTTGGAATGATTATGTCTAGAGGAATTACATTTGTGTCCCCAAACCAGGGAATCAGCATTAGCAATTATTTAAAAAATCCTTTTTGTATCTCTGTTTTTGAGCTGAATGTCTTATTTGCCTTGAATATAATTGCCTTCCTCCAACTCTTTCTTACATTCTGACTGCTGTATTTTTCTCTGTCTATACTTATTACTACTATGGAACACAGGGTTGAGATTGGTTGGGGCTTTTTAAAAAGTTTCTAAGTAAGATTTGGTAATCCAAATAATTATTCTTTTTAACTCTATCAGAAAATACCTGTCCACAAGATGCAATCATTTATTAGTACGTTATAGATAAGATGAAAACTAGCCCAGATTGTTCCATGTCTGGACAAATAGGGAACTACTAGGCAAGGTAAACAAAAATCAGACAGTTATTCTTTGAAATCCCACAAATTCAATAAATTCAATCATCTGCTTATTGATCTTCTAGCCTCCCAGGCATGCCTTCTCTGATTCATCTGCCAGATTACTGTTCTTAACATAATACTCTTGGGGTGCCTGGGTGACTCAGTCGGTTAAGTGTCTGACCCTTGATTTAGGTTCAGGTCATGATCTCATGGATAGGGGGATCGAGCACAGAGTCAGGCTCTGCACTGACAGTGCAGAGTCTGCTTAGGATTCTCTTTCCCTCCTTCCCTCTCTGACCCTCCCCTTCTTGCTCTCTCTCTTTCAAAACAAATAAGATTTAAAAAAAGACCATGATATTCTTATCACATTAATTTTTACTGTCCTTTCTATCACATCCACCCTTTCCACACACACTCAAAAGATTCAGTGTGTCCTCATTTCCTATATAATATGTAGGACAGACTTATTACCCTGCATTTAAAGTTCTCCATAATAAAACCTCAACCCATTTTTTTGGTCATTCACTAAATATTTATTAAGTGCCTATTATGTGTGTATTTTCTCTATAATTGATTTAATCTTTGTCCTTTTCTTCATTCTTTGGCACTTTTTAAAGGCTTTCCTTTTCCTTGACAATTAGGTTTTCAGTACTGTCTATCTTAGTATTTCTTTTTTTTTTTTTTTTTAGATTGTTTTACTTGAGAGAGAGACAGAGAGACAGAGAGACAGAGAGCATGAGTGGGGGAGGGGCAGAGAGGGAGAGAGAGAGAGAATCCCCCAGGAGATCATGACCTGAGCCGAAATGAAGAGTCAGATGCTGGGATGCCTGGATGGCTCAGTCAATTAAGGGACTGACTATTTCGGCTTAGGTCATGATCTCACAGTTTGTGAGTTTGAACCCCGCATCAGGCTCTCTGCTGTCAGCACAGAGCCTACTTTGGATCCTCTGTCTTCCTCTCTTCCCCACCCCCTCAAAAATAAATAAATAAACACTTAAAAATAAATAAATAAAAATGCTATTTAAAAAAAGAGAGTCAGTTGCTTAACTGAGTGAGCAACCCAGGTACCCCATATCTTAGTATGTCTTTTTTGTTAGCTCTATATTATTGTTTTCATGCTCAGTTCCTTTTCTTTGTTGTCAGTCTCCATTTTAACTTCATTCCATTTTGCCATGAGCTTTTAAATTTTTTCTTGCTCTACAGATTTCATGCTCTCTTTAATATGAGAGCTTTGTTGAAAATTTTCTTCTGTTTCCTGGAGGGATGTCTACTTTCAGAATGCATTCTTCATTTGTTTGCCGCACGCTATGTTTTCTCTCTCCTCTCCCTCCCTCCATAAGTTTTCCTTTATACTGTAGTATATTTATAGAAGTCATGCTATCTCTTTTTATTCTTCAATTCCCTTCCACTTTGAAAGATCATGTTTATATCATTCCTTTAGAGCTTTAGTTTGAAGGCAGATTTTTTAGAGCTTATGTCCTATCACATTTTTTAAAATTATGTGAAATAAGAGATTTTGGAAATAATCAAACGAACATGCATGTGTTCATCACTTGTTTAAGAAATAAAGCATTTACTTTTCTGCATGTGTGTTGTTCAAAGTGGAGGTGTGAGTAGGCAGGGAATACTTAGCTGTGTCTGTAGGCAACCATGATATTTGGATTTCCTCTCTACTCTTTACTTTCTACTCTTTATTTTTGTAATTAAACAATCATTCTGTACCTGATTTCACTTTACTTGGACAAAAATCCTTCGGACTTTGTAATCTCTTATTCAAGGTGAATGTTAAACTTTTACTTCTAACCATGACAGTCCTTTCTGGAGTTGAGCAAAACTTAAGGGTTTTGGTTAAGATGCTATTAATACCTAGTTTTTCATCCTACCAAGTGAAAGACATTTTTCAAGGGTATACTCCTTATCATTTCTTGTCTTCATTTCTTTATCTAGAAAATCACTGTTTATTAATGGAGATGGTTAACTCTGGATTATCGGCCATTATTATATCTTTCTACCTGACACATGTGCATTCACATGCACAAACACACACACACCATCAGAAATGACATAAAAACAAACAGAAAAACGCCACCAAAATGCCAGATCCTAACTTTTCCCTTATTTATATGTTATTTATCCATGATAGTGGGAAATGACACCTGTTGCAATTCTCCTATTTCCATGGGTTTTGTAACAACCTTCTTGATCTGCTTCTTTTCAGATTAGGAAGCATTCATGAGAATTTTCAGAGTTTACAAACTCATATTATTCCCCAAATTTGGCAGAGGCATTTGTTGCCAGCTGTTAATTATTAGAATCTTCTTCCTCTTTATCTGGATAATACTTTTCAATTTTATAGTATGGAATTTTGTATCATTCTTAGTCTGAGTGCTACTAGTATATATTTTTCAGATTTGGTTATTTTTGTTGTTTTCGTTTTGGTGTATTTTGCTTTTGCTATTGTTCATTTTATTATATTTTTAAAGAAGGGAGGTTTTGTGATTCAAGTTTTCACTACCATTTTCCCTAGCCACTATTTCTTTTCTTACAAAGTTTCTCTCCTCCATTTATATTGCTCTCTTAGTTCTCTTCTCTCTTTTTTTATGCCTTCTTCTAACCTCCAAGATTTCTCCTCTTTCTGCCTTTCCTTGAAGTTTTGATATCTCCTAAAATTTTATTCTTGACTCTCTTTTTTCCCCAGTGCATGAGTTACCCTCTACACACTAGTGCTATCACATTTATAGCTCTTGCTCAATCTTACTAGACTTCTATTTCTTGTCTCCTATTGAGCATATAACCTTGGTTATATTCTGTGCTCACTGCTTATTCAACATCCTAAAAATAGAATTTATCTTATATGTGAAACCTAATATTTTCCCCTGTATTTCTGATCTCCACACTGGACATCATTATCTATCCAATTGCCCATGGTGGAGGCATATTCTTTTTAGACGTGTCTTCCATTTTAGCTCTCACATCCAACTGATCATTAAGATCTGTTAGTTTTTTTCTCCCAAATATCCATTTAGGGTGATAACCTCATACTTCATCTCCCTGCTTCTAGTCTCATCCTTTTCTTTAAAAAAATTTTTAAATGTTGTATTCATTTTTGAGAGAGAGAGAGAGACAGAGTATAAGCGGGGGAGGGGCAGAGAGAGAAGGAGACACAGAATCTGAAGCAGACTCCAGACTTCGAGCTGTCAGTAGAGCCTGACTGGTGAACCGTGAGATCATGACCCGAGCCTAGATCTGACGCTTAACCGACTGAGCCACCCAGGGTCTCCTCATCTCTTTTTCATTAACACTCTATGTTAATACTAGAGTGATTCTTTCCAAAAGTAATTGGACTACTTGCAAATTTGAATTCTTTCAGTCACACACTATTTAATACAAGGTATGTTTCAAAATCTTTAGCAGGGCACAGGAGATGCTTCAGAACCTAGCCCCTTGTTGCCTTCAGATTCTTAACTCCTCTTCCTACTTTCCATCTTTCCACATCACATGCCCACAATAAATAATTATTTTTATATAGTTTTAAAACACTACTAGTTTTCAAGCTCCTCACTACTATTACCGGTGGTTCAAGGATGAACACAGGGGTATGAATGTGTAGGAACTGCGTGTTAGTGAAAAATATCTGGCACACTGGCTGTTGTGCACAAAGTAGGTTCATATTAAAGTTTGTTGAATTACCCAGTAGTGGAACTACTGAATCATAAGGTAGTTCTATTTTTAATTTTTTGAGGAACCCCTACGCCATCTTCCACAGTGGCTGCACCAGTTTGCATTCCCACCAGCAGTGCATGAAGGTTCCTTTTTCCCCATCTCCTTGCAAACACTGGTTATTTCTTATGTTTTTGATTTTAGCCACTCTGACAAGTGAAAAGTGAGATCTCACTGGCGTTTAATTTTAAGTGAGAGAAGTCAGTCAGAGAAAGACAAATACTTACCATATGATTTCACTCATATGTGGAATTTAAGAAACAAAACAAGCAAACAACAACAAAAGACAAACCAAAAATCAGATGCAAACACATAGAATAAATTGATGGATGCCAGAGGAAAGGTGGATGAGGAGATGGATGAAATAGATAAAGGGGATTAAGAGTATACTTATCTTGATGAGCACTGAAAAATGTATAGAATTGTCAAATCATTATATTGCACATCTAACTAAAACTAGTGCAACACTGTATGTTAATTATACTTGAATATTTTTTTTAAAGTGTACTGAATTAAATTGAATGAACATTTTGGTCATTTAGTGTGCTAGGCACTTCACAGAATGCCTAGATTAATAAAACCACTTCTTGCCTTTAAGTAGTTTACAATCTACTGCTTGTAAACCAGTCTGGTGAGAAAGGCTGAAGTGTAAACAACTAAACCGGCTGTGCCTTGAAGTATAATGTAAGTAGCTGGTGAATAGAGATTGCAGGGAAAGTGCAAAAAGAAGGCAAATGGAAAGAATAATTCAGCTTGGAGGATGGTAATGGGATGGCTTCTTGGCGGAAATGGTATATACCTTAGGAATTAAAAAGGTTTTCGAAACAGAAAAGATTAGAGAAAATTCACTTGAAAGGGAAAAACAGGAACCACAGTAACAAGATGCAAAAGTAAATGGCCTTTGGGGGGAGTTAGTACAGGGTAGCTGTAACTTAATGAAATTTTTTTTATGTTAAAGTACTTATGTTTTGAAAAATATAATAAATGTTATTATTCCATAAAACACATTAATTTTCCTAAGTCCTTTATTTATATATACCTCAATTGTGGATTTCAGTGTAACCCAGATCCAAAATTCCATGATTAGAATTTGAGAACGGTTTTATTGCGTGCACTAAAATACAAGTACTTAAGTTGGCCCTTGGAAAGATTATGTACCTTAGCATTAACTTTATACTCAACACCATTTGTTAAAAGAGTAAAATTTCCTGCCCCCTAACCCCTGCCCTCACCCCACATGCCACACCATGTTCCATATCCAAGACTGGGACATGCATGCACAATGCTCTACTCTTAATAGAGCCAATGGGAATCATATGGTGGCCGTATGTACTAGAGAGCAAACTTGACTTGAGGTTTCAACTAACTAATTTATCAGGTTTCACACACTTTATACCAGTCACATTCTGCATACAGGGAGGAGTACATATAAACATGACCACTTAGTAAACTTTTGGTTTCCATTTAAAAAGGAGGAAGTAGGTTAAAATGAAGATTTAAAACATCTTTATTTTTAAATTAAGTGATGTACATAAGTCTGCCACAATTAGCACCCAAAATTCAGTGTGACCTTTCAGGCAGCTGGTGATGCTCTAATATTTCTGAGTAGTACGTAAAAGGTGAAAGGGCATATCTCCTTTCAATGTGCATATGTAACTGCAATAAGTATTAATAGGAGTACATACTTGTGGATAATCCTGGAATGTATATCTATATTTATAATTAGGAATAGTTATGTGAATTTGATATAAATATCTGTCATCAGTGGTGTTTGATTATCAATTTCCCCTGTATATTTTGCAAGAACTAGAAGCATATGGCAGTCTACTATTAGATTTTATAACAGGTAATAAAAGTGTTTAGAATTTCTTTAAATTCTTTCTTGCATAACAATATTCAGAACCTATAAATTTCAATGGGAGGATACTTTTTTTATTTGTTTTATTGTGCAAAGTTACAGCAAATGATCAGACCAGTCATTATAGAACTTTAAAATGTAATTTTGTATATGAAATTCAGTTCTTACCTGCCTGCTTTTTGTATCCCAGAAGAAGTCTCAAGAGCGGAGATGTTTCTTCTATTATAATCCCTTGTTCTCCACACAAATTTCTCTTATTTTCTGGTTTGTTTTAATTTCCTTTCTTTGCTTAGCTTTTCTGTTGTCCTCATTCCTTGCCCTATGCCTCAGATATGTATGATTGGTGGGGAGAAGTGAAAATAAACATAAAAACATGTTTGTATAAAGGATTTTCGGTGGTTTTTATTTTCTCCTTTATATTTTTCTTTATTGTTTGAGGTTTACAAGCATTAGAAAAATGAAAAAAATTATTATTCTGATCGTAAAAATCTAGCATTAACATCCTAGAAACTTTAAGAACTTGCTCAGTAGGATTCTTAATGTATAGGTTTTAGAGACAAGCTGTTTCCTGTGATTAGATTTATTTCCAAATGAATTTATTTGACTTGTTAATGATGTTGTTCTAACCAAGAGATGTTTATGAAACAGTTCACTGAATATTAGGAAGGTCTTTGCATTTTACATGTCAGACAAAATGATAACTCTTTTCTTCACTAGATTGTCGCTATGAAGGCAGGAACCAACCTGATTCTTCTTAGTATGGAAAATAGTCACATCCTCTCTTTTATCCTAGTAGGTATTTGTTGAATTATTTAACATCTGGCACACTTACAAATCAGTTTAGGAAATGCTCCAACACAAAAACTGGCAAAGTACATGATGTACATTTTTATGTAAATATAAGGTAATGCAGTCCATTATTTCACAAAGAAAGAAACACAAATGGCCAATAATCATGAAAGATGTTTTACCTCATTAAGAATCAAGCAATATAAGTGGAAACGAATGGTGTATCTTTTTTTCCTTCAGGATTCAAAATATTTGCTTATCCTCAGGATTTCTAGGGGTTAGAGAAAACTGTGCACCTTCATGCTCTATTGATAGAAGTGAAAATTGTTTCAATTTATTCCGGGAAGCAGTTTGGAAATATGCATCAAATATAACATATATGGAATTTTTGACCCTACGATTCTCTCTCTAAGAATTTATCTTAAGGCTATGATCAAGTAGGGTAAAATGTCTATGTAAGGGTATTTGTGGTTGCATTGATTATTAGAAGAATTAAAACTCTAAATATCCATCAATGGAAATTTATTAAATAGACTGTGATTCCTCTATATAATGGAATCCCATGTGGCCATTATAATGATGATCCGTATTTATTGATCTGTAGAAATAGTAATGACATATTGTTGAGTGAAAAAGCAGATTAAAATACAGCATGTGTAGTATGATTCTGCATATCAAGGTGGGAAAACTTTTGTTGTAAAAGGTAGTAAATATTTTAAGTTTTGTGGGTCATCCAGTCTCTGTCATACTATTCAAGTACAAAAATAGCCATGGACAATGTGTAAGCAAGTGAGCATGGTTATGTTCCAATAAATCTTTATTTACAGAAATAGGCAGCCACCTTGTAGCTTGCTAACCCTTAATATATATGTAGAAGTGTGTGTGTGTGTGTGTGTGTGTGTGTGTAGAAAGAATATACATTTTATACATTTCTAGAGGAGTGTTCACACAAATGTTAACAGTATGGCTACATAGGAGGGATTGTAGAGGCTTTTTACTTGTTACTTGTATTTTCTATATTGTTTGATGTTTACAGACATTAGAAAAAGTCATAAAGATTCCTAATTCTTTCATGAAAGGTAAGACTCTGTTTGCCTTGCAGAAAAATAGGTTCATAGGATAAGATGCCTGAGAGTTCTGTTTTTAAGATCTTTCATGTTACATACATAAATATGAAATACAGTAGTATTTAAATAGAGTTAACCATTTTATTTGGTACAAAATCACCTCATGCCTGCATTACTGTACTTGCTATTTTAATATTATCCTTGCTGCTGGTTTTTAATAGCCCTTCTTCTTATTGGTACAGACACAATTGCCAAATTTAACTAAGTGTATTTTTTATGTAGAATTCTATTATCTAGGTTTTCTAGGATCTATCAGAAGTAATCCAATTTTGTAATAAATACACACACACACACACACACACACACACACACACACTACTTTCCTGGCTCTTCCATTTCTGTTACTGCCAGATTTCTGGTTTCTCTTCCTAGTCTCTTAATGTAAAAGTCCCCACATTTCTGTCCTTGTTCTCATCTCTTGCTACATTGTTTCTTTTGGCATTTTTGTGGGGTCAAATACCACCTCTAATGTGAGGACTCATCTAGACACTCATGAACATAAATGACAGCCAATTCTGTCTTGGGAATTTATTCAAACCCACACCAATTTACAATAACAAGTTACCCATAACTACTTTCAGCTCCTCATGTAGGCTTTAGCTTTCCATCAAGCTCCTACTATAGATGTGTCAAATATGGATTTACTAACTCAGCTTTAACATCTGGATCACCACACTATGCCTAGATTGTGAACCACATTTCCAATATCAGCCTTGGAAGAGGCATTTTGGCGCCTTCTGGATATGTATTTGGAGAGAGGAGGAATACAAGTAGAGAAACCAATTAGTCTGGCATGTAGTTGTTTAGGCAAGATGTAATGGTGGTTTTAACAAGCTGGATTACAGTGGAAATGAAAAGAAGTAAATGGCTTCTGGGATTTTAAGAACACTAACAAGATTTAGTGATGGAGTAGATTTGGAAATGTGAGAGGGTCCACCAAAGATAACTCAGTTTTCTGGCATGTACAAACAGGGGAAACTGGCTTCCCCCTCCCCACCCCCTCAGCCATGAAGTCGAAAGCTATTATCATCTGCTGAGACGGAGAAGTAAGGGTTCAGAAGTTTGAAGATTTGGCTAGGCAGAGGGGGAATGGCTGTATCAGGCAGAAGGAGCAATATTAGCAAAGGCTTGAAGGTATGGAAATAGTGTTTTCTGGAAATTGTGTATACTTGAGTATTCAATAGTATGAAGTGTGGGGTAGGGAAGGTCAGTACAGAGAAGTCTGGGAAACCTCATTGTGAAGGATCTTAAATCCCATACTAATTAGTTTTTGCCATATCTTTATAATTCAGCTCTCCTCAGACGTTCAGATCTATAGACTATTAAAATTTCACATCCAGTTTATGAGACCAACATAGATTTACCTGCTTTTATTTTGCATAGTAAAGCATTAAAGCCATAATAAAAACAACTATTTTTCCTTTATGTTCCATTGCTTATAGTTTTCTGTTAAGGAGATTTTGAAAACCTAACACTAAGTATTTCTCACATTTCAGGAATAGTTCTAGAATTGACCTAACTCTAAATTACATTATAAAGGAAGCTAAAGAGCATATAAATCATGCCAAAAATACTTAGGATTGGGAGGACTGGATGCCTCAGGGAATTGGTAATTTGATCCAAAGCCTGTCACCTGTTAAAATTTATCCTGGGTCAGTAGTGACTGAAAATCATCACGACCTGACAGGTGTTCAGGATCGTGTGTAAAATGAAGTGGCAGACTCAGTATAGTTCCTACTTGACACGTGTATGCATTACTGAAACCACTGCAACATTAATTGATAACTATGCTGGCAATCTTGATCGAGGTGCCAAGGACTAACTGACCTGAACTCCCTTCACCCCTACTTACGTGCCTTTTTAAATAGGCTCAAGTGTGCTTGTATAGTAGGAAAGTGTGTTTGGGCCTGCTCTTTGACTACATGACTTTACACCTAAAATTGGCCATCTATTTTTTTTCACAGTGGATTCCTTTATTATTACATTGGAGGGTTGTTTTTTTTTCCTGGTGAAATGTTTTGTCTGTCTTTTGAGTCATCAGATACTATAAAGTATCAAGTTCCTACTACTTATCACCCATGGGATAAGTAGGTCCATTCCTTTAATGTAGTCTCTCCTTGGAATTTAACTTAGAAGCATGAATATGCTATGCTCTTAAATGTATAAGAATTTATATCACTCAAATATTACTGAAAAGATTGTTTTTCAATGTAGTTAATATGTCATTAAAATATCATTACTTTATATACTAGAGAGTCAAAAATGAAAGAAGCCAATCCAGCCCTCCCTAGTTGGTAATGGGTGAAGGCGAGGAGAAATAAAAGTGCTGATCCTCACTGGTATCATATAATAACAAATTCTTTTCCCTCAATAAAGGATCATGATGATGTGCGGAACTGTACATGTGAGTTTAGCCTGAACCACAACAAGATTTTAGCCAGGTAGAACCAAGAAGCAAACTTTTTAGCAATAATCTAGTAGTTTTGTTGATTGTAGGCTTCTACTCTCTATCAGGAACATGATTGTGCTGCTTAGGAAATGGCTTGATAGTGCTCCTTGGTTAGTGGTTATGGGGAGTCTTAAATTTAACTAGCAAATTATTCTCTCCTTCTACAGCTTCTTCTAGATTGCTAAGAAAAGATGAAACAGAGTAAATCTCAAATGTATGTGTTGATAGACAAAAATAATGATGGCATGAAATTTAAATTGACTTCCAGTCAAGGCAATACATATATGTCCAGAGTCTTGCCTCCAGGTTAACAGCATACCTTTGCACACTACCTGACCAGAGTTGGGGACATAACTTGTGACCATGGGGCAAAACTGGTTAATCTATTTGTGGAATAAATTCATGAATTTATTATCGTCATGCCTTTATAAACTGCACAATAACAGATTGGGCTGATTATAGATGAATTATTCAGCTTTGCTTTTCTGCCTCTGCAGTTCTCAAATATGCTTTGTCCTTCTGCCTTCATACCTTTGCTTGTGGTGTCCCATCTCCTTAGAACTTGCTCCCTATACTTCTCCCTTCCTCTCTCCTCACTCTCCCCTTCTATCCACACCTCTCTCCTGGCCCAGTAAACTTCTAACTCATCTTTCTAGGTTTAGAGTATCTGCAGATTCTTTTCTAGTCCTCTGTCTCTCTCCAGCCATATCCACTCTCCACTCGGCAGTATTAATTTTTCTTTCCACACATTTAGCAATTGTGTTGTAGCCGATTGTATTTGTATCTGTGGGCTCATTAAAGGAGAGACTATTGTGTGTTTAACATGTAGTAGACCCCTAGAGATGTTTAGGGCATGAATGATTGAATGAATAATTACAGCTTTATTCATTCCAATTTTGTTATATTTAAATAAGTGTTTTGTCTCAGATGAATTTTTAAAGGACCAGAGAAATATCTATAGAGGCACTTCTAAGTATTTTTGCTTCTAATGAACTTAATTTTAAAAATCTTGACTAGGGGCGCCTGGGTGGCTCCGTCGGTTAAGCGTCCGACTTCAGCTCAGGTCGTGATCTCGCGGTCTGTGGGTTGGAGCCCCGCGTCGGGCTCTGTGCTGACAGCTCAGAGCCTGGAGCCTGTTTCAAATTCTGTGTCTCCCTCTCTCTGACCCTCCTCCATTCATGATCTGTCTCAAAAATAAAGGTTAAAATAAATAAATAAATAAATAAAGTAAAAATAAAAATCTTGACTATAATTTTACTGACTGGTATTTGAGGTAGTTTTCATGATTGCTAATTGGTGTACATACGTTGAAAATTAGCTAACAGACTCTTTTCTTTGATCAGTCATGTGAAGTTCCACAAGTTTTATACTTTACTCCAGGGAAAAATGTGGCAAGATGGTTGGAGGATTGTAAATAGCACAAACCTAGCAATCTACAGTGCAAAAATAAATCTTTGACTGTTAATTATGGAAAAGTTTGAACATATTCAAAAGTACAGAGAAAATAGTTCAGTGCACTCCCTGTGACCAATCATCCAGCATTCAGCGTTTGAGCGCATGGCCAGGCTTGTTTCATCTACTCCCTACGCATTGTCCCTGCACCAGATTTTCTTAAAGGCAGACTTATTGAGGTCTTATTTATATAAAATATACTGTATGCTTTTTAAAGGGTAAAGGTCAAAGAGTTGGAATAAATGTACATAGTTCTATATGTGTTCAGGATACAGAACGTCTCTATTACCACAAACATTTCCCTCATGCCACTTCATAGTCAGTCTCCTTACCCACCCCTCCTCTGGCAACCACTGGTTTGTTTCTGTTACTGGAGTTTGGCCTTTGTCTAGAATGTCATGTAAATAGAGTCAAACAGTAGGGAGCTTTTTGTGTCTGGTATCTTCCATTTAATATAAGGCTTTTGAGATTCATCCATGCTGTTGCATGTATCAATAATTATTCAGTTTTCTCTATTTTATGGATGTACTATATAATTTGTTTATTCATCAGATGGTGGACATTTAGATTGTTTCCTGTTTTAGGCTATTATGAGTGAAACAACTTTGAGCATTTACATACAGGCTTTTCCCTGGATATATATGTATTTATTTCTCTTGGATAAATACCTAGGTGTGAAATTGTTAGGTCATAGGATGCGTAGGGGTATTTTTATAAGAAATGGCTAAACTGTTTCCCAAAGTGGCCTCACCATTTAGGGGGAAAATCCAGTGAGTTTCAGTGTGAAATTTCAAACTAAGAAAACTATCCAAATTCTGGAGTTTTAAATTTCTGTTACCAATAAATCTTTGATCTAAAGTGCTTGGCTATTTTTATTACTCAAAGCAATGAGACTCACTGAGGCAACTATCAAGACATCTTGCTGCCTACTGCTGGCAAGGTCCTGGCTAGAGTTCTCTTGGACAGACCTCAGTCCAGCCCTGCCAACCATGTGCTCCCAAAATCACAACGTGGCTGTGGGCCATGGCGCAGTACAGCTGACTTGAGCTTTGCAGCGTGTTTGGATTTAGGAAAGTCAGGGCTTAACTCAGGCTGTATCTTACAAGATTGCAGATTCCAGAACATTCATTTTTCTGGTTAAATGAAGCTGCCACTGAAGAAACAAACCTTATATGTAGGGTTAAAATAGGTTATTTTTAAATTGAAAAAGTATCACTGCCAGTAAGTATTTTGGAAGGAAAGTGTAAACAATGGCATCCTAGAACATTATCCTTTGACCTGCTGAAATGATTTGATTAAGTCAGGAGTTCCAGCTCTTGATAGTACTTTTTTTTGGTCATCAGAGTTCTGAAAAATCCTGTATTTAAGAGAATGACATATTTTCAATTTTGTTAGAAAATTAAAAGTGCCTTATTTAGTTCTTGCTTTGAGATGGTGTAGAATAGATTCACATATATTATTATTATTATCGACATCTCATTTTCAACTGCCATTAGTTGAATGCCACACACAATGAGGCCCCATACTAGATCTCTATCTTTAAGCATAACAGATTAAATTAAGATAACTGGAACAGTTTCCTAGAAGACCAAGTACACGACAGCTTTAGCAACGTGCAAGCTTTATCCAATCTGTGATGGAAGTGCACAGGAATTACTCTCTGCTATTAAACAAATTTTGGCAATTTTTAAAAGAAAAAATCTATATAACTATCCTTGAAATTTATAGCACAACACAACAGATAAACTGTCAACCAAGAAGGTGTAAGGTCTCATTTTATTTTCAGAGAAGGCCGAATAACTGCTGGATAAGGATGTTGTTGATGATTCCTCGAACTGGGAGAAAGTTCCAGTGAGACCTGAAATGACTCAGCCCCTAGGGATCAGACAGCCTTGAAGTCTACCCACAGAGTAAGCAGACTTGATTTCTTTTGGATTTCTAAAACTTGATCTGATTCTTTGCCATAGCTACCCAGACTGGACACAGTCCCACAGTAATATTTATTTGCACCAAATGCTGTAGTCATTCAGAACCCGTCTAGGATGCCCAAGATTTCAGACACAGCTTATATCTGCACCATAGAGTGATTATAAATCTTAGATTGGAAAAACAAGTCAGTGTGAGGGGTGGGCCAGAAACCTGTAGAAAGTAAGAAGAAATAGAAATGTTATGCAGAGTTTGGAAGGGCATTTCCCTTTGCTTGAACTCTGAATTTTCAAAGTATTGAGACTTTTCAGAAGGGGAAGGCAGAGACAGCTCAGGTCCTAAATACAGTGTTGCCTATTTAGAGAATAGACTGCAAAGCCAGGGTAGAAGGAGTACCTGCAGCTAGTACTGTGGGTGTGAAGAATGGTTTAAAACAGCCAAGACCATCATAGTGGAGTTATGCTGGCTTTCTAAGAGACAAGGCTCAGCTGATATCCATGTTGCTCTTGAGCCTGAGTGTCCAGTTCCAGAGCCTAAGGAGTCTTTTTTCATTAGGGTCCATCTAGTGAGGCTGAACTGTAATAGTCACAAACTGGGATTGAAGAGATGTAACTTTATTTCCTTAAACTGATCTCATCTTGCTTTGAAACCTCCACTCTTTCTAATGATAGAAATGATTGAAACAATCAGCAAAACTAAAAGGCAACTGACGGAATGGGAGAAGATATTTGCAAACAATATTTCAGATAAAGGGTTAATATCCAAAATCTATAAAGAACTTATCAAACTCAACACCCAAAAAACAAATAATTCAGTGAAGAAATGGGCAAAAGACATGAATAGACACTTCTCCAAAGAAGACATCTGGATGGCCAACCGACGCATGAAAAAATGCTCAATATCACTCATCATCAGGGAAATACAAATCAAAACCACAATGAAATACCACCTTATACCTGTCAGAATGGCTAACATTAACAACTCAGGCAACAACAGATGTTGGCGAGGATGCAGAGAAAGAGGATCTCTTTTGCACTGCTGATGGAAATGCAAGCTGGTGCAGCCACTCTGGAAAATGGTATGGAGGTTCCTCAAAAAATTAAACATAGAACTACCCTACGACCCAGCAATTGCACTACTAGGCATTTATCCAAGGGATACAGATGTCCTGTTTCGAAGGGACACATGCACCCCCCATGTTTCTAGCAGCACTATCAACAATAGCCAAAGTATGGAAAGAGCCCAAATGTCCATCGATGGATGAATGGATAAAGAAAATGTGGTATATATATACAATGGAATATTACTTAGCAATCAAAAAGAATGAAATCTTGCCATTTGCAACTACGTGAATGGAACTAAGTGAAATTAGTCAGAGAAAAACAAATATATGACTTCACTCATATGAGGACTTTAAGACACAGAACAGAGGAACATAAGGGAAGGGAAGCAAAAATAATATAAAAACAGGGAGGGGGACAAAACATAAGACACTCTTAAATATGGAGAACAGAGGGTTGCTTGGAGGGGTTGTGGGAGGGGGGATGGGCTAAATGGGTAAGGGTCATTAAGGAATCTGCTCCTGAAATCATTGTTGCACGATATGCTAACTAATTTGGATGTAAATTAAGAAAAGAAAATTAAAAAAAAAGAAAATGATTAAACTTGCTCATCAAAGTTATCTCTTTTCCAGTTCAAAATTTAGTTGTTTTTTTTTTTTTTTTGAGGTAAATACTGAATGATTCCGCTTATAGAAATATCCAAAGTAATCAAACTCCTAGAAACACAAAGTAGAATGGTGTGGGCCTGGGGCTGCAGGTGGTGGCAGTGGTGGTGGGGAGGGGGAAACGAGGAGGGAGTTGTTCCATGTGTTTATAGTTTCAGTTTTACACAACGGAGAAGTTCTAGAGATCTGTTCCACAACAATGCGAATATAGTTAACCTTACTAAAATGTACACTTAAAAATGTTAAGATGGTAAATTTTATGTCATGTGTCATTTTACACATTTTTAAAATAAAAATAAATTAGAGGTCACCAAAAAATTTAGGTTTTGGTGGGGGGCTATTACACTTTTTTCAACATTCCTCATTTCCAAAGGGTTCTCCCCTTATGCCTATTTTGCTTTTCTAAATGAATCTGGAACAGAAAGCCTCACCTAACTTCCTGGTATTGCAGAAGGGTTTTCTGCTCCTTCCCCTCAGGCTTCTTGAGATGATTTGTTTTGCTTAGCCTAAGGGCATCATCCTTTCCTCTTGATGTATCTACTTTAATTTAGCTAGGCTACTTGGTGACTGAGTATCCTGTCTGGTAGCCACTGATACATTGCTGGTTTCACTTAACTTTTGAAGCATTGTGCTGGCACCTGTTGTCAATGTCCACACTATTGCTTCCAGTTATGAGGTCTCTGTACTTTGTCATCCTCATCTGAACCCAGCAGCCTGCCCAGCAGCCCGTTCAATATGCTGCCCCCCCCCTTGGAGACCTAGAGGTTCTTAGATACTTTCTCAGAAACTGTCTGGAGAGTTCAGGATCCCATGTGAATGAATGTCCTTTGTTGTAGCCATCTACCAAGTCACCGCTACTTAGCCACTCTGGCATCATACTAGATATAGGACGATGTCAAGCAAAGGAAGTCTCTTAAAGGTTTCTGAGTTTCCATGCTGCACAGGAATCAGGGCACCAGTGTCAGTATTCCGATTCTTTCAGATTTGTCTGTATTTTTCCCCTCTACTTACTTCTCTCAGCCAAGTTTTGACCTCAAAACAGAAGCAAGAATACCTGGATATATTCTTTCACTTTCTTACTCTCTTTCTCTTTCCTTCTGCCCGGAAAAAAAAAAAATTATATCATATCCCAATTTCCTAGTTAGTGTTTTCTCTACTTTCCCAGGGACAATGAGCCTCAGCCTCATGGTTTACCCTCCTTGACCACAAATCGACTGGGAGAGGAGGGTAAGGAATTACCAAGAAGGAAAAAAAAATTGCGTGGCAAATATTTTTACAATATCTTCACTTCATCTGGGCTTCTTTGTAGATTCTTCTCTTCCTGCTTCTCCATGTCTTGTTCACTCTGTTTCTTACATGTTTCTAATTACATTCATTACAACTATTTTTAGTGCCCCAGTAGTGGGTGAGAGTGAAGTTCTAGAATCAAACTACCTCAGTTCACACCTGGTTCTGCTAACTCACCAGCTATGTGAATGTATGAAGTTCCTTAGCTCTCTGTGCTTCAGTTTCTTTACCTGTTAAATATAGATTAATAATAGCCCTAACTCTGTAGATGAGGTAATTGTAGAAAAACACTTTGAACAGTGTCTGAAATATAGTAATTACTCAGTTAATGCTAGGTTTTAGGATTTAGACCGTCGTCACTTCTCTAGACTAGTAAAATAGATTTCTAATTTTAATTCACTATCCCTATTTCTACCCCTAGACGTCTTCATTTATACTGTTATATAGAATTCAGAGGATCTGAGAATTATGTGGGAAAAATTATATCTTTATTTACCTCTTATTTAACCAAAATTTGGCATTTCTTTCTATTCTGCACGTAGGCTTGAAAGCACAAAATTTATATGTGTGGCCATGTCACCAACAGAAATCACAAATATTTTGTGTCACATTGTAGTTTTTGCAAGTATCTCATTTATGCCCGTCACGACTTTTAAATTATGATAGTTATTCATCTCGCTACTAGATGTTGTTATTTATTTCATTAAGTTCTTGTGTTATCAGATGTATTATATTACATTTAAAGTATTTTTATAATTATAATTTAAGCCATTATTTTGAGAAGGGATATACAGGCTTCACCAGACATCAAAGGGACCTTGGCACAAAAGAGGTTAAAATACCTTATTTGAAGTAGGTTTTTTAAAAAAACTTATATCTAACCATTTTGCTTCCTGATTAAAATCTTTCACAAGCTCTCATCACTGACCATATTAAAGCACGAACTCCTTAAGAAGATATACAAGGCATATACTGTATGTTCAGTATATCCTTGAGGCCCTATTGTCCCTCCAACCATCCTGAAATAGTCTCAGGACCTGGAAGGCATCATGCTCTTCCATGCCTGCATGTGTGTGCATGGGGGGGCGGGGGGGGGGCTGGGAGGGGGAGGAAGTTGTTTTGGAATGCTCTTCTTCCTTCTTCTTCCTCATTTATTCCTTCTCCTTGTTCATCCAACAGACTTTTACTCATCATTAAAGACATGCTGACATCATCTCCTCCTTGAAGTCCTCAGTGAACTCCCAGTATGACTGAGGTGACCTTCCTCTCCTCTCCCACAGCACCATGTGTAGACCACTTTTCACATTTTATTAAATTTGTTTACTTTTCTGCTTTCACTAGATTGTGAGTTCCTTGAGTGAGAGCCATGATTTATGCATCTCCTCTCCTCTCTCGGCTCCTGCAGTAGTATCTAGGACTCAATGAATGGGTAAAATCTGATCGGGTATCACACAAATATCAACAGAATTGATATTATCTCAGAGGAAAAGTACCAGAGACATACTGAATTATTTTCATGCCCTCCTTTTCCGATAATAGTAGGGGGGAAACGTTGCTTCTTTGGGAAGCTGAATGATACACCCTTTGAGAAGGATGGTGTAACTGAGGAGAAGCTTTGTTACTTTGTAGGGGAAGGATATGTGTAATATTTTTCCTCTGAGGTCCTGGGAGAAAGGGATCTTGGCTTGGCATCTGTAGAGGTAAGGGACACTATCCTGGAAGGATTTGATTGTTGTGGGCTAAATATCCCACACCTAAAGTGAAGTAGGAATTAACATATGACAATAGAAGACTTAACATTTTTGAGGGAATAAATGGATGAATATATGAGAAGGGCTGCAGCTGGTCATTTCTGACCAGACAGAAACACTGTTGCCAATCATTCTACTGTTTTCACATTCATCTGTACTGGTTATGGTTAGATTTCAAGAGAGTGCCTGATTTGACACTTAGGCATCCTGTGTTATTGCTTAATTTTATGGAAATAACTTTTTGGATCTAAGGATCTATGTGGTCAAGATAAGTGTCTGTTATGCACCATTCCACATTTCAAATAACTCTCGTGGGAAAGATAGTATAAATGACGACAACTGAATAATCATCTTTTTCTGAAGGAAAATAAATTGGACACTATGCCAAAATGGAGTTGAGATGGATTAAAGATTTTTAAAGTAAATAAGCCATAAAAATATTAGAAAATATAAGATGCATTCTAAAATATAAAGACATAGTGGAAAAGGCCTTTCTGAGTACGAAACAAAAATGGAAAGCCATAAAAAAAGACTAAAATATGTGACACCATACAAACACTTAAATTCTGTGTTAAAACACACACACACACACACACACACACACACACACACAAGAAACCACAGTCAAAAGGCAAAATAAAAATCTGAAGTAGTAGCTAATTTCTTAACTACGTAGATTTAAAAAAATACTACCAACCTAATAGAAAAAGTGAGCAAAAGAGAAAAACAGTTACCAGAAAAGGAAGTACAAATGATTCTTAAACATAAAAAAATTAATCATCTCAGTCAAAATAAGAAAAATGCAATTAAAATCATGATCAGATACCATTTTTCACCTATCAGACTAGAAATAGGAAGGGAAAATATGTAATCTCCTACATTATTAATGGAAATATAAATTGGTACAACATAACCAATTTGCGTTTAGAGAACATAAATGGGGAATATATATTAAATTAAGGAAAATCATATCCTTTGACTCTGCAAAAAGAATTTTCACACACGCATGCACATACACACACACTCCCTTCTTTCAGTCTACATGGATATTGTCATGCAAACTGCAGCAACCATGTTGTACCATACAAGGTGACAGCGTTAAGGCCCAGCAAACACTGAGAGGATGACAGAGAGGTAGAAGGAGTCTAACTCTTCACTGATATTATTGAGCTACGGATCTTGCTGTACCTAGAGCTGCCTTACATCTGCACTTATACAAGAAAACACATTTTCTACTGCTTCAGCTATATTTGAATTGCGGTTTCTATTACTTACAGCTGAAAGTATTTTAAATAAATAAGGAAATATGTGTGTACATATATGCATCATGTATATATCTATACACACACGTCTTTAAATTTGAGTATGCTATTGTGAAATCTATCATAATCAATGTAACCATACCTTATTGTTGGAATATGTTATTAATTACCCATTTTTAAAAATAATAATATTGTGATTTTACAAAAATGTTTATACCTTTGTTTTCTTTGAGTAAAATTTTAGAAATAAAATCTCTGTATGGAAACTTTAAGGGTCTTGTTAGATATTGGAAGGCAACTGGTCAGGCAACGTGTAGAGTGTTCATTTCTGATCACCCTTACTAATAACACTAGATATTAACATAAAAATGTGCTGCATTTGTAAATGAAAGGATAAGTAATTTTAATTTACATTTTTATTATTAGTGAGAATGAACACTGTGATTTATTAAAAAGGTTACATTTTTCCAGAGGGTGCTTTTCAGATCAGAATCACAAAAAATAAAATAAGATTGCAAGTATCTAGCAAAATTTTAAGTCCAAGAGTATAGGGTTCAGGAATGAAATATAAAGGGTTAGTACATAGCTTTGGTCAGCCAGAACTTATTACTACATCTTCTCACATAAAGATCTCATGAGCTGATGATTGGAGTGAATTTGTTGGGAAGAGAGAAGCTTCAGTCATTAGTCTCTTTTGGTGCCCTATCTCACAGGCTGAGCTGGACATAAGGAGGAGAAACACAATCCTCCTCTAAGTATGGAGATTTGACCATAGGGGGATATTGTGCATCATTTTCTGGGTGAGGTCCAGGGAGGTGATAAATATTATTAATGCAGTCCCCATCAACATTATAATGTTGCATCTATAAAGTAGAAATGGTAATATATCACAAGGGGATTTGAGCTAAAAGCTGACATAAGTTGTGTAACAATTAGAAAGTCATATTTTTTCACTTTTGAGCTAATGACTGAAAACTTGTACCACAACATTTGCATTTGTATTTCTTCCATTATGTATGAATCTCTTAGTCACTTATTAGTCACGAGCATCTCTGAACTCAACTTCTTCATTTTATTTTTTTTAAGAATATGGTTTTTTTTTTGTTTTTTTAATGTTATTTATTTTTGAGAGAAAGAAAGACAGAGCACAAGTGGGGGAGGGGCAGAGACAGTGGGGGACACAAGACCAGAGGCAGGTTCTGCACTCACAGCAGAGAGCTCCAAGTGGGGCTCAAACTCATGAACGGTGAGAGCATGATCTGAGCCGAAGTCGGACGCTTAACTGACTGAGCCACTCAGGTGCCCCTCATCTTCTTCATTTTAAAAATGGAGATAAAAAGGGGTGCCTGGGTGGCTCAGTCGGTTAAGCGTCCAACTCTTGATTTCAGCTCAGGTCATGATCTCACGGTTCATGGGATTGAGCCCTGTATCAGGCTCTGCACTGGCAGCACAGAGCCTGCTTAGGATTCTCTCTCTCTCTCTCTCTCTCTCTCTCTCTCTCTGTGTCCCTCCCCCACTCTCTCTCTTAAAATAAATAAAAATGTAGATAATAATATCTATATAATATGCTTTCTTATTGTAAATAAATGCTCCTGCTTCTTGGATCCTATGGGTGGTTTATTTGTTGCCAAGATGAATAGAGTATATGGGAGCCAAGTACACTAAGTAGGTAATATACCTAGTCAACAATTATATGTATTGTGTCAACACAGTATACATTGTGTCAACAGATATAAAGCCATATTCCAGGCTCTGGCATACATTCTGCCCTGCAATGACACCATTGTCTTTGGCCAGTACCAGGAATCTGTAGTCAAACACCTGGTCAAGCAAGGTGGGGGCTTAATGTTGATAGTCTACCCACCTTTATCAGCAAAGAAGAGAGCTCCTCTGGCACTGCAGTTGCAGGACTGTTTCTTCCAGGAGAGTCCCACTTGCAGTGTTTCGGTCATAGGAGTACATCTTGGCCTATGAGTAGATGAGAACCCAGCCTGATTCCCATCAATCAGTCCTATGCAACTTCCTCGGAATTTTGTCTGATTCTGGAGCTATAAAAATCTTCAGTTTGCTGTAATACACAGGTTCTGGTAGATTCTAGTCTTTGGGACAATATTGCTGGCTGCCAAGGCACATCTACAAGTGGGGAGGACTACCCTCATCTACTTTTTTTTGTTATAATTTCTATCCCATGGCACCTGGCCTGGTTTAGAGCCCATGATGACCTAAGGTTCATTAATAGAATCCTTTACTTAGGGTACAGGCAAGCATATAACTCATGCCATTACTTGAGTAATGAGCTGCTGAGAAGTATGAAGCTTTTCAGGAAGATATTCTTGGAGCTTGAAGCCAAGTAGTTGCCTCAATGACTGCCTGATTGTTTCCGTTTAACAATTTGGACTTTCTCCCACAGTCACTTCAGTGTGCTCAGTAAATTGGTGTTTTATGCTTGATTTTTACTTTCAGAATTCTGTCTCAGCATTATGAGGATCTGATGTCATGATGTAGGCAAACGTTCTTGTATTGACATGTTTTGTTTTTGGCTGGTGGAGGATGCCAGAATTCTGAGTTCCATGGGAATAGAGCCAAGAGACGTTTGGCTTCTCAGTTGGAGTTAGTGTCCGTGGGAGCGGATCTGGGAAAGTCTTGTAGAGGATCCATGGCCAAAACCGCATAATCAAATTTTGTTCTGAATAGGGTCCTTCATAAGATGTTAGAAAAAAAAAGAACATAACACTTATTGGAAAAATTTTTTCTTAATAGAATAATCTTGAATGGTTAGGGAAAATAAAGAAGTTACTTAGTAGTTTCATCTGTTTGAATTTTAAAGTTACCTTTATGATTAATTGAATCAAAATTGCTGTTGTTCCTTCTTAGGAGAACTTTTCAACACCTCAAGATCAGAATCTGGGAATATGATTTAGATCTCTATAACTTAAATCTAGTGAATCGTGTTTTGCCTAGAGTGCATATGTAGAACTAATAAAATAAAATTTTGTTAAGTCAATTTTTTTAAGAAAGTACATACATATGTGTTGCTGAATAAAAAATTACCTTTATTATGGAGCAGAAATAATAGCATTACATTGTTAAAAACTTTTCTGTCTTACAGTAACCCAAAACCAGAATCAATGAAACTAAACATGCACATCTTTGCTTACTGCCAAGCTATGCATTTCTGTATCAGGAATGTTTAGTGTAATGTTCCACCATAGCTGACGTGATGTATGGCTGCCTGTATGACTTTTATAGCAGATTATTAGAGAGTTGTTTATCATTATTACACATACATTTTATGCCTGTCAAATGAAATAGGCAGCTTCATATGTAAAATCTTATGTTCAAGAGTATCCTGTGTTCTTGACAGGATATAATATTCATTGAGTTATTTTTATAGGTAACCTAGTAAAATAAATGTAAATATTCCCTCCATTTAGTGTTTAAATGGCAAGAAAGATAATTTTGCTATAAATCATGTATGCTATCTAATTACAATGTGTTCATTTTCCAAAGACATTCTCTGTAAAATTCCATCCAGACGTGAATGAACTAAATTTAGTATCATTTTGCATTGTTTGACATCTTACACAGAGATGACCCAAATGAACGTAGTTTACTTTGATATGTTTTGCAGTGTGTAAACTAGAACTGAGTGACCATGGAAATGAAATTTAACACTATACATGTAAGTATATGTACTTGCCAGGCAAGTCATGGTTGCATATCACATTTTAGCCTATGGTTTAATTCTTAGTTGTATCATAGGGTAGTATTCATGTGTCTTATTTTAGGAACCACATGCGAAGTAACCGCTTGAGCTAAAGCCGACCCAACATGTGTCTTATTTTAAAACATGATCATCTGATGGGGTGCCTAGGTGGCTCAATCGGTTAATCATCCGACTTTGGCCCAGGTCACGATCTTGCAGTTCATAGGTTCGAGCCCTGTGTCAGGCTCTGTGCTGACATCTCAGGGCCTGGTGCCTGCTTTGGACTCTGTGTCTCCCTCTCTCTCTGCCCCTCCCCTGCTTGTGTTCTGTCTCTCTCTCTCAAAAATAAACTTTAAAAAAAGTGATCATCTGATATTTTAAATGAATTTTTTAACATACTACACTTTTAATAAGTACTATTGGAATGATCAAACAAGTGTAACTGATCTAGATTCCTATTTCTTATATAATCAAAATACAAATATAAATGCTATGTTTCCTTGGCCATTTGATTAATTTTGTTTAGCCTCAGTTCCCACTATGAAATGAGTGTTACAATGATAATAGTTAACTTTCAGCAATATGAAGATGAAATTATATCATTAATGTGAAAGCACTTTGAAAACTGTTAATTATTAATTTATTATTAATTTACTTGTTATTACTATATACAATAAAGTAATGGATTTAAGTGCATAATACCATAGATTTCCCATTAGAGACTATCTATCCAGGAAAATCTTCAGGTCGATAAAATTTATTTAAATAGATGTAAATTGTGATAATCCTATGAACATTTATTTAGTGTCTTATATTGACTTTTCCCAGCAAGCAAACCATGACTTAGAGCTTCTTGTTTGTTTTTAGCTCTCCTGCATTTTGTCCTCTGGAATCATTCTTCCCACTCTGACCCACCCTTCATTTCTCTCTAGCATTTTAGAGCTCTTGTCTCAGTTCTTGAACCAATTCGCTTTACAACTTTGGGCAACCCTCTCTCTAGACCTCAATTCTGTCATATATAAATCAGATGATTTCTAAGGTTTGTTCCAGACCTCACATAACACTGACCCATTTCCACCTCTCTGTGCCCATTTCTGTGCTATGCTAATCACCCTGTCTTTGTCCTCCTTCTCATTAATACCAGCTCTATTCTCCCCCACTAAAATGCAGCCCCAGAGCCTTTTGCAGAAGCCAACACTAAATCCAGTAGGGACATATTACAACATATAAACATTAAAAAATATATAGCTTCACTCTTCCATTAGGGCTTGGTGAAGAATTGTAACCAGAGCAATAAATTTTGTTAAACTGCTCTTAGTTCACATCCAGGCTGGCCACTGAGATACCTCCCATTGTCACAGATCCTCAAGGTTTTCTCTCCTGTTAACTGGGAACAATAATGTCTTATGTACTGAGCATGTCACAAAAGTGCGTGGCACAAATGTGGTGCTCAATAAATATTACCATCTCATACCCTCCTAATTCTGATACCCACACATCACTAGTCCTGATGATATCCTAATTTTGTTTTTGAAACATAAAAAGAATATGCTTCTATAATTTGAAGTCCATTTTATTTAGTTATCTAGTTTAACCTATCATAGAGTTGCCAGTTGGTGATTGGATAGTCTTTAAGAAACAAAATGTTTTTGTAAATAATAAGGGTTTTAGCACGTTAAGACATCCAGGCTGATTTGAAATTTATATTCCTTTTGTAACACTCAAATTGTTTAACAAGTAAAACAGATTAATTGGGAAACAGCCATGATAAATATATTTTATTACTTCATAAATAATATTTATCTTAGGAAGAAAAATACAAGATCCCTCCCAAGCGTTTATAAACTAGGTTCTATGGATGCACTCTAGGAAGGCCCTAAATTCCCTGAAATTATATGCAAAGTTGTGAGTTTTATTTCTTCTGGTGAGACTGTCTTTAGTTTTCAACAGATTTCAAAAGGGTCATTGACATCCTAAAATGTGTCTGTCATGATTTAAAGTGAGATAAATTTGTTTTCATTTTTAGGGTTGAGTAATTTGGCTCTAATTTAAATACTGTCAATATCAAATGACAGCCTTCTTTTAAGAAAATAAGGTTCTATACAAAAGTGTAAAAACCAACTTGAATACAAAAAGGACTGTTGAGTTTGGAAGGGTTTTTGTTTTTATATTCATGTATGCGTGTATGTATGTATTTTTAACTACTATAGGTCTGTAGGAAGTATGAGAAGTCTTACAAAACAGTTAGAATATTAAAACTGATGCACTGATTGAACTTTACATGATGTTTTCTGAAAATCCCAGAGGTTACTATGATACCACAAGTGGATATTCTTGAGGTTCTGACAATGAAAGTTATGAGTACTCTTGCCATTTCTAAGACCTTAGCAAAATAGAAAAGGAAATGCCTAGGTCCTGTCACAAAAGAGATTGATCCTGCTGCTTTCTTTCATGATCATATGGGCTTCAAAGAGGGCTACCACACAGTGAAGCTGGTGTGATCCTGGGGCTCCTTGGTAAAGGTGAGTATAAAGATTGGGGAGTCCTGTGACTGGGTCTTTAGAAACCAAGGGTGTTTGTTCCTCCCATGACAGAGACCAAGGTCCCCAGTTATTTGTACTCCAGAGCCCAAGGTACGTGAATGGGCCAACTAACCCAGACTTTGGGATCAGGTGTATCCATGGCCCTAGAAGAAGTAGGTTCTGGTGTGTGTGTAACTGAAAGTGGCCTCTCCCCATCACCATAGCTGGTCCTTCACTCAACAGGGGCAACCCCCTCACAGCTCTAGACTGGTCAATGTTAAATATATTCATGCTAAAGTTAGAAAAAGTACTACACTTAGTTTGTATGAGTGTAAATTGCTGTAGTATCATTGGTGGTTAAAAATTACATTTACATTAATTATAAATTACTTATTTAGGAACCATAACACTAGATAGAATTTTGATTACCTCTTCTATTAGACTTAGAGACTGCTTTATAGCAAAGTTACTAAACTACTGAGGGTGTACTGAAGAGAGTCCACTTCAAAGACATTACATACAGTGTTACACTTAAGGATTTCTAGGTACTTTATAATTGTTTTTCAATTCAATTTGAAAATTGGTGCCCCCAAAGTTCAAATAAACGTTCCAGTATCATTAAATGCTAAGAAAAATAAATTCAGCTTCTCTGTGTCCCTGTGGCTTCAGTAGAACTTGTAACTCTAGGACTATATACCCTTGCCAACAGCAATGCATTTGGAAATTGAACCTATGAAAACATATAAATAGTTTTCAGGTCAAGATAAAGAGAAATGAAACAAGTATAACTAGTTCTTGCTTTCGTATATTTAAAGCAACTTGACCAGAACCAATTTAATGGAAATTTCACTTATGAGAACTTGAGCAGCAGACTTACAATTCCTAACCCAAACTTTTCTGCTAAACCATTAGACTTTTATAATAAAGTGAAATCAGAAATGCAGAATTAACCATTATAACATAAAACTTGTCTTTCAAAAAAGGTGAAAACACTTTAATATAATTTAGATTGTTTCTACACATTAGATGTAGGAAATAATTTCACTTAGTCATAAGTACAATGAATTTGATTAACAAAATCCTAATTTACAAAATAGAAGTAAATATATGCAGAAATATATTCATTATCAAATTATAAAATAAAATTAACAATTCTTGTTAAGATATCATCAGTTTATTATTTTGCATTTCAGATAATAGAGTTAAATCATTTTGGTATGCTTAATAATATTTATAAGTATTAAAATAATGGAACGTTGAGATTTGAATACAATGACAGTAAACCATTGAAATTTCACATTCACATTATACAGCCATCCTGAATCCATAAGTGAATGTTAATAATGTAAAAAAATATAAAATGATTGTAATATAACCATCTAACCATTACCATATGGAGTTTTAAGACCACTATTTAATTTGCTAATTTGCTCTGAAATATAAGCAGTTGCTTTTCTGTGATCCATGACATGTCTTTGTGCCTTAAGACTTAATTTGAAATGTCCTTACCGTAAAAATATACCAAAGTAAATAAAAAAGGAGACACTTATTTACAAAACAATATTGTATACATATTACATAAATGCAATTGTTTCAAAGTCTTTTTATACAATATTGATAGAATCAGTCATTTCCATTATTTTATCATAAAAACTGCAGTGTTGCAAAGGCAGGCTGTAATTTTGAAATTCTGATTAAAAACAAATACTTTTTGGCTGCCTTTTAAGATAATGCAGTTTCTTCAAGTATGCTACAGAATTGAATGCTGACCTCTAGAAAAATGATTCTTCTTTCATTAAAGAAAATCCATTCCCCATTTGGAGGTGTATGACAATGCACCTTAAGAAAGGAGAAACTTACTATTTTACTGAATGTTTTTTATTCGAGAAACCCGATAATATCGGCCATTCAGCCTATTGTATTAGCACCATTGGCATGGATTGTTAGTGTACTGTACAGATCATAATAGGGATGGGGACTTGCAAATGGTGTACCATCCCTATTTTTGTGGAATTTCATCTTACCAGTATGCTATCGTACAATATAAATTCAAGTGTTGGAGGATGATTCAAATGACAGTATTTAACAATCCTGCATTTTACCAATACTACATACAGATTTTACTGTAGATATTAAATGATACCATAAAGAAATAGACTTTAAAGCACACTCCTTTAATTCATGAGAACACAAGGAGAATTGCTTTCATTTACCTAGATATGTTGTAATACATATGAACATAAAAGTAATTTGATCTCCTCGTTCAAAAACTCTGGAAATCATAAGACTTTTTGTTGCATGATTTATTTTGATGGTTAAATGCCAACCATTGCATATATTCTCTCTTTTAGTCCATATACTGAGCTTGTGCGTAAGTAACTGTAGCATACTCAAGGCTTATAGCCTGTGGTACATAATTTCACAGTTTCAAAATTGTTGAGGGGAAGGCCTTCCATATTTTAGGAAGTTATGAACCAAATGTAAATCTCATGAGCACCCACAGCGATCTACTACCATGGCTGGAATTTTCCCATATATTATTTGTTCTTTGCCATTAAAATATAGCATATTAATTGGAGACATCTTGGTGGGAGTACAGCAGGGACCTGCTGAACCTCTGGGGTTTGCTTGGTGTACAAGATGAGTATGAGGATATTTTTGTAAAAACACAAATTCACACTCTCCAGAGCAGTAATTGGCCTTATATCTTTTGGGTGCAATAATCCAATCCCATCCAAAAGCTTCAAAATCCACAGTGAGAGGGTAACGACAGCACCGAGATTCTGTTGAGTGCTCATCACAGTCAAGCCCAAAATCTCGTCTGGATCTTTTTGGTGTGTCTGTCACCTTGACTTCTAAAAAGGGATTCTGCATGAGAAGGAAAAGAACAATCAGTAATATTAATAGGTCCTGAAACACTTTCCTACTTTAAGAAGTCATTATTGAAGAAATTAATCATTTTGCTCATACCACATTTATTTTTTAAAGGCACAGCATTAAGGATTTTAATTTACACTAGGCGTGATTCTTCCCTTGTGGCTCATAAGAACATAGCAACAATGCTAATTCTCCTGTGGTCAGATCTATGTCTTTTTAATTTCTGTGTTTACTGGTTTGAGTATCTGAATGCCTGGCACATAACAGATACTCTGAAAATATTTATGGGAAGGAAGGGACAGAGGGAGGAGAGTCAAGGAGGAGGGAGGACAGCAGGGATGAAGAAAGCAGTTAGTTCTCTCTCTTCTAATTAAATATATTGGCTAAATGTGTCTGATGACTTCTGGAGGGATAAGTATATTCATCCATCCTCTGTTCCCTAGATCTTTAATTGGGGAAACTTGCTATTAAAGCCAGAGCAAAATAGTTACCTCCCAGCCCTTTATGGATTGTAATAGGAAAAAGAGAGGTAGGGTAATGAAGGTGGTAGTATGCATACTGGGTTGGAAAGAAAAACTCTGAGGAAGAGAGGGACAGATTCAGAAGATACAAAAAATATTTCATTTTATTTTTTCACTGAATGTTTCTATTCATATATTTAAACAATAATTTGCTAGTTCTTCCCTTGCCCCAATCTTTTAATGCATTTGAGACTTATCTTTTTATATGGAAAGATCTGAGGAGTATGTCATATTAATAATTATGTTTAACTTGTTTAATAATAATCTGTTTAATAATAATTTAAACTTCTGTCACATTACCAACTTTGATCATTAAAATACTACCCATAAAAAGTACTTTCTTAAATAATTAATAATGGTTTTTATCCTATATCAAAATCAAAATCAAAATCGACTTGGTAATTATTGTTATTTAATATTATAAAAAATCACATCATTTTGTGAGTCAATCACCTGTCATGTAGCACATTTAAAGAAACATATATCATTTGGAAAATTATATAATATTTTAAAGAATATGTTTTGATTTAAAGTAGATCTGACCTTGGGACCTCATCAAAATAAAAAGCTTCTGGAGAGCAAAGGAAACAATCAGCAAAACTAAAAGGCAACCGACGGAATGGGAGAAGATATTTGCAAACGACATATCAGATAAAGGGTTAGTATAGAAAATCTATAAAGAACTTATCAAACTCAACACCCAAAAAACAAATCATCCAGTGAAGAAATGGGAAAAAGACATGAATAGACACTTCTCCAAAGAAGACATCCAGATGGCCAACTGACACAGGAAAAAATGCTCAACATCACTCATCATCAGGGAAATACAAATCAAAACCACAATGAGATACCACCTCACACCTGTCAGAATGGCTAACGTTAACAATTCAGGCAACAACAGATGTTGGTGAGGATGAGGATGCAGAGAAAGAGGATCTCTTTTTGTATTGTTGGTGGGAATGCAAGCTGGTGCAGCCACTCTGGAAAATGGTATGGAGGTTCCTCAAAAAACTAAAAATAGAACTATCCTACAACCGAGCAATTGCACTACTAGGCATTTATCCAAGGGATACAGGTGTCCTGTTTCGAAGGGACACATGCACCCCCCATGTTTCTAGCAGCACTATCAACAATAGCCAAAGTATGGAAAGAGCCCAAATGTCCATCGGCAGATGAATGGATAAGGAAAATGTGATATATATATACAATGGAATATTACTTGGCAATCAAAAAGAATGAAATCTTGCTATTTGCAACTACATGGATGGGACTGGAGGGTATTATGCTAAGCAAAATTAGTCAGAGAAAGACAAATATCATATGACTTCATTCATGTGAGGACTTTAAGAGACAAAACAGATGAACATAAGGGAAGGGAAACAAAAATAATATAAAAACAGGGAGGGGGACAAAACAAGAGACTCTTAAATATGGAGAACAAACTGAGGATTACTGGAGAGGTTGTGGAAGGGGGGATGGGCTAAATGAGGAAGGGTCATTAAGGAATCTACTCCTGAAATCGTTGAACTATATGCTAACTAATTTGGATGTAAATTTTAAAAAAATAAAACTAAAAAAATAAAGTAGATCTGACTTAATAATTATATACTTCTTTAAAACCAAGACCATTTAAAGACTAAAAAGATAGCATTTATTGTTTGCAAGTATGATGTTTTGTTCTAAATTATGTCAATAGGTTTCAGAAGTAAAAAATGTGGTCACATTAAATAAGTTTGTGAAAGCAGAACAGTGAGTAACTCTAAACTTATACTAGGGTTTAAAATGGTTTTTATAAAATTTATAATATATGAAGTATTGTCATCTGCTTGGTCTGATATTAAATTAGTTGGCATCACCTAAGTAAACCCTTGCACAAAAATGGTAAGGCAGCTTCGAAATAAGCTAGGTGACAAATGTTAAGTAGCCTGGAAATTTAAATTTCATTAGGGGTAATTCACAAAGTAATCTACATGTACATCAGTCAACAGTCTACAAAATAATAAACATATTTATTATGAGGAACCTTGAAAATGATACATTTAATAAGATATAGGCCTAAACATATCATACTATAAATATCATATTTATGTAAACATATATAAACATATCATGCTATAAATAAAAGCATTTTATTTTAATTATAATGTTTCAAGTTTGTTTTTTCTGCTTTTCTAAACCAAAAAATTTCAACATATTTGGCACTTTTCTGGGATAAAAAGATATGTTTAAATTTGTTGGCTATGTAGTAGAATCCACTATGAAGATTTCATGTTTTTATCCATGAAATCATGTAGCATATCAATGAAAAGCACTTTATTTCATCCCCGCTTCTAAAGAACTCCCTAAGAAGTTAAGGACTATGGCATAACTGTTTTTTTTAATCCTCATGCAAAATAAAAGTATCAAGAGGGTGTTTCATAGGATATGAAATTAGACACCTACTTTTTATTGGGTACAGAGCTACCATTGGAGTAAGATACTTTTGTCTGGTTTATGAGCATAGGAAATGGGTAGTGATTTTTCCACTATTATTCATTCACATGATGAATCAAAATGTAGCAATGTTTGCTGCTAGATGTTATTTTCAGTTATCACTTACCAGCCCATCTTCTCCTGGTCCTGGGAAGGTTACAGCAAGATCATGACCATTCTCATCTAAAGCTTTGATTTCAATGCCTAAGTTGGATTCAGGCTGTTTGAGCCAATTTTGCAACACTGTCTTCACATCAATGCTCTGCCAAATACCAGTGCCTGGGTTCATGTCAAGTTTCAGAGATCGGATTCCAGTATACCTTGTACCGTCTTTCATGGGTTTGATGAGTCTCAGGATTTGCACAAACACTGTTGTAGGAGTCTTGACGGGTCTCAGATATATCCACAGTTGGGCCTTTACGACTTTATTATATTGTATTTTAGAGCTAAATTTAAAGAAGCAACATTTGGGTTTTCCTTCTGCTTGCATTAGAAGATCAGCTATAAATGAATAAGAAAAGAAAAATGGTTATTGAAATTATTTCTCATAAAAAATGAATAAAAAATTGGTGAGCATTTTTCCCCCATTGGAATAGTGAATGCATATTTTAAAGTGAAAAACCATGTAGGATTTCATTCATAATTCAGAAAAATATCAAAGAAAATAATTACTCTAGCTTTTCAGAATTTTTTAGATATATGTTTTTTCAGCTGTTTATGAGGTATCTGCTCCCTCTCAGAGAACTGTGGGCTAAAGAGAATTCTATGAAAGAATGAGCAGTGGATGAAATTTTAAAATGATGATGATTAGAGAGAACAAGAGACACCGTGGAGGAACATCCACTTAGAATTCTTTGGGAATCTGAGTAGTTACACTTACTGAGCAGCTGTACCAATCAGTCTGGAAGAAGGAACCCTTCCCCCAGGCCTGAATTACCTGGGGACAAGACACGCTGAGCAACTAACTGAGCCCTGGGAATTAGTAGAAAATATAGCACATCTGTTATGTTTTGGCTCTGGAATAGCCCTAAAGGAACAAAACGAATCAGGTAATTAGCACAAAAATGTGAATGTTATATTCAGGCTTATCTCAAAAGTTAGAAAACACGGTCTTTAGAGCCAGGTTGTCGTTGTAAGCAGCACAAGCAGTTTCTTCCCCCCTTTTGTTTTTCCAAGATTGTTTACAAATAAGGTAAATCTACTCCAGGACTAGATAGCAGAGTCTTAAAAGAGAATTATTTGTTGCATTGTAACGTGATTGCCTAATAAGCAAAACAGTATTTGAAACTGTTTTGAGTCAGGTTTCAAGTGTATAAAAGCACTGTTTAAAGCAAGACTGCAGACACATAGCATAAAATCTTTCTTGTCTTGCCTTCTCTGTTAAGATGACTGTCTGCCTTTCCTTGAGTGTCGTTTTGAAATGACTGAAAAAGCAATGGTACAAAATATATTCTCTTTCAGAAGCAAGGTAGATACTACAGGTAATAGTCCTCCTCCCTCATATGAAGAAGAAAACAATATTTTAGAAGGCCATTGAGCAATGTGCCTTCCTGGAAACATGCAAACCAGGGACTCTCAACAATAGTGCCGGGGTCAAGGGAGAAGTGGGACTTTGTGAGCCATAACCTGTTTAATTAAAATGTTTATTTCTTAAGCATTTTCTGATAATAAGCTCATGATTATCATTCTGCTATGTCACTTCATCACTGGTCTTACTAGTACATTAAATTAAAAAAAACATTTTTTATACTCTCCAGTGTAAAAGCTTTCAAAGTTAAATATTTTAATTTGTAAAGAACATAGAAACACCGTGAGGAGTAGCTTTGAATAACAGAAGTCATTCTAGGCATTTAGCAGAAGACATTTTTCTCTTTTATTAGGGAAAAAAAAATTGTTATTACAGACGCCTATTTCAGGCAACTAAATGCAATCATGAAATTTCATGTAGGTTTTTAACATTGTAGTATCTCCCAATCGTTGCCATGCAGGTACTGAGCAGTGAAAGCATAAGCATTTCCTATTTGTCAAATTAAACTAAACATTAATGCCATGCAAACATTTTATTTTATCTCCTTTTGGGTTTTTAGTGCAGCAGATTTCAGTCTCATTAGATTTCCCATGAAATCTTGAAAAAGAGAAACTCTTCCTTCCTACTTACATACAAGCCAACGGCTTGTTAAAAGAGCCTGAAAATAGATCTGTTTCTCATAAACACTAGAACCACAGTCAGCAGAATTGTTGATATACACTAAGAGGGCTACTCACACTCGGTGGGCATGGTAATGATCGTTTCCGTGGTAGCGTGGTAATCGTCGTCTTCCAAAGAGCCATCACTGCTGTCATCTCTCTGGACATCGTACTGATCAATCAGTTCCCGGAGCGGAGGAGCTTTGGGCAAAAGTTGTCTTATAGCATCTTTGCTGATGTTGGGAGCCGTTTCCAGGCGAAGTTTACTGAGGATCTGAATTTTTATGGCTTCTATTCTTGAAGATTTAGTGTTTTGTCTCCAAGTACATGCATTGCACAGCCCCTCTTTTTCCACATTTTCTTTTTGCTCACTGTTCTCATTTAGATCCACTGGACCAGCAACAATCAGCATAAACAGGTAAATATAAACATAGATTTGCAGTTTCTGCATGATTTTAAAATCAATACAATCTTTTTCCTTGTTCTTATTTCTTCCTTTTACTTTTCTTTTGCTTTTGAGTAATGCCAAGCACAATTTTAATGCCTGTACAGTCTGAGAGACAACTTGCCACACCAGTGAATCTTTTATACTGTATTCCAAGTGGCTTTTTATATTCCAACTTTGATGAGACAAGTGTCGTCAGGATCTATGATTGGCTCTTGCTCCACAATGAATCTCGCTGTCAGAGGTTAAAACCCTGTCTGTCACAAGTCACCAAACAGTATTTTGTTACAGTCAAGGGTGAGCTGATTCATTCGACTACTTCATAAAAGAAATAAATCTACAAATAATGAAAGATATATGTGACATTTGAAAAAAAATAAAGTCTATGTTAACAATAATAGAAACTACACTTAAATCTTCTTAATCTTTACATGTGAAACTCAGGTTATAATTTAAATAAGTAAATCTTAGTTTTACACTTCATGCTTAAAAAGTTGAAATGTTACTTCCTTAAAAATTAAAATGAGTATCTGTTATTTAGGCAAGCATTTGAAGTAAAAATAATTTTATTTACTGTATTAAATTATGTTTAAGTGCCGTGTAATTAGGGAAATATGAATTTAAGTTAGGAAGACCTGAATTTAAAGAAAAGCTAAAATAGTGTTACTAGTAAAAGATTGGCAGCTAAAATTTGAGAGGCTTGTTTTCCTGTTTAAATTCTTAGCACACGTTAAAAATCAACTTATTATAATGTTATATTACACATGGAATTATTTTTAAATAATTTAATGTTTTTCATTACTATGAAAATGGTGCTCAATTTTTGGCTGATTACTATTCAGTTCTTTCCTCTTGTAAAGCTGCAGATTAGTATTATTCAGAAGATGTGTTTCTTCATTGTTTATTACCAAGAGGATAATGTCAGCTAGTAGAAAAAATCTCTGAACTCAGAATAAGAAGACAATGGGTTTTACGACTGACAATGCAGCACCTAAGCACAGTTTGCCTCAGATTTCCATTGGCAAAAGTAAAAAGCGTAGTATCAATTCTATATAAATTATATCAAAATACTGTCAGCACATAAAAGTGAAAGAGCATCATAATAAAGGGGTGTCCGTTTTTAACATTCCCCAATACTACGATTGGTTTGCACCCCTTTGCCAGTTTCTCATTTTGACCAGAGGGCAGACACCTGGCAGGAATTTGGGGTAAGGTCTGGGAGCAGAGAATGGAGCTTTTTGTTCTCTAAATTTAAGTGGCCTGTGTAGGGATCAAACTCTCAACCTTAGCTTTGGGAGCCATAAGATCTAATCAAATGAACTGTTAAAGAGCTAAGCAAACATAGCCAGTGAGAAACAAGCTGTTTCCAGGCCACAGGAGATTTCTTCTTCCTACTGCTTTTTGGTAAGCTAAGGACTCCTAGGAGAGTTAATCCATTACTTCCCCCCACCCCCAAGAGAATGCAGTGGCTCATATCAAATATTTATTTTTTAGGTCACTACCACTTTTGCACATTGTACACTAATTTACTGCCTCAGTGCACTAAAATGCAACTCAGTAGCCTGAAAAGTTAATGCATTTTCATCAAATTCTTAAGAGGTATCTACATCTCTTGAGAAAAAATGGCCTTACATAATGCATTAGATTTGCCCATCATTAAAGATTAAGGAAAACCAGACACAAACCAGATGCCTGAAGGGTTTCAGATACTCTATTGTGGAACAATATTAGATCAGGCTTATAAAGTTTTATTTAGTAAATTTATTTTTCTATGTATAAATATTGGCAAGGTTATAATCATTGTAACATATGTTCCTGTATACTTCTGAGTAAGTCAAGGATTTTTTGTTGTTTTTTTTTTTTTTTTTAAACTTGATTAGAATTGCATAGCAGTTGGGAACCCGGGCTCTGGAGTCAGGCAGACCTGAGTTCAAATCTCAACATTGCCACTTCTAACTATGTGATAATGGATGAGGTACTTAACTTATCTAACCTTCAGTTTCCTCAGAGAGCTTTGGAGGGATGTAATTTAATAATGCATGTAAATTGCTGAATATAGTGCCTGTCATATAGTAAGTGATTGATAACTGTTACTTGAGTGCTCAGTCTTTGTTTCCTACAGAGGGGTTTGAGATTATGCTTAAATATATCCTCCCCATGAACTAGAACCGGTTGTAGCTGCCAATTATCAATTCATGTAGACTACCTCTTTAGTCCTCTGAGGTAACTAGAATTTTCTAATGCAGGCCTATTGCAGGTATATTTCAGCTCTTTATTCTTACTACATAGAATAAAGTAAACAAAGGTTGTCATTTCCACATGTAGTCAATGCTTGTTATTCATGGATTCCATATTTGCAAATTTGCCTACTTGCTAAAATTTATTTTTAACCCAAAATCAATGCGCAGGGTGCTTTTGTGGCCACTCATGCACATGCACAGAATGGTGAAATTTTGAATCTTCTAATGCACAGGTTCCCAGCTGAGGTCATACAAGACAATGCTCTGACTTGTTTCAGCTCTCATACTGTAAACAAATGCCCTTTTTGCAATCTATTTAGTACCACATTTTTTACATTTTTTGGTGGGACCACTGTTCACAGTGGTCCCTAGTGCCTAGTGCTAAGGTGCTGTGCTCCTAAGAACGAGAAGGCTGTGATGGAAAGTAGAATAGTGGTTGCTAGGGGCTTTGAGGAGGGGTTGGTGGGAGAGCTACTGTTTGATATCTACAGAGTTTCAATTTGGGAAGATCAAAAAGTTCTGGAGGTAGATGTTGATGATGGCTGCACAAAATATAAATGTATTTAATGCCACCAAACTCTATACTTAAAAATGGTTAAAAGGTCAATTTTATGTTATAAATGTTTTACTAGAGTTTAAGAAATAAGGTTGTGATATGTCTTAGAAAAAAAATTCCTTATGGAAAACTATGTTGTTAGATGAGCTCTATTCAGGCTTGAGTTATCTATAACCTGTTGGCTGTGAGTTCAATGTTAATGAATCCACAGTATGTATTAAATAAGATATTTTTAAACAGATAAACAGGGTTATATATTGATTGGTTGGTAAAAATGTTGTGACCAGAGGCTCACAGGAATGTAGCCTTGTATTTCCTCTAGGAGCAGAGAGGTTCAATAATCACTCGTTCAGTGCTGGCAGTGACTTTATAGAACATAACTACTGTGAATATTGAAAATCTATATCTAACCAACTTCTCTAGAGATCAACATTGAATGAGTTAAGAGGTACTGAAGAAATTTCGTGAACATATATTGCTTCTCCATATATTGCTTGGGACTGCAACCTTCCCAAGGCCTCAGAGTAGGAACCTTCACTGTGGTCTGACTGCTGATGGCCTGGCTTTGGCTGTTTCATGAAGGAGACAGGACAGTGTGTGATTAGGATGAGTGAACAGAGAAGAATTTCTTTTAGCTGACTGGGAGAAGTTGGTCAGCCAGCTTGTTGGCTTTGTCTTAGGTTGGCCATCTTTAAAAGCAGTTTCTCATAGGAATCAGATTTTAGGTGATTAATGCAGCACTTCACAAGACTTGTATTTTTCTTTCCCCTATGCTTCTTTGCACTGAGTGGGCCTTACATTTCTAAATGTTTATTTATTTATTTATTTTTGAGAGAGAGAGAAAGAGATTGGGGGGAGGGCAGAGAGAGAGGAAGATAAAGAATCCCAAACAGGTTCTGCACTGCCTGCACAGTGCTCTGACTTACGAATTGCAAGATCATGACCTAAGCCAAAATCAAGAGTTGGATGCTCAACCGACTGAGCCACCCAAGGCACTTCGGGCCTCACATTTCTGTAACCATAAGTAAGGTAGTAAGCAAACTTCTCTCATCTCTGATACAAATACCAGAGGGTGTTTTAAAATAACTTTGAGAGTATAAAGCATATTTCCCCAAGCAGGTTTATGGTTTTACTCTTTATAATCTGGGAACTACTGAGTACACAAATATAAAGGCTTGCCAGATTTTTTTTTTGCATTTTCTTTTTTTTTTCAATATATGAAGTTTATTGTCAAATTGGTTTCCATACAACACCCAGTGCTCATCCCAAAAGGCACCCTCCTCAATACCCATCACCCAACCTCCCCTCCCTCCCATCCCCCATCAACCCTCAGTTTCTCAGTTTTTAAGAGTCTCTTATGCTTTTGCTCTCTCCCACTCTAACCTACTTTTTTTTTTCCTTCCCCTCCCCCATGGGTTTCTGTTAAGTTTCTCAGGATCCACATAAGAGTGAAAACATATGGTATCTGTCTTTCTCTGTATGGCTTATTTCACTTAGCATCACACTCTCCAGTTCCATCCATGTTGCTACAAAGGGCCAAATTTCATTCTTTCTCATTGCCACGTAGTAGTCCATTGTGTATATAAACCACAATTTCTTTATCCATTCATCAGTTGATGGACATTTAGGCTCTTTCCATAATTTGGCTATTGTTGAGAGTGCTGCTATAAACATTGGGGTACAAGTGCCCCTGTGCATCAGTACTCCTGTATCCCTTGGGTAAATTCCTAGCAGTTCTATTGCTGGGTCATAGGGTAGGTCTATTTTTAATTTTTTGAGGAACCTCCACACTGTTTTCCAGAGTGGCTGCACCAATTTGCATTCCCACCAACAGTGCAAGAGGGTTCCCGTTTCTCCACATCCTCTCCACATCTATAGTCTCCTGATTTGTTCATTTTGGCCACTCTGACTGGCGTGAGGTGATATCTGAGTGTGGTTTTGATTTGTATTTCCCTGATGAGGAGCGACGCTGAGCATCTTTTCATGTGCCTGTTGGCCATCCCGATGTCTTCTTTAGAGAAGTGTCTATTCATGTTTTCTGCCCATTTCTTCACTGGGTTATTTGTTTTTCGAGTGTGGAGTTTGGTGAGCTCTTTGTAGATTTTGGATACTAAGGCTTGCCAGATTTTAAATGATGTGGCCAAAGAAAGGAGAAGACTAGGAATTAGAATGGATCATGAGTTATTCAACTCTGTTGTAGGAAAAAAAAACAGAAAGATATTTTATCTGATCACTCTTGCCATTTCCTTGTAATGACAGCCCTTTAGTGTCATTCTATGCTAATTATGCTTAAGGCCAGAAAAAAAGACTGTATAGTGTTATAGTGTCCAACTCACACAGCAGCATGAGAAGGTAGTCATCCCACATTGATGTCCAATTACTAATGCTTTAAATAGATTAGAACAAAAATTAACAGAAACAAAAGTATTCTTGAGCTAGAGACCAACAGTATAGGAATAAGAGACCTGAAATATACTTTGACTTTGCTGCTGAGGTTTTATGTGACCTTGAATGAGTCGATTAGCAAAGCCTTCATTTATGAATCTAGGTATGTATGTATTCTTTTTAATTTTTTAATGTTTGTTTACTTTTGAGAGAGAGAAAGAGAGAGAGACGGAGAGTGAGCGGGGGAGGGGCAGAGACAGAGAGGAGTTACAGAATCTGAAGCAGGCCTCCAGGCTCTGAGCTGTCAGCACAGATCCTGACACAGGACTGGAATCCATGAACTGAGATCATGACCTGAACTGAAGTTGGATGCTTAACCAACCGAGCCACCCAGGTGTCCTTGTATGTATGTATGTATTAATTAATTTATTATTTTATGAAATATTTTAATGCCTACATGTACCTGGAAATGTGCTGGAGTTTAAGGAGAAAACAACGAGCCAGACAGAAATTGTCACTGTCATCATAAAACCTACAGTCTAGTTTCTTTGTGTAAAACATGAAAAGATTTGATTAGGTGTGCCCCTTCAGCTGAGGTTTATCCTCTAAGGTAGTAAATCTTAAACTTTTTGGTCTCAGGATTCTTTTATACTCTTAAATATTATAAACAATCCTCAAAAGGTTTTGTTTATATTGGTCATAGTTAACAATATTTAACGTATCACAAAATTAAAAATGAGAAATTTTAGAATATAAGCATTCACAAGTATATATTGTATTTGCTGACAGTGATGATGTTGTCACATGTCATGGAGCCTCTGGAAAACCCCACTGTACACAAAAGAAAAAAATAAGAGTAGTAAAAACACATCTTAGCATCATTATGAAAATAGCTTTTATTTCAGAGACTCTCTGAAAGGGTCTCCACTCCAGAGATTCCCAGACCACACTTTGAGAACCATGCCCCAAGTGATAATGTTTATACTTCAATTAAATATTGTTTCCCTGTAACTTGAATACCCTCTTCCTAGTACCCGTAGCTTTGCGTTTAATGAGAAATCAAATATGGGAATTTTTAAACATTGTGTATTTATTTACTGACACATAATTGTAGCCAAGAGCAGAAATATAAATATTACTCTACTATAATCACCAACTACCAACTTACAGTATATCGAGAGAACATTTTCACATTTGTCAATTCTAGGGTATTGACTGAAATCTGTGGTCGTGAGGAATTTTTGTATATGGTCTTCAGTTCAGTCTTGAGATAATAACATCCATATTATGGCAATGCTTCATAATAATGTCCCAGATAGTAAAGTTTCTGCATTCTACCCTACTTTAGAGGTAGAATTAACTCAAAAAAAAAAAAAAAAAAAAAAAAAAAAACTTCAAAATGTGATTTCTGCTCTCTTTCCTTTCCAAAGTAGGAACTCTAATTTATTTATTAGAGATTTGAAATACAGAGAATAGAGTTATAATTTAGCTTTCTCATTTTTTCCATTGAAAAAAAGATGCTATACTCAAAGAGTTAGTGCTAACATTGTATAGGTTGTGCATGCCTTTATTATTAAAATTCTAAATTGCTTGCTTTTTCCCCCTTACTTGTCTTCCTGCAACTCCAAACAGACTTTGAGCTCTTTAAAGGCTGGGAATTATTGTGTTCATTTTTGTGTCTTCAGCTCTTGGTTCAACAGCCAGCACATAATTATGTTGGCAAAAGGGTATTCACTTAATAATTAAACTAATAAATGAATGAATGTTTCCTTAAATACAAGAAACATCAACTTACTAATTTTCCAATGGTAGAATTAGTTATTTATAGCTTTTCTAAGTGACTCTAGTTATGTTTTTAGTTTGCGCTGATGATGGTCTGTAGCATTTTTCCTGGGGTCCCTCCTCTGCAAACTGGTAGGGAGACTGGTGTTACAGGTCCCTGTTGTCTTTGCCACCTCTAGTAGTTCTCTGGTAGAGCAATGAGCACTTTGAACGTCCCAGTGGAGCTTTTGCATTTAATAATTATGACTACCCTTAGACATCATGTGGCTCTTAATGGGGACCTTGCTAGGGAGTGGCCATGACACCACTATTTAAGACCTTAAGACGAGAGCTCCCACCCAACATAGGTCATATTTAGGTCAAATTGATTTTCAGGAGTATCAAAGGTAGCCAGAGAAGAGAAAAGAAATCTCAAAAGAGCAGTGTGTATGTCTGTGTGTGTGTGTTTAAGCAAGGCAAAGGTAGAACAATCTTTTTTACCTTGACCCAATGCAGAGAACTGAGAACTGATTATATGTGCCATAGTCTTCACTTCTCCTTCATATTCTTTTCTGTAAAGTACTAAGTTTCTCAGTGATCCTTCTCTCCCTGCTTTCTTTTCATACGAGAAAGAAGGAGCTTTCCTCCAAAACTGGGATAGAGTTTATCACCTCAGTTTACCCAGGATGGCATAGCTCTTTGAGTGAACAGCCAAGGTGGGCCAGAGGTCAACCTATTTCCCAGAATGCCCTCTTAAATAAAGTTCCTTAGCTCCCAGGGGTGTCTGTGAGTTCCATAAGTAATTTCATAAAACTTAGCTCTTTATGCATTTTCTAGATCATCCAGATAACCACCTTACATCTGATTACTGCTTCAATGTCTTCATTTTCTACCCTGTCTGCAAACACGGTGTTTACAGGTGAGGGTTTTGTTTTTTTGTTTGTTTTGTTTTGTTTTGTTTTTGCTATAATCAAGCTGACTTCAAGTACCACCTAGAGTGATAAGGGTTACCTTTTACTCATGGGAATTCTTTAAAAAAATTTTTTTTGAAAGGTATCTTTACATTATTCAAGTTTGAGAACCTGGCTCAAATAATTTCCTTATTTTATCCATAGTAAATAAGCATAGCTACTTCAGTTCTTTGCCCAAAGACAGTGGCTTAGTTTGGAAAAAGTCTGTAATTCACTAATTTATCTCTTTTTGCTGGAGCTAAATTTTCTTTTTAGAAAATTTAGACTGGGTGGCTCAGTTGGTTGAGCATCCGACTTCAGCTCAGGTCATGATCTCGCAGTCTGTGAGTTCGAGCCCCGCGTCGGGCTCTCTGCTGACAGCTCAGAGCCTGGAGCCTGCTTCAGATTCTGTGTCTCCCTCTCTCTCTCTCTCTGCCCCTCCCCTGCTCATGCTCTGTCTCTCTCTGTCTCAGAAATAAATAAATATTTAAAAAAAATTTTTTTCTTTTTTGTGTATGTTGAATGTATATGCAGTGAGACAGCATGTCGAATGTTTCAGACTGCCTGATTGCAAGTTATACCAGTCTTTAGTTGGGCTCTCTAATTTGCTCCAGCCACACCCTCACTTTCAGCCTACACTTCCACACATTGCCCGTCATCCTGGATTAAGAAGGCACAAACTTCTGCCTGCACCTATACATTTTCTTTCCCAAAATTTAATGAAGTCAAATTTTTAAAATTTACAAGTGAGAAATATAATAAGTATAATAAGAAGTTAATATTCATTATTTTTGATGACCGATTTCCTTCCTAATATTTTGATTTACTTTAGAACAAGCACAGGGTTTCCAGAGCAGATAACAATATAGATTGAATTGGCAAAGGCATATCTTTTGTTTTAAAATCTTTACCCTTATTATTGAGTTAAGCTTTCTGGTAAAGAACCACTTCCCAAGAGAAAATCTTGCAGTTTTCAGGGTCTTGTTTTGGGGGCCTTTGGAAACCATAGTAGTCTCAATAAAGAGTGTTTTTCTGGAAATAAAAAGAAATATTTTAACTTTTTTTAGATTTGGGTTTTAAAATGTAAAATCTTAAAATGCTTTTTTAAAAAAATAACTCCCTTTGAACTCAATTAGTGGCTTGGCAGTAATGATAGCCTTAGAAGAGTTCAGTTCCTTCCAAGAGTATTCAGAAAATGTTTTCTTCTTTTTTTGGAATTGCCTGCAGCATTGTTTTTTATAATTCATAGAGTATTGGCTTCCAGAAGCATTCCGTTTCCAAATTCTTTTGTAAATTCCTAGAAAGAACTCTTCAAAAAATAATATCCATTTGGTCATGTTTTCATTTACTTGTTCATTAAACACTTATTAGTACCTGGTTTATGATAGGTACTATGCCAAGAATTGGAAACAAGGGGGGGAAAATGATGCTTTTTGCCTAGGGGAAAAAAAACTCTGAATTTTAAAAATAAAAGAATTTTAAGATTGTTATGTCTAATCTACTTGTGAGCACATGGAGAAACTGAGGCCCAGAGAAAGGTTGCATAACTTAAATTATGAAATTTTAAAAAGCTTGTTTGATTTACAAAGGTAATTTGCATTGAAGTACTTTTGAAGCACCAAGTATTTCTTTTATATTGAGTTAAGATTTTTTTTTTAATGTTCTAAAATTAACAAATAAGGTCAGTGCTCAATTTCCTGGGTCAATGCCACAGTGGTGCCCTTTGTTCTTGGAACCAGTCCATAGTCTGGCTTGGCAACTGAAAGACCCAATGACCTGCATTTGGCAATTAGTATAGGAGTTTTAGTGTCTACTGACTAAACATACTTTGATTGCCCATTTGCTTAGATATTGGGGGTCAGCCTTTTGTTATAGAATGTCACCCTTTCTGTTAAACTCATTTTTCAATATTTTGAATTATGTACTTGCATTCTGGAAATTTCAAATGAATAAGTCAGTAGTTTCTAGTAATTTTAACCATAGAGAGCTCTGACCTTTTTTTATTAGTTTAAAAAAACATACCACCTTTAATTATAGGAAAAACATTTCATTTAATTAGATTTAACATGAACATTCTGGCCCCTGCTGGGAACTCTAAGAACTACATCGCTTGTACTACCAATTTTTCTAAGGTCTAAGGACTTAAACCTTGAATTCAGTTTTATATATATTCTCTCTTTTTTGTAACATACAGAAATGTATTAAATAAAATCTGTAAGTAAAGCTAATGCTTTACTATTATTGAAATTCGAAATCTGTGTTAAATATTGGACATTTTTACATGGCACATTGAATTTAAATCTACCATAATTCAAATTTTGTACCCTGGTTTTCAGTATGAAGAAATCTAATATTTTTCATCTGCACTCAAACTCAGATGAGAAATCTGATAAGAGAACAGGTGAAATGTAAATACTTGAAAAAATGTGGGAAAGGCTCTACTTAGCATTTCATTTCATCAAATATTTGCGGAATACCTAGTGTTTGGTTGTGGGTAGGCACTGAGTATATTTATAGAAAACATTGCCCCATTTCAGTGGATAATAGTTATAAAACAGCACTCAGCAAATGTGAAATCATGGAATGGAGTATGGACTGTAGGACAAACCAACAGTTTCTTGGGTATAGCCGGAACAATTTATGTACATGGGAGGCAGGCTGGAGGGTGGTGGACAAATGAGAGACTGGAAACAAGATTATAAAACCTCCCCTTTCCAAAACATGTGAATAAATAAATACTCTTCCCTAAACAGTCTCTATGAGCTCTCTGACTTTGACCAAATTAAGTGACCTTCATTTCCTTTTCTGCAAAATGGAAATATAGGTCACATTGTGAGGCCTAAATGAGATGAAGTGCCAAGAACAGTGCCTGGTGCCGAGTAAGCACTTAGTAAATATTCAATGTTAAAATCACTGTCAACATGTAATAATAATATCAGTTGTACCTAACAATATGTATATCATTAATGTTAATTTGTATTAGAAATCTTTGCAAAACTGAAAATTTATTAATTGAAATTTTGTAAAGTGAGAGATGAGTATACTGTTGACTCTTGAATAATATAGGTGTTAGAGGCCCCAACCCCCATGCAGTCGAAAATCTGCATATAACTTTTGACTTCTCCAAAACTTAACTAATAGCCTACTGTTGACCAGAAGCCTTGCCAATAACATACGTGCTAATTAATGCATATTCTGTATGTTATTAAATAAAAATAATGTATTACATATACAGTAAAGTAAGCTAGAAAAAAGAAAATGTTAAGGAACTCATAAGAGAAAATATATTTACAGTACTGTACTGTATTTACTGAAAAAAAACCTGTGTATAAATGGACCTGCACAACACAACCTGTGTTGTTCAAGAGTCAGCTGTATATGATGTACACAAGGGGAATATCTAAAGCAAAATGACTAAAAAAAAAAAGCTACAAAGAAAAATGTGGGGGGGAAACATGCCAGGTAAATGTTAACAAAAAGAAAACTGGGGTCATGATATTAATCACAGATAAACTAAATTTAAGGCAGAAAGTGTAAGACAGGACAAATAGGGAAATTTTATGATGACAAAGGATTTACAGAAAGGATATACCTTTCATATATATTCAATCACTGAACAATATAATAACAAAAATAAAGAAAAACTGCAGAAATACAAGGAAAAATGATCAGACATGAAATAGTAGCAGCCTACTTTAATTCACTTCATGGATCAAGCTGTCAAAAGTTAGTAAGAATATACCTGAGCAACAAAGTCAATAAGGTTGATGAAATAAATGTGGTTAATGGAATAGATGAAATAGATATCCTGTTAACTGATAATCTTATTTTAAAAAACTCATGAAACATTTACCAAATTGACTAAATATATTGGCTTCTACCCAAAAAACTTCTCAATAAATTCCCAAAATTAAAAATAATCTAGACCACATTCTCTGATAACAGTGTAATTAAGCAAAAATGAATAACCAAAATAAAATTCAATGTCTCCACTACTTGAAAATACAAAAGTTATTTAAAAGAATTTTGGGTACAAATTGGAAGTAAAGCTGATATTGCAGAATGTGTACAAAATAATAATTAAAACACTATGTAGAAAATAATAATTAAAACATTATATACCAAGACCTATAGGATATAACTATCAGTGTGTTTAGCAGATATTAATAGCTGTAAACATGTATTGCTAAACTAAAAAACATGAGGATAGCAAACTATTTAACTCAAAAAAATTAGAAAATGAACTACAAGGGCACCTGGGTGGCTCAGTCAGTTAAGTGTCTGACTCTTGATCTCAGCTCAGGTCATGATATCAGGGTCATGAATTCAAACCCCATGTTGGACTCTACCCTGGGCGTGAAGACTACTTAATAAAAAAAATAAAAATAAAAATTTAAAAAAAATAAAAAAAATCCCCAAAGCAACAAAATAAACTATAAATTAAACCTTAAAAAGCAGAAGAAAAACTAAAATTGAGTTGGAAAGAGCAAAGCAGTAGAATTAATACTATGACCTGTTTTCTTGCGGAAAAAAAAAGCCATAATACACTAGCTAAGCTCATCAAAACAAATAAGGCACAAATATTCTAAATTAAAAAGGAAAGATTTATAGACACTGTGAGATAATTAAAGAATTAAGAGTATACTGCAGAAGTATTATACAAATAAATTTAAAGACCTGTGTGAAATTAAGATGATAAAGATTTTCTAGAGAAAAACACAACAAAGAAAGAACATGGAATAATTACCAGAGAACTAGTTTCTGAAATGTGCCAGTTTATAGATAATTCTTGCAAATCTTCAAAGGACAGATAGTATTTTTCAAAATAGTGTTTTGAGGTGAACATTTTTTTTTACTGAAATATAACAATATAAAGTGTATTCTCATAGTGAAGGCAAGTATTATTAGGTGAAACTTTTGGTTCAATGTATATATTTATACCAGGTTTCCTTTTAAAGCTGCATTTCTTATTGTGAGTCACAAGCAAAACACTCTGAAAGCTAACTTTTCTAGAATTTTAGTAAATTAAAGAATGAAAATAAATGGACAGAAAGCTTACAAAAAAATTTAAGCTCCCATAGTACTGATGCTAACACCTGGCAATGATAATAAGAAAAGAATATTGACACAAAATTTTAAATTAAATATTAGCAAGTACAATTCTGCAGCACATTGAAAGAACAGCATACTGTAGCCAAGCCCAGTCATTCCAGCAGTGCAGACATGGTTCAATATCTGAAATTATTAATATCTTTCAACATATTAATAGGTAAAAGGAGGTGGGAACATGATTGTCTTAATAGATTCCTGTAAGGCACATGACAGAAGTCCTTTAATTAGGATCAGTCTTTATTTAAAAACCTTCAGTAAAATATGAGGAGTTGGAGAGCTTGTTAAAGTGATAAATCAGTATTATGTTTAATGATAAAACACTATGCATATTTCATTAAAATTGGAAATATATGAATTATATATTCATATATAATCATAAATTTTCTTCATAACTTCATATATATATAATTATAACTATTACTTGTCATTTTTATGGCATTACTAGCCATGAAAAATAGACAAGATAGTAGGATAAGGGGTGCAAATATAGGGGGAAAAAAGAGCCACAGATAGAGGACAATAAAAGACAATATTACAGATGGTATAATTTAATGCCTGTAAAAAAAAATCTAAAGAATCAACTGAAAAAAAAAATATATATATATATATTTAGTAAGATGGCATGTTACAAAATTAATATAGTCTGAAATCACAGATTTTCTCTATGCCAAAAGTAAATAACAAGAAAATGTAATGAACAAAAAAAAGATGTCATTCAAAATAATAGCCAAAATTAAACCAAACCAGATAAAAAAACACCTAAGGAGAACTCAGCTAGAGGTGTGTGGGCTCTGCATTAGTAGTTCTTAACCCTGACTGGGGTGAAGCTCTTACTAAATACACAACGCCTGTGTGTACTAAATACACAACGCCTGTGTATTCGCCTGTGTGCTCGCCACCAAGCCAATTAAGCCTTTGGGGGTAGGGCCTAAACATCTGTATTTTTCCATCCAAGTGATTGTAAAATACAAAGAAAAAACTGCTGCTCCATATGAAGAAAATATTAAAAATCATAATAAATGGAACAACACATCCTATTCATGGATAGGAAGACTCAATGTTGTATAAATCCCATTCTCTTCAATCTACAAATGCAGTGTAATTTCCACTTAAAATAGCAGTCAGTTTTTAAACATAAGAAGTACTTCAGAATAGCTAGGTAAGTTTTTCAAAGGCAGAGAAATGAGAGGGGAATAACATTCATGGATATGAAAACATTTTAAGAACTGGTCATTTAAAATAGCATGTTATTGACAGAAAATAAAAAGGTAGAGAAGTGACACCGAAAAAAAAGGAGTGAAAAATAGAACCAAGCTAGGGTCATTTTTAAGTTAGGCCACTAAAAAGATGCATTATGTATTAGTATTGAGACAGACCAAGAGTCACATGGACCCCTGGCTGTAAGCTCCATAAAAGCAGGGACAATTTCATATAAGTCAAAAATTTAAATCTCAAAAATGAAACTAGAAAAGTATGAAAAGAAAAATGTGAGTGCTTTTTGTATACCATTATGTAAATTTTGAAGTGGTGCCTTACGGTCTAAGCATATATATGCACATGAATTTGTTTAAGGTTTTCTTTGCCATGATGGAAATTTAAAATTCACTAGTCACATTTATCAATTTTTTCTATTGTAGCTTGATAAATGTGCCTCAGTAAAAGTTTTTCATTTTAGCATGGCAAAGAAAACCTCTAAAAAAAGTCATGCACAGTACAAAATATTTTCCTTTTTTTTTAAGTTTATTTATTTATTTTGAGAGAGAGAGAGAGCAAGAGAGGGAGGGGCAGAGAAAGAGTGAATCCTAACCAAGCTCCCCACTGTCCACTCAGAGCCCCTTACAGTGCTAAAACCCACGAACTAAGAAATCATGACCTGAGCCAAAATGAAGAGTCGGACACTTAACCAACTGAGCCACCCAGGTACCCAACATAAAATATTTTCTAATTTTTCTTGTGGTTAGTTCTTTCACCTAATGGTTAATTACAAGTATGTTGTTTAGATATTTCCAGATATTTAGAGATTTTCTAGATATACTTTTGTTACCAATTTCTAGTTTAATTCTGTTCTGATCCGAGAACATACTCTATATGATTTCAATCCTTTTTCATGTATTGAAGCTGGTATTATGACCCAGCAGACGGTCTATCTTGGTGGGTATTTCATGAGCGCTTGAAAAGAATATGTATCCTTTTATTGTTGCCTGTAGGATTCAAAAAATGTCTATTAGGTAAAATATGATTAAGTTTTATATATCCTTCTTTCTTTTTTTTTTTTTTTTGAGAGAGAGGGAGAGTGTGAGAAGAGCACATGCACGAGTGGGGGAGGGACAGAGGGAGAGAAAGATAAACAGAGAGAGAGAATCCCAAGCAGATTCCACGCCCAGTGTGGAGCCCAATGTGGTGGTGGGGGTTGGGGGGGTGGGGGTGGATCTCACAACTGTGGGATCATGACCTGAGCCAAAATCAAGTCAGTTGGCTAACTGACTGAACCACCCAGGCATCCCATCCTTACTTATTTCTATCTACTTGTTCTATCAGTTACTGAGAGAGGAGTATTGAAGTCTCCAGCTCTAAAATGTTGGATCTGACCATTTCTCTGTTCATTTCTGTCAGTTTTTGCTTCATGTATTTTGAAGCTGCATAATTGGATGCATTCATATTTACAGTTCTAATCTTTCTTGATGAATTTGACTCTTTTATCATTTTGCAATGTTCCTCTTTATCTCTGGTAGTATTCCTTGTCTTGGATTCTGCTTTGTCTGATATTGATATAGCTACTCCATTTTTCTTAAGATTAGTGTTTGCACTAATTTCTTTTCCCAGCCAATTACTTTCAACCTATCTGTGTCTGAATGTTTATTTTTGTTTTGAAAAATTTTAATTCCAGTATAGTTAACATACAGTGTTATATTAGCTTCAGGTGTACAATATAGTGATTCAACAATTTTACACATTACTCAGTGCTCTTCATAATAAGTGTACTCTTAATCCCGTTCACCTATCCCCCCATCCACCTCCCCTCTGGTAACTATCTGTTTGTTCTCTATAGTTAAGAGTCTGTTTTTTAGTTTGTATTTTGCTTTGTCTTGTTTCCTAAATTACACATATGAGTAAAATCATATGCTATGTGTTTTTCTCTGACTTATTTCACTTATCATTATACTCTCCCATCCATGCTGTTGCAAATGGCAGGATTTCATTTGTTTATATGGCTGAGTAATATTCCATTGTATATATATACCACATCTCCTTTATCCATTCATCTATTGATGAAACTTGAGTTTCTTCCATAATTTGACTATTATAAATAATGCTACAATAAATATAGAGTGCATATATCTTTTCAAATTTGTATTTTTGTCTTCTTTGGGTAAATTACCCAGTAATGGAATTGTGGAATCATGTAGTAATTTTATTTGTGCCTTTATTTTTAAATTTTTTTTTTAATGTTTATTTATTTTTGAGACAGAGAGAGAGACAGAGCATGAACGGGGGAGGGTCAGAGAGAGGGAGACACAGAATCTGAAACAGGCTCCAGGCTCTGAGCTGTCAGCACAGAGCCGGACGCGGGGCTTGAACTCACGGACCGCGAGATCATGACCTGAGCCGAAGTCGGCGGCTCAACCGACTGAGCCACCCAGGCGCCCCTGTGCCTTTATTTTTAAAGTGTGTTTCTTGAGGACCACATATTCATTGAGTTTTCCTTTTTTTAATTCAGTCTTACAACATTTGCCTTCTAATTAGAGTATTTAGATTATTTACATTTAGTGCAGTTATCTGTATGGCTCAGTTTAAGTCTAGCATGTTGCTTTTGTTTTCTATTTGTCCCACCTGGGTTTTTTTGTTTGTTTTTCTCTTTCTATCTTCTTTCAGATTATTTTTTAGTGATTAATTTTATCTCCATTATTGATTTATTCACAATGCCTGATTGTTTTATGTATGTAGTGGTTGCTCTAGAGTTTATAATATGCATCTTTAATTTATCACAGTCTACTTTTAAATAATATCTTATTGCTTCATGTATAATGTAAGAACCTCATAACAATATACTTCCATTTCTCCTCTCCCATCCTTTGTGTGGTTGCTGTCATACCTACATTATAAATCTCCTAATACATTCATTATTATTTTTTGCCTTAGTCAATTTCCTAGAAAAAGTTTTTATACTTATGCATATATTTATCATTTTCGATGTTCCTCATTTTGTTGTGTAGACCAGGATTTCTCAACCTTAGCACTATTGACACTTTGGACTGGATAATTCTTTACTGTGACTGTCCTATACACTGTAGGATCTTTAACAACATCACTGGCTCTACTATTAGATGCAATAACAACTCTCCCCCAGGTCATGCCAACCTGAAAACAATTTTTTTGCCAACAAACAAATGTCTCCAGACATTGCCACAAGTTCCCTGGGAGATGAAATTGTTACCAGTTGAAAGATAAAACTGTCACCAGTTGAGAACTACTGGAGTCAACTGAAGTTTCTATATGAAATTATTTTCCTTAACCCTAAGAAAATATTCTTGAACATTTCTTTTACTTCAGGATTGTTGGTGACAAGTCAGCTCAGCTTCTGTTTGTCTGAAAAAGGCATTATTTTACTTTTATTTTTGAGGAATATTTTCACTGGATGTAGAATTTTCTATTAACAAAATTTTCCTTTAAGCATTTTAACAATGCCATTTCATTGTCCTCTAGGTAACATTGTTTCCCACAAGAAATTAGTAGTAATTCATGTCATTGCTCTTGTACAATTTGTCTTTTTCTTTGACTACTTTTAAGATTATTTTCTTTATCATTGGTTTTCATCCACTTCATTATAATATGCCTTGATGTGGTTTTCTTTGTTGGCTTCATTGGCTTTTCTGGATTTGGGAGTTTATAGTTTTCATCAAATTTGGAAAAATTTAGCCATTATTTATTCAAATACTTTTTTCTTTCCCATCCCATTCTGGGACTTTAATTGCACATAAATTAATTAGACAACTTGATGTTGTCCTACAGGTCACAGAGCTTCTATTTGTATTATTTTTGGTTCTCTTCTTCTCTCTGTGCTTCAGTTTTGATAGCTTCCATGACTATTCTTCTGGTTCATTGATTTTTTTTTTTCTGCAGTGTCTAATCACCTATTAGTCTCATCAAGTGAAATTTTCATTTCAGACATTGTATTTCATTCCTAGAAAATCCATTTGGTTCTTTAATATATCTTTCTTTACTTCCCTTATTGTGTTTTTTTGAGAACTTTGAGCATATTTAATGACTGTTTTAAAATTCTTGTCTGCAGATTCCATTACCTATGTCTTTTGTGTGTGTGTGTCTGTTGACTGTTTTTTTCTCCTGGTTATGAGTCACATTTTTTTCTCTCATTTGTATATCTGGTCAATTTTAATTGGGTGTAAGGAATTGTAAATGTTATATTGCAAAATTTTTGAATTTTGTTTTCTTCCTTTAGAGTGTTGAAGTTGGTTTAAACAAGCCATTAAGTTACTTGGAGATAGCTGGATGTTTTGACTTTCAAGCTTTGCTGGTGTGCATCTACAGTAGCCTTTATTCCAGGCCTAGTTTTGTCCGATTACTGAAGTATGACTTTTCTAAGGTCATTTAATGCCCTGAATATCCAACAAGTCTTTCTACTCTGGCTGGTCAAAACTTAGAGTTCTTTGTGATGCTGAAGAATGTTCAACTTATGGTTCCCCTGGCCCTTGAAGCTTCACTCTGTTAACTTATAACCGATTTTAGATTTAAGGGAACCCCTGTGCAGACTTCTGGAGTCTTTCTTTGCATAGCTCCCTCCTTTCTGGAACTCTGCCCCACAATATGCTCAGCCTCTCCAATTTCTGTTTCCTCAACTTAGCAAGATTATTGTACTCTCTTCCCCTTCTCTGCCTTGTGATCCAAAATGTGCCTCATTGTTACAGCAGGAAGGCAAATACAGTACCAGAAAACCAAATGTGCTTGAGTTAGTAGTCCCCTTAGAAGACAAATATAACAAAGGGAAAAATGAAACAACGATGACAGGAAAAGGGCTAAATTTCTTCTTACCTTCAATCCAGGACCCTTAAGAATAAGAAAAAGTTAAGCCAATAGAAAAATGGCAAAACATAAATACTAAGTTCTAGTAAACCTATAAAAAGTATTCAACCTCACTCCTAAGTAAAAATATAATTAAAATACCAGTGAAATACCATTTCTCATTCAAGTATTAGGATGAACACAGGAAAATAGCCTCTTCCTTTCCTCTTGGTGGGAGTGTAAATTTTTTTTTTTTTTAATATATGAAATTTACTGTCAAATTGGTTTCCATACAACACCCAGTGCTCATCCCAAAAGGTGCCCTCCTCAATACCCATCACCCACCCTGCCCTCCCTCCCACCCCCCATCAACCCTCAGTTTGTTCTCAGTTTTTAACAGTGGGAGTGTAAATTTTAATTTTTACCCACACTGCAGGACAATTTGGCACTCTCTTTCAAATTTTTAAATATGTTATTCCCCTTTGACCCAGCAATTCCATTTTCTTGGATTTGACCTCAGATTAACTTCACAAACTAAAAAATATTTGTAGAGTTTATAATGTTGAAAAGTTAGAAATAATGTACCTGTCTAATAATTTAAAATAAATAAGTTACAGTATCTCTAAGCAGATCTATATGTATATACTGACATGGAAAGATGACTATAATATACTAAGTGGAGAAAGCAAATTTTAGAACAGAATAGATTTTATAACTATGAAAAAAGAAAAGTTATATTCAATACACGTATGTTTTCTTCATAGAAATCCAACCCCATGACTTTTAATATCAAATATTTGCTGGTGTTTGCTCCAGACTTATATTCAACAGTCTACTTTACATCTCTGTTGGATAGTTAATAGGAATTTCCAATTCAACATGGCCAAAGCAGAAGGCCTGACTTACCAATTCTTTCCCCCACACAGCCTTCCCCATTTCAGTAAATGACACCGCCATTCAACCACTTGTTCATGTCAAACACCTGGGAGTCAAAGAATTTTTCTCACTAAGCTCCCCACTCCACATCATTCAGTAGGAATAAAGGAGTCAGAAAGCTGGAAGTTATAATAGAGTATTTCCTGGTTGTGGGATAATGAAATAGCTACCATTTTTTCAACTAGCAATAAATTAGTCACTATATCAGGAACTTCATACACGTTATCTCATTTAATCCTCACAAAACTCTATAAGGCAAAAGTTATTTCAACATTTATAATAATTTAAAATTTCACTTTTCAGTGAAAAGTGAGCCTTGTGTGTATGTTTGTGTTTATGTATAAATCCTTTTGTGTTTCTCTTTCTCTGTTGCAGCATATAATTCCTGCCAGAATATGGTTAACAGGTAATATAGATGTCCTAGAATACCCGTTTAGTCCCAAAGTGGATTCTAGTGGAGACATATTAGGCACTTGTTGTGAGGTGTTGATTCTCATAGCTGTTATGTATGAATAGGTCCTGATATTCCCACTTCTTCACTAGTTCAAATTCTATGATGTAGAATGCATTCTCCCTAGGTTATACAAAAATTGTGCTGCTTTCCCAGTTGGATAAAAATATTAGCTGTCTTTATGTTTACACGGATGCAGGTTTTTTTAAACAAATGCATTCAGCGTGATTTATTACTCAGCAGAATCACAGAGGGATTTGAAAATTAATTTTATCAGGTGCTGTGCTAAGTTCCAGTAACAAAAAAATTAATAAAAACATGATGCCCCTGATGACCTTACATTCCAGTGGGGGAGACAGACTTGTAAACAGATATGTTAAAGTAGAAGGTGGTAAGTGTTCTTCTGAGGATTGAGCAAAGAGCTGTCAGTGCAAAAGCACAGAGGACTCTGCCTAAGGGAGTCAAGAAGGTTTAACAGAATAGGTGACATTTGAGCTAGATCTTGAAGGATGGACAAGAGTTTGCCAGGTGAATGAGATGATCTCTATATAAAGTGCCTAGTACAGGGCCAGGCACTTGGTAAGACCCAATAAATGTTAACATCTAGTTCCAGTTGGGGAAGTGTTCCAGGCAGAGGACACAGGTCAGAACACTTATTGAGTACCTTGTATATGTCAGGCACTGTTCCAGGTTCTTTAGTCCTATGTGCCAGGCACATCCTGTGAAGACAGATAATTACACAAGGGTCTGGTTCGTGAGCCATGTTCAGATCTACTATTTATAGACTTTGCTCTCAAGATGGAGCAGAGATGTTTGTTTTAACACTGCTGACACATTTCATCTTGTTTGCAACCCCCTCCTACAACAGTATTAACAGCACTGAGCAGCTAATGATTGTCCTAGACTCAGTTTCATGAAGGCAGTGGTGACATTCTAACCCCACTCCTCCTGTGTTCAGGGCCACTTTGATCTGCACTTGGGTTAGGTCCAGGCAATAGCTCATCCTCATAGCAAGGATGGAAGAATCCAGATGCTGGCTTTTCTGTTATAGTTCAATAACCCAGTAGGTTCAACTTGCCCTGTCTTCAGTAAGCCCCTTTATGATAACTGACCACCAAATCGTGATGTTTATTTTATAGTAGAGTAGGAAATAGTACAGAATAAATAGAATCTAGGGATGCCTGGGTGACTCAGTCATTTAAGCAACTGACTTGATTTTGGCTCAGGTCATGATCTCATGGTCATTGAGCTTGAGCCCCGCATTGGGTTCTGTGCTGTGTGTGGAGCCTGCTTGGGATTCTCTCTCACCCTCTCTCTCTGTCCCTCCTCTGCTATGTCTCTCTCTCTGTGTCTCTGTCTCTCTCTCTCTCAAAATAAATAAATAAACTTAAGAAAATAAAATCTATACTGTTACCTGAATGTATTGTGCTAAACAGAACCTATACATTTCTGTGTCTAAAATAGAACACTTCTAAATGTTAGAAACATTCTATGCTTGTTTTTAGTACAGTTTTACTAGCATAGTCCAGTTACAAATAACAGAACAGAAGAAATGTGCCAGGTGTTTCACAATTTATTTAATTCTCACAGAAATTCTATAACATAGGAAATATTTTAATTATTATACAAATTAGGAAACTAAGGCACAGAACATTCAACATACCTAAAACTAAAAATGGCAGTGCTAGAATTTGAAACCAGATCTATCGAATTCCCACCCTGCTCTCTCTCCTCTATAACAGTGTCCAGTCTTAATCCTACCATTTAGTATGGTTCCACCATATGCCAGACATCATGTGAGATGCTCAAATACATTCTCTCTAACCCTCATGAATTTTATTTTATGCAACATTTAAAACAATCGAATACCTTGTTAGCAGTCACAGCCAGCAAGTTACAGATCTCAACTTCAAGCCTGGGCCTAAGACTTGGAAGCCTACTTTCTTTCTATCATACTACACAGTGGTTCTCTACCCTAGAGTACCTTGAAATCAAATGGGGAACTTTGAAAAAAAAAAGTCCCACCTCCAGAGAGTCTAGTTTAATGGTCTGGAGTAGAGCCCAGGTGATTTAAAGCTTCTAGGTGATTACAACGTGCTGTCTGGCTTGAGACCACAGCTCTTAAAAGTTAAAGTGAATAGGAAGCTTGAGGTAAGGCACAGTTTCATTTATCATTTATCATGGTGGAAAATGCCACTTATAGATTATTTTTGAAGTGATTATATTTTTGTAGAAAGTTCTGAAGAATATAGAGGAAGCAATGTGGGCTTTGGAGTAAGAATGACCTGACTTTGAACCTTAACTTTGACCCTGTCTTACTGACTGGCCCTTGGCAAGTTACTTAGCATTCTGCAAAATACTTATTGTGAAAGATGTAAAAGGTGTCCTTGAGAAGAGGATTCTCATCTTGGAATAAATGGAGTGAATGCTGCCCTTCGTGCTCTCCTCCTGAAGTTCATCATGCACAAAATGAATTGAAAGGGACCTGGGAAAACTCCTTGGTTTTTCCAGTCAACCTCTTTCTTTCCTCCTTCCTTCCTTCCTTCCTTCCTTCCTTCCTTCCTTCTTCCTTCCTTTCTTTTCTTCCTTCCTTTCTCTTTCTTTTTCTTTCTTTCTTTCTTTCTTCTTTCTTTCTTTCCTTTCTGCCACTGACTTTATTGATTTTATAAATCTTACAACAACAGTGACCATTCTGCTCATAAAAGGAGCCAAATTGCAATAAAACAGACCAAGTGAGAGTGGGGATGAGGAAAAGGGCCAGGAATTCACTCAGAAAAGCTGATAGCTGTTAACATGAAACTGGCAGAGACAGAGAAGGGCGATGCCTGCGAGAGTGAGAATTTCCAAAAAAACTAAAATGGCAAGGGGAGAGTATTCCGGAAAGACTTCAGAGTACATCAGAGATGAGTACAATAGCAATCTCTTGTTTTGTGGAGGACTGGGGAGAAGTCCCCATTGGGCTGCAGACTTTGGAAGCTTAAAGCTGGGGCTGGGGACTGGCAGCTCCGGAGACAGCATCACAAGAAGCAGCACCACTCTTGAGGGCACCCGAAGCCATCCCAGGACTGCTTAGTGTTGGCACCGCTCGTGTCCTTCAGCCATTCTCAGAAAACCCATCTTCTGCCTCCCGCTGCCAAACATTCCCAAACCACCAGGACTCTTCTTACAACTACTCAGGACTGATTTCGTTTCCTGCCAGACCACATGGCATCGCTGGGAGGTGACCAGGAGAGGATGATTCCCTCTTAGCCAGAATGTCAGCATGGGATATGCATGCTAGGTGAGAGGGGAAGGGAAAGGATATTTATTTTTTATAGTTAAATTATTTATTTATTTTTTAATTATTTTAAATTATTTTTTTTAATTCTAGTATAATTAACATACAGTGTTATATTAGTTTCAGGTATACAATACGGTAATCCAACAGGTCTATACATTACATGGTGCTCATCAGTGTATTTTTAATCCCCATCACCTGGTTCACTCATCCCCACACCACACCCACCTCCCTCTGGTAACCATCAGTTTCTTCATATTTAAGAATCTAGTTGGGGCTTTTTGGTTGTTTCGCTTTTTTCTTTTTTCATTTGTTTCTTAAATTCCACACATCAGTGAAATCATATGGTGTTTGTCTTTCTCGGACTGATTCATCTCACTTAGTATTATACCTTTTAGATCCATCCATGTAGTTGAACGAGGGTTCCTTTTTCTCCACCTTCTCACCAACACTTGTTTCTTGTGTTGTTGATTTTAGTTATTCTGACAGGTGTGAGTTGATACCTCATAGTGGTTTTGATTTGCATTTCTCTGATGAAGAGTGATATTGAGCATCTTTTCATGTGTCTGTTGGCCATTTGTATGTCTTCTTTGCAGAAATGTCTGTTCATGTTTTCTGCCAATTTATAATTGAATTATTTGTGTTTTTGGTGTTGAGTTGTATAAGTTATTTATATATTTTGGATACTAACCATTTATTGGATATGTCATTTGCAAATATCTTCTTTCATTCAGCAGGTTGTCTTTCAGTTGTATTGATTATTTCCTTGGCTGTGCAGAAGCTTTATATTGTGATGTAGTCTATTTTTACTTTTGTTTCCCTTTCCTTGGGAGACATATCTAGAAAAATGTTGCTATTGCCAAATGTCAGAGAAATTACTGCCTGTACTCTCTTTTAGGGTTTTTATGGTTTCACGTTTCATGTTCAGGTCTTTAATCCATTTTGAGTTTATTTTTGAATATGTAAGAAAGTGGTCCGGTTTCATTCTTTTGCATGTAGCTGTCCAGTTTTCCCAATGCCTTTTGTTAAAGACTGTCTCTTTCCCATTGCATATTCTCATCTCCTTTGTCATAGATTAACTGACCTTATAAATGTGGGTTTATTTCTGAGCTCTCTATTCTGTTCCAGTGATCTTTGTGTCTATTTTTGTGCCACTAGCATACTGTTTTGATTACTACAGCTTTGTGGTATATCTTGAAATCTGAGATTGTGATATCTCCAGTTTTTTTCTACTTTTTCAAGATTGCTTTGGCAACTTGGGGTCTTTGTGGTTTCATACAAATTTTAGGATTATTCTAGTTCTGTAAAAAAATGTTGTTGATATTTTGATGAAGATTGCATTGACTATAGACTGCTTTGGGTACTATGGACATTATAACAATATTTGTTCTCCCAGTCTATGAGCATGGAATATCCATTTATTTGTGTCATCTTCAATTTCTCTCATCAGCGTTTTATAGTTTCAGAGTACAGGTCTTTCACCACCTTTTAAAATTTCTCTTTCTGCTACTTCATTATTAGTATATGGAAATGCAACCCATTTCTGTGTGTTGATTTTTTTTATCCTGCAACTTTACTGAATTCACTTATCAGTTCTAGTAGTTTTTTGGTGGAATCTTTAGGGTTTTCTGTATACTATAGCATTTGCAAATAGTGAAAGTTTTTCTTCTTCTATACCAATTTATATGCCTTTTATTTCTTTTTCTTGTCTGGTTGCTGTGGCTAGGACTTCGAGTACTATGTTGAATAAAAGTGATGAGAGTGTGTATCCATGTCTTGTTCCTGATCTTAGGGGGAAAGCTCTCAACTTTTCACTGTTGAGTATGATATTAGCTGTGAGATTTTTTTCCATATGGCTTTTATTATGTTGAAGTTATGTTCCCTTTAAACCTAAAGGGAAGGATATTTGTAATGTCTCAGATTAGACTCAAAGTATATTTTGTAATAGAAACAATGTCTGGATGATTATTAGACTTCTTGGTTATGTAAGTAGAGCCTACTCATAATTTTTTCAGAAATGTACTGTATTTTATATTCAAATAGGACTGTATTTCAGTGACCTTTTGTGTCAAATAGGCTTTAAGGAATTAGTGTGGAAGCTTAACCATCATTTATAACACTGTTTCTGTGAGAAATATGGTGGCACTACTTGGGGCTGTAAGAATTATCTTCTTTCCTTTCTGACTCAGCTTAACAGATATAGTGCCCACTGGTCATCTAATGAAAAGAGAATGAGGCAGCTCAAAGAATGCTGTGTGCTATCTGGAGGTTGGCAGAACTCTTTTAGCTATTGATTATAAGTTCACAACATACTTGAGGTCGAGGGCCACTGCTTTCCTTCATGTGTGTCCCTCTTCTTCCCGAGAAACCTATCATATAATATGAGCATATAGTGGACATTAATATATACAAAGATTAGATCTGAAATCAGGAATGACCTCACTGTTAGTGGAAAAAACGGACACCAGGAGTCTATACCATGCATGCAGTGACAAAATATTCCTCAAAACGTAACCTATTGTTTCTAAGAATCAGGTGCCTTTTAATGACAAGACTTTGGGAAATTAAGTGATTATCAGTGTAAAATATGGTGGAAATTATGAGGCCTGGGAGTTGTTCTGATTATACTGGAAAGCTTACATAAAGAAAATGATAAATTCAGGGATTTATATTATTAGCTCAAGGTACTGTCAGAGAATCAGAAAATTTCCTTGACTACCTTAAAAAAAAAAAGAAGAAGCCTTATTTCTTGTATCAGTGGGTCTGAGGTACCAAAAATCAAACCTACATTTGATTTTACAGCTTTATGCATTACAATGTAGACTTTCTAAGCACCGATTGGGAGCATGGTATCCCCAAAATAGAAATATTTGGGTAGGTTCCAATGATCCAGCTATGTTGAGTCCCCACATTTCACTGAGTGTTTGCTGTCAGTAGAAGTAACATTTCTTCCTCTGTCTGATATAATATTTCTTTTTGCTTGATAACCTGTTATAATATTACCTGAGATAGTCGGTTACAGTGATCTAAACTTTCATTCTTGAAACATCTGAACCGTTAGTGATTCTTGCTTGACTTAGGTTGCTCTAATCTTCTAATAGCTTTCATCATCAATGTGGGAGTATTAAGAGCTGCCCAGAGAATCCCTGGACCTCCAGACATAGTCTTCCCTCTCTGCTTTGTAGTACCAACCCTTTTTCTACTTTATAATTAGGATCAGTTGCCCCAGCCAATGCAGTAACCCCCTCCTTTGCTTGTTGGTTCAGTGGCATGAAGAACCCAAAGTGGCTAATGTGGCCATCTCAAATCCCATTCAGTGGAGCCCTTCTGGTATTTCTTAGAGAGAGTATTCTTCCTTTGGAAACTAAGAACAAATTGTGGGGATGGAAACAAAAGTTGCATGAGTTCCGTCAATAGGAATTACAATAAAGGAGTCACCACTACTTCTACATTTTGGTTCTTAGAGCTAAGTATGATGGCTATGGAAGAAATAGCGTTATATATGGGTTGCCGGCTTAGGAAATATAGTAAAACTTGTGTGACAGCTCCCAGTCCCACTTGTGGCAATGTAGTGAGTTGTCAATAGTGCATTCCACCATTTTATCAAACCACCTTCTTCATATGGACATGACCTATGTCTTCAACTCTAATTCTTTAAATGGAATTTCTTAGTCAAAAGCAATATATTATGGGATTCTAGGACTGTGAACAAGGAAGTCCCTAAATCCATGGATAGTGGTGCTACCAGAAACACTACAGGCAAAGAAGGCAAATCCATATCCAAGTTAAGTGTCTTGTCCTCTATGATAATATAGGTTCAGTGTAATACGTCTGCCATCAGGTGCTGGCAGATCCTGGGATTCGTGCCATTTTAGAAACTTAGTCTCTGATGGTGGTGAGATAGGCACTCATCAGTGATAGTAGCCAGATCAGGCTTGGTGAAGGGTGTGGTGAAGTCTGTGTTCTTAAGCCCACACTGTTGCCGGGACCACTATATTCCTGAGCCCATTATACAAGCACCAGGGTGGCTGGGAAAGACAGCTAACTGATATCCACAGGATTTGTCACATTGTTTACTTGATTATTGAAAATCTTTTGTCAGTGGATGTCTTTTATTAAGCATTTATATGGGACACAATATCCTCACTCTCCCCTCTCTGAGAAGCCCATCCATATAACTCTTCTTCAGATCTCCTTTTAACCAGTCTACCAGTCCTGTTTTCTTCAAGCCTCTGACTTATTTTTTCTAGCCTCCTTGTCCAAATAGCCACTTATCTGTGAATCAATGTAGATCTCTACTTCTGTTTATCTCTCTGCCACGTAAAGTGGACAGTCAGGTTTTAACACATATATCATGAAGTCTTCTACCTTGTGGCCTTGCCATCTTCCATAGGTGCAGGGTAGGCTCTACTGTGTCCCCATTGGTCATGAAATCAACAAACTTCTATAATCTATCTGGTCATATTGGGACAAACTTCTATCTTGTTCTGTCTTCAAACTTCTAATTCTATCTTGTTCTCTTTACTTGACGCCCTCCTCTTCTTTCCTTCTCCAGAACTCCTAATATAATCTTTTCTATAAAAGATAAGAAGAATATTTTTAACCTCAAGTAGCTGAAGATTTCTCCATGCAAAAAAATTCCAGAAGTAAAGAAATAGAAAATAATCTGGCTACCTGCTTGAATAGTTGTAGAGGAAATAAATTACAAAGAAATAATAAAAATAATGTCTCAAATATATCCTGCACATAATTCTTTACATTTTCAAAGCTCATTCAAATATTTTATTTTATTATCACTGAAACACTTTGAAGTATAGCTAATATGATTATATACATTTTAAAGATGACACAATTGAAATGCAGAAGGAGTAAAGTGGCTTTGCCAAAGGTTCCATAACTGCCTAAGAGTATAAGCAGGGACCAGGATTTTACCTTCTAGTAGAGTGACAAGAGAATGAATGCACAAATCCCATTGTCATGATATCCTGGGGGAACTCTTGATTTATGGAGTGGAGAGAGCTGTTGATTGATGGAAGAAAGTTAAAGCAGCAAAGGGTATGCTGGAATGGGTGACTCCAGTGCACTGAGTAGAGGGTAAGAATCAGAGTCAGGCTTTCCAGAAAATCCTGGTGTAAGAACCACTACCATTGTGCTATTTTTCTTTTGTCCTTTTTCTTAGTACATTATCAAGAGTTTTCTTAGGGGTAAAGAAATGGGAAGGACATAAAAAGCATACTCAAACCCAAAGAAATATTTCAAAAAGATCAAAATAGCAGAGATGGGGAACACAGGTGACCTAGTAGAGGACAGAACAACTTAACACTCCAAAAATAAACTTGAGTCTGATACGAAGTTATATAAACTGACAGGCCAAAGAGGAAAGAAAAAAAAACTGTCATGTTAATATCAATTAGAAATTTTTCTTTTTAGTAAAGTTGAGTCCTCATTTACCAAATCAAATGTATAATTTATTTTAAAATCAGTGTAGGTTCCTGAGGTTTTGCTTGCCCTCTTCATTTTGTGGGTTATAGACATTTTTATTTGTTGTGACATAAAACTCCATCTGTGTAAACAGGCCCAAGAACTCGGCAGATGTCTATTTCCTGGTAATCCCAATTCTGTGACCTAAAGCATGTCGTTTAACCTCTCTGGACCAAAGTCTATTTCATCAGTCATGAGTTAAAGAGATAATGCTACATATCCTCTAAGCCTCTCCTAGCTTCCAAATGCAATTATTCTATGAAAACTTTTTAACCTTACACAGCCCTGATTTGGCTTCTTCAGTTAAAAAAAAAAAAAAAAAAAAAAAAAAGGCTCCAGCAGGGGTCACTATAGTCACATTGTGCCCTAAATCTGATTCTCTTTCATGTTCTAGTTTACAGTTTATATCTGCCCTTTGTTTTGATTTTCTGTTTGAGACTACATAGAGCCTCTCTTGTACCCAGATGTTATCTGAATTGATTTCCAATGTACTTAGAAAACCCACTGCAATGTTCTTTTGTTCTGTTTCTTTGTCTTTCTTTCTTTCTTTTTCCTGTCCTTAGAGATCATTTACCTCTATCGACTCTGGGGTTCTTAGGAGAATTTATTTTATTTAATTAACTACATTATGTTTTTCACCTCTGAGAATTGTAATGAAAATATAATGTTGTATATTTCTTTAAATGTGTGATATTAAAACAAAACACAAAATTCAACCCTATCCTGAAGGGTTGTTTTTTGTTTGGGGAGGTTTTTTTTGATCTATGAACACCTAAAAAATGTAGTTAGCTTCTTTAGAAGCCACTCATCCTCAAGAACCCTGAAATTCTATTAATTGCTTATACTCCTCCATAGTTATTTTGCTATATACACGGAACATAAAAGAACTGGTTTATATATCTAAGAGAAAGTAGGGATTTCAATGACAGTTCTAATTTCAAATACCCTGCCCATTATCAAATTATATCCTATGGTTTTGTTCTGAAAACATAGAGACTGTACATATGAAGAGATGGGAACACTGTGTCCATTATGCTAGAAGATAGCCATCCAAAAAAGTCAATGTTACTCCCAGAAAATAATAGGATTCCCCAGAACCCTAAATTTTAGGATTAAGTCCTTAGTCTTAAACTCTGAAATTTAGGACATTTTAGAACTAGGATTCTATTTAGGACTACTCTAAAGGGGTTCAGTCTGCCTTAAAACCTCTCCCCCAAATCCGTACATTTATACAAAAGCTAAGAGTGTATCAGGAACTTCTCATACCTTGGAGAGCAGTGTCTCTGATCCTTTGACCCAATGTGTGTGGCATCCCCATCATGACACTACTTAGCACAAAGTAGTTCTTAACAGGCATATGACGGCCCATTTAGTCTCCTTCTGCCCTTTCCTCCTTATACATACCTGCCTATCCCTTTGAGAAAGATTGATATTGCCCCTCTCAATGGCAGCACTAGCTGCTGCCGCCATTTCCAACATTACCATTTTAAAGTCTTAGTCCAGTTAAGCAGGATGGCTGGTCACAAATAACAGTGAAAACACTGGTATGTGGCTTCAGAGACAAGGTTATGAAAAGTATTACGTCTTCTGCCTTGGCCTCTTGGATCGAGGGAACCAGCTGTCATTCCTCAACTAGTCCTGTGGAGAGGAACTAAGGCCTCCTAACAAAAACCAGCACCAACTTGCTAGCCACAATGGTGAGCCCCTTGGAAGAGGATTCTTCCCAAGTGGATTGAGTTCCATTTCTTCTTCCAACCCCAGCAGAGTAGCCTTCTTTTCTCTACTTGTATGTAGCCTCCAACAACCACCCCCAACAACCCCTGATTTTACATAACTGTACTTATTCAACTGCCACAGCTAACTGATCAGATTTCTCTTGGGATGAGTTCCAGCCTGGGTCAGGTATGTACCTCTCAGTCCAGGAATACCTCATCTGTGGCTGGACTTTTTGGTACATAGTACAGACAGGGCTGTGGTGCAAAGATAGAAGGCAGCTTTCAGGGAAAGGTGAGCTAAACAGGTCCTGCAAGTGGTTTCTACCAGCGTCCTATCCGATTTCTCCCCTAGCAAGAGTACTTCTCTTAGAATAGTGTTTGGCAATCTGTAATCTAATTGCCTGCTTATTTTCAGGTATTCATTCTATTCTGTAGGCTCCTTGAGGGCAGGAACTCTGGCCTATTACAGATGTATCTATCCTCAGCACTTAGCACAAACCTGGCACTAAGTAGATAGTTTTAAAAAAAGTTGAAGGTGTGCCCTTTATGAAAAGACTTTGGTATTTTTACTGCTTAGTTGCCACCACATTAATAGAAGAACCACCTATACAGTTTGAGAAATGAATTTTTGCTTAGTATTCCCAAGAATGGGCAATGCCCATGAAAGTTCGACTATGTATTACATTTAAAAAGACATTTTTTTTTGATGCTATATAGATCAGGCAATCTATCAGTGGTACGTGTTTACATTTGGGGACAGAAACAGAAATTCATTTGTAGTTTAATTCTGGAAGACTAAAAAAATATTACCAGAATTTCCGGTTTGACATCTGATATACAAATTTGTTTTAGAAAGTGTGTTACTTCACCGGAATCCTACTACCATGATGTTTAGACAGTAATTCAAAAGAATTTTAAGCTGTATTGAAATATGTTACAACTGACCTACTTTCAAAAGTAAAGAGCTGTTTCCTCTGTTTCTTAAAGTAAAAGATAGTTTATCAAACTAGTAGAGAGATTATCCCCTTTTATTTAAAAAAAAAATCAGAAGTGGCCCAAGTGGAACCATTTTAAGGACTAAAGAGGTCATAATTTATATTAGTGATTTTAAAAGTCTATTCAATGATGTAAGTTATGTCTTTTAAATTTCTAGAGACCAAAGCTTGTCTCTAGAATTCACGATATCCCTGTGATCCCTTTCAAATATGAAATTTCATGATTCTAATAATAAATACAAACATAAATATAAATAAATTCCATAAATTTGTTTTTGTAATTTTGCATAAGCTATGAAATAAATTTAATAAACACAAATATAAATATGCTAAAAATTCTGAGTTCCTAGAATAGTTTTTAATACCTAACAGAATTTGAATGCAGTGTAATGCATATTCATCATGGAAAATTTATAAAATATAGACAGCACAAGGTTAAAACCAAAAATCACTCGTAACCTTTTCATTTATGAATAAATACTGTTAACATTTTGGCTTATATACTCAGTAAGTAAACGAATTAACTGACTACAATGTGAATATTTTCCCATCACTAAATATTTTTGTACGTTATTGTGAATGATTATATAGCATCATGTCATATTAATATTTGGCAATTTAGTTAATATTCTATTGTAGGACATTTAGGTTCTTTCAAATTTCTGTCATAATAACATTGCAAAACATATCCTTGATGTCTTTTTTGTAAATACATATATTATATATAAATATATAAAGAATATATATTTTAAAAGAGACACATTTTTGGGCACGTGGGTGGCTCAGTAGGTTGAGTGTCTGACTTCGGCTTAGGTCATGATCTCACAGTTCACAAGTCTGAGCCCTGTGTCAGGCTCTGTGCTGACAGCTCAGAGCCTAGAGCCTTCTTCAGATTGAGTGTCTCCCTCTCTCTCTGTCCCTCCCTTGCTCACACTCTTGTCTCTTTCTCTCTCTCTCTCTCTCTGAAAATAAATAAAAACATTTAAAAAATAATGAAAGAAAAAAGAGACACATTTTCAATAAATACATCTTTAAGAATTTGAATCCTTTTTCCATCTTTCTTCAGAAAGACGTATTGATTTGGATGTGTAACAGGGATATTCAAAAGTGACTGTTTACCCCAAATCCTTGCCAACCCAGAGTAGTAGCCTTTTAAGAACACTGTTCATCTGATCTGGGCATACTTTTGAATTTCATCAGAGGAGAGGACTGGCTATTAAAACCAGAGTTCTGTTGTCTAATTCTAACTTCTGTGAATAAAATTTCACTTATATTGGGCTTTTTTGCTAGAAGCAAAAGTACTAGAAATGCTATGTTATCAATATTTCATTCTTAGGACTATAATAATTCATTATATTCATAAAGGTGGTGTTCTCTTGGGCCACACATCTACAGAAACTTTAAACCACAGGTAAAAAGTGTTTAGACAGTACAGATGGGCTTATCAGAGCAATAGATGAATGTTTACTGTTTAAAAAAAGAAGTCGCTACTCTACTAAGCTAAAATAGTAGTAATACATGTGGCAAGAATCAGAAAATAAATAGTCTTGGATGCCTTATAGTGTAAGTCGGGGACAAGAGAATTCTGTTTAAGATTATAGAATAAAGATTTGTATTATAGAATAAAGATTTATATTCTTGGCCCCAGAGTTTTTTTAAACTATTGCCTGTGATAGGATAATGTTTTATTTGCATGTTTTCCTTTCTTCACCCATAATTTCATTTCATTTAGGGAACATTTTTTATTTATGTGATCTCTTCCTTTTCATTCAGTCTTTTGGGGATAAATTTCCTGTAATTTAAAGGTCAGATTCGGCCCTGTGTAATTGTTAAAATGCTGTTAAATAGATTCCAAACACAGCTGTCAGTGTATCTTCACTTTGGGAATTCCTGGGCTTGGTAGTTTGACCGTGGGAACCTACAGAAGAAGGTGGGAAAACGGTTGGAAGCAGTCAGAGAGGAAAGCAATCTACTCACCCACTCACTCTAAACTGGGCCAGGAAGGGCCTGACCTCTTTTTGTGGTCTCCTGTCGTGTGACGGAGCACCCAGTGCAGCTACGGAAGCAGCAGCTGTCTGCTGAAGGACTAGGGCATTGCTTTCTCTGATGCTCTTCTCCAACGCTCCCGCCTGGGCTCCCATCCTCCCCCAGCTATGAAGAGGGTGAACTCCTACATCCTTTAGTGTGACCTTAGACTCTGTAGGAAAGGTTTGGTGGGTGTGGGTCTTGGGTCTGGAAGGTGAGATGAGTCCCAAAGCAATTCCAAAGTATATTGCATCCATCTGTAGGGATCTTCCAAGACGTTTTCAGAGATATATTTTTTATAAATTAAAAAAATTTTTTTAAGTTTTTTAAATTTATTTGGAAAAAGAGAGAGTGTGTGAGCGGGGTAGAAGCAGAGAGAGGAGACAGAGAGAAGCCCAAACAGACTCCATGCTGTCAGTGCAGAGACCTATGTGGGGCTCAAACTCACGAACTGTGAGATCATGACCTGAGCTGAAATCAAGAGTCAGATGCTTAACTGACTGAGCCACCCAGGCACCCAGGAGATAACAAAGGGGATGCATGTGCCATTTGAGCTGTTTAGTAATAGGAGGTAGCACCCCCCACCCCAAGTGCCTTTTACGTGCCAGAACTTTTACATATTATTTCTAATCTTTTCAGCAATCCTATGAGGCTGGTACTATTACTGACATTTTGTAGGTAAGAAAACTGAGCTTCTTAAAAGTTAAATTGTTGGCTCAAAGCCACAGAATATGGAATGCCAGGACCATGATTGAAACCCAGGCCTGTCTGACTCTCAAATCCCCCACTCTTTCCACGTAGCTTAAGTATTTTTTAAAGGGGTCAAGAGGAGTGGAATTCTAGGTTTGCAAGTGTTTGTTTTATGTTTTCTGGCTGTATTTAAAGGATTACTTCATTTTTTATTTTGAACTCTGTTTTCCAGAATCAAAGGATTGATTACAGGATGTTTTCTTGCCAGCAAAGTCTGTTGAGCTGAATCACAAACATCGCCTTGCCTTCTGTCACTATTCATAATTTATTCATGGATCACTGACTGGTTCCTTTATTAGCATTATATCTGAGTTATGTATTTTGAATGATCCTTTTAAGGCTTTGGGGGGGGGATGTTGAAGGAGCAGTAGGGAGAGGCATTTTATAGATAGCTTTAAGTAAGAAACAAATGATTACTTATAATAATGGATAATAATCCATGAGAGGCACTAAATATAATTCCTACAAATCACATAAATTGAAAAGAATTTTTGGTAACATCAGAAACAAATAAGATGGAAACTCAAGGATTCAGAGGAACAGGGTGTATATATACATGTACATTATCTCATATTCAAAGGGATTTATTACAGGGATTTGACCTTATGGAGTTTGAGAACTAGTTAAGCAGTTTCTGTAAACCATTGTCTTCCTATCTCATGTTGGAGCTTGAAGTCCAACAGGCAGGCAGTTGTGAAGAAAAGATAGATATGATGTAGGAGAAAGCAAGAACCAGCTAGAACCTACGGCTTGAGATGGAGCCTCACAGGTGGTCTGACACCTTTGTTCTTGTTGCTTCTGACCTTGATGGGGTAGGTGGTCTGCAGAAGCCACTTCTTTCTTCATGGAGTTAAACACCCACCTCAGGATTCAGGGAGGCTGAGGAGGATCTAGGTGAGGGTGACCCAGTTTCAACTATGGCACTGCCTCACCAATAAAGAGAGCCAGCCAGTAGAGAAGTGACAATATAGTTGAACTACAACATGGCTGCCGCTTTCCTGCCACCCTCCTTATTTCCCCACAAGAACGGCTTTTGTTGCTCACCCTAACCTACAATAAAGGAAAACTCAAGAAATTTAGTTCAGTCTAGACAGGTTGACAAAATTACCACACTAAACAAAAAGAATATTAGGATATAGCACTGGAGAAAAGAGGGCAAAGTACTATTGGCCAAAATAAGAACTCTTAATGAGGCCAATTAAGACACCTTCAGACTATCACAGCACATAGCCATTCTGCTTAGTGGTCTTGCTGTCTCCCTGCACTTTCACCACGTATAAAGCACAGATCATATGTATAACCCCATTTCAGGGAGTTAGCTGCCTGCCTGTATGTTGGCCCAGAGAGCAGGGTACAAGGCTGTTTTATCTGCTGTTAACAAATATCCATGTTATCATTGCTTCTTCTCTGATGTTGTTCTCCCTTCCCTTTTCCCAGATAATTCCCTCCTTAAATTTCCAATTCTTAAAACTTTTTCTTTGCTTTTGTATTAGTTTTGCTATTGCCATTGTAACATATCACCACAAATTTAGTGGCTTAAAACAATAGAAATTTATCTTACAGTTCTAGAGTTCAAGTCTAAAATAGGTCTCCCTGGGCTAAAAGCAGGGTGTGAGTAGGACTATACTCCCTCTGAGGACTCTAAGGGAAAATGAATTTCTTTTCCTTTTCCATCTTCTAAAGATGACTAACCTTTCTTGGTTCATAGCTCTCTTTAATCTTCAAAGCCAGCAATGGCCAGTCAAGCCTTTTTGTGTTGTCTAACTCTGATACTGACTCCTCTGCTTCTCTCTTCCACATTTAAAGACCCTGTGGATAGATTTAAGTCTCCTTAATTCCACCTGTAATCTTTTTTTTAAACTTAAATCCAAGTTAGTTGGCATATAGTGCAACACTGATTTCAGGAGTAGATTCCTTAATGCCCCATACCCATTTAGCCCATGCCCTCTCCCACAACCCCACCAGTTACCCTCTGTTTGTTCTCCATATTTAAGAGTCTCTTATGTTTTTGTCCCCCTCCCTGTTTTTATATTATTTTTTGCTTTCCTTTGCTTATGTTCATCTGTTTTTTTTTGTTTTTTTTTTAATTTTTTTTTTAACGTTTATTTATTTTTGAGACAGAGAGACAGAGCATGAACAGGGGAGGGGCAGAGAGAGAGGGAGATACAGAATCTGAAACGGGCTCCAGGCTCTGAGCTGTCAGCACAGAGCCCGACGCGGGGCTCGAACTCACAGAGCGTGAGATCATGACCTGAGCCGAAGTCGGATGCTCAACCGACCGAGCCACCCAGGCACCCCTGTTCATCTGTTTTGTATCTTACAGTCCTCATATGAGGGAAGTCATATGATATTTGTCTTTTTCTGACTGACTAGTTTCGCTTACCATAATATCCTCTAGTTCCATCCATGTAGTTGCAAATGGCAAGATTTCATTCTTTTTGACTGCCAAGTAATACTCCATTATATATATATATATATATATATATATATATATATATATATTACATCTGCTTTATCCATTCATCCATCGTCCATCTGTAATTTTAATTCCCCCTTTCCATATAACCTAACATATTTGCAAGTTGTAGGGGTTAAGACATGGACGTTGTGGGGGGCTGTTGTTCTGCCCATCACACTTTTCCATTATTTTCATGGCTTGGGCCATTTGTAGACTAGAATTTAGGAGTAGTGTTAAAGGCCCTTGGCTTTCCACTTTGCTACAATCCTCACACTGAGGCAATGAGCAAAAACTAGCTAACTAGTTAGGGCTAAACACAAAAGACAAAGAAATACCCGAAAAAATATCAATTAATAGTCAGAAGTAATTTCTTATCACAGAAACAACCATATGTGTTTATGAGGACTGGCTATATGGCCATTCTTATCTCTCCACAGGACTTTATTGGGCAATAGTCCTGATTCCCTTGCAGTCTAGTGGAACAGCTGGATTCCTATTGCTGAAGTGATAGATTTCTTTATTGTTCCCAAATGCATTTTCCTAGACACTTGCTTTTCCACCCAGGGCAAAATCCTTCTCTTCTTAAAAAGTTTGGATTCACCATTCAACTCTCTTCCTTCTCATTGCTCTTATCTACCAACTTGCAATGACACTTCCTTTCACTAAATGGTATAGCACCTCATTCAGTTTTTCTTTCTCCTACAACTCTGACAATCATCAAGGATGCCCTTCCATAATGACTTTATTTGTAATCACCTTCACCTCCATCCATCTCAGCAGCCATGGAGAAACATTAATTTCTCATTTAATATCCATGCACTCCTTCAAGTCTCCCAGCCCCTTTGCAAATAGATGAAGCCATATGATGACTTCTGGACAAAGGATTGTGAACTGAAGTCACATGTTTTGCTTCTAGACCAAGGCATTTAAGAACTTGGTGTAGTCTTATCCTCTGTCATAGAAACCTGGAAGCGTTTCAAAAAAGCAGCATGCATGATAAATAAAGCTTTGTTTTATTTGATATTTGTATCTGAGATTGGCACTAATCTTTTAATGCAGGATAGTTTATATTATCTTGACTAATATAGATACCATTCCCAGAGTAAGACTCTGGAACTCATCCCTGGAAAGTCTTCCACCTTTGAAACCACTTCTACAAACTTCACATTTTTAGTTTATAGACTCTGATCATTTTGGCTGACTTGCTTGGATCTATCACTACTTCACTTGCAACTTTCAGTCCATTGACCATTTGTTTTAGTTTGTTTGGGCTGCTATAACAGAATACTACAGACTGGGTAGATTATAAACAACAGAAAACTATTTCTCACAGTTATGAAAGCTAGAAGTCTGAGATCAGAGTGCCAGCAAAGCTGAATGAGCAGTCTTCTGGGTTCATAGCCAGCACCTTCTCTCTCTGTCCTCACATGGCAGAAGGGCCCTAGGGATCTATCTGGAGCGTCTTTTATAAGGGCACTAATTCCATTCATGAGGATTCCACCCTCATGACAAGAGCACCTGCTACGGTCTGACTTCTTAATATCAATATCTTTGGGGGTTAGGATTTTAATCTATGAATTTTGGGGTTATACAAACATTCAGACCATAGCACTCTTCTATTATCTTCTCGTCTTCTCCCTCCTATATTGTTTCCTCCCTTGTCCAGTCTGTATTCCATAATCCATCATCTTAACTAGCCACTTTCATGTCAATATTCTAACTTACTGTGACTCATTGTCCTTTTCTAGCACCTGTCTGGCAAAGTCCCAAGCCTGGAAAAGCCAGGTACCCACCTCTATGTTTATGCTCAGGATGAAGAACACTAGCAGAGAAAAATCATATGAACTGGAAGATTTCTGAGCTGTCAATGTTGCCTGGAAATCCCACTGTGTCTTTATGGTCCATTCTGTCTTAAACTCTGTCTCCTCAAGCCTCTGTCCTTCTACCTACCCCATTATACTGAGCAGATGAACTCACCTTCTACTTTACAGAGAAAATAACACAAAGAAGAATTACCACAACCTTTCAAAAATCAATTTACAAACCTATCTGCATCTATATCTGTCCTGCCTTTTCCCCTCTTGTTATAGTGCTGTCCCCCCATCAAAGGCCAATCCTTTACCTCTGCTCTGAATCCCCATCCTCTTCCAGTTTGTCAGAAATTTTATGTTGGCAAATGTCTTTCTGTAATAACTTCTTTGGTGTCCTTCCCATCAGCTAATAAATATTCTCAAGTCTGTTCCTTCTTAAGGGGAAAAAAGTCATCCTTCATATAATACTTCCCTCCAGCTGTTCTTTTCTTGGCTCCTCTTTACCTCTACCCAACTGTCAAGTGAGTAGAATCCCTCAAGGTAGATCACAAGCCCTCTTTCTTCTACTCTACTGTCTCTCTTCAGAAAATTTCATCTACCCCAAACAATTCAGTTTTCTTTTTTTTTATTTTTTAAATTTTATTTATTTATTTTTGAGAGAGAGAGCAAGCAGGTAAGGGCAGAGGGAGAGGGGAGACAGAGAGAACCCCAAGCAGGCTCTGCACCATCAGCACAGAGCCTGATGCAGGGCTTGAACTCATGAACTGTGAGATCATGACCTAAACCAAAATCAAGAGTTGGACACTTAACTGACTGAGCCACCCAGGCACCCCCAATTCAGTTTCTTTTTTATTTTCAGCTCAGATTTATGCTCTGAGCCCCAACCCAGATAGCCTGCAGCTTACTTGGTATCTCCACCAGGCTGTCTGCTGCCTTAAACTCAACATGCCCCAAAACAAACTTGGGATCAACTTTGTTCCTTCTTGTGTTATTTCATTAAATGGTATTAACAACTACTCAAGCCAAGCACCTGGGAGTAATCTTTGACTCATCCCTATCCCTTCCCCAGTTAAGTCTGGATGCAAGTATTAACTAAATTCACTACTGAAAGTCTCCTAAGTTCATTCACTTTTACCTACCCTCCCTGCCTGGTTCAAGTCACCATCATCTCCTGCTGGACTACCATACATTTCCCCCACCCACAGACACACACTACTCTTTTTTGGGCTCTAATCCATTCTCTATTCTGCATTTTCAAAATGCAAACCTATCTTAAAGTTTTTCAGTAGCTGCTCATTTGCTTTGAAAAAAAAATCCAGATTATTAACATGATTTTCATACTTCATGTCACTCTTCAATCTTAACTCATGCCCCTCTACCTTTACCCTCTACCCCTCAGTTCTGGTTAGAACATCACAGATGCTCCATAAATATTTCTTGAATGAATGAATATGTTTTTTAAAAGTTTCCCAAATTTATCATGTTGTAACATGAGCTGATATGAAAGAATTCTTCACTCTTCTGCTCTAAATATGGAAAATATATTATCACTTAAAACTTCTTTATATTGCTGAGCTTGAAGCCAAGAAAGAGTTCTCAGAATTAAATCAGAATTAAAGACAGAACTCCAAGTCAGAGTGCTAAGCAGAACCTCATGCCCCACACACATCATAGAATTGTTGCAACCAGATACGGGCCTTAAGAGCTGGAATTGGTTCTAAGAAGTCCCCTGGAAGAAGGTTCCATGTTCTGGGACCTAAGAGGAAAGTTTGAGCTATTTAGATAAACCTGGGAATCACAAAAGGTTGTACTGACTTTGAAATGAAGACTAAGGGAACTCTGCCCATCAGCCCAGAACAACAAGAAGAGGGTTTATAGTATCCCAGGATCACAGAGGAGAGGACATCACCTGTAAGAAATCAAACGCCAAGGTCCGTGCCATTCACAGATGGAGAATTTGAAATCACATGGCCTAAGTGGAGGAAACTGAAGCTGAGAAATTAACCTAAAAAGGGAGCCAATTTGCTCAAGTTGAAGCAAAACAAAAGCAGCCTGTAAACCACTTCCTCACAGAGACCTGTCTTCTAATGACTAGCTCATGGTTAAAATTTATAAACCATGCTATAAAACAAACTATGCATGAAGGTCAGCTGGTGAAAGAAATAGGAACCACAGCTTGGAAGAGTAGAATAACCTGGATGAGAAATTTACAGAGAATGTTTAAAATGTTCAAAGGGATGAAGGATGGAATATAAACCATAAGGGAAGAAAACAATGAGAAAAAGGATCGTAAGAATTTGAAAAAATGTATATATTAGAATTTAGAAGTCAAATGTAATGTTCTTTCCCCTCCTAAGGCCTTAGTAAATGTTCTTCCCTCTGCCTGGACACTCACGCTCATATCTTTACCTTCAAATTCCTACTCACCTTTGCAGTCTCAGCTTAGACGTCCTCTCCGGAGGAGACCCTTTGCCAGCCTCTGAGAGGGCGTCGTTTCCTGTCTAATAAACCCTGTGGCACTTTCACCTGTCTTTTTAGCAACACTAGACACAGTTATAGTTTCTAGTTCAGTGTTTGTAATTCATGTATGATGTAAACTCCATGAAGTCAGGTCCCATTTCTGCCTTGTTTTCCACCGTATCTCCAGTGCCTCGTACAGTGTCGAGCACAAGGTTACTGACAGGGCAGCTACGCCTCCTAGGGTCATCACAGTATACACCTGCTGCCTGGAGTAATTGTTAATCATCTCTTGTGCTCCCCTTCACCCAGTCTGAGAAATAAGTTATATGTATACCCTAATTATTGGCTAAGTGATATATTGAGCCAAAATGCCTAATTCACTATTCCTGTCCTTAAAATCTCATTGAGATCTACAAACTCTCCCAACCACTTTTAGCTTTCTTTCTTGCCTAGGTAGTTTAGACTGAGCTCTTTATTGAAAAATACCCTAAATCTCTCAATCTCTTTTTTTCTCCTGTGCTACAACCTTGCAAATCTCTAGGTTTCTAGCAAATCCACTTGATTTCTTTGCTTCTTTACTTGGGTTGATATATTTTGTTATTTTTCTCTAGCAGCAAGTTGAGTTGATACTGGCACAAATTCATTGTTTCCAACTCAGCTGGGCCATTAGGGCTTCTTTGTAATGTTCCCTAAAGTCCTGACAGACTTCAAATGTGCCTCTGGCCCACCACTGTCACCCTGTACTGAGGTTTGGGGTTTGAGAGTCTGTTTATCCCACTGAACAGAATTCCTTGGTGATGGGGCCTTTCTCATACTCCTCTCTCTTCCTCTAGCATCTTGCAGATTTCCTGGCACAGAGTAAGTTCTGGACATAAGTATTTGATGAATGAATGAGGACAGGAATGAATGACAAAGAACTGATGCAAGAAGCAGTAGTAGGAACAATGGAACATAATGGTAATATTCATGTTATGTGACAATATTACCATCTGACTTATCAACTTTTTAAGTCATGGCAAAATAAGCAAGTATGCATTGTGTTTCTTGTTTGTGAGGTATGTAATATGAGATATTATAATAATTAAAACTATAGATACATCATACTAGGACTTAATTATACTATGCTTAACTTAACTGGCCTTAATGCCTGTATGGTATCTGTTCTGAGCAGCCCAAATGGCAATGAGATCCAAGGATATCTGAAAATTTTGTCACTGGAGTGACACATATTCCAATATAGATTCTCAGTCTTATAAAACATATTCAGTTTTACTGAGTTCCTGTAGTTCCTACCCTAGAAAAAACTCCTTCCTACATTTTTTTTAATGTTCTTTAAACTTTTTTAAATATTTATGTTTAATTTTTGAGAGAGGGAGAAACAGCACAAGCAGGGCAGGGGCAGAGAGAGAGAGGGAGGCACAGAATCTGAAGCAAGCTCCAGGCTCTGAGCTGTCCACACGGAGCCCGACACAGGGTTGAACTCAAGAACCACAAGATCATGACCTCAGGGAAAGTCGGACGTTTAACCGATGAATCCACCCAGGTGCCCCCTTCCTGCATTTCTAACCATCTGTGCCATTATTCATCTGTGCCAATATTCATCCTAATCCTAAATCTGATTGTCAGACCTCTCTTTGCCCTATCCTACTTCTCTGTTCTTAATTTTTGTTTAAGCCCTTAGACATTGGTATCTTTAAAAGTTTCTGTCCTCTCTCCTTATCACTTATCTTCTACACTCCTGGATGACTCTGAATTTGGCAGCCATAACGTCTTTATCTCTTGGATCTAGATTAATTCTTGTGTGAGCAAATTATCTTTACAGTCAACTGAGGTACCTCATAGCAATCAGTATCATCATTCTACATGTCCAGGAAATGTAACTGGTTCAACAAAATGCTTTGAAGTGACTACATTCTTTGTCTCTGTCTGATCCCCCCCCCAAAAAAAACAACAACCAGGGACTAAACTAAATAACTAAACTAACTAACTAACCAAAATATCTTTTTTCGTTAGCATTTAGGGTAAATGATTGTCTAGCAACTCAAGAGGTGTGTTTTTTGTTGTGGTAATGTTAAGTGGTGACCATCACTGAGGAACAGCTTAAATTCACCCAACTGAGGAGATTCTATTCCTAGATCCTACTATTCTGCCAGCAAGAAACATAAGCTGGAGAGGGAAGGGTTGAAATTAGAGACTGCTAAGTAATCTTTGGCAGCTGTGTGGGCCACATCTAGGTGTACTGAAAGGAAAGGCCATATTTATATGGAATAATGTTCTTTTTACTCAAATGTCTATGCTATTATGCTTCTGTATTCTAATATTATATGTTTCTTGGTCAATATCTAAAATGTGAGAAGCAGGATGATATAGTGGAAAGAGCATCCAAACTGACCTGGGTTCCAATCGATTCTATCATTTACTAGGGGCATGATCTTTGACAAGTCACCAAATTGCTCTGAGATTATGTCTTCACCTGTAAAATAGGAATGCTAATACTTACTTCACTGAGTTGTTAAGAGAATAAAAAAATATTTAAAGTATATGACAGAACATCTGGCATAAAATAAGCAATTATTTGAAACAAGTTTTCATGGAAGTTGTTTTCTGGTTTTGCCTTATTCATCCCGATGTACTTGGCCTCGGGACTTCAAGCCAGAGAAGGAAGTGAAATGGATTTTTATTTTAGTTTGAGAACTATGGAATTGGGCTGGTTTGCCAATAGACGTAGGCTATTTAGATGAGTCTATTTGATTTCAGGATGATGTCCAGCCTCATCCTTCACCAGCTGAGTACTTCTTGTTCCAGAAGTGCGTTGCTGAAAGAGTGGAGTCATACAAAGTCAGGCGTGGGTGTCTCAAGAAAGCAATGCCAGGACACAGTTTTGGAAACATAGTCTAAGAGTCATCCAGTAGCATTTATTACTATTCTGTGCAAAGAAACTCAACCAGACAATGTGAGGTAATGCAAAAGAACAGATCAAATTGAGTTTTATAGCATCAACAATATTTATGTCTGGACTAGACTTTAAAGGCTACTAAATATTATTTAAGATCAGAGTTCAGTTCATTCATTTTATGGATGAAGAAGTGGGGCCTAGAGAAGTTAAGTAACAAAGCCAGCTGTCCTTACTGATAATCCAGTATATCTGTCACTAAACTCTTCTGATAACATAGTTCCTGCTCCATGTAGAAATTTAGGGACATGTCCAAATTTTACATAAGGACAACTCAAAAAGGTCTATTAACCAATGCAATCACTTTCAGTTATGCAAAGAAAGCTAAATTTGTTATAATAAAAGATGTTCTGTGAAAATGTTTGGAAGGACCACAAGCTGTTCCCCTGTGATTTAGCTGCTAAATCACGCTGTTACTCTTGGTGCCTAAATGGCAACTCCACTCTGGTGGAGTTACTCTTGGTGCCTAAATGGTGCCTAAATGGCTGCTAAATCAGAGCTGTTACTCTTGGTGCCTAAATGGCAACTCCACTCTGGATATTCCCTGAGGGAAAGCTGAAATGATTGAAATGACTGGATTGGCATTAGAATCAAGGAAAGTCTTAAATAAGATGTTCATCTTGGCAGCCTGGATATAAAACCCATAAGAAATGTCTAGGAGTGTCTGTTGGAATCTAAAGAGAATGGGAGATTAAGAAGTTAGAATAAAAATCTAGTGATGGAACACGTATTTGAGGCTATGTTGTTCATTTACATTGTTTTGTTGTTGGTTTATTTGGTTTTGTTTCTGAACTCCTTAGGATTCTTAACAAAATTCCATAAAGACCTCATTTCAAGATAAACAGAAGAAATTGTTCTCTTTGTAAAAACGTAAAACGTAGGGTCAGCTGGGTGACTCAGTTGGTTGAGCATCCAACTTCTGCTCAGGTCATGATCTTGAGGTTTGTGGGTTCAAGCCCTGTGTCAGGCTCACTGCTGTCAGCATGGATTCCACTTCAGATCCTCTATCTCCCTCTCTCTCTGCGCCTCCCCTGCTTGTGCGCTGTCTCTCAAAAATAAATCATCATTAAAAAAAAAACCCTAGGGGGGCGCCTGGGTGGCTCAGTCGGTTGAGCGTCCGACTTCGGCTCAGGTCATGATCTCACGGTCCGTGAGTTCAAGCCCCGCGTCGGGCTCTGTGCTGACAGCTCAGAGCCTGGAGCCCGTTTCAGATTCTGTGTCTCCCTCTCTCTCTGACCTTCCCCCATTCATGCTCTGTCTCTCTATGTCTCAAAAATAAATAAACGTTAAAAAAAAAAAAAAAAACCAAAAAACAAAAAAAAAAACCCTAGGGGCGCCTGGGTGGCTCAGTCGGTTAAGCGTCCGACTTCGGCTCAGGTCATGATCTCATGGTCTGTGAGTTCGAGCCCCGCGTGGGGCTCTGTGCTGACAGCTCAGAGCCTGGAGACTGTTTCAGATTCTGTGTCTCCCTCTCTCTCTGCCCCTCCCCTGTTCACGCCCTGTCTCCCTCTGTCTCAAAAATAAATAAACGTTAAAAAAAAAATTTAAAAAAAAATAAAAATAAAAAAAAAATTAAAAAAACCCCTAAAACATAAATGTATAACTTTCAAAGAAAAGCCAAAGAGGCTAAATAGGTTGACTGGAACTCTAACTGAAATTTGCCTCACTTTCCTAAATTCTTACCAGCGAAGGGTAAGGCCTTATTATCCCTCTCAAAATTCTTAGGTGAGATTTATGCTTTCTTCAGTTTCTGATTACTTCATGGGTGTTGGTTTATAGTGTCATAAGAAAAATGGAGGAAGAATGAGAATTAATACGATGTGTTTTTGCAGTATCCTTGTCTTAACTGTGAAACAGTATGTCCTGCCTTTCAAATCTCATTGATTTTTATATATTGTAATGTGAGGGCCAAGGGAAAGGTCAGCACAGTGTGAGATAGGGGAGAACCAGGCACTGAGTTAGAATTATAGGTCAGCAAAGTAGGGGTAAAGGAAGTTGTGATAAGTAGGCAGTCCAGCAGGTGTGAATGCATATTTGAGTTTCACCAGCCTCTAGGTATAACATTGATCTCTACTGCCAACACTACCATGCCGGCAGCACCCATCCTGAATTAGGCCTCTACACTATTTTCTCAGGTTTGTTCTGACAGTGACCCAAGAACTGTCACACAGGCCCCTTTCTCCTTGGGCCTCTATGCCACCACCTCTGCTGACAATGGTCTCACAAGATCCCTCTGCATGGGGCAGGTGGTTTCATTTCCAGGTCCCCATTGCCTATCCCAGGATCTGCCTCTTTCTACAGTTCATGGAATAGACCTGTCCATTTCATTCTGAAGAAATTGTAACTTCAGGGTATGAACTCGCCTTATAAACCCACAGGGAATATTACAACAAAATGCAACGACCTAGCATCAGAAAATTGGGCTAATTTATGTGGTGCTACCATGAAAGTACATCCATGGTGCTACATGTTGAGGGTAGAATTGACCAAGGGAGAAGGCTCTCAAACTAGCGTGCATCAGATCACCTGGAGTTTCTCTCACAAACTGGAGACTGCTGGACTCCCAACTCCAGAGCTTCTGATCCAATAGTTCTGGTGTAGGGCCTGAGAACTTGAATTTTTACAAGTTCTCATGTGATACCAATGCTGCTGGCCCAAGGAACCACACTTTGAAAACCACTGGCCTAGTGTAGGATGAGATCAAGAGAAAAATCACAACAGAATGGAGTAGCCCAACATCAGAATGTGGAATATATGATACTCCCATAAGTATCACATAGGGAGGGTATATCTGACCAAAGAACGTTAAGCTATTTTTAATAAGATTACTTTAATCTTGAAAACTGACAACATTTGGACAAAATATCACATTGTGAAATGACAAATCACCCAGAAAACTCCTAGGAGTGATACCACTCCTAATCTTTCTTTCAAGCATCCCATGATATCACTATATTTAAATTCTCACAGAGAACAAAGAGCACTGTTTTCCAGACCCATATGAAACAGCTGTCTTTACACCCTGCTGTAACACTACATTTCCTCTTAGACATCAGGAAATAAATTAACTATTTTTAAAGGCCCTTTAATTCTCTTAAATCCAGAGTTAGCCCAGACTCTGCTCAGATGTAAGCTGAAATCAAAGTTACAATAACACTAATTAACAACAATGACATCACATGAGGTGAACAAATACAGTAGTGGATAATGTAAGAAATAATTAAAAAATCATAACATTTCTTTCTTTTATACAGGATGACTCACATAAGTAACAGCACTATTTAGTATCATAGATTCACCTAGTCTCAAAAATGATCTAGAAGTTGTAATCAGTGATGTTTAAGAACATAAATTTGGGGCATGAAATGCTTCTGACCATGTTTTATAGCTGCTAATGGATGCTGAGACATCTGCTGCTTTTACCGTCTCTGAGAGCCATCCTTACCCTGTTACATACATGGAAGTCTAAGAAAAAGTCTGAGACACACCCTAAGGAGAAGATTAAGAATGTGGGGCACAGAGATTGGGGAGAGGGCTTCCACTGTGCCCCAGGGGCTAACTCTCAGAGCATTTAGAAGTTCAAAGACTGTTCAAGATCAGAACAATTTCTTTAGGACTCCTAATCTTTCTTTCTAAAGAACCATTGGTCAAGTATTGGAAAGCAATGATTATAATTCTGTGCCAGAGGTAGGTGATTTGGGCCTCTAAGAGAGCAGAGAACCCCTCAAGGCACGGGAATGGTCTGATTTGTGCTGTGCATGGGCACAGCAAGGAGATTAGAAATTGAGCGATGAATAGGAGCTGCCAGGTGACCCATATACCTCATCAAAATATCTACTTTGAAAACAAAACACAACTTGTGTTGGAATCTGCCTGTTGCTTGCTTCTTTCCACCTCAGAGATGAAATCAGATTCCTTCTCATGGCTGAGTCCCATTACTGGTAATCGAATTACTGAGTAGTACATCATCTCAAATAGAAGACTGAGCCTCAGAGTGCCCAGTGTCCATTAGCCATCAAGGGATATTGCATTAATATACCCAAGCAGAGGTATGATATTACACTGTAAATGTGTTTGGAAGATTTTTATTATCATTCTAACTTAGTGAGTATGCCAGCATCATCTCTTCTAACCCTGAGTAAACTAAGCTAAGTATTTAGAGAGATTAAGTCTTTCAGGACCAGCCTAAGTTACCATTTAAGGCACTTGTGAAAGCAATAATAAGCTTCCCTCGGTCTTTAATGTTTGTTCTTAAAATAGAATATATGGATATATATAAAAACACATATGACTAAGAAATAGAATTCATATTAGGAATGTATGTATGTGTGCACACACACCCATATATCTTAAAAAATATATAATATAGTTTTTGTTTATAAATTTTACATACATTGTATAAATTTACATCTGTTTATTTTTTACTCATGTTGTTTTTAGATTCCATGTTCTTATATTTAGAACAACTTACTTCCTTCCCACTTCTGCATGAGTCATTCCAATCATATACCAATCAAACATGGTATATCCCTCCATTATTTATAACCTTTAATAGAATGTTGTAACCTTGTGACCTTTAAAGAATTTTAAAGAATAGATTTTTCTTTTGCATTCATTGTTGGTTTATGTAGGGAAACTTATTAATGTTTTTATTACTGTTGCGGTATCTTATTTTCTGTTAGAGGAACACTACAAATTTTTGTATATAAATCTCATATTTTACTCATTTCTTTTTTATTTATTTAATTTATTTAGTTTAGGGCTTGTCTTCTATTGTCCAGGACATACAGTGTTCTATGTCAATAATAGGATCTTTATCTCGTTTCTAAATGTAAAAGGAACTCTTCTAAAATTTCTCCATTAATATGAATCTTGCTATATATTTCCCTTATCAGAGTAAAAGAATTCCCTTCCATTCCTACTTTTATTTTCTTTAAATTTTTATTAGTTTTCTTTATTATTTTTTAATATGAAATTTATTGTCAAATCGGTTTCCATACAACACCCAGTACTCATCCCAACAGGTGCCCTCCTCGATGCCCATCACCCACTTTCCCCTCCCTCTCACCCCCCCATCAACCCTTAGTTTATTCTCAGTTTTTAAGAGTCTCTTATGGTTTGGCTCCCTCCCTCTCTAATTTTTTTTTTTCTTCTTAAGAGCTTTTTATCATAGATAGTTGTTCGATTTTATCAAACTCTTTTTTAAAGTTTATTGAGTTAGTTATATGACTTCTCTCTTCTAGACTTTACCTTCCTGGTATAAACCTTACTTGATCATGATGTTTTGTTGTTACTATTGTTATTTATAGCATGTTGGGTTTAATTACTTTTTTGTTTAGTATTTTTGCATCTTTGTTTATATATAAAATTAACCCATAATCTCCTTTTCTCTGTCTATCCTTTTCAAATCTGGTATGAAGACTGTACTAGCATTATAACATTAATTGGTTAGCTTTACCAGTAATTGGAGGGTATGGGTTTCTTGTGGACCTTATCTGTAAAACAGCCCAGACATGGCCACTTGTAAACTTTTTTTTTTCAATAATTGATTAAATTTCCTTGGTACCTTTTGGTCTGTTAAAGTTTTCTTTCACCTTGGTAAATTTCAAAATGTTCTCTTTCTTCAATATTTGTTTTCATTTCATCAAGTTTTCAGATTTACTAACTTGTAGTTTATGATGTGCTTTCATTAATTTTTTAAAAATATGTTATTCTTTTGGCTAGTTTCACTTTTTGTTTAGTATATTATTTATTTACATCTTCCTCCTTTTTAGTAAGCCTTTTCATTCAGTCCTAAATATTTTTGAAAATATCTTCATGATATTTTCCTTAATTTGTTCAGAGACAACCCAGTAGAGTGGATAAGAGTCTCACAGAAGACACTCAACATATATACACATGCATATGTATATGGTATACATGCATGTAGGTATATGCATATATATGTAAGCATGCATGCATGTATACATACATACATATGCATATATTTGTATGTATATTCACACATTTATTCAAAAGGCATTATGTTTTATGCAGTCTATTTTATTTATAATTTATTTATCCATATACTTATTTTATTGTTTATTCTTTATTCTCTTCTTTTACACTGTTTCCTCTATTTTCTAAACTTTCTTCTCTTTGTCCTTCAGTTTGGATATTTTCTTGTGATCTGTTTTCTGGTTCATTAATTCTCTCTTGAGCCATGTGTAATCTGCCTTGAAAGCAATCCATCGTATCATTAATTTCAGTTATTGTACTTTTTAGTTCTAGACTTTCTTTTCAGCTCTTTTGTATAGTTTTTAGTTCCCTGCCAAAATTCTAAATCTTGCTTTTAGTTCTCTGAAGATATTAGGCATTATTTTAACTACCATTATCTGATAACATCTTTATCCTTGTATATCTCTTTCTTTTAACTATTATTTCTCTTACTATTTGGGGATGTTTACTAGTATGCCTGGGTTTTGTTTAGCTTGATACTAGAATTGAATATGAAGAACTGTAGAAATATTTTGAGGATCAGCATGACGCTGTTTTTCCTCCAGAGAGGATTTACTCTTGTCTAGGTGTCTAGGTGCATTAGTGACCCAGAATATTTTAGTTTAATCCAGTTATTGAGGTGATTTGAAGCTGACTGTTCTATTTTAGTTCACATTTACTCCTGGAGTGCAGTATTTGGGGATGCCACTTGAAGCAGGGAGTGTTACAAGTCCCAGATTACTGCTTAATTGGCCCTGCAGTCTAGTTTTTGTCCTGCTAACCCTATGAGTCTGTGAAAAGCTCAGTTCATCTTTTAGCCTATCAGTTGATTCTTCCGGAATCGATAGATGTCCCAAATATCAGCTGTCCCATGTTTGTTTTTTTCTTTTCCTGAACCCTGGTGCTGTAATTCTTCTTAGGCTCTCCAATATAGCTTTCCTAGCTGTTCTCAGCAGGTGCGTTGATTGGAATTACCAGATTCACCATTACAGAAAATATATATACTTTTTTAAACCTTGCATGACATTATTTCTATTGTTTTACATTACCCATTGTTTATATAGGTGACCTAAGTATTTGTCATTTTCTTCATTATTCATTTCTTTCGTAGATGCTTTAGAATTTTTGCTCTGAGTATATTGGTAGTAAATGCTTTCTTTTTTTTTCACAGAATCTCTTTATTCTTGAAAAATATTGCTACTGAATATAATTTGACTGTTCTTTTTCAGCACAATAAAGATGCCATTCTACTTACTTTTAGCTTGCATTATTGCTGTACAGAAATCAGCTATACTTGCCTGTTGGCTATTTGAGTTTCTTGAATTTATAGAATAATGTATGTCTTTGTAGAATTTTCAGCCATTATCTTTTAAAGTATTGGTCTCTCCTTTCTTTCTTTCTAAGACACCTATTTGCTATGTCAACCCTTCTTATTTTATCCTTTAAAAATATAACCCTCACTCTTAAAAACTGAGAACACTTTGGCCACTCTGACTGGCGTGAGGTGATATCTGAGTGTGGTTTTGATTTGTATTTCCCTGATAAGGAGCGACGTTGAGCATCTTTTCATGTGCCTGTTGGCCATCCGGATGTCTTCTTTAGAGAAGCACTCTCAACAAGAGCCAAATTATGGAAAGAGCCTAAATGTCCATCAACTGATGAATGGATAAAGAAATCGTGGTTTATATACACAATGGAGTACTACATGGCAATGAGAAAGAACGAAATATGGCCCTTTGTAGCAACGTGGATGGAACTGGAGAGTGTGATGCTAAGTGAAATAAGCCATACAGAGAAAGACAGATACCATATGGTTTCACTCTTATGTGGATCCTGAGAAACTTAACAGAAACCCATGGGGGAGGGGAAGGAAAAAAAAAAAAGAGGTTAGAGTGGGAGAGAGCCAAAGCATAAGAGACTCTTAAAAACTGAGAACAAACTGAGGGTTGATGGGGAGTGGGAGGGAGGGGAGGGTGGGGGATGGGTATTGAGGGGGGCACCTTTTGGGATGAGCACTGGGTGTTGTATGGAAACCACTTTGACAATAAATTTCATATATTGAATGAATAAATAAATAAATAAATAAATAAAAATATAACCCTCTTTCATATATTCTATTTTATTATCTCCCAATGCTGTATTCTGGATATTTTCTCCTTACTTATCTTCCTAGCTGAATGTAATCTACTGCTTAACCTATCCACTGAGTTCTTAATTTGGGACATTGTATTTTTCTGTTTTAGAGGCTTAATTCGCTTCCTTTTAAATATGATTTATTAATCTTTATAGGTTCTTTTTCCTTGCAAACTTTCCCTCCAAATTTGTCTTTATTTATTTAAACATAATTATTTTACAGTCTTTGACTGATAATTCTGGTATCTGAACATTTGCAGATCTGTTTCTTTTGTCTATTGCTTTTCCCAGTTCTCATTTATAGTGTTTTGTTTATTAACTTGGTTATTTTGGGCTGCCTTATAGCCATTGTACTTTCAAAAATATTACGAGGATATTCTGAGATCTTGCATAAAGTTACTTTTTTCCAGAAGTTTCAAATTGGTTTCTGCCAAATACCTAGAGATATTACTTTAATTATATTACCATATCAGGGACACCTTTATCCATGTTTAAGACTTAAGGTCCCCCCCCCCCAAAAAAAAGACTTAAGGACCCTGGGTCTATGTTAATGATGGAAATGTATACCGTAATACCCCATAAGTGCTGGTTCATTTCTAGTTAACACTTAGTCTCAGAATGTAACTTTTTGAGAGCCCAGATCATTATGGAAAGTGTCTATAGTATTTAGATTCTTCACCTTGTGTGATGCTGGGCTTTTTTTTCTCAAATGAAGTTATCAGAATGGAAGTTTAAATATACTGGGATTGGCAACACTTTCAGGCCCAAAGAGGACACTATATTGGCTTACCTCTTTAGGTTCCTTTGTCCCCTTCAGGGTTTGGTAACTCCTGGTAACTCCTTAAAATCTTGTTGGCTCTTTGTTAGTTTTAGGAAGATTTTTAAAAATTCTCCAGGGGGCACCTAAGTGGCTCAGTCAGTTAAGTGTCTGACTCTTAATTTCAGCTCAGGTCATGATCTCATGGTTTGTGGGATCGAGCCCCACATCAGGCTCTGAGCTGACAGTGTGGGGCCTGCTTGGTATTCTCTCTCTCCCTCTCCCTCTGCTCCTCTCTTGCTTGCCTGTTCTCTCTCTCCCTTTCTCAAAATAAATTTAAAAACTTAACAAATTTATTCAATATGTTTAGTTGTTTTCAACAGGACTCATTCAGATAACCAAATTTACTATACCCTCCCCCAAAAGAAAAAAATGTAGAAGAAGAAGACATAATAAAAGCAGGAGTTTCCCCCAAGAACCTTGTTTTTCAGTTCTAATTTTATTTCATTAAAGTCAGAGAATATAGATTGTCAGGTCTTTGGAAGCTCAGTGTATTAATATTTTTGTATGCATCCTTTAAATAACATAGCACTGCATTTCTTTAACCTGATGCATTGAACCCCTTTATAAGGCTTATCATTACAATTATTGCTGTCATCTTTCAGCTTATCATTTTACTCCAGGCTTTGTTGAAGTCACCACCTGTGTACAGATATAACCTGACAGTACATTGTCTCAGCTGCACTATGGATCTCTTGCTTTGTACTCCAAGACTTTACCACCACTGCCTGGGACACCTGCAAGAACCTTTCACCAATGTGACAGATGGGTGAACCAAGAAGTGCAGATGAATTAACAACCATGGACAACCCTTGATCAATGAAGCATAGGAGCTGGAAGATAAATATTCCTCTCTTCTATCCTTTGAGTAGATAATTCTAACGTGCATTCTGTCTGGCTTCTCAGAAGACCCTAGTGGATTGAGCCCCAGTTGCCCACCATTGTGATTGACTTGATAAAGCAGTCTTAAATGGACTCTGTTAAATTGGTTTTCCCTCCTCTCAGTGTCACTCTTGCCAGTCCCCTACTCCTATTCTTTGGGATTCTTTCCAAAGTAACTGCCTAGATACAAAACCATGAGGGAAGCTAGAAAGAAGCACCATGCTTTCTTCCTGACTTTCGTTTCTTTTTCTCCTTTCCTTTCCTTTATTGGGTAATCAAATTTGCTTCCTCTGTTCTGAAAGTTACTCATTCTAGGAGCACCTGGATGGCTCAGTTGGTTAAGCATCCAACTCTTGATCTCAGGTCAGGTCTTGATCTCCAGGTCATGAGGCTGGGGTGCAAGCCCTACTTAAAAAAGCTTACTTTAAAAAAAAAAGGAGAAAGTCACTCATTCTACTTTTACTCTCCTGGCAGTTACTTCAAAGTTACTAAAGTAGAACAACTATCTAAAGTTTATCAATATCTCAGTCTTTTCCCCAAACAGATAATCTTAACTGGTTCTTAACACATTTTTACCTACATCTGCACGCCAAGCTCCTATTTGTATGATTTAGCATTTTTATTCCAGATTCATATTGGTCAAGTGGGGTTATTTGTAGTAATGGCTCATTTAAACAATTAAAGTACACAATTCTTTACTCTTTCATATTTATCTCACTGTCTGCTCCTGAATTTGTCTCTTTTTTCCTCTGGAGTTTGGGCTATAATAGTTATTTCAAAGAGGATGTATGGTAAACTTTCTGTAATATTTATTTCTTCTCACATTGAAAATATAATTTGGCTAGAAGTAAGATTCTAGGTTTAAATGCATTCTCCTTCTGAACTCTGAAGATATAGCTCCAATGTTTTCTAACCAGTATTGCAGTTGAAAAGTCTAATCCCTCTGTGATTCCTGATTTTGAAGGTGATTACTTTTATTTCCTTTTTTTATTTTTATATTTTCTTTTTGCCTCTGGAAACATTTAGAATTTTCTTTGTCTTTGAAATTGTTTTTTTTTTTTTAATTTTTTTAAAAATTTTATTTTAGAGAAAGAGCATGTGCGTGAGCAGGGAAGAGGGGCAGAGGGAGACAGAATTGCAAGCAGGCTGCATGCTCAGTGTGGAGCCTGATGCAGGGCTTGATCCCACAAGCCTGGGATCATGACCTGAGCTGAAACCAAGAGTCTGATACTTGACCAACTGAGCTGCCCAGGTGTCCCTATCTTTGAAATTGTTAACTTCTGTTGTCCTCTGAGTTTGTTATCTTTATTTCAAAATGCTCACCTTCCTTGGAGATCTAATTAATTTTCCCTTTAAGCTCATCTTTATTTCTTGGTACAGTGGATTGCCTTGGTTAGTGACATTTACCTTGAACAAAAGCCTAAACCTTGGCTTATGTTTCTCATAGGGTGTGTGTGTGCACACACATGTGCATGTGTGCATGAGACAGAAGAGAAAAAAATGAGTGGAGAGGGAATGAGAAGACAGGGGAGGAGAGAAGAAATGCATGTGTACCTTAATCGGGGTTCTGTTGTTCTATTTTCCCTTTCAGTGGTCCACTCCTCCCTTGGAGGTGTTCTCAGTCCCTCCACTGGAGGCACTGTTCATGTCTCAGAGCAAACACCTTTATATTTTATTTCCTTTCTTGGTCAGGGAGTGAGGAATACAGGAAATACACAGTTACACACTACCTCCTCTGACTTCCACTCCAGCTAGATCCAGGCGCTATTCCTATCTTAATGCAGTTGTTTCCAGCTGATACTCTTGCTTCTTGCTTTCTAGCTCCATGAAATCAATGTAATGGGTAATGTTCTAGGTCTGGGAGGTTCATGCTCATGCAGTGTGTGTGTGTGTGTGTGTGTGTGTGTGTGTGTGTGTTAATGCACAGCAAATGTCCCATATTGCAGAGCTTTTATTTCTCTACAAACCTGTAAGCCTTTAATGTTGGTCAAACTTCCAACATTAAAATGAAGAGGTATATTCTAGTTCTGGCCCCAGTTTGGCTAACTGACTATGATTGCCACTCCCAGTTTTAGGTTCCCACAGGAGAGTAAGAGGGGAAGAAGAATTTGCCATCAGCACTATCAACCTCAATCTGTATCTCTACTTCTACCTTCTGGCCCTTCCCTCTACCCTCACCACCATTTTCACTCTACATTGGGCTTATTCTACCTTCTCATTCATAAGGAGCACTCACAAGGTTGGTTTCCATTGCTGAACATGGCTCTCGGTTTCATAAATTTCCTCCTCCCTCTTCTGGTCCTTTTTGGCCCACAGTTGGAGGTAAAGTGGGAGCCAGCAGCCTGAACCTGGTCTCCCATCTGGCAGAACTGGGTTTGCTTTATCTTTAAACTCTCATGTGGCTACTTAACTCTGTATGGGTGTATGTAGGTGGATTAATTTTTTCCCCCCAAGATGCCTTACCTGGTCTACTATAAACACATTCCAAAACTAGTTTATAATGGAAATAACACTGCAAGCTGAAGGAAGGCAGTACAGCCTAGTGATTAAGGGTGTGGGATGTGGGGTCAGATGACTAGGGTGCAAATCCCGGCTCTTGAGATACACTGATGGTATGACTGAATAACTTACTATCTGTATATCGCTGTATATCTCCATATCTCAGTGTCCTAATCTCTAAGAGGCAAATGGCTAATGCAGATCTTTTCTCCTGTTATTTTTCTTTACCAGGTGAGCTCTGTTACAGACTTTGCGTGCAGGTGGCAGTCAGGTAGCAAGGGATATTGGAGCTGAAATATAGTGGCCCTTTAAAGGAAAAACATGCAAAACTATAAATACAAAATTAGAGACAGGGCCTTGGAAGAGGCCTATGCAGGTGAGGAGCACCCCTGAGCTTCACTGCAAATTCCCTCTGCTGCGATGGGAATGGTGCAGAAACTACTTTCGGGTTATTCTATAGTGTTATTGGGGGTGTATTTTTACTTAATATAGTCCCTGGCAGATAGTAAGCATGCAATCAGGGTTAGTTTTTATTATTCTTGGAGGAAACACACAGGGTCCTGTGTTGAAAGAAGTGTGGGAATACTGCACAGCCTTTCACTCTTGGAGACTGATAATGCATGCTAACATATGTAATTGTAATACAATAATCGAAATGTGCAGATAACTAGGAGGCTTTGTCACTTTGTAGCCAATCTTGTCTTCTTCCCATGCTCACCATCTGCTGTTTCAAAAAACAAAACAAAACAGAAAGTCCGATCTAGTTTACACGTCCATCCAATATTTTAAATACAGTTGACCCTTGACCAACACAGGTTTGAACTGCAGATTCACTTATACACAGATTTTTTTACAGTACAGTGCCGCAAGTGTATTTTCTTTTCCTTCTTATTTTCTTAATAACATTTTCTTTTCTGTAGTTTTATTGTAAGATTACAGTACAGAATACAGATAACATACAAAATATGTGTTAGTTGACTATGTTGTCGGTAAGGCATCTGGTCAACAGTGGGCTATTAGTAGTTAAGTTTTGGGGGAGTCAAAAGTTACACATGGAATTTCGACTGTGTAGGGGGTTGGTGCCCCCAACCCCTGTGTTGTTCAAGGGTCAACTGTAATTCTCTTAGGAAGTACTTGGGTTCACTTGCATAAAATGCCCAGTGTCTTATCTATCCTCTTCCTTCCACCAAGAAGTTCAGATGTCTGAAATAAGATATATTATTATTATTGCTATTATTGTTATTATTGTTATTATTATTATTATTATTATTATTATTACTATTATATTAAGAGAGGTATGTGGCTTATATGACCAGAAGGCATGGGGGTAAGATAGGCCTCTGGCATTCCCAGTGCTCTACCTTCGCTACCTCCTTTGCATGCTGGGCAGTCTGTCTGCCTGGTGGCTGAAGGAGGCTGCTGTTCCTTCTAGTTTAGGCAAAGGCCCTTGTGGGACTCACTGATGGACTCAGCCTCACTTCCAGCTCCTGATGATGCTAGGGACACGTGCTCTCCAACTTTAACAGGAATAAGAATCACCAGGATAGCTTGTTAAAAATACAAATTCCTGGACCTCAGCCCCAGAGATTCGGATTAAGTAGGCTTTAGGTAGAGCCTGAGACTAAATTTTTCAAAAATCTCCTAGGTGGTGATGGTGGTGACGCAGCCCATCCAGGGAGCATGCTTTGAGTTATCAAGGCTCCCCTTTGAAATCTGTGACTGCAATATAGCCCTACCTGAGAAGTCTACCCTGTAGCCAACTTCTGGCCACCTTCCCTGCATGGCCACTATTTAAAAGGATTCTCAGCCCAGAAATGTAACCTCTTGGGAACTCTCTATCTGATCATGCTATGTCAACATGTTGTAACTGCTCCATGTCGGGGTGGGATGGGGTGGGGTGGGGCAGTCTGAGAGAACTTTCTTCCAAAGTGGGGCAAGCACTGCTCCTTTACCTTGAGTATTTCCCTCACATACTGAGCATTCCTCCCCATCGCCAGGTCAAAGCCAAGAGAGCAGAGTGGCTCTCATGTCTGCTTTTCTCTCTGTCTACCTCTCTCCCCTGCACCTCCTTCTCATTAATTACCAGGCCTGAGAGAAGAGAAGGATGCTCATTCATTTCTCTTACACCATAATCTTCTGCTCAAAATCATTCAGTAGTTTCCCATCTCAGAATAAAAGACCAAATCCTGATGCAGACCTATAAGATCTTACATGGCCTAGCTTCTTGGTTCCTCTCTTATTCCAAAGCTCTGGCTCTTCTCCTATTGCCTCCTCCACTCAGTCTGGCCTCCTTAATGCCCCATTGATCCCCAGGGACACTGTTCTAGGGTCTCTACCATACCTATTAGCAATATCTTGGAACACAGTTTGGGAAACACAGACTAGGGAGTAGTTAAATATTCCTCAAAATATAAGATACTGTCACTTTGTTAAGCTGAAAAGTAAGAGACACATCACTAAGCAGAACTCAAGGCACTGTCAACAAAGCAATTCAAAATTGTCAAGACCTCAACCACAAGGAGATACTATCTCACACCTGTCAAATGGCTGAAATAAAAAGCACAGGAAACAACAAGCATTGGCAGGATGTGGAGGAAAAGGAATCCTCGTGCCCTGTTGGTGGGAATGTAAACTGGTGCAGCCACTGAGGAGAACAGTATGGAGGTTCCTCAAAAAATTAGAAATACCATATGATCCCATAATTCCACTTTTGGATATTTAACCAAAGAATATGAAAACAGTAATTTGAAAAGATAGATGCACCCCTATGTTTATTGCAGCATTATTTACAAGATATGGAAGCAACCTAGGTATATATTGATAGATGAATGGATAAAGAAGATATGGTATGTATACACAATGGAATATTATTCATAAAAAGAATGAACTCGTCATTTGCAACAACATGGATGAACCTAAAGTGTATTATGCTAAGTGAGATATGTCAGTCAGAGAAAGACAAATACCATGCAATTTCACTTATATGTGGAATCTGAAAAACAAAACAAATGAACCAACAAACAGTGCTTAAATACAAAGAACAAACTGGTGGTTGCCAAAGGGGAGAGTGGTAGGGGGGTGGGTAAAATGGGTGAAAGGGATGAAGAGGTTAAAAAATATTAAGACCTGAGTCTTACAGCTAGAAAAAATTAAGGTTGAAACTTAGTTTGGCTCCTTACTTGCTGTATATGACACCAGTAAAATTACTTAACCTTTCTTGTCCTTCTTTTACTTAAAATAAGTATAGGCAGTCCTTGCTTTGCACGGTTCCGACATGTACACATTTCAGTCACCATCGTTTAGTTAAATTATACCAGTTTCCCAACAACACAGTTCAAACAGCAGTTACCACATGTAGTAACTGTGAGTAATTGCATAAAATACAAACTTTGTTGCTAGCATTTCAGTCTCAAATTGCCATGTAAAATAATAGACGCACATTACGGTCAATAATCTATCACATCACCTTTTTCAAAGTCTGTCCCTGATTGGCACTGTGCACCTGTTATTCACTTCATGCACAGACCGCAAAGCCTATATTGTATTGCCTCCTTGACAGGGATAAACACATGTGGCATTTTACAAAAATCGCTAACCAAAAGAAGAAATGAGCTAAAAAAGATGAAATGCAGCAAAGAAATGAAAAATGCTGATGCTAGAAATGAAATTGAAATCGAACATAAATGGAGTGAAAGAAGTAGCTGACCATGGGAATGTTAGCATTGCTGTCACTGGAGAGCCCCTAGACCTGCAACCAGAGAAACAGTGAAGTCTACTTAGCAACACAAGGAAAGTAATTATGAAGAAAAAGAGGAAGACATCCCAGAGGGAGACGCTGGCAAGAAACTTCCCGCTAGGGGCCCTGGGTGGTTCAGTCTGTTAAGCATCCAACTTGGGCTCAGGTCATGATCTCGTGGTCCGTGAGTTTGAGTCCCTCCTCAGGCTCTGTGTTGACAGCTCGGAGCCTGGAGTCTGCTTCGGATTCTGTGTCTCCCTCTCTCTCTGCTCCTCCCCCACTTGTGCTCATGTGCGCTCTCTCTCTCTCTTTCCCTCTCTCCCTCTCTCTCAAAAATAAATGTTAAAAAAAATTAAAAAAGAAACTTCCCACAAAAGGAAGTCTCAATGATATGTCATGACATTGATAAAGGATAAGCTGATCCAAACTGAGAACAGACTATGTCCATTTGCCAAAGAGTAAGAAAGACGCTGGATCCATATTGTAAGATACATGACAGGCAGAAGGAAGCTGGAGCTGTTCAGAGTACTCTTCATAAGTGTTTATAACTTAGTGTTTATAACTAAATCTCAATAAGAAATAAAATACTTCTGTTCCATATGTTTTTAATGTTTTAAATTACAGTATACTAATTTACTAATTTTATAAATTTTTAGATTTCCTCACATATTTAGAATCTAACAATAAGAGAATTTTAAAAGCTTTGACAAAACGTTTTTAAAATCATGGACCATTGTAATTTTTCCCATTGATTATCAGACTCTCTGCACACTTTCAGCCTGCACATTTTTATAGTCCTGTATTATCTACCATGCAAAGGGAAGACTACCTGGATAGTAAAAGAATTTACCTTACAGGGTTTGGGAGCAGATTAAATGAAACTGTGTGGCAAGCACTGACTGTGTGGTCTGGCCTGCATTAGGCTCTAAATGAATGTTGTCTATTTTATGGGATTATTCCCAGTTGCTTTATCTTGTAGGAATTTGGGAGAATTATAGGTATGTATGACTTATTTTTAAATTATAATTGGTTGATTTAGTATCATTGGAAATATTTTTAAAAATTTATTCCAAACTAAATAACTAAGCATTTCCTCCAAAAGAATTTGTGACGGCTATTCCCTGCCTCCCCACCCAAAAACATCCACAAAACTTATGAGTCATCCATGGAAGGAGAATACAACATTTAGGAGCACTTCCATTAGATAAGGAATCAAAAGGATTCAAATACATTACAAATAAGACATTATTGTTTCATTTCCTTAGTATTATTATTATTATTTTTTGTCCATCCCTGGGTTTTCCCTTTAAAAATAAAAAGTGTCCGGGCACCTGGGTGGCTCAGTCGGTTAAGCATGTGACTCTTGATTTAGGCTACAGTCATGATCTCGTGGTTCATGAGTGCAAGGCCTGCATAGGGCTCTGTGCTGACAATGTGGAGCCTGCTTGGGATTTTCACTCTCCCTCTCTCTCTGCCCCTCCCCCATTTGTATGTTCTCTATCAAAATAAATAAAATAAAAAATAAAGAGTGTAAATTTCCTTTAAAAATATGGTTTTGGGGCGCTTGGGTGGCTCAATCAGTTGACTGACTTTGGCTCAGGCCATGATCTCTCAGTTCGTGAGCTGGAGCCCCACTTTGGGCTCTGTGCTGACAGCTCAGAGCCAGCAGCCTGCTCTAGATTCTGTGTCTCCCTCTCTCTCTGCCCCTCCCCTGCTGGTGCTCTGTCTCTGTCTTCCTCAGAAATAAACAAACGTTAAAAATAATTTTTTAACTATGGTTTTAGAGATAAAAGAATGCACATTACCTGAAGCTCGTTTGGGGAATTACTCGTGGAAGTGCCCACAATGCTTACAGAAAGGGGGACTTTTCAAAGGGATTAGCACAAGGCCAGTGGAGGTCTTATATGGGATCTTAGGACCCAAGAAAATCCTGGAAATGAAGAGAAGTGATGATGTACCTGTTATTTAACTGTTGATCCTATATTGAAGATAGCAGCTTAAAATACTCCAGAAATGATTTTTGTTGGTTACATGATCATGTGCCTTGTAGTGGAGGAAAGCTCTTAAGAGGCTGCCTGCTGATGAGTGAGCGTTTTTGGTTTTTGGTTTTTGGTTTTGTTTTGTTTCGTTTTTGATGGGCAGCTTGTGAGGATTTTTTTGAGAGGGGGTAGGTGGTAGGGGAGCAATGTGTGAGTTTTGATGCTCTTGAAGAACACTGTATCTGTTACAGAATCTAGGTGGGCTGCTGAACTGATAAAGTGAGTGTGGCTTGTATCAGTTCTTGTCACCAGGGAGAAGTAGTATGTGCTCAATCGTTAAAATGGTTTACTGCGTGCAGATATTCTTAAAGAAGCGTTTGAGCTAAGACTGCAACCTAGTGGTGAGTTTGTTATTAGGAAAAAAGTGGCTGCACTCATTATAGGCCATTATTTGAATTCAAAGTGAAAATAACTACAAAAGAGAAGTATGCTCTTGTCCTTCATGGGAAGATTGGTCTTCGAGGAGTGTTGTCCAGGGGCTAGACATGGAGAGAGGATGACTGGAATCGGACGCCTATGTAGGTAGCATTTTCTATCTTGTCTGAAACTTCTGCTCACTTCCCTGTTGGTCTCTTTAAAGATGAGGTAAAACCTTGCTGGGCCTGCCCTGGCTTATCTTCTCACACTAGTTGGACTCATTTCTTCTGTTTACTGGTTTAATCCGTTCCATCTTAAGGTAGACTTTGACTTGCTTTTTGTTTCTGTGATTGAAGCGATTCGAATCCTACTATTCTTGAAGCCAAGTAAATATTTCGTGTAACATGATTCTAAGTATCATTCTCATTATTCTTTGACTCAACAATAATGTTGTTTTTTTATTACAGTCTGACATAGCTTTTATTTCTTAGAAATGCTTCTTACTCATTGTATTGATTACTATTTCATATTCTATTGTATTAACATGGAAAATTGATTGACAAAGCACCACTGAGGCTTTGTTCCTGTTAAAAGGATCGCTTCTCTTCATACAAAATGTGGAATATCCGAGAACTGTCTCTGTGTAAGAATTTGAGCCTTTTAATTATTGTGTATCTTGATCTCACTTTTAAAGTCTGCTTGTATCTTAATTTCCCTCATTTTTCATCAATCTTTTTTAAGCATATACTTAAAAATTAATTTAATTGTTTTTTGATTTTCATTTACAAATCATTCTTGCTCCTTAGTATTCTAATTTTTAGTTCACTTATATTACCTTTCTTTTTATGTAGTTTTATTTTGTGCTCCTAAATGTTGGAGTATGGGAGTCTGTAGCATTGCCAAATGCAAAACTTTACCTGTGAATTTTTTTTTCTTTGTTTGCTCCTCCCAAATCTTTTTTTCTGGCAAAGCTGCTTGTTATTTGGGTATGAAATCTGGTTATTCTGTACGTAATAAAATCAGTCTTGTGCTTTCATGAAGGGTGTCAATATATACTACCATTGCCTTTCAAATTCTTTCTCCACCTCAGGTCTTCTGCATTTAATTTAAGTGCATCTTCAGAAAATGTCTTCATTCTTTCAAGTTTATGTGCTCCTAAATGTTGGAGTATGGGAGTCCGTAGCATTGCCAAATACAGATAACTCATGATTGCAAGCAAGATTCACTGCAGTAAGTTGACTGTAGGAAGCCCATCTCTGTCAGTGAAATGATGGCCTCTATAAAATTTAGAGGATTTTTTGTCTCCAGTGTCACCCTAATGAAACAGTTTTGGATTTTTGTGTGCTCTTTAAAACAACTTTCTACAAAGTACAAATTTGGACTTGATTTTAAATGCAGTGAACCAAGAAAGCTATGAAATCAACCACTCTGTAATCGATACAGAAATCAATGTTGTAATAGTAAATTATCTGAGAGAGCTTTCTCTTTTCCTAGCACTCATTTGGGATGTATCCTGGGAAATCTGTGACACAAAGATCATGGTGGCTGACATGGCAAAAGACAATTTCTACTAAAATAAAAGTTTGTGGGGCAAAATGCTTTTCTATAAATTAAAGAGCATAATATTGAGGGAACCAAAATAAATCCTTCCTCCCCCATACACTTAATTATATTTTAGAAAGAGGAGACAAATTAATGAAACAGCATGACAGTTCTCAGAGCTATAGATTTTCAACAAAATTACTTATATAATGAAGCTATGAAAAATATATGAGGAGATATTTTTGAAGGCCCTCAAAATCTTTTTAAAAACAATAATGTCTTTAATAATTCAGATTTATTAATTACTCCAGAAGTAATATATTGAAAATGAGAGTACATTGCATACTGGAAAGTATCATTATATAATTAAAATTTTATTAACAGAAAATCATGTTGTATAAATATGTGTAAAAATACTATAGTAAATCGAAAGCATCTTTGCAGTGTCCTTTTAAAACTTAATTTTTGAATAATTTCTGATTCTCATATATGAGAGAAACCCACAAAGTTTATTTTTCAGGTCTCAAAGAGCTATTTTATCTGGCATTCTAAATACATCTAAGAGAAATGCAAGGAATACTGTTTTCTTTTACATCCTTCTCTAACAACAAAAAGATATCTTTAGTTGGTGATTAATGTTATTTAAAGTCCATAATAAAAGCTCCTGGATACATACTTGTTTAAGGGCAAAATAGAGTAGGTTACAGAACTACGACTTTAGGTAAGGGAAGATGAAGCAAACAGAATTTGGCCCACAAAATCACAGATGTGGAGAGGGCCAGAGTGGTAGGAAAAAGGGGGCAGTCAGTTAAGTGTCTTAACTCTTGATTTTGGCTCAGGTCATGATCTCATGATTTGTGAGATCAGGCCCTGCTTTGGGCTTTGTTCTGTCAGCACTTGGGATTCTCTCTCTCTGCCCCTCCCCTGCTCACCCTCTTTCTTTCTCTCTGTCAAAATAAACATTTTTTTAAACAAAGAAAGAAATGACATCAGAAGAACTGTCATGCTTTTTTGTTTTGTTTTTTAACTTTGTAGGCTTAAATAGATGATAGATGGCTAGAAAGAGAATATACCTACTCACTGTCCTGAAGTTTCTGATGGATTTGTGTATTTGGCCCAGGGCATAGAGGCTTAGTGGAAGTCAGCTGGCCACATATCTCAGCAGCTTCCCTTGGCCACCAGAGCCCTTAAAAGAGGGATATACAACTTTTAATACTAGCTGCAAAAGGTAAGCCTTTTCAGATCCAGGAAGTTTTATTTTATCCTATGCTTTAAAAAAAATTTTTTTTAGTGTTTCTTATTTTTGAGAGAGAGACAGGGAGAGACAGAGAGACAGAGAGCAAGCAGGGGAGGGGCAGAGAGAGAAGAAGACACAGAATCAGAAGCAGGCTCCAGGCTTTGAGCTACCAGCACAGAGCCTGATGCGGGGCTCAAACTCACAGACCGTGAGATCATGATCTGAGCTGAAGTCAGCCGCTTAACCTACTGAGCCACCCAGGTGCCCCTATCCTGTACTTTTTGTACCAGGGACATACATTACTATTTAAGAAGAACTTGGACAACATATGCCCTCATTGGAAAAAACAACTAAGACATCTAGGACTCTCTGGTTCTCCAGCCTAACTCAGCAGCAAGCTCATTGAGAAGAAAAAGCAGAATGAATGCCCAGATCCACGAGTAGTGTCCTGAACTCCAGCTTTCTGAGGTCTCAGAAAGCCTATTTCCCCCCAAATACTCTTTCCTCCTTCAACCCCATATCCCTAAACCACTACCCAGAGCAATAAATTGATGGGATATAGAGACATGAATGGTGAATTTATGGATGATAAATCTTGCACAAGCTCAATACTTGCACAGGTTTGAGAGGGGTGGTAAATCTTAAAACTATCTAAATGTAGCTCTTATACTACTACAAAATAAAAATTCACGTGGAAAAAAGCACTATAAAGTTTATTCATCCCTCATGATCTGCAAGAAGATGATTCAAAATGGGGTCATTTTTTTTCCTAGCAAATTGTCTCAGTCACATTTTCTCCCACCTTACCTGTTTTGATGTTTAGGTAACACTGGATGGAATAAGTCTCAGCTAGCATTTGTTTGCACTTGCTGTTCAAAGTGTGGTATGTGGACCAGTAAAATTAGTACCATGTGAGGACTTGTTAAAAATGTAGACATGTAGTCTCCATCCTATACCTACTAAATTAGAGTCTGCATTTTTAAAAGACCCCTGGGTAATTCATAGCATATTACATTTTGAGAAATGCTGCTTTATGTAACTTAGGGTGGGTTACTGAATCTTTCCCCTTCTTGTTTTCTCTTTGGTCAAATGTGTAGGAATTTTAAGACTACAAGGAACCTATTAATGAGGATTAGTGGTTTAGAGCATAGACTCTGGAACCAGCGTGGCTGAGTTTGATTCCCAACTCTGCCACTTACTGTGTGAACCTGGGTAAGTTATATAGCTGCCCTGTGTCCCAATTTCCTCATTTGAAAAATAGGTATTATGTGATGGGTATTAAGGATGGCACTTGTTGTGATGAGCACTAGGTGTTATATGTAGGTTATGCATCACTAAATTCTACTCCTGAAACCGATTTTATCAGATATGTTAACTAACTAGTATTTAAATAAAAACTTGAAATTAAAAAAAAACTTTAAAAAAAGAAAAATAGGGATTATAATCGTATGTACTTCATGAAGTTGTGAAAAATCGAATTTAACAAATGGAAGTATTTAGATTAGTGCTAACTTAGTACAGAATAGGTACATGTATCAGTTCTCATTATGACAACATTCTGGATTAACTACCATTCTAGAACATATGGAGATGCCAACTGACTAATTTTGAAAGATATTAGTGAGAGTTTTCCGTTAGTGTGTTTGGAGACTTGAGGAAAGGTTCATGGAGAAAATGGGAATCTAGAATAGCTTTAGGGGATGACGAAATTTGGGGATGATTAGAGACAAAAAGCATTTAAGGGTATTCCAGGTGAAACAGGTTTAGAGGCAGGAATAAATACTTGGAGAGGAACAGAGGAAAGCAGGGAATCATACCTACTGGGTGCCAGGAATGTTGAAGAAGGTGTGGGGTGACAAGAGTGGGAGGCTGGTTAGGCATTTGAGAGGCTAAGATTAGATCTTCTTAATTCCAGACTAAAAAATGGGAGATAGATAGATGGATAGATAGATAGATAGAGGCAAACAGAATAAAATGATGCAGGAAAACAATAGACAGGATGGCTTAGTGGAAGAGAGAACAAAAGAAATACGAAGCAGGATTTGGTTATTAGACATGGAGAAAATATAGGGGAGGAGGCAATTATAGCTCCAGGATTTTAAGTCTGCGGGATGAGGAATGTGAAGGTGTTTTTAGCAAAAATGAGAATATTAGAAGCATAGGTGCTTTGAAGAAAAGCTATCTTTGTTTTTTGAAGTGTTGAGTACAAAAGATGGAAATACATCCAATAAATTATTTGGCAGATGTAGCAGAAAGAGCTCCATTTGGAAAAAGGGCCATCATACTTTTGCCTTTTATTTTTGCATTACTGAGCACATGACTGCCATCAATACAGAAGTGACACCTTAGAATTCTAGAATGATATCTTTGTTTTCTTTATATGTTTCAAATTCTCAGAATCTGTCTACTAAATATTTTTAAAGTAAGTTTAAATTAAATGAATTGCAGTATTGGTTTTTTGTGAATCAATCAGAGAACCTGAAGGACGATGAGTCTCACATCCACTATTCCATTATTCTGGTCCCTGGACAGCATTTCCACTAGCCTCAAAGGAATTAAGAACAAAGGAAATATGTAGCTCTCAGACTTTTCTAAATACTCCCAGACCTAGAAGGCAAAGATCTTAATCTTTTTGTTCAGGAAATAGACAGGCACAATTCAGTGCCGTCATCAATAATGGTGACCAGAGTCTCTTGCCTTTAATGAAACAGGAGCAGAAAAATTGATTGGGAAGTGGCATGTATCTTATCATAATACCCATCACTGGGTGAAAAGTGCATTTGTGAGCAAATCTAATACTGCCTAGCAACTGTCTCCAGGCAAAGGGGGCTTGGGAGCCAGCTGTGGTTGCCTTTCAGGAGCCACCAACCTGTCTATACACTTCACAGGATATCTGTTTGGGATTATTTGGATTCCAGTTTTAAGGTATAGTTTTTATTGGAAACACTTAATACTAAACATTTTGCTTTTTAGTGATGGACACAATAAACCTAATATTACTCCTTTTTGTCCCTCTCTAAATATAACTACACAGATTTTTAACCATAATGGAATATGTCTGATGTCAGGAGCTTCTATATTTTAAAAGCTATTTGCCCATTCCTTTTAAGCCTGCCAGTTTCTTAAGTGGTCTAAGACCATACCCAGATAAATTTACACCCACTTCTGAGAGCATAAGATGTGGTATTATATATACATCAGAAACTTTAAACTTTTAACTCTCCCCCTGGAAAATCCATCCCTGGCCTTCTTGTGCAGACACTCCTCTCCTTCCAGAGCTGAGCATGATTTATGTTCTTGCCCCTGGCCTCTGCAGCAGGATGTAGCTCAGCTCATAGCAGTGAAGCAGGAGTCCAGAGGAACTGGGGGTTATGCCAGAATTTGATGAGGGGCAAACAGGCCATGCTAGTAATAGAAGTCTCTCCAGGGAGAAGAGTGTTCAGAAAACTTAGAGGAATACAGTAAATACCATAGACTCATCCTGGTTGAGTACTTTCTGATACACCTGAGCAGTTCACTACCATCCCCCCTCCCGCCCCCGATTCTGTCCCAGCTGGTTGTTCCCGGAGTCTGCAAAGACTTCCCAAAGTAGACACTTACGTTCAGTCAACCACACATTCATGCTTTTATCCCCATGGCTGCTGGAAAGCCTCACTCTCTTTCTGGCTCATTTTTCTCCTGCTGTCCAGTCTCTTCCCTCCATTCCACAGGATCCTCTGAGAGCCCTATCCCTTTGCAAACCTACTTCCCTCATCACATCATTATTATGATGTGAGGTTGAAACCCCAAAGATCTTACTTCATCTCCAGCCCCCTCAAACTGAGACTGCCCTTTTTCTATAACCATAACCTCATTTTTAAATTATTTTTTAAATATGAAATTTATTGTCAAATTGGTTTCCATACAACGCCCAGTGCTACCATAACCTCATTAACAAGAACCAGACTGCCTTCCTCTTTAGCTACCTACGCCGCTTCCAGGCCTTTCTTATTTATTTTCATGAGAAGCCCCTCTGCATTTGGGAGACAGTGTAACATTCAAAAGCACAGGATTTAGATGTGGGCCATGTTTTGGAATGCTGGATAGATCACCCAACTTTTCTGATCCTCTATTTCCATATCTGGAAAAAGAGGATAAGAATATCATTTCGCAAGTTTATGGAGGTTAATTCATTCTTTCTTCTCACAAACCTTTACTGATTACCACGTGCCAGGCATTTTTCAAAGTACTGAGAAAAACAGTTCCTGCCTTCATGAAGCTTGTAGTCTCATGAGACAACAGTTAAGAGTCTGTTTTGGTTTGTCTCTCTTTTTTGTTTGTTTGTTGTTTTGTTTCCTAAAGTCCACATAGGAGTGAAATCATATGATATTTGTCTTTCTCTGACTAATTTACTTCACTTAGCATTATACTCCATAGCTCCATCCACGTTGTTGCAAATGGCAAGAATTCATTTTTTTTATGGCTGAGTAATATTTCATTGTATATATAGACCACTTCTTCTTTATCCATTCGCCTGTTGGTGGACACTTGGATTGCTTTCATATTTTGGCTTTTGTAAATAATGCTGCCATAAACAGGAAGGTGCATGTATCTTTCCAAGTTAGTGTTTTCGTATTCTTTGGGTAAATACCCAGTAGTGGAATTACTGGATCATATGGTAGTTCTATTTTTAACATTTGAGGAAACTCTTTAATGTTTCCTACAGGGGCCGCCCTAGTTTACCAGTCTGCATTCCCTTCACAGAGTGTTTCCTCTTCTCCACATCCTCGCCAACACTTTTTTTCTTCAGGTTTTTATTTTAGCCATTCTGACAGGTATGAGGTGGTATCTTATTGTTGTTTTGATTTGCATTTCCCTGATGATTAGTGATGTTGAGCATCTTTTCATGTGTTGGCCAACCTTATGTCTTCTTTAGAGAATTGTCTGTTCATGTCTTCTGCTGCGCATTTTTAATTGGAGTGTGTGTGTGTGTGTGTGTGTGTGTGTTAAGTTCTATAAGTTCTTTATATATTTTGGATACTAACCCTTTATCAGATATGTCATTTGCAAATACCTTCTCCCATATAATGGGTTGTCTTTTAGTTTCATTGATTGTTTCCTTCACTGTGAAGAAGCTTTTTGTTTTGATGTAGTCCTAATAGTTTATGTTTTCTTTTGTTTCCCTTGCATCAGGAGACCTATCTAGAAAAAAATGTTGCTGTTGCCAATGTCAGAAAAATTACTGTCTGTGTTCTCTTCTAGGATTTTTATGGTTTCAGGTCTCACATTTAGGTCTTTAATCCACTTTAAGTTTATTTGTATATAGTGTAAGAAAATGGCCCAGTTTCATTCTTTTGTATATAGCTGTTTAGTTTTCCCAGAACCATTTATTTAAGAGACTGTCTTTTACCTCTTGTGTATTCTTACCTCCTTAATCTAAGATTATTTGACCATATAAATATGGGTTTTTTCTGGGCTGTCTATTCTGTCCTGTTGATCTAGGTGTCTATTTTTGTGCTGGTACCATACTGTTGTGATTACCACAGCTTTGTAGTATAACTTAAAATCTGGGATTGTGATTCCTCCAGTTTGGGTTTTTTTTTTCTTTCCAAGATTGCTTTGGTTATTGGGGGTCTTTTGTGGTTCCATACAAATTTTAGAATTGTTTGTTCTAGTTCTATGAAAAATTCTGTTGGTATTTTGATAGGGATTACATTAAATCTGTAGATTGCTTTGGGTAGTATGGATATTTTAACAGTATTTGTTCTCCCAGTCCATGAGTATGAAATGTCTTGCCATTTGTTTGTGTCATCTCTATCCTCTTTCATCAGTGTTTTATAGTTTTCAGAGTACAGGTCTTTCATCTCTTTGGTTAAGCTTATTCTTAGGTATTTTATTATTTGGGTGCAAATGTAAATGGGATTGTTTGCCCAATTTCTCTTGCTGCTGCTTCATTATTAGTGTATAGAAATGCAGTGGATTTCTGTACATCAGTTTTGTGTCCTGCAATCTTACTGAATTCAATGATGAGTTCTAGTAGTTTTTTGGTGGGGTCTTTAGGGTTTTCCACATATAGTATCATGTCACCTTCAAATAATAAAAATTTTACTTTTTCTGTACCAATTTAGATGCCTTTTATTCCTTTCTCTTGTCTGATTGTTGTGGCTAGGATTCTCAGTTCTATGTTGAATAAAAGTGGTAAGAGTAGACATCTGGCCTCAGGGAGAGTTTTCAGTTTTTCACCATTGAGTATGATGTAAGCTGTGGGTTTTTCATATATGGCCTTTATTATGTTGAGGTATGTTCCCTCTAAAGTGACTTTGTTGAGGGTTTTTATCATGAATGGATGTTGTCCTTTGCCAAATGCTTTTTTCTCCATCTATTGAAATAATCATATGGTTTTCATCCTTTCTTTTGTTTATGTGCTATATCACATTGATTGATTTGTGAATATTGAACCACCTTTGCATCCCAGGAATAAATTCCACTTGATCGTGGTGAAAGACTTCTTTAATGTATTGTTGGATTTGGTTTGCTAATATTTTGGTGAGGATTTTTGCATCTATGTTCATCAGAAATATTGGTCTGTAATTCTCTTTTTTTGTAGTGTCTTTATTTGGTTTTGGTGTCAGGGTAATGCTGACCTCATATAATGAATTTGGAAGCTTTCTTTCCTCTTCTATTTTTTGGAATAGTTTAAGAAAACTAGGTATTAACTCTTTATTTTTATTTAAATGTTTTTAGTAGGCTCCACAGCCAACATGGGGCTTGAACTGACAACCCTGAAATCATGGTATACCAACTGAAATAGCCGGGTGCACCCCTAACTCTTCTTTAAATATTTGGGTGTATTCACCTGTGAAGCTCTCTGGTCCTGGACTTTTGTTTGTTGAGAGTTTTATGATTACTGATTCAATTTAATTGCTGGTAATCAGTCTGTTCAAATTTTCTACTTCTTCCTGATTCAGTTTTGGGAGGTTATATGTTTCTAGAAATTTATCCATTTCTTCTCAGTTGTCCAATATGTTGGCATATAATTTTTAATAATATTCTTTTATAATCCTTTGTATTTCTGTGGCATCCATTGTTATTTCTCCTCTTTCATCTCTGATTTTGTTCATTTGAGTTTTTTCTCTCTCTTTCTATTTTTTTGATTCATCTGATTAAAGGTTTATCAATTTATTGACTTATACAAACCAGCGCCTGGTGTTATTGATCTCTTGCATTGTTTTTTTTAAGATTTTATGTCATTTGTTTTTGCTCTAATCTTTATGATTTCGTTCCTTCTACTGGTTTGAGTTTTGTTTGTTTTTCTTTTTCTAGCTCCTTTAGGTGTAAAGTTAAGTTGTTCATTTGAGATCTTTCTTGCTTCTTGAGGTAGGCCTGTGTTGCTATGAACTTCACTTTTAGAACAAATTTTGCTGCATCCCAAAGATTTTGGATTTTTGTGTTTTCATTTTCATTTGCCTCCATGTATATTTTGATTCCTTGGTTGACCCATTCATTGTTTAGTAGCATATTATTTAAACTCCATGTATTTGTGCTCTCTCCAGATTCTTTTTTATGGTTGATTTCTAGATTCATAGCATTGTGTTCAGAAAAGATGCATGGTATGACTTTCATCTTTTTGACTTTATTGAGACTTATTTTTGGCCTCATATGTGATCTATTGTGGAGAATGTTACATATGAGCTTGAAAAGAATGTGTATTCTGTTTTAGGATGGAATGTTCTGGATATATCTGTTAGATCCCTCTGGTCCAATGTGTCATTCAAAGCCTGTTTCCTTGTTGATTTTCTGTTTAGCTGATCTATCAATTGATGTAAGTGGGGTGTTAAAGTTGCATACTTGTATTGTGTTACTACTATTGATTATTTATGCTTGTTATTAACTACTTTATGTTTTTGGGTTCTTTCATGTTGGGTGCATAAATATTTGCAATTGTTATATATTCTTTTTTTTAATGTTTATTTGTTTTTGAGAGAAAGAGAGAGAGAGACAGAGACAGAATGTGAGTAGGCAAGGGGCAGAGAGAGAGTGAGATAGAATTTGAAACATGCTCCAGGCTCCAAGCTGTCAGCACAGAGTCTGACATGCAGCTTGAACCCATGGACCGTGAGATCATGATCTGAGCCGAAGCTGGACGCTTAACTGACTGAACCTCCCAGGTGCCCCTATATTCTTTTTTTTAAGTTTATTTGTTTTTTAAGTTCATTTATTTGGGGGGGGCAAAGAGAGAGGGAGAGAGAGAATCCCAAGTAGGCTCTACACCATCAGTGTAGAGCCCAATGTGGGGCTTGATTTCATGAACCATGAGATCATGAATTGAGCTGAAGCCGAGTCAGACACTTAAGGGATCGAGCCACCCAGGTGCCCTGTTATATATTCTTGTTGGATTGTTCCCTTTATAATTATGTAGTGTCCTTCTTTGTCTCTTGTTACAGTCTTTGTTTTAAAGTCTATTTTGTCCAATATAAGTATTGCTACCCCAGCTTTCTTTTCACATCCATTTGTATGAAAAACGCTTCACCATCCCTTGGCTTTCAATCTGCTTGTATCTTAGGTCTGAAATGAGTCTCTTGTAGGCAGCATATGGATGGGTCTTGCCCTTTTATCCTTCTGTGCCCTTATATCTTTTGACTGGAGTATTTAGTCTATTTACATTCAAAGTAATCATTGACAGGTGTGTGCTTACTGCCATTTTGTTTCATATTTTGTGGTTGTTTTTGTAGTTCTTCTCTTTTCCTTTCTTCTCTTGCTCTCTCCTCTCACAGTTGGCTTTCTGTAGTGATATACTTGATATACTTTCTGTAGTGATATACTTTCTCTTTACTTTTTGCATATCTATGACTGGTTTTTGATTTGTGGTTACCATTTGGTTTGTTTATAACATCTTATGCATATGGAAATCTGTATTAAGTTGATGGTCACTTTAAGTTTGAACCCATTCTTTACTCCTCTACTCTCCATGTTTTAGGTATATAGTGTCCTACGTTACAAACTTATTTTGTGATTTCCTTGACTGATTTTTATAGATATACTTATTTTTTACTTCTTTAGTGCTTCCTACTTTTTTTACTCCTACTTATGGTCTTTCTTTTCTACTCAAAGAGTCCTCTTTAACATATCCTGTAGGGCCGGTTTAGTGATCATGAATTCCTTTAACTTTTGTTTGTCTGGGAAACTCTTTATCTCTCCTTCTATTCTGAATGAAGGCCTTGCTGGATAGAGTATTCTTGGCTGCAGGGTTTTTTTCCTTTTAGCACTTTGTATATATCATGCCACTCCCTTCTGGCTTGCAAAATTTCTGCTGAAAAAATCCACTGGTAGCCTTATGAAGTTTCTCTTGTATGCAACTGTTTTCTTTTTCTTGTTGTTTTTAAAATTCTCTTTTAATCACTACTTTTTGCCATTTTAATTACCATGTGTCTTGGTGTGGACCCCTTTGGGTTGATTTTGTTGGGGCCTCTCTGTGCCTCCTGGATCTGGATTTCTGTCTTCTTTCCCATATTCAGGAAGTTTCCAGCTATTATTTCTTCAAATAAATGTTCTGCCCCCTTCTCTCTCCTTCTTCTGGAATCCCTATCGTGTGAATGTTATTACGCCTGATGGCCTATTATCATTTCTAGTCTATTTCATTTCATTTCAAGTCTATTTTCATTTTTTTTTTTTGCTCTTACCTGTTCAGCTTGATTATTTTCCATTAGTCTGTCCTCCAGTTTGCTGATCCATTCTTCTGCTCTCTATCTATTGTATTTTTTATTTGATTTATTGAGTTCTTCATCTCTGAGTGATTCTTTTTTATGTTTTCTATCCCTTTGTTAAGGGTCTCACTGAGGTTTTTCACCCTTTTCTCAAATCTGGGAATATCTTTATGACCACTCTGAGGTTAGTAAACAAATTACCCTCCTATATACCCTAGGCATTTTTTAAACTGCTGCTTCTATGCTGTGTCTCTGAGGGGCTGTTTGTTGTGCTGTCTCTTTAAGGGAGGGAACTGAGTTTTCTCTGACCTTTCTGGCTCTCCCAAAGCCAAGTGGTTGATTTTTAAAGTTCTAGGTTTTAAGTCTCGCTGATTATAAGAACTCATGAAATCTGGCCCCTCTGGTGTTCAAAGCCAAATGTTGTGGGGATTCGTCTTTCCCATGTGGGTACACCAGGGTGAGAATCTGTTTCTCTCCCCTCTCTGTGCTATTGGCTCCTTCCCTCCTGCAGACACTCCTGTAGGTCTCTTTAGCTCTGGATCACATCTCTGCCCTTCCTACCTTCTTCAATGCAGCCTCTTCCCTATACTTAGCTGTGAAGAGTTTGTTCTGCCAGCCTTCAGGGTGTTTTCTGGTTTATTTACACTAATGTGAATGCTATCTAGTTGTATCCATGGGACAAGGCAAACTTAGGGTCCTCCTACTGTACCATCTTCCTCAGAAGTCTACATTTATAATCGCAAATGCATAGTAATTTAAATTACTTTAGCATGTTTTAATATCTGGTAAGGATAGTAGCCTTATTGTTCTTTATCAGAATTTTCTGGGCTATTTTTCTTGGTTCATGTGTTTTTTTTTCATGAGAACTTTAAAATTGGTTTATCTAGTTCCAGAAAATCACCTGTATTTTTATTATAATTGTTCCTTGGTAATTTATAAATGTAACATACTGCCTTGTGATATTGAATCTTCCTATCAAAGAACACAGTATGTCTTTGCATTTGTTCAGATTAACTTTTATATCCTTTGTATTAGAACAATTCTCCTTTAGTTCTGCATATTTCTTAGTAGGTCTTGATTATTTTGAATTTTATTGTTATTGAAATGGGATTTACTTGTCTATTATTTTTAAGTCAAATTTGTATGTATTTATATTAATTCTGTATGTTACTCAATTTCTCTTTATTAATAAATTTATATTCTGCTTGATGCCAGCAGACTAGGTCTGAGGACCATCCAAGAGGGTCCTTGGCTTCACACAGGAAGGAAATCAAATGTGAGCCAGCTGGAGGTGAAAGCAGAGTTTACTGAAGATATAGAGAGAGTAGATATGAGACAGAGTGAGTGTCTGAGAGACTCAGAAAGGAAAGGAGGGAGTCTCATCTTTGGGATCAGGGTTTGTTTGGTTTTTGTTTTGGTTTTTTTTGTGGGTTTTTTTGGCTTTTTTGTTTTTTTGTTTTTGTTTTTGTTTTTTGTTTTGGTTTGTTTTTTTTTGAGGATGGAGTTCTCATGTATGCGTACATGTACAAGCATTCAGGAACCAGTTAGAACAAAGAGCCCAGGTGTCATTCCTTGGAGTCAGGGGGTCTTGGCGTTGAGATGCCTAGCACTGATAGTCTGGAATGTGCATTTGATAGCTCCCTCTAGTCATTCTCATCTGGTCCTTCTTTAGATGTTATTTATCCTAGAGAACCATTAACTCCTTGTCCCTTACAAGGAGGATATATGCTCTTTACAAGACATGTGTAAGGTGGGGTGGGGGTGCAGGTCCTAGCAAAAACAGAAGCAGGAAAAAGGAGCAAAAGGCAGATTTTTATGGAGTCCTTTAGTTTCCCTGTCTCGTTGTTACCTTGCTGAATTGTTTGTCATCATTTTCATTTGCTATCTCTTGGATTTTCCAGGTGTACAATCATACTATCTACAAATATGTAGTTTTTATTTTTCCAACTGTTACACCTTTAATTATCTGTGGTATTGAAGTTATTGGACAATCAATTAGACAATATGAAGTAGTAGTGGTGATTGTGGACATCTTTGTCTATTTCCTGACTTTGTGAGAAACATCTCCAGTGTTTCTCCATTAGGAAATATGCTAGCCTTAGGGCTGATATAAAATATGTATAAGCATATAAAGAAGTTTTCATCAACTCTTATTTTGAGCTCTTTTTAAAGAATCTAGAGTAGATTTGATTTTTATCAAATACCTTTTCAACAGCTATGTACATGAACAGAATTTTTCTCCATGTATACTTTAATATGTTATAACACATTAATATATTTTGTACTGTTGAGCCATTCTTGTGCAAGTGGTGGGGAGGAAACCCATTTGATTATGATCCATTATTCTCTTAATGTTTGTTAATAATTTATTATCTTTTTCAATTGATATTCAACAGTAAAATTGATCATCTTTTTTTGCAATTTATCAGGTTTTAGTATCAAAGTCATAATTTATAAAATAATCTGGAAGTTTTCATTTTTCTAATATCTGGGACAGTTCAAGTAGCATTAGAATTACCTATCTCTAAAGATTCCTTTGTGAGACAAGACAATGGTACTTTTTAGGGGTGGAATACACATTTGCAACATACAAAAGCAACAATTAGTTTGCAACCACTTCTTTAGGCTTTTCCTCAATTCTAACACACAATTTTAGTATTAGTGTTTAACCTTGGTATTCTTAACTATACTTATGCTACTACAACCTAATTCATCTATTTCAATGGAAATTGAGCTCTGAAGAATTTCCAAATCTGGGGTTTTAGTTGATTACATTTTTCTGAAACATTATCCATCTTATCCAGGTTTATTTACTTTCTAGAGTTGTATGCAGTAACTTCTTAATCCTCTTTGTTTCTGTGATTATTTCCATCTCTTCATATCTTTTTTTTTTAACCGTTTGATCTATTTTGGATTGGAAAGTATATTAAAGTGTTCTATTTTTAGTGCGTTTCTGTTTCTCCTTGTATATTCTATAGCTTTTACTTCATGAGAGTTATTGCTAAGTTATTTGGTACATAGATATTCATATCATATCTTCCTTGTCAATTCTTCCCTTTAGCATTGAGGTCTTTTAAAATTGCTTTTTGATTTGGATTATATATTCATATATATCAAAACCATGGTCCATACTTTCTTTTTGTTCGTATTTGCTCATCCTTTTTAAAAAATGTTTTTATTTATTTATTTTGAGGGGGATAGAGAGAGGATCCCAAGCAGGCTCCATTCTGTCAGTGCAGAACCCCACGTGGTGCTTGATCTCATGAACCATGAGATCATGACCTGAGCCAAAATCAAGAGTCAAATCCTTAACCAACTGAACTACCTGGGCACCCCTCATCCTTTTATTTTTATCTTTACTGAATTGCATTGCCTTAGGAGTATATTTTGTTTAGGGCTGAGTTTTGCTTTACAATAGCAGTAGGACTTGTATCATGCACACAAACCTCAAAAGTCACATTTCCTTATGTTCCACTGGCCAAAGCAAGTTATACAGTTGAGTCTGGATTTAAGGGGTGGAGAAATAAACTCCACTCTCAGGGAGAAGTTGTAAAATACTGTGGCGATTTGAGCAGAGACAGTCCACTCCAGGCAACAAGATAGACTGCCCATGTGGGAGCTAATGAGGAATGGAGAAGAGATATATACCTGCAGGCAGATCTCCCACCTGAGACCCTTTTTCCAAGGCTTATTTAAGAATCCATACAAGTATTATAAGAGAAAGCCAGCATTTGAACATGTTCACAGTTCATTGATGGACACTCAGTGTTAGTCACAGAAGCAGAGACTCACAACACTGTAATTTGCCCCAGTCCAGGAAAGAGACATTTTTCTTTCTTCTCTCTACAAATACAGAACAGCTAGAAAGAGGCTGAGGCAGTTTCTGGGAGCCAGAGCCTTGTCTGTCCTTCTCACTCCAAGCTGATAGAGCCATAGTTTTAACCTAAGTTAAGGGAGGATGGGAGAAAAACTAAACAATCCAAATTATGTATTTCTGATAACTGGAAATGACTGAATGACTGTAGAATCAGGCCAAGATCATTGAAGGAGACTCTCCACAACAGAAAAGAGAAATTTAACAGAGCACAGAGAAGAGATTGAGGAAAAGAAACAAGAAGGAGAGATGGAAAACGAAGGAGAAAATGTGGCATAACTAATAAAGCAAGGTCCTCAAGGAAATCGAAAGGGTTGGCTGGAGTTAATATAGCCTGGTCTTCAATAGGAAGAAACAAATTTCATCCTCCAAGAATGGAGGAAAAGCTGTTAAGAATGGGTATGAATACAGGTGATTATGCATACAGGAGTCTGGAAAGCTGATAACCTCAATTCTTTTAATGAAGTAGGAAGTGAGGATGTCTGATGAGAATAAGGACAGCTTGAACAGTGAGGAAAATTTATAATGTTCATTGAAATACTGGGGTAAGAATTGACCTAAGGTGGTAAACAAAAGTAAATTACCTTTTTTCTCTGTTAGCAACAAGTTATAAAAGAGAAAAAAAACCCAAAAGGCCATCTAAAAAAAAATAAAATGTTATATAAAGGCATCAAGGGGTGCCTGGGTGGCTCAGTCAGTTGAGCATCCAACTTTGGCTCAGGTCATGATCTCGCTGTCTGTGAGTTCGACCCCGTGTAGGGCTCTGTGCTGACAGCTCGGAGCCTGGAGCCTGCTTCGGATTCTGTGTCTCCCTCTCTCTCTGCCCCTTCCCCGCTCATGCTCTGTCTCTCTCTCTCTGTTTAAAAATAAACATTTAAAAAATTTTTTTAATTAAAAAAAGACATCAAACAATATGTCTTTAGATAGAAAGATACAATATGAAAAAACCATGAATTCTCCCCAAATTAAGGAAATGTAATATAATTGTAATTTAAATTTGACTAATATTTGGGAGGAATTGGCTAAAGTGATCTTAAAGTTTATGTGAGATAATACATGAATATAAGACTCGTGAGGAATGATTAGCCTTACAAGATTAAAACATATCACAACCTCCTTATATTGGCTTCGGTTTGGGCTTAGTAAGAGACAAGTCAGAGGACAGAATAGAGAGAGCTCAGAAATAGATTCCAGTACATGTGGGTATTTGATATGTAACAAAAATGGTATTTCAGTTAAAAGGGATAAGATGGGTTATTTTTAAAATGGTGCTGACCTAACAGTGTATTCATCTGGAAAAGAGTATTTCAAGAAGTTCCAGGTTGATTAAAGAAAAGAAGGAAAAAATAATAGGTTTCATATGCAAGAAATATTCCTCAAGTTGTTGATTAACCGAGATAGGACTTAGAAGCTATGAAAGAAAATACACACATAATTTAAAAATTTAATCCATTTAAAAAGGATTAAACATCAACCAAAAGGAAGTGAACGTTGTGCTTCAACATAAACTTAACTTTAAAAAAAGAAGCAATGGGGGTTCCTGGGTGGCTCAGTTGGTTGAGCATCTGACTCTTGATTTCGGCTCAGGTCATAATCCCAGGATCATGGGCTCAAGCCCTGAATTGGGCTCTGTGCTGAGTGGGGAGCCTACTTAAGATTCTCTTTTTATCCCTTGGTCCCTTTCCCCCACTTGTGCTCTCTCTCTCTCTAAAATAAATAAATAAATCAGGGTGCTTGGGTGTATCAGTTGGTTGAGCATTGGACTCTTGATTTGGGCTCAGTTCGTGATCCCAGCATTGTGGGATAGAGCCCCAAGAGCCTCATGTTGGGCTCCATGCTGAGCGTGAAGCCTTCTTAATATTCTCTCTCTCCCTCTGCCTCTCCCCTTCTTGTGCTCTCTCTCTCTTTAAAAATAATTAATTAATTAATTTAAAAAAGAAAGAAAAACCAAATAAATTTCAATAATAATAATAATAATAATAATAAAATTAAAAAGGAAATCATAACTTAGGGAAATGACCTGAAATACATGATAGAGGTTTAAGCTATATAAAAAGTGCTTACAAATGTATAAAAACACAAATAGCCAAAAAGAAAAAATGGGCAAATGAGACTGGGAGAAAGCAAATCCAAGAGGTCACTAAACATGAACTCATGCCCAGCTTTGCTAGGAGTTAGGGAAATGCAAATAAAATAACATCAATATGTTACTGCATAGCCATTAGATGAGCAAAAGTGAAAAGGGGAAGTACCTCTTGCTGAAGACATTCAGGGAAAGGGTACTTTCTTGTATGTGGAAATGGTAACTGTTTCAGCCTTTTTAAAAAGAAATATGACTTAGCCATTGAAATTAATAATATATTTATCTCTCCCACTCTTAGGATCCTGTCCCATGGAAATAAAATCACTGCTAGATGAGATCTACATACAATTATGTGTGTTGTAGCACTGTTTGTAATAGTCAAAGACTGAAAACAAAGTAAATGCCCCTCAGTTGGTGAGTGACTAAGTAATGATGGCACCCCCACATCATGTAGTATTATGCAGCCATTAAAAGAGGTAAATAAGGTTCTTAAGAAGCATGTGCCCTGAGCTAGGAACTCATTTGGTCCTTACAACAACTTAGTAGGTGGTGGTAATTTTATATGTAAGAAAACTAAATCACAATTTTTTAAGTTACCCAAGGCCTCACACATCTGTATTCAAAATTACTATATTTTTTCCTTATGCCAAGATCACCTCCAACATTAAACAGTTACTTGGAGAAATTTTCATAACACTGTGTAGTACAAAAATATTAACATAGAGAAGCATATATAATGAGGTATTATTATTATAAAAACAAATGACCACCTAAATTTTGTTCACATACACATACACATGCACACACACATACCACACAGCATGCTATATATCTAGAATATATTTGTATACTAGAAAAAGTAAGAACCGCTACACATGAGGTTGTTAACCTTATTTCTTATGGAAGAAGCATATTTACTATTCATAGTAAAAAAATTATGTAAGCTGTAATCCCAAGAGCTATTTATGAAAGAATGACTTTCTGAGGGGAAGAGTGGATTCTACATGAGTTTTACGTTCACTTTGTTTTTTTTATTTTTTAATTGTATATATTTTTTATTTATTTATTTATTTATTTATTTATTTATTTATTTTCTCAATATATGAAATTTATTGTCAAATTGGTTTCCATACAACACCCAGTGCTCATCCCAAAAGGTGCCCTCCTCAATACCCATCACCCACCCTCCCCTCCCTCCCACCCCCCATCAACCCTCAGTTTAATTGTATATATTTTTTAATTAGAATGCCTGATTGAGGGAAGAGAAAGCTATATTCATTGGGGGGGGAAAAATCTAAGTTAATGGGGATATAATAATAATGCATCTATAAAGCCACCTGAAGATTATTTCCACACATCTCTAGAACTTAAAAAGTTAATGCTAACAAGAGAAAGTATAGTGATAGTATACAAGACTTAATGTGTAAGACTCTAAATATCAGGTCATGAAAGAACAGTTTTTTAGCAGAAGTTAAATTTACTCTACGTTTTAGAATGTAAGCAGACCCTTCAAATAAGCAGTTTCATTTTAAAAATTGGGTGCCATGCTATTTTTTACACTAATTAATTTGAAGCAACTTAAACACTGTTTCACTTATTGGACAGAAACCAGTAAGAAATTATTTTTATAATTCTATATAAATACTTATATATTTTAGATGAGTTCTATTATACACAAACTATAATCACATTACTTTTAACATTATTGATAAAATTATAAATTCTTGAGGTGATCCACAGTCTCATATTATCACTAAGAAGTTTATCTTTTTGATTCTATTCAACATGGACAAGATCACCTCCAACATTAAGCAGTCACCAGGTGGAAAGAAAGGGTGAACGCAGGCCCTGAAGTTCCCGCTGAACAAGGGAAAGTGACATAAGAGGCTTACATAAAAAAGAGATGAAGTGTAGCAGAGAGTATGAACACAGGGCAAAGGCCTTAAGAAGCAGGGAAATGCTCACATTGGGAGACAGGAGTGGGCCGGAGAATTTTATTCATTTTGCAGGAGAAAGCTTATCCTCAGGGGAGGGCCAGGATTCCCATTGGGCCTGGAGGAGAGGTTTCTAGGACAAGATGAGGATATAAGAGCTTGAGGAAAATGGGATTAAGATTCTCAGGGCTGCTGTGAAAGGGGCTGAGGTAAAGCATAACGGTGGGATTTCACCAGAGCTGAGAAACAAAGGTGTAAGGAAACTAGAGAAGGGAGCTGGTCCGAGTTGTGATGAAGCACTTGGCTTCCTCCCTGCACATGATAGGCCTCCACCCAGTTTGGTACAAATTCTACTGGTGCTGTAGCTGCCTAAGAGTCCCATGTGGTCTGACCTGTCTTGGGGTCTTGTGTACAAGGGCCTTTGACAGTAATGGAGCCGAAGGGCAAGAACTCCTAGCGGGTCATGCAAGTTCTAGATGAGTCTGTTGTGCTGAATTGTTGTATTCTCACTTCTATACAAATCACTATCAGTGGCATTTTTGTGAGTATAAAATATTCACTCTTTGATCAATATCTGGAGATTTTAGATGCTTTTCATCAAATTCGGGATGTGCCCTATTCCGCTTTGGGAAGTGGTGCTGCTAGAGTGGCACAGTTCTGTCATATTTGGCTGGGAGTGGGACTCATTTCTTTGAGGATCCTTTGTTTTGTGAAGTGTGGTGTTCCAAGTTCTCTTTCCCTGAGGCCCTAGGCTGATGACTGCTTTGTAACCACATTCCTCTAGCCAACATGAAGTAAAGTAATAGAGCTTGCCAATAACATTCAATTATCTCAGACTGAGAGATCACTTTCAGAAAAAAAGCTGAATTCAGTGACTCACAAAACCAGACTCTTGGCATATATGGAAGGACAAAATGTCAAGGAAGTCAGTGAAGAAAAATGCAAAAAGGTTCAAGTTGTAGTAATCCATTCTAAAAAGCCATTGTTGGCCCCCTGAACTTCTGTTCTTCAACTTCTGAAACCACTGCCTTTATCTGAAAACATTAAGCCGCTATGAACTAGAATTTGCCAATGCCAAACTGGAAATCGTTTATGGGTTTTGAATTTCATTGCAAATAAAACTTTATTAAACACTTCCTTTTAATATTCCAATTTAAAGTTGAGAGTTGACACCGTTCTTTAGATCCAGGCAGCTACACTGGCAGTTCATTTTTGGGTTTCTTTTTGTTCATTTTTGAAGATGTAATTATGAACTTTTTGAGGACAATCATGGAATATTTGATCTTCTCATGGATCTGGTTTTGATGCGACTTTCAATCTCAGGTTACTTTGATCTTTTTGGTTTGTTTCTTAACTTGCTTTGCAAACATCTACATATTCAAAGGCCTCAGAGTAGGTTAAGCTAATGGTCATTTATGAACTGCCTTTAGATATTGTTCCATTATCATCATGCTCTATTCCTATCCAACTTTTCCCACTTGCCTTGATGGCACTAGAAGAAGGGCTTTAAGTCATGGTCATAGGCATAGATGTTCATGTTACTCCTGGAGGATCCCCCACCTCAAAATGCCAAGCTCAAAGTATTGGGTTCTTGGTCTTTTTTTTACAATTCTTATGAAAATTGCATAGCTTACCATAGCTTATGCTGAAAGAACATACTTTGAAATTTGTTTTCTCCAGTGATATTTACAAGGTATGATTAAATAAAACTTGTGTGTTGACTTATGGAATGGGAAACAAATTAGAATTTTAGGGCATACTTCTTTCCCATTTAATGCAAGTATGACTAGACTTTTGTGTTTGAGCCACACTGACGAGGCAAAGTGACAAGAAGGCAAATGTTTTATGTAATTTTTAGCTCTCTTTCTTCATCTGGGATTTTTAAAAAGAGAAATAGGCTTTGAAAAATTAAAGATATTAAATAATAACCACAAAAGGACTGTAGCATGAGGAATGTCTGATTCCAAGTTAGGTAAAGTGTATAAATTCCATGAACAGCTTTTAATTCTTAATAAACAGTGAAATCTTCAAATGATGCCACACATCCATTTGCAGTTATGTAAAAATCTAGTCATACTTGCTTCAAATCAGAAAGAAATGTATTATATTCCAGATTGTTTCCCTAAATGAAACTGTGGTTTCATTCAACTAAATTCTATAAATTTATAGCCAATAGTTATAGAAAAATTCAATACTATTTCATGTGAAGTCAAAGTCATATGATTGAACTGTGTATGAATAAGAACCACTACATAAAGTATGAGTATGTAAATATTTACTGTAAAATATATAAAATATTGAAAGGAAATATATTTAAAAAACAGTAAGAAGTTTTATCTTTGAATAACATACTGATTTTTTATTATGTTTAATCTTTTATGTTATTTTTTTAATGTTTATTTATTTTTAAGAGGCGGGGAGGGGCAGAGAGAGAGGGAGACAGAGGCTTGTGCTGACAGCACCGAGCCCGATGTGGGGCTCAAACTCACAAACCATGAGATCGTGACCTGAGCCGAAGTCAGATGTTTAACTGACTGAGCCACCCAGGCACCCCCCTTTTTTTTTTTTAAGTAAGCTCTATGACCAGCGTGGGGCTAGAATTCACAGCACTGAGGTCAAGCATCCCATGCTCTACAGACTGAGTCAACCAGGCACCTCTATTCTGTTTAATCTTGAAAAAACTAATGGTTAGAATTAATTTAGCTCTGGTCAGTCACTAATAGTCTTCAATGAAACCTAATAAAATACTGATATATGAACAATGCTAAAATGTAACTTGATAGTTGGTCTTGATTCATAGATAAGCAAATAGTTTTTTCTAAGAGACCTGAAATTTTTTGAAGCTTCCCAATTATTTAGGGATAAAACCAGGGCTTTAACTCAAGTCTCTTGATTACTAGATTTATAATTAAATTAAACATTTTCTCAAAAATAATACATGATGAAAAAGTGAATGCAAATATGAGAGGGAAAACTATTTAATCAATCGTCAGTGGTTTTCTGAGTTCCCAACCCATCTTCTGTTTTTAAAGGGTAATTTTCTGATGCTGTTTTTTATAGTTGGAGGTAATTCTAAAATAGGCCACGTATTCTGCTTTTCTCATTTTTGCTTAAGTTGTGGAGGGAACAGCTACATATCCAGAGTCGTCTGTCAGTCTTGTCAGCTATGCAGGACTGAGCCAGCTGTAGAGAAGAAACTCAATTTTAGCTGCTGTTGAAAAGAAGTTTCCACTAATTTCAGTACCAGTGCCAGTGCTTGAAGGAAGACTTTACACACAAAAAAAATCCTTGCCTCCAGAAATTATCAGTAACGCTTTCTATTAACTTGTCACCGTGCTTGCCTTTATCAGCCCTGCATGGATGGCCCAATATGATTGAACCCAGAATGCAGTTTGTACCAGTCTTTAAAAGGCATTTCTTTACTCTATCCAAATGGCATACCTACTAATTTAATGGACATTCCATCTAAAATTATACTAGATTTTTTTTTTCATAACACATCTGGGCTTCCTAGGCCTATAATCTAAACAAGTAGCAAGTGTTCTGCAGGCATAATCATTCATTTTTTACTTTTGCCATGTCCTTTTAATAGAGAGATCTGTCAGACTCACTATATGACAGAATATTAGTGTTTTGTTTGGGGGGTTTTATTTTATTTATTTTTTTACCTTTCATCAACCTTTGATTCCTGGAACAGGAATCAGTTATGAGATAAAATGTAACAGTTCAATACAGACAGTCCCCCCACAGCTTTACAGATGGTTATGCAGAAGCAGAGCTGAGCAGTGGAAGTATTCTCTTGTTGCAGAAGAAAATATTTGCCAGTGCATTGAAATAGGAATAGGTTCTGGATTTACTCTTGGATAAACAGGTTACTTTTTGTTTGTTTGTTCAGCTGCCAAAAAGAAAAGACCTATAATCAGATGATAGGAGTTTATTATTCAGAACCAGGAGTGACCTTAGAAGACTATTAGTTGTACTCTCTAATCACAGCCAGAAAGAAAGAAGATGGTATCAGTTCAACTATTCCAAACCAAGGGCTTTAGTTTCGGTAGACATCTTACCAATATTACTCTCCTCAGCCACTCTAGGCAATGAAGTAGTTGGGACAAAAATGGAGTGAAAATCTTGGGAAGGAAATAAGCCCTAAATGCGGAACATTTACATGGAAGAGAAACTTGTCATTAAAACTCCATGAAAAGAAGCTTTGGAAAAGACCAAAGAATTGCGAATAGAGCTACAAAGGCAACATCTGAGAGAAACAAGTTTTACTACAATCTCTACTACTACATTTATGACTACTGAGGTAAGGTGGTAAGGCTTTATGCCTTTTGTTTTCTTCATCAGTAAAATTGGAAGAATAATGAGCCATTGTGTGAACAACTGAGACTTTAGACTCAGGCGTGGGTTCAAATTCAAGTTCTAGCTTCCATTTCCTCATATTTAAAACAGAAATCATACATAGCGCAAAGTGTTATTGTGAGGATTAAATGAGATAGCGTGTGGAAGGCCATTGTGGCTCCCAGCACATAGTGGGTGCTCAGTAAATAGTAATTATCATTGTTACCTCTAAGTTATAGTAGCTCCCTATTTCCTCAAGCAACGTTATCAGTTAAGTGAAATATCACAAGCCATAAAATATCCCCATGTGGATAGACTGTTGCTTATATTGAATCAGCTAGAATTCTTCCTTGCATACCAATTAATACATGTGGTAGTAGACTTGCTTGTTTTAAGGAAAAAATCTTTAAAAGATGACAAACTGCTTCCTTAGCAACAAATATAGCAGGGCTCTCTCTGCCCTTGTACAGGGCACACACAGTAAGACATCAAGATGATGCCTTAGTGTTGGAATGGATGCAGTCCAAAGGCCAGCTCACATGTCTTTATATTGTAAAATAACTCCTAAGTTATAGAATCTTAGCTTTGGAGAAATTTCCTTAGAAGATATAGAATTTTACTATTCCTTTTAAAAATCTTCATGCTATGTTCCAGATAGATTACCTAACTTCTGGTTTAAGAGGAAGCCCACAAACCATTCTGTCCTGTTGTAAACTTTAACCAATAGAAAGTCCTTTCTTTCTTTTTTTTAATATGAAATTTATTGTCAAATTGGTTTCCATATAACACCCAGTGCTCATCCCAACAGGTGCCCTCAATGCCCATCACCCACCCTCCCCTTCTTCCCCCCCGCCATCAACCCTTAGTTTATTCTCAGTTTTTAAGAGTCTCTTATGGTTTGGCTCTCTCCCTCTCTAACTTTTGTTTTTTTCCATCCCCTCCCCCATGGTCTTCTGTTAGGTTTCTCAGGATCCACATATGAGTGAAAACATATGGTATCTGTCTTTCTCTGTATGGCTTATTTCACTTAGCATGACACTCTCCAGTTCCATCCACGTTGCTACAAAGGGCCATATTTCATTCTTTCTCATTGCCACGTAGTGCTCCATTGTGTATATAAACCACAATTTCTTTATCCATTCGTCAGTTGGTGGACATTTAGGCTCTTTCCATAATTTGGCTATTGTTGAGAGTGCTGCTATAAACATTGGGGTACAAGTGCCCCTATGCATCAGCACTCCTGTATCCCTTGGGTAAATTCCTAGCAGTGCTATTTAGAAAGTCCTTTCTTAATTAAATCCAGATCTGCCTCCCATGATTTTTTCCTGGTGGTTCTTCCCACGAGAGCAATGTAGATTAATCCCCTCACCCATGTGAATACCCCTCAGATATCTATTCTAATACCCCTAAATTCTTGAATAAACATCTTAATGTTTAATAATTTTTATATTAAAGCTAAATATTTGCTAAATATACTTTGAAAATGGGAATAATAAAATTTTTTATCCAGAATTTTTATCCAGAATCTCCACATTTCCAGGAGGGAAGCTGAACTATTTTGATCAAACTGGAACATTATTTTTAACAACCATGGTATTCAGACAATGGATAATGAGTCATAATGGAAAGGCACATATGCCCTAAGTAAAAAACATATAATACAATATGATGTCTGAAATAATAAATTTTGGAACAATGATTGTAGTATTTACCTGGTTTTAAATGTCTTATACCCACATTGTAATCAAATGAAGTTGGCCCCATCTCAGTGCCAGAAATGGTTGTCCAAATAAACATGGTTAAAGACTTAAAGAAGCTCAGACCCATGGATCTAAGTAGTAATGTTTTCCTCTGTTTAAAGTGAGATGAAATCATAGTAAGCACCACAGCAGAGTAAGAATGTTCAATTCAGCAAACATTTAATATCTTCCATATGCCAGGCACCAGAAATAAGTACATAAAATACATAAAGTACACAGTTCCTGTCCTCAAGATGTTTACAATACAGGGAGAGGACAAATATAGGTCACCATTAAAGACAGCAAAATAATCTTTAAAAATAAGATGCTAATTTATTTCCAGACATTTCTACCTCTTGGGGGGGGGGGGAGTATTAAATTTACTTATACAAGAGAAATAGAGCACTGATGGTGATTTAAAATAAAGACTCCAAAATATATTTAATTTAGTGTAAAGATCTTCAGACAGATCTTCCATAGGTACAAGGAGACTTATTTACTGACAAATATACATTAATAAGCTTAAAGACTGTTAACCTTAAAAATAAAACTGCCAGTTATTTTAATCAGCAAAAATGGATTTATTCAGAAATAGCAGACAATTGAAGTCGGGCACAGGCAAGCTACAGCAAAACCATAGGCAAGTCCAGAGAACAAAAGAGAGGACCGCACTTATATGGAAGAAAGAGAGGAGTTGGGAAGGCTGTTACAAACAAAAAGTCCATGAAAACTAGGAGTTCCAAGCATAGTAGCTTTTCATTGGTTGAGTAGTGACAGTCTCTCATTGGCTGGGCTACTGCCGGTGAAGGAGGAAAGCCTTTCTTCTTCCTGCTGCTGGGGTAGTATAGTATTCAAGGTCCCTCTCCTCCTATGGAGTCTGCAATTGACAACAGTGGTAGGGCACGAGAGCTCCCCCTGCTGGTCTCCTAACTCCATTGTAAATGAAGTTTTCCTTTTATTCACAATACTAAAACTGAGAATGCAGAACTTTAAGGAAATATGAAACAAGAGAGAAGAAATAGGCCTATGGCACAGTTGACAACTTGTCTAATTGTTAATGAACAGAATTGGATTATATAATACAAGGTCGGGAAATATTGTTCCTTAATACTCTATCTAATGCTCTGTGCTAGTTAAACTCTTATTTGAAATTTTTCCCTAGTTTGCGTTGGCAGACATTTAATTGCATCTGGAGAACAATAATGGGTCTAGTGAAGCCTGACAAACATGAGTAAAGGAAATTCTGTGAGAAAAAGTTAAACATTTTTTCCTCAGGAAAAGAGAAGTTCTGAGGGGTGATTGGATTCTTGCCTTTCCTATAAGGAAGATAATGTAAATCACTTCTCATTTCAGTGACATAATGAATAAGACTAGAATAGCCTAAAATGAAGCTTTGAAAATTTACTTTGGGCATAAGAACTTTTAAACATATTCAGATATATATTAAAATATTAAAATGGGAAATTCTCCCAGTGGGTTTATATTGGCACTTGTTTAGCTGGTCAAGTAATCTGATAATTTGCTCTTTGATTCTGAGAAAATGTTGACCAAGCATAGGTCTTTCACAACAGTGTAATTAAGGTTTATAACAAGCTTTTGAAGCCTGCTATGGCATAGGAAAAACTAGGAGTATTACATGGGGTGCAGAAAAAGTTTCAGGAGTGAAGGATGACACCATTTTCATACCTACAGCTAGTTCTTCATCAAGAAATGTGTTTATGTGTCTTGGGCTACAAAAAATTGAAGAATCAATGTGTCACTTCTGCTGCTGAATTTTTTTTATAGCTTTGAATCCTAAAACCCTAGTCTAGGGCCTGACATGAAAATATGTCTGTCGCCTACTCAGAGGAGATATCTGGGTCTCTCAGCCAAATCTAAAATATCTTAGCATGTTTAAGACATATTTTGGAGAGACCATTTTAGCCTAAACATAAAAAATAATTCATAAAACCTGAATCAGTGAAAAGTATATGTGGGAAATAGCCTTGTTTCCAGTAACCACTAAGAAGTTGGTTTCCCCCCACCCTGGACTAGTGGACTATTTATGAGAAATGAGGAGATACAATTTTAATTTGTATATGCATAAAATAAAAGCATTATTTTTATCTTAACATAGTTTTATTATTATGAAAATCAAAATGAGTTTTCTCATAGGTCTTATCTGTGTGCTAGTCAATCAGTTTATACCCCATGATGGTGTATCATAATGGTAATTTTTTTCTGCCTCATTTTTTATCCTTTATAAATTGTTTCTGTGACTTCCATAACTCTCTAATGGACATGCATGCTCTAGTCTCTATATGAACATTCACATACTATGCCATCTACTTGTCCTGTCCTCATCACTTTGTTATCAGAAAGCAAATGAAGACATTTTATCTTTGGTGTTCTAGTAAGAGCCCCAATGGCAGGTGAGTCCTGGTGACCAGATCTCTCCTGACAGGGCCACGTCATTTCACTAGTTAGAGTTCTTTTAGAAAGAAGATTCCTTCTACCTCGCTGGCATGGCCTCCCTTGCTTCTCCCAGAGATGTAAGCTCTGAGTGGTCAACCTGAAGCAGGAATGGAAGTTAGAGGTGCTCAGGGTTTAGATGGAGAAACCAGTGGAGGGAGTCAGCTACCTACCTCTCTCTGACCTGTCCAGAGTGGAAGTGTTGTAGGTGGCTGGGTTGGAAATGGGATTTCTTTACAAGGGTAAGTTAGTATCTGGCATACAGTCCTCAATCCAGCTTAATACCTCTTTGCTGTTGATAGCATGGGTTCTGGGGTCAGACTGCTTGTGCTCAGATTCTAGTATTTTATTGTTACTGTTTTAATTATGCTTCCTTCCATGCCCTTCAGAAAAAAAAACCCACTGCACATTTGTTAGAACCCAGGCTCCCTCACCCTAACCACATTCAAGTTAGGCTGTCTTTGGGGTCCTTCGTTTCCTCTCTCACTTTGTTCTCCAGTTTTTATTAATTTTTTTTACATTTATTTATTTTTTGAGAGATAGAGACAGCGTGAGCAGGGGAGGGGCAGAGAGAGAGAGAGAGAGGGAGACACAGAATCCGAAGCAGGCTCCAGGCTGTCAGCACAGAGCCCAATGCGGGCCCGAACCCACGAACCGCGAGATCATGACCTGAGCCGAAGTCGGACGCTCAACCGACTGAGCCACCCAGGCGCCCCTGTTCTCCAGTTTTTAAAAGTTTTATTTAGCACGATTTTAAAATCGTACAGTCGGCGTCACTACCAATTTGATGAGCTCCGGGTTTCCTCGTCAACCATCTTGTTCAAGCCAGGATGGGAGGATGACAGGAGAGCAGAAACGCTGGGCTTTGTTTGGCTCCTAGTTCCAGGCAGCGGTGGCTTTGAGGAAAAGCCAGCCTTTTTGAGCCCCAGCAGCAGGGGGCGCTCGGTTCCTCCGAGCCATCTTAGCTCTGGCTCTTACCATATTGACCAAAGCATGACCTGCAGTCCCGAGGAGAGGCCAAGGCTCTGCTTACCTTTTGACATCCTAAGGTTGGAGGCAGGTTTCTTCTCAAAAGCACTCGGAAAAGCAGCTTCTCCTACGGCCGCAGTGAGTTCAGGGCCTGCATCCTTCCTAGTTCTGGGTGAATCAAGTACCTCTAGCTGTGGGGGTCAGCCAGCAGCCCAAATAAGACCCCGCCAGTCTGCAGCCTGGCCCGTCCACACCACCTTAGACTTGGGGCTCTGCGTGTGAGGCCAATCTGGAGAGGCAGCGCAGACAGGTGGCAAGGGCTGCTTTTGGGTTTTTCTGTGTCTTCGCCAGACCCAGGATGATGGAGGGAGAGCCTGGCTTGGGTCTGGCCAGAACAACAGCCCCTGTGACAAGTGCCACCCACAGGGAACAGGGAGTCCCAGCACAAAGCTTCCACATGACTCCATTCTTGAGACCAAAGGGTCAGAGAACAACTAACATTTGGTAAAGATGATCCACTGTATCTTTTTTTTTAAAGTTTATTTTTATTTATTTTGACAGAGAACAAGTGGGGGAGGGGCAGAAAGAGAGGAAGACAGAATCCCAAGTAGGCTCTGTGCTGTCAGTGCAGAACCTGAACAGAGCAGAGCCTGATACCAGGCTCGAACTCACGAATCTAAGATCATGAATCCAGCTAAAGTCAAGAGTCCTTCGCTCAACCGAGTCACCCAGGTGCCCCAGATCCACTGTATCTTTGAACTGAGTGAAAGAAGAAGATGTGTGCCTAGGGAAGTTATTTCTCTTCTAGGCAAGGCCGGAGACTCTTTCCTCCCCCACTTCTGCTGGGGTAACTGGGAAGTGAAACATAAATTTCCAAGTTTCTCTTTTCTTGCCTTGAGCACATCAAGGGCTGACACTGAGCTCTCAGTGTGGAAGCCAGAGGTCTCATGGATTATTCCAGCACTAGTTTGGTAAAGGCTTAATGCTGGGAAAGAAGGAGGGCAAGCAATGAAATAGGTTAAGTGAAGAATTAGGCCTAAAGGTGGATCCTTGCATTTGATCATAATTATTTAGCATGATATGCCTGAAATATGTAGAACTAAAATTTGCTTGTATTAGTATAATCAACTTGTATACATTAAAAATTGATACATATCAGACAAATCAACATAAGTGTATTCACATTCTGTGTCAGAATGTACCCACTGCAATTCCACTAATCATATTATCATGCAGAAAAATTACATTTCTGGGCTACTGTATTTGTATATAAAGTCACCTTAGTTAATTTAAACATAGTGGTAAGAATGCTCGGTGCACTTAAAATCTGAAAGATTCTGAGCTAGATTTTGTATAATGTATGCTCTCAACTCCTCAGCAATCTAACTATAGTCTTTCCTATGTTATATCTTTAGAGACCTAAGCTTCACGTTAGTCTACAAATTGTGGGCTTTGTAGGTTCAGGTGTTTCTTTTACACATTTAGTTTTGCAGCTGTGAGTCTCAGGGTCCTCATCTGTAATGTGAAGGAGTCAGGTGAAGCTGTCCCTAAAGTCTCTCCAAGCATGGATTTTGCATGACCACTCCACTGTAGAACACAACTAAAATAATGGTTCTTTTGTAGTCCTCTTGGGGCTTTTACTGCTGCTAGGAATCATGCGGGGCAGATGCAGGCACCACGTGGAACGCACAGGGAAACACAACTGAATAATGGCCATGTGTTGAGAGAGTGACTTCAATAGTTTAAAGAGCGAGAAAATGGTGTTTGGCTAGAGGTGTTTTGTTTTGAGAAACAAACTTGGAAAATGTTCTTCTTGAGTATTTTGGGATGGAGACGTACAAAATGGATGTGTACTTTTAAATGACTAAATGCTCCAAGCACTTTTGCTCTGCATGTTCACGGTGCAAACTAGTTAGGAAGGGCAGAATCCTTGGCCTAGCCCTGCAAAGTGGGGTTTGAGGTCAAAGTGGGTTTGACTGCTACGCCTGGATCTGAGCTCCAGATCGCTTAGCTGGGAAGCCTGCGGTGAGGCTTCTGCGAGTTCACCCGCTTAGTGTGGCGGGCCGAGCATCTGCTCTCCCCAAAGCAATCTCCGCCCGTCGTGCGGCGGTCTCAGAGACCATTCCCTCCTCTTAACTGGGCAGAGCCCAGAACAGTTAGCAGCTCAGGTGGTTCGGATGAGGGGCGGGGGAGGGGCAGGCAGCAAAGTGAGTTGCTCACTTCTGTTTTGTTGGAAATTTGGGGATCTAATTCCTGCTGGGGAAGCGGCAGCACTCTGGATAGTGGGAGTGAGGGCGGTGGTGTCCCGCCCCTGCCTTGTACCCGGCGCCAGCCGACATGTCGGTGGCGGTCCTCGCAGCCTTGTACTTGAGTGCGGCCCGCAGAGGGCGCGTGCTGGAGCCGAGCACCCTTGGGTTGCCACCTGCGGGGCCCGGCTGGCCTGGTTCGGGGCGCGAACCCGCGAGGAGCGCGCGGCGGGCGCGGCGGCGGCGACGACGGCGGCTGGAGGAGGGGCCCAGAGCCCAGAGCCGTGCCAAAGGACACCCCGTCCTCCAAATGCTGCCACTTGAGTGAGGCGCGCGAGAAGGCGGCGCCGCTGGCCTTGCAGCCGGACTGCGCTGCGCTCCGCACCCCGCCGCCCTGACGCCAACCAGCGCCCCCCGGGCGGCGGCTTCGGGGACCGAGCAGCGCACGCAGCCGGCCAATGCTGGATGCCTCCCCGGCCCCGCGGCCGTCCCGAGGGGCGTTGGGCACGCAGCCGCCCCGGCGATGTGCTGTGTAAGTGAACACCTGGGAGGTGGGCGACCGCTGTGTGTCCGTCGGTCTTGGCTCGTCAGCTTTGCCCTTTGGGTTTTTCAATGGCAGAAACCTGGGAGTTACAGGCCACTTTAATTCAAGCAGACATCCCGCGGCCAGCTGCCTCGGATAGAGCCTCACGTCTCCGTCTCCTCATTGAGAAGTTAGCCCCCACCCCTTCCACCTGGTTCTGAGCCCCAAGTCCGAGGTATTGCATTTCTGAGCTGCAGTTTCATTCTCCTTCCTACCTGAAGAGTGACTGAAGATTTTCAGGTAAAAGATTTGCCTATGAGCATTTAATTTGTATGCCAAACTGTCAGGCTTGTGCGCCGAATGACATGTGATGAGCAAAGTACTAGCTCTTGTGCTCTTTTAGAGCTGTGGGAGGCTGTATCTTGGGGCGAATTATACTGCAAATGGGCGGGGGGGGGGGGGGGGGGGGTCGGAATAGATCTGTAAAATCCTTCAGCCATTAGTTAAAGGATCCGAGAAGCAAAGCGGAACAATAGGAGTTGTCTATCTTCTGTTTCCTGTCTGCCCTCTCCCCATCCTTTATGGAAATTAACATAAAATTATAAACTAGTAAATGTTCCCATTAAAGACTACATCTTTTTAGGATCTTTTTAGGATCTGGTGTATGCAGTATTTACCTGAAGCAAAATTGTAATTAAGGATTCAGAGGAATAAAGAATCTACTTTTATTATGACTAAGTATAAATCACGTCAAGATCAACAGTTGAATATACCTTTTTTTTCTTTGGATGAGGTCATTTTCAAGTACTTGATATAGCCAATATCAATATATAGATGGGAAACAATATTATTTACGTCTTCTATTTGACATGTTCAGCAAAATGATCTGGAAAAACAATTATTTCCAGTTTTTAACTCTTTTATCTTGCCATCAAACAAAAATTGCCGAAATTACCTATTAGGCTCACAATCATATAGTAAAAGGGGTACTTTAAAATCATAGACCAACCTATAATCCATGTTAGTATCTCCTTTGTAGCATTTCTGACACACAAGCCACATTTTCATCAAACACTTCAGTGACAGGGAACTCACCACTTTTGAGGTATCCCTTCTTTCTGTTGCCATTAATAAGGCTCTGTTTACACTGAACTGACCCACTGCTTCCTTGGACCTGTTTCTCATTAGGCTTACTTTTGTCAGTAGTCCTCCAACTTGTGAAATTATATAGATAATATTTCAACAGAGAGGATCTAAAATTCATCCATCTGAAAGGAGTCTATGACCAAAAAATAGTAAAGAAATGAAAACTCTAAAGTGGTACAGAGTTAAGAATAGAATTATTCTTAACCTATAGAATTATTGTGAGGGTTAAGTGAAATAATGTTCATAAAGTACTTTGTATAGTTACCTAGAAGTCAGTAAATGTTAGTTATCTTCACGAAAAAGTCATTGCTTTTATGTTTCCTTCCATAGTTAAGACCTTTCTCTGTGCTGAAGATCCTTAGCCCCAAATTGAATTCAATAATTCAATCTAATCTGAACAGTGCAAAATGCAGTGAATTCCTATCTTCAAACAAAATCATCTAGCACTTAATTGGCTTTTGTAATAAATACACCACAGTTGACTGAAAACCTCACCACCACCAGCCTCTCCCTCCCTCTCCCCTACCCCCAACACATTGCTATCAAAGTAGGCTTTATTAATTTTTTAATTATACAGTTAAAAATGTCCTGAACATGAACAATTTTTTTTTCTCTTTTGTGACACTAAGCTTCCAATTTCCAGTTTGCTAGGTATGTTTTAGATTTGATCATGGCATTCATCATGCTAATTCTATCTTCTAGTTTTATGTCACCTGCACATTTGGTGAGTTTGTTCACCAGACATCCAAGCCATTAATAATATATGAAACCGTTCCTTTTGCCATGGTGGCTCACCTAGAATTCTGCCTGTGTGGCACAGTAGAAGTGGCCCTGGACTTTTGGAGGCTGGTTTTAGAGCTTGACGGTGATACTTACTAGCTCTGTGACCTTGGGAAACTTATTTTCCATATCAATAACGTCATATTAGTAACATCTACTTTTCAGGATGTTTATTAGAATTAAAAGTCATGTACTGAAAGTACCAGATATAGACCTGCTTGGAAATGTAGTCAGCCTTGGGAGATATTGCTGAGACAAATCAATGATCAGCTGAATTCAGTTAGCACTGTCCTCCTTATTTATCAAACTATTCTAGCCTGTAGGTCAGTCTTCATTATAAGACATCATGAGAAAAAGTTTAATCAAATGCTTTGCTAAAAATAAACATCTTGAGTATTCCTAATCTATCACAAAAGTAAATGATACTAGTTTAAAAATGACTGATTCATAGTGAATTTTGAATGTCTAGTTCCTAGAAATCCCCAATCTTTTCCCTCAGAATATTCAGTTTACTGATTAAATTTTGAATTTTGCTAGCAATTAGTGTCAAACTAACTTGTCTGCAATACCTAGGGATTCAAATTTCCTTTTGTTTCAGAGTTTGAAATAAACTGGGAGAAAAGAAACTGATTGAGTCTCTGGCTTCTTGAGATGTCCCTCCATGTTTTTTCATTTTGTTTTTGTCTTTAATGTTTTTTATTTATTTTTGAGAGAGAGAGAGAGAGAGAGAGAGAGAGTAGGGAAGGAGCATAGAGAGAGGGAGACACAGAATTTGAAGCAGACTCCAGGTTCTGAGCTGTCAGCACAGAGCCCGATGCAGGGCTTGAACGCACAAACCTGTAAGATCGTGACCTGAGCCGAAGTCAGATGTTTAACCTACTGAGCCATCCAGGTGCCCCTTTCTTAATTTTTTTCAAAGGTTGTAATATTGCTGTGCTTCTATATGCAGGCTTTCCCTGGAATATAATTCATCAGAAGTTGTGACTTCTTCTGCTTGTACCTAGGTTCTCTCTTAATGAGGTCTCTTCTGTCCTTTCCTGCATAAAAATCATTTGCTTTTGAGAAAGCAAAATAGTTGCTGAGCAGTTCTGTTTTCTTTCTCTACTTAATATACCATCTGCTCTTGGGTTTGGGAATTTTTTTTTAACTGGATCCTGTCTTCCATAGTGAGTGTACTATAAACAGTATGCAGCAACTCAGTGGTGGAGAAATATAATCAATCATGACATTATAATGTTGAAAGTTTGGGAAGTAATAAATAACTCTAGTCAGTATCTGATATAGGAAGAGCCCGTACTTTAAGAATTAATTTATTCCTTATAAATTCAAAGTTGTAAAATCAAGGATGTGTTGGGGAAGAAATTTTTTCTTCTAACTTTCTAGGTTCTTTGCTGATAAATTGATATAAGATAGATTAACAGGAGGAAAAACAAATTTAACTATATCCATACAGGAGCCCCATAAGAGACCCAATAGTAAATTGGGCAATTGAGGCTTATATGCCATCCTGAGCTAGGGAACGGGATCTGGGGTTAAAGGGGGAAGAAAGGCAATTCACAGGATGATAGGAGCAGATATTTGGCAATTAGGTGTTTGATCTGTCATGTAGATAGGGAGCCTGGAGATAACTTTTACTTGAATGACCTATCTAAATTCTTTTAAATAGTTAAAGGAGAGGTCAGAGTTTTTCTTGAATTTGCTGGGTCTCAATTGCCTTCAGCTCAAAATAATCCATATGCCAAAGTGGCCTAATTTGGATTCATGTAATCTCCCTTTCAGATGTTGTACAAGAGGCTGGAAGTAACATAAATTAGTGAAGCTGGATAGGTGTTGGACACAAGGGAGTGAGAGAGCCCTGTGAACTGGGGAGTGAATGTTCAGCTCAGAATTATTCTAATTCAGAACAGTTTAAACATTGCACTGGCCAAACAAAACACCAACCCAACACTACCATGAGTTTGTGGCCTTTGTTTTTAAGTGTGATGAAAGAAATAGAACTCTGTATAGTTCACAGTTTTACTGTCAACATCTAACAGACTTTGAAGTACACGGATATTTGGTAAATAGCCAAACTTTAATTAGCATTCATTAAACTCGTGGATGTAAGAACTGCTCTATGCATAATAACGAAAGGAGAAATGACTGTTGCCTTTGAGGAATATTTAATCTCATTTGGGGAGACAGCACTTAGAAATTAGACCAACTGGACATCAGTTCAAGAAGAAAATTCTGAATAAGGGTTGGAGGAATTCCAGGAAGTCTGCACAAAGAGATGGGGCTTCTCTAGCCATGAAGATAGTATGGATTTGGTTTCAGCAGGGAAGAGGGAAGGAGTGTTAGGTGGAGATAAGGGGGAGGTTGTGTGTTTCAACATAAGGGAAGCTACAAGGAGAAAATGAGCATGGGTGTGTGTGGTTAGGGGAATAATTGACGGGACAGGAAACTTCCTTGGATTAGTTAAATTTAATAGGTAAAAAGAGGGCTTAAAAAATGTTTAAATTAGATGTACCTCTGCCCCCACCTCATCCCAACATCCCACTTCCACCCTAAAATACTGTACTGTCAGCTACAAAAAATAGGAACTCTGTAATGACCACATTCTTTAGGAATGTGGCATATGCATAATGAAAGAATGATCAAACTTAAAAGAGCAAAACTTTCTGAATTCTAGATCTTTTGACCTCGATTCCAAGTGGATTTGGGCACCGTTTTCCCATATCTCCACGTAAGAATAATAGTTCTTTTAAGTATTCAGAAGTACATACACTACCGTCTGGAACTTAATTCAGTGCATAGTACTTAATACACTTAATTTATTATTTATGCCTCCTACTTGTTCTAAAATATTTGATTTCACTAAATAACATAAAGACTAATCTTGAATTTTTAGGGAAAGAGAAAAACTCTTTCTCAACACTTCTAAGTTCATTGGCTGGGTCTGCAAATCAAACTGATAATAGATTAACAGGAGGAAAAAACATTTAATTACCTATGTACACATGGGGGTTCACAAAGGAATGTGCTTCAAGGAAACAGAATTGGAGACTTATATGTCATCTTAAGAAAGGGTGAAAATCATGGGAAAGAGGGTAGACAAAGGAAAAGGAGTTTGGGGCTCCTGGGTGGAGGTAAGTTATGGGAAGGTGACTAGGAAATATATGATAAATCAGGATTTGTTTTATAAGGCCTGTTAAACAGATAAGAGTTGTCTCAGGTGATGAAAATTGTCTCTGGAGTAGTTTTCCTTCTCATATAGGAGATGAAGTCACCTTTACAAAGGGAAATTTGTGTCCTGCTTTTTTGACAAAAAGGGGGGTGCAGAGAGCTTATTGCCTATGGCTCAAAACAACCCTTATACCATTGTGGCATGTGTTGGGATGGCAAACTCTGATCTCCTTCAAATTCATTAATGGCATTTGAGGTAAAGAAAATTTAATGATCCAGAAAAATGTCAGTTAAGATAATTTGATCTATTAAAATGACTAAGATTTAGATATTTTGGATGAACTTTGATTAGAAACTACTTATTAAAGTTCATGCTTGAGTAAGGCAAAGTCTCTACCCTCCATGAATTCATAGATGTGTGAGAGAGAGAAATATACTATCCATCCCGTGGAATGAGATCATTCACGTTGTAATAGAATTTCACAAGAATTGACATTCTTAGGATTGTTTTTGGAGTGTATGGTTTCCACCTTTGAAGAAGATTTTGAGATTGGGGAATCTTGTGTGTTTCTTGCGGGTTGGACTTTCGTGAACAGGATTGGGACAACTGTTCAGAACAAGGGAGTGTGAGTTATCCAAAATAATCTGTTCAAATGCCAGCTTCTCTTAATAGTAGCAGAATAGCAGCTACATTTTTATAGCGCTGGTTTTCCTTACTGCAATTCAAGGAGGAATTTGGGGCAGGAATTATTAACCTAAGTTTAGAAATGAGGATACAGAGAAGCAAAGGAAAGTCCCTGTAATCACATTGCTAATTAAATTCCTCTACCCCTATCCAGTTAAAATCCATTTGAAGATGTCGTTATGAAAAATTTATTGATTTTTTTCCTTTTTTGAGCTCTAAATACACACATTTGTTGTATGTGTATTTCTCTCCATACACCCAGTGAAGTTGAAAGAAAACTAGACTCAACACACTGATTTTGAGTATAAAGTAGTTTTGTTCAGTGGAGACCTTTTAAGTTTGGTATTTTTATGGTATCGCAGAGTCATTTTTTTAATTTACTTTTAAAATTCTATTATAATTAATGTACCATGTTATAGTAGTTTCTGGTGTCCAATATAGTGATTCAATGATTTTAGAAATTACTCAGTGATCATTGTGATACAAGTATTCCTCATACCCTTACCTATTTCACCCACCCCCCCAACTCACCTCTGATAGCTATTAATTCTCTATAATTAAGAGTCTTGTTTTTTGTCTTTTTAAAAATTTCTTTGTTTTGTTTCTTAAATTCCTCATACAGTACTTTTCTTTCTGTTTTATCTCAGTATTATACCCTCTACATCTATCTATTTTGTTGCAAATGGCAAGATTTCAGTCCTTTTTATGGTTGAGTAATACTCCATTGTGTGTGTGTATGTATATATATATATATATATATATATATATATATATATATATATATATACATATAGTGTGTGTGTGTGTATACACATATACATACACACCACATCTCTTTTTTTTATATGAAGTTTATTGTCAAATTGGTTTCCATACAACACCCAGTGCTCATCCCAACAACACCACATCTCTTTTATCCCTTCACCTACTAATGGACCCTTGGGCTGCTTCCATTATTTGGCTATTATAAATAATGCTGCAATAAACATAGGAATGCATATATCTTTACAAATTAGTGTTTTCGTATTCTTTGGGTAAATAGCCAGTAGTGGAGTTACTGGATCATATGATAGTTCTATTTTTTATTTTTTGAGGAACCTCCATTCTGTTTTCCACAGCGGCTGCACTAGTTTGCATTCCAACCAAGAGTGCATGAGGGTTCCTTTTACTTCACATCCTCACAGCACTTGTTGTTTCGTGTGTGTGTGTGTGTGTGTGTCTAGCCTCATACACTAGAGGTGTGAGGTGATATTTCATTGTGGTTTTAATTTGTATTTCTCTGATGTTGAGCATCTTTTCATGTATCTGTTGGCATCTGTATGTTTTCTTGGAGAAATGTCTGTTCATATCTTCTGCCCATTTTTTACATTTTTTGTTTGTTTTTGTTTTGGTGTTGGATTGTGTAAGTACTTTATATATTTTGGATACTAACCCCTTATCAGATGTATCATTTGCAAATATCTTTTCCCATTCAGTAGGTTCTCTTTGAGTTTTTTTGATTGTTTCCTTTTCTGTAAAGAAGCTTTTTATTTTGGTATAGTCCCAATAGTTTATTTTTGTTTTTGTTCCCCTCGCTCCAGGAGACATATCTAGAAAGATGTTGTTATGGACAGTGTCAGACAAATTACGGCCTGTGCTCTTTTCTAGGATTTTTATGGTTTCAGGTCTCACATTTAGGTCCTCAATCCATTTTGAATTTTTGTGTGTATGTGGTGTAAGAGTGGTCCAGTTTCATTCTTTTGCATGTAGCTCTTCAGTTTTCCCAGTACCATTCGTTGAAGAGACTGTCTTTTTCCCATAGGAAATTCTTGCCTCCTATGTCAAAGATTAATTGACAATATAATCAAAGGTTTATTCCTGGGTTTTCTATTCTAGTCTATTGATCTTTATGTCTATTTTTGTGCCAGTACCATACTGATTGATTCCTAGAACTTTTTGGTATAACTTGAAATCTGGGATTGTGATACCTACAGTTTTGCTTTTCATTGTCAATATTTCTGTGGCTATTCAGAGTCTTTTGTGGTTCCATACAAATTTTAGAATTGTTTGTTCTAGATCTGTGAAAAATGCTGTGGTATTTTGATAGGGATTACATTAAATCTGTAGATTTCTTTGGGTAGAATAGACATTTTAACAATATTTGTTCTTCAAATCCATAACCATGGAATATCTTTCCATTTGTTTGTATCATCTTCAGTTTCTTTCATCAGTGTTTTATAGTTTTCAGAATACAGGTCTTTCACTTCTTTGGTTAAGTTTATCCATAGGTACTTTATTGTTTTTGGTGCAATTGTAAATGGGATTGTTTTCTTAATTTCTCTTTCTGCTGCTTCCTTATTAGTGTATAGAAATGCAGTGGATTTCTGTATGTTGATTTTCTGTCCTGCAACTTACTGAATTTATTCATCAGTTCTAGTAGTTTTTCAGTGGAGTCTTTAGGTTTTCTGTATATACCATCATGTCATCTGCAAATAATGAAAATTTTACTTCTTTTTTGCCAATTTAGATGCCTTTTATTCCTTTCTCTTCTCTGATTGCTGTGGCTAGGACTTCCGGTACTATATTGAATAAAAGTAGTGACAGTGGACATTCTTATCTTGTTCCTAACTTTAGGGGAAAAGTTCTGCTTTTCACAAGTAAGTATAATATTAGCTGTGGATTTTTCATATAAATTCTTTATCATGTTGAGGTATATTCTCTGTAAAACTCTTTTGTTGAGAGTTTTTATCATGAATGATATCTTTTGTCAACTGCTTTTTCCACATCTATTGAAATAATCATATGGTTTTTATCCTTTTACTGATGTGATGTATCATGTTGATTGATTTGTGAATACTGAACCACTCTTGAAACTCCTCTTTCATTTCTGATTTTGTTTGAGTCGTCTCTCATTGTCACTCTACTCTCTTGTCACAGACTCTGAGCCTGGAGTTCTCTCTTGTCCACCAAGAGAGCAGACTCAGAATTGAATATGAGAGAGGCTAATGTCTGGGAGGAGACAAGAGCCCTGAACAGGGGTTTTGTCTCTATTTGTTGAGCTCCTAAGATCTTACATACATGATGAATTTGAAGAAAACAATTAGACAGTAATCATTAACTGGTGTGTGTAAGAAGCAAAGGGTCTGGGCAGCAAGTGGAGTTTGTGATCAAAGCACAATAGTATATTGGTGCCAGATGAAAAGTAATTTCCTTCAGGTGATATAACAAGTTACTTGTGATCCCATTATAATATCTCGCTAACTAACCTTGGACGCTTTTGCCCTGTGGCGGCAGCTTTCTGCCCTAAACTTTTTTCTAACCCATTTTTGTAAGTATAAGAAGTGCTTGGATCTGTCTCCCCTCACTCTTTCTCCTCCCTCCTGTTCTCTCTCTCTCTCTGTCTCTTTCTCTCTCTCTCCTGAGTTTGGCTAAAGGTCTATCAAGTCTGTTGATCTTTTCAAAGAAATAGCTCCTGGTTTCATTGATCTTTTCTATTGGGGCTTTTTTTTAAGTTTCTGTTTCATTTATTTCTGCTCTAATCTTTGTGATTTCCCTCCTTCTACTGGTTTGAGGTTTGTTTGTTCTTCTTTCCCTAGGTCCTTTAGGTGTAAAGTTAGGTTGTTCATTTGAGATTTTTCTTGCTTCTTGAGATAGGCCTGTATTGCTATAAACTTACCTCTTAGAATAGTTTTTGCTGTATCTCAAGGATTTTGGACTGTTGTGTTTTCATTCTCATTTGTCTCCATGTATTTTTTTTGTTTCCTCTTTCATTTCTTGGTCATCCTATTCATTGTTTAGTAGCATGTTTTTTAACCTCCATATATTTGTGCTCTTTCCAGATTTCTTCTTGTGGTTGATTCCTAGTTTCATATCATTGTGGTCAGAAAAGATGCATGGTATGACTGATCTTTTTGAATTTGTTGAGACTTATTTTATGACCTAATATATCACTTATTGTGAAGAATGTTCCATGTGCACTTGAAAAGAATGTAGATTCTGTTTTAGAATGGAACATTCTGAATATATTTGTCAGATCCATCTGGTCCAATGTGTCATTCAAAGCCACTGGTTCCTTGTTGATTTTGTTTGGATGATCTATCCATTGATGTAAGTGGGGTGTTAAAGTTGCATACTTGTATCTTGTTACTATTGGTTACTTCCTTTATGTTTCATAATAGCTGTTTTATGTATCTGGGTGCTTTCCTGTTGGGTGCATAAATATTTACAATTGTTATATCTTCATGTTGGATTGTTCCCTTTATGAATATACAGTATCCTTCTTAGTCTCGTTACCGTCTTTAAAGTCTGTTTTGACCTATGTAAGTATTGCTACCCCAGCTTTCTTTTCACATCCATTTACATGATAAATGCTTTTGTGTCCTTTCACTTTCTTTTTTTTTTTTTTTAAGTTTATTTATTTTGAGAGAGAGAAAGCGTGAGCGTGAGCATGAGCACGGGAGGGACAGAGAGAGGGAGAGAGAGAAAATCCCAGGAAGGCTCCACACTGTCAGAGCAGAGCCTGATATGGGGCTCAGACTCATGAACCATGAGATCATGACCTAAGCTGAAGTCCGATGCTTAACCAAGTGAGCCACCCAGTTCCCCTCTATCCCTTCACTTTCAATCTGCATGTATCTTTAGGTCTGAAATGAGTTTTTTGTAGACAGTGTGTGAATGGGTCTTGGTTTGTTATCCACTCCATCACCCTATGTCTTTTGACTGGAATATTTAGTCTGTTTACATTCAAAGTAATTATTGATAGGTATGTACTTATTGCTCTTTTGTTACTTGTTTTATGGTTGTGTATGTAGTTCTCTGTTCCTTTCTTCCCTTGCTCTCTTCTGTCATGATTAGTTGCCTTTCTTTAATGATATACTTAGATTCCTTTCTCTTTATTTTTTGCATACTTACGACTGGTTTTTGATTTGTGGTTAACATGTGGTTTATATATAACATCTTATGCTCATAACAGCCTATACTAAGTTGATGGTTGCTTAAGTTTGAAAACATTCTTTAATCCTTTCCCCCTCCCACCACGTTTTAGGTATATGTTGTCATAATTTACAGACTTTCATTTTGTGAGACTATTTACTGATTTTTATAGATCTAATTAATTTTATTGCTTCCTACTTTAGTGCTTCCTACTTTTCTTACTCCTACTTATGGTCTTTCCTTTCCACTCAGAGTCCCCATTAGCATTTCTTGTAGGGCTGGTTTAATGGTCATGAATTCCTTTAGCTTTTGTTTGTCTGGAAGCCTCTTTTAATTACCGTTTGTCTTGGTGTGGACCTCCTTGAGTTGATTTTGTTGGGGGCTCTCTCTGTGCCTCCTGGATGTGGATTTCTGTCTCCTTCCCCATACTCAGAAAGCTTTCAGCTATTATTTCTCCAAATTTTCTGTCCCCTTTTCTTTCTCTTCTCCTTCAGAATCCCTTCGGAATAAAATGTTGTTACATGTGATGATGTCGCTAAATTCCCTTAATCTATTCTTACCTTTCTTCTGCTTTCTCTGTCCTGTTCAGCTTGATTGCATTCCATTACTCTGTCCTCCAGGTCGCTGTTCCATTCTTCTGCTTTCTCTACTACTATTTATTCCTGCCTGTGTACTTTTAACTTCAGTTAATGAGTTCATTTCTGATTTATTCTTTTGTATGTTTTCTTTCTATTTTGAAGATCTCACTGAAACCCTCCTCTCTTTTCTCAAGTACAGTATCTTTATGACCATTACTTTAAATTCTCTATCAGACATATTACTTATTTTTGTTTCATTTAGCTGTCTTGATGTGATTTTATCTTGTTCTTTCATTTGGGACATATTCCTTGATCTTATATTTTTTCTAACTCTCTGTGTTTCTCTGTGTTAGGAAAGTCAGCTATGTCCCTTGCTCTTGAAAGTAGTGGCCTTATGAAGAAGAGGTCCTGTAGTGCCCTGCAGCAGTGTCCCCTGTTCACCAGACTCTGGCGCTTCAGGGGTATCTCCTATGTATGTTGCATGTACCCTACTGTTGTGTCTGAGCCACATTTGCCTTCAGTCCAGTCATCTGCAATGGCTGTCTGCCTGTTGTGGGCAGGGTTTGGTCCCTCTGTTGTTAGTGAGCCAATCTGGGGCCACCTTGGGCTTGATTTGGGTCAGATCAGGCATCTGCCAGGGCTGCAGTAGCACTGAATTACAGGGCTTTTGTTGGTAGGTGGGGCCTGCAGTCAGGCCAGGTGTCTGCCCCCAGGCCACTGCTAGTGCCCCAGTTGAACTGGTGTGTGTGGTTATCTTTTTCTCTTCCCAAGGAAGAAGTCACTTTGGGCCTGTTGGGGCTCTTGCACAATGCCATGCTTAGTGCTCTGCATTGGATGGACTCCTGCCCAGTGCAGTTTGGGTGGGGCAGATCCACGGGTTATGCAGGCGTGGGGTGGGTGATGTTAGCAAGGTTTGCACTTGTCTGCTGTAGCAGGAGACCTTTGTAGAAGTCCTGTGGAGGACCAGTTGGAGGGGATCAGACTGCAGAAGAATGCAGGACTGGAGTATGCTATTAGCAAGCTAGGTAGAGATCATGTTCCCGCTGGTTCCTACAAGTGTCTGTGTATCTGGGGAGCAGAGGAGGAAAATGGTGCCAACCACCTCTTTTGTTCCTAGAGAAGTCTCCCAAAGATCCCTGCCCCTTCAGCACACCCTGAGATTAGTAAATAAATCTCCTTCCTGTGTACCCCATGCTTTTTCAAACTGCTTCTTCTGTACTGTATGTCAGGGCTGTTTGTTATGCTATCTCAATTTCCTATAGCCCTCTGGGTTCCCCAGAGCCAAGCCAGCTGAGTTTTAAAGTTCCTGGTGTTAAGCCCCACTGATTCTAAGAACTTGCCAAGTTAAGCCCCACTGGTTTTTCAAAGCCAAATGTTGTGGGGATCCATCTTCCCAGTGTGGGTTCTCCATGCCGCAGGTGCCTGAAGTGGGGTCTTCTCTTCCCTCTCCATGCCTGTAGTGTTCCTCCCTCCTGTGGACAATCTCATGGGTCAGTTTGGTTCCTGGCCACATCTCCATCCTTTCAACCATTTTTGATGTGGCCTCTTCTCTGCGTTTAGCTATGGAGAATCTGTTCTGCCAGTCTTCAGGTTATTTTCTAGGTTACTTTTACTGATGTGGGTGTTAGCTAGGTGTGTCCATGGGATGAGATAAGCTTAGGATCCTCCTACACTGTCATCTTCTCTGGAAGCCTCAAGGTGTCATTTTTTTTAAAAAAGAATCTTGGTCAGGATCTTAGATGAACTACCAGTCTACACTCAAAGAAATGAGAACTGGCTTCACAATAATTTCACCAAACCCTAAAATCTCAAACAACTTTTCCCTTCCTCCTGTACATATAGTGTTAGAATTAATAAAAGACATACTTTACACTATACATAGAACAGCACTGCCCCCAAAGTTCATATAAGTAGGGTAGAATGTAAGATTCAGGAATATTTAGGTAAATCACAGATGATAAATACTGAATTTATGGGAGATATAGGAGTTGCTCAACTTTTTACTATTCTGATTATAAATCTTAATCTTTTAGAACCAGTGCCATGGAAGGCATCTACAATTTCTCCTCACAAACTTGTGCTTGGTTCTAACCAATTTTGCATTAGTTTAGCCCTCTCATTTGACTCAGCTTGATGGCTTTTTTTTTTTAAATTTAGATGTATTATAGTCCTATTGACTATTTTTACTTGCTAATTAAGTATTACCACTTGGATCAGTGGATCCAGTGCTGTTCTCTTTCTTCACAAAATGGTGAGTCTCATATTAGCATTAAATCTGGGTTTGAAGGAACTAAAATGTGTTACATTACATTATCAGGTTGGCTTTTTAAAAAAGACATTTCCGATACAAATTACGTATATATATATATACATATATATATACATATATATACACACACATATATATATGTAATTATGTATATATGTATACATATGTATATATGTATATGTGTATATATACATATATGTATATATATGTGTATATGTATACATATATGTATATATGTATATATATGTAATTATATATGTAATATATATGTATATATATACACACACATATATTTGAAAAAATTTTGGGAAACAGAGAAAAGCATAAAGAGGAAATTTAAGTTACCTATGATCCCACCATCCAAAGAGCAACTCTGTTCATGTTTTCTTGTATTTAACTCTATTTTTTCTTAAGCATCTATATTTTAAAAACCAGAATAATACATATATATTTTTCTGCTTTTAAAAATTATCAGTTCTTAAGACTCAGATAAATCTAATCTTTGTAAACTTTTCTACCATGTTTTAGGAGGCAGGTTGTAATATTTTCAATGTTTGGTGTCTTTTTTTAGCTAATAATAATTATACTTAAAATTATATGATATTACAAGATAGGCTTTATAACAGTCTTGAAAATATTTTCAGTGAATGGAAATGTAGGAAATTACTAGTTCAAATAACAAATATGTGAGTACACAATACATGTTTTAAAACAATACTTTCGTTTGTTTTGTCATGGATAAATAAACCTCTTGACTAGTTATTTAAAAACTTAACATATGAGTATTGCCTCATGCTACTAAGTATTCTTTTAAAAAGTTATCATCTGTTTACCATGAACTACCCTAAAAGTAGGTGGCTTAAAATAACATACATTAATTTTGCAGTCCCTGTGAATCAGGAATCTGGGTGCAGCTTAGATGAGTGCCTGCCTGTCAAAGCCTTTCACAGTTGGCAGTTGGGGCTGTGATCTCATCTGAAGGCTTAAGTGGGGAACAAACCAGTTCTATGCACCCTGCTGTATAGAGATTTTCCTCAATTCCTTGCCTCATGGGCCTCTCCATAAGGCTTCTCATAACACAGAAGTTGGCTTCCATCGGAGTAAGAGTGCAAGACAGAAGCCATGGTCTCTTTAAAATTTAATCTTGGAAATGACATCCCATCACTTTTGCTATACTCTATTGTTAGAAGTAAATCATTGGTCCTACAAGAAGAGGGAATTAAGCAAGGGATGGGAATTTCTGGAGGCAGAGATTACTTGGGGGCCATTGTAGAGGCTATCTACTACAGTTATTTAACAGTTACATAATATTCAGGATATAAGCCTATGATAAATCACATGTCATTGCACATGTAGCTTATTTTCAATTCTTCTAATTATAAAAAGACTACCATGAAAAAGTTTATATATAAAATTTTGTTGGCAACTCTGATCATTTCTTTAAGATAGATTTCTGAGGTGGGATATTTGGTTTAAAGCTTCTAACGTGAGTTGTTATGCTATTATTGAAGCAGTTGAAACTACTACCTGTGTTTGAGAATGTTCATTGTACCCTATCGCCTTTAAGACCATTCTTTTTTTTTTTTAATTTTTAAATGTTTATTCATTTTTGAGAGAGAGACACAGTGTGAGTGGGGAGGGGCAGAGAGAGAGGGGGACACAGAATCCGAAGAAGGATCTATGCTCTGAGCTGTCAGCACAGAGCCCAACACCAGGCTCAAACTCACAAACTGTGAGATCATGACCTGAGCCGAAGTCAGATGCTTAACCGACTGAGCCAGCCAGGCGCCCCAAGACCATTCTTTTAAAGAATGGGCTTGTAAAATAAATTGTTCCATAAATACACTGTTTATCTGATTTAGTGCATATCATGAAATCTGAAAGGGAGGCACTGTGATATGGCAGCGAGATCCCTGAAGCCATATTCAAAAGATCTGAGTACCAGAACAGGCAGTGCAACTGGTCTCTCGTGCGTTGTCATCCAGACTATGTGCTTCCTCAGGCAGGATATTTAACTTGCTTACGTACACAGTCTACATCAATGTACTTTGTAAAATATGGAAAAATAATTCCTTTCTGTTGCATAAAAGATCGATAAGACACCAGGGAAAGAGTAAAGGGAAAAATGGAAATGAGATATGCTCAATAGAAACAGAGATAGATGGATAATTTACTCTGAAAAGCTCCAGACACTTGGTTATCATTTGTAATGTATGGTTATATATACTCTGCTGCTCTCTTTGTAGGAGTACAGCTATACCTTGTTTTATTGCACTTTGTAGATACTGCCTTTTTTACAAATCGAAGATTTGTGGCAACCCTGTGTTGAGCGAGTCTGTCTGCACCGTTTTTCCAACAGCATTTGCTCACTTCATCTCTCTGTCACATTTTGGTAATTCTCACAATATTTCAAACTTTTATTATTTGTTATGGTGATCTGTGATGAGTGATTACAACTCACTGAAAGCTCAGATGATCGTTAGCAGTTTTTAGCAGTAAAGCATTTTTATTTATGTACATTTGCATTTTTAGACATAATGCTGTGGCACACTTAGGAGACTACAGAATACTGTAAACATAACTATTTTTATTGGGAAACCAAGACATTCTTTTCACTTGCTTTATTGTGATATTTGCTTTAACAGCCAGTGGTCTGGAACTGAACCCACAGTTTTTTTGAGGTATGCCTGTATAGGAATTTCTTTCCAACATCTAGAGTTAAATTATTTAAGTCAATTAACATTTACTGAAGCCCTTCATTATGCATGCGTATAGAAGTGAGATGCAAGGATGAATAACAATGACTTATTACCAGTCTTCTTTCAGAAAGCATTTAAGTGCTGTGACCATGTTCAAGCCTTTACGAGTCCATCTGGTATGGGTACAGACTTGTAAACAAGGCAGAATGGGAAATACAGTGATGAAGATAAATATGGCGCGGAAACCCAAGAGCGTGATAGAGTGATATTAGGTAGCGAGATGGCCTTTATACAGGAAGTGGACTTGAGATGCACACTTAAGAATAGGTAAATTTTTAGAAAGAAGAAATTTTTGTGTAGTAATACTAGAGAGAAGGAGAAATGATAAGAAAGCCCTTTTTAAGAGACAAAGCATTTTACAAATGTGAAGAAGGAATCTATGGAATAATTGGCTTAGCATATAAGGATGATTGCATCATGATTTTCAGCTTGCAGTGAGTTTTAAGACTGAACATTCATTTTTGCATTAGTTTTGGTTTCATGTTCTGATTCAAGTTCCAATTCCTAGTTTCAGGTACAGGGTCTAAAGAGCAGTCCAGGTGTAACAAACTAAAGACAATATTCTGACGTTGTTACCAGTTTTTCATACCACCTCCATTTCACAACAGTTAAGGAACTGGCTTCAGAATTTTATGGAGCTTAATTCATGCATCACAAGTACAGCTGTGTCATTTAGCTGTGGCCTGACATGACTAAGAAATGAATATAGAATATAAAGTTTAAATGTTTTAAATTCTTGGGGTGCCTGGGTGGCTCATTCAGTTGAACATGTGACTCTTGATTTGGCTCAGGTCAGGATCTCAGGGTCATGGAACTGAGTCCCTGGTCAGGGGGTGGAGCGTGGAGCCTGCTCAAGCTTCTCTCTCCCTCTGTCCCTCTCCCCTGCTTATGCACATCCCTTTTCTCTAAAAAAAAAAAAAAAAGTATATGTTAAATGTTTTATATTCTTAGTGGGATCTAGATCAAATTTTTTTCTTCAGCTAGTTTTTTTTTTTTTTTTTTTCCAACTAATTGATCAGTAGCTACTCTCCATTTTCCTGCAGGGATTTATATGGATAGTACTGGAAGAATTACTGCAGACTAAGATTCAATATTCCTAGTCATAAATAGGATTGGTCAGGTGAAACCAGACACGTACCCAGAGTAAAGCTCAGAGGGCCAGGAGAAATGCCTGTTTCTCTTCTCCACCTGGAGGACTTGGTAAAATGGGTGAAACATTGACACCTGTTTTAGTTCTATTACCTGATTGTAATGATTCAAAATCACTGTCAGCATTCTTATATTCTTCTCTTTCTTTAATTATCTTAAAGTACAGCAAAGCGCTTAAAATAATTTGGTAATAGTAGTTTTAGGGGACAATCTAAGAGAAAGAAGGAAAGGAAATGACACTTACTGAACACCTTGCTTGTTCCAAAACAATTCTAGATGTTTTATATATGGACGCTCACTTAAATTTTATGATGAATGTCTGAGGTGGATCTCAGTTTACAGATGAAGTCCTACCACATAGCTCTACTCAGGTTTATTAGAATCTCATACATTAGCCTCTCAATTAACAGTGTTATTTCCCCTGCCCCTCCATTGAGAAAATTGAACCCCAAATGTGACGCCACGAAGAGTCATCCTGAGACCACCCTGCAGGTGAGCAGATGCACACTGCATACGTTCTGCGTGCCTAAGGACCAATCCAACTGTTCGGTTTCCAAAGTAGTGCTCTTTAGGCAACCTTCAAACTGGCCAAAATATTTGCCATATTTTCCAGCTTTTACTTTTTGGTGAGAGTATTAAATCTGAGTTCATTTGTTTGCCAGTTTAACTGGCATCATTTGACCCTGTTATGAATTTAAAGTCTAAGTGATTCTCAATATTATCAGGACAAAGACTTCTGTTTAAAGTCCAATTTTATGGACCCCCCCCCCCCCCAACAAGAAAGAAAATATACTCTTGGTGCCCATTACTAGAGAATGAATAATGACAAACATCCTATTAGGAACTCAGGTATTTTTTTAATGAACTCATATTTTTTAATGAATTAGCATTTATTAATTGCATCTACATTGAAATTTGAAAAATATATATGCATAAGACTTTTTTTTAAGATTATTTTGAGAGCAAGAGAGAGCACACATGGGAGGAGCAGAGGGAGATGGAGAGAATCCCAAGCAGGTTCCTCACTGTCAGCGTGCAGCCCAATGCAGGGTTTCAATCATGAGATCATGACCTGAGCTGAAATCAAGAGTAGGACATTTAACTGAATGAGCCACCCAGGCACCCCTATATGCATAAGACTTCTTTTAAAGACTATAGCATTTTTTAAATTATATAAAGATTCTCATTAATTCAGGGCTAGGGCCCATTTTAAGCCATAGCTTGAGATAAAAACATCTTGGAAACCTGTTCAGAGGCTTAGCATATGATATAAAGTAGGACAGCAGTAATAACCATTTCTGTTAATCTAGTATTTAAGGTGGACTTTCAGGGATTTAGAGGTCTGTTCATTTCCAGAAAGATATTTAGAAGCTGCTTTTTTTTGGCTAGTGCTTTGTGTTTGGGCCTCATACTCAAGTTACGGCTTGACACCTTCCCTGGTATATTCCAAAGGAGCTTACTCATGAGGCTTAGTTTGATGACACTGCATCCAGGATGAAGCATCACAGCTCTGAAATGAACTACACGGAATGAATGGGCTAAAGTAATTTAAATCTTCTGTTTGAAGGATCCAATAGAAGACCCAGTAGGTGCTAGACCTGTTCCCAAGGGAAGTGCCAGGGCTGTGGCCTGACACACTCCACATACTTAGCGCTTTGAGGCTCCTCAGTAACATTGAGGGAAACAAGTCAAAGGACCTTTCTTTTATGCATGCCTGTGCTGTGTGTGTGTGTGTGTGTGTGTGTGTGTGCGCGCGCGCGTGTGTGTGTTGGGATGGGGGGGTGGTGAGGGAGAAGGTGTGGTGGGAGGAAAGGCATCCTTATATTGTATTTAGCTGCCAGTGGCATAAACAAAAAATGGCCACTTCTCCTATTAAGGCAAAGATAAAACAAATTAAGGACTTTCTCTGGGCATCTACACTATTTATTGCCTGAATAAGCTGTCATCTTGTCTCACTCTGCCTCTCTTTAACTTTATTTGTTCAATAAGTTTGAAAGCACTTAAAGACATTGGTCCTGAACACATAATAGAGACTAATTAAAGACTGGCTGGATGGTTAAGGAATGTTCTCACAGCTCTTTATGTATCTTAAGATTATAAACTAAAGTATAAACGAAATGGATTTTCAGTATTTTTATTGAAGTATAATTAGTATACAATGTTATGTTAGTTTCAGGTATACAACATATTCATTCAACAGTTCTATACATTACTCAGTGCTCACCATGATAAGTGTAGTCACTGTCACAAGGTTATTATATTATGACTGTGTTCCCTGTACTTTTATATTTTATAGACTGTACTTTTCATCTCTGTGACTTTTTTATCACTGGAAGTCTATACCTTTTAATCCCCTTTATCATTTCACCCATCCTCCCACTCACTTCTCCTGTGGCAACTACCAATTTGTGCTCTGTATTTAAGAGTCTGGGTTTTTTTGTTTATTTCTTTGTTCATTTGTCTTTAGGTTTCACATTTAAGTGACGTCACATGGTACTTGTCCTTCTCTGACTTATTTCATTTAACATTATACCCTCTAGGTCCATTTGTGTTGTTGCAAGTGTCAAGATCTCATTTTTCTTTTCTTTATGGCTGAATAATATTCCATTGTGTGCGTGCATGCGTGTGTGTACACATAAATCATATCTTCTTTATCCATTCATCTATATGGACACTTGGGTCACTTCCATATCTTGGCTATTGTAAAATAATGCTGCAATAACATAGGGGTGCATATATCTCTTTGAATTAGTGTTTTCACTTTCTTTGGGTAAATACCCAGTAGTGAATTACTGGATTATATGGTAATTCTATTTTTAATTTTTTTAGGAACTGCTGTGTTATTTTCCACAGTGGCTGCACCAGTTTGCATTCCCACCAACAGTGCACAGGGGTTTTCTTTTTCTCCACATCCTCACCAACACCTGTTTTTCTTTTTGATTCTAGCCATTCTGACAGGTGTATGGTGATATTTCATTGTGGTTTTGCTTTGCATTTTCCTGATGATTAGTGATGTTGAGCATCTTTTCTTGTGTCTGTTGACCATGTGTATGTCTTCTCTGGAAAAATGTCTATTCAGGTCCTCTGCACATTTTAAAATCAGAGTTTCTTTTGTGTTGGGCTGTATAAGTTCCTCATATATTTTGGATGTTAATCTCTTATTAGATATATCATTCTCAAATATCTTCTCCCATTCAGTAGGTTGCCTTTTCATTTTGTTGTTTCCTTTGCTGTGCAAAAGGTTTTTATTTTGATGTAGTCCCAATGGTTTGCCTTTGTTTCCCTTGCCTTAAAAGACATAGTTAGAAAAATATCGCTAAGGACGGTGTCAAAGAGATTACCGCCTGTGTTTTCATCTAGGAATTTTATTTTTTTTCAGGTCTCACAGTTAGGTCTTTAATCTATTTTGAGTTTATTTCTGGTGTGAGAAAGTGGTCCATTTTTATTCTTTTGCATGTAGCTGTCGTTTGCCCAGCACCATTTATTGAAGAGACTGTCTTTTCCCTATTGTCTATTCTTGCCTCCTTTGTCATAGACTAACTGGCCATACAGTATGGGTTTATTTCTGGGCTCACTTTTGAAAATTGATTTCTTTAATCAGCCATTTAAAATGAGAGAGCTAAAATACTTTTCCTGGTTAATATCCAGCATTTATTGTATTATGCCTTCAGCTGATAGCCATAGTAACTTCCCAGCCAGACAGATGAATAATGTAGGCTGAAAATTAACTTAGGACAGCTGATCCCACATGTTGTCCTAAGAAGGTTAATTGTACAATCTGCTAAATTATTGACTTGCATTAATAACTAACACTATTGAGGGTGCCTGGGTGGCTCAATCAGCTGAGCGTCCAACTCTTGATTTTGGCTCAGGTCATGATCCCAGGGCCATGGGGATCTCTCCAAGTTCCTAAAGGAAGTGAGAAAGCCCTTGAACTGGTAGCAGTGGGTAGATGGAGGGTTCTTGCTTTTCTGTAGGTGCCGAAGAATATGACCACTGAGTTTGGGCTGATTTAGGCCAGTGTGAGAACAATGGAAATCACATGCCTATCACAGCAGGCACACAGCACTGTGAGCTGGTTTGTGCACTGGATGCTGCCTCATCACTTTAAGAGTTAGAATTTTAGACTGATTTTAAAACTTGGTGTGACTGATTCAAGCAGGCAGCCTTTTTCAGGTATAAATATATCAATTCCCTGGACTTGTATCTCCCAGAATGTTCTCAAAACGGTTACATACATTTTATTGAAGTAAAAATTACAGTGAATTACATAGATATTAAGGGTATAATTTGAAAAGTTTTGACAAATGTATATACTCATGTAATCAACACTCTAATCAAGATATACATTTATATCACTTAGAACATTCTTTCACGACCCCTTCCACACAGCCCTTACTCAAAGAGAACCATGTATGATTTCCATTTATGGGATTAATGTTGTCCATTCTTAAAATTCATAGAAATACGATCAGCCTTTTGTATCTGGCTTGACACATTTCTGAGATTCACCCATGTTGTTGCATTTATCTACAGTTCATTCTTTTTTATTGTCAACTAGTATCTCCATTTCATGGAGATCCCCAATTTGCTTCTCCAATAAGCCTACTGATGGACATTTAGGTTGTTTCCAGCTTTGCTGTGAATAAAGCTTCTATGGACATTAGCATACAAGTTTTTTGGCAGACATGTTTCCATCTGTCTTAGATGAATGCCTAGAAATATATATATACATCAATTTGGGAAGTAGTGACACCTTAATATTGTCTTTGAGATCATAACACTTTATTTCAGTTTTCTCAGTAACAGTTTGTATTATTCATACAAATATACAAATACACAATATTATGCAGTGTAGTTCTTTAATGTTTTGTTATATTTATCCCTAAGGGTTCGTACTTTCCACCCTATTCCAAGTGGCATTAATTTCATCTTCCAGTTCTTTACTGTCTAATCATAAAGTAATTGATTTTTGTGTAGCAATTTTAGATCTTGAGACCTTGCTAAAATTCTAGTTTTTTGTATAATCTTAAAGATTTTCTACATATACAATCATATCATCTGCAAATAAAAGCAATTTCCTTTTCCTTTTGGACAGTCTTTGTATTTGTCCCCTCCCCCAGTACAATATTAATAGCAATCATGAGAATGAACATTGTTGACTTGTTCCTATCATGGCAAAAGTATTCACTTTCACCATTAACATTAGTTTTAAGGAAATTCCTATTGCTAGTTTGCTGAGAATTTTTATCATGAATGGTGGTTTTATCAAATGCTTTTTCTACATTTATTGAGAGGATTATCCAGTTATGGTAATCTTTATGTTTTGTTTGTTTTTGAGAGAGTAAGTACATGAGCTAGGGAGAGGAGCAAAGGGAGAAAGAGAATCCTAAACAGGCTTCATGCTCAGCACGGAGCCTGATGCAGGGCTTGATCCCACGACCCTGGGATCATGACCTGAGCAGAAATCAAGAATCAGATGCTTAACTGACTGAGCCACCCAAGTGCCCAGTAATCTTTATGTTAATGATGAATTATAGGACCACCTGGGTGGCTCAGTCAGTTAAGCGTCCAACTGTTGATTTCAGCTCAGGGCATGGTCTCACAGTTCACGAGTTCAAGTGCCGCACTGGGCTCTGCACTGACAGTGTGGAACTTGCTTGGGATTTCCTTCTCAAAAAATAAATAAGCTAAAAATTAAAAAATATGTGAATTATATTTCTTGACTTTTGAATGTTCTGTTGCATTTCTTGCATTCCTGGTATAAATCCCACTTGGTCATGATGTATTATATAAATTGAATTTGCCATTTAAAAAAAAATGGGATCTGTGTCTGTGTTCATGAGGGATATTGACTTGTAGAGTTTTCTTCAAATCTCTTTACTTCTGGTAACAGTGTAATCCTGACCTGATGTAGAATAAATTTAGAAGTGTTTCCTCCTTCTCTGTTTTCTGAAGAGTTTAAGTTGGATTGGTATTATTTCTTCCTGGAGTGTATGAAAGAATTTAGAGCACTAGCTAGTCTTTTAAGCCTGGGGGTTTCTTTTTGGAAATATTTAAGTTATAGATCTAATTTCTTTAATTGATAAAGAGCTATCAACCTTTCTATTTTCTCTTGTGTTGGTTTTGGTAATTTGGTATTGTTGTAAAGTTGTACATAATATTCTCTGGTTGGTTTGTTTAACACATATAGCATCTGTACTACTGTTTTTCTCACATCTTGGTAATGTGTCCTGTCACTTTTCTTGATCAGAGTAGAGACTTCTCTATTTTATTTAATCTTCCTTAAAAACCAGCATTGGTTCCACTGATTTTTCTCTATTGTTTGCCCTTTTTGCTTCATTGATTTTTGCTCTTATCCATATTATTTCCTTCCTTCTACTTATTTTTGGTTTACTTTTCTTTTTCTAGTTTCTTATGGTCCTAGTTTAGATCACTGATTTAAACTAAACCTTCATTTTTATTAGAAGCATCTAAATCCATCTCTTTCCCTCTAAGCACTAGTGATACATTTAAAAAAATTGGGGGTGCCTGGGTGGCTCAGTCGGTTGAGCGTCCAACTTTGGCTCAGGTCATGACCTCATGGTTTGTGGGTTCAAGCCCCGCGTCGAGCTCTGTGCTGACAGCTCAGAGCCTGGAGCCTGCTTCCAATTCTGTGTCTCCCTCTCTCCCTGACCCTCCCCCACTCGCACTCTGTCTGTCTCTCAAACATTGAAAAAAATTTTTTTTTAATTTGATATGGTTTCTATTTAGTTGAAAACATTTTAATTTCCCTGTGATTTCTTCCTTGCCCCACGGATTATTCAGAAATGCGATAGTTTCCAAATATTTAGGGCCTTTCTGTATATTTTATTACCACTTATTTCTAATTTAATTCTGTGGTGGTTGGAAAATATACTCTAAGATTTCAAGCTTTTGAAACCTTTTGAGACCACCATGTTATGTTGTCTTAGTGAATATTCCATATGCAGTTAAGAATATATATCCTGCAGGTGTTGGGTATAGTATTTTATAAATGTTAACTAACTCAAGTTACTAGTTCAAATACTAGTTGAATACTAGTGTTCAAAATTCGAATTCCGTATTTTTTCCCTTGGATATTATATCATTTACCAAGAGAGCAATGTTCACTTCTCCCTTTACTTCTTCAGTTTTTCCTTCATGTATTTTGAAGCTCTGTTGCTAGCTACATATACACTTATGATTGTCGTACCTTCCTCACTGACACACAAAATGTCCCTCTTTATTTCTGGTAATCCCTTGGGTCTTGAAGTCGACTTTGATATTCATATAGCTACAGAAACTTTTTTATGCTTCCTATTTTCATGGTATGCCTTTCTAACTCTCTTGCTTGCAACTTTTATATCCATATTTAATTAAAGTACATCTCTTATTGGTAGTATATAGTTGGATTTTTTATAAAGGACTTTATTTTTTAGAGCAGTTTTAGGGTCACAGCAAAATGGAGCAGGCAGTACAGATATTCCCTGCACTCCCCCACCCCAACACATACACACAGCCTCACCCACTATCAACATCCCCATTCCAGAGTGGTATATTTGTTACATGAACACACCATCATTACTCAAAGTCCATAGTTTACACTAGGGTTCACTCTTTGTTGTGTGTTCAATAAATTTTGACAAATGTATAATGTTATGTATGCACCACTGTGGTATCATACAGAGTAGCTCACAGTCCTAAAAATGCTCTATGTTCTATCTGTTCAGCCCTCCCTCCTTTCTAATCCTTGGCAACAATCATCATACTTTTTACTATTTCCATAGAGTTACCTTTTCCAGAATACCATAGTTGGAAGGATTGGCTTAACATTGTCATATGCATTTAAGTTTCCTCCTTTTCTTTTCATGGCTTGATAACTGATTTCTTTTTAGCAATGAATCACATTCCATTGTCTGGATATACAACTGTTTGTCCACCTACTGAAGGACATTTTTGTTGCTTCCAACTTTGGCAATTATGAATAAAACTTACTATAAACATCCATATGTAGGCTTTCATGTGGACATAATTTTTCAACTCATTTGGGTAAATACCAAGGAGTATGACTGCTGGCTCATATGGTAAGATTATGTTTAGTTTTGTAAGAAAACACCAAACTGTCTTCCAAAGTAGCTGTACTATTTTGCATTCTCACCAACAATGAATGAGTTTCTGTTGTTCCCCATTCTTGCCAGCATTTGAGGTCATCAATGTTTGAATTTTCACCATTTTAATGTTATAATGATATCTCAGTGTTGTTTTAATTTGCAATTACCTAAGATAGGATGTTGAACACCTTTCATATGCTTACTTGCCATCCGTCTTCTTTGATGAGGTGTCTGTTCAGATCTCTTGCCCATTTTTTAAAATAAGTTTGAGAGAGAGCATGCATGCACAGGGGAGGGGCAGAGAGAATCCCAAGCAGACTCTGCACTGTCAACACAGAGCTGGACTCGAACCCATGAACCATGAGATCATGACCAGAAGCCAAAATCAAGAGTCAGGCCTTAACCAACTGAGCCACCCAGGCACCCCTACATCTGTTGCCCATTTTTAAATCAGGTTGTTTTCTTGTTGAGTTTTAAGAGTTCTTTGTACATTATAGATAATCCTTTATCAGATATGCTGTTGCTTCTCGTTTTCTTGACAGTGTCTTACACAGAGCAGAAGTTTTTAACTTGATGAAATACAAATTATCATTTATTTCATGGATCATGCCTTTGGTGTTACATCTAAAAGGTGATCACCGGGGCGCCTGGGTGGCTCAGTTGGTTAAGCGGCTGACTTCGGCCCGGGTCATGATCTCGTGGTGTGTGAGTTCAAGCCCCGTGTCAGGCTCTGTGCTGACGGCTCAGAGCCTGGAGCCTGCTTCCGATTCTGTCTCCCCTTCTCTCTCTGCCCCTCCCCCACTTGTGCTTTGTCTCTATCAAAAATAAATAAAATGTAAAAAAATAAAAGGTGATCACCAAGCCCAAGGTCATCTAGATTTATCTAGGTTTAACATCTGGATGTGATCTTCTAGGAGTCTTATAGTTTCATGTTTTACACTTAGGTCTGTGATCAATTTTGAGTTAATTTTTGTGACGGGTGCAAGGTGTTTTTGTTTGTTTTTTGGTTTGTTTTTGTGGCTATACAATTCCAGCACATGTTGAAAAGACCACCTTTGCTCCACTGTCAGAGATCTGTTGGCTATGTTTGTGTTGTTTTAATTGAAATTTTTAGTCTTTTTCCTTCCACATAATTTTTGATATGTAAGGGTTTAAGTCAGTCACTTTGCTGTTTTCTAATTGCCCCATATTCTTTTTCCTTCCTATATTCTTTATTTCCTGCTCTCTGGGTTAAATGTGTCTAATTCCTCATTGCTAATTTCTCATTGTTTTTAAGCCATACTTTTTTGTGGTTTCTCTGTTCACATTTTAAAACTTTTTCCCCAGATTGGATATATCTATAGACTTATGTTCAAGTTCATTAATCCTTCCTTAAGTATCCAATAGCTCATACGATGAGTTGTTCATTTTAGTTCTTGAGTTTACAATTTCCATTTCTCTGATGAGATTCTCTACTTGTTCACTCTTTATGATCATTTCTCCTGTAAATCCTTGAACGTATTTAAATAGCATCTTTACAGTTCTATTGTGTTAATTACCAAATAGTGGGTCATTTGGGGGTCTATTTCTAATAACTGTTTTTTGATAGGACACATTTTCTTGTTTTGCATGGCAAGTAATTTTTATTCTAGGATGAATGTTGTGGATGATACCCTTGAAGGAGTCTGGATTATGTCATCTTCTTTTAAGTGGTATTTTATTCTTTGGGACTGTTTGTTTGACCTTAGGCTAGCCAGTCCATAGGCCATATTGGACTGTTTTTGTCAACTTTTATTGGAACATAGCCATTGCCCACTTTTTTACATACGGACTACAGCTACTTCTACACTAAAACAGTAGGACTACATAGTTGTGACACAGAACTATACAGCTCACAAACCTAAATCCTATGCTATCTTGCCCTTTAAGAAAGTTTGCCAACTCCTGCTCTAGGATTCACACCTGACTCCTAAGGTGTCTGGTTGCATTGAGGTGTCTCCATTTGGGTTGGTCTGGTTACTCCAAGGATTCTGCGGCACTAAGTCTTGCAAATTCTTTTCCTGTACATGCGCATCCTAAGTCCTCAGACAAGTACTCTTGATGAGACCCCATCAGATGGGAGACCCCACTTCTGCCTCCCTCCCAACAGCTCCCTTATCTCTTGAAATTTCTGTTTCAGTAATCCAATCTCTTCAGCTCAGTAGCATCAACACTCTGGTTAGGGCCAATTTCCCCAAGATAATGCTGTAAGATGCTCCCAGGCAGAATCTCAGGATGCTTAATTAAGGGGTTTAACAGTCTGTGTTTCTATTCTCCCAAAGATCACAGTCCTGTGCTGCTGTTCAATGCCTGAAAATATCTGCCCACATATTTTGTCCAGGTTTAAAGTTGTTTTTTGTGAGGGTACATCCGGCACTAGTTATTTTGTTATGGTAGATACAGCTGCTTTTTACAGAACCAGAGATCCTAGAAAACAGAATATTGTGATAATTCTACTCATGGCCTTTTGACATCTACTGAATAATCATTTTCAGGTTAACTATGTACAATTCCCTTAACCATCCCGTATAGTACAAATTAGACACTATGTAAGTCATTACATGTTGCCCATGTGCAACTAGGAGAGTTCCCGTCTGCAGGGAGTTCAGTTTAGTAAATCAAACAAACATTATACACATCCCCTTTTCCCTTTTTGAAATACATCTCTAGCAAGGCATACAGAGCTAGAGGTAATTAAAAGCAGAGGGCTAGATTTCCTCCCCTTTCCCACCATATATCCTTATTGGAGGTAGTATTATGAGAGAAATTGGATAGGCTTTATAGAAATCTAAAAAAATATAGGGCAAAGGTCACCTCTTCTGGACTTTGATTATAAACTGTTTAAAAATGGATTTAAATGCATGGTAATTGTAGTTTTTTTTAATCTTAAGATCAGTAGTTTCTAAAATAAGTCAACTGAGTTTGATTTTGTGAATTTGTCTAGAGCTATGTCTTTTTGGTCCAAAAACTAAGATATAATCAAGGATCATAATCCTATAGAGACTTTACCTGTGCTTTCTTATGGCTACACTCCCTCCAGTGAAGTTGCTTTGTATTTTGCTACTGTTAAGTCCTATCTTAAGATAGGACGTGCAAGCTTAGAAGGCACATTGTGAGCACTGCAGTCTACTTACTGACCGGACATCAAACGAGAGTGAGACATTTAGGGGGGGAGAAACTTTTAACCTTATTTTAAATTAATCTGAGCTTTTCATATAGTTTCATAGGGAGTATCTAATTCAGAAGAAAAAAAAAACAGGTGGCTTTGCCTCATCTAACTTGTGTTGGCTAAGGGTTGTCATTCTCTTTGAATTGTAAACCTCTAACCAGAGGACAAAGCCTGACTCTGAAAACAGTCCAAGATGTGTAGGCTCATGAGGCTTAAGGCAGGAGCAAATGTCTGATATGCTTGTTTTTCTCAACAGTACAGATCAGGGGTTGGCAAACATTTTCTGTAAAGGGCCAGATAGTAAATATTTTAGGCATCTCGGGCTACGCGGTTTCTGTCAAAACCACTCAACTCTGCCACTGTAGCATGAAAGTAGCCGTAGAGAACACATAAGCAGATAACACAGCTGTGTTCTAATAAACTTAATTTATAAAAACAGGCAGCTAGGATTTGATCTAGAGTTTGCTGAACCCTGGTGCACATAAATTAGCAAAAGTTTAACTGTGTTTTTAGTTTTATAAAATGTTCAAGATCTTGAAAAAAGGTTTTCCTATTTTGTAAATTGCCAGTTTTACTGAATGGTTATCTTTTCTATTGAGGAGATAAAGCTGTTGTTACCTCCCAACTCCTGCAAGTGACCAAGAGTGGTAGAGAACCATTTCTACATGCTATCTAATCACACAGTATTTTGCATGTGGTAACTTCAAAATGAAACTTTTCTTTTGACAGATAAACACTACAGGTGAAGATTGGTAAAAAGAAGCACTGATTACTGTGGTGGCCTGGAGAGGAAAAGCGCTGGTCGGTATCACATGGACAAGCTCAGTGTTTTCCAAAGATGCTGTTGAAGTAGTCTTTGCTACTGCTTTCCTTCAAAGCTCTTCATAACATGGGCTGCATGAAATCAAAGCAAACTTTCCCATTTCCTACCACATTTGAGAGTGAGAAGCAGCATGCAAGTGAAGAAAGCTTTATGTCTGGAGACAGATTTCTACCTAGGATGCCTTCTCCAGTTAATGTCGAACAGGAAGTGAAGAAACCATCAGGGCCCGAAACTGTGGTCTTCGAATTTGCACATCGCCTGTCCCAGGAAATCCTGAGTGATGCCTTGCAGCAGTGGGCAGGCAATAATATCAAGTACTATGACATCCCATATATTGAGAGTGAGGGGCCTTGACGCTGTAGGATGATGATAACTTCTTGAATTGTAGATAAAGTTGGTGCTAGCTTAAATACATGAAACAATAGCAAAAACTGATGTGAATAAATACAAATAACTACGCCTGGATGTAAAAAAAAAAAAAAAAGTCTATGGTAATATCAAGAGTATACAATACTTACGTGAAATATGTTAAGCACTTTTTATGTTAACAGTGATTTCTACCTGCTTGGTCTTGGATTTTAGTCATTTAAAGGGCTAAACATAGGTCCTGTACCACAGTAATCAGCTGGTATGTCATAGCACTTTCTTCCTGAGGCAGTAATAGAATCACCAAAGAAATCCAATGGTTATTTTAAAGACACTCCTTTTAAAATTACTATTTGTTAATTTACACACACACATACAAATAAGACATGAGAAGGTTTTTTTCCCCCCAAAACGCCTTGGCAAGGAAATGGCACTTAAGCCACAGTAATTAACAGTGGGTCTTGTTTGTCAAAACCATTTGTGTCAAGGATTCCTACTTCTTAACACAAATGATCAAGCAGTAGAAAGCAACCCATGCAGAAATAGTCCACTTTGAAACCTGTCCTTAAGATATTTTTGTAGATGAAAAGCCTAACTACCACCTTGAACCTCAGGGCCCTAACTAACCTCAGCTATTATTGGATGACTCAAGACATCGCACATACAGCACCCGAACAAGATACAATTTACAGAAGTCATGACATTAATGTTTATGGTATTGAATTAAGCAGCCCAGTGATATAACAAGAAAACAAGAATTTTTACAAATAGAAATACAGTAAATTTTAAAATAAATAACAGAAGCCCTAGTCAAGGTAGAAAGCAGAACTTGTTCTCAGTGCTGCATGTAAAGTTTTACCGTCTCAAAGATGCAGAAGGTTGGTATATGGGCAATCGTTCCCATTTTTCTTATTGACTGGTGGGACCAGTCTATGCATGAGTATATACAGTTGTATTACAAAACAAAAGATCAAACGCTCCTCCAAAGAGTATTCATGTGTGTGTACAGTAACAATGCCCTTAAAGCATTTAAAGCCATATATGATTTTCTTAAATTTGACTACCTTTTTGAGGAAGTTTTTTAACAAGTAACTACTGTGTGAGATCAATGGTAATAGAAAATTTGGGAGGGGAAGAAGATATTGAGAAGACATACCTGTAGAAAAATTGGGATGCAGTCACTGGAATTTTCATCAAGATTTGCTGCACACTGACTTTAATTGGAAAGGGAATTATTTTTAAGTCTGTGTGCATTAGATTCTTTTATTTCCAACAGACCCTGGTCACCAATATCTAAAGAAAGGCAGAAGAAGACCTGAGAAATATGTATTTGGCCTTAAAAGCAGGCGGAAATGCTACCTCTAGTTTTAACCATTATACTTTGAAACCCACAAATAGAGTGAATTCTCCCGGTTGCATGGACAAAGAAAGTTCTTTGAAGTGAGTGATGTACTATCTTTCCGTTGCCTTTAGACACTTGGTCATTCAACTTTCATTTTACCTAGTCCCAAGATCTGAACTGTCCTGTTGTACTTGCAATCTAGAACAAAGTAGAAAAAACTCACCATCCCCATTTATACAAGGATCTGAAGTCATAAGACTAAGGGACAAAAAGTTTTCTGAAAGTGCAAAACATATTTCCAGCTCATGAAGAAAAATTTAGGTTTTTGAGTATACTAATGACTCAGACAAAAGCTTAGATGTTGCTGTTTTTCATTCATTTTGTATCTCACATCAGGATATTTTTGCTGCAAAGTCACTCACTGTTTAAAAGGTGTAATTAAGTATGTAAGGTAATACAATATTATGGTGAGAACACAAAGCCATAGCTACACTAAATTTTTCAGCATACATAGGGATGTAGACTGGCGAGTTTTATTACAGCTAAGTATTTTAACCTCAGGTTTCTCCTGTGCCTGGGCCCCTATTTCCCAGGGGGGTAGCAGGCACGCCTGTTCAGATCCATTATCTAGCTAGAAGTATAATCTCTGTTGCCCTGACACTATGGCAGTATGGTTTTGTCACCAAGCACCAACCCCTCACTCCTGAATCATTTTAACAGAGTATATTATCTTGTAGTATAGACTTATCTTGGAAATATATGCTGTATTATGTCAAAACATGGACAAGGAACTACAAGGCTTGCGTAATCAGTGAGTTAGCAGATAAACCAAGTTGGAGGCAGGCAGGAAAAAGAACTGGATAAGCAAATGTGTACCACGTGTGATCATCATCAAGATATAGTTTGGCCTTGATGACGAGACAGATGAGAACATCTTTGATAGGATTCCTTCTATCATACCTTCATATTTAAATACTGGATTTACTTCACTTTGAACTTTCATGAACAGTAAAAGGTCTATTTGAGAAGGAAGGAACATATAAAACAGACGACTGGAAGAATTATTAGCTACTGGAAAGGGAGACATTTGTTCCAACTTCTATCACAAACACAGATGAAATAAGAATAGTGGTCAAATCATAAGGGAAAGGAAACTGGGGGGAAAGAGGGCCCAAGAAACAGCACTCACGTCAGGCTCCATCAGAAGACACACTGCAAAACAAGTCTCCAATGTTCTTGACTGAGGGAAGGGACACAGTAGCAAGTTCCTTTCTTTACCACCCTGACAGGTGACCAACTACTGACTCTTTTCTCTCGAGAACATCCAGGATAGGCGCAGATGAGCCGCAGCCAGTGCGACAAAGAACCTGCTGATGGCAACTGTAAACGAAGATTCTCACAGGAAGCGTGCAGGTTCCTCACTTACACAGACTCACGTAACCCCGCAAGAGTGCTTCCCTGCTCCCTTCTCCAGTTAAAGGTCTCCTGTGTGCTCTTACCTTTCAGTTACAAGTCTTTGATCCCAGAGTGCTCCATTTTCAGTTGCCTTATCTGTCCTTTGCTAACCACCTATGGTCATTAGCACTCAAAGCACAATTTGGAAGGGGATAAAAACGATCCTAGTTCCAAAGGAATAATTTGTGTCAAATTGCCTTATTAGTATTAAAAATAGACATACTGCTGAATGAATGAGCTAGCATGACACATGTATCCTACTTAATATCATTGCCATTTTATGAGATGAGGGAACTATACTTTTTTATTGTATAGTTTTAGGAATCAAGTAAATTCAAGGAATAGTAGTTAAAAAACAAAGTTCCAACAAATCTATTGTTTGCTTAATCATAAGGCCCTCACTATGTATCTGTGTGGCCAAACAGAACATATCTTCCTTGGGCAAGTGGGCACAAGCTCAGATGTACTCCCTATCTCTTACTTTGCAAAACTCACATTTTGTTAGCTAATTCTCTTCCTGTAAGACTTAGCTATGAAATGGTATATTTTTTCCAAATATTTTTGAGAAAACATTTTTTTCTAACTGTACAATAAAAGTCTAGTTGCAATTAACTAGCTATGAGTTCTTATTAAAGCAAATGCCTTTCAACATTGTATACTGTCAAATTTTTTGACATAAAGAACTTAACATTTTATGCATGTCTAATGAATACAAAGTGAATAAAAATACAAATAATTTCTTGGATCATTCAGGTCCAATTTAAGAGCTTTAAGAATATAAATGTAAACATGTCCATTATCATGCTGTCTTTAGTCTAAATCTGTTCCTCACTTTTTGGGGGGCGGAATGCTTCATGTTAAATATTAAAAATAGAAAATTTAAAGCAACTCCTTCTAGACTCATCTAAAAGAGGAGTGCAGGATATAAGTTTTGATGTCTTTCTCAGTTCTTCCACCTTTGTTATTGAATCTGAAATTTTCTTCATTTCTGGGGGGTTTTGGATGAAGAAAAAACTGTAACAAGTTATAAATGATAAACTGACCTTTAAAGGTCATTCTTCTCTAGACTTTAATGTGCCAAGTCTGGAACACCCTGCAGTTTCTTGTGTACCTTAAGAAAAACTTATTTTGTCAACAGTACCAATTATTGAAGGTATTTCTATTTTGAACAAAACTCCTGGCTTTCGACCTTTTTTTCCTCCTGATTTAAACTACATAATGGCAAATAATTTCCCACACTTCCTAATTTCTCATTCTGTCAGTTTAACAAATCCTAAAAAAAACCAATGAGAAATAATGCTTTCGCTTTCACTATAGGAAGGATTCTGGTTAATTTTAGGGAAGACCAAAGATGAGTTAATAATACTAGAGAGAGAACCTCATAAAAACCTTTTTGCTTTCCCTGAGATTTCTAATATTATAAAAGGAACACTTCTACAGTAACATAATTATTTTAAAATAGATTTATTCATGCAGAAAATTCTATGAAGCATTAACACAATAGACAAAAAAATTTCAGGGCCATTTCTTAATCATCTATATATAGGTTTATTTAATCAATGTACAAACTGCTACCCAAAGCCAAAACATAAGGTTCCCATTTCAATTAGAGATTTCAACTCCACAATCTCTAAAGAATTTAAAATTTTCCCATCTATAAAGCAGGGGTTGGCAAACATTTTCTGCAAAGGATCACACAGTAAATATTTTAGGCTTTGCTAGCCTGACAATCTCTGTTGCAACTACTCAAAGCACCCATAGACAATATGTAAAGAGATGAGTATAGTTACGTTCCAATAAAGCTTCATTTGTGGACACTGATACTTGAATTTCATGTAATTTTCACACATCATGTAATATTAGTATTTGCTTTCTTCCTCTAACCATTTAAAAATGCAGAAACCATTCTTAGCTGGTGGAAAAATAAATAACAGGCAGCAGGCCAGATCTGGCCCATGTGCCATAGTTTCCCAACATCTGCTCCAAAATAATCCCTTAAAAATCCAGTCACCTTATAATTTCAAATCGTTACTTCCCAGAGATTTAAAGTAACTATTCAAATCTTCTTCAGTAACTTCTTTCAGATTAGCCGGTTTCCATTTTGGGCTCTGGTCTTTATCTATTAAAACTGTCAAGTGAAGACATAAGAAATGTTAGTACATTTCTTTCAGGTATTACCAGATTTTAATTACAGAACTGACAGAAACTACCTTACACAAGGCATATTTTCTATAGCACTTTTTCTGCAAAGTTTAAATCTTTGTATGTGTTCCATTTTTCTTTTTAAATTAAGCCCCAACAGAATTTGGATGGATGATGACCCATGTGGTTATCTCCCAACCTGCTAAGTCTGATGCCCGGAACTTGAATATAGCCTATGAACTAATGTGGTTTAAGACTTGGGACTCTTTTTCCTTCTTCAAACAAAACTGTAAATGAAATCTTCCTGTTATAAAACAGCTAAAACCAGGGTTGGTGTAGTTTAAAGGAAAGGCAGGGGAGGGTGGAGGGCCCAGATCTGCCTTCTAACCTCCTCCACATTGAGTTGAAAGGAAAATTACTTAGAAGGGGATGACTTTATGCATAATTAAACGAGGATACTGTTTTGCTGAATCCTCTGGTTCACACAGCTCTGCATTAAAATACCAGACCACCTTCAGGTTATCATAAGAAACTCGACTTCTCTTATTTCGGTGCAGTCATCATTTAGTGTAGCCACATAGCATCCCCACAGGAGCATAAGTATGAGGCAATCGGCAAACCTCTCCTTTAAAAAGGTAGGCGAGCGTCCACTTCCTGCTTGTGATTGTATACTATAGTTATACAAATGTTACTGTTTGGGAAAACTTGGAGGGCACATAGGATCTCTCTATATTATTTCTTAAAACTGTATGTTAATCTATAATTATCTCAAAAATTTTTTTAAAAGAGAGAGAAAAGGACTAGGTATGGTTATGGGAGGGAATTTCAACCATATTTAAAATGTGCATAATTCTTGTGAATGATAAAAATATTTAAACATAAAAACTCAACTTAAAAAACCAAATTTAGTATTAAAAAGTTAAATAATTAAAGAAGCAATCTGGAAACCAAGAAACAGGAAGCAAAGGGGCTTTCTGCATTATTAAATGTGGATACTAGAGGTTTTTAAGGCTCAGCTGCCTAGCTACATGATTCTAGCTAGTATCAGATCAGTGGTAACACTGAACACTGATGTTATGATCCCTGCCAATTTGACAGTTTTACATTCCCCAGACAGCATAAGTAAAAATAATTCTGGAACATTTCTTCAAGAATCTCTTCCTTTTTAAGCCCTCTGGCCAATGCTATCATGCTATCTACCTCCTTGACAGTCTGAAGGGCAAAATGAAAGAGAATATTAGTCAAATCTGTATGTTCTTTTATTTCAAACTGACATAATTTTTTACTTAGCATAGATATAACAAGTTCTTGCCATGTAGACAGCTCAGGGTTTTTCAAGTCTCGTGAGGCACCCACTCAAATCCCATTTGGTAACTCTCTAGCTCTGCTGAAATAACCTATTTTTATTTTCTTCTATAACCAGGAAAAAGTTTATTCTAGATGTTAAGAGTAAGAATTTTTAACAACCAGTCCCCTAATTTGCTAGTTTATTTTATCTAATTTGCTAACATATTTTATCATTAGCAAACTGTAGCAAACATTTGGTTATTATGCAAGAACACCAAACAGTTTTACCCAGAATAGATACTGCTTTCAAAATAAGGAGCTTATGCTAAAGATGGGGCAGTATACTTTCTCTTCATTAGAAAGTAGCTTGATAAGCTCTTGCCTTATGAATCAGAATGTTGATGCTGCTTGGTTTTAACTCTGTTTCCTTAAGATAATAGACAGTAAATATGAAAAAAAATTACCTTCATTTTTTAAGTTTAAGAAGGGCTGCTATAACATATAATGGGTATTTTAGCAATAAAACCCAAATAGCACACATGTCCTTCTAATAACTAATAGTTGTCTAGACTCTGATCCACATGCAGCAAGAATTTGCAGGGAATTAGTGGGAAAAGTGCTTATTTTACCTGGTTTCTATAAAACATATAGCCATCTCCTCTGACTCAATTCCCTGTGTCTTCTAAGAGAATTTAAACCCCTGCTTATTTCTTTTTTTTTTTTATTTTTTTTTAACATTTATTCATTTTTGAAAGACAGAAAGAGACAGAGCATGAATGGGGGAGGGGCAGAGAGAGAGGGAGACACAGAATCTGAAGCAGGCTCCAGGCTCTGAGCTGTCAGCACAGAGCCCAATGCAGGGCTTGAACTCACGGACCGCAAGATCATGACCCGAGCCAAAGTCGGCCGCCCAACTGACTGAGCCACCCAGGTGCCCCTAAACCCCTGCTTATTTCTGATATTTTATCATGCCATAAATTAAGATAATTCTACAATGGTGACCAGTATTTATCAAAGCTTACAGCTCAGAGAACATAATCTTTTATTTAGATAAAGTAAATAGAGAGTCTGTACTATATTAAAGTGATCAATAAAAACATTAAAAAATTAGATGTGCAAAACACATGCAAAGGTTAAGAACTCATTTTATACAACATAAAAAACAGCTATTATTTATAGGGATATGAGCTTATACATAAAAAATTGTTGCAAATTTGCTAAAAACAAAAAAAACAACCATTTCACTTGCTTTTTCTAAATATGCTGACTTTGGAGATGATAAAGATAAACCAGAAATTAATAAGAACACTAAGCACATGTTACCAATTATGTCATATGGTTTTTCTCAATGTCAATTTTGAACTTGTCAGGTATAGGCAAAGAGGTAATGGTAGAGATTCAATGCTGCTGGGATTTTGCCAGGCCAGTACTAGAAAGAAGAGGGGCAGGGGACTTGAGGGCTTCTTGCAAGGGAATAAATGCACCTTTCAAAGGTTTCAGCAACAGAATGACTGTTCAAACTCAGCTGCACTTAGCAGAGGCAGTCTGTCTGACTGTAGAAGCAGGGTCACCTCTTAGAAATTAGGGAGCGGTGACACAAGGTTATGTGAATTTTTCAAACAATATTGGTTTTAAAGACAGATCTTCCCTTATATGTCAGTTGGTAATATTAAAATAGCAACAACTTTGCAATCTTTATGAAGGTATAATTTTCACTAATAAAACAACTATCATCTTTGATTAACAGTATAGGCTTGCAAATCCTATTTCCATAATAGCCAGGAAGAAGACAACCATCACTTACCTGCCCTAACACCTTCATAAAAGTCATGGCCTCCCTGAAAGAAAATGAGATTAAATGGTGAATTTCCAGGCATCCTTATTCGCAGTGATGATCTCTCCCCTCCACCCACTGTAGCCTCCCACCCCCATGGCCATACCCTGAAATATATATTTAGAGACTGGACTGCCTTTATGACCCACTCTCTGATCACCACCTCCGATTCTTATCTGCTCGAGTATCTTCACTTGGAAATCTCTGACCCCACTGCACACCACAGATACTACAACTTTTCCACCACTCACTTTGCTCGTCATCCAGCCCAGTCTCCCCAGTGCATTAATGTGGTCACCTTGCCTCAAAAATGCCCTCAACTCCCTCAAGCCTTTTTCCTCCCTCTAGTCTTTCCTGGCAAAATCCCAGCACCAGCTGCCCCTACCATTTACCTCTGCCTTCTTTCGAGCAGCTAAATCTTGCTACAGAAAAATCATACAACTGTGACTGGTTTCATTTAAAATTCATGACCATACAGAGTGGCTAAAATTAACAATTCAGGAAACAACAGATGCTGGTGAGGATGTGGAGAAACGGGAACCCTCTTGCACTATTGGTGGGAATGCAAACTGGTGCAGCCACTCTGGAAAAGTGTGGAAGTTCCTCAAAAAATTAAAAATAGAACTATCCTACAACCCAGCAATAGCACTACTAGGAATTTATCCAAAGGATATAGGAGTGCTGATTCATAGGGGCACATGTACCCCAATGTTTATAGCAGCACTTTCAACAATAGCCAAATTATGGAAAGAGCCTAAATGTCCATCAACTGATGAATGGATAAAGAAATTGTGGTTTATACACACAATGGAATACTACTTGGCAATGAGAAAGAATGAAATCATGCCATTTGCAGCAACATGGATGGAACTGGAAGGTATTATGCTGAGTGAAATAAGTCAGTCAGAGAAAGACAGATACCATATGTTTTCACTCATATTTAGATCTTGAGAAACTTAACAGAAGACCATGGGGAAGGGAAGGGGAAAAAAATGGTTACAAACAGAGAGGGAGGGAGGCAAACCTTAAGAGATTCTTAAATACAGAGAACAAACTGAGGGTTGATGCGGGGGGTGGGGTGGGAGAGGGGAAAATGGGTGATGGGCATTGAAGAGGGCACCTGTTGGGATGAGCACTGGGTGTTGTATATAAGCGATGAACCATGGGAATCTACCCCAAAACCAAGAGCACACTTTACACACTGAATGTTAGCCAATTTGACAATAAATTATATTTTTAAAAAATTAAAGTTCATGACCACAAACCTCAAACAGGCATGGAAAACTGCCTAACAATCCATGTTCTCTTCCCCGCTTCCCAGGATGATAATTCTAACTGCCTTCTACCTTCTCAACCTCTAATCCTAGCATATTTCTAGCTCTTCTCCTGGCATTATCAGTGTCAGCAGCATAACTCAGTGACTGACTACAATTCAAATGTCTGGGCTCACCTCCTGGCTCCACTACATGGTTGGTAGCTATGTGACCTTTAGCTACTAATTTCATTAATGCCAAGCTTCCTTACATGAAATGGCAACATCAATACATCCATCACAGGATTATCTTACTCCACATCCCAGCACAGTGTCTGACACACAGTTAAGTATCCAGTAAATGCTATTGGTATCATCAACATAATCTTTTTTCTCTATTGGATCATTCCCAATCAATTAGAAACATGTTCTAGTATCTTCCACCTTATAAAATAACACGGAACCTCACTTGATTCCACAGTCCTAACTTCTACCCTACTTCTGTTTTAAGAAGAAAGAGTTGTGTACATATAGCCGTCACTTCTCCACATCCCATTTATTCATTTCCTCTCCAACTCACCATACTATAACTTTTGCCCCCACACTCTAAACGGCTTGCCAAAACCACCTGTAACTTCAGTGTTGCCATATGCTGAGTATGACTTTATCCTCCCCTACTGGACACTTTCACAGTGCTTCCTCCTCCTTGAAACATTGATCTCTTGCTTTCATGACTCTCCTGGTTCTTCCACCTCTGTCCTTTTTCTCTTCCACCCTATTCAAAATTTCTTGGGGCTCAGATCCGGGCTCTCTCATTTTCCTTCTATATGCTCTTACCCATTCTATACCCAACACATGAGCACCTGAGTTATCAATTCTGTTAAGATATAAGATCACGTCACTCCTCTACTCAGAAACATCCAGTACTTCCCATGTTATTCAGAACAAAAGCCAGAGTTTTATAAAGACCTTTGAGGAAGCTACATATGCTCTGCCCAGTCCTTCTCTACCCCGTTAGCTCTCACCTCATCTCTCTCACTCACTTGACCCTCCTTCTTTACCCATGCCACCCATCAAGGCTTCCTGCAGCTCCTAGAACAGGGAGGCACACCCCTGCCTCATGGCTTTGTACTGCCTCTGCCTGGATGCTCTTCCCCAGATACTTACACAGCTCATTCCTTCACTTCCTTCAGGTTTTTACTCAGAGAACATCTTTTCAGTCAGGTCTTCTCTGGTCATCCTATCTGTAAATTCAAACTCTCCCTCACCTCCTCCTTATGCCATACCCCCCTTCCCACTTTACTTCTTCTCCTTAGTACTTACAATCATATACTATATATTTTATAATTTTATCTGTTTATGATCTATCTCCCCCACTATAAAGTAAGTTCCATAAGAGCAGGCATTTTTGTCTGTTTTGTGGACCTACGCATTCTTGGTGCCTCTAACAATGTCTAGCACATGGTAAGCATTCTTACTAAGTAAATAAATCTCCAAAGCTTCAGACTTAAATCTCTAACCCACAGCTCCGAGCTCCAATTCCTAAATGCATTCTTTCCTTCTCTCACATCCATCATCAAAGCCTATCAATCCTCTCCCACATTATTCCCCAAATCATTCACTTCTCTCCGTTGCCACCACCCTCGCCAAAGCCACTGCAACTTCACAGCTGGATTACTGCAAAAACTCAAATCTGGTCTCTACATCCCCTCTTGAATCCTTCTAACCCCATCTCCATTCAGCAGCAATAATTACTTTCTTAAAGCAAACAGAATCAAATCATCCACTGCTGAAACCCAAGGGACTTTTCGACATACTCCTTTCTCACCCTTCGGGTCACAGATGAGCACGCATCTCAAAGACGTCTTTTCTGACAACTTATTTCCCTTCGTCTTTCCCACCTGCTCCTGTCCCTGCATAGTTCTCTCCCATCATCAACCTGTATGTTTCCTTTGGAGCACTTGCCACAATTTGTAACTATTTTACATATTTTGTTTACTTGTTCTTCATAGTCTCAGTAGACTCTAAATTTCATGAGAACAAGGACTGGGTCACTCTTTCTACAATGTAACACTTAGCACAGAACCCGGCAACAACACAGCTAATGGATTTGCTGAAGGAAGGAAGGAAGGAATCAATCAATCCAGGCAGTGCAGTAAATGAACAGTGAGAAGCATGGACTGTGTGAAGTATAGTGGGGTAGTAGTGGAGAGTACAGGGCCCCGAGGGAAACCACCTGGTTTCACACACCATGTGTCTGCCACTTAATAGCTATACCACCTTAGGCAGGTTACTTCTCTCTGCCAGCTTCCTCATCTGTAAAGTGGAGACAAGAATAATACCTACCATTCTAGAAATAGTGTAAAATTTAACGGACAGGATGTATGTGAAGTGCCTGGCATAGTACCTTTCTTAACAAACAACAGACCTCAGCTGCCACTTTCATCCTACTAGGAGCAACTTTAAGATTAAAGGGACTAACCGAATTTTATTTATAATTGGATGAATTGCTTGAACACCTTAACTATTTTTTTGTTGTTGTTGTTTATTTATTTATTTATTTTGAGAGAGAATGCACAAGCAGAGGAGGGAAAGAGTGACAGGAGGGAGAGAATCCCAAGCAGGCTCTGTGCTGCCAGCGCAGAACCCAACACAGAGCTCAATCCCACTAACGGTGAGATCATAACCCGAGTCAAAATCAAGAATTGGACGCTCGGGGCGCCTGGGTGGCGCAGTCGGTTAAGCGTCCGACTTCAGCCAGGTCACGATCTCGCGGTCCGTGAGTTCGAGCCCCGCGTCAGGCTCTGGGCTGATGGCTCGGAGCCTGGAGCCTACTTCCGATTCTGTGTCTCCCTCTCTCTGCCCCTCCCCCGTTCATGCTCTGTCTCTCTCTGTCCCAAAAATAAATAAAAAACGTTGAAAAAAAAAAAAAATTGGACGCTCAACCAACCGAGCTCCCCAGGCACTCCCCTTAACTACTGCAAGACATGAAAGTCCATTTGGGATATCTGCTTCCTGGTTATTAAACAGAACATTTTCTTTAGGCCATAAATTTATTAACCTAAAGGCCTTCTACCCATAACACAAAAGCAGTGATTCTGCTTTCAAAGAGTTTATCATCTACAAGAGGAAATCTCTAGGACTCTGAAATGTTACATAAAATTAATTTTCTAGGTGATTATTTTCTACTTTAAGTGTATTTATAATGGAACTTTCAGTGCTAATCTATTAACTAAAACATGTAACAGAGTAGTAACTTCCATTCATACATTATATATATGTATATATGGGTGTATATATACATATTCTGTACACACACACACACACACACACACACACTCCTTGTTTTACCAGTGAGGGAACTCAGCTATAGAGAGTTTATGCCTCTTATCCCAAGGTCAGAGACCATGCCTGAAAAATGGTTAATTTCTACTTTGAATTCCACCTGAGATTAGAGGCTTTCTTATAGTACATGCAAATGTAATTGCTATTTCATAAAGGCTTAAGAACAATTTGGAAGAACAGTTCCACACATCTTAAGTTAACTGGCCTGTTGTGTTTCCACAGAGTATATTTACAGATAGTTTTAAGTTTCTTGTTTATAGCTTTCTGTATTTTACATGCTCTACAATGAACATCTATTACTTTCATAAATAGAAAATAACTATTTTTCAAAAATTCTTACCATACAAGCTTGACTCAGCCGATATTCCATAATTAATACTTCTTGCAAGGTCTTTGAAGACCCCTCCATGAGTTGCCTTAGTGTGATCTTTAGGGATGTTGGAGACATTTTATTAATTACCTATGAAAGAAAAAAATTTTTTGCTAGTTTTAGCCCAATAGTTCCTTTATTGTCTATAATAAGCATTTTGATATAAATCTTATTAAAATTTTCTCCTTAAACAGTACTTTCATATGACAGTTTCATAAAAGTAAGATTATACCTTAGCCTAATCCTGCCAAAGCACCAGCAGTTTTCTAATCTATTATAATAACAAGAAAGATCATTCCATCAGTGGAATAAATTCTGTGCCTATAACTTAATAACATAAATCTGTATTTTGTAGCTGCCTGACATAAATTATGATCCCAACTAAGTAAGCAGTGATTATGTTTAAATAAAATTAATACACATCTTATAAAGAACAAATATATCAGAGGACATTTTACTTTATAAAGAAGCTGGAGTCAAAATACAGTAGTCTTTCCTTCCCTTTTTGTGACTAAAAAGAAGTGTTTTTAACTCAACTATAGTTTTTACCTATAAATAAATCAACTTACCTTAAAAGGAGAGAAAACAATTCAAGATACCATGAGATGGTCTTCTACAGTAAATATTTAATAACATAAGAATTACAGGCCCAGCTGGTTGGCTACAGTGCTATACCACTTCCTTCTGCATTTAAAGATGCTATTACTAGTGTTCTGACATATGTGTATGACTGTTTCCAACAGCTGCTACAAGAGGTCCCATCACATGTTGTGTAAACCTGAGGCTTGCCCTTTTCTTTATAATTGCAATATACAGTTTTCTAGTGTGTTGTTGAGTGACTGTCTCAAAGGTATAAATTTCACTTTTTGAGGTCAAAGAATTCCCCACATCAAGACTCCAGGTTCTTTGTAGCATCCTCAAATCTTGCACACAGATTCGGAGAACAGACTGAATGGAAAGGACAGTATATTACCTACCAGCTGCTAAAATTTAGATGGCTACTCTACAGGAAAAGGTCAGTGAAGATCAGTATCCTACCTGCAGTCACAATGCTGAAGAAAAGACGAGAGAGAGAGAGAGAGAGAGAGAGAGAGAGAGAGAGAGAGAGAGAAAGCAATTAAGGCTTTTATGTACCTGATTCATTTTCACAGGAAATCACCCTTTTGCCCTCAGTGTCGTACACACATGATCTCATTTAATGCCCAAGTAGCAACACCACTCACATTCTTGCCTTTCCGGTTGCAGGCCACAAGGTTGATGGCACCCATACAGCAGTCTGCATACTGTGCTAGGAGGCCCCTCCTTTCCACAGGCAAGAAGACAAGAGGTCCATTTTGCTGATGAAACCACTGGTTTTCTCTAGCCAGAGCTATGCCCACATTGTCACAGGTGAACATCTGGAAGAACTTCATTCACAATGCTAAAAGGTGTTCTTAAAGGAGTGACACAGCCAACTTTGATCTCTTCTAGTCTGCAAAGTCAATGAAGCTCCAATTCCCTTTCCAACAGGGCTGTATTATACAAACCCACAATCATGTACCTCAGAACTACAATGATGTCTAATTGCCTGTGTCCTCTTTCTTGGTTTGGCACTTTATATGCAATCTAGAATTCTCAAAACACAAGCTCTATCTTTGCTATACTTCCTCATTTGGCTACCAATTAATTTCATTAAAAAGGCCACTTAACAAGAAAGCAATCCCATTTATAATTGCACCAAAAAATAAGATACCTAGGAATAAATAACCAAGGAGATAAAAAACCTGTATTCTGAAAACTATAGAACATTGATGAAAGAAACTGCAGATGACACAAATGGAAAGATATTCCATGCTCATGGATTAGAAGAACCAAATACTGTTAAAATGTCTATACTCCCCAAAGCAATATACAGATTTAATGCAATCCCTATCAAAATACCAACAGCATTTTCCACAGAAGTAGAATACTACTAAAATTTATATGGACGCACAAAAGACCCCAAATAGCCAAAGCAATCTTGAGAAAGAAGAACAAGGCTGGAGGTATTACAATCCCAGATTTCAAGATACACTACAAAGCTAGAGTAATCCAAGCAGTATGGTACTGGCACAAAAATAAACACATAGACCAATGAAACAGAACAGAGACCCCAGAAATAAACCCACACTTATACGGTCAATTAATCTACAAAAAAGGAGGCAAGAATATACAATGGGGAAAAGATAGGTTCTTTAATAAATGGTGTTGGGAAAACTGGACAGCTACATGCAAAAGAAAGAAACTGGACCACTTTCTTACAACATACCAAAAATAAGCTCAAAATGGATAAAGACCTAAATGTGAAACTTGACCATAAAACTCTGAGAAGAAAACACAGGCAGTAATTTCTTTGACACTGACAGTAGAAATATTTTTCTAAAAAAAAATTTTTTTTATATGTCTAAGGCAAGGGAAACAAAAGCGAAAATAAACTACTGAGAGTATGTACACACATACATACACACACACACACAAGCTTTTGTGCAGCGAAGGAAACCATCAACAAAATGACCAGGCAACCTACTGAATGGGGAAAGATATCTGCAAATGATATGTCCAAAAAGGAATTGATATCCAAAATATATAAAGAACTTATACAACTCAACACAAAAACAATCTAATTAAAAAGAGGCAGAAGACATGAATGGACACTTTCCCAAAGACATATACATGGCCAACAAACACATGAAAAGCAATTCAGCCTCACTAAGCATCAGGGAAATGTAAATCAAAACCACCACAAGATATCACCGTATACCTGTCAGAATAGCCAGTATCAAAAAGACCAGAAACAACAAGTGTTGGTGAGGATGTGGAGAAAAAGGAACTCTTGTGAACTGTTGGTAGGAATGCAAACTGGTGCAGCCACTGGAGAAAACATTATGTAGGTTCCTCAAAAAATTAAAAATAGGATTACCATATGATCCAGTAATTCCACTACCAGGTATTTACCCAAAGAAAACAAAAATATTAATTTGAAAAGATACATGCATCCCTATGTTTATTGCAGCATTATTTACAATAGCCAAGATATGAAAGCCACCGAAGCATCCAACAACAGATGAATGAATAAAGAAGATATGGTGTGTATATACAATGGAGCATGACTCAGCCATAAAAAAGAACGAGATCTTGACTTTTACAACATGGATGGACCTAGTGTGTATAATGCTAAGCGAAGTAAATCAGAGAAAGACAAATACTGTATGATTTCACTAATATATGGAATTTAAGAAACAAAATAAATAAACAAAGAAAAAAAGAAAAACAAAAACAAAACAGACTTAAATACAGAGAACTGGTGGTTGTCAGAGGGAGGCAGGTGGAGGAATGGATGAAATAGGGTAAAAAGGCCATGTAAGGGGTCCTCCAGTTGTCTGTGCTTGTGCACACACACATAAATACACAAGAGGAAAAAAAAAGGGAAGAAAATTTCATTTGAAAAGCTCCACTGGTTCAGACATTTCATGAATTAGTAATTAGAGATATTTCCTAAGACAGACATCATATTTAAAGAAAGTGTATACTGGCAATTTGACACACTCAGGGTTCGAACTCGAGTCCAACAACTCAGCAGAATTCCAGTTCCACGACCTCCTACATGATTGATCTTAATTTCCTCATTAGTAAAATGGATATAGTAACACTACCTACCTCATAAATGGTATGGCAATACACTATGTGCACCATGTCAGAAACCAAGCCAAACAGGGAAGGGAACAGATGGAACATGTACTAAGTAGATTTCCCTCAGCTCTGAGGCGAGGACATACACATGTATGCACATAATACAAATGAAACCAGAGGTCACACAGAGAGGAATCCAAACCCAAGCCTACCAATTCCAAAGCCTACATTCTTCTTCTACCAGGCAAGGCAACCATAGTCAATGTCAAAGGCTAAAAAAAGGTCAAAAAGAGCAAAGATGGAAAAGATGTTACATCAGGTGTAGAAAGAAGCAAATAAAAACTTGCTTGTGCAATTTTGATGGCGGGGGGGGGGGGGGGGGCAGACAAAGTCAGTATGGTAGCTTGAGAAAAAACAGCCAAGAGAAGGCTTTTTTGTGAAAGTAGGGAAGCTCCTGAAAATACTAGCAAAAGAAAATGTGCACTAACCCAAGAAGGTAAAATTTTGAAGATAACTGAAAGAGGGAGAGGGCTGATGCGTTAGCTCCTAAATGAGACAGGAAAGGACAGAATGAGGGCACAGATGGGGATGCTGTCCTTGACAAGAAGGTGAGACACATGTTAGAGGAATCAAAAGGATGACAGAAGAGAGTTAAAGGAGCTCATACAATACAGCCTCATTCATTAAGAAGGGAACGCAGAGACTATTCCAGAAAATTGGCTGAATGATTAGAATTTGGATCTTCAGCTATGTCAGAAATGTGTATGGATACGATCCTGCACCTACACAGCCTAGTAAACACATTTCTACTTGGTAAAACATTGGTTAATGCTATCACCAAATTATCTGACCCTTTAAAGATTAGCTGTCTCCTGTATGCCAAAGAGTCATCTTCTTTCTTTCCTTTTTTTTTTTGTTTTTGTTTTAAAGTTTAATTTTTTTCTTTATTTTAAGAGACAGAGAGAGGGTAGGGGGGGAGGGTGAGGGAGGGGAGTGGAGGGAGGGAGGGAGGGAGGGAGAGAGGGAGAGAGAGAGAGAGAGAGAGAGAGAGAGAGAGAGAGAGAGAGGAAATCCTAAGTAGGCTCCACGCTGCCAGTGCAGAGCCCGACAATGGGCTTGATCCCAGGAACCATGAGATCATGACCTGAGCCAAAATGAAGAGTTGGACACTCAACCAACTGAGCCACCCAGGCACCCCTTTTCCTTTCTTTTTTTATGAAATAATTCATTCTCATCTCAGTTTAATATTACTGAGCATTTACTATGCTTTAGAGATTTCAGAGGAGACAACAGTGAATAGGACAGGGTCCTTACACTCAAAGAATGGTATCAGCATTATAATCATTGCTTTTTGGGTAACAATCCTAGGAAACCTTTTTGTATTAAGTTTTATCAAATCCTGGGAAATTTCCAAAAAAAAGAAAAACTCAGGATACTGCTTCAGCATCTACCAGAATACCCAGTAATACACAGTCTGACATGCATTATCAAAAGAAAACCAATATTCGGGGTGCCTGGATGGCTCAATCAGTTAAGCATCCAACTTTGGCTCAGGTCATGATCTCACAGTTTGTGGGTTCAAGCCCCACGTCAAGCTCTGTGCTGACAGCTCAGAGCCTGGAGCCTGCTTCGGATTCTGCATCTCTCTCTCTCTCTCTCTCTCTCTCTCTCTCCCCCCCCCCTTCCCCCACTTGTGCTCTTAGTCTCTCAAAAATGAATATTTTTAAAAAAAGCAAACTAATATTCAACAAGCCTATAATGATGCAATTAAAAGAATATTATTTAACAAGCCTATAAGGATACAATTAGAAGAATTCTACTAAGTAGGCCTCCTGGCTGACTGAAGGGCTATATAGATAGATAAGCTCCAGCTCCTTCTCTGATTCAGTAGGTGATCTTAGAAAATGAGCTTCTGAGGGTTTTTTCCTTTATAAAAAAGGATGTCACAACATTCTCAAAGTCTAGGCTCTGTCAGATTTAACTCCAAGAAGGAACCTTAACAATTAGGAATTCATGTATATTTAGATCATTTATATTAACTATGCTATGAACTGTGAATATTTTTCTAAATAATCATCTTACATATTTTGTACTCCTAAGTCTTTTCCAGACATGTTCAGATTGACAATAAGCCAACAGAAATATAAAATGTACCTACACTACAGCAAGTCAGTCTAATTCACAGTAAACTGCAGTTTCACAGAAATATTTTTATTTTTTAAATATATATATTTTTTTATCATTCTGAAGGGTCATATTATTATATAAAGATAAAATAGCACTTTAAAGAAACGGGCACTAGTATTTATTTTTCTTATCTATAGCAAAGGCTTAGAGCCAGTCCAAGAGGAGTGCTTTTTGCAACCTTAAGACTTTTTTAGTAATTTCTTAAAAGCATCAACAATTTTATAAAAATGCAAAGATAGGGTCTAAAGAATCAAATACTGGGGCACCTGGCTCAGTCAGTTGAGCATTTAACTCTTGGTTTTGGCTTAGGTCATGATCTCATGGTTTGTGAGTTCAAGTCCTGTGCCAAGCTCTATGCTGACAGAGCAAAGCCTGCTTGGAATTCTCTCTCTTCCTCTCTCTCTGCCCTCCCCTGCTCGTGATCTCTCAAAATAAGGAAGGAAGGAAGGAAGGAAGGAAGGAAGGAAGGAAGGAAGGAAGGAAGGAAGGAAGGAAGGAAGAGAGAAAGAAAGAGAGAAAGAGAGAAAGAGAGAAAGAGAGAAAGAAAGAAAGAAAGAAAGAAAGAAAGAAAGAAAGAAAGAAAAAGAGAGAAAGGCACGTGGGTGGCTTGGGTGGTTAAGCATCTGACTTCAGCTCAGGTCATGATCTCACCGTGAGTTTGAGCCCCGCGTTGGGCTCTGTGCTGACAGCTCAGAGCCTGGAGCCTGCTTCAGATCTGTGTCTCCCTCTCTCTCTCTCTGCCCCTCCCCTGCTCATACTCTATCTCCCTGTCTCAAAAATAAATAAACATAAAAATTTAAAAAAAAAAAAAAAAAGAAAGAAAGAAAGAAAGAAAGAGAAGAAAGAAAGAAAGGAAAAAAGAAAGAAAGAAAGAAAGAATCAAGTACTACTATTTCATATTATCCTAAATGCTCATGATAGTATTTTAGGATCACTGATAATCCATCAGTGCACTGGAGAACTGTTTGCTCTTCCTGTTTACCTAAGTTGATGTATTTCCCCCTCAAGGTTTATTGTACTCCTTCCCCAAAGGCACAATGCATCCATCAACACTGCATTAAATTATTCTTATTGACAGCAATATATAGCATAATATAATGGGTGCCTTTAGCAAATATAATGCCCACTTCTATAGGTCAAACTGCCTTAAAAAAAAAACAACAACAATGTGGTATGTCATGTTTTTTAAAATTTATTTTTATTTTTTAAAAATTCTTTTACATGTTTATTTTCAAGAGAAAGCACATGAGTGGGGGAGGGGATCTTCAGACAGAGGATCTGAAGCCTGCTGTGTTCGGACAGCAGTGAGCCTGATGTGGGGCTGGAACTCAAGAACCATGAGATCATAACCCAACCTGAACCCAGATGCTTAACTGACTGAGCCACCCAGGTGCCCTTATTTTTAAGTAATTAGCTTTACTCAGGTAGAACTTAGAAAATTCATTCAATTTAAGTGCACTGTTCTCTAAGTTATGATAAATGTTTACAGTTGTGCAACTACCCCCACAATCAAGATACAGAACATTTCCATCATCCTGAAGAGGTCTCCAGTACCCCCAGGTAATTGATCTGTTTTCTAGCCCTACAGTTTTCTCTTCTCCAGAATTTCATAAAAATAAAATCATAAAGTAGCCCTTTGTGTCTGCTTTCTTTCACTTGGCATAATGCTTCTGAGATTCATCCATGTCATTTCACGTATCAACAAATCATCCCTTCTTATAGCTGAGCAGTATTCCAGGTTTTGGCTACTGTAAGTAAAGTTGCTATGAACGTGTAAGTACAAGCATCTGCGTGGACATAGGTTTACATTTTTCTTGGGTAAATAAATCCCTTCGGGTGGGATTTTTGGTCTTACAGTAAACGTACATTTAACTTTACAAGAGACTGCCAAACTGCTTTCCTGCCAGCAGCATGTAAGTTGTAGATGTTCCATATCCTTACCAACACTTGGTGTGGGTACTGTCAACCTTTAAATTCTATTTTTAGTATATGTGCTGCCAAAGTGAGCACAACCTTTAAATTCTAGCCACTCTAACAGATGCACAGTGACATCTCACTGTGGTTTTAATCTGTACTTTCCTAGTAATCAAGGATCTTGAACATTATTTCATGTGGCCACTCATACATGTTTTTTGGTGAAGGGTCTAAATTCCCATTTTCTGGGTGTGTTTATATTCTCATTAAGTTGTAAGCAGTCTATTTATATACACTGGATTAAAATCATGTTATCAGGGGCACCTGGGTGGCTCAGTCAGTTAAATGTCCAACTCTTGATTTAGCCTCAGGTCATGATCTCAGGTCATGAGATCAAGCCCTGTGATGGGCTCTGTTCTGGGTGTGGAGCCTGCTTAAGATTCTTTTTCTCCCTCTCCCTTTGCCCCTCCCCCACTCACACTCTCTAAATAAATAAATGAATAGATAAAATCTTGTTATCAGATACAAATTTTGCAAATATATTTCTTCCCAATATGTGGCTTCTTGATTTTCTTCATAAAGTCTTTCAAAAAGAAAACTATTTAATTATAATAAAGATCAATTTATCAATTTTTTTTCCTTTGGAATTCTTGCTTTTTGCGTTAAAAAAAAAAAAAAATCTTGACTTGGGGCACCTGGGTGGCTCAGTTGGTTAAGGGTCCGACTCTTGATTTTGGCTCAGGTCTTTGATTGTGGCTCAGGTCATGATCTCACGGTTCATGGGACTGAACCCCACATTGGGCTTTGCACTAACAGCACAGAGCCTGCTTGGGATTCTCTCCCTCTCTCTCTGCCCCTCCCCAGTTTGCGTGTGCACGCTCGCTCACTCTCTCTTTTTTTTTTAACGTTTATTTATTATTGAGAAACAGAGAGAGACAGAGTATGAGCATGGGAGGGGCAGAGAGAAGGGGAGACACAGAATTTGAAACAGGCTCCAGGCTCCGAGCTGTCAGCACAGAGCCCCACGCGGGGCCTGAACCCACCAACCGTGAGATCATGACCTGGGATGAAGTCAGACATTCAATCGACTGAGCCACCCAGGTGCCCCTGCTCTCTTTCAAAATAAATAAACTTAAAAAAAAATCTTGGCTAGCCCAAAGTCACAAAGATTTTCTATGTTTTCTTTTAGAAGTAGAGTTTTAGCTTTTACATTTAGGTGCATAATCCACTTTGAATTGCATGTGGTGGGAAGGAATTCAGAGCATGAAACCTAAAGATATATTGCTTTGGTAAACTGATTATTTTGAGTTAAAGGGATGTAAGAAATGATCTGACCCTCCTTGTTTTCCTGGAACCAGGAAATAAAACTCCTATGTGAAAGATGCCCTCCCTGTAGCAAGAGGAAGACATTCTTATCACCAGAGACAAGGAATGTGGGGTCAAGACATCTGTACAAACCTTGTTAAACTCATCCGTATCTTCCTACTTACTTCTTCAGCACTTACTACCCCTAGCCCAAACTCCTTTTTCTGGTCAATTCTTCACAAATTTGTCTAAAAGGTACAAAAGCTCTGGTTATTTGTTCAGGTCTTCATTCTCTTGTGCAGGCTCCCATGTACATGTAAAAATTTAATGAAACCTGTATGTTTTCTCTTATTAATCTGGCTTATGTCAGTTTAATTGTTAGGCTGGGCTAAAGACCCTAGGAAGAGAGAGGAGAATTTTCTCCACCCCTACAGGTGCAAGGGAAGAGTCAAGTACCTCATTCTCTTGCACAGGGATATCTAATTGTTCCAGAACCATTTGTTGAAAAGACTATCTTTTCCCCTGCTGAATTAATTACCTTGAGAGCTCAGGGCAGCCTTTACTTTAGTATTAACTTACCCCCACTACTAAAGTGTAAACCTCCTGGCTGATGGCAACATGAACTCTTCCCAGACCTGTATGAGTCTTGTTAAATGCTCAGACTACTACTTTCATATGGTTCCTTCCATGGTCTTGTAGAGTTTCACTTAAAACATGTACAGATCATGGGACACCTGGGTGGCTCAGTCAGTTAAGCATCTGACTTTGGCTCAGGTCATGATCTCGCAGTTCATGAGTTCAAGCCCCATATCAGGCTCTGTGCTGACAGCTCGGAGCCTGGAGCCTGCTTCAGATTCTGTGTCTCCCTCTCTCTCTCTGCCCCTTCCCTGCTTGTGCCCTGTGTCTCTGTTTCTCAAAAATAAATATTTAAAAAAAAAAAATTTTAAACATGTACAGATCAATATTCTGAAAATTCCTGCAAGAAGGAAGCTGAGTCAATTTTAGGGCTTTCCCATTTGTTTCCCTTCTCTCAGAAGTCACAGTCCTATGCTGCCTGCATTGTCCAATGTTGCCAAACACTTGTTTCATATACTTTGTCCAGTTTTTCTAGTTGTTTACAAGAGAAAAACTCCTGTAGCACTTAATTCTTCATGAACATGTGTCAATTTTTAAATGGTATAGCACATGACTAACAATTCTCAAAGCTTACAGAAAGATTAGTAATCTTCTAAATTTAATTTCTCTAATATTTTGTTGCTCTTTGTTAAATCTATGCCTAGTTATTATTTTTAGTTTTCCTTTTTCTCTAATTTTTAAAGTGCATGAATTCTTTATAGAAGCCTATCATATTCTTACATATTTACTTCAAGTATAAAACTGAGTTTCATTTATTCTTCACAAAACTAGCACTCAAAACCAAATACATACGTCCCAGATCAGAGAAAAGAAATTCCTTGGGGAGCCTAGGGTGGCTCAGTCAGTTGAGCATCCGACTTCGGCTCAGGTCATGATCTTGAGGTTCACGAGTTTGAGCCCCACGTCAGGCTCTGTGCTGACAGCTCAGAGCCTGGAGCCTGCTTCAATTCTGTGTCTCCCTCTCTTTCTGCCCCTCCCCTGCTCATACTCTATCTCTCCCTCAAAAATATAAATAAACGTTAAAAAAAATTAAAAAGAAAAAAGAAATTCCAAAGAATTTTAAAAGTTTTCTAGTATTAAAAAAGGAATTATATACCCTCTAAGCCTTTAACACAGTAGGCCATCCTATTATATCCTATCAATAACTAAGAAAACACCTGAAAAACAGGTCAAAAGCAACACTGGCCTCCCTGGCCATTTGCTCAGGACCACTTTCTGGACACTAATTGGACCCACTGCTCCTTGCTCTTATTTTTCTGTCTGGCTACGGACTTCATACCCCAGCACTACTAAGGATTACTGACCCCACTAAACTATCTTTCCTTGGCTTAGTGTCCATGTTGACAGTTGGGCTATGAGGCAGGAGGGGAGCGGGGGGGGGGGGGGGGTCTCAATCTCTTCTATTCATATTCTTTTGATTACTGGTATCACTTGCAGTTCTAAAAAATAAATACTTCTCCCATTGGCTCTGAAGAACCTTTCGCAAGCCTGCTATTACCAGAAAAGGGAGATGACATAGGATAGCATTTCCTACAGCTCAAACACCCCTCCCCACCCCCCCGCCAAAACCCAACTAAAAAATAGGTAAAGGACTTGAACTAGACATTTCTCCAAAGAAGATACAAATGGCCAGCAAGTATATGAAAAGATGTTCAGTATCACTCATCATTAGAGAAATGTAAATCAAAAACCACAATGAGCTATCACATCATAGCCATTAGGATGGTTACCATCAAGAAGACAGAAAATAATGAGTTGGCCAAGAGTAGAAAAATTGGAACCTTATGCACTGTTGGTGGGTGGTAATGTAAAATGGTGCAGCTGCTATGGAAAACAGTATGGAGGTTCCTCAACAGTTAAAAACAGAATTACCATATAATGCAGCAATTCCACTCTGGGTATACATCCAAAAGAATTAAAAGGGTCTTGAAAAGGTATTTGTACATCCATGTTTATAGCAGCATGTTCACAAGAGCCAAAAGGTAGAAGCAATCCAAATTAAATGTCCATCAACAGGATGAAGAAAATGTATTATATACATACAATGGAATATTATTATTCAGCCTTAAAAAGGAATGAAATTCTGGCACATGCTACAACATGTATGAACTTTGAAACATTATGCTAAGTGAAATAAGCCAGTCACAATAGGACAACTGCTGTATGATTCCACTTGTGTGAGGCATCCAGAATAGTCAAATTTATAGCAGCAGAGAGCAGAATAGTGGTTGCCAGAGACTGGAGGGAGGAGGAAATAGGGAGTTATTATTTAATGGGTATGAAGTTTCATTCAGTTTTATAAGATGAAAATGTTCTGGAGATTGGTTGTACAACAAGTGAATATACCTAACAAAAGTGAGGTATATACTTAAAAATAGTTAAGATGGTAAATTCTATGCTGTATGTATTTTACCGCAATTAAAACACACACACACACACACACACACACACACACACCATGTCAACTGGAGACTTTGGTTAAGGTTTCCCTAACGTTTAAATAGCCCAAACAGCTTACATGGGTTGTTTGGCACGATGAACAACCTACACCCAAAGGGGGATTAAAGGAGATTGGAGGAATTCCAACCATAAGCATTAAAAAAAAAAAAAAAAAAGTGTATTGGAACATTTGGAACATTGAAGGGAAATCTAAGAAAGGAAGTGAGAAGCCATAAAATAAGGTACTATGAAAATTGCATCAGTTGTAAAGAATTTACAAGTTACTCATATTCTTTTTTTTAAAATCCATGTTATCCTACAGTGGTTAGAGTAAAAACTTTAAAAATCTAAACAAAGGATAAAAAAGCTTATGTTTTTATTTAATGATTAGCCAAGTATATTGAAAAGATTTTGTTCTTCCCCGTGAGCAATCATGGAAAGGAACACATACACAGAATAGGTGGTTGCAACTTGGAACTTAAATAGACCTACAGAAGGAAGACAGGAATCCCTGAAGAGCCCACAGGGATTAGGAGCAATCCTAGAAGCTTGCTGACAAGTAAGCTTGTCACAAGTATTAGAATCTTTTAAAAATTTTGTTCAAATTTTGATCTGCAAATCTTTCATGGAAGCACTGAAAACTATCTTCAGGGTTTTTTCTTGATGTATGCTTCTGGTTGAGATAATTAAAAGGAACCCTGTATCTAAGCTCTAACAGGGAAGCCTCAGTGGGGATTTTTTGATCCTCACACCATGATATTCCCAGCAGATACTAGTATTGTGGAGCCACATTCATTCACCAGAGCTATAGGTCAACTGAAAAAAAACGAAAACCTATCCTCCCAATGGGAGTGCTTATGGTGGTCCCAGCTGTCATGGCTGGCTTGCCTTTTTGAATACATAATCACCATACTGCCAGAGGTACAGAAGGAAAACTGAAAGAATATTTGAGTTCTATGCCTTGATTTTGGCTTAGGCTGGTGGTTTTCAAATGATATGACTAGTTGCATATCTGTACTACTTTAAAGTGACATCATTTAACTTATAAGGTAAGGTGCTACATGACTATTTTCAAATGAAATTGCTAAGGGCATACTTAATTGGGCCCCATTGCTGGGGGAAAAAACAAAAACAGGAATACTAGTTTCTAAATTGCTCTGCAAACAAGAGAACCAGCTTAAAGTCAGAATCCTTGATATATAAAGTGATTATCCACATTTATGCAAACATTCCTAAAAGTTAATGGTGATATTAATTTTTTGAATTAGGCTGATCTACCTACTCTAATTTATGCCTATCCTTGAACACTAACAGACTTGTAATTACTAAATAAGACCCTAGACTAACTTAAGATTTCCACCTTAAGAGTATAGTAACAATGCAGAAATATTTCCATCTTCACAAGTAAAACTTTAAATTTTTGTAAGTTTTCTGACAACTGAAACACTAAAATTATATGAAAAATACTATCAGATAAGGAAGAGCTAAAACACCTTTTCTTTATAGTTTAAGGAGGGGTGCCTGGGTGGCTCGGTCAGTTAAGCATCTGACTTCGGCTTGGGTCACGATCTCATGGTTTGTGGGTTGGAGCCCTGTGTCAGACTCTGTGTTGACAGCTTGAAGCCTGGAGCCTGCTTCAGATTCTGTGTTTCCCTGTCTCTTTGCCCCTCCCCAACTCACACTCTCTCTCAAAAATTAATAAACATCGAAAAACAATTAAAAAAAATAAAGTCTAAGCGGGGGGAAGAGTTAAGATGGAGGAGAAAAAGTAGGGGGACCCTGGGCTTTCCTGGTCACTCAAACACAGCTGTACCGAAGTCAGATCACTTGGAACACCCAGGAAATTAAACTGCGGAGTGGCAGAAGGATCTCTGTGGTTGGAGGGAGACAGTGTGGCAGGTGCATGGTGTGTGGAAGTGAACTGCAGGACAGAAAAACTGGTGCTGAGGAGGAGAAGGAACCCTTTCCATGGAGAGACAAAAGGGAGAGAATGATAGAGGGGTTGAGAGACTGCAGCACTGGGTCCACACAAGAGGAAAACCTCTCTGGACCATGGACTAGAGGAGCAAGAGGTACTGAGTGTCACAGTTTTTTGTTTTTTGTTTGTTTGTTTGTTTTTGCAAACACCATGTGGAGCTCAAACTCTGAGGTTTTTAAGTGCGTGATTTTCTCTGGAGCAGAGCTGTGGTGTGTGCTCCTGGGGAAGAGGGAGCTGGACCCAGAGTGCAAGCAAGGTGTAGGGATCCCCAAGGTACATTGGGAAAGAACATTCCCCTTCCTGGAGTACTTCCGGAAAGTGCCAGCAAAAGGCCTTTCATTGGTAGGGGACAGAGGTACACACAGAAAGCATATAAACTTGTTACTGCTTTTAGTGGTGCTACACCCCAGACCCCCACGCACCGCACAGGTGTGGAACTATTTTTCTGGGACAAAGGATGTCAGACACAGCATGGAGAGGCTCTACTCTGGGGTGGGGGGGGTGGTCCACGCTGTGTCAAATCCCTTAAGATTTCGCATTTTAGATCCCAGCTGTGCACCAAAGAAAAAAAATGCAGGAAAACTGTTGCTCAGGGCCAGGTGACTGCCCTCACTATTCTGTGAAGGTTTCCTGAATAGCGGGGGGAGGGGGAGAAAAGACAGTAGGGTGGCACCATTTCCCGCCCCCCCCCCCAACACCAACATGGTGGTACTTCAAAGAGCAACACAATGGTCCCCGGTGCAGGTGGGACCAGCTTACACCAAACCCCACTGCCCCCTGTGCCTGGCAACTGCTTATTTACTGGGGCAAGACTGACTCTGAGCCAAAGCATGCAGACCTCTCCTCCAAAAGACCAGCACAGTAAGCATCCCCATGTACCAAGTGCACTGAAAATTAAATGCTTCAAAGCATCACCTGCAGTTCTGGTGGAAATAGAATCAGGCTTACTTTTTTTTTTTCCTTTCTTCTTTTTTTTCTTTTGGAATCAGGCTTATACATTTTTGTCTTTTACATTTCCTTTTCTCTCTCTTTTTTTTTTAATCAGGATTTTTTTTCCTTTCTTTTTTTTCCATCCTTTTCCTTTGGAATCAGTATTATATTTTTTGACTCTGTTTTTTTTTTTTTTCTTTCATTCCTTTTCCTTCTCTCTCTTTTTTTATCAGGCTTTTTTTCTTCCTTTTTTTCCCCCAGGCTTATTTTAACAAACAAATTAAAGCACACTGAATTAAAGGTCCAACCCCCCCCCCCCCCCAGCCTGTCCCCGCCAGCAAGGAGGAGCTCTGCAGCTGACTGACCAGTGGGAAAGCACAGCCAATCTGCAACAGTACAGTATACACAGTTTACACCAGACACACTTCCTGAAGTGCCAGGCCCTGGACAGTGTATGACCCCCTTTTAATGTAGTAGCATTACTCTCACGTGCAGGAAACGTAACAAGCTTTCAAAACATGCAAAACACAAAAACTTAGCCAAAATGACAAGATGGAGGAATTCTCCCCAAAAGAAAGGTCAAGAAGAAATCCTAGCCAGGGACTTGCTCAAAACAGATATAAGCAATATTATCTGAACAAGAATTTAGAACATCAGTCCTAAGACTACTAGCTGGGCTTGAAAAAGCATAGAAGACACCAGAAAAACCCTTGCTGCAGAGATCAAAGACCTAAAAACTAGTCAGGCTAAAATAAGAAATGTGATAACTGAGATGCAAAATCAACACGATAGAGTCACAATGAGGAATGAAGCAGCAGAGGAGAGAATAGGTGATATAGAAGATAAAATTATGTAAAATAATGAAGCTGAAAAGAAGGAAACAAAACTATTAGATCGTTAGGGAACTCTACAATTCCATCAAGCGAAACAATATAGGTATCATAGGAGTCTCAGAAGAAGAGGATTGGGAAAAAGGGGTAGAAGGCTTATTTGAACAAATTATAGCTGAGGATCTCCCTAACCTGGGGAAGGAAACAGGCACTCAAGCCCAAAAGGCACAGAGAATTCTCCTCAAGATCAACAAAAACAGGTCAACAGCACAACATATCATAGTGAAACTTGCAAAATACAAAGATAAAGAGAGAATTGTGAAAGCAGCCAGGGACAAAACGTCCTTAACCTCCAATGGTAAACACATAAGGTTAGCAGCAGATCTATCCACTGAAATGTGGCAGGCCAGATGGGAGTAGCAGAAAATATTCAATGTACTGAATGGGAAAAATATGCAGCCAAGAATGCTTTATCCAGCAAGGCTGTTATTCAGAATAGAAGGAGAGACAGAGGTTCCCAGACAAAAACTAAAGGGGTTTGTGACCGCTAAACCAGCTCCACAAGAAATTTTAAGGAGGACTCTTTGGGTACAGACAGAAACCTCCCCCAACCTCCAAAAAACAAAACAAAACAAAACAACAACAACAGCAAAGCATCAAAGACTAGAAAGGACCAGAGAATCACCAGAAACACCAACTCCACAGGTAACACAATGGCACTAAATTCATATCTTTCAATAATTACTCTGAATGTTAATGGACTAAATGCCCTAATCAAAAGACCTAAGGTTTCAGAATGAATAAAAAAACAAGATCCATCTATATGCAGCTTACAAGAGACTTATTTTAGACCTAAAGACACCTGCAGATTGAAAGTGAGGGGATGGAAAATCATCTATCATGCTAATGGACATCAAAGGAAAGCCAGCGTAGCCATAATTAGACAAACTACATTTTAAAACAAAGATTGTAACAAGAGATGAATGAAGAAGGGCATTATATCATAATTAAGGGGTCTATCCATCAAGAGCAGCTAACAATTGTAACTATACCCGCAATTTGAAAGCACTCAAATACATAAATCAATTAATAACAAACAAACTCATTGATAATAACACAGTAATAGCAGGGGACTTTAACATCCCACTTACAACAATGGGCAGATCACCTAAACAAGGAAGATCATCAACAAGAAAACAATGGCTTTGGTGTTGTTTTTTTTTTTTTTCATTACAATTTTTTTTTTAATGCTTATTTATTTTTGAGAGAGAGAGAGAGAGAGAGAGCAAGCACACACATGCGAGCTGGGGAGGGGCAGAGACAGAGGGAGACGCAGAATCCGGAGCAGGATCCAGGCTCTGAGCTGTCAGCACAGAGCCCAATGAGGGGCTCAAACTCCCCAACTGCAAGATCATAACCTGGGCCAAGGTCAGATGCCCAACTGACTGAGCCACCCAGATGCCCAATGTAAACAATAGCTTTAAATGACACATTACACCAATGGGCTTAACAAACATATTCAGAACATTTCATCCTAAAGCAGCAGAATACACATTCTTCTCAAGTGCACATGGAACATTCTACAGAATAGATTACATACTGGGTCACAAATCAGCCCTCAACAAATATAAAAAGATCAAGATCATATCATGCATATTTTCAAATCACAATGCAATGACTTGTAATTAAACACAAGAAAAAATTTGGAAAGCCCTCAAATACATGGAGGTTAAAGGGTATCCTACCAAAGAACTAATGGGTTACCAGGAAATTAAAGAATAAAAAAATATATGGAAGCAAACAGAAATGGAAATATGACAGTCCAAACTCTTTGGGATGTAGCAAAGGCAGTGCTAAGAGGAACATATATTACAATTGAGGCCTATCTCAAGAAGCAAGAAAGATCCCAAATCTTGCACCCAAGCAAGAAAGGTGCCCAAAGATCTGGCACCTAAAGGAGCCAGAAAAGGAGCAAATAAAGCCTGAAGCCAGCAGAAGGGAAATAATAAAGATTATAGCAGAAGTAAACAATCTAGAAACAGCAACAACAACAAAAACAGTAGAACAGATCAACAAAACCAAGAGCTGGTTCTTTAAAAGAATAAACAAAATTGATAAACCTTTAGCCAGATTTATCAAAAAGAGAAAGGATCCAAATAGATAAAATCACAGGGGCGCCTGGGTGGCGCAGTCGGTTAAGCGTCCGACTTCAGCCAGGTCACGATCTCGCGGTCCGTGAGTTCGAGCCCCGCGTCAGGCTCTGGGCTGATGGCTCGGAGCCTGGAGCCTGTTTCCGATTCTGTGTCTCCCTCTCTCTCTGCCCCTCTCCCGTTCATGCTCTGTCTCTCTCTGTCCCAAAAATAAAAAAAAAAAAAAAAAAAAAAAAAAAAACCAAATAGATAAAATCACAAAGGAAAGAGGAGATACCACAATAAACATTACAGAAATACAAATTAAGAGAGAATACTATGAAAAATTATATGCCAGCAAACTGGGCAATCTGGAAGAAATGGACAAAATCCTAGAAACCTGCAAAGTACCAAAACTGAAAAAAGAAGAAATAGAAAATCTGAAGAGACCTGTAACCAGCAAAGAAATTCAATCAGTAATCAAAAATCTCCCAACAGGGGCGCCTGGGTGGCGCAGTCGGTTAAGCGTCCGACTTCAGCCAGGTCACGATCTCGCGGTCCGTGAGTTCGAGCCCCGCGTCAGGCTCTGGGCTGATGGCTCGGAGCCTGGAGCCTGTTTCCGATTCTGTGTCTCCCTCTCTCTCTGCCCCTCCCCCGTTCATGCTCTGTCTCTCTCTGTCCCAAAAATAAATAAAAAACGTTGAAAAAAAAAAAAAAAAATCTCCCAACAAATATAAAACCTCCTAGAGTCCTGGGCCAGATGGCTTCCCAGGGGAATTCTACCAGACATTTAAAGAAGATTTAATACCTATTCTCAAACTGTTCCAAAAAAATAGAAATGGAAGGAAAGCTTCCAAACTCATTCTATGAAGCCAGCATTACCTTGATTCCAAAACCAAAGACCCCACTAAAAAGAATTATAGGCCAATATCCCTGATGAACCTGGGTGCAAAAATTCTCAACAAGATACCAGCAAAGTGAATTCAACAGTACATTAAAAGAATTATTCACCATGATCAAGTAGCATTTATTCCTGGGCTGCAGGGCTGGTTCCATATTCACAAATCAGTCAATGCTATACACCACATTAATAAAAGAATAGATAAGAACCATATGATCCTGTCAATAGATGGAGAAAAAGCATCTGAAAAATACAGCATCCATTCTTGACAAAAACCCTCAACAAAGTAGGGACAGATGGAAAATACCTCAACATCATCAAGACCATATATGAAAGACACACAGCTAATATCTTCCTTAACAGGGAAAGACTGAGAGCATTTCCCTTATGGTTAGGAACAAAGCATTTCCCTTATGGTTAGGAACAAAATAAAGATGCCCACTCTCACCACTACTATTTAAGACTGGAAGTCTTAGCCTTAGCAGTCAGGCAACAAAAAGAAATAAAGGGCATACAAATTGGCAAGGAAAAAGTCAAACTTTCAGTATTTGCAGACGACATGATACTCTATGTGGAAAACCCAAAAGACTCCACCAAAGAATTGCTACAACTAATGCATGAATTCAGCAAAGCCGCAGGATATAAAAACAACGTTCGGAAATCTGGTGCATTTCGAACAATAATGAAGCAGCAGAAAAAGATATCAAGGAATTGATTCCATTTATAATCGCACCAAAAACAATAAGATACCTAGGAATAAACCTAATTAAAGAGGTAAAAGATCTGTATTCTGAAAACTACAGAAGACATGAAAGAAGTTGAAGAGGACACAACGAAATGGAAAAACATTCCTTGCTCATGAATTGGAAGAACAAACATTGTTGAAATGTCTATACTGCCCAAAGCAATCTACACACTTAATGGAATCCCTATCAAAATATCACCAGCATTCTTCGCAGAGCTAAAACAATCCTAAAATTTGTACAGAACCACAACAGACCCCAAATAGCCAAAGCAATCCTGAAAAAGAAAAACAAAACTGGAGGAATCACAAGTCTGGATTTCAAGCTATATTACAAAGCTGAGGTCATCAAGACAGTATGGTATTGGCACAAAAACAGACATATAGATCAATGGAACAGAATAGACAACCCAGAAATTGACCCACAACTATATGGTCAACAAATCTTTGACAAAGCAGGAAAGACTATCCAATGGAAACAGGGTCTCTTCAACAAATGGTGTTGGGAAAACTGGATGGCAACATGCAGAAAAATTGGAACACTTTCTTACACCAGACACATTCAAAATGTATGAAAGAGCTAAATGTGAGACAGGAAACCATCAAAATCCTACAGTAGAACACAGGTAGCAACCTCTTTAACCTCTGCTAGAGCAACTTTTTAGTGCACATGTTGCCAAAGGCAAGGGAAACAAAAGCAAACATGAACTACTGGGACCTCATCAAGATCTTCTCTGCACAGAGAAGGAGACAATCAACAAAACTCAAAGACAGCCTACACAATGGGAAAAGATATTTGTAAATGACATATATGATAAAGGGTTAGTATCCAAAATCTATAAAGAACTTATCAAATTCAACACCCAAAAAACAACCAACCAGTAAAGAAATGGGCAGATGTCATGAATAGACATTTTTCCAAAGAAGATATCCAGATGGCCAACAGACACATGAAAAGATGCTGAACATCACTCATTATCAGGGAAATACAAATCAAAACCACAATGAGATACCACCTGGCACCTGTCAGAGTGGCTAAAATTAACACAAGAGACAACAGGTGTTAGTGAGGATGCAGTGAAAGAGGAACCCTCTTGCACTGTTGATGGGAACACAAACTGGTGCAGCCACTCTGGAGAACAGTATGGAGGTTCCTCAAATAGTTAAAAATAGAATTACCCTATGATCCAGCAACTGCACTAGGTATTTACCTGAAGGATACAAAAATACAGATTGAAAGGGGTACCTGCACCCTGATGTTTATAGCAGCATTATCAACAATAGCCAAACTATGGAGAGAGCCCACATGTCCATCAACTGATGAGTGGATAAAAAAGATGTGGTGTACACACACACACACACACACACACACACACACACACACACACAGGAGTATCAGGCATCAAAAAGAATGAGATCTTGCCATTTGTAACGACATGAATGGAGCTAGAATGTATTATACTAAGCAAACTAAGTCAATCAGCAAAGTAAGTCAAATACCATAATTTCATTCATATGTGGAATTTAAGAAACAAAACAGAAGAATATATGGGAAGACAGGGAGGAGAAAAGAGGGAATCAAATCATAAGAGACTCTTAACGACAGAGAACAAACAGAGTTGATGGAGGGAGGTGGGTGGGAGATGGGCTAGATGGGTGATGGGTACTAAGGACAGCACTTGTGATGAGCACTGGGTGTTATAAGTAAGTAATGAATTACTGAATTCTATTCCTGAAACCAATATTGCACTGTATATTAACTAAGATTTGAATTAGAAAAAAGAAAAAGAAAGGACGAGGAAACACTTTTTTTCTTTCCTTTATGTAGAAGTCTGAAATATTCCAAGTTTCATAATTATATTGTAGTTCCAAGCACATCAGTATCCAGTGTGTACTCCTTTATACAAAAACAGCTTTTCTTCTGCTGTTACCTGTTGAGTCACCTTGTAGAAAGATCAAAGTGTGCCTAACACTGACGAACACTGCTTAAAATTCAGCTATGGCTATGGATGGGGCCTCTTATTAGTTTGAAAAGGATCATTTTTTTTTTATTTTTATCACTGTTGCTTAGAAAGACCATATATTGATCTGCTGCATATTAAATAGAATATATAGATTAAAGGCACAAATTGCAATATATTATAAGAAGACTATTCTCCAATGACCCAGCCTTTCTAATAAAAATGTCCTTAAATGTTTCTCCCCAGGACAAGGAGGACTACAGGCAGATGAAGCATGCTTACTGAAGTCTCTGTTACAGTCACAGGACCTAAAAACAGCTCAGCTTTGCTATAAACATCCAGCAGGTAGACAAGACACTTGGGTATAGATAAAGGTTTTGTGAAATTGCTTTCTGAGGCTCAAATGAGCTCAGGAAAAAAACAAAACAAAAAACTGTGCAGTGTCACCACCATGGAGCTCTGATGCCTTTCAAGGAGGTTTCCCTATCACAAAATCCACCACACTCAGAGCAGAAATGATCCATACATTACCTTCAACTGTTCTAAGGCAAAAGATGAACCATCTTGCTGTAAATTTTCAATAATCTGTTCCACAGTATTGGCTGAGAAGCAACTATAAAAAAGGAAACACATGATTTCACCAATCTGCAAGCAATTTCTTCTTTCCAAAATAGCAATGAATATAAACACAGGCTTTCCCCAAACTGCATTTCAATAATGAAAAAATTTCCAAGATACTTTACAGGATGATGAAATAACACACTGCTTCTCTGGGTGTTTGCAGTCTGCTTTCATTAATTCAACACAAAGCCAAATTTTTCTTTTTTTTGCTTTCTTGCGTCTATTATATGTAAATAAATATTGTAACTGTGAAAAACTGATGCTTCTAAAATTAGAGGTAGATGTCTTATTTTCCAGTAATTTTCCTCCTCTTATGTTCCTTAAGCCAGTCTGTCAATCTCTCAAATCACTCTACAAAAAAATTCTTGGCTGATCAGCTTCATAAGAACTCTGTAAAAAATAACTTTACAAAAATAAAAGATAATTCAATTGTTATTTTCTAGCCTCTTTCCCATTAAAAAAAAGATATTTTGCACTAAAATGAATCAGCATGATAAAGTATATGGATTTAATCCCTCTGAAAGAGTAAGCAAGAAGCTACTTTAAAAAGTGAAAATAAAAGCACTATGCTATCTAATCTCAGAATTCAGTGCATTTCCAAACACAATGTAATAATGTTAGCAAATTCAATTTAATACAGTCCTTCCAAAAGAACAAATATACTAAGACCTCTCTTTAAGTACCTGTTTATTTTGTCCATGTGTTCCTCAAGTATAAAAGATTTGTCTTGATCAATCTTGGACTGTTTGGGGAAAAAAATCTCATAATTAACTTGAAGTAACCCAAATCTTCTAAAAATCCTTTAAAATGTCATCAAATTTAATAATACACTTTGAGTCAGATTATCACTTTCAGTCAAATTATATCCAACAAGCTCATAAATAACTAAAAATCCAGACTGTATTTTTCCAGAGCAGGCCTTAAAAGTGTGAAAGGCAAAATATGTTCTTGTATTTTTATGTAGAATTCATTATATATGCTACATCATCATTAAAATATGTCAATGAATTAAGCATTTTAAGGGACCTGAGAAATCATCCTGTCCAAATTTCCATTTGGTATGGAAATTCCTACAACATGACTGTTATCTCTGTAGCGCTGACCTCCAGGGACAGAAAACAGTACCTCAGGAAGGAACTCACAAATGATTGAACAATTAGGATTTTTTTTTTTTTATTCTGGACCAAACTAGTCCTTTCCTGTTTATAGTGCTAGTTAATCCTACTTCCACCTCTCTTCTCACACAGAACAGTTTCGTGTTCCCTCACAAACCAGGTCCAGTCCTTCTACATTAGCTACAGGTATGACTGGGTCATAGCAAAGTATAGCAGGGCTCCACATATCCTTGTTTGTTCTGGGTACAACACTTTTACTAATAAGACTAAGCCTGAGTTAGTTTTCAGGCAGTTCTATTATGCTGTTATTTTTTTTTTAAACCAGTCCCATTGTAGGCTACATTTCTCCTGTGCTACACTTTATAAATTTGGTACTTTGGATGGAAATTCAAAATTTTCACTTATCTCTATTGTTATCCTGTGATTTAAAATAAGAAATACAAGGGCAACCAGCTGGCTCAGTCAGTAGAGCATGTGACTCTTGATTTTGGAGTTGTGGGTTTGAGCCCTAACTTGGAGGTAGAGATCTTAAAAATAAAATCTTAAAAAAATATAAAAAATACATATTTAGTCTTTGCCCATACATTTGTTCTTTGTTGCTGCCTCTTAGCTCCCCCAAACCTTCGAATTTCTCTAAACAGCGCATCGTTTTGTAGTATTTGGTCTTTTGTCCTGGGTTCCTAAAATAAAGGTGAAATGGGTCTTTTGTTATTCATAACAAGCCCCTTCTGACCATACTAGAGTTCAAGTTAATGAGGGGACTTTTGGAAAAGAAAGGAGCTGACTTCCAGGGAAACCAACCAGTGATTAGAGGGTGAGACTGAAAGTCCCTCCCCCACACTACTACCACTTCCCCACTTCCCTCCATCTCCAGTGAGGGGAGAGGTTGTGGACTGAGTTCAGTCACCAATGGCCAATAGTTTAATCAACAGTGACTACGTAATAAAGCCTCCAAAAAATCCAATAGGATGGAGAGCTTCCAGGTTAGTGAACACATCTCCAAGCAGGCAGAGTGGTACACCCCAACCTCACTGGGACAGAAGCTCCTGGGCTTGAGACCCTTCTAGACCTTACCCTGTGTACCATTTACTGGACTATTCATTCGTATCTTTTACTGTGTCCTTTATAATAAACCAAAAACACTGTTTCCCTGAGTTCTATGAGAAATTCTGGCAAATTATCAAACCCAAGGAAGGGGTCATGAGAACCCCAATTTATGGCCAACCAGTCAGAAGTGACAAGTTGGGACTTGTGACTGGCATCTGAAATGGGGTCAGTTTTGTGGGACTGAGACATTAGGGTGTGGTATCTGATGCTAACTCCAGGTAGACAGCATTAGGATTAAAACTAACTACTGGACATCCATCTGGTGTTGCAGAGAATTGCTTGATGTGTGCACACACATTTGGTGTCAAAAGTGTTATGAATGTGGTAGTAGTGGGAGAGTAAAGGAAAACACAGGGAGTGATTTTTTAATCCATATTCTTTCACCTAATTTTTTTTCTTAGTTTCAAGTCAAGTTGATCAAAATGCTGTCAACAGTCTCATCCAATTCACTGGGAAAAATTCTAAAAAACTGAAAAAGGCCAACATGACTTTATTTATAGACTAATACCCTCAAATTTAACAGAACTGTTTGATAAGGCCCTTCAACTCCCACACACTATAATTCATGCTATATTTACCCAACATGAGAGACTGTCAAATGCTTTGACAAAAATCTGGTGAAATCCTCATGTGCTCTGTGTTCACAGTCATAGCACTGAACATTCAGGGGCTCTGTGAATCCATATTCATGTTCTTGAGTTCTGGATAAAATTCTTATACTATTTTTCTAAAGATTTCCTCCCCTCTCACTTCTCTGTTATGAATTCCTAATAATAAGATATTAGACCTCCTGGAATAATACCTCTAATCTTCCTTTCTCTTCATTTTCCATGTTATTAACCTTTCTGTCTTGTTACAATTTTCTTCAACCTTCAATTTTAATCTAATCTGTTGTGGAGTTTTTCCCTTTTGTTAATCACACTTCTCTTTTATTCTTTGACTACTTTATTTTATTACTTTAATTTTTAATTTTTATTTTTGAGAGAGAGAGAGAAAGACAGAGCATGAGTGGGGGAGTGGCAGAGAGTGGGAGACACAGAATCTGAAGCAGGCCCCAGGCTCTGAGCTGTCAGCACAGAGCCTAATGCGGGGCTCGAACTCTCAACCACAAGATAATGACCTGCTCAACCAACTGAGACACCCAGACGTCCCTGAATACTTTTACTTTATAACTTCTGTTCTTATTTCACAGATGAAATATTTTCCTCTTATCAGAACCATAAAAGTTTTAACAGTTATAGTTTTTCTTCCTTTCTTTCCTCCCTCTTTCTCTTTCTCCTCCCTGCAATGTCTGCTTGTTTCAAGTGCCTTCTTTGTTTTTACACTTAGCATAAAAAATTTTAGTGTGAAGTATTACAATTAAGTAGCTTTATGTGTAAAGTCAATCGTAGTTATAGGATTATCAATTGTCTGAAGCATTACAGATATCAGGCAAAGACCTGGATGTTTTGTGGAGGCGGAGGCGGGGGTGGGGGTGGGGTGGGGACAGTCCTCAAGTGGCAACATCTATAGGTTTTTTTCTTTTTCTTCAAATGTACTGCTTGGAAGTGGGATGGTGCCATTGACCGAATGTTTGTGTCACCCCAAAATTCATGCTGAAACTTTAATCCCCAAAGTGATGGTATTTGGAGATGGTGCCTTTGGGAGATAATTAGGTCAAGAGGGTAGAGCCCTCATGATGGGATTAGCATCCTTATAAGAAGAGACCTGAGAGAGTTCACTTTGCTGTGTAAGGACACAGCAAGAAGGAGGTCATCTGCAAACCAGAAAGAGGGTCCTCACCAAGAATTTAACTGACACCAAATCTTTGGAATTTCCAGCCTCCAGAACTGTGAGAAATAAGTTTCTATTGTTTAAGCCATCAAACTTAATGGTGTTTTTATTATAGCTGCCCAAACTAAGATAGAGGATATTTAATAGTTTGGAAGCTAACTAGAAGAATAGGCTAGGGGTATTCCTATTCACTATGTTATGCCTCTTTTTTTTTTTTTTTTTTTTTTGGAAGAACCTGCTCCTTTCCCTCAGTCAGCAAGGTCTGTTTGATTTGATCTAAGGAGTAAATTTCCAATCTTCAGTCAGGCTATGAAAGGTTAGTTGCTGCTACAGGAGGAAGACTTCTGGAGGCCTAACTGCTCCTTATAAAAATTTGAAGGGATCCTCTTGTTTTTTCTGTCCATCTCCACACCCCAGTCTTCAGAGGACCCTGGTACCTTACAGAGCATACACAGCAAGAACTGGCTTGCTTCTTACTGCCTTCCCCCACTGAAAGATAAGACTTCAGTGTTCTCAAATCTAAAGTAGCTGCCCCCTAGGGGTGCCTGGGTGGCTCAGTCAGTTAAGCGTCCGACTTCGGCTCAGGTCATGATCTTGAGGTTCATGAGTTCGAGCCCCGCATCGGGCTCTGTCCTGACAGCTCAGAGCCTGGAGCCTGTTTCAGATTCTGTGTCTCCCTCTCTCTCTGCCCCTCCCCCGTCCATGTTCTCTGTCTCAAAAATAAATGTTAAATAATAAATAAATAAATAAATAAATAAATAAATAAAAAATAAATAAATTTAAAGTAGCTGCCCTCATCCTTCTGTTTTCAGCCTTCCAAAATATTGACATCTCATGCCTGCCACTTTCTCCTTTTCTGTTCTTTGTGGATTTGCACCTTTTTTATTCCTTCATTACAATTAAGTGGAGTTTTAGAAGGGAGCATGTATTCAACCCATCAAGTTTAATAAAAAGTCATATAACATTTTTAGAGAGTTTTGGCTCTTAAAAGAAAGTTAAATAACATAAGAATTACAAGTGACACTGCGATATATTTTATTATTATATTTAGATATGTACCAGAGTTTCACTTCAGCAGCTCAACAGGGTCAACACTGAACCATCCATTACAGACATGTCACAGTGCATTGTAAAAAGCCCTTGCAAGGGCCAATCACAAGGTTAGGCACTGATATTCACCAGCAATGAGAAGATAAGTGCAGCAAAGAAGTCGTCTTCTCAGATGACTATCCTAACAATTGTGAAGCAGTGATCCTTCCATCAAGCTTTAAAGAAAATTACTCTCAGCATATTTATATCCACCAACTGCTAATTGTTCAATCACTCCCTCTTCCCCATGAATTAAAATCTGAAGTTAGAATACTGAAAGATTACCTTTGTATGGTAAGCTTCTAAGACATCTGCAATATTTTCTTTTGAAGGTGATTTTAGGGCTATCAAATCTTCTTCTAACATGCCCAACTAAAAGAGGAAAAAAAAAAAAAAAAAAGAAAACACTTGAAACCCAAAAGAAACAGACTTTTTTTTTTTTTTTTAGAAACCTTATATTCTTTTTAAAAATACTTGTCTTAAAATTATGATGTGCTCTCTTCAGCTGAATCCGTGAAGGAAATTTTCTCTGAAGTTGAATGCACACACATTCCCACACAGCACATACCTTGCAAGGAATTGGATAAAGATGGAAGAAAATAAAGAGGAGAAAGAGAGACATTCATCTTTGTTTCTCTCTGGCTATTAGACACTTGAAATGTAGTATTGCAACCAAAGATCTGAATTACAAATTTTAACTAAAATTGCCACATGTGACTAATGGCTACTATAGTCAATGCACAGCTATACCATACAGCCACACTTAACTCTCCATCTATATCCCTCACATACCTGTTCTAAGCTCAACAAATGGGACTTTTTATTGTTTCTAAAACATACCAAATGCTTTCCTGCCCATGAGCTTGCTCATTACATATTTTCTCTATCCAGAATGCCTTTCCTGACAAAACTCATCTTAAGGCTTAGCTGAACTGCAACCTCTGTGGGAAAACTTCCAGTCCCTTCTTATAAGTAAGTTTTTCCTCCTTTCAATCCACTGAGTACTTTCTCTGTATGACAGAGAAGGGAATAGGTTGTGCATTAGCACTGTCTCCCATCCTTAACTAAATTCCGCTCTATTCAAGATTGTCCCTCCAGAAGAGATAATGGACTCCTATGTTTGCTTCCTGTTACACCTAAAGAGAAGAATGGGACTGCCCCCTACTCAATGTGACTGTGGATGCCCATAACATGGAGAAAGATCTGAAACTTCAAGCAAATGTGATAGAAGGCCCTCCTAACAGTGTACAGGAAACAATTTTCAACTTTGTGTACTTTACATTTTTTTTTCTTAATGTTTATTTATTTTTGAGAGAGACAGAGACAGAATGCGAGTGGGTTAGGGGCAGAGAGAGAGGGAGACACAGAATCCGAAGCACACTCCAGGCTCTGAGCTGTCAGCACAGAGCCCGACGCAGGGCTCAAACTCACGGACCGCGAGATCATGACCTGAGCCAAAGTTGGACACTCAACCGACTGAGCCACCCAGATGCCCCTGTACTTTGTACTTTTTTATAATATTCCTTCTCCTATCCCAAAACATCTCCTTCAAGATCAGATATTCATTTAGAGACCTATGTGCATCCTGGAAAGCTAAGTTCACCCCATAGTTCCAGAAATGGAACACATTAATGGAGCACATTAGCAAGGTGGGCTAGTTGATACAGGCTAACCCACTTTCGGGTTCAAGGGTGATATAAGCCAGTTCAATGAGAGTGAGCTAAGCCAGTTGAAGCAGAATAAATCCCAAATCTCTTACTGGGAATTCTGAGGCAAAACCACATTGAATTGGATTTTCTCTTACATTTACCACAAAGAGATTCAACTACTATGGTAGAAACTGCCATCCCCATTTGGAAATGAGAAAACTGGGTGATAAAGAAGCTAAATTCAACCTAAGATTTAAACTCAAGCTGTCTGTCTGCAGTTCTTTGCCACTATGCTATACTGTGCTAAGAAAATTGGCCACATTGTTAAAAAGAAGAGACAGATAAGCAACATGTGTCCCTTGCAACAGATACCTTTTAGAAAAGTTTTTAAGACTATTTTACAAATGGAACCCTTAAATGCACTGGTAAGGAAACTCACAATTGAGAAGACCTTTCAAAAATGTTTTTATAAAAGCCTATCTTTTTATATATAAATTTAAATCTTTATATATTAGGTTTTCTTAAAGAAGGTGTGGGTTATTTTTTACCAAAGTGTAAGTATTCATTAAAAATTAGGCACTGACGGTGTCAGGCAAAACAGCCCTGAATCCAGATATAATTCTCTCCATTTTGCACATAAGGAAACATGATTAGAGAGCTTAAATACTGTCTCAAAGGTCACACAGCTTTAAGCGGCAGATCCTGGATTCAGACCCATGTCTAACCAAAAGCCTGTGATCTCAACCACTCATAATGCCTCCATGTACAATAGGAATTATTCTAACAACACAAAATGCAATCATCCAAGCAATTACCTTTTCAGAATCCACAAAATGTGTCGCAATTCCTGCTGTATACACATCTCTTCCTTTCAGTCTGAATCCTGTTAATGCAAGGAAGTAACCAAGTTTTCCTTGAAGTCGTGGCAAGAAATAACCTCCACCCACATCAGGGAAGAGTCCTGTAATAAAATAATGGAAAGAGATTTCGACTCAAATGAAAAAAAAGAATGTAACTCTTTGAGATCAGATGGCCATCTCTCTCCGGAATTTGAATCTATACTAAAAATATTACTAAACTAAGTACTATCCAATGCAATCAAAATCACAAAAGACTTGCTATTAAATTGTGCTAACTTGAGGTTTTTTTCAAAATTTTCACATCTTACTGCCATACAAGTCAAAGTATTTGACAGCATAATTTTCTATATATAAGTAGTACTCAATAAATACTACCTTAAGTTTCCTATTTTTGATCATCTCTGAAATAGTAAAAACCGAAAGAATACTTTCTTTCCAAATGATAAGCAAAGAAAAAATATGCATAATCCAATATTATGTGAAAATTCATTATCATTTAAGTCATAGTCTATTCCATTAGTCAATGATATAATATTCAAGATATTTAAAGTGATGCCATAACCTTTAATCCTACGAAGAACAAGTTTACACCTAACAAAATCACTTGCAGTAACTCTTAGCCATCTTTTTTTTAATTCCCTTATTAAAAATTCCTTATTAAAAATGACTGAAAGTAGCATATATGCAAATATTTGCCAGTACTTTTTGGTATTTAAGAGCTCCTTAAATAACTGTAACCCTCTAGTTTTATTTTTTATTTTTTTATTTTTTTATTTTTTTAAATTTTTTTTTCAACGTTTATTTATTTTTGGGACAGAGAGAGACAGAGCATGAACGGGGGAGGGACAGAGAGAGAGGGAGACACAGAATCGGAAACAGGCTCCAGGCTCTGAGCCATCAGCCCAGAGCCTGACGCGGGGCTCGAACTCACGGACCGTGAGATCCTGACCTGGCTGAAGTCGGACGCTTAACCGACTGCGCCACCCAGGCGCCCCAACCCTCTAGTTTTATAATCCATGTATCTATTCTAAGATTGCTTCATTTATTCAAGTTGAGACTAGAACACAGGCATTCAAATTCTTCTCAATTCTACTTGACAAAAAAGTTCTTAGACTTGAAAGAATTACCATTCTACTCTAAATATCTCTTAGCATCTCAAATAAAAAAGGTCTAAAAGGGAATTCATGAGTTCCCCCAACTGCCATCATCTCCCTTCCAATATCACTCACCTCAATAAAGCAAGCACACAGCCATCCAGCCTGGACACCTTCTTCTCATAACCACCCCTTTAGCACCCACCAGTGACTATGACCTATTGATTCCTCCTCCAGAAAGTTCTCCCTACAAAGAATGGCCAGAGTGATTTTTTTTTTAATTTTTTAATGTTTGTTTATTTTTGAGAGAGAGAGAGAGAGAGAGAGACAGAGTGCAAGCAGGGAAGGGGCAGAGAGACAGGGAGACACAGAATCTGACACAGACTCCAGGCTCTGAGCTGTCAGCACAGAGCCTGATGTGGGGCCCGAACCCACAACTGTGAGATCATGACCTGAGCTGAAGTCAGATGCCCAACTAACACCCAGGCACCCCACCAGAGTGATCTTTTTAATTACACAAATCTTGATCATGTTTTGCCTTCTACTGCTTAAAACTCTTCCATAATTCTTCCAGAAAGTCTATCCCTCTTAGATTAAAACTAACACTTTCAAAGTCTTCAAGGCCCCCAACCACTTTTTCAAATACATCTCTTACTATACTCACTCACTACATTCCAGCCACTCTGTTCTTCTTTCAGTTCCCCAACATTGTATACTCTACATACATTCTACACCATATACTACCTTCCCCACAGCCTCAGCAGCACTCTTCACAAGTGAAAAAATACCTTGTCCTGAAGTACTTTCCTCTGCTCCAGGGTAACACATTCTCTCTTTTTGCCCTTGCCTCAGTGGCTGCTCCTTTCCATCCCCTACTGCCGGGTCCACTTCCCTTGCTTGACCTCTATATGCTGCTATGCCTAGGCTTGACCTTAGGCTATCCCTACCTCCCTACACACATATTTCCTCAGCACTTTTGGCTCTAGATAACATCTGTATGCTCTTAAGTCCCTGTTATGGACTGAACTGTGTCCCCCACAAAATTTTTAAACTGAAGACTTGACCCCCCCCCCCCCAACCCCATGTGACAGTTTGGATATAGGCCCTCTAAAAAGATAAAGTTAAATGAGGTTATAATGCTAGGCCCTAATCCAGTACAACTGATCTTTATAAGAAGAAGACAACAGCACTAGAAGCACAGACACACAGGAAAGGCCATGTGAGGACACAGCAAGAAGGCAGCTATCCAGAAGCCAAGGAGAGAAGCCTCAGGTGAAACCAAACCTTCCAATACCTTGGTCTTAGACTTCCAGCCTCCAGAACTGTGAAAAGTAAATGTTGTTTACATCACCAGTCTGTAGTATTGTTACTGCAGCCCTAACAGACCAATACGCTTCCAAATCTATATATCTAACTTATGCCTTTTCCCTTGAATAGGAAACTCTTTAGATCTGCATTCTAGACATAAGCACATGGATAATAAGCACCTCAAATATAACATGGCAAAAACACAATATGATTCCCAAAACCCTCTAACTACATGGCTCCTTCCCTAATCAGCCTCATCCATCCAGCCACACAAGCTAAACACCTTGGAATTACTCCTGATTCATCACATGAGTAAGCCAGTTCACTCCAAAACATTTTTCAAATCTATTTTATTCCAACATATAGTTCCATACTATCCCAAGTCAAAATCACCCTCTTCTAGACCTGTGCTATCCAATAGAATTTTCTGTGATGATGAAAATGTTCTATAATCTATGCTATCCAATATGGCAGGCACTAGACAGAATGTGGCTATTAAACACTTGAAATGTGGCTGGTGTGACTAATGAACTAAATTTATTTAAATTTAATTTATATTTAAATAGCCATATGTGGCCAGTAGCTATAATATTATACAGCATAGCTCTAGATTAATATAATGACCTCCTAACAAGTCTCCCTGCTACTGCTCTTGTAACCCTATAATCCATTATCCTTAAAGTAGAATGATGGTATTAAAATGTAAATCAGACAAAGGGAGTTATGGTGGAGAAGTGGAGTGACCGGGATTTTCCTCATCCCTCCATCACAGCTGTACTAAGGTCAGATCACTTGTAACACCCAGGAAGTGGATCTGCAGAGTGGCAGAAGGATCTCCACAGTTGGAGGGAGACAGCTTGGCAGGATTGAGGTGCCTGTATGTGAATTGGGGGAGATAAAATGGCAGAGGCACAGAAGGGAGGGAAACCCTTCATGAAAAGACAAAAGGGAGAGAGAAGGGGGTTGTAAAAGTCAGCATCGAGGAAGGAATGGAAGAAAGACTAATTGTTAAAACAATTATGGTTCAGATAAGAAGAAAATATTTCATCTGTGAAATAAGAACAGTGGTTATAAAGTAAAGTAGTCAGGGGCACCTGGGTGGCTCAGTCAGTTGAGTGTCCAACTTCAGCTCAGGTCATGATCTCACCATTCCCAAGTTCAAGCTCTGTGTTGGGCTCTTTGCTAACAGCTCAGAGCCTGAAGCCTGCTTCAGATTCTGTGTCTCCCTCCCTCTCTGCCCCTCTCCTGCCCATGCTCTCTCTCTCTCAAAAATAAACATTAAAAAAATGTTTTTAATGTCAAGAATCCAATAAAAAAAATACAAGACATTGGGGTGCCTGGGTAACTCAAATGGTTAAGCAGTTGATTCTTGGTTTTGATTCAAGTCATGATCTCACAGTTCATGAGTTTGAGTCCCAAATAGGGCTCCACTTGGGATTCTCTCTCTCCCCCTCTCTCTGCCCCTCCCCTGGCATGCACATGTGCTTTCTCTCTCTCTCAATATAAATAAACTTAAAGAAAATTGCAAGGCATTTAAAAAGCAGGAAAATACTACCTCTGTGTCTCCCTATCTCTCTGCCCCTTCCCTGCTTGCACTCTGTCTTTCTCTCTCTCTCTCTCTCTCTCTCTCTCTCTCTCTCAAAAATAAACAAACATTAAAAAATTAAAATACTAAAATGAGGTGATAAAACAATCAAAATTGACACAGAATTGACATAATAAACATAAGAATTAGCAAACAAGAACATTAACACAGAATAAGTATATCTTATAGGTTCAAAAAGTTAAGTAGAAACAGAAGATATAAAAAAGACATAAATGATACTTACAGAGATAAAAACCAAGATGAATGTATAAATAGAAAAATATCTGAATGGGAATTAAAGCAAATTACACTTAGTAAAAGATTAGTGAACTTGAAGACACAGGAATAGGAACTATTTAAATGAAAAAATGAAAAGCTTTCAAAGTAAACAATACGTTAATGAGTTTAACATAAGTTTAAATGGAGTTCCTGTAAAGGGAGTGGGGGAAAGAAAAATACTTGAAGAAATAATGCCAACTTTGGAAAATTCAACAAAAACTATAAATCTAAGCTCAAGAAACACAAGCATAAGATGAAAAATACACCACAGCACATTATAATCATTTAGCCCCAAACAAATGATAAGCAGAAAATCTTAAGAGCAGCCAGAGATAATAAAAGCACACTTACAGAGGAACAAAGATGAGGAAAGCAGATTTCTCATGGGAAACATAAACAAGACAGCAATGCAGCAACATCTTTAAAGTAGTGAAATTTAAAAATCAGAATAGAATAAAATTGTATCCCAGGAGTCAAATCGCTGGCTTCAGCTTTCACCTTAGGAGATTAGAGAAAGAAGAGATGAAACCCAAAGGAGTAAAAGAAAGAAAATAGGATAAAATCAGAAAACAAGAAAATAGAAAATGAAATAAAAAAGATGATTTCTGAGACCAATAAATAAACCTCTAATTAGAATGATCAGAAAAAAAATGAGAAGACACAAATTACTAATATCAAGCACTATAAAGTCTACAAAATCCTAAAAAGGTAAGGGAATGTTATAAAAAACTTTATGCTCATAAACTGGACAAATGCCTTACAAGATCCACTGTACTAAAGCTTTTGCAAGAAATAGATAATCTGAATAGCCCTACATCTATTAAATACTTTGAAACTGCAGTCAAAAATCTTCTCACAGAGAAAAATTCAGGCCTCAATGGCTTCACTGATGAATTCTACCAAAGATACAAAAAAATTATACTAATTCTACATAAACTCTTTGAGAAAATGAGGCCAGCATTACCCTCATACCAAAACAAAACAAGGACATTACACGAAAATCACAGACCAATGTCTTTCATGAACAGAGATGTAAAAATTCCAAATAAAATTTTAGTATACCAAACCTAAAAACATATAAAAAGTATAACACATCATATCAGACTGAGATTTATCCTAGTGATGCAGGGTTAGTTTAATGAAAAACCAATCAAAGTAATTCACCACTAACAAACTAAAAAGGAAAAATCAATAATCATCTCAACTAATGCAGAAAAAGTTTTGGCTTTAGAGATCCAAAATCCATTCCTAATAAAAACCCTCAGCAATTTAGGAATTGCTGATAAAGGACACCTGATAAAGTGTACCTAATGAAAAACTTATACCTAACCTCCTACTTGAAGGACTGGATGTTTTCCCTAAGACCAAGAACAAGGCAGGAATACCCACACTCAACACTTCTATTCAACATTGTATTGGAGGTTCTATCCAGTGCAAAAAACAAATAAGTAAATAAATACTATCCAGATTGGAAAGGAAAATGTAAAACTGGCTTTATTTGTAAATGGTATAATTATTTATACAAAAAATCTAATACAGGGGCACCTGGGTGGCTCAGTCGGTTAAGCAGCCGACTTCGGCTCAGGTCATGATTTCGTGGTCTGTGAGTTCGGGCCCCGCATCGGGCTCTGTGCTGACAGCTCAGAGCCTGGAGCCTGTTTCAGATTCTGTGTCTCCCTCTCTCTGACCCTCCCCTGTTCATGCTCTGTCTCTCTCTGTCTCAAAAATAAATAAACGTTAAAAAAATTTTAAAAAAAATCTAATACAGCCTACAAAAAAAATTCTACTAGAAATAATGAGTTTAGCAAGTTTGCAGAACACAAAGTCAGTATAGAATCAATTGTATTTCAGATGGCAGTCCAAGATGGTGGCTTAGGAAGAACCTGAATTTGCCTTCTTCCACAGAGATACCAGATCTAAATCTAAATATAGAGCAATTCTTGCAGAAAAAGAACCGAGAACTGATTGAACAGCTTCTGCACAAAAAATGATAGGGGGAACCACATACATAAGAGTAGAAGAGACAGAGACATAGTAACCACAGGAACACCACTCCCAATGTGATAACTTGACGAAAGAAGGGATGTCACGGAGGGGCCCCTGCATAGATTTGCCAATACTGGGCACAGCAAAACAAAACAAAACAATACAAAACAAAACATACCTGTTAATCCACTAGTAACCCTAAGGCATCCACCAAATAGGCAGGGAACTGCTGGAACTCTCTAGGGTCAGAGGTGCCAGCAAGCACCACATTTTATATGCCCCCTCCAGCTTCATAGTGCAGATGGGAGCAGGGTCCAGGCACTCTAGTCAACTTAGTAGGGCTGCCCTAGCAAGTCCCAGGTTCCTAGCCCACAACAACTCCGGCTGTCCCCTGAAGGTGCCCACCACAGCCCCAGCTGTCCTGCCAAGGTAACCCCAGAGCAGCACACTCCTGGCCCATGTCTGCTCCACTCCAACCAGCCAAAGGTGCCAGACATACCAGTCTACACAGAGGATGCTCCTAACTCATGGCCACTTCTTCAAGACTAAAAGAGGGAGGTAGCTATTCTAATTCACAGGACACACACACACACACACACACACACACACACACACACACACACACACACACAGTCAAACAAGAGGAGGAGACACAGGAGTATGTTCCAGACAAAAGAAGATAAAATCCTGGGGTGGGGGAGGAGGGACCTTAATGAAACAGAGATAAGTAATTTACCTGATAAAGAGTTCAAAGTAATGGTCATAAAGACACTCACTGAACTCAAGAATGAACAAACTTCAACACAGAGTTAGAAAATATAGGAACCAAAGCTGAAGAATAACTGAAATGATATAGAGAACAGGTCAGCATCTGGCAGAGTAGAAACTACCTAATCAGAACAGCAAAAAGAAAAAAGAATTTTATTTTATTTTTTTACATATATTTTTAAAAAAATTTTAATATTTTTGAGAGAGAGAGAGAGAAAGAGAGAAAGAGAGAGCACGAGTAGGGGAGGGATAGATGGAGAGAGGTAGACACGGAATCCGAAGCAGGCTCCAGGCTCTGAGCTGTCAGCACAGAGCCCGAGGCAGGGCTCGAACTCATGAACCGTGAGATCATGATGTGAGCTGAAGTTGGGTGCTTAACCGACTGAACCACTCAGGCGCCCCAAGAAAGAAGAATTTTAAAAAATGAGGGTGGATTTAGGGACTTCTAGGAAAATATCAAGTATACAAATATTCACATTATAGGGGCCCCAGAAGGAGAAGAGAGAGAGAAAGGGGCAGAAAACTAATTTGAGGAATTGATGGCTGAAAACTTCCCTAACCTGGGGAAAGAAACAGACATCCAGGTCCAAGAATCAAAGAATCCCAAACAAGATGAACCCAAAGAGACCCAAGCCAAGACATTATAATTAAAAAAAAAGCAAAAGTTGGGGTGACTGGATGGCTTAGTCAGTTATCACTACCTAACTTCTTTATAAAGCAACAACAATCAAGACAGTGTAGGGGCGCCTGGGTGGTTCAGTTGGTTAGGTGTCAACTCTTGATTTTGGCTCAGGCCATGATCCCAGGGTCGTGGGATTGAGCCCCGAGTCGGGCTCTGAGCTGAGCATGGAGCCTGTTTATAATACCCTCTCCCCCTCCCCTGCTCACAGGCACATGTGCTCTCTCTCCCAAATTAAAAAAAAAAAAAAAAAAGGCAGGGTGGGGTTGGCATCAATAGAATATATATAAAGATACAGAAGCCATCAGTGGAGAAACAATAGCTTTCTTCAAATGCAGTGTGTGAATGACTACATGTCTATAGGTAAAATAATAAAACTTGACCTAGACCTTCTATCTATATTTCATACCATATACAAAAATTTCAAAAAGGATCATAGATGTGAATATAAGACTATTTTCCCCTAGTAATACTTTACCTAAAATTAACTACAATTTGTTAGTGCTGCCAATTAAATATTCTTGCTTGCGTGTTTTCAGATACAATTACTGAGCTAATACAACTTCCAGGAGTCTTCCTATTCTAAGTTCTTAAAGAGCTCATTCATTGCTGTTATCTCAACAAGATTCCATCAATTCCTTTAACAGCAGTGTAATCTGAAACATATCAAAAGATAATTCTAAAAATGATTATGAAAAATTTGGAGGTTTTTACCGATTGCTGTTTCTGGCATTGCAAAGAGAGACTTCTCAGTAGCCACTCGGAATTGCCCATGAACTGAGACACCAACTCCCTAGGAAAATAAGGCAAAAAGTTGTTTTAAAATGCTGAAAAACAAACAAACAAACATAGACTCATATACACACAAACATTTTAAACCAAGTAAATTATATTCCACAAGAATTTCTTTTAGGGGATACACTGGAGGAAAACCCCGAAACACATAATTTCAGGAGAACTTACTGGACAAAAAATATATGGGTAGCCGTGATATGCGGAATAGATTTGTTTTCAATCAGTATTTTTTGCTATGTTTCATGCCCTCTTCCCCCATTCCCTCTCATTTCAAATCAGATACAGCATTACAGAACAGTGACTCTTCCCAGAACCACGGAGTGCTGCTGCTGGTGGGACCATTCATCAGAGGAGCACAACCAAGTTATTCTAGCTAATTTCAATAGCTTTAAATAGAATATTAACACATTTTATTCATTCACCTATTTCATGGTTTCATTTATTGTGCATTTCAGAATATTGGCAACACTGTTTTTTATCAGATACGACATTTAATGGCCAACTATACAACTTTTAAAAATGATTACTGAACACAAGTTTTAGAAAATAAGATCTGGCCGAAAGTCTCTGATTTGTTGAATGTCACTGAAAAGGGCAAACTTAATAGTCATCTTTGAATAAACATATTTGAAAAAACATATTTGAATACAATGAAATAAGAGGTATACGTGTAATGACTAAGTATCCAGTTCATGTCAGTGCTCACACTATACGCACATTTCCTATGTTGTGTTCTTTTTACATTATTCAGAATTTCTGTTAGATTGTTTTAGTTCTTCTCATTCTTGGTTCTTTTTAACCAGTGTACTCTTCATCATCACAGTATTAAAGGAGTTAAAACATACAAAGTATGTGGAACAATGCCAGGCACTTAAGAGTTCTATAAGCATTAACTAAACAGAAAGGGCCTCACCTCTATCTGGTTCCTCTAATCTTTCATTACAATTTCTTCAACTCTTTGAAGTGTTATCATACTCAGTTTTAAGAAAACACTCAAAAACACATGCAATTTCTTATAAATTTTATGTTCTGTATGCTAAGCTTAAATTTTAGAAAACCATGCAAATAAACACGGAAGTGAATATAATTCTTCAGCCACCACCTACATCTTTTGGTGTCAACATTTATAAGTTAAATCTACAATGTTCGATACTCTTTGTACAGGTGAATATCATCGTTATAGGTATTCTATCATGACACAGTCAACTGACAACACTGACCCAAATTCAATTGTATGTATTCCAAGATCACAATCTTATAAATTTTAATGAAAATAGAACATTACTAGTTTCATTAATAATTTATTATACTATTTTAAAAGTCCTTGCTTCATATTCTACTCCCCACTTCAGTTTATCACATTGTAGATGACAGTTATCAGTGTCAGGAATGTCTTGCTAAGAACTTAGAGTTGGAATGGACCCCCAGTTTTTGGACTTTGTTCTTTTGAGTCCCCAGACTCAGAACTGCCTCCCTCTCGGGTTGCATAGTAGGTAGATCTCCAGGCCTCACTGACTGACCCTGTTTCAAACCATACTCCTCTGGTTATTGCCTCCTACCTCTTTTAATTAACCCTGAATTCCACAAATAGCAAGGACTATATCCCCCTTTATTAAATCTGACCATAGCCCCAATCCTAGTCTCCTCTCTTTTTTCCAGATAAAGTTATTAATTTGGTATGTAACCCTTCAGATTTTTTCCCTGTGTATCTCTAACACATATTTGAACAAACATGAATATTTATATGAGGCACACACACACACTTCAAACTGATCCATGGCATGCAAGGTATACATAGTATGGCCCAGCTCACCTCTGACCTCATCTCCCGTCACACTTGCTGTGCTTATTCCACCAGCCACAGGGCCTTCGTGCCATTCCTCCAAAATTCCAAGCCTTTACAATTTCAATTAATCATATAACTTTTAAAGTGAGCAAAACATACTAAAGAAGAATACTACCTGCCCCATTGCTGCCCTTTCTCTATGGGAAACTTCTCTTCCCAGAGACTTTGCCCTTCCCTGAGCGGTGGCTGAACTAGGGATGGGCACCCAATTGAGGCGCCTTACACCAGAACTGTATGGCCCATGGAGCAAAGGGGGAGAAAGAAAAGTGCATTAGACAAGATTCTCACTGTCAGGTATTTAAACTAAAAAATGGTGGGCAGCTGTGAGTTGATGACAGCCAAAGCTTAAAGGTCATTTGAAATTTGAGCCGAAGACATGTGAGCAAGTTAAAGCAGAAACTACATAGGGTGAAGACAAATACATGGAGAAGGCTGCATGCAGCCTGTACAGCACAGAGAACAAAGCAAACATACAAAAAGCAGCGGAGACAGTTGGAGAGAAAAAATGACAAACATACTACTTAAATTTGCCTCAAGTCCACACTTGCAGTTCAGTTTTTAGGAAGGCAAGCTACGCTACAGATTTTGTCTATGGATTCCTGTGTAATCGCTGTGCTTGTCTAATAACTGCTCCATTCTCTTTTCTGCATCTGTTTCATTAAGTCCATGTTTTCAATTAAAAAAGTCTCTCACCACATTTTTTATTAGAACCAGATCTACATCCCGTCAAGCTTCAGCATCACACAGTATAAGCTGCCTTGTGCCCTTTTTCCTGCTAACAGAGCTCATCCCTGACTAGTCATTTCCATTCTATCTCCTGAAATCCTCCTTACTTGGCAAGAGAACCACCTAACAGCCCAACTTCTCTATAAAGGGCCTTATCTACCTCTTGATATCAACAGAGAAAGAAATTTATGAGACCCATATTCTTTGATCTAGAAACTACAGATCCTGTACTCATTGATTCAGTGCTTTATCTTGCTGTTACATGATACCTTTCATTTCACCCATAGCTGAAAAAACAATGAATGAAATCAAACACTTCAAGATTTTAGAAAAAATTAATAATGACAAGCTTTCAGAATAAGAGATCCTTGCCATAAGTACCATTAAGAGCCAATTTTAAAAGCCTTTCAATTAAGAGGAAAGCTGGGAAAATGCAAGCCACCTCGCTTAGAGATACTACAAATATAAATGCTGATCAATGTTCAAAGGGATATAGCAACTACATGGCAGATTCATATCTAAATTTTGTATCTTATATAAAAGAATCCATTATAGGTTGTTTACAATAAGCCCTCCCTTGAATCTTTAAAAATTTACTGTTATATACTTTTTAAACTCCTTTGCTAGACTAAAAAGGCTTCAAAGTCTTCAAATTTTATTGGATTAACGGTTATACTGTACAGATTTATTCCCCAAATGTAAGATATCATTCTTATTCCTGACTCTTCTCAAATACTCCCCCTGCATCCTTCCAAACCCACTAGTCAAATCTCATTTCATCTAACTGGATTGTATCTATAGCATTTGGCAGAGCTGTTTAGTCCCTACATCAGGAAACACTTAACTTGACTTTGAGATACCATCACTCTCCTGGTTTTCCTTGTGTCTCATTAATTGTTCTTGTTCTTCTCCTTGACACCAAAATGTTGATCTGCCCTCCCCCCCCCCCCAATGATCAGATGTCTTTCCTCTGTTCCACTTCACCTGTACTCTCTTCTTTCTACATTTGTTCCCTAGGTGATCTCTTCCAAGAGCCCCAGGAATTTAAGCACCATAACACTAATGACTTAAATTATTTCTCCATCCTGATTTCTCTAGAATTGCATACCTAGCCACCTATTTCACATCTCCATTTGAAGCTCTAGTATTTTTCTCAATGTTCATACATCAGAAATAAATCTCTTGATTTATTGAGAAATAAATCTCCTTAAATGAGTGGCTCCCTCAGTAAATAGCACCACCATTCACCCAGCTGGTCAGGCCAAAAACCTCAGCATCATCCTCTTTCTTTCTGATCTCCCAATCTCATCTATGAACCTGTCTAGATAGTTCTTACCTCAAAATACACTTTGGATCAGGCCATGGTTCACATCTCCACTGTAACAGCCCAAGTTGAAGTCACTACTATCTCTGCCTGGGCTAGTCTTGCTTCTGTTCTTGCCACAATCCATTCTCGACCCAGCAGCCAAGGAAGCTTATTAAATAAATGTAAATCAGTTAAAGTTTTCTCCTGCCCAAAATTCTCCAGTGACTTCCCATCACATTAAAGTATTACCAAATTTCCTCCTCATGGCCAATAAGGCTCTATGTGATTTGGTCCCTTTTTAGCTTAGAGTTTTACCATTTTCCACATTCCTTACTTTCATTCAGGTCAGGCACATTGGTGTGTTTTTTGTTTTTTAATAACTTTCTTGACATAGAATACACATTCAAAAGTATACAAATAGTAACAAATGATAAGTATACAGGTCCAGTGGGTTATCCCAAAGTGAACACACCCAAGTAATGAAAATGCAGATAAAAATTATCAGAAATTATTTTATGCGCTCTGTCAACTCATTATTCCTTCTATCCTTCAGGCAACTACTATCCTTCCAACAAAATAAGATTTATGTTTTCTGGTTTTATATTGATATAAATAGGATCATAGAGTATATACTATTTATCTTTTAGTCAACATTCTGTGAGATTCGTTCATGTTGTGTGTAGCAATTTTTTTCATTGTACAGCAGTCCTTTGTATGAATAATTTATTGATCTATTCTATAAATAGCCAGTTAGGTTTTCTAGTTTGGGACTATTGCAAATAAGGATTCGATGCCATTCTTATGCATATCTTTTGGTGCGTAAGTGCATACATTTTGATGGGGTATATATACCAGGGAGTAAAACTACTGGGTCAAAGGACACTAATTCAATCAATTTTTAAAAAATAACAATTTTCAGGGTACGTGGGTAGCTCAGTCAGTTGAGTATCCAACTTCAGCTCAGGTCATGATCTCACAGTCCTTGGGTTTGAGCCCCGTGTCGGGCTCTGTGTTCCCCTCTCTCTCTCTGCTCCTCCCCCACTCACATTCTCTCTCTCAAAACTAAACATTAAAAAAAATTTTTTTTAATAACAATTTTCCAAAGCATTAGTACCAACTTTGTACTCCACCAGAAGTGAGTTTGTTATTTCCTATCCTCACCAATATTTGAATTGGTCTTTCATAATTTTAGCTATTGTAACAAGTATATGTTAATATTCCATCGTTATTTCAATTTGCATTTCCTTGTTGATTAATGCAGTTGAATGTTTTGTTACATTTATTTGTTACCTGGATATCTTTGTGATAGGTCTATTCTCATCTATTGCTCATTTTGGATTTTTGTATTGATTGTAGAAATTCTTTATGCATTCTGGATATGATTCCTTTACCAGACATATGCATTCCAGGAGCTATTTTCTAGTCCATGGTTTGCCTTTTCACTCTTATTGATGACTCAGAATGCACAAAGTTCTTAGTTTTTAAATGTGTTATTTTTGTTTATGGTGCATTTATGTATTATTTAAATAATCCTTCCCTACCCTTAAGACACAGCCATAAGTGTATGTTTCAAATATTCAGAAATTTCTAGTTATTATTATTGAGTGCTTTCTTAATTCTATTGGGGCCAGAGTCTGGAGATAAATCCTTTGAAATTAATTCTGTAAGACTAATTCTGTGACCAATTTTGGTAAATGTCCCATGCACACATGAAATGAACATATCTGCAGTTACTGAATACATGTTAATTGGATCAAGTTTATTACACAATGTTCAAATTACGTGTATGTGTGAAAAATATGTGTGTGTAATATGTACTTACACTGAGCTGTTTTCTGCTCCAGATTGTGGTTTTGTATATTTCCCCTCTTAGGACTTTCTACTTTTTAGCATAAAAATGTTTGACAATATCATACCAGTAGAGTTATTTCAGATAGCCAGGGGTTTGTTCCCATAGTTTCTCAGTTTTAACACTACTGTCATATTGTATGTTATGGAACTCATTAAGTATAACTCAGTTCAGCTTCATATTCAGTTATAAACTGAGATTTTTAGATAAATATTTATAAAATAGTTTTCTACAGTTGATTAAGGTCAATAAAATTTTCAGAATCCGACTTCAGTGATCTTAAGAGGGTGAAGATCTGAACAGAGTTTAACAGACTGAACTAAGCCCTACCTGCTAAGGGAACAAATAATGGAATTTAGGGCTTGCCAAATTGGGCCCCTCAATGCAACACCCTAGGAGTTAAGGTGACCTGAATCCAGACCAGCCCTCACCTGGAGTGAAGCCCAGCTACACATCCTTCCATCCCTGACGGGATCTAGATGATTGGAATTACTAGTGCTCTCAACCTAGACACCTGCTGGAAACAAAGGCACATCTTCCTTGAAGGAAGATAATGTCATCCTAGGACTCAAATAATGGTCAGTTAGAAGTAACTAGCCCTGATTAGAAATAATCCAACATATAAGAAAGGACAACATGACGAACACCAAAGAGAAACAATACACAGCAGATTCACAGGGCATACAAATTTGGATTTGTTATAGCTAACCATTCTATAACTATGAAATGTCCTTCTATATCAAATAAGTTTGTCATAAAATTTACCTTGTTATTAAAATATGTCAACTGTCTTTTAGTTTAGTGGTGGTATGGTATCTATTTTACATTTAACCCTTCTGTGCCTTTTATTTATGGTGTCCCAAGCACTCGGACATTCTTTTTTACTTTTATTAATAGTAAACAATCATCACTGCAGTACTGTGCCCACCTTGTGCTAATAAAGTAAAATGAATTTGATCCATTTTTACAACCTAGTATAAAAATGCTAATAGGGACAAACAAAAAACAACTAAACAATATATGAACGTAGTCAAACTCATACTGCCATAAGAATAACAATTACTTATTTAAATTTTATAATCTTTAAAGGCAAAATTTAGGCAATCTAAGACTTTTTTAATTAAGAGACATAGATGAGTTTTTAGACTGTTTGATAGATGGAAAAAGCTGACATAGCTTTATTTAAGGCTTTTTACAAAGATCTTATAATTACTTAAAAAGCACAGTTAAATTCTTTACTATGCAAATATGTTAATTAGCAACTAGAAATAAGCACCACTTATATATTTCCAGTTAATATTACTATTTGAGACAAAAACATTGTAAAAATTGATAATTACAAGAATATTTAAAGTTAACCTAAGATATAGTCAACCATTCCATTATTATATTTATTTTTTTATGTTTATTTTTGAGAATGCGAGAGAGACAGACAGACAGAGAGCGAGCAGGGGAGGGGCAGAGAGAGAGGGAGACACAGAATCCGAAGGAGGCTCCAGGCTCTGAGCAGTCAGCAGAGTCCAACACATGGATCCAACTTGTGAACAGTGAGATCATGACCTGAGCCAAAGTTGGACACTTAACCGACTGAGCCACTCAGGTAGTCCCCATGATTTATGTTAATGGCAAGATTATTCTCTCCACAAACAAACAAGGACACATGTGGAACAATTTAATTTGGTGCTTGAAAAAGAAATGTTCCAGATAATAGTATTGTATTAGTGTTAAATTTCTTGATTTTGGTGTCTTTATTCTTAGGCAATACGCACTGAACAATTTAACAATAGTTATCACGTCTCTAACTTTCTCTCAAATGGTTAAAAAAATTCTTCACAGATAGATGCAGAAGAGAGAAAGAGAGAATGATAAACATATGTGGAAATAACAGGGAATATGACAAATACATAGGAGTTCTCTGTACTGTTATTGCATCTTTTCCGTAAACTTGAAGTTGTTTCACAATAAAAAGGCTTTTCTAATTAGAAAAATAAAATTAAAATTAAATGTTACAGAGTAAACAGAGCCAACAAGCCACCGGTTAAGAAAGCAACTAACCGAGAAAGGCACACAATGGGATGATGTGACTAATGCTTATACAAAGAGTCATGGATTTAAATTCTAATCAGGGAGAATGAGGAAGCTCCTGCCCAGAATGAACACTGCATCACAGTATCGGAGAGTATGTGAGAGTCCTCTCTCATCATCATTCAGGGTTTGAAACAGTGCTTTCAAATAGGTATAAGTTTCTGTTAGAAATTCAAACAGGTTTTTCATTGTACATTACTTCACTATAGTATAAAAGTTAATATCATAAATATACAATAAGTTTCATAATGTATCTCTGGGACCACATGCATTAGATTAGCAGTCTGATCAGCAGTCTCCACAGTGAAAACAAAGACTTTATTATGCTCCTCGCATTAATATTAATAGGCTAGTACTGCGTATTAATGATACTAATACATTGATTACATAATGTTAATGTATTTTAACTCCCCCTGCTTTGGATGCATAATTCATATTATTTCTGAATGAAAATTATATTCAGCAGAACCAAACAATCGACATAAAAATATTTATTTAGATATTAACAGTCTACCATTCTTCAGGTATAGTTTTACTTTAAGTAAAAAAGCCAGAGGGATACTTGAAAGTTGCTAAGAGAGTAAATCTTAAAAGGTCTCATCACAAGAAAAAAAAAAGACTTTTGTTAACCATTTGTGGTGATGGATATTAAATTATTGTGGTAATCATTTTGCAGTAGATACACATTCCAAATCATTACACAGTACACCTAAAACTAACACAATGTTATAGGTCAATTATATTTCAGTTTAAGGAATAAATGAATTTTGGCATGTCATACCTTAAAGCATAAATTTGAAATAACTTAAAAATATTCAAGGTTTTTTTTTTTACCTCAATGAGCACATTCCTCAATATACGCATATTTATGAATTATGTATGTACACGTGTCCAACTATAACATATAAGTATCTGTAACATATTGCACATTTCATTTATTTATTTATTTTTGAGAGCGTGAGAGAGAGAGAGAATCTTAAGCAAGTTCCATCCTCAGCACAGAGCCTGATGCAGGACTTGATCCCACAACTACGGGGATCGTGACCTAGCTGAAGTCAAGAGTAGGATGCCCAACTGACTGAGTCACCCAGGAGCCCCAGCTCATGCTATATTTATACACTTAACAGAAGTTTAAAAAGAAGTTCTAAGAAACCACTGCTTTATATCATATACTTAAACAAAAAGGATTATTACACTAGGAGTACTCTTACTCGACCTTTGATTTACCAAGGATTTCTATTAATTCTGTAAAGCATATTAACTAATGTCCATATTAACTAGCACCTGAAAACTACTCTCTGGCTACTTTTTGATACAATTTCATACTACGATCTGTGGAGTTTAGAGTTTATGAAATGTTAGTCATATGTATTTCTAGTCTGTTTATGCCAGTCGTACTTGTATAGTAAGTATGTGCTTTAAATAAAATTCATTGTAAACTGATAAGAGTATAAAAATAAAGAGTTGGTTCTATGAGAACCAGGTTGAATACTCTAGAAAAATACGAAAAAGACAAGTCACTAAAAAGGTTTGGTATAGGGGAAAGAGAGTAATTATTTCAACTGGCTTTATCTTTAGCAATATTGTTATTCTAAAACTAGTATATGTATTAGGACACAGCAAATCTGTAATGGTGTTAACATTATTTAAAAAAAAGATGTTTAATATAAAAAAGATACCAATATCAAAGAAGTAAAAATCTAAATTTGAACAGATGTATTAACTCAGGACCTATCTTCTCTTAAAAACAAGATCTGTATTCTTAGTTCTGTTCACTGAAAGAGTGTAGAAACAATTATCAACTTAACTAGTGCCCAGGCTGTTACTGCTAACTACCATTTTCTACTAGAAGTAACCAGAGCTGTCTTGGAGAAACAGCTGACTTTCAGGTCTGGGGAATGCAGCATACAAGAGGAACCTAGGATATGCTCTTTACCACAAAACAAAGAAACTATCAAAGACTTCTGGGGCACAGTAGCCAACTTGAAATTTCCCATGACAAGGCCATTCTTCTAATTTGCCTCTTCTGGACCCCTTTTATTCAGTGCCTTTTAGAGGGTCCTTGTTCTGCCCCTGGCCAATAAACATTGGGTGTTTTTTGTTTGTTTTAGGGTTCCATTCTGGACTTACTTTGGTTGTCACTCTTTCTGTCACATTTCCTTGCATAATCTTTTCTATTGTCAAGTTTTCAATACAAGGCAGCTCTAAGAAAATGAATTTCTGAAAAAAAATCCTCAGATTCTACAAAACTGCACAGAGCTTACAGGAAAAATAGAGTTTGGGCAGTCTGCTCAAAACCTACGCAACTTTGTAATCTGAATGCTAACAGAAACTGTAAATGGTCTCAGGGACCTGATCTAGATCACCCAGTCAGGCATCTCATTATAAACAAAGAATACCAGAGCAGATATTTAAAATGCACAAAAATAAAGTGGAAACAATGGCAACACTTTAATCAGGGCAGGACCAGCAGGTGTGGAGAACAAAGCAGGTAGAAGTGCAACTAAAAGCCAGTGGGGCTGCCCTTAAACATCCAAGTGCCGGGGGTGTGTGTGTGTCGGGGGCGGGGGGGAGGGTTGTGGGGTATGGGGGATAGCTTGTGGTGGAAGCTGCCCAACAAGTATTTAATTTTCTTAAAATATAGACAAGAGAATTCCTATTCACTGTACATCAACAGATCTAAGCACTTTTTTCCTGCATAGCTGATGATTATATATTTATTGCCACTATCCTATCTCCCCTTGTCTAGAAAAAAACCCTGCATATGAACCAACACAACTTTTACATTATTGCTAACATGATTTCACCACTTACCAATCACTTATGAGCTAATTCATGCTCCAGAAGCACACACTGTAGAGCATACTGTGCCTACACGAGTCCCAAACTTCTTGCCCCAGGCAACACCCTGCTTTTCAGACTTGCATAACCAACACTTTTGTTCAGACACAACCCACCCATGTGGATAGTCCACAGGCATTTCACGTTTAACAAGCCCGAAATTAAACTCATCTCTGTTCACCCTCCCGTCTACACCGCCTGCCATTCTTCCTCCAAAATCTCAGAGAACAGTCCACCCTTCATTCGAGCGCCCACACTAGACCTGGAACTCAAGCTTGCGTCCTCCTCCTCTTTACCCTCCCATGTTCTAGCCCTCATCAAATCCCAAGTCTCCTAAATATTGCCCATAAATCTAATTTTCAGGTCCTTGATGCTACCCTAGTCCAAAATCACCATAATCTCTCACCTGGATCCCTGCAATAACTTGCTAAACAATCTCTTTACTTCCAACCCTAACCCCCTCCAATCTGTTCTTCCCACAAGAGACTTATCTTTCTAAAATGCAAACCTGATCAAGCCATCTCCCCATCTAAAAGCACTTTAAAGGCTCTCCTTACTGATTTTAGGATAAACTACCCAACATAGCTTATATAAAAGGACTGATCTAGCTTCTTGCTTACCTTTCTGGCCTCAGACTTTAACCACTATCTCCTTCACACTCCAAAATCCAGGCACACTGACGTTTACCCAAATACACATTCTCTCATCTCCTTTGACATATGTCTCTATCTTCTCATTTTGCCCACTGTCCTTCCACACATCAACCCCTTACACACATTAGCAATCATATTTCTCCACTATTCCCAACTTGTTCTTTCCTGACTGCTGATAGAACTTCCTCCAAGATGCTTCCCCTACACCAGCCCTTTCACTAAAGTACTCACACATATTCACACAGTTGAGGATGGTACTGTTGTGTATTTCCAGAATACCTGTCCCTGCCTCTCTCTACAGGAAGCTCCATAAGGAAAGAAAACATATCTGCCCTGTTTACTATTTTAGCCCAGAGTCTAACCAGTATTTAGCACACATAGATTAACTTTTGATGGTTGGGTGAAATAGTGGAGAATAATCTCAAATAATGGCTAAAATCATAACGAACCTCTTGTTAACATTAAACCTCTTAAGTCAATATATCGGTAGGAGAATGAGCTCATCTTAAGGGCAAGAGGAACTCCCTCCCCCTTTCTTTTTAGTACAATAATCTGATGGCAAAATAAGGAACCGAGCCCTCTAGACCACAAATCATTCAACCCAACATGGTGTATGGATGACATGGTAGATGAAACAGAGGCAGGGTAAGGACGGCACAGGGAGGAGGTGCCTGCCTCTTGACCAAGAACCCAGGGGAAATTCACAATTAAAAACAAAATGAACCAAAATCCTATGAATATATCCACAAGAAAGGGCCAAGGAAAGAAGAACTCCCTGTAGATCTGAGAATCTGCAAGTCTGCAGAAGTTGCCAAGAATACCCATACTCCTAGAAAGTCAAAGTTCTATTTCTCAGAACTCAATACCTTAAAATGGTGGATAAGGGAGGCAACAAAGCCAAGGTCCTGGGAAGGAAATACAAGCACCTCCCAATTCTGCCTTTAGATATCCCTGAGTCAGGGGGAAAAGAGTAAAGTGGAGAGTCAAGGGTTCTATCTAATAAGACAGACAAGGGGTAAAATAGAGTTAAAAAGTATAGGAACTTCTGTTAGAGGATAATCCATTGCAACTTCAAAAATACAACCCAATGTTTACCTATGAAAAAGGCTGAGAAACTAAATGGCCCTAAACATTTACTATCAGAAATTGTGCAACTAAAAGCCATCCTAACTCTCCCCTAAAAAGGCATAAGGAAATCATAGAATACCATAGGGAGAGAGGGAGACCCTACCCCTCTCTATCAAGACAAAGAGGATAATCACCCACACTGGAAGAAAGTTCAACATGAGCACAGATAAAAATGAATGCATATAAGCACATATTCTACACACTTTGAAATCCAATGGAAATTTCCTAATTCTTCCTTTCACAGCCCCTGCAGTCTCATACCCCTGTCTATGCCTTTAAACTTTAAATTTTCCATTATATCGATCATAAAGCCTTTTGGCTAGCAGCATCTTAGGACACTTTGAGAGATACAACAATACCATACTGCACCATATTTCGAGTTGGGGGGGCGAACTTTATTTCTATTATAAAATGCATTGTGGGAAGAGAAGAGAAAGAAGGAATGGAGAAAAGGAGAAGAAAGGAAGGAAGAAAGAAATTTTAAAGCTCTTTAAATCCAGTTCAGTTGAGAGGGAAATGGGGATGGAACTACACATACAGAGAAAATTTTAAAGATTTTTCTCTGTTCTATATCTACTTAAAATTAATATTGATTTTTTAGGCATTTTCCTTTCTATATATATATATTAATGTGAAAAAATATGAATTTAGATGTTTAAAGAGAAAAGGAATTAAAAATATGTCTTTCTGGGAAACAGAATGACCTATTCTTTCAAATTGCTCATAATAAAAAATTGTTAATCTATTGCAAAAACACTGGAATGACATAATCTTCAACAATTTTGAGCAACTAAGTGAAGAAGCACTTAGCAAACATTTTTTATTTTACCATAGACTAAAATATGGAGTAAAGTTTCAAATTTCTGAAATCTAAAACATAATGGAATATAGCCATCCCTTCTACAAAGTTTCATGCTACTTACTCTTCATGACGGAGAACATAAGTAAAATTGTTACTTTCCTTGATTGGGAAAAAAAAAGTTTATATAATAAAAAGAAAAAAACCACAAAAATAAAAGCAAGCTCTATGGTGCCATCTTTTGGATTGTTCAAGTGTTCTTAACATGTTAGTAAGAATGCCCAATATTTTTTTATTTTCATTTTTTTCCTGGTTCCTTCCACATTCACAAGGCAGCTCTTCCTTCAACATTTCCATTATTTTCCTTCCCTTTATTCTGCAGTATTTTTTCAGGGATTTTCTTCCCCAGTATTTGGACAAAGAAAGCAGGATCAACCCATGCTCAGTAACTGCCAACAAACCAAGAAGGACATGTGGCCCGTTGATCCTACTTTCTAATCACAGCTGTTAGTAGAGTCCCTTCCCAAAATGATGTGCAAGATCTAAGCAATTCCCAGTGCCCAAGAGGCTTTATTTAGTTTGGTTCTACCAGAAAAAGAGGGGTCTTCTTATAGTCCCAAAGACTAAATCTCTGAAACACTGAACATGGAATCTTTGAAATTCTGCCCTTTGGCCTCCTACAACCTACTTAAATCCTTTCTTTTCTTGCCATGAAGGTACATTCTGACCTCTCACTTTCTTAAAGGCTTGTCTTTGGTATAGCCAGTGCCATGCAATTTTCCACTTTTTCTGTAATTATTTCATGTTTTTCCAAGTTTATTCAAGGCCAAAAACATTTAAGACTTCTTTGTAACTGCACAGACACAAAACAGATATTTGTAACTGATAAGAAACACAGTTTCCGAAAACTTCATAAAGTACCCAAACACTTTCACTGAGGTGAGATTTTGTGCAATAGATACAATTTAGGCAAACACATCCCCAACCACTCAGTCTAAGAAAACCTTAATATTCCAGTTGCTTTTCTGAAGCTGTTGGAAGAAGTTTATTTATAAGTAGAAAAAAACACTCTATGTAACAACAAAAAATTCAATCGTTCTGTTGGTTAAAAAAGCTTGCTAATTCAAGAAACTAAAATAGTATATAACATAATTAAGAACATATTCTTTTGGATGGAAATAAGTCTAAAAGTGTTATATGCAAACATTATATCCTAAACCTAGAAAGCTCCAAAATCCAGACATGATTTTGTTTCAATGAGTTCTGCCATATTACATTAATCACCTCACTTCTGATTAATAATGACTTATTTTTAATAAACTCACATATCAATGATGCGTGTAAAATAGTCTACTCACCCCACCCATTGTAATTCCATGAATAAGTGCAACATATGGTTTCTGGCAAGAACCTAAAAGAAACAGAGCTATAATTAGTTACAATGTTTAAAATATATTCACTTTTTCAAAAATCACATATTACATTAACTCTGAATATTTTCCCTAGAAAAATTTTGTGAGAAATACCAAAGTAGCTAAATATATGGCTTGTAAAATATGTTTTTAAAATGTCAATTTCTATACAATCCTGATCATCTATTTAATTTAGCAATTCAACACTTCAATTTCAAACAAAATGAAAGCCTTTTATAGCTCAGCCATTGAAAAATGTAATTAAGATTTACTTTATAAGCCATGGCTGTTTATGTACACAGTTGTATTCAAAGGAATGTAATTTGTTTTCAATATATCTAAAGTATTTGGATACAAAGAGAAGTGCAGCATACAGTAAAAAGCAAGGACTGGGAGTCAAAAGACCCAGATTCTAGTCTCAGCTTTGTCATTAACTATATCCAACTATATTCAACATATATGCTGGCATCAGATGTACCCCACCCCCTGACATGTACACACATACATATTGGCAATTCAACACATATATAGCTTTTGGCATACATACACATACACACATACACAAGTTAATGTATATGCACATATCATATATGTGTATGTGATACACATGTAAGTTTCCTCATCTATTAAACAATGAGAATATTAAACAATGAGAATATATGGCCTCAGAAGTTCCTTTCAGCTCAAAAATTCTGTAAAATTTTACTCTGTTCCTTTCCCTTTTTTCTTTTTCCTCTGAGAGGGGGAGTTGCTTATAATATAACAAAAATGTAAATCACTGAGCTTCTGTTACAGCTTGTTGCCAATATTACTTCCTTAGTGAAGACCACAAAAAAAAAACTTCAGTTTTTTTGGTTTCTCTTTTGGACTTTATTTTTTTTTCTTTTTGATTGAAGTGTAGTCAACATACAATGTTCGTTATATTAGTTTCAGGTGTAAGACATAGTGACTCAACAAGTTTATATACATTATGCTACGGTCACCACCATTGTAGCTACCATCTGTTACCATGGAATGCCACTATAATATCATTGACTATATTCTCAATGGGCTGTACCTTTTATTCCTGTGACTTATTCATTCCATAACTGGAAGACTGTATTGCTCACTCCCCGCTTCACTCACTTTACCCATGCCTCTACCCTCTTTACCTCTGGCAACCATCAGTTTGTTCTCTGTATTTATGGGTCTGTTTCTGCTGTCTGTTTATTCATTTGTTTTTTAGATTTCACATATAAGTGAAACCATATGGGATTTGTCTTTCTCCTTTTTCATCTAGCATAATACCCTCCAGGTCCATCCATATTGTCACAGATGACAAGATAGCATTCTTTTTTTAAGGTTGAGTAATATTCCATGCAATGTAGAAGGGTAAAACTACAGTTTTAACACATCTAGCAGTTCTGTAAATGTTTCCAATTTGCCAAATAAGCCATCAAAGCACAATTCCAAAATTAATTTAATTCTGATTGCATATTTGCAAGGACTTCCACAGCCTTCAGTCTTGAGCTAGAATTCCCTTCAATCTTGAACTGCAATTCCCTACGGAACTCTAATTCCCTAGAAACTATGGAAAGAAGTTTCTCTATTGAGATGGAGATGCACAATCCCCCCATTTCAGCTATAGATATATATATATTTCAGACATAAAACATTAGAAGCTAATTGATGCAGTGCATAAAGCCACAATCTGTCAAATTCCTTATTAGCTAAAATAGGTCACTACAATGTATAGAAATTAAACCTTGAACGCTTCCTATTTTTTTACCCAACTGCTTCAAGGTTTTCTCCTATCTCCTTTTATTTAGTATAGAACTGCACTAATATAGTAGCCACTAGCCAAATGTAGCTATTGAAATTAAAATTAATTACAGTTAAGTAAAATTTAAAATTCAGTTTCTTGCTCACACTAGCCCCATTTCAAGTTCTCATTAGACACATGTGGCTGGTAGCAATCACGTTGGACAACACAGAAACAGAATAATTTCATCATTGCAGAAAGTCCTATTGGATATCACTGGTATAACTTTTCAAAATGAGTAAGCCATTCTAAGTAAATCTGATACACAGAATTTGAGACTTAAAGAAGTGAGAGATGTCCATTCAATCCAGCTCACTGAGTTAAATCAAGAAACAGCCTCTTTTCCCCACTCCTACTTCAAAGATATATAAATTCTAGGAAAAAAATTTTTTTTAATGTACATCCAAGTTCAAAGCCAAACAAAGGATATCCATCAGTGCCATAACAAACCCAAAATCAATAGCTGAGGAGAAGCTACAGCCAATAATTGTGAGTGAGCATGTATTTATTTTAAGTCAGAAAGAAATTCTAAGGGTGCCTGGGTGGCTTAGTCGGTTAAGCCTCTGACTTCGGCTCAGGTCATGATCTCGTGGTTTGTGGGTTCTAGCCCCATGTCAGGCTCTGTGCTGACAGCTTAGAGCCTGGAGCCTGGTCTGGATTCTGTGTCTCCCTGTCTCTCTGCCCCTCCCCTGCTCATACTCTGTCAAAAATAAACAAACATTAGAAAACAAATTTTTTTTAAATAAATTCTAGGCCATATAGTTTATGAAATGGACTACCTGCATAAAAGCTCATGCTAGGAAGAGCTATTAGATATGCAAAACATGACTAGAAAACCCATCTGCTGAGCCAGGAAGTCAATAAATTCCTTCCAGGAGAGGGAGAGAAAAAGCATGCTCAAGTACAGGATAACAAACACCACCACTACCACTGCACAAAAAAAATCAAAACACCCCTAACAAATTTGCAATAGAAGTAATATCCATAACCTGGTAAAATAAATACATACATACATACATACATACATAAGTAAATGTCTACAAAAAGATAATACTAAAAATTAAAATTGTAAAAGCTTTCCCATGGACATCAGAAATAACACTACAATCATTCAACATTGTAACAGAGGTCCTATCCCCCAAATATAGGAAAATTCATAATATAAAAACTGTAGAGACAGAGGTGAAAAAAAATTATGTGCAGATGGTATAACTGCCTATGTAGAAAAGCCAAGAGAATCTATAGAAGTATCATTAGAATAACAAATTTCAGCAGGGCTGCTAGATATAAGAACCAAATTTAAATTTCAAATCACTTCAATATGCCAAAGACAGTAAATTACAAAATTTAACGGTAAAAATTACAACTAAATGTAGTAACAAAAAAGTAAGCTACCTAAGAATAAAACTTCAAAAAAACAAAAAACAAAAAAAGCAGGAAGATCTTTATGAATAAAGTTACAAAACATTATTCAAGGATATAAAAAGTCAAATCTGATGAAAAGTTCCAAATTGGTTTAGGGTAATAGTTACCCAAGTTTACTAAAAGTTATTGAATTATATATTTGAAATGGGTGAGTTTCATGGTACACAAACTATTAACTCCACAAGTTTTTATGTGTTCATACAGATATGCCACACGCATAGATGGGAAGACTCAACGTGCAAGACGTCAATTTACCCTAACCTATAATTGTCATTCCAATCAAAACCTCAATGGAATCTTCTGTAGAGCCAGACAAAATAAAACTAAAATTCTAAAATTCATATGTAAGATCAAAAGCCTAAGTGTAGCCAAGACAATTCTAAAAGACAACAAAGGCAACTTACACTACTAGATAGAAACATATCTTACAGCTGTAATAATTGTGACATTGTAGTTTCATCATAAGTACAAACAGACCACTGAACAAAGAAGCCCAGAAACAGACCAGGTCACATATAAGAACTTGATACCTGACAGAGGTATCATTAACATCAGTGAAAAAGGCATGAGATTTACACATAAAAGAAAACACAACATCTGGCTTTCTAGCTGAAAACTAAAAGTTAAAGGATGTCACATGCAAAAAACTACCCCACGTACATTAAAGACTTAGAGTACAAAGAAACAAAATATTGAAACTATTAAAAGAAAATATGACATCTTAATAACCTCAGTGTTATTACATGGTTTAATGCAAAAAAGCATAAATCATAAAGGAAAAGAATGGATGCATTTCAACTCATCAAATAAAAACTTAGATATACGAAAAAATAACCTAAAGTAGCAAACAGAGAGAAGTATGTATAGTTTACAAAAACGAGGAATCCAGAATACATAAAGACCTACACCATCAGTAAGAAAAAGACAATCCAACAAAAAGATGAAGAAAGGATGACACTGAAAAGAAAATCTAAATGATTACTTAAGAAAACACCTTCTATCAGGGCGCCTGGGTGGCTCAGATGGTTGGGTGTCCGACTTCCGCTCATGTCATGTTCTCACAGTTCATAGTTCAAGCCCCGTGTCGGGCTCTGTGCTGACAGTTCAGAGCCTGGAGCCTGGTTCTGATTCTGGGTCTCCCTCTCTCTGGCCCTCCCCCCGCTCACGCTCTGACTCTCTCTCTCAAAAATAAATAAACATTAAAAAAAAAAAGAAAGAAAAAAAAGAAAACACCTTCTATCTCACCAATATGCAATGAAATACAAATTAAAGCCACAGTAAGATATTAAACATGCAAAGTTTAACACAAAAAAATGATGGAAACAACATGCAAAAAATAAAGTCTTGTACTTTAGAGAAGAATCTGGAAACAGCTGAAGACCTATAAACTATGATCCATCCATTCTGCTTCTATTATTCCTAAAGAAACTTTTGTACATAGACACTACGGGGACCATATCTGTATTAGTAAAAATTTGAAATAACCTAAAATATTAATTAATGTAGAACAGAAAAGTAATGTGGGATACATTCATAATACAGAATACTCCCAACAGTTTTGTTCCATGTTATTAAAAACAACTTATGCACTGGTATACATAGTAAGATGTTACTTCTATAAATTTCAAAACCACACAGTAATACTACCTCTGTTCATAAATATACAGTAAAAATATTAAGTATGGTCTGGTAGAATACACTAAAAATTAACGACAACAGTTGCTCCTTGAGGAGAGATAATGGTTGCTTCTGGGGAGAGAAAAGAATGGCACTAAGGAAAACAACAGAGCCAACTAAAGTATAAGTTTAAAACATGTAGTATTTTGGGGCGCCTGGGTGGCTCAGTCGGTTAAGCGGCCGACTTCGGCTCAGGTCATGATCTCACAGTCTGTGAGTTCAAGCCCCGCATCGGGGTCTGTGCTGACAGCTCAGAGACTGGAGCCTGCTTCAGATTCTGTGTCTCCCTCTCTCTCTGACCCTCCCTCATTCATGCTCTGTCTCTCTCTGTCTCAAAAATAAATAAACATTAAAAAAAAAAATTTAAAAAAAAAATAAATAAATAAATAAAAAACATGTAGTATTTTATCTCTTCTAAATAAATCTTAAAACATCAAGCAAAAATAAAATATTAATGTCTGTTCATTCTGGCTGGTGGGTACACAATTATTTATTATATTATTCCCTGCAACTTAACATTTGAAGCGCATGCTTAATAAAAGTACTGCTTCACTTCCAATGAAACCTGGAACATCAACTATAAAGGTATTTTCATCCCAGAGTTCCTGAAGAATTAGGAAACGGTACTTCATTTTACAGAGAAAACTGAGGCCCAAGATTTTTGTTTTCTAAGAAAGCCAGTGATATAATCAGAATCCATGTTTTCATACTGAGTGTAGGACATACAGTAACTAAGTATAGCTTACTAATATTAAAGTATGAATTGTTCTGGAATGAGCAGTCAGAATAGTTCAATCAGCTTTATTTATGCCTGACATATAGTCTATGAAAGAGTAGAAAGAGTAATAAGAATGTCTACTGATTGTATCTTTAACAATTGACACTGCAGCTTATATCTTGATTCCATTTTTAAAGCTCTCAGAGGAACACACATACCAATGGCATTGTTCAGCCTATATTCTTCTCTAAAGAAATCTTGAGTTATCTTCTGGTCTGCCCCTCCAGCTTCTGAGATCGCTACAAAAAAAAAAAAAAAAAAAAAAAAGAAGGAAGATAAGGGAAAAAGATTGTAATTTTTTAATAAAGTGCTTTCTAGTTAACACTGTCAAAGAGAAAGAGAATAAACTTAAAATACTGTGATATTAAGTACCAGGGGAAACTCTAGAATGGTTTGTTAAAGTTTTGAAGTGCCCTTACCACAGACACAGCCCCAGATCCATATTCTAAAGTCAAAACTTCAAGGCAAAAATTCTTAAGAATTTCTTACAAAGTGCTATACCTAATTTAGAACTTATATATTGCTACCATTTTATTTTGACTATTTTCTATAGCACCCAAATAAAGATTTGCTGGATATACATTTCCAATGGTAACATATCTTAACACAAAGTACATTATACATACACACAGAGAAATATAAGCACGTATGTGCATGCGTACTCATGTACCCATACACACAGTGCAATATATTCTGTCTAGTTAAATATTTCTGCCACATTCATTTCATCATGAAACACTGAGCACCCACTGTATTCCTAGTCCAGTCAATGTTAAGACTACTACCAAACCATTCTCTTCCATATACTGTAAGATTATATGCCTTTCCTCTTTAAGTCTTTTTAATGTTTTTTTTAAGTGTCTTTTTTATTTATCTTTCAGAGAGAGACAGAGTGCAAGCAGGGGAGGGGCAGAGAGAGGGGGAGAGACACAGAATCTGAAATAGGTTCCAGGCTCTGAGGTGTCAGCACAGAGCCCCATGCAGGGCTCAAACTCGGGAATGGCGAGATCATGGCCTGAGCCCAAGTCAGACGCTCAAACAACTGAGTCACCTAGGCACCCCTTCTAAGAATTATCTACTAAAATACAAATAAAAATATAAACATATTTCTTCTATGGGAAAGAGTTACCTAAAAATTGTTGACTATAGGTATTTAGACTAATTTTAGAAAACTGATATATTTTCCTTCAAAATGTTCCAAATGTTGACTTCTTTTCCTGGTTTTTAAAAGAAAGATTTGGTGTCTATTTTTTGTCATTAATGGTATTTCACTGATATACGCATGCCCCCAAACCCTCATCTATTATTTCTTATTCAGTTCTTACCACTATTTAGCAATTCTAAAATGACAAAAGTGCAAATTATATTGCCTATGGAATGAAGCTGTTACCTCAAAAATCTTTGATTTCCTCTTTATCTTATTCTAATCAATTAATTCCATAGAAGTTAAAATTAAATGAATAGCATTTAAAAAAAATTTTTTTTCTGAGTGCCCACTTATCATCTTGGACTAAATAAACATCTTTAAAGCAACTAAATTTCCTGGAATTGAAGACCACTTCTTTATACACATAAACTAAATCTGTAACTTGTAACTGTACCTCCAAATATCAATATATATATATATATATATACTTATATATATATACATTTACATATATATATTTATATATATAATATAAAGTTAAATGTGTATGTAAAAATAGCTCACAGTTAGAAGAAGCTAAAAACAATATGTAAGGTTCTGCCTATCTGTAAACTATGAAGATCATAGGCTCAACTCCACAATAAAGGTTAGCTCCATGCTGAAAAACATTTTTTTAAATATATTCATGTTGTGGGCAAAACAATAAATTCAAACACAATTCAGTTAACAAATCTATCTAAGCAACTGAAATTTTAACACTCAAGTTACTTTAAATTTAATAGGTATCTAAATGTCCAACAACTGGCGAATGGATAAAGATGTGGCTTATATATATAATGGAATACTACTTGGCAATGAGAAAGAATGAAACCTTGCCATTTGCAGCAATGTGGAGGGAACTGGAGGGTATTATGCTAAGTGAAATAAGTCAGGCAGAGAAAGACAGATACCATATGTTTTCACTCATATGTGGATCCTGAGAAACTTAACAGAAGGCCATGGGGGAGGGGAAAGGGGGAAAAAAAAAAGTTACAGAGAGGGAAGGAAACAAACCATAAGAGACTCTTAAATACTGGGTTGATGGGGGGTGGGGGAGAGGTGAAAGTGGGTGATGGGCAATTGAGGAGGGCACCTGTTGGGATGAGCACTGGGTATTGTATGGAAACCAATTTGACAATAAATCACATTTAATATTAAAAAAATTTAATAGGTACCTAAAATTATATCCTAAATCAAGCTTGTTTTTCCTATTCCAAATATAATAGAAACAGTACTGCCTTAACACAATACAAAAATAAATAAATAACACACACACGATAAAAACTCAAGGAAAAAAACCATCCCTGAACTCTACCAATTTCATTACAAAGTGTAAAAACAGTTTCAGTATATATTAAACACTGAAATATCATCACCAGTGGTGATGATAAATACGTGGCTTTGATCCTGAGAATATACATTTCTTCTTTCTTTTGCCTTTAATAGTTATATGTATACAGATTGACCTAAAGAATTAGAAAGGAGAATTAATCTTTTTATCTCATTTCAACGTTTCTAAACATCTGTAAAAATATATTGACAATAGGATAAATGTATAAGTACATTCTTGCTTTGGGATCATGAACTGGGGAAAAGCACAAGAACAGTCAAGGAGATATGTGAAAGAATGTCATATTTGGACAATGACAAGTCACTCAACATGGCCAGATTGTCAGGTTATAGAACAAATTGAATTGCTGAATACCAGCTAACCTAGAATAAAAAGTGGACTCACACACCATAACTATATAGTTTGTTTAGGATGATTTAGGTAGAAAGACAGAATATATGAAGGGCACATACATAGTTTAAAAAAATGCTATTCTCATTTTTCTAATATTAACTACAAAAGCTAAGACATTATAATAAAAAAAAAATTCTAAGTAAAGCAAATTACAAAGTACTACAAAAATTTCCTGTTGGTTTTATCAGTTCTACTCAGGGAAAAAAGCATTTAGGTTAAGAGGAGGAAAAAGTTTTTACCTCTGATATCACCCCCAGAACAGAAAGCCTTTCCACCAGCTCCTTTTATAATGATCATGAAAGTTTCAGGATCTTGTTCCCAATTCTATCCAAATTGAAAAGAAAATGGGAAAAGCATACTATAAATGAAAACTCATTTAAAAAATCTATATGCATTTATATACACATATGGATACACACATATACATGTATAGATAAATATATGTCAATACACATAAAGTACAAGCTTTATAAAGTACATCCAAAAGAATGGATCCTAACTTCATTTTCTTTTCTGACATAAATTGGAGACTATTCCAACAAAGTTGCTAGATGAATACACTTTGTGATCCAAATTGTATGATGATATCTGAAGAAATCTTTGCCATGACAACTTTGACACCAAGATGAAAGAAGATGGGCTTAAATATACATCCCAGAAGCTTATAAATCTGGTGAACAAATCAGTCCAAAGACTGTTGATAAACTGAACAAGAACCTTTCTATTGTGGTAATATAGGGCTCCAACCTACTGACAAATTTATAAGCAATAGAATGAAACCACAATACTGATTAGATCTTGAAGTGATTTGAGGTTGGCAGGGGCAACTATAAATAATCAGGATGAAAGAATCAAGAGCCAAGGGCAATTCAAAAGACTATTCACTAAAACATCAGTTAACCAGAGACAAAAAATTAACAGGAGCTGTATAAATTCTACACTTGAGAATAAAAATATAAACACACAAGGAAGAGATGTAGCTGGATGGATGTGGCTGTCCAAAAGACTAATGCAATATTGGACTACATTAATAGAAATATGGCATTCTAACATGGAAGTTTCTACTTTCTTCCACTCTGGTCCACTCCAACCTGAAATACTTGATTTCTCTTTATTACATTTAAAGACATATTATAAGGTGTCCCAAACGGACATAAGGAAATAGAAGACAGACTCATCAAATGAAAAATTAAGGAACTTGTAACCAGGGGAGAATTAGTCTTTGTGGCTGACCATATTAGGTACACCATTTCACTTCACAATAATCCTGTGAGATATTATAATCCCCATTTCACGGCTGAGGTAAATGAAGGACAGAGAGATGAACACTCCCAAGCTGAAGAGTTAATAAACAGAAGTCCAAGTTTCAAACAAAGTAGTCCAACTACAAGTCATGCTTTTCCACAGCACCATGCAGTTCACTTAGAATAGAAAAGCTTATAGTCTTCTCTAAGAATCGTGTCAAAATGCTGTCACATGGAACGTTAGATTTGTATACTCCTGTACCAAGAGGCAGAACTATTATCACTGGTTAAAAGGTCAGAGAAGCAGAGTGGCAAAACACAGGAAGAAACTCAGAGCTATGGAAAAGTGGAAGGAGCTCTCAGGAGGTCATGAAGTCCCTGTCATTAGGGACGCTTCAAGATAATCACATAGGGAAAGGACGAAGACAAGAAATCAGTGGGGCTTGGGCACTGATCCCAAAGATTCTATGGAAGAGAATCCCAGAAATGTTCTTTTAGGATACATTCTTATTTATTTATTTTTAATGTTTGTTTATTTTTGAGAGAGGAGAGAGAGAGAGAGAGAGAGAGAGAGAGCAAGTTGGGGAAGGGCAGAGAAAGAGGGAGATACAGAATCCAAAGCAGGCTCCAGGCTCTGAGCTGTCAGCACAGAGCCTGACACGGGCTCGAACTCATGGGGCCCAAGATCATGACCTGAGCTGAAGTTGGCCACTCAACTGACTGAGCCACCCAGGTGCCCCTAAGGATACTTTTTTTTTTTTAATAATTTTTTTTAACCTTTATTGATTTTTGAGACAGAGAGAGAGAGCATGAATGGGGGAGGTTCAGGGAGAGAGGGAGACACAGAATCTCAAACAGGCTCCAGGCTCTGAGCTGTCAGCACAGAGCCTGACGTGGGGCTCGAGCTCACAGACTGTGAGATCATGACCTGAACTGAAGTCGGACGCTCAACCGACTGAGCTACCCAGGCGCCCCCCTAAGGATACATTTTTTAAAGTATCCATATAATTTAAGGAAATCACAAACCTTTAGTTGTGGGTAAATGTGCCGAACCATATTAAAGGTTAATGCATTTAGGAACTTTGGTCTGTTTAGTGTTATCACTCCTGCACAACCTCTTCTTTCCAGTAGTACTTCTCCTGCTGCATCCATGTGCATAGACATTCTCTGTGTAAAAAAAGATTAAGCCTAGGATGAAATTCATTAAGATTTTGTCACAAGCCAATATTAAACCATATACAGGTATACCTCAGAGGTGCTGTGGGTTCAGCTCCAGACCACCACAATAAAGCAAATACTGCAATAAATTCAAATGATTTTCCCCCAGTGCATATAACAGTTATGTGTGTCCCATGAACACAACTAGATAACTATCAGTTCATCCTAAATACCCCCAGAAATTAACCTGAAGGCTGACAGAACAAACTCCACAACTAAAGGGAGAGAAGAGGCCACACTATAGAAGCCAAGTTAAACACATGCTTGATAATTATGTCAACCTTGCTTTATGACTGAATAAAGCTGACATTGTGGAAAGGGGTGGGGGGAAGGAATTTTGCTAGTAAATACTAATGATCATCTGCACTTTGAGTCAGAATCTTTGCTGGTGGAGAGTTTTGCCTCAATGTTGATGGCTGCTGACTGATCAGGGTGGAAGATGCTGAAGGTTGGGGAGGCTGTGGCAATTTCTTAAAATAAGACAACAGTCAAGTTTGCTGTATTGAAGGACTCTTCCTTTCACAATTTCTCTGTAGCATGCAATGCTGTTTGATAGCAGTGTACCCACAGCAGAGCTTTCAAAATTAGAGTCAATCCTCTCAAACCTCAAGGAGCTGCTTTATCTACTATGTTTACGTAACAGTCTTAGATCCTTTGTTGTCATTCCAACAATCTTCACAGCATCTTCATCAAGAGTAGATTCCATCTCAAGAAACCATTTTCTTTGCTCATCCATAAGAAGCAACTCCTTCTTCATAGTTTGATCATGAAATGGCAGCAATTCAGTCACATCTTCAGGCTCCACTTTTAATTCTAGGTCTCTTGTTGTTTCCACCACATCTGCAGTTACTTCCTCCACTGATGTCTTGAACCCATCAAAATCATCCATGAGGGTTAGAATGAACTTCTTCTAACTCCTACCAATGTTGCTAGTTTTTGGCCTCTTCCCAAGAATCACAGATGTTCTTAATGGCATCTAGAGTGGTGAATCCCTTCCAGAAGGTTTTCAATTTACTTTGCCCAGATCCAAAGGACTCACTCTCTATGGCAGCTATAGTCTTATAAAATGTATTTCTTAAATAATAAGCCTTGAAAATTCAAAATTGCTCGTTGACCCAGGGATGCAGAATAGATGCTGTGTTAGCAAGCTCCATCAAAGTTCTTGGGCAACCAGGTGCATTGTCAATGAGCAGTATATTGAAAGGCATCTTTTTTTCTGAGCAGTAGGTTTCAACGATAGACTTAAAATATTCAGGAGGCACCTGAATGGCTCACTCGGTTGAGTGTCCAACTTCAGGTCAGATCATGATCTTGGTTCTTGAGTTCGAGCCCCACATTGGGCTCATCAGGGCTTCAGATCCTGTTCCCCTCTCTCTGCCCCTCCCCTACTTATGCTCTCCCAAAAGCAAACAAACATTAATAAACATTTTACATATATACATGTATACACATGTATACATGTATATATGTAAATGTGTGTATGCGTATTCAGTAAACCATGTTGTAAACAGCTGTGTTTCATCCAGGCTTTGTTGTTCCATTTATAAAGCACAGCAGAGTAGATTTAGCATGATTCTTAAGGGCCCCAGGATTTTCAGAATGATCAATGAGTATTAGCTTCAACTTAAAGTCAACAGCTGCATTAGCCCCTAACAAGGAAGTGAGCCTATCCTTTGAAGCTCTGAAGCCAGCCATTGACTTCTAGTTATCAAAGTCTTAGATGACCTCTTCTTCCAACAGAAGACTGTTCCATCTATATTGAAGATCTTGTTTATTAGCGTCACCTTCATTATCTTAGCTAGACCTTCTGGATGACTGGCTGCCCTTTGCCATCAGCACTTGCTGCTTCACCTTGCATCTTTACATTATGGAGATGGCCTTCTTTAAACCCCGTTACTAACTTCTGCTAGCTTCAAACTTTTCTTCTGTAGCTTCCTCACCTCTCTCAGCCTTCATAGAACTGAACAGGCCTTATTCTGGATTAGGTTTGACCTAAGGAAATGTAGCTGGTTTGATCTTCTATCCCAACTAAAGCTTTCTCCTTATCAGCAATAAGGATGTTTCACATTCTTATTCATGTGTTCACTTGAGTAACACTTTTCATTTCCTTCAAAAACATTTCCTTTGCATTCACAACCTGGCTAACTGGTGCAAGAGGCCTAGCTTTTGACCTATCTTGGCTTTTGACGTGCCCTCCTCACTAAGCTTAAGCATTTTTAGCTTTTGATTTCAAGTGAGAGACATCTGACTCTTCCTTTCATTTGTACACTTGGAGGCACAATTATTAATTGGCCTAATTTCAATGCTGTTGTGTCTCAGGGAATAGGGATGCCTAAGGAGAGGGACATGAAAGAACAGCAGATTGGTGGAGCAGTCAGAAGAAACACAATATTTGTTAAGTTCACCATCTTACGTGGGTGCATTCATGGCGCCACCAAAACAGTTACAACAGTAACATCAAGATCACCGTTCATCAGAATAGTGAAAAAATTTGAAATATCATGAGAATTACCAAAATGTGACACACAGACACAGAGTGAGCAAATGTTGTTGGAAAAATACCACCAATAGATTTGCTCTGCTGATGCAGGGTTGCCGCAAACCTTCAATTTGTAAAAAAAAAAAAAAAAAAAAAAAATCTGCAAAGCACAATGACACGAGGTATGCCTGGACATTAAATGCAAATCTTTCATACAAGTTAACAGTAAGTAATCAAATGGACTACTACGTATATCTGACAAAGTTTCTTTTTCTCTTTTAAATGCTTATTTATTTTGAGAACAGCACACGAGCAGGGGAGGGGCAGAGAGGGAGTGAGAGGGAGAATCCCAAGCAGGCTCCACCAACACAGGGCTTGATCCCATAGGAGATCATGACCTGAGCTGAAATTAGAGTCAGAGGCTTAACCAACTGAGCCACACAGGTGCCCCTGACAAAGGTCTCTAAAATTCTTTAAATTCTGTAGTAAAGCAAAATATACATACCAAAAGCAAAAGTATATACATAGTATATACAAAGTATACACATAGTAATTAAATCTTTTTTGTTTCTGAAGGAACAGAGTCAACTGATTTAGAACAGAACCTAGTCTTAGAATTACTTGGACTACAAAATACTCTCAAATCTCTTAATTTATGACTATATACCAAGTAATATGTTACGTGCTTGCAAAGCAAAGATGAATAAAGAGGGCAAATAATTCTGACTACAGTAACTACTGACAATCTGAAAAAAAAATAGAAAAGGGGATATTTGAGCTGGGCCTTGATGCGTGCCAAGAAAAAGGAGTGCAAGAATCCTAGAGAATAACACATCCTAAAACAAACAATGGATAATTGGAAACATCAAGATTTTTTTTTTTAATGTTTACTTATTTTGAGAGCGAGCGAGCGTGAGAAGGGGAGAGACAGGGGTAATGAGAAAGGTGGAGAGAGAATCCCAAGCAGGCTGTGCACTGTCAGCATAGGACCAGATGTAGTGCTCTATCTCACGAACCTTGAGATCATGACCTGGGCTGAAATCAAGAGTAGGGCACTTAACCAACTGAGCCACCCAGGCACCCCGGAAATATTAAGATGTTAAATATGAGTGAATAAAGGCTGACTGAGGAAATGAGGGATAGGAAAGTAAACAGATTAAGCAGGTGAGGCCAGATTATAAAATGACAGACTTACAAGTCATATGGCTGTGATGAACTGGCCTATATGCTTACTTAGGAACTCATACGCTATAACTTAATTATCAGATTTCACTGCTCATGTAATATATAGTACTAATATAAACACCTGTAAGAAACATAACAATCTCCCAGGACTCTGCTATACACAATTGTTAGGACTAATGGCACAATCATACTTATTACTTTAAAAACAATGCTTTAACCTTCACATGAGAACTGTGTACAATATAAAGCTTAAATTGGAAAATTTTAACTAGAGAATGCTAATTAAAAGCAAATGGCACACTTCTTAACTGAAATCTAGTAAAACACAGAAGTCCATAATTTAATAGCATTAAATGTTACACAGTGTTTAAGTCTTTATAAAATCATGCTGCACATTTAATGTCAGCTTAGTTTTTATTAAAATTCATTATCAGATAAAAATAACGTATATTCACTTACAAGGATTATGGAAAAGGCTATTAAAAACAAAGTCTGAGTTTTTTTCAATTAAAACTTAAATTGGATAAAGGGTAAGTATCCAAAATCTACAAAGAACTTACCTAACTCAACACCCCAAAAAAACAAATAATCCAGTGAAGAAATGGACAGAAGACATGAACAGACACTTTTCCAAAGAAGACATCCAGACAGCTAACAGACACATGAAAAGAAGCTCAACATCACTCATCATCAGGGAAGTACAAATCAAAACCACACTGAGATACCACCTTACACTGGTCAGAGTGGCTAAAATTAACAATTGAGGAAACAATAGATGTTGGTGAGGATGTGGAGAAAGGACAACCCTCTTGCACTGTTGGTGGGAATGCAAACTGATGCAGCCACTGTAAAACAGTGTGGAGGTTCCTCAAAAAATTAAAAATAGAATTACCCTATGACCCAGCAATAGCACTACTAGGAATTTATCCAAAGATACAGAAGTGCTGATTCATAGGAGTACATGGACCCCAATGTTTATAGCAGTGCTATCAACAATTGCCAAATTATGGAAAAAGCCCAAATGTTCATCAACTTGTGAATGGATAAAGAAGACGTGGTTTATTTATACAATGGAATACTACTTGGCAATGAGAAAGAATGAAATCCTGCCATTTGCAACAAGTAACGCAACAAGTAATATAACGAGAAAGAATGAAATCCTGCCATTTGCAACAAGTAATGCAACAAGTAATACCTGGATGGAGCTGGAGGGTATTATGCTAAGTGAAATAGGTCAGAGAAAGACAGATATCATATGTTTTCACTCGTGTGCAATTTGAGAAACTTAACAGAAGACCATAGGGGAAGGGAAGGAAAAAAAAATAGTTACAAACCATAAGAGACTCTTAAATACAGAGAACTAAGGGTTGATGGAGGAGGCGGAGGGTGGGGGGTATGTTGGGGAGAAAATGGGTGATGGGCATTGAGGAGGGCACTTGTTGGGATGAGCATTGGGTGTTGTATGTAAGTGATGAATCATGGGAATCTGCTCCCGAAGCCAAGAGCACACTGTATACTCTGTTGGTTAGCTAACTTGATGACAAATTATACATTTATAAATAAATATGAGAGAGAATACCATTGGACTCCCGATACATGATGCCATGTGTGGTCACGGCAGGCCCAAACTGTCCATTCTTGCAGGCCATCCAAATTATGACTTGTTTGAGCTGCAAACTGATAAAAGGGATTTTTCCATGACTAGTCATCTATATGGCTATCCAGATGACCTAGTGCCATTTAGCAATAAAACCATCCTTTTTTCATTGCTCTGAAGTAACATTTTTATTGTAATTCTTATTTCCATATCTATGTGGGTCTGTTTTGTACCAATGATTACATTGGTTCTTAATGTCTCATTACCACATTGTTTTTATTACTATTTTATTTTAATCATTGTTGATAGCATACCAATGTCTTCCAATATTGTTTTCCTTCAACACTGTTTTCTTGATCTTTTGTGTTTTCTTATGGATTTTAGAGTCAGCTTGTCAATATCTACAACAAACTTCCGCAGGGAGTATGACTACTATGGCAGTGAACTTAAAGACCTATTTAGTGGGATCGACACTTTTGTAATATTGAGTGTTTTATATATAATTTAAAATTTATTTCAAAATTTTATATTTCCCTGAGTAGAGATTTTCCACACCTTTCATTGGATGTATTCCAATTGTTTTTCTTTCATTTATTTTTAAGATTTTAAAAGGCAACCACTTAATAGTTTTTAATTATTATTTGTGTATGGGGAAAGAGTCTATTATTCATATTGACCTTATAACAGCTAATAAAAATTTCCCCAAGCATCCCTTAAAGTAATTAAATTAAATTAGGGGCGCCTGGATGGCTCAGTCAGTTGGGCATCCAACTCCTGCTCGGGTCATGATCTCTCAGTTTGTGGGTTCAAGCCCCGCGTCGGGCTCTGTGCGGACAGCTTGGAGCCTGGAGCTTGCTTCAGATTCTGTATCTCCCTCCCTCTCTGCCCCTCCCCCACTCGTGCGCACGTGCTCTCTCTCTCTCAAAAATAAATAAACATTTTAAAAAATTAAAAAAAAAAACTTAGAACCTATAACAATAGTAAAATGTTTTTTAACCAACTTGGCAAGAAGTTCGGTATCCTGTGATATCTAGAGGGCGAGGAAACAGATATACTGTAGGAGCAAAAACTATTGGAGAGCCTAGGAAAAATAACCTGACAACCCATTTTTTAAAGCATATACACTGGGGGCACCTGGGTGGCTCAGTCAGTTGGGCGTCCAACTTTGGCTCAGGTCATGATTTCACAGTCCACCGTCTGTGGGTTCGAGCCCCGCATCGGGCTCTGTGCTGACAGCTTGGAGCCTGGAGCCTGCTTCGAATTCCGTGACTCCCTCTCTCTGCCTCTCCCCTGCTCCTGCTCGCTCGCTCTCTCTCTCTCTCTCTCAAGAGTAAGTAAACATTAAAATAAAAAATTTTTTTTAAAGCATACACACCGACACAGTAATCCTTGTTCCAGAAGTTTATCCTATAGACATGTTTACATATGGGCAAAATGAATACACTGCAATGTCATTAGTAATGGCAAAACATTAGAAATGACCTAAATGTTACCAGTGAGAGGCTGGTTAAAAGAATTATAACCATTCCTACAAAAATGCATACTATAAAGGCTTTAAAAGGAATGAGGCAGGGGTACCTATGTACCCCAGTAAGTTAAGTGTCCAACTCTTGGTTTCAGCTTGAGTCATGATCTCATGGCTTGAGAGTTGGAGCCCCACATCCGGCTTTGTACAGATGGCGCAGAGCCTGCTTGGAATTCTCTGTCTCCCTCTCTCAAAAATAAACATTAAAAAAATAAAAAGAATGAGGCAGCTACCGCTCCATACACTGTTGTGAAACAACCAGGCAGTGTGTTTACAATGCTGTCCACCCACTCTGTACATGGATACATACATTTTTACACACAGAATGTATTTTTTTTAATTTTTTTTTAATGTTTATTTATTTTTGACAGAGAGATAGACAGAGCATGAGCGGGAGAGGGGCAGAGAGAGAGGGAGACACAGAATCCGAAGCAGGCTCCAGGCTCTGAGCTGTCAGCACAGAGCCTGACGCGGGGCTCAAACCCACAGACCGCAAGATGATGACCTGAGCCAAAGTCGGATGCTCAACCGACTGGGCCACCCAGGCGCCCCAGAATGTATTTCTAAATAGATACAGAAAACATTGCTAAAATGATTGCCTGCAGGAAAGAAAATTGGACTTGGAAGTGAAGGGTGGGAAGACTTTTTAGTGTATGATCCCTTTGAACTTTTTGAATTTTGTGCCTTATGTATTTACTACCTATTCAAACCAGTATTTAAAAAAAATTTTTTTAATAAGAGTAATACATTAAGTGTAAAAGGTATTAAGCCATCTCCAAAAGGGAACTTCGTTAAAAGGCTTTGTTCCAGAGGGCGCTCTTGTTTGACTGTCCATGGGGTCCCCTGAACCCCAGTAATGATCCCACATGTGTGGGAGAGTTGGGAAGATAGGACAACATGCATATACGTGTGCACTGATGACAGCCCCTATCTCCTGCTAAACCATACACTGGTTTCATGGAGCATTCCAGAAAGTTTTAAGGAAGGGTTTTCACAAAGCAAGGCCCAGAGAACTGTGAGCATCTTTGTTCTCCCACTGGAAATTCAACTGTATATAAGGAAGAGCAAATATTAAAATCATTTAAAGAGAGTTATTTTTCATAGTTTGCAGTACAAAAATGTGTTTCAAGTACATGTTATTGTAAAATAGTTGTTTGTACTTATGTTCTTATAACATCTGTTACGTTTACTCTTCCTCTAGTTCTGACTTTTAGAAATAGCAATAAATCTATTTTTTCATCCCCTAAAAGAAAAAAAAGATGCTAAGTAAACATATGAGTTAGGAAACTGTATTTTTTCATTTTCTTACCTTACTGATACTAAAAACATTTGTGGTAAAAGCAAATTATACACAAAAATCACAAAAGAAACCAGACCAAAAAGGACACCAAGTCCACCAGCAGACACAGCCTTCCCCAGATTTCGCCTATCACCTTCTTTGTAGACCTACTCTAGCGGTTAAAGTACCTAGCTTCTCTGGTTTTCGTCCAAGTTCCTACTGACCCACTTGTGTTAGTAGATGAGTAGGACAGATGGTAAGTTTTCTAACCCTCCGACTCCTTCTCTAGACCCTCTCATAATTTCTGTCAGTATTGTGGAAGATCTTATTCCCATACTAAATCTTTTATTCCATAATACTGTAGGGGAGAAAACATAATTTTCCCCCTACCCTTCCAGGTTCTTGGCTAAACTCCTCCCCCACTGTAATAAAGACAGATTAACTGGAGAAAATTTTCATTTCTTAAGTAAGGGGGACAACAATGGTGTGAGACTCAAAAGCAGCAAGGCAACTGAGGTTCATATACCATCCTGAGCTAAGAAAAGAAATAGGGTCTGAGGCTCCTTTCTAATTTCTTTCAGGCATTTGAGAGGGAGGTAAAAAGCTTTTCCCAAATCCGCTGGGTCTTGACTGCCTTCAGCTCAAAATAATTCACATGCGAAAGCTGCATATTTAAGGAATGGCATATTCTGCTCCCCTTAAATACCCATAGTGTTTCTACCTCCTTGATCAAACCCTTACTCATATGACAGGACAGATAACAGATTAAAACAGCTATACTTTTCAGATAACCACATCATTTTAAATCTTAAAATACAGACAAAAGTTTTCCTATCATACAAGCATGTTAAATGCAAGTATTAATAAACTTTCATCTCAAGATCTCCATACTAACCAAATTTCTGTTTGAACCCAAGTCAAATTTGTCAGCCAAAAAAAATTTCATGGTTTTCACTGAGTAGTTTATATAAATTATCACCCAATATGGAAGCAATCCTTCAAAACTTTATTATTATTTGGTTTCAGCTCAGAGATGTTGAGAGCTGAAAAGATGCTCATCCTAACCTTATTAACAAGAAAAAAGGCTGAACAGACTGAAAATTAATGGCTTCTGGTAAGCCCAGAGAACTGAGGTCACAGGGCAAATGGCTGTAATAAAATCTGGAGAGTGACAAGTGCCTTCAGGGAGACACAGGACCAAAATATTTGCTTACTTCAGGCAAAAGCTTTCAGGAAGATTAATTAGAATTTTTGATGACCTGCTGGAGGCCAAATGTGGGCAAATGTGACAGCATGAAGCTCCTGGGGAGGTCACAGTCATGCAGGGTTTTCTCTGGCTGGCTTTTCCTCCTGGAATCCAACCAGGAGCTCTCAGGGAAAACTGGAGAAAGCTCTCCTGTGTGGTGCTGGCTGGGATAGGGAAATAGCAGGTACAGAGAAATCCTTTCCCCTCATCTTTCATACAAAACAAAAGGCTAAATCTGCAGGGGAGTGAGGAAGGACTTCAAAGTCTGTAGCCCAGGGTTCTGGTGAAGCCTCACTATAGTGGGGGAAGTAAATGGAGGTCTACAAAATAAAAGCCTTAATCTCATGGGGGAAGAACCTCGAAACCATTCCCAAAGACTTCAGTGTTTACCAACCACAACTGAGGAAAAGAAATGAGGGGCAAGGGAAAGGGAGAAAAAAAAAAAAGCAGCCTATCCCTGGAGGAGGGACAGGAACACTTGTGAGGGCCACATCCCTGAAACCGTGGTTCACAGTACCTTCCAAACATTAAGGCTTAATGGGATAACATTGATAAACTGAGTTTCATCACCATTAAAAACTTCCATTCTGCACAAGATACTATTAAGACAATGAAAGACAAGCCAGAAATTGGAAGAAAATATTTGAATAGCACATATCTGATAAACGACTTGCATCCAGAATATATAAACTCTTAAAACTCAGTAAGAAAAACCCAATATTAAAATGAGAAAAAAAAAACAACAACACCCTGAAGCTCTTCACCAAAGATATGTGTATGGCAAACAAACATAGGAAATGCTCAAAATCATCTGAAGATCATTAGGAAAATGCAAATTAAAACCACAAGGAGGGGGTGCCTGGGTGGCTCAGTCAGGTGGGCAACCAACTCTTAGTTTTGGCTGGAGTCATGAGCTCACGGTTTGGGGGTTCGAGCCCCACATCAGGCTCGGCACTGGGAGCCTGCTTGGGATTCTTTCTCCCTCCCTCTCTGCCCCTCCCGTGCACTCATTCACTCACACTCTCTCTCAAATAAACAAACTTAAAAAAAAAAAAAAACAAAACGCAATGAGACAGCACTACACACATCAAAATGGCTGAAATCCAAACACAGACAATAACATGCTGCCAAAGGTACAGAACAACAGGCACTCTCACTCTGCTGGTGAGACTACAAAATGGTACAATGACTTTGGGAGACAATTTGGCAAATACTTATAAAGTTACACATAGGCTTACCATACAACCCAGCTGTTGCACCCTTGTGTATTTATCCAAGTGAATTAAAAACTTATGTTCACACAAAAACCTGTACACAAATGTTTAGCAGCCTCACTCATAATTGACAAAAACTGGAAGCAACCAAAATGCTCTTCAACAGGGAAACGGACAAACTGGCATATCCAAAATGGAATACCAGTGATAAAAAGGACCAAGTCATCGATTCATGCAACATAGATGAATCTTAGATGCATTTCACCGAGTGAAAGGATCCAAACCCCAAAGCCTATATATTGTATCATTCCATTCATAAGACATTCTGTAAAGGACACAACAATGGGGGCATAACACACATCAGTGGTTGGGGGTGGCAGAGGCCGACTACTAAGGGAAAGCACAGGGGAAGTTTTAGGTGATAGAACTGCTCTGTATGGTTGTGGGGTGCTGGACGCATGATTTATGCATTTGTCAAAACGCACAGAAATGTACGTCACAAAAAGTAAACTTCAATGTATACAAACTATGCTAAAAAAAAGAAAGACAGCTAAGATGTCACAGGATTCCAACATGGAATGCAGACTGTGACAAATCTAATTAAATTACACATGTATGACATAGCATCACTGATGTAATCATGGTGGTGACTTCAGGGGAGCTGACCCAAGTAACTTTGGAAAACAGTCATCTGATTAGAAAATGTAAAGATAAATACAAAAGGACTGTCTATCAACACTGTGCTCTAGTTGGTAAATTTGTTTTTCATGGGGGATGGTTAACAATTCTGAAACTGCTTTGCATGTATACACGGGTGAAATAAGTAACAGAGGAAAGTTATAGATAAACAAGAAGGGAAGCTTCTATAATGAGCCCTGCCCTGGGGCTCTGGATTAAAGTCAGAGATGCCGTCAGAATGATCTCATGCTTAGCTTATATGTGTGTGTGTGTGTGTGTGTGTGTGTGTGTGTGTGTGTACACACACACACACAGGATAGAGATACAACTACAGACACGTATACATACATTAGTTATAGTGTAACTACATTAATAACAGGGTTATTACATTAATACATTAATAACACGGTTAGTATACAGTGTGTGTGCAATCTGCTATACATACATACATTACCCTAGCTCTCTCCCCCTGGAGAAAGCCATCATTCCCCAGTATCAAAAAGCACTCCCAGAAGTCAGATCTTGATTTCTAAATGCAATTCTCTGATACAGAGCTCCAACCAGGGCTCCTTGGAGAAATGGCTGATTCCAGAGCTGCAAGAAGGAAAACATGAGGAGCCCAGAGGACACCTCTGGCACGAAAAAGTAAGGAAGCATTAAAAAAAATAGGATCATATCAAAAGGACACAAGATCCAAAATGAAGGAATTCCTCATAGCCAAAGCTAGAATAATTTGAGTAACACAATGTGATACTAGATTATAACCCAAAGAGTAAGGATCAATGAGCCCACACAGGTATCAATAACTGAATAAGGGAGTGGAGAATGGCTCATCTTTCCTACAGAAGATTCCTAAATAATACACGTAAAAATCTCCCTTCCAGTAGGTAGAGTTTAGTCGCCTCACCTTCTGAGTGTGGGCTGAATTTACTAACTTGCTTCTAAAGAACAGAATGTGACAAGGGGATAATGGTAACTTTAGAGGGGAGAAACCAAACAAACACCACTTTAACCAAGTAATAAAGGTCAGCATCACCAGCTATGTAGTGTGAATGTCATGTATCCCTGATGCCTACATCAAAACCCACAGATACTCTGTTACGATGTGTTGAAAAGGGGGCTTTTCTTTTGTGTTATTCTCTCCAAAAACCTTTTAACTGCAGTTTACTTATTAAAAACAAAAAACACTAGACCCAAGCCTAGATTAAGGGATATTCTACAGGCTACCGTGCCAATACTCCTCCAAACTTTTGAGGTCACAAAAAATAAGATGCAGAAACTGTCACAGACCAGAAGAGACTAAAGAGACATGACAAGGAAATGCAATATGGAATCCTGGAACAGAAAACTAATGGAAAACATGAAATCCAAATAAAGTTTAAAGTTAATAGTAACATACCAATGTTCTTAATTTTGACAAATGTACCATGGGAAATGCATTCATTTGCTAGGGCTGTCAACTCAAAGTACCACAAGCTAAGTGGCTTAAACAACAGAAAGTTACTGTCTCAGAGTTCTGGAGGCTAGAAGCCCAAGATGGAGGTGTCAGCAGGAGGACCACACTCCCCCTAAAGGTGGCTAGGGGAAGGATCTGTTCCGGGCCTCTCTCTCTTAGCTTCTGATAGTTCTTGAAGCAGCCTAATTACAATCTTCACATCACTTCTCCCAGGATGCTTGTCTCCAAATTTTCCCTATATAAGGACAAGAGTCATTTTGGATTGATCCAGTTATCTCTCCTCCTGTATGACCTCATCTTAACTATTTATGTCTGCCATGACCCTATTTCCAATTTGGCTGTTAGAAGACGCTATCTGCCATGGGCCCTGGGGTTTCCTTGCGGTTCCTTCCTGGGTCGTGAACCCAAGAGCCTGACCATTCTCTTTGCCTGGTCATTTTCAGGGTTGTATTTGCTGTGAGCAACTTTACAGAAAGGGTAATGTCTCCCTCTGGGACAGGAGAGCAGGCTTGCTTACAGCTTGCTACAAACCAGCAGGTTCCCCAAATTCAATTTTATTGTTCTGTAATGCAACCCACTGCACATGCAGGCATTCTTCTGGGCCTTCTATGTCACCCCGTGGAACTTGGGGAGCAAGGAAAACCAACACAAACATCAAGCTCAAGGCTGTTTGAAGCGCCATTAACAAGAGTTTCATATCCTCTGCCACCATCCATGTAGTAAAGGCTAACTATTAGCTTGTAATTGGGGTAAAAATCAAATCCCAAGCCCAATGCTGTCCAGTCAGCCTGAAAGCCCTTGGCCCTCCACCTGCCCCCTCCCCATCACAGCCCTCTTCCTCTGTATCAAAATATAACTATCCTGATTTGTACAGTAAACACAAAGTATAAATCCAAAAACATCATCTATTTTTTTAAAATGGATATATTTTTCAAGTCTTTTAGTCTAGAAGTTCTCCCTTCATCCCCTTCTTTTCCTTACAATTTGTTGAAAATAACAGGCCAATTAACCTGTAAAGTTTCCCAGGGTTTTGCTGATTCCACATGCATGCTACATACTTATTTTTAACAGCTGTCCATTTTTACATATCAATTTAATCAGTCCCCTATTGGTAAACACTGAGTAATTTTCAATTTTTGCTATTTCAATGATGCAGGAATATTTTTAAGCATGGATCTCCAAGCACGTAGGCCAAGTACTTTTCAGGACATTTACAGAGGGTCAGACTTTGAGCAAAGAATATTACAGAATCTCCTGGTAATGCCATTAGAATGACGTACATGAATGGACAAATAGGATTTTTTTCTTACCTGAAAAATTCATGGCCTTCTCAAAACCTAAAAACAACTGTTAGTTCATTAACCAAAATCATTCAAGCGAAAGGAGATAAAGCTTCCAGTATTTGCATAATTTATGTATAGGTTAATTCTGCAGAAAAAATTAAATATCTTTTCTGAAAATATCACAAATTTTTAACAAAATCTAGAAAAGGTTTCTATAAAGAAAAATTGCCATATTAGGAAAAATTACAGAGACTAGAGTTGGAAATGGAATTCACATACAATCCACATTTGGGCAAGGAAGGGGGAAGGACATAAGGGATAAAGGACAACAGAGAAGGGAAAGAAGAAATGCTTCTAGCCAGAACCATGATAAAGGAGGAAAACAGATGTAAGGTGGAAGGAAATTAGAACTTTCTTAAATCTTTATTGTACATCCAAGAAAGACAACAGGTTCACATTTACTTTTATTTTCAAATATTTTCTTAGGCAATCAGCAAAAGCTGTTCCTTATTATTAACTTACCATTTAGAAGTTTTCCATGGACACTATGGTAAAACATTTGACTGAACACTTAATCCTGAAAACACCTCTAATGAGTTATATACCAGAAACTCCTTTCCACAGATAAGGAAACTGAGGCCCAGGGAAGTTAGATCACTTGCCTAGAGTCATACAGCTTTGGGGCAGGACCAAGATTCAAATCTAGGTTTACCTCATTCTAGAACTATTGCTCTAACCATTATACCCCTAAACAGACTCTCCCAATCATCTTCTTCAAATGATATCATCCTACCCACTCTAACTCACTCCACAGAACTTTTTCTACTTCCATAAGGCCTGGGTGACCCGTTATTTACATCTGTTCCAAGGAGAAACGTGAAGGAAACTTGCTGAAATGTATAAACACCATCAACACACAGCTCTGTGCTGAACTGAATGCATGAAGTCGGCCAAAATAAAACTCCTAAGCCACACACAACTTTAGGATGTCTACTTTGCTAGAACATAGAAATATTCTGGCAAAATCCATAGTAGCAACATTTCCCAAAATGTGCAAAAAGATGATTGGTGCTGCTACGCGGAAAGATAAATGGTCCATGGTCAAATCAGTCTGGGGAAAAAAACTTAAACAAATATCAATAAGACATTTTAGTCCTTAATATGCAAATATTAAATATAAATTTTTAAACAATGAGCAGTTTTCTTACCTCATTAAAAAATTTTTTTCATGGAATATTTACTTCTTTGGACTTGTACTTTGCAGGCTACATTTTGGAAAACACTTTAGAGTTGTCATAAACATTGTGAGAAATGAACCTTTCCTTCCAGTACCTGGTACATAGGTATCTCAAAAATGTTTAAAAAGCTTGGATGAATAATCCATCATTCTAGTGATGCAGTTCTGCTATAACGCAAGCCTAGGGCAAGCATCACGTTGTGGATATCCACACCTTCCATTATATGTAACATCACTGCCGTTGAATGGAGTTGCAACCCACAGACACACCCAGGAAAATAGCCTACCTTTAGCCGAACATGATTTTCTCTGACATCTGACTTTCGTCTTTATCCAAACACGTATCTTTCCTACTCCTAAGATTTTCACCTATTTCCAACAAATGTTGAATGCCATTAAATTTAAATTACTGTAACCCAAAAAGGACACCAAAGCAATGTAAGTAAGGTTCTTAGCATCTAACAACATTTAATAAATGTTGATTATTCAAGCTTCACTCAATCCTTCCTGACTTCAAATTGGATCAGTAAATTCCTCCACAATATTTCAGAGCCTCTCAAATGGTCTTTAGCTGTGTTCTATTCTCTCACCTTTTTGTGATAATCTACTTTCCATCTTCAATTATTACCTTTAGGCAGCTGGCTCAAACTTGCATTTCTTTACTTCTCCAGAGGCCTGGGCCCCTATTTCCAAATGCCTGCTAAAATTACAGAAGTGCATGGTGCCCTATGCTCAACTTGGTAAAAAACCAAATTTACCAACAAATTTCTCCCCAACAAATCTGTCTCTCCTCCTCTGTTCCCTAGAACAGGTTAAGACATCACCATTTTTCTCAACCAGACTTGTTCTCTTCCCCTCTCTGCCAACAATGTGAGGCAGTTACCAAGTACTGGAAAATCTATTTCTAAAACAACTCTCTCTTCCATTCCATTCTATTCCCATTGCTGTAAGCCACGTTACAATCTTCCTTTCTGGCAGATTTCCAGAACCTCTGCCTGGTGGTCTGTCTATACTTCACACTGCCACCAGAGAAAATTTTGCAAAAACATAATTTTAATCTTGTTCCTGCCATTCAAAAATGGTCAATGACTCCCTGTCACCTTCAAAAACATCCAAGTTACTTGGCATGGCCTTCAAGTCTCTACATCGGATCCTGGGTGAAATGGGCCCACCACCACATAGCACTCCTTATAACACAGATACTCAGAAAGCCCTAAACGTAACCTCTGTTCTCCCATCACACCTTCTTGCCACATAGAACAAGCATATTGTGTAACAGAAAGAAACCAGATTTTAGAGTCATACAGATGCAAACATTAGTTTAGCCACTCACTACTGTACACCCTCAAGCAAGTTATTCTCAGAGCCTCAGTTTCTGCATTTGTAAAATGGAGATAATAGAATCACTTTAGGATTACTATATGAACATCCACTTATTCCCATCTCCACATGTTGAAACCATAATTGTTCTTCAAGGCCCAGATCAAATGAGTTTCCTCCAGTAAGCTTTCATTGGTTATAAAGTCAGTATCACTCTATCCCACCTTTGTTCACACCTTTAATTTATTTGGCCTTTTTACCACACTTTGTCAAATATCCTTTTTTTAATTTAAATTAAAGTTAGTTAACATAAAGTGAAGTCTTGGCTTCAGGAGTAGAACCCAGTGATTCACCTCTTACATAGGACACCCAGTGCTCATCCCAAAAAGTGCCCTCCTTAGTGCCGAGCCCATCCCACCTACCTCCCCTCCAACAATACTCAGTTCTCTGTATTTAAGAGTCTCTTATGGTTTGCCTCCCTGTTTTTATCTTATTTTTCCCTCCCTTCTCCTATGTTAATCTGTTGAATTTCTCAAATTCCATGAGTGAAATTATATATCTTTGACTTATTTCACTTAGCATAATACACTCTAGTTTCATCCATGTTGCTGTAATAGGCAAAATTTCATTCTTTTTCATCACCAAGTAGTAACCCACTGTGTATATTTGGCCTCTTTCCATAATTTGGCTATTGTTGATAGCACTACTATGAACATTGGGGTGTACGTGTCCCTTCGAATCAGCACTCCTGTATCCTTTGGATAAATACCTAGTACTGCAATTGCTGGGTCATAGGGTAGTTCTATTTTTAATTTTTTGAGGAACCTCCACACTGTTTTCCAGAACGGCTGCACCAGTTTGCATTCCCACCAGCAGTGCAAAAGTGTTCCCCTTTCTCGGCATCCTCACCAACATCTGTTGTTTCCTGAATTGTTCATTTTAGCCATTCTGACAGGTATGAGGTGGTGTCTCATGGTAGTTTTGATCTGTATTTCCCTGATGATGAGTGATGTTAAGCATTTTTTCACGTGTCGGTTGGCCATCTGGATGTCTTCTTTGGAGAAGTGTCTATTCATGTCTTCTGTCCATTTCTTCACTGGATTATTTGTTTTTCAGGTGTTGAGCTTAGTAAGTTCTTTATAGATTTTGGGTAGTAACCCTTTATCTGATATGTCATTTGCAAACATTTTCTCCCATTCCATCAGTTGCCTTTTAGTTTTGTTGATGGGTTTTTTTTGTTGTACAGAAGCTTTTTATATTAGTAAATATTTCTAGGTCTTTTTATTAGACTATTCATTTCTTGAGGTCAGGAATGGTCTTTCATAATAGTATCTCAAAGTACTTAGTTCACTGCATACAAAGCAAGCACTTAATGTGTATCTGTTCAAAAACCATAGATTATAAATTGGTTGACACAGATTCTAGATCATCACCTAGATATACAAAATAAGACTTGACTGCTGTCGTGAAAACAATAAGTACAGTGTCATTTCATGCAGCCCATCCAGTGAACCTTCATATGGAAAAGAACTACTTTCAGAAATAAGACCACAGTTTTCTCCGTGTTGAGATCGAATTTATATGAAAGAAATGAGCTTTTGCACATTAAATGCTGTGTAAGAGTTTAAAATATGATATTATGGAGGGGCGCCTGGGTGGCTCAGTCAGTTAAGCATCTGACTTCAGCTCAAGTCATAATCTCACAGTTCGTGGGTTCAAGCCCCACGTCGGGCTCTGTGCTGACAGCTCAGAGCCTGGAGCTTGCTTCAGATTCCGTCTCCCTTGCTCTCTGCCCTACCCTTGTTCACACTCTATCTCTATCTCTCATATATAAATAAACATTAAAAAAAATTTTTAATAGAATATCATGGAGAAAGAAAGAAATCTTTCCATGAATAGTTTTGCAAAAATATGTCCACATCAGCCTATGGATACAAATGAAACCTCATTAATAGGTTCTACTTGCTTGCATTAGCTTGATAAACCTTGCCCCCCTTTCCAGGTTCAGGTCTTCATCCACAATCTTTGAAGGGTACGAATGTCATACTGTTATCATAAATCAGTCCTATCCACTTCTCATAACTCTGCCAATAGTACTGCCATCAGTAGCATGCTTTCATCACTCCATTATGAAATAAAAAGGGCTCTTGCTCTATTGGCTTTCTTAGAAGGGTCACGGAAGGACTCCTTGGAATACAGCCGATCTCTGAAGCACATGTAAAAGCCAACACTGGGATAAGAATGATTCAGTCTTCAAGCCCTGCTGAAAGTTCAGTTTATCTTCCTTCTCACAATGTGGTTTATGCCTCAGGTCACCATAGTCCAGGTGATCTGGATTCTGTCATGTCTTTCTATTGTAACTGGGTGCATGTGTATAAATATGAATCTGTAATATTAAGTTCTTATTCCTAGAAACTCCTCAGCTCCCATGTATATATGCTGACTAAAATAATTAAGGGTAGGATGGGATATTCCAGTCTTAATTTGCCCATCTCCATTTAGGCTTACCTGAAACAGATTCTGCAATAGTTACTTAATGCCCACTCTGCCTCGGGCTGTAAAGTGCAATAGGAAAGTCTATGGAGCCAGACCGACTGGATTAAAATTCCACCTCCTATTTACTAGCTGGGTGACAGTGAGGCATACATATTACATAGCCTCTCTGTCCTTCAATTTCTGATCCATTAAATAGGGATAAAGCCATATAATCCCTTAACCAAAAGCCCTTGGGTCCAGATATGTTTCAAAATTCAGAAAATTTTCTAGATTTTGGAAAGGTAACACAATACATATTAATGCTATAAAAAACATCCCAAGTAGAATCTGGTCAGTACACTGCAGTAAAATGCTTTAACACTTCTGCAGCACATGATGAATATGCGTACCTATTAGGATAAAGAAAAAAGAGCTTCAAGTACATTCAGGTCAGATTTGTCACAAAATGCATTTATCACAAACTAACCACAAACTTTTGGTTTTGAGGTTTCAGAATTACAGTTAAAAGATCCACAGTATCTATTCTATAGAACTACAATGAGAATTAACTGAGCAAATACATATCAAGTACTTGGAAGAGCACCTGGCATACAATAAGTGCTATATCAGAGTGACTTGGCTTTTTGTTTATTTGTTTTTTATGTACAAGGTACTTGCCAGGCTACACAAGAGTATTTTAGTCCATTTGAGCTGCTATAACAAAAGTATCATAGACTGGGTGACTTATACAACACTTCTCACAATTCTAGAGGCTGGGGGGTCCAAGATCAAGGCACCTGCAGATTTAGTCTCATGAAGTCCCTCTTTCTAGTTCACAAAAGACTGTCTTCTTGCTGTGTGCTCCTTCATAAGGGAAAAGAGGTGAGAAAGCCCTTTGGGGTCTCTCTTATAGGAGCACTGAGCCCATTCATGAAAACACCACCCTTCTTACCTAATCATCTCCTAAAGGCCCCACCTCCAAATACCATTGCATTGGGGATTAGATTTTAATATATGAACATAAAGTTCAATCCATAGCAGAGAGACACAAAAATTAATAAAAATTATTTCTTCCTTGCAAAATGATAAACTAAAAACATCTAAGTTTTGGAAGAATGTTATTTGAACGATAGTAGCTAACAAATATAAAATAATTACACACCAAGCACTAGTGCTAGATTTTTAAGTGAATTATTTACCATTCATAAGCACTCTAACATGGATAGTATTATCTTCATTCTGTAACATCTAAAAGGAAGCTGAGAGAGATGAGATAATCTACCCAAAATTAAGTAGTGGACCCATTATTTAACCTAAGCATTCTGGGGCACCTGGGTGGCTCAGTCAATTAAGTGTCCGACTTCAGCTCAGGTCATGATCTTGCAGTTCTTGAGTTCAAGTCCCAGGTCGGGCACTGTGCTGACAGCTCCGAACCTGGAGCCTGCTTTGGATTCTGTCTGTCTGTCTCTCTCTCTCTCTCTCAAAAGTAAATAAACATCAAAAAATAAAAATAAACCCAATCAGGGGCACCTGGGTGGCTCAGTCGGTTGGGCGTCTGACTTCAGCTCAGTTCATGATCTCACAGCCCATGAGTTCAAGCCCCGCGTCAGGCTCTGTGCTGACAGCTCAGAGCCTGGAGCCTGTTTCAGATTCTGTGTCTCCCTGTCTCTCTGGCCCTCCCCTGCTCAAGCTCTGTCTCTCTCTGTCTCAAAAATAAAATAAAAACATTTAAAAATTAAAAAAAAAAATAAACCCAATCATCCTGAATTGAAGACCACACTCTTTAATTTTTTTTTTTTAACATTTATTTATTTTTGAGAGAGAGAGAGACAGAGCATGAACAGGGGAGGGGCAGAGAGAGAGAGGGAGACACAGAATCGGAAGCAGGCTCCAGGCTCTGAGCTGTCAGCACAGAGCCCAACGCGGGGCTTGAACTCACGAACCGCGAGATCATGACCTGAGCCGAAAGTCAGACACTTAACCGACTGAGCCACCCAGGCGCCCAAAGACCACACTCTTATTCATAACTTTCTACCATCTTGTACAAGTTGTGTCAAGTCTTGACACAAGTCTTAAAAAATTGGGAACCATGTGGCATAAAGGTCAACAAAATCTTCCGGTATTTTCCACTTCCCTAAGAACATTTTATATTACACACCATAATCTAATAATGCCAGCAAAACAGAGTCCAAACTTACCAAATGTTGCAGTATGATATTCGTCCTTTTGAATGAATTAAACCTGAAACAAATGTAGAATACAATGAACACAGTAATGTGGGTAGTCACGTCTCAATGTATAAATACCATATTTCCTTTTGTTTTAGCCTCTTTTAAATAATATTAGAAAAAAATGTTTTTGGTTTTTTTTAAAGGTTTAACTCTCATTCTTTGTGGTAAGAACACAAAACGGTACAGCTACTTTGAAAGACAATTTGGCAGTTTCTTACAAAACTAAACATACCTTACCACATAATCCAGCAACTACACTCCTTGGTATTTACCCAAATGAAGTGAAAACTTACACACACACACAAACTTGCACATGCATGTTTATGGTAGCTTTACTCAGAATAGCCAAAATACGGAAGTAATCAAGAGGTCCTCCAATAGGTGAATGGATGAATGAATTATGGTATATCTATACAATGGAATACTACTCAGCAATGAAAAGAAATCATCAATCATTCCACAATAAGACATACAGAAATCTTAAATATATACTGCTAAGCAAAGGAAGCCAATCTGAAAAGGCTATATATGGTATTATTCCAACTACAGGACATTCTGAAAAAGCCAAACCATGGGGACAGTAAAAGATCAGTGGTTACCAGGAGTTTGGGGGAGGGAGAAAAGGAAGAATACGTAGAGCACATGGAATGTTTTCAGCAGTGAAATTAGTCTGTAGGATTATATGGTAGAGACATGCCACACATTTGTCAATTTTCTACTCAATATTTTAATAAACCTAAAACTGCTCTAAAAAATAAAGTATTAATTAAAAAAAAAGAGTTTGGTAAAGATACAATAAGCATTCTCAGACACTGCTGTGAAATCTACAAATTGGTACTACCTTTCCAGCAGGCAATCTGGAAGCACAGTTCCACAGCTTTTAAAATGATCATACCCTTACACCTAGTAATTTCACAAGCATTTGTATTAGGGAAATCACATATGATCAAATTTTGATTTATAAGGATGTTCACAATTATTTACAGAAGGGAAAAACTGGAAACAAACTAACAATTTTTGTGTGTGTGTATACATTTAGTTTTCCTACAACAATGTAAGTTGTACACTTTTAATATTTAAAAGTGACATTATCTTGGGGTACTTGGGTGGCTCAGTCAGTTGAGTGTCCAACTTTATTTTGGCTCAGGTCATGATTCCAGGGTCGTGGGATCTAACCCTGCACTGGGCTCTGTACTGAGCACAGAATCTGCTTGGGATTCTCTCTCTCTCTCTCTCTCTCTCTCTCTCTCTCCCTCTCCCTCCCTCCCCCCCCAAGCCCCCTCCCCACTTATGTTCTCTTTCTAAAAAAAATAACAGAAATAAATTTTAAAAATAAAACTGAGCATTATCTTTCCTTTCCAGTAAAACAAAATTAAAAATAAAATTATGATAGAGAATGTCAATTCCATAGAATGTCAATTCCAAATAAGATCCTACACGTTCTTCTAATTTTCCCATCAAGTGGCAGAACTCAAGTCATCATTAGGAGAGAATTTTATTTTAAACGTATCATCCTAAACTGCAAGGATGTCCATTAAACATCACAAACATGCCAAAGAAGCCATGCTGTCAAAATGCCCACTTAACTCATCCAAACATCTTAAACCCACCCTTTACTGACCTTCTCTAACCCCATTTTAAGGTTTTTATTTTTTTAACATTTACTTATTTTTGAGAGAGACACAGACAGAGCACAAGTGGGGGAGGGGAAGAGAGCGAGGGAGACACAGAAATCTGAAGCAGGCTCCAGGCTCTGAGCTGTCAGCACAGAGCCCGACTTAGGGTCCAAACTCACCAACCATGAGATCATGACCAGAGCTGATGTCGGACACTCAAGTGACAGAACACCCAGGCGCCCCTATTATGTTTATTTTATATCTTGCTTTCTTTTTGTAATTCTATTGTGATTATGTTTCCATGTCAAAAGTATTATTTAAATATTTTTAAGTAAATATTTTCATTGGTTTTGTAATGGTTTTGTATAGATGACAGTTTTTAAAATATTACTAGAGGCAGCTAGACCAAGTCGCTGCTGCACCCTTTGCCTCCACCATCCCCACCCCCACCAAAGTCAGTAAAAAGAAACTCAACCCTAACCACGATGGAGCCCTTGAGACCTCAGAAAAAGAACACAAGGAGCAGTTGAATGCATTAATGAAGTACAGAATGCAACAGACTTAATGAACAAGCCAATGAGGTTTTGAAAGCACAACAGACCTATAACAAATGCCACTGACCAATTTTTTCCAGAAGAGGTTGGAATTGATTGCCCAAATCCCACATCTTTGGGTTAACATTTGTCACTCATCCACAAGTATCTGCACTGCATTATTGGACAGGAGTTAGAGTGACAGAATTTGAAGATACTAAATCACGTTACAGAATTGTGATAAAAAAAAAAAAAAAAAAAAAAAAAAAAACCCTTACTTTGAATATAAAGTTCTCTCCAAAGAATTTCATCAAAATGAGAGTGGTAATCCATCTTCAAAGTACACTGAAATCAGATGGAAATCCAGAAAGGATGTGACAAAATGTTCAAGTTAAATGCAGAATAAAGCCAGCAGGAAGAGAGAGCATGAGGAAACCACAGAGCTCTTTCTCTGGCTTACTGATGATTCTGATGCAGGTGCAGATGAGTTTAGGGGAGCTCATCAAAGATATTTGGCCAAATCCATTACAGTACTACTTGGTTCTTGACATGCTGATGAAGGGAATGAAGATGATGATGATGATGATGATGATGATGATGATGATGATGATGGAGGAGTTGGAGCAAAGAGAGAAGGATGAGGAGAAGATGACTAAGGAACGCTAATGGATTCTAACCTTTTTAAATTTTCTCCAGGCCCCACAAGCAACTTTCAATCTTCCCACCTCCCCCACCTCTTGTGTTCAGTCGCTCTGGTTTTTTGAAGCCCCTTCTGATTTGTACTATGGTTCTCAACTTACTTTAGGAGGAAATACCTTGAGAAGAATACAGTGGGTACAGAATCCCTATCCCTTTTGGTTCCAAATTCATTTGTATCCTTCCCTGCTTAAAAATTTTATGAAATCAACACCACAGTGTTCTGTGGAGGAAAAAAAGAACAACCTTCTGCTCCCTCAGCTCTGCTGGAAGCTGGAGGGTGCTGGGCTCCTGTGTAGTACATAGAATTTTAGCTTTTTTCCTCCTTTCTCTGTATATTTGGCTCAGAGAATACACTGTCTCTGTGTGAATATGAACAGTTAGCATCTACCAACGCGTATCTATTTTCTTATGTAAAAAAAAAGAAAACCACGGGGCACCCGAGTGGCTCAGTTTGTTAAGTGTCTGACTTCGGTTCAGGTCATGACCTCACAGTTCGTGGAGCCCCCGAATTATAAATTCAGGTGACTTAATTTATAAAAACATTTGTAATCCAACTTTTCCAGAATGTTTTCTTTTATATTACACTTAAATTGAACAATACCACAAAAAACAAAAAGGGGAAACCACTAATTTGTTTAAATTGGTCACACTTCACATTCCTGGACTAGCAGGTTTTGAATGTCTTACCACAAGTAAAATATTCTTATTCTAGCCCAGTAATTCCACAATTTGTCTGAACATTAGAATCACCTGGAAACCCTAGTAAACATTCCAAAGCCCAGCTCACAGCCAAGAACAATTAAATCAAACTCTGGAGGTCGGACACAGGCATAGGTATTTTGTTTGGAGCTCCTCTACGTGATCCCAAAGTGCAGACAAGTGGTCATTAAAATCAACTTTGTAAAAATTAAACTGAAGTGACAGATACTAGCATATTGCTTATTTAGGGGTATTTTCTAAATAGGGATTTCATATAGACTTTTAAAATCTGAACTATACTTATCGTGAAGCACCATTTTTAAAATTTTTTTGAACTTAAAAAATTCCAAAAAAATAAAGTTGAATTATCAAAGATTTAAGGACTGATTTCTTTAGATCCAGAATAACCCTGAATTCCTTAATAAGACCAGTACCCAAATGCCAGTTCAAGGTTAAACACAATGCTGCCAGACTGGCATGTCTTATGTAACAGTTTAAGTACTACCTGCTGCATACAGAAACACAGGCCTGGCTTCAAGTCTTGGTTTTATCTGGGAGATAGAATTTTAGCTCAAAGAAAGTCAATGTATACCTACCAAACGCAAGTGCAAAGCACTGTGCACAGCACTTAAAGGTCACAAAAATCTCTGGAGCAATTGCTACAAAACACAAAAAGCTAAAGGTTCCTTACCAGACTCCATATAATCATTAATTTTATTTCTTCCAATTTATACTCAACCATTATTTAAAATCTGCTATTATCTTTTACATCTTAAAAAATGTATTTGAGTGTTTAGAGTCCCCAAACAATTCTGAATTTATGGTCTTCTCTTTCCTTCCTGTTGGCTCCCAGACTGCCATCTGGTGGAGAGAAATGGACATGCACACTCTAGCTACTGCTAATTTACTAAATCATTTAAGCAGACTTACTTCCTTCAGGTGATGGTCAACTGGTCTGCTTGGGGCAGCTGTTCTCCAAGTGTGCTTCCTGAACCAGCACCATCAGCATCCCGGGACACATGTTAGAAATGCAAAGTCTTGGCCCCACCCCAGACCCACTGAATTAGAAACTGTGGATTGAGCCCAGAAATCTGTGTTTAACAAACCTCCCAAGTGATTCTGATAAATGCCAAAGGTAAAAACAACTGACTTAGAAGGAGAAGAACATTATCAGTCAGGAGATTTTTTGCAATTAACCAATAAAGCACTCACGAGTTTACAAAATTAAACAACTTTTCATGAATTTTTTTAAGATGAGATCATGAAAATAGTGCTTAACAAAGATTACAGCAGAAGTAGGCAAGGGAGAAGGTGAAGAGAACAAAAAATCAAACCCAAGGCCAGGTAATTCAGGCATGAACTGACAAACAGCAGCTGCAGAAACAAAGGAATGATTTACTAGGAACTATTAGTAAAAATTCAAGGAAAAGAACTTTGTCAACAGCAATTCCAAGATTTCAAGCGAGAATAGCTAAGAGAATATAGGCACTGAAAAGGCTGGCAAGGAAACTAGCTGGTTTGTAGAATGAAATATGAATTCCATTTTCAGTTTCTTGAGACCGTATTGACATAAGTAGAAACATTCAAGAGCAAGCAGACTGGAGTCTGAAAGAAAAGTTAGGACTGAAGACATGTCACAAAATTACCTGCCAGCTCTCTATGAGGAGTCGATGAAGGATCTGCAGTTGAAAATTAGTGGCCTGAATGCTGGGTCTACAAATGTGTTTTGTCTGGTCAGCAGTGTTTTAAAACAACAAACATTTGAAACCAAAAGGTTCCACCTAAAAATGCAGTTTCCCAGAAAAATTAGTAGTTACGGAAACTACAGGTCTACATTCTACGATGGCAACAATGCCTGGGGCTGAGAAGCTGGCTCCTTTAGACAGAGCACTTTCTCTAGCTCATAGTTCCCTACTAGTCCCCAGTGCTGTCATCTAGACAGCATCACTCAATGCTTCCTTCCTAGCCTCTGCATTTGGGTGACTCCTAACACAGAAAAAATATAAGGGAATCAAATATTGAGCCTTCAGAAACAACTATGTATGTAGTGAAAGAGAAAAGAGGCAGCTCAAGAAGAACCAAAATAGTGTAGTTCAACAGAGTACACAGCAAATGGATAAGGCACTGAGTGCCTTTAACAACTTAAAAGATCAATCTCTTTGAAGAGCCTCCCTGACCCTCTCTTTCCTTTCTAAATCCCATTCTTCTCATACTTATACTTTTCCTTTAAGACACTATCAGAGTTTATAACTATTACTTTTATCTAAACATCTGTTTCTTGTCTGCTTTCCTTTGGGACTTCAAGGCCTTAATAAGGAAGATAACAAGTAGTCCAGATTGGCTACAGGATAACCAAAGTGCCTAGAACTCCCAGAAGCTAGAATATAAAAGTCTGGTAGAATTCATGAGTAAATTGGGGCCAAATCTTTGAAATCGGGCTAGGAAATTTTTATTTAATTCCAGAGGTAGGAGGACACCTTTCAAGAACTTCTTAGGAGAAGAATGGCAGGCACAGAACTGAACTTTAGCAAGATTAACCTGGCAGTGAGATGCGGAAGCTATTCAAACTGGGAAGAAGTCCACCAACAAGTTTCTGCAAAATGAACAAGTGAAAAATTTGAAATGATTGTTCAAATTTGAATCAGCAGTCAGAAATAAGAATTGGGAATGTGGGAGAATTTACATAACTTTAAAAACGTAGAAGAATAATAAGAGTTCCAAGAAATTGGAAGTGCAGATGAGGAGTAAGGGTTACACTTACGTGCAAGTTACAGTTGAGGTACAAATGAGACATTCAGGTGAGTGTGGCCAGCACTAGCACTTTGGATAAATCAAGATTAGACATACACATTTGAGAGTTTTCTTCAGAGAACTGTGCTTTATTTGGAACCTTCCCCCCCCCCCCCCCAAAAAAAAACCCCCAAGGGCTGTACTGGCACTAGGGGAAGATAAGAAGTAGTGGAGAGGGAGGAGGGAAAGACAGGGCCAGAAAAGTCAAGGGAAACCAGAGTTCAAGAGGGGACTGCCCAACAATGTCAACCACAGCTGAGAGGACTTATTTCCTCTCAAAAGCACTCTGTGGCACCCTATTCCTTAATACATTTGTGGGTTAGGCTATTGTAGACTAGATGACACTGGCCTCAGGTCTCTGCTTTGCTAGGGTAATATCCACTCCAAGGTCCTGGAAAAGACCTGATTTAAACCCCAAAAATGGTCCGGGACTCACCTAACCAGTCTGCAACCTTGAGATCAGGGGGTGGAATAAAGCCAACTTGAACTCTAGGGGTGTCAGATTCTTTCCCAAGTCAGGTAATTTTGTTAACCAGTATGTCTTCCTATTTGTTTCTCAAATAATCCGGTGTTTACTCACAACTTCAAAAAGCAGCAGCAATAATGACATGTGCTGATTTTCTTAATATTTGCCATGTTCAGAGACACAGGGACAACTAATTTCAAGGTATTAAAAAAACAAAAACAAATGGGATGCCTGGCTGGCTCAGCTGGTAGAACGTGCAACTCTTGATCTTAGGGTTGTGAGTTTGAGATCTCACACTGGGCATGGAGCCTACTTTAAAAAATAAAATGCTATTAAAAAAAAAAAAAGCATTCACATTGCTGGGCACCTGGCTCACTTAGTCGGAAGAGCATGCAACTCTTCTTCTTCTTTTTTTTTTTTTAATGTTTATTTGTATTGGTGGGGGGGGTGGTGGTGAGTGGAGAGGGGCAGAGGAAGACAATCTGAAGCAGGCTCCGGGCTCTGAGTTGTCAGCACAGAGCCAGCCACACATGGGGCTCGAACTCAGGAACCTGGAGATCTGGAGATCATGACCTCAGCCGAAGTCCGACACTTAACCGACTGAGCCATGCCGGTACCCCAGAAAGGCATGAAACTCTTGATCTCAAGGTTGTGAGCTTGAGCCCCACATGGGTTGGGGGGGGGGGTACAGATTACTTAAGTAAAAACACAAAACAAAACAAAAAAGAAACTCTTCCACTTTTCTTTTATTGAGATCCAGGTCTGTGAATACAATGTTAAACAACCAGACATCTTCCCCTAAAGCAGTAACCACTGTTCTTAAACCAAAGAAATGCTCCCATCCCTTTCCCCCAAGGCAAACTCAAAAGCTAAAGAACCCAGCAATTGAAGTTATGGAGTAAATAAGATGGCTCTCCTTTGAAGTGGTCACAGCTGCTACCAGAATGCACAGAGGCAGGCAGTAAGCCTCAAGACTGATGCAGCCTAACTTCCTAAACTCATTACGACTAGATTTCCTTAACCGAGCTCAAGCTGCATTCAGCAGCACTTTCAAAAGCTGAACACCAAGTTCGCACACATACTCCACCAAACCACAATATGTGTCCACAACACCAACCTGGACGTTCCGTACACCTGTATTAACGCTGGAGCCAGCCAACAGAACTGAACGAGAAAGGCACACCACGTCCACAGGTGTTAACAGCTGCCAAAGCAGGCGCGTTTGTTAGCTGCACAAAACACGGCACGAAAATCCTCCGAGTTGAAACCCCGCGTGTCCCCCAAACTATACTCAGCTTTGAAGAAAGGAAAGAAATGGGGGTCAAAAGTAAAGAAAGTTGTGTGTGCCCTGTGGAGACCGCTTTTAGGCACACAGGCTTGAGCAACGGAATGTAGAATACATATCGGCCCATCAGGCGACCCACCTCGAGATATTTAGTGGCCCTAACTGACAATGAGCTACTTACCACTAGGCACAGTTGCCAAGAAATAAATTCCATACGTGGCCACACCTCATCAACCTTCCCCTTTAAAAACAGGCCCATTCACGGCCTCCGTGCAGCCTCTTGCATGCAGTCCTGCTCGCGGCTCCCTTACGATATAGTCAATAAACTTCTATCTTCTTTGTTCTGCCTCAGGTGAATTCCTACACCTCCCGCTCCTTCCACCTGATCGTTGCCCCACATTTGGGGGTCCCCACCCAATGCGGAGACACCACAAGGTCAAGGCTGAATACGAACCAGAATAGCAGAAAACGAAGGTGATGCTGCGAAGAAGGCGCCTAAACACAGTAAGAGCGACATACAGAAAGGGGCCCGGGCTCAGATCTAAGAGCTAGGCCTCCAAAAGTGACTACAAATTTCGAGGCCAGGCAGTCACCACCTGCAACCCTCTGCCACCTCGGCGAGCGCAGCCCAGGAGGCTGCGCTGGCAGCTCGCTAGCTCACTCACCTGCACATGAAGCTCCACACCTCTGGCAGCCCCATGGCGAAGACACCCACAAACTTAAAGTAGTCAGAGCAGGCGCACAAGAGTGGCTAGTCGCGCCGCACTTCAGACCCGCCCACCGCCGCCGCCGACGCCGGGCGCCTCCAGACACAGATGACAAGTCCTCCAGGCGGCCAGAGAGGCCCACTGCGGGATTTTCCGCTACCGGAGGGCGCTGAGGGGCAGGGCGAAAACCCCTGCGGGAGGAAATGGGTGGAGAGCGGAAGAAGCGGACGGGGTGGGGCTTGGCTAGGGGGCGGGGCCTAGGCGAAGGCGGAAGGCGAGATCCGGCAGCGCTGGAGGAGCGGCCGAGTGCTGACGCCCGCTGACGCCCGCTGACTGGGCAAAGAGAAGTGGCTCCCTGGAGGCCCTCTTGGACTGGGCTTCACCGGCCCCGTTTGCCTAGCGGAGATTGACATGAAAGACTTTGCTTGAATTTGAAGATTTTTTTTTAACTAAAAATATAAGCTTAGTATTCTCTCGTTTGAGGATCAGATGAAATACGCTTGATAATAGGACACTGATGTAGTTTAATCCTAACCTTACCAGAGCAGAACTTCTTTTACATTAGGATTGGTATATTTCAAGTTTTTTGGAAAAATTATTGATCCCCTACTCCTCTTCAATAGCAGGCAAAAATCTGTCCCATTAAGAGGTGATAGATACGTCTTCACCAACAAAACTGAAAGTTAACTGTTACCAACGAAAGCCTAATTCTATTCAGAACGTAGCTTACTCAAAATACTGGAAGTATTACTCAAAGTATACTCAAAATTACTCAAGATTTACCTTATCCATTAGGATCCACTGTTGATTCAGAAGAATGTTCTTCTGTATCCCAATACACCCAGATGTCCAGCAGCAAACATTTCATCACCGCTAAAGCATTGGCACATTTGTCAGAAAAAAGGAATTCAGTGAAGCATTTCAGAGGGAGGGGAGTTAAAAGAGTTAATCCTAGCAAATTAACATTTAAGAAGATACTGTCAAGACTTTGGCCAAAAGTTACTTTTCTAACTTAGATCAAATATATGTACTGAATGCCCTCTGAACAAAAGACAAACAGGCATCACAGAAGGAACTTCTGACCTGCAATTCAGTTTTTAAACATCTATGGGACATCAATATTTGATATCACCATCTGACATTGCCATCATTCAGTGTGCACAAAAAAATGAATGGATCCCTCAACCCAGTACGGTTTATTGGAAAGAGCATGGGCTTTCCTGTTAAACAGCCCAAGATTATATAATCTTCCCTGTTCCCTTAGCTTCATGTGCACATAGCCTGTGTCTCACAAGGCCTCATGCTTAGAAAGCCTCTGCATTTGGTTTAATGTTCTTTTTTAACAAGTTTTTAACAAGGTGCACCACATCTTCATTTTGCTACAGGCAGATCCTAGAAATTAATGTAGTCGGTCCTGTCTTGTCCCTAGCATGCTAAGAGTTTAGTGACCTTGGGCAAATTATGTAACCCAAGATGTTTTTCAAAAGTGTTCATATCATTTTGAATTAAGTATTCTTTCTAGGGGCACCTTGGTAGCTCAGTCTGTTGAGCATCCCACTCTTGATTTTGGCTCAGGTCATGATCCCAGAGTCATGCAATCAAGCCCCACATTGGGCTCAGTGGTGAGCATGGAACCTGCTTAAGATTCTCTCTCTCTCTTTCTCCCCCACTTGCACTCTGTCTCTAAAAATAAATCTTAAAAAAAAAAAAAGAATTCTGGTTGCAGAAAACCCACAGAATAGGAAAAAAATTTTGCAAATGTAATATTTGATAAAGATTTTGTACCTAGAACATGTAAAGAACTATTACAACTTAATTTTAAAAAGACACAGATCCTTCTATTTAAAAATGAGCAAGGGATCTGAATAGACAGCTCTCCAAAGAAGATCTACAAATGATAAATAATCTTATGAAAAGATACTCAACATAATTAGCCATCAAGAAAGTAAAAATCAAAACCACAATGAGATATGACTTGATACTCACTAAGATGGTTATAATCAAAAAGACAAACAATAATAAGTGTTGATGAAGATATAGAGAAATAATAATCTTCATATACTGATGGTGGGAATGTAAAATTATATGGCCATTTTGAAAAAATTTGGGAATCCCTCGATTGGTTAAATATAGACCACCATAAGACCTAGTAATTCCACTCCTATGTATATACCCCAAAGAAATGAAAGTATAGTCCACACAAATGTTTATAACTACTCATAATAACCAAAAAGTAGAAACAATTTAAGTATGTATCAACTGATGGGTTACAAAAAGTGATATATTCATATAATGAAATATTATTTGGCTATTAAAAAAATGAAGTACTGCTACATGCTACAACATAGATGAACCTTGAAAACACTATGTTAAGTGAAAGAAACCAAGTATGAAGACCAAATATTGTGTGATTTCATTAACATGAGTGTCCAGAATAAGCAAATGTACAGAGACAAAAAGTAGACTAGAGTTCAGGAAGGGTGACAGCTAAGAGGTATTGGGTTTCTTTGGAGTAATAAAAATACTTTAAAATGTATTGTGGTGATGGGTGAACTATACTAAAAGCCATTAAACTGTATACTTTAAATGGGTGAACTGATTGGTACATGAATTATATTTTAATTTTAAAAGAATTCTGGTTGCTCCACATCCTCATCAACATTTTATGCTTTCAGTCTTTATTTTTACCCTACTGATGTGTGGGTAGTGTTATCTCATTGTGGTTTCGATTTGCATTTCCCTGGTATCTAATAATAATTGAGCACTTTTTTTCTTTGCCTGTCTTCTTTTGTAAAGTGGCTGTTCAAGTCTCTTGCCTATTTAAAATTTTTTTTTAATGTTTATTTATTTTTGAGACAGGGAGAAACAGATCATGAACGGCGGAGGGTCAGAGAGAGAGGGAGACACAGAATCTGAAACAGGCTCCAGGCTCTGAGCTGTCAGCCCAGAGCCCGATGCGGGGCTCGAACTCACGGACCGCGAGATCATGACCTGAGCCGAAGTCGGACGCTTAACCGACTGAGCCACCCTGGGGCCCCCCTCTTGCCTATTTTAAACGAAGTTATCTTTTTCTTACTGCTTGATGCAATCATTGTGTGTTGCTGTTACAATTTGCCCCCAAATTTAGCAGCTTAAAATAACAAATATTTATTATCTCTCTCAGATTCTGAGGTTTAGGAATTAGAGAGAGGCTGAGAGGTAGTTCTGGCTCAGAGTCTCTCCTGAGGTTGCAGTCACAGTGTTTGCTAGGACTACAGCCATTTGAATGCTCATTTGGGGCAGGAGGACCCCCTTCCAAACTCACTTATGGGCTCATTGTCAAGCTTCAGTTCCTCGCTACATAGGCCTTTCCACGGAGCTGCTCACAGCATAGCAGCTCCATTTCTCCAGAGTAAGTGAGCCAAGACAGAGAACCACCAAAACAGAAGCCAGAGTATCTTTTATAATCTAATCTTGAAAGTGAAGTACCATCACTGTGGCCTTATTCTATTGGTCACACATACCACACCTGGAGGCAAGGATCACTGAGGGCTGTGTGGAGGCTGGCTACCACTCATGAATTATTTTTTTTCTTTTCTCATTACCAGTCAGTCATCAAGGCACACCAATTATTTCTTTGAAGCATCTCTCAGATTTGCCCTATCCTCTTGCCCTGTCCCATGACAACCATTTCAGCACCCACATATAACTCATTCCAAATCTAACTTCTCTCTTCACCCGCAATCATCGCACCCTTCAATGCACTCTGCATTTCATTGACAACAAATTCTCCCAAGATACTATTCAACTTTGGCTTATTATTCAGCTGCTAAATAATCTCGCAATTGTCTATAGCTATGTTGCCCAATACTAGACACGTGTGGCTATTGAGCGTTTGAAATGTGGCTTGTGCAAGTGAGGAAATGAATTTGTCTTTAATTTAAATTTAACAACTGAAGCAGTGTAAAATTGTTTTAATATTGATTACATGTTAAAACGGTAATATTTTGGATATATTGGGTTAGGGAAAATATATGATTATTTTCAGTTGTTTCTTTTTATTTTTTTAGTGTGACATAGAAAGTTTTAAATTACATACGTGGCATTATTATTGAACAGCAGTGGTCTGTAATGTCGAGTTCAAACTGACTGACTTTTGAGGTGACAGAAATAGGGCTCTACCTTACCTACCCAAACTTATTTCCCATGTACTGGCCCTCATTCCTGTCACACATCACTCCTGGATGTCCCTGAGTACCTAATGTTCATGTCCTGCCTCTGTTCCTTGGTTCAGGTGATTTCTTATGTCAGGAAAGCTGTTCTTCTTTCATCCTCTTCTAAAATTTTTCCATCCTGAGGGCCTGTCTTGTGTCTCATTTTCCTGCAACAGTCTCTTATTCTAACCTGTACCAGATTCTTTTTTCCTGCATTTGAATTATACTTCTCATCAGCATCCTAGTTCATCACTCATTTCTTGCTTAATTGTTTGTTGAATGCTAATCTTCTCTCTTGAATTATACATTCCTTGAGGATAGAAACTATATCTTATATGTTGTCTGAATTTTTCAAAAACCTAGTGCTGGGAACATGATAAACAGGCATACAGATTTGATATACTAATTAACTAATTAGGAAAGATTTTGCATACAAATAACTGGGTGAATCTTAATCAGTGTAAACCTGGCATTGGTATGGAAAATAAGTTGTAAAAATTATTTGTCAAAACACAAATGCCCCTTGAATTAAGTACGCACAACATGTGAAAGATTATCCAGGAGCCAACACCAGGACTGGATGGCAGGGAAGTGACTCCCTAGTGCTCTTCCCTGTTAGAAAGTGATTGGTAATCAATGAAAGGCTCTGAAAAGCTTGCCAAAAGATCACCACTGTTGGGTTGAGGTCCCTCAGCACACCTAGCCCCACCTCCTACCCCTAAGCTCCACCACCAAACAAGGATCTCTTCAGTGCCAGAAGTGAGCTGCTTACACTAGCTGTCCCAATAACCCACTTCTGGAAAAGCCTCAGCAGTTGTGCCTTTTCTTCACTCTAACCAGCCTGAGGCTGTGCTACCTGGTCAGTTCTACCCTGCTCCCTTGCCCATGAGTTGGGTAGGAAGTCTTAAGGCTCAACCCTCCACTCCCTTCAATCAGTCTTCTGAAAGAGTGCTGAAACCCACTCATTTCACCTTCCTTTCATACCTGAATTTCCCAAAATTTTGCAAAGTGGCCTTTTGTGGGAATAGTGTTTTGACCCAATCTTTTTGTTTGTGTGCGTGTGTGTGTTTTTGTTGCTGTTGTTTTTTTGTTTTGTTTTCTTTTGTTTTATGCCAAGCTCCAGGGAAAAAGCCTGACCTAGAATTATCTCATTGGTCCCCACCTAAAGCTGTAAGTGTAGTGGTCTCAGTGTACCCCTTTGGCCAGCACCAACCACAGGATGCATACAACATAGACTACATGCACAGAGTCCCAGGTGTCTTCCCAAACAAAAGGAATTGGGTCATACAGTGGAGGCCAAAAAGTAAGACATTGCTCAATTATTACCAACAAGCAGTGCAGAAAACAGACCTTGATCCAATGACAATGTTAATCTCAACTTATTGGTCCCAAAAAGGACGTTATCCTTTCTTATATATAACTAGGTGAGCAGTATGGGATACTGTTGGACCTGTGACCCAACAGCTCTTCTTTTAAGGCATTTATCGTTTTCTCCTTTGTACTAAAGTCATGGATGAGTAACCTTATAGACCCCAGAGTTCTGGGCAAGCCCAAAGTCCAGTAATGAAATCTAATCCCTTCCTTTTCCTCTTGCTCAGCGCCCAGTGCAAGTTAAATAAGCCCTTCTGTAAGGCTAATATTCAGTAAATAACATCAGTATGGCTACATGGTTGTTAAGACATCGAAATGCTTCCAAACCAATTAATAAGTACCCACTGTCCATGTCAGCTAATCTGGTCAATCTGGCCTCAAGGACCCCAGGTGGGCACTACTGAGGAGACCAACCTGGTACCTGCCAACCAGCAGGCCACAGCTGTCTACACTAGACCACAATGCCATGTGCTCATAGTAGGCCAAGCCCTTTTATGGAAGATAACACTTCTGGCAATAGTGCTGTGTACCTGAAGGCATGCTGCTGCCTTGGTCGAGACTGCCTGCTGCGGGCTAACCCCAACGTTGCCCTCACAACACTGCAGTATACCACAGCTGTTCAATATTTTGAATATCACCCTTGCCCTTTTGTATGTTTGTGCTAATCACTGTGTGCAAACCAACGAACAGGACCGGACTACGTGCATAGTAGTGCAGTTATTGAAAAGATCACATATGCCAAAACTGGATACAAAAAATCTCAAGTAGCACCACATCTGGGTGCCTTTTCTTCTCTCTCCCTCTTTTCTTGGCCACACGCAATCTCGTGCAAACTTGTGAGATGTCTGCTTCTCTCCTGGTGCTTTGTCTAGTCAATTTGAAGGCCTGTTATAATCCAGGTACTATGTGAGGTGTTGGGCTCTGCAGCCTTGGAGGTTAAAGGGTACTATGGAAGCACCTAGTAAGGCCACCTGTCATAAACCAGAAATCAGAGAAGGCTTCTCAGAAGAAGTGACTGTTTTAGACATAGGGAAACTCGGCACAGATAGAGCAAAGCATACAACTGCAGATTCTGATGGTGGCACTAGAGAGGTAGGGTGGGATCAGATCACAAAGAGCCCATGAAGCCACCTTTAAAGAGTATGTAAGCAGAAATACGACATTATCAGATTTTAGTTCCGTCAGTATCACTTTGAAGTACGGCCAGTGGGTCAGAGAGAACATGTCTGGCTCCCCACACTCCTCCCCATATCTTTTCTGCGCTTTCATACTTGCTTGACTTGCAAGAAGTTTTGATTTGCCCTGGCTTGTCTGATCCCAACTGTACTTCATGACATCATCCCACAATTTGGCTTTTAAATAGTTATTTATTTACATACTCTTTTTGCTTTTGCCATGTTTGCTAACTAGCCAATCTGTTTCTCATTATCTGAACTCAGCAGAGCAATCTGATTAGCTCATGAATGTGAGACCTTGGATCAAGGGGCCATGGGGTCTCATCATCTATTTGGATACTGGGGATGTCCATGGCTTCCAAGATTAACTGGGTTTGGCAGGGAAGGGTGACTTATTTCCCAGATCATCAACCAGTATCCATGCCCAGAGTTATCATTCAAATAGCAACTGATAAAAATAGGAGCATTAATAAAATAGAAAATTTTAAAAACAAAAATGGTTTCTGTTAGAAAAAAATGTGCACAGAAACATTCTAGAAGAATATCTACCCCAAATGTTAACAACAGGTAGGTGGTGGTGAAAGTATGGGTAACTCAGTACTTCTCCGTAGTTATTTATACTTTCTATTGTTTCTCATGAGAAAAGTTGTTTTATTAACAAAACACAAAAGTGGTTTTAAGGAAATGACAAATACTGCACAAAATCTACCATATTTTTTTCTTTATAAGTAATTCTGAAAATAGTTTTTGGACAAATTTTCTGTTTACTAGATGCACTGGATTCTAGGGAGTTGCTACCAGGTAGTGATGTACCACATCAAAGAAGATTGAAAGGTTTATGTTTTTTCCATTAAATAGTTTCTCCAAATAAAATTCTTAGAAAAGCTTTAATACAGCTGGTCCAAAGGTAGTGAGTTATCTCAATTGATTGTTCACAGTCAGTTACAGATCTCTTTGTTCTACTCTTCCCCTTTTCCACTATTGCACTTCACTAAAAAAAAAAAAAGGAAAAGAAAAAGAAAAGCTGTAATACATTTCTTGACTTTGATATATTGCATGTCAAATTATATCTCTAATAATTAAAAACACATGCATAACACATACACATCATAAGATGTAATGCTGACATTGTAAAGACTTCAAAAAAACATAAGCCTTGATACATAGTAACAGTACAGAATCTATTTGTATATTTCTAATAATTGGCATATTTCTAATATGCAATGTCATTATTTAAAAATATGTGTATTATATAGGCACAATCTTGAGGACCTCAGTTTAGCAATGCATATTTAAAATGACTATTAAAACATCTCCAAGTGAGTAAATGAGTAAACTGATCTGTCCTACCAAGTTCAGTAAGTTACATTACAAATTCTATGACATTAGCAAGTGCCACAGGGAACTGTGTAATCAGGAAGATCTTTTGTAATAATTATGGCTTTTAAGCTCTTCCGGGTTTCCCTAGAACTGTTTGTATGTATGTACACATAGCAATAATAGTTACAAAAATGTAAGTAGATTAACGTTTGTCTTAAAGTATGCATATACCTTTATTAGATGCTTTAATATTTGGTATCTCTTTTAGGGAGGAGAAATAAAATCAAATGAATGTTGAAATAGTATGTTTTTCTACTCATATGAGAAAGGTTTTCGAATCCTTTTCAGAGTCACTTTTACGCTGTGCTTGGTTGGTGAGACTTTCTATGCTCTTACTACTATATTCACTTTCCCTGAGAGCTAAGGAAAGAAAATTATAATTATTGGTATTCCATGCAACTACAATGCTCAAAAACCCTCCTTTAAGACTCTTGCCTCCAAATCCAAACTAAAAAACCAAGATAACTCATCCCATGATATTAGTGGTAAAATCAATTGAAATTTGTGTAATTTCTGCCTATATTTAGGAGCAAAAGAATAACTTAGAGCAAAAAGATAGTGGAAGGCAAGACAGCAATATTTGGGATGTGTTTTTAAGATTCACAGTGGATAAAGTAGGAAGTAATTTTCAGCTAATGAAAGGTTTATGGTAAATGGTAACACCAAAGATTTTTTTCAAGTTTTAATTTGTGACTTCAACAGCAACAACTTAGAGATAGCTGCTGCTGTATGCTGACCTCTTCCTAGGTTCTGGAGTGTATTAAGGATGGAACCTCCACCCTGACAGAGAACATAAGACTATGTAAGAAGATGGAGAGCAGGAGGCCAGAAGTGGTGTGGAGAAGTGAACGGTGACTGGAAATTCACTGCTTTTCCTCATCCTGTCAAGCAATGGCCTGCACCTTTCACTTAATTCATTGGTCCTCACAGAAGCATCTGTTGAATTGCATTTACTATTATTTCCAACATAAAATGTAACTGTATTTGTCAGGTAATATATTTAACTTTTCTTGTGGAAAAAGAGGGGGAAAATGTGTATGAAGAAAGACACTGAAATAAGTACCAAAAAAGGAGACAAGTGTATGTTCTTTCTAATTTTCCAAGGTTTTCTTTCCATTTATAACATTTCTTTTGTGGAAACCTGAGATTAGTCACAATAAGCAAATATTCCAGTGTCAGTACATTCTATAAAAACACTTATGATAATCATTTAGGGTCAGATTTAATATTTGTGACGGCATTTTAAAAGCTAGCATTATTTTTAAGTTGTAAGGTATTAGGAGTAATAATACAGCCTATGTGCCCAAATGTGTCTCCAAAGGCACTTAAATACCAGAAAAAGAAGTTAGTTAACAAATTAAAAACCCAGTATAATCAGCATGTGAGAGATCTATTTGTCTCCTCTTGCCTTTCTAGTCTCTTGTTGCCTTAAGTTTTTACGAGAATGATTTGGTAACATGATGTGTAATGGAGATAATATGGGTGCAGTTTAGGAAAAGAACTTGATTTTGTGTGTTAGACATTTTAAACAAATTCTTTTTAACGTTTATTTATTTTTGGGACAGAGAGAGACAGAGCATGAACGGGGGAGGGGCAGAGAGAGGGAGACACAGAATCGGAAGCGGGCTCCAGGCTCTGAGCCATCAGCCCAGAGCCCGACGTGGGGCTCGAACTCACGAACCGCAAGATCGTGACCTGAGCCGAAGTCAGATGTTCAACCGACTGAGCCACCCAGGCGCCCCTGTGTGTTAGATATTTTAAAGTAGCCTTTTAAAGTTCTTACTGAATAGCTAAGAAATTAAGAGATATTTGATGTTCTATTCCCTATGAAATGAATGTCATAATCATACTTGTTATGCAATATCCAAAAGATAGATTACGAAATTGTTAACAATTCGTAAAAATTGTTAAAAATTTGTAAAGCTACACCAACTTATTCCAAAGCAAAACACACCAAAGGAATAAGCAATCAGGATATAAATATTCTGAGATTACAAAGTATGCAATACAATGATTTTACAAACTAAAGAGTATCGGGGAGGATCCAACAATAAGTTGATTTTAGGGTCTTCTCTGGATAGCTAATGTAAACAAGAAAATATTCAGGAAAGTTTAAGAATTGGAGGAAATGACTCAATTGGTAATATGCTCCAGCGGATAACCTTTGTACTAAACCACAAGAACACTCTACACTAATCAGCAGGGGCTGGGCTGGGCAGTTTAGTAAGGAATATTCAAATGAAGACAGGGGAAGGCGATCCAGTGTCCCTCCCCCAAACTTTTTGCTCTCAGATTCCAGCGTTTAACTTAATTTAATCCAGTGTTAATTAAGACAGAGTGGAGATCAGACCCTAAGGATCCATATACTTCAAGGCTTTGACATTTACTATATTTTACCTCTAGGAACATGGAAAAGTAAGTGAAAAAGTAGATAATTCCTATTTTATTAAAATTAACATATATACATTGTGTGTGTGTGTGTGTGTGTGTGTGTGTAGTGTGATAGAACAAAGATAAATATATAAACCCAATAAAATTTTGTTAGAAGCCTATAAGCCCAGGAATTGGAAAACACCTATAAATATACCTGCATTACTTGTTCTAAAAAATCTATCCTTTGCTTTTGATACCTTAGCTACTTGTAGCCCTCAATATTATATCTGATTCCCCTTAGATTATATAGTTCAGTAAATTTTCACTGTAACTTAAGAACAACTCAAAAAGTTGTAATATACTATCACAAATGCTAATGATTTCTCCCTCAAATCTTTAAAAGAAATCACAGCTCTGCTTTGTTTTCACGAGAGTTGTTCAATCTTTTCTAAGACAAGTATAAATGATTCATACTAGTTAATAATTTAAAAGGAATCCATAAGATTGTGCAATATGGTGCTAGGAAACTCTTACAATTAATTCAAATCTAGTCCTTGTGTGGATAACCTACATTTTCCTTATTTGTTAACCACCTAATATACTATGGTTGTGTCATCTTTCCATACACTTAACAGAAGATATACAGGTGGCAAATGCTGCAAAAATCATTAAAATCCAGCCAACTACAGTCAAAACCAATTTCACATGTCTAGCAGCTGATTTCAGGTTATGAGGTGTGGCAGGGGCGGGTGTGCAATGTTGATCTATGAGGGAACAACTGGAGACTTCAAGCGAGTTTAATATGACGGAGGAAAGGGTATGACTCAGTCTAGAAAGCTGAGAACTGCCTGCTGCCGCTGCCACTAGTGACCCTGATTCTAGAGCCCTTGGCTAACATGTCATTAAAAGTCATGTTGAGCTTCCAATTTCAGCTCAGGTCATGATCTCACAGTTTGTGGGTTCAAGCCCCACATTGGGCTCTGTGCTGACAGCTCAGAGACTGGAGGCTGCTTTGGATTCTGTGTCTCCCTCACTCTCTGCCCCTCCCCCACTCACACTGTCTTTCTCTCTCTCTCGCTCTCTCTCTCTCTCTCTCAAAAATAAATAAACCTTAAAAAAAATAAATCATGTTTCAAAAAATATAGAAATCATTTAATGATATGGTGAAATGCTCATATATGATGATTAAACAACAGCTCACAAAACAGTATGTTTAGTAACATTTGTAAAAATAATACAGAGAGAGAAGATGGAACATTATACTCTAAAATGCTAACGGTTACAGTATTTGCGGTGGGTTTTATTTCCTTCTTCATATTTTTTTCACATTTTTTGAGTTTCCACAAAATTTTCTTCATAATGTGTTAATTTTATAACAAGAAAAAAGTCAACAGTTTCATCTGAAAGCATTTATTTAGAATACTTAGACTATTTTTCAAAATATTTACAATATTTGAAAAAGCTAATTTGGGCACAGAGTTACCTTATTGAAATTAAAAAGCTATGCCATTGGCACAGTATAATCCAAAAGAAGATGAATGAAAGGAAATAGAGGACTCAGAAATATGGCCTAGTGCATAAAACAGCTTAATGTATGATACATTGATCATTACACATTAGTGGGATGTTTGCTCACTAACAATGTCAGGAAAGTTAGCTAGATATTTGAGGGAAAATGAACTTGGAGTAATAAAAATGCAACTAAAACTGTGATGTGAAATTAGGAAAGGTTTTTTTGTTTGTTTGTCAGTGTGTATTTGATAATAGACACAGTAATGAGATAGGCAACATCATTGACAGTGAGGAGTGTTTTGAAGGGCAATTGTCATAGCGTAGTCATACTGTAGACTATGTAATTCTAGGCATCTAATCTAAAGAAATATAATAGACACTGGAAATTTATGAAGGATGTATCTTCTAGACTTGGACTCTTTAAATCTGTGTTTTCAAACTGTGTTCCAAAGAGCTCTGGTGTTCTGTGATGGTGGGGAGAGGGGCAGAGTATGCCTCAAAGATAAGGAAGAAGGTTCCTTTAACTCTGCAGGTGGCTTTTATTTATATGTTATGTGCCTATAGATTACTTATTTTCTTAAAGATTCCACTGAAAACATTAAGTTAGAACACCACTATACTGGACTCTTTGATTTCTTCAATAAAATGCAATGGAGTGTTATTTCTCAAAAACTATGGGAGAAGTAGAGAACAATAGTCAGAGTGTTACATTCCCAAATGCTGGACCCACGGTAATTTAAATTCCTGCTTCAGGAAACCTGAAATCATTCTATAATTACCTTGTAAATAGTCAAAATCTCAGATATAAAAGCTGAGAATATCCGGGCCTGTCACTTAAGAAATAAAAGATTGGAGTTCTATGATATTCACCAGTGTTCTTTAACATATCAGTCTGTCCTAACAAGAACAAACTTCCACTCAGATGTTTCAACAGAAGAGATTTTATTAACTGAGAACAAACTGAGGGTTGATGGGGGGTGGGTGATGGGTATTGAGGAGGGCACCTTTTGGGATGAGCACTGCGTGTTGTACGGAAACCAATTTGACAATAAACTTCATATATTGAAAAAAAAAGAAGAGATTTTATTGAAGGGACTACTTCTAGAAGTTTTGGGTTAGGTTTAGGGTAGGGCAAAGGTATATAACATGACATGGAGATGGTAAGAGATGTGGAGTTACCCAGGTTCTGACAACATAAGAAGCCACTGACCACTGCTAGGACTGAAGGGGTAAGGGGAGGAGATCAAAACCAGGAAAAGAGGTGAGAATAAATACCCCAACTTTTCTCCTTTTCCCCCCTCCAACCTATTGTCGGTATAACCCATTGGTCAATCCTACCTGGAATGACCCCAGAGAAAATAGTTTTTGAAAGTTCTGCCTTCAGAGGCACAGAGTTTAGCAGAGAAGGATGGAAAATGGATCTGGCAGAGAGCTGGTAGAAAGTAACTGGCAAACTTACAATAGTGAAATATTGGGAACCCTGATCCAATAATAGGGGAATGCTTAAGTAAATGATGGTATTAACCATTCTCTAATTAAGTAAATAATGGTACTCAAAAGACCGTTATGAATTCAAGGAGCATGGAAGAGACAGCAAACAACTCCATCTGGGAGAGTGAATTCAGGGGAAATTTTCTCAAAAATCTAAGCTAAAGTGCTTTTTTGCTGCCTAAGCAAAGTTTCTTATATTTTTGCTTATTACAAAAGCAACACATATTCACTACAGGAAGCACACACATAACAGAAAACCAAATATCTACAATCTCACCTCTAGCCCAAGACCACTATCAATATCTCAGTGTGTTTACAGCTTTCCAGATCTTTTTCTATGCGTACATACACATGATTATGTCGTATTTGAGATGATAACATAGATATGCTTTTCTTAATGTAATAAATCACAAATACTATCTCATGCAATAAATATCATTCTGCAACTTTTTAAAACATTTAAAACTTTTAAAATACTTGTTTCCTCATATCTGGTTGTGACTAATTTCTCTCCTCAGACATTTACCATGCTTTCTTTTTTGGCTATTACCAAATGCACTAGGATGAACTTTCTTGAAGTCTACTCTTTGTACACATTACTGCCTTCATGCCAATTTCAGTCCACAGCCTGTTTTTCTACAGCCCTGAAGCTAATAGCTCTCATATTTTTAAAGGGTTTTAAAAACAAAAGCACACACACAAAGAAACAACAGAAACATATGTGGCCTGCAAAGCCTAAAGTATTTACTATCTGGGCTCTTACAGAAAACATTTGTCAATTCCTGTATTATGAATTCCCAGAAATGCAGTTTTTGAGGCAAAGGGCGTGAACATTTTTTGAGGCTTTTACTGGGTTCGGCCAAGTTGCCCTCTAGAAACACTGAAGTAACTTATATCCTTCTCAGTACTGAGCTTGGTGGTTGACAGAGAATCTGAAGCAGGCTCCATGCTGTCAGCACAAAGCCCAGTGAGGGGCTCCAACTCACTAATGGTGAGATCATGACCGGAGCCGAAACCAAAAGTCAGATGCTTAACCGACTGAGCCACCCAGGTGCCCTGCATATTGCAAATTTTTTGATAGTTTTTACTTGTCTTTTACCTTTATGGGTCTTTTTGATGAAAGAAATTAAAAATTCTATAGTCAAGTCTGGCACTTTTCCTTTGTAATTTTGCCCTTTGCTCCAAGCTTACTTTCAGATTAAAAGCAATTCACTTATATTTTCTCCTTGCACTTTTAAGACTTCTAAAAAATTTAAATCTTTTAATCCTTCTCAAATTTAGAGTCTGAGGAAGGTATTTAAAACACCAATAGGTAATAGAATGGGAGTCACATTGCTGGGTTCAAATTCGGCCTCACTACATATTACATGTTTAAGTAAATGACCTAACCTCTTAGGGTCAGATTTCTCTTTAAGTGGAAATAACAATAACACCTACCCCAGGACTGATTTAAGAAAGAACAGCTATGCAACACAAAAAGCACTTAGCATAGTGCCCTTAGCTATTAACATAGTAGCTAGAGAATCCGGCCCGCAAAAGAACTTGAGTTGTCCCACGCTAGAGACCACAGAAGCAGGCTAGGAGCAGAAACATGAGTTCAGTCTGGGAGATGGAAAGTTGTAAGCTCTATTTCCTGGACTATGACAAGTTGAGTGTTGCCCTGGGCTCCTGTGTTGGTGGTTCCTCACAGCCCAGGGAACAGGGGACCAGGTGTTGACAACTCAGGAGGCAGTCTTGGGTGCTTTTGGAAAATACAGTTAAGAAAACCTGCCAGCTGGAACTTTAAAACAGAGCTTCTAAATTTCTAGCCATGGCGTGAGTTACAGGTATGTAGGTATTGGTCTCCTTGGTCCCCCAGGTGGAAGGGCCTGGTTATGCCTGCAGAAGGAGCCTGTTTTGTTCACCCTGTTTGGGGCTGTATCATTTCCTAGCTGTGCCAAGAAGTGAAAGGAAAGGGCAGAAGGCCCAATGCACTCACAGACAACATTCAGTCGGTTGGGCCAGCTGCCAGGCCACCTTCTACTCAAAATTTCATGTTGCTTTTTAAAAATTTTGAATCCACCCCCAATTCAAAAATATTTAAAAAAATTTTATGTTTATTTACCTTTGAGAGAGAGAGAGAGAGAGAGAGAGAGAGAGAGAGAATGAGCAGGGGAGGGGCAGAGAGAGACAGGGAGCCATAGAATCCAAAGCAGGCTCCAGGCTCCCAGCTGTCAGCACAGAGCTGGGACACGGGGTCTTGAACCCACTAACTCTGAGATCATGGCCTGAGCGGAAGTCAGATGCTTAACTGAGCCACACAGGCGCCCCTCAAAACCATTTTTAAGGCATCCTGAAAACCACAGTTTAAAGGGTTTTTAGAGAAAGGGGTTCCCTACCTATGATGTGCTTCCTGTCAAGGTGGCCCTAGGCCCACACCTTATAAGGCAAAGGCCGGGAGACACCGCCTTGGTTTGGAGAACAACCAGCACACTTGACATTTCTATTAGAATAGTGGGACCCGATTGTCACTGGCAGGAAGTCTATGTTCAGAGCTGCCCACCCGTCTGTCAAAAACCCTGAATCCCCAAAAGAGTACGGAAAAATGGAGCAGGAGGATTTCACAAACGAAATTTGTGGGCGGCCGCAAGGAAAGAACAAAAACAGCGGGTTAGGTGACCCGGGGGCCTTTTCTTCCTAGCGCCCCTGCTCCCTGAATCATCATGCTCTACTTGTGACGTCGCAGACGCTTGGCCCCGGCGGGCGTGGGATGCCCTCGCCGCCCCGGGAGCCTCCAGGCGTCACCGCGTTTCCACGCCGCGGTCCCGCGTGGGCCGCGGGGGGGCGGCGGCCCCGCGGATGCTGACGGTCCGAGAGCCGGGCTGAGCGGGGCAGCGAGCACGACGGCGCGCTTCGCGGTCCCCTCGAGCGCCCCCCGCGGTGCCGCGGACCCCAAGCCCTCGGGCTAAGCCTGCGGCCAGCCGCCTGCAGCCCCTCCGCCAGCCTCCGCGCCCGCCGCCGCCTCCGCCGCCGCCTCCGCCGCCGCCGCCGCATTTTCCTCCTCCTCCTCCCCCGCCTCTTCCGTTTCTGGAGGGAAAGGCTGCAGCCTCCTTCGCTCCGCATCCCCGGCTTAGGTAATACGGTTTCCTTCTTGCGTCCCCCTCGCCTCGCCGCCACCGCCTCCCCACTCCTCGGATCTGGGTCCCCGGGCTGGGCGGAAGGCACGCGCCCCACCGCCCCAGCGGACGGTAGGTGAGTAAACCGGGGCCGGGAGGCTCCGTGCTTCTCCGCCCGGCCTGTGACGACCTCTGTCCGCAGCAGTCAGGCTGCCACCCGGCCCGCCCGCATCGCGGCTGCAGCCCGGCGGGCCGAGTAGCTCGCGGCTCCCGCGGCTCCCTCCGCCCTGCAGAAATGACCCGAAAGAAGCAGAGGGTGGGAAGAAAGGTTAGCCAACAACTTTGTTAAAAACAAAAACAAAAACAAAAACAAAAACAAACCGATCTTGAGCATTTCTAGATCGAAGAAGCTGACCTGACAGTTGCGGAGAGCAGTGGCCCAGGTTCAACAGGTAGATGGCGTAGCTGTCCAGCGCCCCTTGGTTTTGCTTTGGGAGATGCTTCGAAGTGTCCGTTGCTGCTGGCTGCCGCTGGTGACCTACTAGATGAGTGTAAAATAAACATGATGAGGGCTATATTTAGAAAAGTCTTTACTTCCTTGCTTTTAATTCTCTGCATTTGGAAGGGCGGTTTTGTGAGATGTGCATAGATAGGTGGTGTGGCCAGAATAGTAAGTGGGAAAAATTTAATTTGGCCGAATCCTATACGCTGTTAGACACAAAGAGCATGAAAAAAATCCCTAGATTATTTAGTACATCCATGAAAAATACATACGAACAATTAAGGTGTGTATTTTGGAGATTTCCAGTTGTAAAGCTAATTTTAAGGCATTGAATAAGCAGAAGTTTGCCCTCTGTTTGAATGGCATTCACTTCAAAAGAACAGTGGGTTAAGGCTGTATGGACAGACCACTTAAGTGAATCCCACATATTGAAAATAAAACATTTCTTTGGCCCTTTTCCTGTGATTCCTAACTTTGAAACCAAAGAAGTTGATGAGGATCAGCCCCACTCAGCCGGATAACAGTCTAATGGTGAAAATAATCCACTGAACTACTATTGAGTGATGAATTAGCTAAGTGATCTCATTTTTTACTTTAAAAATAGGGAATATAAAGAAAAGATAAAGGCAGGGGAAAAGTTCATTTTTTCAAAACATACTTATTGAATTATTTAGAGCCGACTTTATTTTTAAGCTTTTGTGGATTTTTATACTACCCTTTAAATTAGTTCTTGGTCATAAAGAGGATTATGTAAGTTGCATAAAGTTACACTTTTTGCATGGAATAAGCTACCATTTCTTTTCATGCTTTTGAACTAAACCGTGCTTGGAAATTGCATGCTTGGAAATTGCAGCCTGGACTTGCCCTTTGATGTGAAATACCTCATTACAGATTTAAATTATGACTGTACTTGTGGTACTCCTGAAAAATAAAAAAGAAAGAAAATATGTCTTGTTGGGCATATAAGGACTGTGAAACAAAAGTTATAAGGTTATTCATTATGTATGTATTTCTCCTTTTATTTCTCTCTGATAACAATTAGAAAATGTCTTATTCTATTCCATCTTGTAGATAAATTGTGTAAAGATAATTACATTGGGGCGTCTGGGTAGCTCAGTCGGTTCAGCGTCTGACTTCGGCTCAGGTCATGATCTCCTGGTTCATGGGTTTGAGACCCACGTAGGGCTCTGTGCTGACAGCTCAGAGCCTGGAGCCTGCTTTGGATTCTGTGTTTCCATGTCTCTCTACCCCTCCCCTGCTCATGCTGTCCCTCTGTCTCTCAAAAATAAATACATGCTAAAAAAATTTTTTAAGATAATTACATCATATAAAGTGATTAATAACAAGTGTCTTCCTCCTTTATTAAAGATGAGGATGGTGTATATGAGAACTTTTTCTGGATGTGTTCTTAATAAATGTCCTTATTAAAATATTTTGAATCTTTAAATGAAGCTAAAAAAAAAACTCTGTACACTGATGTTTTTGTTTGGTTTAGGGTTTAGAAATAAAAGCAGGGTTGACAACATTTTTCTTCCCATCTCATGATTAGCATAGTGTTTCCCAGATTTGCCTAGTTAAAAAAAAAAAATACCTCAGGCACACAGGGGAGGGGGCAACAAAAGTGGTTTAAAGATTCCCAGGTTGCAGCTTGGAACTTCTTGAATCAGAATCTCTAAGGGAAAGAAGATACTTCAAATAGGTCAAAATGACAAAATTTTAAAAAGACAAACGAAAAAGGCAAGGATGGGAAACACAAGTGGGAAATAACTATTGCTGGAATGAGTAGGTGACATAACCTATCCTCATTCCTGTACATAAAATGGTCTTAGATGGAAGCTATGGTTTTATTAATGTGATGAAGTCACCCATTTAGGAAATCTGAAACTTTTATATCCTTTTGTAGTCAAGCCTCCTGATGATTGAATCTAACAAACATTTTTGCATGTTTAGTCTCTTTTATGTGGTATGCAATGTTAATTCAAGTCCTTTAATGTTATAGGAACATTTTATTAATGGGCTTTTAATGTAGATTACTGTGACTAGGAATCTACAGCAAATTCTTGTGTTTGATCATTTCTCTTTCATGTAACAGATTTCTTTACTGCCCCTTTTGTGTTCCTAAATAGGGAAGATAAGCACACACATTTTAATAACTTATTTATAACTTACTAAAATGACCTAACTCCATCCAAAAAAGAAAAAAAAAAACAACTTTACCTGGGCATAAAACATGGTCAATTATATATAAAAACAAATTAACAAAATAGAATATTAAATATCTATAAAAGAATTTGTCAAGATGAATTACCACAATGGGAAGTGTCAGAGTATTCTGTCCTTTTCTTCTCTCTTCCTTCCTTTTCTTTATTTCTCTTGTTTTGTTGTATTTTGTTTTTTGAGGGGAGGAGGAGGTTTGTTTGCTAGCTTATTTTTATTTTTAATCAACTAAATATTTAAAATCTATTATCCAAGTTTAAATTAATGTAAATGTTTGCTAACTTTATCAATAGATACTTGAACGTATCCTTTTCTTTACAGAGTGCAATGCTAATGAGAGTTGTAATTAATAGCAAAGGAGTTAGGGGTGCCCAGATGGCTTAGTCAGTTGAACATCCAACTTTAGCCTACGTCATGATCTTGCCGATCCCAAGTTCAAGCTCCGCATCAGACTCTGCTGACAGCTCAGAGCCTGGAGCCTGTTTTGGATTCTGTGTTTCCCTCTCTCACTTTGCTCCTCCCCGACTCACACTCTGTCTCTCTCTCTCTCAAAAATAAACATTTAAAAAATAAAAAAAATAAAAAAACAGCAAAGGAGTTAAATTCAAATGATCAAAGCAAACTGTTCTTTTTTTTTAATGTTTATTTCTTTTGAGAGAGAGAGAGTGTGTGTGCACATGCCCATGCAGCAGGGGAGAGGCAGAGAGGGAGAGAGAATCCCAAGGAGGCTCTGACAGTGCAGACCCCCATGAGAAGCTTGATCGCAAGAACCATGAGATCTTGACCTGAGCCAAAATCAAGAGTCAGACACTTAACTGACTGAGCCACCCAGGTGCCCCAGAAACTGTTCTTTTAATATTGCTTAAGGAGAACCTAGTTTAGTTATAGTGATGTCATAATTTTTCATTATCAATTGCTTTTTAAATAGTATCTGATCTTCCAAATTCTAGAAAACATCTGTTTTTCTCCTGGGAATTTGTAAGAATCACATATAATCAATCACATATAGTCCCAATTTGACCTGGGAATAAGAAAGCTCTGTTTTACAAACATGGCTGATGGTAAGCATCATTAATAGCAAAGAATGGGGAGATAGAAATAAAGAATCAGATTGGGAAGATAAATATTAACCAACTTAGATAGTTATCTAGGGTTGTACGATTAGCAAGCATGCAGAATAATTTTTACATGTTGGCTTTAATGAGCCATTTATGTCTTTTTACTAGTTTGAACTTTTTGAATAAAAGGACTATATTCTTTTATTAGTTTGTGTTCCTTTAAAAGCAAATGTTACATTCAGTTTTTGGTATTGATTTATTCAACATCTGTCAATATCTGTTAAAAATCAACTTTTGCCTCTATAACGTGGAAGTAGAATGACAGGAGGTAGGCTGCTACACCCAGCCTGCAAAAAAATGATACATAACGTGATCTATGACCTTGCTTTCCTACTGTAATATTCAGAGAATATATTTGGGTCATGTTACTTATCATCACAGAAATAAAAAATAATAGCGATTTTCTAAAAAGATCAATAAAGAACTCCTTTGAATCACATTTCTCCTAACAGTTATAATTTGAAAATTTACATAATGAGTAATCCTTGACAGATTAATTTTGGTGGAAGAAAATCCATTTAAACATGTTTGTCTCCAGTGGAATGAAAATTAGTCAATTAACTTAACTTACAAAACTCCCCCTGTGTGTTACAAGGGACATTGAAAAAAATGTGTGTCTTACTCTCAAGGAATTTATAGCCCATTAGAGAGAGAACAATGGTACATGAAGGGCTGGCTTGGAGGGGGCGTAGGCCCTCCTCATAACATTCATTAGCTCCTTCACCCACACCCAAACCATTGCATATGAAAATATAATCCAAGTATTAAAAATCCGTGTGATTCCTGTAAAAAATCAGCTTCAAGACAAATAGCCTAGTGCCCATTCTTTCAACCCAATTTTCATGCCCCTTTCCCAGCCTCACTTTCTTTTCATTCAACAAATATTTATTATGCCCTCATTAGGTAGATGATAAATAGCAATAGCTTTTAAAATGTGCATTTTTTGAACCTAAAATTTTGTTTTTTACTCTTTAAAAACTGTAATAACATGAAATTTACCATTATAACCATTTTTGAGAGTATAACTCACGGGCATTAAGTACGTTCTCATTGTTAACCAACCATCACCACTCTCCATCTGTAGAACTTTTTCCTCATCCCAAACTGATACTCTGGACCCACTGAACAATAACTCCCCATTCTCCTCTCCCTCCAGCCTCTCAAACCACCATTTCACTTCCTGTCTATGAATTTGACTACTCTGGGTACCTCATATAAGTGGAATCATACAATATTTGTTCTTTTGAGTCCGGCTTATTTCACTCAGCCTAACGTTTGCAAGGTTCATCCATGTTGTAGGATGTACCAGAATTTCATTACTTTTTAAGGCTGGATAATATTCCCCAACCTCTTTTGATTTGGAAAATAGATATAAAAAACAGGGAAGTTTTGAACTAGAACACACCATACAAATCTCCTTTAAGCTCTCTGTCCCTGCTTTCATTTTTCATATTTACAAAAATAAGGAAAACAAATCCCTGAGCTTGTGGCCCAGGTTTCACACCTGGTTGGATAGAGGCAAAGCAGGGCCTAAGAACCAGCTCTCCTATGGCCTAAACGAAAGCTCTTTCTGCTACACACCCACGAAGCCCATGCAGCCAATAAAAGACAAGTGTTGAATGAGTTGGTGCCAAAAGCAAGTGTTGCAGGTTTGAGAAAGAAAGTTAAAATAATTGAAAAATGCTACCTCTGAATGGAAACATTGGAACCGATTTGAAGATTAGTAAGACTGGATTCTGAGTAACAGTTATCATCACTATAAATACTCTTCTCCTGGAAAAGACTCTTCTACAAGCCATACATTTTGTCTCTTTTCTTTCTGCTTTGAATTATACATTACATTTGTATTCTTAAAAATATTTATTTTGGGGGCACCTGGGTGGCTCAGCCAGTTAAATATCTGACTCTCGGTTTCGACTGGGGTCCTGATCTCACCATTCATTTTGTGAGGTCGAACCCCTTGTCGGACTCTGTGCTGACAGCACAGAGCCTGCTTGGGATCCTGTCTCTCCCTTTCTGTCTACACCCCTCACCCACTCTCGTGCACTCTCTCTAAATAAATACATAAAACATTAAAAAAAATATATTCTTTCCTATGGTTAAGATAGTTACACTGAATCTGCTTCTATTTTTCATATTTTGAGGGAATTCAGGTTTCATTTGTGACTCCATGATTGTTCTAAACACATCCTTGACCGTATAGAAGTTTAAACATACAGTTGAAACTTAGAAGAAAGGGGGCGCCTGGGTGGCGCAGTCGGTTAAGCGTCCGACTTCAGCCAGTCGGTTAAGCGTCCGACTTCAGCCAGGTCACGATCTCGCGGTCCGTGAGTTCGAGCCCCGCGTCAGGCTCTGGGCTGATGGCTCGGAGCCTGGAGCCTGTTTCCGATTCTGTGTCTCCCTCTCTCTCTCTCTGCCCCTCCCCCGTTCATGCTCTGTCTCTCTCTGTCCCAAAAATAAATAAAAAACGTTGAAAAAAAATTAAAAAAAAAAAAAAGAAACTTAGAAGAAAGAAAACTATCCAAATGACTAGGGTTTCTATTTAGTGAAAATGTTCCTAACTATGGTGAAGAGGCTTAAAAAAAGGGTCACTATCAAATTTAAAATTATTTCTGAATGGAATTCATAGTTTTCAAATGAATACTGGGAAGTCTTTGAATGCATATTTTATTCAAGTATTATGCTAATATGAAATACTTATTAGGTAGATCAAGTTGTGTTTCCCCCCCAGCATTTAATTTTCTTTACAAAAAAAGGCAACATAAATTGACCCTTTAGCCAACCAAGGCCCATCATTCTTGGCTGCAGTATATATAGGATTCCCTGTTCTGCTTCCAGGTGAACAGCCAGACACAGAGTTGACTGGTGCACTTCATGTTTCCTTAAATTATCAGATAAGGATCTGCTGAGCAATGTTCCCTGTCCTCAACCTAGATCTCCTGAATCAATGTATCCAGGCGCAAAGTCCAAAAATCTGTATTTTTAAACAAGCATCCCATTTAGTTCTTGATCTTACTAATCCGGAAAGCATTGCTTCAGCACAAGATCCCATTTATAAGCTACCAGAACATTGGAAATGGAGGACATTTTTGTGGTCTATTGCTGTAAGTAGCATCAGTGAGAAAAATGTGGACTACTGTGGTCCAATAGTAGCCTTAATAGGGCTAGGGTGAGGTAGGCTGACCAGCTTGGAAGCAGCATGTATGTAAATGCCATCTGAAGGTAATGAAGGAGGGAGGGAGAAATGTTAAGGTTAAATAGATGGATTTACATATCCCATATTTAATGTCTTGCCTAACGAAATCAACTTAAACTTAGTATTCTGGTCTTTTAATCGACTAAATTCATCGTGTCAAGATAGGTCACCTCTGGATGACAAAGCATAACCTCAGATTCTGATGTGGCACAAAGGTGGTTCAGTGCTAGTCATCCAGATACAGCTTTGATTTGTTTTTGTAAATGAATACAGAATATATGCAGATTTTTATATGAATAAATATAGTCCCACATGCCTAACAGCACCTAGGTGTTGCTGATAAAAGCCAAGCACAATAAACAATATTACAAGGACGAACTCTGTATTTACAAAGCTCAGAGAAAATGCATCAGATGACTTTATTAAATACCTCTGAGATATGTGCTAAGAGTTATAAGAAACCACACACCTTTAAAACTTCGGGTTTTTGTAAAATGTTTATTTTTAAGAGAGAGAGAGAGCACGCACCCAAGAGTAGGGGAGGGGCAGAGAGAGAGGGTGACAGAGGATCCCAAGCGGGCTCCTTGCTGGCAGCAGGCTCACAGGGCTGGAACTAATTAATGAACTGAGAGATTGTGACCTGAGCTGAAGTTGGACACTCAACTGACTAAGCCACCCAAGTGCCCCAAAGTTTTGGGTTTTAAAAGCTTTATTTTTATGCAATCTCTACATTCAAAGTGGGGCTCGAACTCACGACCCCAAGATTAAGAGTTGCACGTTCTACTGGCTGAGGCAGCCAAGTACCCCAGAAACCACACACCTTTAAATCTCCTGCCAGACAGAACCTAGACAGGCAAACCAATGTACTGGTGTTGGTGAGATGGAACACAGATTTGGCTGGCCTCTGTGCTCCAGGTGCACAAGAAGGAGGGTCAGGCATGGTTCCTGTAGGAGCCAACTGCTGAACTGACTGTTCTCTCTCTTTCTCCCTGCCCTCCCCTTTTAAAAAATACTTTTTATCGAATTAGAAACACATGCAGAAAAGTATGCAGGTTCAAAGTGCATAGCTTGATGAATTTACACAAAGTCAACCGACTCATGCAACTGTCACTCAGATCCAGAACATTACCAGTGCCTAAAAGCCCCCATCATGTCCCCCCATCAGTAACCTCTCCTTCTTCTCCAAGAGGAACCACCATTGTCACTTCTAATACCGTAAGTTAGTTTTGCCTATTTTCAGACTTCAAATACATTACATTGCACAGTATGTATATTTCGTGGCTGACTTCTTTCAACAGTGTGTGTCTGTGAGATGCATCCACCTTGTTTCCTAGAGCAGTAATTCATTCATTCTCACTGCTATGTAGATCTACTTATGTGAACATGCCATAGTTTGTTCCATCTTATGATTGATGGTTGTTTGGCTTATTTCTAGTGTTAACTTGCCACAAATTATGCAATCATAAATATTCTCATGCCTGTCTTTCATATTCATACATGCATGAATTTTTGTAGGGTGTATGTCTACAAGGGAAATGGCTGGATCACAGACTATGCTTATATTCAACAACTTAGAAGTAATTTCCAACACTGGCTTTACCAATTTCATTCACACCCCAGTGTATAAGAGTCTCATTGCTCCAAATCCTCACCAAAACTGGAAAGTGTTAGTCTTTGATTTGAGCTATTCCATCCATCGAATAGGCAGTGGTGTCCTGTTGTGATTTTAAATTGTATTTTCCTGATTACTGAGATAGAATATCTTTCCATATGTTTATTGACCATTTAAATATCCTCTTTTATGAAGTATCTGTTCAAGTGTTTGTTTGTTTGTTTGTTTTGCCCGTGAACTGATTGTGAGAAAGTAAGTAAACATTAGGCATAGAAGGCAGGTGGAAAGGCATCATCAACCAGAGGGAACAGCATTTACAAATTAGTAATCTGCCCAGAGCATGGGAGTAAATGGACAGATAGTGGGAAATCAATTATGAAAATGCTAAACTTAGAACCTATGAATTGATGACAGCAATATCACATAGTACAAAGTAAAATAACAGTTCAAAGTAAAAAAAATATAGGTGGTCTCACACTGTACTTCTTAATGGATTCTGAGAAATGTTTGACAAATACCTGAAAGTTGAATACAGCTTAGCCACTAGAAAGATAATTTAATTTCCAGTTAGCTAAAAGGTAGTATTTAAATACCTCGTAATGCTTATGATACAGTTCCCCTGTGGCCTAGGTAACCAGATGGGCCGACGAAAGATTCATAGGGGCATCAGGAGAGGCTATTTTTACCAAGTTGCTCTTTAGCCCTCACTGGCTGCTCCAACTGAGCCAACTGAGACCCCGCCATACTTTATGTGGGTCCACTTCTGTTCTGCCCTATCCCTTCTGCCAGGGAAGCCGCCATTCTCTCCACTAGCCCCTAAAGCAGTCCTAAGCAGGAAATAGAGGGAGAACAAGGTCTGTGTTTCCCCTACAACTGTGCACTAAGTGAAGCCTTGGTCAGCCCCTCAGCATGTGCCCACCTAGGGAGACTCCTGGACATTTGCACCCCCTTGAGAGAAGTCTCCACAAACACATTTCTTGTAAAACACCCAGGTATTTCATGGACGTCTGGCCTTTCCCCCCAACAGCAATAGCTGTCAGGCATGGCCACCACACAACAGCTTCCAACTGTCAACCTTCAGAGGATGAGCGAGAAACTAAATTCAGGATTTGAATGGTGGCGGTGGGGTGGGGAGTCATTGTACATTGGACAAAATGTAGGTTCCCTAGAAGTTGTAGAAGTTGTGTATGAAGTTATCTGCAGGAAGAAAAGAATGTCAACAGAAATGCTTTGATCTACTTGCTTACTCATTAGCAGTTCTGTTTTGCTGAGGGCCCTTATCTATGTCGTCACACTTCTGTCACTGTAAACAGCTAAGGGGCAAGGCCAGTTCCTGGTACAACCAGGCTCTTCACACAAAAAAGAACACACTTGGGCCCTAGAATCCCCATAAAATATCCTGACAAAATGTCCCCCTCGACAGTATAATGATCCTCTCAAGCCATCCATACAGGGCCTACCATGATGTCAGAGTAGTCATGCAGCCTCCGGGAGCCAAGTTTCCACTCAGACGCCCAGAAACTGAAGCAATCAGATCTGGCCTGCATAAAGGAAGTTTATCTGGGTCATTCAGAGAATTACAAGTAGCTCCCAGCCTTTGGGATTTAATGGACTAGTAAATTTTCAGAAAAGATTTTGGTGACCCATATAAAGTTGCCAACCTCTTATTTTCTGAAGGAAGGACACGTGACTGTATTTCTGTGAAGTTGTATTTAATAGTCATAGCTGTCCTTTGTTATCTACTATATGCAAAGCTCTGTGCTCGGTACTTTTCCAGAAATATCTCATTTGATCTTCACAGTGTCCCTGCACTTTAAGTATTATATTCATATTACAGATGAGGAGAGAGGCTCAGACGGGGTAAGTAAATTACCTGATGCCCCACAGCTAGTTAATGGCAAAGCCAGGTTTTGATCCCAAGTTTGTCTCCAAAGCCTGTGTCTTTCCCACTGTACTGTTGATCACATCTGAAATATGCATATATTATTCAAATGTGATTTTTAAAATACTGGTGTTCTGATGAGATGACAGGATGGTTAGGAATTAAAATGGAGTTTTGTCTGTGTAGAGATTTGGTTTCCATGAAAAGTCTTAAGAACAGTTTTTTCACCCACTTCAGTGTATTCAATATTTCTCCAACTGGGGATGAAAAAATCCCCCAAAAGCTAAAGAGACCATTTCTGTCTGACATTGCAATACACTATTATGTTGACATACATTTGGTCTCAGATGGTGAGGAATATAACTTCTTCAAACCTGTTCTGTTCAAATGTGCCTTGAAGTAGGTTGTCCCAGAGTAAGGCTTACAGGAGGTTATTTCAATGTTCACTGTATCATTAATGATTTGGCTGTTAAAATGAGTACCTCCTATTAGGAAAGACTGACTCACAGAATTAAATTTATTGACCATATAGACGGGGCAAAGTACCTTACTCCATCTTTACTATCTGGCCAGAAGACAAAAGATGAAGGAATAGATTTTGTTGACATTTGCTAAGATTATCAAGGTCTCTCCTTCAGGAGAGGTGTTGGGTGATAAGTTGTATTCCCTCAAAATGTGCATGTTGTAGTCCTAACCCCCAGTACCTCATAATGTGACTGTATTTGGAGACAGGGTCTTCAAAGAGATCATTAGGGTTTATGATATCATATGGATCAGCCCTCATCCAATCTGACTGGTGTCTTTATAAAAAGAGGGAGAGACACCGGGGATGTTCATGCACAGAGGAAAGGCTATAGGAGGACACAGCGAGGAGGTGGTCATCTGCACATCAAGGAGGGAGGCTTCAGGAGAAACCAAACATGTGGACACCTTGCTCTTGGAACTTCAGAACTATGAGAAAATACATTTCTGTTGTTGAAGCCACCCTGTCTGTGGCATTTTGTTCTGGCAACCCTAGCAAACTGATGCAACAGGAATTAGATATTTGGAATGAGCTAAGCCCATTCTTAGCTAAGCTAAGATTTTGGACAAACGACTTAACCTCCTGTGCCTCAGTCTCTTTATCTGTAAAACAGAGATAATAGTACCTTCTTCATAAGGTTTTGTGAAAATTAAATAAATAATATATGTAAAGTGCTTAGAAGGATACCTGGCATACAGTAAGCACCCAATACATGTTAGCTGTTATTTTAACTTGGCCCTGTCTCTGCATATGGATAACCAATAGAGGAACTCTTGCACCTCCATGGTTCCCCCAAGATATCTGCCACCAGGTGCCAGCCCCCATGGACTTGCCAGAATGGTGTTGAAGAAGAAGAAGTGGGCCTGAAGAATAGTAGATATTCAATCTCAGTGATCAGGGGAGCCTGGGTGGCTCAGTCGGTTAAGCATCGGACTTTGGCTCAGGTCATGATCTCATGGTTTGTGAATTCAAGCCCCACGTCGGGCTTTGTGCTGACAGCTCAGAGCCTGGAGCCTGCTTCAGATTCTGTGTCTCCCAACCGCACCGCCCCCCCCCCCCCCGCCCCTACCCAGCTCATTCTCTGTCTCTGTCTCTCAAAAAATAAACATTGAAAAAAATATATAAAAAAACCTCAGTGGTCAGCATCATCTAGGAGGCTGACAAAAATATAGATTCCTAGGCCCTTTCCCTAAAGATTCTGATTCACCAAGTTTGGATGGAGCCCAGGAATTTGCCTTTTTAGTAGGCACCTTGGTTAATTCTGATACAGGTGGTTCTCAGAACAACTATTAAGAAATACTAATCAAAAATAATTTCTTCTTTATTGAAGGCTATTAAATTATGGTAAATGTCATAACTTACTAATCATGAGTCCGTAATAATTTTCATTTAAGGCATTTGAAATGTTTAAATAAAACTAGCTTAGGTTAAAAAATGAGTATGTAGACTTGTTTTTAAAAATCATCTGAGGGGTGCCTGGGTAGCTCAGTCAGTTAAGCATCTGACTCTTGATTTCAGCTCAGGTCATGGTCTTGCAGCTTGTGAGATTGAGGCTCGAGTCAGACTCTGTGCTGAGAGCACAGAGCCTGCTTGGGATTCTCTCTCTTTCTCTGTCTCTCTCTCTCTCTCTGTCTCTCTCTCTCTCTCTTTCTCTGCCCCTCCCCAACTCGTGTGTGCTCTCTCTCTCTCTCAAAATAAACATTTAAAAAAAGCATCTGAAAGATAATTTCCACAAGTGTTTTTAAGAGTTATTGATAATCCTGAAGAAATTCAGCAAGTGTAGACCTCAGTTTTTCCATAGACAATTTGAGTTATTCCAGTTGAGTCACTCAAGGTGAGGATGAATTGTTCAGTGCTCCCCTCAGGCTAATGGCCTGAGTGACCTGAGTTGAGGGCAGATGGTGAGAGATACATGGAAGCAGTTTGAAGAGAAGCACAGAGAACGTTGGTTCAGTTTGTATGGTGGAAATGGTCCATTCAGCCAGAAAGTAGCAGGCTAGTTGTGCAAATTAATCAGAAAGTTTTGCATGTAGATAATGATAGTTGTGAGAGATTTTTTAGGAAGCTAGGATCCTGGAGAAAGGTAAACAGTGCTGGGTTCTATAGGATGGCTGGAGAAAGCATAGTCCGAAGTTGAAACTGGGCATTCAGTCCGGAGCTTAACAAAATATGATAGTGTTGCCCAGGGTCAGAAGAAAGAGTGATTAAGGTTGGACTCTAGGATAACTTTGGAACTGAAAAACCTGAGTATTGTGTTACGATGAATTCCTAAAACCTGTACACCTATTAATTGCAGGACTGAAGTTTATAGCTGATACTTCTTTCCTGCTGGTCAAGCTGCTGTGCGCAAGCTGTGAGAGAATGGTCATTATTGAGGAAATAAAGGTCAAGTTCAAAGGGGAGAAACTCCAGATCCCTGGAGTGAGCTTTCTGTGGGAAGAAAGGGGTAGTGGTGTGGGCTCTGTAAGTAGCTCACCTGAGTGTTCTGAGGGCACCATGGGGAAAGTCTCTTGGTTGTGCAACAGTGCAGTGGTATAGTGTTTCTTTAAACAAACTTGGTTTTAACAAAGTTGAGGGAAACAGACAATACTGATACTGTTTATCTAGAAAGCTTTCAAATTAGACTCCTTAAAATCTTTATGCTGCTTTTAAGATAAGCTATTTGGATGCTATTGGTTCACTGATTATTTTCTCTTCACTTATAATCAATTACTTAGAACATTTACAAAGAAATCAATATTATCAGAGTTACTGAATTTATACCCTTGGGGCATGTGTATTCCAAGATATGTATGTATCCAGGTATATACACATTTCATATAACTTATAATTTATAGTGTACAGGTGCCATAAATTATTTCTAAGCTAAAGTGCCTCAGCTTATTAATATAACTTTTTAAAAAAATGTTTTAATGTTTATTTTTGAGAGAAAGAGAGGCACAGTGTGAGAGGGAAAGGAACAGAGAGAGGGAGACACAGAATCTGAAGCAGGCTCCAGGCTCTGAGCTATCAGCACAGAACCTGATGTGGGGCTCGAAATCACAAACCGGGAGATCATGACCTGAGCTGAAGTTGGATGCTTAACCGACTGAGCCACCCAGGCGCCCCTGTTTTTCTTAGTGTTTAGGTTCAAGTCAACCAAAGTGAATCTTTGACTATTACTCACTCCTAGATGAAAAATGGCAGTTAGGTAGGCAGGTGTTTTTGTTTAATTTTTAACTTCATCTTCTCCACCACCTGACAGCTCTTTGTGTTATTACCATAGCACTACTTTGGACAACTGTCTCCACCAATTGACGAATTATTGTCCTTCATGCTTAATTGTCCCAAGATACTTTTGAATGTCATTTCTTATTATAAAAATAGTACATATTTATTGTAGAATATTTGAAAATTATAGAAAAGCATAATAAAAAAATCATTTACAACTCTCGTACTCAATAACTACCATTAAATATCTGCATAACTACCAGTACGGCATCACCTACTGGTCTTTCAATCTCGCTCTCTCCTCTCTCTCTCTCTCTCTCTCTCTCTCTCTCTCTATATATATATATATATATATATATATACACACATATATACATATATATGTATACACACACACACACACACACACACCTAGAGAGTGTATGTGTGCATATAAACACAAATTGGTAACATATTATCATACTATATACATAGCGATAAGGTTTTCCCGCTTAATGCTATAGCATTAACATATCTCCATATTATCAAATATTCCTTAAAAACGTGATTTTAAGGACCACATAGTAGTCTGTCATACATTTTACAAATATTTAAGATTATTTTCAACCTTTTGCTATTGTAAACAATATTAATCCTTCTTTTGCAAATATATCTTAACCCAACTCTGACTTTTTTAACACAAATTAAGCCAAAATGGAATTACTGCCTAAAGATAAGTGACATATGTAGCAATCTTGATACATTTATCTTAAACCCCCTCTGGAAACCCATTTGTTTGCATGTCCCTGAGTGGAGCATCTGCACCTGTTTCACCATACCTGCAAGAATGAATGCTAGCTTAAAATAGCTTTGTCTACCTAGTAGCAAAGGAAGAGATCTCATTGTTTTTATTCACTTCTGTTACTGTTGAGGTTGGACATATTTTCTCATGGTAGTTGATGCATAATCTTAAGAAAATAGCATTTTTTTTGGCAAACTTAAGACAAACCAACTATGACCACTCACAGTTAACTCCATTGCAAGGACATCCTTGTTATATTAACCCTCAGCCTCTGAGAGTCCATGAAGGGAATTTTTTTTTAAGAAGTTGATTGAGTGTTTATTATGACAATAAAGATCCTGGGCTTGTGAATGAGACTGACTCAGAGCCCTGCCGTTTAGTCTTTTGTAACCCTGAAGAAGTTACCCAATCTTTCTAGGCTTCAGGTTTCCTTGACTGTAAAACAAAACTGACAATCCTCACAGTAATTCTCACAATGACATCGCATTTTAAGCTTGTTGGAGCTTTCAGTGAAATGCACCTACTGCTGAAAAGTGAGAAATGTTTCCTAATTACCCAACTGCTATGTCAAGGTATGACAGCATACTTCTTATAAGCCAGAACTTTTAAAGTCCCAACAAGTTGCGTGTTTTACTTTACTATTTAAACTTTTACAGCAGCACAGATTGTGGGACTTCTTTCTCCCCATTAAAAAAAAAAGGTAGTTGGAAGACAGCTTAGCTGTTAGCCCAAGCGTGGCTTCAGAGTCTTGTAGGACACGACAGTGCTTGCTGAAGTGATGCTTAGTACTTTAGAAAGTTGCCCTAAAACGGATAAGGACAAATCCTCTTCCCCTTCTGTCTTCTTCCCCAATAGGGTGAAAGAAAGCGCTGCTTCAACATTGCCACTGAGCCTGTGTGATCATCCTAAGGTCATTACAAGACTTCTGTTTTCCTTTTAACATTGTGCTTGTATCCACCTGCCTGTCCATCTAGGGCTTTAGAAATATAATGTGGAGGATTCTCAAAGACTTCCCTTCTCTGAGAATTCAATTCTTTGCATAATGGATTTTTGAGACTGAAAGTACATTTTGAAGTATTAAAAAATAACTTTGATATTTTAGATGCTATCTGCTCTTTCACACTGAAGATGTGACTAGGACGTATGCTAGCTGTTCAGCCGCATAGGTTGAACCGACCAGGTTGACTGCCAGACGGGCTGTTTAGTAGTGTCAGAGGCACCCTGACATCATTCCCTGAACTGCTTTCTCTTTCACATTCTTGTACTTTTCCAGCTGACAGCCCAGAGGGTGGGTGCCGATTCCACCAGCACCGCCACTGGAAGCAAGGTTCAGAATGTCAGATATCCTCCGGGAGCTGCTCCGTGTCTCTGAGAAAGCCGCCAACATCGCCCGGGCATGCAGGCAGCAGGAAGCCCTCTTCCAGCTGCTGATAGAAGAAAAGAAAGAGGGAGAAAAGAACAAGAAGTTTGCAGTTGATTTCAAGACCCTGGCTGATGTACTGGTACAGGAAGTTATAAAACAGAATATGGAGAACAAGGTAAGAAAGGTCGCAGCCAAGGTAATTGCCCTGTGGTTTTTTTCCCGATAGAATAGCATGCCTTTTCCTTTTCCCTCCCCACCTCAGAATACTAGCGCCTAGGATTCTAATAAACAACTTGGGTTTTCCCCTCCCCTCGTTTTGACTACAAAATTACCAAAATGTCCATTGCAGAAAAAATTTAAAATACGGAAAAGCAAATAAGGGAAAAAAAATCACAATTCTGACAGCTAAAGAGAAACATTTGGGCGTGGAGCTTTTTACTTACCAATGAATTTCTTTTTCATAAATAATACATGTTCTCTGGAAAATAAGCAAAAATAAGAATCCTTAATCCTAACACTAGAGAGAACGACAGCTATGTTTTACCAAATCTTGTAGGAACATTTTCCGTCTATATGTAGTTGTTTGCATGGCACATAGAACTGATCTCAGTAGAAATGAGAACATACTGTTTTATTGAGTTCTTTTTTTAACTTGACATATCATATCCCACCTTTTGATGTAATCTTGTATCTAATGGTTGCCTCAGTTATTGGCTTGTACTGTCCTGGATACTGGAAATTCCCTTTATTATAATAGAAAAACATTTATAACTAACAATGATTGTGATTCTAGGTATCTTAAGCTGACTGGGAAAAGAAACTATTTGTAAGTAGTTATAACAAACAATAGCACTAGCAGACAATTATGAGTCCTCACTGTGTGTCAGGCACTTCTAAGGGCTTTAAGTATATTAATTTATGTAACTATTATAATATTATATAATTATAAATAATATAAATAATTATAAATAATATATATTATATTTGTATTTTATGTTAAAATTGTAATAATTTTATGAGGTAGAAACTATTATTCCAATGTAATGGATGAGAAAAGGGAAGCACAGAGAGGTTAAGTAACTTGTCCAAAGTTACACAGCAAGCAAATAGCAGGGCTGGCTTTTGAACACAGGCCGACTGGCTCCAGAGTTTGTGCTCTTTGCAATACTATGTTGCCTTTATATGATAATCTAGTAATTACATATTTTTTTAAGATTTGAGAGGATAGAACTTTATTACAGGAAGCAGTACAAAATATTGGAATAGTTTCTATGAAATTCTCAAGATGTTGGGAATCATTTAGAACCATTTAAATGAATTCTTGAACATAGGCAGGAAGAGAGAATAAATGACCCCTTGAAATCTCTGCCAACTATACTTTTTCATGCCCTGTAATATCTAGCTCCAATAAATGAAGCAAGTTTATTTTTGTTACTGATTGAGATAGTTGGGTGCAAGAGAAGGTTGAGCAACTGCATTAGAAATGTATCAACATGCACAGTTATTGGCTAATATTTGCCCCCAAGCATTATAACAAGCTGAGGTAATTGTTCATTGATAAATATATGACAGGACTTATGAACAAATAAATGACATTCATTGCTGGCTATATAAGAGGCTTTGTTTCATGACCCTTATATCCTGTAGCCTCGGGATGAATGGGCTCACTGGCAGCCCCTGTTGACTTGGATTGTTCTTCAGAAGAGGAAAAAAATAACAAGTGGTTGCAGGCGTTGTCAAAGCTATTGGCCATCTGCAAATGACTGGGTTCAAATATCTGAAGCATTTCCTTGCTTTTGTTCCCTGAGAACATCATGCATATCGTAACTGAGCACATATTTTGAGAAAAATTATCTTTACCCCAGAGAGGATCAGAAGCAAAATGTCCCTGAAAGCTTCCTGGTCATACAAGGGATGAGAGAAGATTCTTACTTAGCTCCATTTTTTCATTCTATTTTGATGCATTATCAGTCAATAAAATATTCCAACCCCCCTTTTTTTTCTGTATCCCCTTCCTTGCCTGAAGTCTCGTGATACCTCCAACAAGTGCGGAAGACACCTGAAAATGAAAGCAATGACATCTAATGTCATCCTCTGATCCCTTCTATCCAGTCTCAAGTCATAGTCTTAGGTACTTGGTCAATCCCATTAACTCACATAAGCCAGTAGGGTGCTGTTGAAGAGCAACAGTTCAAGTGTCTCCTTTGCAAATATTCTAGTTCTATCACCTGTAAGTGGAAGGATGAAGTTTCTAAAGTACTTCTGCAGACCCAACAGAACATAAGGAAACCAGACTTCTACCATGATTTGAACTTCCTGGAGGGGCAAAGGAGCAGGAAAATATTAGAAGACTAAGTACTGAACCAACCTGACTTCACTTTTTATACTAGATTGATTTCTGGGATTGTAAATTTCTAAATTTCAGATCTAATTGTACTATTTAATTTGAAGTACAAAATGAGAATATGCACAGAATTGAACATGTATGTGGGATTTGGGGATTTTTTGGTTTTTGCTTTGTCTTTGTTTTTGTCTTTTTGTTTCTTTGTCATACTCTAAATCATTCAGTTTCCAGGCTTGGGAAAAAACATTTTGGGAGAAGAATCCAATGAGTTTACTAATGATTTGGGTAAGTATAAGAATCCTAACGTATTTTTATAATTTAATTATTATATGGTATTGTAATTTTCAATGACATCAAGAAATAAAGGAATGTTTGTAAGCCTTTCATATAAATAGCATATTTTAATGTTAAGCTTCATTGAGTACCTCAGAATATTATGCCATTCAAGTTAGAGAGATGTAGTATCTTGTAAGTATTTAGCAAGTCCACATGTATTATTTTATATATAAATCTGTACCATTTAAATAATGTTTGGGGAAGTTGCATGGCCCTTTGAGAATCTAATGGAAGTTACAGATGCTCTCAGAAAGATGCACGTTTACAGTTATATAGACAATTTTAGGTTCAAGTTTTGTGGTTTTTTGTTTTTTGTTTTTGTTTTGTTTTGCTTTTTTAGAGAGAGAGATGAGTAGATGAGAGGGGCAGAGGGAGAGAAACAATCTTTTAAAAAAAATTTTTTTTTAATATTTTATTTATTCTTGAGAGAGAGACAGAGACAGAGCATGAGCGAGGAAGGGGCAGAGAGAGTGGGAGACACAGAATCTGAAGCAGGCTCCAGGCTCCGAGCTGTCAGCTCAGAGCCCGATGTGGGGCTTGAACTCACAACCCCTGAGATCATGACCCGAGCTGAAGTCGGATGCTCAACCAACTGAGCCACCCAGGCACCCCGAGAAACAATCTTAAGTAGGCTCCGTGCTCAGTTTGGAGCCAGACACAGGGCTCTATCCCATGACGCTGGTACCATGACCTGAGAGGAAATCAAAATTTGGATGCTCAGCCAACTGGCCAGGTGCCCCTAGGTCCAAGTTTTAAACCCATTCATGGACCTCCTGGGGAGTCCATAGACCTTGGTTGAGAATCTAGAGAGGCCCTGTCTCTGAAATCCTGTGTGCTCCTGAGTAAAGAAAACGTGTTCACCTCATTAGTTCTCTGGTCTCAGAACCTTGGTAAAAGAAGTTGGATTAAATAAGAGGTTCCTTTAATACCAAATTTTATGTCTTCTTTAATTAGTTTCCTGTGGGCCAGATTGTCCGTTGATCTACTTCCATGTTCCCTTATGGTAGAGAGAAAAATATCAAAATCTCTGATCCCTTAGAGAGAAACAAATTATTTTTAGTTTGGGTGTTTTATTTATTTAAGGTAGAAGATTAAAATAGTGAACTTTAATCACTGATCACTGACAAATAGTTAAACCTCTAGAGGCACAGTTACAAAGGCAAAAACTAATTTTTGGATTAACGCTGGGAAAGTTTTCCCCTTTGTGGGCTGTGTATTAAGATGCAATTAGTTCTATGATACTCCTTGAGAGAAATCTCATTTAAACTTCTTAAGGTTGAAAAAAACACCTGTGATTAACTGATAAGAAGTCCTATGCTTGCCTACCTCAAAAACAATTTAGTATTTTATTTACCTAGAATTATAGGGGCAAAAAGGCATTCCACATACATATTCCTGAGAACCGAAGGGGAGAATGAGTTTAGCGTGCTGTGGGTGGGTCACAGAAACATGGCACGTGGGATGGATAAGGTAAGTGGGGGCAGGAACAGAGCGTGGAAGTTTGCAGGAGGAGTTTGAATTTTCCTCTAAGTGTGATGGGAATTCACTAGAGATTTTTTTTTTAATTCTTTTTTATTTTTTTAAGTTTATTTATTTTGAGACAGAGAGAGAAAGAGTGTGTGTGAGAGTGAGCAGGGGAGGGGCAGAGAGAGAGGGAGAGAGAGAACATCCCAAATAGGCTCCTCACTGTCAAGGAGAAACCTGATGTGGGGCTTGATCTCACAAACCATGAGATTCATGACCTGGGCCTAAATCAAGAGTCAGATGCTTAACTGACTGAGCCACCCAGGTGCCCTTCACTGGAGCATTTTAAGCACGGGAGTGATGTGATATGATTTGCTTCTTGGCCTGATCCCATGACTTTCACTAAGCCCAGTCATAGGTGCTTGGTTAAGTGGCAGTGATTAGCATTATGATTCCCCAACTTCAACAGTCTAATTTAATTTGAACTTAACTAAATATAATTGAATGTTTCTTGCTGATACAGTCATCATTGTAATAGATTCATACTGTGTTTCCCAAACTTTAATGATCACATGAATCACTTGGGATTCTTTAAAACTCAGGTGTGGGATGGAGCCTGAAGTTCTGAATTTCTAACAGGCTCTCAGGTGATGCTGCTGCCAGTCCTTGGAATGGCTAGGGTCACTAGGAGTACTTGTCTATGTACCTAAAAAGCCCCAAAGTGCCATGTCTTCTTCTTTTAAAAAGTTTATATTCACCATTGCCGTCCCTTTGTGTTGCTACTAAGTTGCCTATTTTTGCCTCTTTGCTCACTTCTGTTGGGAGCTAGAAACCAGATTAACCAAGGGTCTAAGAAGCATGTTCAAAGTGATCGTGAAGCAGCTGGATTTGGTAACTTGTGGTTTCATTTGGATGAGTAGCTTTACTTACATCCTAATTTCCAGTGGGTTTCACAGAGGAGAGCTATTTCTAGGTGTATCATTTAGAGTCATGCAGTTTACCACACGTAAAGAGTAGTTACACTTCACCTTATGGTACTTTGCTGAGCATAAACACCTTTTAGTTAAAAGCAGTTTTATAGAGGGAGGTAGAAGCATTTCGTGTGCTGATAAAACCTCCCTTCTTTTCGATAATACATTCTAACACTAACAAGGTGACCTGTGTATATTCAGAAGGCAAAAGGCATAAAACATAAATATTATCAAGGGCTCGGGATTCAGGGTTTCTTAACTGGTTCATGAGCTCCCTTAAACTAGATGCAAGATTGTATGCATGTTCCCCTGTGGACATTTTCCTGGGAAGAAGTTTCTTTGATACCTGGAATCTACCCCTCACGTCATACTAGGTATTTCGGCCACTACTGGGCACCTGTGACCTTGTGAAGCTGCCTGGGTGATTCTGGCAGTCAACCAGGGTAGGAACCAGGAGTATGAACATACTGCCCTCGCCCAATCTAAGTGCACAGCTTTGGCTCTTCCTCACCCCTCGGTTGTTGTTTCTCCCCCAGAGCTCTTGAAATGTAATGGCTTTTAGTTTGTCTTTATTCCAGGGGAAAAGATTATCTTGAGACTGTGTCCAACAGAGGAAGAAACAGTAGAGCTCCTTAGCAAAGTCCTTAATGGTAACAAGTTGGCGTCTGAAGCATTAGCCAAGGTTGTCCATCAGGATGTCACTTTTACTGACCCAACTCTGGATTCAATAGAGATCAGCATTCCACAGGACATTTTGGGAATCTGGGTGGATCCCATAGGTAAGTAGAGGAGAATGTTTGCTTTTATTTGTTCTTATTAGTAATCCTTTTGTGGGAGGAGGCTTGGAAAAATAAAAATTCAGAGTGTAGTTTAATTCTTCTAGAAGATTTTAACATTTCAGAGTTATAAAATGAATAGTGAAGAGTGAAAGTATACGTGTGATGATGTGTTGTTATGTGTATATTTGTAACATTTCTACAATGGATATGCACAAGTATTTGTGTGCCATCTCTGTGTGTGCATATATATACAAAGCTGAATTAACGTGTACACACACACACACACACACACACACACACAGCTGAATTAATTCATCTTTGAAAGACTTCAGAGGCCAGACTGGTAAATATGAAAGAATAATGAACTGATGGTAGCTATAACTCATTGAGCACACGTGCCATTTAAAGAATACTCAGCTCTAGCAGATTGTTGCCATATAGGAGTACAGTCTAGATGTTTAGGTTTTTAAAGAGAAACCAAACTCCAGGTTTTTAAGTGATAGCTCCCATTTTTTAACCACTGACTAATTCAATTAAACAAGTAAATAGTCAAAACCACTGTATAGGTCAAGCAAAACACAGTGTAACACAGCTGAATGTGATTCACTCCCAGTTTGTGTGCCCTATGTAAATCTTACCTATTATTTTCTTGGGCATGGTTGTAGTAAAACCCTAGTTTATAGCTCTGTGTTTTAACAGTGTAGGTCTATTTCAGTGATGCTATTAATACAATGCCCAGGATATTAATTTGCAGAGTCTCTCCTTTTTTTTTCGTTTCCACTTGCCTACCACATTCTGCCCAATACAGCTGGGACCACTCCCAGGCACCCCCTGCCCCCACCCTCCCATCTTGCAAGCACATTAATATAACATTACAGAAGTGCCTTTAATCATCAGGGAATTACAGAACATTCAGTCGATGGATTACATATGCAAACTAAGATTTCCCAAAATCTTTTATCACACAATGGTAAATTAGCATTAGTTGTGGTTTTCTGAGGGACCAGAATCTCCTATTTCTTGGTTCTATCCTGAATTGATTCTGCTAGCCAGCTCTTTTGCACAGTACACCTTAACTGGGTATTAACTCACTACTAGATGTTGGCAGTCAGCTGCTGGCATGTATGTCTCTTAAGCTCATTGCCTTCTTTTTCACAGGAGGACTATCAATTTCTTCCTTTTGTGCCACCATCACTGACTCCCTCTTCTAATTTAAGGGACAGGGGTGCCTGGGTGGCTCAGTCAGTTAAGTGCCCGACTTCGGCTCAGGTCATGATCTCACAGTTTGTGAGTTCGAGCCCCGCGTCACGCTCTGTACTGATGGCTCAGAGCCTGGAGCCTGCTTCCGATTCTGTGTCTCCCTCTCTCTCTGCCCCTCCCCCACTCATGCTCTGTCTCTCTCTGTCTCAAAAATAAATAAAACATTTTTAAAAAAATTTAATTTGAGGGACAAAAAAAAAAAGGTAATTTCACCCCTGAGAGATTTCTGGAAGGAGATTTTCCCATCCATCCACACTATACTTGTCCTCTGATTAGTAAGAGGCTCTAAAGAATCCCACCACAGTCATCCTGAGTCATTAGCTTTTAAATGCTTTGACATATGATGGATATTTGAGTGCTTATGGTATGTGAGGTGCTATGCTAGATGCCACATGAACTACAGACATGTCCTCTCCCTTCAAGAGTTCCCACAGAGTTGGGAAAAATGGAACACAAGCAGCTTGAAAATGGAAGTACAAGAGGTCAAATAACAATTTGAAACAAGTGACACTCAAAGGCAAAACTTGACTGATTACTCTCTTAGTCTGTTCGGGCTGTGCTAACAAAATACCATGGACTAGGTAGCTTATAAACAATAGAAACTTATTTCTCAAAGTTCTGGAGTGCCAGCATGGTGAGATGAGGGCCCTCTTCCTGCTTCATAGCTGGCACCTTCTCACCATGTCCTTATAGAGTGGAAGGGACTAAGGATCTCTCTGGAGCCTCTTCTATAAGGCACTAATCTCATTAATTAAGGTTTCACCCTCATGACTTAGGTATCTCCCAAAGGCCTAACTTACTAATACAATCACCTTTATGGGGTTAGAATTTGGGGAGAATACATTCAGACCACAGCAGTTACCAAATTGGTAGAACACAGAAATGATACAGCACAGCATTTCCAGTTGTATCCATCATTATCTTTGAAATAATCATTACCTGAATCCAAACAAATGTGCTTCATTTTTTTTTTCCAGATTCAACTTATCAGTATATAAAAGGTTCTGCTGACATTAAATCCAACCAAGGAATCTTCCCCAGTGGACTTCAGTGTGTCACCATTTTAATTGGTGTCTATGACCTACAGACAGGAGTGCCCCTAATGGGAGTCATCAACCAACCTTTTGTATCACAAGATCTAAACACACTCAGGTAAGATCTATCACTCCACATGACAATACCATGACTTGATACAGTAAGGTGTTCCTACTAAAGTCTGCAGGTTTAAATTAAAATTCCTTCTATTTTCAATCCTGGGTTAAATATCATTTTAGTGGGGGCTTGGTGGATGCTGATAGAAACTGCAAGGTGCTCTGCTAGATGCCACATGAACTACAGACATGTCCTCTCCCTTCCAGAGTTCCCACAGAGTTGGGAAAAATGGAACACAAGCAGCTTAAAAATGGAAGTATGAGAGGTCAGACCATTCCTGGAGGCCAGAAATCCCACAAATGTTTCCACATTGTTCTAGACTGATGCGATAATGCTGACAGCATTCCTAACTGGCAGCCACATGACACGTGCAGGCATAGGAGTTACTTTTACAAACCAATTAGCTACTTGATACCTATTTCTAGCCTTAAGGGCATTGAGATTTGTTGCCTCATACACTTTTTTCATATCATCCTGTTGGAAAACAACATAAGTAATAAAACAAATGTGACAGCCTATGGCCACAAACTGAAATTTCTCTTCTGCAGGTGGAAAGGACAGTGCTACTGGGGCCTTTCTTACATGGATACCAACATCCATTCACTTCAGCGTCTTGACTCTACAAGAAAGAACAGTGAAGCGCGGAGCCAAATGACTGAAAACACCAGCTCTGAGGCGGAACGCTCCCACCCGTTTTCAGCGGTCATTAGTACGAGTGAAAAGGACACTATCAAAGCCGCATTGTCACGTGTATGTGGCGAGCGCATATTCCGGGCAGCCGGGGCTGGTTACAAGAGCCTTTGTGTTGTCCAAGGCCTTGTTGACATTTACATCTTTTCAGAGGATACCACGTTCAAGTGGGACTCTTGTGCGGCTCATGCCATACTCAGGGCCATGGGTGGGGGAATGGTAGACTTAAGAGAATGCCTGCAAAGAAATTCAGAAATGGGGCTTGATTTGCCACAGCTGGTGTACCACGTGGAAAACAAAGGTGCTGCTGGCGTGGATCGGTGGGCCAACAAGGGAGGACTGATTGCATACAGATCAAGGAAGCAACTGGAGACATTCCTGAGCCTCCTTATCCAAAACCTTGCGCCTGTGGATACATGCACGTAGATGAACTCTGTTCTCATGTACTTGAAAACCCAACTGTGAACAATTTCCCACATCTCTTATCTTTTGAAGACAGCTTTGTCCTATGGATGGTCAATATTCTCCTTCCTCTTTTGAGGAGCATTTTTCCATTATGTGTTCACAATAACGATAATTTCAATAAATGAATGACATCGTGTAGCAGTTACATTGATGTGCAAAGTTCTTAATAGTGGATATTGTGCTACTAGTGTTGCTTGAAACACTTCAATAAAATATTGAAGAGGAAAAATTCCTGCTCAATTAGTAATACTCTTCCAAGCACCTAAGCATAAGTAAAGTGTCACTGAAATACTAGGGAGAGCACAGGAAAGGGCTGTGCTTGGGTTTTGCTTCCTGTCTTGAAGGGAAAATCTGCAGCTCTAGCCTTTGGCAGAACATTTAGAACTGTCAATTTTATGCATAATTTAGCCAAATTCACATACTTTCAATGGTATTCTTATGTTGCTTATGAGAATTAAAGCCTGGAACACTGTGTGCCCCCTCCTACTCTCTCTCACACTGCCTTCTCTCACACGTGCACACACCCCCTCTCTCACACATGTGCATGCACTCTCAAATATTCTCTATTTCTCTCTCTAATATCCTCACATACACACTCCATTTCTATCTATAAAGTAGAGGGGATAAGGAGGTTTCTGTAATTCTTGCAATTTTTACACTTCAAAAACCAGGAGTCGAGTTAAATATGGACAGTCCTTATGTCTACTAGAATCCCATATTGAATGTCCTCTGAGGTGGATGTGGACCTCTTTTCCTATTCTCTTTAGCAGCATTGGTAAGGTCGGAGGCCCCCATCTGGAGGGATCCAGCTCTCAGCTCTGACTTCTTTCCGCCTTGCGCCCTCTGGGGGCCAAAGGATATTTCTGCAGCATCTTTTTTTCTTTTTTTTTTTTTTACAGTTACAATGAAAAGAACTGTCCAACTCTTTTTAATAGCATTGTGTTGCATACAGCAGATTCAATCATTACTGATAATTGAGTTATAGTGTTTAAAGCCATCTTTATGCTTTGTGATTGACTGTTGGCTCTCAAGCTATATATTCTTACCACTTGCAATGTTGTTTTAATGGTTGATTTTAAATACAAGATGATCCATTCTTCATAAACCACATTAAAAATAAAAACCCAGAGGGGCGACTGGGTGGCTCAGTCCATTAAGCATCCAATTTTGGCTCTGGTCATGATCTCATGGCTCAGGAGTTCAAGCCCCACGTTGGGCTCTGTGCTGACAGCTCAGAGCCTGGAGCCTGCTTCGGATTCTGTGTCTCCCTCTCTCTCTGCCCCTCTCCCGCTCGTGCTCTGTTTCTGTCTCTCAAAAATAAACATTAAAAACAATAAAATAAACAACAATAAAAACCCAGAGTGGTGCCTGGGTGGCTCAGTTGGTTGAGCGTCCAGCTCTTGAGTTTGGCTCAGGTCATGATCACAGTTCGTGAGTTTGAGCCCTGAGCTGACAGTGCAGAGCCTGCCTGGGATCCTCTTTCTCTGTCTCTCTCAAAATAAATAAACTTAAAAAAACAAACAAACAAAAAAAAAAAACAGAAAAGAAAACCTGGAAAATAGTCCTCCCTGAATGGAGAAACAGAATATGGTTCAAGAAAAAGCATTTATTGGGGCACTTGGGTGGCTCAGTCAGTTAAGTGTCTGACTTCAGGTCAGGTCATGGCTCAGGTCATGATCTCATGGTTCAAGATCAGCACAGAGCCCACTTGGGGTCCTCTGTCTCCCTCTCTTTACCTCTCTCTCTCTCTCAAAACAAACAAAAAGGAATAGCATTTATTGTCCCTATGAACATTTTTAGGATATGTAAATTATCAATAAAATGCAGTGAAAACAGTCCTATTCAGTGTGATCTGAACAAGCAGTTTGCTAATTTATTGGAGAAGAAAAGCTAGACAAGACAGGAAATCAGATCTATTCTGTTAACGTCCATTATGCACACTCCTTGTCAATCTGCAGGAAAGCCAAGGCCCTTCCTTAAGCATGCATCGGTAGGTTACGTCTGTATTTTTTCTTGCATAAACTACATCCATGGGAATATGTAACCTCTAGTGTTGATTTCCTTAGAAGAAAAACTTAAAAATACTTGCAAAGTGATAGTAGGACATATTCTGAATTTAAAAATTTTCCCTCTATTTTTACAATAGTTTCATACTCCAATTTTTTTTAAGACTCACCTTTATTAGGGCACTTGGCTGGCTTGATCAGTGAAGGATGTGATTCTTGATCTTGGGGTTGTGAGTTCGAGTCCCACGTTGGGTGTGGAGATTACTTAAAAATAAAATCTTCAAAAAAAAAAAAAGACTCACCTTTATCAACCCTTTCCAATGCCTTTAATTATTTCTTTTCAAAATCATGCTCTATCATTTTTACTTTATATTTAATCAATCTATTAAAAGTACAATCAGAATATATAATTTGGGGAGTAACTGAGTGGCTCAGTCGGTTTAGTGTCTGACTTTGGCTCAAGTCATGATCTCACAGTTCATGAGTTCAAGCCCTACGTTGGGCTCTGTGCTGACAGCATAGAGCCTGGAGCCTGCTTTGGATTCTGTGTCTTCCTCTCTCTCTGCCCCTCTCCCACTCACACTCTGTCTCTCTCTAAAAAACAAATAGACATTAAAAAAATTCTTTAAAAAGAATATACAATTTGGAAAGTAGTCAACAACTCTTGGCAAACCAGAACTCAACTGACAGGAATGGGAATTGGGGGTAGTGGGCAGAGGGAATGTGCCAGGTAGCATGTTGGCCATGAAGGTCAGGGGTCTGGTGCATTGGCCAATGTGTTTTACAGGAGACTGGAGAGAGAGACTAATCTGCCAGTCACTTAGATAGAGGGTGATAAAAAGACAGCTTCCACTGCATAATGGGAAGAGCAATCTCTGGGAACCCAAGTCACTTCCTCCACTCTAATGTCCTTTTTTTTTTTTTTTTTTTCACTCTAATATCCTTTTGATGGTAAGGCAGGAACAAGAGAGTTTGCAGTAGCTGGAATTTGAGGAAAACTGGCCACCTTTCTCTACAGTAAAAGCTAAGCCCTTTCAAGTGGGTTTGGAAATCAGTAGCTTGAGATACGATGCTATGTAAATGCTTCTATGTTAGGCCGAGTATTTTTAAAAGCACAGAGTTCCACGCGAGGAGGGCTAACCAACCTCACACTTTCAAACAAGCCCAGCTATGCCCATGGTGTATTCGGACAGCTTGCAGCAGGGGCAAACTCATTGTACAGTTAAATTGATATATCAAGGCTTTCGAGTATAGAAGTAGACAAAATAATGAAAAGTCAGAGAGAGAGTTCATGCATTTTTATCCTTAGAATACAGGAAGGAGAGGGGCGCCTGGGTGGCTCAGTCGGTTGGGCAGCCAACTACGGCTCAGGTCACAATCTTGCGGTCTGTGGGTTCGAGCCCCATGTTGGGCTATGTGTTGTGAGCTCAGAGCCTGGAGCCTACTTCTGATTCTGTGTCTTCCTCTCTCTGCCCCTTTCCTGCTTGCTCTCTCTCTGTCTCTCTCTCTCTCTCTCTCTCAAAATTAATAAACATTAAAAAAAATTTTTTTTAAAGAGAATACAGGAAGGAGTGCCATTACAGTGGGAAATTGGTAGCTTTGATATTACTTTTCCCCCAGGATAGATATTTCTATCAATTTATCATATTAATATATCCTAATCAAAATGATATATGTGAGACAATGTTTTTTTAGAAATAAATTCTAGGGGCGCCTGGGTGGCTCAGTCGGTTAAGCGTCCGACTTCGGCTCAGGTCACGATCTCGCGGTATGTGAGTTCGAGCCCCGCGACAGGCTCTGTGCTGACAGCTCAGAGCCTGGAGCCTGTTTCAGATTCTGTGTCTCCCTCTCTCTCTGACCCTCCCCCGTTCATGCTCTGTCTCTCTCTGTCTCAAAAATAAATAAACGTTAAAAAAAAATTTTTTTTAAAGAAATAAATTCTAGGGATTATAATTTCATTATCCAGATTATTCTGAGAATCATAATCCAATCTATCAGTAATCCAGACTTGTACTTCCCAAATGATATCCACTAGCCTCAGGTGGCTGTTGAGCACTTGAAATGCATCTACTCTGAATTGAGATGTGCTATAAATGGAAATACATAACCGGATTTTATGAAAAAAAGTAAAATATTCATAATTCATTATAGACATGTCTATAACACAATTTTTTTTGCAAAGGGACAATAGTTTTATTTTTTATTTTTGCGAGAGAGAGAGAGAGAGAGAGAGAGAAGGGGAAAAGGGAGAAGGAGAGAATCTTAAGCAGGCTCCATACCCAGCACAGGGCCTGGTGCAGCGCTCGATCCTACTGTGAGATCATGACCTGAGCTGAAAGCAAGAGTTGGACCCTTAACCAACTGACCTACCCAGGCACCCCAGGACAATAGTTTTAAATTTTAGAACAAAATACCTTAACTTGCAACTTAATGAATATTATAACAAAGCAATAGTTCAGTAAGGCATTAAGTTCACTATTAAAAGCAATTAGTAAGTATTTACTTACTGGTTTTATTTTCTAGGTCCTATCAGTAAAGTAGCCATTTACATTTTGTTGTTTTAGTTCTCACATTTCCTATGTTGTAACTACTGGTTTATTCCTTCTTTCGTGCAATCATATGTTACTGTATCTTCACTAACTGATTTAATTTCTATTAAAAATAACATGACTGGGGTGGGTGCCTTGGTGGTTCAGTTGATTAAGCATCCAGCTCTTGATTTTGGCTCAGGTCATGATCTCACAGTGTGTGGGTTCGAGCCCCAGATTGGGCTCTGTGCTGATGGTGCAGAGCCTGCTTAGGATTCTTTCTCTCTCCCTCTCTCTCTTCCAGGCTCTCTCTCTCAAAATAAATAAACTTAAACATTTTTTAATAGAAGAAAAAATAACATGACTGTGGGGAAATTATTGTCCACCACTTTGTTTCAATAGGCCAAAGTGAACCACAGATGAAACGTGACATATATCTTGCTACCAAAGGAAGAGTAAAAACTGGTACAAGGGAAAGGACATGGGTTTTAGAGTAAACAGGGCTGGGTTCATTGGGATCACTTACGATGTGATCTTAAGCTAAAATACTAAGCCATGTAACCTCTTTGAATCCTAGTTTCTTCATCTGGTAAAATGATTTACGCCATCTCTCAGGAATATTGTGAGAAGGAAATGAAATAACATATGTACATCTCTAACACAGTAGACTGATGCTCAATAAAACAAGCTACTAATACTTTTATTATTCCTATATGATGCAGTCAACCTAAAAATTACCAGGAAACAAGACATAAGTTAAAAGTTAAACAGTAAGTTAAAGGAGAGACCTCACTTTATTCAGTCAGCAATTCAGTTGGTTAATGAATAGAGACCAATGGGCCAGGTCACTTAGATGGACAGTGATAACAAGAGGGCTTCCTCTACTGCACCGCAGTAAGAGCAGTCTCCGGGCAGCTTAATTCTTTTGTTTTAATATAGTAACAATACTATATTAGCAGTTAACACATTGATCGCTAGATTCAAAGTGCTGTGTTAGATATTTACTTGCATTCTTTTATTTAAGATAATAAGCAAATTTGTGTATCCCTAGATGCCATGGCATAACACGGTCTTTTCCTCCTAACTAGATATTTTGCTTACATTTAAAAAACTAAATTAGTTAAGCTAATTATTTTTCAAGATTTTCTTTTTAGAACATTTTCCACAGATGCCTCTCACCTGTTACCCTCTACCAGCCACTTGCTTCCTCCTACCGTCACCCCTAACTCAGCCCAACTGTTCTTAAGGACTGGCTCCCACATTGAGGAGGGTCCTAAAGATCATTGCCTTTTAATACACTTTGTATGTTACCAATCTTCTGCCCTGGTTCCCTGCATGAGATTTTAAAATGCCAAGAGACATATATATTGTAAAGGGCTTTCTGCTATGTTATAATAATGGGAGTATAAAAACAGACTTTTGCACCTATGTATAAAGTCTTTAAGATGGCCCTTCTGACCGGCAGAAGTCCAGCCAAGCTAAGCCTGCAGGAATACTTTATATCAGTAAGCATTAACCTTAACTATGAGTGGCAAAATGACAAAATAACGGTGGCTTCAATTAAGATGAAAGCGGTTGGGTAAGCTGAATGGTGGCTCTACCCCAATGTCCTCAGGGACTCGGACTCCTTCCATCCTTAGACTACGGCCCTTCTTCTCATGGTCTAAGACAACAGGATCTGCATTGCAGGTAGCAAGAGAGAGGAAAAGATAGGAAAGAGTAGGTGATTTCTCAGCTCAGTGACCAGAACCTAGTCACGTGACTATACTTATATGGGAAGCTGGAGAATGCACCCAGCCATGTACTCAGCCCAAAAGCAGGCATTTTATCACCCTGGGAAGATAGGAAACAGGCAATGGAGAACAACCAGTAATCTCTATCACTCAGTCCAACTGAGCTGTCCAGGCTTTGGCCTTGGTCTGACTGCTGATCACACATCACTTGTTCTTATCACTAATGTCTCATGACCTTTATAGTCAGATCATTCCAACCTTTAGCCACGGTCACTTATCTAGTTATAATGTACATATCTATTTCATCCCCAAGGAATTAAAAGTGCCATAAATGTATGCATTTATCAAAATTATGAAGAAAGTGAACCTCCTGCCAATAAAAGCACAGATGAAAATACAAGACAAACATAAGCAGTGATTCCTCTCCCAAAATCTGGGATAAATCTCTGAGCAACTTCCCTATCACCTCCTCCTATCAAACCAGCCCCCCTGCCTCTGTCTGTTGAGTGCACAGCATGCAGACGAGCTTGTGTCCAGTCTATACTCTGCTTAGCCATTCACCTTAGGAGTCAGCTTGGCCCAGTCCACAGAAGCTGGATGTAACTCCCTGTCCTGCATTCACAGCCCAGAGTGTGTTGCTGCAACCGGCCTTACACAGCTACCACGCAAAAACAGCACTGCCCATTCCATGGCAGAAAGTCAAACCACACGTGCACATTTGCTGCATTCCTCCAAGGGGAAAAAAGAGGTTACAGCTTCCTTCTTGTCCCCCAGTTTTGTTTCCATTTTTTCCTCCAAGTGCTAAATGCAAAGACAGAGTAAAAACACTAAGTTGTAACCTTCACATACATAGTGAACACCTCTAATGGTATCTGGCTTGGTACAGACTGGTTGAAACACATGTTCATAAAGCAAGCCTAAGTAACAGCACGTGTCCCCTTAGAATGGCAGGGAACTCCATTAAAGTCTGGTTTGTGCACAAGTAAATCTTGGAAACTGATCCAAGGGAAGTAGCTGTTTTGAGCTGAACTTTCTTAAAAGGTTTTATTTGTTTATTATTTCTGATAACCAGCCTAGCCAAAATTCTGGCTCTCAGGAATATTCAATTCTCAGGAATATTCAATATTCCTGATCCTGAGCCATGACTATGCAGGATTTAGAGTTTTCTTTATTTACCCATTTGAAAGAAAGAAAGAAAGAAAGAAAGAAAGAAAGAAAGAAAGAAAGAAAGAAAAAGAAAAAGGAAAGGAAGGAAAAGCAAAAAGGCAGAACCATTCCTGGGCTGGCTTCATGGCCTTGTGACTTGTGCAACTGTAGCAGGCTCCACATCAGAAAGGCACTGAACCTGGTTCTGCTATTGTCATCTTGAAATTTTTAAAAACTTTTTCTTTGAGAGTAGGCCAGCAGGGAGATGGGTTATATAGGTGACAGGGATTAAGGAGGACACTTGTGATGAGTACCAGGTATTATATGTAAGTGAGGGATTAAATTCTACACCAGAAACCAATATTACACTGCACGTTAACTGGAATTTAAAGAAAAACTTGGAGGGAAAAAAATAAAATCCTCTTCTTACAACAACAAAAAAATTATCTTTGAACTTGTAAGTTAAGTGGAAAGGACAGTGAAGCACGTGCATGAACAGGGGCATGATGTACAATGTGTGTCTGTCCCTCTTCCGTTGCCCCCATTCCATTCACCTAATGCTCACAGTGCCCGGTGAGGACAGAATTCTCATGGGCCCATGATGTACAGGACTTCAATGAGACTCAAACTGAATACAAGTGTGTTACACTTATGACTAAGTGGGGGCACTGACAGCCCCCGAGAGCCAGAACTTGCTTCCAATGAAAAAGGAAGGCAATGGTGTTCTGAGGAACCTGAATGAACAACCAAGAAAACCTATCACCCCTTTCTTATCTGTGTATTTTTCCTGTGTTAGCAAATTGCATAGGCTGAAGATCATGGCATGGAAGGAAAGGGAACTAGAGGGCCACCTACAGTGCCTTCTCTTTCTAGTCCTTCCTTGCCGGTAAGCTGAAGGTAGAGAGGGCTGGCAGAATGTGTGAGTACCAAGAAAAGAGAAGAAATAAAAACAGTTGAGCTAGTGTCATGGACTGTTTCCACTACTGTGGTAAGAATAAAATATATATTCATGTAGAGCTATGGAAAATGGATCATGTAATTCTGGTGATTCCATATAAATATTAAATACACTTCTATCTGCATTTAAAACTGGCATGACATAATATAAAGATGAATAAAATTCATGCCAATAAGTGAAGTTTTAAAATTTTCTTTACCTAGAATGACATTAAATAGCAAATAAACAATATCACGACAGGCTGAGAGACCGTGGAAGAAAGGAAAAGTCTTTTTATTTAGACCTGTATATACTTAAGTACTTTAGTACTGTGTTTTATTACCTTTTCTCCTGCTGTTTGAAAAAAAGCCCCCCATTTTCATTTTGCACCAGGTGCCACAAATTATGTAGCCGGCCCCAAATTGGTCTCATTTCCACTTCTAACCTCACTGTCTTTTTCTCTATCTGAATTTTTGTCATATCTGCTGGCCAGTCCCGGAGCCAGCCCACCAGTGAGCTAGGTCTACCCTAACTGAGAGTTGAAGGGTCTTTTTAGTTTATCCCCAAACTGAGATGATAAGGGAACCAAACTATGTTTTGTGTACATTTCTCACCTGGGAAGTAAGCTGGCCCTTTGTGCTGTGACATTTCAAGCACTTTTGCCATAAACTTACTGACACTCTCCACCAGGTGTCTCCAGCAGATTTGTGCAGGCACTTAACATACTATCAAAGGCAAATTATAGCAAAGTTCTTGTCTTGACTAACTTTTTCCAAAGGGTTGCCTTTAAATTACATCATTATGTTTTAAATATGCTGCTTTCTTAAAACAACTCATTCCTTTTATTGTGTCTTAAGTATTCTTTTCATTACATGCTTCTTAAAGAACTGGAATATATGAAGAAGTAAAAACAAGGAGGAAAATCCAACACCCAGACACAATTACTGCTGACATTTTAGTCAATTTTCCTAGAGTGGTTTTCCTTCTGTACAGAGAAGAGGGAAAACATGAGCTACAGAGGGGGGAGAAGATAGCTGTAATATATATATGGCAAAGGGCCTGTATCCTGAAGATATAAAGGGCTCCTACAGATCAACCAGAAAAATAAAGCCCAATTTTAAAATGGCCACAAGACCCTTTACAAAAGAGAGTGTTTAAATGGCCAATAAATATATGAAAAGTGTTCAACATCACTAGTCACCAAGAAAATGCATTAAAACCACATAGACACGGGGCGCCCGGGTGGCTCAGTCAGTTAGTCAAGCCTCTGACTCTTGATTTCAGCTCAGGTCATGGTCTCGGGGTTCTTGAGTTTGCGGGTTTGTAAGTTGGAGCCCTAAGGGGCTTCCACTGCTTGGGATTCTCTCTCTCCCTCTTTCTCTGCCCCTCCCCCGCTCTCTGTCTCTGTTTCTCTCTCTCAAAATAAATAAACTATATAAAATAAACTTAGAATAAAAACCACATAGACATGCCACTACACCCAGCAGAATAATATGTATTAGAACTTGGAACAACTAAAAGTCTCTTACACTGCTGGTGGGAGCATAAATTTGTACAACTACTTTAGAAAAATATTTAACACATATCTGAACACCCACTTTGGAAAAATATTTAATAAAGCTGAACATATGTGTGTTCTATGACCCTTTTCTAGGTATATGCCCAACAGAAATGCATGTAAATATACATCAAGCGACATTTACAAGAATATCCATAGCAACAGTATTCAAAATAGCCAAACCCTGAAAACTAAGCAAATGCTCAACTACAGTAGAATAAGTAAATATGTCACTGTGTACTGAAATAGAATGAAACAGTATGGACTAATCTCACATACATTATGCTGAATGAAAGAAGCAACAGAGAAAAAGCATGTACTATATGACACCATTCATATGATGTTCAAAACCAAGCAAAACTAAGGGAAAGCACCATCAAGATCCCTCCTCAGGAGGAAATGCCTCAACTGACTGAAGATCACATTGCCAGTCCTGGGGGCTCTGAGCTTCAGAGCTCCTGTAGAGTTAGTTAAGACTTTGCTGACATTGCAATTCAACCTAACTTCTACTTCCGCTGAGTCCTGTTTCTTTCCTTCCCCTCCCTCCCCTCCTCGTCTCTTCCCTCCTCCCACAATCATTGGTCCCTCCTCCCACAATCATTGGTCCCTGTTACACAGTATATCTGAGGCTGCCTCCTTGGGAACCCAATCTAAATGAGAGTAGTAGTTACCTTTGGGGACTCCATGACTAGAGAAGGGCAGGAGAGAGCTTGTTGGGGTGCCAGTAATGTTTTATGCCTTGATGGCAGGTACACAGGAGTGTTTATTTTGTAAAAGTTCATGGAGCTGTATAAATTTTGTATATTTTACTATATGTATGTTATACTTCAATTAAAACATCTGCAATACAAAAAGCCAATGAATATACTTGAAGAATGTGTATATTTGAACATTTTTCTAATTATTCCATTAAGATAAATTCCTAGAAGCGAAATTGCTAGATGAAAAATGGACATTCTAAATTTGGCTGCCTATTGAAAAAGGGTCCTCCAGAAAAGGTATACCAAATGACACCTTATCAGCAGAGGATGAGAATGTTCATTTCCCACATCCTTGCCGACACTAGATAACATCAATTTTCCAATCTAATATGTGAAAAAAGTAAATCAGGTTGTTTTAATATTCTACTGCTCTTCTTTAGAACTAACTACATGCTGATGATTAGTTGGCCAATTGTAAGTAATTAGTGAAGTCTACTGTATTCCTTGAATTATACCATTTTATTATGCAAAGTAAAAAAAAAAGTTTAACTATTTGTATTAAAGAACCAGCAAACACATTACAGAGAAGCAAGTTTGAACTCAATACAAAAAGCATTTTGAAAGATTTGAGATGTCCAACCATGGAATGGACTACATTCTTTTCTTTTTAATGTTTATTTTTGAGAGAGAGAGAGAGAGAGCAGGGGAGGGGCAGAGAGAGAGGGGGAGACAGGAGATCCAAAGCCGGCTCCGTGCTGTCAATGCGAAGCCCAATGTGGGGCTTGAACCCAAGAGAACCCCATGAAACGTGAGATCACGACCTGAGCCAAAGTGTCATGCTCCCCGACGGAGCAACCCGGGCGCCGTGAATGAACTGCACTCTAACTACCATTTATCCTACAGGCGTTGGGCAGGGGCTAGTAAAATCTAGATGACCCTTTTCCTAGGATCTGAGGCATGATCCCTAGTTTTCATGATGAATCAGATCATCTATATTTGTTGTTTCTGTTGTTGTTTTGTTTTATGGTTTGTGGGATTTTTAGTAATTTAGTTTTCACAATTTTGTAATTCTTTTCCTTTATAAAATTTTCTAAAAATTTATTCATTTAAGTAATCTCTATACACAACATGGGGCTCAAATTCATGACCCCAAGATCAAGAGTTATGCTCCTCTGACTAAGCCAGCCAGGTGCCCCTATATTGGGTTTTTTAAATTATAAAATTCTAACATACCATGCTTAAAAAAAAATCTTTTCTTTATGTAGTTTTTCACTTAAAGATTTCATTCATTTCTGCAACTTCAACTATGAATTTGATTCCCAAATTTCTAAAAAGAAAGATGGAAAAGAGGAGGGAATAAAGAAAGGGCATGGATTGGAATAGGGAAAAATCCTAATCTCTCTTTCAAACCCTGGACCTATATTTCTCAGTGCCTGCTGGCCATTTCCACCTCCATGCCTGGCCAGGCCATGGAACTCAGCCGCTTCCAAAGCGATCCTCTTTCCCAGTCTGCCCTCCCCCTCTTCCTCTAGCATTCTAATTTCCTGAGTCCAGGCCTCCTCTTCCAGATCCTGCCCTTACAAACTCTGGAGTCCCATTTTCACCCTTGAGCTCTTTCTTCCCAGTCTCTCCCCATCTCCTGGCCTCTAGCACCCTTTTATCCTTCAAACCTCCAGGTCACCACTTTGGGCCAGACCTCTCCTTGCCTCTGACTCACTCTTACACACATACTGCAACATGGCTTTGAGGAACCTGTATAGTTCAAGAAAAGCTACACTGTGGGTCAGAGTTAAATCTGCAGCTGTGGGTGATACGTGACTGTGGGCGGGACAACTCCCTGTGCTGCAGTCTCTTCATTGGCAGGACAGTCACAAGGGACCCTTTTTTTTTTTTTTAATTTTTTTTGACGTTTTATTTATTTTTGAGAGATAGACTGAGCGTGAGTGGGGGGAGGGGCAGAGAGAGAGAGGGACACACAGAATCCGAAGCAGGCTCCAGGCTCCAAGCTGTCAGCACAGAGGTGGGGCTCGAATTCATGAGCTGTGACATCATGACTACAGCCAAAGTCGGATGCTTAACTGACTTAGCCACCAAGGCACCCCCACAAGGAGCCCTTTTGATGCCAGTACTGTACAATTGATTCCAAGTCAGGCTCTCATTTCCCTTAAAACCCTCTGGTGACTTTCTGTTAGCTCCTAGGCTTTAGCTTGTCTACAAGACTTTCTTCCTGCTTCCCCCCTACCCCCTGCAAAGGAAATGAAGAAAAATAGGAGAGGCTGTCAAAATCTTTTCTTAGATTTTGAGACTCTTAGCATGTAGCTGCTTTTTGCTGGGTGTCTCATCATTTTGCCCATAGCATGTATGGGCATCGCAAAAGAAAGCCTTGAAGGGAAATTGCATGCAAAGCACCAGATTCACTGTTCTCTATTCTTTTCTCTGGGCTCTTAAGCCCTCAGATATTGGCTGCCCAATCCTTAAACTCCAATTTCTGTCTCCCTAAGTCCAGTGAGACAGCCATAAGCTGGAGCTCCCTCTGTCTCTAGGTCCCACATGGTGAATTTGAGAATACCTTGGGGTAAGCAAAGATTTTGGGGCAAAACACTAATCATAGTGGGCAAACTGGAAATAACCTCAATGATTATTAATAAAAGAATGGCTAAAATAACTTGCAGTCTACATATACTGCGCAGTATATTATGCAACCAATAAAAAGAAAGAGTTATGTCTAGATGCCTTGTTATGCAAACATACTCATGGTATAGGGTAATGGTGCACAGTGTTGCTAAGTGAAGAAAACAGTTTATAAAAGTGATTCCGTTTGCAAATTTAAAAAAAAATTATTCTAAAAGTCTGTAAATAAATACACCAAACTATTCATAGTAATTATGCCAGTGGATAGGATTATAAAAGAATCTTCATTTTCTGTATCATTTTGTTTCCAATATACAAGAATTATATATTTTATAATTAGGATAAACAGTGAAATAAAGTTGATACAACATTTCTTTAAGAAAAAAGTAACATTTGGACTACAAGTCATATATACCCTCTGGAATGTAAGCTTGATGAAAGTAGGGACTTTTTAAACATATGTGGCTGGATTCCCAGCACCTAGAACAGTGTGAGTTTCAAAATGGGCACTTAGTAAATATTGGTCAAATGAATGAGTATGTCCAGAAGTATTTGACGTGAATGTTAAGACACTGGAGCTATCTTCCTATATCTAGTAATCTCCAAAAGAGCAATACATGTGGTAATATGGGAAAATATTTTAAGGGGCTCAGTCAGTTAAGTGTCCAACTTCAGCTCAAGTCATGATCTCACAGTTTCTGGGTTCAAGCCCCACATTGGGCTCTGTGCTGACAGCTGAGAGCCTGGAGCTTGGAGCCTGGAGCTTGAAGCCTGGAACCTGCTTTGGATTCTGTCTCCCTCTCTCTCTCTCTCTCTCAAAAATAAATAAACCTAAAAAAATTTTAATATCATGGCCTATTTTGTTTCTGTGTGTGCGTATGTGTGCTCTGTATTATTCCATTTCAATAAGGACTGTACCATAACTTTGAGCACCCAATAAATATTAACTAAATAATTGTTCAGTAATTGATATTTCAGGGGTGCCTGGGTGGCTCAGTTGGTTGAGTGTCTGACCCTTAATTTCTGTTCAGGTCATGATCTCAAGGTTTGTGAGATCGAGCCCCACATCAGGCTCCATGCTGCCATGGCAGATGGCATGGGATTCTGCTTGGGATTCTCTCTCTTGCCCTTTCTCTCTTCCCCTTCCTCACTCGCATGCACTCTGTCTCTCTCTCTCTCAAAATAAGTAAAAATAAAAACTTAAAAAGAAAACTTTTAACAATTGGTATTTCATTACTTATTGTCAGTGATAAAAATGATGACCTGGTATTTAAGGATGTAAACTTTACTCCTATTTTATTTTAGCAATATTAAATTTAAAGTTTTTTTATTTCTTTTTAAATATTTTATTTATTTTTGAGAGACAGAGTTAGAGTGTGAGTGGGGAGAGGCAGAGAAAGACAGAGACAGAATCTGAAGCAGGCTCCAGGCTCTGAGCTGTCAGCACAGCCGGGCTCGAACCCACAAACCGTGAGATCATGACCTGAGCCGAATTTGGAAGCTTAACCAACTAAGCCACCCAGGCACCCCTTAGCAATATTAAATTTAGTAGAGAGTCAAATTCCAATCTAGTTAAGTGACAATAGATGGAATTATGATTCCTTTTACATTCTCTATGTGCCATGTCAATAATATTTTCAATATAGGATACACAGAAGACTAGTGATATTACAGTAAAATTTTCAATGTATTTTTTGGGGGGGTATTTATTTATTTTAATATATGAAATTTATTGTCAAATTGATTTCCATACAATACCCAGTGCTCATCCCAAAAGATGCCCTCTTCAATACCCATCACCCACCCTCCCCTCCCTCCCACCCCCCATCAACCCTCAGTTTGTTCTCAGTTTTTAAGAGTCTCTTATGCTTTGGCTCTCTCCCACTCTAACCTCTTTTTTTTTTCCTTCCCCTCCCCCATGGGTTTCTGTTAAGTTTCTCAGGATCCACATAAGAGTGAAAACATATGGTATCTGTCTTTCTCTGTATGGCTTATTTCACTTAGCATCACACTCTCCAGTTCCATCCACGTTGCTACAAAGGGCCATATTTCGTTCTTTCTCATTGCCATGTAGTACTCCATTGTGTATATAAACCACAGTTTCTTTATCCGTTCATCAGTTGATGGACATTTAGGCTCTTCCCACAATTTGGCTATTGTTGAGAGTGCTGCTATAAACATTGGGGTACAAGTGCCCCTATGCATCAGTACTCCTGTATCCCTTGGGTAAATTCCTAGCAGTGCTATTGCTGGGTCATAGGGTAGGTCTATTTTTAATTTTCTGAGGAACCTCCACACTGTTTTCCAGAGTGGCTGCACCAATTTGCATTCCCACCAACAGTGCAAGAGGGTTCCGGTTTCTCCACATCCCCTCCACATCTATAGTCTCCTGATTTGTTCATTTTGGCCACTCTGACTGGCGTGAGGTGATATCTGAGTGTGGTTTTGATTTGTATTTCCCTGATAAGGAGCGACGTTGAGCATCTTTTCATGAGCATCTTTTCATGTGCATCTTTTAATGTGTCTGTTGGCCATCCGGATGTCTTCTTTAGAGAAGTGTCTATTCATGTTTCCTGCCCATTTCTTCACTGAGTTGTTTGTTTTCTGGGTGTGGAGTTTGGTGAGCTCTTTATAGATTTTGGATACTAGCCCTTTGTCTGATACGTCATTTGCAAATATCTTTTCCCATTCTGTTGGTTGCCTTTTAGTTTTGTTGGTTGTTTCCTTTGCTGTGCAGAAGCTTTTTATCTTCATAAGGTCCCAGTAGTTCATTTTTGCTTTTACTTCCCTTGCCTTTGGGGATGTGTCAAGTAAGAGATTGCTATGGCTGACGTCAGAGAGGTGTTTTCCTGCTTTCTCCTCTAGGGTTTTGATGGTTTCCTGTCTCACATTCAGGTCCTTTATCCATTTTGAGTTTATTTTTGTGAATGGTGTAAGAAAGTGGTCTAGTTTCATTCTTCTGCATGTTGCTGTCCAGTTCTCCCAGCATCATTTGTTAAAGAGACTGTCTTTTTTTTCCATTGGATATTCTTTCCTGCTTTGTCAAAGATTAGTTGGCCATACGTTTGTGGGTCTAGTTCTGGGCTTTCTATTCTATTCCATTGGTCTATGTGTCTGTTTTTGTGCCATTACCATGCTGTCTTGATGATGACAGCTTTGTAGTAGAGGCTAAAGTCTGGGATTGTGATGCCTCCTGCTTTGGTGGTCTTCTTCAATATTACTTTGGCTATTCGGAGCCTTTTGTGGTTCCATATGAATTTTAGGATTGCTTGTTCTAGCTTCGAGAAGAATGCTGGTGCAATTTTGATTGGGATTGCACTGAATGTGTAGATAGCTTTGGGTAGTATTGACATTTTAACAATATTTATTCCAATAAAATTTTCAACAACAGCGACAAAAAACTTGTTTACCCTCCCAGGCCTTTTATTTTAAAGAGAAACATTGTTTACTGCGTATTTTTTTTAAAGCAGGGATGAAAACACTTGATATGTACAGACTACAGGGAATCACAACAATGTGTATATAAAGAGACCTTAAAGATGACCAATTCCAAGTTCATTCATTTTATATAAGAGACTCTTATAACAATAGAGGTTCAGTTATCTACATAAAGTGAGGGAATTCAGTGTCCTCAGGCCTTAAGGTCCCAGAGTGAACAGTTGGGACGTTTTTAATAATAAATACAACAGAACTAAAAGGCAACCTACGGAAAGGGAGAAGATATTTGCAAATGACATATCTGATAAAGGGTTAGTATCCAAAATATATAAAGAACTTATAAAACTTAACAGCCAAAAAATAAATAATCCAATTAAAAATGGGCATTAGACATGAATAGACATTTTTCCAAAAAGACATCCAGATGGACAACAGACACATTAAAAGATGCTCAAGGGGCACCTGGGTGGCTCAGTTGGTTAGGTGTCTGACTGGCTCAGGTCATGATCTCACAGTTTGTGAGTTTGAGGCCTGTGTCTGACAGTTCAGAGCCTGGAGTCTGCTTCCGATTCTGTGTCTTCCTCTCTCTTTGCCCCTCTCCTGCTCACACTCTGTCTCTCTTTCTCTCTCTCTCTTAAAATAAATAAATAAATAAACATTAAAAAAAGATGCTCCATATCACTGATCATCAGGGAAACACAATTCAAAACTACAATGAGATATCACCTCACACCTGTCAGAATGGCTAAAATAAAAAACACAAGAGAGGTGCCTGGGTGGCTCAGTCAGTTAAGTGTCCAACTCTTGATCTCAGCTTGGGTATTGACCTCAGGGTTGTGAGTTCAAGCCCTGTGTTGGGCTCTGCACCAGGCATGAAGCCTATCCAAAAACAAAACAAAACAAAACCTCAAAACAAGAAACAACAGGTGTTGGCAAGGATGTGGAGGAAAAGGAACTCTCTTGCACTGTTGGTGGAAATGTAAACCGGTGCAGCCACTTTGGAAAACAGTATGGAGGTTCCTCAAAAAGTTAAAAATAGAACTACCCTACAACGCAGCAATTGCACCACTCAGTATTTACCCAAAGAATATAAAAACAACACTCAAAGGGATCATGCACCCCTATGTTTATAGCAGCATTATCCACAACAGCCAAAGTATGGAAAAGAGCTCAAGTTCAAGTGTCCACTATGGAAACAGCCCAAGTGCCTATCGATAGATGAATGGATAAAGAAGATGTGGCATATATATATATATATATATATATATATATATATATATAGCCATAAAAAAGTATTGCCATTTGCAATTGCATGGATGGAGCTAGAGAGTATTATGCTAAGCGAAATAAGCCAGTCAGAGAAAGACAAATACCATATGATTTCACTCATATGTGGAATTTAAGAAACAAAACAAACAAGCAAAGAGAAAATAAAAAGAAAGAGGCAAACCAAGAAACAGACTCAACTATAGAGAACAAACTGAGGGTTACCAGAAGGGAGGTTGGTGGGGAGATATCTGGGTGAAATAGGTGAGGGGATTAAGGAGTACACTTTTTGTGGGGCACTGGGTGGGCTCAGTCAGTTAGGTGGTTAAGCATCTGACTTTGGCTCAGGTAATGATCTCACAGTTCATGAGTTCAAGCCCTGTGTCAGGCTCTGTGCTGACAGCTCAGAGCCTGGAGACTGCTTTGGACTCTGTGTCTCCCTCTCTCTCTGCCCCTCTCCTGCTCACACTTATTCTCTCCCTCTCAAAAATGAATAAACTTCAAAAAAAAAAAAAAAGAGTACACTTGTGATGAGCACCAGGTGTTGTATGAAGTACTGAATCACTATATTATACATCTGAAACTAATATTACACTGTATATTAACTAACTGGAATTTTTGTTTTAATTTTTTTTAAGGTTTATTTATTTCTGAGACAGAGAGAGACAGAGCATGAGGGGGGTAGGGGCAGAGAGAGAGGGAGACACAGAATCTGAAGCAGGCTCCAGGCTCTGAGCTGTCAGCACAGAGCCCGACACAGGGCTCGAACTCACAAACTGCTAGATCATGACCTGAGCTGAAGTCAGACACTCAGACACTCAAGTGACTGAGCCACCCAGATGCCCCTAACTAACTGGAATTTTTTTTTAAAAAAACTTAAAAAATAAAAGCAAAAATCAACAGAAACAAAAATACTATTTGACTTTAAATCATTCAGAATAGTTCAATTATTTCATACTTTTGTTTTGACATATATTCTAAAATACCATATAGCAAAAGTTTTAAATTCTATTTTAGCGCAAGTTGGTGAGTATACAAATATGTTTCTTTGTTGTTGTCTTTTTCTTTTTTTTTTAAGTTTATTTATTTATTTGGCATGCAGAGGGACAGTGAGAGAGGGAGAGGGAGAGAACCCCAAACAGGCTCCTGTCAGTGCAGAGGCCAATGTGGGGCTCTAACTCACAAACCATGAGATCATGACCTGAGTCAAAGTTGGACACTTAACCGATTGAGCCATCCAGGCACTTCTGTTGTTGTCTTTTTAATTTAAGTCCATAATTACAAACATACTGTTTTACCTACACAGCTCTCCTGAATTATAGTAAGTCCACCATCATATAGAAAAATATTCAATATGAAGAAGGATCATTTTATATAAATTAACTCATTAGTAAACTCCTAGACAACCAAATGGTATGATGGATTGGGCTATGGTCTGTGGCATGCAGAACATTGTTTTCAACTGATCTGCTGAGTGAAATACAAACGGGGGCATTACAATGAATCAAGAGGAAATGATGACACTTTGGATATCACAGCAACAGCTTCTCTAGAAAGGCTTTAGGATTATAAATACATTCCAGTTGATACCCAAGATAACACTTTGCGAAGGATACAGAACTAGAAAATGTTCAGAGAAAGTGACCAAGATAGTGAGAATTTTCTTGTTGTTCTGAATGGTGTCATTTCCCCCCCATACTATTTTTATTAACCCATACTATGTTTATTCTTTAAATGGTATTTAGGAAATAGTGAATTCTGTATATCAATTTTATACCTTGCCATATTACATAACAACTTATTTTATAGTTCTAATAATTCTTCAGTTTGATTCCCCTGAATTTTCTAGATATATAATCAAATAGTATACATAAAACAATTTCATTTCTTCCTTTCCAATATGTATAGCTCATCTTTTATTTTCTTACTGCATTGGCTAGAAGTTCTGGAAGAACACTTCAGCAAGCATATGGAGGATGATTATGAGTAGGTGTACTTTTCTGGCTCCTTAACATGCACAGATTAGCCTTAGTAACGAGAGTTTATTCTAAAAATAAATGGTAACTTTATATAGCAAGGAAGGGAAGTTTCCTAATTTCTTGTATAATATCTCGAGTCCTTTGGAAGCAACCAATCTGGGGCACTCCTCTTGGACAGAGTTTTAAGTCATGAATACCCTGAGGCATCGACTCCCTTTCAGTCCAGTATTGCAGAGTTGCACTGGGCTTATAAAATAAGACTGGACTGTGGTCCAGTCTGTAGTGGCCAGGAGGAAAGGGGTGATTTTACTCGTTCACACAGAACATGAGTCACAGCCTCCCTGCCTCCACAGCTTTGCAAAGGTATAATTGATATGCAATAAATTGCATATATTTAAAGTGTACAATCTGATAAGTTTTTGTAAACCACTCCTAAAGCCGTCACCACAATTAAGATAATGAACATATCCATCATCCTCCAACTTTTCTTCATGCCCCTTTATAATTCTTCCCTTCCTTCCCCTCTCATTTCCATTCCCAGGCAACCACGGATCTGCTTTCTGTTCCTATAGGTCAGTTTGCATTTTTTAGTTTTTATAAATGGAGCTCTACTGGACTCTCCTTTTTTGGAGGGGAGTGTCTGGCTTCTTTCACTCAAGATAATTATTTTTGATATTCATCCATATATGTTTATATATTTATTAATGCATATATCAGTAGTTGTTTCTTTTTACTGCTGAGTAGTATTCCATTGTATGAATAAACCACAATTTGTTTATCTGTTCTCGTACTGATGAACATTTAGGTTGTTTCCAGTTCTTGGCTGTTACAAATAAAGCTGCTATGTACATTCATGTATAAGTCATTATGTGAACATATGTCTTCATTTCTCTTGGAGAAATACCTAGGAATAGAATAGCTGGAGTAGGTTTATGATTAACTTTTAAAGAAACTGCCAAATTATTTTTTTTCTTTTTTTAAAATTTTTTTAACGTTTATTTATTTTTGAGAGACAGAGACAGTGACAGAGCATGAGCAGAGGAAGGGCAGAAAGAGGGAGACACAGAATCCAAAGCAGGCTCCAGGCTCCGGGCTGTCAGCACACAGCCGGACGTGGGGCTCGAACTCACAAACCCTCAGATCATGACCTGAGCCAAAGTCTGTCACTCAACTGACTGAGCCACCCAGGTGCCCCCAAATTATTTTTCAAAGTGGTTTAACTATTTTGTATTCCTACCAGCTCTGTGTGAGGTTCTGCTTACTCCACATTCCCTTCAATACTTGGTATGTCCAGTCTTTTAATTCACCATTTATTTATTTGTTTACTTATTCTATTACACGCATACTGGTATATCACTGAGTTTTTGATTTGCATTTCTCTAGTGCAGAGTTTCTCAACCTTACTACTATTGACATCTTAGACCAAATAATTCTTTGTGTGGGGGCCTGTCCTGTGCATCCCTAGCCTCTACTCACTACATGCCAGTAGTACCCTTGAACCCAGTTGTGACAATCAAAAATGTCTCCAGACGTTGCCAAATGTCTCTGGGGTGCAGAGGCAAAATTGTACCCAGTTCAAAGATTGCTCTAAGTGGGCACCTGGGTGGCCCAGTTGGTTAAGTGTCTGACTTTTTATTTCTGTTCAGGTCATGATCTTGCAGTTCTTGAGATGGAGCCCCACATTGGGCTCTGTGCTGACAGCACAAAACCTGCTTGGGATTCTCTCTCTCCCTCTCTCTCTGCCCCATCTGTGTGCACGCTGTCTCTCAAAATACAAAAATAAACATTAAAAAAAAAAAAAGATTAGCAGCTAATGATATTGAACACCTTTTCATGTGTTTATTTACCATTGACATATTTTCCATGGTAAAGTATATTTGAAATCTTTTGCTCATTTTTAAATTGGATTGTTTGTCTTGATATTGTTGAGTTGTGAGAGTTCTTACATATTCTAGGTGCAAGTCATGTGTTGGATATATGTTTGAAAATATTTCCCCTATCCTATGCCTTCCCTTTTCATTTTTAGAACATTGTATTTTGGAGAGCAAAAGTTCTTAATTTTGATAAAGTCCAATTTATTATTTTATAGTTTGTATTTTTAATATTATACTTAAGAAAAGTTGCCAAATTAAATGTAAATGAAGTTTTCCTCTGGAAGTTTTATGGTTTTATCTATTATATTTAGATATATAATTGATTTTGAGTTAATTTTATAGGGGGTATGAGGTAAAGTTGAGGCCTACTTTTTATTTTTTTTATTTTTACTTTTGTTTTTTTTTTAAGTAGGTTCCATGCCCAATGTGGGGCTTGAACTCACAACTCAAAGATCGAAAGTCACGTGCTCCGCTGACTGAGCAAGCCAGGAGCACTTTTTAAATGTGAATAATCAATTGTTCCAGCACCTGTGTTGGAAACATTATCCTTTCTTTATAGAATCACCTTGGTAGCTTCATTGAAAATCAATTGTATATGTGTGTGTCTCTTTCTGGACTCTCCATTCTGTCCCATTTGTCTCTTCATTATCTTTATACCAATACCACACTGTCTTGATTACTGTAGGTTTATAATAAGTTTGGAAATTAGATAGTGTAAGTCTCCAACTTTGTTCTTTTTCACAGTTGTTCTGCATACTAGATCCTTCACATCTGTGTAAATTTAGAATCAGTTTGTCAATTCCTACAAAAAAGCTTGTGGAGATTTTGACTGGAGTTGTGTTTAATCTGTAGATGAGGGGAGAACTGACATCTTAAGAATACTGACTCTAATCCAGTATTATGGTTGATTACTTCCATTCATTTAGATTTTCTTTAATTTCTCTCAGCAGTGTGTTGTAATCTTTAACACTAAAAAGTTTTTTAACAAAAAGTTTTTAACAGGTCAAAAATAAGTATTTTATATTTTTGATATCATATAAATGGTATTATCTCATAAATGTAAATTACTTGTCATTCACTGCTCATACAGGAAAATATGATTCATTTTTAAGTTGATTTTTTTATCTTGCAAACTGGATATTCTCACTAATTAGTTCTTTCAGTTCTTTCATTATAGATTGTTTAGAATTTTCTATATAGACAAACATGTCACCTATGAATAAAGACCATTTTACTTTTTTCTCTTTCCAACTGTCATGCTTTTTATTTTTCTAGCGTTATATTAAATAGAACTATTAAATTGAATAGTTGTTGGAGTCTGTCAGCTTGTTCTGTTGAGATAATCACATTTCTTTTTTATTCTGCTCACATAATGAATTACATTGATTGGATTTTAAATATTGATCCAACCTTGCATTCTTGGAATAAACCCCAGTGGTCAGAGTGTGTTGTGATTTTTAATATATTGCTGGATGCAATTTGTTAAAATTTCATTAAGAATTTTTGCATCTGTGTTAGGGATATTGGCCTGTAGTTTTACTTTCTTATAATATTTTTGTCTGGTTTTAGGATCACGGTAATTTTAGCCTCATAAATTGAGTTGGGAAGAGTTTCCTCCTCTTCGATTTTTGGAAGTAATTGTACAGAAGTGGTATTATTTCTTAGTTAAACCTTTGGTAAAACTTACCATCTAGGCCTAGAATTCTCTTTGTGAGAAAGTATTAAAGTACAAATTTAATTTCTTTAATAGATATATGTCTAATTGTGTTCTCTATTTCTTGTTCAAGTAGCTTTAATAGTTTATATCTTTGAAAAAATTTGCGTATTTCATTTAAGTTGACAAATTTATTAGTATATAATTGTTCATAATATTATTATCCTTTCAATAGGATTGGTAATGATACCCTCTCATTTTTTTTTATACTGGTAACTTGTATCTTCTCTTTTTATCTCCTGTTCTATTTGGTTAGAAGATTATCAATTTTATTGATCTTTTCAAAGAACCAACCATTAATTTTATTGATTTGGCAAAGATTTTTTGGATAGGACACCAAAAGTATAATCCATAAAATTAAAAAGTTGATAAATTGGATTTTATAAAAATTAAAAACTCTGCCCTGCAAAAAGCACTGTTAAAAGAATAAGAAGACAACCTATGGACTTGTAGTAACATTTGCAAATCACATATCTGGTAGAGGACTTATATCCAGAATATATAAGGAACTCTCAAAATTCAATAATAAGAATATAAACAACCCAATAAAAATGGGCAAGAGAAAGTGTCCACTAATAGATAAATGGATAAAGAAAATGTGAATATATATAGTGAAATATTAGCCATAAAAAAGAATGAAATCTTGCCATTTGTGATAACAAGGATGGACCTAGAAGGTATTATGCTAAGTGAAATAAGTCAGAGAAAGAGAAATACTATATGACATCACTTATATGTGGAATCTAAAAAACTAAGGAATAAACAAGACAAAACAGAAATAGACTCATAGATACACAAACATGGATACCACTGGTTACCAGAAGGGAAGGGGATTGGAAGGGCCAGTAATATATGTGCAGGGGATTAAGAGGTACAAACTTCCACTTACAAAATAAATAAGTCATGGGATATAATCTACACCATAAAGAATATAGTTATAATATTGTAATAGCTTTGTAAGGTAACGATAGTAACTAAATTTATCATGGGGATCATTTCATAATGCAGAAAAATATTGAATGAGTATGATCTACACCTGAAACTAATAGGATATTATAGGTCAATTATACTTCACTTTAAAAAAAGAAATATTTATTTCTTTTAAATAAACTTTCCAACAGAAATGTTCCTAAGCCTCAAAAGAAACCTAACAAGATATAATGGATAGCATGTTCTCATCAATCTAGCTATGTGACCTTAGAGAGTTTAAAATCGGTGACCTCACTTTTTTCTTCTGCAAAATGGGAATAGTAGTAACTACCTTAAAATGTTGTAAAAATTAGAGTTTGTGCATATATATCAGCATCTGTATATATTAAGTCCCTGTCATAGGTCCTAGTTCCTGGGAACTAGGTGGTAGCAATCAAAACCTTCTTGTGCTTATAATTACAGTGATTTCTTTATATAGTGCCTCCCTCATTAGACAATTGGTTCCTTGAAGGTAGATACCATGCCTCTGAATTCATTTCTGTATCCTATCCCCATTCCCAATTTACTAATGTATGCCAAAGTGCCTGGTACTTAGAAAGCCTTTTTTTTGTTTGTTTTCATTTTAATAAAAGTAGCCTAGGGGTGCCTGAGTGGCTCAGTCAGTTGAGCATCCACTCTTGATTTTGGCTCAGGTTATGATTCTAGGGTCCTGGAATCAAGCCCCACAATGGGGGCTCTGCACTGAGCATGGAGCCTGCTTGGGATTCTTCTCTTCTCTCTCTCTCTCTCTCTCTGTCTCTCCCCTTTGCCCCTCTTCTCTACTTGCATGCTCGCTCGCTCTCTCTAAAATAAAATAAAATAAAATAAAATAAAATAAAATAAAATAAAATAAAAATAAAGTTGCCTAAATGTATTCAATTTTTAAAAAATGGGTGAAAGATTTGACGCCTTACCAAAGAAGAGAAATATAAGCATATGTAAAGATGCACAATATTTTTAGTTGTAGGGAAAGGCAAATGAAAACCGTAATGATATGCCCTGCACACCTATTAGAAGGGTTAAAATAAACACATTGTAAATGACAAGTGCTGGCAAAGTCTTGCCACGTATTGCTGGCAAAAAATGCCAATGTCACAGCTGCACCGAAAACGGTTTGGCTATTTCTTATAAACTTAAATATGTGCCCCACGTGCCCCAGCAACTCCACTCTTACGTATCTACTCGAGTGAACTGAAAGCCTTTCTTTACACAAAATGTGTATACACACATTTACAGAAGTCTTATTAATAATAACCAATAACTGGAAACAGCCCAGATATCCTTCAATCAGTGAGTGGATGAAATGGAACACTACTCAACAATAAAAGGAATAAATGATTGATTCAGTGGATCCTAAACAGAATTTGCTAACTGAAAGAAGTCAGACCTAAAAGGTTACATTTTGTATGATTCCATTTACATGACATTCTAGAAAAGGCAATCTATAGGCACTGTTAGGATAAGTGGTTGCCAGGAATTAGGGGGGTTAAGTACAAAGTGACATAGCACAAGGGCATTTTTAAGGGATGGAACTGTTCTTTCCGTTGCTGAGCTGATAGGTACATGACTCTTTGCATTTTTTAAAAAGCTACAGAACAATCCACCAAAATTAATGAATCCTATTGTATGTAAATAAAAAATAGAATGTGGGAGGGCAATTCAAGATAAAATGCAACATTTTGGCAAGTGATTCTAATTGCATTACAAATTAATCTAATCGCGTTATACACGAGTAACCACGTTGAAAGGTTGATAAGAAAGGAACTGACCTGGGGCGCCTGGGTGGCTCAGTCGGTTAAGCGTCCGACTTCAGCTCAGGTCACGATCTCACAGTCTGTGAGTTCGAGCCCGCGTCGGGCTCTGGGCTGATGGCTCAGAGCCTGGAGCCTGCTTCCGATTCTGTGTCTCCCTCTCTCTCTGCCCCTCCCCCATTCATGCTCTGTCTCTGTCTCAAAAATAAATAAACATTAAAAAAAAAAAAAAGAAAGGAACTGACCTAAGGAGCTTTGGAAAACAGTGTTTTAACTGGATATTGTAAGGCTAATCAAAAAATTTCCAAAACACTGTGCTCAGGGGACCTGGGGGCTCAGCTGGTTAAGTGTCCAACTTCGACTTATGTCATGATCTCACGGTCTGTGAGCTTGAGCCCTGCATCAGGCTCTGTGTGGTAGCTCAAAGCCTGGAGACTGCTTTGGATTCTGTGTCTCCTTCTCTCTCTACCCCTCCCCACCCTCGTGCTCTGTCTCTTTGTCTGTCTCTCTCTCTCTCTCAAAAATAAATAAACATTAAAACACACACACACACACACACACACACACACACACACACTGTACTCTAGTTGGTAAACTTACTTCTCTGGGGTATTAGTGAAACTACTTAAACTATTTGAATCACGCATACTGACTTGGGATAAATAAGTAAGTCTCTTGTAGATAAAGCAAGCCAGGTTTCTCACTGGTAAAGAAAGTTATAAATAAGCACAAATAGTTATAAATAAGCTGGATTGGAATTGAAAGTATCAGTATGAACTCATGTGCTGTTTTGTTTTTAATTATATATACAGTTAGACAGGTACAGAAATAAATGCAGACATGTATGGATAAATGGATTAGTAAACATACATACATTTCCTACTCCGTCCACTGATAGGGCCTAGAAGCAGTGATATCCCAGTTATAATGGCCACAATCAGTTGGTTTCTAAACACCATCCTTCAACAAAAAGACAGCTCTTTGGAGAAGTTGGTTCTAGTGCTGGAATACGTGAGATGGGTCTAGAGCATCTTGTGATGCTGAAGCTCCTAAAAATAAACAAACAAAAAAACAAACAGGCACAGAAATAAACACAATGTGGTATATACTAAAATGGAATATTAGTCAACCTTATAAAGGAAAGACATTTCAACACACACTACAACATGGATGAACCCTGAGAAAATCATGCTAAGTGAACCCAGCCAGACACAAAAGGACAAATACTGTATGATTTCCCTTATATAAAGTACCTAGAGTAGTCAAATTCATAAAGTAGAATGATGGGTTCCAGGGTCTGAAAGGAGGAGAAGATGGAAGTTATTGCTTAATATGTTTGTAGTTTCAGTTTCAGAAGATGAAACAGCTATAAGGATGGATGATGGTGATGGTCGCACAACAATGTGAACACACTTAATGCTACCAAACTATGTGCTTCAAATAGTTACAGTGGTAAATCCTATGTTATGCATTTTTTACCACAATTAAAAAAAATAAGTTTATGAAGCAACTAACGTGAGGACTGATTTTAGAAAATATTTTGCCGAAGTTCATGGTTATTTATATGTTTAAAATTCTGCTGTAAATAAATTATACTCAACTTCCACCCTGAAAAAAATCACAGAAGTCAACCTGAAAAGAATACCCAATGGCTAAATACAGAACAATTTGAGAATGAAAATAAATAATGAAAAAATTGAATTTTAAGTCAAAGAATAGAATAAATATCCATGAGTCAATACTGATACAAATAAATAAGTAAATAAGTGGAGAAGAAGGGAAAACTCTTTTCTGCAAGAGAATTCCAATTAATAAGTGTATAGGTAATAAGGAAAATAGGAAATCTCCATTAGAACATCACAGTAATAAAAGCTGCCAGTAGGAACAACCAATGGAAGCTAAAATGAATGAACAAAGGTTTAAGAGGAAATGGCATATTTGCATTAAGCATCAAAGTGTCTCCTTCCAAATACTGTTGATTAGAAAGTGAAAGAGAGAAATCTAGTAGACATCACCCTTCTCAAGGGATCAAGATTAATATCATAGGATGTGTGTGCTTCCTGATATGATCTGAGAAGGGCACATACCTCAGTGACATTCTTCCTCCAAAGATATGGCCTCACTCTAACCATGAGAAAGTATCAGTAAAACTAAATTGAGAATCATTCTATAAAGTACCTGACTAGTATCCTAGTACTAATAACAAGGTAAAGGAAGGAACAGGGAAAATTGAGGAGCAATCACAGATTGAAGGAGACTAGGGAGACACAAGTGTTATGTACAATCTGGGATTCGATCCTGGAACAGAAAAAAGGATGTTGGTGGAAAGACCAGTGAGATCCAAATAGCATCTGTATCAGGGTTCAGCAATGTCAGTGTCTTTGTTTTGATCATTGTACTATCATTATGTAAGATGCTAGCAGTGGAGGAAGCTGGTTGAGCTCTCTGTTCTATTTTTATAATTTCCCTGTAAGTATAAATTTATTTCAAAATTTATCTCAAAATAAAAGATTTTAAAAAAAAAAAAAAGAAGAAGACTGAAAATACCAAGTCAGGGCAAGGAGTATACATTCCTGAAACCCCCTTGGGAATCTTTTTGGTACTAACTAATAAAGGTGAAAACCTACATATTCTATAATTTAGCAATTACACTTCTAGGTATATAGGATAGAAATTCATATATATGTGAACCAAAAAACAAGTACAGCAATGTTCATAGCAGCATTATTTATAATTGTGAAGGAATGTAAATAATCCAAATGTCCAGCAACTGAAGAATAAAAAAAATAATGTGGCATCTTTGTATACTGGAAATGAAGTAACTACAGACAGCAATGTAATTTTGAGCAAAAGAAATCAAATATAAAAGACTACATACGTTGATTCCTTTTATATAAAGTTCTAAAACAGGCAAAACAAATCTGTGGGATTACAAATGAGAATGATGGTTACCTTTGGGGAGAAGGGTGGGGTAGTAATTTGTAAGGGTTACAGGGGGACCTTTTGTGGTGTTGGTAATATTCAATTTCCTGCTAGTGGTAGTGATAACACAGAGTTTTTATTACATTTATTATAAATTACTGAATTTTACTCTTATGGTTTATTGAATTTGTACTCTTATGACCTTCTACAGGTCATATACTCTAAGAAAAAGATTTAAATATTAAGAAATAAAGGGAACCTGGGTGGCTCAAGTAGTTAAACAACCAACTCTTGATTTCAGCTCAGGTCATGATCTCGAGGTCATGAAACTGAGCCCTGCATCAGGCTCTGCACTGGGCGTGGAGCCTGCCTAAGATTCTCTCGTTCTCTCCCTCCCTCCCTCTCTCTCTCTCTCTCTCTACCTCTGCCCCTCCCCTGCTTGTGTGCATGCACAGTCTCTCAAAAAATAAATAAAAATAATGATTTTTTTAAAAAAGATTAAGAAATAAGTATACTTTAAAAAAATTATGTAACTGTGATCCACATTTAGTGCCTTGGTTTGTGTTGGACAGATTTTCAAGGCTGGAGACAGGGAAGCCATTTTGGACACTTTTTCATGAAGACCTTAGAGTAGTATAGGTAGGGACGGGCAAGATGAAGCATGTTACAGAATGACAAGGAAATAAAATTGGCAAGACTTACTGTTTGACTGAAGGTGGTGAAAAATTTGGAACTTTATGCATTAAGCCATAAAAATCTAATGAATTTTTCTTAATTGGAAAGGAACAAGATGGAAGTGATATTTTTGAAATGTTCATCTGTGTGCCACTCATAGGATATGCTACCTCCTATAATAATCTTTTATTTTTAGATTTTTTTTAATGTTTATTTATTTCTGAGACAGAGAGAGACAGAGCATGAGTGAGGGAGGGGCAGAGAGAGGGAGGGAGACACAGAATCAGAAGCAGGCTCCAGGCTCTGAGCTGTCAGCACGGAGCCCGATGCCGGGGCTTGAACTCACAAACCGTGAGATCATGACCTGAGCCGAAGTCGGTCGCTCAACTGACTGAGCCACCCAAGTGCCCCTATAATCAATATTTTTTAAGCCATGTCTCTGCTAGTAAGTAAATCACAAGCCTCTTGATGGAAAAGACCTGAATTTTATGTTTCCTTGTATATCTGGGGCTTAACTTTATGGTACACTCCAGTGAATTTATTATTGTCTAACAAACACATATGATGATGATGTGCTACTGGACTGTGAACAGACAAGAAAACATCTTCGAAAATACATGAAGAAAATTACATTCAAACACCTATTACAATTTAAAAAACTCTTACTATGTCATAAACTCTTATTTAAACTTGATAAATATACAGAGGGATATTTTAGTAACCTAATGAAAAATTATATACCTCAAAGTACTAGCTAGTCTTATTCTCAATAGTGAAGCAAGAGGGGCACTCATAGTAAAAAAAAAAGTAATAACACAAGGGGACAACTATTGATCATCATGAGTATTTATGATTGTTTCATCAATGTAATGATATTTTCAAAAACAGATATAAATATTGGAAAAGAGACTACAGTATCATTATTTGTAGGTTGATATGCTTACCCACCTGGAAAATTCTGAGAATTAAGCAAAAGGATACCATAATAAAGGATTTCTAGAAGTTAGCCGTCTTTCCTATTTATATTTTAGGCCACTTAAAAAAAAAATAAATAGATACATATAGATAAGTGGGTTAAATTATTTACCTTTTGAGAGAGACAGTGAGAGTGGGGGAGAGGCAGAGAGAGATGGAGAAAGATAGAATCCCAAGCAGGCACTGCCAGCACAGAGCCCGACACAAGGCTTGAAACTATGAAACGATGAGATCATGACCTGATCCAGAACCAAGAGCTGGACGCTCAACCAACCGAGCCACCCAGGCACCTCAGCCATCTTTTGAGTCTAGTATAAATAGCACTTTCTCCATGAAGCCAAAGCCAAGGAAAGAAGGGATGGTGGCAACGGGAGCTAAAAGGAACCAACCTCATCACACTTGTCACCTACAATTTATACATTTATTATCATCCATTTATCTGACAAATATTTATCACCTCTCCCTCCATGGCCCTTCCGTGTCCTCCCACATGAGACCACCAATCTCCAAAGCTTGGTGTTTATCCTCCCACCTTTCTCTATGCTCATACAAGCCAATTCTATGAGTCAGCTTCTGTGATGCAGTAACAGGGGTATGGGAGGGCTGCTAGTTGCATCTAGTATCTATTCTGTCCACTGGTCATGGTAATAGAATTTTAATCTGTGCATATGCCACTAAAGACTATATTTCTCAGGCTTCCTTGCAGCTAGATATGGCTGAACACTGAGTTCTGCCACTGGGATTTAAGTGTAATATGTACCTTCTAGCCATGTTCTTAAAAGAAAGGAACATGCCTTCCCCTTCTTGTTTCTCTTTCTCGATGACTGGAATGTGAATACGATGGGAAGAGTTGGAGAAGGCATGTTGGAGTTTGAGATGAGAGCTTTATGTTGAAAGTGACAGAACAATAAGATCAAAGGAACATAAACCTCCTGGTCCCCAACACCACTGAGCCACCTATTTATGTAAACTTTTATAAGGGAGGGAAATACTTTCATCGTGTTTGAACCACCATATGTTGACTGTTACTATGCTAACACAAATAATACAACTCTCGAACAAGACATGTTGTTCCCGGTTTTTGTTGTTGTTGTTGTTTTTTAATTTTTTTTTTAACGTTTTATTTATTTTTGAGACAGAGAGAGACAGAGCATGAACGGGGGAGGGGCAGAGAGAGAGGGAGACACAGAATCGGAAGCAGGCTCCAGGCTCTGAGCCATCAGCCCAGAGCCCGACACGGGGCTCGAACTCACGGACTGCGAGATCGTGACCTGAGCTGAAGTCGGATGCTTAACCGACTGAGCCACCCAGGCGCCCCTGTTCCCGGTTTTTAAGGAGCTCATGGTCCACCATGGAAGACAAACAAGTCATTAAAATGCTATTTTGTAAGTGCCATATTAGAGAAGGCACCAGGTACATGAAGCCCTTAAAGGGCAAAAAGCCTAGTCTACAGGGATATAATGTTTTTATATGGCATCTGAAGGAAGGAAGCTGGAGTGGTATCTACTCAATCCTGCTTAAAAAAAAACTTCTCTAGGCTTCAGTGACAATACCCTTCTGAATTTCCTCCTCCTTCTATGGCTGATCCTTCTTTGTCCCTACTCCCACACCAACTGACTTTTTCAAAGATTCTCACATATATTCTCTCTCCAGGTGATCCCCTTCATTCCCATGATTATACACAGCACCTCAGTGCTGATACCTGCTGAGTCCAGCCCTCTCTTTTGAGCTTTAGACTCATATATTTAATTGCCTACTTCACAGTTCCACCTGCATGTCTTACAAGCATCTCAATGCAGTATGCCAAAATGCGAACTCTTCTTTTCTTCCCTCCAACCCGCTCCTCCCACAGTCTTCTCCCTCTCAGTAAAGGTTATCACCATCCACCCAGTTTGCGTGAGCCAGAAACTTGTGAGTCATTCTTGCCGCCTCCTTTCCCTTGCCTCCCACACCCAAAACATCACCAAGTGTGCTGATACATTTCCAAACACTCTGTCTCAAATCCATCCACTTTCTCCAGCCCCATCGCTACCACTCTGCTCTAAGCTACTGTTAATCTCTCTTCTCACCAATGGCTGTTTTCTAAATGAGTCTCACTTCCTTCTGTCCTCTCAGTGCCATTCTTCACATAATAGCCACTTCCAGATCTTTTAAAGGTACAAATCAGACCTCTTAAATGTCCCTCAATGGATCCCATTGAATGTAAATTGAAATCCAAAATGCTTAACAGGAGGCACAGGTTTCTGCCTAAACTGCCTCGGCCAACTTCTCCAACCTAATCTCTTGACATTTACCTTTAGCTCCCCACTCACTTTTTTTTTAATATGAAATTTATTGTCAAATTGGTTTCCATACAACATCCAGTGCTCATCCCAACAGGTGCCCTCCTCAATGCCCATCACCCATCCTCCCCTCCCTCCCACTCCCCATCAACTTTCAGTTTATTCTCAGTTTTTAAGAGTCTCTTATGGTTTGGCTCTCTCCCTAACTTTTTTTTTTTCTTTCCCCTCTCCCATGGTCTTCTGTTAAGTTTCTCAGGATCCACATAAGAGTGAAAACATATGGTATCTGTCTCTGTATGACTTATTTCACTTAGCATAACACTCTCCAGTTCCATCCACGTTGCTACAAAAGGCCATATTTCATTCTTTCTCATTGCCAAGTAGTATTCCATTGTGTATATACATCACAATTTCTTTATTCATTCATCAGTTGATGGACATTTAGGCTCTTTCCATAATTCGGCTATCGTTGAAAGTGCTGCTATAAACACCAAAGCTGAACTCTTTGCTGCCTCAGAGCTGCCTATTCTGTGGGGCAAGGTCTGCCCAGAACTCTTCCCGGCCCTCTCCTCAGGTCTTAGTTTACTACTTCCTCAGAGGACTTTCATATCCTCCAATCTAAATTACACCCCTCCATTTTTCTTTTGCATAGTACCTTGTTTTCCTGCCTGTGCAAGACTGCTCGTTGACTTCCCAAATCTACTCACCATTTCTTTTGTAGTAATAAAATTTAGCTGTGCATATGGCTGCTCAGCTAAACTAGACTTCCCTCCTTTGCACCTAGATGTAGATATGTGACCATTTCCGCCAAGGGGAAATGCATGGATACGATGTGTACAAACACTGGGGCTTCCCTTTAAGTGACTGGGCTTATGCTTCCCCATCCCATGTACTGGGAATGGTGGGACCTAAAGGAGTCACCTTGGAGAGATGGAATCCATGTGTTGTATGGATGATGGGGACACACTAATAACCTTGGCCTGCCTACTTATAGATGGTTACATGAGAAAAAAAATTTTTAATCATATTTAACTACTAGAATTTTGAATCTCTTTGTTATGGTCAAGGGACTTTGGATGGGATTTAAGTAGAGGAGTAAGGTCTGCTGGTACCACATCTAGGAGGCCTGACACAATATGAGTGGTCTCCCATGGTATTATGCAGCACCGTGGGACTGCAAAGAAGTGACATAGGTCAGATGTGTTTAAACATTATTTGGGTTGCAATAGGAAAACTGATTGGATGAGAGCACACATTAAAGCAAAGAGGCCCAATAAATGGTTATTATAAGGTAGAGGAGAGAACCTCATGGATGAGCTTAAAACAGGGACAGAAAACAGAAGACAAATTCCTGAGATATTCTGAAAGATGGTCTCCAGAGGGCTTGGTGTTGACTGGGTGTGGCAGGCAAAGTCATTGCCCCCTAGGGATGCCAACGTCCTCATCCCAGGAACCTGTGAATATGTCACCTTACAAGGCCAAAAGGAATTTGCAGGTGTGATTAAGTTAAGGCTCTTAAAAATAGACTCTTAACTATAGAGAAGAAACTGATGGTTACCAGAAGGGAGGTGGGTGGGGGATGGGCCAAATGGGTGATAAGTAATAAGGAGGGCACTTGTACTGGGTGCTATATGCCAGTGATAAATCACTAAATCCTACACCTGAAGCTAATATTACTCTGTATGTTAACTAACTGGAATTTAAATAAAAACTCAAAAAACAAAAAAGTTAAGGCTCCTGATAGGAGAAGACTATCCTGGATTATCAGGATGAACCCAGTGTCATCACAAGGGTCCTTAAAGGAAGGAGGCATGGAAGGTCAGAGCCAGGAAGCAATGTCACAACTGAAGCAGAAGTTAGAGTGGGGGGCTCTGAAGATGGAAGGAAGGCTCCTTCCATAAGCCAAGGAATGTGAGCAACCTTGAGAATCTGCAAAGGTAAAGCAGGGGGTTCTTCCGTAAAGTCTACAGATGGAAGACACTTGAAGACACCTTGATTTTAGCTCAGTAACACCCATTTTGGACTTCAGACTTCTAGACTATAAGACAGTAAATTTGTGTTGCTTTGATCTGCTAAGTGTGTGGTAATTTAGTATCGCAGCAATAAGAAACGAATACAGTGAGTATGAGGGTAAGGGTGAAAGGGGTGTCAAGTATGAGGCACCTGTACAACTGGGTGGATGACCATTTGGGAATCCAGAAGTAAGAGTGAGTGGGGAGGGGCAGAAGCCAACGAAGGGCTGATGTGGGACTCAGGGCCTGTGAAACAACCTACTGGACAATTGGCCACATGGATCTGGCACTCAGGAGAAAAGCTGCCCCAGAGAAGCATAGGGAAGGGCAAGCACAGGGAAAAAACAAAAACAAAAACAAAAAAACAGAAGAAAGAAAGGCCTAGAACAAAAGACAAGTGTTGTATACAAAGGGGAGTGGCTAAAGAGGAAAAGAAAAACCCAGGGGACGTGGGTCACAAAAATCAGAGGAAGGGAGAGTTTCAAGGAGGGAATAGTCAATGCAGTAGGTCCTCCCTTATCGACAGGGGATAAACTTTGAGACCCTGAATGGATGCTTGAAAAACAGATGGGGGCCCTGGGTGGCTCAGTCAACTAAGCATCTGACTCTTGATTTAGGCTCAGGTCATGATCTCCCGGTTCATGGGATAGAGCCCCATATCTGGCTCTGTGCTAACAGCACACAGCCTGCTTGGGATTCTCTCTCTCCCTTACTCTCCCTCTCTCTCAAAATAAATACATAAACTTAAAAAAAAAGTGGTGAAAAAAAAAAGCGCGGATAGTACCAAACTCTATACTGTTTTTTCCTATGCATACAAATTTATGATAAAGTTTAATTCATAAATTAAGCACAGTAAGAGATAAACAACATTAACCAATACTAAAATAGAACAATTAGAGCAGTATACTGTAATAAAAGTTATGTGAATGTGGTGTCTCTTTCAAAATATTGGATAGTACTCACCCTCCTTGTGATGATGAGAGATGATAAAATGCCTAAGTGAGGAGACAGAGTGAGGTGAACGATATAGGCCTTGCAACGTACCATAGGCTACTATTAAGGATCATGTGCTTCCAGACCTTGGTTAGACCTCGGGTAATGGAAACTCAGGAAAGCAAAACCGCTGATAAGGGGGACTACTGTTGTGTCCAATGATGCTAACAGGTGGACAGAGAAAAGCGGATGACACCATTTGCATGTATGTAAAACCCCCAACCCTCCACATGTGAATATAGGTTATTTCTAAATATTTCTAAGAGTGAAGAAGGTCTGGTTAAGAGCCGGGGCCCTGAAGCTGGATGACCTTGGTTTGCGTGTGGATTCCACCACTTAGTGGTGTGACCTTGGTCAAGTCACTTAACTTTTACAGGCACCGGTTTTCTCATTTGTAAAATGGGATAATAACAGTAGCTACTTGTATGTGACTCTTGTAAGAATTAAATGAATGAATATATGGAAAGTGCCTGGCATCAGGGTAAGTCCTGTATTAGCTATTATTATTATTATCACATATAGTGATGTGTTTGCTTTGTTATTTAAGAATAATAAATTCTGCCAAAGGAAATAGGAGACACAAACATTATAAGGGGGAAATATAAAACTGAAGTAGAAGCAAATAGCTTGTGAGAGAAAGTACATAGTATGTATGTGAACTGAACACAGAGGAAAGGATAGAAGGTCCAAGTACGCACCAAATACTCTTGATGCAATAAACATTCAGGAAGCACATGAGACACTCAATATTAGGAATAATACATTAAAATGGTTAAAAAGGCTAAAATCACTACTCACTGGTAATACCTGCATGGCTTCCACTTGTTCTTTGCCTGACAAATGCAGTTAAAAGCCATAGCTACTGGTCAGGCTAAATGGTGAGCAGGAACGGTGGCCAGACACCTGGTTCCTGTGCCTCAGTACAGAAAGCATATGTTGGCTCTGGCACCAGGCATCTCCTATCTGGCAAGTCCCCTTGTTGCACCTCAGTGATGGTCCTTGTAACCCCACCAACAACACAAGGAAGGCTGAATCAAGGAGAGAAGGGGAGAGAAAGGCACATTTCATAAAACATACCACCTCACGTGTACCCTATCCTAAGTGTGTTAATCTACCCTCTCTTTTCCCCCTGGTTTCTTACCCTGTATTGTAAATTGATTCAAAAAGCATGTGACATCAACATCTTAATTTGGGGAACCTTTCTGTGCAGGGACCTCTGGGATAGCCCACCTGGCAGTGTACTTGGAAGCTAACCACAACACCCATTCGGTACCCCACGGGGGTAGGGAGATGAAGGGTAGCAGACTTTTCTTTGGTGCATGTGTGCATCTTATACTGAAAAAGGAGGGGGCTGCCAGGAAAAAAAAAATCCTGCCAAACAGGGCCAATGAAAACAAGATTTTCTGCTATGCTGACCCTTGAGGCTATCCCGTCCTACTTGAAATAGAAACACCAGCTTACATCTCTAGGATGATTTGGCTTCACTTTTCAACATGGACCTGCCTTTGAGCATCTTTGGTTTAAGAACTACCCTATTTTCCTACAATTTGTTCCTGTTCTCCTTTCCCCCTCCTTCCATATGTAGGAGAGAACGTGAACGGTGTTAGATGTGGAATCTGTTCACTTTCCTCTCCCCACTTTTTAAGGTTGCTTCTTTAATAGCTAGACAGAAGAGGATGGTAATTCTATCATGATAGCTACCAACTGGATACTTTGTGAGCTGTCCGTTCCAATAATGCAGTAGGAAGCCGTCTAAAGGCCATGCTAGACCCAAATATCTCATTCTCTAACAACCACCTAATCTCTTTCATTTGAAATTTCAGCATTCACGGCCTTTGTTTTGCTTTTCTGCAAAAGTACTGCGACTAGATTTATCATGAGGCTAATGTCGCTTAGGTTTCAGAACTCTTCCTGGGGTCCAGGAGGGGCTACAGTGACTTGTATTCGTAATTTTGTTTTATTAATTTATCTCTAAATAGGGACCTCAAATCCCAAAGTTTCTCATCATATCTCATCAATAGGATTTCGTGGGTAAACCCTGGAAATGAAAGAAGACTTCTCTCCCTTTTATTTAGTGATTTTTGGATAGGTCACATTAAATTTCAGCCTCGGTTTTATCAGTTCTAAGTAATAGTACTATCTGTACCTTTAGGACTATGGTAAGGTTAAATGGCCCTTAAACAGTGTTTCATATATTAGAAATGTTCATAAGTGTAAGTTGCCATTATCGTTGTTGTTTATTGCCAGGACAAGACCAGAAGCTCCCTGCGAACGCTACGTGGCACCCCCTGAGCCCATCAAGGGCTCACAAAAATACTTACAGAGGGAATGCTACCTTTTACAACCACTCCACTCTCCCCACCTTCCCAGCGGGTCTAACCAGAAATACAACTTGCATTACGTTCTTAGTGCGACACGCGCGGTTACCTCCTTCAGCAACGCGCCAGATACTCAGTAACACCTTCCCAATTTGAAACGCTGATGTAGCTCCTGTGTATCCTACCCCCGCGAGTCCAGAAACCCATGCCGTTTGCCTCCAGTCCCCTGCCCCCTTCCTCTCTCCCTGGTCAACTGAGGACAGTCTGCCACGCTCGGGACCAGAGGCTCTGAGATAGCTCCCTAAGAGCGTCAGCACTGTGTCTGCGCTTAATAAGCGCTCGATAAACGCCAAGGATGTAGATTCCCAAGCAGGCCGCCATCTCCTCCCCGCACCCTCCCCCGGGAGCGAGGCCTGCATCACTAGCCTGGGGAGGGAGCCGGGGCGGGGTGGGGTCGGCTGGGGTGCGGGGATAGAACCTGCGTCTGCTTTCCCCAGCCCTGCGCGCTTCCCCGGCAAGGCTGGTTCCGGGGGTCCCCCGGGGCCGGCGGGGCGGGCGGGAGGCCGGGAGGAGCGGCCGCCGACGCATCCGCCGCCGCCGCAGGAGGCGGAGCGCTGCACCTGGCGGCGGGTGCTCGGCGCTCAGCCCTGAAGCGGGTCCAGCTGGTAGCCAGCGGCGGAGGCACCCGGCCGTGGAGGAGGAGGAGGAAAGGTCGCCCCGGAGGGTGCGCTCGGTTCGCCGCTGCGGGTCGCCCCAATCGGCCCGCATCCCTCGGCCGCGCCCCGCCCGCCGCAGCCCCCGAGGAGCCAGCGACCTGCCCGAGATGGTGCGCGACGCCCCGACAGCCGCCGCCCCGGCGCCCCAAGCCGCCGCCCCGCGCCGGGGGGAGATGGCTCCCCGCGCCCCGCGCAGCTGAACGCCAGCGCCGCCCGCAGCAGGTGAGTCGGGGCCCGGTGCGCGGGGAGGGGGCGCTCGGCGGGGGCGGCCCAGCAGCCCCACCCAAGCTTTCCCCTGCGGGGGCCGGGCCTGAGGGCGGAGAGCCCCCCTCCGGCGCGCGCACACCTGCTGTCGGGGGAAGGGGGCCTCGGAGGCGCTGCTCCCGGGGCGGGCAGGTGTGGGTGTCTCGGTTCCCAGTCCCGCTCGCCCGTCGCTCCCTCCCTCCCTCCTAGCCTCCCTCCCTCCTAGCCTCCCTCCCCTCGGCTTCTGTGTCGGCTGTCATCTTTATAGGGCGCTGGGGAGGCAGCAGCCGGCACCCCCGGCGCCCGGCGCTGGCAGCACTTCCGCAAACGTAACTGGAGTAGGGAAAACAAAGGCGCTGCCGGAGGGAGCCCTAGCCGGGCGCAGGCAGCAGCAGGGGGTGGGGGTGGGGGTGCAGGCAGAGGGCTGGGCCCCGAAGGCCAGGCCATTCTCCGCCCGCTCCCACCGGCGCCCTTGCCATAAACATCCTTGGGGGAAAGGAGGAGGCGAGAACCTCCGTACGGCCCCAGTGAAAGAACGTGGCCGCCCGTGTGCGGGGAGGAAATTGACAGCGTCTGATTCCCCAGGTGAAAAAAATACAAAAATATACCTCCCCCGCACCCCCCCCTGCACCCCACCCCATGCCTGCTACCACCTCCTGCGTCTTTACTTAACTAAAGTCTAACATGGTGTAACATGTCCCTAGAGCTCTTGGAGGTGCTAATGGGGGTTACTAGCCTTTCTCGGTCCTATTTATTCCCTACATAGCTCGCTGTTAAATTTAAGTAGGATACTGAAAAATTTCAAACGCAACTTACCCCTTCATCTATCTCTTCCCCACGTAGAGAGACTGGTGGGTTAATTACCCTTAAGGCAGGTACACGGTGCATTTTGCCTCTCCCATACACATTCACAGCCACAAACATTTCCTTTTCATCCAAAAATATTTAGTAAACATCTTACAGAGCTCCTAGAGCAGAAAAAACCCTGCCTAATTGTTGTAAGAAAAAACCTTAAATTAAGGCGTTGAGTTTCTAATTCCTATTGGTGTCTACATAGTTGTATGTCCTTGGGCACATCACATCTTCCCCAGCCTCAGTTTTTTCACATGTAGAAGGAGAAGGTTGGATGGTATGGTGGCCAGGTTTGCCTTTAATTGTTCTAGAAGTTCAGGATTTTGTGGAAATCCAGCCTTTTCAATATAGATGGATATAAGGGATGGGTGGACAGTTAACCAACAACATATGTGTATTTAGTAGATTCCTGGTGTCTGCAGGGCATCCCTTCCCTAAGACACTGGGAGCCAGCTAAAGGTGTATGCATCATCGATGGTTTGTTAACTAAAAGGAGAGGATAGGAACCCTAGTCATTGGGAAGATTGACTTTTGACACATTAAGCTGCTGGTCATTAGCAGACATGCAAGATATTTTCAGTTACTTAGTGATAGTCAGATGGCTTGTGTTTATCACAGGTTGGAAGTGAAATTTAGGATTGCTTAGGAGGAGGCTGGGACATTGCTGTTTAGCCCAGTGCATGACACTGGGGGAGTAGGACAGAGGATCCTGTTTCAATAAGGCATTAAAGCTACTAGGCATGTTTACAGTAATTTAGGCTCTTTCTGTTTCTATACAAATAAGGCAAACTAAAACACAAAGGTAAAACAGCAAGGTTTGCATGTGTTCGGTGGTACAAGGTATTGGATCGCCAAGTCCATCTGGATTGTTGACAGTAATAAGGCATTTTTTGAGCACTTAACTATGTTCAAAACACAATCTTACACACTTAATTTCTAGATCTCTGAGAGATGAGTCTTTTCCCCAGCATTGTGAGTGACGAAAAGGAAGCTGAGAAGAGTTAAAGAATGTACACAAACCACATAATCGGTGAGAGGTGGAATTAGGTTTGACTCCATGTTTCTGGCTCCAAAGCCTGGGAAGTTTCCACAACGTGTGCCTCCTTATTCAGGACCCATTGGGCCTCACCACCTAAGCGGGTGCCCTCTTTTGCTTTCTGCCTTTGAAAATTAGCTACATTTCAATGTACGTGTATTACATATGGTAACAGTTTTCTATGTAAGATCAATATTTATATTGCAGGCATATTAATGCAAATATATTTACCCATTTCTCACCATTTTTAGGTTGGAGGCAAGTGTAAGTACATGAAAATGATCAAAGATAAATTTAGTTTTAGGCAGACAGGATTTTTTGTTTTACTTCTTTTGATATTCAGTAAGTCTTGACTTAGCAATTGCATTGTAGGGAAAGGGAGAGATGGAATAAATGTAAATGTGTCTGTTAGCCACTTTGATACATTGTCGGGAAGAATCAAGATACAGTTAAGTGAAAAAGGCATTTGAAAAAGATTTATATGCAGATACTTAACGGTGCATACAGGCACACATACACCTCGCCTCATTGTCCGCAAACCGTTGACATTGACTACTTGAAGGAAGTGGGATGGGGTGATGGAAAGAGGGTGCTTTTCTTTTTTCCTTATGAGGTTATGTTTGGGTTATTTATTTATTTATTTTTTTATTTATTTTTTTTATGTTTGGGTTTTTTAAAAGGGCCTCTATAGCCTGATTTTTTTTGCCCTAAATCCCAAAGGACACACTGTGTGTAGTACTTGGCCCTAGCGATGATTTCAGTTAACATTTGCTTTGTAGTTGGGTTTTCATTCTCCGTATTTAGAAGACACTTATTTATCACTTTGTGAAGTGGCACTGTCTTAATTTAGTTGGCCAGGAAGCTTTTGGAAACTCTCAGAGTCATTTGTTACGACAGTGATTTATTGGTGCAGAGCCCAAAGCAGAAAACCAAACCAAAACAAATAACTGAAATGTTAAACAACTAAACCTTGAGCCTATATATTAATATGTATTTGCTATAGATATTGAAACTTGTCTTGCTAGTCAGTGGCTCTAAATAGCTCCCAGCACACCCACACCCCTACCCCTACCTCAGTACCCACAAAAACTACCCAGAGTGTTGTATTAAAAGTAGCCTCCTTCCGGCTTGGTCTAATGTCATGTAAATGCAGCTAAGCAGGGGATGTACTGATGATTGTGTGGAAGGGAGGTTTGAGGCTCAGAGATGTTAAAGAGAACCCTGTATTCCCTTAGGTTCTGGTGGTGCTGCTGCACTTAGGCAGCGGGGGAGGGGTGGAATGGGAGAGGATGGGCCAGATGGAGTGAAAATGAGGCTCTGAGAAAAACCATATTCCAGAGGTATGAGAGAGGATTGAATAAAGGAGGGCTAAGACACCTTTTTTGACATTTGTCGCGGTGTGTGTTTGAGAAGACAAATTCAGAGAACATTTTGCAAATAGAAAACCGGAAAGTCCAACTTGAATAACTCTGAGGGTACGCTTTGATCTGAGGCCAAGAGTGGGATTGGGGTAGAGTGGGAGACTGGCCCTCATGAGTCAGCGGAGGCCAGAGGGAGCTCTGGCCTGGCTTTGTGGAGGATAAAAGGAGAACTAGAAAGAGGAACTGGTGTTGTCTCAACAAGCCTGATTTGTGGGTTAACTGTGCCAAGGGAAAGTGAGTAAGGAGCCTGAGGTGGTAGTTAGCTGCCTGTGTGGCTCTGTAGACAGACATCCACTGCACAGCTCGGTGCCCTCTGTTTTCCACAAGCTGCCTCCCCGTGGGCCCTTCTGCCCATGGGGTGCAGAGTAGGGATGTGGCCAGCAGAGGAACCCCGGAACCCCGGAACAGTGGAGGAGTGGGGCCCTATGAGCCATGTGGCAAATTCTTCTCTTGTAACTGCACTGGGTACTTTAGGGACAAGGTTAAGGTAGAATTGGCCCCAAGGTAAACAAGGCCTGTCTCCAGCATAGTTAAGCTTCTGCAGCTATTATGAGTGCCTTCGTAATTCTGTTTTAAGATAATTTATGTGGAGTTGTGTTTATTGGACAAATGGAACCCAAACTCACCTTTGTGAGGGAGTTTGAATAAAAAATTTTATTGTTGGGGTGCCTGGGTGGCTCAGTTGGTTAAGCGTCCAACTTTGACTCAGGTCGTGATGTCTGTCACAGCTCGTGAGTTCCAGCCCCGCATCAGGCTCTGTGCTAACAGCTCGGAGCCTGGAGGCTGCTTCAGATTCTGCATCTCCCTCTCTGTCTGCCCCTCCCCTGTCTCTCTCTGAGACACGCTCTGTCTCTCTCTCTCAAAAATAAACATTAAAATTTTTTTAAAAATTAAAAAATAAAAGATTTTATTGTTATGCTTTCATAGGGTAAAAATAACACACATTTTAATTTTATTTACTACATAATCAGGTTCCCTATATATATATATATATATATATATATATATATATTTTTTTTTTTTTTTTTTTTTTTAACGTTTATTTATTTTTGAGACAGAGAGAGACAGAGCATGGACGGGGGAGGGTCAGAGAGAGGGAGACACAGAATCCGAAACAGGCTCCAGGCTCCGAGCTGTCAGCACAAAGCCCAACGCGGGGCTTGAACTCATGGACCGTGAGATCATGACCTGAGCCCAAGTCGGCCGCTCAACTGACTGAGCCACCCAGGCGCCCCAGGTTCCCTGTATTTTGAAGGTATGATATCTTTTTTAAAATTATTTTTTGTTGAAGTATAGCACACATACAGTGTTACATTAGTTTCAGGTGTATAGCGTAGTGATTCAACAAGTCTGTACCTTAAGCAGTGGTTACCACAATAAGTATAGTTACCATGTGCTTCCTTACAAAGTTGTGGCAGTATTATTGACTATATTCCCTATGCTGTACTTTTCATTGCCATGACTTATTTATTTTATAAGTGGAAATTTGTATTTCTTAATCCCCTTTACCTATTTTGTCCATCCTTTCAACATCCCTCCCCTCTGGCAACCACCAGTTCTCTGTTTTTATGAGTATGATTCTATTTTTTGTTTGTTCATTTGTTTTGTTTTTTAAACTCTACATGTAAGTGAAATCATATGGTATTTGTCTTCCTGTCTGACTTATTTCACTTAGGATAAGACCCTCTAGGTCCATCCTTGTTGTTGGGACTGGCAAGATCTCATTCCTTTTTACGGCTGAGTAATATTTCATTGTATATATTGTATATTTCACTTATATATATTCTTTAACCGTTCATTAGTGGACACTTGGGCTACATACCTTGGCTATTGTAAATAATGCTACAGTAAACACAGACATGCATATATCTTTTCCAATTTGTGTTTTCATTTTCTTTGGGTAAACATCCAGCAATAGAATTACTGGATCCTGTGGGAATTCTATTTTCAGTTTTTTGTGGAATCTCCACAGTGTTTTTCATAGTGGCTGCACCAATTTACATTCCATTAACAGTGCACAGGAGTTCCCCTCTTTCCCTCACAAAGATATAAAATCTTTTAAGAAATGTCTCAAAGCCAGGGTGCCTGGGTGGCTCAGTTGGTTGAGCATCCGACTTCAGCTTAGGTCATGATCTCATGGTTTGTGAGCTTGACCCCCACATGGGGCTTTCTGCTGTCAGCACAGAGCCTACTTCGGATCCTCTGTCCCCTTCTCTCTCTGCCCCTCCCCTGCTCATTCTCTCTCTCAAAAATACATAAACATTAAGAAAAAAAAAAAAAAGAATGTCTCAAAGCCCTTAAAACAGGCCTTTTCAGTTGTCTCTTCAAGTGAGCAGGAGCAGCCCAAGGAGAAGCCGACTTCAATTTAGCAACTTGCTGTGACTTTTTACAAACTACAGAATCAAGGGTGCCCTGATTGTCAGTCAGCTACCTTGTACTTAAAATAATGCCTCTTTTATATGTATTTTAAAAGTGATAAATGTGGGGTGCCTGGGTGGCTTGGTCGGTTAAGCGTCCGACTTCGGCTCAGGTCATGATCTCATGGTCTGTGAGTTCGAGCCCCGCGTCGGGCTCTGGGCTGACCGCTCAGAGCCCGGAGCCTGTTTCAGATTCTGTGTCTCCCTCTCTCTCTGCCCCTCCCCTGTTCATGCTCTGTCTCTCTCTGTCTCAAAAATAAATAAATGTTAAAAAAAAAAAAAAGTGATAAATGCTCCGGGCACCTGGGTGGCTCAGTCAGTTAAGTGTCCGGCTCTTGATTTTTGGCTCAGGTCGTGATCCTGGGGTAGTGGGCTCAAGCCCTGTGTCAGCTCCTCACTGAGCATGCAGCCTGCTTGGAATTCTCTCTCTCTCTCTCTCTCTCTCTCTCTCTCTCTCTCTCTCTTTCTCCCTCTGCCTCTCTCCCCACTCACACTCCCTCTCTCAAAATAAAATAAAACATATTTAAAAGTGATAAAGGCTTATTGGAGGAAAATCCACCAAAGTGTAAGAAAAAAAATTAAAGTACTCCTCACTTCACAGAAATAGCCCTAGTAACATTTTGTTATTTTCTTCAAGTTTTTTTTTTAAACATATTTCATATGAAGCACATAGACTTACAAGTATAAACTCTTGCAATACATAGGGGTTTTTATCCTGCTTTTTTTTTTTTCACTTAATGTGATGCATATATCATAAGCATTTCTCCATATTCTATTCAGTTCTATTAAGTTCTATTTTTTTATCCTATGGATATAAGTGTATTTTTCTCTGACCTGGATATGCCACATTTATTTAACTGCTCCTGTTACTGATTGCTTCCTGTGCTTCAGCTTTGATTATTATGAAAAGTACAGAAATGAACATCCTTACACTTAAATCCTTGCATTCTCATGAGAGAATTACAATGAGGGTGCCTGTCAATCTTCATCCTTACCAGCACTGAATATTTTCATTTTCAAAAGTATTGCTAGGGCATGTATGTATTTTTACTTTAATGGGCTAGGTAATAAGTCATTTTCTGAAAGAAATAGCTCATGCTAACTCTCAAGAGTTCTAACAGCATAAGAAACAATTTTAGATTATATATACTGGAATGTGTTAGGATATAAATTGTTGCTTTAGATAATGGCATTTAGGGGATATAAATAAAAATCATAGATAATAGCTATGTGTCTGTAGAAAAATGTATTTTAAATCTTGCAGTTTATATTTTGATCCAAAGTGTAAACTCATAAAATATGTGTCTGAGCACCTAGAAATTCCTAAAATGCCTTATCTTATGGGTAGATCATACTTTCTGTAACCCTCTTAACTTCCTCGGTGTCTTAATGGTGTCAGAATGGTCAAGTAATGACACCAGTCTTTTACTGAATAAGCTTTCATCAAATACCCATTGTAATTATAACATTATTTTACGTGTGTGTGTGCATGTTAGTGCTGTAACCTAATGTTATATTACTAATACTTGGAGTTGTGTTTTTATTTCTCCTTATAATTCTTATTTTTACACAGTCTGCTTTTTCAGTGTTCCTAGTATTTTTAGATCTTGAACCTATAGTCCTATACCAATATATTTACCTGAGTGAGTCCTTTTCTGAAAAGATTTGAAAAAAATTGTATCTGTCTCTGTGTACAAAACAGGCATTCACATAACTAGATTGAAAAATAAACCAAGAAGCATTTTAATAACATTGTAATTCATCTTTTTTTAAACTGTTGTATCTTCCATATAAGTAGCTTCTCAAGTATAGCAAGCAAAAATTTATTGAGGAAAATCTTTCTCTAAAACCTGAAGCAAATAACTTCTTTCAGTATCAACCTTTTAGAAATCTTTTGTTTCAGGCTTTGAAAAGATAAGTCTAAGATTTTTCATGTTGGCTTCTTGGCAAAGAAACAAAGATTGCATTTACAGCCACTAAACTAGTAAATAATTCCGTAAGATTAAGTGTTGACTTGTGGTGGTGGCCAGGTTCACCGTGGCCGGCTCTGGTACTGACCGGGTTACATGAAAGTAGTTATGCTTGGAGGGTCCCTTGTCTGAGAAAATGCATAGAAAGCTAAGAAGAATCACATGAACACTTACCAGAGAAATAAGTGCATGATGGTAGCATCAGTGTACATCCAAAAATGAGTAGAAGGCATAGGCGTGGCCCATTCGTTTTAATGCTTTCAAAGACTTCTGGCAAAGACTCCATGGCTCCCACAGGTTGGAACTGTCACTCTGGAGGAAGCGAGTGGCTGGGATTCCATCCGTGCCCACTGCTGTGGGTAGAGGGGAGTGGTGAGTAGGGAGGCTCTGGACGGGCCTGTCTTGGGAAACATGTTGCTGGCATTCCAGAATTGAAAAATAGAAAGAATTTCCTCTAACTTAAACGTGATGCACTCTGGGGGTGCCTGGCTGGCTCAGTCGGTGGAGCGTGCGACTCTTGATCTCAGGACTGTGAGCTTGGGCCTCACGGTGGGTGTAGAGATTACTTAAAAAATAAAATCTTTAAAAGTAAATAAAAGTTCTGAACTCTGTAACGCCCAGGTTCTTTCAGCACTCGTGCTTCAGTAATCTGGGTACTGCCACTGTGTGGAATATTAGTTCAGTGGGGAGATGGTTTCTAAGTGTCAGCAATTGAAGTGCAACGAATATTGGAAACCCAGCCTATTCATTAGTATGGTTATCCTACACAAGCAATTTCCTTGCCCTTTCTGGCTATTGATCTTTGTTTAGGGAGAGATGACTGTACTTCGGTTCTATTTTTACAAACCTTCTGTGACCCTGCCCCCCCCCTTAAATCTCTTCATTTTCCTTCCTTTTTAAAAAAAATTTTAAAATGTTTATGCACTTTTGAGAGAGAAACAGATAGAGTGTGAATGGAGGAGAGGCAGAAAGAGAAGACACAGAATCTAAAAGCCTCCAGGCTCTGAACTGTCAGCACAGAGCCCAACGCAGGGCTCAAACTCCTGAACTGAGAGATCATGACCTGAGCTGAAGTCCGATGCTTAACTGACTGAGCCACCCAGGCACCCGTCTTTATTTTCCTTCTTGAGTATCAGCAGCAGCATATTCAGTTACTTTCACTCCCTATTTTGAAACATCCACTGGATTTTGTTGTTGTTGGAGAAACTCACAAGATCGAAATATCTTTTAAAAAACATTCTGTTCATGTTGTGATTTGAACTGTTACTTGTTCTTCACACTAGGCTTGTTTTAAGGCAGGAAGTTTATTTGAAATGTAGAAGGAAATGAGGTTCTGGGGCCTGCTTCAAATTTATACTAGAAGCTACTGGCACAGTATTTAATCAGAAGCCTAAAACAAGAATCTGCTTCCATGATGGTTGATGAAGTCTAAGGACCTAAATTACCAATTTTTAAATGACATGTAGTTGGGTCTTAAGCAAAGTGAAAGTGAAAATCCCCTTGGCATTTTTTATTACTAAAGCCACATTTAGGTTTAAAGACTATTTCCTCCTCCACATCCACACCCAGAAGAGGTGAGAATAACTTGTTCCTTTCACCCTCTTAGCAGTATGAAGGGAAGTATGTTAGCAGTATGAAGGGAAGTAGGATTTCGGCTCCTATCTTTCATGTTTATTATGTTACAAATATAATTAGAATGTTCCTACAGGTGATTACATTTTATTTTATTTTTTAAAAAAATTTTTAAATGTTTATTTATTTTTGAGAGAGGGAGAGAGACAGAGTGTGAGCAAGGGAGGAGCAGAGAGAGAGGGAGACACAGAATCCGAAACAGGCTCCAGGCTCTGAGCTTTCAGCACAGAGCCCGATGGGGGCTCGAACCCACAAACCATGAGATCATGACCTGAGCCGAAGTCAGATGCTCAACCGACTGAGCCACCCAGGTGCCCCCAGGTGACTATATTTTAAATGAAAAGGTATTTCTGGTCTGGAGATACCTAATTATCATTCCAGTCCCTAATCCAACAGTGTGTTTTTGTTTGTTTGTTTGTTTGTTACATTTATTCATTTTTGAGAGACAGCACAAGTAGTGGAGGGGCAGAGAGAGAGGGAGACCCAGAATCCGAAGCAGGCTCCAGGCTCAGGGCTGTCAGCACAGAGCCCAACGCGGGGCTCAAACTCACAAACCGCGAGATCATGACGTGAGCCGAAGTTAGACGCTTAAGCTTAACCGACTGAACCACCCAGACACCCCTCCAACAGTGTGTTCTCTAGTGAGTCAGTGTGCATCCTCTCCCACCTGATCGCCTGCAAAAACTAGGCTGAGGACATGGAAGTGGATATAAACTTAAATCCATAAGCACTGATGGATAAAATTCTAGCCTAGTTCACGGGTGGTGCCAAAAAGTTCTAGAATACTCACTTGGGAAGGATGTTTCTAGAGTAATTGTAAAATATGGCCTAGCATTTCAATGAAATATCACAGCTTGAGGAACATGATCACAATCATCACCAGCAACATATGTGGTTTTGAGTTAGAAAAAATACTTTTTCAATACATTATTTCATTTATGCCCTAAAATCCCTCTGAGTTAGTTGACTTGGGTTTGTGTTTTGATCCCCATTTTATAACGAGTAAAGGGAGGCTCAAAGAGGCACTGATTTGTCAAAGCCAGGAGAGCAATTGGGACTTGTCTCTGTACTTCCTAAAATTAATCTGTCACATTAAACTTTAGTAAAATATTATATATACAATATATTATCATCAGGTAATAATCAAAAATAATCTTTATTGGAGCCTACAAGAGTAAAGGGCAATATGCTGAGCACTAGATTCCTCATTCAAGGAGATTATAATCTAGTTGGAAAGACAGGAAGTATTTATAAAAAGAGCAATAAAATTATCCACAAGTCTTACCACAGCTCAGGTGTGAGACCAGTCTCCAGAAGCAGAGAAAGGAGTCAGGAAAATATCGTTAAGTTTATTCTATTTCCAGATGTTATAAAATATTGCATTAGGTACAATTCATAGAGTACTAGCCAAAGTAAATTCTATCACAGAATATTAGTACTTATAAATAATGTACTGGTTAAGAACAGTACATTAAAAGGTCAAATGTTAGGAAAACCTTAGTAGGGTGGCAGTAGCAAAATCCTGCCATTCTGTTTTCTGCACTGAAGCTATAATAATCTTTGTACAATACAAATGTGACCATTGTATTCTATTCTGTTTCATTCTCTTCAGTGGCTCCCTATTCTCGAAATAAATAATACCAACAAGTTCTATATATTATATCAGGCACTAGGCTAAGATTGAACTGCATTATGCTTTTTCATCCCCCCTGGCTACCCTAACGGAAAAATATTATTACGTTCCTCCTTTTGTAGATGGGGAGACTTTGAGAAGTAGCTTCTCCAAGGTCATTGATCTAGTCAGTGGCAGAGCTAGGATTCTAATCTCTGACAGTCCCTAATCCCCTGCTCAGTGACCTGTTAGTAGTGTGTAGAAGGCCCTTCTTGATTAGGCCCTCCCCTGCTCCTCTTGTGGATTACTCTCTCATCCTTGAAGACTTCCTTAAGGCCCCACCCAGAGACTTCTGTGTCAACTCTGCTTGCTCCTGTTTTAACATATAGCATCGTGTATTTGGCTGTGCTTACCCCTCTCTCTTTCTTACCACTGGACTTGATAGCAGGGACTGGGTCTTCACCATTTGAATTACTGATCACCAAACACGCATCCCATCCAATTGTTGGTGCTAAGTTTGTTGGATTAAAAAAAAAATAACATCTTAATTTTCATTGTAAGTGTCTAATATGGTATTTTGTGTTCTCTCCTGTCATCCCTCAGCATGATTTGTAGGGCCATCTGTGATCTGTTGCTATCTGCTAGCCTCAGATGCCCTTCAGCCCCAGTGTTACCATTTTAAGGATCTTCTGTTATCTCTTCTCTTCCCCCATCCTGGAATAGTTTTCCCTTTCATCTTTGCCCAAGGCAAATCCTACATATCTTTCAGGGTTCAAGTTAAGTCCCTCATTCTCTCGACAACCTCTGTCTGAAGTTTGGGCTCTCTGCTGTGAGCCCCAGAAGCATCCCATTGTCTGTTAACATTTTCTGTTAATTATGGGGTGCTATGTGGCTTCTCGTCTGTTATTCTTGTGACTTATTTAAATCTTCCTTGTGTTTTGGGCTCAACTTGTCAACTATAAAGCAAGTCTTTGAGGCCCAAGACCACGTTTTTGACATCCCTGTCTAGTTGAGACATAGCATGCTAAGAGCACAGACTGTCTGGATTTGAATGCCAGCTCTCCTTCTTACTCCCTGTTAACCTTGGGCTAATCATATAGTTTCCCTGTGGCCCATTTTCCTCATTGTCAAGTTGGGAGAGTAATCATACTCACCCCAGAGAACTATTGGGATTAAATGAGTTAATACATTTTAAACCCATAGCAGATATTACTTAAGTGTTGTTGTGTTGTAGTTAGTAATAATTGTGATGATAACATAGCCCGCTGAGCCCTTATTAAAGTAAAAATATGTTGTCAAGATGGCCAGCCACAAGGTATGCATTAGCCACTGTATGGATCAGTTTGCTTGTCACCCAGCAGACAGGTTTTGCTATGAGCCTGGGAAAGGTCCGCCAGGAATAACAGGGATGGCAGGTTCTGGATTCTGGAAGGAGTTTCAGTCCAAGTGGAATACTGTTGGCAGCAACTGTGGGGACCACTGAGTATCTGGAGGGTTCAAGCTGGATTTTGGGGAATCAAGCTGGGCTGGAAGGACTAGAACCAGTTTTGATCTTACAGTTTGGCTGAGCCATTAAGGAGCCATGTCAAAATGCTCCAAAAGAGAGAGGAAGATTCTAAAACATTCACCTCTGTACATCTTAATGCCCTTGTAGCTTATATAACTGTTATAAAACCAACCTTATGTTTCTTTTTCATGACATTGGCAAAAGGTCTAGCAGATGCTAAAACAATCCTTATTGAAAAAGATCTGCTGGAATTGACATTGAATGCTGTCCTCTGAGGAGAGCGCTTTCTGGAAAATTCTGGGGGTTGAACTGAATGTTCAAGAATGTAGTGCCTGAATACCAGGACTCTAAGACTTGTTTAGAGTGGTTTCTCTATGTCTGTGCTCATAATAGATTGCAGCAGTAGTTAGAGACCTGCCCTGGGACTCACATTGATCAATGCTAGAGAGAATGATCAATAACAGTTGACAGTGTAGAGGTAGCTCTGAGGGTCCAGAAAGTAGATTTTCCCATTTTGCAGCTTCAGTACTGGTCTCTGGGCAATACTGAGTTATGATGGCAATGGTGCCAGGGAAATGTCCTTTCTGTGTCATCCAGGGATTATTTCCTCTCCATCGCTTGTGGTTATGTTGCTACGTTATAATGCCTGCAAGTCTGACCTTTGGCAATTTGTTTAAAATTTTTTTTTTGTTAATGTTCATTTTTGCGAGAGAGAAACAGAAACAGAGCATGAGTGGGAGGGGGCAGAGAGACGGAGACCCAGAATCCAAAGCAGGCTCCAAGTTCTGAGCTGTTAGCACAGAGCCCGACATGGGGCTCAAACGTACAAACAGCAAGATCATGGCCTGAGCTGAAGTCCGATGCTTAACCGACTGAGCCACCCAGGTGCCCCTGACCTTTGATAATTATTATTCCAAAGAACATATTCAAGTTTAAGGGTTTTTTTCCCCCTCAAAGTTGAATCCATTTCCATACTCATATATTTGTGGATAACTCAATATAAGTTTAAGCAGTTTCAATTTACATACATAATGAAGAAAGCTATCAATTTTAACAAGGATTATTTCATCACCTGTCATCAATAATTCAGAAATACCTGCTATTTGAATGACTCAGGGTAGGTACTGGTAGAATGTCTTTCCAGGTTTTAAAAGGCTGTGTTGTTACCAGCATTAGAGAGTGCTAAATGAGAAAACTTTTCTGCTTTCCTAATAAATAAAAGCCCTTTTTATCCAAGCTGGCTTAACAGCAATCCTACAATAGAGATTTCCCAGAGAAGTTAATAAATTTTAATTCTGTGTACTATTTGAAATGTCTTCTCTCCTTTTTAAAAGTTTCTTTTAGGGACACCTGGGTGGCTCAGTTGGTTAAGCATCTGAGTTCGGCTCAAGCCATGATCTCACGGTCTTGAGTTCAAGCCCTGCATCGGGCTCTGTGCTGACAGCTCAGAGCCTGGAGCCTGCTTTGGATTCTGTGTCCTTCTCTCTGCCCCACCACCACTCACGCTTTGTTTTTCTGTCTCCAAAAAATAAATAAACATTAAAAAGTTTCTTTTAAACAAATCATTTTTTTTTAAACAAATGAGCTTTTTTTTTTTTTTTTTTAATGTTCATTTAGTTTTTGAGAGAGCCAGCACACAAGCAGGGGAAGGGCAGAGAGAAGGGAACAGAGGATCCAAAGCATTGTATGTGCTGACAGCAGAGGGCCCGGCCCATGTGGGGCTCAAACCCACGAACTGAGAGATCATGACCTGAGCTGAAGTTGGATGCTCAGTCAACTGAACCACCTGAGCGCCCCTCTTTTAAACAAATCTTTAAGACTCAGAGGTTTAAACAAAATGTTAGTTTAATGGGTTCATGTTGTTAAACTACTTAATAAACAAAATCCCTCCTTGGTTTGTAAAGAGATTAAGTACTTCATCCAACATATAAATATTTTTACTGCTCTTTATACTTGCTCTATCAATCCTTATAGCAAATTAAATGTAATCTAATTCAGCCAAAGCATGGCCTACTTTGGGACATATTTTAATTTTACTAAAATACAGAGGTTGTTTTTGTTTATATGCTTCTTTTTGTCCCTGATCCTATGATCGCACAGATGAATATATTTAAACTGTATTTTGTCACTGTGTTTTAAATGTGATTATTTTGGGCGTGCCTGGCTGGGTCAGTCAGTAGAACATGTGACTTTTGATCTCAGGGTTGTGAGTTTGAGCCCCACATTGGGTACGGAACCTACTTAAAATAATACGTAAATAAAAATAAAAAGTTTAAAAAAAATAACTGTGATTATTTTGGTTCCTTTTCCTCAAAATCTAAGTATAACCTGAAAATATTGTCTAAACATTAATGTCCTGAATTGAAAGTGAAAGTTTTTGTTTGTGTATATTTTTAGATTTCAAATTCTTACAAAAGTTACTGAATGTGACATTCATATAAAGGTACAGGGTGTTATAATACAGGAACATTCCCTTACCTACTTTGCATTTGTTTATACTTTGAGGACTACTTAACATCTGGACTCCTGTAACAGGAGACACCTTGCATAACCTTATGATAATAAAAAATCATTTGAATAAGATAGAGAGGAAAGAATGCTTTGGAAGAAAGTCCCTCATCAAGGTTTAAATCAACACACTAACTGAAGATATTTTGCAGCGTGGAATTAGCATTTGGGCATCAGTTCTCATCATCACGTGGACAATTCAGAGACTTGTACCCTTTTAAAAGGACTTTGTGTCCTTCTGTGACCTCCTTGTTAAAGACTCAGTGGTTGATTTATGGAAGATAATTAATTAAAGGCCACCTGATTAGAATTCATAGTCAGAATGCATTTTGTACAATTCTGAAAACTATCTTCAGTTTGTCATAGAAGGGTACAAGTAGCTGCTTTAAATTACTTTCTTTTGTAAAGGTAAAGCTCATATGACTGTGTATTTCTTTTTTCTTTATGTTTATTTATTTATTTTGAGAGAGAGAGAGAGAGCGTGCACATGAGTAAGTGTGAGTGGGGGAGGGGCAGAGAGAGAGGGAGAGAGAGAGCGCTCAACGCAGGGCTCAGTTTCATGAACTGTGAGATCATGACCTGAGCTGAAACCAAGAGCCGGACACTTAACCGACTGAGCCACCCACCCAGGCACACCTTAATTTTTATTTTTTAAAGCAGAATACAAAGTGTTTTTTTTTAAGATGAACATTTTTTTTAAAAAATGAACAAGTTTATAAAGTAAAACACCAGATTCTATACCTTTCCTCATTTCCTGTCCCAGAGGCAACTACTTTCTTGCCTTTTAGGCCACTATTTTGATATTTATCTGTGTATTTTTAAATAAAATGCTCATATTCTTAGCTCTTGATTTTTCTTTTAATTGTTTTTTTTTTAACGTTTATTTATCTTTGGGACAGAGAGAGACAGAGCATGAACGGGGGAGGGGCAGAGAGAGAGGGAGACACAGAATCGGAAGCAGGCTCCAGGCTCTGAGCCATCAGCCCAGAGCCTGACGCGGGGCTCGAACTCACGGACCGCGAGATCGTGACCTGAGCTGAAGTCGGACACCCAACCGACTGAGCCACCCAGGCGCCCCTCTTGATTTTTAAATGTAGGCATTATCTACTGTCTTCTCACCTTGGAAGGTATGGGACTAACTCTTGTTTCCTGCCTCAGCTCTCTATACCTGTTCAATCTTCTCAGTTCCTATCTTCCCACTGTTGTTGGACTTTACATTAGTAGGACTGTGTAATCATAGCTGAGACATGTAGTAAATTATGGTTATTTTTTTTTCCTGTGCCACTTTTTGTTTTCTTGTGATGTTTTGCTTACCTAACTTTCTCTCTGCTTACCACTAATTCATCCCCAGTCTCTTCAACGTTGAGTTCCTCTTGACACATTCAGATGTCTTGTTATTCTGTCAGTGTCCTTTTGCTGTCAGAGCTCTCGGGGAGCCTTCAGACCTGCCACTGCTAGACCTGCTGCCCTCTCCATCTGGTGCACAGCTGTCATGCCGGGATCTGTGGTCACCAGTGTGCTTGTGTCCCTTTGCCTGTCTCCCACATCAGGTCTTTTTTTTTTTTTTTTAATTTTTTAAAAATGTTTATTTATTTTTGAGACCGAGAGAGACAGAGCATGAGCGGGGGAGGGGTAGAGAGAGAGGGAGACACAGAATCTGAAACAGGCTCCAGGCCTGTCAGCACAGAGCCCAGTGCAGGGTGCCAACCTCACATCAGGTCTTTAATGTCCTATATCCCCTGTCTTTTTCTTCATTTAGTCCACCCCCCTTTTGGGCGGGGCACACACAATCTGAGAAACATGAGAGGTACATTTTTTTGAGAAACTGCATATGTAAAATGTCTTTCTTTATTTCACCTAGAAACTTGAATAATAATTTAGCTGGCTATAGCTTCCAGTGTTACTGTTGAGAAATCTGAAGCCATCTCTGGTTCTTGATCCTTAGTATGTGACACATTTTATTCTCTGAAACTTTGTGGGGTCATCTGTTTGTCCTAGTGTTCTGAAATTTTAATGATGTGCCTTGGCTCAGGTCTGTTTTATTCTCTGTGCCTGGTGCTCAGTGGGTTGCCTCAGTCAGACAATTCATAGCTTTCAGTTCTGAGAAATTTTCTCAAATTAAAAAAATTTCCTTCTCTTAATTTTCTCTATTTTCTCTTCTTGGAGTTCTAATGTTTGTAGATACTTGACTTTCTGGATGATCCTATATTTGTCATGTCATTTCTGTCCTACTTTCATCTGTTTTCTTTTTTTCTTCTTCAGATTTTAGGTCAAGTTCATTTTTTGTTGAAAAAAATCATACAAATCAGTGACCTTTTACACATTGAACCCATCCATATAATAAAGAGCCAGATCAAAAACTATAAAATTATCAGCACCCTAGAGCACCTTCTAGTCACTACCTCCCCCAAGGGTAACTACTATTTTAAAAAGAAAACTTTTATTAAAACTAAGGTTTTTGTTTTGAGATAACTGTAGATTCACATACAGTTGTAAAAAAATAATACAGAGATGGCCTGTGTATCCTGTGCTCACTTTTCCCCAATGGTAACATCTTGCACAACTTTAGTACAGTAGCACAGCCAGGATACATCTATATGGTCGAGATACAGAACACTGTGTCACCACCAGGATTTCTCATGCTTCCCTTCTGTAGCCACTCTGCCACTTTCCTCTTGCCTCTATTCCCTACTTAACTCCTGGAAGTCTCTTATGTGTTCTCCATTTCAGTAATTTCATCATTCCAAGGATGATTCAGGAATGGAATCATACAGTATGTAATCTTTTAAGATTGACTTTTTTCACTCTTTACAGTTCTCTGAGATCTGTTCAGGTTATTATATGAACCAATAGTTTGTTCCCCTTTTATTGCCGCATAATATTCCATGGTACGGATGTACCATAGTTTGTTGAACTAGTCCATTGAAGGGCATCTGGTTATTTCCAGTTTGGGGGTATTACAAATAAAGCTGCTATAAATATTTGGGGTTTTTTTAATGTTTATTTATTTTTTAGAGAGACAGAGACAGAGTGTGAGCAGGGGAGGGGTAGAGAGGGAGACACAGAAGCTGAAACAGGCTCCAGGCTTTGAGCTGTCAGCACAGAGCCTGATGTAGGGCTCGAACTCACAGACCGTGAGATCATGACCCAAGCCAAAGTTGGACGCCCAACCGACTGAGCCACCCAAGCACCCCGTGCTATCAATATTTGTGTATTAGTATTTTGTGTGAAATTTTTTCATTTCTCTGAGATAAGTGCCCAAAAGTGCAGTTGCTGGGTCATGTGGTAGTCACATGTTTAAATTGTTAAGAAATTGCCAAACTTATTTCCAGAGTGGCTGTACATCCCCACCAGCAATGTAGGAGTAATCTAGTTTCTTTTTTATCCTTGTCAGAATTTGATGTTGTCACTATTTGTATTTTAGCCACTGTTAACATGTGTCATGATACCTTTTCATTAAATTTACACTTCCCTGATGGTTAATGACCATGAACATCTTTTCCTCTATCTATATGCATCTGTATATCCTGTATCTCCACTTTGATGAAATGTCTCTTCATGTCTTGTGTGCATTTTCTAATTGGATTATTTGGGGTTTGTTTTTTGTTTTTTGTTTTTTACTGTTGAGTTTTGACAATTCTTTATATATTCTAGATACTAGCCGTTTGTTGAGTGTGTCTTGCAAATATTTTCTCCTAGTCTATAATTTGTCTTTTCCTCCTTTTAGTAGAGACTTCTACAGAACAAATTTTTAAAATTTTGATGAAATCTAATTTATCAATTTTCCCTTTTATAAATCATGCTTTTGGTGTTAGGTCTAAGAACTCTTTGGCTAGCTTTAGAGCCTGAAGATTTCCTCCCAGGTTTTTTCCCTAAAAGTCATGTAGTTTTACATCTTACATTTAAATCCATGATCCATTTTGAGTTAATAATATTCATAAAAGGCATGAAACTTAGGTTGAGGTTCATTTTTTGCCTATTGATGTCTAATTGCTCCAGCACCATTTATTGAAAAAGTTATATTTCTCTCATTAAATTGTTTTTGCATCTTTGTGAAATATCGGTTGGGCATATTTGGGTGGATTTATTCCTGGGCTCTCTGTTCTGTTCCATTGATCAGTGTGTCTGTTCTTCTGCCAATGCCACATAGACTTGATTACTGTGTAGCCATAATAAATCTTCTTTTTCAAAATTGCTTTAGCTATTCTTGTTCCCTTTTCTTTTTTTTTTATTAAAAAAAAATTTTTTTTAACGTTTATTTATTTTTGAGACAGAGAGAGACAGAGCATGAATGGGGGGAGGGTCAGAGAGAGAGAGGGAGACACAGAATCAGAAGCAGGCTCCAGGTTCTGAGCTGTCAGCACAGAGCCCGACGCGGGGCTCGAACTCACGGACTGCGAGATCACGACCTGAGCCGAAGTCGGATGCTTAACAGACTGAGCCACCCAGGCGCCCCTCTTGTTCCCTTTTCATGTAAATTTTAGAATAATCATGTCTATTTCAAAAACAAAAACAAAAACAAAAAAACCTTGCTCAGATTTTGGTAGGGTTTGTGTTAAACCTGTTATAAATTTTAAGAGAATTGAAATCTTTGCTGTGTTGAATGTTCCAATTCATGAACGTGGTCTGTCTCTCCAATTAATTAATTAACCTATTTATTTATGATAGGGGGCGCAAGTGAATGAGGAGCAGAGAGAGAGAAGCGGAGCTCACATGAAGTGGGGCTCATGCTCACCCAAAGTGGGGCTCGAGCTTACCCATTGTGGGACTCGAACTCACGGACTGTGAGATCATGACCTGAGCTGAAGTCAGATGCTTAATGACTGGGCCACCCAGGCCCCCACTATTTATTTAGATTTTTATTTCTTTCATCAGCATTTTGTAGTTTTTAACATATAGTCCTATGCATCAATTTATATTTAAATATTTCTTCTTTCTAGGAGATTTTGTAGATTTCTTGATATTTTCTACATGGTCTCATGTCAGCTGCAAATAGAGACAGTTTCTTTCTTTCTTTTTGATCTGTATACCTTTTGTTTTCTTTTTTGTCCTTATTGAAATGCCATTTGATTTTTGACAGATCAAAAAAGAAAGAAATATGCAACACTATGTTGCATAAGAGTGGTAAGACCAGATGATCTTGCTTTGCTCCTTTAGAGAAAAAAGTCTTTCACCATTAAGTGTAATGTTACCTGTACGTTTTTGTAGATGATCTTTATCCAATTGAGGAAGTTTCCCTATCTTCCTGTTTTTCTGAGACTTTTCATGAGTGAGTATTTAATTTCGTCAAAATCTTTTTCTGCATTGACTAACAGCATTATGATACTCTTTTTCTTCAGCTTAATGTGGATTTACATTGATTGATTTTCAAATATTGCACTAGCGTTGTATCCTTGGAATAGATCTCACTTGGTCAAAGTGTACAATTCTTTTTATATATTGCTAAATTTTCTTTTCTAATATTTTGCTAAGGATTTTTGTGTCTATGTTTATAAGGAATATTGGTCTGTAGTTTTCTGGTGTTTGCACTGTCTTAATATAAGATTCTGGGTTGATAATTCTTTTTTTTAAATATTTTTAATGTTTTGTTGATTTTTGAGAGGGAGAGAGACAAAGTGCCAGTGGGGGAGGGGCAGAGAAAGAGGGAGACAGAATCTGAAGCAGCTTCCAGGCTCTGAGTTGTCAGCACAGAGCCTGACGTGGGGCTCAAACTCACAAACTGTGTGATCATGACCTGAGCTGAAGTCGGATGTTTAACCGACTGAGCTACCGAGGCACCCTGATAATTCTTTTCTTTCACAAAATATATCATGCCACTTCCTTCTGGTGTATATAGTTTCTAATGAGAAATCTGCTATCATTTGTTTTCCAATATTGGTAAGTTGTGAGTCCTGTGTCATTGCTTTCAAGATTTTTTCTTTGTCTTTGATTTCCATTTTGACTATGATGTGTTTTGGTGTGGGTTTCTCTTGTTTGGAGCGCATTCAGTATCTTGAATCTGTAGGTCTTTTGCCAGCTTGAAAATTTTCATCTTTTATTTCTTTGAGTAGTTCATCTGTGCCCTTTTCTTCTCTTTCCAGGACTTTGATGACATGAATGTTCAATCTTCATGATCCCACAGGTCCTTGAGGCTCTGTTAATTTTTTTTTCCAGTCTATTCTCTCTGTTGTTCAGATTATGTAATTTCTATGTTCTGTCTTTCAGTTCGCTCATTTTCCCTCTCTCCTCCATTCTGCTGTAGAGTCCATCCATTGAGTTTTTTATAGTTTGGTTATTGTCTTTTCCAGTTCTAAAATTTCCATTTTGTCTCTCTTTATATATTACATTTTTTGCTGGGACTTTCTATTTCTGTGCCTCAGCTTTCTTCTTTTCATTTTTTTAAGTGTGTTTGTAATCACTTGCTGAAGCAGTTTTTGAAGTCTCGTGGGTTCTTGGTATGCATTATTTTTTATTGAAATTTGGACACTTTGGGTATTATGTTATGAAACTGTGGGTTGTATTTAAGCCTTCTGTTCCAGCTGGATTTTTCTGACATGCTCTAGCAAGGGAATTGGAGATGTTGCCTCAGCACTGCCAGATGGAAGTAGAAGTCCAGGTTCCCCACTCAGCCCCTCATGACACCTGAGGGTGAAGGAGCTCCTTGTTACTGTGATGTAGAGATGGGTGTTCTGACACCCCATTAGGTGTCCACCGATACCTTCCTGGCTGGAAGGAATAGGAATGCCTCGTTACTGCTCCCCGTGTGGCTTCCACTGACACCGTAGTGCTGGGTGGTGGCAAAAGTCATGAGTCTCTATTAGACCTCTTCTGACACCACCTCAGGTGGGAAAGGTAGGGGTATCTTGTTACTAACAGGTGGGAGTGGAAGTCCAGGATCCCCCTGTGTTCTCCACTGATGCTGTTGTGGGGATATGATCTCATCACCACCTAGCAGTGATGAAAGTCCCAGCGCCCTACTTGGTGTTCTCTGATGCCACCTCAGCTTAGGGGTTGAGGTGCCCTCTTGTAGCCTGGTGAGGGTGGAAGTCTGGGCTCCTGTGCAGCCTTTGTTGGTGGAGGTGGGAGTAAGGCCACATTACCCTGATCTCCTTCTGTGGTATTTGGCTGGAGTAGAGCAGTTATTACCTAAAGCTTTCTATTTTTTCTAGGCTGCATTTTCCCTCATCCTTAAACCAGAGAGGACTTTGGTTTTTGTTGTTTGGTTGGTTGGTTGGTTGGTTTTGGTTTGCATTCATTGGTATTTCCAAGTTCTGTAGCCCCACTCATCCCCATGTTCTTTGGGTACCAAGGTCCCTAGCAGGTCTGCCTTCTGTCTGTCTTTCAGAGTCTTCTGTATTTGGTTTATATATAATGTCCCAGTTGTACTCAGCAGGAACAGTATGGAAAAGTGTGTCTACTTCATCTCTTTGGAAGCAAAAATGTATCCTGACTTTAATACCATCAGTTAGTTTGCCTGCTTTTGTAACTCTGTATAAATGGAATCATACAGTGTGTGCTCTTTTGCTTCTTTCTTTTCTCAGTCCATATTACGTTTGTGACATGCATCCTGGTCATTGCATGAAGTTGTAGTTTGTTCATTTTTACTGCTATCCAGTGTTTCGTTATGTGAATATAACATACTTTGTGTATTCTGCTGTAGACAGGTTGTTCCCAGTTTTGAGCCATTAAAATTGTTCTGCCGTGAACATTTTTTGTAGATGTCATTTGGTGAATAGATTACTACTCAATACGTATCTAGGACTTGTCATCAGGTATACATTCAGGTTTTATAGCTATTCCCAAACTGTTACCAAAGTAGCGTATCCATTTACATTCCTACCAGCAATCTGTGAGCATTCCGGTTGCTTTGCCTCCTCACCAACACTTGGTATTATCTTTCCTATTTATTTTAGCCATTTTGGGAATATGTTGTATTGTTGCATTTATGAATAAGTCTTTTTCTATCCTAAAATCTTCAAGATATTTTTCTGTTTTATTCTAAAATTATGTTACTTTATCTTTTACTTTTATTTATGTTTTATTTAAAAAATTTTTAAAGTAAACTCTACTCAAACATGAGGCTCAAACTCACAACTCTGAGACCAAGAGTCACATGCTCTACTAACTGAGCCAGGCAGGCGCCCCTGTCTTTTATTTTCAGATATACAGTCCATATGGAATTGATTTTTGTATATGAAGTGAAGTGGAAGATCTGTTTGTTGTTGTTCTTTTTCTTTTCTCTAAGAAGTTGCCTCAAATTTTTCTTTTATATCATCCCTTACTTTGACATTTATGCTCTTTTTTCCACAAAAACATTTCCATAACTTTTTCATTCAGGCATTCCTTTCATTCCCCTCCTCTTCCTTCTTTAAAAATATGTATTATTTTTCATAGTTGCATTTCTTTTCCTATTGCTGAAGATAACATATTTAGAAGTATTTTCCTCCCCACATAGCTCCTATTTTCCCCATGTGTTTTTTTGTTTTTGTTTTTTGCAGTTTGTTTCGGTTCTTTTTTTTTTTTTTTTTTTTTTTAAGTTTATTTTAAGAAAGAGCATGAGTGGGAGACGGGCAGAAAAAGGGGGACAGAGAATCCCAAGCAGGCTCTCCATTGACACCAGAGAACCCAATGTGGGGCTTGAATTCACAAACTGTGAGGTCATAACCTGAGCCAAAGTCGGATGCCCAACCAACTAAGCCACCAGGCGTCCCCATGGTTCTATCTTTCATGTAAGATACTTTCCTCAAATGTCTTATAATTCTGGGTGACTGATCATATCTAGTGACAGGGCTTGATGATGCTGGGCTTCCATGTAGAGGGATTTGGTGGGATGTTTAGTTAGGGAGGCTTCAGTATCAGCATCTCCAGAGAAGAACCTTCCAGTTTCCTGCCTGGAGGATGAAAGCCTTGCCAGCTTCTGGGAACCTTCTGAGAGAAATGGGATGGAGATTTGGGACAGGTCTAAGGCTTGGAATCAGCATGTATATGTTCACTTCCTGCCCTGTTTTCAGTATGGTACCCCTACTCTCAACTCCAGCTATTTCTGTATGACAACAGAACTTGTTTTATCCTCTCCAGAGGAAAAAACCTCTACTTGTTTGGTGAGCCACGTGGAGTGGAGAAGGGGATTGGGTGTCCTGAGTTGGTGTTCAGATTTTCAGTCAACTCCATTGACAGCAGCCTCCCCTCCCTGCCTCTATACACACACACACACACACACACACACTTCCTTGCACTTCAACCTGATATGGCCAACCTATGAGCTTTTGAAGGATTCTGAGTAATAAATTATTCCACTGTCAGCCAAGGTTTCTGTTTTCTTAGGTCTACTAAGTTATTTACCAATTGTCTAACTGTATTCTGGCTTCCAGAATCTTATTTTATTTTTCCATTTACAGGCGCTTTAATTCTCCTAGCTTGGACTATTGGATTTTGACTTTAAAAATATGTGTGTGTGTGTGTGTGTGTGTGTGTGTGTGTGTGTGTGTGTGTGTGGTCATTTTAGTGGGGTTTAGGGTTGGAGGCCAGATGTACACAACCTGCCATCTTCACCCCGAAGTGCCATGAAATTTTATACACTTGAAAAAGAACAAATATTTCTTTTAAAGTTTGAGCTCAGAAATGAAAATAATTTAGAAAATAAGTCCAAAGGAGAATTATTGTTATTTTCAGGTGATGAGATGGAATTGGAACCGACTGGGATGGGTGAAAGCACTAATGATGAAAAAAAATAAATATAGAACATTGAGGAAAGTCTTTCAGCTGGACAGCAAAAGATTGGATTTTGCTTTTCCTTCAAGTTTTGCAGGGAAAAAAGGTCCCTTTCACTCCAGGAAAAACATGAGTTGGGAACTAGTGGGGGCGACACCACATTGTGAATGCACTAAATTCCACTGAATCATTTACATAAAATGGTTAATTTTATGTTATGTGAATTTTACCTCAAATAAAAAATTTTCTTAAATCTAAACATAAGAAACACACAAACATTTTCAAAACTTAACAGCTATTTTGACACCTGGCTTTTGGGGGTAAAAGATAAGTTGACTTACTACACGGGTCTCATTAAGTTGTGTTTCTATTGTCTGCCTAGGAGCTATTTTTAAAATGTTTACAGGCATGATTCTGGAAGATTTTCAGAAAGTTAGTCTTCGTTTTGGGAAAAGGGAAAGCAAGATCTATTCCAAGGGGTAGCAAAATGAAGTTATTTCTCTCTGGCTTAGAAGGTGAAAGGAAGTAATACGTATTTAATGTATATGCCTCCTACATCAGAATATATTCATTGCAGCATGACAGATCTTGATGCAAGCAGGACCTTTTGGCTCTTTAATTCTCTGGATAATGGAAGAAAGGGAAATTCTGGTGGAATGTGGCACAGTTCCTATAAATTTATACTATTGATATATTACTTATCTTTTGTATGAAACACCCTGTCTTATAAAAAGGCAACATTTTATTGCCCAGAATGTAACATTTGGCAGTTTATTGTGGTTATTAGAGCACACACTTAAAGCCATAATATTAGGGTTCAAATCCTCACTCTACCACTTACACAAGTTGTTTAAGCTCACCATGCCTCATTTTTCTCATCTGCAACATGGAGAAGATAGTAGGGACTTTGTGATCAGTATGAATTAATACATTTAAAGATCTTTATGTGTTGCCTGGCATAGAGTAAGTGCTCACTCAATAAATGGTATCTGCCATTTTTTTCCTGACATTTTTTAAAACTATAATCCATAAAAGCACAGCTGGAGAAACATATGCAGTATAAACAGTGTGAGGACTGTCTCCTTACCAGGGTATCTGTCATGGCTGTAGTGACCAACTCCAATTGCAAATGTGCATTTTGCTCCCTCATTCTCATTACATTTGTGGTTGTGGTTAAAAGCTTATTTCTACTTTTCTATAGAAACTTAATGGTTGTAGCTACCTTTATTTCCTAAAAATTCTGTACCTCATAGTGCATTGGATTTGTTTGAAAAGTAAAACCAATAAACTATAAGGACTATTTATTTTCAATTCTCTATATTTGGTTTAGACATAATCCCTGTCATTTGTACATTTTCACTAGACATCGATGAAAAAGATTTGAGATTGAACCGGAGCCATAAACTTGCCATTAGAACATGTAATTTGTCAGTCAGTGGCCACAAAGAGTATTTGATGTTTTGAAAGCTATTTTTCTTTTTTAGTATTGTATGACTGCAAGTGACAAATGGGAGAATTCTCTCTCATAATTATTATTTTTAGTAGTTTGAAACTCCTCAGTTTCTTGCAAGATGAAGCTCTGTGCTTAAATGTTATTTTCATACTAAGCCATCTTTTAAATTTTACTTTACAGATCAACAATAAAAATTTTGAAAGTCACAAAACTTTAAAATTTTCTGATGGTGGTGAGAAGCCATGGCGGCAGATGATAAAGTTGCCATCTTAACCGATGATGAAGAGGAACAGAAGAGAAAATACGTGCTTGCTGATCCCTTTAATGGTATTTCCAGGGAACCCGAACCACCTTCAAATGAAACACCCACCTCCACAGAAACATCTGCTCTTCCTGAGGAGGAAGTAGACTGGATAGAGAAACATTGTGTTAAAATAAACAATGATCTTCTGATATCCAAGGTCTTCTATTTTTTCTTTTACTCTGCATATGGCTCTCTTTACCCACTTCTGCCTGTGTATTATAAACAGCTGGGAATGTCACCAAGCCAGAGTGGATTGCTAGTAGGTATCCGATACTTCATTGAATTCTGCAGTGCCCCATTTTGGGGTGTAGTTGCAGATCGCTTTAGAAAAGGCAAAATTGTCCTCCTCTTTTCTCTTTTGTGTTGGGTTTTATTCAACTTGGGCATTGGATTTGTCAAACCTGCTACCTTGAGATGTGTACCAAAGATTCCCCCAACGTCTCGTCCCACCAACTCAAGTCATCTGTTAACTATCCCGCCAACCAATTCTTCCATTACCACATCACCAAGAATGCGTGAGAAAAGGAGCCTGCTCCCTTCCACTTGGCCAGTGATATTAGAAACAGAGCCCAACGTCACCGAAACTGTCATCTTTTCGACAGCTCCAAACAAGACCAGTGCACCCACCCCACAACCTCAGACAGATGAAATTACTGACCATATTATGGACTTGACCTTGAATCCGAGCACGGCAACCCCTGCCTTCCTGGGAAATGTAACCAGAGAGACGACCACCGCTATTGTCACTACCACCAAATCTTTACCTTCTGATCAAGTCACTCTTGTTTATGATCAACAAGAAGTTGAGGCTATATTCTTGGTGATATTGGTAGTTGTCATAATAGGAGAATTTTTCAGTGCCTCTTCTGTCACCATTGTGGACACTGTAACACTTCAGTATCTGGGAAAACACAGAGATCGCTATGGATTGCAGCGTATGTGGGGCTCCCTGGGCTGGGGCCTGGCGATGTTGTCTGTGGGCATTGGGATTGACTACACACACATAGAAGTGATCATTGATGGAAAGGGGTGTAAACCCCCTGAATATCGGAACTACCAGATCGTTTTTATTGTCTTTGGGGTTCTCATGACCATGGCTTTGATTGTTGCCACTCAGTTCCGGTTCCGCTACAACCATTTCAAAAACAATGAAAATAAAGGAAAAGAGGTGGAGATCCCTCAAGTGGAGAGAAACAGCTCTACAGAGTCCTCTGAGGAGACACCAACCACCACGAGCCACTCACAAGCCTTCAACTTTTGGGACTTAATCAGACTGCTTTGCAGTGTGCAGTATGGCTCGGTGTTGTTCGTGGCATGGTTTATGGGTTTCGGATATGGCTTTGTGTTCACCTTTCTCTACTGGCATTTGGAAGACTTGAATGGAACTACAACTCTCTTTGGGGTCTGTTCAGTCCTGAGTCATGTGTCTGAGCTGACAGCTTATTTTTTTAGTCACAAGCTTATTGAATTGATTGGCCATATCAGGTAAGAACATGCTTATTATTGCTGCCCCTTAGCAACTGAACCTCATCTTTTTAGTTCACAGCTCTTTTTAGCACATAGAAACTGTAATTTGTGTTGGGGTAAGGCTGGAACGGGAATGAGATTTCCTGTTGCTCTTCCTCCTCAAAATACAAACAAAATGAAGGAAGTAATGAACCTACTTGGATTATCTAAAACAAACAAAAAATGCTGCTTCCTCTTTGTATGCCAGGAGGCTCTTGGAATAAATGTTTTCAGGTATAGGAGCACCAATGTAGTGAACTAGATTATGCTGTGGACCTCGAAGGGTCCACTTGTCCCAGGCATTTGTGAAGGAGGGTTTAAGTGGATAAAGTGGATTAGGTTTTTTCAGCCTTCAGTTATTCTCAGCCCTTGTTATATATGGTGTTTTATGAAGATATCCAAATTATTTAATTAGGCTGTGATATGACCCATCATAATCCCTAATCCATGATACTACATAGAGAAGATTCTTACATGATTTTTTTCCCTGATTATTACATCAGTCTCTGCATTTTTGTCTGCCCTGAAGACATGGGACATTTAAAAATCTTTCTTTCACCTAAATTTCCCGTATGATCTTTTTAGCCAAAAGAAAATCTATAAATGCCTGCTGTTTCTTGTGTAATTTTCCTCACCATTAATGTTTGTCTGAAGTTGATTGAACAGTACCTTGCTCTTTATAAGTCTTTCTTCTCTGTTGTTGGTCTAAAATGTACAGCTAGCTACACTTAAGCCTCCTTAAGTAGAAAAGTATGGCATGTCTGACCCTAAAATTTGAAGTTGCTATGACTGAAAGAGAGCAACCACGCGTGTTTGCGTGTGTCTGTGTGGTAATCATTAAATCTATTTCTGTGAGAAATTAAAAAGGAGAAATAGGCACTGACAAGATTTGAGAAACAGTGACCTTTTTTCCTTTCCTTTCTCTTCTATTAACTGAAGATTTTAATTAGTTAATAACTTAAGTAATTTGATTTAAAGTTTCAACCTAGAATCATTCTTTTCCCCCAAACAATTGTGAATATTTTTTTCTTGTTTGGTTGCTTTTGCTTTGGGAGGCTGTGTCCTACTGCTTTTGTTTCTCAAATCTTTGACCCCTTTGTTGTCACTAAACAAAGCCAAGCATTGTATAGATGGTTCCCAGACCCACAGGGTCCCCAAGGCATATTCAGTGGGTCCAATGTGAAAAGAGTCTTAGAATATTAAAGCCTTGGAAGGTCCTTTAACTTTGTCCAGGTAGTGTTTACATTCTCTGAGCTGTGTGGATTCACCATGATGCATAGGATACTTGTCTTCAGCAGGAGTGTATGAGTGACTTCTCTCCTCAACTAATAGCATCTTTAAAATCACAGTCATTTGGACTGGGCACGTGTGGGCAGGAGGCGAGGCCACCCGGGCCTCCCTTCCTCCCCTCTGGCCCCCTGGGGTGGTGGGGGGGTGGGTGAAATGTTAAAAAAAAAAATAACAGTCATTTATTCCCAGAGAGGTACTCAGGCCTTATGAGTGAGTGGTGTTCCTAGATGTCATGGTTTAATCAATTAATTTGAATATTGAATATTAATTTGAATAATTGAATATTGACTCAGTACAGAGTATGAGTGTGCATTCTATTTTCAAAAAAACTGTTAGGCTCTTCTCACATGCTAAGAAAAGAAGTTTCTTCTCTGTCTCTGCCTTTTGTCTAAGGTGTATATTTTCATGATAAAATCCTGGGAGATTTACTACTAATTTTGGTAATTACATGAAACTTACCCTTGTATTTCCTGAGCATTTTTAGTTGTGTTTCCTTTTTTTCCTGAGCATTACTAGTTACTTATTACTTAAAAACCTACAGTTCAGTTAACCTTAATTTTCTGGCTTTTATGTACAGAAAACATCTTCCTTTTCTTATTTAATGATGTGATGGAAGAAAAAGGCTCTTGTGGTCACATTGCTGCCCCCAAGAGTCTCCTGGGATTCCATTCATTAATTTGTGGTCATTTACCTCTTTTGGGTTTTGATTCTGTCCATTAAATGTATTATCCTCACTACTTTTGTAAGATCCTAATAGCTGTAGCGAGATTATGCTCACTGTTCAAGTAAACAGATATGTTTCTTTTGATGAGAATTTGGGGAGCCCAGTCAGGTGGTGGTGATTGAGATTTGGGGGCTTGAAAGTGTGATGATGACAGTTGTAAACATTTCACTGGAATTCTGCCATACAGTCAATAGTTGACAAAGAGATTATGTTTCTATGAATTGATAGTCTTTTATGTATTCCTTATAGGATCATAAGGAGGGATCTCCCTGTGGCTCTTATGTATGCACATATAGTTTTTTTTTCAATACTCTGACTGTCTTATTGTTTGTTTTTAGGAGTCTGAACCACCATAAAGATGATAAATACCCTAATGTAGCCCAAAGTGGATTTTCCACAACTTTTTAATATAGATTCATAATGAAGAAAAATATCATACCAGAAAACAGTTTTTTAAAATAGCATGTCCAGGGGCACCTGGGTGGCTCAGTCTGTTAAGTGCCCAACTTCAGCTCAGGTCATGATCTCACAGTTTGTGAGTTCAAGCCCTGCTTCAGGTTCTGTACTGACAGCTCAGAGCCTGGAGCCTGCTTCAGATTCTGTGCTTCCCTCTCTTTCTGTCCCTTCTCCACTCTCACTCTGTCTGTCTCTCTCTCTTTCAAAAATAAATAAACATTAGAAGAAAAATATTGTAAAAAATAATAAAATAACATGTCCACTTTTGAAGTACTTAGCATTTTAATAGTTACACAGTTTGGGTCCAGTTTTTCAGGGGATAAACTATCAGTCTAACCACACACACACACACACACACACACACACACAGAAGTGATTTTTGGTTTTGATCTTGGATTTTGTTCTTCTCTGGAAAGTAGCTTTCTCAGGCAAATAGGATAATGCTGACTATTTCCACTAAAAGAGGTAAATTTCTTTTGATGTGAAATCACATGACTTTGGAATTTACAGCAAGTATATTTCTAGGCTAATTTATGTAAAGGTGATAACTAGACTTCTTTAACTAGAAATATAAATGTATCTTAAGGATACATTTATGCTGCTGAATGTTTTAACAGCTGTGAGTAGAGCTGAGATCAAAATACATTGCAATTAATCATTTGTAAATTTGTAAATCATTGCTATCCAGTATTAGGCCATCACGTATGTTATTTGATTTAAATTTGTTTAAATTTTAAGGGATACAAAAATCTACTCAATCAACTCTGACTTTGCCCTAAAATTCTTGCACTCAAGGTCAGTTTTGCCATTCAAATGTCATTGGGAAGGGGTTATAGATTAACCATGCTTAGCCATTAATTACTAATTAATAGTAGCTAAGTATCCCAACGAGCTAGCCAGTCAGCTTGGGAAAGAAGCAAACAGCAAGAGGAAGAAAGCACAGGTGTTCCTGGTGCAAGAAGACCAAGAACAGAGAACAAGACGCTGGGCTACCAACTGAGGACACAGGACATAGGACGTGAAGTTTTGTCATTGGAGGAACAGCAATCAGCATTATAAGAAGGAGGAAACACTACTGTCGAGGTGGGGTGCTCGGGGAAGCCTTCACAGAGGAGGCGGAATTCGAGCCTGCCATTGAAGGATTTAGAGAAGGTCGTGTTTATTTACTTAAGTTTCGCTGCTTCTCCTCTCCCTTGTTCTACCATTATATTAGCTAAGTCTAGATCTGCTGGCTGTCAGATCCTATTCTCACCCTCCGTGGCAGGGTGCTGATTTCTGCAGGCTGCTTCTCCCAGGACCTGGTCTCCTGGCTTCTGCGTGGGTTCAGCCCATCCAGTAGTTCTCAACCAGCAGACATAGGAGGAATGCTTTCAGGACTCCTGCTGCTCAGGCTGCACTCAGACCTGTTACTTACGGCTCCCTAGGGTGAACCCAGGCATTCACACTTCTTCAAGTTTCCTGGTTGGTTTTGGTTGATTTCATCGTGTGACCAAGATTGCTAACCACCAAGCTGGTGAGAGGCACAAGTGGAGGACTAGAGGGAGGGAGGGAGGAAGGGAAAAAATCCAGGGCATTTCCTTCTTTTTAGCTCCTGCAGTGTCTTCTGTGAGTTTTGGCAACTGTTCTCTTCAGTCCTTTCAGGTGGATCTTTCCCAGCTTTGGGGACTTTCCTCAGAGGCAGATCAGTGCTCAGCTACTGTGGCTCTCCGCACAGCCCTCTTCAGTCTCTACCCTGCCCCCCAGACTCTCAGTCTTTCTCCTCAGCTCTGAAGACCCCTGTGCCCTGTCAGGCAGCATCTCTCAGAGCTGCTGTACCTCCCTGTGGCCCACCACCATGGGTGGCCCTGACCCCTGCTAACATGCCCATTCCCGTCAGCCTTCCACCATGGGCCTGCCAGAGGCTGCCTGAGTTCCCTCACCAGACTGGGCTTCTCAACACTTCCTTGCAGTTCTTGGTGAAAATGCAAAAAAGAGTGTGGACCTTAAGCAACTTTTTTCTCTTCTCATTTTTTTCAATGTTCATATGTTTTTGGGAGAGAGAGAGAGAGGCCGACCGACCAACGCCACGAGGGAGGGGCAGAGAGAGGGAGACTGAGAATTCGAAGCAGGTTCCCGAATGTCAGTGCAGTGTCTGACGTGGGGTGCAAACGCAGCCACCCACGTGCCCCTGTCTTCTCATTTTTTAAAGGAGACTTAATTTTCACAGTAAATTTGTAGTTAAGTAATACATTCTCTACAGGAGCAAGTATTTCTCTTATTTAAAGATCAAAACCCTGCATATTTGTTCAGTTTAGCGGAACGGCTATTTAGGCTTAGAGAACTGCAGGTTCATGGGATGTAGGGCCTACCACTGAAAGGACTGGGAGATTCGAGGCCAGGTGGGTGCTGGGATTAGGAATGCAAACTTTATCCTGGAGGCAGTAGGGAATCACTGCAAGGTTCAGAGCAGGGGAGAGTCATAGATTTTTATTTACTTGCAAAGCAGTAGGTAACTTTGAAGCAGGGAACCCACTGAGAGGGTTCTTAAAATAGTCCAAGGGAGAGCTGAACAGGGAGAAATGATACAGACCTGAACTACAGCAGCACCAACAGAAATTGAGGGAAGGGATGGATTTGGGAGGTAAAATTAACAGAATGGTTTGTATGTGGGAAATAAAGTAGAGTTCCCCATGTTTCCAGTTTGGGTATCCAGTGTCCAGTTTAGTGGTTCCTCTAAATCCAACAGGAAATTCAGGAAGGAGATGCAGATTCGGGGCAATGCAATCTGAATCATAATTGGGCTTGAAATTGGAACATCTATTTGGGAATGTCTAACAGAGAGTTGATTATTCCAAGCCTGAAGCTTAAGCTGTATCTCCAAGCTTAGGATTGGGGATATCGATTTGGGACAGTTGAAACTGTGAACACAGATAAGATCAGCAAGGAAATTTTGTGGTCAAAGAAGAGAAATGGGCTGAGGAAAGTCAATTACGGTGGTCTCCAAGATTTATTCTTATTGAAACGTTGGTCTATGCTCTATAGCTTAAAGTGTGTATTCTCATGCTTAAGAATATTTTGTGCTGGGGGAGTGTGCGGTATGGTATTCACTGTAACCTTTTTCCATCTTGCTTTAGGAGGAAATGACCTTCTGAGCTCTTCTCCAATCCCATCTCTTGAGCCAGGCACCCTCTATGAGTGTTTATAAGTGGACTTAAAACATAAACAAGGAAGAGAGAAAAATAAAGGGAGAGGAATGTAAGGAGCAGAAATAGAAAGAAAGAAAAGTAGAGAAAGGAAATGCTGTTCTCTCGAGGGGAGGGGATGGTTTCTTCTTGTCCTTATTCATGAAAGGCACTGCCACATAGTGGTTCCAGACACAGGCTTAGAGTCCCATTGCCTGGTTTCAGAGCCCGGCTTCGCCTTTTGGAACTGTGTGGCTGTGGACAAGTTATGTAAGTTTTTGCATCTCTGTTTTGTCATCTGTAAATAGGGATACTGTTAGTACCTACATCTTAATTGTTGTTTTTATTTCTTTTAATGAAGACTAATGAGATAAAGTAGGGCAAGTGCTTAGCACAGTGGCTGGCATATATTAGGAGTTCAGTTGATTTTTTAAAATTATTACTTGGTCAATCCTCGGCTATATCATGTTGCTTATACAAGAGCCATTGACTATGACAAAAACGCAGGGGCTTAGCACAGTATCACAAGTGTACAGGTCATTAAGCCTGCAAAGCCCAAATGTTTGTGGTTTTCAAAATTTTCAAAACTAACACTCTTTTCAAAAACATTTTGATCAAACTGAGTTTTTCTCCGCCTCCCCCTCCCCATTTTATGACTATAGACTGTTTATATACTCTCTGGTGCCATTTTTTAGGGTTTGGTAAGTATAAGCTACCATTTCTGTAATAGCTGACATACAGAGTGATTATAATTGTAACTGTCATTATTTATATGTGATAGATTTCTATTTTTTCTATTTCTCTCCCACTTTACCTTCAAAGACATTGATATCCATTTTTATAGGAAAAGCCTTTTAGAGCTGTTACAAGCAAGTATAGATTCTCATTATTAAAAAGCTGTGAGCTATAGAATCTCAAAAGTAGAACTTATGATCAAGAGTTGAAAGGGAGTAATTTGCTTTTTATAGTCCCTTGAAAAGAGCAACTCTGCAAAGAAATACATTACCATGTTATAGCTACCAGGCTGACTTGTTAATAACAGCATTACTGATAATTGAGCCATTCATAGTTCAGAACAAAGGCCATTATGGTAAGGTAGTGTAAGTGAATCCAGGACTTTTATTTATTGGTGTCATATTTGGTTTATTTTCTCTTCTACCTCTGGTGGCTGGGTTGACCCAGGTGCTCACTGAGTTAAAGAGAACAGAACTCACTCTGTATGAGCTGTAACTTGTGGTTGTGGACAGCCTCCTGCCCCTGCAATCTCACAGGCTGAGGTGATGTCTGTCAGGGTGTGCACCAGCAAGAGTAAACACCGCTCCTGCAAATTCATTACCTAGACCACACTGTGGGACCAGTTCTGCAGCCCCTGGGGTGCTCAAGTGAGACATTTTCTGTGGAATGAAAATTGCATTTTAAGGTATAGCCTTATCTGGAAAAACTTAAACACATGCAGAAAGACATGTACATGGACACTTACTTGCTTATGCAGCTTTCTAACAGTGGAAAAGAGAGTCTAAATATCTATCAACTGGAGAATAAATATGTTCAATATGGTATAGTCATAAGATAGAAGCCTATGCAAAAGGTAAAAGGAATGGACTAGATCAATATGCCAACATGGAAAGCTCTCAAAAATATGTTGAATGGGGGGTTGTGCCTGGGTGGCTCAGTTGGTTAAGCGTCCAACTTCGGCTCAGTTCAAGATTTCACAGTTTGTGAACCCCCACATAGGGCTCTATGCTGACAGCTCAGAGCCTGGAGCCTGCTTCAGATTCTGTGTCTCCCTCTCTCTCAGCCCCTCCCCAGCTCTCTCTTTTTCTCTCTGTCTCTAAAAAATAAATAAACATTAAATAAAATCTTTAAGAAATATATTGAATGGGGAAAAAGCAAGTTTCAGAATGATACATAGTTTGGTACATTTATGCATATCTTCACAATGCATTTTATTTATTTATTTTTTAATTTTTTTTTATGTCTATTTATTTCTGAGACAGAGCATGAGTGGGGGAGGGGCAGAGAGAGAGGGAGACACAGAATCCAAAGCAGGCTCCAGGCTCTGAGCTGTCAGCACAGAGCCCAACGCAGGGCTCGAACTCACAGACCGTGAGATCATGACCTGAGCCGAAGTTGGACGCTTAACAGACTGAGCCACCCAGGAGCCCCTTCACAATGCATTTTAAAAGCTACACATATTTTAAGGTCGCCTTGGTGGCTCAGTCGGTTAAGCATCTGACTTCATGAAGCTCAGGTCAGGATCTCACCATTCATGAGTTCAACCCAGATTCGGGCTCTATGCTAACAGCTCAGAGCCTGCAGCCTGCTTCAGATTCTGTGTGTGTGTGTGGGTGTGTGTGTGTCTCTGCCCCTCCTCCACTGGCACGCTGTCTCTCTCTCTCTCTTTCAAAAATGAATAAACATTAAAAATATTAAAAAAAAAATAAAAGCTACACATATTTTTATGGGTATATCTATATCAAAAGACATTTAAATTTGGAGAGGAAAAATATATTTCAAATTCCTATTAGCCCTGGACAGGATGTAGAAAGGAGGTGACTGGGATGGGGAACAAAGAGGACAAGAGGAACCTCCACTTTATCCATAATATTTAATTTTTAAAGAAAATATGGAAAAATACTCATAATTTTCCATTCTTGGTGCTAGATATATACCTTGCAGGTTTTTTCTGGATTTTCTGTTGGAAAACAGCTGAAAGCTTGTCTACTTATAGTGAATCATTATAATTATACTTATATAGAATTGTGTGTTAGTGTAACTGTATATATTTTATAGACACGTATTATATACCAATATGTCAAACATTGAGAATTTGTGCCCCTGATATGTACATTGCCCATGTGTTTACTCCTAAGTAGCATATATATAAATGACTAAAAGTGTATTTTATATAAGTATCATGGCCTCAGGTCTTTCAAATGAGATCAGATGCAAATTTATACTATCTTATTGGGAATTAATATCAAACTGCCCAACAACCATGTTTTGGGTAGCAAGTACATTTCTTTATATACAAAAAGAAATTAAGGTACCAAAAAGACAAGTGAAATCCCAAAGACCATACAGTTTATTACAGGCAGTAAGCCCAAGTATGAGTGTTTGTACCAGCAGTTTAATTATTTTGAGTCATACAGTGCCCATTTACTGCCTTTTTTTGTGTGCAGTCAAAAATCTAAGTAATCTGACTAATTATATTTCTACTTCTCCATGGAAATATTTACCAGACTGCAATTATATAATTGTGTAGGATACTTTCAAGAGTGGATAAGAAAAGAAATTTTCTTAGAAGTTTACTACGAAGCATACCTCTCCAAAGCCTTTCCAACTGGAAGGAAGAATACTGCTCCGTTCTTATTGCTGAAGTAGTAAGCGTCTTTTCTTCACCTTTTCTCTGCTGAAAATAGCATCTCTGAATAGTAATCTATAAGCAGACAAACAGTAATTTGTTAACTTTTCCTGAAAAAGATAATCCACAGATTGAAGCTCAGACATTTTCAAAAAGAGTAAATGTTATTACATTTGTCTAGGTACTGTATCTTTGAACCATGCCGCAGTGTTTTGAAGTTGACCACTGGGTACCGTGAGGAATCCTCATGGATGAAGTGTTGGCCATAGTCCTTGGCTGTGACTGTGGAATGTTGGCCAGACATTTCATTCCATTTAGAAGAATGAGAAAGAGAAGGGAGCAAATTGGTCTAGCCTTGACTTCAGTCACCTTTTCAAGCCCTGGTAGAATTGTGGGGTAGTCTGGTAGCTATCCTGTTTCCTTTTGTTCTTCTTTTTGCCAGTCTACCTATAGGGAGTGTGTGTGTGTGCATGACCTAGGTTCAGATCTCACACTTACTGTATGACCTTGGTTAAGCAGCAATTTAGCTTTGTTAAGCCTTTTAGGTTCCTCATTTATAAAATGGGGTTAATAATTGTACTTAGCTTCATAGCATTGTGATTAAGATTAAATGACATAATGGATAGCAATGCTAAGTGCTCAACTATAAACAGTAGGTCGTATTGTTACTGTTATTATTAATTGACTCCTTCAACAAGTATTTATTAAGCACATACTAGATGACAGAGACTTTCCTAGACCCTGGAGCTATATCAAGCGTGTAGTAAGATAAACACAGGCTCCTCATGGAAGGAACTAACATACGGTTGGGGTAGACAATAAGCAGTTAACAGATTATTTTATTTCTGAGGATAATGAGTAATATATGGCAAAAATAACACAGGATGAGGGTTCACAGAGTGACTGAGTAGAGGAGACTGTTTTAGCTTGGGTGGGCTAGGAGAAGTGACTTTCTCTGAAGAAGTGACATTTGAGTAGAGTCCTGAATAGAAGCCACCCAGTGAAGATTTGGGGCACCGAGGAAACCACAAGTGTGAATGGCCTAATGTGAGAGTGAGGACTAACGGGAAGTCAGCAAGGTGGACAGGGATCCTGCAAGGCCTTGAGGACCACATTAAAGGATAGCATGTGACACATCTAAGAGAAGTGGGAGCCACTGGCGAGTTTGAGCAAGTGGTGATATGAACAGATTTCTGCTTTTGTGTTTTTTAAAAATATCTATATGAGTGGTAAATTTATCATCATTATTTACCTTGTTCTACTTTAGAAGGGTCCCAATTTACTTCAGTCTCTGAGTTACAGAGAAATTATAAGTTGTTTTCTTCTTGAGTCATAAACTGGTAATCCATGCACTACCTTTGTTGATTTAATGCCCTCCACCAATCCAGGTGAAGGTTTTGAGTTTTTGTGGGGTTTTCTTTTTCTTCTCTTTTTTTTCTTTCTTTCTTTCTTTTTTTTTTTTTTTTAGCAACTTCACAATTCAGAATAGCCATGCAATCTAGAGGATAAACAAAAAATAAACATTAAACATTTAAAAATCTCCAACTTTAACAAAAATATAATTATAGGATGATACTACAAAAATAATAATAGTTGGTATGCTACCATTTGAGTGCTTATTATAGAAAAGTGCTTACGAAGGCATGTGCTAAATACTCTATGCCACACCCTCATTTAACTCTTTTAGTGGCCTTGTGAGTTAAGCATTGGTAGGTCTATTTCAAAGAGGAAAGGTTCAGAGTAGTTAAAAAGTTGCCCGTGGTGACACAGTTAGTTAACAGCAGAGGTAAGATTCAAACCCAAGCCATTCAGATCCCAAAGCTCATGATCTCAGCTACTTTATAGATTCATGGGCACAGACTTAGAGTGGCAAGTATTGCCCCTTTATGCAACCCAGTCTTACCTCTCAGTCTTCTTCTTTTCTGTTGTGGATGACCAGTGTCAGTACAATTTTTTCACCTGTTTCAAGTACCTTCCTTTATCTTCCTGGTAAGACCTCCATTCCTCTAAAATGCCCCATTCTCTCAAATTATTCCTTTTACCCCCGATGAAATTCACATTTCTCCAGATTAGCTGCCTTTCAGTAGTGTGAGGATCAGAGTAATATAAAACTCACACTGAATATAAGTGGAAAAAACTAATGTTTCTCATGATGGCTGTGTATCATATAGAGTTAATTCACAAATATTATGTTCACTCAATGTTTTTTTAAAAGAAGGCTTTATTAAAGACCAGATCCTGTTCTAGGATACAATGTTGAACAAGATAGACACAGCACCTCTATCATGGGGGCTCACATAGTGTGGAAGACCATAAAACAAACAAAAGTGTTGGGTGCTACGGAAATGTTAACTTAGGCACCTAAGACATTGGGAATGGGAAAAGAATAAAGCAAGTAAAACTGAAAGTTCTTTTGGGCAGGATTTACTGTAGCTGGAGCAAGGGAGAAGTTATTTTGTGAGCTAGATACCACATAGGTGGTGGTGCTACCCACCAAGGAAGGGAACCCAGGGAGGCGGGGAGAGGATACTGGAGTATGGACCTTGTGTGAAGCCTCTGAGACAGTGGAGATGCCCACTGTTGTATTTGTAAGTCTAGATCTTGGAAGAGAGGAGGAGGCTGGAGAGAGGTCTTTTGGGGAACACTGACTGGCATGTAAGTAGGACAACTAGCTCCATCCCATGATTTCAGTTTTCTGTAACCATCTTCCTTCTCTACCTCCCTTCAGCTAGTAGATCCATTTTGGGAAACCATTTACCCCAAATAAGGAACGTGTTACTATCAGTGTTACTTCTGGAAGCAGTGCCTACCATAGAGCAGGACTATTGAAAAGAGGCAAACGCAGTGCTTCTAAGATGGGGATGAAAATTATATCCTAAAGTCAGAACCTGAAGTCTTGATGATTATTTCTCTAATGTTCTCTTGATGTTATTCACTCATAACTCAAGGCCTTCATCCTAGAGTGAGCCACTATTCACCCTTAGGAATGGTGGCCCCTGCATTTCCATGGGACTGGAGAAACATAGTACTGGAGGGAATATGATGCCCCAAATAGCCTAATGGCTTAGGTGTGATTTTTTGTGCTTAGGGCTTACTTGATAAGTGCAATTTAAACTAAGAAAGCAAATCAAGACCAGCAAACAAATCAATTACTATTTTTTAATACACATGCCTGAAGGTAAAATTATTTTTTATTGCCTTAACTGAGGAATGCCACTGATAACTGGAATATACTTTATTCCACAGATTCTTGTATCTTTTAGAGGGAACCATTTTATTCTCAGTTTCCTAATTAGACTACATTAGAAAATCATTATTTCCATTTCTGATTTCTAGATCACCAATAAAAATAAATGGAAATAATATTGTAGGCTTTACAATTTATACAGTTTTCATAAATATTTTTATTGTTATAGCCACTTGACAAAACAGTTAAGTTTTGTTATATTCATTTTACAGTGGCTTGATGAGAGCCGGATAACCTCCATTGGTGGAAAAGACATGTTGACTCCCTGGGGGCCTGGGGTGGAGCACCTGAGAATCTGCAGCCAGGGTTCATGGAGCCCCAGGGTAGGTTCCTAATTGTGTCAGAGAACATGGGTATTAAGAACAGAGAAGCCCAGGGGTGCCTGGGTGGCTCAGTCGGTTGAGCGTCCAACTTCGGCTCAGGTCATGATCTCACGGTCCGTGAGTTCGAGCCCTGCGTCGGGCTCCATGCTGACAGCTCGGAGCCCGGAGTCTGTTTCAGATTCTGTGTCTCCCTCTCTCTCTGACCCTCCCCTGCTCATGCTCTGTCTCTTTCTGTCTCAAAAATAAATAAACCTTAAAAAAAAATTTAAAAAAAAAAAAAAAAAGAACAGAGAAGCCTGTTGCTATGGACTGAATTGTGTCCACCCTGAAATCCATATGTTGAAGCCCTAACCCCGAGTGTGATGGTATTTGGAGATGGGGCCTTTGGGAGGTGACTAAGGTTATATGAAATCATCAGGGTGGGGCCTTCATGATGGGATTAGTACCCTTATAAGAAGAGACACTAGAGAGCTTGCTCTGGCTCTTTCTCTCCACCATGGCAGGACACAGTGAGAAGGTGGCCATCTGCAAGTCAGGAAGAGGGTTTTCAGCAGAATCCAACAGTGCTGGCACCCTGTTCTCAGATTTCCATGTTCCAGAACTGTTAGAAAATAGATTTCTCTTGTTTAAGCCACCCATTCTGTAGTATTTTGTTATGATAGCCTGAGGTGACTAAGACCTATGTCCTAACAGAGCAAGGAGAGCCTGAGAAGGATAGAGAGGGCTGGGATTCCCAAAGATTCTAAGAGTCAGAGGATACTGGAGTAGGAGTGATGTGTGGCTTAACATTGGGATGACTGTGAGAGTGAGTCAAGCAGTGGTAAACTTCTTTTTCTGCATGTGTACTCCATTCCTGGTGGCATTCACATTGGTTGGATGGGCAGATCCACCATGCATGACTAAGAAGGAACAGATTTGCTATGATTGCCCAAGGTCTGCCCTTCTGAATGGTGGGGTGGGGACTCAGCCCAGGTCTCTGGCTGGTAGATCCCATACTCTTTTCAGTGAATCAGATAATAATGTTGGCATCCATCAAAGTAGATGAAGACTAGTTTCATTATTACTTGATTACTCTTAACCAAGTTACTCTTAATTATGAATACTCTTTCGTTACTACTAAGTTATTACTATTAAGTTATTCTTAGTTCTATCAACAAGATTTTGTTAGAAATCTAGTATGTTTCAAATGCAAGTAGAATATCACAGCAAATTTTTGTGAAACAAGATTTTTAAGGTAGAATGGTCATTGGTGTGTGTGTGTGTGTGTGTGTGTGTGTATGTGTAAAAGAGTACCCTTTCAATTTCTCTGTTTGCCTCCAATCCTCATGGTCAGGGTGGAGGAGGTCTGCTGACTATGGGAAGGGTGTAGGATTTGACAGCAGAAGTCCTCAAGTTGAGTCTTGGTTCTGCGATTTGTTTAGTTTTGTGACTCTGGCAACTTGGTTCACCTTTCAGGGCCTTGATTTCTTCAGCTGCAAAATAGGATTCATGAGAACTCTTGCCCTTCCTATTTCAGAAGATTATTGGCAGGAACAAATGAGATAGTAAGTGGGAAAAATGCTAAAGAATTGGAGAACATTATAGAAATACTAGTATGGGGGCACCTGGGTGGCTCAGTCGGTTAAGCGTCCGACTTCGGCTCAGGTCACGATCTCGCGGTATGTGAGTTCGAGCCCCGCGTCGGGCTCTGTGCTGACTGCTCAGAGCCTGGAGCCTGTTTCAGATTCTGTGTCTCCCTCTCTCTCTGACCCTCCCCCGTTCATGCTCTGTCTCTCTCTGTCTCAAAAATAAATAAACGTTAAAAAAAAATTAAAAAAAAAAAAAAAAAAAAAAAAAAAAGAAATACTAGTATGAAGGGTTAGGCATGGTGAGGGGCCTGCAGTAAGCAGAGGTCTCAAGGCCACTGAGGTTGATGGTCTTTTTTCCTTAATGTCACAAAAGAGGGGGAAGAGGAGTGGGTTTGGACAGAATCTAATATTCAGTTACAGTTTCCTATTTTGAAAAAAATGGAACAAAATTTCTAGTCATAAAAATGTATTAATTGACAGGTTTGGGGCAGGAGTTTACTGAAATTGTATTTTTTTGTTCTTTCTTGAAAAACCCATAACCTAATTTTCACTTCAGGGAAAGTGTTTAGCATTGTGAGTTGGGATTACATTGAATTAAGTCTGAAAGCTAGTGAAAGTTCAAGAAAGAGAGAAAGAGAGGGAGATAGCTCAAATTCAGTGTTGGTAGGTAGAGTAGTTGACTCTTCACAGTGGGTTCTGTGGAGCTACTTTAGGGATCAAGGAAAGGAAAAGATCCGGGCAACTTTCAACCCCCTGGTGGGCTAAGCCCATCTCAAAGACCTCCCAGGCGGGTCTAGAGACCTGAAGTGTTGATGAACACAGCCTGAGTCGGTGGTTGGACCTACACAAGATGGAGACTCTTAGCCCCTGTCTTTGCTCTCCCCTTACAATCCTGTTAGGGGTGTGTGTGTGGGGGGGTGCCCCTCCCTAATTTCTGTTTCTTACCCAGCCCAAGCCAGATAGTCAATTTCTGATTATTTGGTTTCAAAGTCTGTCTGCTTGGGGACAGAAATCCTGGCTCACCTTGTGTGCTGCCTTAGCATTGACACATGAACTTTCTGGGGCTACCTCAGGAGAAATAGGTTTTTGACCCATTTTATCTCATAACAAAATTTTCCTCTTAACTTTTCTTTTTTGATCCAGGATATTGGGCAGCTGTTGACTGGCATTTGCTTTACTACTTTACTCTTATGCCATTCCTCTTAATGATTCATCAAAGTTTAAAATGTTAACTGTCTTCTAAAGTCAACTCAAACATATATCCCACTTCCTTGATCCAAACGCATAGCTGTTACCATAGCTATGGTATGGTAACCATACCATACCATAGGCATAACCACACTAGCGTCACCAGGCCCTGTCGTTACTGGTCCAATCCACAGGCGTTTCTTCAGTCCCTGTGAAGAAGTCTAGGTCTGACTTCATGTAGGAACCCTGGAGTAGGAACACAGCACATTGTTGTTATCTAGCAAAAGAGCCAAAGGGCAAGGGAGCAGGGACCTTGACTTTCACTGGCTAATGGATTTTGAGGCCCCCATTCTGCCTGTCTGGACCTCTATTTCCTTGTCTTTATAAGACGGTTGGACTTAATGGCTGTGGCTTCTTTGAGTTCTGACTCTAATGATCTAACTTTCTACTGTGGTTGGTTTTAGTATGTGAAAAACCACACATCAGACCTCACTGCTCCCTGCCCACCCCTGCAAGGACTCAGACTCTGAATGGGTTTTGCTGAGAAATCAGAAATGTGCACACTGCCATTCATGCAAACTCATCCAGACGATGCCATGACAACAGACTGTCTGGTCAGAGATGGGCAATGTGATTTATGATAGTGGATCTGTATAGAGGATTTTCTTTCTGGAAGGCCAGTAGATTTGAATGGAAGTTAGAACTATAAAACTTGGACATTTATCCATGTACTGGCTCCGAATTTGTAAAAGACTTGGCTGCCCTTGCTGAGATGTTTGCATTTTATTTTATTTGCATTTTATTTAATGCTAGTGAAGGCAGTTATGACCATTCCTGAGAAAAGTCTACTGCCAGTATGTCTGTGCCCTGGATGACATCACTTCAGACAAGGTGCAGCCTAGGCCCCACCATGCTGCCTGTTGTAAAAACGTATTAATTAGCACTGTTTGTCAAAGCCTTTCACTCTACATCAACCACTGGAAAAGTAAATAGCAGTCCCCTAGATAACATAAATGAATAAATATAGTTGGATTGGGTTGTACAAACTGCTAACAATTTTTTTCTAAGGGTGCAGCCTCATGCTGACTTCAGAAGCCCAGGGCAGCTACCACTGGAATCATACATTTTATTTCTGATCCACGGAATAAATAGCTCTTGAGTAAAACACGGCATTCTTTACTAAATTTTGTTGGAATTCTAAGTAACCTTGGAGATCATTTTTGTGGCCTGAATTGTGTCCCCTCCCCCAAATTCATATACTGAACTCCTAACCTCTAATACCTCAGAATGTGACTGCATTTGGAGACAGGGTCTTTAAAGAGGTAGTTAAGTTGAGGGGCACCTGGGTGGCTCTGTCAGTTAAGCGTCTGACTTTGACTTGGGTTATGATCATGTGGTTTGTGGGTTTGAGCCCCATGTTGGGCTCTCTGCTGTCAGCGTGGGGCCTGCTTCGGATCCTCTGTCCCCCTCGCTCTCTGCCTTCCCACACTTGGGCTATCTCTCTCTTTCTCAAAAATAAACATTTAAAAAAATTTAAAGGGTAGTTGAAATGAAGTCATTAGCGTAGACCAGTGTCTAATATAATGGGTGTCCTTATGAGAAAAGGAGATTGGGACACAGGCACACATTGAAGAAAGACCATGTGAGGACACAAGGAGAAGACAGCCATCTACAAGCCAAGGAAAGAGGCCTTAGAAGAAACTAATACTGCTGATACCTCGATCTTAGATTTCTAGCCTCCAGAATTGTGAGAAAATCAATTCTGCTGTTTAATCACCCAGTCTGAGGTATTCGTTATGGTAGAGCTAGCAAACTAATACCATCACATAGGCTTAGCTTGAGCCCAGTTTAGATTTCTTTCCCCCTAATCCTCGGCAGATGGTTACTTAGTCTTTGGCCGCTTCTAGTGATGTGGAACTTGCTACCTCACAAGGTAGCTAAGATCTTGTCTCACTTAGGACTCTTTCACTTGAGGAAGCAGAAAACCTTACTCAAAGGGGCTTAAGGAAAACAAGGAATGTACTGTCCAACTGCAAAGTCTAGCAGATACCTGTAGGGGTAGCTTTAATCGGAGCTCATATGATGCAGTCAGAACCTGGGTTTCTTCGTCTACCAGCTCTGCCTTCTACTGGGTAGGTTTCCTATGCCTATGCTGGAAGTCCCAGGTCGGTCCAGGATCAGATCCAGCTGAAAAGAGAGAATGCTTTATTTTCTTAGTTTCTGCTTAGCAGCTAAAACAATTTCTATTGTACTGACTGCTCACAGGTCTGACTTGGGGTTAACATAGCCCCTTCCCTCCTCAGCAGAAAAGGCCTTTATGAATGTCCCTCATACAGCTTTGTCTCTCCAGTTCTCTCATGGATTTTCCACGGGGCATCTTATCCCAGACTCCCCACTATTCTTTCCCCTCCTTATTCTGGCTCCTTTCTTTTTTGCCAGTGATCTCTTTAATTGTTCCCACTTCCTCCTGTGGTCTGGCCAAAGTCAAGAACAGTGAGACTGTTATCTCCTTTTGGTTTGGTCATGATACTCCTTCAGCCTGAATTTTGATGAACTTGTTTAACTCCCTCAAATTTAGCTTAGGGTCAACTAAAACTCTTGAGGCCTTTTTCAAATTAACTGCTATATTAAATGTCAATGATTCTTGTTTGGAAATGATAGAATTTGTATTTTATATATACCTCAGGTCATCTCATGGAAAATTTTTAAACAAAAACTTATATGGGGTGTGTGCATGTGTGTGTGTGTGTGTGTGTGTGTGTGTGTGTGTGTTTGGTCATCTAACTTTTACCCAAATGGAAACTAGAACAAAACAGCATATTGTGTCTTCCAAGTAGTTGGGTTCCATTAATTAAGGTTCTGTTTTGTTTTGAACATCCTTATTTTTCTACCTAAGATACACACAACCTTAAGAAAAAGTAGACAGATAAACTAAAGGGACAATAGAGAGGAGTAAATATGGCCAGGAACCAGCACAGTGAGCCAGCTGATGATTGCCATAATTATACTCTTAGCTTATCAATCACTGAGAGAGGAAATATTTGAAGGCAGCTAAATAAAGAATGACTTAACACCAACAGAGGCTCAGACTTCACTTTTTCTAGCAGAAAAAAAAGGAAGTATTGGTAGCTGTACAAACCATAGGTAAATGAATAGTCTTTTTCCTTCAATCACTCTTCGGACATACAATATGGTTCTTATGCTCTGTTCTACAAGGGTGGGTCCGTAGCCAGCTACGCCTGTTTAGTGATAGGAGCTTGGTGACTTGGTGTCTCTATTGATGATCCCCTTGGCTGTGCTGTGTTTGGTACGAGAGTGCCACTGATTCTTTGAGCTTTGTGGCATGTATGCTAACTCTTAGTCCTCTAGTGAGATGGGTCTGTGGGTACCCAAGAACCCTGTTATCTGCTAGTGCACATGTGTTGAAGATTCACTGCATGATGCTTCAGGAGGCCCTCAGATAAGCAAACAACAGACAGCTGTTCATTGAACTATTGCTTGTTCACAGAAATGACTTTAATATTATCTTCAACCATAGCCTATTAACATTAATCACAAATGGTGACAAATATGGACATCCATTTTTTTAATCATCCTAGTTCCAGGTCTTTTTTATAAATCAAATCATTCTTTCACATACCTATCTCTCATACACACACACACATAAAATTATAAGCATAATATATTTCATAGTTCCTATCTTGTTCATCACCGTATCCCTGGCACTTAGCACAGTGTGTTCAGTAAATATTTGTTGAGTGATGTTCTGTTTAAAGTATTTATATTTTCCCTCTAGTTATTGAATATTTATTGAGTGCCTACTGTGTGCCAAGCACTGGGGATAAAACCTAGCCAATATTACATGATTGATCTCACCCCGCATGAAGCATACAGCCAGGTTGTTGACACACAGGTACAACTGAGATAAGAATTATGAGGAGAGGCACATGATAACAGCTGTGGTCACATATAAAGGAATTGAGTGAGATCAGAAGGAAGGGTAGGACATCAGGTCATATTGAGGGATAGGTTGGGACAGTAGCCCAGTGGGTCCATTTGGCATTTGTGTGGCTGGAGGACAGAGAGCTAAGCAGAACATTGTACCAGATAGGCTGCAGAGAAACATGTTTTATAATAGAATCTTGTTTCTATCAGCTGCTTTGTTTCAAAGGTTCCCATTGTGTCACATACATTTTCTGATGATCCAAGTGGTCCTTGAAGTAAATAAGCACTTTCCTGAAGTCTCTAGAGAGAGACTGCCATTTCCTTTGTCCAGGAAGAATACAATAATGGTGATGCTGATTTTTTATGTCCTTTTCTTAACTATTTGTGTCTATATGGTTTACTTACATTCAATCTCACAACAAATTCAAAAGATAGCAATAATATTGAATAGTAGCTAGGATATCATATTGTTTTCATAATTTTTTAAAAGTTTATTTTAATTATTTTGAGAGACAGAGAACGGGAGGGGCAGAGAGAGAGAGAGAATCCCAAGCAGACTCCACACTGTCAGTGCAGAGCCCATTGTGGGACTTGAACCCACAAACTGTGAAATCATGATCCTAGCTGAAGTCGAGTTGAATGCTTAACCAACTGAGACACCCAGGAGCCCAAAAAAGTACTAGTTTTTTTATAAAATAACCACCAATTTGTCCTTCCAATACTGTGAATTGTGGTTGTGTAAGAAATTATAATGTCATAAACACTTTTTTTCTCCTGTTATATTTTGCTCAAATACAGAATCAAGGTGCAGGGGCACTTTGTCAAGGTGACACTTGTCACACGTTTGACAAGTGATTTGGGTTTTCCATGGTGTAGTTGTTTTCTGCTAAAGCATTTGCTTCCTACCAATCGTGTTCATCCTCTTTATAGAGAAGTTCACTTATATCAACCACCTATTCTAAAATAGCCTTTATTTCTTGCCTAATTTTATACTTACTGACTTCCTGTTGTGAAATAGGAAAGTGATGAGGTTGTCTCTGAGCTTCTTCATTATAGATGCTCATTAGGTATCTGTATCTCAGTGAGAAGCATTTTTCACCCTATTCTTCTGTACTTCCAGACCTCATAGTGCTCAGGAATATTCTAGGACTCTGAACATGTGCTCTATATTCAGTATAAAGAATTTGACCGTCCAGAAGATGATCTAGTAAAACATTTTTAATTTCTTTTTATTCCAAATCCTTAATTTCATAGGTGTGCATGAATTCATTTGCTAGGGCTGCCACAATAAAGCACCCCAGATTGGATGGCTTAAACAACTAGAAATTTATTTCCTTAACAGTTCTGGAAGCTAAAAGTCCAAGATCAAGATGTCAGCAGGTTTTATTTCTTCCGAGGAACTTTCCGCTGTCTTCATCCCGGCCTTCTCTCTGTGCCTGTCTCTGACCTGTTCTGTTCTCTTCTTATCAGGACACCAGTCATACTGGATTAGGACCCACCCACGCGATATCATTTAAATGTCGTATTTAATGATATGTATTTAATGATATGTATACGTATTTAAAGGCCGTATCTCCTTATATAGTCACACTCCAAGGTACTGAGGGTTAGGACCTGGGACTTCAACATATGAAATTCAGGGGGACACAATTCAGCCCATAACAGTGAATGAAATGTCAGTTTAAAAATTTTTTTAATGTCTATTTATTTTTGAGAAGTGGGGGAGGGGCAGAGAGAGAGGGAACTACAGAATCCAAAGCAGGCTCCAGGCTCCAAGCTGCCAGCACAGAGCCCGATGCGGGGCTCGAACCCACGAACCGTGGGATCACGACCTGAGCCAAAGTTGGACATGTAACCGACTGAGCCACCCAGGTGCCCCTGCCTGTTATTAATCTTAAAATTGAGCGTCTGACTTCAGCAGGGATAATAACATCTACTCTGCAGGCTTGTTGTGATAATTACAACACAGTGAATCACCCAAAATAAGCACTCAATAAATTGTAGCATTATGTTAGTAGTAGTAGTAGTAGTAATTATTTTAAAGAAAAGCATCCAAGTACCCTCTTGTTTTCTGACAGTACTTTTATTCCAGAATTCCAAAAGAGAGAGGAACACTATCATTTCGTCCTCATCAACCATTCTGGGGTAGCCATTGCTTCAAGAAATCAGCAAGAGTAAAATTGTGAATTGTGAGCAGAAAGGCAGCATTTTGACCCATGAAAAGGGAAAATAATTAGATATGTATTTATTGAATAGTCACTGAAAAGTATTTCAGCAACCTAAGAATCTCTTTAATACGTGAAAGGGATATTTAAACTGACATATCACTGGGAAGCTGTGTGGCATGACCTAGACCAGTGGTTCTTTACCCTGGCTTAGTATCTGAATAAACTGGGGAGGTTTCTAAAGCACAGTGCGTGGGTTCCAGCCAGAGAGATCTTTATTGAGACTAGCATGGGCCTTGACATCTGTCGTTTTTAATAGTTACCTGAGTAAATCTGATGTATAGCCAAGAACTAATGAGCTAGATCAGGGCTTAGCAGGCTTCAGCCCTTGGGCCAAATCTGGCCTGCTGCCTGTTTCTGTATGGCCCAGAACTAAAGGCGGTTTCTGTATTTTTAAGTGGTTGAAAAAAGTCAAAGAAGAATAATATTTTGTGTTGCATAAAAACTACAGTTGACCTTTGAACAACATGGGTTTGAACTGTACAGGTCCTCTTATACACAGAATTTTTCAATAAATATAGTATGGTACTGCAAATGTATTTTCCTTATGTTTTCCTTAGTAACATTTCCTTTATCTTATTAGAATATAGTATATAATACATATAACATATAAAATACATTAATTGACTGTTTATGTTATTGGTAAGGCTTCCAGTCAATAGTAGGCTATTGGTAGTTAAGTTTTAAGGGAATCAAAAGTTATATGTGGATTTCCTACTATGCAGGGGGTTGGCACCTCTAATCCCTGCATTGTTTACAGGTCAGCTGTCTATGAAATTTAAATTTCACCGTTCATAATTCAAATCTTACTGGAATACAGCCATCCATGCTCCCTCATGTACATATTGTCCATGCTGGTTTCACACTACAGTGGCAAGGTTGAGTAGTGGCAACAGACCTACAAAGCCTAAACTATTTATCGTATGGCCCTTTACAGAAAATGTTCACTGACCCCTGAGGCTATGTCAAGGTCATCAACAGAGTTAGATTAGAACTTAAAAAGGAGACATGGGTTGTGTCATTTGTATGTTTGTGTGATGTATTTTGCATTTTAATTTCCTGTGGGCTTTTTGTTGTTGTTTCCCAGCAGAAGGACCCTTGTTGATGGATCTGTATAGCAAGTTTCTTCAGGAAATTTTTATCAAACAGGATCTAAACATATGCTTTTTTCCTCAAAACATTCACGTACAAAGAACATAATGTCCACAGAATATGATAACCCAGACCGTTTCAACACTGAAGATCTCCTAAATCTCTTTTAATATCTATTTCCTATCCCATCCCTGCCCCTCAACCATTTTTGTCTTCCCATCCTTCTGTTCCCTATTTGTGGTTAATATCAGCTGGATGCCTCAAAGCATTTCCTTTCCTTGATCCAGTGTTGGGAAAAGAGAACAATGTTTATTGGATGATTTTAATATAAAAATATAGTTGAGCAAGATGAGGAAAATACCACTGACTGTTATATCGGCTTATTTCTTTTACCTTTGAATTTTCATTCACTTGAATTAAGAAAAAAAAAGCATTAAGATTAGAAAATTAAAAAAAATGGAAAACAAGTTAGAAAGAGAAATCCCTAGGGGTGCCTGGGTGGCTCAGTCAGTTAAGCATCTGACTCTTGATTTCAGCTCAGGTCATGATCTCATGGTTTGTGAGATCAAGCCCCACATGGTGCTCTGTACTAACAGCACAGAGTCTGCTTGGGATTCTCTCTCTCTCCCTCTGTCTCTGCCCCTCCTCCACTTGTGTGTGCTCACTTGTTCTCTCTCTCTCTCTCTCAAAATCAATAACTAAACTTCAAAAAAAAAAAAAAAGATTAAATAAAAAAAAGAGAGAAATCTCTACCATCAGGCTGTGTTTTATACAAAGAAACAACCACCATTTACTTCCAAACCAGCTCATCCAGTTCAGAAAGACAGAGAATGTAACGTACCACTTAAGGCCTTTATTTATTTTGTTTTTCTCACAATTTTGGTGGTGGTACTTATGAGGGGGGAAAGTGATGTTGATATATATTTATTAGTTTGGTAAGCATATGATATCATGGATTTATTTGTAAATAATGAAGATGTGTCAATTGAACTGACAGGAAAAAGTATTTGATCTCCAAATTGTTTATTATTCATCATCGGATGATAGTTTTCGATGACCTTGAGAGTCTCCTTATAAAACTTGGGTGTCTTCGATATTGCATGTGAGACCAAGTTCATATTCATGTTCTCATTTTTATCCTGTCCTTCCCCCATCAGAGTGAAGTAGCTATAATCCCAGCATGTTTACCCTACGGCCACCTGGAAGGAAGCCAGTAATGTCATTAGACATGGCAGTGTGCCCAGGCTATCTTAAAAAAGCATCAGCTCTGCTCCTAATTAAGTTTCAGGAAGGGTGATGGTCACTTTTATATTAACAAGTGTTTTTGAAAAGGCTGACAGCAGATACGTTAGAAGCAGCCTTCTTTCTCCTAAGAGTTCCTGGTTAACTTGAATTGTCTTTTAGCTTGCCCACTCCTAAGTTTGAACACTGCTGGATGATGGATGGTTTGGGCAGGGGAAGACGTAGGTAGTATTTGCATGCTTTATACCTCATTCCAGGGCCTCAACTTCTTCTCCCCTACCCCCCTTTTTTTTAGGGTTCTGTACATTGGCCTGGCTTGCAATACGGCTCGCTATATTTATATTTCCTACCTGGAAAATGCCTGGACTGTTCTCCCCATGGAAGTTCTTCAAGGTAAGTTAACAGCTGGAATTAGAATTATTTTTCTACCTGACTGAGCTATGACTGTGTAAAAGTTGAGTGGCCTTTAGCATGTGACTCTGTGAAGGAAGGGCAGACCTACTGTTTTATAGGATTTTGAAATGGTTGTTAAGGAAGAGGTGACATCAGGGGAGTTGGCTCTTCAGTTACTCTGAGTGTTCTGTGTTTGTTGAGCCAAACAAAGCTGGATTTGTCCCACACCCTTGTGATTAAACAAAGAAAAAGGAACTCTGGAATAAACTGTTATGTACAATTGTTAGGCATGCACATCCAAAGGTAGTTTTAAGTATAAAAGGATTTATCTTTTAAAGACTTTGGTATTTTGGTGTTTGTAGGTTAACTATAGATACTGGAAAAGGTTGTCATAATTATTTTATTTCTTCAGTTACTTTGATCACATCTAGTGATTTACAACTAAAGCTTTACAGTCAAGCTATTATTTTCCCATGAACTTTTAAAAGCTTTGCTTAAATATCCTGATGTGAGTTCTTCTCTTTGCTTCATTGGACTGTTTCCCTTCAACATATAACTTCGAAAAAAAAATTTTTAGGAGGCTCTGGCCATATGCCTTAGGAGCAATGAAAACTTGGATTTCTATACAAAGTTCATTGCCATATTAGCTCATATAATCTAGACTGTGTATTGAAAACCCTTGTTAGCTGCTTGGCTGAGCCATTTGGTGGTTGGCATTATGATTAAAATAAAGGTTCAGGACAAGATGATTGGAGTTGAGGTCTTCTGGGACATCCCAGGCTCCTAAATCATTAATTGTACTAAATAGTATGTGATTATACACAATTTCATTAGCTTTAGAGACCGCCATTATTATTTTCCAACACTGAGGATACAAATATAGCACAATCAACATAATTTCTCATCATGATCTGTAAGATGAAACAAAATGTATAAAATGCAAACACCAAATCCCATTGTGGCATTGAAAAAAAAAAACTATCCTTATTGAAAGGAAACATAATTTATATTCACATTATAATAAAATTAAAATATATACATAATCTAAAGGTGCTTTTCTCAGGTCTGGTGCAATAGTATAATTGATGAAAGGGGATTTTATTTGTAATAGGAAATGGAAATTTGGTCTTATAAGAAATTATTGTTCATAATAATTAGAACTCTGAAAGAGTCTTTTTTTTTTTTTATGTTTATTTTTGAGAGGGGGGGGTGGGTGCAGAGAGAGAGGGAGACACAGAATCCAAAGCAGGCTCCAGGCTCTGAGCTATCAGCACAGAGCCCAACAAGGGGCTCGAACTCACGAACCATGAGATCATGAGCTAAGCTGAAGTCAGATGCTTAACCAACTTAGCCACACAGGTGCTCCTCTGAAAGTCTTGAGGCAGAGCACGTATCTCAGCATTGTGTCATTTAAGAATAACAAAGCACTAAATATGGACTGCAGGAAAGACTTGTGTAATAACATGGCAAATGCAACACAGTTCTTTGATATCCCATTTTTAGTCCTATTGTATGAGGCAGGATTCTTGCCTCTTTATTAATTGGTATGCCACAGTGTGCAGACTCTACATTAAAAAGCTAACTGGTATGCCCGCAGAAAACAAAGCATATTGTAATAATATATGCATATATCTTTCTTTCTCCTTTTAACTTGATGTGAATTAAATTACATAAGTGACTCAAGAAAAGAGAGCAGAAGAGAAGCTTTTTAATTAAATGGTTAAAGGAACAAAAGAGGAATTTTATAAAAGGGAAAAAATAAATGTTGTTATGAATCAAAAAACTTTTTTCCTATTAATTTATCAAAGGTATATTAAATAACTACAAGAGTCAGGTAGCATGCTGGGAATGTAATAAAGGTAATAAAATGTAATAAAAAATAATATATTAACTAGGGCCCCAAGGTCTCCCCATCTGTTCTGGAAGCTGGATATGTAAACACATAATTACCACAGCATGTTAGATGGAATCAGAAAAATGTACCAGGTAACAGAGAAGCTCCTTGGAAGGAGCAGGGAGTGGAATGATAAAGATATTATTTAAAGATTTCCCAAGGAAATCACTTATGAGCTGGAGTTTGAAGGGTGCATAGGAATCCACTCTGGCATAGAGAAAATGCCACAGAGCCATGTGTCAGAGCTAAGACATGGAAAGCAGAATGGCAACTTCAGGGAAACTAAGTGTATGCCATGGCTAGAGCTTGATGGGTTTATCATCATCATCCCAAACTGCCAATCCAGGACATATTTACATAATACTATGGATACCTCAGAGTGGTTATCCCAGGATTTAGGGAGCTGGCCATGTTTGAATCCAAACAGGAATTCTGCCTCCCATGGCAGGCTATAGTTTATACCTCTGTCGTTCATTTTATTTTCCCCTGTGCTCTTAGAAATCTAGTTCCTGATCTGAAGCAAGTGAAAGGGGGATCTGTAAATACCTAGAGTCACTTTGTCTCACAGAGGGCTCTGTGACCACTTCTAAGAGTTCTTTGTGTCTAAGACTGGAGGAGACCGTTTGATACCCTAGCAGAAGTGAGTGCTGAGTGTGTTTTGGTTGTACAATGGAAACAAAATCCCTTGCCTTTGTTAGACCCATGCGCTCCCCACAGAAAATAGTGGATCACCCACGTGGAATAAATCCTGCATCACAGAAATGCGCTTCTGACTGAAGAGGTTTGTTTTGCCAGTCTGGATTCTTCCACCTTTACAGGTGTCGTCCAAGTGCTTTCAAGTCTTTGTGCTTAAGGCAGCTCTACTTAGGATGTAGGAAAGACAAGAAAAAATGATGAAAAAACACTGAGTTAATTATAGGACAAGCCCACTATCATAATAGATGCTCCTTCATTCCTTGACTGCAATTGTTACTGATGATTACCAGAGACCTAGTCTTGGCCGGGGGGGGGGGGGGGGGGGGCGCAGAGCATCTTGACAGTGAATAGTCAGCACTTCCATTCCCAGCCAGTGCCATATAAGACAATCTTCTTTTAAAAAAATAGAGGTGAGGTCTATCTCTTCATCCTGTTACCCCTTGCCTCATCCCCAGAACACCGTGAGAACTAGTATCACCTAGTGGACAACAGAATAGGAGGAGACAAGGGATGTGCTTTATTCCCTATCTTCCACTGCCTGTCTCTCCCTCTTTGGGACTGAATGTAACAGGTAAGACTGTTGGATAATGGTAGGAATTGTGAGGATGTTTCTTTTCCCAAGATCTTTTATATTTAGTGGCCAGTATTCTTGTATTCTCTTGCAGGCTTATCCTTTTAGCAGTTCAGCTACCATCTGCAGCAAACATGTTGTTCTGTAAGCAATTGGCAGCACCATATAGAGAAGCAGAAGACATATTTCCTGCCCATAAGGAGCCTGCCATTTATTTTAAAAAGAGACAGTGGGTCTAAGTCCCTAAAAGTATTGCTGGGTACAGTGGAAGGAGTAGGAGAGTTTATGTATATTTCTCAAGATCTCATTTTTAAAGACCTATAGGAATTTTCTCTGTTACTTTTGTACAAGAAACATTTAAACATTCATGGTTGTGATCAAGCATATCTATTTGTTATAAAGACCAAAAACAGATATTTTATGCTGCTTCCTATGCAGGTATTGGTTGTGAATCCTTACTAACTTTGAGATGAATGTGATCAAAATTATTCTTGCTATAAAATGCATTTAAGGCGAGTAAGACCAGTGTAGTAGGGCTGCTGTAACAAAAGAGGTCCTTCGACGTACTTGAATGGTTTAAGCACTGACAGGTGCAAATGAGGTCTGTGTCAGGTCCTTCTCTGCAGGATGCTCTATCAGTGGGAGCTGGGTTAAGATTTTGATGAAAGATGTTCTTCATTTTTACCAGTAGGAGGGCTTGAACTGATATTTATGAAGTTTTGCTCTTATTTAGTATGCCAATTCAGCCAAATAAGAACTGTGTTTTCCTTCCTCTTATGTTCTGGAAGATCATGGAGACATTATGAAAGGATAGTGCAGTCCTTATCTGACAGCAGCAATTCTAGACATGACTCTAGTCTGTTAGCATCAATATTGGAAATTGTCTGTCTGGCTTAACCCTTGAAACACAAGTCGCTTGCCACATGAATATGTAGGATAGAAAAAAATGCTCTGGGTTTAGCTTTTCAGTTGATAAACTAACATATAAAAGTCACTGGTATTAACTGTTAAAATCATTTTTTAAATCAGAATTGTCTTATAAATTGCAGTAGAGCAATTTTATTCTGTGTCACTCCCATGGTTTATTTAGTTACTAAAACTCTTAAATAACTTTTTCTTTGAAATAGGCATTATTTTGTCCACCTAAAATTCACTTTAAATGTCTTCTGCTTCAAGAATCCTGTTCTGGGCATTTTATCCCATACTTGGCTCTTCCTTTTCTGAATTGTTCTTAGATTTATGGACTGTGTTATATAGTTTAGTACTTAATTGCTATCCAATTATTTTACAAATACTAGTTTAACTTCATGATTTAGTTTTAATTCTTTATTTTTTTTAATTTAAATTCATTAGTTAACATACAGTGTAGTCTTGGTTTCAGAAGTAGGACCCAGTGATTTATCTCTTACGTATGACACCCAGTGCTAATCCCTAAAAGTGCCCTCTTTAGTGCCCATCACCCACTCAGCCCACCACCACCCACCTCCTCTCCAGAAACTCTCAGTTTGTTCTCTGTATTTAAGAGTCTCTTATGGTTTGCCTCCCTCTCTGTTTTTATCTTGTTTTTCCTTCCCTTCCTCTATCTTCATCAGTCTTGTTTCTTAAATTCCACATATGAGTGAAATCATATTTGTCTTTCTCTGACTTACTTCGGTTAGCATGATACATTCTAGTTCCATCCACATTGTTGCAAATGGCAAGATTTCATTCTTTTTCATCACTGAGTAATAGTCCACTGTATGTATGTACGTGTATATCTATATTGATATTGATATAGATATACCACATATTCTCTATCCATTCATTAGTCCATGGACATTTGACTCTTTCCATAATTTGGCTATTGTTGATAGTGCTGCTATAAACATTAGGGTGCATGTGCCCCTTTGAAGCAGTACACCTGTATCCTTTGGATAAATACTTAGTACTGCAATTGCTGGGTCATAGGGTAGTTCTATTTTTAATTGTTTAAGGAATCTCCACACTGTTTTCCAGAGTGGCTGCACAGGTTTGCATTCCTACCAGCAGTGCAAAAGGGTTCCCCTTTTCCTACATCCTTGCCAACATCTGTTGTTTAATGAGTTGTTGATTTTAGCTATTCTGACAGGTGTGAGGTGGTATCTCATTGTGGTTTTGATTGTATTTCCCTGACAGTGAGTGATGTTGAGCATTTTCTCATGTGCCTGTTAGTCATCTGGATGTCTTCTTTGGAAAAGTGTCTATTCATGTCTTTTGCCCATTTTTTAATTGGATTATTTGATTTTTGGGTGTTGAGTTTGGTAAGTTCTCTATAGTTTTTGGATACTAACCCTTTATCTGATATGTCATTTGGAAACATCTTCTCCCATTACTTCAGTTACCTTTTAGTTTTGTTGATTTGTTGATTGTTTCCTTCACTGTGCGGAAGCTTTTTATCTTGATGAGGTCTCAACAGTTCATTTTTACTTTTATTTCCCTTACCTCCCTTCGGAGACATGTCAAGTAAGAAGTTGCTGTGGCCTAGGTCAAAGAGGTTGTTGCTTGTTTTCTCCTGTGGGATTTTGATGGTTTCCTGTCTCACATTTAGGTCTTTCATCCATTTTGAATTTATTTTTGTGTATGGTGTAAGAAAGTGGTCCGGTTTCACTCTTCCGCATGTTGTCGTCCAGTTTTCCCAGCTGAAGAGACTGTCTTTTTTTCATTGGATACTCTTTCCTGCTTTGTTGAAGATTAGTTGGCCATGTATCTGTGGGTCCATTTCTGGGTTCTCTCTTCTATTCCATTGATCTATGGGTCTGTTTATATGCCAGTACCATACTGTCTTAATGATTACAGCTTTGTAATACAGCTGTAATACAGTTTAAAGTCTGAAATTGTGATGCCTCTAGCTTTGGTTTTCTTTTTCAACAATACTTTGGCTATTTGAGGTCCTTTGTGGTTCCATACAAATTTTAGGATTGTTTGTTCTAGCTCTGTGAAGAATGCTGGTGCTATTTTGATAAAGACTACATTGAATGTATAGATTGCTTTGTGTACTATAGACATTTAACAATATTTGTTCTTCCAACCCATGAGCATGGAATGTTTCTGCATTTCTTTGTGTTGTCTTCAGTTTCTTTCATAAGCTTTCTGTAGTTTTCAGCATATAGATCTTTTACCTCTTTGGTTAGGTTTGTTCCTAGGTATCTTGTGGTTTTTGGTACAATTGTAAATAGCATTGATTCCTTGATTTCTCTTTCTCCTCCTTCATTATTGGTGTATAGAAATGCAACCAATTTCTGTACCTTGATTCTATATCCTGCGACTTTGCTGAATTCGTGGATCAGCTCTAGCCGTTTTTTGGTGGAGTCTTTTGGGTTTTGCATGTAGAGTATCATTTCATCTGTAAAGTTTGACTTCTTCCTTGCCAATTTGGATGCCTTTTCTTTCTTTTTGTTGTCTGATTGTTGAGGCTAGGACTTCCAGTACTATGTTGAACGGTGGTGAGAGTGGACAACTATGTCATGTTCCTGATCTTAGGGGGAAAGCCCTCAGGTTTTCTCCATTGAGGATGATATTAGCTGTGGGCCTTTCATATATGGCTTTTATGATGTTGAGGTATGTTCCTTCTATCCTCTTGAGGATTTTTATCAAGAATGGATGCTGTATTTTGTCAAATGCTTTTTCTATATCTATTGAAAGGATCATATGGTTCTTATCCTTTCTTTTATTAATGTGATGTATCATGTTGATTAATTTGTGAATTATTAAACTAGTCCTGAAGCCCAGGAATAAATCCCACTTGATCATGGTGAATAATTCTTTTAATATACTGTTCAATTCCATTTGCTAGTATCTTGTTGAGAATTTTTGCAGCCAGATTCATCAGGGGTATTGACTATAATTCTCCTTTTTAGTGGGGTCTTTGTCTATTTTGGAATCAAGGTAATGCTGGCTTCATAGAATGAGTTTGGAAGCTTTTCTTCCAGTCCTATTTTTTTGGAATAGTTTAAGGAGAATAGGTGTTAACTCTTCTTTAAATGTCTGGTGGAGGGGTAACTGGATGGCTCGGCTGGTTAAGTGTCCAGCTTTGGCTTAGGTCATGATCTCATCATGAGTTCAAACCCCACATCAGGTTCTCTGCTGTCAGCACAGAACCTCTGTGGATCCTCTATCCCCTTCTCTCTCTGGTCCTCCTCTACTGGCTGTCTCTCTCTCTCTTTCTCAAAATAAATAAACTTTAAAAGAAAAAAAGTCTGGTAGAATTACCCTGTGAAGGTATCTGGCTCAGGACTCTTATTTGTTGGGAGATTTTTATTTTTATTTTTTTATTTTTTGCATTTTTTTTAATATATGAAATTTATTGTCAAATTGGTTTCCATACAACATCCAGTGCTCATCCCAAAAGGTGCCCTCCTCAATACCCATTACCCACCCTCCCCTCCCTCCCACCCCCCATCATATAGAGAAAGACAGATACCATATGTTTTCACTCTTCTGTGGATCCTGAGAAACTTAACGCAAGTCTATGGGGGAGGGGAAGAAAAAAAAAAGGTTAGAGAGGGATGTTGGGAGATTTTTGATAACCGATTTAATTTCTTTGCTGGTTTTGGGCCTGTCCAAATTTTCTATTTCTTCCTGTTTGAGTTTTGGTAGTGTGTGAGTATCTAGGAATTTGTCCATTTCTTACAGATTGTCCAATTTGTTGGCATATAGTTTTTTCATAGTATTCTCTTATAACTTGTATTTCAGTGGTGTTGGTTGTGATCTTTCTTCTTTTATTCATGATTTTATCCATTTGAGTCCTCTCTTTTCTTTTTGAGAAGTCTGGCTAGGGGCTTATCAATTTTGTTTATTCTTTCAAAATACCAGCTTTTAGTTTCATTGGTCTGTTCTGCTCTTTTGGATTCTCTATTATTTCTGCTCTAATCTTTATTATTTCCCTTCTTCTGCTGGCTTTGGGCTTTATTTGCTGCTCCTTTTCTAGCTCCTTTAGATGTAAGGCTAGAGTGTGTATTTGGGACTTTTTTTGCTTCTTAAGATAGGCCTGAATTGCAATGTACTTTCCTTTTAGGACTGCCTTTGCTGCACCCCGAAGGCTTTGGACTGTCATGTTTTCATTTTCATTTGCTTCCATGTATTTTTTAATTTCTTCTTTAATTTTCTGGTTAACCCATTCATTCTTTAGTAGGATGTTCTTTAACCTCCAGGTATTTGAAGGCTTTTCAGATTTTTTCTTGTGGTTGATTTCAAGTTTTGTAGCATTGTGATCTGAAAATATGCATGGTATGATCTCTATCTTTTTGTATCTGTTGGGGGCTGATTTGCGACCCAATATATGATCTATTCTGGAGAATGTTCTATGTGCACTTTAGAATAATGTGTATTCTGCTGCTTTAGGATGAAATATTCTGAATATATCTGCTAAGCCCATCTGGTCTGGTGTGTCATTCAGAGCTGTTGTTTCCTTGTTGGATTTTCTGCTTAGATGAATCTGTCTATTGTTGTAAGTGGAGTATTAAAAGTCTCCTACAATAATGTTATTATTATTAATGAGTTTATGTTTGTGATTAATTGACATATTTGGGTGTTTCAAGTTGGGAGCATAAATATTTACAATTGTTAGATCTTCTTGTTGGATAGACCCCTTAATTATGATTTAATGCCCTTCCTCATATCTTGTTACTGTCTTTGTTTTAAAATCTAGTTTGTCTGATATAAGCATGGCTACTCCAGCTTTCTTTTGACATCCATTGGCATGATGGATGGTTCTCCATCCCACTTTTTTTTTTTTTTTTTCCCATCCCCTCACTTTCAATCTGCAGGTGTCCTCAGGACTAAAATGAGCCTCTTTTAGGCAGCATATAGATGAATCTTGTTTTTTTATCCCTTCTGATACCCTGTGTCTTTTGATTGGGGGATTTAGTACATTTACATTCAGAGTGATTATTGAAAGATATGAATTTAGTGCCATTATGCTATCTGTAGATTTCGTGTTTCTGGTGATGTTCTCTGGTCCTTTGTAGTCTTTGCTGGTTTCCACTCAGAGAGTCCCCCTTAGAATTTCTTGCAGGGCTGGTTTAGTGGTTATAAACTCCTTTAGGTTTTGTTTGGGAAAGTCTTTATCTCTTCTATTCTGAATGACAGCTTTGCTGGGTAAAGGATTCTTGGCTTCAAATTTTTCCTATTCAGCACATTGAGTATTTCCTGCCACTCCCTTCTGGCCTGCCAAGTTTCAGTGGACAGGTCTGCTACCAACCTTATGTGTCTACACTTGTAGGTTAAGGACCTTTTGTCCCTGGCTGCTTTCAGAATTCTGTCTTTATCTTTGTATTTTGCCAATTTCACTATGACACGTCATGGTGTTGACATGTTTTTATTGATTTTGAAGGGGGTTCTTTGTTCCTCTTGGAGTTGGATGCTTGGTTAGGGAAGTTTTCAGTTATATCCAAATAAACCGTCAGCCCCTTTTTCTTGCTCTTCTGCTTCTGGGACTCCTATGATACGGATATTGCTTTGTTTCATGGAATCACTTAGTTCTCTCATTCGCCCCCTAGTGATCTAGTAATTTCCCTTCCCTCTTTTTTTCAGCTTCATTATTTGCCACAGTTTTATCTTCTATTTCACCTATTCTCTCCTCTGTCTTCAGTCCTTGCTGTCACTGTATCTAGTTTATTTTCATCTCAGCTATTGATTTTTTAATTCATCTTGACTACTTTTTAGGTCTTTGATCTCTGCAGCAAGGGCTTCTTTGGTGTCTTCTATGCTTTTTTCAAGCCCAGCTAGTAGTCTTATGACTGTTGTTCTAAATTCTTGTTCAGATATATTGTTTACATCTTAAATTCAAAGACCATGCTGACACTTTTTGAATTCTCCAAAGAAACACGCACATAGGGAAGATACACTTGATGTTATAATCTGCAAAATGTAATGTAATTGTATTTTCTAATTTTTAAAGTTCTTGAATAATACAGGAAGTTCTATGTCAAAAATTTATAAATATGTAAAGAAAAATTGAAAACTAAATTTAAAAGCTGAATCTTCAATATGATAACTTTTTTCCTAGAATACCATCCTGTCTCCATTGCATATCTATAAAAACATCAGTATGTTTTTAATCATTTACTTATGTTCCCACCTCATTCTATAAATTATTTAAGACAACTGACCAAAATATAATAATATATAGAAACTATAAAGTGCTTAGGCTTGAATTAGACTGTCTTGTATTCCAGCTCTCACCTATAAACTATGTGTTTTGAGGCAAGATGCTAAGCCTTAGACTCTTGTGCTATGGAACAAACTCATATGAGTATTAAATAAACTGATGCATGTGAAGTATTTGGCATATTACACGGCACACAGTTACCTTCAATAAATGTTAGATAATATAACAAAAGTAAAATGAAAAATTATAAATAAATAAAAATCAGGACCAAAGGAAATATAATTTAGAAGATTCTCCTCAAAGAGGTTAAATTGCAATTATGCATTAAAGCCTGGCCATAAATGATTAGTCACTGCACACTGTTCTTAAAGCTTTCTTTGGGAAGTGAAATTTTTACTGTCTTTGATGTAACACCAGTTCTCATGTGTGGCTTGATATGGGGAATCACTGAGCATGAGGCATACACTGGTTGGCAAGTTTTGACATTAAACACAGTCAGTTTTGGTGGTAACCTCCTAAAACCTTTTTAAAGGTATGCTGAGGCAATGGTGCCTCCATGTGAAATTCACAAGGGCCCATAAAATATTGTTATATCAGTTATAGACCTTTTTTTTTTAAAAAAAAAGCAACTCACATGTCTTTTTTTTTTAACTTGTAAAGTGAAGCTTATAGAGACTTACAGAAGCTTCATTTCTTTTTTAAAATATTTATTTTTGAGAGAGAGAAAGAGAGGACACATGTGCAGGGGAGGGGCAGAGAGAGAGGGAGATGGAGGATCCAAAGTGGGCTCCACAGTGACAGCAGAGAGCCTGACGCGGGGCTCAAACTCACAAACCATGAGGTCATGACCTGACCCAAAGTTGGACGCTCAACCAACTGGGCCACCCAGGCGCCCCTCCTCTGTTCATTTTTACTCATACATGGGATTTGGAATCTTTCTCCAACCTTACCCAGGGCACCTTTTATCTCCAAATGCTTTTTCCTTATACCGCAACATGTGACCACTGCCTGCTTCATTTCATTTCACCATTCTTTTGCTCAGCTGCCATTGTGTGTCAAGCCCTGTGCTAGGTGCTGGATATGTTTATTCTCCTCAAGGAATTCAATGTCTTTTTCTTTCAGGTAAATCCAGGCCCTTTTCACCCATTAGACTATAAACTCCATGGTGGTTAAAGAGGTGTTTTAATGTGTACATTATCAGATTCGCAAAGCAGAGCAGGGGTTCTGGCACATAGTCTGGGTGCTCAGTAAGTGCTATTGAATGAATAGCATGAAGGTGATTCTTGTAGTGCTATATATGTTGGTGGATATGGGAGCACTGATCTTTAACAATATTGTTGTATGTCTTATTTAAAGTGTCTTTTGTGCAACACACGTATGGTTCATGCAGCTGCTGATAGGTCAACTGCTCTCTGTAAGGTTCTGTGCTCTTTTTAAAAGGTCCATTGTTGTTGGTGGCCCTTACTTTGGAAGAGACACTGGGCTTGCTTTTTACCTGATGTGAAATGTATCCTTTTCACCTGATATGAAATGTATCCTTTTTTCATGGACACATAGTTGGACTCTATTTCCCAGCCTCCCTTGCAGTTAGGTATGACCATTTGGCTAATTCTGTTCAGTGGCTGTGAGCAGGAATGATGTGTTTCACTTCTAAACCCAGACCATAAAATTTTCCATGTGCCTTCCTCCACTCCCTACTCTGCCAGCTGGGTATATGTACCCAGGGTAACCAGGTGTTGAAGATGGCTGAAGCTCTGTAGGCTGCATCCCTAACAACTACATGGAGCACAGCTGTTACTCTTCCTGACCCATGCCCATTGGGCTTTAGATGAGCAAGAAAATAAAACATCCACTGTATGAAACCACTAAGATTCCAAGGTTTATCCATTACAACAGCTATCATTACCTTAAACAATACAGACTCCTTTTATTGCCAGCCCAGTGGAGATTTTGGTTTTTGGTTTTTGTTTTGTTGTTGTTGTTGTTGTTGTTGTTGTTTTTAGAAAGAGCAGTCTCTTACTTTTCACTATATGGATCTTTCAGAAGCTTTTTTTAACTTTTTTTTTTTTAAGCCCAGCATTTGAGAAGTACCTTGAAGTAACGGACATGTATGCTTTGGTCCATCAATGGAAAGGGTCTGTCAAAACTGATTCGGTGTGCCAGTGCTTTGGGGATACTTATGTTTTGTTTAGTGAGCATAAGTCAGTGGCAAAGCAAGAAAAACAAAAGAAAAAATCCCAGTTCTCCAGTATTTTGATTGTCAGTTCTCACCCCTCCCAGCCATTACGATGGCTTTGTAAAAGCCAGGCAGCATTTTACAAGGAGCAGCTGTCTACTGGTGAAGGAAGGATTTTTTTCTTGCTAATACCTACATACATTTATTGCAGTAGAGCATTTTTCTGGGACAAGACTGAACAATCTTGAAATTCATGTTACAGGATCAGATACCAATCTTGACTATTATAAGGTAAAGAGTTATTTGAGACATATAAAAAACTTGATAATATCAATGATCTGAGCTCTTTGGAAAAGGAGGAGAAGTAGGTGGTAAGATTATACATTTTTTTTTAATTAGTAGATTTTTGGGGACATGTTTGATATTATCAAAAAGCTTCTCAAAATAGTTATGTTTACTATATAATACTTACAATAGTTGTTATGAGGGTATATAGTATAGTACTTAAGCACTATACTTATATACCTTCGGTTCAAATCCTGTTCTACTACCCTGTTGTCTATGTGACTTTGGACAAGGCACTTTAATCTCTCTGTGCCTACTTTCCTTTTTTAGAAAAGGGAGAATAAAAATAGTACTTACTACTGGGAAGAATAAATGAGATAATCTATATAAAACACTTAGCACAGGAGCACCTGGGTGGCTCAGTTGGTTGGGTGTCCAACTCTTGATTTTGGCTCCGGTCATGATCTCACTCACGGTTTGTAGGTTTGAGCCCCACGCTGGGCTCTGTGCTGATGGTGCAGAGCCTACTTGGGATTCTCTCTTTCCCTCTTTCTCTGCCCACGCATGCTCTTGCTCTCTCTCTCTCAAAATAAATAAACTTAAAAAAAAAAACACAGCACAATTCCTGGTAGACTACTATATCATTAATGAAAAAAATTTAATGTGAGTCATACTTATTTCCAGTGGTTCTTGGTTATTCAAATGTAGTGTATTCCCAAACAGTTAAGGTCTTGGATGTAGGTCCTGTGAAGCTATGTCTGTGTTTCTGTTAGGCCTTGTAAGTAATCGTGTGGGACGCTAGTAAAGGTAAGGAATTGACTGAGAGACTAAGAAGCTTCTGTGACTTGTGTGGTCTTTGAGAGTCATTCACTGCCAATTAACATATGGTATTGAATTGCCACTCAAACATATATATTAAGCACCTCTTATGTGAGTTGGGTGTTTGAATTGCCATTCACAAATATCAGTAGTTTTCTGACAAGTAGCCAAGGAAGGAGAGTCACTTCAAGTACCTTTGTTACTATTACCAGTCAGGGGGCAACATCTTTTTATTCTTATTTATTTATTTTTTTTAACATCTTTTTATTCTTAGACTAATCCATCAACCTAGTTATCTCATGCTAAAAGGTTTAAAAACTTATAAAAGCTCTAGTGTGAAAACACTTTTACCCATGCCACTGAATAATTTATTTCATCATATAGAGAATAATCAGCTACTACTTTTTTCATAGTTCTCTAATAAAAGGTAAAGTGGATGGAAGCATTTTCTTTTCTCGGCTTCTTTCTTTTACCTCCTAAATCTTCTTACAAGAGAGTTTCAGGTAGCACAATTGCTACGATTTTCTTTGTCTTACAAATAAGAAAAATGGCAGAGGGTTTTTAAGTTTCTAGATTGCTTTTTCCTTGTTTTGAAATTAGAGGGCCAGAATACAACTGTAGTTAAAAACACTGTCAAGAGTTTCAGATAATTAATATGATTACTAGAAGTCTGCATATTTAAGAATAAGAATCACAACTCCATAATTGTCTTTTACATACAAAGGTGTTATTAACCAAACCAGTCCCCTCTTGTGGATTTTTTAGTTTTGCTAGTTTCTTCTCTAGGAAGTGGTATGGATTCTTCTGTTTACATGATATTTTGAAATAAGGTATCTCAGAGAAACCAATTTTAGTTTTATATCTTCCCTGGAAAATGTTGGAGCATACAGGCAGAATGGCTTTCATTCTTTTGCATTTGGTTCCAAAGAAAAAATTTCTACTGTATGGTTTACTATATTTGCCTTAAGTTAATGCCGTGTGAGTTGCTTTACGGAATGTGGTTCCCAATTATCTTATTAGTCCTCAAAAGCAGTAAAGAAACTCTAGAAATCTAACTATAGAGAAGCTTTTACAACTGCCACTTAATACCACCCCCTAAATTCTAATAGTTTAGAACCTTTAAGAATCCTGACTTAAGTCATCCTGCTGGAAGATGCTTTAATTATCTTAGAAGAGTCAGTGTTTTAGAAAACACTTAGAATTTTGAAGAAAAAGAAAGAAACCCTATTTACTGCTAGACTTAAAGTTGATCCAGAATTACAGCAAAAATATATTTGCTATTGTTTTGGTCACATAAATACATAGGCCCATCTCTGTCTGCTTGTAAATCCTGCAGTTGATTGCTCAGACACAGACAAAACGATAGATTTGGCTTCACTATTAAAGTTAATTTACAGTCATTTGATGTGGTTTCAGATCTTTGATGATTCATTTTTAAGAAATGATTTCCACCTCTGTGTTGGATTTTACCATTGAATCTAATTAATTTTGAATATATCTGGGGTGCCTGGAAGGCTCAGTTGGTTAGGTGTCCAACTCTTGGTTTCAGCTCAGGTCATGATCTTGTGGTTTTGTGGTTCATGAGTTTGAGCCCACATCGGGCTTTGTGCTGACGGCATGGAGTCTGTTTGGGATTCTTTGTCTCCCTCACTCTCTGCCCCTCCCTGCTCATGTGCTCACTCGCTTTCTCAAAAATAAACATTAAAAAATTTTTTTTGAATACATTCATTTTATTTCTTGGAATATAGGAGTTTTTCCTTAGTGTTGTTAATGAAGAAAAACGTGTATCTGAGAAGAAATGGAGTTTAGCAGGATCTTTAATAATATAAAGGGAAGTATTTAAAAGTATTTCCATTGTGTACTACTGTGTCAACATTTATAATTAAGACTATCCAGGAATTACTCAGTTCTTAGAAAGCTGGCATTATCTAAGGTACTGCAGTTGTTTAGTCAGATAAAGCAAATATTTCATTTGACTTCTGTGGAAATTAAGTATGCATACTATTTCTAGTCATCTAAATAACCTGGTTGAAATGATTACTGAAACATATATAAACCTCATAAAAAGTATTTCTGTTGTTTCAGTTAACTATAGAGCATATAATCTAACATATCCAGCAAAAATAGTGTTTATTCCATTATTGAATAGTGGAATCCACTTAAGTGCAGATCATCCCTGGTAATTTAATTGTATGCTAGACATTGCGAATTTTACTTTTTTGGGTGCTAGATATTTTTGTATTTCTTATAAATATTCTTGAGCTTTGTTCTGGGACACAGATAAATTACTTGGAAATAGTATGATCCTTTTGGGCTTTGCTTTTGAAGATTACTTAGGTGGGACCAGAGCAGTGTTCCTAGTAATTCTAATTCTTTCATAATACTAACACAAGACCCTTTTGAATACTCTACCAATCATGAACTTCCCTGTGTGGTTGAAATAGGTACTATTCCTGGCCCTGTATGGGTTCTGAGTACTGTTGTCTGCGGTGCTTTTGGATGGTTCTTCTCTGGCTGTGGATAGTTTGTACCTATGTTTTTGCTGCAGCACTCTGCTGAATACTTGAGGGTATTCAAGTACCTTGAGGGTACCTGCCAATCCCTCTAGTTTCTGTAAAGCTCTCTCCTCTCTGGTACTCTGCCCTAGAACTCTAGCTGCCTTGGTCTCTCCAGACTGTTAGCTTCATCTCAACTCAGTGGCTCCCCCTCTATGCCTTGCAGCTATTTTTTTTTAAGTTTATTTATTTGTTGCAGGGAAGGGGGGGGCACAAATACAGGGAGAGAGGGAGAGAGAGAATCCTCAGCAGGCTCCATGCCCAGCATGGAGCCCAAAGTGGGGCTCTAACTCATGACCATGAGACCATGACCTGAGCCAAAACCAAAAGCCCGACGCTTCACTGAGTGAGCCACCCAGGCGCCCCTGCCTTGAGGCTTTTGAACTCTAACCAGGCAGTAAGCTGGGGCTCCTCATTTGTTTCCCATCAATCAGAGATCAGTCATTATTGTTGATATCCAGTGTCTTGGGAACTATATTTCATATATTGTGTCCAATTTTTGGTTGTTTCAGAAGGAGGGCAAATCCAGTCCATTATTCCGTTTTTGTCAGAAGCAGACTAATGTCAGATTAAATATTAAGTGAATATTAATCTTCTAGTTTAATTTTTCAAAACCTAGGTTATGAGTTTCTGATGACAGTATCTCCAACTAGGATTATTTTTCAGGCAGCAAGCTCATTACTTAATCTAGGCAGAATCAGATGATTTCTTAACCCCTTCTCAGTAAAACTTGTTGTGACAGTATCTTTTTATTACATGTATTTATTTATTTATTATTTTTTTATTAAATATAAAGCAGTGTTCTAATAGAGATTTAAATTTAGACAATGCACAGTTACTGTACATTTAAAATAATGACCCAAATTATTTTTCACCTGTTATCTTTATCCTTTCCTCCCTCTGACAAATGGTGAAAATATAATGAAACTGGTATTGAGCATTGCAAATGGTCTCTACGCTCTTTCAGAAAACCAATTGGAACTATATATAAAAGGTATAAAAATTGTTATATCCTTTGAGTCATTAGCCTTATTTATAGAACTATAGCCAAATAAATAATCTCAGATTATGTAAAAAGATGTATCTCTAAGAATGTTATTCTTTAAAAAAAATTTTTTTAATGTTTATTTATTTTTGAGACAAAGAGAGACAGAGCATGAACAGGGGAGGGTCAGAGAGACGGAGACACAGAATCTGAAACAGGCTCCAGGCTCTGAGCTGTCAGCACAGAGCCCGATGCGGGGCTCGAACTCACAGACCGCGAGATCACGACCTGAGCCGAAGTCGGCCGCTTAACCGACTGAGCCACCCAGGCGCCCCACTAAGAATGTTATTCTTGGTGCTAATCATAATGGAAATAATTTTAGGTAAAAACATGTGTCCGGTAAGGAGTTAAAACCCGAAATATATCAAGAACTTCTATAACTCAACAACAAAACTCCCCACACAACCTAGTTCAAAAATTGGCCAGGGCGCCTGGGTGGCTCAGTTGGTTAAGTATCCAACTCTTGATTTTGGCTCATGTCATGATCTTGTGGAGCCTGCTTGGGATTCTTTGTTTTCCTCTCTCTCTCTCTGCCCCTCCCCTACTTGTTCGTCCTCTCTCTCTCTCTCTCTCTCTCTCTCTCTCTCTCTCCCTCTCTCTCATAAGTAAATAAACATTTAAAAAAAAGCTGGGGTGCCTGGGTGGCTCAGTCAGTTAAGCGTCCAACTCTTGGTTCTGGCTCCAGTCATGATCTCATGGCTTGTGAGTTCCAGCCTGCGTCAGGCTCTGCTCTAACAGTGTGGAGCCTGCTTGGAATTTTCCCTCCCTCCCTCTCTCTGGCCCTCTCCCACTCATGCTCTATCTCTCTCTCTCAAATCAATAAATAAATAATTTTTAATAAGTTATTTTTAAAAATGGGCAAAAGACTTGAATAGACATTTCTCCAAAGAAGATATACAAATGGCCAGTAAACACATTAAAAAAAAAAAAAAAATGTTTATCTTCACTAGCCAGTAGGGAATGCAGATCAAAACCACAATGAGATACCACTTCATACCCATTAGGAATGCTATTATAAAAAAAACCACGGAAAATAACAAGTGCCAGTGAGGATGTGGAGAACTTGGAACTAACTCTTGTGCATTTCTGACGGGAATGTAAAATGGTACAGCTACTGTGGAAAACAGGTAGTTCCTCCAAGTGTTGAACATATTATTACTGTATGACTTAGTAATTCCACTTCTAGGTATAACACACCAAAGAACTGACAGCAGGGACTCAAACAGATATTGAACACCCATAAACATTGCAGCAGTATTCACAGTAGCCAAAAGGTGGAAACAACTGAAATGTCCATCAACAGATGAGTAAACAAATGGAATGGAATGGAATATTAAATTATTGCAATGGAATATTGCAATGGAATATTAAAAAGGAGGGGAATTCTGACACCTACTACAAACGTGGATGAACTCTGAAGACATTATGCTAAGTGATAAGCCAGACACAGAAAGACAAATAGCGATTCCACTGATAAATGATTCCACTTATATGAGGTACCCAGAGTAGTCAGATTCAGAGACAGAAAGTAGAATAGTGGTCTCCAGGGCCTAGAGGCAGTTATTGTTCAATGGGTGCAGAGCTTCAGTTTGCAGTGTTAAAATCTGGAGATGGATGGTTGCATACCACTTTGAATGTACTTTAATGCTTAAAAGTGGTTAAAGATGGTAAATTTTATGTTATGTATATTTTACCATAAATCAGATATATGTCTTTATTAGGTAGGGGTGTGTGTGTGTGTGTGTGTGTGTGTGTGTGTGTGTGTGTGTGTGTAATTAAATAAATAATTCACTCTCCACAAAAGAGTAACCTAGGCAATGCTGATCAGACATTCCCACTCTTCTTCCTCTCCAGGAGTGACACATGCGGCCATCTGGGCAGCGTGCATTTCTTATCTCAGTGCAGCAGTTCCCCCTGAGCTGAGGACGTCTGCTCAGGGCATCCTGCAGGGCCTTCACCTAGGTTTGGGGAGAGGTTGTGGTGCCATGATCGGAGGCGTATTAGTCAATTATTTTGGTAAGAATGACTTTCTCCTTTTCCTTTCCTTCGTTGTTGAAAACATGATTTTTTTTTTTAGCAACACCTCAGTAAACACTTAAATTATTACTGAAGATTGCCAGAAGTTAAAACTCCAGTATTCATATTATCTTCCTCCCTTTCATGGTAGTCATAATTGTAAAGCTGAGTTCTTAAGTCATTAAGATGATTAGAGCCAGCCTGTAACTGTGCACACGTCTGTGACAAACAGCCTAATGAGATGCTACAGATACCTCAAAGGAGCCAAACAAATGAATGGACAGCATGTGCTTTTGGATTGAAGCAAAGTACCCTAACCTTGCTGATATTAATGCTAGAAGAAAGAAAACTCATCCTTATTCCAGAAAAATCTAGCTATTTTCTGGCTTTGGTAATGTCACTACATCTCTTGATAACACAATCTGTCTGCCCTGTCAGGTCTCCCTTATCGGAAATACACAGGGTGGGGTGGAGATAAGATTACCCTGCTCAAGGGATCTGGACTGATCAGTCATCTATGGAAGGTGGGCCCAGGGTATCTGAATTTATAGCACTACTTGAGCTCTGCTATCCCAAGTACAGATTAGTAGGGCTGTTTAATAGTTAGGTAAATGGTGCTCAAAGAAGAGAGCACCACTGAGTTTTATGGTAAGAGGCACTCAGAGATAATCCTTTATAAATATAGTTTTAAAATTTGATGAATGACCAATCCAATACCAGCATCTGGGTCTCCTGGGACCTACCAGGCCTGTGTTTTTCCACTCTATGAAGCCACTGGCTATTCGTCATTCTCTGGTTTGTCCTAAGCTCTGCTGCCTTTGCCCTGAACTTCAGCACATTGACAGCTGTAGATGAGGGCTCTCTGCAGTTCCTGGAATTACTCTATGCAGTGCTCTGTTTTCACAGGGGCTGCCGCAACCTTTCGAGGAATCGGCATGGCCTGCCTGGTGATCCTCCTGCTTTTTGCCCTGATCCAGTGGCTGGCAGTGCCCGGTGAGGAGGAAGGTAAACCTGTCTATTCTTTCTGAATGGTTCTAAAGGTTGAAGCCATGGAGAAACCCAGAGGTGGTCACAGAATACACAGCAGACCTGCCTGGCTGGATTTTCTCAGTGGTGTATGAGAAAATGAATTGATGTGTACCATTGTTAGAGAGAAGCTGTGTCCTATGTTGAAAAGAATACTGGCCATTTTAAGTAGCTTGGGGGTTTTCTTGTTTTTGTTTTGTTTTATAGTACAAAGTAGTATAGGAAGTACTGGTTTTAAATTTCTCTGGTATTCTAAAGGGATTTTGCACATATAAAGCTATGCAGTAATTTTACTACTAGGGATAGGGAGTGGTATTACTTACTATGTTTTTGCCTTCATTTGAAAAAAGTGTCTTAAAATTTAAATTTGAAGTTTTCCCTTAACCAGGCATGGCCTTCATTAAAATTGTTATATACAAAGGAGGTTATATCAAATATAATGTACAAGTTGAATCAACTTTTTTTTTTTTAATGAAGAAAGCCAACTAGTAGAATGGAAATATTCTTGCTTAACTCATGGGTCCCAGAACAAGGCTCATCTTCTTTGTCCTACCCTTTGAGGGGCATTTGTTTGCCTCAAGTACCTAAAATGCTTCTGTAAAGGGAAAAACTAGCTTATTACAGAAAACTCCAAGGCCGGTTTTAATGCTAACGAGCTATACAGAAAAGAGGACCAATACTGGTCTTTCTCACATTTTTTTTCCTCATGATCCTAAATGGTCTATGCCTCCAGTAAAAGGCCAACAGAAGCAGCTATTTCTGGCATTTCCTGTTTTGATGCTTATCTTTAAAAACTCAGTCCTGTAAGTGGGCCTAAGGCCACATTCATTATAACCCATGCCCACAGATTAAGTTATATCTAAGTTTAATGAAAAATATATTTCATAAACAAATACAAGTTAATGTCTATTAATCCCTATAAAGAGATCCTGCAAGATGAACATCACATCTGTTGCTCAGTACCTGCACCAAGAGGCCCCTGATACATAGCAATTTATTAATGTTGCCAAGTACACTAGCATGGGCTCATGGGATTGTCTGCTTATTTTGTGACGAAAACTCCAAAAAATGATTTAAACATGATTTTCTCTCCAGACAAGACAATGTTGGCAGAAAGGATTCCCGTGCCCTCTAGTCCTGTTCCCATAGCCACCATTGACTTGGTACAGCAACAGACCGAAGACGTCATGCCACGCATTGAGCCCAGACTTCCTCCCAAGAAAACCAAGCACCAGGAAGAACAGGAGGACGTGAACAAGCCAGCCTGGGGCGTCAGCTCCTCCCCCTGGGTGACCTTTGTCTACGCACTCTACCAAATTAAAGAGATGATGCAGCTAACAAGAGACAACCGTGCTCCTGAGATACAGCCTTTGCAGGTAAAGTCCCTACCTTAAGTGGGCTCAGTTGTGTTAATTATTCACTCACCAAGATTTATGGTAGGTCTAGTGGGCAAAATAAGACACACAAATAATTTTAGTATTCTATGACAAGTGCATCATAGAGGTGTATACAAGGTTGTGCAGAGGGAAAATTTCACCTTATGGAGCACAGGAAGGCTTCACAGAGAAGACATTTCTTGAAAGAAAGAAAATTTTAAAAATCCAATAAATTGTATATTTCTTTAAAATTTCAGTGTTGACAGGTACCAGTTCCAGTGAGCATATATGGTTCTTGCCATGGGAGACCGTTAACTATTAATTTCTGTAATTCTAAAATTCTAGTGGGGACATTATATATAATAGGACTTCAATAAATAATCTGATGAATTAATGAATTCTGTATGAGTCTAATGGGATACGCAACTTAGTGGAAGTGTTGTTTTGCTGGTGGCCTCATGTGAAAAATAAAAAGTATGATTTTTCTTATCCCTGGAGATGTGGTCTCTCCTGAGTAAAGTCAAATCATGTTGATAAAACTGGGGGTAATTGTAACTAAAGCTGTATACTGCCTTTGGAAATGATTAAGTGTGACTTCTATGAATAGTCTGGCTAAAGTAATGAGTCTACTTCCTTGTGTTTAATCATGTCCTTTTACTTGATGAGTCATGGTCAGCTATATATATTAGAGTAGCTTCCGAGGACACATAAGAAAGACAAAAATAAAGAGTAATTTGGATAATCTCCTTTTTAAAAAATAGTTTGAACTATGTTAGTTCAATTTCTCATGACTTTGCAAACTAACATGTAATATTTCTATAATTTAAACCAAATCTGATTTCTTCACCCATAATCATAATGCATCCTGGTGTATACATGATCCTATTCATTTATCAAGATTATAAACTCACATGAATCCCCTGCCCAGTCAAAATGGAGAGTATCAGGGTGGGAGGAGCATATAAAGGATGTGAAGCAGGAGAAAGGATGAGATCTTCTGGTTGAATAGCAATGTTTTCATTACTTTGGGTACTCAACCTTATTTTTATGGAAGCCTATTAGGCTTATATATCATTGCACTTTTTTTTTTTCTGGCATGTTAGGATCAATAAAAACTGGCTGGTATGGCTTGGTTATTCTTATGAATAAGAAGTCATTATATTAAGATTTCTTTACATTTTAGAATCAATCACAGAAATAAAACTTTTTTTGGTGCTCAGTTATTTGAAATGATATATACTAATTCAGAGAAAAATCCATTTTGGTTCTTTATTTATCTTGAGAGAGAGAGAGCACACACGCACAGTGAGGGGCAGAGAGAGAGAATCCCCAGCAGGCTCTGCACTATCAGTGCAGAGCCCAATGCGGGGCTCAATCCCAGGAACCATGAGATCACGACCCGAGCCGAAATCAAGAGACGCTTAACTGACTGAGCCACCCAGGTGCCCCGGAAAATCTGTTTTTAGAAAAACATGTTTCCTGATTTGTATAAGTCAGAATGTATCACGGAATGTGGCAACATGGCATCTTACAGACATGCTGTGGGTGATGCGCTGGGGTATGCGTGTACTCCTAGTTTCTTATAGTGTATGACCTAAGTGGTTGTTGCCATTCTCTTTTTTCACGCTGATGTTCTGTGTTGTTTGACTTTTAGCGTGCACTTTAAATCCCCAAATATACATCAGGACTCTTAATTTCAGGACATTCTTTCCTGGCTTTGTGTCTGAGGCTGAGAAGCCTTACTTACTTTCTGTCAGACAAGTGCCTCCAGCTCTTGAATTCTGCAGTCTCAGCAAATGACCTGAGTTTCAATTCTATGCTGCTTGCTCAGTGACTTATCACAGTGATGGAGGCTCAGTAAACATTTGTCGATGTAAATTATTTTCCTAGTAGTAACAGGCATTTTGGTAGTGATGTTCCGTTATCCACAAGATACGTCTACTTACAGTGTTTGTGTTTTTCATGCGGCTTTGGCAGTTGCACATAGGAAAAGAGATGAAAGGTAAGACATTCTATCTTTATTCCTCTTACTTGTTCCTTGAAGTTACTTCAGGATGATCTCCCCATGTTTCCTATATCTTACTTGAAAGCATATAAAAAGTGTTGGATTTATTTGTTAGCACCGACTACAAAACATCTTTTCTTTTTTCCTTCCAGGGGACCAGTGAGAATCGAGAAAATTCTCTAGCTGGTGGAGTCCGGCCTGTCCCATGTGAGACTCATTCTGACCCATCCAGAAACCAGCCATCCCCTCAAGCAGCAGCATCTCGGACACAGAGCAGCCCCACTCACCCCAGTGTGGACCAGCGTGTGGAGAAGGAGGACCAGCAGGCTCAGCCTGCCGCTGGGGGACACTGAGGGCTCCCACTCATCTCCCACCCTGCATGGAACTGGGCCCCTCTGCCAGGACAGAGGGAGAGGCTCCCTGAACCCAAGACATGCCTCACCTTGAGAAGCATAGCACTATATACTCTTCTAAATACCTGAACTCATCAACATGGAAACACACACATACACACACACACACACACACACACACACACAGAAGCTACAGTACATATTGGCAGAAACAGGTAAATTTCTATAATCCCACTGGAATCACAGAAGGGAAATAAGAGTTCGGTAAGGACTTCAGTTCTTTGGTTGGTTAGGTTAAGAACTGTAGGACTTCTTTGCCAGGGCAGTTAGGGTTGAAAGCAGCAGTTACACTAAGTAAGTGGAGGGAAAGAAAGTGTTTCAAGGTGAATGCTGATACAGTTTCCCTCTTTTGATTATTTATTCTAATTATTTGGTTCTTAATGCAAACTGGGAAGAAATAAAATATATCTATAATTTTGTTTCTCTTGAAGAGAGCTATTTAAAAAATTACAAGACATATTTAAGAAGTAGCCAGATAAAAGTTACTAGCTTATATGCTTTTGTTTAAAAAACAAAACAGAGAAACAGGAAAAAGTTTCATCAGAAACTTGGCATATCTCTAGCAAATATATTTTTATATGTATATCGTATATAATGAAAATAGTCCATTCTTTGAGCAGCAAAAGCCGTACTGACTACCACAAACTAAGCTGAGCTTTAAATGCCTTTTGTTTTTAAATGGGCTTTAAGACAAGAGGACAGAATATTTCAAATAAACCAACCAACTCAGTATCCTATGGCTTGACAGACAAGGGTTTACCAAATATATTGATACTGTAAATAGCCTTTATCACTATTTCACAATTTTATAGTGATTTGGGCTCTAAATAGCTGATGGAATTTTTTAAAAAAATCACTGAATTCCTAAGGGTTTCTTTAATTAAGCAGTACTATTTACAAATAACAGTATAAGATTTAAGTGCCTGGGAGAGGGATTATAATTTTTAAAAATTACACAATGGGTAAGTTTTTGTTTTGTTTTTGGTGAAGGGAAAAGGTGGTGAACAGGAAGCCAGGAATGGAAAGGATTAAGAAGTAACTATATTTTCCAATGACTAAAGAAATAATCTCAGTGTGTTCCTTTTCATGAAGATACAGTCAGACACTGGACAGATGAGACAGGGGTGTGCTACTGTAAATATTATACCTACAGTCAGAACAGTGGCTAGGTGACTCACGCATAAAGCTTGCTGCTAAAAATGAAAAGCTAAGGATACTAAGAAGCCTTGGGGGAGGGCTGTGGAAAAAACACTGCTTTAGCTGAATGAAGGTCAATGGTATGTGTAATAACTGTGAGTGAGCACAGGAGAGAGGAAAGAAAAGAACAGAATTAAAAATGAGAAACTCACCTTACCTCCTGACCCTGATTAGACAAGATCAGTTGTAAAGTGAGGGCCTCTCCACGACACCATACTTCTGCCCAATACTGCATCTGGGAGAAGAAAGTCTATACTTGGATGTTTAGCTTTGCCACAAAACACAGCTTAAAAATTAAATAATGGAAAGAAATAGAATTAAGCAAATAGTTATTTTTGCACTTGAACTGAAACGTACTGTACTGTAAATTATCATGACTCATTTTAAGTGACCTTTAAAATCAGATGTATTTATTATGCTTATGTAACTATAGAAATAAAGAAGTGGCTGACAGGCTGAACCTCACCTATGAATGTACAGTATGTGGATTTGTGATACTGACTTTAGGAAGTCAAAAACTTATACTGTGTCTTGTGTTTACAGTTCTGATTTATTCCTTTGAAAAGCCTGCTGTTTTGGAAATGCACAGTTGACATGTTGAAATAAAAATAAATATCATTTTTAAATATTTCTTAAATGATAAAGATGTGACCAAATAAAAGCCCTTTACTGTGGAATAATTGAGACCAACTTCAACAGGCCTTTGTTATGGAACATTTACTATGAATGCTGATGCATTGATGCAGTAATTTCTAGCCTTTTTAGGGAAGATACCTTCATGGGGTTCTGCACTCTGTAACTTTTTCTTGCTGTCCTCAAAGTGCCATGTGGCATTTTAAAAAATATTAAAGTGTACTCAAATTAAATTGATACTTTTATAACCCCAGTTGAGATTCCTTGGGAATCCCCAGAGTTGTCACAAAACCTGGGCTGATATAATCACTGTCTTAAGTCTTATTTCATACTCTTTCTCTTATGAGTGTAGAAAGAGTAAATTATCGGAGTCCTGAGCTTGTGTGGATCCAAAAAGGCTAGTTGCTAATTATCAAACTATTTATTCAAAGCCTTAAGTAGAATATTAGATGATTATAACACACATAGATCCACTAGCCGGTAAACCTCAGGAATAGCCTAAGTTATTCATAGGAAGAACAACACTACTTTACTGGCTTACTACTCTCACCATGGGCCACAGGAAGTGATTGCCTCAACACTTCCCGGATTTGCAGTTCCTCCAGTAAAGTGGGGTGGGGGCTGCTGGTGATACTGGGACCATTACCTAAGCAGTATTCCTTCAAGCCAATCTGGAGTTAAGCAGTGAATCTTGGAAAAGGAGAACCACATCTACAGTTACTGGGTTTGGTTGTGTGCCGAGGAGATTTAACTTTTTGTCCTTAAAACAACCCAGTGTAGCTCCTAGAATAGGAACTCCTATAATAGGAAGAGTCTGCAGCTAATAGAGCTTACCTCATGGAACCGAGATCACAGAGCCAGGATTCAAACTGAAACCTGCCTGATGCCAAAGCTCAGGTCCACCCAGCACCTTCCCCCAGAAGGTGGGGAGGCCACTCCATGCTTCTGCTGTGGTAGAACAAGCTACAGAGCAGCCCTGGCCTGCACCTGTGCCTGATTCGTGTATGTGGTTCTATTTCCATTAGGATTTCTAGATATTCCAAGATACCTAGAAATCCAGTAACTTCAAACCCCTGATGTTTTGTTAGTTGTGAGTGTCATACCCCTTATACTCTGGAGGTGACTTGGATAGTCTGGCAACCCTGTAGACAAAATTTGGGAGGCTGACCGGGACCCTGAAGGCCCATGTCACAGGAGTCAGGAAAGACAAGCCAGTACCCAGGAGCAACGGCTTTGGTAAAGCAGCACCGTCTGGTATGGTAGCCATTAGCCACAGGTGGCTATTAAGCACTTGCAATGTGGCTAGTGCATCTGAGGAATTAGATTTCTCATTTAAACAGTCACATGAGGCTCATGGCTACCATACCTGGACACTGTAGTTCTAGAGGAAGAGATCACTTTGGGGTGATCTCTGGGCCTCCGTTCTCTCATCTTCAGTATGAGAGGCTGGACCCTAAAATTATGTTATTCTGTGAAGATGAGGCATGCTGTGTCAGAGCTGACTACAGGGAAGTGAAAAGTGATTTTCCCTTTAGAAGTTCTGTCCTTTGGAGCGTGGGGATAAGACAAAGCTACTTCGGAAGCCCCAAAACGCTCCTGTGCCATTTCCGCAAAGCTCTAAGATTACCTGACTCAAGAATTCCAAACCATCAAGCAGATGGGGAGACAGTGGGACCAAATAAAGGGGTGAGAGAAAGGGAGACTGGTGTCTCAAGTCAGAAAGTAATTTACCTTATGCCAGACAAACCGTGGCTTAAGAGAGTAACTGGAAATATGTTGACGTCTGGACTGGGGGAGAAATGAGCCCAGTCCAGGTGGCTCTCACTCAGCTCTCATCTGCTTCAAGTGGCTAATGCAAGACCATCTGCACCACTGTGGCTCCAGGAAGATTTTAGATGGCAACCCAGGAACCTGACAGCGCTGGGGGTAAATTGCGGGTTCTGGAGTGCCACTGTCTGGACTTCAGTCTCAGCTCTGCCAGAGGAAATTTACATATATTCACAACCTCTCTGTGCCTCAGAGGCACTGTAAAATGACGGTGATTGTAGTATCTGCCTTCAGGTTGTTTTGATGTTGAAACACAGAGGTACCTGACACAGTGTGCACTATAGATACTGCCATCGTTGCGTGGCCAAGAGCCCATGGCAAGAGGAGTGCAGTCTCATCTCCCCAACCAGCACCCCGTTCTCTTCATAGTTTGTTAACACTGACATCTATAATAAGATCGCATTCCCCCAGACTACAGTGCTATGTTACGATGTTTGCCGACACCTAGTAAGTTGTATAGTCAAGCATTTGGTTCCAACGTGAATTATAATCATTAAGTTGGTTGCAGATATGAGTTCATTAAGGGACAAAATTAAGCAAAATATAAGTTGAGGAGCTGGGAAAGAATGACAAGTAACAAGGGCCAAATCTATCGTGTGCAAAAGCCATAGCCAGGAGAGGTTATAGGATATCTGTTCCACAGTTTCAATATTTCTTTTTTGTCTAAAAGGTGTCAAAAAGATGTAAGCAAGAGTTTTATAATCATTTAACAAGTTACATACCCTCTTTCCAAATTGTCAGCTGATATTATTCTCTTCACCTGTAAACTTGTATTTTAAAAAGGTCAGGAACTTTTTGTTCCCTGAAAATCTCAATGGGGGTAGGGGGGAACGGTCTCAAAAAAATAACGTGTAGACCAGTGCTACTCAATTCTAATTTACTTTTAGTGTACAAAAGTACAGATTTGCAGTAGTTTGGAGGCGGGGGAATTGGTCCATTGCCCCAGAGTTGGCACACACATAAATTCAGGAGATGTAGTCATCTCTTCAACTGATCAGCCACTTAACTTGACTTTGTTTTTTTAAAGATGGCAGGAAAGGAAATAGCAAGGGCACGGGCCCTGACACACTGAACCTTACATTCTGATTATACCACTTTAGCTACCTATGTCCTTTAGCAACCTTCTCCGAGTCTGTCCTCAGTTGAAAAATGGAAATAATGCTAAAGTATATTACAGTGATTGTAAGTCAAAATGAAGAGGCATAGAAAGTGCCCAGTATAGTACTTGACAGATCACCAATAAATGCTGGTTCTCCTCCCCTTTCTCCTTTTGATTATTCCTTTCTGGAAAATGGACCAAATGTAAAAAATAGATTCTCCCAAATTATTTAAATAATAGTGGTTAAAATAGTGGGTGGCTCAGTTGGTTAAGCACCCGGCTCTTGATTTCGGCTCAGGTCATGATCTCACAGTTGTGTGGGGGGCCCCTGTGGGGCTCCTTGCTGGGTATGAAGCCGGCTTAAGATTCTCTCCCTCTGTCCCTCCCCCGCTTGTGCTCACATGTGTGTGTGCTCGCACTCTCTCTCAAAATAAAAAAAATTTAAACAAGGGGTGTCTCTGTGGCTCAGTAGGTTGAGTGACTTTGGCTCAGGTCCTGATCTCGCTGTTCCGGAGTTTGAGCCCCGCATCGGGCTCTGTGCTGACAGCTCAGAGTCTGGAGCCTGTTTCAGATTCTGTGTCTCCCTCTCTTTTTCTGCCCCTCCCCTGCTTGCGCTCTGTCTCTCTTGCTCTCAAAAATAAATAAACATTAAAAATATTAAAAAAAAATTGAAACAATAAACAAAGAGCAGCTATCCCATTGAATGTGTCTTCCAAGATGTATCCTACTAAATATACACTCAGCCCAAATCTCCTGTGACCTGTGAAGGCATCACATTCAGAGACCATAGCAAAAATATGCAGTTACCTTAAAATGGTAACTAGATTCCTAAGCCAGAGAAAGACTGAAGATTTTAAGAACGTATCTGAATGAAGAACATGCCCAGTAGAAGGGGGTGGAGATGCTGGTCAGTGACAACAGCCACAGAGAGGAAAAGCTGGCAGGGTCTGCATAAAGGAGGCCTGTGCCAAAAGATTTAGTACCTCATCACGTTAGGATAGTCCCACTGAGGGATTAAATTAGACTTTTTGGCCTGGTGACATCAAACACTTGAATTATGTAACAAACTCCCTTTGTTCTCTTTCTGCTCAAGCAACCTTATTCCTACTATTTGACCCCTCATAGATCTGCCTTCTGGGAGAGAATCTGCTGGTCTTATGAATTCAAGTGTTTTTATCCTTATGCTAGTTTTATTTTTGGCTGTGAGTCACTAAATACACTATATGAATTGGCTAACTCATGTGGTAAACTCATCAGTGTCATACCTCCTGGTGGGGGTCTCAGAAGGCAGCAGTGGGGTCACCTACAAACACCTCTCTATCTTAATGCAGGCATCTTCGAAATTCTACACCCATTATGTTATTTATGCAACAGCTGGACAAAAAAGGCTGATTTAAAAAACTGTACTTCTCTAGGAAATAACCTCATACACAATAATCCTTTTTCTTTTCTTAACACAACTGCAGGGGTCTTAATTTATGAACTTGTTTCGATATATTGATATAATCCATCATCTATTCCAAGCCTCTTAAAAACTGAAATCTCTTAAATTTCTAGATTTTTAAAAAAAAGATCATAAATTGAAATACTGTCCTAAATATCAGATGGACATTCCCCTCTGATTCAGCCCTTAGTATTATTGGCAAAGTGTACAACCAATTCACAAAGCAATTTTTGTGATATGTAAAATGTGTTTTACAACATTTTAAAAATAACATTTGAATGATATAATTGTTTAAGCATGGCCCCCTACGCTAAATCTCACCCACACATTTTGGTGTCAAATAGCCCCAACTTGCTAACAACAGTAAGCTTTTATGAGGCACCTTGCATAAGCACTAATACAAAGCGTCTGTTCTGTTCCATAATTGCACACCTATGGCGATATGAAGCACGAAGCCAACTTTTAACCGTGAAGGGCAGAGCCATTTTACTGAATGGTCATTTAAACAGTTTAAAGGACTTTAAATAAAGGAGGGAGAGGGAGGTGGGAGGGGGAAGACAGAGAAGAGAGAGGAGGGAAGGGAGAAAGGAAAGAAGAGAAAAAAGCTCTCCTATGGGAGTCATCGGTGTATTGCTTCACAGGGATTAGAACTGTGATCAGCACTATAATAAACCCCAAATCAAATGAACACAACAGAAATACACCAAATGTATCACAACTAATGCTTGTAACTGTTTTGCTTTTCACAGTACTCACATAACAGAAACTGACAAATCCATGATTTCCTCTAAAATAAACCTGAAAAACAGCATCCCAGAAGACTCTTGTACTCTTCCTCTCTTTAGCTGTTTTTATTGTGATGGTCCCACCCAGCTTGACCCACTAGGGCCTCCTTCTGCAGCCAGCCCCTCTTCAACATGGCATAGGTAAGGCCCAGACTGCAGCTGACTGTGCACACATCATTCAGACACACATTCTGCCAAAAACTGCCTCCTGGGAGGTGAACATGGTGAGCACAGCACTGATGCATCTGACACATTCATAATATACCGGCAATAAATTTAATTATAAAAAATTCAGATAAAACTGTAACAAAAGTGTCAGACCTGTTTACACTTACAAAACAGTCATCATCATAATCATCATAAATTTGAATGGAAGATTCTTTGATATTTGAAATCAATCTATGTGAAAGCACAGATTGAATTTAGTGCATTTCACAAAGACTGCAGAGCTCTTAATACTGAAAGGTGTCTTGTAAAAAGAGGAACTTGTAAAATACTGACACACTGCTTCAAAGAGAAAATATTATTTGAAAATCAACCTAGAAAGTTCCAAATGGGTAGCCATGCTCTCGTTTTAACAATTAGAAACACTCTACTGATCTTGGCTCAGGAAAGCAGCTCCTAAATTTTCTGTAATGTCCTTCCTCCGTATCCACATCCCTCCTAGTAAAAAGAGATTCCTCATTCTGTATGCCTCTTTAAGAACTCAACACAGCAAAACCTTCTTTAAGTGAATCAATTTAGCACATCTTAACCCTTAGATTGTTTTGCCATGTTCAGATCTTTTCTCAGCTCTTAGTTTTGGCCTTCTTTCCCCAGGGTCAAAGCTCAGGGTCATTTCACTCCGGAGAATCAAGAAAAAAATATTTGTTCTCTGAAGAAAGATCACAAGTCTGTTGTGTAGGAAACTGTTACAAATATATATAACTAAATTTTAAAAATGGACCAGTCAACTCAAAATGTCACAAGAGGTTAAGTGTCTTCAATTGCAATATACAAAAAATTATAGAAAATAATTCTTTCTAAAATTTATATGTCTATAAAAATCTTATCAAACTTTAAAATATAATCTTAGGAAATGTTTCTCTATCATAGTTACCAAATAGATAGTTGTCCATTATTAAAAAATAAAAAAGTCACCAATACTGTGAGATCCAAGGCTGTGGGGAGATGGCCCCTAGGCTCACCTCTGAAGGTCTCTTCTTAACCCTGAGTTGTAGGTAACATTAGGGCTGATGTCTAGTCCCAGTGCTGCCTCTAAATAGCTTTGTAGTTTTGGACAAGTTATTGAACCTCCCCAAATCTCAATTCTGCCATCATTAGCATTTTTCCAAACTGCTCCAAGGAATATCAATCTCACGGAAAAGGGTTCTGTGGTCAAATTGAGTCAGAAATGGCAGCACACAGTTTCTATCCAGGAGATTGACAATGTCCATCGTCAGTATTAAAGGCTCTGAGAAGTCCTGCGGTACATTTGTTTAACTTTGTTTCTATCTTAGTTGACCTCACAAACCCTTTACTGACTAGCACTTATTAGCACCCTGTGGATTATACTTTGGAAAACACTGGTCCAGCATATCTCAGGTCTCTTCCAACACTTATATGCAGTCTTCAGACACAGGTTCTGAGATATGCAGTCTTCAGACACAGGTTCTGAGGTTAAGATTTAATGCCTGGTGTTGACAAGGCAGATGTTCATGTTAACTTGCTCTTTGAAGATCAACATGATTCTCTTGCTCCTAATGAAAGTCTTCATTCAAGGGAAGTGGCAACGACTCTCACAAAATCTTGATGACTACAATAAGTAGCAGAACTCACCAAGAACGAGAAGTTATCTTCAATAGTGTTTAGTTTTCCTTTCCAGTATGACTCTTCTCCATAGCAAATGCTTTTGCCACTGTTCCCTAGAACCGTTCTGCCCAATGTTAATAGGATCCTTGCCCTTAACCCATTTCTTGTCCAAATGAAGTCAGTGGTCATCAGGCAGTCCTCAGGTTAAAAAGCTGTTCTTCCAAGAAGGCACCCCCAAAACCATATTGCTCTTCATGCAGACTAATTTCTTCAGGCGACAAGTGGCTTCCTCCAAGAACAAAGTCTGCAAATCTAATAAGTAGTTTTTTTGTTTTAAATAAAGTTAATGTTATCACAGAAAGGTTTATGTGGAAGATAACATGTTCTCTTGCTATTTATCCTCTTTTTAATTAAATTTGACTTTGCATCAATAGAGAATGGCATTTATACATTGGGTGTAAAAATGGGAATGGCTTAGGTGATCCCTCTGTAGATATTCAGAGAAAGAGCAGAGAAGGAGGCCGACTTACGAGCACTGACTGCTGCCTTTCCTAACGAGTCCTGTTTTCTAATTCCTTTTCTCTTATTAGAGTCATTATTCATTCATTATTTTAGTACATCAATACTTTCCCCCTTCAATGTTTAATTTGAGGGCACCGTTATTTAGATAAAACTATGAGGGAAGGCAAGCAGTAAGGAAAAAGATTTTGGGACAAAGATGTCTTTCCTGGTAAGCTTTGACAATTACTTTCAACACCGGTCACTTCTCATGTGGAAGCTATGTTTACGACCTTCCCTATCAAACATCAGGTCACTATTTGTCCTGACATTAGCAGCTCTGTGCAAGTCAGAGCACTGAAGAAAGAGCAGGGCCGCTGACAGTTTCCGCATCATGGGTTCTCCTGGGCAGCAGTCTGTTCCTAATGTGAAGTACCTGTAGCAAACCGTCACGGTGTTTTCACAATCATCCCAACCCCAGTGTGGTCCCGGCAGCTGAGCAGGGCTTACTTGTTAGGAGCCTGGAGTCTGGAGACTACCAGCCACGTGGGGAAGTCGGGCCTGCGGCAGGCTCCACGCAGCTCCTCCAGGGCACTGCTGGTCTCAGCATCAGCCTGTTCCCGGTATTCATCTTCAGTAAGATACTTAAACACTGGCTTCTTGGATGTCCACCATTTCTTCATTTTCCTAAAACATGTGGCATTTGGTTGCTAGATTCCTGGTCTTATTTGACCGCTCAATTCAACCCTTAAGATTTATAAAACGACATTTCTTAGAAAGTAACAGTAATACTTAACTTCCTTGACACCACACTATACTTTTTTATGGTTCTTACTGTGACTATGGAATACAGAACATGCAGTCTGGGCTAATAGTACATTTCTTCTCTTCCTGGACCATCCTAAATAATGTTCTTAGGAATTTGCGACTCAATTTCTGATAGACATGTTAATTGTATTCTCAGTAATTTTGAATCGCACAATCAGACCATTAAAAGTCTGGTTTCCTTATGCTTGGCCTGCTCATTATCTTGGGCACTAACAGAAGCAAATCTTTTGAGATACCGTTTTACAGAGACCTGGTAGAATTCATGGCCACTTACTTGCTAGACCTAAAGGAAAAAAAAAAAAAAAAAAAAAAAAAAGGAAGATTTGTGGGATATCACCTCCACCTAGTGGTGGTGATTCTGACTAATCCTAGAGACAGGGAGTAAATACCATACAAAGGTCGTTTGTGTACAATAATTTATAATTCCTCCTTTGCTTACATGCTAAGGGGCTCATTATTGGAATTTTCTTTTTGAATCAGGAAAGTCCTAAAGGGGAGAATCTCATAAAGATGGTAATGATGATAAGGTTTTAACACATATGTTATATTTATCAATGAGTTTTTAAAAATGTTCTTGGGTGGTTTAAAATTTAACCAGAGATTCCCAAATCTGGATAAGTACAAGAATTACCAGGAGGTGGTTAAACATATATTTTCTGGAGTGTTGGGACCTGAAAAGTCTTTTAAAGATTGTGTGGTGGATGATGAGTCGGATTGAGGAACCACCAATATTGTTTCCTTTTCCTTGTCTGAACACCTAGCCTGGTCTCCCTAGAGGAAAACCTCTGGTCTCTGAGCAGAAGACTGGACACAGTCCTGGCTTTGAGTTTCACCCACTGTATCAACTGAGGCAACTGTTAACAGCTCTGACCGTCAGTTGGCTCATATGAACAAAGTGAAAGCAACAACATCTACCTCACAGGACACATGGGTGGCTCAGTGGGTTAAGTGTCCAACTTTGGCTCCGGTCATGATCTCGTGGTTTGTGAGTCCGAGCCCCGTGTTGGGCTCTGTGCTGACAGCTTAGCCCAGAGCCTGCTTCAGATTCTGTGTCTCCCTTGCTCTTTGCCCCTTGTGCACTTTTGCCATCTCTGTCATAAATAAATAAACTTAAAAAAAATTGTTTTTAAATATAACATCTAAACCTCATTAGGTCACTATACAGGTTAGATGAGATATTTTGTGTAAAGCGAGTGGCCTATAGTAAGTGTTCAATAAAGATAATCAAGAGAGTAGCTACCATGTATTAGGATATATTCAAACAGCTCTTTGTAAAACTAAAATACTGTACAAATCAAGGTATTATTTCTCTGGTTTGTTATTTATGTTCCTGTTTTGTTGTTGTTTTGTCTTGTACTTGTTCACATAATTATTCATTAGCAAAATGAAAAGCTAAAGAAGTTACAAAACATTTTATTAGGTTTGTGTTAACAGAACACACAGCAAATGCATAAAAGGACCATCACACAGGTAACAGAACACACCTTACACTTGGTGAGGCAGCTGGAGGTTTAAAACAAAAGGGGCCCAAATGCTAACCCGCGTTCCTCAAGCCACAAGCCTCGCAAAGGACCCAGGCCTGGGGAATGTGGATGGCTAGCCTCCTCCCAGCAGAGGGACCTCTGGTAGTCCCAGGCACCTTTGGCCTCTGAGGCAGTGCAGAGAGCAGCTAGCAGCAGCCCCTCTGTCCCAGCCTCGCTACCTTGCAGTCTTGCCAACACTCTCTGCACAAGGGCCCTGTCCTGTCACTGGCTATATGTGTAGTAGCAGATCCATAGACTACAGTTACCAGAGTCTCCTTCCTCTCAGCCAGGTTTACCTCATAAATATTTATTAACACCCTCACTCCCTCACTGTCTCTCTGCCCGACTCTGGGCCCTCATCACCTCTTGCCTGGACTGCTATGATGTCACTGTCCCAGGGCCTCCCACTTACATCCACCCTCTGTGCCAGAAGGCAGATGGGCCACATTCTGCCACCCAATGAGGTTCACGGTCTCTGCTTTGATTGTGTTAACTGTATTTTTATTTTTAGATTAGTTGCCAACATTTAAAAATAATAAGAATTCACATTCAAATCCATATTTCCAGCTTTTCTAAAAAAAAACAAAAGATCTGGCAAGGCAGAGCCCATATTCCTATGTGGTAATAATCAGCTCAAGCTGAGTAGTAACTGCCCCCTTACTGATGAGGTTGCATTGTAGAATTTCTCACAGTCCTCATGATGGCCCCACTGACTCACCCCTGCTCAGCATCACCCAGTCAGGACCAGCCCCAAGCATTTGGATTTGTAAGTCTGGTCTAGGCAGCAGGCAGAGAATGCTGACTGCATTGCAGAATGGCTTCTTGCCTCCACTGTGCACAGGATCAGACTAGATTCCTTAACACAGCCTGTGATGCCTCCACAACCTGGCCGACGGCCACCTCCCTTGCCTGCCTCATGATGCTACCAAACTGGGCTTTCTCCCTGTCAGGGAGGTCCTTCCTACATTTATTCACCCGGCTGTTTTAATTCATTAAGATTCAGCCCAGTAATATCTCTTTCAGGAACTCTCCTGAACTCTCTCTATGTGCCATAGTCCCTGAACAGGCATATTTTTAACACTCCAAAGATACAGAAACGCATGCTGATGGCGCAGCAAGTACACCTCAAGGGTAGGGACTATCTCCTTCATCTGTGCACCTGACACAAAAACAGGTGTTCAGGCTCAGTGACTAAGGAGAGACATAATACAGTTGTGACAATAGAAGCTACCTCATCTCTCTTTCTGTATTTTTCAAGGGCTTAAGCCTTAACTTTATTAAAAAAAAAATTTTTTTTAACGTTTATTTATTTTTGAGACAGAGATAGACAAAACATGAATGGGGGAGGGTCACAGAGAGAGGGAGACACAGAATCTGAAACAGGCTCCAGGCTCTGAGCTGTCAGCACAGAGCCCGACGTGGGGCTCAAACTCATGGACCGGAAATCATGACCTGGGCCGAAGTTGGACACTTAACCGACTAAGCCACCCAGGCGCCCCTTAAGCCTTAACTTTAAACCTAAAAAAACCCAAAAAGTCCTAAGCATAAACAATACATTCATTTAGCTCTATTTCATAAGCACAACAAATACCTTTAAAGCAATCTTGGGTCCTAATGAAAGGAAATGTAGAATAAAAGTAGAAATTGTAGGCAACCCAGAACCCAAGTAATTTTGCCCCTGATCTCAGTAAGTTCTAGGTGAGCTGAAATTACCTAGTATTTGGGGGGAGACCTCTGAAAGATTAATGAAGACTAGAAATGGAGATGGGATTAGATGCTTAAATTCTCTATCCGCTTTCTCTCCCAAATCCCCAGATGAAATGTAGTTAATTGTGAGACTAAATAGGACACATCCAAGAAACTTCCCCAAACAATAAAGAAAACCAGAACTCAAAATGTCACATTTACAAGGAGAAAAAAGATACGCACCACCTCATATAAGTGAACGCCTTCAGCGGGTAGCGTAGACTCCTGGAGGCCAGGATGAGGATCAGAGCTGCATAGGAGCCCTGGGGCACGGTGACTCCACAATAGATCAGAACCAGGGCGAGGAGCCGCAGTGTCCACGTCAAAAGAGTCACGCTCCTTTCATCAACCAGGGGCCCATGCTTATAACAAACAGCAAAGCTGAGCAATCCAGCTACCAAAACATAGCCTGTAAAAGCAGAAGAACTTGAAAATCTGAACCTGAAAAGTTATGTGAAAGATCCTGGTAGAGCCTTGACTTAAGCAGAAAACCTTCATTTGTGTTTTCTTTTTCCAAAGAAGTAAGGCTGAAAAACACATAGAGGGGTAGTTATTCCTTCAATGTGAGATACTGTGCTGACTTTTTGTGATAATTAAGGTTGTCTAATAATAAATTATTATGATATGTATATTTTTTAGTTCAGAGTCCTAGATGGGCAAATGTTACCATAGTTCCTTTGGTCAGGAATAAGCCTCAGCATATGTCACAGTTGGCTACAAACCCTATTTTTTCATTTTTACTTTCTAGTCAAAAAAGGAAAATATAGTGGAGGGATCAGTCTATATCCCCCCTAATACAGTGCTCAGTTTCTACATTAATAATGGCAGGATGATGAGATATTCTGCATCCTCCCTCTGATCTGATGTGAAATACACATCTCCTCTGATGTATACTATGAAAAATGGTTCACTTGTGTCTAAGAAAGCCTCAAGATCTAATTTCCAGTTTAGGAAATACAGGGGAGAGAGGAGCAAGTTAAATTATACCACAAAGGAGTAATCAGAAAAATCCAGACAGTTGGGACACTCTACAGGACAACTAGTCTCTTCACCAGAGCACTATGATGAAAAAAGCAATTGTTATGGATTAAAAAAGACCTACAAGACATAATAAATGCAAAATATGGTACTGGACTATATCCCACCTTATACAGACCAACCATCAAGGACACTGGGTGAATCTGAACATGGCCTGAGTAATTTATGTAATTATTGATTTTTTTAAGATTTAACAGTTATTTAACTATAGAAGAAAATGCTCTTTTTTTTTAGAGATGTTTACTGAAATATTTAGAAGAACATACCATGATATCTGTAATTTACTTTAAAAATACTTAAGCATAAAAAGAAAAATGAACTAAAGACATAAAAATCTTCAATTAAAACAAAAATTGATTGCTTCTGTTTTGGGTGGGTGGACTTATGTGAGAAGTTTGGCACTAAGGGCTTAGGAGAAAGTTGACCCTCCCATTCTCCATTATTCCCCAATTAAAACAAATAAATAATTTTTAAAACTTGTTCATTTGTTTTTGCTTTCAGGAAATAAGAACAAGTGGTTTCTTAATAGCTTCTCTGTTTCTGAAAATTCAAGTTTTCATTAGTAATTTATATTTAGGATTTTTCACCTTTCATGCTGAATTCATTAAGAAAAAGAAAGAGTCATGATTCAAAGCATAAAAGCAGTCAAAAGGGACAAATACTTTTTTGCTCTTTTCATCATTAGTACAGAAAACTAAGAAAGATGTCATTGGGAAATAGACTAAAATGAGATCTAAAAGGGTTACCTGGGTGGTTCAGTCAGTTGGGTGTCCGACTCTTGATTTCGGCTCGGGTTGTGATCTCACCGTTTGTGAGTTCAAGCCCCCCCATCAGGCTCTATGCTGACAGGGAGAAGCCTGCTTGGGATTCCCTCTGTCTCTCTCCTCTCCTCTCTCCTTCCCTCCCTCTCTCCCTTCCTCTCTCTCTCTCTCTCTCTCTGTACCTCCCCCACTTATGCTCTCTCCAAATAAATAAATAAACAAACTTAAAGAAAAAGAGAGATCTAATGAACTGAAATCATCAACTGTGGGAATAAAATAAAATGTTTTTAACAGCACTTCTCCTTAGTTCAAAAGGAAAATTTAGATGCTAGAGAGAAACATACTTCCAAAGGAAGGCCTCTTAGTTATACTTTCAGCTTTGTCAATAATACATGTATATATATATATATATATTTTTTTTTTAATTACCTACCTAATATATATATCCTGTTTTCATGCCATAGCCACTTCAGATCTTCCATCAAATGGCATACAACATAAACTGAAGCAAACCAACAACCAACCATTAGAGCCCAAAAGGTGCTATACTGTGTGTAAAAGAGAATAAATGACACATTCACTCTCACAAAAATAGGAGGAAACAAATAAACCCTTTATATTATTAGAAACTTCTACATCACACTGCACTGAGGTCAATTCAAGGTGCTCTCTGGTGTCTTGTTAAAGTTATGGCCCATGAACCAGCAGCATTGGCATTACCCGGGAGCTTGCTGGAATGCAGACTCTTGGGCCCCATGGCAGATTCCCAAATCACAACCTGCATTTCAGCAGGATAATACTCAGGTAACTTGCATGTATACTAAAGGTGGAGGTGGAGAGGCACTGTTTTAAAGAATAAATTTATCTCAAAATAATGCCGGTGTTGCAAGCTTTAATCAGAGTATCTGCAACTTTATCAACATTAACTAATATTTATCCTCAACTAAGTGCAGGGAATTCTTTCATTAAAGGTGTTTCGCAGAACTAATAATAATGAAGAAATCCCCAGTTGTAGCAATACTGTTACTCAAGGCCTTGATGGTTCAGCATCACGACATTCCTCAGCTCTGTCAAGATAAGAGAAATTTCTACTCAGCATAGAATCAGCCCCCACCACTCCTAAGAAAGATCTACTACCTGAAAATAAAAGGGTCTTGGGGCAACTGGGTTGCTCAGTTGGTTAAGCATCCAACTTTGGCTCAGGTCATGATCTCACAGCTTCTGAGTTCGAGCCCTGCATCGGGCTCTGTGCTGACAGCTCAGAGCCTGAAGCCTGCTTCAGAGTCTGTGTCTACCTCTCTCTCTGTCCCTCCCCTCCCCGCACTCACACTCTGTGTCTCTCTCTGTCTCTCAAAAATAAGTAAACATTAAAAAAAATGTTTTTAAATAATGGAGTCTCAAAAAAGTATCACCAAAAGTTATATTTACTTAAGGGTATACATAATAACAAATAAAAATGGAATCTCTAGAAAAAGATACATTTTAAAGCCAGTTTTGTAATACAGTGTAGAAATACTGTTTGAATTTGGAACTGTCATAATCAACGTGATTAACTTTGATCCATTTTTCATGTCTATGAGATCATGGTTTCCCTCTTTTATTCATTTATACACAGTATGCCTACCTTAGGAATAAACCTTTTCACCAGAAGCAGGACAAAGACTAACGTCATTAGAACACCTAGCACAGTCCCAGAAGAGTAAAAGAAGATAGGACTTCTGTCAAAACAAGCAAATAAAAGCCATTTAAATGCCAAGCAGCACTTTCAGTATTAAAAACTGTGTTTAACCTGACGATAGCAACTATAAAGAATACTAAGAAGAAAAACTCAGATGTTAGTTTTAATTAGATCCTATACTCTTAAAAAAATGAAATTTCTATACTTGAAATTTATAGTCAATAGCTTGCCACTAACTCAAAACAAAATGTCTGAGTTATCTATGTTTAGAATCTGATCCAAGAATAATTACTGAGTGCCTACCATGTAGCAGGCACTTGTCTGAGAGCTCTGCATGCATTCACAACAGCCCTGTAATATAGTTATCCATGTCAAAATTTTACAGAGGAGGAAGCTAAGACACCAAGAAGTTAAAGACCTTCCATAAGTCAGTATCTGCCAATTGGAGGATTCAGGCTTATAGCCCAGCTCCTCTGAGTCCAAGCTTTACTCTTCAGGCTATGGAAGTAATATTGGTTTTATAAAGGCCATGGATTACATTAAACATACTTAATTGCATTACAAGAAAGATGAGCAATATTAAGAATAGCAAGCTAAGAAGTAAAATATTATTGGCAAAGGACTCCTTTTTCATGAGAGAAGTTGTAATAAACAAAATATCAGGATGCTATGTTTATCCAAGAGTCAAATATTTGTTAAACTCAACCTTTTGTATCAGAGCCACAAATTTTGGAGGCAGCTTGAATCTAATAGAGAGAGCAAGCATCTGGCATCAGAAAACCTGAATATAAATCTCGGCCCTAGCAAAGTTCACATAATTAAGAGGATCAAATAAAAAACGTACATTAATACGTAACACAAAATGATGCATGTAAAAGCATGCTGTAATATATACGTTACATATCATGTGTACTGTTTCTGGTTTTAAAAGGCCTTTCAAGCACTATCTTCAGAACTACTGTTTGTAAAACCTAAAGCAAGAACTGCAAACTAGTGTGGAAATACTTAGCATAGGGTCAAAATTGTCCTATACTCTTTTTAATTTACAAAATTAACACAATAAAAAGGGATACTTACCTACTCAAGGTCTTTGCATAAAAGAAGAGGAAAATACCTGCTACAAACACAAGGAAGAGTTTGAAATCCACAACTGGAATAAAAAAGACACACACACACAACAAAGACTTTGTGTCAATGTAGTTGGTAAAAGAAAAGTCACTTTATTGAAATGTCACTCCAGAAAAACTAAATCCATAAAATCAAGTATAATGAAAACAGACTTACTGTTTCTATTCACACTAATTGTATAGATAAATATCTTCCTGACAGGCTTCACAGAGAAGCACATGGTCTCTCCATATGGATTGATGATTATGGTAACTTCATTAGACTCCTTTGGTGTCCAAAAATTATGAATCACACATTTGATAAAAGATAGAATGGTTTCTGGATACTGACAATTATGTCTTCCTGTGATATATGCAATATTGAGCAGGCCTGAACTGGTAATTTTCACCTATAAAATAAGAACAAAGAAATCCATAAACACAGAAGTTAAAACTTCTCATAAGCTCCTTCAAATCATAAGCAGAGGAGTAAAGAGAGCCCAACATAACTGGATAAAGAACACTCAGATATACACGATCCCAGGGATCCCAGGGATCCCAGGGATGGACCTACAGATCTGTGTTTCGTTCAAACGCACCGAGCACAGAGACTTTTGAAAGTGGTTATTTCTTCCCCTGAGTTGTAGGTGACTTAACTCCCTCCTGTAGCAAGTTGTTGTGGTCAAGGGACATGTGAAAAAGAATGACAAAAGTAATAGGTGGCCAACTATTTGGTTATAAACACGAGAACAGGAATTATGTCTCTACCATTTTCTACTGTGTTGTGAGAAAAAGCACTTCCTTCTGGATCAGCTGAGCATATGTAATTCAGGCTTCTCTCCCCATGCCTCCTGAAGAAGGACCAGAATCCAACCACAGGTCCTATTCCAGTCTCACAACAAAGTACTGGCTACAGTACCCAGCAAACAGTGACAATCCAGTGTTCATTAAAGAACAACTCTGCTGCTGCCTTTCTCCCTCTCTATTCCTCTTCTCTGTCCAAGAGTAAGGCAAGCCTGAAAAGGATAGTGAGATCACCAACTCTGAAGACAGGGCATCAGGTGATATAACCCATTACCTACACTCATTTCTCCTGGACTTTAGTTCCTGGCTCACTGATGCTCTCTCTCTAATACTATTTCTTGTCATATTTCTCAGGGTTCAATGTGTTTATTATGTATGCCAAACTCCTTCCAATGCTCTGATTCTCAGCATCTTGAGCTCCTACCCTCTTATGCTTGTTCTCTGCCCCACCTCAGCTAACTACTCCCACGGCCACACCCAGGACCTTGTTCATACCAAACTACAGCCCCTCTACAGGTTGTTTCATGCATCCCACTGGCTGACCACCAACTCCTACCTTTCTAGCATGCCCTGTATAGTACCTCGACCCCACTAAGCCTTTGACCCCACCATGGATCAAGCCATTTTTCCCCTGCTCCTCACCCCTTTGATGTCCTTAGCCCCTTCTTAATCCAGCTAAATTCCACGATCGATCATTACAAATCATTCTCTTGCAGGTACCCGACTCATTTGCACTGCTCTAGCTTTGTCACATCCACCTGCAAAATCCAACTCTCCACCCATTCTACTCTTGGCATTTGTACCACCCAATGGTGCTAGATAAACACACAGTAGCTTGACTTCAAGCCCCTGAATGGGAACCTGAAGTGGGACCTGCAGCTATGGGCGATCACACCACATTCCTATCTACTCTCCACTCTCTTCAACAAAGATTTCACAGCTTTTCCTTCCTCAACACCAATACCTCCTCCCCTTCCTCACTCTCCACTGAAAATGAAAGAAGCCAGAAGAGAACATCAACAGGTTCCTATCCCCACCTCCACCCACCCGGCAGCACCTGCAGGCACGTGCTCTGCTTCCTGCCTGTGGGGAGGAACTTTCTGCCACAGAGGAGACTTAAAGAAGATTCTCAAGGCACAGAATCAGATCCACCTCTGTCCACTCAAGGACAGCCTACCAGCACTTCGTCCCTCTCTGTTAGACCATTCCTATCAGGACACAAACATGTTGAAGCTTTTCCATTTAAAAACAAAAAAGCCACTTTCCCCTCCAGCTATCCCCTTGCTTGCCAGTGCACTCAGATTCTTTTAAAAAGTTGCCCATACCTGCAGTCTTCAGTTCTTCTCCTCTCCATTCTCTCTTTAACCCTCTTCCAATGTGTCGTTTCCAACAGGCTGTCCCTGACAAAGTCACCAGGGACCTCCATGTTGCTAAATGCATTCTCCGTCATCATATTTGATCCACCAATGGCATTTTGGCCCTGCTTGTAACACTTCTTCCCACAGCGTCCTGGACATCTTCACCTGTTGCTCCTTCTCTCTCTCTCCTCTGTTGGCCTCTTCCTCCTCCCTGACCTCTTCATATAAGACTGACCCAGGCTCAGCCATTGGTCCTCCATCTAAACCCACTCCTTAGCACTGTCTATAAACATGCATCACTGCTTAGTTTTGAAAAAAGAAACACAGGAAAGACAGAAGCTAGTAATATTGACTACCCACAAGGGTTGGATAGGAAGGATAGAGAAATGAGGGGGAGTGACACTTCTCTGAGGATACTTCTGTGTAGACCTGTGATTTTAAACCATACTAATATTGCACATACTAAAATATAATTATAAGAAAATCAACTAGGATGGGGAAAACCCTTAAAAATAAAAACAAATATATTTCAAATGAAAATGGAAATGAATGAAACCAAATATATTTCAAATGAATAATATAACCATATTGAAGGAGGATGGGTGGGAATGAATTAACCTAAGTAATTTTGGGGCATAGTATTAGACTATGTACTCTTAAACTAGAGATAAAACACACTCTAAACAAACGTTGACAAAGAAATAATAAATAAACAAATTACTACCCTAGCATTAAGCAAATAAATTAATATACTGAGGATAATGAAAACCAGGTTCCCCATTATCAGAGAAGAAAGTTACAAATACGACAAGGAGAGAGATTAGAATGAACCCAGTAGTATGGGAGATATCAAAAAGCATGTTTTTTTGTTTTTGTTTTTAATTTCAGAGAGAGAGAGAGAGAGAATGTGTGTGTGTGTGTGTGTGTGTGTGTGTGTGTGTGTGTGAGTGAGTGGGGGAGAGGGGCACAGGGAGAGGGAGAGAGAATCCCAAGCAGGCTCCATGCTTAGCACAGAACCCGATACAGGGCTTGGGTCCAAAACCCTGGGATCATGACCTGGGCTGAAATCAAGAGTTGGAAGCTCAACAAACTGAGCCACCCAGGTGCCCCAGAATGCATGTTTCTTAACAGATAGAGTGACAGGGGGCCCCTGGTTGGCTCAGTTAGTTGAGCATCCAACTTTGGCTCAGGTCATGATCTCATGGTTCATGAGTTCAAGCCCCACAGTGGGCTTCGTGCTGATAGTGTGGAGCCTGCTTTGGATTCTCTCTCTCTCTTGCAAAAACACATATTAAAAAAAAAACAGTGACAGAAATAGATACATGTGCAGGTGTAGGGGTGTATATGTCTCTGTGTCTCTGTGTGTATGCATATGACAATGGTATCCCAGCACTAATAAACACACCTAACTCTGAATGCTCCTTGAAAAAATGTAGGATTCCAGAGATGGGTTTAGGAAATTACAAGATAAGCCTGGAGCATCCTGTTTGCCAGAGATGCTCAAATGATAGGCACAAATTAAAAGGACACATGAAATACTTAAAAAAAAATTTTTTTTTAATGTTTTTATTTAATTTTTAGAGAGAGAGCGTGAGTGGAGGAGGGGCAGAGAGAGAGGGAGACACAGAATCCGAAGCAGGATCCAGGCTCTGAGCTGTCAGCACAGAGTCTGACACGGGGCTCAAACTGACAAACTGTGAGATCATGACCTGAGCCGAAGTCAGACGCTTAACCGACTGAGCCACCCAGGTGCTCCCACATGAGATACTTTGAAGGAACTCCTACTGGCCAAATCTAGGATAATTTGAATATCAAAATAAATTATGAGGTAATAGATTCTAATCCACTGAATGAATTGGCAATCTGTAATATTACATGAATATAAATAAACTGGAGAAGGAAAAAGTCTTCCTTCTTGAAGAATACTGATGAATGAGGAAAGAGTAATGGAATTAGAAAATCACCATTTGATAAAACAGCATGATGATAACTGGTTCATGCAAGCATCATCAATGGACAATAAAACTACAGGGTGAAAGGTAAGGAAAAGAGTATCTACATAGTTTCAAAGTATCTCCTCAAAATACTCATTTATTACAAAGGGGAAAATGGTCACTTTCCAGTGGTAAAATTGTAAATTGACGACACCACCTTAAGCAGGTGATCAAAATGGTGTATATTATCAGTAATAGTACAAATCAACATCATATGCCTTCTGATATGCTGTCCCATCTTTTTCCCTCAGCCTAGAACACTCTTTCTTGGTATATTATCTTGGTAACTCACTAACTTCATTAAAATCTTTCTCAGGGCACCTGGGTAGCTCAGTCAGTTAAGTGTCTGACTTTGGATCAGATCATGATCTCCTGGTTCATGAGTTTGAGCCCCACGTCGGGCTCTGTGCTGACAGCTGAGAGCCTAGAGCCTGTTTTGGATCCTGTCTCTCTCTCTCTCTCTGCCCCTCCTTCTCCACTTGTGCTGTCTCTCTCTCTCTGTGTCTCTCTCTCAAAAAGGAATAAACATTTAAAAAAATTACAGTCTTTCTTAAATATCACCTTCTCTACAAGAACTACCCTGATCACTCTTTTTATACTGCCCCCTCACCTCCCTCATTCCGCTTACCTTACTCTACATTTTCTTTTTTCATAGCACTTACTAGTTGTATAATTTTCTTCTCTATTACATTTATGGCCCATCTCCTATCCCTAGGAGTATAAACATCACAGGAGCAGGGATCTATTTTGTTCACTGATGTATCCTAAGAGCCTATAATAGTTCCTGGCACTTAACTAGTGCTTAATAAGTATTATTAATGAAGGAAAAGTACTGGGCTATTGAGATTAACTATTATCTTGGCCATACCTAGAATCAGAGAGGGGCTTGGGATAGCAATGATTTTGGAAAGTATGTATCTGAATAGCAAGCACACTGTGCTCACTTAGAAACCATATTTATTTGGAGTAGTTTGGGGAAGGGCTGATGAAGCGTATGAAGAGTTAATGTACCCTTCCACATATCCCTTTCCCTTGGGCCACAGGATGTGATTCCCAAGCTAGCTTTCATACTGATACACAGCTCTATGTCATATAAAAGCGATTTTGTATTCTTGAAGAAGTACATTTTAATTCCCAGCTCCTCAGACATAATTTAAACATAGGCTCTTACCTGCAGAGTTGACCACATGTATTTCCACTCCATTCGGGAATTTCGATTGTAGCAGTAACAGTCTGACTCAGAAGTTTTAATTAAATCCATTTCCTTCAGAGCTTTACACCTTGGAACTGAGAGATCGAAAAGCGATTACATTTCCTAAATATTTAATTTCCCGCAATCTTATCTTTTTTTCCCCTTTTATTCACAATAATAATGCATTTTACATTCTCTAAATGAATTCTCCTACATAGTAAGTATAGTCCCTCCATCTTTCCAACCTACAGGAGACAGGCAAAAAATTAGTCTAGTGTCAGTACTCTTGTGATATATGGAAGGCACTATAAGAACACAGAAGGTGGGCAGGAGGATGGGTTAAATGGGTGATCGGTATTAAGGAGGGCACTTGTGATGAGCACTAGGTGTTGTATGTGAGTGATGAATCATTACATTCTACACCTGAAACTAATATTACACTGTTATGTTAACGAACTGGAGTTCAAATAAAAAGTGAAAGTAAAAAAAAAAAAAAAGAACTCAGAATGGGTACTTCAGTCTTGAAGTAGAGGGCAAGAATTGGTGGCAGCTTCAACACCTGCAGCTAGAGAGGTAAGCAGTAGTTACTACTTACTCTAAGGAGTATGGACTTCATGCTGAAAGCAGAGCATTGAAGGATTTTAGGTAAGCATCAAAGTCTCAGCAGGAAACTGATGACACTCAAAAGGGTTTAACTGAAGAATTCAGTGAGGATGTGGGCAGAGTTAAGGCATTAACAATAAGGCGCTGTGAACTTCCCAGACATCAACAACAGCAGGAAGCCTTTAACATCCTTGCCTGAAATGGCAAAGGGAGGGCCCAACGTTACCAGAGCTGCTGAAGCCCAGAGGACAGTAGCGTCATGGGATGCAATCCCTGCCAAAATGTGGAACGGTGGGATGAAGGTATGACTACTTCAACCTCTCTCTCCTGCCCTCCCATCAGTGCCTCTCACTGGCCAAATGCAATGGGAAGTGGGAGGGCAAAGAAGCCCAGGTGATGCAGTCCACAGATGTCCACTTCCAGACACCGAGCAGGGAAGAGAGGGGCACAGAACAGATCTGTGAGAACAGAGAATAACCAATTTAATAGGGAAATAACAGGTACACAGTTGTGTTTTAGAAAAAGAATTCTAAAGCAGTGTGCAATTTTAGAGGTGAGGAAGACTAAAAGTAGAAGGACCACTAAGGAGGCTACTCAAGGAGTCCAAGCAAGAAATGAACTAGGTAGGAGGGAGAAAGCACAGATAAAAAGACCATTTAGGACTGAAATCAACAGACTTTGGAGATTCATTAGATGAGGGAGAGCAAGAAGACGACCTGAAAGTTCTGGTGAGTGGAAAGATGGTGAGGTCCCTCACCCAGAAAAGGAACACTGGAGAAGATGCAAGCCTGTGCAGGGAAAGGGGGATGAGTTCAATTTGGGACATAACTGAGTTTTGGTTGGTGGGACTAAGTGAAGACGGATAGATCTACAACACAGGAGAAATGTGGGGACAGAAGTAGATACATATGTGTCTGCATATATAAATATATGTGCATCTGTATATTATATACAACATATAAATAACATTTAATACAACACAACATAATCTAATGTACAGAGGAAGAGAGACAGGTGTTTTATGAGAGGGTAAATGCCATATGAAAACTGTAAAGTAATGGGATTCATTTTATTCTGTGGCTGCCTCCGTATCTGAATTTAAAGTGAAGTGAGATGAAAGTCATAAATTCTTCTGGATCCAGGACAGGGTGTCTGTCACCACTACACGTGTCAACAGGAAACAGGCACAGAGAATGTTATGGGCACACAGAGAAATGGGCCTCATGCCCATCCCCCAACTCCTCTAAGGAGAGTGTGGTCAGCTGCTCCATAAAAACATCAAGTGAAGTTAGAATAATCTGCTGCACCACAGTTGGGGAAGGACCGAGTAACTAAAAACTAGTCAACAATTACATCCATTCAGGGAATGATATCGAATAAGCCCACATAGGTTTGTGTCCTAGCTAGAAGCATCCTAAGCATTAAGCTTAAAGGAAGTGAAGACAGACTTGGGGAGAAGATGCAGAGAATACCCACCAATGCAACTGCATGGAAGTCACAAAGCTACACAAAGCAGGAAAGTCACATGAGAACCCAGTATCTTCCAGTGTGACACTGCCAAATCATTTAATCTATACTCTTTAAAAAAAAATTTTTTTTTAACCTTTATTTATTTTTGAGACAGAGAGAAACAGAGCATGAATGGAGGAGGGGCAGAGAGAGAGGGAGACACAGAATCGGAAGCAGGCTCCAGGCTCTGAGCCATCAGCCCAGAGCCCGACGCGGGGCTTGAACTCACAGACCGCGAGATTGTGACCTGAGCTGAAGTCGGACACTCAACCGACTGAGCCACCCAGGCGCCCCAAATCTATACTCTTAACATTGTGAGGAAATGCACAGTTTTTTAAATATACCAACAAATTTGCAGAGTTTGAGAGTCTGAGATGGAAATACAAGAATCCAGGTGAAGAGGCAGGTCTCAAAACGGCACGTAAAGGAAGCTCTAGAAGCTCTCTGCTAAATACAAACTACTAAAAATTAAAACTACATGCCCTGGGGGTGAGGGGGCCACTGGCTGGCTCAGTCCGTTGAGCAGTTGACTTCAGCTCAGGTCACGATTTCACTGTCTCTGAGTTCAAGCCCCATGTCAGGCTCGGTGCTGACAGCTCAGAGCCTGGAGCCTGCTTCAGATTCTGTCTCCCTCTCTCTGCCCTCCCCTGCTCACGCTCTGTCTCTCCCTCTCTCTCAAAAATAAACATTTTTTAAACATTTTTAAAACATGCATCCCTTGGCACAGCCTGTTTATATACAAGACCAAAAGGGGAATGCAGAACCAGTGCTACCAACACACAAAGCAACCAACTGTTGAGGCGAATTCTTGGATATATCTGAGATGCAAATGACTCCTGGCCAAGGGCTACACAGGGGAGAAAGCACTCCTGGACATCGAAGAGCTGGCAGCTAGCTGTAGAAGAGACAATGTCAAAGTCAGTGTAGAACCTGGGAGCACCTAAGCAACTGAAACACATAAAAGCCCTCAGCTAGTGAGAACAAGCATTAGAAGGAGGGCTGTCGAGGGGCGCCTGGGTGGCGCAGTCGGTTAAGCGTCCGACTTCAGCCAGGTCACGATCTCGCGGTCCGTGAGTTCGAGCCCCGCGTCAGGCTCTGGGCTGATGGCTCGGAGCCTGGAGCCTGTTTCCGATTCTGTGTCTCCCTCTCTCTCTGCCCCTCCCCCGTTCATGCTCTGTCTCTCTCTGTCCCAAAAATAAATTAAAAACGTTGAAAAAAAAATTAAAAAAAAAAAAAGAAGGAGGGCTGTCGACTGGCCTTCTGGTATCCTATGTTCTGCCTCTACGCAGCCCTCCTGTTGGGTCTCTGAGCAGGAACAGGTCTCTACCGGGTGGCTAGAGTTGACAACTTTATACTAACATCTATATTCCTCAGTAAAAGAGGGGAATCCCTACGTATTGTTGAAATGGGAGTGCATTCCAACCAGGCAGGTAAAGGGGGTGAGGCTTAAGGTTCACAGACCCCAGCAGCCCCAGACCATTGTAAGAATGTTAACTTCCAGCCAGTTGTTTCTTCAGGGCTACTCCTAATACGACACTTGTGCTCAATGCCAGGAGCTTCTCCCTGCATCGCCTCTCCTAGTGGGCTCCACTACTTCAAGGAATCAATTCCTGTAAGAACAGTGAACTACTCTTGTTAGTAGTTTGAGGGAATATCCTCTTTCTGGGACCTGAGCTTTACAAACAAATACTGCCTTCAAATGAGTTTGCTCCCCCTTGGTCCTAAGACTGTCTCCTTAAATCATTTGGTATCTGTAACTTTTAAGAGCAAGATGGTGCAATTTAAATATAGTGCAATGATCTGAATTTAGAAGTAAATGCTTCTCTGCTGTCCAAACCAGTCTTCTTGCACTTGAATTACTGTAATAGCCATTTAGCTGGTTTCCCTGCTTCCAGAATTGCTCCTATGACATTTCCCTAGACCAATTCTCCCATCAGCATATAGATCTTTCAAAAACATCCATCAGAGCAGATTATTTACCTGCTCAAAACCAATGACTTCTAATTGCATTCATAATAAAATCCACCCTCCCTTCCAAGGACCTAGTACTCTGACCTTCTCTCCTCTATCCCTCCCCCTCTCAGCTACTCAGGCCACACCAATCCTCCCATCCTCAAGATGCTGAACCATTTCTGCCTCAAGTTTTCCTACTTGCCAATTCCTTGACCTGAAATCTGCCTTTCCCAGATTTTGGCAGAGCTTGCTCCTTCTGATAATATATGTTTGCCCAAATGTCACCTTCTCAGGAAGACCTTCTCTGACCCCACTGTCTAAAATGGCACACTCCAGCCCCTTTTATCTACTTTCTTCTCACTCTGCTTTATTTTTTCTTCATGTTATTATTCGTTTATACTCTGTCTCTCCATGAAGTTAGGGACAGCAAGTTCATTACCGTATCTCCAGCCTTTAAATATCTGTCTTCTGTGTGTGTGTTGTAATTCCAGAGGGTTAGTGAGTTATTTGGGCATGCATAGCCCAGACAGTGAAAGCCTGACCAATCTTTGTAAAAGTCTGGCCAGCACCAGTCAGCACAATAAAAGGAGGTACACTTTGTCCCTCCCTTTGAAGCAACATGATGTAAACAAAATCCTATCAGTCTGTGTCATTGCCATCACGCCTACAGAACGCACAGGACCTACAGAACCTACCCTACTCCATCATCAATATACCTTAACTAGAGGGTTGAGAGCTGTAATCCTTAAGATCCCTTGGACTAGGGACTCTCTTCTTTGTCCTCACTGGTTAGAGAAGGGCAGAGAGATGTAAGAGGCAATAAGTTTTTGTTTTACTCATATATGGTACATCAGTGTATTCTACATAGGAGGCCTCCCAGTTAGAAGAGAATAACTTGCTCTTTCTCCTTGGTCCTCAACAGGATTAAGTAAAGTACAGAAGGAGGTAGGTTGCTCTGGCTATTGATTTCAATAGAAACACTACTAAAAGCATGTTGCAAAGTGTTCCCCCTGGAATTCTCCAGAGTGGCCTCTGGCTTTTGAGGTCAAGTTGATGTCGAATTTACACAATACATGAGATATGATAGATAAGGTGTTTGTATTTCATGGTGTCCACTGGCTGCCCTCATTGTTATTAACTCTCTTCTGAGATGAATTTCATTGAATCCACACAAGAACTCCGAAATATCTAAGGAAGAACATGCCTAACTTCAAGTGAGTTCATGTAAACCATAAGCCATGGGCTAGCTAGGCTAAGCGTAAGATACTGTAGCAATCAAGATTGTTATCTATTGCCCAAATGTGCACACTCTTTCTAAAATAAAAAATAAGCGAGTAAATAAATAAATAAATAGAGATTGTTAAGTAGGCTGGACTACTGCCTTCCTAGAGATAACAAGATCTTCTAACCTTAGATTGTTTATAAAGGTTATCTTTCCTAGGTCTCTCCTCCCTTAAATAATCTTCTAGAAACATTTCATTATTCAGTTTCTTCCTCCTCCATCTCCACCTAAGGGTGGAAATAGAAAACATAGCCAGCTAATCTGAACTCTGTTGGCTGTTCAAGCCCTGACACTTCAAGACCTGAACTCTGTGAAGCTGCCAGATGTCTATAGGTATCATTTATTTATGTGGCCTCAGTCATGCTGGTTCATTCTGCTAGGATGGAACTTCCCGGAGGCAGATGTAGGGAAACCCAAAAATATCACAATGATACCAACAAAATCCCTTCACAATATAATCAAGAAAACAAAAGGGAATTTCTGGGGCTTCATAAAAACTTAATAATAATCATTCATCTGATCAGAAGAGAACAATACCTGCCTAGGGACAGCTACTGCTTCCACCTGAGGCTGAAATATGCTTCCACCCTAGAAGGTGCCCCATAACCTGGGTATTCACATCCTCACACCTGATTCCAGAGGCAGAGAAAGTTCTGGAAGTGTGGGCTATCCCAGCTCTGCCTCATCTCCTAAGCACTTAGGGAGTATCTACAGGGCCAGCCCAGCATGCCATCATCACAATGCCTACCCCAGCAAGTCTGCAACTCTAAGTCGCAAAATGACCATTGCCTTCTGTAACTCTATGCAGTCCTCAGCAGGTTCTCTTGATTCTGCAATAAACCTGACTTCCGTAGAATATATTTCTGGACAATTGTGCCCAAACGGCTAAGACGAAGCGCAATTATTTACATTACAAAGGATCTGAGTCAGGGTTACCTTACCCAATGAGATTCCTTAGTTCATTTTATTTTTTATTTAAAAAAATTTTTTTGATGTTTATGAGAGAGAAAGGGAGAGAGACAGAGCACGAGCTGGGGAGGGCAGAGAGAGAGGGAGACACAGAATCCGAAGCAGCTCCAGGCTCTGAGCTGTCAGCACAGAGCCCGACGCAGGGCTCAAACTCACAGACCACAAGATCATGACCTGAGCCGAAGTTGGAGGCTCAACAGACTGAGCCACCCAGGTGCCCCCTTAGTTCATTTTAAATACCACTCAATTTAGGGGCGCCTGGGTCATTCAGTCTGTTAAGTGTCGGACTCTTGGTTTTGGCTCAAGTCATGATCTCACAGTTCCTGAGATAGAGGTTCTATGTCATGACAGCTCCCTCTCTCTCTCTGCCCCTCTCCTGCCAGTGTGGGTGCTCATACATGTGTGCTCGCTTGCTCTCTCAAAATAAATAAATATTAAAAAAGTGTTTTAAAAAGTGTCAATTTATAAATATTCAATGAATCTAATTTTAACATTACATAGCTTATATAAAAAAGGGACAGATGGGTATCACCTGCTTTAACTAATAAATTACATTTAAAATTACTCCTTTGTACTACTTTTGTCATTTTTTAGTTTTCCTAATGTAAAAGGATATATTTAAGTTAAAGAATTTAGTCATATGTAAGGTAAAAATATTCAGTCAAAACTTCAGAAAAGGGCAGGTAGTACTTAAACCTACTTATAGCATGTGCTAAAAATAAAAAGCACAAACACTCCTCAAATCCTAGCAGATCTTAAACAACCTCCAACATAAAAATATTTCAGCAACGTTCTTCCTAAAAATTTAACCTTACATGGCCCTCATATGGGAAATAAATATCTTCAGATGAAACTATAATATAAAATCACTTATTAAATTAGACTGCCATTTTCTCCATCTGGCCTATCACTGCTTTTCTTTTGGGACAAAGAAGGGGAGGTAGAAGAATAGGAAAAACAAAAAGGAAAACCAACAAAACTTAGCTCCTGAAAGGTCAAAGGAAGAAGGACTTTTCTGGGTATTATTTTATAAATTCCTAGTTTCAAAGGAGTTAGCATGGAGCACCAAAGTTACAAAGGTAACTTTCCTATTCTAGTAACCCTAGTTTTTTTTAACCGGACTTGAATATCAATCTGGATTTTTATTTCTCCAAGAATGTGCATAGAGAATGAATCTGAAATTAGCACATGCTGATGTACATTCAGGCTAATTTTAACTTTGAGAACTGATTTTTCTTCTCCATAGAGAAGAACCTTGAAAGCTGTAGTTTCAAATGGCCTATTGCTATATAGTTCAAGCCTGGGAATTCAACCCAGCGGCCTGAACTTTATCATAGGACATGTGGTCTCTAGGGCCCTCTCCCACTGGCTGCAAACTATGAATAACTCTTCCTTTCAGCCAGACAACTATCTGCTTCTCCTGTGTCATTTGCCTCTGACTTTCATCCAAATAGGGTGACAGAAAGCTGGCCTCGCTCTAAACGTTCTCTATTGTACGGAAGGGTGTGTACATTCAAGACAGAATTTTACAACAGTAAGTATCATCTAATCCAAGCTTCTCATGTTATAGATGGGCCCTATTTCATGAAAGGAAGTACCAGCTGTTTGACCGCAGGGATACTCATAAAACCACTTTTGGAGCAACAATGTTCCTTAGACCTAGTCTAGTCCAGAGGTTCCAATGTGGTGTCTTTAGAACCTTCACAGGATCCAGGATGCTCCATAGCCTCTGCTGTATAGTATATCTGGAATGGCAAGTGTTACTATAAGGCTATGTAAATTGCCATTTTTCTTAGCTGTGGGCTAGAATTCTATCAACTCAGTGGGCATCCTGCATGTCTTGGGCAGAACAGTAGCTCTGATAAGCATTTCCGTGGGTCTTTGGCTAACAAAATAGAAGGAAGAATAGTTAATACTAAATGTAATAGAAATATGAGAAATATTGGGTGGACTGAAGCAAATAAAAAAGTGAGGAAAATATTGGAAGCCATTCAGCAACAGAAGAACTTTATTTTACTCATGAGAAAACCATTGTCCATAAAGATTATGTGCCGGGACCAAAGTAAATTCTGCAAGTGAGTGGGGAAATGTAATGAATAACTAGAACTCAAGGTTCTGGGTGTTGGTCCAAAGCTACTTACAATTTTCTGGCTGCTGCTATGCTCAGAAACCCTCCCTCTTAGAAACATCTGTCATTTATTTTTTCATCAGTATATAGACTGGTTACATTTCTTACTCCTAAAGCCTGACTTTCCTCATCTGTAAAATGGGTATGTAAATGGTACTTAAGCCCATAGGGTTACTGTGGGTATTAAAAAAGATTATGCATTTAAAGCACTTTTAACACATAGGAAGCACTCAAGGAATGTCCATTCAATGAAAACTGGTACCGAACAGTTCCCCAAGTGTTTAACGCACTGCAAGATTCCCATGAGTTGGCAGCTCTGGCAGAATCGGAAAACTGTCTTCATCCTTAGACAAAGAACCTTGATCTCGTTGGAGGGGCTAAAGGATCACACTTGGGTGCCTCCCTTGCAAACAGCGGTTACCAATGAGAGGAGGAGAAGCTGGTGGACAGAAATTCCACGAAATCTTTTAAAGGATTTTACGCGAGGAGTGGGGATGAGCTAGAAATATTAAGCTCATAGCATATTACTAGAAGTTCTGGAGTCGGCACTCGCGACCTCCCTTCCGTGCCAGGATCTTGAGAGCACTCCACAGATAGCCCTTAACAACATGAGGAGCTACCATCTCTTGTTTCCTATGTAACATCGGGCACACTTTAAACATCACAACAATCCCGTCAGATAGGATCTGCTTTACATGTGACCAGTAGCGTGCCTTGCTCAAGGTCGCAGAGCTAGTCAGAGGCAGGGGAATTTCGGTCTAATTCTAAAGCTAAAGCTCTTCTATTGAGTCCAAAGTAATAGCTATATAGAGAAATACTGAGGTTTTCAACACAAATCGATGTACTATACAAAAGTCTTGTGTTGAAAGTCGGGAGACTAGCTAGGGTCAGCTGTGCCAGTGACAAGCTGTGTGACCTCAGACAAATCAAAACATCTCGGAGCTTTGGTTGCTGCTTCGTAAACGAGGAAACTGGGCTAGACTGAGCTTGGCGGTTGCTTCTACTCCTAAAATCATAAAAGTGTCCAAGTGACAGCAAGAAGACCAGGGAAACCCAAGCAGGCGATAAGTTGGGCCTGCCGCCGGCCACGCCCGGCGAGCCTTAGGGGACGAGAAAGCGCCCACCGGGCTGCCTGAGCCTTACCGCCGCCGCCGAGGGCAGGGAGAGCGCCCTCGAGCCGCCAAGGCCTACGAACCGAGGAGTCCGGGAGCGCGCGTGCGCGCCGGCCGCGAGTGCCCGCGGTTACCTGCCAACGCCGCCGCCGCCTCCTCCTCTCCGCGCACCGCGCCAGCGGGCGGCGCGGACAAGGGCTGCAGCCAGATTAGCAGCCACCACCGCCCCAGGGGAGGCCGCATCCCGCCCCGGGGCCAGCTCCGCGCCCCCGTTCGGCCGATAGTAGCAGCAATGGCGCAAGGCCTACGAGGAGGCTGAGCGGGGCGGCGAGACCCGTACGCGGGAAAGACGGAGGCCCCGCCTTTCCGGGGCAGAGGAGTTAGCTCTAGGCTGCGGGCGACGGCTGGTAGAGGCTTGGGGGCTCCCTGTAACCCTCTTCTGGCCCCTACCGGCCTCGGGGCTTCCGGGCCTCGTCTTCCCCTGAGGCAGTTGGGCCGTGGCCCAGTCCCGTCGGTCCCTGCGCCAGGGTGGAAACGGCGGCGGGGGGAGGGGTGGGAGCTCCTCTGTGAATTTTGCCTAAAACTTCCCTGACCGGTGACCTGCGGCGTTTTAGGTCTCAGTTCTCAGAGGTCTCCTGAGCGATGCCTCTTGAAGGGCACTTCAGGAACAACTCCCCCGCCCCCCCCCCACACCTTTTTTTTTTCACAAATCAAAGTTTCTTTATTTTTCCTTTTTTTTCTCCCATTTTCCTTTGTGTATGTAACAATAACAAACTGGCAATATGGTTGCTTAAGTAACACTTATATGTCCAAGCTTATCAACACACCACACTTCAGTATAAAGAGGCTGTAAAATGGTCCCTCACCAATACAGCATGTCTTAAATTAGCTTGCATTTAAAAAAAGAAAAAGACAGAAAACTGATTGATGGATGCCACAGGGAGGGGGTGGGGAAAGGAGGGCAAAATGTGCAAAACAGTTCAAAAAAATACAAACTTACAATTATAAATAAGTTCTGGTGACGAAATGTACAGTATGATGACTAAAGTTAATACTGTAATGTCTATTTGAAATTCGCTAAGAGTAGATCTTAAAAGTTCTCACCATACACAAAAGTCTTTGTAATTATGTGAGGTGATGTTTCTTACTATGATGATCATTTTGCAATATATACATATATGAATCATGTTGTACACCTAAAACTAACACAATATTATATGTCAATTATCTCAATAAAACTGGGAAAAATATCTTGAGTGGCTTTAATATTGATAATTAGTAGAGAACTTGCAGTTAAGTAATACATATACTGTAGCTTTTTTTTCTTTTTAAAGAACGGAACTTTCTCAGGCCCTAGAAACCCATGAAGGTGATTCAATATTTCATACCAAACACTTATTAGAACAAAAGTTCATTTCCTCTTTTCTAATTCTGGTCTTCTGGTTATGTACCTCAGGGAAGCCAATTGTGACAGAAATCATCCTCTAAAAATAACTTAGCTTCATTTTCCCTAAAGGTATGAGTAGGACTGACTAGGCTTACCCTGGCTTCAAAGTAAGGTTTAACCAACTGTCCTCAAACCCCTGGCACCGTGTGTGCACCCACAGATGGTTTGGGAAGTTCAGAAATCTCCTTATAAGGAATTCTTCAAGGGGATGAGTTTTACAAATAAACTGTTATTAATGAAACTGCCACCTTGTCTGACCCTGCAGACTGTCCACAGAGAAACGGCAGAGCTCCTGGTCCAAGTGTGAGGTGTGCATTCGCCTCTTGCACAATGACTTTTTTTTCTAACCACATTCATTTTGATTTAATTTTGGATGGCACTATAAAAAGTGGCTAAAAGAAACAGGTAGATACATGTGTTTTCCTGCAGCAGCATCTGGTAGAGAAAGGAGCAGGCAGCAGTATAATAAATTAATATTTAAATTAGGAATAAGTTCTGGTGATGAAATGTACAGTGTGATGACTAAAGTTAACAATACTGTAATGTATATCTGAAAGTTGCTATGAGTAGATCTTACAAGTTCGCATCATACACAAAAGTTTTTGCTTTCTATCTTTCCATCCATCAGAAAATAGAGAAAAAGTTTGTCCATCAGTAGGTCAGTGAAGTGAGAAAGTTGTAGTTGAAATCACCATTAAACTTGCCAAGAGGATGTAAAACAATTGTAACTGGATAATAACACCAGCTCATAAATTTCTACACCAAAAGAGATGATTAAAAAAGGGAAAAAAAATCATTGCCTCCTAAGGCAGTTGCCCAATAGTGGCACAGATTTTAGCTGTGGACTTCTGGTAAACAGCCCATGTCCACCTCTAAGATGGGATGAAGCACTACGGCTTGGGGGTCTGGATCTCACAGATAATGAAGAAGTTGGCACTTTCTCCAGAATGCTATTATTGGTGTGGGTAATAAGTAAATGTTTAGCAATGAAAATGCAGATTCCCAAGACATACCCTCTAGAGACTGATTCAGTTCATCTGGGGAGAGCCCAAAATATACCTTCTTAATCTGCACCCCAAATGATTCAAAATCTTTAGAATTAAAATTTGAGTTTTATAAGTTTCATGCTTGACAGGAAGTGGCTTTTTCAGCAAGTTTGTAATCACAGCTAAAATATTGTGTGTGTGTACTTTATGTAATTCATATTGCTTTAACATGACATATTTTGGGGGAAAATGTGTAACAAAGAGCTTCCTTAGTATTATTTTAGTGACCTGAATTTTTATTTTCATTTTATTTTATTTTTAAATTTTATTAACTCATTTTGAGAGAGAGAGAGAGAGAGAGCAAGGGAGGGGCAGAAAGAGAAGGAGAGAGAATCCCAAGCAGGCCCTGAGATGTCAGTGTGGAACCCAATGCAGGGCTCAAACTCTCGAACTGCAAAATCATGGCCTGAGCCCAAACCAAGTTGGATGCTTAACCAACTGAGCCATCTAGGCGCCCCATGACCTGAGTTTTTAAATTCCATATGACTATTTCCACACAGTATAAAAAAGATTATAATTCAATTTTCAGCCTCTGCATTTTTATTTCTAGAGTTCTTGTTCTTCATAACTAATTAATTTTCTGTAACTGTCATAGTGTTATAATCAGTCATTATGAATCAGAAGTAAAATTTAGCTCATGTCAGAAATTATTTAGGAACTTTCACTTGGTTTCTAGGTAGGTAGAACATTTAATTAAACGAATTAGAATAAAATAAAGTTCTACTACTTTGGGCTCTTTCATAAAGAAAGATTTGGTGTATTACTGCAATGATACCTGCCAATGTCATAAAGATTACATAGGCTATATGTCGTAACTTCTTTTTTTTCATTTATTTATTTTTGAGAGAGAGCGCAAGCACATGAGTAGGGGAGAGGAGCAGAGGGAGAGAGAGAGAGAATTTTTTTTAAATGCTTATTATTTATTTTGAGAGGTACAAAGATAGCACAAGTGGGGGGAGGGGCAGAGAGAGAGGGAGAGAGAATCCCAAGCAGGCTCTGCGCTGTCAGCACAGAGCCACTCTGGGGCTTGATGCGATGAACCCTAAGATCATGACTTGAGCCGAAACCAGAAGTCAGACGCTCAGGACCCCAGAGAGAAAGAGAGAGAATCTTGAGCAGGTTCTGCCATCAGCATGGAGCCCAACACAGGTATCAATCCCATGACCCTGGAATCATGGCTTGAGCCTAAATCAAGAGTCAGATGTTCAAATGACTAAGCCACCCAGGTGCCCCCATAACTTCTTTTTAGAAGTTCCCAGTTTTAGAATTCTACATATAAGAGAAAAAAAAGAAACCACCACCACCAACAGGCTGTTCAAGACCTCTCCATAAAAGAAACAAAGAAAGAAGTTGACTTGTTGGATCATGTTTTTCTTAGCAGATTTCATTTGTGAGATATTTTGAAATTGACTTGCCATATACTAGTTCAGTAATTTTAGGAATAACTCATGTCAAAACTAAAAGGGAGATAGCTTTTCAGTATGACTAAGTGATATTAGGAAGTATGAGAATAAATATAATTTATAAGGAAGATAATATGTCTTCTATACTAAATTAGTAAACCTCATGGTAAAAAATAATTGTCAAATTCAATTCAAATGTTTCAATTCAAATAGAGAGATGTGGAATTCTTTAAAATCATAGTTCTTGGGGCACCTGGGTGGCTCAGTTGGTTGGGCGCCTGACTTTGGCTCAGGTCATGATCTCACGGTTTGTGAGTTGGGGCCCTATGTCTGGCTCTGTGCTGACAGCTCAGAGCCTGGAGCCTGCTTCAGATTCTGTGTCTCCCTCTCTCTGCCCCTTGCTCTTTCTCTCTCTCTCTCTCAATAGTGAATAAACATTACAAAAAAATTTTTTAAAGACAGTAGTTCTCAAGTTGTCGTGTGGATAAGGCCCATCCATCTCCAAACATTGCTATTCAGTAGGTCCAGTGTATGGCCTGGGAATCTTGATAATTCTGAGTCAAATAGTCTTTTGTCTATACTATATTAAAGTTCTGTTCTTTAAAAAGAAAAAAAGAAAAAATACTAAAAAGTGATTGATGACTAAATGATGGTTAGAAAACAGTATCTGTGGGAGAAAAAAATAATGTATTTGGTTTATCTGAAAACAAAGAAGATGGAAGAGTTAGAACTTTCTAAGACTTAATTTAAAGAACCAAGATATAGAAAACTGGAAACCAGTTATTATGTTTTCAAAGAAAAGAGCAATCTCTCACCTGGACACCATCCAATCCTACCACTCCACATCACCTGAGTCCTAAGGAAATTCTACCAACATTTTCTTTGCTGCCAAAACACCCTTAGGAAGCATTTTTAATTTGACCATTCTCTGTAATCTAGATCTTCCCCCCACTCCACTGGAGTAATTTCTATTAAAACGATTATAGTGAGGGGCGCCTGGGTGGTTCAGTCAGTTGAGTGGCCGGCCAACTTCGGCTCAGGTCATGATCTTGCGGTCCGTGAGTTCGAGCCCCACGTCGGGCTCTGTGCGACAGCTCAGAGCCTGGAGCCTGTTTCAGATTCTGTGTCTCCCTCTCTCTGACCCTCCCCCGTTCATGCTTTGTCTCTCTCTGTCTCAAAAATAAATAAACGTTTAAAAAAATTAAAAAAAAATAAAACGATTATAGTGAGATCATTATATTTCAAAATCAATTTTTCTTTCCAGGAAAGCTGTAAACTGCAGATGTCCTTTTCATTTAAATTCCTTAACTGACTCTATTGGTTATTTATTGACAATGAAAAAAATCTGTGTAAGATTTAGGAGCCCTTCCATTCAGTTAAAAGGGATTTTCTCTTCTTGCTTTCAGTTCTTGATCATGTACTTACTTCAGAATGCCCCCAGTGGTCACAGTCTATCCAGAAAATTCCTCAATCTATTTTCATGTGTTTTTGGAAAGAACTCAAATATTTTTTAAAAAGGGCATGTGGGGGCTGGGAGATGAAGATAAATATAACAGAGTCTCAGATTTTGCTCTTCTGCATGTATGTTCTCTCTCCCCACCCCCTCTTGCTCTCCAAATCAGATATAAATAACTTCTATTTCCAATATTGCTGTCTCCTTGTATCTATATCGGGCTAGATCCAAGTATATTATGGAATTGTTGTAAAAATATTTGACTTCCTTTATTTTTCCAGAATGCTATTGTTGATCATGGGAGTGGAAACAAAGTGTAAGCAACTATTGGGAAGATATTTATAATGTTTTATTTATAATGAAAACAATATTTTATTTATGAGGAAAACTTACACAAGAGAGTCCATTCTGAACTGTTTCTATAACACAATCATAATTTCTAGATTAGTCATGTTTCAGTGGAGATTATGGAAAGTGGAAATAATTCAATTAATTGCTTCTAGTTTTTGCTAATGTTATTGATCATATTTTGCCCATAAAGCCTATGTGCCTGAAATTTTACTTACATTAAGCAAAGTCTATAAAGCTAGATGAAAAAAAATTATTATTCAATACATTTCAGGAACTTTTCCCCTCACTCAATTATATTTCTTTGCTGTGATTTATGGGCTCTGTCCTTATTGACTGGGTCAAAAACTCCACCTATATTATCAGAGTATGTATTAATTAGGATGTTCCCAACTACCAGTAACAGGATTTCCGACTAAAAGTGTTTTAAACCATGAAGACATTTATTATGTCACATGGAAGTAAGTCCCAAGGCAAGTTAATTCAGCAGCTTAAGTGTGCTATCAAGGTCTCAGACTGTTTTCAGCTCTCTACTTCACTCACCACTCTTAGCTTGTCTTTAAGCTTTTCTCCTCATAACGGAAAAAGGCTGCCAATGCCCCTGCTGCTGGGTCCTGACACAACCATGACCAAAGGCAGGGGGCACTAACTCCCCTTCCATCTCTTGAATAGGGGAGTAAAGCCATTCTTAGAAACCCTCACCTTCACCCTCCCTGCAGCGTCTCTTGCTGGTCCTATTAGAAGTGACTAGCCCATGCCCTTGCTAAATGGGGTGGAGTGAGTATCTGGCATTTTCAGCCTCCATGGTGGGAAGTGGTTTCACAGAAGACAAAAACTGGAATAGCAATAGACAGGGAATAAAATCACTATGGTGATAGTTCTGACAGTTTCCAAATGCTTTCAGAGTTTTCTGAAGATGGTAATTGAAATTTACGCTGACTTAATAAACAAGTTTTATTCATTATCACAAACTTTGATAAATGTATTTTCTTTTTGAAATTTACACATGGACTCAAAATGGGAATTGCTTCTACATCAAGTATTTTTCTTTCTGTTGCTCTTTTGTAGATTTACATAACATCTTTATTCTAAAACACTGAATTTCCTAAATAGGAAATATTTCCTATTCTAATAATGAAAGAGAAAAAGATTAAACAAAGGAGTATGGGTTATTATAGGGAGAGTAAGGGGACAGTAATAAGAATGGTAGATAAAGAAAAACAAGGAAGGGTAGAGTACTGAGCAGTGACTATTCTGGATGGTCTAATGTGAGAGAGTTCAGTTAACTAGGTCACTTGCCACTTGGAATGAAGGGCAGGATGAGCCATTAAGACTCTGTAGGAAATAGAGAGAAAGGAGGAGGGAGTTAATTCCTTTTTCAGGCATGCATTCTGCAGGTTAGAATTTGTCTGTCCCAACCACAGGTGTGTCCCTGGAAATGCATGTTCATATAGGTTGGCACTCCTTTTTTTTTTTTTTTTTTCTTTTTTTCACTTACAGATATTTTGCCCAACAACAATGCTTAAAATAATCCATCTAAATATTTAAGGCTTTTAACTTGTTTCTGCAATAATTAAAGATAAACCCATTAATATTTCTTGAATTTGTTTTAGGATTGAGAGTTTACTCCCCCTGCCTTCCATTTTACCATTTCACCTGGTTCTTTTTTGCTTTTTCCTAGTTTTCCCCCTTTCTACTCCTTACCAGATATTATAATCATCAGAAATATTATAGCTTCTTTTTAACACTTTATCGATCTTGAGTAATAGACAAGAAAGAATTTTGTTGAAACTCTCCCTTTGTTGTGATAGGTATTCTTTACGTTAGATAGGTTTTAGTTGTTTTAATCCTTATATCTATTACAAAATAAAACTATATAAAGCAACACAAAATGAATGTATACCTTTATGAGTTATTTATTACAAGGCAGACATTTTTGTAGCCAACACCCAAATCAAGATATAGAATTTTCCAGCTATTCCAGAAGCTTTCCATGTGCCTCATCAATTTCAAACCACCTACCTCTCCCCAAAGGACCCCCCATCCTAATCTTTGTAGTAATTATTTCCATGTGTTTCTTTATCGTTATATAGCGGAAGTGCATATCCATAGACATTATGTTTCTGCCCGTTAAATTTAAAAACTTTTAATGTTTTTTTTTAACTTATTTTTGAGAGAGAAAGAGATAGAGCATGAGCATGGAAGGGGCAGAGAGAGAGGGAGACACAGAATCCCAAGCAGGCTCCAGGCTCTAAGCTGTCAGCATGGAGCCCGATATGGGGGGTCGAACCCATGAACTGCGAGATCATGACCTGAACTGAAGCTGGATGCTTAACCAGCTGAGCCGCCCAGGCACCCCCTATTAAATTTTCTTTTAAGTTTATTTATCTTGAGAGAGAGAGAACATGAGTGGTGGACAGGCAGACAGAAGAAGAGAGAGAGAGAGAAATCCAAGCAGGCTCCCCTCTGTCAGAGCATAGGAGCATAGCCCAACATGGGGCTTGATTTCATGAACCATGAGATCATGACCCGAGCCAAAATCAAGTCTAATGCTTAACCGAGTCACCCACCCACCCATGCCCATTAAATATCTTTAATATATCTTTAAAATCTCATTCTATAGGTTCATCCTTCCACCATTTGGAAATTTGCTATTTTCATACTCATGGTGCAGTACAGCATGTTCCTCTGTCCTCAGTATTTCCTGAAAACTGGCAGCTGGCTTAAGAAGCTTCACTGGACTTGGGTTTTATTTCTTTCAGCAAGATGATAGGTTGTATTGTGTTCTTTCATCACGAGACATACGATGTTTGGTTGATTCTCTTTTTGTGATATTACTAACTGTCGATATCTGGATCCATTAATTCACTGGGGGGTTGCAAATGGTGATATTCAAATTCCATTAATTCTTTGTCACTTATTGTTTGGGATACTTTAATAAGGAAATATATTTCCTTATGTATTATGTGGTTACTCTGTGGTACAGTTCATTAAGAAAAGGTAGGACAAGTACTTGGTTCTTTCTTTCTATTTACTAGGTTTTTCTGTTGTCTTTTAAAAATGTTTATTTATTTATTTTGAAAGAAAGAGAGTGGGGGAGGGGTAGAGAGAGAGGATGAGAGAGAATCCCAAGCAGGCTCTACACTGTCAATGCAGAACCCGACAAAGTGTTCAAACTCACAAACTGTAAGATCATGACCTGAGCTGAAGTCAAGAGTCTGACACTTAACTGACTGAGCCATCCAGGTGCCCCCTATTTACTAGTTTTTAAGAGAATAAGTTGGTTTCTTACCTTCCTCTGAAGGTGACTCTATATTTTAAAAAATATTATCATGAACTCATGATTTCAACATATTGGATAGGTTTCAATCAATGGCAATTACTTCTTGTTTGAAGCTCAAATTGTCCTTTGGCTAAGAGGATTCTCTTCAGTTTGGCTTCTGAGCCCTTTCCACACACCATACTAATTTTGGATAACTTCTTTGATTTTTAATTTTATTTTAAAGTTTATTAATTTGTTTGGAGAAGTGTGGAGAGAGGGGCAGTGAGAGAGGGAGAAAGAGACTCCGAAGCAGGCTCTGCACTGACGTGCGGCTCGAACTCACAAACCATGAGATCATGACCTGAGCCGAAACCAAGAGTCAGATGCTTAACTGATTGAGCCACCCAGGTGCCCCTTCTTTGATATTTTATATCAGTGGTCCAGGTCAGTTCATCCTGTACTTGTCCCAGACATGGAATCACAGTCATGTTTCCAAAAGTTCTGATTTCTTATACAATTTCAAGATCATAATCTAGGTGCTAATACTTATCGTTCCAGGAGTGGTTATTGTTTCTGGGCCTTTCCAGTGGCAGAGCTAGGAAATCTATTTATTGATAAGTATGCATATAGATATGATTTTACACATAAAAATACCTAGTATACTGATATTTCCAATTAAAATTCAGAACTGTGGGGTTTTTTACTTAGCCTTTTTTATCCTTTTACTACATCTGTATCTCTAATACTCCATAACAAGATTTCTGGTTCCCAAGGATATAGGAGATGATGGAATTAGAATATTTAATAATTACTCATCCACACTGTACACATGACAGGCCCAGAATAACAACATACAAATTACTGCCACCAATATAATTACAAGGAACAGCTTAAAATATTCTTTATATGCTCTCCCCACTCTCACTCAATTTTTTATAGTTATATTATTTCTATATTCTGCAAGAATATAGCTCTTACATATATACTCTCTTTTAGCTCCCATTTAATAATATTTCTTCAGATAACTATGTTTTACTATATACGACCCATCCTTATATGGATGTCACCCTAATCATTGTGTCTAAAACTCATCCTCTACTAGATTCTTCAGGAAGGGCTAATGAAAACAATATTCTCTGAGTTCCTGCATATTGGTAACTGCCGGTCTATGCTTTTTACAGCAAAAAGTCAGTTTTGCATGATATAAAATCCTCAGTTCACATTTTATTTCTTGCATCTCTTAAACATGTTATTTCATTTTCTTTTTGGCATAAAGTATAGCTGTCAAAACTAAATAAAACAAAACCCTGATGATAATCTAATTTTCTTATCCTGTAAGTTACTTGGTGGTTTTGACTGCATACTCAATGGAATATTTTCATTTTCTTTAAAGTGCATTCAATTTACTGGAACTATGTCCTGGTGTTGATTATTCTGGGTCAATATTCTCAGCTACCTGGTGTGCTTTTTCAACACATAGTTTCAAATTGTTTTTTATTTAATGAAAAGTTCTCTTTATTGTGTTTAGTATTTGTTTTGTCACCTTGTTTTGTGTCTCTTCTTCAAAGATTCTGGTCACTTGTTTTTGAATCCTTTTATCAATCTTCACTATTTTGTCACTTTCTCTCAAATTTTTTTTTATTTTTTATTTGTTAAAAATTTTCTCCTTTTTATATTTTATTTCTCTTAGGCATAATCTGTTTAATTATATTTGCTTTTGTGTTCCTTCTAGTTTACTGTCACTTCTGAAATTATTTTTAATGTTTATTTATCTTTGAGAGAGAGCATGGGGGAGAGGAGGGGCAGAGAGTGGGAGACAGAATGGGAAGCAGGCTCCAGGCTCTGAGCTGTCAGCACAAAGCCTGACATCAGGCTTGAACCCACTAACGGTGAGATCATGAACTGAGCCAAAGTTGGATGCTTAACTGACTGAGCCACCCCTGAAATTTTTTTTTTTCAATTTCTAATTGTCTCCTGAGTTCTGCCACCTCAGTGGCAGTGTTTTTAAATTTTTCTGAGATTAAAAAATTTTGATTGTTTTTATTTCATGTCTTTTATCATTTTCTTAATGTATTTTAGCTTCTTTTGTGATAGAAGGCTATAGTTTTGATTTGTTCTCTGGGTCTCTTTCTGGCATAGGGATACTATTCTACTAATTACTTTTCTCAGATATGACTTTGCAAAGGATTTGGCCTCAATACTTTTTTTGTTTCTCATTTTAATGTGAAAATGTTTTTCTAGAACTTTTAGTAGGAGATGTGGTTTTTGAGTAGCTTCTCTAACTTCACAAACTCAGTCGTCTGCTGTTTTCATGAAGTTAAGAAGGATCGGCTTGCTTTATGACATTTCCTGGTCCTGTTGCCTCCCTCCCAAGACATTTTTATTTGGGCCTCCTTCTATCTCTGTTCTGTTGTCTCTGTCCAGCTCAATTGTGATTCCGCTCTCATTTCTCTTCTGTGTGACGCTCAGTCCTTTGATGGGAGCTCTGGAAGGTGTCTAGAGAGAGTTCATAGGGCCTGCACTGCTTAAATACCTTCAGTCTTTGTAACAGACCTGGTGCACTCACCATCTACTGGATTGGGCAAAACCTACCCACATTTTCCAGAAATAGTTGCTACTTTGGACTTCTCCCAGTCTCAAGTCTGTCAAAGTCTGCCAAGCTTCCCTGCTTCTCTCTGTTTTTCCTGCTCAGAGGTTGATATGATTCAGGTCTTGTGGCTGCTGGTGGTTTGTCCTTACTCACATGTATTTTGAAGTCTTTGTGGATGCCTTGTAACCTAGCATCAGTGTAAATGTTGTCCATGGGCTTTTGATTTTATTGAGTTGTTCTGTGTGTTTTTATGTTGAGACTTGGATTCAAAATTATTCTGCCTCTGTAGTCATCTTCTTAGAACCCACCAAACAGATTTAAAATATTCTCTTCTTTAAGTAGAATCTACCTTTTGACACGAATTGGAAATGGTAGTGCTAATAACTTCCTAAGCTCTGATAATTTTATTATAATTTTAGTAGGGTTTCGGGAATGTCTTCTCAATGTTAGAAAATCCTCTGAGAGCTTCAGAGGCATGTATTTGTGTCTACTTCCTCACACAATTAAAGAGAGAAAATTTCCATATCCTCAACCCAGTTTAAGAAATTAAGTGCTCCAGGTATTAATGGAAAATCCAACTTCACATAAAACTTCAGCGCAAAGCAGGTTATAAGCTGAATATAATAAAAGTAATAATTCTTACTGTTGTATAGGAGGAGGTGTGTTTACAGTGTTTTTTGCAAAAAGTATCTCATCTCAGCCTCAAAATAACCTTAGGGAGGTAATGTTATTATGAGTCCCACTCTTCAGAAGAAGAAATTGAACTTAGAGGACTTCGATGATTTGACTTAAGATTTTTCGCAGACAGAATCTACGTATAAAGGGTTTACTCTTCCACCAAGGCTTCAGCCTCAAAGAGATCCCTGCGGGGCACGTGAAAGGAAGAAGAACCTGCCTAGCCAGCTCTAGGGATCTCATATTTCCTGAGGACCCAGGGGTAGCAGGTGATGCAGGTGGATGTCTCTCACAGTCTGGTTCTCTCCCACAGTCCTGTTAAGAGCCTGTCTACAGCCTGTAAACGACACAGTGGCACCTGAACTTAGGACTCTAGACCCCTTGAAAGGTTTGCTTTTTTCTGCCAGCTGACATCAGTTTCAGCCGTATGTTTTGTGTGACCCGCAGCACATTGAGTAGCTCCGTGTGGCCTCGCTGTACCTGCATGTTGTTGGATACGAGTAACTTTGATTCAAGGTAGATGTGAACGGACAGGGCTAGGGCATTTCTGGTGCTCTGGCAGCACTTCTCCAGTGTTCACAAGAGAATCCTGTCCCAAACCTTCAGGAAGTCTTTCATTACATCCTAGTATTTCACCTTAAAATTTGTGCAATTTTAAAATTTTACTTTGCAATATATCTGTGCTATTTGAATACAAAAAGAGCATTTCCCATACTTGCCAGCAAGTAAAATTGTTGCTATAAGGAGGACCTAGACTGTTTGTCCGGTGGCTCCTTGGTACCCCCTGGCATATAACCACATACTCCTAAAGTTTGAAAGCTTCATAGGAAGTGGAAGAAGAAGGCTGCATGCAGTTCTACCATGGGAGTTTGAAGGTTTTGCTACATGTTTGAGCTTTATTCTGTAGACACTGAGAAACCAATGACGTATTTTTTTTTTTTTTAATTTTTTTTTTCAACGTTTTTTATTTATTTTTGGGACAGAGAGAGACAGAGCATGAACGGGGGAGGGGCAGAGAGAGAGGGAGACACAGAATCGGAAACAGGCTCCAGGCTCCGAGCCATCAGCCCAGAGCCTGACGCGGGGCTCGAACTCACAGACCGCGAGATCGTGACCTGGCTGAAGTCGGACGCTTAACCGACTGCGCCACCCAGGCGCCCCGCAATGACGTATTTTAAGAAAGAAACTGACCTGGTCAATTTTGTGTTTTAGAGGAATGGCTTTGAACTTCTATGATCATCACCTATAGTAAGAAATACATTTTACATGGCGATTCATATGCAGACTGTATGTGCATATACACATATATGAATGTGTATATAGACACATATATGAAACAAAAATTTGATGAAACATTATCCTAATACTTCCCATTCTAGTCTATTTCATCTAGAAAAAGTTAATGCAATTCATTAAACTGGTTGCAATTTTTTATTTTTTTATTTAAAAAACTTTTTTTTAAATGTTTATTTTTTGAGAGACAGAGTGTGAGTGGGGGAGGGGCAGAGAGAGAGAGGGAGACACAGAATCCGAAGCAGGCTCCAGGCTCCGACCTGTCAGCACAGAGCCCAACGTGGGGCTGGAACTCACAAGCTGTGAGATCATGACCTGAGCTGAAGTCAGACGCTTAACTGACTGAGCCACGGAGGCGCCCCTGCAATTTTTTTAAAGAAATCGTTTTGGTGGCAGTATGGAGGAAGGGAGATAGTAGGACCACTTAAAGTGCAAATAGGTCAGGATAATCAGGATATAAAGCAAGGCGGTGGCAGTGGGGATGCATTTAGAATCCACAGAAATTGGTTACTAATTGCCCACGAAAGTGATTTAGGGTTTCTGCTTTGAGTGAATGTCCATCCTATTTACTGAGACTAGGAAAACAAAAGATAAAAGTTCAGAAAGAAAAATAATGAATTCCAGTTGGAAGTGAGTTTGAAGTACATGCAAGACTAGTAAGTAGCTGGGTAGGAGATTTGGAGCTCAGGAAGGAGGTTCGAGCAGGAGAGAAAGATCTGGGACTCTTGAGCATAGATGTCTTAATTCAAGGCGGGGAATGGGGACAAGACTGCCAGGATGAGTGGGAAGAGTCAAATGAGAGGAGGGCCAAGGACAGAACCTGAACACCTTCATTTGAAAGGAGAGCAGAAGGGCACCTGAGTGGCTCAGATGGTTGAGCGCCAGACTTCAGCTTAGGTCATGATCTTGCGGTTCGTGAGTTTGAGCCCTGTGTCAGGCTCTGTGCTGACAGTTCAGAGCCTGGAACCTGCTTTGGATTCTGTGTCTCCCTCTGTCTCTGCCCCTCCTCTGCTCATGCTTTCTCTCTCTCTCTCTGTCTCTGTCTCTCTCTCTCTCAAAAACAAATAATCATTAAAATTTTTTCTAATAAATAAAAATAAATAAAAGGAGGGCAGAAAAGAAGAACCTACAACAGAAACTGATAACAGACAGGAGAGCAGAGGGTCACTTGCGCCAAAGAAAGAATTTTCAAGGAAGGAGTAGTCAGCAGAGTCCAATGCAGGAGGAAGGTCTAATAAGGTACAATTTAGCAACCAGAAGGGCATTCTATCTTGAGAGATAGCAACAAAAGGGGGTAGTGATTTAGGCAAGCAGTCATAAATGCTTAGCAAAGACACTTCACAAAAAATTATAGGTAGTCCTGGGAAGTGGGTGGAGAAGGGTACCCTGATCCCTGAGAGGGTCTGGGAGCAAGCAAGGTTTGGCCGCTTCAGGGAGGTAACTGGCTGGTACCCAGGAAAGCGGACAGCAAGTTGCAGACTTACTTGCTCTGTGTCTCAGGGGTAAGTCACCGGTTTCTGAAAAGGAGGATGGTCAGAATGAGGCAGGACCTGAATCCTAAGCAGGTGACAGTTGCAGCCAGGTTCGACTGTGGTTGAGGCACAGAGATTAAGGCAGCCACCCACTCTTAGTGTACATTGGGTGGGCCAGACTCAGGACATGGGGCGGAAGGTTCAGAGCAAAGCGGGAAGTCAGGTGACTTAAATGCTGAGTCCTGCAAGTGTTCAGACAAGAACTGCATTTTTTCAGCCTGGAAGGAACTCTGAATTAAGGTAAGAGCCTGCAGGTCGTAGTCCAGCAGTTCCTGCCGCTGACACAAGCATACTGTAGGGGGTTGGGAGCAGGAGGCAGGTGAAGAATGCAATGGCTGCAGCTCGGCTCAGGCGGGCTGGGGGCACCTTCCGATCACACTTCTCTCTCCTTTACTCAACTGCCTATAGACACTTGCTCCTCCAGTACTACTGAACTGGTTTGAGCATCGTCCTGCTCACTCATTTTTAACATGTTGAATCAAATCTTTCTACATACTCATACGCTATTTGCATGTTGGTCATTTTATCTTTTTGAAAATTATACTTTAACCGTATGCATATCCCAAAATTTAAAAAAATAGGACATTTGTTCTCCATTACTGATCACCTTCTTTTAAAAACAAATTGGACATATGGATTAAGTCTTTGAACTTCAGGACAAATATGCCACGTGTTGGTGTTATTGTGATTTTAGGTGATAACTTATATTTAATTCAATACCTATTTATGGAGAGCCTGCTCTGGGCAAGGAGTTTATATTTATTAACTCACACCCCAAAAACTGTTAAATTTGGCTGTTATTTATAAGTGCCATTCATTTACAGTAAAACCTTGGTTTGCAAGCATAATTTGTCTGGAAACATGCTTGTAAACCAAAGCACTTGTATATCAAAGCAAATTTCAAGAACCGTTGGCTCAGTTGTGATCATGTGTTGTTCGGTGTCACATACGACCTGTATTGCAAGACATCACTCGTTTATTAAGTTAAAATTTATTGGAAATGTTCACTCGTCTTGAGAAACACTCACAGAACAAGTTACTCACAATCCAAGGTTCTACTGTATTGTGAATTCAGTTCATTCACATAGCTGATCGTTAACATACATAGGAGGTACAGCCACTAAATTGACTTATTCCTGTCAATTATAACCTGAATGGACCTGGGTAAAGTTAGGGATCCAATTGTCAGTGTTTGTATTCCAAGCAATTTTTAAGTACTGAAATACTGTGTTTTTTACAATATCAGTAGTATTTAAAAAAAATGACAAATCTGGATAATTTACGCAACAGGTATCCAGAGAATTTATACACTGCATTACTATTGCAAATGGAACAGAACTGTACTCATTAAGAACATTTTAATGCTTCTTCCAGGAGGATTAGAAGTTGCTACTGGGCAGGAAGATGAGGGGATGTTCCCAGACCCCATACCACCATTTCCTCAGGGGCTGGATTCTCTCTGCTCCCCTCAGTAGTGTTCATCTTCTTACATCCTGTCCCCTTCTCCAATCACCCTATGTGAGAGGACTCAAAAAGTGGGACAGGGTCATCCCTGCCTTAAACAGCAGTCTTCTCTCAGAGAACACTTGAGAGCAAAGTGTGGCACAGAATGAAGACTGTATGTATTAGATAGCTAGAGCCGCCATAACAAAATACCACAGACCGGGTGGCTTACACGACATAAATTTATTTTCTCACAGTTCTAGAGGCTAGAAGTCCAAGATCAAAATGTCAACAGGGTTGGTTTCTTCTGAGAGGTGTCTCCTTGACTTCTAGATGGCCGAATTCTCCCTGTGTCTTCACAAGGTCTTTCTTCTGTGTGTATCTGGGTCCTAATCTCTTCTTTTAAGGAGACTAATAGAGTTGAACTAGGGCCCACCCATAAAACCTCATTTTAACTTAATTGACCCTTTAAAGGTCCTATTTCCAAATACAGTCACATTTTGAGGTACTAAGGGTTAGGACTTCAACAAATAAATTTGGGGGGCAGAGACACAATTCAGTCCATAGCACCAAATAGGTTTATTTCTTAAAAATAAAATACAGGCATTTTAGTATTCTACAAAATAAATGTCAAAATACCAGTATTACAAATAACATCACAGCATTCTTCATAATATAATGAGGTCAGTTACTTAAGTACATTATAGATAGACTTCCTATTTTAGTGACCTCTAGAATAGTCTTAGAGGCTATTAACTTTATTTTTTAAAAACTAAGAGGATCTTACTTTTTATTTTACTGTGCAGCCACTGCTGCCCAACTGTTTCATCTTGCCTTTGACTGGATGTCCTCAACACATAGAAAAATTTTGTATGAAAACCTAGTTTTTAAAGGGTAATTAAGAGATTTCAGTAAAAGGGAAGAGAAAGACAAATCTTTGAATTGGGATTCACTGGGCTGACCTAAAAGAGAAAATTCAAACAGTCCTTTCCCTCTTTGGAAAGTCCATCAGGGACCAAGCCCAGCAGACCTGAATTAGCTCAAAGGGAAAGCACAGGCGAAGACCAGGAGAAATGGGACACAAACTCCTTCACTAGCTCTGGTCTGAGAAGACTACTTCCTGGCCAGGAAGCTCCCATTGTTAAATAGAGGACTAGGTGTCTCCAGTCCCCTCCCAGTTGCCCAAGAAATGCACTGTAGCATCAGAGTGGGCACTTTCTACTCTGCATCCCACTGTCCCGGTTCATGTGCCTCTCAAGGGAGTCATGAACACTCCACACTTATTTCTGGAGGCTGCTATGGGTGGAGGCCAGTGCCCTTTCATCCCACCTTGTTTGTTGATTGATTGATTGATTCATTCATCAAATGTTACAGACTTCCCACCCTGTCCCTTGGCCAAGTCCTTTGCAGTGGAGTCTGTGTGGCTCATGCAGTAAATGTGGCTTGGCTGTGCATTAAGATGACCTCTATGATCTGTCTTTACCCTCATGTTATAGGAGTCTGTGGTTCAGTTTCAGACTTTAATGCAGATGTTTAAATAATCCCAAGTACAGTTTTTAAAAGAAACTTAATATAAATGCCTGGGGCTAACAAATAAGGAAAGAAAGGTATCCCTTTCTTCCTAGAGTTTTCACGCTTGTTTTAGATGGAAAATTTAAGTTCACCTAACCATGAACCTTCAACATGTCCCTCTGCTCTGCTTTGGGCCACTCTTGTTTATGAAGGCAACTCCCAGATCACTCATAAAACTGCATACGAACTGAAACATTCTTCGAAGAGGTAATTTTTAAAATTCAAAATTACTATCTGTAAGATGGCATCATCAGCAAGTTTTGCTTTTTAAAATTAGAATTGCTAATGAATTGTTTTCTAATGCTCTTTTTACCATCCTATGGATATTTTCTTAAGACATTCACATTTGTAAAATGGCTTTGTTTTCTCTGCTTGGCTCTCTCATCACCCACACAAACCTGGCCTCCTACTCTTTGCTGACTCAGGGGCCCAGCCTCTTCCCACACAAGTGCTCAGTGACCTGGTGCCCGCTACCCACCCTTTCTTTTGTTCTCCCACAAATCCACCCCCTCACCTTCTCTCCTCCATACAGGTAGACATTTTCATACTCCCACTGCTCAGCAGCCAAAGCCAAATAAGGGCCTGGGGGTGGGGAGGAAGAAGAATACTTTTTCCCAATGACCTTTATGGTTTGTTTTTTTAATTAATAAGCTCTATCCACAAATTAGTTGATAAACAATTCTTTTATTCTTAGATTATTTTTTTAAAACTCCTTCATACACAATAATTGGATTTTCTATTTTTGAGAACTCTACCAAAATGTAGACACATTGAGTGTTGTAACTTTTTTTCAGCAAAAACAGATGCTCTTATTTTTTATCCAAAGTAAAATGTTTTACTCACATTTTCGAGTGAATGGGTGTACCAATGGGACAATGGCTCATTGGGATGGTTATTTGCAATGACAGTGTTTGAGCTATAGCTGAAATCAATAGGCAGTCTGACAAGATTAATTAGCTGCAAATTATGCCTGAGCCCGTACCAGAAATAAGGGCCAGCCCACTCATCAAAAACCTGCCAAGAACTCCCCACCCCGTGGGGCTAGCCCTGGGGGAGGCAGAAAGGCCCGTCTCTGCTACTTATGTATGTTTTTAAGGTTACCAGAAAGGCTTTCCCTAAATCATCCTCACCTTTATGTTGCTATGCCTAAAATTCCAGCATTAAAGAGTCATTCCTGAACCTTCTCAGCATTTATAGTATGACGAATTAGAAAGATACTGGATTTTCTTCCATTCATGACAACTGTTTTTATCTTTTCATAGAGTTCACATTATATACTACGTGGCATAAACAGAATCTATTCTGCAATGCCACAAATCTACTCTTTAATAGGAAATATGAGCATAATAGTGGGTTTTAATAAGGAGCGCACAATTGAATTTGTGTTGGTATGGTTTGTTTTGTTTTGTTGTTTAGCTTTTCCAATGTTATAATTGATATGAACTCCTTGAAAGAAGGCTGGGACCATTTCTCCTCTTCATTAATCTCTCTGAGGTGTGGCACCATACCTGACATATAGTAGCACTCAGTCCATGACTGGAAAATTGCTTCCTGTCCCTGGTAATTTCTCTTGTCATCACTAAGACCTGGGGGCAATTTTATTCTACTTTATATACACAACTAATTTACTCTTTGTTTTTTTCACAACACTGCACCTGTTTTCTTAAGTAGTCATCATTTTCTCTCTTGTATCATTTTTAATCTTAGAGCTCTTCATGGCTCATAAGGACTTTTAAGATAGAGTGCTATATGATTTAACTTCATATGCTCACATAAAGCAAGGCTTCTTACATAAAAAGCTTCTTGCATAAAAAGATGTGAGCCAGGTGCAAATACCTCACTGCACCTCCTGCAGCCACAGTGGTGATATGACTACCAGTAAATTTCTACTTGCTGGCTTCCAGCTAAAGATGGGGGAGCCTGGGTAGCTCAGTCGGTTAAGTGTCCGACTTCAGCTCAGGTCAGTATCTCACAGTCCGTGAGTTTGAGACCCACGTAGGGCTCTGTGCTGACAGCTCAGAGCCTGGAGCCTGCTTTGAATTCTGTGTCTCCTTCTCTCCCTCTGCCCATCCCCCTGTTTGTGCTCTGTCTCTGTCTCTGTCTCTCAAAAATAAACATTAAAAAAAAAAAAAAAGAAAAGATGGTAAATGAACCCAGGCATATATGTCCTTTCAGTAGAGGCCAGAAGAGGGGATAGGAATAGGTGAGTGATTTCAACAAATATTTGAAGGAAAGAGAATTAAGAAGGGTTAATGGCCCAATTGGGGAGGAAGCCTCTAAGTCTAAAGTGTGTAAAGTGGGGCATACTGAAGATAAGCAAGATATTTTTCCTTGAAGAACCTAAAAGAGGCTCAGGACTTGGAATCACCAGATTTGGCAGAGTGGGAGTGAGATGTGTGGTGTAAAGCATGAGATAAGTTGAAAGCTTGAAAAGAACAGACAACTGCTTTTGTACCCTTCGGCACAGAAAATCAGCAGCCATGCTACCCCCTCACCCAAGGAGGAGATAGAAGGTTTATTTCCTGGAGATACTCAGTAGCAAAGGCCTGAGCATCAGAGAAACCAGGTCTGGCAGATGACATGGATATAGCATGGCGATTAAACAGTGGAACAAATTACAAGTCTACACTGAGGGGGCACCTGGGTGGTTCAGTCTGCTAAGTGTCTGACTTTGGCTCAGGTCATGATCTCATGGTTCGTCAGTTCGTGCCCCGTGTCGGGTTCTGTTCTGACAGCTCAGAGCCTGGAGCCTGCCTCGGATTCTGTGTCTTGCTCTCTCTCTGCCCCTCCCTTGCTGTCTCTCTCTCTCTCTCTTTCTCTCTCTCTCTGTCTCTGTCTCTGTCTCTGTCAAAAATAAATAAAAACATTAAAAAATAAAAAAAATTAAAAAAAAAAGAAGTCTACATTGGGAATGGTTGGATTATCTGTGTTCTCTCCCCTGCCACACAATCAAAGAACTGTTAATCAAGCAACTAACCTCTAGGCCAGTGTTTTTCAAACTGTGGGTTATGAAATCAGTTATGATTAGTGGATTATGAAATCAGTTTAATGGATCATAACCAACATTGTCATAGGTTGAGTTCCCCAGGAAACAGACTCTAGGATTCAGTTATGAGTTCAGAATATTTATTAGGGCATGCCCTGGGATCAATACCTGTAGAAGAAAACAGAACAAATTACTACAGCCCCCACATTGGATGTGGCCATCCCAGGGAATGTGACCTTGGGCATGGCAACTCTCTGCACTGAGGCAATCCCTTAAAGGGCTGACAGCTGCAGACTGCCCACCAGCAACACTCTCATCAGCTGGGGAACCAGTCTTTCATTGCAGAGGGATCTGAATGATACTTCACAAGGTCTCTCAGAAACATTAAAGAAAATAAAGTTCAGTAGACTGGGTAGAAAATATCAGAGTGCATTACATGTAGACAAAGTAAATATTTTTGCATGAAAGCTTTTTGCCTTTATGTATATGTATGTGTGTGTGGACTGGAGTGTGATGGAAAATCACTTCTTACTGTCAAAAATGTTTATAAGTCACTTTCCTTGGCAAGAAATTAGTGGAATGCTTTCTGAAAAGCTAAACTGACCCAGAGAAGAAACAAAATGTTTTCTCCACAATCCACAAGTGAAGCCCGTCACTCTCTAACCCCACCTGCCCATACAGAGTTCCTCATCAGCTTTTTAGCACCTATTCTTAAATTTAAAGGAACAACAAAAAGACCACTGGGCATGTAAGGCAAACTCTAACTTTAAAGAGAGAACTCAGTTTGAAAAACACAAAGAATAAAAGAGGAAACTGTAGAGAATAGAAACAGCACTCTTCATATCCTAACTTATAACCTCAAAAATCATGAAAAGATTTTATATATAAAATAAAAGCAGGGGGCGCCTGGGTGCCTCAGTCAGTTAAGTGTCTGACTTCATCAGGTCATGATCTCACAGTTCATGAGTTTGAGCCCCACATCAGCCTCTGTGCTGACAGCCCAGAGCCTGGAGCCTGCTTCAGATTCTGTGTCTCCCTCTCTCTCTACCCCTCACTCCACTAACGCTCTCTCTCCCTCTCTCTCAAAAATAAATAAAATATTAAAAACAAGAAAACTCATTAAAATAAAAGCAGAATGCTATGATAAAAGAACAATTAAGGAGAAAACAGGAGAGGGCTCTTGGAAATGAAACATATTATAATAAAAAATTTTCAGTAGAAGAATCAGAAGACAAAGTCAAGGAAATCTGATGAAAACAGAACCAAAACACGCATAGATGAACAATGAGAAAAAAGATACGAGATTTAGAGATTCAGTCCAGTAAGTACAATATCTGACTAGAAGTAGTTCCCAAAAAAGAAGAAATGGAGAAAAAATTACACAAGAAAAGTTCCCAGAACTGCAAGACATAAGTTTCCAAATTGAAAGTGCCTACCAAGTACAGCACAACAAATGAAAATAGGCACATCATTGAGAAGTGTCAGACCACTGGGAATATAGAAAGAACCTCAAAAGCTTCCAGGAATAGAAAAGCAAATGACTCTTACACTACAAAGTAGGAATCAGCAGACTTCTCAACCACAATGTTGGACTAGAAAAAGCAATCAAACACTGCTTTAAGAATTATGCAGGATAAATTTTTTAAACCTAGAATATAATACCCAGCCAAACTATCAAAGTGTGACAGCAGAATAAAAACTCTTCAGATACAGAAAAATTCAGAAAATTTATCTCCCATGTATCTTTTGTAGCAAGCTACTACAGCAGATTATCTAGAAAAATAAGGGGAAGAAAACAAGAAAGAGAAAGACATTAGATCTAAGAAATAGGAGATCCATTACATTTGACATGAAAAGGGAACCCACATGGTCATGGTGAAGGTGATTTGGGTGCAGCAGCTCTTCAAGAAGCCTAACGAGCAACAAGTTCAGATTGATGCAAGAGGATAAAGGGCTTCTGGAAGGATATCTCCAAGAAAATAAAGAAATTTATAGAATCTTTCATAAATATCAATGTATTAAGAGATTTACATTTCTGGAAGATAATAGGGAATTAGTTTTTTTAAGTTCTTTAATTCCATACATACAGTGTTATATTAGTTTCAGGTATATAATATAGTGATTCAATAGTTCTATAGATTATTCAGCACTCATCACGGTAAGTGTACTCTTTAATCCCTATCACCTATTTCACCTACCCATCCCCCACCTCCCTCTGGTAACCATCAGTTTGTTCTCTATAATTAAGAGTCTGTTTCTTGGTTTCTCTTTCTCTCTCTTTTTTTCCTTCCCATATGTTCATTTGTTTTGTTTCTTAAATTCCACATATGAATGAAATCATATGGTATTTGTCTTTCTCTGACTGACTTATTTCGCTTAGCATAATACTCTCTACATCCATCCATGTTGTTGTAAATAGCAAGATTTCATTCTTTTTTATGGCTGAATAATAATCCATTATGTATATATACCATTTCTTCTCTATTCATCTACTGATGGATACTTGGGCTGCTTCCCTAATTTTGTTATTGTAAATAATGCTGCTATAAACATAGGGATGTAAGTATCTCTAAATTAGTGTTTTTGTACTTTTTGGGTAAATACCCAGTAGTGTAGTTGCTGGAATTTAGAGTAGTTCTATTTTTAACTTTCTGAGGAAACTCCACACTGTTTTCCACAGTGGCTGCACCACTGTTTGCAGTGCAAGAGGGTTCCTTTTTTTCCACATCCTCACCAATACTTATTTTTTCTTGTGTTGTTTATTTTAGCCATTGTGACAGGTGTGAAGTGATATCTCATTGTAGTTTTCATTTGCACTTCCTTGATAATGAGTGATGCTGAGCATCATTTAATGTGTCTGTCAGTCATCTCTTATGTCTTCTTTGTAGAACTGTCTGTTCACATTTTCTGCTCATTTCTAAACTGGATTATTTGTTTTTTGGGTGTTGAGTTTTAGAAGTTCTTTATATATTTTGGACACTAACCTTTTAATAGATATGCCATTTGTAAATATCTTCTCCCATTCAGTAGTTTGACTTTTAGTTTTGTTGTTTCCTTCATTGTGCAGAAGATTTTTATTTTGATGTAGTCCCAATAGTTTATTTTTTTTTTATTTCCCTTGCCTTAGGAGACATATCTAGAAAAGCGTTGCTATGTCCGACATACTGCTTATGTTCTCTTCTAGGATTTCTATGGCTTCGGGCATTACAGTTAGGTTTTTAATACATTTTGGATTTATTTTGGTGTATGGTGTAAGAAAGTGGTCCAGTTTCATTCATTTGCAGGTAGCTGCTCCGTTTTCCCAATACTGTTTGTTGAAGGGCTGTCTTTTTCCCATTGCATATTCTTTTCTCCTTTGTTAAAGACTAATTGACCATATAATTGTGGTTTTATTTCTGGGTTTTCTATTCTGTTCTGTTGATCTATGTGTTTATTTTTGTGCTAGCACCATACTCTTTTGATTACTACAGCTTTATTAAATATAATTTGAAATCTGGAATTGTGAAACTTCTTATTTTGTTTTCTTTTTCAAGATTGATTTGGCTATTCTGGGTCTTTTGTAGTTTTAAACAAATTTTAGGATTGTTTGTTCTAGTTTTGTGAAAAATGCTATTAGCATTTTGATAGGGATTGCATTAAATGTGTGATTGCTTTGGGTAGTATAGGCATTTTAACAATATTTATTCTTCCAATCCACGGACATGGAATGTCTTTCTATTTCCTTGTGTCTTCTTCAAATTCTTTCATCAATGTTTTATAGTTTTCAGAGTATAGTTCTTTCACCTTGGTTAAGTTTATTTCTGGGAATTTTATTATTTTTGGTGAAATTGTAAATGGGATTGTTTTCTTAACTTCTCTTCCTGCTGCTTCATTATTAGTGTATAGGAATGCAACAGATTTCTGTACATTGATTTTTGTATGCTGTGACTTTACTGAATTCATTTATTACTTCTAGTAGTTTATTTGGTGGAGTCTTTATGGTTTTCTACATACAATATCACATCATTTGCAGAATGTGAAAATCCTACTTCTTTACCAATTTGAATGCCTTTTATTTCTTTTTGTGGTTTAATTGGACTACAACTTCCAGTACTATGTTAAATAAAAGTGTATGCCACATCTTCTTTATACATTCACATCTTGATGGACACTTGGGCTACTTCATAATTTGGCTATTGTAAACAATGTTGCAATAAAAAACCCCACAGGGCGTGTGTATTATCCTTTCAAATTAGTGTTTTTATTTTCTTAAGGAATTAATTTTTGACAGGTACACGGAAAAGTAAGCATACGAATAAAATGAGATAATCATCAATTCTCAGGAAAACAAATTTGTGCCCAGAGAAGCAATATAATCATAGTATATTATATGCCTCAGCTTTAAATAATATTTACGTCATCTTAATCATGTAAAAACTGATCAGTGATCTGATAAAGCCATTGTATATAACCATATTAGGAAAATCAGAGGAGAGAAGAGACTAAATCCATATCTTCCCTAGAGGAGAGTCACAGATAATATATGGAACTTTGAGAAATCAAGAAATAGCAGTAAAAATGTGGAGATAAATACCAGATGAAACAGCTGAAAGAGTTGAGTGTGGTTGCTTTTGGGAATGGAAGCAGATCTTGCAGGTTAGACAGGGAAAGAGGCTACTTTTTTTCTTTTAGACTTTGAAGAGATACGTAGCTATTAAAACTTTGCACATTTCTAACCTAGATGAAAATATAAACATTTGGAGAAAGAAAAATGACAACACAGGCATATTATTTTTGAGATATGGAGGCAACCATCTTAAAAGCTAAAGGGAAAGCTTGAAAGTGGTTTCCTTTGGAAGAGTGGGACTGGATTTGATTTTCACTGTAAGCCCTATCTGATTCTGTGGATTTGTGACGAGGTTGCATTGAAGAAAATTTTTATTTTATTATTATTTTTTAATGTTCATTTATTTTTGAGAGACAGAGAGAGATGGGGAGGGAGGGGAAGGACAGAGAGACAGAGGGAGACAGAGGAGCTGAAGCAGGCTCTGTACTGACAGCAGTGAGCCTGATGTGGGGCTGGAACTCATGCAACTGTGAGATCATGACCTGAGCTGAATTTGGACGCTCAACCAACTGAGCCACCCAGGTGCCCCTAAAGGAAAATTTTAAATAAAAATAATTGCAAGAATGAATCCAGGCATGTAAACACTTAGGAAGAGTTTTGAATTTTAGCTCTGCCTACTTAGTTGATTAGGTTCCTAATTTTTAAAATCTTTAATGTCTGCCTTATAAAGGGTAAGGAATTCATGAGAAAATACATTAGGAACCTCCTGGTAGATTGAAAATGATCAATAAATGTTCCCCTTTTCCCTCTCACAGCTAAAACCAGGGCACTAGTTTTCAGTAGTATAAACTCATTCTTTGAAACCCTTCTCTTTCCTGGACTCACAAGGACACTTCCATTACGTCTTGGATATAAAAGAAATAGTGTACACGTGCATAATGAAGTCATTTAAAAAAAATCCTAAGTGAAATAATAAATGTCCTTTGTGTAATCTGACTAACCTTGCAATCCATCCGTTTTTTCAACAATAAACTATGCAATACATAGTTTACTTTTCTCAAGCTTTAATGATTTTTGAATGAGTTCCAGATTCAAATTTTATCTAATAGTAAACAGAACCAATCCATCCATTGTAGAATGACATTAAAGCTGGGCTGTGGCGAATAGGTTAGGAGTGAGGGATTGAGAAATTGAACCCTACATTTTTTGGGGCAGGCAGGCTTCCTGGATCAGTAGCCCCTGGCCAGGATCAGCCTAACTGTTTCATACAGCACTGTATAATTGTTACTATTTTCCTTTGAGTGCCATGTCATGAAAAAGGTTGAGAAGTACTGCCTTAAAGAGGTGCCATAAAAATCCACTGTAAGGATGGAGAGCCATTTAGGTAAGGTCTTTTTCAGTTGCTTCCTTATTAAATTTATAAGAGAAGTAGTTAAATTTACGTGTCTTTAAATGAGTTTTTGATGTCCCCAAAATCTGAGTGGAAATTATGTAACATTACGTTTATGTATGAGTTGGGATTATCAAGGTTAGCTACAATTAACTTAACAGAGACCCCCAAGACAGTCATTTAAGCAATTAGATCATTACTCTGTCCAGTAAAAAGAATTCTGGAGAAAGCTAGCCCAAGGCTAGCACGGTGGTTCATCATCATCATCAAAGATCTGGCTGCTTTTAGCTTTTGGTCTTACATCGTTAAGGCAAGAGTCTCAGCTCAGGGAGCACAAACCAGCACATCCACACCCCAAAAATTAGGATGGAGGGGGAGAAGAAGGGTGTGCCCTCTTCCTTTTATGAAGACTTTCCAGAACTTACCACCCTATTTACATTTAGATCTCATTGTGTGGAACTTAGTCACATGACCACACAGCTATAAGCATGGTCACAAACTGTGGTCTTTTAACTTGTTGGCAGTGTGTCTAGCTTAAAATGGGAGTTTTATTAGAGAGAGAAGAATGATTATTTTGTAGGCAAACAGCAGTCTTCACATGTTTTAGTAACTGCCATGTAATTCATTTCAAACAAAAACCATCTGTCAAGTAATTATTTAATATATACTGCTAGAAAGGCTGAAATAAGCATTAAGGAAGATGAATTAGGAAATTCATTATTTGACATCCTGATTACATATTATTGCTGGATTTAATAATTCATGATGAAGACAGTGTAGCTAGGGGATAAAAACTCAGATTCCAAAGTAGACAGTCTGACTTCCATTTATTAGTCGTGTGAGCTTGAGAAAATTGCTTAAGTGCTCTATGCCTTAGTTTTCTTTTTTTGTAAGGTCAAGGTAAAATAGTAGTACCTATCTGATAGAAATTTGAAGGATTAAATGAGTTAATACATGTAATGTACTTAGAGTAGTATCTGGCATATAGTAAGTACTCAACAAATCTTAGCTATTAATAAATCTTTTACTTAAATTGAAATCTTTTTCTTTAAAATCATATGTAGCTATGACAATCTGGTTCTCCATTAAGAATTTCCAGGTATGAAATGCTTTCCTGGTTTCACATTTGTAGATGCTTGAAAACGGTGATCCCTGGAGTAAAACCATAGGGCTTTACTTGAGCTAATAAGTGTTATGTTTCATAGTAACATTAAGAAAAAGAAAAGATGGGGGGCGCCTGGGTAGCTCAGTAGGTTGAGCATCAGAGTGTCTTCTTTGGTTCATCTGGCATTTCCTGGGTTCCAGCAGTGCATCAGGCTTGCTGCTGTCTGTGCGGGCTGCTTCAGATCCTCTGCTTCCTTCTCTCTATGCTCCTCCCCTGCCCACGTGCTCTCTCAAAAATAAACATTAAAAAGAAAGCAAGAAAGGAAGAAGGAAGAAAGAAAGAAAGAAAGAAAGAAAGAAAGAAAGAAAGAAAGAAAGAAGAAAGAAAAAGAAAGAGAGAGAAAGGAGGAGCACCTGGGTGGCTTAGTCAGTTAAATGACTGAATCTCAATTTAGGCTCAGGTGTAGCCATTGAGCCCTGCATGGGTCTCCACACTGACGATGCACAGCCTGCTTGGGATTCTCTCTCTCCTCTCACTCTCTGCCCCTTCCCTGACTCTGTCTCTCTCAAAAGAAATAAACTTAAAAAACAGAGAGAGAGAGAGACAGATAGACACACACACACACACACACACACACACACACACACACACAGAAAGGGCGAGAAAGAAAGAGGAATTAGGTATTGGTCAAACTGAACCGTGACTGGTTTGTCTCCTTTCTCCTCCCCTGTCTCCCACTTCTGCCTTTGAGTGGACTGTACTGATGGCAGTCCACCCCACCAGCCCTGCAGTCTGAGGTCTCCTACTGCCTCAGGGCTGTTTAAAATTATAAATTTCCTAGGTGAATGCAAGCTGGTGCAGCCACTCTGGAAGACAGTATGGAGGTTCCTCAAAAAACTAAAAATAGAACTACCCTACAACCCAGCAATTGCACTACTAGGCATTTATCCAAGGGATACAGTTGTGCTGTTTCGAAGGGACTCATGCACCTCAACGTTTATAGCAGCGCTATCGACAATAGCCAAAGTATGGAAAGAGTCCAAATGGCCATCAATGGATGAACAGATAAAGACGATGTGGTATATATATACAATGGAGTATTACTTGGCAATCAAAAAGAACGAAATCTTGCCATTTGCAACTACGTGAATGGAACTGGAGGGTATTATGCTAAGTGAAATTACTCAGAGAAAGACAAAAATCATATGACTTCACTCATATGAGGACTTTCAGAGACAAAACAGATGAACATAAGGGAAGGGGAACAAAAATAATATAAAAACAGGGAGGGAGACAAAGCATAAGAGACTCATAAATATGGAGAACAAACAGAGGGTTACTGGAGGGGGTGTGAGAGGGGAGATGGGCTAAATGGGTAAGGGGTATTAAGGAATCTACTCCTGAAATCATTGTTGCACTATATGCTAACTAATTTGGATGTAAATTTAAAAAAATAATAAAATTTAAAAAAAATTATAAATGTCCTAGATCGGGTCAAAAATGTAACCTCCAGGGGCACCTGGGTGGCTCAGTCCATTAAGTATCTGACTTTGGCTCAGGTCATGATCTCACAGTTCATGAGTTTGAGCCCGGCATCGGGCTCTGTGCTGATAGCTCAGAGCCTGGAGCCTGCTTCGGATTCCTTGTCTCCCTCTCTCTCTGCCCTTCCCCTGCTCATGCTCTGTCTCTCTATCAAAAACAAACAAATAAATAAATAAATAAAAACATTAAAAAAAAAAAAGTCACTTACATGTGTGTATCTCTATTATTTTTGTTTTCTTTCCCCAGATTTTCCTCAAACATTTCCACAAATGTGAGAGGATGTATTTTCCTTTTGGAAAAAACAATATTCAAGTGAAATTTTGAGGATTTGTTGCATTAAAACTATGCTAACACACAATCATCTTCTTTTAATAATTAAAGAAGTTTCAGAAAAATAAAAAGTTCATATTTCCATTAACGTATGGCTTTCATCTTTGGACCCGGGACGACTGCTTCAGTGGTTGCCATTTCCTTTCTAGTGGGAGGGGATAAATAAGGCACAGGGAACATGTGCCCTGTCACTTTTCTGGGCAAAACTGGGAAACTGCATACATTCCTCCTACTTCTACTCTATTGGCAAGAACCAAGTCATATGGCAATACCTGGATTCAAGAGAGGCTGGGAAATGTGGTCCATAGCTGGGTGTCCCTCTGAATGGCTAAAATTAGAGGTGGGGGTCCTATTACTAAAAGGAGGAAGGAGAGGACAAAGTTGGAGTGTGTTAGCAATCTTTGCCACACGATTGTATCACACAGCTGCAATATTGTAAAAACAATTTTATGTTGTTTTTTACTTAGCATTATATCAAAAGCTTTTTTTCCCCACATTACTGCATGATTTTCATAATTATAAGCAACAAATAGCTTTATAATAATTTATTGAGTGATAATCAATAAGTTCTTTAACTCTTCCTATTATTGAAAATGTAGATTCTTTTTATATTTCTTCACTGTTATAAAACAATGTCACAATAGATCTTTCTGTGACTATAATTTTTTCATCTTCTTGAGATGACTCCCTTAGGACAAATTCCAGGAACTGGGGATTACTAGGTCAAAAGAGTGTGTGAACAGTTTATGATTCTTAATGTTTTTGTTCCAAATTGGCTTCTGAGAAGGCAGTACCAATTTGTTCCCAAAGGAAATATGCGCATTTTTTTTTTCCTATGAATGTGGCGAGGGAGACACGGTCACATATCCTTATAGGTAGAATATTTTCAGTTTTCAGAGTCTGGCTGGAACGGTCAGGATACCCAAGACTTGGGTTTCAATCTCTTATTCTGCCATTTCCTAGCTATTTAGCTGTAGGCCAGTACTTACATTCCCTGTGCCTCAGATTCCTTCCGTTAAAATCGAGGATAAAAATATTCTCCTTATAAGATTGTCTGGTAATCATCAAGGCTATTAACAAATCTTCTGTCTTATCATCTTCTATGCACATGTTAAAAATATAATTCCCTGCTCCCTTGAAGATAGATATGGCTATGTGACTTTCTTTAGCCAGTGATACGGAAGCAAAAGTCACGTGTCATCTCCAGGCATACATTCTAAGACTTGTTTGTGATTTGCCACATTCTTTTTTCCCCTTTGCCATGTGGTCAGAAGTATTTTGGATCATACTAGCTCCTTAAACGAGCCCTAGAATAAGCATGGCACAGAGAGGAGCCCCAAGCTGTGATGGATATGTAAATTGAGTAAAAAAGAAATCTTTGTTGTTTTTTCTTAAGCCACTGAGACTTTGGGATTGTCTGTTATCGCCACATAATGTAGCCTATCCTGACTACTGCAGATTTACTCAGGATTAATAAAATAATAAGCATGTTATTATTTGGTCCAAGATGTTGAACCAAAGGAAGAGCCTCAATATATGTCCTTTGCAATAATAATTACTACCATTCATTCTGTGCTTTCTATATACCAGACGTTTGTATACACTATCACGTATCTTCAAAACAATGTTGCATATTATAAAGGTCCCCATTTTATAAAGGAGAGAAACAAAGCTCAGAACGGTTAGTGTTTTACCTGACATCATCCAGCTAGAAAGCTGCAGGGCTGCAATTCAATCCTGGTGTATTTCTTCCCATTTTAATCTATTTTCTTTGTGTTTGGATTTTTTTTGGCATTATTATTATTATTATTTACAGCACTGTGTGAATTTCTCGACAGTCTTTGGTTATGAACTTTGCATGTATTCCTGCAACAAAACTTCTATTTTCTTAAACTTGTTGCAAGATAAACAAAAATTGAGACAAAGGTTCAGTAGCTTGCTCTTCAAGCCCCTGCTTGTTCCCCAGAAGAAACCTCATGAACCCCAGTACCCTTTATATTTTTCTTGGCCTGAGAATATACCTGACATCAGTTAAGATTTATATGCCTATGAAAGGAAAAAAATAGTTTTAAAATTGGAATGCAATGAGTCAGATTAGAATGAGTTAGATTAGATGAAGTAAATTCTAAAATCCAACATCTATGGACTCTTTCTTTCAATAGCTTGGTGAAGATATGATTCACATACCATACAATTCAACAATGTAAAGTTACAATTCAATGGATTTTAGTATATTCACAGAGATGTGTATCCATTGCACAAATCAATTTTGGAATATTTTCATTACCTCAAAAAGAAATCCCACACCCCTTAGCTGTCGCCCATCCTCCCATCCACTCCTCACCCCACCCTCCAGCCCTAGGCACTTACTAATTTACTTTCTGGGCTCTGCTTCTTTTTACATGGCTCTCTAAATGTCAGTTTCCAGCCACTCCCAACAAATGATCTTTCTTCCCACCTACCCCCGGCCCCACTCCCAACTCTGCAAAGCTTTGCTCAATTATTTTTAATTCAAAGCTCAAATTCTGAAGTATCTGGTACAAAAACTAATTTTTTCTAAAAACTTTTTTGCTTGCTTCACCAAACTTAGAATTTCATTGCAGGGGCACCTGGGTGGTTCAGTCAGTTAATTGTCTGACTCTTGATTTTGGCTCAGGTCATGATCTCACGGTTTGTGAGTTCCAGCCCCATGTTGGGCTCCTTGCTGGCAGTGCAGGGCCTGCTTGAGATTCTCTCTCTCTCTCTCTCTCTCTCTCTCTCTGCCCACTCTCAAAATAAATAAAAACTTTAAAATAAATAAAAAACTTTAAAAACAAACCCCCCAAAAACCCCACAAAATCTTTTTTTCTCTTTCACTATTCTCTTATGAGCCTTTTCAAAGCTGGTTAGTACCACTAATTCTTTATATATAATGGTCAAATAAATAAGATTAAATTAAAGCTGCTCTCTTATATGACCCTGGTTTTTAAAAAGTGTTGGTTAGGAGAAAGGCAAAACTTGAAATTAATGGTTAAAAAGAGTACTAAGGATCATTTATGAATTTTAGTGACTTATATTCACAATTACTATGGGGAATATCTGATTTACCTTTTATAATGCTCATGGCCATGGAAAATTATTGACAACTTGTTGAATTGGGTTCTATTTGTTACCCTGAGACTCTTAAACTATTTGAATCATATGGCTGGAAACAATAATTTCTAGAACTAGTACCAACTTCCAAAGTTTGTTGATGGAAGGCAGAACTGATGCTAATACATTTTACTGCTGTTAAATAAAGCAGGAAGCAACAAAATAAAGCTAAACATTAAGAGCAGGGGAGGTGGGAGTTATTCCCTAGGAAGGAAGAAATTAATGAAGCGTGAATGCTTATACACCCTTGAAGACAGTATTTCCTCAACATACTGAAATGAGGGTGAATTAACTAGTTTATGGGGGGAGGGTCTGGTTCTAGTCTCTACTTGTGCTGTGCTGACTTGTCTTTTGTGTTTTGGAAACGTCTGGTGATAGCAACCTCTTAGTCTGTGGTGAAACCCAGTCCAAAGACATGTGAAGCCTGGACACGCGAGGCTGAACAAGCATATCCCAGAGACATGAAATATAGTAACAATGTTGGGGAGGTATGGTAACGCAAAAAACAGTGTTGATGAACAAGAACGCTTAAGGGGTCATGGCTTAATCTAAAGAGAAAGCACACACTTTATTGGTAAAGAGGATATGGTATACCTTTTCATGTTTTTCAATGAGCTTTGCAAATTCTAATTCTGCCCTAATTATAACTGCCTTGTTCTCATGAAGCTTACCCTCAGCAAATGTTTATTCAGCAACTACAAAATTATGCATAACTCACTGGGCTAGGAACTGTGAGGTATACAATATAGAAATGACCGGAGTCCTGGTCTCGAGATGGCGAGGGAAAGCACACTGTGCCTGGGAATCAGCGAGTTCAGCCTATAGATTACTACATTGGTGGGGAGAATGGAAGACAGAGCTGGAAAGGAGGACTCAAACTGGTAGCTTCCTGAACACCAAAGTTATACGTTAGGACTTTATTCTTTGGAAAGAAGGGACTCACCGATTTTTTTGTTTTGTTTTTAACGTGGAAAAAAAAGCAATCAGAGCTGTTTCTGGCTATTTAGTCACATATTTTTTGTCCTGTTGATACAATCTTTCCTTAGATGGTAAATTTTCAGTGGACAAAAACAGTATCTATCTTACTTGCTTGTTTAATGTTCAATGCAGTGTGATAGGCTATGCTTAATACTCACTCCATGTAAACAGCAGCTGTTATTAAAAATACATGTGTTCTTAGAATGGAAGGAATAAAGGACCCCCATTGTTCTTAACATCCATTTAGTTAAACTAGAGGAAAATTCACCTCACCAAGGAAAAATAAGAAACCTAGGCAACATGGCAAATCATTTGCCCAGGAAGAGCACTTTTAAATCCTAGTGAAGCTATCAAGTACTACCCAGCATGGAAACAGTATAAATTCATATGTTTTGTATTCCATTGATTCGGCATTTTTTTCAGTGTCTTGTCTGTAGGTAGATTCCAGGTGATTAACATATATTTAAATTATCTAAGATTCTGGTTAAACAGAATCAACCTTAATTCCCCTCTTTTCTTGTCCCCTATATCATCTGTGGGTTTGTAGGGTCCCCTAGCCCCAGGCAACTCGCTGTAATGAACAGGATGTGAGGGACACCACCACAGGCACTGTGCTGTACGAGAGCAACTCAAGAAAGGACTGGAAAACCGTGCAGCAGTTAGAGGGAGGGTGGAACGAAAGGTGATGACCCCTGTAGAGTCTGCACTGGCTCCTCTGGGGATCTGAAGAGGGAAACCAAGAGTGTTTGTAGTTTCCAGAAATAGGACGTATTGCCAGCTTCTTTCCGTACTCTGTCTTAGCCTGGCTGTGGGAGAAGAACAGGCAGGCACATGCAAGCTGACTTTCCTGCTTGTGACAGCTCCAGATTACAAATGTGCAGAACCAGATTACAACACCAGCATTCCCAGGCCCCGGCAGCAAAGTGGGGTGAGCTGGGATGAGGTGAAGGAAAATCCTAAAAGAAAGGAAAGCAGAGGAGATCATGAGACGAAGAGGAAGTAGGCTGGTCGATATGGTGCTCAGGTGTGGGAAAAGGCTGTGTGGAAGACAGGAGGAGGGCCCCAGACAAAGTCTTGTGTTGCCTGGGCGTGTGTCTGAGAGAGATGTGGGTGTGTTTGCAGAGGAAGCTGTGGGGGCATGTGTGTGTGTGTGCACAGTGCACGGTAGGGAGGGGTTTCATTGAGGTAGGAGTGGGAGGGTGTGTGCAGTAGGGTGTGGAGTGTGGGGGTGGGGAGAAAAGAGTGAGGAGCAAGGGAGGACTTGTATGGAGTGCCAGGAACACCCATTCCACAGAGGAAAACTGCCAGCTGCCAGAGAGTCAAATCTCCTTTATGGGAACGGATCGGCTCCCCACAGTGGATTTTGGCCACAGATCCTACCCCAGGAATCTTGCCAGATGTTTGACCCATGAAGGGAGGAACACAGTTTCTGGGTTCTTACCACACCCTGATCCATGATCTTTCCCAGGGACTGATGTTTTTGCTTGGGTATTATCACAGCGTTGGTCACAGAGCAGCCTTTCTTGGCAGACAGTCTAGTGAATAGAACAGTAAATCAGAAAGGAATACTTTCTAGTCTTGATTTCATTGTGTGCTTTTTGATGGCCTTTGGAACCCTACCATAATGTTTCTGTGCTTGATTCTAAATTTTCCTAGTAACAAGGAAGAGTATATCAACCAGCTGAGGAAAATGTGGTGTAGAATTAATAACTGCAATGACGAAATAATTATAAGGACCGATGGGTGACAAATTTTAATCCAGTATGAGAGAGAACTTGTACTACTTAGAAGTGTTCAAACCTAGGAGAAATTGATGTAGGAGAAAGTATGCATCATGTCATTAGAAGTATCCGGACAGAAGATGAGCAGCTGTTAGGTATTTAGGGGGAATTCCCGAAGCAAATAAAAGGTGTACTTAAGATACTTAAGGTACCCAAAGAGTTATGCAAAAACTCTGAGATGTTATAATGCTAGAATTATTATTATTATTTTTAAAGTTTATTTGTTTGTTTGGTTATTTATTTATTTCGAAAGAGAGACAGAGAGAAAGGAAGAGAGAGAATCCCAAGCAGACTTTGTGCTGTGAGGACAGAGCCTGACGTGGGGCTCTATCTCACAAACCATGAGATCATGACCTGAGCCGAAATCAAGAGTCAGGTGCTTAACTGACTGAGCCACCCAGGTGCCCCATAATTCTAGAATTACACAGTACTTTAAGCAATACAGAATTATTTCAAATATTAAGATGCCCTGGATATGGAATAACCAAAGCATTAAATGATCAACTAACAAAGACTGTCTCTGTTTAGCACTGTTATTGGATAGGCTCTATGTACAGCATAAAGGTAGAGAGAACCTGAGGTCCAAGTTGTTCACTGTAGCCCTTAAACAAACTAAATACAGAGAAGAAGGCTATGCTATACACCAAGGAGAAGTATTCAATAAAACAGGCTAGAACTCTCGTCAGTCATTCCTGAATAGTTTGTTTCTAAGAGCGATCCAGTCCAACTTTATGTAGTACTGAAAGAATGCTAGAAGCTTCCTCTTCAGTGATTAAAACTTTCAGATGTTTGCTGACCACCCAGTTCAGACACATACTAGGTGCTTGCTTGAGAGCTGGTACAGAAGTCTTTAGAACTTCCTTAGCTTCCAAAAACTGTTGATAAGGTTTCTCAAACATTAATGTGCATTTTAATCATGGGGACCTACTAAAATGAAGACTCTAAATCAGCAGGTATGAGGTAAGGCCTAAGATTCTGTTTCTTTCTTTTTCAAAATTTTTAATTTTTTTTTTTTTTTTTGAGAGAGAGAGCAAGTTGGGGAGGCGTGGGGGGGGGGGGGGTAGGGAGAGAGAATCCCAAGCAGGGATTCACACTGACAGTGTGAAGCCCGATATGGGACTCGATGCAGGGCTTGAACTCGTGAACCGCGATGTCATGACCTAAGCCAAAGTCAGACACTTGACCCACTTAGCCACCCAGGTGCCCCAAGATCCTATTTCTAAGAGATGCTGATGATGTTCATCAAAGAAGCAAGGCTATGGATGAAGGCTGTCAGGAAATTACAAGTACTCCCATATTTTCCTGGGCAAGGGCACACAGTGCATCAGAAGGATAAAATTCAATTCTATCCCATCTATAGAATCACAAAATTAGTAGTACAAAAGGAGAAAAGCCTTGCAAAGCCATCTAAAAAACATAATTTGGTTATTTTCACTGGCCAAAAATTTATTATGTGAGGGAGTATCAGATCTGTGTGGGCTAGACGGGGGTCTCCTTACAGTGGTGATAATATGATCTATTAGGATAAATGTCAGGGATTTCTTGGGAATTCCAGACTACTCTGTCAAGTAGATAAACTTTGGTTTTTTTAGTCCCCTCTTACCCTTTGTCTCTTCCTTCTTAGAACACACCTTTCTATAAGAGGGAACATTGAACTTTTCCCTCAGGACTTTGACCTCAACTAATTTTCTTCATTTCCTCTAAGGACGCAGATGGTAAATAATTTAAGGTGTGACCCTTCCCAGGGAACTCTAGACACAAAAGGATAAAGCTCTATCAGCATATGTCAGAACTATGACAGGTATAAAAGTATATTTTGATAGGAGGGCTTACTTAAATAGCCTTTTACTTCTTCCACAGGCTGACCTGACTCAGGATAAAAGGAGTGGGGAGCAGCAGGTACTGGGAAGAGTCATTGTTAACCATTCTCTGAATGGTTACTTATTTATTTTGCATCAATGAATCGGAAATAATTAGATTCGACCCTGTTTCTCACCTCAGAATAGAGAGCAACTAATGTCATGCCGTATATTTTTAACTATACCAGAAATGTAAGAATTACTGGCTTCATCCATTCACAGCTTAGCTCTCCAGCAATACTGTCCATCCAGGACACAATACAAATGAAGAATTATGCAAAAATTCCCTGAACCAGCAAAACGGATGCCATTAAATTCCTATGTGAAAGCTCATGAGAGCTAAAGGTGTTGGTATTCATATAATCAGTATCTCCCACTTAATGTCAGTAATCCATTAGTGACAATAAGATGTTCCATGTAAACAAAGCTGACTGGAAGCCTATTTCTCATTATTTCAAATGGGAAAAATTATAATGTGTTGCACATCAGCCCTAAACCACCAGCAAATTACTTAAAAGGGAATGAAAACACGGTAAAATGTGTATAGTACATGTTATGATGTAAAATGACTAAACAATGCTTGTTGATCATCCAAGACCTGAGACGGTTTTTAACAGCTGCTTTGTATGCTGGGATGTCTCTCTTAGTACCCGTGACAGAGAAAATTACCTTTGTTGACAATATATACTTTTTAAAGTGTGTACACATGATTCTGACTTTCTATCAGTTGTGTTTCTTTTCCCACTTACTGCTTTTTAAAAGTGTTCTATTGAGTGTTGAGTATGTAAATATACACTTATCCGAAGATTTATGGGAAAAACGTGTATTTACATACTGAAAACTCAATAGAACATAGAATATATATATATATATATATGTATATATATATATATATATACATATATATATATGAAGTTGGGTGTCAAAACCAAGAGGAAATTCTATGAGAAAAATGTTCACTGGGGAGATGTTTGTGGCATATGTCTAGTGGTATGCTGGAGCCTACTTATAGTAGTTTGCAAGAACCAATGGTTAAATTTTCAGTAATTTAGCAAGCTGGCTGATATCACATTGGTAATTTGAAATTGGCCATGGTGGGAGTATTTATACCACAAAAGTAGGCAAATGATACAAATCAGGGACTCCTCCCACCCCCATGAGAGCTGGTTGCTAAGCATTTACCAGTTGAGTTACCACTGAGTATGCCTATACGGTATTTCACCAGATGTAAGATACCATTGGTTGTTGGGCGGATTATAGTATGTCATAGTAAAAATAATCCCCAAACATCATTGGTTTACACAATGAAAGCTTATTTCATGCTACAATGAGGGTCACTTGGGGCTTCTCCTCTACTGGGTCACTCAGAAGCCATATGCTGATAAAGTCTCCATCACCTCTATAAGAGGCTTCAGGGTTTACTGTGCTGACAGAAAAGTCATTTGAAAGTCAAGACCTGGTTTTTATATACTTTGATCCAGAAATAACACAAGTCACTTTCCACCCATATCCCTCTGGCCAGAACTAGTCATGTGGCACAACCTACTTAAAAGAGCCCTGGGAAGCATAGGGAACAGATTAGGTAAGCACCACTGGTCCAGTCACACACACCATTACATTATATGTTTCTGAGGGAAAAAAAATACCAATTAAACTATGACTTAAGGCTTTTATTATAACATAGAATGGGTTATTTGGATAAATAGTTTTTTGGGGTTTTTGTTTGTTTATTTGTTTGTTTGAGAAAAAGAGCACACACACAGGAGACAGAGGGAGAGGGAGAGAGAGGGAGAATCTGAAGCAGCCTCCACGCTCAGCACTGAGCCTGACACAGGGCTCCATCCCACAACCCTGGGATCATGACCTGAGCCGAAATCAAAAGCAGGACTCTCAACTGAGCCACCAATGTGCCCCTGGACAAAGATTTAAGAAAATCATTTATCATGCATACCAAAGGGTAAATTAGTCAAAACAAATTGGTTTAACTATTCCCTAAAATTTCTTCACGTGTAGAAGCTGGTTCCTCTGAATCACTTTTGGATGCAGAGTCAACTGGTATCTCTACAGCGTATCAGACACTGTGCCACCAAGAACATGAGCGAAGTGGCATTTCCTAAGAGGGCTCCATTACTGTCTCTAATACTTTTTTCCAAACCACTGGCACCCATTATAAAAGTTTTAATTCTGGAGCTTTATAGGTCCTACTGGAAGCTATTCATGGAAGTTTTTCAGACCACACGTTTATACTCCCACCTCAAGTATCCTCAAATGACATTGTCTGGAGCTGTGCAGTTGTCCAGTTAGACCCTGACAGGAAAAACCAAGTCACTATCCTTTCAGTGAGCTCGGTTTTATAATGGACTAATTTCTCACAGATAGAGGCAACTGTGTCACGAATCCTGCTTGGCTGAGTGTGATTTGAGAAGCCATAGGTTGTAAGATATGTTGATTATAGAGATGTTGAATATACAAAATAAATAGATTAAATGTATTTTAGACCCTATTAAATATCATACTTAACTAAGAGGGATGACTAAACCTTAGCCTTAAAGATTTCTGAAAACATGATGAGCAGAAAGAAGAAGAAAAGCACAGTGATTTCAAAGCTATACGTTGTTTTCCTCTCGAAAGATGGAAGCTGGAATTCACCTGCAGGACAGAATGTTTTCGTATTTTGGAAAAATAATCAGAATGAGTCATTTAGGTGTTCATACATAAGCAAAGGCTTTGTCTTACATTGGTTACTCTGTGTTGCTAAACATCCCTGTGTTATATAACTCAACAACAAATGCCCGTTTTGCAATCTGCAGAGTTGCATCTCTGAGCATTGTATCTCCCTTAGACAAATATTTATTTTCTTTAGCATATGAACTTAGACTATATTGTGCCTGAAAAGTATCACTTATTCACTGTGAGATTTGTGTGCATTGTTGTCCAGAAGCAAAATCTGGAGACTGCATGAAGAATGAGCAGGCAGGGCCTCCTATGAGTGGACAGACCACACAAAGGAGCAGAAAGGACTCAACCAGGCCAGGACTATCAGCGCCTGTGGGCAATATAAGTTTGAGTTGTCTAGAGTGTATTGATGTTGGGCTGTTGTGTTTTGATGCATTATCCTACTGGGAACCATGGGACAAGTAAGATACTGGTACCAATGAGCGATGATTGGAAAGGTTGGCCTTGAACTGGAAGGAGGAAACATCTCCTTTCCATCTCTGGAGCTTGGCTTGGGCTTGTGTTTGGAGTTGTGCGGTTGTTAGATCCGCTTCTGCGGTTGGAGTGAGCTGCACTGGGGTGGGAACCAAATAGGCATAAACTCAGAATGGGTCTGAGCCTCCCTGAGTTCAGGGGTAAGCACATCTGGCAGCCAAACCTAGCGGCAGTTAGACAATGTGCTCCTCTTCTGTTATTCCCCAACCTTCAGTTAAGCTTGTTAGTAGCGCAGCCTGGTCTCCGGGGGCTCTAGTGAATGAAGGGAAGATCTGTTTCACAGCTGAGATGAAATGACACAGAACAGAGTGAGCGCTTTCCTCGGGAGTCAAAGAGGTGAGGGCAGCATATTAGGAAGGAAAGGTTTTTTCCTGGAAGCCAATCACAATCTGAGAACAGAAGCCTGAAGTACAGGGAAGAAGATCAAAACTTTTATCTAAAGTAAGCAGAGATACTCAAAGCAATGAAAAAAAAAATTAATGCAATAGCTCCATGGGACCAGGTTATAGTCAAACAGTGACATGCACTCTTTTACAGCCCAGTACAATATTGTGCATTTGTCATGAAAACTCCAAGTTCTTAAGAAAAAGTTGAGTTGGACAAACTCAGTTTAAGATCACATCAAAGTACATACTGCCATTGAGACAGATGTTTACACAATTTGTTAATATAAAGAATGTACTTACGACATAGTAGCTTCACTCTCAGATATCTGGAAACCTTGGCTATTTTTCCCTGAAAAACCTGGACAGTTATTTTTGCTTATCCAATTCACGGCACTGGCATTATAGGACATCTCGGTATTTTCCCTGAAAGCATTTGGAGACGTTCCCTGTGTGTTTCTAACAATGCTCTAACAGCTCATATGAATCTAACAAGCATGAATTTATCTAAATCTTTCTTTATCCTATTTATATTTGTGGACTACGCAACATCTTGAGGATAATGAGTTCCATATGTTTACTACCCACTGTATAAAGTAATGCCATCTTTTATTTATCTTTAAACTACTTTCATAGAATTTCAATGGGTGCCCTTGAGTTTCAGCATTCCAGGATTTGAGGATGTTCTCACTCTGGGGCCCCAGCTAGCACAGACAGGGCTTTATGCAGAGGAGGAAAAAGCACCCTCTGGCACTCAGTTTAGGAATGGGTGCTCCGCCTTTCAGGCAGATGTGGCCTTGTTCCAGGGGCATGGTTCAGTGAGCAGAACATGGCTAGATTTCAGACCCAGTGTGGCCCCCGCTCCGTCCCCCATTCCTCACTATGCCCTTGGCCAGGTGCCCTTGCAGCATCCAACTGGTACAATGGCATGCAGCAGCCTTGAACCTCACCACATAGATCCTTTAAAGACTTTACAGATTTTGATAATAAACTCTCTCCGGTTTTGCCTTCCTGAGATATCTTAGTCTTCCTATTTGTTCCCAATTTAGAGCTATTGAGCCTTCTCTGCCTTTCTTGGGATGTGGGGTTCAGGCTGAGGAGCAGCCCCAGACACTTTCTGCCTTCTTCCTGGGACCCTCAGGATCCAGTGACCGTCAGCAGGCTGCTGGGCTTTAGAGCAGCTACAAAACAGAGGCCAGAGCAACAAGTCAATAATAAATTCTATTTCCAGGGTTTCAAGTGGATAATTCAGAGATGATCATCTTATAGTCATAGTTTAGATTCCTTTGCCCCAGACTTACCGTCTGCTTGTTGCCCACACCGAGAACTCCCGGATACTTTTCTATCCATTTCCCGAGCTTGATGAGGTCTCTCTTCATTTTATCTTCATCAGTGCAGAACTGTACCACCTGTACCTGTCACTCTTCTGATTTCATTCTCTATTTCCTTTCCAAAAACATATTCGAATCCTAAGTAATACAGGGACTAGCAATAAGGATAACACCACTTACAAACAAATACTGAAGATCATGAGTTTATTTCCCCTTTCCTTTAAAAAAAAAAAAAAAGGCTTTAAGCCTGTCCTCCACTCATCTACCCCAGGGCCTGACACTTGGTTGTTACCCAGCGAGAGAATAAATGACTAGATTCCCCTTAAAGTCAGTTTTGTTTTGGTTTCACTTGTTGTATAGAAGCAGCCTCTGTTGTACACATTTGCAAGGCCCTCATTCTCCTTGTTCTGCTCAGTGAACATTGGGACTGTAGTGATGCATGGGTTATGTAATTAGATCCTTCTAGAATGTTGGATACTGCACCCAGTCATCCAGTGAAATTTAATTGTTCAGCTTTCTTTCATCCCAGGTCTTTGTTCCCATATTTAAAATATATTGGGGCGCCTGGGTGGCTCGATTGGTTAAGCATCCGAATCTTAATTTCGGCTCAGGTCATGATCTCACAGTTTGTGGGTTCGAGACCTGCATCAGGCTCTGTGCTGACAGTGCAGAGTCTACTTGGGATTTTCTCTCCCTCTCTCTCTGCCCATCCTCCATTCACATTCTCCTCTCTCTCTCTCTCAAAAGTAAATAAACACTAAAAAAATATATTAAGTATTTCTAAAACTAACAGTTCCATTTCAATCTTACCTTTAGATAAGACGCTTACATATTTTCCCCAATTCTATCATAGAAGGGGTTTTCTGAGGGAGAAAAGTTCTATACAAACCTCAACTAATAAAGGTTTTTATCATAAGCACTTTTCTCTTCAATGGAGAATTCTGCTATTTTCAAATTATTTAATTAAAAAATTTAAAGATTAATGTAAAAAATTTTAAACACATAGAGTCACTAGTAAAAGGAACCCCAACATATACACATGTTCCTGCTTCAACAGTTTTTAGCTGCTCTTGAATTTAACCGTGGTTTGTTAGTTTGTTTGTTTTTAACATGCCTTGACATCTATTGTCCCTTCTGCTCCTGAAATTATCATGTTCTTCCTCCTCTTGTGGGGATTTTTATTTTAACCTCTTGTGGCAGGTTGAAAATTTATTTAAGTAATCATAAGCTCCCAACATATCCACCTGTATTATCCACAGAATGACATAGGCTGTGGACTTCCTAATCACAGGCTGTTTGAGTGCCATTCTCACATTGTTTGTTACTGGATACTTGTCAATCGTATTTCTGTGAGCAAAGCACTGATTTGCCCTTTGTTGTTTTAAAGGATGTTTATGCGGCAAAAAGCCTTCAAAGTGAGAGGTAGCAGGAATACTCATTGACCATTACAGAAAGATTCTGGGCTCAGGGTTCATCTCCTGTAACTCAGCACTGCACAGGGTGATGTCATCTGGCATATTCCCCTCACCCTGTGAGAACTGGGACTGAGGAGCTGATAAAATGCCAATGCTCTGGCTGTCGCTATTGCTGTAATAAGCTCCTTCATCTCTGACCTAGGAATCTTGTTGTTGTTGTTGTTGTTGTTGTTGTTTTCCTAGCATCCATGAAACTGTGGCATGTTAACTTACTGGTTTGCAAGTCGGGTAAATGTCAGACCCTTCACAGTTCTTGACAGTTTTGGCAATGATGGTGGGTGCTGATATAAAAGACACGGCCTTCTGGAAGGGAACGGATGAGTGCCTCACAGGCCAATTAACAGGATTTGAGGGAAGTCCATGGGAATCACTAGTGAATGGACTACATTTTGTGGCCAACTAGGAAATAGATGTTTGTTTATTTTACTTTGTTGCCTGATAATGACAAGGAATTAGAAAGGTGGTTGCAGGCTGAATATCAGGAAGTAGTTTCAGAGATAGTTGCCTAAGTGCCTTGATTGTTGCTACCTTTCCCCTGGATGGGGGAACTTCCTTACCAACCGAGGGGTCAACACTGAATGTGTAACAGCCAGTGCTAAGATTTATCCTGGGTGGGCAGAAGTTTCCACCCCCATCCAGGCAAGTTACACAGACACGTATCCACAAAGAGCATGAAAGGAAGGATATTCGCTACCACCGCGGGCAAAAACCAGATGGGTCATTAGAGCTTCCACTGGTCACATGGGGATGAGGGGGTGGGGTTTATAACGGTTATCAAGGAAGAATGCAACAACTGTGCTTTCTTATACCTCAAAGCCTCCTGTAATCTATAATGCTAATTTTAGATCCATTTGGAGATGACAGTAAAAGGTCTCAGAATTTTTTTTGCAGTGAATCCTGGCTACTATAAAGGAATACTGGCCTTCTTTGGGAGATTTTTTCTGAGACAGAAAAACTCTTGTTTTGAAATGGTTTGAAAAACCATTTATGAGGCACTGACTAGGGTCCAGGCTCTTACTTCTCTGGATTGGGTTTATAATGTTAATTATAACATTATAATGAAAGAGAAAGAGAAAGAGAAAATGATCTCTCTCTACCCTCTCTGACCTCAACCACATTAAGGAGAAACCATTAGAGGTAGGGGCTGACGTTTCCCTTCCTATCTCCAAGGAGGATTAAAGGCCATACACATCCATTTCGGTAAGCTGGGGAGTCCTGGAGTGAAGTAAAACTTTTATGACTCTATTGGTACAGAAGCCCAATTCACTATCCTACCTGCAAGAGTGGAAGGAAAAGGCATGCAGATTCACCTAATGGAGTTGGGCAGGGTTTATAGTGGGGAAAGGAAGCTAGCCTGACTTTGTGGGTGCTGCCTTTTTAGCCAATTCAATGTACTGTTGTTGCTGTTTCTACATCTTTTTTTTGTTGTTAATGTTTCTTTTTGAGAGACAGAGAGAGACATGGCATGAGTAGGGGAGGGGCAGAGAGGGAGACACAGAATCCGAAGCAGGCTCCAGGCTCTGAGCTGTCAGCGCAGAGCCCGACACGGGGCTCGAACTCATGGAGTGTGAGATCATGACCAGTTGGACGCTCAGCTGACTGAGCCACCCAGGCGCCCCGCTGCTTCTACATCTTAATGTCAATGAGAATTGATGCTTATACTTCTCTGTTCCATAAGTATCAGAGAGGATTCTCCTCAGTTGAGAAGAGGTGCATGTAGAGAATGTTAAGATGACACACAAGCCTTTATAGTGATGCCTAGGGGATTTAGGTACTCCCAGAGGGGCACTAAAAACATATTGGAGACTGACCTACAAGTGCCAGTGGTAAGATGTGCCATTAGTCTGTAAAATGGATCCAGTGGCAGTCACAATGTTTGGCACAGGTGGTGTAATGGGGGCAACAACTGAATTCAGTTGCCAGGATGTATGTATTTAGTGAGCACCTCTACCCTCTAACATCCAAAGCTTTCCTTACGTGATGTCCCGTCAATTGGCAAATCAGAAGCCTCAGTTCAACCACTGTGACTACAGTATTATCATATGTCTCTTAGAGGTGGCTGATAAACCCTGAAAAAATTCAGGGGCCTGCTGACCAAGTAGTTTCTTGAAGCTATGTGGGTGGATTCACAACATTCAATTTTTCTGTCAGTCAAGGAAAAACTGCCATCTCTTTGACAAGCTGCCACCAAAAGGATGCCCATGTTGGATACTTCGAGTACTGGAGACAGTGAATGCCTCATTTGGGGATTCTATTTGGCTCTTCATATGGGTTCACTTGCAAATCAACATCCTTTGAGTGGAGCCCAAATGACTAGACTGCATTGGAAGCTATCCAGAAAGTTACAACATAAAGTGTTATAACTTTAACCCATAACTTTAAAGACACCTCTGAGCTAGAAGTCTCTGTGCCTGATGATTTTGTTGATTAGAGCCTCTAGCACAGGGAGGCAGCCTCCACCCAGAGATGCCCCTTTGGGATTTTAGATTCATTACCTTCATGATACAACGATCAGGAAAATTCCTTTGACAAATACCTATTAGCTTGCTAAAACTGAACACCTGACCCACGGAAGCCTTACAACTCTCTGATGTGATATTCCTATTTTTGGGTGAGTCACCTCAGATTCAGGCCCAACAAGCTTCACTTGTCAAGTGAAAATGGTATATTCAAGAACACAGCCAGCTTGGCCTCAGCAGCTTCTAGACTTTACATATAACAATGGTACCTATTCTTTGGGGGAAAACTGTTCCCCACTATGCCAACTAAGGCAAAGTCACTGGCTCTATAGGGCCCTTAATTTACAGCAGTTTCCCTAAATGCCTGAGCCTCACTATTCCAATAGGCTGAAACTTGGTGTAATTCATAGGGCTGCTATGGTTGTTCAAGTTCAGTGCCAATGATGCAAGCCCAAAATAAAGGAAGTTGCTCTAGTCATTGGGCTGAAATCAAGGCTGTTCTCATAGCAATGGGCAATACTGTCCTTGAAGAACTTTGATATACATATTTTTTTACTGACTCTTGGGCCATTGTCAATGGTCTAGCTATTTGATCTGCCTCTTAGAAACTAAAGACTGACAGATTAAAGACACCCCTCTTTGGGGCTATAAACTGTGTGAATAAACTGTGGCTGCTGATAGAACTGTCTGGATTAAGCCCAGGCTAAGAATCTGTTCTCTGCTGAGACTGACTGGACTCAAGTCACTGACTAAGCTAAGCCTGCACTGCCCAGATTTCTACCATCCATGCCTGGATCCATCCCCATAGTAGATATGGAAACACATCTACCATCACAGACTGGGCATAAAGTAAAGGCCTCTATGTTTCTGATGCAGAGGCTACAGCTGCATGCCAGACTTGGAGCTCCTGCCAAAGTTGACTCATTTGTCTTGTAATGAGGGAGGACACATCACCCGGGGCATCGACTCCACCCACTCCTAGTAGACTGACTGCTTTTGGCCTTTCATTCCCTCTCAGCGTTACCCACGGGACCTCACTTCTATTGATACTTTTTCAGGTGATGGTGTTTTTGTTCTAGTCCGGTCAACCAATTCTAGCCACACTGCTGTTACCCTTGAAACTAATCCATGTCAAGTTTGTGGCTGTCTGGACCATTTGCAGTCTGACAATGGTGTGTCTTCTATCACAAGCCATTCAACAATGAGCTGACAGTCAAGGCATTTGATGGACCTTCCATGCTCCCTGCCTTTCTGCATCTGAAAGCCATCCTGCATCCTGAGCACTGGAATGGCCTCCTCAGTAACTGGCTCAATATTACCTCCATCTCTACCTCCCTCATCCCCTCCTCGTCCACACACATTAGTAAGACAATCTGATCACTGAATGTAATCTCCCCAGAAGGGGATCATTTTCTCTCAGCTGCTTCCTGGGTAATGATTAGCATGCAAGGGGTAGGAAGTTATATAGTCCTAACTAGAAAACTCAAGACTCTACTCTTGCCATTCCCAGTTAAGATACTTTTACTTTTCTCCTCATGGCAACCTCAGGCTAGCCTGGTCGGTTCACCTACTATTGCTGTAAATAATAAACCGTCTTCTGTCTCTGATTTCTTATTTTCTTATTTCTTCCGCTAGAATAAACGAAATTATACGAGGCTAACTTGTTAGCTTGCAAGTAGGGTACAACATCAGACTTTTCATAGTCCTTGACACTATCCTACACTGAACAGCAGTCTGGATTGTAAAACACTCACAGCATACAGCTCTAAAGAAATGATGCTTGCTTTTTACCTTTCTGCCTAGTGTTGTCAAACTGAGGGTGATGACTCTGTTACATGCTCTTACGGACTCAGCAAGATTATGCTAAGAACGTTTTGACAAAAAACTGGGAATGAGTAGGATCCAGGCACTATTTGTTTCCTTTGTATTACCATGCAGAACAAGAACCTGTGGATTTTCTTTGCCAGTTGCCATCACACTTACAGGGTCCAGGGTGTGATTATCTACATGAGAGTGTGCTTCCTAATGACCTTTCCTCCGTGGTGACAATGTGTACAACAAAGACTCTCATTACAGTAACGATGGTATGCAGCTCAAATCAGGGTTGCCTAACTGAAATTTTAATATCATTGCTGATAGCCATGAATATGTTTAAAGAACTTGTTGTGAAAGCTCCTCATATGTTTACTAGTATGATTCAGCCTCCATGCTGTGAGATTACAGTTCAGGAGGTTCCTGATACAGTAGGGATAATGCTAGCTCGCACCGTGTGAGCGTGTGTGCGCGCGTGCGTGCATGTGCACATAGGCTGCCCTTCAGAACATATTAATTCCTCAAACCCAGGAAAAGTGAAGGAGCTTTTTTCTCACTTGCTAAGAAAGGCTTCTGCGGTTATCATAAAGCACAACCTCAGAAGGTCTTTGTTTATATCAGTCAGTGCGTAACAGTTCTGACACACAGTGCTTCACATGTTTTCACACGTGTGTGTGATTGTTGACGCTCACGGAAACCTCATGAAGCTTGAGGGCCCTGGAGACTGAAGATGGCTCAGCGATATCCCTGGAAATGGTCATGGGCAACTGGACTAGGGTACATTAGTGCTGTTGGGGAGTTTGTGGATGATTCAATAAACACTTATTGAATGTTTGAATTCTTGAACCCTACTATCTGCAGGTATTGTAGGAGACACTAAGAAAACACAGATGCTAAAACATTTGCCCATGAAAGGCTGTCCATCTAGTGGAGGCACCATTAAATGGTCTGTAAACCAATAACCATTCTTACATGTGAATGTGCATACAAGATACTAAATGGGAATAAAGAGGTGGAAATGATTAACTCTGCCTGGGATTGAACGAGAAAATTGAGAGTGTAAAGTGGTTTTGAGGTCCGGTACTGTGTTCGGGAGTGTTACATTTAACTTTGCATTCTGTGCACCATGAGGCTTAGACCTCCTCAGAGGTGCAGGCAGGAAGGTGAGCTCTGGAGTCACACAGCCCTGGGTTTGAATTTCAGCTCAACTATTAACAACCACTTATTAGTTCTGTGACTAGGAAATTAACTTCTGTCAAATCTGGTATCTTTATTGTTAAAGTAGGAATGCTTATATCACTATACTGAATTATGAGGATCGGAGGAAATAACCAATCTAGGAACATCTGGGTGGCTCAGTCGGTTAAGCGTCTAACTCTTGATCTCAGCTCAGGTCTTGATCTCAGGATCATGAGATCTCAGGGGTGTGTCTGGATGGCTCAGTCAGTTAAGCGTCCGACTTTGGCTCAGGTCATGATCTCCTCAGTCCATAGGTTTGAGCCCCGCGCCGGGCTCTGTGCTGACAGTTCAGAGCCTGGAGCCTGCTTTGGATTCTGGGTCTCCCTCTCTCTCTGCCCCTCACCTGCTCACACTCTGTGTCTTTCTCTGTCTCAAAAATAAACAAATGTTCTTTAAAGAAAGGAAATGACCAATCTAATGCGTACACAAAGTAAGTGCTCCATACATGTTAGTCCCTCTTCCCTCTTACCATTCACCCCTTATTCCTGTACTAAGTGATGTAGAAAAGCCAAATTACCAGCTTACTGGGAGTCATCATTTGGTCATTCTTTCAGGGATTTGTGGCAGAGGCCAGAGTATTTTGCAGTTTGAAAGCCAAATAATTGAGTGAGTATAAGGAGAGGGGAAACAACAAGAATGCTTTTTGCTGGTTATTTTACATAATTCTCTTTTTTAATCTTCAAAAAACCCTGTAAGGGAGGTCATGTTTTCCCCATATTGGAGATAATTTTATTACCTACTATAATATTTAGTATTATTTAATTCATTTTGTTTTGTGTGTGTATTACCCTTCATAACCTTGAGATAGGTGTGTTTTTTTGTTGTTGTTGTTGTTATTTTTAATTAGTAAGGGTCCCAAATTCAGGTACACTTCAAACAGATGAGAATAGTTGGCTACTGCCATCCAGTATTGATGGAATAAGGCCTCGTGTATACATGTGCTCAATTAACCGAGAGCTTGGTATATTTTCCATATACATATAGTATACACATAATTCCTCATTAAGAGTAAATGTAAAGTTTCTTTTTTTTTTTAAGTTTATTTATTTATTTTGAGAGTGGGATGGGACAGAGAGAGAGAGGGAGAGAGAGAATCTCAAGGAGGCTCTGCACTGTCACCGTGGAGTCAGACACAGGGCTTGAACTCACGAACCGTCAAATCATGACCTGGGCCAAAATCAAGAGTCAGATGCTTAACTGGCTGAGCCACCCAGGTGCCGCTAAAGGTTCTTTTAAACAACGGGTAAAGAAAACAAATTTATATTATCTTTTGGTTTCTTTTTTATCAACATATCACAGCCTTAAAGTTATACAGAGCTCATGATTGGAATGTTCCTTTATCTCTCACCCTGAATCTTAGCTGGAAGTCAGAGCTCTCCCCAAGGGTTGGATATGGCTCTAGGGCTTTGGTGTAGATTTACCGTATCAAAATAATTTTTCTCCCAGTCAGCTATGCTTTCTTCCTACATCAGACCAGAGGGCACTGAAGGGAAGACATTAGCTTATCTTTTTAAAACTTCTGATCAGCCCCAAGACATCTGCCTTGCCCTAGCTTCTCTGTTATCAATGCTTCTGTTGGCTTTCCCAAAGCTCCTCATATTACTGAGGGTATGAAATAAGTAGTTCTAACCAAAGACTCTAAAATACAGCATAGTTCTAAAAAGAAAGTTTATTTTTCTCATGTGATATAGACTAAAGCAGACCACTGGGGCCAGCCAGAGGGCTGTTCCATGAGGTCATTCAGGGAAGTCTGTCTCTCCATCTTGTTGCTCTACCATGCCCTGGGGTTATATTCTCATGCCCTGGGCTTAAAGCTGGTTGATCCATGTCTGAGTTTCAGCCAGAGAGAAGAGTAAGAAAGTCTTACCAAGTGGCTGTGTCCTTAAGGAGATAATTTAGACAGTGCATACATTAGTTCATTTCTCAATGGCCTGAATTTAGTCACAAGGTCACCCCTAATACCAAGGAAAGCTGAGAAATGTAGTTTATAAACTAATGGCCATGAGCCTAGCTAGAAATCAAGGAGCTCTATTACAAAACAGAGGAGAAAGGATCCTGAGAAACAGTCTCATGCACACTCCATAAGAGAAAAGTTGGAAGAGATGAGTAGATAGGTAATAGAAGAGCAGAACCTCCCCCCGTCCCCCCTTTTTGGGGGGAAGTCCCCAGTCAGGAAGCATTCTTCCATTTTAAAGTGTTTAGTATGTCTCTCCCACTATCATCCCTCTGTGGCAGCTCCTAGCTGCATCCTCTACAGTAAGCACCCTGACTGGCCTCCCTGTCTCTCCCCTCGCCTCCTGCAAATCCACCATTAACTCAAGTCAGCAGAATCTCTAACAGCTGCAAACTAGACAACATCACTTCTCTACTTAGAACTCACCACAAACCTCTCCTCGCAATGACAATCAAATCTAAGTTCTGGACTGTGGCCTGGAATGCTGCCCTCCTGTCTTCTGCTTGTTTCTTTTCCTTCTCTGTACTCTGCCACTGTCTTGGTTGTTGTTCTTCCTTGAATATACTAAAATTGTCCTCATCTTGGTTCTTTCCCTTATGCTATTCCTTCTGCTCAAGAGACCAGATCTTTACAAAGTTGTCTCTTTCTAATATTCGGGCTTCAACCCCAAGGTGACCACTTTAGTGAGGTCTTCCATGAACATGCCAGCCAAAGCTCCCTCACCTCTCAGTCACCATCAGTCACAGAACCCAAAATATTTCCTTCATCACCTGCATCACCACCACTATCATTTTATTATTTAATTACATGTTTATAGTATATAAGCTTTTGGAGATAGGATACGGTTCACCACCGTGAACAGCTATTAGCAGGCACCATGGCCCTATGAACATATAGCAGGCAGTCTGTAATTATCTGTTAGCTGACAGGCTGGATCTTTGTAAAACAGTAAAATGATTTATCTCATAGCTATTAGTACAGGTCCTTGAACAGTGTAGGTATTCAATAAATTTTTATTAAATGAATAGAACTAGCTACAAATCCAGTGCTTCAGAGAGATAAGGAGTGCCGTTTGAAAAGGCTTTTACATAAGTATTTTGTTTTTAGTTAATACTTTCCTAAACATTAAAGAATTCAATAAGCGTTGTAAAATATATAGGCAAGTATAAAGAAAAGTCTTACCACTGAAAGCAAATCATTGTTAACATTTTGGTAAATACTCACCTAGACTTTCTTCCTATATGCTCACACTCATACAATTGTAAAAATTGGTATTATACCATCTACAGGCATACCTTGTTTTTTGCTCTACTGCACTTCTCACATACTGCATTTTTGTGTTTAAAAAAATTTTTTTTAAATGTTTATTCATTTTTGAGAGAGAGAGACACACACACACAGCACAAGTGGGGGAGGAGCAGACGGAGAGGGAGACACAGAATCCGAAGCAGGCTCCAGGCTCTGAGCTGCCAGCACAGGGCCCGACGCGGAGCTCAAACTCACAAGCTGTGAGATCATGACCTGAGCTGAAGTCGGACGCTTAACCGACTGAGCCACCCAGACTCCCCTCCACAGATATTACATTTTTCACAAACTGAAGGTTTGAGGCAACCCTGCACTGGGCAAATCTATTGGTACCACTTTTCCAATAGCATTTGTTCGCTTCGTGTCTGTGTCACATCTTGGTAACTCTTGCAATATTTCACACTTTTTCATTAAATATAACAAATATGGTGATCTGTGATCAGTGATCTTTGATGTTACTATTATAGTTGTTTTTGGGCACCACAAACTGTGCCCATATAATGATGAACTTGATTGATGACTGCTGTGTGTATTTGACTGTTCCACCGACCTGCTGTTCCCCTGTCTCTCTCCCTCTCCTCAGGCGCCCCACCCCCACTCCCTGAGACATAACAATATTGAAATTAGACCAGTGAATAACCCTACAATGGCCTCTAAATGTTTAGTTGAAAAGAAGAGTTGTAAGTCTTTCACTTTAAATCAAAATCTAGAAATGATTAAGCTTAGTGAGGAAGTCACAGCAAAAGCTGAGACAGGCTGAGAGCCAGGCCTCTTGTGTCAGCTCCCCAAGTTGTGAATGCAAAGGAAAAGATCTAGAAGGAAATTAAAAGTGCTACTCCAGTGAGCACACAGATGATAAGAAAGTGAAACAGTTTTATTGTTCGTATGGAGAAAGTTTTAGTGGTCTGGATAGAAAGAAGATCAAACCAGCCACAACATTCCCTTAAGCAAAACCTAATCCAGAATAAGGCCCTAACTCTTTTCAATTCTGTGAAGGTTGAGAGAGGTGAGGAGGCTACAGAAGAAAAGTTTGAAACTAGCAGAGATTGGTTCATGTGGTTTAAGGAAAGAAGCTGTCTCCATAACATAAAAGTGCAGGGTGAAGCAGTAAGCACTGATTGTAGAAGCTGCAGCAAGTTCTCCAGAAGATCTTGCTGAGGAAATTGGTGAAGGTGGTTACACTAAGTGATAGATTTTCTGTGTAAATGAAACAGCCTTATACTGGAAGAAGATGCCATCTAGGACTTTAACGGCTAGAGAGGAGAAGTCAATGTCTGTGTTCAAACCTTCAAAAGATAGGCTGACTCTCTTTTAGGGGCTAATGCAGCTGGTGACTTTAAGTTGAAGTCAATCCTCATTGACCATTCTGAAGATCCTAGGGCCCTTAAGAATTATGCTAAATCTACTCTATCTGTACTCTATAAATGGAACAACAGAGCCTGGACAGCACATTTATTTACAACATAATATACTGAATATTTTAAGCCTACTACTGAGACATACAGCTCAGAAAAAAAGACTCCCTTCCAAATAATTCTGCTCATGGACAATGTACCTGCTAAGCCAAGAGCCCTGATGGAGATGTACAGTGAGATTAATGTTTTCATGCCCACTAACACAACATCCATTCTGCAGCCCATGGGTCAAGGAGTAATTTTGACTTTCAAGTCTTATTATTTAAGAAATACATTTCATAAGGTTATAGGTGCCTTAGATAGTAATTCCTCTGATGGATCTGGGCAGAGTAAATTGAAAACTTTCTGGAAAGGATTCACCATTCTAGATGCCAGTAAGAACATTCATGATTCATGGGAGAAGTCAAAACATCAACATTCACAGGAGTTTGGAAGAAGTTGATTCCAACCCACATGGATGACCTTGAGGGATTCAAGACTTCAGTTGAGGAAGTAACTGCAGATGTGGTGGAAATAGCAAGAGAACTAGAATTAGAAGTGGAGCCTAAAGACGTTACTGAATTGCTACCAATCTCATGATGAAACTTTAATGGATGAGGAATTGCTTCTTATGGATGAACAAAGAAAGTAGTTTCTTGAGATGAAATAGACTCCTGATGAGGATGCTATAAAGATAGTTGAAATGGCAATAAAAGATTTAGAATACTCCATAAACTTACTTGATAAAGCAGCAGTAGAGTTTGAGAGGAATAACTCCAATCTGGAAGGAAGTTCTGTGGGTAAAATGCTATGGCATCACATGCTACAGAGAAATTGTTCATGAAAGGAAGAGTCAATCAATGCATCAAACTTCACTGTTGTCTTATTTTAAAAGATTTCCACAGTTACCCCAACCTTCAGCAACCACTATCTTCATCAGTCAATCAGTCAGCAGCCATCAACATCCAGGCAAGAACTCCCAACAGCAAAAAAAAAAAAAAAAAAAAAAAATTAGGACCCACTGAAGGCACACATGATGGAATGGTTAGCATTTTCTAGTGATAAACTATTTCTTAATTATATACAATGTTTTTTTTTCAATATATGAAATTTATTGTCAAATTGGTTTCCATACAACACCCAGTGCTCATCCCAAAAGGTGCCTTCCTCAATACCTATCACCCACCCTCCCCTCCCTCCCACCCCCCATCAACCCTAAGTTTGTTCTCAGTTTTTAAGAGTCTCTTATGCTTTGGCTCTCTCCCACTCTAACCTCTTTTTTTTTTTCCTTCCCCTCCCCCATGGGTTTCTGTTAAGTTTCTCAGGATCCACATAGGAGTGAAAACATATGGTATCTGTCTTTCTCTGTATGGTTTATTTCACTTAGCATCACACTTTCCAGTTCCATCCACGTTGCTACAAAGGGCCATATTTCGTTCTTTCTCATTGCCCTGTAGTACTCCATTGTGTATATAAACCACAATTTCTTTATCCATTCATCAGTTGATGGACATTTAGGCTCTTTCCATCATTTGGCTATTGTTGAGAGTGCTGCTATAAACATTGGGGTACAAGTGCCCCTATGCATCAGTACTCCTGTATCCCTTGGGTCAATTCCTAGCAGTGCTATTGCTGGGTCATAGGGTAGGTCTATTTTTAATTTTCTGAGGAACCTCCACACTGTTTTCCAGAGCAGCTGCACCAATTTGCATTCCCACCAACAGTGCAAGAGGGTTCCCATTTCTCCACATCCTCGCCAGCATCTATAGTCCCCTGATTTGTTCATTTTGGCCACTCTGACTGGCGTGAGGTGATATCTGAGTGTGGTTTTGATTTGTATTTCCCTGATGAGGAGCAACGTTGAGCATCTTTTCATGTGCCTGTTGGCCATCCAGATGTCTTCTTTAGAGAAGTGTCTATTCATGTTTTCTGCCCATTTCTTCACTGGGTTATTTGTTTTTCGGGTGTGGAGTTTGGTGAGCTCTTTATAGATTTTGGATACTAGCCCTTTGTCTGATATGTCATTTGCAAATATCTTTTCCCATTCCGTTGGTTGCCTTTTAGTTTTGTTGGTTGTTTCCTTTGCTGTGCAGAAGCTTTTTATCTTCATAAGGTCCCAGTAATTCATTTTTGCTTTTAATTCCCTTGCCTTTGGGGATGTGTCAAGTAAGAGATTGCTACGGCTAAGGTCAGAGAGGTCTTTTCCTGCTTTCTCCTCTAGGGTTTTGATGGTTTCCTGTCTCACATTCAGGTCCTTTATCCATTTTGAGTTTATTTTTGTGAATGGTGTGAGAAAGTGGTCTAGTTTCAACCTTCTGCATGTTGCTGTCCAGTTCTCCCAGCACCATTTGTTAAAGAGACTGTCTTTTTTCCATTGGATGTTCTTTCCTGCTTTGTCAAAGATTAGTTGGCCATACGTTTGTGGGTCTAGTTCTGAGGTTTCTATTCTATTCCATTGGTCTATGTGTCTGTTTTTGTGCCAATACCATGCTGTCTTGATGACTACAGCTTTGCAGTAGAGGCTAAAGTCTGGGATTGTGATGCCTCCTGCTTTGGTCTTCTTCAAAATTACTTTGGGTATTCGGGGCCTTTTGTGGTTTCATATGAATTTTAGGATTGCTTGTTCTAGTTTCGAGAAGAATACTGGTGCAATTTTGATTGGGATTGGATTGAATGTGTAGATAGCTTTGTATACAATGTTTTTTAAGAGATGCTGCTATTGCACAGAGACCACAGTATAGTGTAAATGTAACTTGTATATACGCTGGGAAACCAAAAAATTCATTTGACTTGCTTTATTGCAATATTTGCTTCATTGAATCATCTGGAACCAAACTCACATGTATGCCTATATGCAGTTTATTTACTTATTTATTTTTTAGGTATGAGATGTATTTATTTTTATTTTTTTATTCCAGTATAATTAACATACAGTGTTATATTAGTGTCAGGTGTACAATGTAATGATTCAACAAGTCTACACATTTCTCATCATGTGCTCATCAAGGTAAGTATATTCTTAATCCCCTTTATCTATTTCACCCATCCCCTTACCCACCTCCCCTCTGGTAACCACTAATTTGTTCTTTGCATTTAATAATCTAGGTTTTTTGTTTTGTTTTGTCTCTATGTGCAGTTTAAATAGAAAACTTGCCAAGTATACTCACAAGGAATGTTTGATTAATTGATTGATTAATTTTATGTCAGACGAGTAATATGCTGAGGTAGTAACAAAGTTTAAGAGAGACTCATGTCACACAAGAGCATGATGACCCAATCAAAGTTCCAAAATAATGCTTATTTTAAAGTATGAGGGCAAACATTAAAATAAATTAGATTGTGTGCTTTAGTTCTATGTTTCAGGTGGTGATTAGAGAAAGCACAGAATAAGTTTTGCATGACACATCTATTAGCTGGCAGACACATGCTCCATGCTAGGGGCTCTCTGCAGAGTATGGGAAAAAAGAATTCTCTAGAAAAGTTTGTCAAGCCTGAGATGCTTCTTATTTTTATTTAGATCTAACTAACTCTTCTTCCCTTCCACAGAAGAGCACTGATTGCTTATGCTTTCATCTTCCCTAGCAAAAGATGGTAAAGTATCAACGGAAGAAAACTATCAAGATTTATTTTTGCCTTTACCACAAACAAGTATGTAATGCAAACTGCCATGATGGAACTGTACAGATATGGCTATGCTATCAAAATGTCAGGGATGCTTTCTTTCCGGAAGGTGGGGGAAAACAACTAGATTTGGAAATCTGGTATACAAATGTATATGAATATACAAATGCCATTTATAGATCCAGATACCCATCCACCCATAAGTATATATAGTTGGCATCAAGTCACTAAGCATAAAGATGTTGTGGGTGTTTACAACTTTTTTAAAAAAGGCATTATTTGCATTAAAAATGTTTTCTAATTTCCAAAATAGTCTATGTGAGGAGTTGGGAAATTTGGGTGAAAAGATAAGAGTGGGGGAAGAAAAGTACTAGAAACAAATTGGACACACATGCATATAAATACCACAGTCTTTTGTGTTTTCAGCCTTTTACATACACAGAAGACGACGTACCTTGTGTTTCCGGTTCTGACTTTGAACAGCAACTGGTATGAGTTGTTCAAGTCACTTCCCTTCCTTAAGCCTTTGTTTCTTCATCACCAAAATAAAACGAGAGAGAGAGACAGAGACAGAGACAGAGACAGAGAGAGAGAAAGCAAGATGTTGGCATTAGTACATCACGTAGCTCCCCTAAGCAGTACAGAATGTCCCCTCCAGCCTAGCATTCTATGATTGTTACTATGAATACATTAATCGTGTTATTTTGCACAGATTAATTATATGGGTTACTGCTAATTTTTTTCTTTTGTCGTTTTGTTTGTTTGAAGGATGCTGGTAGGTGGTTTTGCTAAATGGGGCTTTCTTTACCTGCTTGAAATTTCTTGTGTGGTATCTACCAACATGACTGACGTTTCCAGTTATCTGTCAGTTGCGTCTGCAAGCCTCTGATGCTGGTTGAAGTTTGACTTAGGCCAAAACCCTTTTCAAGTGGGTTTACTGTGGATGGTACTGTTCATAAAAGGGGTGGTTGGTGACTTGTCTCAGGGAGACCATACTGAAGAATACAGTCACTTCAGAGCTTTGGCCAGAGAGACAGGGGACTGGATGAGGAAATGGCAGTGTGCAGTATGGTTTTCAAGAGAGAAAAAGTACTTGCCATAAGTGATCAGTGGTTTGTGAAAATAAAATTATGCTGAAGTCCTGTAAATCTTGTGAATACTAAAGACTTCATCATCATCCACAGAGCAACTCTTGAGAAAGGAAACACACTGCCTGAAAATTTCCTGCTGCCTTGAATAAGGGCTTGGAGGGTAAGAAGAAAAAATGGACATCAACCGAAAGGAATAACACAAAGAATGCTCATGTGTCAGTCACTGCTGAAATAGACAGTTAAAACTTTCATGACAGAAGGAAAACCCTCGTAGAGGTGCCCCATACAGCAGTCGAGAATCCCAGGCTAAGGCTCAGCCACAGTTCTAAAACCTTAGAATAAAATCAACAATCCCTCTAATTGTTTATCACAATGCTTTCTTTAGACATTTTACTTGAGGAGTTGGGGTGGAGCGAAGAATAAGAAAATCCTTTCTGAGCTTGCCTTACATCTAGTTTGAAAGTAGAATTTCTTTACTGGAACTGCTGATCTGTAAGGCCACCAGTTTATGTGGGTTTCAAAGGGCTCTTAGAGTTCAAGTATGGATGTGTTCTGTTTGTGTGCCAGTACTGTGCACATACACACACACACCCGCCCCGTTTATATCTCCAGGCCAGTGTTTCTCAATCTCTGAACTACTGATATTTGGGGTCAGTTAAGTCTTTTTTTTTTTTTTTTTTTAGTGTTCATTTTTGAGAGACATAGAGAGGGGAGGAGGAGGAGCAGAAAGAGAGGGAGACAGAAGCTCTGTGCTGACAACAGACAGCCCAACGGAGGGCTGGAAATCAGGAACTTCGAGATCATGACATGAGCCGAAGTCGGAAGCGTAACCAATTGAGGCACCCGGGTGCCCCTAGTCAGTTAATTGTTTATTCTGAGGCTGTCCTGTGTATTGTAGGATGTTTGTGAGCATGCCTCGGTTCACCTACCAGCAGCCAGTGCTATCTCCCCCTTCTCTTTACCTGCACCCCCATCTCCCCTGACATCCAAAAATATTTCTGAACATTGCCAAATGTCTCCTGGGGGACAAAAATCTCCCTTGGTTGAAAACTTCAGGCTGAGATAAGGATCTCTAGAGAGAGCAAAGGAAGACAGGGTGAGTAACATGAGGCTTTTCTCTAGGATTCAGATACTTATTCTCAGGGCTACTCTATTTATGGAAGTTATTCGAAGATGCTTATAAGTGTTTTTAGGAAGCTGCTGTCATTCCAAACAAGCCAAATATTGCAAATATTATTTTAAACTGTAACTCATAACTGCTTTCTACAGCATGTCTTCATGGATTCAAGCATTTGCCTTGAAGAATGCTGTTGATTCATTTGTTGTTTTCACAACTTGTGTCACCGCTGGCCTTCCCCTTGTAATAGCATCAAGTAGTGCTCTGGTTTTCCCCCAAACTTTGCAAACCACTTTGATACATTGCTGAAGATACATTTTAGCAGACTAACTTTTTTTTTTTTTTTTAACTGCACTTCTCAAAGAACCCACTTCGTCTACTTGCTAGGAGAGAAATTATTTTTAATCTGAATGTAATTGAGGCATAGTTACCCAGATCCACTTTGACATTTTGCCACACAGTCTTAAAATATTTTGCAAGTAGCAAAATTATACTTTGATACAACACTGACCTTACCAAGTAACCTTATGACCGAACCTAATATCTTAAGTAAATGTGACCAGAATTAATATACCTTAATCTGAAGCTTAAGGAATACGCCCTTACTCAGTGTTTATATCTTATCTTGACTTGTATTTTACTTCCAAAGGAGAGGAAAACAGTACAAAGGATGAGGGGTTTTGTGTGTGTGTTTGTTTCTTGGTGGTAGCACTCCAGGACTTTCCTTCCAGAATTTATTTCAACATCATTTATTGAACACTGACTGTGAGCAAGGATTTATGCCAGTTTTTAGCAGATTTTGTTTTTGCAGTAAAATCAGATGTATTTCTTTTAAAATTGTGCTGTGATGAATCTTTTCTCTATTATTTTGATATTAGTGAAGATTAACTATCACAAAAGTAATGTTTTCTCCATCTCTAAATGCAGGACTAAAAAAAGACTAGAAGAGAGGGAATCTACAAAAGGGAGACTGGGTTTTTAAAAAGCCAGACATATAATATTATAAGATTAAAATAGGTGGTGAGAATTCTGTTTCTTATCACTTCGCTATTTGGCATTAAGTGGACAAAAAAACAGACAGTCTCAGGCTAACTTTTTATTTTCTTCTGGATAGACGGCAGGCCCAGAATATCACAGGTTAAACTCTTGAAATGCCTATAATTTCAGATGAGTGAGTTCTGGTAAAAATATACACTTTCTGGCCTATAAATTGTCCATCATGTTTTTCCATATTTGCTACTGTTTTATTATAATATGTTAAATACCAGTAAATAGGAACAGTGTGAATATTACTATTACATTTAAGGATTTTAACTTTAATTCTTACTTGCTTTCAGATTCTGCATCTTTTATGTTAGGTGCCTGGTCTCCAATTTTGTGTTGATTTACTTGGCTGTGTGGGAGTTATGTAAAATTATCCAACTGATATAAGCCAGGTGTTCACAGATCTTTATGCATCAGGGACTACAGTGGAAGCTTTCCAAGAGTAGGTGTCTGTGACCTATATAGCAAGTATGACAAAGATGGCACATGGGCCTATTTGCGGTGTCCCTTAGGCAAGCCGTCCCCTCAAGCTCACTGACCTCCTCCAAGGTCTCCTGCCTCCCGAATCCCAGACCCATTCCCCAATCACTTGGGAGAAATGTCTTTGGCAACAGTCAGCTCTATGGTGCCTTCCTGACCAACATGGAGAGTTTGCAGCAGCACAGCGGCCCCCGCCCTCTCCCATGGCTGAGTGTCATCTTCACACCTCTACATCCTACACCCCTAGCTGGTCTGAATGGTACAAAGCAACTGGAGCCTCAGAAAGTTACTTTTCAGAGGCTCTAACCCCAGCTGCAGATAGCACAGAAAACAATACATTCGCTCTCTTCAACAAAAACTATTATTTTAACATTTATTCATTTTTGAGAGACAGAGACTGAGTGGGGGAGGGGAAGAGAGAGAGAGAGAGAGACACAGAATCCGAAGCAGGCTCCAGGCTCTGAGCTGTCAGCACAGAACCCAATGCAGGGCTCGAACCCATGAGCTGGGAGATCATGACCTGAGCGGAAGTCAGAAGGTTAACTGACTGAGCTGCTCAGGCACCCCAAAAGCTGTTCTTTTAAAAACACTTTCTCTTGTTCTTCTGCTCATTCTTTTCTTTTTATGTTGTTTCTAATTCTTGTTTCTTGGTTATTCTTTTCACAGAGGGAGAAAAGAGAGGTTAAAAAGCAACCAGAAGATACTGGAGAAGGGAAAGAGACTTGCTAGTGGAGGGCTCATGGGGAGGGTTATCAGCATTCATTTTAGAGCAAGACTGGGGCCACTGGAATAGAAATTACTTGCTTACTGTAGGATTGTATGGCAGCAGTCATGGACCCAAGTGGTAGGGACCATAGCAACGTTTCCCTAGCTCTGCAACACAGCCAGCATTCCTGCCCTCCCGCCACAAACACACAAATAAAACCCTGGGCAATTCAAGGGTGCAAGTAGGACTTAGGTAGTGTATTAGTCAAGGTTCTCCAGGGAAACAGAATCCATAGGAGAGACAGAAGGAAGGACAGAAGGTAGGGGACAGAGGGAGGAAGGGAGGAGAAAAAAACCAAAGATACAGAGAGAAAGGGAGACAGACAAGAGAGAAAAGAGATGTACTTATTTTAAGGAATTTGCTCACATAATTGTGAGGCAATTTGTAGGGCAGACTGGCAGGCTAGAAATTTGGTCACAAGTTGATGTTGCAGTCTTGAGTCTGAATTCTGCAGGGCAGAGGGCTGGAAACTTGGGCAGTGTCTCTATATTGTAGTGTTGAGGAGTATTCCTTCTTGGGAAATCTGTCTTTGCTCTTAAGGTGTTCAAATGATTCCATGAGGCCACCCACATTATGGAGGATAACTGCTTTACCCAAACTCTGATTTAAAAGTTAATCACATTAAAAGCAAAGCAAACAAACAAAAAAAACCCAAAAAACAAAAAACAAAACCTGTACATAAACATCTAGATTAGTGTTTGACCAAAAGACTGGGCACCACAGCCTAGGCAAACTGACACATAAAGGTAACCACCACAAGCAGTGTGGAATCCAGAGAGTGCCCCCAAATCATCAAAAATCCACCCCTCCCCAGCTTCCTTGGTGAAGGTCTCCACTGACCCATCTTCCAGTCATGCTCCATGAACAAACACTGTGGCTAAGGGAATGCAGTTCCCTGGCTAGGGCTGAGAATGGGGGGAGAGGTTGCTGTGTTACAGAAGGGATGTTGAGAGGGCATCAGGAGCTGTTCAATCAGAGGGATCCCACCCACCAGAAGTAAGGGACAGGGGAGTGTCATTTTGGGAAGGAAAAGAAAACATTTTGTGCATATAGACCTTGAGTACTTAAAAGGTGGGAAACAGAAGGGAGAGAGGAGAGACCCTTTGGGAGAAAAGAAGGGCTCTTGCTGGAATGTCCTATATGCTCCTGCAGCTGGAGGTGGGCAGTTTTTCCAGTGGTCACATCAGATATCAAATGCAACTGATAGGCATGTATCACATTAGCTTGAGTTAAACTACCTTTGAATCTCATGAAATTTTTCTTTGAGGAAAATTTACTTTTTCTCATTGATTTGAAGTCAGTAATTTCTGTTCCTCTGAACACAGAATTGCTTTTAATTATAAATGCATGACATTTAAAATTATTTAAATACAAATATTTTTACACCAACGGGTGTGGAATGTGGGGTGTGGGATGTGGGGATGGAAGCAATGAATTCTTTCCTGTGCAGAAACCCTGCTAGAAAAATATTTTCCCTTAGTCATCGTTACAAAAATCATCCCTCTCAGGGATGCTTGTTATTTAAAATTAAATGGAATTGGCATTTGGAGATTTTTCTGAATAATTTAGCTGGATTTATTTCAATGATTACATAATGGCTACGAATGGGTCAAGGCCCCAGTCATATCAGGGAATGAAGAAATGTATTTGTTTATATGGCCATTGTTCATCTGCCTCACCTACTCTCATCTCCTGCTTCCATCCCCAAGGCTGCTACCCCCACTTGTCTCACACACTCCATAAGGATAGAGACTACCTTTGATTTATCTTACTCCCTGGTGTGGTCTCTGACATATAGCACAGTGCACCCCTGTGTGTTGAGCTGAACTGAACATTGATATCTGGGGATCCTGGCCACTTAGGAAGATAGAGAATGCTATGATAGTTCTGTAACTTCTCAGCAAACAAAGTTCCTTTAGAACAAAGTCAACAATGTTATAACAACAGCCTTACAGATTTTTAAATGCACAGCTGTCATTACTGGCAGCTGCTTATACCAAAAATCTTACGTGCGCTAATGTCTGCCAAATATTGGAAACCAACTCTAGGCAAAATCTGAAGTATGTTTCCTATATCCCCACTATTCACCTTAAAAAAAAATCTATTTATTTCGAGAGAGAGGGAGAAAGCAGGGGAGGGGCAGAGAGAAAAGGAGAGAGAGGATCCCAAGCAGGGATGCGGGGCTCGAACTCACAAGCCATGAGATCATGACCTGAGCCAAAATCAAGAGTTGGACACTTAACCGACTGAGCCGCCCAGCTCCCCCCACCCACTATTCACCTCTTTTAAATTTCCCTTTTTTAATATTTCTCTTTTTCATGTTCAGATCTCCCCTACCCTCTCCATTCCTTCCTTTTATCAAAATAGGAAAGAACCTCATTTTAATCATTTTTATTTGTAAATTAGTCAACTGATAATAATTTGGAATTAATGAATTTCATTTGACTTTTCTTGATTATAAAATGAAAAAATGTGTTACACTCTAAAAGGAAAGCCAGGTATGAATAAGCAGATGGGGATGGTCCTTCTGCTCATCTATGGGTGCCTCCTTTCTTCCATTTCTGCTTTCCTTCTTGGGGAGTACGTGGGAAAGAGGCATAGACAGGGCCACCCTAAAGAGCACCCCTTACAGTACAATGACTTTAAGCCATTGAGGGTGACTAGAAGGCATCCAATAAAAAAGATGGTCATGCACTTTTTCATATACCAAACATCTATTTCCAGGACCTGAAAGAGCTATGGATCTTGGAGATCCATTTCTCTATGGATCGTAAGTCCACTTTGCCCTACCCCAACCACTTTAGGCAAATATCTTTCTTTCTTTTGAACACAGTCCAGTCCCCTCCCCCAACTTTAACTCAACTCTTGTCATCCACGGGCTTTAACAAAAACTACCACATGCCGGAAGGGCCTGGGTGGCTCAGTTGGTTAAGCATCTGATTTCATGGCTTGTGAGTTTGAGCCCTGCGTCAGGCTCTGTGCTGACAGCTCCAAGCCTGGAACCTACTTGAGATTCTGTCTCTCTCTCTCTCTCTCCCTCTCTCTCTCTCTCTCTCTCTGCCCCTCCCTGGCTCATGCTCTCTCTCTCTCTCTCTCAAAAATGAATAAACATTAAAAAAATTTTTTTTTTAATTACCATGTGCCAACTCTGTGCATTGCTAGGAGTCTGCAAATATTGCTAATCTGAAAACAGTCCTGGAAGACTGTATTAACCACCACAAGCAGTGCGGAATCCAGAGAGTGCCCCCAAGTCATCAGAAATCTAAAATCGCCCCTCTCCAGCTTCCTTGGTGAAGGCTTTAATTGACCCATCTTCTTCTAGTCCATGCCCCAGTGAACAAACTAAGGGAATGCAATTCCCTGGCTGGGGCCAAGAATGGGGACAGAGGTTGTTGTGTTACAGAAGAGATGTGGAGAAGGCATCAACATCCCAGCAAGACAGGTTAACATTGTTTCCATTTCACCTGTGTGATTCAGGGAGGCTAGGGACATCCTCAAGCTCATAACATTAAGTGGCCAAGTCAGGAAGCTTGGGTGTCTTCAGCAATAAAGCCCATGTCTACTCCCAGATGGATTTTTAATGTTGTCTGGCAGTCTGGCATTTATTTGTTTAAAAATTGACAATTTAATTGTGCTGCTTCCCTAACCTGAAATCTTGGATAATATCCTCATTCCCCCCATATTATTTCTGCCTCCACCTAAATGTCTCTTGGGAACTTCACATTCCACGTGATCAAAACTGAATGCAACACTGTTCCTATGTTCCTAGCCTTTAATTCAATCAAGTCAGCTACTTACACTAGAAACCTGGGACTCCTGACTTTCCCCTTTTTGTCATTCTCTTTTTAAAAAATTGGCCACTAAGTCCTATAGATTCTTTCTCCCACATATACATACAAATACACATGTGGTGCTATAAAACCCTCCTCGACTTCTCTGGAAAACTCGGTCCCTCTGCACCTTCCACCACTGTCGATACATGCCATGATTATAAGAACATACACCACTGTTCTTGGAGTGTCTGTTGATAGAGTACATCTCGCCCCCACTGGAGACAGAACTCTATATAGGGGCAAAGGTCTTATATTGTCTGTGCTTGGAACTCAAGGCATCTTGCATTGTTTCTAGCACATGGTAGATCCTCAATCAATACCGCTGAGCTAGTTTTAATTGGAATGCATCAGAGGAAGAACAGTCTCATAGTGCTTATATTTGAGATTTAGATACCTCCTTATGATTAAGCTGAGGCCTGAGCAAAATAGGCGATTTTCAAAGTTTGTCTTTTATGTGTGTGACCTCTTCTGTTTTAGTCCCTTTTTCGTATCAGTAACAGCCCCTCTCCTTTTAGATCCCCAGTGACCATCTACATTTCCTCTGTCCCTTTCCCCAAATCAGGAAGGATCTAGAATCATCACTTGTATCAGAACTGAAACTCTCAGCTCTACTGCACACTAGCTGGGATTGTGGACAAGTTCTTAACCTGTCTGAAATTGTTTCTTCATTTATAATACAGATATGAAAATACCTGCCTCCTAGAGTTGCCATGGAGATTCAGTTTAAACAAACAAACAAACAACTGTGCATAAAGCATTAGCACTATCCTAAGCACATAATAATGGCCCGATTAAGGGGCACCTGGGTGGCTCTGCCAGTTGTGCATCCAACTTCAGCTCAGGTCATGATCTCACAGTTCTTGGGGTTGAGCCCCATGTCAGGCTCTGTGCTGACAGCTCAGAGCCCGGAGCCTGCTTCGGATTCTGTCTCCCTCGCTCTCTGCCCCTCCCCCACTCACACTCTGTCTCTCTCTCTCTCAAAAATAAATAAACATTACAAAAAATGGCCCAATTAATGTTAAAAGAAGACTGCCTTATTAATACCAATATGCTAATTCTTTCCAATGTATTTACTTTAAAAATTGCTATTTAATTATGGAATGCATGATCTCTTATTAAAGAAACCTATTTGTTCAACTAGTATCTATTGAAGCTTCCCTGGTGCCTTGCTTCACACCTGAGAACACAGGAAAAAGACTGGATCCTAGCACTGGGGAGTGGAATTTCCCACCTTTGTGATATAGTGAGGTGTGCTGAGGGCAAGTTTCCCAAAGAAGGGTTCCAAGAGGGCTGAAATCAGTCAGAGGAGGGCAGTCATGTTAGAGGAAACATGAACAAAGGGGACAGAAGTCAGACAGGGTTTGACAGGAGAGGACGAATGACAAGTCATTTGGTTCAGCTGTAGCCTGGGTGCATGTAGGCGGGGGCAGGGGAGTCAGAAAGATGAGGCTAGAAAAGGTAAGCGGGTGGCCAAATCCTCAGGGGCAATAGCAAGTAGGTGGGAAAGATGTGGGCTGGGGTTCTTCTAGCCCGGGGGAAATCACGGCTATGTTTGCATACTGGAATAACTGGGAGCTTTTAAAAATACCAAAGCCTAGGCCCCTAGACAATTACATATAAACCACTATGGGTGGAACTGAAGCTTCATTTTTTTTTTTAAAGTTCCCCAAATGATTCTAATATGTAGCTGAATTTGAGAGCTGCTATATAATCTAGTCCTCAAAATCATATCAATCCAAATTCAGCTATGAAGGTAACGGTGTGATAATCATTGACCTTCAGAATGGGGGAAGTGGGAGCTGTGTTTTTCAAATTAATTAATTTCTTATTGTGGAAAAATATACATAGCATGAAATTGATCATTTTAACCATTTTCAAGTATGTAGTTCAGTGGCATTAAGTACACTCACATTGTTGTCCAACCATCACTTTTCATTATTTTTCATTATTCCAAAATGAAACTCTGTGCCCACTAAACACTAATTCCCCATTCCTCCCTCCCTCAGCCATTCTACTTTCTGTCTCTAAATTTGACTACTCTAGGTACCTCATGTAAGTGGCACCATATATTACATGTCCTTCTGTGACTAGCTTATTTCATTTAGCATAATATCCTCAAGATTTACCCATGTGGTAGCTTGTGTCATAATTTCCTTTCTTTTTAAGGTTGAATAATATTCCACTGCATGTACATACCACATCTGATCCATTCATCCACCAGCAGAAACTTACACCCATATAAGGGTGTATAAATGGGTGTACTAATATTGATTTGAGTCCCTATTTTCAATTCCAGAAGTGGAATTCCTAGGTTATATGGTAATTCTATTTTAATTTTTTTGAGGAACTTTAATACTGTTTTCTACAGAAGCTGCACTATTTTCCATTCCCGCCAGCAGTGCACAAGTTTTTTGTTTTGTTTTATTTTGTTTTGTTTTGTTTTAATGTCTATTTAATTTTGAGACAGAGAGCAAATGCGAGCAGGGGAGGAGTAGAGAGAGGGAAACAGAGAATATGAAGCAGACTCTACACTGTCAGCACAAAGCCCAACATGGGGCTTGAACCCAGGAACTGTGAGATCATGACCTGAGCCGAAGTCAAATGTTCAACTGACTGAGCCACTCAGGCACCCCCACCCCAATTATTCCACTTCTTTACTAATACTTGTTATTTTCTGTTTAGAGTGTGTGTGTGTGTGTGTGTGTGTGTGTGTGTGTGTGTGTGTTTATAATAGCTATCCCAATGGGTGTGAAATAGTATCTCATTGTGGTTTTGATTTGCATTCCCTAATGATCAGTGATGATGAACATTTTTTATGTACTTATTAGCCACCTGTATTTCTCTGGAAAAATGTCTAAGTAATTTTTCCATTTTTAAAATTGGGTTGTTGGTTTTTTGTATAAGTTCTTGATGTATTATGGTTATTAATCCTTTGTCAGATATGTGATTTGCAAATATTTTCTCCCATTTCACTAGTTGTCGTGTGCATTAGTGGTATAGTGGTGAGCATAACTGCCTTCCATCTCATTGTCTTTTCACTCTGTCGATAGTATCCTTTGATGCACAAAAGTATTTAATTTTGATGAAGTTCATTTCATCTATTTTTTTCTTTTGCTGCCTGTACTTTTAATGTCATCACCCCTGTGTTTTGCAAATGTGTGCACAAAGTACCACAGGTTGGGCTCCCCATAGAGAAGACTGAGATGGAGGCTGGTATATACGGTATTTTAGGCAGTACTCTTGGTATCACCACCTGTGGAAGGGAAGGGAAAGGAGCATGGGCAGCAGGAGAAATTGGGCTGTGATGAAGGCTCAAGGAAAGACTCAACTGATCATCACAATGAATTCTGAAGCTGAGAAGAACCTTCAGAGATGTCCTTCATTTGGGTGAAAGGGACAGCCTTTATATTTGACCCGTCATTGGATAAGGGGTACTACCAGAAGGGGCTATGACCAAGAGTAAAGCAGCTCTTTTCAGGCCAGCCAATGCCAAAGAAGGCTGACAGCTGAAAACTGTTGGCCACATGCACTCCCTGCATCTGGTCTTCATTATTGGAAGGAAATCTGGGTGACATATCATATCATCCACTACATTCCCAAAGAAGTCTCCTCTTGCTTGCTTTAGTCTCCTGGTGCTTGTTCTGGTCCCCTCCTGGTGAAGGGGAGCTGGGTGACATATCACCATCCACTACAGTCCCAAAGAGGTCTCCTCTTGCTTGCTTTGATGCTCCTGGCCCACTGGAACTTTACTATAATTTAGGGAAGTATCTAAGGTCATCAGGAATCCCCAGCCTATTGCTGGCCCACTCTCTCCCTTCTATTCTTCACTCTTCATTTTTCAATCCCTGGTCTCTCTCTTCCCCACCTACAACACAGTAACATTACTGTTGCCCTCCTGTTGGTCATGGCCCAGCATTCTTCCACCTCAAGCCTTTTATTGCTCAAGACATGATGAGCAGGAACGGGAGCAGAAAGTGGTTGCTTAAATCCTGGAGTATGGGTGGACGGCATGAGAGAACAGCAGAGAAATGTTGGGATAAAGTACTTATGCACAGAGTATCCCATACCAGGAGCTGAGGTACTGAGGGAGAGGATATTGAATCAAATAAGCAAGTACATGATGAGAACATTAAGAAGAAAAACGATGACAGTTAAATAATACTTGACGTTAGGGACATAATAAACATTCACCTTAGTTTTAGATGTTGAAAAAATGGCAAAATGAGAAAAAAAAATGCAAAGTTAATATTTATGTCTAATCGCTATCCAGCACAATACTTCAGTATATAATAAAATGTGTTCAAACTTAAATGTGTTAATACTTTATTTCTAGTTGTATTTGATTAGAACTGTAAACTCTTACATACAAATATGGGGCTTCATAAATTGTGGTTCACATAGCATGGAGATCTGCTCACAAACCCAAAACACCAGAGGGAATGTTCACTACAGTGCATCCTCTTTTAGATTGAAGAAAAGGGTACTTTTGGATCCTTCCCATGGCCCCTTGGCTCTCACAGATACAGAACCTATTGTACTGAGTTCCTAATCCTAAACTCTAAGATTTGCTTCTCATACAAATTTCCCCTTGGTCATCTTATCTGTATAGTGTAACTATGTTTTGTGACTTTTCCCTAAAAATAAGTTTTAGAATATTTGAATAATTGGATTTATGAACATTTCAATTCCTAGCCCTTAGGTAACCTACTCCTCTTTGGTTTTAATGAAAGTCCACTACCCAAGGCCTTTATGTCATCTAAAGTCAGACTTCATTTGGAAGTTCAGTAATCTGTTTTTCTAAGAAGTATTCTTGAAAAAGTATTATCTATTTGGAAATGGTTTAGGGCAATCTAGATGGAGAAAAAAAATGCAGATTTTATATTCTTCTCTTCCTTTCCTAGTTGTATGGCTCCAAGATAGCAGAATTTCCCCCCACTCTCACCCTCCTGCATCCCACCCCCACTCTCACCCCAAACTAAATTACCCCTATAAGAGAGGTAAGTAATATATATACTGATTGAAAACATTTCACCTGCACAGAATTTCCATTTGACCTCTGTTTCATTTTTGAGTGTCATTTCCAATACTTTCTCTGACCCTATTTCTACTGCAGTCTATATCTTCAGACTAAGAAAAAATAACATTTCTCTGAGGAAATTTACTCTGAATAGACCTCCAAATGCAAATTATCTGGAAAATAACGAGATTATACACTCTTTAAAAACAAGTTTTGATATTTCCTTTATACTAGAGCCTCATTTCTCTTAGGACAGCCATGGGGGAATTGAAGGATTTCTTCACTTGCATTAGTTTTCTGTATCCTCATCACCATGATTATCGCTATTAAGTTTTTAGCCTACATTTTTATGATTCAATCTTGGAAATGGTTTTTAGAGTTTTGTGATCATTTCCTCGTTTCCATTTTTCAGGCTTTTACAATGACATTAGCTATTGTCCTTTTTTTAAACTGCCCGAAAATCAGGATTTAAATTTTAGTGTCAAGTAGCTAAATGGAAAATCCCTCTCCTGGGATTCTTAGGAAGGTCACATGAGAAGCCTCCAAGGATACGCTATCTCATCATAGGTTACAAGCTCAAGATCATAGAACTAGGTCAGAAGCCCAAGATCTGAGCAGGTTCTCCACTCTGCTAACAACTTCATCAGCATAACTCATCAAGGCTTAAGCACTATCATCCTGCCTTTTCGTGGCTTTGCCCCACTGTTGGCTTAGTGTGGCCAAACTACAAATTTCTTTTTAGTCTTCTCTCCTTTTGTCTATCAGTTCTTCACCTTTTCCCAGGTGTTCCAGGCAGTTCCTTTGTCCTTATCATCAGTTTCTAGCAAGCAGTTCTTAGACTCTCCAGGCCAGGATGGAGCACTGCAAGTATATCTCTTAGGGATCATTAGCACTTCGTGAGAAACACCCAAACTTCCCCCATTGAGACCCTTCAAAGGTATAGTATTGCTGTGAGATTTTATGTATCTTAATTCCTTCTCCCACCATCATTCCTTTCGTCCCTTCCACCAAGCAGAAGTTATTAGATAGGAATAAATGATGTCATCTTCAACAAAGGAGATAATTCCCAATTACTAACTTCTTTTTTTTTAAGTTTATTTATTACTTTGAGAGAGAGAGAGAGAGAGAGAGAGAGCAAGAGAGAAAGTGAGCATGAACGGGGAGGAACTGAGAGAGAAGGAGAGAGAGAATCCCAAACAGGCTCTGTACTGTCAGGCAGAGTCCAATGTGGGTCTCAATCCCATGAAGCAGGAGATCATGACCTGAGCTGAAATCAAGAGTCGGAAGCCTAACCGACTAAGCCACCCAACCCCCCTCTTCCCAATTATTAACTTCTAACTTAATCTATGACTGGGTTATAGTGTTATCTGAAAATAGAAGATTCTTTACTCTTTTAAAGTTCTTATTATCCCCACAATGTCTAAAATGTTGGGAGTTGGTAGAATGAAAGTTAGCAAAGAATAATCTCTCTTCTATCAGATGTAGCAAAGCTGATTCTCAATTCAAAGAGCAGGACTGGTTTTGCTATTAAGACTAATAGTAACCCATTTGTTGCTTGGCTTTTAAAGCACAAGAGGTGGACTTAAAAAAATTTTTTTTAATGGTTTGCTTTTCAGATCGTAATTCTCATACACAAATAATGCATGGCTGAGCAGAATCAAACCTGGGGTGTGTGCAGGGTCAGTTCCAGAAACAAAAGACAGGTTTCTACAATCTAAGGGAGAGGTTCAGGAGACAGCCAAGGGCAATACTTACTGTTCCCTAGGCATGGCATAGAACTAAGAGCAAAGTACTAAAAGCTGACAGTGAGAGATGAATAATGGCCACTGGGAAAAAGGGCAAGCTATTAGGCAATAGGCAGTTGGAAAACAGAGATTAAAAGTTAGAAAATAGAACCAAAGCCATTCAATTAATTCTGTCATTCTGTATCTTCCCTAGTTGGGACTGCTTTTGCCTGGGTGGCCAGTCCTGCATTGGCTCTTGGGCCTCAGCTTCTTAAAGGTACTACCTGGCACCTGGCATCACTATCATCATCAAATCAGTGGTTATTTTCCCAGGATGCAGAGCAAGTGTTGATTTGCCAGATCCCTTGAGAACTAAACTCTTAGTCGGATATGATAGCATCTTTTCTTCTCAGAAGGTTTTGGAGAAGGTTTTCCGAAGTTGACACCTTTACTGACTTCCTGCAGCTTATTTTATAAACATCTGTGGCATATGTGCTATTAAAATTTGTGCACAAAGGTACTGTATCCTTACAAGCATCAGAAGAGTATGGAAAGAAGCTATTGTAGTTACTTACCACAACCAGTTGTTTGCTCTCAGGTGGTGGGAGATAAAAAAGAATGCTTGGAAGACAGGAAAAGACAGAAAATTTCCTTTTGCAATACTCAGCCTTTTCCAGAGAAAATATGTAACCTGTAGTGGGCATTGTTTCCACATCTTATTACAATATTGAAAAGGACAAGAAGTCCCAAAAGAACTTGTAGATCTCATTAGTGTTAGCAATTCAGCCGTGCCCATCAATGGAATTTAAAGAGAGCTATACTGGGAACTTCATGAACCCGAAAAAGGTCATCTACAAAAAACTCTGATACATACATAATGGTGAAAGACTGGATACTTTCGCCCTCAGATTAGGACAAAGAAAAGGATATCCACTCTTGCTACTTCTGTTCAACACTGTGCTGGAGAACCTAGACAAGGCAATTAGGCAGGGGGGAAAAAAAATAAAAAAAAACAGAAGTCATAATATTGGAAAGAAAAAAGTAAAACTACCTCTATTTGTAGATGACATGATCATGTATATAGAAAATCCTAAGGACTCTATTAAAAACAATATTAGAACTAATAAACAATATTAAAAGTTGCAGGATACAAGATCAATATACAAATCTCAATATATTTCAATATACTAGCAATTAACAATGTGAAACTAAGAAAACAATTTCACTTAAAGTAGCATCTAAAAGAATAAAATAGGAATAAGTTTAACAAAATAAGTGTAACATTTGTACACTGAAAACTCTAAAACAATACTGAAAGAAATAAAGGCCTTACTAAATGGGAAGACACTTCAGGTTCATACATTGGAAGACTTACTATTGTTAAAATGGTGATACTCTGCAAATTGGTCTGCATATTCAATATAATACATATTAGAATTCTGGCTGGCTCTTTTTTCAGAAATTGCCTGACACTTCCCTATTTCAAAATTGACTACAAAGCTTCAGCAAACGAGACAATGTAGTAGTGGCATACAGGTAAACATATAGATCAATGAAGTAGAATTGAAAGTCCAGAAATAAACCCTCATATATATGACCATTGATTTTCTACAAGGAAGCCAGCCAGACAATTCAAGGGGACAACTAGGTATCTACATGCAAAAGAATGAAGTTGGATGTTGACCTTTCACCGTTTAGAATGATACCTCAAAATGAATCAATAGAATTACAAAAGTCTTAGAAGAAAACATAGGAATAAATTTTTGTGACCTTGACTTAGGTTTCTCAGATATGACACCAAAAGCACAAGCAACAACAAGAGAAGATAAATTGGACATCATCAAAATTAAAAACTTTTGTGCTGCACTTCAAGAAAATAAAAAGACAACCCATAGAATGGCACAAAATACTTGAAAATCAAACATCTGATAAGGGACTTGTACCAGAATATATAAAGAATTCTTAAAATTCAACAATATAAAGGGAAATAACCCAATTAAAAATAGGCAACAGATTTGAATAGATATTCCCTCAAAGTAGATACACAAATGAGCAACAATCACATGGAAGAAATGCTCAACATCATTAGTCATTAGGGAAATGCAAATCAAAACCATAATGAGATACTGCTTCACACCTACTAGGATGGCCATGATAAACAAATTGGACGATAACAAGTGTTAGCAAGTATAAGGAGAAATTTGAACCTTTATTCTTTGTTGGTGGGAATGTAAGATGACACAGTCAATTTGAAAGACAGTTTCTGTTCCTCAAAAAGTTAAATACAGAGCTACCATTGACCTAGCAATTCTAGTTCTAGGTATACGTCCAAGAGAACTGAAAACATACGTCCACACAAAAACTTGTACACTAAGATTCGTAACAGCATTATTCATAATAGGTAAAAAGTGGCAACAACTCAAATGTCCATCAGCTGATGAATAAGTAAACAAAATGCAGTATTCATACGATGAAATATTATTTGGCCATAAAAAGGAATAAACATGGATGAAACTTGAAACATCATTCTGAATGAAAGAAGGCAGAAACTAAAGGCCACATATTGTATGATTTCTTTTTTATAAAATTTCCAGAATCCACGGAGACACACAGAAAGTAGATTGGTAGTTGCCAGGATTTGGGAGAGGGGATTGGGGAGTAATTGCTAATGGATTCAGGGTTTCTTTTTGGGGTGATGAAAATGTTATGGAATCTGTGCTGATCATGGGGCAACTTTGTGAATACACCAAAAACACTGAATTGCACACTTGAAAGGGTAGATTTTTTGGCATGTGAATTACATCTCATTAAACCTGTTGTGAAAGAAAAAAAAGAAAGAAAAAGAAAGAAAGAAAAAGAGGGAGGGAGGAAAGGAAGGAAGGAAGGAAGAAAGAAAAAGTGAGCCGTACATAATCTGTGATGGTCTATTTAGGTCACCATCAGCCCTAACAACTTCAATGCTGTCAAGTATTTGCATTTGTTAGCTTGTGTTTAGTTGTGCCTGCCTGCCTTCCTTCCTTCTTTTTTTCCTTTCCTTTTCTTTTTACATTTTGAGGCTTCAATCCAAGTCATCCAGCCAAATGTATTCTCAAACATGTGTTTGTAACATATCTGAGTCCATGGCCAAGTAATCCAGATTTAGGGAGAAAAGTATGACCAAATTCATTCATTCATTCATTTATTTTTTTAAAGAGTGAGAGAGCATGAGTGGGGGAGGGGCAGAGAGAGAAGGAGAGAGAGAATCCCAAGAAAGCTCCATGCTCAGTGTGGAGCCCAATATGGAACTCAATCTGATGACCCTGGGATCATGACCTGAGCCCAAATCAAGGGTCAGATACTCAACTGACTGAGCCACCCAGGAGCCCCTGACCAAATTCATTTTAGTCACAGATTAACAGACAGGGGGACTCTAGAGACCGAAATGTTTCTTTTCCAAATATGGTGATATAGAATTATTAAATTAATGATAGGTTCCTTTTAGTGCCAGGTTAATATCTGAAAATAACAATCAATTTAAAAGTTAGAATGAATAACAAATGGAATGAAACACACATTCAAATGTACCCTGAGGAATGCCCTTTTATATTATCATATTAAGAGTATATTAAAAAAGAGCTGTACTTGTGGGTGTATAATGATTTTAGGTAGTTATGCAGCACCCTTCTTTTCAAGTGCTCAGAATGCTTTATAGCGTTTACTTCGACAATTGTCACAACACCCTTGTGGGTGGCAAGTGCTGTGCTAACCAGTGCAATACAACTGCAGGTCAGATAGCCAAAGGACACAGAGTTATCGCACTAGAGTGCAAGTAGGCGTGAAATCCAGGAGGTGCATCTAATAATGCCTCTTGTACATCTGACCAAAGTGGTATCTCCTTGGACTGATAACCTTTCTAACCAATGATGGCTTTGAGTTCCCATTACTCTGGATATTCCAAATGTGTCAGTCATATCCTAAACAGATGGTCACTATCACACAATATGACTGTTTTTTTGTGGGGTTTTTTTTGTTTTCCTTTTTTTTTTTTTTTTTTTTTTTTTTTTTACTTTCTTTTTTAAATTTACATCCAAGTTAGTTAGCATATAGTGCAACAATGATTTCAGGAGTAGATTCCTTAATGCCCCTTACCCATTTAGCCCAATTCCCCTCCCAAACCCCTCGAGCAACCCTGTTTGTTCTCTATAATTAAGAGTCTCTTATGTTTTGTCTCCCTCCCTGTTTTTATATTATTTTTGCTTCCCTTCCCTTATGTTCATTGGCTTTGTATCTTAAATTCCTCATATGAGTGATGTCGTATGTTTGTCTTTCTCTAATTTCGCTTAGCATAGTTTCATCCACGTAGTTGCAAATGGCAAGATTTCATTCTTTTTGACTGCTGAGTAATACTCCATTGTGTATACATACCACATCTTCTTTATCCATTCATCCATTGATGGACATCTGGGCTCTTTCCATACTTTGGCTATTGTCGATACCACTGCTATAAACATCAGGTGCATGTGCCCCTTCAAAACAGCACACCTGTACCCTTGGTTAAATACCTAGTAGTGTAATTGCTGGGTTGCAGGGTAGTTCTATTTTTTTTTTAATTTTATTTTTTATTTTTTAATATTTACATCCAAATTAGTTAGCATATGGTACAACAATGATTTCAGGATTAGATTCCTTAGTGCCCCTTACCCATTTAGCCCATTCCCCCTCCCACAATCCCTCCAGTAACCCTCTGTTCTCCATATTTAAGAGTCTCTTATGTTTCGTCCCCCTCCCTGTTTTTATATATTATTTTTGCTTCCCTTCCCTTATGTTCATCTGTTTTGTATCTTAAAGTCCTCAAATGAGTGAAGTCACAATATGAGTGTTTTTGATGTTAATAAGAATCACATGGCTAACACTTCCTTAAAAAAAACTGGACTAGATATTGAAAAATGGACCTCAGGGTTTTCTGGGGGTTTTTTTTTGGGGGGGGGTGTTGATTTCCTGTTTTATTTCCAGAAAAGCACATGAGTATTCAAAACCTATAAAGAGTATTTTGAAATGGATTAGCATCTACATTTGTTATATGTCATACAATCTGAGAATTTTAGAAGGATCTATAAAACAAGAAATGCTTTTTGGAAAGCAAAAATTGAGAAGCCAAGAGCATGCACAGTTTTACTTAACATTTTGGGCCTCAGTTTCCTCAATTGTAAAATAAAACTTTGGACTAACTGAGCTCTTAGATTCTATGCAGCGATTTGAATTGGTGATTATATTTCCCTGGGTCATCTCAAAGGGTGGACAGGGACATGCATGTAGGGACAGTCTCCATCTTATTAACCAGTATGTTCCCCATGCTTAGCACAGGATCTGGCACATAGTATTTTTATCCAAAAATATTTTTTTGAATAAATGTCTACCGTATTCTGTTTTAAAAGATTTTCTTTGGCTGTGAGGCACTATAGTTGAAGTTAAAATTAACATGAAAACCCTTCCCAGGAATATATCTGTTGTATTGGCAATGTGTTTTTATTTTTCCAGATTTCTTCCATTCCTAAGTTACTGACTGGCCGTTCACAAAAGGATACATTAAGCTTTGAAGGTTTCCAAATACCTCTGGTGAGAGAATTTCTAGAGTGTCCAAGTGTTTCTCACTAACTTTGAAGTTTATTTATACCTGCAGTATTTTTGATATTTAACAAATAATAACATATTTACATTCCATCAACACTTCATTGTTTTTCCTTTAAAAGTTCTTTAAAAAACTTTTTTTAACAATCTGCCCTGGTTTTATTCCCCTCCTCTCCATTAGTTACCAGTGCTGACTCTATTCTTTTGACTGCCAGTATTCATGCAGAAAACTTAGAGATTTTTGCTTCCAAAGATGCGCCCCTAAAGAATAAGAACTTCTTACAGAATGCATACGCTTTAGGGGCATCTGTCTCTAACTTGACAGAAATAAAATAATAAAGTTCTGTGTTTCCTTCACACATTTAGAAGCCAGAAATAGATTTAGACGTACATTTTTCAATCCGTGTGCCAACCTAGTAAGCGGAGGGAAACAGACTGCAGGGAGGAGGCTCCCACCCCCCCTCATGCTTGTCCTACTCCCTGGGCCCCCACCCCCCAGCTGCCCACAGCCCCACCAGCTGCTCCCCTGCCGGCTGCACTCCAGCCTCTCCGGCTGTCCTGTCGTGCCGCTTGGTGTTGCTGGGTGTCCTGGAAATCACAGCATCACAGCGTGTCAGAGCTCAGTGACTTCGGACTGGCTTCTTTTACACCACTGAACATTTGCTGATTATTGCCTTTATTTTAGACTTCACACTTCATCATCCAAAAGGGCTCAGAGAAGGTACTGGGATCAGCAAACTGCTGCAATATCTTGCAGTTAGCCTCCTCTTCCTAAAGCGGAGGTCAAGAGAAGGTTCTAGGTGCCCGGAGAGATGGAGTCGATGGAGAAGGCCTGTCTGTTACTGCTCTTCACCCTGCAAGGAAGGAAATCCTGGAGACTCCTGAGAGTATAGAGCCCAACAGTGTAACATGGTTTTAAGTAGCAATGTAAGCAGTACACATTTTTCCTTAGAAAATATAAAATCAGGTTTGTAATGCCTTTTGCCCCAGACTGTTATCACACAAAACACTGAGTAAAGAGTGTCCCCTGGCCTGAGCTGGGCAGATCAGTCACTCTCACTGGAGTTTGGAATCGAGACAGAAATGCTCATCTGCCTGTGCACTGGGGAGGTGTGGATTAGCAGTGTTTGGGGCTATGCACCCGAAGGCAGTGAAAACATCTGCAGGGGAGAGAGGAAAAGAAAAACAAATCTACAGAGAGAAAAACAGAGAGGAGAACAAGAGAGAGAGCATGCTTCCTGGCTTCCTACGGGCTTGCTGGCTCTTGGGTCTAGTCCCTCAGGATACTGGGCTGCCTCCAACATTTGGCCTGAAGTTCACCTCTCTAATATGCAACAAAAAGTCTTTCCTAAAACATTGACTTTGCAAGTGTTTTGACAACAAAGCACAATCATAATCCTTTTACCAAGTTCAATTATCCAAACTCGCAAGAATTTGAACTACAAGAACCCAGAAGTAATCACAACACATATCCAAGTAGCAGAAAGCTGTGCTTTCGGTCCAGAATGGTGAAGAGTATCACTCCTAGCTGTGCCCAACACTTCCAGCTATCCCCTCCTCAAAACACAGTAATTCACCAAATATCTATCGGGCAGCTGCTACATGTTCTATATCAGGTCAAATGCTGAAGGTCTGAAAGCCATCACGACACAGCCCCTGTCTCCTAGGAGCTTTCAATCTAATGAAAAAGTTGGATAAGCAGAGTGCGCCATATTTCCCCGATGCACACTGGTGAGATAATTCAGTCTTCTCTAATATCGTTCTCAATGAAAACTTCAGTGTTGATTAAGAAATAATAATACTACTTTGCAGATTTTATTTTCATATTTCAAGAGGACAAGCATGAGCATTAGCTACAAAAATCTCAAGAATTTTGAAGGTATGACTAGCTTAAATTCTTTAGAAGATTTTGGACGGATGCTGCAGGGTTCTAGACAAGGAAGAAACAGTATCTTTCAAGATGCTTATGCATCCAACCTGATGAAGCAGATTACACACAATTTAACTTCCCTCTGCTGGTTGTAAGGAATGGGGCATACAGTACACTTCCAACTTTGATAGGATCACGTTGGATTTTTTATCAGGTTCTCTATGTTTACAGTATAGCAAAGTCCTTAATGTGAAGGAAACAAACCTTACTTAGACACTGTCAAAGATCACTTATAACATCAACTGATTTTATTAGATCAATGTAATGTAACTCTTCATATTAATATTTTACTATTTTTATACTAATTATGCACCAAAGATCATATGCAGTTTTTAAGTTAATTTGGTATTCAGAGTAGGACTTATAAAAGTAACTTTTACCTGATTATGAATTAACAAATATTTATTGCAGAATATTTAAATAAATATTGTATGACTTAATCCACAAAACCATTTTATTGCGATAGTCATAATTTTTATTTTTATGTTTTTTAGATCTTTACTTGTTCTATCAGCACAAAATCTAATACAGACTCTCCCCAAATTGTCTAAAGACTCCAGGGGCTTAGTCCAAATGTAGATAAGGCTGAGTTATAGTTCCAATGCCAGGCCTAGAGGGAATTGGTCTAGACCCTTTCACTGTTGCACAGTCCATGCTGTGGCAATGCCCATGATGGTTCTGGCCATTGTCCAGACGTGGTGGGGCCTGACCTGGGCTCTGCAGTTACAGCTTACTTAGAGTCCCATACTTACAGCTTTCTTAGAGTCACATACTCACACATTGGGCCAGGGTGACTGTGTCCTAAGGAACTTCCAGCTCAGCTGTGTGCTAAGCTTCCTCCAGTAAGGCATAGGCCCTTATGTTTAAGCCAGAACACCAACTTAGGTCTGATCATTTCTAGAGATAATTTTATTTCAGGGCTTCATTATTCTTACATGATAATGAGCTTTAACCAGATTTGGTAAATCTCAAAAAGAGCAGGAATAAGTATTTGTCCCTGCCTTCCCAGATGGTCAAAGCTCCATACTCAAACTGTCCTGCTATTTCATCAGAAATCAGTTTTATTAAGGTCACTGTAATGTGTGCCAATAGGTGGCCACCATAGAATAAGTTGACTATATAGAATATTACAATGAAAAACATCAAAATTATCCATAATTCCAACCATAGATAACCACTGTTGTGTAAAAAGATTCCCTAACTTACCTTCCCAACTCCCTATTGTACTGCTCTTCCATATCCATCCTTGACACAATTTGGACAGGTTGCTGGCTCTTTGAATGCTCTCTACTTTCTCTGTCCACTGTATTTCCTTTTCCTGGAATGCTTTCCTTACTGTTTCCCCCATTGATACATACTTCTTTCAAGGCCCAGATTGAATGTCACTTCACTCTGATCTCATCCTCTGGTGGAGGCTCTGAATATTCTAACCCCCCAATCTGTACCTCTCTGGAGGCACTTATTTTATGCCCTTGTATTCTTATTTTTGCTCTCAAGTAAGAATTTTGTTTTACTCAAATTTTCATCCTCCATGTCAATTGTGGCAATGTCTTCCTTGCAAATACTGCGTACTTGACATTTATTGGAAAATATATGTATGCACAAGCTATAGAAAGATAACATACCAATTTAGTTAGCCCAAATTCTTTAACTTTATTAAAATCAAAATGATAAGTATCAAGTGCCTACTACATGTAAGACACCAGGTATTTATTATTTCAAGCTTTTCTTAAATTTACTTGGAAAAAGCATAGATGTGAAAAATTATGAAGAATAACATAATACTCATATACCCACCACCCATATTAAGAAAGAACACTGGGGGTTATTCTTTCCAGTCATTTGTTTTAACCATATTACACATGTATTTATAATCTGTGTTTGCTGAATTATTTAAGAATACTAGATTCTTGGGGCGCCTGGGTGGCTCAGTCGGTTGAGCGCCGACTTCGGCTCAGGTCACGATCTCGAGGTCCGTGAGTTCGAGCCCCGCATCGGGCCCCTGTGCTGACAGCTCAGAGCCCGGAGCCTGTTTCAGATTCTGTGTCTCCCTCTCTCTGACCCTCCCCCATTCATGCTCTGTCTCTCTCTGTCTCAAAAATAAATAAACGTTAAAAAAAAAAATACTAGATTCTGATAGGGGCACCTGGGTGGCTCAGTTGGTTGAGTGAACTATTTCGGCTCAGTTCATGACCTCATGGTTTGTGAATTTGAGCCCCACATTGGACTCACCGCTGTCAGCACAGAGCCTGCTTTGGATCCTCTGTTCCCCTCTCTCTCTGCCCCTCTCCCGCTCGTGCTCTCAGTCAAAAATAAATATTAAAAAAAAAGAGTATTGTATTCTGATATAGAAAATAAGAGAAGCGAATACATAGGAAGAAGAATGAAACTAAAAACCGAAGCAAATAGCTAAAGAGGCGAGCAAAATATTAATATATGTTCAATAAGTAAGTTAGTAACCTATTAGATATGTTAGGTAAAGTAAGTAGAGCATTTGTGTAATGAACATAATTACAAAGGGATGGAAAGAGGAAGAGATTTCTAGTAGTCATGACACAGTAAACATATATGAGATCGTGAATCATCAAATATTCATGACACACTGAAGATAACATGAGGAATATGAGGCACTTGCTATTAACAAGGTCTTAATTCAGGCAACCACTGGCTCCTCACATCCGCTGCACAAGGAATGCAAAATAAAATCCATAGCTGCTCATCAGGCTTACATGTGAGCTACAGCCATCAAGCAGATGCACTTGATTCCAAACCTATAGAGGAAGTGTGTGTTTTGACTCCAAACACCTTCTGAGTGTAGTGTTGACTTGGTTCAAATCTCAGTTCTGGTCCTTGCAAGCATACCCTTAGCAAGGAAGACAGAAAGGACTGAAGACCGGGGAGTGTCATTTTTCCACCCTGCCTACATCATGTTTTAAATGTGTTGACCCAACCTATCTCTTTCACCTTGCATCTTGCTGTATGTTTTCAATTGATTTAATAAACCATGAGATTTAATCATCTCCTTTTGGTCTGGAAGCCTTTCTGTTCGGCGATGTCTTGGATAGCTTGCCTGTTACTGTACTTAAAGACTTCCATAGTGCAAAGGTAATTTCCCACACATTTGTATTTACAAATTTTAACCTGGATATAAATGGCATCACACTGTACATATTCATCTGCAACTAGATTTTTTACTCAATATCATATTTGTGAGAATCTTCCAGAGAGATATGTAGATCTATTTCATTTATTTTCACACTATATCCACTATATAAATACATCATGATCTGTTCATGAATTCTTCTGTTCATCTAATGTAGGTTGTTTACAACTTTTTACTATGGAGACCAAGGCTGCTGTGAATATTCTTGTACATATCTGCTTAGGCACGTAACTCCTGAGGTTGATCTCAGAATATACCCAAGAGTACAAATTTCTGGGTCAAAGAGTATACATATCTTTAACTAGACTAAATATTGCCAAATGGCTCTGTAAAGTGATTGTTTCAATTTATACTCTTACCAGAAATATATGAGTCCCTATGTTCTTAATCCTAGCCAACATTTTGTGTTGTCAGACTTTGACATTTTTGCTAATCTGATGAATGGGTGCACTTTGGTTACAAAGAAATAATAACTGTGGCAATTAAAAACCTTTACAGTATTTCCTCAGTACTTCAATTATGACGAAAAAATATGTGCAGATTTTGTCTCAGCTTTTTGAACTGTCCCAAGTAAAGTTTCCCCTTCCTCTTTCCAACTCTGTGAACACCAAAGAAAAAAACAGCTTTCAAACAAAAGTTGCCATTTTTTTTTTTTTTTTGTCTGTAGGGATTAGGGTTTGGAGGAATACTATGTTGGTTGCTTTATGTCACAAAAATATCCCTCTGGTTATAAAGAGCACAAGAAAAAGAATTTAGCTATATCCCTGCAAATCGGCTATCCCTAAGCACATGCCACAATGATGATGGGTCAGTAACTCAACAACTATTACTCACAGGCTGGGAATGCATTCATTCAAAAAATTCTTGAAAGCTGCTCCTTGTCCCACAATATCTATTGCAGGGGCTTCTTCCATGCCTTAAATTAGACTATTATAAATTAATGTACTGGGGGTCAAAAAATTTCATATTTAAGAAACCTCGCAAAGAAACGACATCTCAAAAAAATACATTCAGTACTTAGAAATCGCTATGCCTTATTTGTCACATATCTTTCAATAGCACAGGTGGATGAGACATAGGACTTATAAGTTCTATTGGGTCTAAGATGAAAGTCATCCTCAGCATCTTTCTTTTCCTAATCTAGCACATTCAGACAGGCAAATCTTTGTTCTTCATTTCTTGCTTAAACTTTTGGATCACTCCCTGACAGCCCTAGCATTCTCAAATGTGGTTTAGGGGTCCCTTTTGGCTTTAGATCCTCTAACATAATTGTTTTAAAAATGCAGATTCCTAAATCCCAGCCCAGGCCTACTCAATCAGAATGTCTGAGCCCTGGAATTTCATTTTCTACAAACTACCCAGCTTCATTTTTTTTTCTTTTTTGCAACTGAGAAATAGAACACACATTAAGAACCAAAAACAGAAATATGCAGCTCAACCAATTATTTTTTTAATTTTTTAATGTTTATTTATTTATGAGAGAGAGAGAGAGACAGAGCATGAGCAGGGGAAGGGCAGAGAGAGAGGGAGACACAGAATCCGAAGCAGGCTCCAGGCTCTGAGCTGTCAGTTGAGCCTGACGCGGGCTCGAACTCATGGACCGTGAGATCATGACCTGAGCTGAAGTTGGTCGCTTAACTTACTGAGCCACCCAGACACCCTCTTTTTTAAATTTTTTAATGTTTTTTTATTTTTGAGAGACAGAGAGAGACAGCATGAGCGGGGGAGGGGCAGAGAGAGAGGGAGACCCAGAGTATGAAGCAGGCTCCAGGCTCTGAGCTGTCAGCACAGAGCCCAACAAGGGGCTTGAACTCACAAGCCATGAGGTCATGACCTAAGCTGAAGTCGGATGCTCAACCGACTGAGCCACCCAGGCGCCCTGAGAATTTTCTTTTTTAATTCTCTTGAGCATGTAGGCTTCGTGTGTGTGCTTCGGTAGGTGCTTAATTGTTGAACAAATAAATAATCTCCAGGCATGAACATCTGTGCCTCTACACACTAACACCTCCAGGTATATCTGAATTAGATCATGTCCTTCCTTGTCAGGAAACAAACTCAGATGTCAGGAGAGCACTGGGTGCCAGGGAGGCAGGGGAAAGCAAATGGAAGCAGTAGGGTGAAATGCAAAGGGAGAGGTGGGGAGCCAGACGTTGCCTAGATCTCTGTGGAGCCCTGGGGAGAGAGGAGTAGTCCCACCACTCCAGGCAGCTGGGGTGGGGGCAGGGCGCGATCCCGCCTGGCCTGAGTCCCCCCTTTTTTCTCAGGCAGGACTTCTGGTTGTTAGAGCGTTGTGCCCTTGTGCCGTGTGGGAAGTCCAGACTGCCCAGACTTCTTTACAATACCTTTTCCTGCCTCTAATTGTCCCCAGACTATCTACCTGTTTCTGAGTGTCTGTTCTTGCTTGCCAAGTGCCACCTCGTAAGTAACCTGCCTTTTTCTTGACCTTGGCATACAAGGAAGGTAGAGCGTTCAGTTCTTCAATACTCCTACCCATCCATAGTATGTGTGAGTGGGAGTGCAGGGCGAAAACGGGACACACAGAAGGGCCTTGTGTAACTGCCCTGGTGCTCCGAGGATCTGGATCCTAAGCATCTGGGCAGCCTGCCACAGGAACCTTCGCAGCAATGTAAATAGTCCTTACACAAATGAACCTCCACTGTTAGGCACACTGAGAGGTCCGAAGAACAGGAATGAGAAGAATGACTCAAAACTGATATAATCCAGAAAAGATACAGTAAGATAAAATTTAAATCTATCAAAAAGTCGTCTGAGAAAGAGTCATTGCCATGGTTTGATCCCTGGGATGGGGGGTAGGGGTGGCTTTAAGTTTGGAGGTGAGCAAGGGCCAGCACAGAACTGGCATTCTTGGGACACGGCTGCATCTGTGAAAGGAAGTAAGACCAGAGACCTGCAAACTGAAGTCTTGGAGAGAGTGGGCTCCTCCGTCCTCCCCTAAAGAACCCCAGTGGCCTACAGAAGGGTCTCAAGCAGCAGGGGACCAGCACTGGACCTGGTCCCCTTTCTGGCCAGCTTTCTGCAGCAAAACAGGGACAGTGAGAAACACTGACAACAGAGGCAGCTCAGACACCAAGGGTGTCACTCTTGAGATGTGGAAACCAATATGAAAGAAAGGAACACCACTCTTTGAATCACTGTACAAAAGCCTGGGGCTGCAGAAGTCTCTGGAGTAGGGGGAAGCCACGAGAAAAAGACACAAGCAGACACATACTTGAATGATTAATCAGACAAAAACAAAGAGATATGACTGTGTTTGTAATATCAGATTAAAGAAGTGCAATCAAGCTAAGCCTATATCTCTAGATCTATCTGACACATGGTAGACTTTCAAGACATAATTATACACGATGGATTACGTACAAAGGGCTCAATACATATTTGCTGAATAAGTTCCTGATTTTTGTTGCCCTCCTCAAAGAAGTAGAAAAATATAGTACAATTCTGTTTTAATTTTTATTTCATTGTAAACTGCTTTTGAACCAGAATATTTGTTAAACATAACACTTAAATCCCCCCCCGATTTTCAAAGTAATACGTTTGTTGCTGAAATTTTTGCAAATTAAGAAAGCATAAAAATAAAAATTATCTGTAATACCATCACCCAGAGATAACTATGCTAACATTTCGTAAACTTTTTCCCATATGTATTGAGGTAGAGAGATTGTGGATTATTCTGCTCTGTTCTATTTTGCATAGTAACATTATATCATGAGCATTTCCCAATATTATTAAATTGAATTAAATTAAAATGAAATTAAATATTAATTGAATTAAATTAAATTGAATATGTTCTATCACATTGATGTGATATAACTCAATGAATTCACTATTTGGGGTGTTTTGTCTTTCAAATTTATAAATAATGCTGTGATAAATATCCTCTTCTTAAATGTTTATAAACTTAGGATAATATACTAGAAGTGAATCTATTGGGTCAAATAGAATGAACACTTTGAAACTACTGGTTCGATTTGCCAAATCGCCCTGCTAAAATGTTGTTTTCCTTTTTCTCAGACATGTGCATAGGAGCCTCTAACCTTACCAAGAGCAGAATGATTTGGAGAATTTTATTTAAGGAATATATTGTATGGCTGGAAAAAATTCTCACTCTGTCACTATTACAGATTGTTGTTTCAGTAGGAAATGAAAAAATATACTGACAAAAAATGAGGAAATCAAAGTCTTTATATTTTTTGACTACCATAAATTATTGCCAATCCCGGGCAAGCTGATGGTCACAAAGTATAAGTCTGGGTGTGCACAACAATAAAGATGTAACTTGGAAATTACATGTGGACAGAACCGTGTTTGATTTACTTTTATTTCAATAATTTTAAATCTCCTATTTTTCAGTACATGCATTGCCCTTTCAAAGTGTCTGCTCCTTGAAGGCAGTGTTGAGAAATTTGTTGTGACAAGTAGCTCAACTCATTAACACACTCAATTTCCTTATATTTGAATAATCGCAGGGTGAAAGCACTTGGTGTGGTGGGTATTCTTTGAAACTATTCTGTTCTTCTTTTCTTTTTCTGATATATACATATACCCAAAATATACACCACCACTCCCAATCCAACTCAAAGATAACGTACAGGCTCTCTTTAAGTGAAGGGGACAGGAAAACCACTTTTCCTCTGTCCCTACTTCCTGAGGATCAATCCCTAATGCTCCCTTCCATCATTGCCATTTGTCCTAGGTCAAGAGCACTCTTTTGTGGAATTTATGTCAGGATGATCTCTTCTCTGTCTCTTCTTTTTCTTCTTCAGCAGAGTCATGCACTTCAGTACTTTCTTTCTTTCTACTTCTTTCAGAATAGTTATGTCCACTTGAGTCAGCTTCTCACAGGTGCATGGTTATTTTCTTTGTCTCTTTTTCTCCCTCCACTTTCTTCCAACTCTTGCCCATTTACCTTAAGAACAGCTCTCTTCTCTTACATGCTATTCCTATTCCCTTCCTCCTTTCATGAACTCGAAAAAGCCCCGTATCTTGGCTGACAAGTCAACACACTTTTGGCAAGGAAAATACCAAAATCTTTCATCCACCCTCATATGTAATGCTTAAAAGAGGTACACTAGCTGGGGGTGCCCTGGGTGGCTCAGTGCACTGAGCAGTTGACTCTTGATTTTGGCTCACATCATGATCTCACATTTCGTGGGTTTGAGCCCTGAATTGGGCTCTGAGCTGACAGTGTGGAGCCAGTTTAAGATTCTCTCTCTCCCTCTCTCTCTGCCCCTCCCCCAATTGTGTGCATGCTTTCTCTCTCTCTCTCTCTCTCTCTGAATGAATAAATAAATTAAAAAAAAAAGAGGGTCTCCTTCCTACAAAGTGCAGACCTGAAGTAAGAGAGCAGCTCAGAGAAAGGTGGGTGACTGAGCATAGAATTCTGTCAGTCTCAGTCAGTTGGGTGGAGAGCAGAAGCCAAACATGGGATTGTGAGGAATGAGAAAGCCCAGAATGAGGTGTGCATATGGAAGACAATTTGGATAAATTCCAGAGACTATGAGCAGAGTATTTCACCCATTCTCCACCCTATGCCTTGTGTAGTTAGCTGAGAATTATTAGTGACCAGTGTCTTAGTCCATTAAGGCTGCCATAACAAAAATACCATAGACTGAGTGGCTTAAACAACAAACATTAATTTCTTCACAATCTGGAAATCCAAGATCAAGATACTGACAGATGATTTGGTGTCTTAAAAGGAGCCATTCCTGGTTCATAGGTGGCTATCTTCTTGCTATGTCCTCGCATGTTAGAAGGGGCAAGAGAACTCTGTGGTGTCTCTTTAACAAGGGCACTCACATTGTTGAGAGCTTTACCATCATGACCTACTCATCTCCCAAAGGCCCACTTCCTAATAGTTGGGATTAGCATTGCAACAAATGACATTTGGGAGGACACAAACACTCAGTTCATCACAGCCAGGGATAGGTGGACAGTAGTCAGTGTTGAGACCTGAAAACAGCATTATGAAACAGTTAACTGTACAAATCCTGCATGGACGATGTCAGAGAAGGAAAAGGATAGGAAGAGAAAGAGTAGCTGAGTTGTAATCACTACTGCCAGAGAAGATAAAGAAGGAAGAAAAACCAGTCCCAATTCCTTAAAAAGTGTCCAGAAATTCTCTTTGGAAAGTCTTCTCAAAACTTTACATTTACATTCCCTTCTACCTTAAACACAAATTTTTAAAAATAAAACCAAAATTGGGGCGCCTGGGTAGCTCACTAGATTGAGTGTCTGACTTTGGCTCAGGTCATGATCTCGAGGTTTGTGGGTTCGAGCCCCACGTTGGGCTCTGTGCTGACAGCTCAGAGCCTGGAGCCTGCTTCAGATTCTGTGCCTTCCTTCCTCTCTGCTCTGCCTCTGCTCGCATGCGCTGTCTCTCTCAAAAATAAATAAACATTAAAAAAAATAAAAAACAAAACCAAAATTACTCTTCATTCAATTAAATGGTTGTATTTACTATTTAATATTATATTAGTATTTTTCTGCTGTTCATATTAGCAATGTATAGTGTAAATGTCTTTAACTGTAGAAGTCAATTGTGTTAGATGACCTCTAAGAGCCCACCTTGTCCCCCCAAAGTCTGTAATTCTGTATTTTAACTTGCACTTTATAACCATTTGTAGATTCCCATGCTGGGAATCAGTCTCATTTTTTTTTCTTCCCCAATAGGAATGGCAATACAAGTTCAAAATAACCAACTTATAAATGAGCTATTTGAACTAAACTAATTGTATGTTGAGTTTCTGCAAGGTATTTGAACATACTTTGAATATACACAAGAGGTTGAATTAGGTTGGTGAACTTTATAATCCTTTACATCTTAAGATCTGTTTACAGTGTTTTATAATAAAATGCAATGTGCGAAAATATGCTTAGTTTTTGAAAAAGAGCAAGCTCTTGAAATTACCAGCTATGAAACACATTCCTATTAGCTTACCTTGAAGAAACTTTTTTTAAATATTCAAGTCTCATTGAAATGAGAAAATACTCAACTCTCACGCATTCAAAAATCTACTTAATTTATAGTACACGTCCAAAGCTTTATATTTCTTATTGTAAAACAAGGATAGTTTTAATTATATTTCTGGTTATATGAATATTACACATGACTCAGTTAATAGTAGGGCCACCACCACATAGAGTGGAAAATTCGTTAAGTATAGAATTGTTCTGAGGCAGTAATAGCAAATCTGGAGGATAGCATTATATTGTATCTTAAATCTTGTAGGTCATAAGCCATAATGCTATTCTTTCTCTCCTCTAAGAACATTTTAAATATATTATGAATTCTTTTGTTTTGAATCACTGAGGCATTTTAAAGTAAAAAATCTTTCTGAAAGTAATAAAGTAATGCTCTTTCAGCAAAATTTTTCACTCAAATGTCAGAACCACTACCAACTTTTCACATTTTTGTTTTACTAAAACTTTTTTAGTTTCATAATGTGGAAATGGTTTTGTCCAAAGAACTCCTTATTTGTGTAAATGCACTTTAATCACTGAAGTATTTTTTTGATTTTTAAAAAATGTTTATTTATTTATTTTGAGAAACGGAGACTGTGCAAGCAGGGGAGGGGCAGAAGCAGAGAGAGAAAATCCCAAGCAGGCTCCACGCTCAGCTCAGAGCCCGATGCAGGGCTTGATCTCAGGACTGTGAGACCATGACCTGAGCCAAAATCCAGAGTCAGAAGCTTAACTGACTGAACTATACAGGTGCCCCAATCACTGAAGAATTTCTGATAACATATTTTTTTTTTTAGATCCTGTTAAACACATATGTATTGAATTCAAGAGAAGTATAAGACACACTTACAAGATGGAATGGAATATGGAACAATCAGAATTTATAGTTTTTACCACAGGGGATGGAATGTCTTCCCTTAACAAACCACCAGGGCCTGGCAATGGAAGATAACTGTGTGTGTCTGGACATGGGGTGGGGTGGAGGTGGAACAGGAGGTGGTGTTTGGGGCAGTATGGATGACAAGTGGTATGGAGGTAAGTAAGAATCATACTTTTTTTTTTTTTTAACATTTATTCATTTTTGAGAGACAGAGAGAGACAGAATGTGAGCAGGGGAGGGGCAAAGTGAGAGCGGGAGACACAGCATCGGAAGCAGGGGGCTATGAACCCACAAACCGTGAGATCCTAACCTGAGGTCAGATGCTTAACTGACTGAGCCACCCAGGCACCTCAAGAATCATGCTTCTTTATCAGATACAGATGAATTCTCTTTGTGAGCAGCCACACTGACTAGTTGGCTATATAGTTGTCATATAGACACTATACAAGCATAGAAATTGATGCCTAAAAGCTTAAAAATTTATCTTTTCTTCATTTTCCTTCCTCCCATCACTTACCCCAGCACCATAGAGTGTTTAAGGCAATGCAAAGATGGAAGAATAGGCTACCTAAATGTGCCCACAAAACAAACAAGAAGGTTTTCAGTGTTTAACTGTAGAAATATGGTAGCCCCAGATTTCACTTTCTATAGTTTCAGTAATCCATCGTCCAGAAGTAGGTGATCCTCCTTCTGATATATCAGAAGGCCAATTATGTCACAATACCTAGTCATTCACCTCAGTTCATCTCATCACCCCAAGAAGGGTTAGTATAGGACAATAAGATATTTTGAGAAAAAAAGACCACATTTCCATAACTTTTATTACAGTATATTATTATAATGGTTCTATTTTATTATTAGTCATAGTTGTTAACCTCTTACTGTGCCTAATTTATAAATTTATCATAGATATATACAGGAAAAAACATAACATATATAGGGTTTGGTACTATTTGCGGCTTCAAACATCCACTGGGGGGTCTTAGAACATATCCCCATGGGTGAGGGGGAACAACTATAAGCAGTTACAAGTCGGAAGAAAAAATATCTGCTGTGACATATTTCCTTTTCAGCAGCATGTTCAAGACTGGCCAAACATACAAAGGCTCAGGAAAAGGATTTAATGTCATTTCTACCAACTCTGGAAACAATTCTACTGGGAGGCTCAACAGTCCAGGTTAAGACTGCTCATTTCATGACTTGTGAATCACTAACTGTACATACTTATGGAAGAAACTTATTTTTTTTCTAGCTATTCAGAACCAACAATGTTTGCAAAACATGAGTATTCCAGACAGAAACTAGAATTTTGCAGATTTCATTGCCTGAAAATTTGTTAACCTGTATCTTTCCAAGAAATTGTCTTTATTTCATAACCTGTTAACTTTCTCTTTAGCAGAACAAGGTCCACAACTTCAAAACCATGACAATTAGGCTAAGACAAACTTCCAGCAGTGATTTCTTCAGTTGAAGAATTTGAGGAAGCAAGCATGCTTATTCATTTGATATGTCAATGCAACTACTCCATACAGAACCTTTCAGTAACACTGGAAAAAGAAGTTTAATTATATATATCCCGTTGTGGTAATACTCATTCTTTCAACGTGTTTTTGAAAGAAAGAAAAAAAGAAGTTCAGTACTTTAATAAGGCCTTTTTCTTTCAATGTTATCATCCTATCCGTTGCTGCAACATAAAGATGTGGTATGAAGAATTTCCCATTTCAAAGAATGCCTTGTATCCCCATCAGCGAAGTAGGCACACTGGGAACCCAGCCAGGATGTGGGAATGGCTTCCTATAAAACTGAGTTTTTATATGTATGTTAAAACGGAATTCTACCTGTATCTGCAGTAGTTTAGATTTACTAAATGTGTTCTGCCCTTCAAGAGCACGTTGCTAAACATTCGGGGAATTCTTTCATTTTCCCGTTTTTGTAAAGAGATAATAGATTCTAAAACAAATTTCCAAAGATTGTGACAGTAGTTGAGGTACATTTATGGAGGTGTTTTAATACTTTCTTGGGTTTGAAAAGTTGATGCGAACCAAACTCAAAAATTCTATAGCGTGCCTCGGGAACTCTGTTTAAATACACCCCAGAACTGTTCTAAGCACCATCGGATTTCTTCACCCAGGAAATAGAAAATATTAACCAGTAAAATAACACAGGCAGGTTTTTAGGAGGGTTGAGAAGGGTGGAATTAAGTTGCCGGGCAAAGCAGGACAGTCGTCAAATCCGCACTTCGGGTTTGTGGGTTCTCACTCTTCCCCTCCTCCCCCACCCCCAACGCCGAGGCAGTGCTGGGGAGGGGGCAAGATGGGCGAGGCAGAGATTCTCCAAAATCGCCAGTTTTTCTCCCAGCTCTGCGCACCTGCCGCCCCCACTCAGTGCGGTCGCGGCTAACTTCCCGCAGGCCGCCTGGGACCAAAGGGCAAGGGGCGCACCTGGCGCACCCGCCTCGCCTGCGGGGGCGAGGACGGCGCCCAGATTAGTGGGCCGAGGGCGCTCTCTATTTTTTTTCAAGTCAGCCTCCCGGAGGATGTTGGATTTGGCGGGGTATGCTCTTTGAAATACTATATTGGGAACCTCACACATTAAAAAAGAATTTTTTTTTAAATTGCAAATCTTCCCGGTTCACTTGGCAGCTGGAGAGCAGGCCCGAGGCGGCGTCCCCTCCCGCCCTCCACCCCCGTTTCCCTCCTTCCCGCCCCCTCCCCCCGCCCGGAGCGGGACTCGCGGGAGCCGCCCCCTCCCGGGCGCCCACTTGGTTCCTCCCAGCTGCCGTGTGAATGGGCCGCCCTCCGGATTCCGCGGAGGGGGCGGCGGGAAGAGGCCGAGCCCGGGTCCCGGCGGCCGCCGCCCCCGCCCCCGCCCCGCGGCGGCCCACGCCGGGATCTGCGTCACTCGGCCGCGCGTGGGCGGGAGCCGGAGCGGCGAATGTAGCAAGAGCGGAATCTCCCAATGTGACAGCGCGCGGGGGGTGGAGGCGGCGGAGGCGGGCGGGGGAGGGGGAGGGTGCAGCGCGCGCCGGGAGGAGAAGGGAAGGGAGGAGGAGGGAGGACGCGGCGGGGGAGGTGCGGCTGCCACCGCCCGCGCGCCGGAGCCCTGAGGAGCCGCCGCCGCCAACGCGGCCGAGCGGAGCGCCGTCGGGGCTGGCGGGCAGGAAGGAGCGGCGGGTCCGAGCTGGGGGGGAAGCAGGGAGAGCGCGCCCACCACCTTCCCTTCCCCCCTCGATGGGAGCGGGGGCGTCCCGGCCGCCGCTGCCGCCTGAGGAGGGAGAGCTGGGGGCCGTCACTTCGGAGTTGGGGCTGAGCAGTCCTCGCGGGAGAGTGTGCCAAGACCGCTGCAGCCGCTGGCCGAGTACGTACCTGCTCGCTGTCTGCCAAGTGCGAGACGCGTTGGCGCTCGTGAGGCGGCGGGCGAACTTGGGGCGGCAGAGTCGCCGGGCCGCGCGGGCACTCGGGGGCCGGCGTCCTGGGGAGCGGGCCCCGCGCGGCCGCCACCGGAAGGAGAGGGCGGCATCTGGCTCGTGTGGGCGATTCCCGGAGAAATTCGGTGCGCCGGGGCAGCGAGAAGAGGGCGAGCAAGGCAGCGGGCCTGGGTTGTGCGTCTTTCCTCCGAGAGAGCCGGGGGTGCGAGTCCATTCTAACGCGACTGGGGTCGTCGCGCGGGGCTCGGGGGTGCGTGGTGTATTGTGCGTGGTGGGTGTTCGCGCTGGCCCCTGACTTTTGCAGCCACCTTCCCCAGGGGGGGAATCTTTTTGTTGATTTGTTTACTTTATAGAAATGTTACACTCAGTCTTAATTTTTCTCCTGGGTATCCTCTCCTTCCAAATGTAGTTTTCTTTTTAAAAGCGGAAGGAGAGTTTTGCTTGGAAGTGGCTTACAGAAACTTGGCACCAAGGTGCAGGGAAGCGAGAGACTCGTGCTCACAAAGGCCGAGTGTGGAATTTGCAAACACATGTGGGACATAAAAGCCTTGGATGCAGGCAGAGGTGTGTGATCTTATTCATGGAGAAACATTGCAAGTGCTATCAGGTTTATGGCTTTCAATCTCAGGGTTCACAAGGCGTAAGATATGAAACGACACTTCCAAGTAAGCCTAAAAATATAAAAATATTCCGAGGTCTTGGAAAAGGATAATTGAGTTGGAAGATGCAGGTATAGATTCTGCAGACCAAGTTTGCAGCAGGTTATCTGAAGGAATCTTTGACTTGCATGTAGCTTTATCCCACCACACTCATTGAGATCCGTGAGGCATGGAAAATTTGGGGTAACTCAATTTCAGATTGCATCCCAAAGAATTGACTTGGAGTAACCTGTCACTACCAATTGGTTTGCCAGTGACGTGTCTGCAAACTCAAGGAGTGCAAAGATCAGAAGCTGAGAGGGAAATTCTCAGATCTTGTTTAAAAATATTTTGGCAGTTTTAATAGATAATATTAGATTGCATAGGAACAGAGGAACGGAATTTAAAATAGATTAGTCACGTAGGAAATGCTAGGCTGTTTTGTTAGAAAAGTGTGCACACAGTGAATTACCTTTTTAGATTTTCACTTTTTTGAAGATTTTCCCTTGTGAAACATACCAAATTATGACACGTCACAATTTATGTGTGGGTTTTAAGGAGAAATATTGGAAAAGGATGCATAGGACTTTCTCTATTTTGGGTGAAGGCTTAAAAGAGCTGCTTCTAACCTAAGTGCCAGTAGAAGTGGGCTCTTAGATTCAAGGGTATCCTTTTTCCTCCATCTTTCAATATCATTTGAGACATTTAATATTGTCCTTTAAGCTTAAAAATTATGTTATACCCCTAGGTATTAAAATACATATAAAAGTCCTCTTAAGAATGTATAGCTGTCTGGCAAGGTCAGCCTTCTTTGTTCTTGTTGGGGTGTTGGATGCTGGAAAATTAGGTCTTGAAAGAAAATAATTTCAAGGAACCATGGGAAAGTTTCTTGTTTTAATTTTATTAGTTTAGCATCTTGCACAAAAGTTAATATGCCATCCTGGTATTAGAAAAATCTCCTATTCCTTGTCTCTGGTGATCTCTGTTATATGTGAATTAATCCATATTAATAATAATAACATTGAGGCATTGTAGACTTTTAATTTTATGTCATTCTGCCTGCTAATTGTGGATGTAATTAAAATGACAGAAATCCTTCGGAATACTAAACCTGATAAAAGAAGATTTAGTGAGTTTATGTGTCTAATAAGTAATTTGATATATTAATTAAATCTCATCCTTTTTCAGAATTATTGATATAATTTAATCTCAACTAAAATAATTTAAAATTTTCCTTTTTTTGTGACTATTAAGGAACACCCATTTTCCTATAGGAAAGTTAATAGATTTTCATTCCTCTGAGAATCAGCTAAAGCTTCCGATATTTTAATCACACTTTAAGGACATAATGGTTTATTATTAAGGATTTTGGGGGTTTGCATTGTGGATGCTCTGAAAGAAGAAATGTATTACAAAGTGGGAGAGACCTTTGAAGAATCTATTGCATGAGCTTTAAATATTTAAAGTAAAAGGTAGTTGAATGGAAACAAATATGGCAGGTTTGTGTGTCTCTTGACCTAGACTCTTTTCTAAGACTTGGGTCTCATCTATTCCATTAGAAGTCTGTTTATTTTTGTTGGTGCTCTTCATGTGCATTATGAATATGATGTTTTATGCTTTATATTTCTTTCATGGAAAGGACCATTTTATAATGTTTTGAACAGTTTAGATCTTGCTAATGTATAATTGTCTTGCATATGTATATTTCATCATGGAGTTCTTTAAATCTATTAAGGAATAAATAATCCCCATTCAGGCATAATAAAAGGTCCCTAGCCCCTTTGCTTTGGATTTAGTTTTATCTTACCTGCTTCTTTCATACTTTTCAGTAGAATGAAGATTAGCACAGTTACGATATTAAATGCAAATTTCCTTTTTGATCTGACATGTTCAAAAAACTAGTACAATAGTAGAATGTCTTAAACTCTCTTAAACTTAATAATGGAACAAGTGGGAAATCAGAGAAGTTGATGCTGGGAAAAAATAGTAATCCTCATCTTGTCAGAATTCTCACAGCTAAAACATACCATTGGGGTTTCAAATAGTTTGTCATTTCTCAATACATTCTGTTTAGGGGGCTGCACGTTAATTTGCACAGTACATTAATTTAATTTTAAAGAGAAATTTTTTTTTCTTTCTTTAACATTTATTTATTTTTTAGTGACACAGAAAGACAGAGCATGAGCAGGGGAGGGGCAGAGAGAGAGGGAGACACAGAATCCGAAGCAGGCTCCAGGTTCCGAGGCATCAGCACAGAGCCCGTCGCGGGGCTTAAATTCACGAACCGCGAGATCATGACCTGAGCCGAAGTTGGACGCTTAACTGACTGAGCCACCCAGGCGCCCCAAAGAGAAATTCCTGAAAAAAGTGATAACATTTATATACACTACATGCATTCTGTGTGCTCAGGGGACAATGTTTCTTGAATGATTTGGCTGTGAGTTAATTGAAGAATTTCCAGCCGTATCCTATAAAATACCTATGTTAATGCATAGTTATTGTTTAATTGAAAAAATAAATCTAATATAATGTTTTTCTAATTTAATAGATTAAACTTAAGCATTGGATACTTTAATTAAAACTTTAAGGGGTCTGTAAGACATTTTCTCCAGCTTCATTCAGAAATCAGAAAAAATCAATAGGAGGGAACATTTTAAGTTTCCCAAGTTACGACTAATATCCATTAGGAGCTATATGTTTAATTCACAGCTATGACAGCAATGAGATCCAGAATACCTTAAGATCACTAAATGCTTAGTAAATGTGTTTAAGTAAATTATTTGGCACTTGGAACATACAGGAGTTAGTGCCTAGGCCAAGTCTGCAGTCTTAAGTGTAAGCCATGATGTAACTAAACTTAATTATTTTAACTTGAGTTGTAGGACTAGGATGAAAGTTAGAATTCATTTCCTAGGCTTAAGGCTCATCTGTTCCTAAGCCCAGTTCTGGCTTTTCGTAAACCTTTTGTGTTTCAACCTGTGTTGTAACCCACTGAGCCCTTCTCCCCAGGCCCTATACCTTTAAGCTACAGTCTTCCGAACTTGGTGGTACTTCAGAGGCTTTAAATGCAGTCTCTACCCTCAAGTTTCCTGTTTTTTCCTTACCATTTCCAGTCCCTATCTTTCATTCCTTTGGCACACACTGGATCTCATCTAGATGTTAAGAGGAAAACAGTCTGGTGGAACTAATTCACCTTAATCTGTAAATGACTCATGAGCTAACTTCCCAAGTTTTTTTCACATTTTTTATAAATCTGTAAGAAGCTGCTGTTAACTTAGACAATTTTAAAGTAAAAATTTCAGGCTGTGTTGGGAGGAAGGAATTTATAGTCCTTTGCATAAAAAATCAGTCACATTTTACTGGGATTTTGCCCTTGCTTTCTCCTCACTGCTGGAAGAGTCTCTCCTCTTTGGAATGCCACCGACTTCACAAAAGTGTGTATATTTCCTATGTCATGAAGAGGAGGATTCAAGAGTAGTGATTATGAATCCATTTGGTATTTATTTGAGGATAGCTTCTATTGCATTTTTATTTGTAGAAATGGAGGGAAAAGATTTCTCTTTCATGATCTCTTAAAATGCTGGTGCTGGGTCTGGACTAACACATGAAGTATATTCTAACACTAATCATGTGTAGTTTCTGCATCAGGGAATGCATCCTTTGATCTCTTGGAAAAATAGCCATGTTATGGGAATCAACCATACAGCCTTATGAGAAATAAATATTGAGGATGAGAGAATGTAGGAGATTATAGGGAAAGTAACAGCTAAAGCACTGTTACTAGATTCGAAATTCTTCAGGACACCAATTTACACAGAGAGCATCCCTTTTGGTATGTGAAAGGGGGCCAATGATCAGATTTTGTCTCAAATGTTGGTTTCATTCAACAGCAGCCTTCATAGAGACTTTATTCTACATTGAGCACTTTGCTAGGAACAGAGGGGGACAACAAGGCCGGTTCCTACCCTCAGGGAGCTTATAGCCTGACAGTAACCTGTTCCGCAGAGCCAGGTGGGGTTGCTTCTCTGTTCTGTGGCTTCTTATGTATAACACTTAGAATGGCATTTGTCACAGTGTTTAAGTGTCTGCTTATCTGTCTTCCTACTCCCTCTTAACTCATTCCCCATGAAGGTCATCTTTCTTCCAGATCCCCAGGACTAGGTCAGTAACTGGCATATTTGAATAAGTGGGGAAAAAATGAGACAGGAAGTAGTGTGGGGTTCAGAGAAGGGAGAGGACACCTACACCAAGGGGGTGTGGGAAAGGCTTTATGGAAAAGGCTAGTGGAGGTGGGTGGGAGGGAGCGTGCCTGGCACAGGGGCAGGGAAGTGGGAGGCACATTCGAGGAATGCCCGGTGTATCAGTTTGGCATGAGCACAGGGGCATGTTTGGGACCAGAGAGAAGGCTGGAAAGGTAGGTTTGGGTCTGGGATGCCTGTATGAGTAGTTTGGATTTCTTTCCCTTGCAGTGGGGGCATTTGCACAGGTGGAGTAAAGAGGAAGATCTTTAGGAAGATAAAGTAGGTATTGCAGTATGGGATGTATTGAAGGTAAGGGGGAGCTGTTTTCAAAGTTGAAGCAAGAAGCAGTCAAAACTAGAATTGGGTGCTTTTGAGGCAGAGAAAGAAAAAGGGTGGTGATGTGGTTTAAAGAGATGAGGATTTGAGAAAGGAAGAGGAAAACAAAGATGAAAGACTAGTGGCGCAACTAAAGAAATAAGAGTTGGGAAGAGTAGATTTGGGAGTGTGGAAGAAGGGAGGAAAATGTGAAGTTTTGACAATTTCCAGGTAGTAGTTGAAATGTGAAATTATCAGAAAAATGATTTGGTCTGATGGTTCTCAAAACTTTTCAGTTACGAAGATTATTTTTTTAATTAAAAAATTGCACATGTTCATTGATAATTTTTAGTATTTTTGAGTGAGAAACATATACTGTAATGACAACAGCTACTGTGACCACTTCGACCACTACTGTGAATTCGGTTACACTTTTTTTTTTTTTTTAATTTTTTTTTTTTTAACGTTTATTTATTTTTGAGACAGAGAGAGACAGAGCATGAGCAGGGGAGGGTCAGAGAGAGAGGGAGACACAGAATCTGAAACAGGCTCCAGGCTCTGAGCTGTCAGCACAGAGCCCGACGCGGGGCTCGAACTCACGGACCGTGAGATCATGACCTGAGCCGAAGTCGGCCGCTCAACCGACTGAGCCACCCAGGCACCCCTGAATTCGGTTACACTTTTAAATAAGTTTATTATTTTATTAAATCACAAAGTGTTTACTTTCATTTACAAAGTAGGCCTGTGTGAAAGACATGTTTTTTACTCACTAGCCAGTGCTTGTTGCACATTTGCCAGTAACCCCATGGTCCCTGGCACTGGTCCAATCTTCACATAAAGATTTGGAGGTCAGTCTGCTTTTTGTGATAATTGAAGCCTGGGAGTGGTTGAGATTCTCTTTTGATGGAGAATATGGAAAGACAATAGAAAAGAGATTTAATGTAAAAGTTTAGAGAACTCTTTCACTTAAGGAAGGCATTGCCATTACCAAAGTCTGGCATAGAGTGTTTCATGGAGTTCTGTCAAGCTGCAGAGAGGTTAAAGAGAGAGGCTAATGATAATAGCTGCCTGAGAGTTTTGATAGAGTTGTAGGACCAGGAGGCAGGCTGAAGCTTCTTGGAATGGATTCAGGCAGGTTTAAGGGAAAGGTTCGTTTCTCTAGTGACCAGTAAAGGCCTCTGTCCTACACTAAATGCCAGAGAAGTTTTGTTTCCTGTAGCCATATTAAGTGCTTCGTTGTGGTTCAAGGACAAAATAGTAGGAGTTGACCTGTCAAGTTTTCTGGGCCAAGCTAACCCCTTATTTTATTGAACATAATTCAAATCTGACAGGTGACTGATGGTATCCAGTAAGGAAGCAAAGTGAGTTTGTTTTTAAGGTTCTGTAACAATTATTACCATTAAAAATAGATTAATGAATAACAAATGGCCTTAACTGAATCCATTGTTGTTTAATTCCTCTTCCTCTTGAACTGACCAGGCTGAGAACATTCAAGCTAGTACAAGTGGAGGTTTGCTGTATATAGGCAGCAGGCCTTTGGTTGAGATTTTGAATGCAGTAAAAATTAGTAACCGGTTTCTCTTAACTTTGGAATTCATAAAAAGGTCAGACTCAGCATGGTTGTTTCAGCATCCTACAAAGGCCAGGTAGCAGTAGTTTTCAGCTGAGTAGATTTACTATACTATTAGCTACCTGCTTATCGTGTTGTCGTTCGGATCTTTTTATATTTACTAAAGATTGGAGAGATGTAGATAGATGCTTGCTCTTGACTTGTTTGACCTTCATGTTGAAGCATGTATAGATACAGCGTTTGTAAAAACAGAAAATCTCATCTTATAAGAATTTTCTTTTAAATCAAATCAAGTTAATGTATGAAGTGGTGGGTGTTTAAATTATCACAACTGGCTTTTGTAGGAAACTGAAACATTCTCCTAAAGCAAAAGCTTAAGGAGAAAACTCCTTTCCCAGCAGTCAGTGTGGGCCTTTAGAAGCCTCCTGGGACTCTAAATAGTTGACTTATTTATCTTTCATCTGGTATCTTGACTTTGGAAATGCACATTTGGTCCTATCAGTCATTACGGAGGCAGTATGATAATTACTGCTTTCTTAATGGCACTACTTTCTTACCCCCTTAGGAACTAGAGGGTTTCTTTTCTTTCTAGGTAAGGATGAGAAAGGATAGACATTTTAAATTAATATTTTCCAAACTTATAGACTTAATGTCAGAAGAATAAAACTTAAGTTTGGGTCTTTAGTTCTTAAGTTTTTTCTCTTTTATATTTGTCTAACATATATTCCTTTCCTTTCTTAATTGCTAATAAAAAGATTCAAAAACTATTCTTACAGATTTTCTCATGTAGTCTTTCCTTTATTGTATAATTTGGGGGAGCACATATGATGAAATCATCACAAACCCTGCAAAGTTATAGTCCTTTTATTAAAAAGATTGTGTGTGTACCTGTATTTTTTTTTTTTTTTTTTTTTTTTTTTTTTTTGTATACTCTTGAGCTGCAAGTCTTTGAAGCTCTTGCATTAGGTGCATGATGGGAAAGGAGGTTTCCTTTTTTCTACCTCAGACACTTTCTAGAAGTCCTTCTATTTGGTATAATGTAGTTCAATACGAACTTTATCTTGCGTCTGTAGTTCCAAAGAACTGTGTTCTTAGGGGTTAGTGTCCAGCTGGATGAAACGCTCTCTCCCTGGAGAGGCTCCCTGGAGTGGGAGGGCAAGCGGATCCTCTTGTGGGTGATTTGGAAGATGCGAGAATGTTTTTAGCCAGAGGGCTGAGGTGGCATGAATATGAAGGTAGACTTAAAAAATCTGGATGATCACAATATGTAGGAGTTTGTGGTACCCAGAAGGTATACTAAATAGGGATCTTCTAGTGTATGTTGCCAAATTTATCAAATCATGAGTCTCCTAGGGTACAACTCTATGACGTAGGAAATTGTATTTTTTAGTAGCACCCCAAGTGATGGCTGCTGCTCCCCAATTAAATTGTTTTTTTTATATCCCTTATAAAGGGATATAACCCTTGGTGACAGGTCATCAAGTCACCTGGCAATACCCTGGTAAAATAAAGAACCATAAAATTTGAGGAAGTCACTACTTGATCCAAGCAGATTGTGGATGACACAGAGGTCCCCTTAGAAGTCAGTCCTTAGGGTGTTAGGGAGTTACATTCTTCTTCAATGGGATGACTGAGACTAGGATTTTGTATAGCATTCTGGTCGATGACATAAAACAGAAGTCCCAGATTTGGTGACCTCCTGGCCTTTAGAGATGTTCCTAAGACTCCTCTGCTTGCCGTATCTCCCAGTTAACTGTTGCTTTGTACAATTTTGAGTTGCAAGTGGAGCTTCCGTTTTCCTCTGATGTCCATACTCTTTTGGCTTTCGGTAACTTTCTCCATGGAGGGCTATAGGATACTTTTTAATCCTAAAGGAGTAGGTTGATTACAACATGTTTGTTTGTTTCTCTTAAATGGAAGTACTTGGCCAACTCCTCTTTGTATGTGGGAGGTCTCCAGGCAACTGTGAATAACTTTTAAAGGCTGCTAAGAGGTCAAGAAGTGCTTTGCTGGGTCTTGTTCTGTCTCTTTAAAAGCAGGCTTCTCTGTCTTGATTGGGTTCTAAGAGTATGTTTCTTCCTGGACTCTGTCTTAGGCTCTCCACTGTTTCTTTGGAGGGCTGTTCCACCCTCCCTTTTTCCATTCTGTATCTCTAACCGTTATACACACTTAGGCTCCAGTCTGTTACTTTGCATGCAGGGCATATCTATTTAAGCATTCTACCTTACGCCATCTTCAAGTGCCATATGTTTGAAAGAGAATCTCATCATCCTGATTTTTCTGTATCCCCAATGCCTGTCGCGGTTCTTAGACTGTGTAATCCTGTAGTCATCTATTAACTCTTTTCTTCGTGGAATCACAGAAAGTGTCAAAAAATGGTAGCCATTTCCTTTCCTTCATCACTTACATCTAAGTGATCACCAAATCCTGTCATTTATTTGTTTGAATTTTTCCTGCTTCTCTTTTTCTTGGTTCTTAAATTACCACCACCTTCTATCTTCTCACCTCCAATTCATACTGAAATCTATCTTCCTCTGCCTGCCAGACTAATCTTGCTAATTTTTCTTCATAAAATGGGAATTACTGTACCAATTTCGCAGGGCTGTTGAGAGGATTAAAGATCTTCTTTGACTTATAGTTGGGGTAACATTCCAGTAAGTTGTAACATGTCATGTGTTGAAAATGCGTTTAATACACCAAACCTAACTGAACATCATTGGTTAGCCTAGCCTACCTTAAACGTGCTCAGAACACTTACATTGGCTTACAGTTGGGCACAATCATCTAACACAAAGCCTAGTTTATAATAAAGTGTTGAATACCCATGTAATTTATTGAATACTGAAAGTCAAAACCAGTGGTTGGCATGGGCACAGAATGATGGTAAGCATATCGGTTGTTATCCTCATGATTGTGTGGCTGACTGAGCATTGGCTCACTGCTGCTGCCCAGAATTACAAGAGAGTATTGCTAGCCCAGGAAAAGATCAAAATTCAAAATCTGAAGCATGGTTTCTACTGAATGCATATGGCTTTCGCACCATTGCAAAGTTGAAAAATCGTAAGTCAAACCTGTAAGTTGGGGACCATCTGTAGATGTAATGTAAAGTATTTGTCATATTGTCTGAGGCAAAATAAGTATTCGGCAAATGGCAGTATAACATACTTATTATGTCCTTCTGAATTTGATTATCCTTCACTTCACCTCTGTATCCATACCATGGAAGCAGCAACGTGAAAAGTCAAAAGTAGAGGATATAGAGCCCTGTAAGCCTTCGTTTGAGTCTTAGACTTCTGCTTAACTAGTTGTGAGATTTTAGGCAAATTACTTGCATTCTTTATAGTTTTCACTTTAAAATGGAAACAATTATATTGACCACTAGGATTGGTAGGAGAATAAAATGAGAGAACTTATGTAGAGGGGGGATGCTTCCTTAACAGTTGCTATGCAAATGCTCCTTGTCTTTGTTCTTCCCACACTGTATTTGTAAATCCTGTGGTGTTTGAAAAACAGGTTTAAGAATTTTGGAGCAAGTGAGATGAGTATTTCCTCTCTTCTTCTTGCAGGTTAAGACCATCCACAGTAATGGCTGCGGCCTTACCCAGGACCCTGGGGGAGTTGCAGTTGTATAGAATATTACAAAAAGCCAATCTGCTGTCTTACTTTGATGCCTTTATTCAACAAGGTGGTGATGATGTCCAGCAGCTCTGTGAAGCTGGAGAAGAGGAATTCTTGGAAATCATGGCACTCGTGGGCATGGCTAGCAAACCCCTTCATGTCAGAAGGCTACAGAAAGCTTTGAGAGACTGGGTTACAAACCCTGGCCTTTTCAATCAGCCACTGACTTCCCTGCCTGTCAGTAGCATACCCATCTATAAGTTACCAGAGGGATCACCAACGTGGCTGGGGATATCCTGCAGCAGTTACGACAGGAGTAGCAGTGCCCGGGAACCTCACTTAAAAATCCCCAAGTGCGCTGCCACCACTTGTGTGCAGAGTTTGGGACAGGGGAAATCAGATGTGGTGGGGAGCTTAGTGCTGCAGGGTATCGGGGAGTCCAGACTCTGGCAAGGCCACCACGCCACTGAGAGCGAGCACAGCCTCTCTCCGGCAGACCTTGGCTCCCCGGCTTCCCCGAAGGAAAGCAGCGAGGCCCTGGACGCTGCTGCTGCGCTGTCTGTGGCCGAGTGTGTGGAGCGGATGGCCCCCACGCTGCCAAAAAGTGACTTGAATGAAGTGAAAGAGCTGCTAAAAACCAACAAGAAGTTGGCCAAAATGATCGGGCACATCTTTGAGATGAGTGACGATGATCCACACAAAGAGGAGGAAATTCGAAAGTACAGTGCAATATATGGCAGGTTTGACTCCAAGAGAAAGGATGGGAAACATCTCACGCTTCATGAGGTAAAAAGCCCACATTTTTCTTTGTATGTGTGTGGTAGGTTTTGTTCCTTAGAGGTAAGTTGGGTAATATTTTGCAGCGAAGGAGATACACTCCCTGAAAGCAGTGTTAAGAACTTTTAGGTGTTTGCAAAATATGAACTCTTTTATGAAAATAGACCTTGTTTATTGTGTTGGGGTGTTTTTGCGTTGGACTCAAACATGTTGAGCTTTGGAACTACGGTGTAGGGGAAGAATTTAAGCAGGGAAAGCATAAAGTCTGTGCACTTAGAAGGCAGTTTGTATTTTAATGAAGAAATAAAACAGGATTTTAAATACAACCATTTAAAAAGCATTTTTGTAGACATTTTTTAGAAAAAAAATTTGTAAAAAATAGCTGGAACTTAAAAGGAATTTTCAGCTAGCACAGAAAATAAAATTATATTAGATGAACGTTATTATTATAGGTTTGAAAATTGTTTTGGTTTGACATTTGGCATTCGAATTCTCATCATTGTATATTTGTAGCACTCTGTCCAGAAATATCTTCCTTAATTAGAAGAATGCATATATATCTCTTTTGCACGTACTTCCTTTCTCTTCTTGTCCATCTGGTCAGTGCATCATCTTTAAGATTTCACTCAAGCATAAGCTTAAGTCTGTTCTGATATGTTTTCCCACAAGTAGAATGATCTCCCTTTCCGTTTCCATTTTTATCCCTACGTATACTACTGTCATAGTAACTTCGGCACTTCATTGTACTTATTTGAATACTAGTCTGTCCCTCACAGTTTACTTTGGGTTCCTTCAAGGCAGAGGTAATGTCTCATTCATTTTTATATCTTCAGAGTCTAACACACTCAATATGTGCTTAGAAAATAAACGCATTTTCAAGAGTTAAAAAAGGCTATTTTATTGCTGATTTTTTAAATAGCTTTTATCCTGTAAAGATTGAAAAAATGTTCAGTTGAATATAGTATTCCATGTAAGAAACGTTAGATTTTTCTCCTAAGATTTGTACTTTAACACAGAAAAGAATGTATACTTACTGCAAAAATATTCAGTCATTACAAAAGGATGTAAAGTAATTGAATCTGTAAACTTTCAGATAGTTTTCTTTACACATACAAATAAGGGATCATATTTTGCACACTGTTCTCCAAATTCCTTTTTTTTTTTAATTTTCACATTGGTATTCCTTTTTTTTTTTTTTTTTTTTTTAAAGTTTATTTGAGAGAGAGCAAGTGGGGTAGGGGCAGAGAGAGAGGAGACAGAGAATCCCAAAAAGGCTCTGTGCTGCCAGCGTGGAGCCGGATGCAGGGCTTGAACTCAGGAAACTGTGAGATCATGACCTGAGCGGAAACCAAGAGCCGGATGCTTAACCGACTGAGCCACCCAGGTGGCCCTCCAAATTCATTTTTTTTTTTTTTTCCAAAAAACTTAACAGTACACTCACAGTAGAATATACCGTTAGATATCTTTCCAAGTAAGTAAACGTAGAGGTGCCTTTTTAATTTTTGTGTTGCATTATATTCCATAATGTGAATGTGCCATTATTTATTTATCTGAACCATTCACTTGTTGGTGTCATTTAGGTCATTCTATTTTTTCGATACTATGTATGGTGGTACGTGAATATTATACACCTGGTCCTTTACAGACAGACTCATGCATATTTTCTATGGAATAGCTTCCAACATATAAAATTATGGGATCAGAGAATATCTAGATTTAATATTTTAGTAGATACTGCTAAATTGCCTTCTGCAGCTTCTATACTGCCATTACTATATGCAGGTATCCATTTCTCCACACTCTTGCTAATACTACAATTTTCATTCTTTTTAATCTTTGCCAGTCTAACAGATGAAAAATTTTCATTGCTCATATTTACTTTCCTTAGGGAGGATGAGTGTCTTTCTATATGTGTAATGGACATCCAATTTTATGTTCTTATCCTTTGTTTTAATGTTGGGGTTGTTTTTCTTAACCTCTAAAAAATTGATTGGATAGAACTTTTTATATTTTAAGGATATTAACCTTTTGTCTCACGTTGTAAACATTTTCACAGATTATCATTTGTCCTTTGACCTTTCAGACTCATTGCCATACTGAAGTTTGATTTTATGTAGTGTTATTTACTGATCTTGTCCTGTTTGATTTCATTAGTCTAACTCTCTAGTCCTATACCAGTGTAGAGTTACAGTAATTAGTATAGCTAAATAATATATTTTGGTATCTGGAAAGGCAAGTGTTCCTTCAGTAGTCTTGTTGCTTCTGTTTTTTTAGGTAGCCATATGCATTTCTCCTTTCAAATGAAATTTTTAATGCATTTGTTAAATTTCCCAAAATTTTTGTTGGTATTTTTATTAGAAATTCCTTAAAGGTATGGATTCACTTGAGAAAAACTGACATATTTACAATAATGAAAACGCCCATACAATAAGTATAGTGTCTATATTTACATATTCCTCAGTAATTTTATAGTTCTTTATTCACATATCATATAGGTTTTGCACATTTTTTGTTAGGTCAAGTATTGCGTACTATATATATGCATGTTAAATGTTTATTATATATTTAAATTTATTTTGTTTAATACAGGGTATGCAAATGTATAGGATTTAAAAGGGATATAATTGTAAATGAAATTTTTTTCCCCACTTTTTTTTAATTACTATCACTGGCTGATTTTTGTATATTGACCTTGTTTTCAACAATTTCACTACCTCATCTTTTTAAATGCTTTAGATTTGGATGCATAATGGAGCTCAGAAAAGGAAATTGGTTAGTAAAATGTCTTAAAGTAACAGCGAGTCTGTAATTTGATATATGTTGGGCATATCCTTTTGCAATTGTTATACGTATTGTTGCCATACAATAACAGACTCACAAGGATTTAGGAATAGATCCAGAAAATACACTTAGTGTTATAATTCTGATACACTTTGACGTTTTCACTACCTGTGAATTAATAGAGGAGTTGTGGTTGTCATTAGTAGAAAACAAAGAGCAAAACATGTTGGCAGTTTTAGTTTCATGCTTTAATCTAGTTTTTATGTGATTTTTTTAAACATAGCAGATGAAACACAGAATTGAGCCAGTATTATTATCAAAGCAAACGTATGTTAAAGAGATGACTTTAATAAACCAAATCAACCTCACTTTTTTCTTTTAGAAGTCTTAACCTACTTTTAAAAGAGAGAAAATTATTTCACACTTGGTTTTTGCTAAAGGGTTCTTTGCTTCTGTAGATAAATAGGTACAGATGGTATTTAGGTAATGAGATTATCGTGGGTTTCCCAAAATAAGAGAACACTCAAAATGAATGCTAGTAGGCTGAGATGTGGGGGTGGGGGCTTTAGAATATGTGGCTTGTATTTTTGAAACTTAGACCACTTGTTATTTGTAACTCAAGTATGTGAATCTGGTCCAAAATTATAGCTTAGGATAGATGTTTATGAATCAGGATGCTTCCTTCAAACTAGTAACCATTCAACAGCTTGGTGGAAATTATGAAATCTTGAGAGAATTAAAAGAGAAGGTGCTACATTAAGTGTACCATCTAAGTAGGATAATTTCACATCTTCTCACTTGACTGTTTAAAATGAATGAAAGATATTTGAGTTTTTTCTAAATTCCTAAGATTAAAGAACGATACTGGTTTGTCTTCAATTTCCAAATATGGAAATACATTATTTACTGTTAATTCACTGTTCCTGTTTGTGAGTTTTCTTCATATACACGCAGTGGATACTGTTCTTTCAATCTTTCAAGACATAGAGCTGTATGTAGGTCTTTAGTGGATGAAAATCAAGAAGTTATCTACACCTGAAAACATTTTTTCAACTTTCTCAGGTACTAAAAATTCTTTTTTCTTGTATGTATTTTTATATTTGTTTCCAAATGCACTGTACATGGGCAGTAAAGAATTACAGAATTAATCATTGTTATAAACTTTTTTTTTAAGCTAAAGAATCAGCAGTGGTCTTAAGACCTGGTTATATTGATTTAGCATAATTCCCAAAGTTTTGGTATGAAGTTATTTTTTCCAATTCTGATTACTTCTCTTTTTATTTATGATTTCGTACCCATGAACTATTTATATGTTTTTTTATTTCCAAATATGAGGGGTTTCCCTTAATTATTTTTCTAATGATTTTTAACTGAATTACAGTGTGGTCAGAACACAAGGTTTGCATGATGCCAAAGCTTTAAAATTTGTTGAGATTTTAGTTACAGTTCAGTATGTGGTGTTTTTTATGTGCTTCTGTAGCTGTTGGTAGAGCGTTCTGTGTCTGTTTTAACAAGCTTATTAACTTCACTAGACCTTCTAAAGTAGTATTTTATTTTATTTCATTTCATTTCATTTCATTTCATTTCATTTCATTTCATTTCATTTCATTTCATTTCATTTCGGTCTGCTTGCTCTATCAGGAAGACTTTTGTGTGAAAATCACCTACTGTGATTGTGGAGTTGTCTGTTTCTCTTTGTATTTTGCAGTAACTATATCAGTCTTTAATAACACATTTTGCTTTAAAAGCCTATTTTGGGCACACCTGGGTGGCTCAGTTCGTTGAGCATCAGATTTTGTTTCCGGTCATGATCTTGCAGTTTGTGAGTTGTGCCCCACATTGGGGTCTGCGATGACAGCCTGTCAGTGCAGAGACTGCTTCAGATCCTCTGTCCCCGTCTCTCTGCCCTTCCCCTGCTTGCGCTCTGCCAAAAAATAAATATTAAAAAAAAGCCCATTTTGTTTGATATTAATATAAATACATGTGCTTTCTTTTTGTTAGTAATTGCTTTATGTTTTCTGCATCCTTTTACTTTCAGTTTTTCTGAATCCATGTTTTACATACATCTCTTGTAAATACCAATAGTTGGATTTCTTAAAAAAATCGAGTCAAATTTTGTCTTCTCACTGTAATATTTGACCTTTTTACATTTATTATAATGACTAATATTTTGAATTCATTTCCCTTATTTTATATTTCTATCCTGCCTCCCCCTCTTCAGATCTCAGGTTTACTATTTGGAATTAAGTTTCCTTTAGCTTGAGGTACATGTTGTAGAATTTCTTGAAAAAAAATTTTTTTAATGTTTATTTTTGAGAGACAGAGACAGAGTGTGAGCGGGGGAGGGGCAGAGAGAGAGGGAGACACAGAATCCAAAGCAGGCTCCAGGCTCTGAGCTGTCAGCACAGAGCCTGACTCAGGGCTCCAACTCACTAACCACGAGATCATGACCTGAGCTGAAGTCGGAAGCTTAATCGACGGAGCCACCCAGGCGCCCCATATTGTAGAATTTCTTAATGAAAGCCTACTGACCTACCCCAACCACTGGAATATAGCTTAATTTTGCCCTCATTCTTAACTGCTGTTTATTCTGTGTATCAAATTCTATATTGTTATCTTCCCTTAGTAATTGAAGATATACTTCCTTGGCTTTTGGTTTTCATTATTATGTTTGCAAGTCAGTGGTCATCTGACTACTGGCTGCTTTTGAAATCTTCTGTTTGCCTCTCCCTGGTTTTCTTCTCTCCTGATTTCTCAGTTTTTCTTGGTCTTTTCTTTACTGTATTATTCGTGTCATGTTTTCAACTCTTTTTATTTCTTTAAATGAAATCTTTGAGAGCTCATTCTGCTGTCATTTCTGCTGATTATTACTTTTGATGCCTTGTTTCTTTGGATGTTTTATGATTTCTACCATTCATATTTCTTGGAACTGTGGGAATGTTTGGAGGTCTGGGAAGAAAATGGATTCTCTTAGAGGTTATTTGCTTTTGCTTCTACCAGGCACCTGTTCTCTGCGCAATACAACTCTGGGACCCCCTGAAAAAACTTCTCAGCCCACTTAGTGTGAATTAGGGCTAAAAATCATGTGAGGGCTGATTTGGAGTTATGAAATCTCCAGAGAGTATCTTCTGTTTTCTCCCACTCATAGTAACAAGGGTCAAGACAGGTAATTTCCCCAGCACTCTCCTGGGAGTACAGGTGTATTTTTAATTCAGGCTAATAGTGGGTGTGTAGTGCTTTGGGATTTCAGCTTTGTGGAGGAGGGGTCTTAGACGCCTCACCTTTAGTGGATCCTGCGTTTTTCTTCTTCTCTTCCCAGAGAGATGTTCCCACACTTCAGGCCGTGAAGACTGAAACTCAGGGTCATCTGGTTTAGCAACTGTCCTCAATTTACTCCTTTGAGATACTGTCTTCATTCATTTGAGCCTGACTAACCCTTACTGTTGTCTTGCTGGCTTATTGATGCATTTAAGATATTTTTCCCCTCCATTTCATCCAACATTTTTTACTTGTTTCCTTTGAGGGGGCCAGTCATGCCTTCCCTGTACTGGAAAATGAAAGCCTTGAATGCCTTTTGAGCCTCCCTATCACACAGCGTTCTCATGGTATTTTTATGCTAACAATACTCAGTGGAAAGTCAAATCATGTGATTGTTAAAGATTATAATTTTAACTACCAGTAAAGGAAATTTTAAGTGTAGTTATAAATGATAGAAAGCTAACTTCAAGAAATATTTTACATCAAGATTGAATGGAATTTTGGTGTTTTTAGCCACAAAAAGAGGAATTGGAGGAAGTAAACAATTAGAATATTTTATACTTTTAACAAAATTAGACACTTGGAATTTTTAAAAAGCTAGTGTGGTACTGCAGTGACTACTGTATTAGAGTATTTGTATAAGTTTTTGAAATATATCATAATATTTATTGATTTAATTATTAATTAGTATGAAATCTAGAAAACACTGACAGAAAATACATTTTTGACGGGTAACCTTGATGAGTCAGCTTCTTATTATAACTTGGAGTGGGCCATAGTTATTTCTGCAACCTCAGTTTTAATACCAGAGGTCTCCCTAACAGCCTGGAGTGCTCAGTCTACTTTTTTTTATCTTTTAAGCCTGAATTCAAGTAACGAAGGATGTGTTATGTTTGTTTGCTTTTTTGGTTCCTGATAGGATGGTGGAAAGAATACCAAATACTGTTTTCAGTTTATGTTGAAAGGTTATTTTCTCTGGTTGTGCATAAGGTGGTACCTCTAAAGTGTTGTCAACTAAAATATCTTAATGACAGTCAGAAGTTCTCCATACTAATTTAGGGTTATGAATACAGGAAAGACCAGGCTACATAAGAAGGAGCTTGAGAAGGACTTCAAGGTCATTGTAGCTACTACTAAGCCAAAATTGAAGTTAATTTATTTAGGAAATCATTCTTTAAGTATATTTCACTTTTAGCTCCATTAACACTGTGCCTTTCAAAAGCACTTAGGGAAGAAATTGGTCTATTGATGATTCTTTAGGAAGAGGGAAAAGACTGAAAATACATTGCTTCTATTATGCTCTCCTATTCAGTTGTGGATTTAAAATAGGAAGCCTGGGGTTGGGGGGGGAGGGTGTGCCCCAGCGGAGCTCAGTTGGTTGAGCAACCAATTCTTGACTTAGGCACAGGTCCTGATCTCACAGCGGTTTATGAGCTCAAGCCTCGCTTTGGGCTCTGCACTAACAGTGCAGAGCCTGCTTGGGATTCCCTCTCTGCCTCTCCCCTGCTCGCTTACTGGCTCTCTCAAAATAAATAAAGAAACATTAAAAATAAAATAGGATACTTGGGTTTATTATAACATTGTCAGTAGCAAAATTATTTGAGAATAAGCCAGTGTAAATTACAGGTGGAAATCTGGGGAGGAGGATGTAAGGTATGTAATTTATATCATATATTCTTTCTAAAATTTTTTTTTATTTTAATGTTTTTTATTTATTTTTTTTGAGACAGAGAGAGACAAAGCATGAGCAGGGGAGGGGCAGAGAGAGAGCGAGACACAGAATCTGAAGCAGGCTGTAGGCTCTGAGCTGTCAGCACAGAGCCTGACGTGGCGCTCGAACTCACGGACTGTGAGATCATGACCTTAGCTGAAGTCGGACACCTAACCGACTGAGCCACCCAGGCTTCCCTATCGTAACATATTCTAAATGGTTTCAGTACCTAAGTGGAAAAAATAAAGCTGTTAGACTAAATTACAGGAAAACATTTATGTATTATTAGGGTGTGAATGGAATTTCTATGCTTGGCATCCAAGACAAAAATTATAAGGCTGATGATAAACTGAAAAAGGAAAATACCTCTGCACATGAAGAGTTAATGTTCTTAATGCGTAAAGAATTCCTGAAGTCCATAAGAAACAAAATAGTTCAATAGAAGAAACCGGCAACTGCCATGAGCAAGCAGATTTTAAAACAACTTAAAAACATTAAAAAAGGATCAGTTTTATAGTTAAAGAAATGTGAATTATAATCAAATGTCACTGAAAATACATTAAATTGGTAAAGCTTTTAAAATAAAATAACCAGTGTTAGTTAATTCTGAGTAATGGATCTTCATACAATTGTTGCTAGCGTTATGATTTGGAGCAATTTTTCTGGAGAGTAATTTGGTGAAATATATAAGTTTTAAAATGTAATATGTTTTGTGGCCTTACGAGTTTATTCATAGGAATTTATTCCAAGAAAATAATTGAATATGTGTGCAGAGATATACAATTAAGAATGTTCTTTGCAGCTTTCTTTGTAGTACATGAAAAACTGGGGAGTTTAATGTTCAGAGTGAGGTTGATTTAAATAATATATTACTCTTAACTATAATGGAATATTTCTAGTTAGTAAAAATGAGATCATAAAGAATACTTAAATTCATTTATCAGTTTACATGCCAGGTGCTGATGTAAAACAAACCACCTTTCTGCCTTAATACGTGATGTACAAAAATGTAGCGTACTAGAGAAAAGGCAATTGCAAATCTATATTCACGTGTATGTTTATATGTTCACAGATAGTAGACTATATACATGAAAATGTTAGTAGATGGAAGGTGTGCATTCTGCATTTATTTTCTTCTTTTGCTTCTATTTTTGAAAATTTAAATGCAGAAGATTTTTATGAATAAAGTGGGATGCCTGGGTAGGGAGAAAGTAAATGCCTGCCTTTTTATGAAAGGAAACCAAGAACTAAGAACAACTTTGTGCCACGTGTGTCTCCTCATTTATCTCTTGTTAAAATCCCTTGAGGTAGTTCCCGTTTTGATTATCCTGTTTTTGCCTCTGAGAAAACTGAGGCTCTGAGAAGATTTTACATGCCCAAAGTCCTACAGATGCTAAGTGATGGAGCAAGACTCCTCTCAGATCTGTCTGCCATCAAATCCCATTCTCATCTTGCCATCAGTCATGTGTGGAACCAGCATGTTTCTTGCTTTTTAAAAAAGTGTGATATACCTCTTCGCAGTTCCCTCCATCAATTTAAGTTGGTAAAAATATGTGAAAAAAACTTTTTCTGATTTATGAAAAAATTAATAGGTTTTGAATTCAAAGGTAACATTTGCTACTTTAAATTTCATTACAGAATGTTTTGTCAGGTGGCAACTCTGTATTGGCATTATTTAATACTTTGATGAAAAAGTAGAATTCGATGAATTTTAGAGAATTACTGACTCTAAGACAGTGATTTTCCTTTTTGGCCCTAATTTGCGATAACTCTGGTACTAAGTGATTTGATAAATATTTAACTCCAGTCATCTAATTTTTATTCCTTTCTAAGAATTTTCATATCCGTTCACTTTGAAAAATGTGTCAGACCACGTATACTCATTTTTAATTAGGGGAATGTTATCACCAAATCATATCCTATCCCCTGGCTTTTCATAAAAATGAGATACAGAACATTTTTTACTTTTTATTTTTATTTTATTTTGCTTACTTTCTATAAATTCTCATACCTAAACAAAAGTATTTTAAGCATATAAATACCTAAAACCAAGATGGCTATTTTGATTAATTTGAGTCCTGAGAGATGGTAGATGATGTGATTTTCTTGTGAAATTAGACATTAGGACTAATAAGGAATAAAGAAAGGCCCATCCTGATTTTTATAAATTACGATCTCATTATATAATGACCTCACATTTTTATATCCTTAAGTGAAGCATTTTTCACACTGGTGAAATGAGGGTGTTTATAACTTTTAAACTTGGTTTTGGATCCACAGCTCACTGTTAATGAAGCGGCTGCTCAGCTCTGTGTGAAGGATAACGCCCTGCTGACGAGAAGAGATGAACTGTTTGCCCTGGCTAGGCAGATTTCTCGAGAAGTCACCTACAAATATACCTACAGAACCACCAAGTAAGTGTCTAACTAATTGGCAATATTTTTACATTGCTTTATGGGAGTAGGACATTTTTCCAGACATTGCTAAAGTGGTTTTTCTTGTTTTGTTGAAATCCTCTTTTGTCTTTCTTTTGAAAGACAGTTCCCTAGTATCACAACATTGTTCTGGTAGTGGTTTTAGATGTTCTTCGCACACAGATGCTTTGATTTTGAGTGTGAGGATGGGATTTAGTCAGTCAGCATGTGTAGGCTTTTTTGTATACTCACTTACCATATGAACTTGTTGAACTCTCTGAGGAAGCACAGGGGTTCCTTTTGCTGCAGGGTGTTTGCAAGCTAATGAGATTAGCAGAATAGATAAAAAAGACTCCATTGATGAGTATTTAAGGGAAAATTGAAAGATACCAGATGATGTGGAATATGGACATGTAAAATATGGAAGTGCAATATGGAATATTTGAAATAAACTTAATTGTTGAAAAGCAGTGTGGTTTTAAAATTTGATATAAATATCTTATTCCTCTTATCTCATCCTCACTTAAACCCTAAGCAAAATGGTGTAGTACCATTTTGATTGTATTCTTCGGTTCCACATGGACCCTAACTTCTCGTTCACCATCAGTTGTGTGTGCGACTGCTTCTCTGAGGAGATGCTGATGACCACTGGCATTGGAGTAATTGAATGTGTATTCAGAAACCACATCCTGAGCACCCTCCCCGGCCCTAATAAATCACAGTTTCTGGATGGAACCTTGGAATCCACATTTTCACAAGTATCTCAGATTATTCTGGTGCCTGCTCCAGATTGAAAAACCACTGTTGTAGGCATTTGCTGTCATTGTCATGATTTCCCCCTAACTCCTAGCAGCCTCATTTGCTACCCTGCCTAAAGAAAGATCCCACATGTTTACAAACTGACACAAAGTAAAATTCTGCAGACTGAATGAACAAGCTAATCAAGAGCTGATTCAGTGATATATTTATTTTTTTCACTGTATTCTACAAAATTTCTGACTGCTTAATTTAATTTTTTTAATGTTTATTTATTTTTGAGAGAGAGACTGAGCACGAGTGGGGGGAGGAGCAGAGAGAGAGAGGGAGACACAGAATCCAAAGGAGGCTCCAGGCTCTGAGCTGTCAGCACAGAGCCCGACTGAACCCATGAACCTCAAGATCATGGCCTGAGCCGAAGTCGGATGCTTAACTGACTGAGCCACCCAGGCGCCTCTCTGACTGCTTTATTTAAATGATTTGCTTTAATCAGAGTAATACATATACAGGATTTAGGGAGTCATGCAGTACACAGGGCTTATGATGAAACTCAGCAGTTTCTCTGCTCCACGCCTTCCCCCTTCTGAGTACCACATCACATCCTAGAGGCAGCTGCTTTCAACAGTTTTTAGCTATTTCTTGTAGTATGTACATTTATATATTTTTTTTAAGTTAAATATATTTTTAAGTATATAAGACTCTTACATCATGTAAAAGTCAAAACTATGTGAATATGTAATATAAAAAAGTTGCACTCTGGTTCCTGTCTTTTTACCCTCTTCCTCTCCTCAGTGTGTAAATGGTTTTATTAGGTTTTTTTTCAGCTTTCTAGTGTATGTTTATGCACTTGCAAACAAATATAAATATATTTTCTCATTTTTACCTTTTTTCCAAAAAACAATAGGCAGCATATATTTACATTATTCTATATCTTGCTTTTAACGTATCTTGGAGATCTTGTCGTGTTAGTACGTACAGATCTAGAATTATTTTTTGCATCTGCATGGTATTGCATTGCGTGGATATACCATGATTTATTTAACCAGTCCCCTATTGATGGATACTGGAGTTATTTCTAGTCTTTTATCATTATAAATAGCACCATAATAGATAACATCATACGTATTTTGTTGGTTCTGAGATATACTTTTTTTTTTTACTTTTTAACGTCTTTATTTTGAGGGATAACTTAGAATTGATGGCTTATTGTAGTTTAAGTGGCCATAGTATTTCATATATTTGTAGGTACCTTTGGGAGATTTCCCAGAAGAGGGATCTGTAGGTCAAGGGAAAATGCCTCTGTAGTTTCAATAGATAGACAAAATGTATTTTAATCTTATGTAGCCTTAAGCATTCATCTTAAAGAGCCACTGGTCATTTTATCCTGAAGTGTTTCTACTGATTCATAAAAGGATATCATGCAGTGTAAACCTCCTTGATTTTTTTTTTTTCCTTTTTCATTTTGTGATCATTACATATTTATTAAGTAATTTCTTTGTGGGTAGTTCTTAGGTAGTGGCCTTTTAAAGTGTATAAGTGTGTCTGCATATTTTTCTAATTTTATTTAGGAGTGATAAAAAGTCTCTTCTTTATTATGTCCATGTTCACTATGAATCTCTTATTTCCAGTGTAAAGGTTCCAGTGGTATATGTTTTGGTGGAAGTTTATAGATTGAGATGTCTTCAGGATAAAATTTTTTACCTTCTCAAGTTTTTCTCTTCAGGTCAAAATGTGGAGAAAGAGATGAATTATCTCCAAAGAGAATTAAAGTGGAGGTAAGATTATGCATTATATATTTTCATGCTAATAATGTTTATTTACTAATTCAAACCAAAAAAAAAGGATATTCCATGAACAAGTGAAAAATGTGAATTTTGGAATCTTTAAAACAATACAGAATTTTGTTGCTTTGAAGTATCTAATTTGAACTAGGAAACTGAAGAAATTCTTAGAAAACAATGATGAGATTGATGTCCAGTCATTTTATTACAGCTTGATATGTCGGTGGGTGTTGCTTATAGATTTAAAACTCTCCTGGTTACATGATTTCTTTCTTTTTTTTTTTTTTTAACTTTATCTATCTATCTATCTATCTATCTATCTATTTTTTTGAGAGAAAGAGAGATCACAAGCAGGGGAGGGGCAGAGAGAAGGAGAGACAGAATCCAAACCAGTCTCTGCACCATCAGCACAGAGCTCATTGTGGGGCTCGAAGTCACAAACTGTGAGATCATGACCTGAGCCACAATCAAGAGTCGGACACTTAACCCACTGAACCACCCAGGGGCTCCAAATGATTTCTTTTATAATCTTATTTACATCATTTAGTCATCTTATCAAATACGTTTAGAGGAGCCAAGGTTTATTTATATTAACAATCTGAGAGAAATGACAATTTAGTAGCTGCAAGTAATGGAGACTTGCCTATAATTAAGCCTCTTAGAGGATTGTGGTTGAGGCTGTCCCTTCAGATTTTAGGCTTGCAAGAGGTAAGGTGGGAGTTGAGCAAGAAAAACGTGCTTTTGTTAGGGCTGTCAGAACTATAGAATGGTTTCAAAACCACTGTCCCTTAATTTGGAATAAATACTTTTTAAAGGCCAGTCTGAAGCAGAGTAGAAATTTGAAGTCAGAGAGCTCCTTCCTTTTTTTCTTGGGCAGGGGATTGACAAGGGGGGGGAGGGGGGGTCATTAATTCTCTTAGCCATCCATTATTTAATTTCAAGTTCAAACAAATAAACTATGTTTGACTATCCTAAATTGTCTCATTATTTTAACTAAGCATCTGTTTGGACTATTCTTTCAGCCATACCAAAGCCACAGTTATCTTTTAAAAACATAAATCCTGGGGCACCTGGGTGGCTCGGTTGAGCATCCAACTTTGGCTAGGATCATGATCTCATGGTTAGTGAGTTCGACCCCCACATCAGGTTCACTGCTGACAGTGTAGAGACTGCTTCCGATCCTCTGTCCCCCTCTCCCCTGCTTGTGCTCTGTCAAAAATAAAAAAATAATAAAAAAAAAAACAAACAATTACAAAAGAAAAAAAGGAAGAAAGAAAGAAACAAACATAAATCCCTTCCTTGCTTAAATCTTTCCAGGGCTTTCTACCGTACCTAGAATAAAATCTACACTTTTTCCTGAGGCATCTAAGATCCTCTATGATCTGACTCTAACTTTGTATCTCTGGCCTCATCTGCTACCACACTTCCCCATTCTTACTGTGTCCCAGCTACACTGACCCACTTTCTGTTGCTGGAACATGCCAAACTCATTTGTGCCTCATCACTCACTGTTCCCCTACCTAGATCTTTAGCTCTTCACCTGGCTTTAGCTCATAGCTGAGAATTTGCTCTGACATAGCTGCTTCCCTTTCTAAAAGGGCACCTTTACCTCAAAATCACATTTAGGCTCATTTTCCTGGTTTGTTTGTTTTCATAGCACTTACTGGTACATGAAACTATTATGTATTTATTTTTATTGTCAGTCTTCCCCATTAGATGAGAGTACAGCTCTTATCTGTCCACTACTTTATACTCAGATTTTATAATAGTGCCTTGCACTTAATAGGCACTTAATAAAATCTGTTAGATGAAATAATGAATGGCCATGGTTAAGCATCTTTGATTTCTTAAAAACTTTAGCCTAAAGCATTGGTTCTTAAAGAAGGGAAGAATTTAAAACGTTGTGCTTATATTTGTAATCAACCTCTTATTAGGTCTTGAGTAATGTTTAAGATGGGTTAGCTTCAGATACTATGCAAAAAAAAACTTGAAATGATCCAAAAGGCCATTAGAAGATAATCTAACTAGTGAAATAGTTTTATCCTGTTGCATCCCAAGATAATGAGAGAGAATCCCTGTAGATTTGGTGACTCTGCCACTGAGAGGGAAGGCAGGTAAACACAGAGACTGCTAAGAAGGCACGTGCCATCAGAGAGAGGATTTAGAGGAAAAGGTATAAAACCTACCCAGTGACTGGGAAAGGTAGTCAGCTGCTAGGCTAGAAGTTCTGACCACCTTCCTCTCCCACTGTTGGCCCTGACTCAGGACCTGTTGTGATCCTGACTCAGGCTGTTCTCACATTTAAGCCCCAGTTTCCCTCATTGTCTGTCTGCAGAGATCACTGTTGAACATTGAAAGTTTGAGATCACGATGGGGCGCCTGGGTGGCTCAGTCGGTTGGGCGGCCGACTTCAGCTCAGGTCATGATCTCGTGGTCCGTGAGTTCGAGCCCCGCGTCGGGCTCTGTGCTGACAGCTCAGAGCCTGGAGCCTGTTTCGGATTCTGTGTCTCCCTCTCTCTGACCCTCCCCCATTCATGCTCTGTCTCTCTCTATCTCAAAAATAAATAAACGCTAAAAAAAATTTAAAAAAAAAAAAGAAAGTTTGAGATCACAAATCTCATGGACTGTTTGATCTGTAATTTTTTTCTTGTTAGGCTGTATTGATAAATCTTTCTGACCTTCTCAGTGGCTCTTATCTGAAATTTAAGCAAAATATTTTTTGTATCCAGTCACAATGTTTTGAGTTTCATTTTAGTAGTTCAGAGCATTAGGTTATAGCATTAGATGTGACCCTTCTATTCCTTTAAATATGTTGCACTATAGATAATTGAATGATAGTTCTGTATGGTTAGTTTATTGTTTTACTAGTGTTCATAAAGCCATTTGAAGGGTTCTGGATTTAGAATTAAGATAATCAGCATTTTATTTTTCTGTGAATAACAGTTCTAACCTCTCCCAAATAAGATACATGACTAGTCAACTGCAGGCTACTTTATTTTTTAATGTTTATTCTTGAGAGAGAGAGAGAGAGAGACAGACAGACAGACAGACAGAGCATAAGCGGGGGAGGGGCAGAGCGAGAGAGGGACACAGAATCTGAAGCAGGCTCCAGGCTCTGAGCTGTCAGCACAGAGCCTGACACGAGGCTCGAACCCATGAACCGTGAGATCATGACCTCAGCTGAGGTTGAATGTTAAATGCTCTTACAGACCACTCTTGATGTTTCCCAGAAAGAAATAGGGACTTTAACTTTGAATTTAGGGCAGTTTACTTTTTTTTGTTGGTTTGTTTTTAATTTTGTTTTGTTTTTGCTTAGTTTTTTAAAAGCACTCCTGTGGTGCAGGGTGACAGTATCTCTTCAGAGTGTGTGAGTGTGTGTGTTATGCATGTGTGTACCTACACCTGTATCCACTGTAATCCTTTGCAAGATATACAGTATTGGCATAAGTCCTTGTCCAAATTCTTTTGTGTACTGTAATTCAGATTTGAGATAGTGGAGCTATTCATTGGTTCTGGAAGCTGGTACTGAGCTAGTTAGTATTGTATAGGTTTGTTACTCCCTTAAGACTTTTCATCAAGTATTAGTGCTTTGTCTAGATCTACTTTCTATGTGGCTACTGCGAAGGGGAGAGTTTCTGGCATGAGGAGAAATTAAGGGAGGCTCTGTTGAGTAGATAACTGTTTGAGCTGGTTTATTTTATTTTTAAAAAAAAAATTTTAATCTTTATTTATTTCTGAGAAAGAGAGAGAGTGTGAGCGGGGGAGGAACAGAGAGAGAGGGAGACACAGAATCCAAAGCAGGCTCCGGGCTCCGAGCTATCAGCACAGGGCCTGATGCGGGGTTTGAACCCATGAACCGCGAGTTCATGACCTGAAGTTGGACACTCAACCAACCAACTGAGCCACCCAGGGCTGGGTTTTAAAATAAGGGTAGGATTTCAGAAGGTAAAGATGTGGGGTGGAGGGTAGAAGGGCATCACAAAGGTAGTCTATCTAGCATGGGCAAAGACACGGAGGAGAAAATCCTGTGCATTTTTAGAGAACAGTGAGAACAGTTTGTTCAGAATATATGACTGACACCAAGGACTTCATAAGTACAACTAGAAAGATTTTAGAATTCTTTTAACATAGTGTTTCTTATTTCATTTGAATTACTAATTCTCTATTAAAAGAATATACTATAAAGATAACCTTAGCACATTGTAAATGACAGCAGATTACTAATTACTAGGTCCATATGAATGAGAATTTTGTCTTTAATTTTCATGTTTCTGAAATCCTTGACAGTAACTAATTGGCATACATGCCAAGTTGCTGACTTCTTTTCATTTTAAAAAGATAATTAAGAAAAAAAATTTTAAGTTTATTTATTTTTCTTGAGAGAGAGGGAGAAGAGTGCATGAGCAAGGGAGGGGCAGAGAGAGGAAGAGAGAATCCCAAGCAGGTTCTGCACTGTCAGCACAGAGCCTGCCTGCCCAACACAGGGCTTAAAGTAAGGATCCTTGAGACCATGACCTGAGCCAAAACCAAGAGTTGGACGTTTACCCAACTGAGCTACCCAGACACCCCTTAAAAAAGATAATTTTTATAATGAACAAAAAGAAATGTAATGTCAGTAGATAAAATAGAAATGACATCACAAATAGACACGTAAGGGAAAGAAAAAATTTCTTGCGTGCCATTATCAGTGCATTAGGATAAACTAACGAAACTAAATGAAAGTGTTTTCTTGTTGCTGAATTATGTAATTTCCTGAACTGTTTGTGAAGGATTGGCTAGAAGTTTTAAAATCCTTGTCTGATATTTTTCCTCTTATTATGTAGTGAGTTGTTCCCTTTTAAAGATTTTTTTTAATATAAAATTTATTGTCAAATTGGTTTCCATACAACACCCAGTGCTCATCCCAACCGGTGCCCTCCTCAGTGCCCATCACCCACCCTCACCTCCCTCCCACCCGAAAGATATTTTGTAATGGTAGTTTTGAGAGTGTGAGCCAGTGCGAGTGGGGAAGGGTCAGAGAGAGAGAGAGAAAGGGAATCCCAAGCAGGCTTCTTGCTGGCAGGATGGAGCCCGGCTCTGGGTTCTATCTCAGGAACTGGGAGATCCTGACCCGAGCTGAAATCGAGTCAGACTTGCAACAGACTGAGCCACCCAAGCACCCCAGTTGTTCCCCTTGAAGGATAGTTAGCTATTTATTTGATTGTTTTTGTTTAATACAGGATACATATTATAGTAAAGTACTCAGCATAATCTGTTGTCCTTAAGTAGCACTCCTTTCTACAGGGAAAGTTTGACATTAAAAAACCTAGAGATTTTAGGGGCGCCTGAGTGGCTCAGTTAGTTGAGCCTCTGACTCTTGATTTCAGCTCAGGTCATGATCCCAGGGTCATGGCATGGAGCCCCGGGTCAGGCCACCCCACACTGAGTGTGGAGCCTGCTTAAGATTCTCTCTCTCCTTCTGTCCCTCTACCCCACTTGCATGTTCTCTCAAATAAAATTAAAAAAACAAAACAACATAAAGATGTTGAACTTTCTTTCTGTAATTCCTAGAATAATGAAGTGGACACAGAGGAAAAGCTTGCTAGCTTGGGGAGGCCTTAGGGTAACTCAGTGGAGCCTCTAGGGAAGGCACCTCTTCAACCCTGTAGGTTAGTAAGCAAGGCTTGGGAATATTTCTCCTGTCAAGGCTAGATGAATAACTTGTCCACCTGGAATACAACCCTTGGTGTAAATCCACTTTCAGCTAAAATAAAAATGAATTTTGTTTATTCTTTCCTTTTTTATCAGAAACCCCAAACCTAAGCTCTGGGACACTTGGAAAAATAACTGCTTTTTCCTGAATGTATTGTATGCCTGTCCCTGCTAGGCATTTGAAATTCATGATCACAAACCTTCCTGTCTCTCATTATATGGAGGCTTTATGATTTCTGTGTATAGCCAAGGAGACACCCGTGAAGTCTCAGGAGCTTGCTCAAGTTGCCACATTGCTATCTAGTGGCAGAGCCAGGGCTCCTAATCTAGGTCTGACTCCTAAACTGCAAAGCAGAACTACCTTCCTGGGTGCTCATGAACCTTGGCTATAAAAACACTGTTAGAATTATACCTTTTCTCCTGCTAGTCTGGTATGAAAAGCCAAGCGTGTATAGCAACTGAAGTCTTTGAAGAAAGGGGAAAGGGTGGCAGTTACCATTTTCTGTTTCAAGGAAGCTTATCCGAACAATTAAGTTTTGAGTAGAAAATTTAACAACATAAATTACAAAATGTATTTAAATATAAGACGTTACCATTTGTTAAACTAAATGCTTAGCATGAGGAAAAGCACTGTCTTTGGAAGGAGGTTAAACCGAGTAAATCAAGAAAAATTAGCTTGATTTACTTATACTGTACCTAGGACAGTGTGTTTAAGACAGCTTGACAACTAAAGGGGGTGAAAAACCAACAGCCAAAGTCCCTGGCACTCATATCTTTCCCTCATTTTTAAAAAATATTAATTAGGGGCGCCTGGGTGGCTCAGTCGGTTAGGTGTCCGACTTTGGCTCAGGTCATGATCTCACAGTTCATGGGTTCGAGCCCGCGTCGGGCTCTGGGCTGACAGCTCAGGGCCTGGAGCCTGCCTTGGATTCTGTGTCTCCCCGTCTCTCTACCCCTCCCCTGCTCACACTGTGTCTCTCTCTCAAAATAAAGATTAAAAAAAAAATTTTTTTTTTAATATTAATTAAAATAGATTTGAGTTGATAGCCTTTCTTTTTCATTAAGAACATAACATGTTCTCAGAACAAACCCTGTCATTACCTTCAGTGTCGTAAGTAGTGTCTTGGAAGAGAGGAAGGATATGGTGGTTACTGTTCCAATCTCATCTGTAAGTTTTCTTCGTTCACTGACATTGCTGGAAACTAGGGAGAGAGATGGGAGGTGACAGCATTCTTGATCCTGTGTGGGCTGGGAGTGCCAAGCAATCAGAGATAACTGCATGAAAGAAATGCAGTTTGTTAATAGAGTCCAGAAAGTCAGAGAATTGGGGTTTTGAAGAAGAAAGACTTAGAGGAAACATCTGCTAGCAGTTCCAGGGGGGTGGGGGTGGGAGAGGGAGGCAGGGGGAGGGAAGAGGGTCAGAACATCCACCTACGCTGTTACTAAGCTATTGAGAGAAAGCTGGTCTAATTTGATGTAGACTCTTCCCCTCTGGATCAGAAAAACAGAAGCATTACAATCTGCTATTCATATAGAAAGTGTGAGTAGAAAAAAAAAAGGAAAATGCACGTGTGAGGCTGAGAACATCTGTTGGAACAAGTCATTTTAAAGACAGCTAAGCAGTGGCTTTAAAGCTTGCCGGTATTTGGTGGGAAAGTTGAGGAGGAATGGGGGTGGAGACCAATGGGATGAGAGTAATTAGGTCACGAACAGCATCCCACCCTGTGTCTTTTATTTTCTCAGTGCTCAGAATCAGAGTCTCACCAGTAAGGGAACACTGTGATTAATGGCAGCAGCCAAGAATATGACATGAAGATAAATTGCTCATAGCGTGGTACAGCTGGTTCTTGGGAAAAAAGCTTGAGAGACATATAACAAAAGTCCTGCACCAAACATAATATGAAAGACACCAGTTTCTTGGGAATGTTCTCACTTTTATTTCTAAGCCACATATTTTGGGTACCTGAAACCTAGATCATGTAGTGATAGCTCCTCAGTCCTGTATTTTTCCGTTAAGAACTATCAAAGACTGTGGGAGAAAATCAGAATGACTAATGTCTTCATTACAGAGACAGACCACTCATTACTTGGATATTGTTTATTGCTTATTGCATGTTTTTACTTCTCTTTATTAATGAAGGAGCAGTGTCCATTTCCCAAAAACTTGCGCACGCATGTAGAGTTTGAAGTTACCCCTTCCAGCTTTTCCAAATTCTCATGGTTGAATAATCCTGACAGTGATGCCACTGTATGTTTGTATAGCAATGTGGGCTTTTCCAAGAGTCACTGTTTGCATTACTTCATGGAATCCCCACAAATCTCCACTGGCCAGATAAAGCAGATGGTTTAAATCTCCATTGAACAATAATGAAGTTAACTTTCCTACCTGGGATCACACATCTAGTTCTTAACATAAGAAGACTAGATAGATCACTCTTTCTTCTGTGAGTTCCTTTAAAAATACCGGAATATTGGAGATTCTGGCCTGGGCACCCCCCACCCAGGGCTTGTTGAGAAGCTGGAATTCTCTAGTGTAGTTATCCAACCTGACTCTTGCCCCAAGTTCACAACTCCGTGAACCTGCCTTGCAAACTTACCTACACAGAGGTCTCCAGAGGGTAAGATGTAGCCTGTCCCCTACTGAATTCATCAACCTTCTGCTCCCTCCCAAGCCTCCTTCTTGGTGCTGAATTCATTATTTTAGAGAATGTTACCACCAAACTCCTGGTTGCCAAAGCCGTATCTTAGGAATTCGTGTGTTTCTCTGTTGTAAGGCCACTATTCTCTGTCTTGGTCACAGCCTTCTAACCAGTCTCCCTACCACCATCCTTGCCCCCTCAGTACATTGCCCCCATCACATTCAGATTGGACTTTCAGAAACACAGATTGGGTTCATTTTCTCCCTGAGAGCTATGTTTCTCCCTGAGCTATGTTAAATAGTCTCCAGCCTCTCAAGTGTGCCCTCCTGTTCTTTTTGCCTCCAGGCTTTTATATAAGCTGCTCTCTTTCCCTAGAGCCTTCTCTTCTTTCAAGTCTCAGCCTAGATGTCATGCCTTCTGGGAAGCCTTCCCTGACGGCGTCTGTGCTCGGGATCTCTTCGTCCTTGCCTTCTCTAGACTGTTTGCTAGAAGGGCAGGAGGCATGGAGTCCAGGCATCGAGTACTGAGTCTAGAACCTATTATGCAAACAAGAGATTTTGTATGAATGAACAAACAAGTATTTCCAGATTTCCACTGTTCTTTCCACTAGAACAGTTCCCTACCAGTATGGTCAATATTGTCCTGCTGGTTTTAGTGTTAAAAACCCAAGATGTCTAGTATGTAAGTAATCTCTGAGCTGCTTATGCTATAGCATAGAAATGCAGTAAGTCACTTAACAGCGTGTTCTCTATTTTACTGTGGTTAAATCCAGTAGCTTTTAAAGGGAACTTAATAAATATCAGTAGCAGACATTTGTTGGGTAATATCTGTGTGCCAAACATTGTGCTAAGTGTTCTTTATCAATTTTTGCTTCTTTAAAATGGTTCTAGGGGCACCTGGGTGGCTCAGTCGGTTAAGCATCCGACTTCAGCTCAGGTCATGATCTCATGGTCCTTGAGTTCGAGCCCCGCGTCAGGCTCTGTGCTGACAGCTCAGAGCCTGGAGCCTGTTTCAGATTCTGTGTCTCCCTCTCTCTGTGCCCCTCCCCTGTTCATGCTCTGTCTCTCTGCGTCAAAAATAAATAAACGTTAAAAAAAAAATGGTTCTAAAGTTAGCAGAGTAGACACAGAAAGATGAAATGGTCTGTCCAGTATCACAGCAAATAAGTAGTACAATTGGATTTGGAACTCAGTATAAATCAGAGGGTTAAACCCGTTCAGCTTATGAAAATCCAAGAGATGTGCCTCTGTTTATTGTTAGGAGTTTCATTAAGTATGTAAGTCTAGGACTTTATCGTTTGAGCACGGGCTTTGAAGCCAATGTCCGTAGCTGTAAAATGAGAGAAACCCAGGGTTGTTTGTGGTGGGGATTAAATGAGATAATATATGTAAAATGATAGTTGGGAATTGGTGGTACATGGTAGTCACCTGGAAAATGATAGCTTCTCTTTTCCAAGTCTTCTACTACCTTACCTTGTTGAACTTCAGAACTTAAAGGAGAGATTGCTAAACAGAAAGTTAGATTTTTAGGTCTAAATTAAGTTCTGAGAGAAACACTGAATGACTAAAAAAGTGTACTTTTGATTTAGACTTAGATTATATACACTTGCATAAAGTTCATTCTGGCTCCGTTAATGATTTTCCATACATTCTTCTGAGCCAAGGGTCTTTGGTCTTGTAGGGGCCTAGACAGGAAGCTTTTTTCAATACTAAAAAAATTCTAGGGTGCCTGGGTGGCTCGTCGGTTAAGCATCCTACTCTTGATTTTGGCTCAAGTCATGGTCTCACAGCTGTGAGATCGAGCCCCACATTGGGCTCCATGCAGAGTGTGGAGCCTGCTTGGCATTCCCTCTCTGTCTCTGTCTGTCTGTCTGTCTGTCTCTCTCTCTCTCTCTCTCTACCTGGGCCCCTGCCCTGCTCACATTCTCTCTCTTTCTCTCAAAATAAATAAATAACTATTAAAAAATAAAAATGTTGATTATATGTTTACCCACCATAAAGCTACATGAGACCATCTCAAGATGTCAAATTTATTTGCTTCTGACTCCGTTTCATTTCATGTCTTTGAATTTTAAAATAGTAAATTACTACTTAAGAAAGGAAGTTTGGTAGATGAAATCTTTGAAAACATGAGTTTTGCAGTGGAAAAACAAGACCCTGTTGGGGAAAAACTTTTGAATCCGTATCTCTTATTTCAAATAAGATAAAATATTTTGTTATTATCACATCTCTTTCTGCTGCTATTATAAGAACTTTGGTTTTTAATGATTTACCCTTTGTTACACAAATATATAGTTCATGAAACAAGGGGAGAAATGTTTTGGAGGTCAATGACCATTTCTGTGAAGAATCCTTTAGTAGTTTTTAGTAAGGTTACTAAAACCATGCTGTCATGATATTTGTAGATAACAATTTCATGTGGAGCAATAAATTACCAAAAAACCCACAAAATAACTGAGAAAAGTAGTAGATTGACACTTTTATATATACATATAGTGTACAGTGGTAATAATGTAAGTTGGTATATTGTCCAGGAGTAGAGTGCCCGAGGTAGGCTCTGTTTTATGTAAGAATTAAGTATGCATTGATACACTTATTTAGCAGTGATTACATGCTGAAGGCAGTATCTCATTTGCTCCTCACAACAACCCTAACAGATAGTTGCTCTTATCTTTATTTTTCATATGAGGAAACTAACCTTCTGAAAGGTTAAATTACTCATCCAGTGTTAAGTGGTAGAATTGGAACTTGAGTGCAGGTGTTGAGAATTCAAATCCCCATTGCCTCTTACATGAAATGCTGAAGGAGAAATCACAAGTCAACATGGAAGAATTCTGAAATTCGGGTTGGGATTATTGGGTAGCACTTCGAAGGAAATTTACATTGGTTCTTTACGATATTACATATAACAAAATAAAATCCTGATGGACTAGAGAGTTCAATTTAAAAAACAAAGCAAACAAGATAAAGCTTTAGAAAAACTGGAGGGTAGAGTTGAGTATTTATCAAATCTGTAAAGCAGAGTGCATTTCTGAAGTTTATAGGGATAGAAGAATTTACAAAATAAATGTATACACAACTACAGTAAATAAAATGTAACAAAAATTTTTGAATATTGATACCAAAATGCAAACTGGCAAAAATTAAGAAGCCAACACCACCCAGTGCTGGCAAAGAAAACTTATGGTAAGATTAACCAGTGAAGGCCCTTGGGTAGAGGCTGTGAAAGAAAAATGTTCATAAAAATGTCCATCCCTTTGCTGTAATTGTACTTCTGCAATCTATTGTATCGGAAAATCTAAGCTATGGAAAATGCTATTTCCATGAAAATATTTTTGTGGTGGTTTTCAAACCAAAAATAAGAAAAAGAAAAGAATGTTCAGTATGAAGATAGTGAATATTACTAGTTGAACCACTAGATGAATGAAATGCTATGTGAAATGTATAAACGTATAAATCTTTTTCTCTTTTTCATTTGTATTTTTACTGATGTTACAGCTGTAGAAATAAAGTTCGTACCATAAAAGTCTGAAGTGAAGTATTATACATTAAAATTTTAATCATGATTACTTGAACTGTAGGATTAAAGCTGTTTACTTGGGCCTGTCTTCCCAGTTCTGATATTTTATTTACAAACTCCAACTAAAAAGGACTTATGCTTTGGCCCATAGGATGGATTTCCAGATTTCCAGGATTCTGTGCAGACACTCTTCCAGCAGGCTAAAGCTAAGAGTGAAGAACTTGCTGCTCTTAGTTCACAGGTAACGTAAACCACCAGTTAACATTTCCTAATAATGTCTGTCGATGAACAATAAATGGCTGCTTCGGCTAGCTTCGGTTTTAAGCATCCAGGGATTGGATTCCTTTCTGGTGGTTTTTTAAATGTCATCTGATCCACAGCTGTATCAACAAGATAGCAACAACAATGTAGTTTGATTTGGTTATGAGCAGAATCTGATAGAGTGATATTTATTCTTTGTAGTTTGTAGGAAGAAAGACAGATTCTCTACCTAAGAAAACTCAATTTGGTACCAGGAAAACAGCCATGTTGACTATGGCTGTGTGTAATACAACTCTGAGATAAACTAGAACTCGTTCTCAACACAACATCAATTGCCATGGTAGCTATTGTTAAATCATTTCAATTCGTGTATGGTAACAAAATCCTTAAATTAATGTGTAGCTTCAGGTGCTTTTGCTATTGAGTTATTGTTGTATGTGAAAATTAACATTTAATTTAAATCTAATTTAACATTTCTAAAAGGTGTTAATTTAATTTAACCTTTTAGAAAACACTGTAAGTTTTATTCCTGTTGATCTTCTGCCTAGTGACTGCTTCGGGTCAAATTCAGTAGTGCCAAGTCTTGTTTTTGTCTTGTTCAGAGGATGAAAACTCCATTTCCTCCTCAGAAATCTTGCTGAAGTTTTATCAATTAATAAGCTCGAGTGAATCGACATTACTGTTCTTTTGATCTGGTTTATGTGCATTCAGAAAAATAGCATAAGCTTTTATCCCAGTCTCTGAATTAATATTTTTCACCTGTTGATTTTTACTACTGTGAATCAGGATTTTTCGTAACTAATTTTATATAGGAGCTTCCTTGTGCTACTGTTTTATATGGAATGGTAGTGATTCCTATCTGCATTTTGATTATTACCTGCTCGGCAAAATACATAAATACAGTGCTTTCAGTGTCACATGTAAGTAACTTAAAGCAATACATAAAGAAGAAACTTACAAAACACACACAGAGATAAATTTGTATGTCAGCCAACTTAATTGTGATTTTTAAAGCATGTCTTTTTACGATTGGTTGGGAAATACCGCAGTCTCATTCCACGAGCAAGGTGAAGATTCTTGTTGGCACTCGTGTTTCCTGCATAATTTGCATTGTTTGATTTTGGTGGGAGGTGTATTTGTCTTGTTCTTCTAGACAGCCATTTTACACCTTTTCTCCCCCAAACATACTGTCATCATATCAGAGCATGTGTAGTGCCAGATCCTAAAATAAAAAATGCCAAGATGTCACCCTGTGTGTTAGAAGCAGATTATAGCAGATGTTGCTGTTGCTCTGAGGTTCCTTTTTAAAAAAAATATTTTAAAGGACTCAGTACTTTGGGAAACAAAGCTAAGGTTATTTTGCCTTTGAGCTGAAGTGGAATTCTCTTTCAAGGATGAGCAGGAAGGTTTTTTTCTTTTGCACAAAATCCAACATTTTATGTTTTACCATGATGATATAGACATCTAAGCATATTTATGGAATGTGTATACCACATGAAGTGTGAACTAATTTAATGAATACTAAATATATTTGCTGGAGTCTGAAATTGGCATCTTTAAACCATTAAAACCATGTAGAATGTTTTAGTTACTGATTTTATTTTTGCTTTACTTACTAGCAGCCTGAAAAGGTGATGGCAAAGCAGATCGAGTTCCTTTGCGCCCCAGCTGGCTGTGAGAGACTGCAGCATGCTGAGAGAAGACTGTCCGCGGGGCTGTACAGGCAGACGTCGGAAGAGCACAGCCCTAACGGCCTGGCTGCTGACAGCTCTGACGGACAAGGTACCTCTCGAGAGTGGCCTACGCTTCTAGCGCAGTTGCTAGGTGCACGTCAGAGAGAAACAAAAGTTTGCCTACTTTTAAATCTTAATATTTTAGAGAGATTATTTTATACATTCTGTGTAAAAATTAATTGGTAAATTGTCTCTTTTTTAAAAAGAAGGAATTCATCCTGCAAATGTAACTCGTAATTATTTGGGGTTTTTTTTTTTATTTGTATGTTTGGTTTTTACCTTATTATCCCTAAACAGTAGCCGACACATGCATTTGCCATGTATTTTGTAAAGGGTGAGTGGGAATGGGGAACGTAAACATTATAGATCATTTCCCCCCAAGAAACTGATTCCATGGGAGACGTTTGTCATTTTTTAAAAGACCACAACTTCATACTTTTTTAGACTTCAAAAACAGATTTATCTATGAAATTTATAACATTTGGTTTCTAAGGGAATATGGTTAACTGCTTCTAAAGTACTGTGACGAGAGTAGAGATTTGTAGAGATAGTATACAAATGGAGAGACTTGAAGAAATTTTGTATTCTCTCAGGCTTTAGATTGGCCTACAGTCCCTATGAAAATATTTTGTGTGGTATGTTGGAGATTGTTCTCTTAGACATTTAGGTTTAGAAAGCTATGATTCATGAGTATTTTTATCATTTTAAAAATTATTTTCATTTTTTTGTATTCACACATGAAGAAAATCTCAAGTCATTGTCATTTACTCATAGTATTTCCTGGGTGCCGCCAGGCATCCTTCTGGGCACTGAAGATGCATCAGTGAAGTTAAGTCCCTGCTGGCTTGGAGCTTATGCTGCAGTGGAGGAAGATAATAACTAGCTTCAAATAGTGATATGTGTCTGAAGAAAAACAATAATTTTTGTAGGACCGTCTTTTTTGTTTTGTTTACATATTATTACAATTTTCTAGAGAGTGGTTACTACTGTCAAAATATTGGATTTCTTTCTAAGTAACAATACCATCTTTTTGTTGTTTTTTTTTTTTTGGAGAGAGAGAGGGCGCAAGTGAGCGAGGGGGCAGAAAGAGAATCCCAGGAAGGGCAGAGAAAGAAAGAGAAGTGGGCTTCACCCGAAGAGGGGCTTGAACTCAGAACTGTGAGATCATGACCAGAGCCAAAGTCAGATGCTTAACAACTGAGCCACCCAGGTGCCCCAGTAACAATAGCATCTTAATAAGCATTCGCCAAATGTAGAGTAAAATATGTCAGCTGATTTCAGAGTACTGGAGGAGAAGAACATTCCTCCTTTTTAAAATATTATGGAAACTTTATAGTTGAGGTCTTGTTTAACTTCTCTAAGTCATCCTTGACAGTTAAGACTCAAAAGGGTTAAGAAGCAAAAGCAAAATTAATGAAAGATTTGGTGACTCTTAATTTGTGAAACCAGGACAGTGCACTGTGGGGTAGCAGTCAGCTCTGTGTGATGGATTTAGGATTATGACAGAGAATAGGATTTGGTGCATTAAGCGTGATTACCATATCTGTGCTAATTCTGTCTTCATGGATTTACCATAGACTTTGTTGTTAACAGGAAGTTGCTTGAAGCCTTCTCTGTCTCTAGTGTTATTATATAGTTAATGACATGTCTTGGTAAATAAAATGGTTGCACTGCTAAGAAAATGCCTTACTCGGGGGATGTATTACATGCTAAAGCTGGAGTGCTTACTGGAAATCCCAGTCTTTTGTTTAGTTCATGTTTCAGTCTTAATGTCCCGACAGATTCATAAACCTTGGAACTAGCGTGAATTGCCATTTCCCTCTTAAGTTATCATTTAAGATATTTCTCTAACTCTTATTCAAATTGTTCAGTGCCTGTTGGCCTTCCTTACTTCTTTCCTAAGGAGTGTTCAGGCAATTTGTGAAAACTTATTTTTAAGAAAAACCACAAAGTGTTTTTAGTATTGTTCATGTTGCTTTTTTCCCCCTTTTCATTAGGAGAAAGACCTTTGAATCTCCGAATGCCTAATTTACAGAACAGACAACCCCATCATTTTGTGGTGGATGGAGAGCTGAGTAGACTTTATCCCAGTGAGGCAAAGTCCCAGTCAGGTAAGAATATGGGATATTATTAGAGTAACACTTGAATAAAATATCTTTAAATTCTGTTTTCCTGCCCTCCACTGTCATTCCCTACTCCCCTCCAACCCCGTGTCCACCCCCCACCCGCCAAAAAAAAAAAAAAAAAAGGTCATTTACTAACAATGTTACTAGTCAGTTTTTCTCCTTTGGGAAATAATAGATTGCTCGAATAATAGCAAGTCTTTTGTTTGTTTGTATAAAGTAGGCTTGAATTCATGACCCTGGGATGCTTGACTCGGGATGCTTGACCCCGAGTTAGGGTCTTAACTGGCTGAGCCACTCAGGTGCCCCATTAGCCAATCTTTTTTAGAAAATGGTATTCCAAAGAATTGACAGAAGCTTATGAAGGTTGATACTATTTTGATTAGCTATTACACGAATGGTTACTTTTATACAAGATTTAAAACCAAATAATACATGGCTGATTTATGTAATTACCTTTTTCCAGCCTTTCATAATGTGAAATTGAGGGATTACATGTTTCTTTTCATACTAAGAAAACCCTGTACACCAAGTCTAAACTTTTCTTACAGATGCATTTTGGGGGTGATATTTATATTTCAGAAGTAAACTGAACTCCATAAAGGAAAAGTTATTCCTTATTACTGTTAGATGTTTACCTATTTTCACCCAAGAAAAAGTGAGTTAGACACAGTATTAGAGAACAACACCATTTGAAAATATGTAGTATCACTCAGCCTTTGAGTTAAAGTAACTTCACTTGAAGTCCGTTGCTTCATCTGTAAAACAAGTATCATTTCTATCGCATGGAGTTAATGAGTGTTCTACAGGTAGCATATATATAGAATTGTCTGGCTGATAGCATATATATATATAGAATTGCCTGGCTGATAGGAATTCAGTAAATGGTAGCTACTGTTTTTATACTCTTGCTAAATTTAAAATCTACTTTTTCATAGAGAGAGTAAATTCATAAATTGAACTGCCTAATTTCGGATCAGCTATTCGTATTGGTTACATTTCTAGAATCCTTTTCAAAGTGTGTGCATATATATTTGTCTTTTAGTGCTAGTGCTTCCTATCAGTGCTCTATGCTGTCATTCTCTGGTGTTTTTGTGAGGTTGAAATAATTGCACACACCTGACTCCAGGAAATGGTTCCTTATGAAAGTAGTCTTCGTTCTTCTATCATGTGTCATGGCTGGAGATACTTTTAAAGATAGTTCTGTGTTGAAATGTGGAAGATTTTTTTTTTTGTCTCTTTTTTTCATTGATAGTGATTAAATATTTTAGCCAGTAACTTTGTATACGTGTGACCCATTTTATTTCACATATATTTTTTTATCATGTTGAACCAAATGTTAAATAAAAATATGGTCTATTTGTTAAATGCTTTTTTGTGCCTTTCATCGTTTAACTCTCATGCCGCCCTATATAGATACTATCCCCATTTTACAGATGAAGAAAGATACTAAGGCTTAGAGAGGTGTGTACGTTGCCTGGAGATGTGCACAGCTAGTAATTGGCAGAGATGGAATTTAAATCCAGAATCGAAGCTCTTAATCACAAACTCTATAAACATAAAATGTTTTTATGGAATTGCAGAATTATGAATAGTTGATACTGTTTGCTGTGGATTTGGGGGATTTGTTTCATATGTTTGAATTTGTTTTTTGTGATCCATTGATTTTAAAGTATCAACACACCCTGTTTCCATTTTTATGCAGAGAGTCTTGGGATTTTAAAAGACTACCCTCACTCAGCTTTTACTTTAGAAAAGAAAGTCATCAAAACAGAGCCTGAAGATTCAAGATAGCTGTGATTCTCCCACTGTTCTCTGGAAATGGCATTCAGTTTAAGGATAATAATGCTCCATCATAGAAATAAGCCTTAATAACCAACGTTGCCTCATTCAGCTCAAACAGATTTCATAGCCAAAGCATAAGGATTGATACAGTAGTCTGTGGAAACCAGGAAGACAAAACAACAGCCACAAAAGAGAAAATTGAGAGAATGTTGCAATCTGTAACAGAAATATTGATCCATTCACATTCCTGTGTAAGTCATTTTACGTGGAAAAGCTTACAAATTAATATTGTAAGCATTCATTATTTAAGAATGTACAATGTATTTGTGTAATTTATAGAAGTAAAAGCTAGATGTGGAGACCTGTTTGGTCCAATAGATGTGGATACAGTTTATTTTACTTGAAATTTCACTGTCTACTTTTAAGTGTATTTAGCATAGATATTATTTGTTAGAGTTTAGATCTTTGCAGTCATAAAGAAAGTTTAAGTGATGTAGTTATTGGCAAGGTTGCAATGACTTTGGAAAAATGGAAAGCAAATGGCTTAATTTAAACCAAGAAAAATATTGTGTATTTAATATTTGATAAAACTGATTTTAATAGGAAATGTGTCTTTTTTAGTAGTAAAATGTCACTTTTGCTGGCTTAATCAGGCACATTTATGCAATTAATAAATACTAAAGTAAGTTTAAAAATGGGCACTAGAGTAGCAAATCTCTTAGTCGACTCAGATTGCATTATATCATTGTATCGTAACAAAAATAGGAAGCTATTACTTGGACAGAGTATTTGAAACAAGTGAACTGATGTGTAAAAGCCTTGACTTAAACATTGTTATTTAAGAATGTGTTAAATAGATTAAGGCATAATAAGTTAACCCCAAATGTGATAAGGATGGTGACTAGTAAAAAGGCTATAATATATAATATTATAGAGTAAGAACCATTTTATATCCAGAAATTCTTTTTTATGTCCTAGATAAAGTCTGAGAAAGTAGGTGGCTCTCCCTGGGGAATGTCTCACCACCCAGACCGTAACAAGTGTGGACAATCACTACATCCACATTTGCAGGCATAATTCTGTGGACATTTAGTTGACACCTGTATTTGTTATTTATTTTACAATTTTGTGGACCTTTCATATTTGTGTCTGCAGTTTTTTTCTTAAAATTCATTTTAGCTTGAAAGTATGTTTTAATTTCTTCCCCCTAATTAGTGGGCTGTGTGCATATTTATGGGGGTGTGCTTAAATGTTAATAATGTACTTGCATACTTAGGAGAATTTCACATTGGAATCCATAGTTTAAAAGAACCAAATACTATTTCTACCAATTTACATTTTTTCTTTTGGTTTAAAAGAAGACATTTGACCGCTTTACCTACTTCCTCCAGATTCATCTAAACCCAGATATTGCTGACAACAGCATACTGAGTTGAATATGTGGGTTTTTTTTGTTTTTAATTCTGCTCTAGGTCATAATTGTGTACAAAATACTCAGTTGTACTCTGTTATACTAAAATTCATCAGCCAAATGTTGGATGAAATGTCAGGACTGTAGTCTCTGATCACTGTCACATATATAATTGCTTTTTCATTTTGATATGTAGAATAGCTTTACAGTAGAAACACCAGTAAACAACTTTTATACTATTGAAAGGCTCTTTCCCCTACCTAAATGTTTTAATTGTACCATAGTGTTTAGCCCACTGAAGAAGCTTTTTATGGACCTTGCAACTTCGTTGCTAGCGTGAGGTTGATTATTGTGGTGGTATTGTTCACTGTGTAGAAATAGTAGGAGTATGATTTAAATAGATTGTTCAGTTTTTAATATTAGCCATAGAACTGGTTAGTATCTCAGTAGTTTCATGAAACGTTTCCTGTATTCTAATCTATTTTGAGAAATTTTGTGGGTTTTTTTTAATTGTGTCTTACAGTTCAAGTTTGTAGATTTTAATAAGCAACAATTTTTAAAGATGCGGTAATCTTCCAACTAATATTTATCCATCTTTCATGGCCCCACAAACTGCATCTTTAAATCCATAAATAAGTTTCCGTAAGTATCATACTTTCCTGGTCTTTCAAGCTTAGTGATAAGGGGGAAGCACAAGAAAAATTTCAGTAGAATACAGTTTTTATTTTGTAAACACTAATGTATTAAATTTGCTATACATTGAAGCAAATAATATATATTTTTATTTGAATTGTATATATGAATTGGATGTTATAATTAGTTGATTTTTTTCATTGTGTTGGAGGTATTTTCACTGAACAAGGTCAATTGGTTACCTCAGTATTACAGCCAATATAGTCCAAGGGACCATTTCTCCCCAAGTCTGTGTTGTACTTTATTATGTGAAGTCTGCGTTTCTGTGACTCTTAAATCTGTTGGTGAGGTGGGACGAGTGCACTTGCTTCCTGTGGCAATAAAGATTTTCTGTGCCTCACACATTTATGTGTATAGAACTTTCTGCATAGCACTTTTCACAGTAGGTATTAGTAGTCTTCTCTGCCTCCCCTCTGTGATTTTTTGGGCTGGACTTGGGTGTTAGGAGCCAGGGCCAGGACTTCTCTCTTTAAGTCAAAACTAAATATCATTGTCTGCCTTCATTTCTAGAAAGTTACTTGGCAAACAGTTACTTAATTTGACTCTGTCGGGGATGGCGTTTGGTTTATATTGTTCTCACTTAAGAGAAGTTTACAAAGACATTGTAAAAACTATCCACCGTATCTAACCAACTAATAAATTAAAGGAGGAACATTAGGATTTAACATTTATGATACACTAATATTTATAAAGTGTTAATGTGATTTGGCCTCAGTGTTACAGCTAATTACATGATATTGAGCCAAACTGTGGTAGAGAATTAGCAAAAGCTTTGCAGTGAAGTTTTAATTGATGAGTTTGGTGGGTTAATAAAGAGCTTCATTGTGTCCCAACACTGTGCTAGATGGTAGGATGAGGGTGGAGGCCACAGAGGAAACCTAAGACATGATCCTTGCCCTTTGTGAATCCAATACCTAGTTGAATTGGAACTAATACCACTCAGATAAAAATACAGATTTTCATGTGTTACAGACTTGGGATGAATAAGGAGCTGACATTTATGTGTATTCTGTGTTTAGTAGGCATTATGGGAGTAGGCACTTCACAGGTAAAAGAAAGCATATTTAGTGATTGAGATGCAGAAGAGATCAGCCACGACTAGAATAGTTAACAGAAGGCCATGAGATGTGATAAAAAGCCATAGCAGTTGCGCATTTCTCTTTGAGGCCACTTAAAAAAAAAATTATTAGGTTGTTTTTTTTTTTTTTTTTTTTTTTTTTAAGTTGAATGCCAGTTACATCTGCTTGCCAGGATAGTAGTTCTTTTGACCTGCCCACTGAACCTGTCAAAAGGCAGGGGGAAATTGTGTTTTTTCTTGATTTTCCTTGATTAACAAAACCACTTGGGTAAAAGCTTTAGGACGTGGTGATTATGAGGCTACTAGCACCTAGTGTACCTTTACAATTATAGTTGGCGGTATTTAAGACTTAAAACCTAAATAAGCATGCAAGGAATTTTCTCACATACTTGGTTACTCAAATGTTAAAAAGTATTATTGACACAATACCTTTTACTTGTATGCATGTAACTTCACTTATTGCACTGAGACTTCAAAAGAAGATCAACCAAGGTATTAACCTACTGAAATTGAGGAGGTCTGTCTCTTATAGGAAATGAATTCGGTTAAGTAAACAGCTAAAGTTAGAGTTGAGTAAATGTTTTGTGTTTGTAACAGCTTAAAGCATATAACCAAATATGGTAGCTGCTATTTAACTAAAAACCACCTTATGGTCCAGCTGTGTGCCTGGGTGTTGTTTCAGGGAATCCAGGCTTATTTATTTATTATATTATCCATGGGTGTCCTCATAAATGAGATTCTCAAGTGGGCCTCCAAAATTAATAAAAGAATGAGCCAATGTTCAGAAATTTATTTTTATTGTAAACCCGTTTAATCTTAAAAAAACCCTACTGTTAACTATTTCCTTACTGACTCTGTAAGATGATTCTTATTTTACAAGTGACCAAAAGCTAAATGCGAGGGCCAGAGTTTTTCTTACTTTTTGAGTATGCACTGGTTAAAGCTTTAAAACCTCTTCTCTGACTTCCATTTCTACCGACCTTTGAAAAAAAATTTTTAATTACCTTGAAGGTCTTTTTATTTTTTTGTATGTGTGCAGAAAAAGCTAATCGGAAATTTATTTTTTAAGTTCCAACTTGGCAAGTCTTTATCAGTGGAGAAAATTTTAACAATCACTTTTAAGGGAACAATGAATAATGACTGGTTCTGCTTACAGAATTGGTTAACTAAGCTTCTTTCTTTCTTTATTCTTTCATATCCTCCCTGTCTTTTAAAGGCCATGAAACTTCTAAGTATTAAAACAACATCTTACTGAATTCTGGGTCTCCTGGTTGTGTATGTTTGGTCACAGTTTCCAAGGTTATTCTTCTGACAGCTAAATACCTATTTTCAAAGTTTAGTTCATCTTCAGCTAAAGGAGATTTTTATGACATTTTCGTAGCGATTGGATAAAACTCTCCAACAAGAACCTCGAAAATGAATCACATGAAATACTAATCTTATGTTTTTTTCAACATACATACGAAATGTGTATTTACAATCCTCTTTCTATTTTATTCTTATTGACCGATTCCAGACACTTTAGAGAGAAGTTTCCTCTTAAATTTTTTATTATACAACTGCTGTCTACTTAAGTTTTCCAGTGGAACTTCTCCAAAACAACTGACTTCTTCACAAACTCAGAGAAATAGAGTTAATTGAATATTGCCACCAAACATGTTGCAGATGCAGGTTACATAAACAGAACAGTTGTTCAAGGTAAGAGGGTAGTGCCACACAAATGTTAACACCAGCCCAAGAATTTTTCTCACCAACTCAGGAAGGGTGGCCAATTTTGTGAATGTCCTGGCAGTGCAAACAGTTTGGTAAACAGCCCAGTTTTGCTGTGGGTGAGCACCAGTGACAGGGTAAGTTAGATTGTGCTTCATATTTACACATTCTGAAACTTTATGAGTCATCTTTGCATTAGAAGTTTGCACCTCATAAATTTATGTTTAAAGTGCCATGTTCAACACCCACATACAATCCTAAGCAAGCAAGGCCATTCTCTTACGACTGTCACAGATACCCTCTGCTGACAGGTCACTTAGGCTCAAGTATGTGGGAAGATATTGAAGTAGTGCATACGTAGGTGGGATCTTACCGGTAACTGGCTCAGCAGAAGCATTTTCTAATTTTCTGAGACGACCTACCATCGTCAACTGTGAACTGTTAAACCAGACACTCGTGGTCTAGCCCCATACCCTATTTATTACCCTTCCCACAAGACAGTGATTTCTTTGGTAGCATCTTCTTCTACTGTAGGCCCTCCAGAAGTCACATCATTTTACTTAGTTGTTTTTTTTTTTTTTTTTTAAAGCACACACTTTCCACCCTCAGGTTCCCAACAGCATAAGGTAAGGATGTTTTCCATCAGCAGTTAAAATGAACTGGGTCATCCTTTTCCTTTCTGAATTCAGCCAGTTAACTCTTTCATCAGAACACATCCATATACGGATTGAGTGAATTTCTTTTGCGTGCATTGGCTAAGTCTCAGATTGGACCACATCTTTCTGATTTTTACTGATGAGAAGACAAGACAGCTTGTACAATGAGAAGGATACCACAGAAACAGCCACCTACTTAACTCCAACGCTTAGGGTATTAAAAAAGCAATTTGCACTTATTTAAAAATTAACTTTTCAAAAATTAACAGTTCAAGGTAAGAAATTTGAGGTTACCTAATTTATTCAAAGAGAATAAAAAATGTATTTTTTAAAGTTTATATATTTGTTAATTTGGAGACAGCGTGCAAGTTGGGGAGGGCCAGAAAGAGAAAATCCCAGCTCCGCACCATTAGTGCAGAATCCGATGTGGGGCTTGAACTCACAAACTGTACGATCATGACCTGAACCAAAGCCAGACGCTTAACCAACTGGGCCACCCAGGTGCCTCTGTTGTAATATTTAAAAGTAAGAAGAAATATCGAATTTCCCGACTTTGAACAGGAGAAATAAGTCACTTTCTATGTTCCCTTATTAAAAAGACAACTAGTTCTGCTTTGGAAAGCAAATGACCTAAAAACAGGTTTATACTCTTAATCCTGTGGTAATTGTGTTACTGCCATGTATCACATTTACCATTTCCTAGCACTGGGCCAATTGCTGTACATTTAATCCAACTCCAGGAAGTAACAACCCATTTTGCAGATGAGAAAACAGGTCTTAAGATTAGGTAATTAGTTATCACAGAGCTAGTAAGTAGTAACTTGGGCCATTCTGCTTATTCGATGGCAAGACCACATGCACCCTGTTCTGTTAAATTTCCTTTGAACCAAGTGATCAGCTGGTTAAGTTGTTAGTGGTGTCTAGATTCCAGCAGAAACTTCCTAAAGGAAGGAAATGTCAAGCCATTCTGAAGGCAGGTATTTAAGCAGAGGAGTAAAAGGACATTGCACTGCTTTGGGATAGGCCCACAATGGGGGAGCAGAAAAGTCACATTCAAGTACCGTTAGAAAATTTAACAGACTAGAGCAAAGACTTCAAACAAAAATTTTATTAGGAAACATCTAGAAAGGAGATCATGTCCATTCAGTGAAATCTTTTGAAACTCCCACAAAGTTCTGGTTTAATTTGGGAAGCAATTAGAAGCTTTTCGGGAGGGTAGTGAAACAGTCCAAAAATGTCTGGAACATAAGAGCAAAGTAATACAAATTGGATCCTTAAGGTGTTTCAAGGAGCCCCCAAAGAGTGTGATTCTGGCTCTGAGGTATAGAAGGAGTGGCTAGGATACTACAGTAGTGTCCAACGTTCAGGTGGCCAAAGTGAGCAGTGAGAATCAGGACCAGGGAGAACAAGAATGAAAGCTACCCAATCATGCAATCATTCATTAAGCCACCTTGCTTAAAAATACCCAGGCACAATGTTAGGAACTAGGCACACAAAGATCTCCAGGCATGGTCCCTGCCCTTGAGGGACACTCACTATTTACTAGAGGAAGACAGCAATCAAGATCATTGATGATAAAGTGGCAGTACTTGACAACAGATTAAAATAAATGTCTGGCTCATGAGAAAGGAACATATTAACCAATCGGATGAAAACTACCATGCCTTTGACCCTGGGAAAAGGAATAGTAGTGCCACTTTCTAAAAAAGAACTTAGGAAAGAGTTTAGTGTTCAATATTTTGTTTCACATACATTCCATTTTGGTGTTGTTGATCTGTATGTCTAGGGCTGCCTTACAGGCAGCAAGAAATATCAAAACAAAGATCATGTAAAAGGTCCAGGATGGAGTTCCGGATTTTTGAGAATTTGAAGTCCTGTTCCCGGAGAGACTCCACCAAGAGCAAAGTTTGTATACACAAACTGATAAACCCACAAAGAAAAACGCCATGATGAAAGGCTAAGGTGTGTTTACAGTGTATTTAGATGGAAGAGAGGAAGGGTTCGGTGAAGGAAACAAATTAGCTAGATTAGGAACTGCTTCATTTAACTTCATTTACATCTCCAAATTTCACCTACAAATTATTAATTACAAAGAGAAAAAGCGAATTTTACTATTGTGAAATCCTGAACTGAGTGGAAAAATTCTAGAAATAGCGCCTTCACTTGAAGCTTGCAAGGCTATCTTTATCATTACAATTGTGACCTAATTAAATCCTTTTCACACCCTGCAAATTTGGCATTATTTTCCTTGTTCTCTGAAAGAAAAAACTGCACCAAGAGCTTTAGGAACCCATTGATACCTAGAGAAGGAATTAGTTTGCAGGTGATGGTTATTTCTGCTGTGGTTTCTGTCCTTAATGAAGAAAAATTAGACTGTACATTTAAAAAAAATACAGGTTGCCTCCAGCTCTTTTATGAGAGCCAATGTGAGGCACTAATGAGACAATTATGGAAGATTGGAGGAAGAAGCATGGGCACTGATGGCTTAAGATACTCAAAGTCAAATATAAATATATACTGTGTTTTTTAAATTGAGGGTCTTTTTTTAATGTTTATTATTTTTGAGAGAGAGCACAAGAAGGGGAGGGGCAGAGAGAGAGAGGAGGACAGAGGATCCGAAGTGGGCTCTGGGCTGGGGCTCGAGCTCATGAACCTCAAGATCATGACCTGAGCTGAAGTCAGACGCTTAACTGGCTGAGCCACCCAGACACCCCCATTGAGGATTTTTTTGTTTTGTTTTGTTTTGTTTTTAAGATCGAGAAATGTTTTGTTAAAATACTTTTTTAAGAACTCAAAGGTTTCCCAAATACAACAAAAATTATCACCTGAACAAATGCAAAGAATAAGAACTACAAACTGTGTCCACCACCCAGACCCATGCTCTGCCTCCACTCAAGGGCATGAGTACCCAAAACGGTATCACTGAAGGCCATGGTGAAAGCTGACTTCCACAGTGAGTCCTGTGTGACATGTTGAGTTTGAGGTTCTCTGTCTTAGCGGAGGTACTTAGGATTTACTTGGAAACAAAAATCTGGACATTGAAAAATATGGAGCTCAGGTCAAGACTGGCATCATAGATTTGGGAGGTACTGGTGTCTCACAGATGGTAGTTGAAGCCCTGAGAGTGAAGAGGACAAAAATAGAAGATAGTTAAAGATAGAATCCTGAGAAATATTAGCTCATATGGAGCAGGTGGGATGACAGGAGCCACCAAAGATACTCAGAGCAGTCAGAGAGAGAGAGGAGGACTAAGAGTAACATCAAGCAGCCACTGAGTAGAGGTCAGCAGTAAGGTCAAATTAGACAAGAATCAATTAGGATGAGAACAGGCTGGATTTGATTATTGCTAAGTAGGTCACTGTTAACCTTTAAGGTAGTGCTACCAAAGAGGGTAATTGGGAAGAGTAATTGATGCAATTGTTTAATGCCATTAAAGTAAAACAATATAGTGATAAAAGTAAACAAAGAGTATGAAAATTACCAACTGGCTTCATACAGGCCTCTTCTATTCAAATCTAAGGTTGTTTAAACCTTGATAAAACACCACATCCTTCCTTCATCACAGAAACATTTTTTTTTTAATGTTTATTTTTGAGAGAGAGCGCGCAGGCAGGGGAGGGGCAGACAGAGAGGAAGACGCAGAATCCGAAGCAGGCTCTGAGCTGTCGGCACAGAGCTCGACACAGGGCTCGAACTCATGAACCGAACCATGAGATCATGACCTGTGCCGAAGTCACCCAGGTGCCCCTTTCATCACAGAAACTTAAGATAGATTTACTTAAAACTATGGGACACATTTAAGCTTACTATGCAAGCCAGAAGGCAGGGCACTAGAATCCTTAAGCAACTCATCCCAGCTGCCATCACAGTCTGCATCTCAAAAGGCTGCAGTAGAATCCTGTAACAACTAATTGGAAACACCAGACCTTACAGCAGAACAGATTTGTATAAAAGAAAAAATTTGTTTTGTTTTCGGTTTTTCTATGTGTTTCAGTAAAATGACCTTTTAACAGTAAAATACTACTGATTCTCAACCCATGATGCCAGGCCACCATCACAAACATCTGGCTGTTTATTATAATCTTGTGTTTCTTTTTGAACACTACTTTTATTTCATCCCTGCTTATTTGCGGTTTTTATGGTTTCAGAAACAGGTAGCCATCGCTTCTCAGCCTTTTGGCTAAGATGAAGTAGCAAGACAGGTAGAAACAAGTAGTGAAAATCAAGAATGAAGAGAATGTTTAGAAGAAAACAGTAATAGGGCACCTGGGTGGCTCAGTCAGTTACGCATCTGACTCTTGGTTTCAGCTCAGGTCAGGATCTCACAATTATGTGAGTTCGAGCTCCATATCAGTGCTCGGCACCGAACTTGGAACCTGCTTGGGATTCTCTCTTCCTCTCTCTGCCCCTCCCCCACTCACACTGTCTGTGTCTCTCTCAAAATAAACAAACTTAAAAAAAACCCAAACAATCCATCAAGCGATATATTTTTTAAAGATTTGAAGTACGTTTTAACCTCTAGAATGTGCTTGTTTTCCTCATGCTAAAGGCAGCTTTGAGGTATGAATAGAACACTCTGATAGCTGTAGTTCAGCCTAAACATATTCTCCCTGATCTCACATGCCCTGAACTTCGCTGCCTTTAATTCCATGAAAGTGAACTTGACTCATCTGCTCTTTGCTTCTGCCACCAAAGGGAGGGGGTGTATGTTGACACAACAGACCCTAAAAAGAGGTATGTGCCCTGGCAGTTTGGAAAGATAGGCCTGCTCAAACTCAAAGAACATAAGAATCGAGACCACAGAGCTGTAAAAATTAAAATGTTAGTAGTCTACAAGGTAATTAACTTCTATAAAAACCTCTGAGTTAAGGAAATCAGCCTCATTCTTTGAAATTTGCTTTTTTCTTTTTTTCTTTCACTTAATAAAAGCATCTTTTAAAATTCACTTGATTCTCAGGACACCTGGCTCAGTCAGTTAAGCGGCCAACTTTTCTCAGGTCATGATCTCACAGTTCGTGGGTTCAAACCCCACATCGAGCTCTTTGCTGACTACTCAGAGCCTAGGGCCTGCTTTGGATTCTGTGTCTCCCTCTCTCTCTACCACTACCCCCTACCCCACTTCTCTCTCTCTCTGTCTCAAAAATAAATAAAACATAAAAGAATGTTTTTAAAATCACTTGATTCTCTCAAAATCTCTCACAAGATGTCCATTCTATGTTTGCTTGAGTGCAGATGGGGACCTGAATTCTAACATGGTGAATGTTATCATGAGTGCGACACACACACATAGATGGAAGAATCTAAGGAAGCTTTTCTGCTGAAAGAGTCCAGAATGTTGAGATCACATGCCCAGTTCTCAGAATGAACTGAGGTGCACCTGTTCGGTGACTTGTTAAAGGTCCCACCTCCCCCAAGTGACAGAGCCAGGGCAAGACTGTCTCCCTGGTTTAGTGCTGTCTCTCCTGCACCGCTTTCCTTCTCCACTAGGGAAGGTTTGTGTTACTTCCCCAAACCAAGCAACCAACCAACCAACACCTGTTGACTATTAGTGGTTAGAGACAATTCAGGAAACATGAATGTGAGTCCTGCTGTGCACCTACCATTTATTTACTGCCACCAACAAGCCACCTTTTATCTTGTATCCAAAGCTGCATTTCCCTCATCCAGAGAAGTGCACTTTGCGGTTCAAAGCCAAGTGCTACAGATCAAAGGACTCAGGGTCAAAAACCCTCCTTTTCATAAGTGGCTCATCTTCAGGTGATGAGACTTTTAAGCAAGTCATGAAAGCTTTTTGACCTTCAGTTTCCCTTTTGTAAAGGTAAATCATAAGGGATGCTCTCCAAATTGCAGGACTGTGGTGATCATGGCATGTAAAAAACCATAAAGGTGCTCTAAAATGGTCCGTCTTTTATAAGGTGCATATACCTCAGCTGGTTCCATGAGTGCCCTGAGAACCCATGAAGCTACTCTTACAATGTTTAAGTTATTGCTACGAGTTACTGAGGAAAAAACATCTTGTAGTCTGCAACTTATCTTTTCCATTTGAGAACATGCTTTACTTATTTGTTACAGTCCTACTTAAAAAAAATCAAGGAGGTTTTAAAAAATAATAATAAAGGGGCTTTTTTATTTGAGCACTTAGGAGATACCGCCATGCAGCAAAAGAATACTGAATAAGGTTCAGGACCCCAGGATTCCAGCCGTTGGCTCTGCCACTGTCTTTATATGTCATTTATGGGGTCTTTGCCATGCTGTAATTTCCTCATCTGTAAAAAGAAGCTGGGCTTTCACTGGTTTCTGGTAACAGGTGCCCTTTGATAATCCAGTGAAGTCTACTGATCCCCTCCTCCTAATGTACACAGGCCTCAACTTTTGCATAAACTTCAGTGGACTCACTGCCTCATCTAATGCATAATGGACTCCAGGTAAACAAGTCCTAACCTCACTGATCTCTTCGAGCTTTAATCATCTAAGAAATCTATAACTTTATCAATTTTGAACAAAGATGGCATTCCATTTCCAGTTAGCTATTTTATTCGTTAGAGTTCAACCTGAATCCTACACAGAGTAAGAGATTTCTGGCACTAGATCACTCCACAAATAGTTGAAATTTGTGAGGAAAAATATCTGATGGCCTCATTATTTTCTTTTAATTTTTTCATGTTTTTTTTAAATTTCTTCTTGAGAGAGAAAGAGAGAGAGGGGGAGAGGGGCAGAGAGAGAGGCGGGGGAGACAGAATCCGAAGCGGGCTCCAAGCTCTGAGCTGTCAGCACTGACCCTGATGTGGGGCTCAAACTCACAAATTGCAAGATCATGACCTGAGCCAAAGTCAGAGGCTTAACCGACTGAGCCACCCAGGTGCCCCAGCCTCAACATTATTTAGAATGAGAACTCCTGAATCTATTACCTCATATCTTAAGCATATGTGACTTCCGGCTCTCACATCTAGGCCTTCAACTAAAATAAAACGGCATTTGGTAAAACAAATTCTTAAATCTCTGTTCATATTGAAAAGCAAATTCAAGAAATTGAAATACCCCCACTCTGCTTGAAAAAATACTCGGGAAGGGGAAAAATAAACTTGGATTATGTTCTTTTTATTTGCTATTCACTGTATTGAGAATCAGGAGAACGGGTGTCAGGCTACATACTCTATCTTATATAATGACTGGCCCCTACAGTGAGCTCTTTATTGAATGCAGCAGAGCCCATTGGAATCAGGTTAAGTGCACAGGAAAGTTTTTTGGAAGAATACAAGGATATCTCAAGGAACCCAGGACAGGAAGTCAGGGTAACTTCAGGAAGAACTGGAGCCCAAGATTTGGGAATTTAGAAGCGGAAGTTGTTCTCTCTTGCTGTATCACAGAAGCTGAATGCTTCCCAGTTTCCCCTTCCCTCCGCACGTCTGTCAGACTAGCAGTCTGCTTCAGGATGCTTATGTCTGCCTGGCTCAGCCTGACAGTGACTTTCTGTCCAGATATCAACCAGGACTGATGAGAGTCTTGAAAGCCCAATTCCAAATTCCCTGCTGAGAGAATTTGATTGTTCCAACTCAAGGCACAAACACATTCCAGTGAGCTGTGAGAAGTTAGGTCACATCACTGCCTGCTTAGAAGGAGCCATGGGACCAAAATTCCCAAGAAGGGGGCTTGCCCAGATTCCCTAAAAAGAGTCAGACAGAGTGAAAACAATAGGGAAAGCAAACAACTTTCATCCCTAGGATATGGCAGACTTCAAAGCAAGGTAAGGTAAGGGCACCTGGGTGGCTCAGTCAGTTAAGCTACCGACTCTTGATTTTGGTTCAGGTCACGATCTCACAGTTCTTGAGTTTGAGCCCTGTGTTGGGCTTTGTGCTGACAGCATGGAGCCTGCTTGGATTTCTCTCTCCGCCCCCCTCTCTCTGCCCCTCCTCCACTCATTCTCTCTCTCTCTCTCTCTCTCAATCAATCAATCAATAAACATTAAAAAAAATTTTTTTTCCATGATCAAGCGGGATTCATTCCTGGACTGCAGGGCTGGTTCAATAAAACATTTGCAAATCAATCAATGTGATATATCATATTAATAAAAGAAAAGATAAGAACCATATGATCCTGTCAATCAATGCAGAAAAAGCACTTGAAAAAATTCAGCATCTTTCTTAATAAAAACCCTCGAGAAAGTTGGGATAGAAGGAACATACTTAAACATCATAAAAGCCATTTATGAAAAGCCCACAGCTAATATTATTCTCAATGGGGAAAATCTGAGAACTGCCCCCCTGAGATCAGGAACACGACAGGGATGTCCACTCTCACCGCTGTTGTTTAACATAGTGTTGGAAGTGCTAGCATCAGCAATCAGACAACAAAAGGAAATCAAAGGCATCAAAATTGGCAAAGATGAAGTCAAGCTTTCACTTTTTGCAGATGACATGATATTATACATGGAAAATCTGGTACACTCCACCAAAAGTTTGCTAGTACTGATACATGAATTCAGCAAAGTCACAGGATACAAAATCAATGTACAGAAATCAGTTGCATTCTTATACACTAATAATGAAGCAACAGAAAGACAAATAAAGAAACTGATCCCATTCACAATTGCACCAAGAAGCACAAAATACCTAGGAATAAACCTAACCAAAGATGTAAAAGATCTGTATGCTGAAAACTATAGAAAGATTATGAAGGAAATTGAAGAAGATATAAAGAAATGGAAAAAAATTCCATGCTCATGGATTGGAAGAATAAATATTGTTAAAATGTCAATACGACCCAAAGCTATCCACACATTCAATGCAATCCCAATCAAAATTGCACCAGCATTCTTCTCAAAGCTAGAACAAGCAATCCTAAAATTTGTATGGAACCACAAAAGACCCTGAATAGCCAAAATAATTTTGAAGAAGAAGACCAAAGCGGGAGGCATCACAATCCCAGACTTTAGCCTCTACTACAAAGCTGTAGTCATCAAGACAGCATGGTATTGGCACAAAAACAGACACATAGACCAAAGGAATAGAATAGAAACCCCAGAATGAGACCCACAAAAGTAGGGCCAACTAATCTTTGACAAAGCAGGAAAGAATATCCAATGGAAAAAAGACAGTCTCCTTAACAAATGGTGCTGGGAGAACTGGACAGCAACATGCAGAAGGATGAAACTAGACCACTTTCTTACACCATTCACAAAAATAAACTCAAAATGGATGAAGGACCTGAATGTGAGACAGGAAACCATCAAAACCCTAGAGGAGAAAGCAGGAAAAAACCTCTCTGATCTCAGCCGCAGCAATTTCTTACTTGACACATCCCCAAAGACAAGGGAATTAAAGGCAAAAATGAACTATTGGGACCTCATGAAGATAAAAAGCTTCTGTGCTGCAAAGGAAAGAATCAATAAAACTAAAAGGCAGCCAACAGAATGGGAAAAGATATTTGCAAATGACGTATCAGACAAAGGGCTAGTATCCAAAATCTATAAAGAGCTCACCAAACTCCACACCCGAAAAACAAATAACCCAGTGAAGAAATGGGCAGAAAACATGAATAGACACTTCTTTAAAGAAGACGTCCAGATGGCCAACCGACACATGAAAAGATGCTCAACATCACTCCTCATCAGGGAAATACAAATCAAAACCACACTCAGATACCACCTCACGCCAGTCAGAGTGGCTAAAATGAACAGATCAGGAGACTATAGATGCTGGCGAGGATGTGGAGAAACCGGAACCCTCTTGCACTTTTGGTGGGTATGAAAACTGGTACAGCCGCTCTGGAAAACAGTGTGGAGGTTCCTCAAAAAATTAAAAATAGACCTACCCTATGACCCAGCAGTAGCACTGCTAGGAATTTACCCAAGGAATACAGGAGTACTGATGCATAGGGGCACTTGTACCCCAATGTTTATAGCAGCACTCTCAACAATAGCCAAATTATGGAAAGAGCCTAAATGTCCATCAACTGATGAATGGGTAAAGAAATTGTGGTTTATATACACAATGGAGTACTACATGGCAATGAGAAAGAATGAAATATGGCCTTTTGTAGCAACGTGGATGGAACTGGAGAGTATTATGCTAAGTGAAATAAGTCATACAGCGAAAGACAGATACCATATGTTTTCACTCTTATGTGGATCCTGAGAAACTTAACAGAAGACCATGAGGGAAGGGAAGAAAAAAAAAAAGGTTAGAGAGGGAGGGAGCCAAAACCTAAGAGACCCTTAAAAACTGAGAACAAACTGAGGGTTGATGGGGGTGGGAGGGAGGAGAGGGTGGGTTATGGGTATTGAGGAGGGTACCTGTGGGATGAGCACTGGGTGTTGTATAGAAACCAATTTGACAATAAATTTCATACTTAAATAAATAAATAATAAATAAAATAAAACATTTATTTGATGAGAGCTAAAAGGATTAAACGAGACAATGCACACACAAAAATAAATAAATAAAAATAATAAAATAAAATAAAATAAAATAAAATAAAATAAAATAAAATAAATATTTTAAAGCAAGGCAAGGTAATCAACAGTATCCAGAGCATCCTGTAGTAGCTGAGGACGGAACACTGATGCTTGTTCCCAAGGTCCAGTCTCTTCTTGCTACTACTCCTCAACACTCAGAAGAAGCCTTTGTCTAGAGAAGATATCTATAGCCCAGCAACTCCCAGTTAGCATGGGAAGCGAGTATATTATCTGGTCCACAGCTCTTTCCAGATGTGTACCAACAGTTAGGATTGTATGTTGGCAACCACATTCTGAAATCCTTATCAAGAAAATTTTAACTACAGAGTTACAATAAATAATACAGATTTTCATAATATAAGTTTTGGACCATTTAACCACCTATTTATTAATCTCTATAGTGTCTTTTCAAGACAGTTGGGAAAGTGTAGATTAGCCTTGAAACTATGAAACTGTATTCCTTAGCACCATTTTGGTTAGCTAAATATATAAGTTCACCTGAGCTAGCTACAGAAAGATTAGAAATTGATTTTAAAAATACAGTGATATTTAAGGATATGAGGCTAAAAGGGTTCTAGCTGGGCAGAAACCAGGAAGCTAAAAAGTATTAGGAACCCCATCATCCTCCCCCCATGATTCCCCCACAGTTTTCTCTGGTTCTTTTTGAGAGTCTAATTCATTATTTTCCCTGACAACCGGCTTTTACCTGCTTCTAATTCATAAGGTGGAATATGACCGCTAACAACAGTGAGTTTATCCACTTACTGAGGTGATTTCTTGAAATATGAATTTGTGTGTGTGTTTTGTTTTGTACTTCCTTCTGCCTCCCACCCCCCAGAGCCATCTACATTGACTAAAAGAGAATTAGGAAGGTTCCAGACAGTATGTAAAGATAATGAAACAGTCAATGCTTTCTTTCTTTCTTTTTTTGTTTTTTAATTTAAAAAAGGGGCTTTTTTGTAAGAGTCTTTCAGAAACAATAGTTTTGGAAACCAAAGCTTTTCTTCTTTTTTTAAAGAGCAGCTTAAGGTTCACAGCAAAATTAAGGGGAACTTAACAGAGATTTCCCACACATGCATAGAAGCCAAAGCTTTTGATCTGAATGAGGTAGGTTTTTGTTGAAGGGAGAAAAGGATTGTGAGAATTGGAAGGAAAAGCCTCAAAGGAAGCAGGGCAGAGAATTTATGTGCTAATAATAATACATTGGAAAGAGGCTGCAAGAAACTCCTGACTGTAACCACCCCTTCCCCAGGGAGAAGGGAGGTGAGGTCAGCAGAGCCTGGGATAAGGGACCAGGATCTCTGAGGAACCATGTGGATGGAGGCAGAGTTGGTCTAGAGAGATGATGAGTACCTTACACCAGGGCTGGGAGCCACATGGGAGGGCCCAGCTGGCCTGCAGATCATGGGCCACTACTGGAGTGAGCCCACACTTACCCTGATCCTTTGTGCCAAGGAGCCACAACTAGCTGGGCGTTTTGCTTTGCTACCTGTAGAGGCCCTTCCACTGACAAAAGTGAGCACATCACATCACCTGGGCCCATCCAGCAGAAGGGGCCCTCCTGGACTCAGGAATTCGAGGACCTCCATCTGATCTCCCCACACTGATAATCAGCCTTTTCAACAGAGCAGGATATTCCTAAGCTTTCCAAAGGAGAAGGTGGGTGACCTCAAAGGACGGTAGTGGTAGTGGGGAAAGGATGCCACTGCCCCTGTACTTGGCTATTTCTGAACAGTGGGGAACTTGACCTTGTCACAGAGTCACATAGATTGCTGCTCTCTATCTCCAAGTCCAGTTCTAAATTGTCAGGGAAGGGATTCTAAATGGCTTTGTCTGGGTCAAGTGTACACACCTGTTTAACCAACTGTGGAAAGAGAAGTAGAGATTCATCTACTTTAGGTGGTGGGGATATTTTATGGTGATGTCACAGACTGGGCATATATTCCAGGGTGCTTTCATATGAAACTCTTTCCACAGTTATACTTCATAGCATCAGATCATCACATATATGTTAGTTAGCTCTCAGACTTATAAAATTTAATGAACTATTATGTAATCTTGGATCCAATATTTCTGTGCCCCAGATTTTTCCACTTAAAACCACAAAGACATTAGCAAAAGTATCTCAAAATTTCTTGTCTTTACTTAAGATTCTATGATTCTCTTTATCTCACCATTATCTGTAGATGGCTACAGGCTGATCATTCAGAGAGCCAGTACTGAAAAATTAAATTCTGTGCTCAAATAACCAATACCTTCTATACATGCAAACACATTACCTACCTGCTGCACAGCACAGCACTACCCGGTCATACTGCTCACTCTCACCACCCACACACACATTCATATGTCAGAGGTTGCTTGTTTCCACTCTTCAGGATTAAAGTCCTTGTCTTGGAACTGTGAGAGGAGAGAGGACTTTTGTGGGACAGATGGGCTGAGGTGGAGAGAGAAGGCTGGAAAGGGCAGAGTGAAGTGTCTCCTCCAAATCCCTTGGTCGGATTTGGCATCCTCCGTGCCGTGAGGGCCTGGAGGCTGGAGCTGAGTGAGTTAGTCAAGAAGACTCCGTGAGATTTTGAGTACAAGCAGAGCAGCTCCAGAATCCCAGGTGACATGTGTGGTTGGAGTGTGGCTGAGACTTCCCTAAAGACTGGCAGCTGTGGGAGCAGACCCTATGCCCTGGACAAAGACTCTGGAGATGTCAGAGGCTGGTGAACTGTCTCCCTGCAGCCTTATAAGGAGTAGATGTCATGAAGCTGGAGCTGAAGTAAAAGAAGAAGAAAGCAAGCCCAAAGTACATGTCAAGCAGGGTGCTGGCATGGTTTGGGGAATCTGCTTACTTAGGACCCACTTTACCTGAGAACCAATGTGCTGCACTGACTCAAATAGACATGAAAGACCTTTAAGAGCCACAAAACTTTGTTTCCAGATGTTATGGGGTAAATTATGTCCCTAAAAATTCATAGTTGAAGCTTATTTACTTATTTATTTTGAGAGACAGAGAGAGGGCGCATGTGAGCAAGGGGCAGAGAGAGAGAGAATCCCACAAGGGGCAGAGACAGAGAGGGAGAGAGAAGTGGGGCTTACCCAAAGCGGGGCTTGAACTCATGAACCATGAGATCATAATCTGAGCTGAAGTTGGATGCTTCACCACTGAGTCACCCAGATGCTCTCACATGTTGAAGTTTTAACTCCCCAGTACTTCAGAATGAGGCCATATTTGAAGCCAGGATCTTTAAAGAGGTAATTAAATTAAAATGAAGTCTTCTGGTGGACCCTCCTCTAATATGATTGGTCTCCTTACAGAATGAGGAAATTTAGGCACAGACACATACAGAGAGGGAAGATGATGTGAAGAGACAGGGCGAGGATGGTCATCTACAAGAGGAGGACAGAGGCTGGAACACATCCTTCCCTCATCACCCTCAGAGGGAACCAACTCTGCCAACACCTTGATCTTGGACTTTTAGCCTCTCAAATTGTAAGAAAATAAACTTCTGTTGTTTAAGCCACTGGGTTTGTGGTACTTTGTTACAGCAGCCCTAGAAAACTAATACTAGGTCATTGTTTTCTGAAGGAAATTTCTTGATTTCTGCCCTTTATAAACTTCCTAATAAAACAGACTAAAGATTTATTGAATTATAACTGTGTGTGTGTGTGTGTGTGTCTGTGTGTGTGTGTGTGTGTGTGTGTTTTAAGAACAGGGAGAAGACATTAGTATTATCCACGTAAAGCTAAACATGTCACAACAGAACAGAAAAAAGAGCTACACCTTTAGCCTAGCTAGTGACTGATGGCATCACAAATAGCAAAATGGCCAGTTTCAAGTGATTTCATAATGTTCTCTGAAAGAAACCAACTAGCTGTTTAATTATTGAGTCCTACAGGATTTCCCACAAAAGGATTATTTTAAACTCAGAGCAGCCTTGAAAGGTGCTCGTTGACCATCCCGGGACTCCAGTCTATAGGAATTCACATGGACACACCAGAACAAACTGAGAATATGGTGATGGTTAATGGCATTAATAGGCTAATTGTAAGTTGTTCTGCTCCTTTGGTGTTCTCGAGCAGAAATATCAAACAATCTCTGGTGAGTATCTTGCAAAATACAAATGCCTATTGCATACTGCAATTTCAAGTTGTATACCAAACATGAGATCAGCTGACAGTTTCCTGAAGTCTCACCAAATATGGCAAAGCATGACGCTATTTACTGGAAACAAGCGATTTGTTTTATTGCCTACATTTTGAACACTTAATATAGAGATACCCAGGCAGTTTCCTATTTCAAAAAAACTTCAAAATAAAACCAGAAAGAAAGACAAACAGACAGTGGGACAGAGAGAGAACTACAGAAAAGTGGGATCTTCTGGCCAAATTGTTTTACTCTTGACTTTGGGCTACAGGAAAAAAAAATGCCTAAATGAAGGTGCCTTTCTTTTGTTTCTCTAAAGGTTTCTTGTACAGAATACATTTCATTTTCCAATTGTGACATGAAAAAATTAAATAGAACAATGTTGGATGTCTGCTGGGTCAGAAAATTACTTTAATATTCTATAACTACTAATTGAAACCGGAATAGTATTCTTTTCCAAATGAAGCAAATTACAGTGGGCCTGGCAAAATAAATTTGATTGATATTATGACAGTAGCAACTGAAAACTGAAAATGTTATGCTACATTCAGGTCATGTAATAAATCAATTCTTTTGAATACAAAGAAGCTTTTGCTAGTAAAATATCCATTTATCTCCAACCCTATTAAAAATATATGCGTAACAATACTTAAATTACACTGGCTTGAATTTATATCTTTGTTAAGTTCTGCCTATATTATCTTCCCTATGTACCTTAGAAGAACTTTGTGATTAGGGAAAAAACTGATTCTTTCTCTGCTCTAATCACCTGATTCAAATATTTTTGGCTCATCAACTTCCATAAAATGAGCTTTTTCCCCAAAATATGCTCAGGAAAAATTTGAAGGGGAAACCAAAGAAAGGGTGACTTACGCTTACTCCTGGTAGGTGCCAAGATTTTTCTCTTCACTTAAATTTGAAACCTGAGTCATTTTTGAAACTTATCTTTCTTTATCCTTTATATTCAGTCAAATACCAAGTCCTGTTAATTCTTCATTTGTATTTTCTCACACAAATATGCATTTTTTTCCTAGTCTTATTGTCACCTTTTAGTTCAGTCCCTTTTCATCTCATGCAATTTCAACCTCTATTTCTTCTATCCTCCAACCCATTCTTTATATTGTTCCCAGAATAATTCCCCGTCAACACTACTTTTCTCATTCATTGCCTTGCTAAATTTAGAAAACACATCACAACAAACAATTCAATGAATCTCCAATGCTAATAGAACAAAATCAAAATTCCTTAGATAAGCATTTTGTTAGGCTAATTCAGTACCATTAAAAGTTTACTCTGTAGTTAAATGCCAGTGACCCTGGCTCACTGAAAAAAGCAAAGTTAAGGGCTTTGGGTCAGATGACCCTCCTACCTGGCACTTCAAACCTTTGTCCTGTGTCTCATCACCAGATTTCTCATTGCCCGGTCCCTTCAGACGGATAGTGAGCTGGGATTCCTGCTTGGCTTTGGATTGAGCTTCTCTTCCCAATAGGGGCTTCTGAGATGCAGCTCTATATGGTGCAGCCAATGATAGCCTCTGACAAATTTGACTCAGCTGGGGAGCAACACTCTAGCATTCACCAGCTGGAAATGGGAGATCAGATAGCCTTTAACGCTCTCTTCAATATGGCCTCTACATATATTTTTTGCCTTTCCTCCCTATCTAAATGATTTATTTCAGCAAAGAGTCCCCTTATGGTACCCTAAATCTCTACTCACCTATCTTAAGCCCCCAACTATGACAGCCCAAAGGAAAATTTTGTATCAGAATCCCTATTATTCATCACCAGAGAATGATGAGGTCCCTCCTATTTGTTTTTTAGGATGGTTTCTACTAACATATGGATACAATCTGGGAATCCAGTATGACCATCTCTCTGCTTCATCATGTTGTTTCTGTAGACAATAGGTCTCCTCATCATTGCCATTAACCACGTATGACCAGGTCTAGTAATCCACTTGAGGGCAGAGTCCCCTCCAGCTCTGTCTCTGTCTGACCTCTTGGTTTGCCATTCTCTACCTGATGAAATAAATAGAGAGCCTCAGTGAAATGTTTTGTTGTTGCTGTTATTGTTGCTTTCCCCCATGAGGGTGTCAGATCCCAGCTTAGCAGGGCAGTGTGAGAAAAACAGTGGTTATGTTTCTATCCAAGGTATCCCTTTGTCCCATCTTAAGAAAGGCCCTTTCCAGGGTACCTGGGTAACTCAGTCGGTTGAGTGTCTGACTTTAGGTCAGGTCATGATTTTGTGGTTCGTGAGTTCGAGTTCCGCATCAGGCTCTGTGCTGACAGCTTGGAGCCAGGAGCCTGCTTCAGATTCTGTGTCTCCCTCTCTCTGCCCCTCCCCTGCTTGCATTCTGTCTGTCTGTCTGTCTGTCTCTCTCTCTCTCAAAAGACAAATAAGCATTAAAAAAAAATTAAAACAAAAAAGGCCCTTCCCAATTTGGTCTTTAAAGGAGAGATGTCTTCCATAGATCCATCTTCCTGTCCTTTCCTCCCTCCATCTTTCCCTACTCTTCATTAAGGGGTTTATCCTCTCTCTGAGGAAATTCCTTCCATAGAAGGAAGAGGAGGCACTGTCCAGAGAAAGCATTTTGGTTCTTGAAAAGTTGAGGTCCTCAGGCTTTGATAAAGTGTTTTTTGGGGCACTGAGGCTGGTTCGGTCAGCTCTGGAGGGGAGGGACAGACACCAAGCCCCCGAATGAGGGTGAAAGTGGATGTTCTAACCCCAGTCTCATTTCCCCACTATGAGAACTGCAATCAGTTTCCCTTGCTGGTAGCCTAGCTAGTAATCACACCTCACCAAAGCAAGCATTACTTTTGGTTAAGATAACACAATGTAAACTCACCTTGAAGAAAGGATATTTCTCCTATTTAAAAAAAAAATTATTGTTTATTTATTTTTGAGAGACAGAGAGATAGAGCATGAGCAGGTGAGGAGCAGAGAGAGAGAGGGAGACACATAATATGAAGCAGGCTCCAGGCTCTGAGCTGTCAGCACAGAGCCTGACGTGGGGCTCGAACTCACAGACTGCGAGATCATGACCCGAGCTGAAGTCAGATGCTTAACCCACTGAGCCACCCAGGCGCCCCAAGATATTTCTCCTATTAGCATGGCTTTTTTTCTTACTCTTTTCAGAAAAAATGGAACCCACTGTTTTTGTTGGCAAGAGACACTTGTTTCTTTACTGGACCCAACTTAAAGACTTGAGTCACCACATCAACTGTCTAAGAGAGGTGGCTCAGGCTTAGCTCAAATTCTTCGGACTCCAAGTTTCCCCTTGATAGAATTGAGACAATAAGGGGGATATTCTAGTTTATCCCATCTCTCACTATTATGGTGCTCATATAGCAATTATATAACTTCTCCTTTACAGCTCATGTGTAGGAGATACATGTGGACTTTGTGGGATATACATAGATAGATGGGACAATCTGAATTCTAGGAGTGTAGAAGCTAACAAATGATGTAAGTTATGTCAGCAACTAGTCATGACATAAAAAATGAAATAACTGTGGGACCCAAGGAATTTTACAAAAATCCCCTACCCCTGGACAAGCAGAGCAAGACTAACTCCATTTTGTGCTACACCCACCGTCTCATGTATAACCCCCACACATGACCTACTTATTGCTTAAGATACTCCCCCACCCTAGTCAAGACACTGAGCACACCCTTACTGGAAACTGGCTCACTTAGGAATGCAGAACCCCTAACCACCAAAGAATGTAAACCCCACCTTTTGCTCGCCAAACTCGCGTGCCAATTCTGACCAGAGTGATAGGCTAGTTCAAACAGTTACTATAGGGTAAATTGTAATTCAATTGGCCACCTGCGTGTGGACTGACAGGACTATGCAACTTTCTGTGTGTGCTACAACCTCATTGGCCACTGACCCCCATAAAACTGCTACGCCTCTTAACCTAGGGGTCCAAGTCCCTGCTCCGCTGTGTCGGGTATACTTGGTCCCAAGATCGAACTTGTAAATAAACCCTCTTGCGTTTGCATCGGTATCAGCTCCTTGGTGGTCTCTCGGATTCGAAATTGGGGGCATTACATAACTAATAGGTTGCAAATGAGGATGGAGGGATGTTGATTTTAACTGGGGAGGGTTGATTTTGATCAGAAAAGATTTCTTGGAAGTGGTGTCATTTAATGTCCTTCATATGAGTAGGGTTTTAATAGGTGAACAATGGCGTTAAGGTAGATGAAATAACATACACAGACCTAGAGTAATGGAGAATATGGCACTGTTGGGGGAACAGTACAGGTAAAGCAACAAAAATGCATTTTCAGTCTTGAGAAAAGACTATTCTCATCTAATTTTTTGTTGAGAAATAGAACTCTATGTTAATGAGAAGACTGGGTTGGAAAGACACATATCAAATACTTGATAGGGCTGGTGAACTTTGCTTAGACATAGCATGCTTCCTTAAGGTCATCTGTAACTAGCAGAAATCCAGTCCTGCCACTTCTTATGCCTTGGAGGATCTTCTCTGTTGTTTCAGGCCTTGTATCTCCCTATCAGTGCCATTAACCAATTTTGAATTCTAGTAATTCATAGAAAGGGTCAAAGTCTCTCTTTGTATTATATCACACTTGAAATACCTCTGAAAGTACATAATAGAAACATAGGTGACTTTATCATTAGAAAAGAAAAACCATTAAAGCAAATAATGTGCTAATATCACTTTAATATTTACCTTCTTATTCATGATGGTTACTATGTATTTTTGAAGATCCATAAAATTGATTTTCTACCCACTGGGGAATAAATGGGCTATTTAAAACCAGAGGTTCACAAACAAATCCCCTGAGGTGCATGAGAGCACATTTCCCTCCTGATAATCACCCACAATTAGGACAGATTCTTGCAGATACATAAATTAAAGCAATAAAATGAGATAACTATAAATAGCACTGCTTATTCACACTGAAGGAATCGAGCTGAAAACTACAAATCCTTCCTCAAAATAACTTTGTTCTGTAGTTGCAAGCATTGACAAGAATAGGTTATGGAATCTCCAGATGGAAGAAATCCTAGTCTTTTCTTCTGAACTAGACTGGATCAAACCTTTCAAAGGGACAAGACTCTGTCTTGCCCTGATCAGCCCTATCAGTAAGCATCCACAGATGAGGGCAAAAATGACCTGAGAGTGCTAATGCGTGTTTCTTACTGGTGACACCTATACAGCATTCCTCTCATAAGACGTGAGACCTGGACAAAGGCCAGAAGATCTCACATGCTATGGCAGTGCTCAGGGACAGAGTATCTCTTCTTATCCATGGTTGGGTTGGTTGAGAACTGTGTCCTGAAGAGGCTTCTGAGATACTAAATCTGAAATCAGGATACCAATTTGGAGGTCTGTGGGGAGATTGAGAGCCAAGGTATGGAAGCAAAATAGAACAAAGAGCCAAAATCAGGGATTCTGAAGGGCTTGGGGTGGACTGGGTCCCTTTAAAAGATTTGTTATGAGGTGGACCACACTTCCATTCATGGCTTTTTTTTTTTTTTAAACGTTTATTCACTTTTGAGCTGTCAGTACAGACCCCAATGTGGGGCTTGAACTCATGGACCACGAGATCATGACCTGAGCTGAAGTCGAATGCTTAACCAACTGAGCCACCCAGGTACCCCCATTCCTAGGTATTGAGTACAGACACTATTTCTCCAGAGCAAGTTTTCTTAATGTGAACTGCAAGACAGACAATCGACTAATTAAAGAACATGTTTTGCATAACAGAAATTTCTTACAATTATAATCAAGAACTAGCACCAAAATAAGAAAAATGAAATACTATGGTTCACACGGGCTAGGAATACATTGCTGCTTTGTGTGCCTGGCTGCTCATTTAACTCTGCTTTCTTTTGTAATCTCATACTAATTTTGTGTTTTGTTTGTAATAATAATGGAAGTGATAAGAATTATGTATAAGAGAGTCTCTAGATCCTAACTCCATCTCCCATGGAGATAATTATGTTTACAACAAATTTTTTGATAATGTGCACTTTCCATAGGAGTACAATTTATGCACAAAGGTAGAATATATACTTTTGTTTACATTTCTTTGCTATAAATTTAATATTATTTATTTCAAAAATACAGAAAATGGCAAGAAGTATATCTGGAAAAATGCACCCTCAAGGACTTTATAATCCAGTTTAGGTAAGACCTGCCCATTTCTCCAGCTATTCAATCAGTTACAAAAAAAAAAAAAAGTTAATTATGTTTTAGAATCATCAAGTCTTAGAGATGAAAACAAAGTCAGAAATCATCTGGTTCCAACTATCCTCTATTGTATGAAATATGAGAAATCATGAGTAAAGGAAATTCTGAGGCCACGGAAAGGTTGGGCAGGTATTGCCAATACTGGGTAAGATTTGTGCCAGGAGATACCTCAGGGCATTTCAGAGGGGAGTCAGAATGTGGAGGAGCCTCCTTGCTTACCGAATAGAGTCTTTACTATACTGAAGACTTACATGTACTGAAGTTAGAATTCTCAGAAAAAAATATTTTCACCGACTTCATGAGTAAATGCCATTCCTTTCAATGATGTGTTTTGCAGTGTAAGTTATTGTATGTTCCTTTGAGAAGTGTCACTACAATTGTGATGGATTAAATCTTTGATGAGGAAGTACAGTGTTCAATTCTGCATGGTACATGCTTTATAAAAGGGGCAATATTGGTAAAGTGTGCTAGAGGATTAAAAGAACATTAGATTTCTATCTCGGAAATGTTAAATATTAAAAAAAATTTTTTTAAAGTTGTATTTATTTTGAGAGAGAGAGAGAGCATGAGCAAGGGAGGGGCAGAGAGAGGGAGAGAGAGAGAATCCCAGGCAGGCTCCGAGCTGTCATCGAGGAGCCCAATGTGAGGCAAACTCACGAACTGCGTTGATCTCAGTATCCTAACTGTAATGAACTATATTCAAGTGTTTTTTTTTGTACGAGGCAGTTGGTGCTTTTATATATTTTGTTTCAACAAATGCAATAGGCTTGCAAGATAGAGGTCACTTAGAGATGAAGACAGGGAAGTCCAGAGTGGGTATGCCCTGTAAAATATAGCAGATAGTGGCCAAGCAAGGGTTTCAACTGGATCTGACCTACTGCAAAGTTAAGAAAAGATTCTGGGAGAAATAGTTGTTTCTTCAACCTTTAGACTCATTCTAAGAGAAAATCTTTTAATTTTTTTTTAAGCTCTCATCAGAGTCTTCAGGATCCTCAAAATTAAACCCTGGTGAACTAACCTAGTCGTTTCTTATAAATTGGAACTCGATATTCCCGTTGTCTCAATATCACCCAGGGAGTATTTTATATAAAACCCTACAAAGATAGAACATATACAGAAAAGAAATTTAACCTGTCTTCTTTTAAAAGATAGCATTAATTTTATTAGTTTAATTTTCTGACATTTCAAAGCATGAATCAATTTTATTATAAATATACTCACATATTTTAAAAATACAGAAACTAGAAATGAAAGAAATCAATTCTAACTCCATCAGACTTAAAAAGGCAATTGCTTGCATGTTGTTGTGACTTTTAAATTTCATAGTTTTTTTTCTTTTGCATATTTTTAAAAACCTAATATATATTATGAATACAGAATATCCCTTTTTCACCTCTAAACTTTGATATATAAGAATTGGTCATTTAATCTTGACTCTTCTGTTAAGGCAAATTAGACCAGAAAGAGTGGGTAGAAAGAAAAAGGACAAAAAGGATGGAAAAAATTTCCTTCAGCCCTTAATATGTTAAATTCTAATTAAAAAAATTTTTTTGGTAACATTTATTTTTGCGGGACAGAGTAGGAGCGGGGGAGGGGCAGAGAGAGAAGGAGACACAGAATCTGATGCAGGCTCCGGGCTTTGAGCTGTCAGCACTGAAACCAATGTGGCACTCAAACCCATGAACATGAGACCATGACCTGAGTCAAAGTTGGATACTTAACTGACTAAGCCACCCAGGCGCCCCTCCCAGTCCTTAAATATGTTTGTAAAATACTACTTAGGGTCCGGATGAATGAGAGAATCAGGTGAAGGAGATGGAGATGCTTAGCTTGGAGAAAAGAAGCCACAGGGACCATGACAATTGTGTGTAAATGTTTGAATGAAAAGTCTTAACTGCTTGATCTTCTGATAAAGCCAGCCATGTTCCAAATTCTAGAGCAAGAAATATCCAAAACTCTTGGCATGTCGAGGGGGTTAGACTTCCTTAGTGTGGCTCTAGAAGCAGAATTAGAATTGAGGGATTTAAAGTCCCAAGGATGCCCTCCAAGAATTCAGCTCAACCACAAGAAGAACTTTCTGTATGAGGGACATTTTATCAGGGTAGAAGGGCTTTAATCTTATGCACTGAGTCTAAGTCCTGGATCTACCACTAATAGCTGTATGATCTTGAGAAATGTACTTAAACTCCATGAGTTACTCAACGAATAACTCATCAGTAAAATATTTCCTCACCAAAAAAATATAGGTAATAATACAATTTTGAGGCTCATCTGTGATCATTTACATAAAGGCCCAAATATAATGTCTAGCATTGAGCAAGTAAAACAGAATGTTAATGGGAAGTTTTTTTGTTGCTCTGGAATTAACAGTTGGAATCCAAAGATGAGGGCAAAGATGTCAAGGACCCAACAATAATAAAGGAACAAAGATCAGATATCCTTTCAGGACTTATCAAGAAGTGGCTAAACCAGTCCTGCTTCTCTATCCTTCATCTCTGCCACCTGCTCCCAGTCCCTAGAAGCAGGCAGGAGCCAGGAGGAGGGAATTCTGGAGAGTCATTGTATCCTTGGGGGGTACATTCTGATCAGATGTTTTTTCTGCTTTCTTCACATTTACCAATAGGGCATCTGCTTGTACCATCAATGGGCTGGTCTACCTCTGTCTATTTGTTAAGTGGAAAAGAGAATTGGAAGGAGGGGCAGAGCAGAGAGAAGGGTAGAGGCCAGAAGCTTCCATGACCCACATTTAGCATTTGGGGATAGATGTATGATTTTACCATGGATCAGAGGGATGCTGTGGCAGGCAGCCAGGCTTGAGGTTGTCTCACTAACATCCAAGAGAACTGGCTGCCAGGAAAGTAGACCCTGGCCACAGGAAACAGTGGGGTGAATCACCAAGAATGGGGCAGATGGTCCAGAAGGTGAAGTGAGGGGCCTCCTATAGGGCCTCTGGAAAATTCACATAAGCAACAGTGAGGGAAACAGATTTGGACATCTGCCACAGAGAGGGAGCCAACAGCCAGCACCGCCAGAGAGGCCTTCGACACCCCAGGTGGGTAAGAAACACTTGTCTACCGTTCCGTCCCTCTTCCCCGTCTCGACACAGAGAGGAGGAGAGTAGGCAGCAGAGGGGGGCAGGCAGGTAAGCCCCTCCGTGGTTGGGGAGCTGGCCAGGGCTGGGAGAGGGAACGTGGTCATTGTATTAAAGCCAGATTTTTAACTGGACTAAACTGGACAGGGCATTTTATCCCTGAAAGTGACAAGAACTCTACAGGTCTACCAGAGATCTTGTCAGGGGACACAACAGGGAGATTGCAGACTTTGCAGAGTTGAAGACGGGGATCGTAGAAAAACAAAATCTTTCCAGGTTTCACCCTCCTATGAACTAGGAGTGTTTGATAAACCAGATGCGGTAGCTAATATTTTCATTAACAACAAAGTGGCAACAGGCACGACTGAATGATACAGCTTGGGGAAAATGCGCTGGTGATGAGTCACTGTGTGATTATGCGGGTGGGTTTCCCCTGAAGGGACTGGAACTTCTCGCAGCCAGCTGTCCTCAGAAGAGGTCAGTGGTAGGGCAGGAAATCAGAACTCTCGCATCTACAGTCAGACTGGCTGGATTTCCCAGGAAAGGCACCTTCTGAGGCACTGATGAGCTCCTGGGCACGTGGGCTGCTAGCCACGACGTGCTTCCTCCTGGAGCATTGACTCATTCTCTGTGTTCCCTTTCCCATTCATTGTCCCTGACTGTCATTAAGATTTGATCAACTTCTTACATATTTTGACTTCTGATGTCCTGAGAATTAAAGGGAAAGGTACTTAACCAGTACAGAGGAGGGTTGTGACTCCTGACTTGAGGCCACAGTGGTGGCAGCTGCAGCCGGCCTTGGGTACTAGCTGAGAAGAGCTTTGCCCAGAAGTGATAATCTCACAGCAGCCAATTACACCAGAGGTAGTGGCAAAAATAGGGGTACCCGAGGGACAGGTTGCTGATGCACATGACAGGGTACACTGAGAGATTCTCAAGATTCTTAAGCACAGCAGGGGACGCTGAGGGTGGGGGACTGCTTTATGTCAATAAAACTAGTGTGAGTCAAGCCAAAAGTTTTTATTTATTTATTTATTTATTTATTTATTTATTTATTTATTTATTTTATGTTTTCATTTTACTTTTGAAAGAGAGACACAGTGAGAGTGGGGAAGGGGCAGAGAAAGACGGAGACAGAATCTGAAGCAGGCTCCCGACGTGGGGCTCGAACTCACAGACTGTGAGACCATGACCTGAGCCGAAGTCGGATGCCCAACCGACTGAGCCACGCAGGAGCCCCAAGCCAAAACTTTTGAGCTGTGCTATAATTGGAGTTATCCAACCATGGAATGAGCTCCTTGCTGCTACAAGTATTTGAAAGATAAATATTTTCCTATTAGGGAATCTTCTAAGGGTGTTTCTGTGACATTCATTTATTCAAATGTATTTATTTTGCATTTACTGTGTATCAAGCATTATGCTAAGTTTACTCACAGTCCCTATTAGTAACCAGTTTTATAGATGAGGAAACCAAGGCTTAAAAGTTACATACGTTGTAGGGGCGTGTGGGTGGTTCAGTCGGCTGAGCATCTGACTTCGGCTCAGGTCATGATCTCAGGTTTCCTGAGTTCGAGCCCCATGTTGAGCTTTGAGCTGACAGTGTGGAGCCTGTTTCCGATTCTCTGTCTCCCTCTCTCTCTGCCCCTCCCCCGATAATGCACTCTCTCTCTTTCTCAAAAATAAACATTAAAAAAAGTTACATAAGTTGTCTAAGATCGTAACAGCTGATAAGCAGTAGAGATAGGGTGTGACAACAGGTTGTTGAATGCTAACCACTACCCTGTACTCACTCCAAAGGTGAGTATGCTAGAGCCCACTAGTCTAGTGGGGGAGGATGAAACAACTATAGACTGATCCACTGTGTAGATATGCACAAATTGTTATGGGCACATAACATAAGGGAAGGAGAAGAGGGAATGGAGTGGATGGTCAGGAGAGGCTTCTTAGAGGATGTGTCTCCAAGACTGTGTCTTAAATGGTGTGTGGGAGTTAGAAGAAGGAGGGAGCATCATGGGGGTTGGTGAGAGGAGGCTGACATTCCAGAGGGGCCAGGGAAATGATTCTTCCACAAGGGCAGTTCAATAAATATTCGTTGAAGTAGCTGAATGACAGCATGGACAGGTCAAGACTCAACATAGCTTTTCAAAGACAGGAGTGGGGACACTCCAAACTCATCAGCCAGAAATGCAAAGGGCGAGTCAGGGAGTGCCGGTGAGGCTGTAGTTATCCTGGAAGACCATGAGCCAGATGGTTAAAGAAAAGCAGCTGTGGGGACAGCGGAAATGTTTGGAGGTTGCTTTCCGAGAGCAGAGTTTGGAGCGTAAGATCTCTGAGGTGGAGCACTTTCAGATGATGAGAAGATGCATTGGGTCACCGTGGCAGTGTTGTCAGAAATAAACAGGTGGTAAAGGTCACTGGAGTTTGAAGAACATCCCAACTTTCTGAGGCTAGGGAGATTCCTTACGACATTAAGAATCTGTAATTCTATTAATTACCTGGCTTTTCTTGAAATGAATGTGTTTGTAACATGCCTATTATCATTATACAAAAGCTGGTTGCCTAATTAAAAGTTGCTGTTTTACTCAGCTTTCTCAAATATACTGCCAGGGTGTTATGATCAAAGCCTGTGATTTTTGTAATAATACCCAATTAAGCATTTCAGTTTCGTGATGTGAGGACACAGTGTCGATTTGTGACTCTAACACCCCATAACCTGGTGCAGTGAAAATATATAGGTCCGGTTCATTGGTTTGCATGCAACCCATCAAGTTCACATATATATTACCTTAAGAAACAAATTTTCAATGTAGGCTTAAGGAAACAAGCAGCTTAGCTAGAGGGCTATAAAAGTCTTAGCCACTAGAGGCATCTTTGGTGTTTATAGAAATCCTGAGGTTCGGGCACCTAGGTGGCTCAGTCGGTTAGGCACCTGACTTCTGTTCAGATCATGATTTCACAGCTTGTGGGTTCGAGCTCTACATCAGGGTCTGTGTTGACAGCTCAGAGCCTCGAGCCTGCTTTGGATTCTGTGTCTCCCTCTCTCTCTCTGCCCCTCCCCACTCATGCTCTGTCTCTCAAAAATAAATAAACATTTAAAAAAAAGTTTAGAAATCCTGAGAAGCTTCCACCAGTCCCATAATCCTCTCCTTAGACACCTGCCCAGTGTGTGAGGCACAGGTGATAACTATCAAAATAAAAAGTCACATCTGGACATGACTGCAGGAACAGAGCACATCTGAGCATGTTAGCTTGTTTTTACTTCTGAACAAGCGACCACTGGAGGTCACGATTTCTTGTCACCTGAACCCCTATAATACCCTGCTATTCTTTTGTTCTAAAAAGCAACAAAGATCTCAACAATGTCTAACAAACTTGTTTAGAGAGGGGCACCTGGGTGGCTCAGTCGGTTAAGTGTCTGACTTTGGCTCAGGTCATGATCTCACGGTTTGTGGGTTTGAGCCCCATGTCAGGCTCTGTGCTGACAGCTCAGAGCCTGGAGCCTGCTTTCATTCTGTGTCTGTACCTCGCCTGTTCACACCCTGTCTCTCTCAAAAATAAATAAATATAAAAAAATTTAGAAAAGAAACTTGTTTAGAGGGGTTCACTGCCAACTGTAATCATTAAAACTTGACTCTTCACTTCTCCCCAATAAGAAGATAGCATAGAAATACAAACAGATGATTTGAGTCAAATTGAGAAGACTAATCTTGATCATCAGGAGAGGCAATGTGGCAGAACTGGGAAATCATCTTTGACAACTAAATTAAAGACTGACTTTGTTAACTGCTACCTGCCTCTTCATAGCTGCAAGGCTTCTGGGGAGAAGATCGTTCTGGGCTCTACAGAGTTCTCATAATTTTCTGTATCTTCTGGGTGAAACTCAAAAAGATGGTCCCTATAGGACAAAATCGCTACCTACTCAGTCTCCATCTTGGAGACAGGACCCTGTACGCCTCATAGCCACACTCCTTCTCTGTTGCTCACTGGGAAAGATCACATTGATCTCAACTCTATCGTTTGAGAAAAACATTCCCAACTGAAAAAAAAATGGTCTCAAATTTCAACCTGTGGTGAATTGTTATGGTTGACTTATAAAGTGCTAAAGACGGAGGGGGAGCACAAGAGGTCTGTTAGAATGGAAATGTTGACCACATTCTGACTTTACTGATGCTGACAAGCAGCTACTCCACTGAAATTTCACAGATGCAAACACGAATCTTGCACTTTTGAGTTTCTTGTGGGGTTACTGATGAGAGAGACACCACACATACTGACTTCACTGGAAATTCCCTGGTAAAAAGACCCTTACTAATATTCTGAAAAGTGGGTCTCCAGGCTCTGATATTGTCACTGGCCATCAAAGCCATGCATCCCTGACCAATGTAACTTGTGAGAACAAAGAGAAACAAATCTTCTCCTTTACCCACATGACCACTTGGGAGGAAGAAGCCCCTGCTAGTAGGTACCCAGTGTATAAAAGGAAAGATCCAGTCCTGCCCAGGACACAACAAAGAACTCTACACATGGCCTGGTGCTCCCAAGTGTCTTCTGCCTTTAGACAACATTTCTTGGAAACTTGGATTGAAAAGCTTCCATTATTTCGCTCTTTCAGGAAATGATTCATGATATTTCCAAAACCAACAGAATTTCTCTCATACAGCAGAATATTTGAATTCCCAAGGCAGGAATTGCTCTTTGTAGACCTCCACAATCTCCTCATTCATGAAGTGTTTTGCCTGTTGCTCTCTTCTGTGCTAGTGATTCTGGCACTTCAGCCCCAAATAAAACAAAGAATATATCTTTCAAATGTTAATTTTTTTCATTAAAAAAAAAAAATCTCCAGTCTCCCTGATGCACATCCAGGACTCTGGTTCTGTTTTCTAGGAGAGGGATTTGATGATGCAGAAGAGACATGTGTGGGGTAGCGGAAAGAAGACCGGAGATCAGACTCATCAGATCTCAGGACTGCATCTGTTACTTACTGGCAGTGGAACTCTAGGCTCATCCTGTAACCCCTAAGCCTCAATTTCCTCAATTATAAGAATTGTCACGCTGCCTGCTGAAGCTTACATGAGATCAGAAGACTTCATATTTGCAAAAGAGATGTGAACACCAAGATATCAGGCAAAATAATGTCTCAATATTATTGTGAGTGTGATTACTTGGAAACTGGACACTTTCTCACTTAAGGGATAGGGTGCTACCTCTGTCTACCCAAGAAGCAGATTCCATGCTCCTGGGCAAAGCATTCCAATGTAGAATTCCTTTAAGGAGTTGGTGGTGTTGGTAATAGGATTTAGGCAGATGTCAATGTCTGGTCAGTGAAGTTTCCCATATGGTTTTCTGGAGAAAAGTCAGGGCTGTACTGAGGGCCCTTAGGTGCTGAGATGCTTTAAAAATATTCTGTCCTAGGTGTCCTATATACTCTTATAGCTTGTCTTATATACCTATACATCCTTATGGTTTGAATTTATATACCCTGGAACTTGAGTTTTTGCCATTAGAATTCCAATGTCTTCAAAGTGGTTGGATCAAATTAGCAAAGAAGCAATAGTGCCGTTTATACAACCAACTCAATTCATCATGCCCTCTGAGGTGGATGCTGGGGTATGCTGACCATAGGACCAAAACACTCATTGAACCAGCCTTCTGGGGGGTTGCCTTCAGAGGGCTCAATTCCTTTCTTCCTTGCCTAGGAATTTCTCTCAGCTGAAGGGAGCTGACAATGCCTGGTCAATGTGGGGGTAGGAAGGTCTGACCCCTGGGCTCCATTTAGGACATCTTTAAAGGACCATTCAGCTCCAGAGCTCTCTGTGGGATTGGGTGAGGCCTCTGCCGCAACCGCTTCATGGTTCAACTTTTGCCTCTGCCCAGTCCTACTTCCTTTCCTTTCATATAGGTGATATTCCACTTATGCAGAAAAGAGTTAACTTAGCAGCCTGAGACTGTTATCCTTTGAAACACCTGCTTATACGTTTGGCCCTTGGCTGGCCTGGGAACTTGAGTTTTGTTTATACCATTCCCAGAACTGATAAGAGCAGTTCACTGTGCCTAAACTATTTACAAAAACAATGTGATGTATGCTAAACACCTCCTTTCCCTCTGGGAGTCTGGATTTTGGTATGTGCTAGACCAGGGATACGTATGTGACCAGCCTGCGATAAAATATGTAGGCACTGAATCTCTAATGAGCTTCCCCAGTAGACACAATTTCACATGTGTTGCCCCACAAGTCCTGTGTAACTCTGTGGGGAGAGGACTCTTGGAAGCTTGTGCTTGGTTTCCTCAGGACTTTGTCCCATGCACCTTTTTCCCCTTGCTGATTTTTCTTGACATCCTTTCATTGTAATAACATACATCTGTGACTACAGCTATGTGCCAAGTCCTGTTAGTCTTTCTAGTGAATCACTGAAATCCCCCTAAAACTTTCTGCATGCAAATCTCCAGTATCTTAGAGCAACTGACTTAAGTGGCCCCCTTCCTCACTGCTACCCAAGACCTATTTTTCCCTGCAGCTCTATTTCAGTTAATTGTACCACCATTCTTCCAGTCCACTAATATTATAATCTCAGAATCAAAACCCTCCCATCCAACTGCCTGATAGCCCATCCAGATATGTCTCTATTATCCAAAGGTATCTCTATCTTCAGCATCTCCTAAATGTGTCCTCTACATTTTCACCACCATTACTGATGTAATTTAGACCATGATACTTTCCATGTAGATCGTATTAGTTCCCTAAATGTTCTCTTCCCAATCGTACTGACACGTGGCTACCAAGTTAATCTTTCTAATGTATATCTTGGAATAAGTGAGGTTTTAACTTTAGAGCCAACCCAAACCAAAACAACTTCAGTTTTTTCCTCATTGATTTGAGAATAATGTTAAACTTCTCAGCCAGGCAGTCAAGGCCCTGATAAACTGGCCTCAGCCCCTATGCCAGTCTTATTTTCTCCCACTCATTAGGCTACATTTGTAGCCTTGTTTAGGTTGCTTAATAAACAAACTTTGTGGTTTCGCTTCCTTTTCCTTTGTTTATGCTATTAATTCCCTTTCGAAATGTCCCTTACCCATCTTCTCTTACCAAGATTCTACCACCGTTTTAAATGCCTAACGTCTTTTTAGAAGCCTCCTCCATAAAACTTTCCCACTCTGCCTCCTTAAGGCAGAATTAAAGTCTCATCCTTGGCTCTCTACAGCAAAAATAGATTACTGTGTCTCCTACCCCCTTTGATGTATGTCTCTGAACATAATAACAAGGCTTCCTCTCCTTTCTTCTTTGAGCTGAATCAATACATTCAATAGAATTTATAGATTGTATAGCTGAATCAATAGATGGTTTCTTGGCTAAACAGGAGCAAGAGAAAATTCTTGAGCAAGAGTTTTTATTCCTTATGGGATAGAGAACTATTCATAGTTTATAAACTGTATACTCTGGGCCAGTGGTCTTCAAATGTTCTCGTTTATGTACCCCCAAATAAATTTGAACATGAATCTTCAACTTTATGTGTCATTATGTATATGTTACATGCATGTACATTATACTGACATTTTCTGCATATCACAGAACAGACATAAATAGTGATATTCAAAAGAAGAGATAAAAAGTAGTTGTAGAAAGTTCTAATATTTCCATGCCATTCCCCAGTGACTCCCCCTACATGGAGGTGTGTTCATTCCTTTCTGAAGAGCCCTGTTCCCCACTCCCGGGACTGTGTGCTTAGTTTCCCCTTTGTGACTCCCTGTCTCGAATCAGAAGACTTTTTTCAGTTGTAAGCAAAGTTAGGAAATATAATTTCTCTGTGGCTGGCGTGCAAATGGTTTATCTTTCTCAACGGAAAGGTGAATTTCACCAGCAGTGAAGGTCGTGGTGATTTAGCTGTCCCTTTGTAGCTAGAGATTATCCAGAAGCCATCTGAGTCTTATTTTTATTAAAGAAGGGAGCATATTCAGACAGTCCCTGAAGACTTTTATTGTTGTTGTTGTTGGGTGGTTGTGTGTTCAAACCACAACCTGATATGCTCTATGATTAGAAAGACTTTTCAAAGTCTGGGCTGGGCTGCAGGCAGGTTGAGGCAAAATGTTTTTCCCTTAGTACTGACAGACACAGCTTGATAATGCACAACTTTAAGTGGCAGTGACCTTAAAAAATGTGAAGCTCTCAGCTCACTTTGCTGTCACCACAGACTTTTGAGTAATCCAAGCAGAAACAAAACAAACAAACAAAAAAGCCACTGCAACTCCAAGAAATATGTAAAGGGTATGTGTGTGGCATAAAAATAACTATAGAAAGGTTTTTGGAAAAATGGTCAAATGCATATTGGCATCAAGCATAAACTTGAGAATATGATACAGTGAGGTTCAGAAAAAAAGCATATTACAAAAGAACATTTACACAACTTTAGATTAAATGAGATCTTTGAATTATCAAGGAAAGAGATCCAGAAAGGCAGAAAATTGCTGTTGTATGATAAATCTTTGGTCTGGTATTCTGGAACACTTTCTCCATATAACTCTAAGGTGATTGCGTTAATATTGACATAATTTGAGAATTCTGTACTTACAAATGGACTCTCTTTCTACTTCTACAAACAAGGTTTATTGGAAACCACTACACTGAAAGTCATTAAAACATACAGATACCACAATGACTCCAAAAGTCAAGCTGAGCATCATTACCATTTCACACACATCCCACGCCCCACACACAACAGAGGTAAAGATGGCCTGCAGTTCACATTCTAGCTCTGAGTATAATGTTTCAAATCCAATCACCAGGCCACTACTAGGAATGGACAGTTTGGGGTTTAGCAAAATGCACCTTTCCCTGGGTAAATTTCATTTCACTGGAGGTCAGAATAAATGAGGCAGAAAGGGAATATAATTAATTGCTTTCTTCTCTTCAGCTGTGCTGGTCTACCTGGGATCCCTGGGCATTAGACTTTGCCTCATACACCACGCCATTCTCACATAGCTCCAGGGAAGGCAGAAGCAGGGGCATAGCTCCAGAGGAAGACAGGAGAAAAGCCTTTCATCCTCTCTAACAATCACTCCAACACGTGATGAAGTAGAGGCAAACCATGAGGACGCAGTTAGAGGCTGCTAGGTCATGGTGTTCTTCCACAGCAAAGCTTGGGTACCAGAAACAAATGTGTACCAAGTTGCACAGGTAATTAATATGGATGTATTTGCCTTTTCTGCAAGCATTTGAGGAATTTAAGAATGAAATAGAATTCATACGGTATTTTATACAATAGTTGACATTTCTGGAAATGCTACAGATATCTTGGAATGTAACTAGTCAGTTCATACAGAAAAAGTCTAAGAAAGAAATGATTTTTAGGTCTCTCTAGAGTGGAGTTATAGGGTGTACTTTAAGATCTTTTGTTCTGTTGATCTTAGATCAAATAAGGAATGAAGAAAGCATCTCACTTATTCAGTAGCTGGTGAACCAAGAGAAGGGATACACCAAGACTTTTAAGTTTTCCTCTAATTCTAGGAAAATACTAATATTTGATATTTGTAATCCAAGCTGAATGTGAATGGTTTAACATTCAGTTTTCTAATAGGATGCAAAGCCGCTAATAATACCAAGGAAGGAGGGTGCCTGGGTGGCTCAGTCGGTTGAGCATCCGACTTCAGCTTAGGTCATGATCTCGTGGTTTGTGAGTTCGAGCCCCGCGTCGGGCTCTATGCTGACAGCTCAGAGCCTGGAGCTTGTTTCAGATTCTGTGTCTCCTTCTTTCTACCTCTCCCCAACTTGCACTCTGTCTCTCTTTCTCAAAAATAAATAAACATTAAATAAAATACCAAGGAAGGAAACACCAAACAGAAGTATAGATAAGTAACTAAGAGGTGAGATTGAAACTAAGAGAGATCAACAATATGGGAGGATTTTTTTTCTGACACCAACATAAATTTTGAAGCAGGAGTCCTCATCCAGCCAGTCAGAATTTGCCAGTGGCTTTAAGGTCCACTCAGTGGAACTGTGAGCCATGTGTCATTACTGTGCTTCTTTCTCTTTTTTCTTCTTTCTCACTGCCCATCCTCAATGCCCTCTCTCCATGCTTTAGGAAAGAGAAGACACCTTAGACGATTTGAAGAGTGACTCTTCAAATACTCTTCATGGACCTAGACTGACTGAACTCCACATCTCCTTTCCCATGGGCTCTTAGAGCCTTTAAGAAAAGAATAGTAATTCCTCCTTACACAAAACTCAATTTACTATTCTGGATTCAGTCAGGAAAACAGAAACCATGGTCAGTATTTCAAACATGAGGGATTTAATACAGGGAATTGTTTACAAAGTGTTGGAGGGGCTGAAGGAGCAAAAGGAAGAAAGGGAGATTTGCAGAGATCTGAAAGCTCTTGATGTTTCTAAGCTGGTGCCCATGAGCCGGTTCCTGCCCCTGGGCAGCTATGGATTCTGCCACATCAGGGACTGGAATTGTCAAAAATTTCCTTCCATGGCTAGGGTTATAAATTACAAAGAGATTCTGCTGCTGCCTGGGCAGCGGGAGCCTGCAACCACACTACCACCTCAGCTGCTGTTGAATTCAGAGGTACAACACTTTTCCTTTCCTCCAACCTCCAATCTTTCCCAATGCCTGTGTTGGCAGATGCTAACAGGAAACCACTGGCAGGGAGTCTGAGAAATGTAATTTGCAGACCCCAGGCCCTAAGGAATACAGAACAGATTATAAAAGGTTAACTATGAAGGTGAAAAGCAGTAGGTAAATAATCAACATAGTCAGGCAATATCCTCTTAATCTTAAAGCTTCCTAAACTTTCTTATAGTTCATAGCATATATAGGTATTGCGATAAACTGGAGGACATTTGGCGCTCTACATAGGGCTTGGTAAAACCATCTATTACATTTTGCTTATAATTATGATGAATAAGTACAATACAAAGTATAAAGGAAGATATTAGATATTGAATTTGTCTGATATTTCCAAATAAAATATATTTAAGTTCAATGATAAACTTGAATTTGCCTCCTTAAACATGACATTTTATGTGTGATTTATACTCAAAGTGGCCACATGAATTCTTATCAATGCTGTTCAATAAAGAGCTCTTCAAATTGTTTATGGTCAATATTAATAAGAAATTGTTCACAAATGGGTGACAGAAAAAATGAAAACAATTTTAAATAACAATTCAAAAATTCTCTACTGTTGAAAACAAAAACTAACTCTTCTTCATTGACAAACATAATGTTGACATTTCTTGTGATAACATGGTTTTTGAATTCTATAAAAATTTTCAAATTCATTTAATGTGTTTCTACCACACACACCATGGTCAGTATATTTACTCTACAGCTAGCTTGAATATCCCTAAAGTGACACATTGGTTGCAAAGACACAGGAGCATTGAATAAAGATGAAAATAGAGATTTAGGGCAAATGCCAAGTTGGGAGCTACACTGGTTGGAAGCCCCTGCCCAAGCTGCCCAACTCCACTTTCTCTGCTCCTTGGGCACGCACAGCACAAACTCTCCCAGCAGGACCACAGCCTTCTGTGAAGTCTATGTTAGTGTGCTCTAAGTAGTCCACTGAAGGAGGGGCTAGGTGGTCAAGTACCCCCTTGACTGCAATCCCTGCATCTTGGCAGAGTGGGGGTAAAAGATGTTGCTCTGCTTGCCATCTGCAGGAGTCTTGGGGCACACTCACACCCCACTCTGCTAAGGAATCAGAATACAATAGCATCCACTTGCTGTGCACAAATTGGGCAGCTCTAGCTTCAAGACCAAGAAGAATGACATGTTTTTGCCTATTGAGGGTTTCAAAAATTTGAGTCTAGTTCTGCTTGGAACTCCTTTCACTGATTTCTAAAAGTCTACAATTATTCTCAATATACAGAGACATACGTTAACAAAGATTCTGAACAGATTTCTGTGTCTTTGTGGCAGAGTGTTGCATTGCAGTTTTGAAATAATAATTCTGGAAAACTATCCTTTGGTTAGTGTGGTTAGCAGCTCTACCATGGCTCCCAATGCTCCTTCCCCCGGTATTCATGCCTGTGAGTGTGGGTTGGACCTAGTGGTTTGCTTCTAATAAGTGGAACAAATGGTGATAGGATATCCCCACCAGGACAGGCAACAACAGGACACTTGCTTGTGTCTTATTTGCTTTCTCTTGGTCTCTTACTTGCTCATTTTGAAGCCAGTTGCCATGCTATGAACTGCCCTGGGGGAGGCCCTTGTGCCAAGAAACCAAACGAGATCGTTGGTCAACAGCCAGAGAAGAACTGAGACCCTTAGTCCAAGAGGCTGGAGGAACTGAATCCTGCCAACAATACTATGAGTGAATTTGGAAGCAGATCTTTCCCCATTTGAACCTTGAAACGACAGCAGGCCCAGGTGATGATTTGATTGAAAGGAAAGCCATACCAGATTCCCAGCCATAGAAATTGTGAGATAATGTTTGTTGCTTTTTTTCTTTTCTTTTCAAGCTTTGATTTACATTCTAGTTAGTTGACATATTTGGTAAAATTGGTAATGTTTGTTGCTTTACATTGCTAAGTTTGGAGCTAATTTTTCTTCAGAAGAATAGTTGGGAGGGACATCTAAAAGAGTACCCTTTTAGGGGGTGGCTGGGTAGCTCAGTCAATTGAGCATCCAACTTAGGCTCAGGTCATGATCTTGCTGCTCGCAGGTTCGAGCCCCATGTTGGGCTCTGTGCTGACAGCTCAGAGCCTGGAGCCTGCTTTGGATTCTGTGTTGCACACACCCCCGCCCCCCACTTACGCTCTCTCTCTCAAAAATAAATAAACATTAAAAAAATTTTTTTTAGGTACCCTTTTGGGGGGAAGGGCAAAATCAGTTTGTGAGTGTGTTTTCTCTTTGCCTTTTCTTTTGCTCGTGGGTGAAAAGTATGCAGACCTGATGGCTGGCAACCTTCTTAGAGCATGCAGATGGTGTCTCATTGTAAGAATGGCATGAAAGTGATTTCTCATACCATAATCATACCCGTGCTTAAACATTTGGAGTCTAACAGAGAGCAGAATCATTCTCACTGTGTAAACTTTCCTTTCTCTGCCTCTTGCCCTCTATCATGGATAGCTAAATTTGCATAAGGTAAACACCCCTCTGTATTTATATGTCTTCATCTATCCAACACCACTTTAGAAAGCCACCAACTTCTGTTGTATACACCTACATGACCAGAGACTTCTTTAAAAGGGTTAAAAATTCCCAAAAGCCAATGGTAATTTTCATGGTAGTCTATAAATTTAAGGGTATTTTTTTGTAAAATAGGTAAAATCTTAGGATTTACATCACCCAATTCATTGAATTGAAAAATATCAATGAGAGAGCGGTCTTGCTTTTTAGCCACTAAAATGTGACTATATAGGCATATATATGAAGCAGCTCACTAAAGGCAGCTTTATAATTTTTCATTTTAAAATTATACTTCAAGCTGTACTGCAAAGGTAGGTAATGATTCCTGGATTGGGACTGATCATCACTGATCACTGTCATTTTACAAGTGGGAAAACTGAGGATGAGAAAGGTACAGAGATTTGCCCAAAGTCCCAGGGCTGATGATAGTTCAGGGCCTGCAACCAAATCTCTGGACTCCCAACTGAAGGCTTCCTGCACCATTTTAGGAAATTCAGGGCAGGGACAGTGTAGAGTGGTTTGGGACTTGACTATTATTTGCATATAAAATGTTTTGTAACGGACAATTGTTTTTTACTTAATTGTTATAGCAACTACTATAATTCCATTTTAAAAATGATGTTAAAATTGATAAGGTGGCTTGGGGTTTGCTAGGTTTTGATATAGCCTTCATTCCAGTGGTGATGGGCGTATAAGTTCTGTTCCTGAGGAAGGAAGAAGAGTAGATATTGAAGATAACTGTTTTTGCCCCACAACACACTTGGTTGGCTCTGCCTGGAGTGTTTTTATTTCCTTCTCTGCTTGCAAACTCTAGTTCATCCCTATAGGCTTAGCTCAATTATCATCCTTCCTGCAAAGCCTTCGCTCTGTTTTCTCACTGGGTTTTATAAAACCTTCCGTCTTCACACTTTCTTGTTTATTCATTTAGCAAGTTTGAAGTCCCTCCATATGTTAGGTATTATTCTGGGAACTGGGGATTTAGCAGTGACCAAAACAAAGTCATTTCCTTTGCAAAGCTTATTGCATAATTATATAGTATCCTTTGTACTCTAAGGCTGTCTCAAATTGAGATAAGAAGGGCAGGCAAGATTTAAACTTCAAGCATTTTTATTCCCTGCTAAATATGTAAATCTATTATCCGGGATTAAGATTAAATAATTGGATAAGGCTTCAAAACTACTTCATATTCTTTCCTGTTAATCACAAACATAATATTGGTGATTTATAAATAATGTCTCTTTTAGAGAGACATGGACCTTGAAAGGACCTTGGGAATTATTTAATTAACCACTTCAGTTAGATGAGAAGTCTGAGTACTGAGTCACAGGATTTTATTTGTTCAGCGTCATGTGCAACATTAACGTCAGGGCTAGAAGTAGAATCCAAGAATATTGATTCTTGTACAGGTGCTTTTGATGAGTTACATTTTGTGAAAAAGTATCACACTGAAAAATATACTTTAGCTGTGTTTATAAAATCAGCCTGTCAGAAAATTATAGCATTAAAATTCAGGTAAAAAAAATGTTATAAGAATAGGAGTATGTTGGTGTGTGTGTGTGATAGTGTTAATGACATTTTCTAGTTTCAATATGTGAGAAAAAAGATATATAAATAATTTGAATTGAAACATATTGGAGGATGGTAATATAGAGTTGTAAAATGTCAAGTTACATTATAAGTGTGACAGATGACATATCACATCAAGGTCTATATAGCCCTTTCCTAAAATTTTATGGATTCTTTTAGAGATCTTCTCTTGTTAACTTGAGATCTGTGATAGTGTGCACACACACACTCAAAAACCTGAAAATTAGAGTTTTAATGGAAATCTGATATAAAAAATAAAGCCATTATGCAGAGTTTTCAGTAGCCACTGAATTCTAACACACATCCTTGTTCTTTAAACCTTTGCTCCCACACACCAACAGATGCAGTCTAAAACACACGCCCCCACGTTCACACCTACACATTCAGCCCCTCACCTGCCTCTCACACACAGTTCTGACACATTTGTTCCATGTCCTTCATCTATGGGAGATAGTGTGAAGGAGAAATGAAACCCAGGAGCACAGCTGCACGATGTATAAATGTGTGTATTACACAAAGCCTGTGGAAAAAAGCTTTCAATGAAATAGTAATAGTTTATTTCAGAAAAATTAACATTAGTAAAATCAGTGAAAATAGAGTCAGCTCCTCCAGCTTAAATTCATGAGACTAGAAAGGAAGATCGTGATTCAGAGCTTAATCCAATCCATTTTTGATAATATATCTCAACAAATACAATAAATTGATAATTTCTGAGGAAAAGGGCTTAAAACAGTACTACTAAATTAGTTCTAATAATTCTAAAAAGAAGAAAATATTTTTCTTTTGGTTTTGCTCATATCATCTTTTATTTATATTTTTCATCATAAGTGTACTCTTTAATCCCCAACCCCTATTTCCACATATATATAGAGGAAATAGGGGTTGGGGATTATATATATATACATATATATATATATATATATATATATATATATGGGGATTATATATATACATATATATATGCATATAGTGCATATATACATATATATATGTACTATATGCATATATGCATACATGCATATACATATATGCATGTATGCATATATATGTAGCGGAAATAGGGGTTGGGGATTATATATATACATATATATGGGGATTATATATTTACATATATATATATGCATGCATGCCATATCTTCTTTACTCATTCATCTATTGATGGACACTTGGGGTGCTTCCACAATATGGCTATTGTAAATAATGCAATAATGCTGCTATAAACATAGGGGTTCATGTATCCCTTTGAATTAATGTTTTTGTATTCTGGGGGTAAATACTTAATAGTGTGATTACTGGATCATAAGGTAGTTCTATTTTTAACTTTTTGAGGACACTCCATAGTGGTTCCTATAGTGGCTGCACCAGTCTGCATTGCCACCAATAGTGCACAAAAGTTCCTCTTCTTCCATATCCCTGCCAACACATGCTGCTTCTTAAGTTTTTGATTTCAGCCATTTCTGACAGATGTGAAGTGATAACTCATTGTATTTTTGATTTGTATTTTCCTGATGATGAGTGATGTTGGGCATCTTTTCATGTGTCTGTTAGTCATCTATATGGCTTCTTCCTCTTTGAAAAAATGTCTGTTCATGTTTTCTGCTCATTTTTAAGTTGGATTATTTGTTTTTGGGTATTGAGTTGTATCAGTTCTTTATATTTTTTGGATACAAACCCTTTATCGGATATTTCATTAAATATCATCTCCCATTCCATAGGCTGCTTTTTAGTTTTGTTGATTGTTTCTTTCACTGTGCAGAAACTTTTTATTTTGATATAGTCCCAATGGCATATTTTTGCTTTTATTTCCCTTGCCTCAGGAGACATATCTAGAAAAATGTTGCTATGGCCATGCTAGAGATTGCTGCCTGTGCTCTCCAAGGATTTTTATGATTTCAGGTCTCACATTTAGGTATTTAATCTGTTTTGAGTTTATTTTTGTGTGTGGTGAAAGAAAATGGTCCAGTTTCATTCTTTGGCATTTGGCTGTTCAGTTTTCCCAACATCACTTGCTGAAGAGACTATCTTTTTTCCTACTTTATATTCATTCCTCCTTTATCGAAGATTAATTGACCATAGGGTCGTGGATTTTTGGGGGGGGTTGGGTTTTATTCTGTTGATCTATGTGTCTATTTTTATGCCAGTACCATACTGTTTTAATTACTACCACTCTATAGTCTAACTTGAAATCTGGAATTGTGATACTTCCAGGAGTTTTGTTTTTCTTTCTCAAGATTGCTTTGGCTATTAGAGGTCTTTTGTGGTTCCATACAAATTTTAGGATTGTTTGTTCTAGTTCATTTTGATATAGATTGCATTAAATCTGAAGATTGCTTTGGATAGTATAGACATTTTGACAGTATTTTTTCTTCCAACCCATGAGCATGACTGTCTTTCCATTTCTTTGCATTGTCTTGATTTTTTTTTGTAAGTGTTTTATAGTTTTCAGAGTACAGGTCTTTCAGCTTTTTAAGTTTATTTCTAGATATTTTATTGTTTTGGTGCAATTGTAAATGGGATTGTTTTCTTAATTTCTCTTTCTGCCACTTCATTATTAGGAATGCAACAGATTTCTGCACATTAATTTTGTATCCTGTAACTTTACTGAATTCATTTATCAGTTTTAGCAGTTCTTTTGGTGGAGTCTTTAGGGTTTTCTATATAGTATGTGATCTGCAAAAGTGAGAGTTTTATGTCTTCCTTACCAGTTTGGATGCCTTTTATTTCTTTATGTTGTCTAATTGCTGTGGCTAGGACTTCTACTCCTGTGTTGAATGAAAGTGGTGAGAATGGACATCCTTGTCTTTTTCCTGACCTTAGGGAAAAGCTCTCCATTTTTCACCATTGCATATGATGTTGGCTATGGGTTTTTCATATAAGGCTTTTAAATGTTGAGGTGAATCTAATTTGCTGAGGGTTTTTATCATGAATAGATGGTGTACTTTCTCAAATGCTTTTTCTGCATCTATTGAAATGATCATATGGTTTTTATCCTTTTTCTTACTGATGTGATGTATCACACTGATTATTTTGTGAATATTGAACCACACTTGCATTCCAAAAATAAATCCCACTTGATGTTGGTGTGCGAATTCTTTTAAATGTATTGTTGGATTCAGTTTGCTAAATTTTGTTGAGGACTTCTGTACCTATATTCATGAGGGATATTGGCATATATTTCTGGGGTTTTTTGTGATGACTTTATCTGGTTTTGGTATCAGGGTGATACTGGTCTCATACAATGAATTTGGAGGTTTTTCTGACTCTAGTATTTTTTGGAATAGTTTGAGAAGAATAGGTATTAACTCTTCTTTAAATGTTTGGAAGAATCCCCCAAGAAGCCATCTGTTCCTGGACTTTTGTTTGTTGGGAGTTTCTTGATTACTGATTCAACTTTATTGTTGGTAATTAGTTTGTTCAATTTTTTCTTCTTCTTGCTTTTGTTTTGGTAGGTTATATGTTTCTAGGAATTTATTCATTTCTTCTAAGTTGTCTGATATGTTGATATATTGGTTTTCATAATATTCCTCTATAATTGTTTGTATTTCTGTGGTGTTGGTTGTTATTTCTCCTCTTTCATTTGTGATTTTGTTTATTTAGGTTCTGTCTCTCTCTCTCTCTCTCTTTCTCTCTCTCTCCTTGACGGATCTAGCTGGAGATTTATCAATTTTGTGATCTTTTCAAAGAACAAGCTCCTGGTATCATTGAACAGTTCTATTGTTTTTCTGGTTTCTAGATAATTTATTTCTTTTTAAAAATATGTTTGTTTGTTTGTTTGTTTGTTTAGAGTGCATGAGCAGGGGTAGGGCAGAGGGAGAGGGAGAGAGAGAGAATCCCAAGCAGGACCCATGCTGTCAGCATAGAGCCTGATGTGGTGCTTGATCTCATGAACTATGAAATCATGACCTGAGACAAAACCAAGAGTTGGTCATTTAATTGACTGAGCCAACCAGGTGCCCCCTATATCATTTATTTCTGCTCTAATCTTTATTATTTCCTTCCTTCTGTTGGTTTTGGGTTTTGTTTGTTGATCTTTTCTTAGCCAGCTCCTTTAGGTATAAGGTTAGGTTGTTTATTTGAGATTTTTCCTGCTTCTTGAAGTAGGCCTATATTGCTATAAACTTCCCTCTTAGAACCATTTTTCCTGCATCCCAAAGATTTTGGACCGTTGTGTTTTCATTTTAATTTCTTCCATGTAATTTTTTATTTCGTCTTTGATTTCTTGGTTGACCCATTCATTGTTTAGTAACATGTTATTTAATCTTCATGTATTTGCGGTCTTTTCAGATTTTTTCTTGTGGTTGATTCCTAGTTTCATATCATTGTGGTCAGAATAAATACATAGTATGACTTTGATTTTTAAACATTTGTTGGGGCGCCTGGGTGGCTTAGTTGGTTAAGCATCTGACTCTTGGTTTTGGATCATGTCATGACCTCATGGTTTGTGAGATTGAGCCCTGTGTTGGGCTCTGTGCTGACAGTGCAGAGCCTGCTTGGGATTCTCTCTCTCCCTCTCTCTCTTCCCCTCCCCTGATCACACTTGCTCTCTCTCTCTCTCTCTCTCTCTCTCTCAAAATAGATAACTGAAAAAATTTTTTGTTGAAACTTGTTTTGTGGCCTAATATGTGATCTATTCTGGAGAGTGTTCCATCTACACTTGAAAAGAATGTGTATTCTGCTGTTTTAGGATGGAATGTTCCAAATATGTCTGGTTCGGTGTGTCATTCAAAGCCACCATTTCCTTGTTAATTTTCTGTTTGGTTGATCTGTCCATCAATTTGAGGAGAGTGTTAAGGTCCCCTAACTGTTTTATGTATTTGGGTGCTTTCATATTGGGTGCATAATTATTTACAATTCTTATCTCCTCTTTTTGGATTATCCCCTTTATTATTTTATAGTGTCGTTCTTTGTCTCTTGTTACAGTCTTTGTTTTAAAGGCTACTGCTACTCTGGCTCTCTTTTGACATCCATTTGCATGATAAATGTTTCTCCATTCCCTCACTTTCAACCTTCAGGTGTCTTTAGGTCTGAAATGTGTCTCCTGTAGACAGCACATAGATGGCTCTTGTTTTTTATCCACTCTGTCACCCTATGTCTTTTGATTGGAGCATTTAGCCCATTTATATTCAAAGTAATTATTGATAAGTATGCACTTGCTGCCATTTTGTTATTTGATTTGTGGATGCATTGTAGTTTTTCTCTTTCCCTTTCTTCTCTTGCTCTCTTCTCTCTCAGTTAGTTGGCTTTTTGTAGTGATATACTTGGATTCCTTTCTCTTTATTTTTTGCATATCTATGACTGGTTTTTAATTTGTGGTTACCATTAGGTTTGTATATAACATCTTCTGCATATAGCAATCTATATTAAGTTGATGGTTGCTTAGGTTTAAACCCATTCTTTACTCCTTTCCCCATCTCCATATTTTAGGTATATGGTGTCATATTTTAAATCCTTTCTTTTATGAATCTCATGACTGATTTTTATAAAGATACTTATTTTTACTGCTTTTGTGTTTTTTTCTTTTCATGCTTTTATTTATAGTCTTTCCTTTCCACTCAAAGGGTCCCCTTTAATATGTCTTGTAGAGTTAGTTTAGTAGCCATAAACTCCGTTAGTTTTTGTTTGAGAAACTTTCTCTCTCCTTCTATTCTGAATGATAGGCTTGCTAGATAGAGTATTCTTGCATGCAGATTTTTCCCTTTCAGCACTTTGGATACATCATGCCACCCCCTCTGGCCTGCAAAGTTTCTGCTGAAAAATCTTCTGATAGCCTTATGCAGTTTCCTGTAACTGTCTTTTCTATTGCTTCTTAAAAAGATTTTTTTATCACTACTTTTTCCATTTTGGTTACTATGTGTCTTGGTGTGGACCTCCTTAGGTTGTTTTTGAGGGGATCTCTGTGCCTCCTGGATCTGGACATCTATTTTCTTCCCCAGATTAGGGAGGTTTTCAGCTATCATTTCTTCAAGTAAATTTTTTGTCCCCTTCTCTCTTTCTTCTTCTGACCTCCCTATAATGTGAATGTTATTATGCTTGATGGAGTCACTGAGTTCCCTAAGACTATTCTTAATTTGCCTAATTTTCTTTCATTTGTTCATTTGTTTCATTTCTTTCATTACTTTCCCTTAGTCTGTCTTCCAGGCCGTTGATTCATTCTTCTGCTTCATCTAGACTGCTATTTATTCCATCAAGTTTATTTTATTTTATTTTATTTTATTTTTTTTTTTATTTTTATTTTTTTTTTATTTTTTAATATATGAAATTTACTGTCAAATTGGTTTCCATACAACACCCAGTGCTCATCCCAAAAGGTGCCCTCCTCAATACCCATCACCCACCCTGCCCTCCCTCCCACCCTGCCCTCCCTCCCACCCCCCATCAACCCTCAGTTTGTTCTCAGTTTTTAACAGTCTCTTATGCTTTGGCTCTCTCCCACTCTAACCTTTTTTTTTTTTTTTTTCCCTTCCCCTCCCCCATGGGTTTCTGTTATGTTTCTCAGGATCCACATAAGAGTGAAACCATATGGTATCTGTCTTTCTCTGTATGGCTTATTTCACTTAGCATCACACTCTCCAGTTCCATCCATGTTGCTACAAAAGGCCATATTTCATTTTTTCTCATTGCCACGTAGTATTCCATTGTGTATATAAACCACAATTTCTTTATCCATTCATCAGTTGATGGACATTTAGGCTCTTTCCATAATTTGGCTATTGTTGAGAGTGCCGCTATATCCATCAAGTTTATTTTAAATTTCATTTATTGTGTTCTTGATCTCTGATTGGCTGTTTTTAATCTCTGTGTTAAGGGTTTCACTAATGTTTTCCACTCTTTTCTCAAGTCCAATGAGTATCTTTATGCTCATTACTTTAAATTCTCTATCAGGCATGTTACTTGTATTCATTTTGCTTCGGTTTCTTGCTGTGGTTTGTTTCTGTTCTTTCATTTCGTAGATATTTCTCTGTCTCTTCATTTTGTCTGACTTTCTGCATGTGTGTCTCTGTGTTAGGAAAGTAAACTACTTCTCTTGCTCTTAGTGATAATAGCCTTATGAAGAGAGGTCCTGATGGTGCAGAAAAACTCTAAATTTTACTCCCTAGTGATTTTTTCCTGGAGCCTGAAATCTTTCTGATTGTGCATTACATTTAGATTTAGGATACAATTAGATCAAATATTAGATTTTTAAAGCACACAAACATGGAAAACCATTGACATCAAAAATACATAATCCAGAAACCATGGCAAATCCAAAATTACCGAGTAAAATAGATGTTTTAAAGTCTCTCTAAAAGCGGTGGCCATTGACTCTATATTACTGTTGCTGACAAAGCATTTGTATTTTACATCATAAATTTTGTTTATTGAGAATCTTGCAGTTCTAACAAGCAATACAATTATGAACAACAGGATAGAAAGATGCATACTTTCTTAATGAGTAGAAATAGCTCACCTTCAGCACAGGCTAAGACTTTAAAGAATGAGTGGGATTCTTTTGGTCACTAGTGGCAGAAAACCTGACCCAACCTGGCCTAAAAGGATATCTATTGTCTTGTATAACTAAAAATCCCAAGTGATAGGTCCTAAAGCTTCCAGTCTAGGTGGTTTCAGGCAAACCGATTCATTAGTGCTCCATCCTTTAATTTTATCTTCTGAATAGCTTCAGTATCAGGTTCCACACAGTAGTGCTCCAGTCCTTCCAACCTCTTAGGTTCAAGACCAAAAAAAAAGAGCAAGTTGGCTTCCCCAAGAACTCAGTTACTGACTTGAATCTCCCTTTCATCCCTGAGCCAACTACTGTGGCTAAAGGAACATGAAACACTGACTAGCTTAGGCCTAAGGAGTATGTTTCACCTCTGAGTAAGGACAGAGGTTTAGTCTTGCTCAAGCACATGGACTATAGTGAGGAAGAGTGAAGAAAGAGTAAAAAAAAAAAAACAAAAAAATTAATGTTCATTCATTTTTGAAAGACAGAGAGAAACAGAGTGCAAGCAGGGGTGGGACAGAGAGAGAGAGGGACACAGATTCCGAAGGAGGCTCCAGGCTCTGAGCTCTCAGCACAGAGCTGGACATGGGGGCTCATACCCACAAGCCGTGAGATCATGACCCGAGCCAAAGTCAGATGCTTAACCGACTGAGTCACCCAGGTGCCCCGAAAGAGTAAAAATTAATATGAAAATTGGGAGCTCTTACTGGAAGATGGAAATGTATGGGATTCTAATATCAAACGACATATGCCTATTATATGAGGAATCTCAATTGTGGCCATGGAGATATAGTTTTACCTGCTCTGTCAGTACCAATTAACAAGTGGTCTTAGATCAAAGGTGATGATAAAAATGAAGAGTGAATACCCCATTTATAAGACAGATGTGCCACTGGATCATCAGTTTCCTTGGCTGTACAATTATACCACTTACAACTTTTTTTTTTTTGGGTGAGGATTAATAAACCAATGCATGTGAAAGCATAGGTGGTTAATAAAGGTCAATTATCATCTCATTTTCCTTTGAGTCAAATTTTCCTTTCTTAGGTTTAAAGTTAGTCAAAATAGGAAGTACATGTGATTATTTTTGTTTAATCTCTAGAACCTAAGACAGTAGCTAGTACATAGTAAAAATAATGTGTGCTGAAAAACTAAATAGGTGTACTAGTTAGGTTATAGGATCAGCTGCTGTAACAAAGATACCACAATATAAAATGGATCAAACAAGACAAATGTTTATTTCTCTCTCACAAAGCAGTCTGGAGCTGTTGGGCAATTTTTGGTAGGAAGGCAGCTCTGTTCCTATAGATCATGAAGCCTTCTTCTATCTTATTCCACCTTTCCCTTATTTTCTTTATGGGCATGGTTGAAGCTTGCTGACCACCATCATAACTATGTTCCAGCCCATGGGAAGTAGAAACAAGATATAATAGGCACATAGCATCCTTTTAAGAATGTAATACAGATATTGTGCACATCTCTTCTACTCACATCCCCTTAGACATTAGTTATGTGGCTACAATAAGCTACAAAGAATGTTGAAGAAGATAGCTTCTCGCAAGGCAGTCAGAAGCCAGCTCAGGGGGATCTGTTACAGAAACAGATGAGGAGATAGGATAGATCAATGAGTGGCCTCTGTCACATGCAGCCATGTGAAGGTCTGAGACACTGGAGCAATGGGTACCAGTTTTCTCACAATGTTTCTGGCAATGAAAAAGCAAAGGAAAAGCTACTTGGAAACAACTGTGGATCATAGTTTCAGAGAGTCATATGTAAATGTGTTAATACGTTAATGTTAATATATGTAAATAAGTTAAGGCTAAAGATGGAGATTAGACTAATGGAATTTTATGATTAGCAAATTGACTAAATATAATCTTAAATGCATTCCATAAAGCACTTATTTCTTTTAACTCAGCTCATCTAATTTTATTAGGTTGGAACTATGGACTTGGATTTTATTTACTGGATTTTATTGTTAAAGGGTTACTTTTCTAGGAATGATTCACCCCCATCTGATCATTTCTCCATATGAAAGTTCTAAGGAATGTAGGAAGCATTATTTGAGCTAAGAATTATATTTTCAACTAAAGATATATAAAAGAATCTTAATTGATGAATTGCAGTCTGTTTCACATTGAAGAGAGCTGTCCTAAATCAAAGATGACATATTTAGGCAACTGGATGTCCCAGAAAATCTGGGACAGTCTAATTTTAGATATCTGATATTGTCACCAATCCTACAAAACATTTTTGAACATGTACCACCAATATGTGTATATTTATTTATATATCTATGTATGTGTGTGTGTGTGTGTATATATATATATATATATATATATATATATATATATATATATATATATATCTCCTGGCATGTTGTGTACATTATGAAACATACACCAAAAAAGAAATGTTTAAAGGATGAGTTAAACAAATTGCAAATAGAAGTTTTAATATTCACTTCTTACATCCTCCTAGGGCTCATGCACACACAACATGAAAATCATTGTCTAGTCAATAATAGAGTCTAGACCAGAACTCAGATCTCCTGACTTATATAGTTCAGTAGTCTTTCCTCTTAACTGCATTGTCTTTCATCTTTCTAATACCCAATATAACTAAAGCATAAGGCAGGCATTTGTTCCAGACAAAATGGAGTAAGTGCATCCCATTTTACACCTCCTTCTAACAACAGTAACAATACCAAAAAACACTAAACAGAATAAGTCATTTACCAGAAGATCTGAAAAGTGGAAAAAAGGCAAATTAGTTAGACATCTTGAGACTTGAGGAATGACCTTGTAGTGAGTTTCCTGGGTTTTTTTCTTGCCCTCTATATATCCGTGTCTGTATGATACAAATATTTGCAACCTGGAAACAACAGTGGGCAGAGACAAAACAAAAGAAAACTGCAACAAAAAAAAGAAAATCTTGTTTCTCTAGCCAAAGGACTGGGAAAGGGGAAGCCCAATAGAACAGAAACTTCTGAATTGTGTGTGGTAGGCAGAATTCTAAGAAGTACTGACCCAAGCTTCCTGTCATTGAATACATGCCTGCCCTGGAACTATGAATTTGATGGACATGACCTCTATGGTTAGGCTATGTTATACAGCATGGTGGACCTTAAGAAAAGATAAGGAGATTATCCGGGTGGTCCTGGCCTAATCACATGAGCCCTTTAAAAGTCAAGAGTTTTCTCTGCTTGGTAGTAGAAGGCGAAATCAGAGAGAGTCAAAGCATGAGAAGCATTTGGCATGAGGGAGGTTTTCTATTGGTAAGATGGAGGAATCCACATGGCAAGGATCTGAGAATGGCCTCTAGGAGCTGAGTTTGGCCCCCAGCTGACGGGTAGCAAAACTCCAGGATCTTAGTCACACAACTGCAAGGAAATGAATTCTGCCAGCAATGTGAAAGAGGTAGAAGTGGGTCCTTCCCTAGCTGAAGCTCCAGGTGGGGATGTAGCTGGCCCACATCTTGATTTTAGCCTTATCAGACCTTGAGCTATGGGATTCTTAACCAAGGAAACCATGAAATAACAAATTTTTGTTGTTTTAAACCACTAAGTTATTGGTAATGTCCTTGTTCTTGTGACAAACCCTATGAAAAAGCCATGTATGTCCTCATCCCTATGGCACTGCAATAGTAGGGCTGGTTGGCAGAACTTCTACTGTGTACTAATTTCTTGTTGCTACTGTAAAAAAATCACCAAAAGTTAGTGGCTTAAAAGAACACAAATTTATTATCTTACAGTTCTGGAAATCAGAAGGCCAATATGGGTCTTACTGGGCTAAAATCAAAGTGTCCATAGAGCCACTTTCTTTCTGGAAACCTTTCTGGAGTCTTTGGAGAGAATCCATTTCCTTGCCTTTTCCAGCTTTTAGAGGCTGCCTGCATGCCTTGGCTCATGGTTCCTTCCTTTATCTTTAAAGCACATCACTCTGACCTCTACTTCTGTGATCATATTGCCCCTCTTTTTCTTGGACTTTTTTGCCTTCTTCTTATAAAGACACTTGTGATTACATTGGGCCCATCTGGATAATCCAGGGTATCTTCCCATATCAAGATTCTTAACTTAATCACATTTGTGAAGTCTCTTTTACTATGTAAAGTAATATATTCATAGGTTCTAAGGATTAGGATAGAGACAGTTTAGGTGGGGTGGGGGGGATTATTCTGTCTACTGCAACTCCCTACTATAACACTATAGAGGCTTTATAAACCAAATTGACATTTGAATCACAGCCCTCAAAAGTGGGCTAGGACATACATTCTGAACATTAATAAGTTAACTACATGGTCAATTAGGGTATCTAAATAGGAATCAGAGTCTTATGATACCCAGCTGCCCAGAATATAGTACAAAATTACTCATCATATTAGGCAAATTTCAACTCAAATAAGAAAAGATATGGGGAGCCTGGGTGGCTCAGTCGGTTAAGCGTCTGACTTCTGCTCAGGTCAGGTCATAATCTCGAGGTTTGTGAGTTTGAACCCTGCATTCGGCTCTATGCTGATAGCTCGGAGCCTGAAGCCTGCTTTGGATTCTGTCTCCCTCTCTCTCTGCCCCTCCCCCATTCGTGCTCTGTCTCTCTCTCTCTCTCTCTCTCTCTCAAAAATAAATAAACATTAATTTAAAAAAAAGAAAAGAAAAGATAATCAACAGATGCCAACACCAAGATGATGAAGATGTTGGAGTTATCAAAGATTTTAAAGCAGCTATTATAAAAATGTTCAGCAACAGGCACATGAAAAGATGCTCAACGTCGCTCCTCATCAGAGAAATACAAATCAAAACCATACTCAGATATCACCTCACGCCAGTAAGAGAGGCCAAAATGAACAAATCAGGAGACTATAGATGCTGGCGAGGATGTGGAGAAACCGGAACCCTCTTGCACTGTTGGTGGGAATGCAAACTGGTGCAGCCACTCTGGAAAACAGTATGGAGGTTCCTTAAAAAAATTTAAAAAAGACCTACCCTATGACCCAGCAGTAGCACTGCTAGGAATTTACCCAAGGGATACAGGAGTACTGATGCATAGGGGCACTTGTACCCCAATGTTTATAGCAGCACACTGAACAATAGCCAAATTGTGGAAAGAGCCTAAATGTCCATCAAATGACGAATGGATAAAGAAGTTGTGGTTTATATAAACAATGGAATACTATGTGGCAATGAGAAAGAATGAAATATGGCCTTTTGTAGCAACGTGGATGGAACTGGAGAGTGTTATGTTAAGTGAAATAAGTCATACAGAGAAAGACAGATACCATATGTTTTCACTCTCATGTGGATCCTGAGAAACTTAACAGAAACCCATGGGGGAGGGGAAGGAAAAAAAAAAAGAGGTTAGACAGGGAGAGAGCCAAAGCATAAGAGACCCTTAAAAACTGAGAACAAACTGAGAGTTAATGGGGGGTGGGAGGGAGGGGGGGTGGGTGATGGGTATTGAGGAGGGCACCTTTTGGGATGAGCACTGGGTGTTGTATGGAAACCAATTTGACAATAAATTTCATATTAAAACATAAATAAATAAATAAATAAATAAATAAATAAATGTGTAAAAAGTAAAAAAAAAAAATGTTCAGTAAACAATTACAAATACTCTTGAATCAAATAGAAAAGAAACAGAAAATCTTAGCAAAGATTTATAGAAGATATAAAGACAAACCAAATGGAGATTTTAGAATTTAAAAATATAGTAACTGAAATAAAAAATTCATTAGATAGGTGTTCTAACTGAACCTAGGACTTAATTTTTAGAGGTTACTGAATGATAACACTGACAAGTCAATGCTGTTGAAAGAGTTTAGGGGCACCTGGGTGGCTCAGTCAGTTAAGCCTCCAACTTTGGCTCAGGTCATGATCTTGTGGTTTGTGGGTTCAAGCCCCATGTCAGTCTCTGTGCTGACAGCTCAGAGCCTGAAGCTTGCTTCGGATTCTGTATCTCCCTCTCTCTCTGCCACTCCCCTGCCCACGTGCTCTTGCTCTCTCTCAAAAATAAATAAACCTTAATTTTTTTTTAAAAAAAAGAAGAGTTTATTAAGAAGCATGCCCAGCCATGTAGGGCTACATGAGGAAGTACTAGGGTCAGTGAGGAGGCAGGAGGGGCAAGAGGGAAGCATAGGTACGAGTCTTTATTGTGGTTTCTGAAAGAAGGAATGGGTGACGCAGGGTAGTCAAGTAGAAGCAGGTTTAGGATCAAATAGTTGGAATAATTTTAGCAGACTCTGAGCTATCATGGTGATCTCTAGTTGTTCAGTACCTGGACCCAGGGTGATTTAGAGCAGGGGAAACATTGGCTTAGTGTATGAATGTTAAAGGAAGTGGTTGAGGTACAGATCTGGATTGGTTGGTTTGCATATAAAAAGAATGTGGTAGACGGAGTCACTACCTCCAGGAATTAGTTAGCTCTGGGAGGGCAGTCTTTTCCTATCCAGCAAGACTCCTAAGATGTGAAAGTATCATAAATATAGAAAATTAAAACATAATTAAAATAATGAGTTCAATAGCAAAATTGGCAAGCCAGAAGAGTCAGTGAACTTGAAGATAGAGCAATAGAAATGATCAATATGAACAACAGATGGAAAAGAGATATTTTAAAAATGAATGGATCCCCAGGGACCTGTGGGATAGTAACAGAAGATTTAACATTCGTGTTATCAAAGTTTCAGGAGAAGAAAAAGAACACTGAGCTGAAAAATATTTGAAGAAATAATGGCTCAAACTTCTCAAACTTGGCGAAGGACATAAACCTACAGATTCAAGAAACTGAATGTACCCCAAGCAGAATAAACTTTTAAAGATTCACACACAGACATGTCATAATCAAATCTCTGAAAAGGAAAAACAAAGAAAAACTTTTGAAAGCAGCCAGAGCCAGAGAGAAACAACGCATTCCCAACTGGGGAACAATGAATCAAATGATAGCAGATTTCCCCTCCTTGAAGAACAGAAGGAAGAGGCAAACAATTTCCAAGTTCTGAAAGAAAGACATTGTCAACCCAGAATTTTTTATCCCGTAAAAAATATCCTTCAAGAAAGAAGGTGAAGAAACACTGAGAGGCTTTATCACCAGCAGACTTGCTTTAAAAGAATGGCTGAAAAACTATTCAGATAGAAAGGAAATGGCAATGAAAGGATTCTTGGAACATCATGAATGAAAAAAAGATCAGTGGAATTATACAGATTGCATGCTATAGAACATTCTTGAAGTGACAAAATTATAGTGATGGAGACTAGATCAGTGGTTGCAAGGGTTAGGGTCAGGAGAAGGTGTGATTATTATTGAAAAAAATATTTTTTAATGTTTATTTATTTTTGAGAAAGAGAAAGAGGGAGAGAGAGACACACAGCACAACCGGGCGAGGGGCAGAGAGAGAGGGAGACACAGAATCCGAAGCAGGCTCCAGGTTCTGAGCTGTCAGCACAAAGCCAGACACGGGGCTCAAACTCACGGAGTGTGAGATCATGACCTGAGCCGAAGTTGGATGCTTAACCAACTGAGCCACCCAGATGTCCCAGGAGAAGTGTATTAAAGTGTAACACAAAGAAGTTTCTTTCTGGTGATTGGGTGATAGAATAGTTTTGGATCCTGTTTGTGGTAATGGTTACGGAATCTATGCATGCAGTAAGATTTCAAATTTCACCATTCAAAACGAGTGTATGTAAAGAAAGACTGGTGAAATCCATATAAAATCTGAATTTGATTGAACAGCATTGTACCAATGTGAATTTCCTGATTTTGGCATTTTATTATGGTTAGAGAAAATATTATCATTGGGGCAAGATTGGGTACACAGAAACTCTCTTGTAATATTTTTACAATTTTTTATCCTAAACAATTTCAAAATAAAATGTTATTAGGACCTATATCAATGGTTTTTAAAAATCTGATAATTGATAAAGGTAGGATAAGAACAGGTGAATGCAGGATTTGGAGAAAATCAGCTGAACTGGTATACGATAGATTTTGGTTGGTTCAGTGAGATCATTATTTGCCACACTCCCACTAATCTATACACACAAATGTACATGTGCATACTCGCAAACACACACAAACACAGTTATACTCACCTAGATTTCAGCATTTCCTTATTATCCTTCTAGCATTCTCTTTCTAGCCATTTACCTTATTTTTCTGTGCTTAGCATTAGGAAAGATCTGTCAGGAGATCTGACCCATTTAATTCCTCTCTGTACCTACTTCTGCTTCAACTCCTAACCCTTTCTGAAACCCTTATAGTGCTTGTTAGCATAAAATTCTAACCTCTATTTCTAACAATTATTTGCCAGCAGCCTACTTAACATTGCAATATTTACTGAGCCTTATTAGGTATGATGGGTATGATGAGAGGACACAGGCCTGACACAGAGGCCTGACTCAGCACTAAGTGGTGTGAAACAAAGGAGACACCCTAAAGCTGCCACATCTCACTGTCACATTTCTGGGACCCATATGTCCTCTGGATGGCAGGGGCTGGAGAAGAACTTCTCCATAAAAGTCTGCGGAAACCATTGCAGGTGAGTAGGAAGTTGAAGGAGAGGAAAAGAGTGGTGAGAAGGTAGCTTATTTAGGAGAACGTTATCCAGCTCAAATCCTTTGGTGATCAGGCTAGGACTGAAAAAGGATAAGAGAAGTCAAAATAATAGAAGGAACCGAAAATTTCTTATAGCTAAAGGCTCTATTCCCATCTTGTTCTGAGGCTAAAGGGAAAAGAGGGTCAAGGATGGTAGACCCAGTTCTGAGGCCACTGGGAGAGGGAACAGAGAGAGCTCAGTTGCTGTGGATAACTTTGTGGATCCAGTCTGTATAGCGGGACACCTTGGTGTAGTAGCCAATATCACCTTTCAAAATACACCCTGCTGACCAAGATAGGATCCCATGGAGCTGATTTTGGCACAGGATTGGGACAGCATCTAATTCCTGTTAGAAAAAGGACAGATGGGTCAGACAGGATAGCCAAAACAAAGATGACCTAGTGCCAAGTCCCTGAGGGGCCCAGAATAGAAAGACTTAGGGGATAAGGACAGGGAGAAATGTCTGGTGGACATCTTGGGCCCACCCAACTACTTCTAGGCCACATCAGAGTTAGCCATAAAGAGATAAGAACACTCTGAGATGTTTCCCCCCTAGCATCTAAGTTCATTCATTATTGGAAGGACACAGTCTTTCCTGGATCCCATATACATTGATCTCTTCTTGAATGTAGGGACAGGAGATTGGAATGGTTGAGGGAGATACGTGGACCCCAAAACAGCCCCAAACTCAAATGGGCAGAGAGAAAAGAGTTACCTTACATGAGTGTGTGTTCTCCAGAGATGATCCTGCACAAAACATGTTTTCTGTGATTTTAATAGGAATTTGTCTTACAAGGGACTCTTGGCAGTCATCATTAGAAAACCAAAAGACAGTCTGGTTTATCTGGATATCAGGTTCTGGGTCTGAGCACATGAGTGTGCACACATGCGCACACACAAACACAGAGGGAGAGAGACAGAAGAGGCTTTGTTTCTCTTTGATCCTTCACATATTCATCTTTCTTTCTTCTCCCCTTCCCTCCCTCTTTTCTGTTATTAATCGTTCCATCATTCAGTGAATCATCATTCAGAAAAAGCCAACATGAAAAGGAACCACAGAGGAAGAAAAAATAATGAAATGAATAAACCAAGTCTGGTCCCAGTGTTGTAAAACTGCATGCCTTGGGCTTGTGTGTACATGCTTTTATTTGTGAATGCTTGTCTGTAAGTTACTAATGAATGAGCCACACTCAGCATCACCAGTAGGATTACCTGCCAATCCCTTCCTCACCCAGACACCCTTTCACCCTCACCTGGGTGATGAATGAGGCAAGAACACTGGATTCCTTTAACAGCTACATTACCAATTTGGGCCTCAATTTCCAAATGAATAAAACTAGAGGTTGAGATATTATAAGTTCTCAGGGCTCTTCCAGATCTCATAATCTATAATAATAATTATATGATAATCCCCTTTGTGTGGGTACGCAAGGAGCACTAAGGGTCTGTCTTGGGAGGGTTACTCACTGAAATTCCTCCATTCCCAGCCCCAGCCAGAGACAGTGCACTTTTCCCCTCTTCTGTCATTCGTGGTATTGGGTAGAACCACCAGCTTGACCTGATCCTTGAGCTCTAGGGGATGATTCAGCTTGATGAGCATGAGGTCATGCTCAGCAGAATCCCGGGTAAAATCTGGGTGTTGGACAATAAATGTGGGTCTTAAGTTCCCCATCTTGTTTTGAAAATTCTCTTTTGAAGCCGCAACGTTTATCTCAAGAAATCTGGAAAAGGCCATGAAGGATTAGTAGAAGAAGGAGATATTTTCCTATTGTTCAACTTGTTTCTTTTCTACCCCAACTTGCTTTGTGACTTTGCATGAGTTCCTTCCATAACTTGGCAAGACCTCCATCTCCTTGTCTGGCAAATGAGCAATTGCTACTGCAGTTCTATAATTCTTTGATCTGTACCACATTGTATATAGGCTTTTTATCCCAATGGATTCATCCCCTAGTCCTCGGCTTCCCCAATTCCCTCAGTCTACATCATCCCACCCAAAAATCGAACTCATAACCACCTACATCTACTTCCTGCCTCCTTCCAATAACTTCTCAGGCTTGAGAGCCCCTGGGCAAGTCTCTTCACGGCTAAGCCTCAGTACCCCTTTAACAATCTCAGTGACTAAGGGGGACCACTTTTCCTTCTAGGACTCCATTACTCACGGTAAGAAGCAGTGGGCTGCAGTGAGAACCCACTGTTTGTGGATCAGGGTCCCCAAACAAGGCTCATATTCTGAGTTCAGGAAAACCAGAAAGGTTGGTGCAGTTTCTATGCTCATCTGGTTGAATTGCTGGGCTAATTTTACTTGTGTTGGTGTTGGTATTACAATTATTGTTACCACTGTCAGATAAGGGAAAGGAGAGCAGAATTTTAGAGACAGGTGCAGACATTCCAGAGTAAGAAGTTTGGAATATTTTATGTGGAAGTGCTTTGAAATGGTCAATGTGTTACTGATATAGGAGGTGTTGTTGGACCACTCAGGGTCCTTCTGCTAATTTTCCCTTAGGCTTTCCTCTGAATTTATATACTCCTTATTCACTCCTCTTCTCCTTCCTTCCTTCTTCTTGATACCTATTTTCTTCAAGCTTTCTTCCTAGCCATATAGCAAAATCACATTCTTTTGCCAAGACCCACCATCTTTTGTGTAAAGTCTTATTATCTCAGTCTGAATCTTCTCTTGCACCCATGAAGCCAGAGGAAAATCAGTGGGCTCTAGATATCTCTGAGTGTTCTAGGAAACTTCTAATCACTGGGGTCCTAAATTCTTATCTAAGTAATGTACTCTCTATCCACCTTATCTAGACCCATTTCCTACACTTTTCTCCAATATGACCTTTTCAAAATTTAAGCCAAAATAGAAACCTGCACTCACCAGTCACTGTCAGAATGCTGAAGACTAGAAAGAGGCGGTTCATATCTGTGATCTCCATGCTCTCTTGCAGTAAGAAGATCTGGGAAGGGAGTGAACTACAACAAACCTGGTCTCCTGGAAGCTTTGCAAAGGGAGAAATATCAAGGAGGTGTAGGGACATTCAAGGGAGCAAAGTTCTCTCAACCAAGGTAGTATGCCACCAAAGGGAGGAAAGATAGCCAGGCCAGATCCTATCTCTCTAGAGTGTCTGTCCTCCCATTGTAGCATGTGAAATTTCTCCAAGGTGAAATGCCTGACCACTGAGGGATGGCCTATAAACCAAGAGCTTTGCTATACTTTATTAGCAAAGAGAAATCTCAACTGGCCATTTGTGTCTGCCTTGTTCCACTGTCTCCCATAATACTTCAGCTCCCTGGTTCCCTTACATTTACTTACCTGTCCTCACTTAGTGTGGCTGATCTTCACCTCTCTGTGTGACATTAATAGCCCTCAACTTTCAAATAAACTCCCTCCTCTCTGAGCTACAGATCCCCCTCACCTAACAAGCTGAGTCTTCCCACATGTCACATTGACTCTTGTTCTAATGTCACACTGGCTCCACCCCATGGCATCCTCTGTCACATTGTCCCCATACTATGTCATCCTCCCTCTAACCCCTAGATACCACTGGCCTCTCCCTGAAACTTTGCAGAGCCAAGTAGAGACAGGCAGGGCTCAATATGGAGTTCCCTTGGAATAGAGTCAAAGGGATACCAAAAAAGAATGTATCAGTTGGTTTTTGCTGCATAGAAATTTTTTTAAAACTTAGTGGCTTAAAATGGTAGTCAATTATTTGTTCACAATTCTGTGGGTTGCCAATTTGGGATGGGCTTAGCTGGGAAGTTCTTCTCTCAGCAGGACTCATTGATGCATCTGTGATCAGCTGGCAGTCAGTGGTCCTACAAACATGTCTAGTGGTGGCTGGTTGTCGGCTTTAGAGTGATGAGAGTAACAAGGCCATGTGTCTATCATCCAACAAGCTAGTCCAAGATCATCTATATGATAGCAGTTGCAAGGTTCCATAGATCAGAAAAATGGTAAACCCCAATGCCCAAATGTTCAAGCCTGTGCATTATCACATTTGCTAATGTCCCACAGGCCAAATCAAGTTGCGTGGCTAACTCAGATTCACAGGGTAGAAAAGAGTCCACTGTTTGACGGGAAAATTTGTAAAATCATATTACAAGGGCACAGATAGAAGAAGGGGAATAGTTTTTGGCCATTTTTTCTTGCCATTTTATTGTGTAAATTTTCAAACATACAAAAAATTTAAAAGCACTGTACCATGAAGACTGCATGCCCACCACCTATTTTCTTCAGCTAACACTTTACTATATTTGTGTTATTACATAGCTATCCATCTATAGTTATGGCTTTTGTTACCATCTACCACATACAGTCAACCAGCTCATCACCTGCAATCTGGCTTCACCTCCCACCTCTCTGACAGCATCTCCTTTTCTCACAGCTGCTTCCCTCACCATATAAGTCCTGAGTTGCTGTAATAGCTTTCAAACTGGACTTCCTTAACAAGCTCTCTCTTTCTCTATCCAGTTTGCCAGATTGATTTTTTTTTTCATTTGTTGTACTCTTGCTTAAAAGCTTGCTGTGGTCCCTAGTGCCCATTATTTCATGTCTAAACTCCTTTGCTTTGCTGCCAAGGCCCTCAGTAATCTGGTATTAATCCATGACTGTAGGAATATGACATAATGGGCAGAGTCAGAGTTCCTTGGCAATCTCAAAAGTAGCCTGTGTCTTTGAGAGATCTGTTGGTAAATTTCTCATCTCTTTCTGACCAACTTTAAAATTGGCTGTAATCAATGGCTTTTAGGCCTTTTAGCTTGGCCCCACCTGAACATCTCCCATCAGCACCCCATAAGAATCAGTTTCTGCTCTGACCTGGATATCTTCTCCTTGGCTCTTGGTCAAAATCCCTGGACTTTCATTCTTCTATGGTCTCTGTGTCCCTACTGGTGAGCAAGGACTGGCTCCTCCCCCTGGCATTTTATCAAACAGTGGCCTTGTTTTGAATATATTCTTCTGATTGGCTATTAGCTCTTCTATCCTTACTGGGTTCATACAAGAAAGGATTCCCATCCATCCTCTGATATGACTATACCCCTCACTACACTGAAGAGTAGACTTTACTCCCTATCTGTGCTAATTCCTGTCTGGTACCCACTGAGCTCCACTTATTCAGACTAGGTTTTAAGAGGCCCTCAGATTCCAGTTTGCGTCCACTGTCCCTCTCACCAAAGTGTTCCCTGGTACATTATTTTTCTCTCTTATGTACTAGACTTTTCACTCTGGGCCAGCTAGTTTCTTCAGTGTTATTTTTAAATTTTTTTTTTAAATTTAATGTTTATTTACTTTTGAGAAAGAGAGAGAGATGGGGGGGTGGGCAGAGAGAGAGGGAAACACAGAATCTGAAGCAGGCTCCAGGCTCTGAGCTGTCAACACAGAGCCTGACATGGGGCTCGAACTCACAAGGCGCAAGATCGTGACCTGAGCCAGTCAGACACTCAACCAACTGAGCCACCCAGGTGCCCCTCTTTGGTATTATTCACATTGATCATTTTCCTACATGCTTCCTTTCATTCTTTGGCTCACTGTACAGACACATTTGGGGGCATCTACCCAACCCCACCTCTTGTTAGGGAGTCTGCTCCTGCCCACAACCCTTGCTAAGTGACTCAAGCTTGGATATCAAAGGGTCAGAATCTGGAGACACCTCAGAGACACCTCCTGGATCAATGTAGCTCTACTTCAGTGCCCAAACCCAGTTCTGCCTAACCTGGGTCTGACCCTTCCACATTCATAGCTCATCCTATCCTCACATGCTTCTGGATGGTCTCAGACTTAAGAAGTTCCATTTACCTGGACATACACTTTCTTGGGATGAATGAGTGAATACCACCTATCTCCTGACTTACAGCTCCCAATAGGCTTCCACACTGACCTGACCTAAAGATAATCTAAGCTCCCTGGCTTGACTCGGGTCACTTCCTTGAGTGTTAATGGGAAAAGCATTTCCAGATTATGGTCTTTGATCCCAAGGATCAGGTACTTGACACCATTGGCATGAGATTAAATCTTTTTTCTTTTAAAAGTTTAATATAATGACACACAATAAATTGCACATATTTAAAATGTACAATTTGGTCATTCCTGAAAGATTTCTTAAGCCCTTCTGTGATTCCTCCTCTTTCCCTCCAACCCACCACACTATCACCAGGCAACCACTTTCTGTTACTATAGATTAATTTATATTTTCTAGAATATTGGATACATAGAATCATTACAGCATAGTCTTTTTTGATCTGGCTACTTTCACTCAGTGTAATTAGTTTGGATTCATACATGTTGTTGTGTGACTCTAGAGTTCATTTATTTTCACTTCTGAGTAGTATTCCATTGTATTGATATACCAAAATTTGTTTACCTGTTGATGGATATTTGGGTTGTTTGCAGTTTTGCATTATACAATTAAAGCATCTGTGAACACATAATATATGTGGGTCTTTATGTAAGCATATATGTGCATATGTGTCTTTATGTAAACAAATGCTTCCTCTTCTCTTGGGTAAATAAATAGAGGCAAAATAGATGGATCATATATAGTAAGTGTACATTTAACTTTTAAAGAAACCGCCAAATTGTTTTTCAATATTTTACATTCTCACCAGAGGTGAAAGAGTTCCAGTTACTCTGTATCTTCACCAGTACTTGGGATGTTCAGTCTTTTTTTGAAAAAAATTTAACTGAGATATAATTGATATATAACATTGTATTAATTTTAAGTGTACAGTGTGTTCAGTCTTTTTAATTTCAGCTATTCTCCTGTGAAATAGTGTTTCATTTCCTTATGACTAATGATTTTGAACATATTTTCATGTGCTTATTTGTCATCCATATATCCTCTTTGATAAAGTGTCTGTTCAAATCTTTTGCCCATTTTAAAATGGATTGTTTCATTCCTTATAATTGAGATGTGAAAGGTTTTTAATATATTCTGGATGGGAGTCCTTCAATACTTCCAACAGCTGGAAGAATGAACTCCTGTAGATCTATCCACATGCTTCTTCTCTAGACCTGCTTGTTCCCAATTTTTGAATCTTTCTTCCAAACCCCTGACTAAGCAGCTACACTATTCATCACATGAGTCTTATATTTTAGGCTACTTTTCTTTCCATATAATATAGATGACCAGGTGTACCACCAAAGCTCTTCCAATTACTGCTACCTTCTAGGGCCATCTTTGAATGAGGATTCTAATATAGTGGCTCATTTCTTGCTTCACCATATACCAAGCTGATCTAACTGTATATCAAAACAGGTTTTTTTCTTTTCCATGAAGTGATCATAGGGACTTGCCTGTCCTCCTTTCTACCGTTCCCCACCTCCCCAAAAAACCACATGAGTGTAACCTGAGAGAGAGGCAATGGTGCCATAGAGGTGAATGAACCAGAAGTCTAAGCCACCTACATATGCAGCTAACTTGACCTCTGGCCCTGCTCATGACTAAAACCCTAAATGTACCATTTCCATCTCACTATGGACTTCTACTGGGCTCACATGACCTTATGGCTTAGTGGATCTGACAGAACACACCTTGTAATGAACAGTTCTGGCTGCATAGCCACTGTATGTCCCAAGATCAGGTGTTCTGTCTATACCAGGGCCTAGTAGCACATCAGGAACCGTACTTTTAATGATGTCTACTGTAGATGGTATAACATTGTTCCAGAACTCTAAAGTATACATAGTGATTCTCTTACTAGGGCTTGCTGTAAATTATATAAAATGTCTTTTCCCATCACAGATACCTCTTACAGCATAGATCTGCCAGGAAGTATAGCTTAAGGTCTCTCTTGAAGTTATAGGCAAGATGCTGTCCGGGGCTGCAGTCATCTGAAGGCTTGACTGGGGCTGGAGGAACTGCTTCTGACATGGCTCATTCACATGGCTTTTGACAGAAAGCCTAGCTCCTTTCCACATGAATCTCTCTGAAAGGGATGCTTCAGTGTCCTTATCGTATGGTACCTGACCTCCTTCACAGTAAGTGATCCAAGAGAGAACAAGGAATAAAGCTGTAATGTCTTAGAAGACACATACTATCACATCTGCAATATTTTATTTGTTAGAACTAAGTCACTAATGCCAGCCCACACTCAAGGGAACAGGCATTAAGCTCTTTCTCTTGAAGGAAGAAATATCAAAGAATTTGTGGGCATATTTAAAACCATCACACATGGTACCTTCAGTATAGTGGATCATAGTGATATGCAGAATGCCCAGGCAGTCCAGGTTCCTTGGGTTATATTATGACAGAGGGTGAAAGATTTAACCCTTGTCAGGAGTGTAAATGTCTCTGTCATTCATATATTTCTGTTCCCATTCCTCGATAGCAATAGAAATGAATGTATTTGCTAATCAATGCAAGGTACCAGAGGCTGGAACCTCTGTTCCAGCAGAGATTACATCTGGCATGGCAACTGCAATCAGGGCAACTATATGGCTGACTTTATTATTCCTTAGGATCAGACATTTTTTAAGAGCCAGTGGACTAGTGAATTAAATGGGGATAAATGAGGGCCAGTATTCTTTAGGTCTTAAACGGTAGCATAAAACTCTGCCATTCCCTCAGGACATGATATTGTTTTTAGTTACTATCATGTGAAGGTGCAAATCAGTTTCAGATATTTCACTTTGTCTTCCCCACTAATACAACTTTTATCCCACAGTGCAAGAAATCATGGGGTGTCTGGCTGGCTCAGTCAGTTAAATGTCTGACTTTGGCTCAGGTCATTATCTCATGGTTCATGAGTTCGAGCCCCACATTGGACTCTGTGCTGACAGCTCAAATCCTGGAGGTTGCTTCCGATTCTGTCTCCCTCTCTCTCTGCCCCTCCCCTGCTCATGCTTTGTCCCTCAAAAATAAACATTAAAAAAATTAAAAAAAAAAAAAGAATAAACATTAAAAAAAGGAAAGGAAATCAATGTGGAGGTTCTGCCAGTTACCAAGTATTCTATTCCAATTATACACTGGAGAACCAGAGAAATTATTCTTTCTTACTTTAGTTTTCTCCATAGCATTTATCACCATCCACTAATAGTACTTTATTAAGTATAACTTAATATACTTAATTCATTATACTTAATATACTTATTCATCTTATTTATTATCTGTCTCCCCAATGAATCTAATTTCCATAAGGACAGGCATTTTTTTCTTTGTTAAAAAACTGTTTTATTTCCAATGCCTACAAAGTGCCTAACACATCACAAAAACATAGTTCTAGCATATAGCAGATATTCAGTAGATATTTGTTAAATGAAAGATTATATAGTGCCTCTCAACATAAGTTCATTACTGTTATTGTTATAATTGCCCTAAGATTGATTTTTCCATCTCTCCCAGCAAGTACGAATTCAAGTGTGGAATGTTCACTCTGGAGCAAATTAGGGGAAAGTTTCTATAAGTGGATCAGAGATGACTGATGGCACTAAATGTCCCACAGAACAATGTATGCTCTGGTGGTGGACTGAGAGGTGGAAGGCAGCCCGTGAGGGACACCACTCCAGGGTTCTCAGCACTTTCGCTCTCTCTCTCATCTCCTAATGTGAACTGAAGTACATATATTTAATCTCTCACATTTTCCAGTGGTAATTGTTGGTGTTTTTGGCCTCTTAAAATGGCATTTCTTGTTTTTAAAGCATTGAATCATAAAATATTTAAATATTTTCAGGCTTTCTCTTGAAAATTTGGAAGATATGGCTATTGACATATTTACTGGTGCTTAGCAGTGTACCCTCATATTAAATGGGCATGTGCTTTCCTATTTCATCACAGTCTTCACCACTCTTCATTGCCTTTTTCACTTGAAGGCTAAGTGAAAGTTATCATTCACCAATGTATGAAAGAAGTGAAGAAAAAGTGATGGAGCTTTTATATCCAAGTCCATATAAAAATTTGGAAAAATAAAATGTAGACAGAGAAATACACATTTCAAGAACAATGGGGAGAGAGTTTTTAGGAGGTAAGAGAGAACAGAGACTATTCCTAAGCATTTAATATGTAACATGCAGGGGTGCCTGGGTGGCTCAGTCGGTTAGACGTCTGATTCTTGATTTTGGCTCAAGGTATGATCCCATGGTTTGTGAGATTGAGCCCTACATCGGGCTCTACGAATGGCAGCTCAGAGCTTGCTTGGGATTCTCTCTCTCTCTTTCTCTCTCTTTCTCTGCTCCTCCTCCACTCATGCCCTCTCTCTCTCTCAGAATAAATAAACATTTAAAAAATATATAATATGCAAACAAAGTAAGACTAGGTACATGAGTGCAATTCAAGATAAAAGGACCATGAATTTGCAACCCTTATTCTAATCCAATAAAGAGGAATAAATAATATATTCTACCTACTGTATAATTTGCAAGGTACTGATTTCTTTTCTTAAAAATCTGTAATTCACATTATTGTGCCTGGAAATTTTAGTATTTTTATCATATTGACATTTTACCCCCAAGATACATACTGTGCCATTTCAACCCCCAAAATTTTCCCTTTAGGAATGAAAATACAGAAAGATTATTGCTAATTCATATGCTTCATCACTGTTGCTTTCTTGTTTGCTTAAAGGTTTTGTAATTCTAGCTGAAGAAATATTTATTTAAATTCTTAACTAAGGACCCTCATTCTTTTCAATTTCAATTTGGGGAAAAGTAATTTACTCTTACTGTTGCTTTCAGTTGATGGTTTTCAGATCCAATAACAGTAAAAGTAAAATTGCATATTGTAATTCTGAATTCTGGGGTGTCCTTAGCTAGCAAATATACATGATGACTAAAAAAAGTAACAACATCATCTGGATGTTTTTAATTTTTTTTTTTTCAACGTTTTTTATTTATTTTTGGGACAGAGAGAGACAGAGCATGAACGGGGGAGGGGCAGAGAGAGAGGGAGACACAGAATCGGAAACAGGCTCCAGGCTCCGAGCCATCAGCCCAGAGCCTGACGCGGGGCTCGAACTCACGGACCGCGAGATCGTGACCTGGCTGAAGTCGGACGCTTAACCGACTGCGCCAACCAGGCGCCCCATCTGGATGTTTTTTAAAAGGTCAAAAACAAATCCATCACAATCCCAGCATTAAGCTCAGCTTAAATGGTAGTTAGGGTATTGGCACATAGTTGTCAAACTCTCTCAAGAAAACAAGAGTGTTCTTATATTTATCTCAGTAGGTCTTTCTCGGTCCACCACCTTTCTGATCTTCATTGAAGAAAGTTATAAAAATAAGGCAGTTATTGAGCCCAATATTCACTGATAGCCAAACAGGAAGCTTCTGGATGTGAACCAGACTGGGGGTGACTCATTGGAAGCCAAATGTTTGTATGGAAAGCTTTTCCTGAAATCGCACAAAAGCAAATATTTATAAACATGCTAAAAAAGCATTTTGGAACTCTTGGGAGAAAGGGTTAAAATATTGCCACCCATTCCTAATGACACCATTTTGATAAAACGTTACTTTGCTATCATCGTGCTGACCCAGGCACTAAGTCTTTCAGAAACAAGTTTGCTATAATTGGTAGGACTGTCCTGACTCACAGTATTTCTTATTTTGAAATATGATTCTATTTTGATAACCTCACCAATCTGTATTTTGAATGCATCAAAAATTCATGTGTTACTTGTGAAAGTTTTAAGTTTCCTATAGATATGCCTCAATTGCAATCTACATAGAATTCATAAGAAAAGAGTGGTTACAAATGGAAATTTGTTTCTTGCTGAGCAAACTTTGACCTCAAATGGTATAAGCATATATTGAAATTCTGTACCTTAACGTTGCCTGTTGTTTTAAAAAAACAAGCAAATAAGAAATCTTTGTTTTTATTCTGACAGAAATTTTTGGCACACATCAGGTTCCTGCTTAGATTTATCAGGCCTTCACTTGCGACCCTAGAGCCCATGACTGAGACTGATTTGGGGCCTATGGGAAGTCAGCTCCTGTTAGAGGCTACCTCTGAAGGTGATATGATGGTAGCAGTGGAAGTTTGGTGCTTTTTCCATCTGGTGCAGACAGGAAGTGGTCAGGCCAAGAGGCTAGCCCCTCCTGCTAAACCATGTGCAGGGGCCATGCTAATCTCTATAGTGTTCCAATTTTAGTATATGTGCTGCTGAAGTGAGCACTTGTTGGCATAATTTAAAAAGGACATTGAGCCACACAGGCAATCAATGATTGAACTCATCTTTGAAATAAACAGTGGTACTCTTGAAGAATTTTGTCTTATATCCAAAAAACCAATGAGAAGTGGTTATAAAGAGATGTGAATACAGAAGCTAGTATCAAGGAGAGATAATACTATCTTTGATCTCCATATTTAGGGCTGGTATTATCTTTTTCTGTAAGAAAACATCCTAACCAGATTAGTGTATGGGGACTGTGGTTATAGATATAGCCCTGCTACCTTTAGCCAAGATCATGAGAAAATGGGTTCTCTAGATAAATGAATTTCCTAGATTTCTGGGGTTTCCCCCATTAAGTACCAAAATGTAAAAAAAAAAAAAAATTAACTATAGAAAATGTAAGGACATCTGTGAAGTATAATTGAAGGGGTAGGGGCAGTTAAATGAAAAGTTTTTACTTCTCTCTTTATGCTCTTCTATAAAGAATGAAGTTTTAAATAAAATGAATACATACTACTTTGTTATTTTTAAAAATTTACTTGAGGGGCACCTGGGTGGGGTGGCTCATTTGGTTAAGCATCCGACATTGGCTCAGGTCATGATCTCACTGTTTGTGGGTTCAAGCACCACATTGGGTTCTGCACTGACAGCTCAGAGCCTGGAGCCTGCTTTGGATTCTGTGTCTCCCTCTCTCTCTACCCCTCCCCCACTTGTGCTCTCTCTGTCTCAAAAATAAATAAATAAACTTAAAAAAAATCAATTAAATAATAATAAAAATTTACTTGAAACTTTTTCTTTATTTTTTTCTTTCCTTCCTTCCTTCCTTCCTTTTTTTTTTTTTAGAGAGAGAGAGAAGAGAAGGAAGAAGAGGGGCAGAGGGAGAAAGAGAATCCCAAGCAGGCTAGCGTGGAGCCCTACGTGGGGCTTAATCTCAAGACTGTGAGATCATGACCTGAGCAGAAATCAAGTCAACCAAATGACTTGCCACTCAGGCACCCCTGAAACTATTTCTACATAAATAAATGGGTTACATATTTTAACCTCTCAAACAGAGCCAAACTGAGTTTTCTACTGAAGATTCATTATCAGAATTATAAAACTCAATTCTCTATACTATAAAGCAATGATACCCTCAGGTAGTCCTGGAATGTACTGAATGGTTCATTCCTACACTGAATGTCCTCAGACTTTTAATTTATTTCTCACAAATTTCTTGCTGTCTGCTTTGAGATTGTTAGCTGTCATTTCAGACTGACAGAATTCCACCTATCTTTAGCAGCCTCTCTTTCAAATTTGTTGTTTTAATTTGATGCTCCTAATTGGCTGACTGGTTGGTAAGTCACATAAACAAACTTGTTAATAATCTATGTAAAATTAAATTAAATGGGCATAGAGTATATGTCCACGGGTCACTCCTATGAGCAATGTACCAAAAAAAAAAAAAAAAAAAAAAAGCTTTAGTGCATTTACTTGGAGATTTCAGTCTTATCCTTTCTATCTGGATCCCAGCTGTGATTCAGATACTAGATGACACTGGATAAAAGATATATATGAGTGAAATGATGCTCTGCTCTCATTTAATGAAATGAAGTACATCCTTTCTTCCTTCCCTCATGAAAGTGCTCAATAGTCCAGGTAGATGCATGTGATATTAAACTGGAGCTCTTCTCATTCTTCAGGCTAACTGGAATGATAGCCATGGACTTGTTGCCAGTTCTAGAATAATATTTTAAATTAGAAATAATTGCCAGCATTTGGATAAGAATTAATTTATAGTAAATGTTCCCAAATGTGATAAATGTATATTTGGTCTTTGTGGTTCTTGACATAGAGCTTCTACCCTTAGAATTTCCTGAAACAGGTGCTAGGAGCACCCCTCTTAAGAACACCCTTTCAACCACACCTGAGTTGTATATGCTAATGAGATGACTCTGGTGGACCCCTATGTGGCTTTAGCATGTGGGCTTGCCAGAGGAGCCAACCTTGTTAGTGAGCTAGAACTTTCAGCCCCACCCCGCTGACCTCCAGGGAGGAGAGAGAAGCTGGAGATAGACTTAGTCACAACCATGCCTATGTAGGGCAATCTCCATCAAAACCACTAAATGATGAGATTCAGAGACCTTCGTGGCAGATAAACATATCAAGGTATTGGGAGGGTGATATGCCCAGAGATGGCATGGAAGCTCTTTGCCCTCCCAATCCCATCTTGTATCTTGCCCAACATATCTCTTCCTTTTGGCTGTTCCTGAATTGTATCCTTTGTAATAAACCAGTAATAGCAAGTAAACTGCTTCTGACATTTGTGGGCCATTCTAACAAAATTAATGGAATCTTAGAAAGGGGTCATGGGAACATCTAATTTATAGCCTATTCCTCAGAAATATGGTTGGCCTGGGATGTGTGATTGGTGTCTAAAGTAGGGCAGTCTTGTGGGAATGAGCTCTTAACCTGTTGGGTCTGTGCTAACTCTGGTAGTTAGTGTCAGAATTGCATTGTAGGACACACCGTTGGTGTTTGGAGAGTTGGAAAATTGGTTGGTGTTAGGAAAAAACCCACAGATTTGATGTCAAAACTGTTGGGAGTAAAAAACTGCTCACCAGGCTTTTATGATCTCAAATGCTTGAATATGTATCAGGTTTGCCAAATCCATATTAAAAAAAAACATACATGTAGGCTCTCATCTACTGGGTAGATCAGACAAGACTTAACTGACTCACAGATACAGGGAAATAGATCAAACAAGTAGCCTGTGTTTGAAAGGAACATTTTAGTTAGACAGGGAGTGGGGATTTTTTGACAATTGTTCTGAATGTGAGTCAGAGTGTAGGTTTGCGTGGGTGAGTGTGTGGGTGGATACATCTGTGGGTGTCAGAAAGAGACAACCAGAGATAGATGGCTGTAGTTCTGTAGCTAGTAAAATGACTATAATAGTAAAGTAAATTTAAAGATATAGCACTGCATGAAGCCCTTTAAAATAGTTTTAGACAGTCAACAGAAGGCTTATTTAAAATACCAATTGCTTCCCACAAAGAGTTTAAATTACCCCTCCTTACACAATACCAGGCAATTTTCATTTACCACTTACTTGAAATTTGGTAATTTATCACAAATGAAATCTTATGCTCCTGGTAGCCAAAACTTTTTAAAAATGGGAAAATTGAAATAAATTGGCTGAGTTTCTTATTTAGAAAATGACCTTCAGCTGTTCATAGACTAAGGCATGGCAGCAAATAACTTGCAAAGGAAAAAGGAGCTAAAATGGGTAACAGGATAACAAGAATTTTATCTATAGCTATAACAAGATGATTTCTGATGTACTTACCTACATGTAGTAATTGGGCAATACAAAAGTATAAAAAGGTAGGGAACTGGTGTTATAATTGGTTTCCTGTTTTTTTCTGGGAGAGTAATGATGCCAGTGAAGCGGAGTCTGCGCACAGAGACTCCATTTAACAAGAAATTCAGATGCTGTTTTTGGCAATTCTATTATTGCATCGCTGGACCCTGTTAAGTGTGAACTTACGGGCCAGTCCAGAGCCCATAAAGCTCTTTGGAATATCACTTGAAACAGAAGCAAATAATCCCAGAAATGAAAGAGATGATAGGTAAATATGCACCGTGTAGGTACAGTCATTCAATAGGCAACTCACATATTTGAGCCTCCATGAGGTGCCCCCTCACTGTGTTTGCTTCTCAAATTCCAATCCTGCATCTGCCCTCAAGGAATTCAGGCTTTGAATTAAACAGTTAAAGAAGCTGATAAGCATTGTTTGTGTTAGGTGCTCTTGAATACAGGTCAGTGGAGGAAACAATTACGCATTCTTCATTCACTAACAGTGATTATTTTTCTTTTCAAAATAGAAATACATTTTTCTAATTATAAAAATAATGCAAATTCATTATAAAAAATTCAGATACAATAGAGAAGTATCATTCATTGATTTGAGGAAAATTCATTTAAAGCTATTAGATACTAACGGAGCAAAGCGTCTGTGCTTCATTTTATATCTCTTTGTAAACTAATTTCTCCACTCCTTGCCATACATCACTTTTCATTATTAACAGGTGGAAAATAGGTGATACATGTACTTGCCTAGCAGGGCAAGAAATCCCACTCATTCTTTGTCATTACTGTCTTTATGTCTCTACACCATCATCGGTTCTCACATAGAGTAAGTGTAATTTAAATTTATTTCATAAGTTACTTGGGGCTCAAAAAATCCAAAACAACTACATAACTAAAAACAACTACATAAAAACAACTACATAAAAAAAACACTGGGATTTCAGATTAATTGGATAACTGCAACATAAACCTATCTTGTCCTAAATACAAGGCTCATACAATTCTCTGTATCTTGCACCCTCCACAGCAGCAGAAACAGAGACAAGAGGATCTCAGGTACTTTTTTCACTACTTCCAACCAGAAGGAATATCTGGGGCTTCTGCTCACACTTCATTGGCCACATGATCTTCCTAACTTCATAGGAGCTAGGAATTTGGGGAACAAATGGAATGATTCGTTAAAAGTGTCTCCCTCGGGGCGCCTGGGTGGCTCAGTCGGTTGAGTGTCCGGACGACTTTGGGTCAGGTCATGATCTTGCAGTTTGTGAGTTCGAGCCCCGCGACAGGCTCTGTGATGCCAGCTCAGAACCTGGAGCCTGCTTCAGATTCTGTGTCTCCTCCTCTCTCTGCCCCTCCCATGCTCATGCTCTGTCTCTCTCTGTCTCTCAATAATAAATAAACGTTAAGAAAAAAAAATTAAAAAAAAAACAAAACTGTCTCCCTCAAACCTAAGTGTACATTTCTGACCACAGGCTGACAACATCCAAAATCAAGTAAGTGATATTAAGTTATTTACTTATGTCAATGTTCTACTCCTTTGGCATGAATATATGAATGTGAGATGTATGTACGGAAAAATACACCTTCCACATAAACACAGTTTTCTCTATATAATTACTGTATACATAATAGCTTATTATTTTCCACAATAGGTATTCAAAACAGAGGATGATGTTGTGAAAGAGAAAATAATACCAAGCCCTCTTTTTTTTTTTTTTTTTAATGTTTATTTACTTTTGAGAGAGAGAGACAGAGTGTCAGTTGGGGAGGTGCAGAGAGAGAAGGAGACACAGAATCTGAAGCAGGCTCCAGGCTCTGAGCTGTCAGCACAGAGCCCAACGCGGGGCTCCAACTCACAGACCGCAAGATCATGACCTAAGCCAAAGTTGGACGCTTAACCAACTGAACCACCCAGGGGTTCCTAAGCCCTCATTTTTTTTTTTTTAACACTAATTCCAATGTGGGTTGACTAAAAGCAGCAACATGCCTGGATTTGTCAGAGTAGACTAATTTCTGTAACAATTAGTTAACCTCTGGTATTCAGAATTCTGGGTAATTTTTTCTTTCGTTTATCTGAATTTTACAGTTTTTCTATAATCTCGGTGGTTAAGAAAACATATTAACTGCATGTTACAATTTAGTATGGGGATTTGACAAATGGCCTTCCATAAAGTGATTTAAGGACCTGGGCTCCTTCTTTCTGGGATATTGCCATCTTCCAAAGTTTCAGAGGCCTCTACATCAAGCAGACAAAAAAAGAGAACTGAGGAGAGGATCAGGGGCCAGGCTTCACAACATATGAGCATTCCCATCCACATTCTGCTAGACGGAAGTCATGATCATGCCTAGCCTCAAGGGAGCCTGGGAAATGTAGTCTGGCTGTGTGCATAGGAAGAAAAGAAATCAGTTTGGTGAGTGTCTACTACAATGTCCCTAACATGACCTAAATAAATAAATAAGAGGAAGAAAAACTAAGGAATCTGATTAGAGTTAGAGGTGTCTGGGAAAAAGAACATTATTTCTCCTGCCTTGTCCTTATTTCCTTCATTTATAGTTATACGTTTCTTCTCCACAAGTCTTCATTTTATTTTCTTCTGAAAACAGTTTTTTAAGAATTTTAATATTCTGTTTTGTTGACAGTGTATAGAAATGAACATGATGACACTCAGCTGGTTGGAATGTAGACGGATAATAATCTTACTGTAGGGAAATTTATCTAAATGAATCAAAAACCTTAAAAAGAGTATAGTTAACAACTCTTCTAGAATTTTATCCTGAGGAAGTAAACAGTTCATATAAACAGATGCACGTACAAGTATGTTTTAGCATAGTACTGCAAATAATGGTGAAACACTTTTACAACATGTGTCCAGCAATTGAAGGTAAATTAATAATGCTACTTCTAATAAAATATCATGTGCCCATGAATGAGGTTATAAATGTCTATATAGTGATATCGAAGAATGTTCCTTATATATTCTGTAAAAAATTATCAGTTTACAAATTTCTATGTCTAGAATATTACCATTTTTATTTTTTAAAAAATGATTATATATACACACAATATATATCTAATCAAATCAAAATGGAAATATTCTAGACATAGGTTTATAAACTGATATTTTTTATATATATATAATTTTTTTGCTTATCTATGTTTCTCTGTTGTTAAATGTTTTTAATGCTTATTTAATTATTCTGAGAGAGAGAGAGCGAGCAAGCCAGGGAGGGTCAGAGAGAGAGGGAGAGAGAATCCCAAGCAGGCTCCATGCTGTCAGCACAGAGCTGGATGTGGAGCTCAATCTCACAAACCATGAGCTCATGACCTGAGCCAAAATCAAGAGTCGGACGCTTAACTGACTGAGCCACCCAGGCACCCCTGCTTATCTATGTTTTCTAATTTTTCTATGCTTTTCTATGTTTTCTAAACAAGTGTTATTTTCCTAAAAAAGACATTTTGTTTTTACTTCAAAGCAAAAAATGAAAACTCCTAACATTTAAAACAGAAACACAGACTTTTAATCCATACACATCTTAAAGAAAAACACAAAACAAAATACCACCTGGTTATCCACACTGGCTCTATGTTTCAGGCCTCCTGGCCGGAGCACCTGGAGTAGTCCCTGTCATCAGGGTAAGGGGAGCTGGGCGGGATGGGGGTTGGGGAACGAAGTTGGTAGGCCCTTGTCTCAGTGCGGGCTTAGGCGAACCGTGGAGTCCATACCTAGCTGCTGGTCTTCATTCCTCACCTCCCTCACTCTGACAATGGTCTGCTTTCTTTCCTCTGAATAGGAAACCTACAGAGGCAGCTGGCTTGTGATATTTTGTGTAGGCATGTGAGTTATATGCAAATCACATGGAAAGACAGTCAGAATCTTTTCTCAGATGGTTCAAGTCAAGAATATTTGTCTTGAGTTTGTATTATATCTAAAAGAGGGGACATACTTCTGATGTTTCTCTTCCTTAATTTCTTCCAGAATTAAGTTAAGCTGCTGTCAGAAGAGGTTTCAGCTTTTTAAGTTCACTATTCATTTTGGAGTTATCCATGCATGCATGCTTACAAAAGTTAAATTATTTTCAAAGATAGAATAATTTTTCTACTACAATTGAATTCAAAGTAAGTGAAGAGCCAGAACATGATAATTTTATCTAAGAATCAACATCCTTTATGTTCAAATAACTTGTACTATGGACTTATAACAGCCAAATGACAAAAACATTTTTTAACTGCTCTCGGTATTGAGAATAGTGATTTCATGAACCATAGACTTCACCCAGCAAAATCATATATCTCTGGCACTTACATACACACAAACACCCATCCCAAATGTTATTAATATCTGTTAAAATTATAACAGTTATACTCGTTTAAAAATTCACTGAAAGTAGTGTAGTTTGGGGGTGCTTGGGTGGCTTAGTCAGTTAAACTTTCAACTTCAGCTCAGGTCAGGTCATGATCTCACATTTCATAGTTCGTGAGTTCTGCCCCACGTTGGATTCTGTGCTGACAGCTCAGAGTCTAGAGCCCCCTTGGATTCTCTGTCTCCCTCTCTCTCTGTCCCTCCCCCCCTGCTCACGCTCTCTCTCTCTCAAAAATAAATAAACATTTTTTAAAAAGTACTGTACTTTTTTAAAAAAGATAATACTTATAGTCAAAAATCAAAGCCAATCTTGACTTTCTATTAAAGACCAACTTCTATTCAATCCGTATGCTCTCTTCAGAAAATTACTGTATTATGAAACTCAGGAAAAAACAGAACAGACCAAGATGTCACTTTGTTTGCTAAATTGTAACACCCTATACTAGCCTAGGCTGTTTTTCAGCTTTTCAAAACAGGTTGAAAAAGAGGAAGTACTGATAATTGTATGTAACTCATTCTGCTTTTATTGGTTAGCGGTGAGGATTCTCTTTCCAAACAGACAAGGATATGACGTTAATTCTCATGGTCATTCAAGATTTTAATAGGAGGTAGAAGGGAATTAGTTTCTGAAGAGAGAAAAATAAAGTGCCAGTGCTGAGGTGAAAAGGCCCAGGAAAGAGACTAGAGGCAGAGCCCTTGTGCCTCCTTCGTGATTTCCTGGCAGGCTCTAGCTAAGTACTGCCATAAGCAACTCTCTGCTGAGGTACAGCTTGTTTTCTGTTGTTCTTTTTTAAAGGTTTTATTTTTGAGAGAGAGAGAGAGAGAGAGAGAGAGAGAGAAACAGAGAAAGAGAGGGGAAGAGGATCTGAAGCAGGCTCTGCACTGACAGCACAGAGCCCAATGTGGGGATCCAACTGACGAAACGTGAGATTGTGGCCTGAGCCGAAGTCAGACGCTTATCCAACTGAGTCACCCAGGTGCCCCAGGTACAGCTTTTGCCTCCACAAAGGACACCAGGACCAACACAATAGGTATGTCCTGGGGGATGTCTTGCACTCAGGCCTCACTCCTGCTCGTCTTGAAGATCTTGTTTCTCTTCTCATTGGCTACTCCCTTTGAATGTCAGCTCTAAATGCTGATCACTGGCTCCTGACTCACCATTTCCAGATCACTTCCTCAGCTCAACCATCAGTAAAAAGATCTTGGTCAGTCTGGGACTTCCCTCCTCACCCACCATCCCCAGCTGGAGGCCAGTGGGCATGGGGCCTTCCCACTGCTGAATTCAGACAATGTATGAGGAGGATTCATTGTATCTGGGCAGAAAGAAGACAGCAGGAAGCTCATTGAACTCACCCGAGAACTCCTCTATAATTGTGTGGGGACCAGCTGGAAGGGCTAGTGTAATTATAAAGGTAATTGAATATATAGCTTGTTCTCTGATAACCAGAGATCATATAGTAACAGGTGAGAGAAAGAGTAAAACTTGGCAACTCAAGCTTATTCTGATTTGAATCTCTTTGACAAAGAAGCCGTATGATGTTTTCTTATGACAGCCACTCATCTTCCCACTCACCCATTTGACCCATCCTCCAATTCCCTCCCTTCCATACAACTCTTAGCTTCCAATATTTATCTTTTTGCTCACTACCCAGATTCTCCTACCTATCAATCAGTGAATCCATTACATGCCCTTGAACTCTTTTGCTGTTACATCATCCATCATGGTTTCTGTGGGATGTCTTTCTGTGTGTGTAGGCATGTAGAACATGTGTTTCTGTAGGTTAACAGGTTCTTTGGCAACCTTTGTAGCTATGTTACATAATGTAGTGTGTAGGTGTGTGCACCTTTGTGTGGATGGTTGAATTCTGATGGAGGTTTAAAATCAACCATCTTTATATTTCAAGTGCAAATTGTAGGTATGTAACTCTTGTGTTCATCTGGCTATCAGTGTTTAGGTACCTAGTTGTGTTTGTGCATGTATAAGTCTGCGTCTGTATACATCTGCATGCATGTCTCAAGGCATAGCCAATAGCTTCCTATAATGTGAGAGCATCTGTCTCCAAATCTTCTTACCTAGCTGTGTTACCTTCTCATTTTTATTTTTTGGAAAAATGTTTATTGTGGTTAGAATATATGTAACATAAAATTTACCATTTTAACCAATTTTAAGTGTATGATTCAGTGGAATTACATTCACAACACTGGATGAATAATCACCATTTCCTATTGTCCCAATTTTTCAAAACCCAAACAGAAACTCTGTGACCATGAATCAACAGTTTCCTTCTCCCAACCTCTAATCTACTTTCTGCCTCTATGAATTTGCCTATTCTAGATATTTCATAGAAGATATTTCATATTCTAATATTTCATATAAAGTGGACAATTATATTAATTGTCCTTTTTGTGTCTGGCTTACTTTAATTCACATGTTTTCAAGTTTCATCCATATTGGAACATATAGCAGAATTTCATTCCTTTTTATGGCTGAATAATACTCCATTATGTGCATAGGTTGATGCAATCATTTGTTGATGGACACTTAAGTCATTTCCACTTTTTAGCTATTGTGATAATGCTGCAATGAACATTGGTATACAAATATTTATTAATATTCCTTTTTTGGGAGAGCCTGGTGGCTCAGGTGGTTGAGCATCTGACTGTGGCTCAGGTCATGATCTCATAGTTCATGAGTTTGAGCCCCTCATCAGGCTCTGTGCTAACAGCTCAGTGCCTGGAGCCTGCTTCGGATTCTGTGTCTCCTTCTCTCTCTGTCCCACCCCCTACTTGCACTTTCTCTCTTTGTCTTTCAAAAATGAATAAACGTTAAAAAAAAATTAAAGTCCCTGTTTTTAATTCTTTTGGCTATATACCTACAAATGGAATTGCTGACTCATATAGTAATTTTATGTTTTGTGTTTTGAGGAACGACCAGTCTGTTTCCATAGTAGCTATACCATTTTACATTACCACCAGCAGTGGAAGTTTCCAACTTCCAATGTTTGCCAACATGTTTTATTTTCCCTTTTTTTTTCTGGGGGTGTGCAGAGGGAGAGGGAAATGGAGAGAGAGAGAATCTCAAGCAGGCTCCATGCCCAACACAGGGCTTGATCTCATGACCAAGAGATCATGACCTGACTAGAAATCAAGAATCCAATGCTTAAGCAACTGAGCTGCCCAGGCACTCCTCCTTTTTTTTTTTTTTTTTTTTTTTTAATAATAGGCATGTTAATGGATGCGAAGAGTGGTATCTCATTGTGGTTTTTCATGACGATTTTAATGATCAGTGATGTTGAGCATATTGGCCATCTGTATTTCTTCTTTGGAGAATTTTCTATTCAAGTTCTTTGCCCATTTTTTAATTGGGTTGTTTGGTTTTTTTTAGTGTCAAGTTGTAGGAATTCTTTTTTATATTTTACATATTAATTCCTCATCAGATATATGATTTGCAAATACATTCTCCCATTCTGTCAGTTGGTTTTTCACTTTCTTGATAGTGTCCTTTGATGTACAGAAGTTTTTTATTTTGATGAAATCTAATTGATCTATTTTTCTTTCATTGCTCATGCATTTGGTGTCATATTTAAGAATCCATTGCCAAATCCAAGGTCATGAAGACCTACCCCTGTTTCCTTCTAAGTTTTATGGTTTTGGTGCTTATATTTAGTTTACTAAACCGTTTTGACTTAATTTTTATATATTATGTGAGGTAGATGTCCAACTTCATTCTTTTTACATGTGGAAATCCAGCTGTCTCAGAACTTTTTGTTGAAAAGACTGCTCTTTTCCAATTAAATGGACTTGGTACCCTTGTCAAAAATCAATTGGTCATAGATGCATGGGCTTATTTCTGACCTCTCAATTCTATTCTATTGGTTCATATGTCTATCTTTATGCAAGTACAACACCATTTTGATTATTGTAGCTTTATAGTAAATTTTGAAATCAGGAAATGTGAGTCCTCTTACTGTTCTCTTTTAAAAAAAATTTTTTTAATGTTTATTTATTTTTGACAGACAGATAGAGACAGGGCATAAGCAGGGAGGGGCAGAGAGACACACACACAGAAACCGAAGCAGGCTCCAGGCTCTGAGCTGTCGGCACAGAGCCCATCACAGGGCTTGAACTCATGGACCATGAGACCACGACCTGAGGTGAAGTTGGGCGCTTAACTGACTGAGCCACCCAGGCGCCCCATTACTGTTCTCTTCTTAAGACTGTTTTTGGCTAATCAAGGCCCCTTGCAATTCCATATGAATTTGAAGAAAGGGCAGTTGGATTTTTGATAGAGATTGTACTGAATCTGTAGATTGCTTTGAGTACTGTCGCCATCTTAAAAACATTAAGTCTTGCTACCCATGAATATGAGATGTCTTTCCATTCATTTAGCCCTTTAGTTTCTTTCAGCAATGTTTTGTAGTTTTCAGTGTATAGGTCTTTCACCTTTTGTTTAAATTTATTCCTAGGTATTTAATTTACTTTCTCCTTTTAATTGACTTGAAATCCCCCCTCATTATAATTACTAGACTATAATGTGTTCATAGTACACATAATAGTGCCTAATACATAGCAGACATTGAACAAATACTAATTGAATATAAGAATATCTAAAATTATAGGATCTTGAAACTTAGAGGAAACACTAATACCGACATCATTCTTCTAAAAATGGGGAATGATGTTCAGAGAGGCTAAGTAAATTGCTCTAAATAGCACAGTTAGCTAGTGGTAGAACAAGAAGTTCATATCTCCTGAGAATTTTCTGTGGATCAAAATGCAATCATTATATGCCAAGATTCTGTCTGCTGGAGTAAATAAATGGGTGTATTCATAAACTTGGATGTTTGTCTTTATGTCTGGGAATTTTTCAGTATCTAGTTCCCTATTCTCTGAAATGAATCTTAAATAATTGGGTACCTACAAAAGTAGCTTGCATTTAAGACAAAAGAATAATGAATAATGTACATATTTCAGCAAATGAGGTTACTCAAATGGACAAGTAGCTGAATTAATGGTTATTTGGATATATGTATCTATGCGGGCATCATTCATGAAAGTCTCTATGAATGTGTTTGTGTGTGTGTTTGTGTGTGTGTGTGTGTGTGTGTGTGTGTGTTAGATGAGATGACTGAGGGCCATTTTGGAAATGAATTTAGCGCATTAGATCTTTCCATGCTGAGAACAGATGATCTTCTGCTAGATTTTATCTCCTCAAGAAGTTGTTCCATTATAGGATTACTTCCATTTGGAGAAAGAGTGGAGAAAAGAGCAAAGATATGATAATAACTATGTCCTTGTTTATAAACTAAGGCATTTCTTAATGTGCTTTTTGTTTTTCTTAAAAAAGAACTATTTATTTGCTTTTTGGCCCTCTTCTGAGATAAGGGTCAATCAGCCTGGGACAATTTTCAGTCTTGCTTTATTCTTGCTCTCTTCTATAGTTGGTTAGTCCCTCTGTCGTTCTCTTACCTCTCTTGATATAGGCTTTCCTAGAGCCTCCCAAAGATGGCCAATAGTCATGGGTCTGGGAATTGTTTCTGAGTCAATGGTGCAAGACCAGCAACTCTTGACTCTGGAATTTGGGAGCTGTAGAGGAGAATTGTTAGTTGCCTACTCAGTATCCTTTTCCTTATTAATAGCTCCCCAATTTTGTTATGGGCAATAAGGTACTTAGGAAAACAAACAAAAACCCTAAAATGAACAAAAACTACATTTCCCACTTTTGTTTGCAGCGAGAGATTATCATTAACTCAGCCCTGGACAATTAGGCATAAGCAAAAGTTTTTGGATGGGGTTTTTAGTAAAGATCCTTAAAATGGAGCTGACAGTCCACAAACGCCTTTTGCCCTTTGCATTTTGTTCTTCTTCCTGTCTGGATTCTGGATGTAATGCTAGAGGTGGAGCAGCCTTATTACAACTATGGCAACAACAAGGAAAAGGTTAAGATGTCACAGAGATATCAACACTGACATTGCTATGCTGCTGAGCTAATGCCCACTACCCCCTACTTCCTGTTACACAAGAAAGACCCCTAATTTGTTTAAACCATTGGTTTTGGGGTCCCCTCAACCAGAAGCCCAATTGAATTCTTAACAGATACAGAAGCTTAAACAGAAAGATAAGATAATTTGAGTCAATGGATTCCTATATATCTTGTTGGTAAATTATATTTAGAGTAAACATTATGGAAGAATTTGAAGTAGCCAACACAATGGTGATGGCATAAATCTGAATCTACCAACATACTCCCTGACTCAAAAAAAAGAAAGAAACAAAGAAAGAATGAGAAGATCAAATAACACTAGATAATGCCCATGTCTTCAACATAACTAGAAAACAGAGAATGTTCAAATTTCAAATTAACTTTACATAGAAAAATAAACACTGAAATCCAGCAAGCTGCCCCCACACTCTTGATGCAAGCCTGTCAGGAAAACAAATCAATTTGAGAAAAACTGTACAGAGTGTAGAAATGGGGAACTAGTGGTGGACTTAAGATTGATCTAAAACCACCACCCAAAAGAGAAAGCCCACCCTAAGTTTGAAAACACTGAAAAAACATGCTGGTAGATCAGAGCACTTACTACAAGGAAGGCACTTAACTGTGTGTGGAGGGTGCAAGAAAGCAGTTTTGGAAAGATAAAGTTTTGGGCAGAGGGATCAAACAAAAGCAGAGGTGAGTTTCAGAAATCTTGTAGGATAAGGGGAAAAAACTTGAGGGGGAAATTTAGGAACCTATCAGACCTTCTCTCCCTCTAAGATGGAAGGAAGCACAATAATTCCTCTTCTCTTATCATTCCTCTTCCATAAAATAATGATCAATCAATTAAAAAAAGAAAAAGAAAACAAAACAGTATACTTTGCTACACTAACAGAAGAGGGCACTCTTGATCTGGAAATCTTTCATCCACCCCACCATTCAGCCCTGTCCATGGAAATGCAGATCAGTCTTCATCTAAGCAAAATCATTATAATAGAAATAAAAAGAATCCAAACAATAGAACTCTGTATCTATTTCTATATCAACTGATAAAAACTCATCCCCCAAATAATGGCAAAGTGAAAGAAAACTCTCCTACTGTAACACAATTCTCCAAACTGAATTATTTACCCTTAACCCAGCATTTGGGACTATGAGAAACATTTTGGATCATAAATTCAAAAACTAAGTACAAAAACAGACAAAAAGTCAGTAAGAAATAAGACAATTGCTGAGTGAACTCAGGAAAGAAATAGAATAACATTACACTGAATTACCTGTAAGATTTTAGATATGTATACTAAGACATTTTATATACACACATACATAAAATGCCATCCTTCAAGGTACATTCAAATGATTTTTCCATCATGTAGCTTTTCAGAATTCATCCTAATTGGGTATGACCTTTGAGACATGCAATAAATTGTGGCCATTTATTGTGCCAAGTATTACCATTATTGGTAAATGATTTTGCCAATTATTACCATTATTGGCAAATGATTGTTTGAAGACAGCAGAGGAGTGAAGGGAATCTTAAGAAATATATCTAGAGCAAAAAAAATAAAGAGTTTATCATACTCTAGTGACCACCTAGGCATAGGCTTGACTTTATGGATGAGGAGACTTTATGGATGAGGATTCAGGGAGGCTTTACATAGTGGCCCAAAGCCAGTTAGTGACAGGGCAATGGAAAAAAACCTTCCTTTCCTTCTCTCTCCTCGTCTCTTCCTCTTGCTTCAGAAGACAAGGAGTGCTTCCTCCTCTCTGGATCCACCTTCCATTACCCCCCAGATGCTAGACTGCCCCCCTTAACAGGATTTCTCTTTTATATTCACTCCCCCCTTTTCCTCTGTTCCACCCCCCCCCCCAAACAGAAGTTAGATGCCTGTCACTCTCATTCTCAAAAGCAAATAAACCAAATCACCTTCCATTGATTCTGTCATCTCTGATTTTCCTCCATCATTAAAACTTCTGACAGTGAATTATACTAGCTGTCAGTATAGTATACTTCCATTCTCACTTCTTCCCCTTCCCTACTCACTCCTAAACCTCTTGCGGCTCTTCAGAGAGAACCACATTCTCTCTGAAAGCAGTCTTGTTCAGAAACTGCTGGTTATTATCTTTTAGACACTCTTTTTCCTTGTCTTCTTGGACCCACAGTCTTTTTTCTCTAGGCAATTCTATAAGTATTCATTCTCCTTTTCTGGCTTATCTACCTCCCTCTTAAATACAGGTATTCCCTATAGTTCTCCACTACCTTCTTTTTCTGCCCTGACAGCTAGATCTCCAGGCCCACCCGTTTCTTGGGTGCCTCTCCCAAGTGACCTACTAGACATTATCCCATCCCTCGGTTCCAGGAGACACCGGGGGCTCAACATGTCTGAAACTGAACTCCATACCCCCTTGAATTCTGCACCTCCTCCTATTCTCCAATCCAGCCTCAAGTGGTTCTTGATACCATCCTTTCCTTTACCTTCTGTCCCAAATCATTCACAAATTAAACTAAAAACACCGAATACTTAGTACGTGCAGGCATTGGTCATGGGGCTGGGAATAGGAGATGAATAAACCCACTTCCTACATTTGTGCTTACAGACTCAGTGAAAACATGTCCAATCAGCATGCACAACTTTCATTCCATCCTCCCTGCCATCCTTTTCACCCTCACTGTCACCCTCCAAGTTCAAGTCACCATTACCTCTTTCCTAGACTAACAAATCAGCCCCTCTGAAGCCAGCCTGGTTGAGCTGAGTTGATCTCTGTCCTCCTTGTACATTTTTCTAGTTTAACACATCTATTCCTGTTTTGATGTCTCCCCCTAGATGGAATGCCCTCCTTGATCTCCCCATGCTACACCTTATCTGCCCTTTAAGGCCCATCTCAAATTCTAGGTCCTCTTTGATGCTTTCCCTGACTTCTTGAGTCAGGAGTGTATCTTCATTTTCTGAACTCAGGCAGACTTGCCCTCTGCACCTATGATTTACCAGCCATCCCTTTTGCCCAAGCTGCTTCCTTCACAAATTGTGATTAGAAGGTAGAAACCTCTTTCGTGTGATAGGAAGATGGATCAGTGATCAACTTCAAGAGAGATTATTCTATCATAGGCTTATTTGTATAATATCTTTTTTTCCCTAGAGATTTGATCAACTAAACTGCTAGAGAAGGTGAATATGCTTTTGTCCAGTGCTTCAAAAAAAGTAATGTGTGACTTCAAGAAAGTCACATGAGTTCTCTCGGCGTGCCTGGGTGGCTCAGTCGGTTAAGCGTCCTACTTGATTTTGGCTCAGGTCATGATCTCAAGGTTGTGAGATCAAGCCCCACTTCAGGCTCTGTATGGGGGTGTGGAGCCTGTTTAAGACTGACTCTCCCCCCCACCCCCGCCCCGCCTCTCTCTCTCTCTCTCTCTCCCTCTGCCCCTCCCCCACTCATGCTCACTCTGTGTCTCAAAAAAAAAAAAAAAAAAAAAGAAAGAAAGTTACATGAGTTTTCTGGACCTTAGTTTCATTATCTAGAAAACTGAAAAGTACTAAATGATTTTCAGTACTCTTCCAGATCTAACATTCTATAATTAAGTTTCGAGGAGATTTGACAGGTGGCATGGTCTGTTGATACACTAATCCAACATCCATTTCTAGCCCATCTCCTTTTCTTGCCTTCTTTATAGAAGGTAGAAAAGCTAGATATCCTCTTCACCAGCTGTCCTTGTAATTAGCAGTGGCCATGCAATATAGTTCTGGCCAATGAGAGACAAGCAGAACTGTATTAAGAGGAACTCTAAGAAGCCATTTGCTTTTCAAATGGAAGAGAGAGGCACAGATGACATCACTTCTGCAGTAGGCAGAATTCTCAGATGACATGCCCTGTAGGATCCTCTCCCTTTGATTCCCTCCCCATGGGGGATATCACCACCATGATTATGTTACCAATTGGTAACTTTGAGTCAGTCAAAAGGAAGATTATTCAAGGTGGGCCTGACATAATCAGGCAAGCTTTTCAAAAGAGATCATTTCCCGCTGGCCTCTTAAAAGAAAGCAAACATAGGGGCACCTGGGTGGCTCAGTCGGTTAAGTGTCCGACTTTGGCTCTGGTCATGATCTCATAGTTTGTGAATTCAAGCCCAGCATCGGGCTCTGTGCTGACAGTGTGGAGCCTGCCTGGGGTTCTTTCTCTCCCTCTCTCAGCCACACCCCCACTTGCACACACTCACACTCTCTCTCCCTCTCTTTCTCTCAAAATAAATAAATAAACTTTTAAAAAAGACACTCCCTTCTAAAAAAAAAATAAAGCAAGCAGACAAATGGTCATGTTGTGAACTGCTTGGGAGCAGCCTCTAGCTGATGAGAGCCTCAGCCCTAGGAACTGAATTTGACCAAATATCAGTGAGCTTCTAAGAGGATCCTGAGCCTCAGATGGCATGCAGCCCCTGCTGGCACTGTGCTCTCAATCTGGTGATTCTTTGAGCAAGAACTCAATTAACCACTGACCAGACTCCTGACCCACAGAAACTGGAGATAACAAAATTTGTGTTGTTTAAGTTTCTATGTTTGTGGCAATTTGTAACACAGCAATAGAAAACTGATACAACTCCCTTCCACTTAATTTCAAAAGTTGGGCACTTAAAAAACCATCTTGTGGTCATAAAGGAAGGGCCAAGTAAATCACAGAATCTCTGGCCTTGACCTCTTTCATGTCTAAAACATGGTCAGCAGCTGCTTTTTTCCAAACCTTTTTTTTTTTAACGCCAGAAAAAGAAACATCTATTTGCATAAGCTAATACAAGTTAGCAGGTTTTTCTTTTTCTTGCAGTTGAAATCATTTGCAATCGAGAAAGCAAATTTCTGAAAGTAGCATGAGCAAATTTTTATTGGTTCATTGGTAAACATTTATAAGGAATCTATAATGTTCCAGATACAATGCACGCACACACACACACACACACACACACACACACCTCTAAGGGCACCTGGGTGGCTCAGTCGGTTAAGCATCTGACTTTAGCTCAGGTCACAATCTCACAGTTTGTGAGTTCGAGCCCTGTGTCAGGCTTTGTGCTGACAGTTCAGAGCCTGGAGCCTGCTTCAGACTCTGTGTCTCACTCTCTCCCTGTTCTCCTCCCCCCACCTCTCTCTCCCTCTTAAAAATAAATAAAGATTAAAAAAAAAACCTTTGCCTTCAATAAGCCCATAGGGTACTGTTGGAGGGGGGGTGGTGAGCAATAGTGGGCAGGGGTGGAGGGCACAGAAATCAGGATACAATTAAACTACAGAGTGATTTAGGCTATAATAGGTATAAGAAAAAGGTCTTAGGAAAGTTCAAAGAAGGGATACCTAGAACAGATTTTAGGACTGGCTAGGAGGGAAAGGCTGGCTCTGGAGGTTCAGGATGTACAGCAGAATCATAAGGGATGAGTACAAGTCCCTCAGTAGGAAGTCTTGGCATAGATAGGAGTAGAGGTCAGTCAAATAATTGACAACTACCAAGCACCCAGTGTGAGGCTGGGGAATGTGCCAGATGCTATAGGCAAATAGAGACATAGAGTACATGGTGCTGGCCCCAGGTTCTTATAATCATCCCTCATTCCCTGATGGAACAGCATGAGTGTTCTCCCTTGTCAACTAGAGAAATGTAAATGGCACCTGACACCCCACCCTGCTGCCCGCTCCCCAGATCAGCGCCCTCAGCAGCTGCCCCAGATGTAACCACATCCAGAGAGTGGCTTACCCACAGGAGAATCAAGGACAAGGTTCTTCAGGAATGTATTGTGCGCAGGGAATTCAAGATAATAGAAATGGAGTTGACAGGGAAGACAAGCCCTCCAGCTTTTGAAGTAGAATGTTAGAGGCGTTCAGGCTTAGTCAAACCACGTCATCTCCCCTCTCAACTTAGGGTTCTTACAGCCTAGGATTTTTCTTGGAAATTAGAAAGCTCCTATAAATCTCCTTTAAATAAATAAAGGAAGAAATATGTCAAAATAATAAAATGTGAATTCTGAAACAGGGCCTAGAGTAAAACACCGGAGGTAAAAAGACTTAAGGCAGATACTGTCGCAGGAAGTTGAGAGCAACAACAAAACAAACCTTATTTCATCCATTGACCTGTTTCCATCATATCAGAAGAGCAAAGATGATTTGGAATGCTAAAAATAATAGGCAACTCAGGGGCAGAGGGAACTATGTGTTCTTACCTCAGAATGTCCAGCCCAGCCTCCCCTGGTTTTCCCAGGATGCTAGGGAAACTTCCTGTGTGGCGGCAAGCAAGGAGCTTGCCTGAGACCTAGAGGTTGTTTTTATTTTTCAACTTTTTAAACCATCAGATTTACTGAGGTTTAATATATATATATACATATATATACATATGTAAATTATATATAAATATATATTTATTATGAATATATTATATATTATATAAATATAAATATAATATAAATATTATAAATATATTATATATTATAAATATATATATCATATATAAAATATATGTATACAGTAAAATTCACCCTTTTTCCATATACAGTTTGATGATATTTGACAAATGTGGACAGTAGTGTAACATACTATGAAGACAGAGGGCATTTCCATCACCCCCCACAGATTCCCTCCTGCCCCTTTGTAGTACCCCCCACCCTAACCCCCAACCTTACAACTACGGACTTAATTTCTATCCATATACTTTGTTTTTTTCCAGAATGTCATATAAATGGAATCAGAGTATATAGCCTTATATGTCTGGCTTCTTGCAGTTAGCATAATGCAAGACCAATTTTTAAAAGCTTTAATGTTGTCTGCCAAGGTCATCTTTCCTTGTGATCTCAGACTAAGTGGATGAGCATCAATGTGCATGCTTGCTTTAACAAATTCACTGGAGTATGACTGTAGACCCTAAAACAAACCTGCTGAATACTAAGCAGTTTCTCTTTGTCCTCTATTCATATGTGTGTCAAGCTACCCTTGTACAGTGAAAACATTAAAGGAGTAGTGAATTTATACATGAATGTTGTTCTATTTATTAGCACTTCGAAATGCATAATTGCATTTCAATTAATCCGGAGCTTTTATAGGTCTATACTATTGGCCTCAAGGAACTTGCAAAGACAATTAAAAAGACAGCATATAATTAGCTCATAGAATGTTATTGCTCAAAGGAGTTTTAGGAACCATCTAGTCATGGCATCACAGAATTTCACAGTTGGCAGTGTCCTCCAAGACTTCCCAGACCTACCCACCATCTTAGATTTGAATTTCCTCCACGGCAGCAAATTCTAAGAGAAGACAAGTAATGCAAATGTGTGAAACTAGCAGCAGAGAGTGATAGGACTTGAGGCAAACTGAAGCGGGCATGGTAGTATCTATGGTCATTCAAATTCAATTTAAAAAACAAACACTGAAAAACCGATAAATACACCTCTCTGGGCTTGCTCCCTCCTTGGGTTATCAAATTACAATCTATTTTCTACATTAGCCTTCTCAAGTTTTTAGCTAATTTATCAGATACTACTGAGACCCTGCCTCACACTCTTTCCTTCTTAACAGTTCACTGTGGGCCAAATTGGCTTTCAATTGCCAGCATAGCACCAGGCAGGCAGAAAGTGGCAGAGGACTAATGGTTTCCTGGGGTAATTTTCAACCTCTACTGATGGAAATTTGTGTGTAAATATCTTAGCCCTCTCAGTTTGTTGGCAGGATAACAGGTGACTATTTTACACTGGCCTCCAGAATTTCCAAGTGGGATTAGAGTTCCTGTTTCCGTATGGGACTCTCATGTGAACAATATATCCTTTCCTTGTCCTACTTCTATATTTCCTACCACTCTTTTCTGGGATCACCTGCCAGATAAACTACCCTGGATCCTCATCTCAGGGTCTACTTCTGTGAGAAAAATCTCAAGTTAATGTAGCCACTGAATACTCAAACATCTCCAGAGATAAGGGACTTGCTGCATCTCAAGATGCTTGAGGCTGTTTTGGTAAATCTCTGACCTACAGAAATAACTCCCCCTTAACTGAAGTGAAACTGTCCTTCTATGACTGGCATCTAATGGCTCACTCTAGGGGACTATATACTGTTGTCTGGAAATAGCCCTCTTTAGAAAGAATCATTCAAGCCAATTCTTAAATTGTTTAATTATTCTTCAATATGTTCAACATTTCTTTCACTTATCTATGAAAGAAAAATTGTTAACTAGTACATAAAACCAGTAGTGAGAATCTGGAATGAAAAACGCCCAGGAGAGGGAAGGCTGGAAGAGGATAATGGACTTTCCTCATTACATGAGATGGAAACTAGATCCATAGCTAAATGTTAAAGGAAGGATCAATCCAGAAGACTATAGAATAAGAGATCATTTTGTTTACATATATAATGCATGTATTATGTGTATAATTTAGGGTCACAGTTTCTCTCTTAGGAATGGATAATGAAAAAATGTGCTATGTCATCATTTTTAGCCTGACAGTTTTCTGCTACCTATGTTTCCCAGTCAAATGTTTAATGTTTGTTCTCACATATACTACCTAACAAGGCATCAGGCACTTTGTAAAGGTGCTGGTATGGTATTAAATTCTCACTTTCTTTCCAAGAGGCATCTTTGGGCCTCTTAAAAAGCAAGAAATCTTCTCAATTGCCTAAGCAATGTCCTGATAACATCTCTACCTATTCCTTCCCACCTTACAAGAGAAAGAGAGCTTTGAGAGAACAAAGAGCTGGGCGAAATGGAGTGCAAAACAGTATGACAAGTAGATTTCATGATGAACATCCCTTCTGACATTCTGTTTGAAAAAAGGTTCTTATCGAAGAGTTCAATGTACTAGTTTCTAAATTTTGAGAGTGTTTTGAGGACATACATGGCCATTTCCCCACAACCTGTTTCTGGGACACACTGAAAGGACTGATTACTTGTTAATATTTTTTTTCTTATACAAAAGTACTCTGTGAATATGCATTCCTGAGTATTTATGAATAGTTTTTCTTTTAAATTTTTTGAAAGAGAGATAAACAAGTAATTATTGAATTCAGGGCTACACCTATTCCTCCCACTTCTCCATCTGATATAATTACAATAAGTCTGGGTTGTACATATCTGAACATTTTCTGGTTTTGATTGTCAAGCAATCAAATAGCATTTCTCGCCCCCATTCAGACCCATAATTTAGAAGCTTCTCTACAGTGACACTTGGTACAGTTTAATTATAATGCTCTTCAATCCAGAAAGCTATTTAAAGGACGATGGAAGCTATGCATTTTCCATCCTTTCTCTTAAAAAAAGATTCAGAAATGTATGTGTAGCTGATCCCACATTGAAACTTGATACTTGTGTTGTGCATGACTTTGAACAGCAATACATTTTCCTTTATGGAATGGCTGATATTTTAAAATATATGTTTCTTTCCATGAAAGAGTACCCAGCACAATTATATCATTTTGAAACATTTTCACCATGACACTAGAAGAATGCACGTACAATTTCACAATCATCTGTATTGTTTTCAGCAAATACTTTTTCATTTCAAAATGAGATTCTCAAAGCCCCCCATGGGTAGGTGTTTTAATTCAGCATTGAAATAAAGAACTGCTTTTTCTGGACATATTCTCTTCCCTTCCGTGGCAGCTACTGGTACCAACTTGCTCTTAATTATCTCCCATTCAATGCTAGTCATAACCACCCGCCCATTTCACACTCAGGCAGGCCAGCCCACAGGACTCACCCAGCCCCCTCTGGCTGAATCATCTCCTTCCACCCACGTCCTTCTACTGCCGTTTCCTTCCTCACTTCAGTGCTCTTTTCAGAGGGACAATCTTGCTTTTCCAAAGCTTTTTTCTTTATTCTATGTTATGCCCCCTTTATGTTCTAGAAAACCACAACTCTAAGGGAACTTTCTTCCCGTTACTGAAGACAAATCATGCTTAACACATCACAGAATCTGTGCTTATTATTAGCTCCCCATTAATTCTTGTGTACTTTAGGGAAAAGGAGGATTTGAGAAACTGGACGTTCATTACCTTCACTCTAACATGCAAAAGGTAAAACTGAATCATTTTTTGGAAATTTCTACCTTAGCATAGACAAAGGAAATCCCAGGCCTGGGCAATTTAAACAGTCAACCTACAGTTTGACATCCCTGTTTCAACACCCAACTCTCACTGACTTTTTTTTTAAATCTACAGTTTAAATCCTGTCAAATCATTAACTCTCAAGTCTCCATATTTTTTTTTTAAGGCATAAATACTGACTAAATGGCTCCAAGTGTGGGAGCCTGACTAGGATCTGATACCTGAAGGTATCCAAGCTCTGATGAACAGAAACTTTGCGCTAATCCTAGTCCAGACCATGAAAACACAATTAAACGTTTCATCTGTATGCACTATTTGCTTAGTTAAGTTCAACATTTTCAGGAAGTATCCATGCATGAAGATAAATCCTGGGCATGTACAGGACAAGTCATTTGTCATTATCTCACAAAGGTTGCTTTTTTTTCCCCAAGGTTTTCACAAAGGTCTATGTCATTATTTGTAGGCAGTGCATTTAACAGTCAAATACATTTAAATAATTTACAAGTGACTGCATGACTGCAGCATTGGTTACTAGATAGATAACCAATCCAATAAGAAACCAGCTAACAAATAACTGTCTAAATATTTAAAATATAGCTCTTATTTAGATCATCCTTTGTTTTGATCACCTTCTTGGAGGGAAGAAGTCTGCTTCCCTCTGTTAATGGTCACACTGGAAATATATTAAGGCCAAATCTTTTCTTTTTTTTTTTTAATGTTTATTTATTTATTTTGAGAGAGAGGGCACAATGGGGGGAGAAGCATCTACCCCGGCTGGAGGGCGAAGTGAAGGAGACACCGTTCTGCCTGCTGCAACCCTCTATCCCATAAAGATTCCTAACACAGGGCTTGCAGTGACCCCAATAAGCAAAGGGAGAAAAAAGGGAGCCAAGGTCAAATAGTCAGTGATGGCCCCATTGAGGGGGTCCCTAGAAGTTTACAGTTAAAAGAGAAACTACTTGGCCCAACTCTCCATTTTATATGAAAAAAAAATGAGCTTCAAAGGCCTAACTGATACAAAGTCATTAGGGAATCAGTTAAAAAAAAAAATTAGGGATGCCTGAGTGGCTTAGTCAGTTGAGTTCTGATTGCTGATTCCAGTTCAGGTCATGATCTCACCGTCGTGAGACCAAGCCCTACATCGGGCTCTGCGCTGAGAGTGGAGCCTGCTTGGGATCTCTCTCTCTCCCTCTCTCTCTGCCCTTCCCCCACTTGCTCTCTCTCTCAAAATAAATAAATAAATTTAAAAAATTAGAAATAGAACCCAAGTATTTCCACCGATAAAAGGAAATATCTCTGTGAGTACCCAGTAGTATGTCCTTCCCTTTTATCATTTCACCAAATCCTCACAACAACCCCATGGAAAGGGCATCATTATCCCCATTTGATGGATAAAGAAACTGAGGGTCATAAAGGTAAGTAATTATCCCAAGTTCATAAGCAGATGGGGCAAGTGGTACTGCTACATGGAACTTCTTGCCGATGTTCACAGCTAACGTTTTACAGCTTTGTGCACACTCACACAGTAAGTGCCAGGCAGCAAACTGAGCTCTTTACAATATCATCTGACTAAAGTCTCACAACAACCCCTGCGTTGTTATTTATGTGTTGATAATGTTATTGCCTTTATCTCCATAATGAAAGCATGGGATTTTAGGTTTCTTTTGTGCCTTTTCCACTGTTTTGTTGTTGTTATTTTTTGTTTTGCTTGTCTCTTTAGACACAAAGACCATTCCAATATATATATACATATAGCAAGCGGGCTCTTTCACATGTTATTGGCTGGAGTCCAAACTGCCAGTATGTTTTAGGAAACAAGAAAATAATCATACTCTTACAACCCTTAGCACTGAATGGGAAGTATTTCTGAGGGAAGATGGATGAGGGGTGAAAGATGGCAGCCATGTCTATCTTTGGAAGTTTGCCAGGGGGGAAATGAACTGAAAGGAGGTGCGTAAGATCTTTGCTCTAGGTCTGACTGAGTGAGAATACGGAGATAAAGGGATGTGCTTTTATTATTTTAATTTATATGCAATTACCAGGATATACACACAGCACAATCCCAACTGCTTAAGTTTTGACTTGTGTCACTAACAACCGACACATCAATAACTAAGTAGGGAAAATTAGGAGATACAGGTAATAAAAGTAATAAAATTTAATGTGTAGTTTCTTTGAAGATTTGTGAACAGACCTTCCAAATCACAATAATGCATTTTAAATGTGCACACATTAACTTGGTACTCACTTTATTCAGTCATCCCCCTCTGTCTCCAAACCTTTTCGATGCCCCACCCAATGTCTGGAACACATTCCCCTTCTCAGCTCTATGAGCTCATGCCTTTCAATTGTTCAATCATCCCTAAAATTATTACCTTTCAGGATGTTTTTTTGTACCAACTAGAAGCGTGGTGGTGATTTCCTTTGAACATCTGTCTAAACCAACCTTTTATTCACTTATAAAATGAAAGTCTAGATTACATCATCAGTAAAGTGTCATCCAGGTCTTAAATTTTATGTGTTTCTAGTGTAATGTATTAAATCCACAAACATGTATTGAGCACCTACTAAACGTCAGGCACTATACCAGAAACTAGGGGAACCAAGATGCAGTCCCTCCCCTCAACCACTTTATTCTATGGCAGGGGAGAGGGGATCAGAGATGACTATCACTCAAAATTAAAAATGATAAAATCAAGGAGTGCCTGGGTGGCTCAGTTGGTTAAGTCTCTGACTTTGGCTCAGGTCATGATCTCATGGTTTGTGAGTTCAAGCCCCACGTCATGCTGTGTGCTGACACGTCAGAGCCTGGAACTTGCTTTGGATTCTGTCTCTCTCTCTCTCTCTCTCTCCTCTTCTCCCACTTTCTCTCTCTCTCAAAAATAAATAAACATTTTAAAAATGATAAAATCGAGGTAGGTGCACAAGGATCAAGTGGCTAATTCTGTCTGGATGGTTGATTAAGTAAAAACACAGAGAAGATGGCATCTGAGCTGAGCCTTGAGAAATGAGTTAATGGGCCCAGATAAGAAGGAAAGAACTTTCTCTTTTTTCTTTAAATTTTTAATGTTTACTTATTTTGAAAGAGAGAGAGAGAGAGAGAGAGAGCAAGTGAGGGAGGTGCAGAGAGAGAGGGAGACACAGAATCTAAAGCAGGTTCCAGGTTCTAAGTTGTCAGCACAGAGCCCAACACGGGGCTTGAACTCATGAACTGTGAGATCATGACCTGAGCCGAAGATGGATGCTTAACTGACTGAGCCACCCAGGCGCCCTAGAAAGAACTTTTTACATAGAAGGAACAGCATGAGTGATGGCATAGAAACATGTGAATACCTAGGTATTGCAAAGAGAGCATAGATGAGTGTAGAGATGGGGCAGTAGGACTAAGACCATATCCTCTGAGAAGTCAGTTATCCAGTGTATTAATAATCTGGGGCTGCCATATAAAATACCACAAACTGAGTGGCTTATACAACAAAAATTTATTGTCTTACAGTTCTAGAGCCTGGAAGTCCAAGATCAAGGTCTTGTCAGGTTTGGTTTCTCCCCAGGCCTTTCTCCCTAGCTTGTAGACAGCCACCTCATAGCCTTTCCTCTGTGTGGACACACCTATTATCTCTTCCTTTTCTTATAAGAACACCAGTCCAATTGGATTAGAGCTCCACCCTATGACCTCATTTAACCTTAATTAGCTCTTTTCAAAACAATTTTTTTAAAGTTTATTTACTTATTTTGAGAGAGAGAGGAGAGCAAGAGAGCGAGCACAAGTGAGGGAGGGGCAGAGAGAGGAGAGACAGAATCCCAACTAGGCTCCCTGCTGTGAATGCAGAGCCTGATGTGGGGCTCAAACTCACAAACTGTGAGGTCAAGATCAAGAGTTGGACACTTAAGCCACTGAGCCACCCAGGTATCCCCTAACCTTAATTAGCTCCTTAAAGGCACTATCTCCAAATACGTTCACACTGGGGGTTAGGGCTTCAATGTATGAATTTGGGGCAGGGCATAATTCAGTTCATAACATCCAGCCACCTGCACTATAGACATTTATCTTTTTTGTTTTTTGTTTTGAAAGGGAGGGGAGGGGCAGAGGAAGAGGGAGAGAGAGAATCCAAAGTAGGTTCCATGCCCAGTGCGGAGCCCGACTTGAGGCTCTATCTCAGGATTGTGAGATCATGACCTGAGCTGAAATCAAGAGTTGGATGCTCAACCAACTGAGCTATCCAGGTGCCCCTAGGCATATATCATTTTATTGCATGTTGCTTTATTGTGCTTTGCAGATAACTGCATTTTTTTTTTTAACAAATTGAAGGTTTTGTGTCAACCCTGCATGGAACAAATTTTTGGCACCATTTTCCTAGCAGCACTTGCTTATGTCATTGGTGCTTCTTGCAATATTTCAAATATTTTCATTATTAGTATATGTATTTGTTATCGTGATCTGTGATCAGTGATTATGACTTGCTGAAAGTTCAGATGATGGTTACTATTTTTTAGTAATAAAGCTCTTTTAAATTAAGGTATGTACATTATTGTTTTCGACATAATGCTATTGGACACTTAATAGACTAAAGTATTGTTTAAACAAAAGTTTTAGGGGCGCCTGGGTGGCGCAGTCGGTTAAGCGTCCGACTTCAGCCAGGTCACGATCTCACGGTCCGTGAGTCCGAGCCCCGCGTCGGGCTCTGGGCTGATGGCTCGGAGCCTGGAGCCTGTTTCCGATTCTGTGTCTCCCTCTCTCTCTGTCCCTCCCCCGTTCATGCTCTGTCTCTCTCTGTCCCAAAAATAAAATAAACGTTGAAAAAAAAATTTTTTTAAACAAAAGTTTTATAAACACTGGGAAACCAAAAAATTCATTTGACTTGCTTTTTTGCAGTGATCTGGAACTGAACCCACAATATCTCTGAGGTGGCAGCAGATCTCTGGTGTCGGCAGGTTTGTTTTCTCCTCAGGCCTTTCTCCCTGGCTTACAGGCAGTCACCTTCTTGCTGCAACCTTTCATAGTCCCATGGCAGCCAGACTAGCTACCATCAGGTCAGTGTATTAAAACTCAGTCACCCCGTTCATGAGAAAATGCTTTGACCTCACCCAAATGATTGCATATTCTGATTTTACATTTAATTCTTAAAAGATAGCTTATTTGTTTTGCTATTTTAGAACTGAAACTCTACACTAAGTATGCGGAAAGCCTAGACGGAAAAGACATTGTTAATAGCAATAAAAATGGCTGCTGACAGACTGTATTTTCCAAAGATGGCTGCAACAATCTTTCCCATCCCTCATGCTCTCTCCCAGTGTAATCTTGCCACTCACTGCCCCATCAAGAAGGGTAGTCTAAATCTTGTCCCCTTGAATCTGGGGCTGACCTCACACCTCACCTGTTACTAATACAATGGCACGGTATGATTTCTGAGGCCATGAGAAAAGACCATGAAACTTCCACCTGTTTCCCTTGGAATAGTCATCCTCAAGAAGCCCGTCTTTGGGGCCTTCCCTCTCAGAACCCAATCACAAGCTGTGAACATCTCAAGCCACTCCTACTCATCTGAGTGTTTCTAGATGAGGGGCCAGACATCACAGAGCAAAGAAGAGCTCTCTCCACTTGCCCATTCTGAATTCTGAGAATCAGAATCTGAGAGCATAATAAAATGATTTTTTTTCATGCCACTAAGTTTGGGGTGACTTATTACATAGCAATAGTAACCGGCCCAGAGAGTTAAACCACTAAGGCAACAAGATTTTTTTAAATATTTTTTAAAAATTTTTATTCTTTTAGTAATTTCTATACCTAATGTCAGGCTTCAGTCCAAGACCCTGAGGTCAAGAGTTGCACGCTTCACTGACTGAGCCAGCCAGGGACCCCAGGAAAGAAAATTTTTTAAAAAATACTTATAATAGATGTATGGAATTGTGGAATCACTATATTGTATAGCTGAAATGAATATAACACTGTATGTTAACTATATTGGAGTTAATAAAAATTTTTAAATAAATATTTAAAAAAAATTTTAAATTCTTATAATAAATAAACAGATAAGCCAAAAATATAGTATGAGTCCATTTAGTCTACAGAAAAATAGCCCTGCACACCTCAATATTCTTCCTGAAAAGCTCCCTATTTATAATACAGCATACTATTTGATGTTCACAATCATATCCCAGTTTCATTAAGAAAATGTTAAATTTGGTTCAGGATACACACCTTTAGAAGGCAGAAGAAATAGGTGATACATTTTAGAAAGATATACCTCAAAATAATTAATATTTAAAATGCTTTGGTGCTTTAAAAAATGTGTTTCCAATATCAGGAAAATTAAAACACATATATATTCTTTGATAATACTGGATAAATTAGGCTTTACTATAATTTTTAACTGAATCAATTTCATATTTACTGGTGTTTGTGTTTCTTGTCAAGAGTAAATCTTGGGAACTAGCATATTATTATTTATGTATGTACATTCTCTTTTTCAAAAAAAGATTTGAGCAGGCTTTGAGATTTGCTTACCCAGTTTTATACCCCATTAGGCATAACACATATGATAGAATCATTAAGAAATACACTTTGACAATGATAATGATGTTATGTTATGACCTCTTTAGAGATGAGGGCCATGCCCTATTATTCATTTGTGTATTCCCAATATTGCCTAGTTCCGTCCTTTGTATGTAATAGAAGCTCAAAAGAGAGTTAATGAGTTGAATTAAATTGACATAATTGTGATTAGATCTTTAAAATAAATGATGCCTAAATTTTTCTTCCATACGCTATAGAGAAATCAGCAAAAAATTCTGAAATAATTATCCCCAAGTAATACAAAAAAGCCATGTAAAATACCACCCACTTCTAAAATGGATATATTTATGCATTACAATAAACACACTACATGATAGACTTTTCTAATTTTATTTCCATGGAGTTTCACACCATTAAGGTAGTATTATAAAGAGCCCAATTGCAGTTCAGGTCAGGACTAACATTGAATGAGGACTGTGCATATGGTTACATATGGCTGTATATATATGTATGTGTGTGTGCCCGTGTGTGTATGTTTAGAAGGGAAGCAGATTTTTTAGCAGAGGTAGAACTTCAGGTCTCATATGCCCATCACAAATATTCTTTGCAGAGAGCAGACAGAGACTGGGGTAAAGCAGGGTCTGATGGATGGCTCTAAGGAGACACAGGGCACAAGTAACCATGCTAACATTAAGAGTCACAGCTTTCCTCCTGGAGACCAGCAACGCCAAAGTACTCTTCCCACCCCTCGAAGGCTCTCACCCTGAAGCTCCATATAGGACCCCCACTTAGCATTCATCCTAGTAGGACTGGGCCCCTGACTAGAGACACGTCAGGTAGAGATTCTCTCTCAATTGTTCTATTGTACAAATCAAGATTGCAAGGATGGGGTGCCTGGGTGGCTCAGTCGGTCAAGCGGTTAGGCATTGGACTCTTAATTTCAGCTTAGGTCATGGTCTCACGGTTCCTGAATTTGAGCCCCACAAAGAGCCCTGCATTGGCGTTCGGCACTGACAGTGCAGGAGCCTGCTTAGGATTCTCTCCCTTTCCTTCTCTCTCTGCCCCTCCCCAGCTTGCTTGCTCTCTCTCTCTCTCTCTATCAAAATAAATAATAAATTTAAAAAAGAAAAGATTGCAGGGATAAACTGTTGACTGAAATTTTATCTTGACTGATAATTTAACTATGTGCAGACAGTATAATTGCAGCTGGAGATGCAATTAAAATTCAGTTAAAGCATTGTCCATATCCTCCACAGTTTATAATCCAGTGAAAAAGATAGGCTCAGTCATTTGTAGCTAGCTAGTCATTTCTGACCATAGAAGTCAGATGCTAGTCTATATATATGAGTAAAGTGCTGCATGGGGAATCTGAGGAGGGAGGCCATTACCTCTGATACTATGGAGGAAGATATACATTTCATTTGAATCTCACCTTTGGCAAATGGTTCTGTTTATAACAACTAGCACTATGAATATATAAAATGCTTTTTAAAAAATTTTTAAGTGTTTATTTATTTTTGAAAGAGAGAGAGAGAGAGGGAGAGAGAGACAGAACACAGGTGGGGAAGGGGCAGAGAGGGAGACACAGAATCCAAAGCAGGCTCCAGGCTCAGAGCTGTCAGCACAGAGCCTGACGCGGGGCTCAAACCCACGAGCCGTGGGATCATGACCCAGGCCAAAGTTGGATGTTTAACTGACTGAGATACCCAGGTGCCCCTAAAATGCTTTTTTAAAAAAAATGCTTTTAATAAAACAATAATAAAATTGTTTAATTTATTTAATTTATACAAAGTCCAAGATACCAGCACTATGCTATACACTCTACTGCATTCCTCATCTTACCCTTAAAGAGCCCTAGAAGTTATTATCCTTGTTTTACAAATAAAGAAACTGAAGTTTAAAGAATCAACTTACTTATGGTCATATGGTTAGAAAATGGTGGAGCCAGGATATCAGCCCACAACTGACTCCAGAGATCAAGATTTAACTAGTATGAAATTCATGTGTATGTGAATGTGTATGTGTGTATGTATGTGTGTGTAGAGTGTATGCGTATCTGTGTATGTGAACTCTATTTTATAGATGAAGAAACTGAGATTTGCAAAAGTCTAATGACTTCCCTATTTCCCCATCACTGGAATTTTTGACAAAGAAAGCCAGAAGACATTAAACAAACATAGAACACTATCTTCATAGAGTATATTAACAGAGATCAGGGTATTTCGAACCAAAGTTTGCATTGCTCAATGTCAAGAAAATCTCTGTGTTCCTTGCCTCCACAATACATGATTGATGTTTAAAAATATTACTGTGTTCTTATTTCCCCTTACCCTCAAGAAAGAAAAGAAATTTAACACAAGACTTAATTTGTAACTCAAGATTAATCTGCCTTTATCTACCTAAGAATATTAGTTTTCTGGAAGCTTTTCTAGTTAATTCCTAATTAATTATATACTTCAAATTGCATGTAATATGTCTCTTTAAAGAGTAGAGAGACAGCTTTATTGGTAGGTTACAATTATAAGATTATACAGCTCCCACAACTGATTTAAAAGTAATTAATGAAGTCTAAAGTTTTCAAAATGGCAAGAATATTATTTCAAAAATGTTAATTTCTAGCTCATTGGGAGCAGCAAGAAGTCTTCCAATATTTATTTTCAAAAGTGTCATAAAATTTCTTATATCAAAATACACAGACCACAATTTTTGAACAAGATTTTTATGACATTCTAGTGGCACAATGAGTTATATACCATACCATATCAACCATCCCACCCACCTGGAATAGGAGCAAGGAACTTTCTGTAGCTTGTATTATTTCCTTTGAACCACAGCAGACCATGATTTCTCTCCACTTGAGAGTAGAATTATAGCCTTGAACCAGAAAGTTAGTCAACTGATTCCTGGTTTCCAAATTAATCAACAAGAATACAAGTAGGGTACAATGCTAAAGAAAATGTACAAATGGACATCTGGTATCCCAGGCCGGATTAAGCAAAGAGCAAATTTAAATATGTGCTTAGGGTACCACAAAATGCCAAAAGAGATTATAAGTAGTCATTAGGGGGTGAAAGAAGACTTTAATGAGCTAAATTACACTGACTTTATGAATCATATTAAAAAATTTTTAAATACATATATGAGAGGTTGGGGGGGGGGTAGGGAGGGCATCATAACCTTTTCGGTGGTTGAGGCTGCTAAAGGCCATCAACCTTTGTTTATATCTCAAAACAGAACTTGACATAACATACAATTCGTCAGCCAGAATGCACAAACAAGTCTTTATTCGTGACAAATATTGGAAACTTTTAATTCAGTTCATAAAATGGTTCTAGGCAACAACAGGGCCTATTTCTAAGTTATTGTCCTCATGTGACTCAGTGTTTAAACAAGGGGTTGTTTAAACGGAGGTTTCAATAGAGATTGCAGACATACTTCAGTGGATGTTTGTTGAATTCATAAATGACAGAATGAACTAGAAGCAATAGACCTGGATTCAAAACACACTTTTTTTCCCCTTAAGCTGTGACCTTGGATCACTTACCTTGAGCTTAGGTTTTTATAGCCATAGAATGAAAATCAAATGCCGTATATACTTCACGGAATTATTACAATGATTAAATGAGATAATGTAAGTAAGATGATCTCATTAAGGTAGTTAAATCTCTTATTTGGGTGTGGGAGGATTAAGAATGAGACACCTCATTGAGGAATTGTATTAAAATCCTTCATAAATTTCCCATAATCATTTATTCATCAAATAGACATAGAATTCCACAGGCATGGTATTAGGTAGAGAAGCTTTTGTGATAAAGCCTCAGGAAATAAGATGTTTTATGTCCATTTTGACATAGTCTACAAACTATGTTGTCTTTGATACAGTCTACAACAATTCATTGTTCTTTCAACCTAACCATCTCTCCCTGGTGCCCCCTCCATCTCTAGAATAAGAGAGGAGGTGAGAGGGTCTGTTTTACAAATTGCCTAGTGATTTTCATAATCAAAGTTTAATGGTTTGAAGTTTTTTTAGAGTCATAAATAAGTGTGAATGTCACTATTGTTCAACCAAAATGTCACCCCCTCCATGACCTTGCAACCAACATATCATCTCCTCTTGAAGGCACCATCCTTCTCTCTGGTCTCTAAGATTTCACAAAAGCTGTCCCATGTCTGGATCACTCTCTCCTGACCTCCCTGCTCCAGCTCACTTGGCTCCTAACCCAACCTTCAGCACTCTCTGCAGTCATTCCCTATCCTGCACAGCTTCTCCATCCTCACGCCCTCCTGCCCCTAGTCTGGATAGGGGCCTTCCTCATCTCTATTAAATGAAATCAAGTTTTTTTTTTTTAATTAACTGAAAGACATCATCTCAAATGTATTAATGGAAACATTAATTCACCTTTGGAGCAGATTCTTTTACTTTAGGAAAAACACCAGAATACTTTTATAAACATAATAACCACCTATTGTTCTTAGACAAAAATGTTAAGTCCCCATTAATCTGAAAGCTAATACTTCAGATAAACATGTTAGATGTGCCATTGGTCAAGGTACATTTTGCTTTGTTTAGCATAAATACACCTTTGCAGAGACAGAGGCAGATAATATTTTTTTTTCCTAAATATGGATTTAGCCTTGTGCCTGAAAATTGCCTCCTTTCCTTGGGATATGTGAATGTCTTTTATACAAGGATTTGCTCACAGATTGGTTTAGAATAGTCTATATCAGAAGCCAGGTCTTACCTTCTCTTAACATCATGCTTCAGTGAAGACCTAGAACAGCCTTGGAACAGCTGTACCTTGCCTTAACTGTTGGCAACCCACCCATGGGTTTTTTAAATTGAATAACCCAGACTTTGAGGTATGTCATTTAAATTGTTACTATCACCTTGCCTAAGGCTAAAGAGTACCTGGTGGATGAGGTTGAAGGAATTGGATGTTTCTATAGTCAATCATTCTAGGGTAGAAGATGAGGCAGGTCTGGGAATGGACTGGAAGAGGCCAGACTTCTCCCTAGTTATAGACAAAGGAGAGGTTTAAGTGTACGAACTCCACAATGGGAAGATGTCTGGGGAAACTGCCACATGCAACAGTCTCCAACTCACAGTGTCAATTAATTTACATATAATATTACTGGAAGATCCTAAGAGTTTTAAGTCGCTTTTAGGGGCAGCTAAGTTGCAAGTTATTTTCTGTATGGTGCTTGAGTTATCCTTAAACCTTCAGTTAAGTCTTAAATGTTATGATGGGTTTGGCTGTGCTCCAGGAATTAAGGGAGAACTTTGTGTACGCATCTAGTGTGAAACAAAAAAGAGCAGCAGCAGCATGGAAAGGCATTTACAGGATATCAAAAAATAAGTTGTGGGATCTGGAGCTATAATATCTACATTAGGATGGCTGGTCAATTGATCAGTGACCACCTGGATAGACTGTGGAACATGAAGTAATCCTTGGGGATTTATAGAAATTATTCAGGAAGAGAGTCCAGTAAAAGAACAGATTTCTCACAATTCTTGCTGAGGACCATTGCTATTGTTTGGGGGAGTATTGATGGAATAGCATGTACCTTAAAAAAAATTTTTTTTTTGAGAGACAGAGAGAGAGCACAAGTGAGGGAGAAGGGCAGATGGGAGAGAAAGAGAGTATCTTAAGCAGGCTCCACACCCAGCACAGAGCCTGACATGGGGCTTGATCTCACAACTGTAAGATCATGACCTGAGCCAAATCAAGAGTTGGACACTCACCCAAACGACCCACACATGTCTCTTTTAAAGGTTAAAAGAATTTGGATTCCATTCTTCAAATTCACTTTGTCTTTTCTACAAAGCCATCAATTTGTTGTAAATAAGGACTGTGTCTTCTTTATCTTTGCATCATCACAGTTTCTAGAACAGTGTCTACAACACAATAGTTGCTTAAAAAAATGTTTGCTGAATTATAACATTGTCTTCAACTTGATGACGTGACTTAAGAGCCTTATTTAAAACTGGTTATTAGAAATACACCGAAACAGCCTTAGTAAGATGCCTTGATCCTCTTTATTATGAGGTTATTGCTGTAACTTATGAGTTAGAAAATATGTTTTAAGCACAGATTTTTGCAAAAATCTGTACAATCATATCATCAATCAGGAAACTAGAAGTGGCCTGAAGGCCATATACTTCCTTCATTTAACACATGAGGAAATCAAAGCCCCAATGATAAAATATGTCACACAACTTACAAATTGTGGAGTCAGGGTGAGAACGTACCTGTTCTGATTCATTGCTCTTCTTAGTACTACATCATATGCTTCTACTAAATCCCACCAGTCACAGGTCCATGTCACTCTGAAACAATAGTTGGTGTAGAGATATTTTTACCATCACACTTTAATTTTATGAGCATTGCAGATGTTTAAAAGTCTTAAATACTGGTTCTCAAACCTAACTGCAAAAAGACCTATGCCAGGGTCTCATCCCAAGCTAGCAGGACTCAAGCATTGGTATTTAAAAAAAAAAAATCCCAAATGATTCTAATTGCAGCTGGGATTAAAAATCATTGCCCTAAAATAGTTTTATTAAATGTCCTATCCATTTTCCAGTCCTTCTGTCCCACCCTCCCAATTTCTCCCTCATGCCCCACTCTATGATTGACTAGGATACACGAAGAATGCACGTCCTCATTTTGGGTTTTACTAATGACCAGTGGGAACTTCCTAAATTAGTGAAGTTCAATGCTAAAAATATTTAATTTGCATTAACCACAAAAGACATCACTAGTTGCGTGGGACAACACAGTATTGCACTATTTTGGAGAATAGATTTCCATAGAATCATGACCAGCAAGAAGCATATAATTTATATTTGAGCCACCAAGGAAATCTTTGCCTACAGATGTATGTCCTCTTTGTTAAAATTCTTCAAGGAGAAGTATTCCATATTTTCCTTCATCATTCTTTTTTTTTCTTTCAATGTTTATTTATCTTCAGAGAAAGATAGAGAGCATGAGGGGAGCCAGTGAGGGGGAGGTTGCAGAGAGAGAGGCTCTCGAGAGAGAATCCCAAGCAGGCTCCGCAGTGTGGGGCTCGAACTCACTGACCATGAGATCGTGACCTGAGCCCAAATTGAGTCAGGTGCTGAACCAATTGTGCCACCAGGCGCCCCTTCCTTCATCATTCCTAGCCACATTGCTAAGAATGTTCTTTATTTAACCAATTTAAGTTGCTGTCTTCAGTGGCAATGAAGAACAATGAATACATTGCCTGTTTACTTATCTTTTGTTTAGTTGTGGACTAATGAAGTCACAGCTTAGACTTTTTTCCTTCAGGGTAATAATAAATAACTTAACCTGTCATTATGGCCTATATTTTACAACCATTCAAATTTTTTCATTCTTCTTCTCTGAACATAATCAGACCACTGTATGATAAAGTATTTACCTTTGCTTTAACAACTCATCTGAAGACGGAAAATGTAATGAGGTCATTACTTTTAAGTATTATTACATCCATATTCCAGTACTTTCCATTTTTTCGCCTTACTTTTCAGTTTTAAGACATAAAATATAGTCACTGGGTCATAAATTATAATTACCTTGCCTTGTATCTGAAAGCAGAATGCAAACATACTGTGCTTTCTTCTTTTGGTAATTTCTATAATTTACACATAGCATTAATAAGGCTCTGGGTATAACTCAAATACACAGATTGCACCCACAATATCATAAACATAAGCTTTTCTCAGAGCAAATTGTCAGTGAAGCACCAACTCAGATAACAGAATTAGTTATTAACTCTTCATGCAGCCTTTACATTTCTTTATGTAATATTTTCTATACCCGTCGTAATATTGTGCCATTTTTACCAACTAGTTAAGATTTCATCGTATAAACAGTAGCTGAATATATTCATGTCAAAGATAATCATTCCTTTAAAAGGTTTCTTTGTCAGGTATTCATTAAAGTAGGTTTCACTTCAAAATGATAGTCACTAATATAGGGCAAACATCTTACCCATTTGGCAGGTTTTCAAAAAATAATTTAATTTTATTAGCACTGTATCAAATCCTCAGCTTATATTATGCCTCCTATATTAATAGCACAAAGATCTGTTTTATGAATGCACACCATTGGCTGGAATACAAAATGAAATAATCTGTGTATCATATAAAAACCGCAAAACAGGAAACCACAAAAGAGATGATGTTCATGGGTACATCAGAAATTAATTATTGGACGTATCTATCTGCACCAATGCTATACTGTGTAAAGAGTGCTTCCACTTTCTTATATTGGTCTTCAGAAATTCATTTAGCAATAAATTCCCCACATAAAAGCTTCTCCCCAGCTGATGTTTACCACTCCAGGCTGCATGGAGGAAGTACTGGCATTTTGCTTCAAGACAGGAGGTAATAGGAATAAATACAGTGCCAGCTACATTTCCTCCAGATCAGATATGTGACTGTTATGAGCATTGTAATGGGTAGCGTGGGTGACACAGGATTTCACAAAAGCTCCTACACAGAATGCAGCTCTTCTTCAGAAGGCACAGCAGACACCATTTTGTCTCATTCCAGAGCAGTTCGCAATCCTCTCCGGTTTTTCAGTTGAAGCTTTCAGATACATTTTTTTAAAAAATCTAAACCTGATATGATGTGATGAATTTTTAGGAGGGCAATTTGACTTCTAGACAGTGGGAGAGGGAATAGAAAGGTACAAGAATTGAGGTCACAGCTGTAAATATACCTGAATTCTCTGAAAGAGTAAATAAAAGTGAGAATAGCCTTTATGTATAGTCACGTAGACACTGATAATCATTCAATTAACACCAGTATAAAAATAAACCTCCATTCTTAGATTACTTCATAGGAGAAACCCTATTTGCCCTGGGGGCTTAGTGACAGGGGCGGGGAAGGGAGTTATGGGAGGAGTAAATTATGAATCCCTCCATGTCTTTCTGTGGAGATAAGTGAGAAACCAGCTGTGACTGCTCCGTAGGAAGCCCCACCCCCTGAGCTGACCTACTGGGACTCTGGCCTGTGAGTACAGTTAGCTGTTTATCACAAGATTATACGTTACTATTGGCTTTGTGTGCTTTTGCTTTGGGGGCGGGGGTTGATGTTGTTTTGTTGTCTTTTTGGCAAGACAAAGCATATATACAAGTCAAAGTTGGCTTTCAACACTGAAACCTGACATTTTCCCAAATTTAGTGTCACCCCTTAAAACACATTGGGGTGTATCTCTTAGAATTCCCTTCAACCCCAGTGGCACATTCTTTTATATATCCTGAATACTATCCATCTTCATCCTTTGAGGGGAGATTTTATTTTATTCTATTTAATTTTACGTATGATTTGTTATTGTGGTAAAATACACATAACATAAAGTTTACCATTTTAAAGTATACAATTCAGTGGCATGCTATACTTTCACAATGTTGTACAACCATCACCACCATCTAGTTCAAGAACATTTTCATCATTCTAAAAGGAAACCCCCTACTCATTAAACAGTCACTCCACATTACCCCTTCTCCTGGCTTCTGACAGCCAGTAATCTGCTTTCTATCTCTATCCGCTTCCTATGGATTTGCCTATTCTGGATATTTCACATAAATGGAACCGTACAATATGTGTCCTTTTGTGTCTGGCTTCTTTCACTTATACTGTTTTCCAGGATCATCCATGCTATATCTGTATCTATTTTGAAGCAACAGGAAGTCATATGGAGCCTGGTCTAGTTAATAGCTAGATGCGTATTATTTGAAAACAAGTTTAAGTTCTATTACAAGGTAATGATATTAATTTTCTTATGTGTCTCATGTTTTGTTTTTATGCCTTTGAGTATATAGGTTCTATCTACACTAAAAATACACAAAACTAAGTAAATATGACGGTACATTTTTACCTATACTCAGAGTATTAAGTATTGCTCGGTTATCGTTGAGTAGACTTCTATAAGGTTGTCTTTGCAGGATACAGGAGTTGGTTAAAGGATATTATACTGAAGATGTTATACTGAAACTATGACATCTCCTTAATGAATAATGTGAGGTGTCCATATCTCATATCTCAGAAGCGAAGCGTTCAAATTAGGCTTTTGTAGTCTCTCTTCAAACATCACTCCTGTTTAATTGTTCCCTTTCCTAGTTCTTCTACAAAGGTGAAGTACCTAGTTAATACAAAAAACTCAGTCTAAAATATTTATGGCTTAATGAACTTGGAATCTAAAGGAGAAATCCTTGCTTTATTCTATAAAATTAATTGATTTTTGATCAAGCAGTAGATAAAATATTAAGAGCAAGATCCTTCCTAGTCCCCTCAAATAATACCACATGGATCAGTGTGGTCCTCAAACTTATATGTGTCTAAGAGTCACTGGGATATTTGTAAAAAAATATCACAACATTTTGTGTAAAAAAATACCATACTTTGTGAAGCACTGTCTTTGATGATTCTAAAATAACTGTGCCTGGAGACATGCTGATAAACTCATCACACTTCCGTAAATCAGGGTAAGCTGTGTGGTAGCCCGTGATAAAATAGCATGGCTTTCACAATGATGGAATAAAATAAAATTCTGTCCCTAGCTGGGAAGCATCAATAAATTTCACAAACAATTTTAATAGGGTGCTATTTTAATATATATATTTAAAAAAAGCAGTTAAGGACCTAAAACCAATGCATACAAAATAATATTTTCTTTTCACTTTCAGGTGCATTTAGAAATTTATAAATTATTATTGTAGATTCCATTTAAAGTAATACATCAAAAAAACCACCTGAAGCTCTAAGAAAAATCAGTTTAATGGCTCTGGGTTTCAATTAGAAAACTGATTCAGGAGTACAGCCTACTGGATATTTCTGATATTGCAAAGGAAAAAAATTGTCATGAAAGTTTTAGCATTTAATATCTTTCTTTTATGCATTAATTTCTTTCCATGTTTCTTTATAAGCATGGAATGATGGAAATATCATGGATTTTGGAGGGTTCAAGCTCTTTATTTGCTATGTTATGTCACCTTGGGCAAGTTACTTAAGCTTTAGGTTCCTACACTGTATAATGGTGGAACACAATAATTTCCATCAGCAGGACTGTTGTGAAAATTAGGGAATAAAAGTTAAACTCCCAGTACAATGCTGGACTTGTTTTAGAACCTATGACTTTTACACAGATACATGTACAGTGCATATATACATATCACCAAACAAACAAATATTTTCAAAAATCAATTTTGATTTTTCTATGAGTTCCCCAAATTTAATTCTGCTTCAAAGCAACAACATTTACCCGAACATGTGGGGACTCCATGTTAGTGCTCCTCTGCATTTTGATTTCTGATAGTTCTATGCATTAATGAATTAGGGAAGACTAGTCCCAGGTGTCAGGTGAAGTCACATGATTTTTACTGGTATTAAAACTCAGTAATGAAATGATGCATTCCAGATAAATAATTTCTGGTAAGTAAGTTATATAAGCAGAATCCATACTTGGTGCCTTCAGTCAATTAATTCTTTGCTGTTTTCCCTAGAGAAGGACACTTGTAAGCTGGTCCTTACTTAAGATAAGCAACAGGAAATGACATCACATTAATGTCAAGGCCCAAACTGTAACGTCTCTGGACCATAGTTGTGCTTAGGAACTCGTCACATCTCCAGGCCCCCACACCACCCTTTTGATTCATAGAGTGTCCATGGTGGTCTCTTATGTGCTTGGGAACTGGTCCATTCATGTTTTTTGCTCTAGCCTCCTGGTCAAACAATCGAGATGTGATTCAGTGATCTATAGTAGGGCTCCAGAATGTTCATTAAAACAAGTGATTCAGGAGATTCTGATGAGAGGCATTGAAGGGTTATACAGTATAGAAAAAAAATCCTGCATTGGGAGCATTGCCCCAATGGTTTTCTGTTCCTGCTTGTTGTACTTATTGAAATAGAATTGAGCAGTACTTCTACATTCAGTGAGAACTCTCATTAGCTAGGTGGAATATCAGTTATGGTTACCAGGGGGCACTGTGGTTCAAGTTAAGTGTCCTTTTGATTCTAATGCTGCAAACAACCATGATTTATGAGACCCTTGTTGCAGTAAAAGACCATTATTGAAAGTGATACTATTCCTGCCTCCTTACCTGCTGCCCCAATATTAGAGTCAGATTGTTTAAGCTAGCTCAGGGTCCAGCACAGAGTGTGGCCCAGAGAAGTCATTCAATAAATACCTGTTGATGGAATCCTTGTGGTGCCATAGTACCGGTTACATCAAAGATCTGCGTTTATTTGGAAGACATATTTACTTGGCTCTGTATTCATGATCAAGCAGTCTTTCCAAGCATTGGTGCCTACCCAATGAAGCTCTACTCCAGGTAACTCAGAACTAGGGATTTGGGGAAGTTTGAGTCCTGGTGTACCCAGAAAAGACTAGCTGAATTTTTATAATATAGCTCTGGCTCCCCATCATTTACTTATGGCTGCTTATCAAAATTCACATTCTGTCAACATTCTTACAATAGAGTTAGACTAGGGCTGTGTGAGGTTCACATGAAGAAGAAATTCATTGGGATTCAATGTTTTGAATAATTATATGGGGATTAAACAGGTTCTGTAATTAAAGGTCAAGTGATAGAGAAGTAAGTAGGATTTCTTTTTACCTTGAGTAATACTTGTTAGTGTTCTTAAAGTAATGTGGACTTACTTACACAGGTCATGTGATATTTCCCTCTTACTCCTAATCGGTAAATATGGATTGCTTCACTTTTGATTGCTCTATAAAATCTGTAAGTGGTAGATGACAGTCTACTAGGGTCACAATAATACAGAGCTATTAACTTTTATTTTCTTCCCCAAGTCAGGAATCTCTGAGAGTGATATCACTAAGACAAACCCTGACTTTGGCTCTCCAAGAACCCATATGGAAAAATGCTAGCCTGGAAAAATTAAAAATGAATAAAAAAACAGCTTGATGAAAAAAGAATGGTTTTAATCTATTTTAAAAAGAGTTTAATAAACTTTCATCATATTCTCCTATTTACTATGAATTTTAAACCACATATATTTATTACTGCTTAGAAATAAATCATTATTAAAGAAGAAACATAATTACAAAGATATTACTTATAGAGTATTTGCTTTTAATAGAAAATACTCAGAATCATTCAACCATAGAAACAGAAACTTCTTTTTATTGACTCTAGCATGAGAATTAGGTATTGTTATTCTAGGTTCTTCCTATGCCATCTAGTGGGAGATTCAAATGGTTTAATCTGAGTTTTGTGTAGATTATCTACCATCAATTCATTCAACTTTTCATTTGTAGCAAATCAACCACATTACACCTACTAAATGGTGCACATTAAATTCTAGGCTGAACTCTGGAAAACAGTGTGGACGTTCCTCGAAAAATTAAAAATAGACCTACCCTATGACCCAGCAGTAGCACTGCTAGGAATTTACCCAAGGGATACAGGAGGGCTGATGCATAGGGGCACTTGTACCCCAATGTTTATAGCAGCACTCTCAACAATAGCCAAATTGTGGAAAAAGCCTAAGTGTCCATCAACTGATGAATGGATAAAGAAATTGTGGTTTATATACACAATGGAGTACTATGTGGCAATGAGAAAGAATGAAATATGGCCCTTTGTAGCAATGTGGATGGAACTGGAGAGTGTTATGCTAAGTGAAATAAACCATACAGAGAAAGACAGATACCATATGTTTTCACTCTTATGTGGATCCTGAGAAACTTAACAGAAACCCATGGGGGAGGGGAAGGAAAAAAAAATGAGGTTAGAGTGGGAGAGAGCCAAAGCATAAGAGACTCTTGAAAACTGAGAACAAACTGAGGGTTGATGGGGGGGTGGAAGGGAGGGAAGGGTAGGTGATGGGCATTGAAGAGGGCACCTTTTGGGATGAGCACTGGGTGTTGTATGGAAACCAATTTAACAATAAATTTCGTATATTAAAAAAAAAAGAGTCAAATTCACTCTTGGGGCACCTGGGTGGCTCGGTCGGTTGAGCTTCTGACTTCGGCTCAGGTCATGAGCTCGCAGTTCACGAGTTCAAGCCCCACATCAGGCTCTATGTTGACAGCTCAAAGCCTGGAGCCTGCTTCGGATTCTGTGTCTCCCTCCCTCCCTCTCTCCCTCCCTCTCTCTCTCTCTCTTTCTCTCTCTCTCTCTCTCTCTCTCTCTCTCTCTCTGCCTCTCCCCTGCTCATGCTCTGTCTTTCTCTCTCTCTCAAAAATAAATAAAAACATTTAAATTGTAGGTTGAAAATGAAACTAAAGCAGATAAAACAGTGTAAACACTCCCTTATGTTACAAATAACTTTATGATAGAATACGCTCAGGTTTCCAGCTCACATCACTAATGACACCAATGAGAGAGTCCATGGTTAAAATATAGGCCATTGCTGCTATTGGTAAATCATTATATTATGGTATGATGACACATACTGATTTATTCAGCCAAGAATATCCTCAGGACATAATTCCTAGATATCAATAGAATATAATGTCTTTTCACATTCTGTTTCCTGTCTTTCCTCTCCTCAGCCCTTTCCCTTCTCTGAATGATGAAATCTTACCCATCTTTCGAGATTCCTCTGATAGCATGTTCTCTGTAAAGCCTGCCTTTTGTCACAGTTTACCTGCATACACACAGACATAAACACACAGACCTGCATGACTAACTGGTCCTCTTTGTTGCATCTAGAGTACTTTGTTCTCACACTTCTGTTACCACAGTAACTTATATTATTATTTTCACAAATAGAGCTCCTTGAGGACAAGGGCTATGTCTTTTTCATCTTTGGATTAGACACCATGAATGAATGAATGAATGAATGAATGAACAGAAGTATAGAGTCATCACTACTGCTCATTTCTCTTGGTTGCAGAAGTCACTCATATTCAATTCCCAGTGACTGGCTGGAAACAGATGGAGAATTATAGAGTGTGTGTGAAGGCATGGGTGGAAGAGTAGGAAGTGACGATCAGAAGGAATAGTTTTCCAAGGGATATATAATGAGTTTCCCCTTTCTGCACCTTCTCCCTTCACCCTCTGTCCCTTTCTCCCCTAAGACTGAAGAGACATCTCACAGTTGGGGACTTGGCTTAGTTCCACTTGGGCATGCTTATGGATGGCAGTGACAGTCACAGAAAACTCAAATGCTAACAGTGACAGTTCAGTTGGAAGTGAAGGAAAAAAACTAGAGTACTTCCCCTGAACCATAATGCATATTCATAAGCAAAGCCTATTTCTTGAGTCCAACTCCAGCTACCTAATCTTTCTGGGGGTTCTCTTTTACTTGCCCCAAGTAGACATTACAACTATTACCATGACCATGTTCAAAAGGATGTAGCCACCTCTCCTGAGAGCCCAGGGGAGAGCCATCATTGGCTGACCGCTCTAGCCTGACAGAGCTGGTTCATCTCCAACCCTTAGGGCATTTACAGAACCCTGACCTGGAGACACTGTGACCCTGAGTGCACCCACATTCAGAGGACACAGAGAGGAAAGGATCAATAAACATAAATCTCATCAGAGCTATGTGGTTATAAAGTATGTTGTAACCATACTCCAAATCAAGGTTAGCCCAGAACTACAGACATTTGTGATTAACATCATCACCTTTACTTCTTAATTGCAGACATAAAATACACAGTTCTTCTCTATCTTTCCTCTAGCTTGGTAAGAATGAAAAAAACAACTTAAATCCATATGAGGTTAAAACTGCCACTTTCATGTTTTTGAGTTTCACTTTATCAGATGTTCAGGCTGAGAGAGTGTAGGCCAAGTTTTTTCCTGAGCATTAATGTGTGAAGTACACGTAAGATCTGTAGCATGTGGATCAGGCCACAGGTGATGAATAATGTGGTCTAAGGGCCACAGCTAAGAGATCATTCAGGACAAATGGAGCTAACTGGGAGAATTGCAATCAAGGGAGGATTTTGAGAGTTCTGGTCTCCATCTCAGAAAATGGCATCTCTGTTTTTTTCAGTGAGTTCAAGCCAAACCCCTTGCAGTCCTTGGTTCCTTTCTTTTCACACCCTTTCTTGTTCCTTTCTTTTGTCACACCCAACATCCAATGCACTCATACACCTTGCTAGTTTCACACACACACAAAATTTCTTCCAGGATCACCCAGGTGGCTCAGTCAGTTAAGCATCTGATTTTGGCTCAGGTCATGATCTCATGGATCATGAGTTCAAGCCCTCCACTGGGCTCTCTGCTGTCAGCACAGAGCCCACTTCAGATTCTCTGTCCCCCCCCCCTCTCTGCTGCTCCCCACTCATGCTCTGTCAAAAATAAATAAATATCTAAAAAAAAAATTCTTCCAGAGTATATCTAGGATCTTCACTTCATATCACTCCAGTGCCACCAACCTAATCTAAGTCACCATCAGTCCCACTAGAACCACCTAACTGGTCTCCCTGCTCCCACCCTTGCTGCCATCTCCTCCCACCCCCAGACTATCATCCACCCAGTAGCCAACATAATCTCAGCAAAGCATAAGTCATATGATTTGTATCATTTGAGGGAGCAGTAACTACTATAACAAAGAAACCCCAATATTTGAGTAATGTGATTCTACTTCTCATTTGCCTAATAGTCCCATATAGGTTTTTTTTTGTCAGGGCCACACTAGGATAGGGCAAAGCCTATTTATCTTCAATATATGAAGTTAACATCCATCTGGCTGGTAGAAGAGGAAGAAAAAGTGAAGCAGGTACATCTATTTCTCTGATACTTGTGCTCAAGAGTAACACATAAATCACTCCTGCCCACTTTCCAATTGCAAGAATTCATCCATGGTCTCTCTTGATGAAAGGAAGATGCCCTGGCTGGGGAGCTGCTTCTGAAACAACTCCACCATCCTACAACTCTTTAGTGGGCAGCTGCCATCTGTTAAAATATAAGGCGGAGCTTATTCATCTGTTTACAACTGTCCTAGAGATTCCTGTCTAACTAAACAAATATCCAAAGCTTCCAGATCCTCAGGAGCTTACCCCTTCTACCTCTCTGGTCTCATTGTCCTCCAGCTTTACTAGCCTTTATTCTGATCCTTGCTTATTGCCCTTCTCAGCGTTTACTGTTCTCTCTGCCTAGAAGATTCCTTCATTAGATCTTTATATAACTGATTCCTTTTCATCATTTACATAGATAAGGGGTGGGACCTGGGAATCTGCACTTTAAATGACACTCCATGAGACCCTGATGCAGGTGGTCAATGACCCATGTCCTGAGAACATTGGGACAGTGGTTGAGAGTATGAATAGAGACACCTAATTCAAACACCACTAAGACCCTTATTAAGTCTATAACTTTGGGCAACCTACTTAGGTCAAATTAAGTACATAGCATGGAGTCTGGCACATAGTAAGTAGCAGAAGGAGTCACTATATATGTATCATGTAGTTTTAGAAAAAGTAGGGATAGAATTAGACAAAAGGAGATTTGAGCAAGTGAATCTTCTTTTTCTCTTTTTTTAGAGAGAGAGAGAGATTGGGAATATGTGCAAGGGAGGGGCCAAGGGTGAGGGAGAAAGAGAGTCTTAAGCAGGCCCCATGGTGTGGAGCCAGATATCACAACCACAAGATCATGACCTAAGCCAAAATCTAGAGTTGTATGCTTAACCAACTGAACCACCCAGGTGTCCCATAAGCAACTGAATCTTAAATAAGGAAGTGATGTGACTCCTGGAAAACAGTTTGGATATGCTTTGAGGGATTATTGAAGGCCACTACAGAGTCTTAGGGAGTGGAGTGATGTTAGATGAGTGGTTTGAGATGTCCACTGTTACTCTGAGAAGTGGTTATAGAAGATTAGATCTGGAGGGGAGAGCCTACCCAAGAGCTTATACCAGTACTCAGGATAAAAGAAGATCCCATTGTATGGACTTAACAAATAAATGGACTGGAAAGAGGCAAAAAAAGAAAGAAGCAGCCAAAGAGGTTGGCATGAAAACTGAGGAGAAATGATTGAAGAGAAATATGTGTGATCTCAGTACGGGCAGAGCCTAATTGAATACGAGGGCAGTGATTCCTAGCCTAGATTACACCCAGGATAAAAAAGACTAAGGAACTCCAATAGATACAGAAAATAGTAAAATAGAATCCTCAAAGCAAATGATCCCACAGAAGCCAGAGTTCAGTGGCCAAGCTTTTAAAGAAGTCATGTTAGTCACGACTGAAGGGAGAACTGGTGCACTGGTGAGGCAACAAGTCAGAAATTGAAATGACAATATTGGAAATTGTCCTTTGACTTTTCCATAAAGTTGCTGTTAATATCCGAGTTGAGGGGCAGCTCCTAGGGATAAGAGGGATACAGAAGGAAGGGAAACAAAGTTGATTAAAGAGAGTCAAAGCCATAGATGTAGTTGAGAGTTGGACACATAATTTTTTATTCTCAATTTTTTTAAAGTAAACTCTATAACCAACATGGGGCTTGAACTCACAACCCTGAGATTAAGAGTAACATGTTCCATTGACTGAGCCAGCCAAGACTGAGGTGGATACACCTTGTATAAAGCGTGTGTTCAAGGAACACTTACGTGGAGGAGAGAAATGGAGCAGCAGCCAAAAGGTGGCGAAGAATAGTAAACTTTGATTCCTTGATGCCTGTTTGCTAGTAGATAGGAGCCATTCTTTTATTCACAGATAAAACCTACATACGTGCTCACTCTCTCTCTCTCATGCATAAACTTTCCATTGTAAACATACAAAATCCCTGTGACTCTCCATACCAAAGCCATCCACTCTCCTGCATTATAAACAGACTGCTGACCTAGTTTTGAGTATAATGAAAATTCCACATAGTTAGGGTGGATCCAGGTTTTGTGAGGGCTAAAGCTTATATTACTTGGTTGATTCTTCTTAAGAAAAAAGAATATAAAATACAAAATACAAATACAAAGTTGGGTACAAAAAATGAATATTTGTTAAGGATAAGAAAAGGATTCATGACAAATTACCTTGGAACTTTGGAACTTTGGAAGGCCAGATCTCTTCCTTGTGACACTTCTCTGGGCAATTTACAGAAATGTTTACATAGAAGTGCAGTCTGACTTCCCTCCCCCACTTAGAACATTCTACCAACCCCAGAAACTCCCAACATTCACAGAGGTCCAAGCAAGGGACCCCAAAGCTTAAGCTTCAATTACTTCAGAGTGAAACTGCCTGTCTAGATGTTTCTCCTTTGCTCTAAAGTGGGGAAACTCTAGCACCTGACTAAAAGGAAGGACTTCTACATGTCTTTTTTTAAATAAAATTACCATGTGTCCTTTCCTTGAAGGTGGAGGGGACTAAACACTGACCATCAGGAAAAACCTTGCAGAAAACTGTAATTCTGACAGGCACGACCTCAGGGTGGCTAGCAGAGGGTGGAGGCCTTAATTAAGTTCTTCCAAGATATGTTGCTGCATTCCTAACAGTACAGAAACTGCTTAAGCACCAGCTGTACCTTAGGGAGGAATTTGCTTTCTGTGGTTTCTTCCATTAGCCTCTCCAGACTCCTTCTCTCCTCAGTTCTGTCCTGCTCTGTGCCCCAGGAGGCTGACCCATACAGATGTCAGCTGGCTCCCTTCATGCCCAGCTCATGGTCAGGTTTGGCGGTGAGAGGCACCAGCAGAAGAAAAGTGAGGCTGGGTTATTTCTTTCCCTGGCTCTCTTGCTGTGTGTTGGCTGCAAACTCTCCTTTCAGGCCGTCCTCTCCATACAACCACCCTCTCCAGGGTGTGGAAATAGCTCCATATTCTCCATCTTCAGGACTGCAGTAGTAATGCTTCTCCCTATCACAAGTCCTGGGGACGGTGCCATCCCTTGTTGGTTTCTGTAAATAGTGTCCACACCTTTGTGAACAGTTTCTTTATTGAATTCTCCTCAAATTACTCTGTTTGAATGCTCATCTGTTTTCTGCTTGGACTCTGACTGATACCATGTTATAATTAACAAGGAGGGGAAAGGCCTTCAAAAACTTTTGCTCAGGGGCCCAGAATTAATAATAAAGAGAAGTAAAAAAAAGCAGTAGCTGACACTCAATGTACCAGCAACAGATTGTGCCAAAAGGATGGTCATAGCAAGTACCTCTGGCTTCCTCTCCTCCTGGCAGGTGGGGGTGTTGGGAAAGCAGCAACTCTTGTAAAAGAGCAAAGTGCAGCATCAGGGCTATGAGGCCTTGGGTTCACTGTCTGCAAATCACATGATCCTCCAGACAAAAAGGACCTTATAAGGTAAAATAAACCATTTGATTAGTTAGTCAGGTTATTGCATATTTTCTGCTTGAATACTCGCAAAGATGGAAACTGTTACTGTACAAGTACAAATACAGCCCATTCTCTTATAGGGGCATGTCTAATTGTTAGAGCATTATATTAAGCAAAATCTGCCTTCCTCTAACTTTCCTTAGGTCTATTTCTTTCTTTTGAACGATATAAAGTCAAATGTGATCTTTCTTCCTTATGGCAGACCTACAGATATCTGAGGAGAGCTGCCATTTCTCACCACCCTGGTGTCTTGAATGACCTCTGGTTCATCAATGTGCCAGTAAAAGTACGGTGCACCCAAATGGTCATAATACTCTACGTAGAATCTTGCTTGAAATAGCCATATAACACTCAACTAGGCTTTTTCCATCATTCTTTCCCCACCCCTTAAAAAATATTTCTCTTACTTCTGGGACACATTTAAAATTAATCCTCTCTTTTAGCACCCATAGCTGCTACTTCCTTTAACTGTACTAAAATTATCTTCTCCTCTCACATCATTTCCTATTTCAAATGCCTCTTTTATAGCTACCCATGGTTTTTTCCATCATATTCAAGTTTCTTGATTTTACTGTTACTGCCTGACCCCAATCATTATTTTTACTGCTTGCTGATTTTCCTTTTCTCCTTTTTCCTCCACATCTTTGTTCCCTGTCACCCCTACTGTATATACTACTGATTTCACACTGAACTTTGTTTGAAATGTTCAGCCCATTTTCATCATCCTTTTCTATTTTAGAAGTCCCTTTTATGTAACTACCTCATAAAACTTAGAGAAAAATACACACATAGACACTAAATCCAAATGATCTTTTCTCCTTCAGAGTTCATGAGCATCCTCATGATCCTTGATCCTCATCAAGATCCTCTTGATCTTATTCTCTGAATTAAATACCAGTGTCAAGAATAAACTGTTAGAATCAAAATCATATCTTACAATGTTTCATAATAATGTTAGGCACTTTACAATTATGTAAAACCTATAGAACTTGAAGTAACAGGGGAATAACACTCAAAATAATATTGATAATCATTTCATTGAAAGATGCATGATATCAATAATTCAAGTTATGTATAAATTTCTCATTAAAATACTTGTCACGCAGGACTCACGTATACTTAGTTTTACTTCTCATTGTGAGGGAGGCCTACTGTTAAGGTCCCTGATGAAAATCTACAATTGCCCTTATTATTTTTTTTAATGTGTATTTCTTTATTTTGAGAGAGAGAGAGAGAGAGAGAGAGAGAAGGTGAGAGGGAGACAGAGAGCACGGCATGCACATGCATGTGTGCATGCACAAGTGAGCAGGGGAGGGGCAAGGGCGGGGAGAGAATCCAAAGCGGCTTCATGCTGTCAGGACAGAGCTAGGAGCTGGATCTCACACACTGAAATTGTTACCTGAGCCGAAATCAAGAGTTGGACGTTTAACCCACCGAGACACCCAGGTGCCTCTCCTGGCCCTTATTTTAAAGGAAGGGATTGAGTTAAAAACCCAATACTGGGCATATTCTGTCTATACCATGCCTACTTCTGGACCCAAGCCAATTTAAAAAAAGAATCTGAAAACAGACACAAAAGACTGATATACAATATTGCCATGTTTGTCTACCAGAATTCCTTTGGTTTATATGTATACAAGATTTTTACTGATGGAGCTCAAAGTCCTCCAGAGATATTACCTCTAGAATCCTCATAACATTCTCTTTAAGCAAGCAGAAACCAGAGATGATTTTCTTTTTTGTATCCATTGTTGTTGTTTTTTTGTTTGTTTTGTTTTGTTTTGAAGAACAGTCTTTAAGTAGAGGCAGCAGGGCCTTATCCCTGGGGTCATTCCTCTTGACAGGTTGATGACTAGCCTTAGGTCAAGGTCACACACTAAGGTACTGGTGTTCCAAGAAAAGAATTCCAGTTTAATGATCCACCCAGGAGATCTGGCTGACTTCCATATGTACAAAGTCAGTCCTAAGACACTGCAGAGTAAGATATTCACTAGGGCTCTGTCTACAAAACTCACTAAGTTTTCTATTTAAATGTTTCTGGAAGAAGAATCAAACTTACAAGTAATATATAAGTACTAATCACATAGTCATGACTGCCACAGGCCCCATCCTTCCATGATGTCAAGCTCTCATGGATTAGTTATCTTCTCTGTTCTAGACTTCTGTATATGTACCCCCATCTTACCATCCCATTAACCTTGGATTTAGCTTTTCCCTAAACTATCAATGTTTGCCCAGAATGAGTCTGAATTTGCTACTCTCTTATCAGGACTTGCTCATGGAAAGCTAACCTTCTCCATGAATACTGTAGCCACCATTCCCATTTGGCTCAAGTTCATGTTAATTTCTTACTAACCCCTCTCTCTCCTGACTTACTTCCTCTTCCTCCTTGCTCCCCAAATGCCCTGCCACAAATGTCATAAAAGGGTATTATACTTCTTGTGGGTAGGCCAGACAGAGCCACCCTCACAGTATGTATATTGGGCTATTCATGCACTGCAAGTGGTTCTTCCCTAACCAGAAGTATATAAAAGAACCATGGCTGGGCCAGAACTTCTGTCTCAGAATGAGGTTCACAATTCAGCATTCTCATTGTTGACACGTTGCCCTAAATTACTCAGCTGCCTGGATTTGGGACCCTTTATCGCCCCTGAATGCAAGTATTTCCTACTTAAGAACTGCTTCTTCACTGGGAAAAAAAGATTTGCAAAATATGTATCTGATAAAGGACTTCTATCCAGGATATTTAAAGAACTCACAGGTTAATAAAGGCAAACAACCCAATTAAGAAATGGACAAAAAAAATAAGCAGATTTCACAAAAGAAGATATTTGAGTAAGTTCATAAAAAAGATGCTCAACTTCATTAATCATAGGGAAATGTAAATTAAAATCATAATTAGGCACCACTACACATGCATCAGAATGCCTAAGTTGAAAAGACCAATAATACCAAGTCCTGTCAATAATTAGAGTCTTTGGAACTCTCATACATTGCTGTGGAAATGCAAAATGCTACTTCGGAAAGCAGTTTGACAATTTCATACAAGATTAAACATGCACTTAACACATGACCTAGAAATCTTACTCTTAGGTATCTACTCAAGATAAAAGAAAAAATATGCTCCATACAAAGATCTGTACTTTAATGTTCATAGTAGTTTTGTTTACAATAGCCCCAGACTAGAAACAATCAAAATATTCATTAACTGGTGAATGGATAGATAAGTTGTGGCATATACATACAATGATATACTACATAGCCATAAAGAGAAGTGAACTGTTGATACAAGCAACAAAATCAATTAATCTCAAAAGTGTAATTATGCCCATTGAAAAGAGACGGACAGAAAAGATCACATACAGTTTATATGAAATTCTAGAAAAGGCAAAACTATAGTGATGGAAAGTTGATCAGCGGTTTCTAGGGGCAGATGAGGAGAATGGATTGGCTGTAAAGGGAAATGAGGACATTTTTTTTAGGTTACATAAGTGTTCTATATTGTGATTGTGGTGGTAGTTTTTAATAGGGTTTTTGTTTTTTTTTAGAAAACTAAATTGCATGCTCAAAATTGGCAAATTTTGTTAAAGGTAAATTATATTTCAATAAAGATGATTTTTTGTTGTTTATTTTTGAGAGAGACAGTGGGAGCAAGGGGGGGGGGGGGACAGAGGAATTCAAGCAGGCTCCACGCTGAGAGCTCAGACCAGATGCAGGGAGAGGCTCAAATTCACTAACCGAACTGCGAGATCATGAGCTGAGCCAAAGTCAGACACTTAACCAATTGAGCCAGCCAGGTACCCCTAAAATTTAGGGTTTTTTTTTATTATTCAGGTATAGTGAGGTCAATAGATCAAGAAAATGGCTGACACTAAAAAGATTGTTCCTCACAGTTCCCAAGAGGGAGGGACATCCAGGGCACAGAGGGCACATGGAGAAGTGTCAGGGTTGGTTAGGAGGCAGAGAGCCAGGGGGAAATGTGGGCAAGGGCTTTTATTGTGGCTCCCAGGGCAGGCAAGGCAAGGCAGGACAAACAGGTTTAGGATTGGCTAGTTTGAGTAATTTCAGCAGGCTCTGAGGTGTAGAGCTCTCTCTCTCTCTCTCTCTCTCTCTCTCTCTCTTTCTCTCTCTCTCTCATTGCCTGATACCTGGCCCTGGGGTGATTACAACAGAGAAATAGTGGCCCTGAGAGTGAAAGCCCCATGGAGGAGGTAGTCGGGGTGTGGGCTCTGGATTAATTGATTAGTTAGCAAATGAAAGGCAAGTCACTTTACTATCTCTAGGAATTGGCTAGTGCTGGGAGGGGCAGGCTCTCCAGATCAGCAAGGCAAGACCCCAGATATCAAAACATCAGGAATACAAAAAATAAAAAAGGCATGAATAGAAAGATATGTGATAAAATAAATATACCAAAATGTTAATCATAGTATTGAGGTGTTAGGTATATGGGTGTTCCCTGTTTAATTCTTTCAACTTTTCAGTATGCCTGAACAATAAAAGTTGAGGAAAAAATGCTTCTTTAGATATCTGAGCTCTTACCTAGTCATGGCTTCTAAAAGCCAGTTTCTCCACCTTTGTCTTACCTGCCCAGATTCCTGACTTCCTGCTTGCTTTGAACATTACTGTTGCCTGACTCTTTTAGTTATAAAATTTAGCTGATTCTGATCAGCCAACTTTTTTGATTCTAGGAGTTACACCTGAACTAGCCATGACTTCTTAGTGCACAAAGTCACTAAATAGGCAGGGCCATCCCAGGGCATAATGTGAATTAGGTAAATTCTATTTTCAAGTGCCTTATATACTTTCTCCCTCAGACTCTAGCCCAACACGCAAACACACACACACACACACACACACTCTCTCTCTCTCTCTCTCTCTCTCTCTCTCTCTCTCACACACACACACACACACACACACACACACCTCTGTTATAGATTGAATTGTGTGTCCTCCCCCAGAGTCTTATGATGGAGTATTAACCCCTAGTACCTCAAAATGTGACGTAATTTATGAAGACAGGAGTTTTATAGAACTAATCAAGTAAAATGAAGCCATTAGGTTGGGCCCTAATCCAATAAGACTGGTGTCCTTATAAAAATTGGAAATTTGGACACAGAGATACAAAGGGAAGATAATATGAAGAGACACAGGGAGAAGATAGCCACCTGTAATCCAAGGAACACCTGAGAATACCAGAAGCTAGAAGACAGGCCTAAAACAGATGCTCCCCCAGCACCTTCTGAAGACTATACGGTCTTGTCAATGCCTTGATTTTAAATTCTGCCCTCTAGCACTGTGACACTAATATCTTTTTGCTCTAAACCATCCAGTTTGTGGATATTTTCTTATGGCAGGCCTAGAAAACTACTACAACTGCTATAGGCTCTCTTCCTCTTTTCCTAGTCACCCAGTGCCCTTGTATCTTCTAAGGTACCCCACCCAGACTTGCAGTAAAGGACAGCGTCTCAAGTACCCATTCACGAAAACTCTAATTTCCAAAATGCCAGCACCTTGGCAAGTTACCAGGGAAGAACTAAGGTCTAATAAGCTAAAGTCAATGTGGGACCCAAGGAATTTAACAAAAATCCCCTACTCCTGGACAAGCAGAGCAAGACTAACTCCATTTTGTGCTACACCCACCATCTCATGTATAACCTTCACATGACCTACTTATTGCTTAAGACACTCCCCCACCCTAGTCAAGCCGTTGAGCACACCCTTACTGGAAACCGGCTCATATAGGAATGCGGAACCCCTAACCACCAAAGAATGTAAACCCTGCCTTTTGCCCGCCAAACTTGTGTGCCAATTCTGACCAGAGTGATAGGCTAGTTCAAACAGTTACTGTAGGGTAAATTGTAATTCAATTGGCCACCTGCGTGTGGACTGACATGACTATGCAACTTTCTGTGTGTGTTACAATCTCATTGGCCACTGGCCCCTATACTGCTACGCCTCTTAAACTAGGGGTCCAAGTCCCTGCTCCACTGTGTCGGGTATACTTGGGCCCAAGCTCGAGCTTGCAAATAAACCCTCATGCGTTTGCATCAGTATCGGCTCCTTGGTGGTCTCTCGGATTCGAAATCGGGGGTATTACATCAAGCCAAAGAGTACTGGCACCATTACAATGTGCCATAACTTTTATGGGGACTGGTCCAGATGCTTGTTAATTCATAGGAATAAGTCTATAAAGATGCAATCTCAGACAGTGTAAGAGGTGGGCAAGGAAAATAAGGGCTGTAGGAAACATCTCATAGTTTCTCAAATCACACCAGTTAAATGGCCATGCATTTTTATTCGTAAGTATTCATGCTGGCAAAGCGACAACTTCTCACCCAGAAAAAGGTGCAGGTTAATGCACAGGTCAACAATTAAATGCCTGATTGCCTCCAGGGTGCTGCTCAGTGTATAAAGGTATTCTAATCTGTGGTAAACCATCCAAAAAATCCATATTGTCATTAGCCAACCTCTTATTCCCTTTGCTGCCATGCTAACATGAAACGCTGAGACCAGAATGGCATGTGTAAAAATGCTTTGCTGGTTCTATTTTGCCAAGGGAAGGGGAAAGTTAAAAGACTTTATCTTGTCTCAGCTTGCAGAGAGTTGTAAAATGTCTGTACAGAGGATTGGGGACACATTTGTCACATATAGCCAAAAGAAAGCATTTGGCAGAAACAAGCAGCAAAAATGATAAAATATAGAAATGACTGTTTTCTGTAGATTAAAAAAAATTAGTGAAGACTGACATTGAATTTCAGAGAAAGTACTCACCACTTCCAATAAATTTTTTTTTTTTAAAAGCAATGTCTTAAAGAAAAAAGATGAGGTTCTAATTCACTACAGTGCTTTCAATCTAGAGATTTTGTCCTTTTGGCTATGTGGGGGGAAGAATAAGAGGCAATTCTTGGTCTTTTGGGTGGCCATATTAGATTTGGATGTTGGATTTTTTGGTTTCCGAGGACAGATCTGTGAACACGACATGTTATGGTCTCCTAAGAAGAGCAAAAGGGAGACATTTTGAAAGAACATGGCTATATTTAATTAAAGATAATATAAGTATACTTCTATTTCCATCAGTGATGTCATTACTTTTTCAACACCTCATCCTTTGAACATTACTCAACACTTTAATGTTTTCAAAATAATAGTAGTTTTGTCATTTCAACAATCTTATTGTTTAATTTTACACCTACATGTATTTGATCCTATTCTCCTAATTGAGGATGTAGTGTCAATTCACAATGGAAAGATAATTTGTTGATCATTTGCATGCATTCTTTGGTCACTCATTAGATGTGACCATATTCCATCCTGAATGAAGTACAGAACTTGAGAGCTTGTAATTCAGTGAGGTCACCAGAGTGATCAGAGGTCAGTTGTCACTTATATCTTCTTTCCCTGGAGATCAGAATGACTGGCTTCTCCCTTCCTTCCATCCTTTCTCCCTCTCTCATTCCAGTTTGTGCCTGGCATGAGGATATGTGATCATTTAAGACACAAAGTCCCTGCTCTATAACCACTTACTTTTAGAACTTCCAATCCACTCCCAAGATTCAGTTAAAAGAATTCAGTCTTTCTCCCAAACTCCACGTGTCCCAATCCTACCCTAACTTCAGTGTCCTTTCAAGTCCTTTTGAACTAAAAGCTAAAAGCTTTTCTTTCCCACCTAATTCTCCTTGGAACAACCATGGTCACTAGTTATTTTACTTTGTACCATCATCTACTCTTGCGTCTTGTTTTGCAGTTTTTAATCTTGTCTCCCATACTTGACAGTGAACTCCTAGGGGACAAGATTCATCTTCATATCCTCCCAATGGCTATTATATTGTTTTCTGCATAGTAGGTGCTTAAAGAATACCTGCTGAATGATTGGGTACATCCAAAAATTAAATATTAAAAAGCAACATATACTTTTTTTTGATAGACTACATCTTTAGTCTGACAATTTGCTCATTCCTAGAAGTCCTTGAATGAAAAGCACCAGGTGAAAAAGGTCTCTTACAATTAGTGTGTAGTAATTTCAATGCCAACAAAATTCTAGCACATTGGCTTCACTTTCTAGAATTGGGTCAATTAAGGGTCTTGAGCTCCTGAGCAGGGATGGAGGGGTGTAGAATTCAAACTTGGCGTGTTCAGGTTAGTGAAAATGTATTCATCTAAAAATCAATACTTAACTAAAGGTAGTTTCCTGATGCATAATGATGAGGATAATGTTTGATTATTAGCAGTTCTTCAAAGTCACTCACTCCTAACAGAATTTTAGTTATCCCATTATTTTTCAGAGAACAATGTTTCGGTTAATAGATCAAACTTAGCATTATGCTTCACCAGTTAAACCTTAAGCTCTTTTCCTTAAAGACAAATTTGCACAATATTATCCTGCTGCTAAAGACCACTAATCCAGGAATGGGAAGCACATTGTATTTTGTTGCATAGTTAACTCTGGTGAATAAGGCTGAGTATTTACACCTCAGAGACTCTAGAGCCTTGTTGCCTGGATTCGTATCCTGCTCTCTAGTCTCCCAGTTTTAAAATCTTTGTAATTTAGTTAGCCTTTTTGTCTCAATCTCTTCATGTTTAAAATAAATATAACTGTTGACCTGTGCCGAATATTAAATGAGTTTATGTAGCTAAAGCTTTTGGAACAGTGCTCAGAGCATAGTAAACACCATGTGAGTTATTGTTTAGGGTCTAATGGTAGACAGGAATATGAATCCCTTCTCCTTGAATTGGAGGGATAATTCAGATGAAGCTGAATCTCAGTTTAAGGTAGGTAAGTGGTTCTTGGTAAAGGTTTTATCCTTTTTCTGACATCTGGACAAAGCTACCCCTAAGGCCTGAAAGCTATTTCAGCCAATGGAAGTCTTATCACTGGTATGTCTCCCTACTTCTTTTTAACGCTCTCTATGACATCTCTGTTCAAAGTGCTGTGCTCCCCCAGGGAGCATAAAGTTCTGTACAGAGGAAGCAGAACTGCAGTGTCACATAACAGACTATAAACCTATGTTACATATCACCTCCCTGATCTCCTGTGGCTCCCATTCACAGGTGAAAAATAAAATTGTAGCTATTTCTTGAGTAGCAATATTCACAGGGCTTAAGCAGAATTAGCAGGATCTTTTAATACCCCAACCATCCACTCCATATTTTTCATATATAAAAAGAAGCAAATTAATGCCAATATTACCTAATTTAAAAATATTAAATAGTTTTAGAGATAGAAGTAACCGATGGCAACTGAGGTACCTCATAGCTCACAGGCACAGGAGAGAAAAGGGCCCCTGATTTCTTGTGGGTGATTAGTTTCCAGAGCTTGCCAGTGTTTCTCAATTGTTTGGCTTCCTTCTATAAAATGTTGATTTCCAGGGCTCACCCATGCAAATAGGATTTCTGGTGGTAGGACCCAGCATCTCCACTTTTTTTCTTTCATAAAGACTTAAGTTTATTTATTTACTTTGAGGTGGGGGGTAAAGACAGAGAGAAAATCCCAAGCAGGCTCCACAAGTTCAGCGCAAAGCCCAGGGTGGGGCTTGAATTCACGGACTGTGAGATCATGACCTGAGCTGAAATCAGAGTTGGATGCTTAACCAACTGAGCCACGCAGGTGCCCTCCCAGTGTCTCCATTTATAACATGTTCTCCTTAGGGGATTCTAGTGCCCCCAGCTCTACTGCTGCTGCCTCATTTCTCAGAGTGATGAATTAAACACCAAAAATTTGGGAAGAGGGGAGGTCTTAGAGGTTATCTGGGGTGCCCCCCTTCATACACAGGACTAGAAGGTAGTTAAAGCACTGGCCCAGAGTCAGATTGAATACTGTTAGCGCTTCTGAAGGGTTCCAAGAACTAAAGAATTGTGCACTCACAAAACCTGCCTGAAGTGCAAATTATGTGTTTTGCCAACACACATAGCATTTCCCCAAATATCAAGACAGTGTTGTTTTAAAAGACTACCACTGGCCAATGCATATATCTACATAATTCAAACCTCCCATAAGTAGTATGTCTTGGGAGTTTTCTAATTAGCTTTCTTTTCTTTTTAAAAAAATCAACATAACCTTATACTCTTTTTTGGTTTCTGTAGGTCAGGATTGCAGGGAGGGGCTCAGGTAGATAATTCAGGATCAGGGTCTTTTTAAAAATATCTTTATTGAAATATAATTCACATATAAAATTCAGCCATTTAAAGCAGAATTCAATGGGGGCGCCTGGGTGTCTCAGTTAGTTAAGTGTCAGACTCATGATCTCATGGTTTGTGAGATCAAGCCCTGCATTGGGCTCTGTGCCAACAGCATGTGGAGGCTGCTTGGGTTCTCTCTCTGCCTCTCTCTGCCCCTCTCCAACTCATGCATGCACTCTTTCAAAATAAATAAAAAACATTTTAAAAATCCTTAAAAACTAAGTATAATTCAATGGTTTTTAATGTATCCACAAAATTGTTCAATAATCACCACAATGTAAGTTTACAACATTTTCAACATCTCAAAAGGGAACTCTTAAGTCCCACCCCATTCCTCTGCAACTTCTCCCATGCCCCCAACCCTACCACCAACTACTATCTACTTTCTGTGTCTATAGATTTGCCAATTCTGGGCCTGTCATATAAATAGAATCATAATATACGTGGCCTTTTGTAACTGGCTTCTTTCACTTAGCATGACATTTTCAAGGTTTATCCATGTTGTAACATACATCAATACTTCATTTCTGTGGCTGAATAACATCTCATTGTATGGATATACCACATTTTGTTTACTCATCCATCATTTGACAGGCACTTGGGTTGTTTCCATCTTTTGGCTATTTTCAATAATGCTGCTATGAACACTCAAGTACAAGTATTTATTTAAACACCTGTTTTCAGTTCTCTTGGGTATATACCTAACAGAGGAATTGCCAAATCAGATGGTAACTGTATGTTTAACATTTTGAGGGACTGCCAAATTATTTCTCTAAAGGACTGCACTTTGCATTCCCATCGCCAATGTATGGGTTCCAATAGTTCCACGTTGTCACCAACATTTATTATTGTTGATGTTTTTATTATACCCAGATGGAATGTTTTGCTAGGGTTGCTATAACAGACTACCACAAACTGAGTGGCTAAAACAACAGAAAGTGTCTTATAGTTCTGGAGGCTAAAATTTTTAGATCAAGGTGTCCGCAGAACAATGCTCCCTTCAAAGATGCTAGGGAATTATCTGTTCCAGACCTTTCTTCTAGTTTTTGGTAGTTCCTTGGTTAGTGATAGTATATATCTAATCTTCACACAGTGTTTTATCTGTGTGCATGTCTGTGTCTAAATTCCCTCCCCTACCCCACTTTAAGTAGGCTTCACGCCCAGCATGGAACCCAACTCAGGGCTTGAACTCATGACCCTAAGATCAAGACCTGAGCCAAGACCAAGAGTCAGCTGTTTAACTGAGCTACCTAGGTACCCCATAAATTTCCCCTTTTTATAAGGACATTGGCCATATTGGATTTGGGGGCCACCCTGTTCCAGTATGATCTCATCCAAACTAACTACATCTGGGTTGCCTGAGTGGTTCAGTCAATTGAATGTCTGACTCTTGATTTCAGCTCAGGTCATGATCCCAGGGTCATGGGATCAAGCCCTACATTGGGCTCCATGCTGAGTGTGGAGCTGGCTTAAGATTCTCTCTCTCTCTCTCTCTCTGCCCCTCTCTCCTCCTTGTGTGCACTCTCTCTCTCTAAAAATAATAATAGAAAAATAAACTACATCTACATTGACCCTACTTCCAAATAAGGTCATATTCCAGGGTTAGGACTTCTACATAGAATTTTAGGGGGATGCAGTTAAACCTATAGCACCATATTCATAAAGATAATTAAAGGATTTTAGTTGTGGTTTTGATTTGCATTTTCCAATGGCTAATGATGTTGAACATCTTTCTATGTGCTTATTTGCCACTTGTGTATCTTCCTTGGAGAAATGTCTGCTGAAATCTTTTGTTCATTTAAAAAATTGGATTATTTATCTTCTTATTGTTGCATTTTAGGAGTTCTTCATAGATTCTGGATACAAGATCTTTATCAGGTATATGATTTGCAAAGCTTTTTCTCCCATTCTGTAGGTCTTTTTACTTTCTCTCTTTCTTTCTTTTTTTTTCCTAACCTTTATTCATTTTCGAGAGAGAGAGAGAGCAAGTATGAATCAAGGAGAAGCAGAGAGAGGGAGACACAGAATCCGAAGCAGGGTCTAGGCTCTGAGCTTTCAGCACAGAGCCTGACATGGGTCTCGAACTCACAGACTGCAAGATCATGACCTGAGCTGAAGTCGAACACTCAACCGACTGAGCCACCCAGGTGCCCCTCTTTTTATTTTCCTAATAGTATCCTTCCATGTACAAAAGATCTTAATTTTGATGAAATCCAGTTTTTTTGTTTCTTGTGCTTTTGGAGTCATTTATAAGAAATCATTATCAAATCCAAGGGTCCTAAGATTTCTGCTGTGTTTTCTTCTAAGAGTTTTATAGTTTAAGAATTTAATTTTAATTTTAATTTTGAGTTGATTTTTATATATGGTATGAAGTAAGAGTCCACTTCTTTCTTTTATTTGTGGATATCTAGTTGTGCCAGCACAGTTGATGAAAAGGCTATTCTTTTCCCATTGAATTATTTTGAAATTCTCATAAAAAATGAATTAACCATAATATAAAGATTAATTTCTGGACTCTCATTTCTGTTCCAATAATCTGTATTTTTAACTTTATGCCACATTGTCTTGATTACTATAGCTTTTCTTGAATTTCCATATGAACTTTAGGATGACCCTGTCAATTTCTGCACAAATTCTACTTGGGCTTTTGACAGAGATTGCATTGAATCTGTGGATAATTTGAAGAGTACTGCCACTTTAACAGTAAGTTTTATGACCCAGGAAAATAAAATGTGTATATTTATTTTAGGTTTTTCTTAATTTCTCTCAACAAAATTTTACAATTTTCAGTATATAAGCCTTGCACTTAATTTTGTTGAATTTATACCTATTTTATTGTTATTGATGCTATTATAAATGGAATTGTTTTCTTTATTTCATTTTTAGATTATTTATTGTTACTATATAGAAATCAAATTTTTTTTTAAATTTTTTTTAATGTTTGTTTATCTTTGAGAGCGAGAGAGACAGAACATGAGCAGGGGCAGAGAGAGAGAGAGTGGGAGACACAGAATCCGAAGCAGGCTCCAGGCTCCGAGCCGTCGGCACAGAGCCGGATGCAGGGCTCGAACCCACGAGCTGTGAGATCATGACCTGAGCTGAAGTCAGTTGCTTACCTGACTGAGCCATCCAGGTGCCCCTCAAATTTATTTTTTAATATTAATCTTGTATCCTGCAACTCTACTAAACTTGTTTAATTCTAATGTCTTTTAATGGGTTACTTATGTGGATATAATAAAAATATATGTATTTGGTCTTTGCCCCTGGTTCTTGGCACAGAACTCAAAAACTCTTGGAATTTCCTGAGTGATAGGAGTGTCTTTTGTTATTCATAATCATATCTGAGTTTATGATAACAAGGTGACTCACGGTGGGCCCTCAGATAGTTTCAAGGAAGAAGCTCGCCACACACATAATTAGAAGGTTGGAACTTTCAGCCCCACCCCCCAATCTCTGGAGATAGGAGAGGCACTGGCAATTGAGTTCAATCATGTGGCCAATGATTTAATCAGTCATGCCTACATAATGAAACCTCAATAAAAATTCTTGAATAATGATATCTAGAGAAGGCTCTGAATTCATAAAAACATTGATGTGCTGGGCAGGTGGTGCTCCTGGAGAGAGAATGGAAGCTCTCTGTCCCCATTTCCATATTTTGTCCAATGCATCTTTTCCATTTGTCTGTTCCTGAGTTATATACTTTATAATAAAAGTGTAATTATTAGTGCTTTCCTGAGTTCTGTGAGTTGTTCCGGCAAATTATCAAACCTGAGTGGGGATCATGGTAACCCTTAAATTTCAGTCTGCCTGAGGCCCCCACTTGGGTTTGGTATCTAAAGTGGCGGCAGTCTTGTGGCAGCGAGCTGTTAACTTGTGGGGTTTGCATTACCCCTGGGTAGTTAGTGTCAGTATTGAATTAAATTGTTGGACACTAAGTTCATGTCAGGGAATTATTGTTGGAGGAATGTAACAATGCAACCTATTAAATTTACTAATTCTTATAGTCTTTTAATGGATTCCATAGGATTGTCTACACTTAAGATCATGTGATCTGCAAATAGAGATAGTTTTACTTCTTTCTTTCCAACCTGGATGTGTTTTATTTCTTTTTCTTGCTTAATTGCTTTGTGTAGAACCTCTAGAGAGGTTAAAAGATGCTAGTTTTATAAAATGCTTTTTCTGCATCTATTGAGATTATTGATTTTTGCCCTTCATTCTATTGTTATCTTGTATTACACTAATTTATATCCAGATGTTAAACCAACCATTCCTAAAATAAATCTCATTTGGCCAGGGGGTGTAATTATTTTTATATGTCACTGGATTTGGTTTGCTGGTGTTTTGTTGAGGACTTTAGTGTTTATATTCATAAGGCATATTGATAAGCAGTTTTCTTTTTAGGTAGTATTTTCATCTATGTTTGGTATTAGGCTAAAACTGGCTTCAGTAGAATTATTTGGGCCATATTCCCTCATCTTCCTTTTCTGGAAGTGTATATAAGGGACTGGCATTAATTCTTCTATAAATGTTTGGTGGAACTCACCAGCAAAGCTGTCTGGTTCTGAACTTTTCCTTGTGGAAAGTTTTTGATAACTAATGTAGTCTCTTGTTATAGATCTACTCAGATTCTCAATTTCTATTTGAGATAGTTTCAGTACTTTGTGTCTTTGTAGGAATTTGTCCATTTCATCTAAGTGATGATGTTGGCATATGCTTGCTCATGGTTTGTTGGCATATGCTTGTTCATAGTTTCATTTTTGTTGTTGTCAAAGTATTTTCTAACTACACTTGTGATTTCTTTCTTGACCCATTTGTTATCTAGGACTTTGTTGTTTAGTTTCCACATATTTATGAATCTCCCATATTTCTTTGTTATTGATTCTTAATTTCATTCCATTTTGGTTGGAGAACATACTTCGTATTATTTCAATCCTTTTAAATTTATTGAGCCTAAAATAAGGTATACCATATAGTTTATCCTAGAAAATGTTCCATGTGCACTCAAGGAAAAAAAATTCTGTTGTTGGGTAGAATGTTCTATAGACTCATTCATATTCATGATCTATATGAATATATTTTATGTTAGATATGTTTAAATTCACATCTACCATTTTGTTTTTTTCCCCTAAATTTCATGTCACATTTCTCTTCCTCCTTACAGATTTCTTTTGTATTAAGTGGATATTTTTATAATGTAACATTTTAATTCCTTTAATGATTTTTTAAATTCTATTTTTGAGCTATTTTCTTAATGGTTATTCTATAGATTGTAATATACTTCTTAAAATCTACTTCATATTTTTAGTAAACAAATTCTAGTTAAATATGGAAAGGTGTGCTGCCATTACTACTATATAACTTCATGCCCCACCCCATTTTTGTGCATCATTTATAGTTATTGCATTTGCTTATTAATACCAATGTCATGGAGCTAACAGCACCCTCTCAATTGTTCTCCAACCAAAATTTTCTTTGTTTTGGACAATACCTTTAAGCATGAAGTTTCCACATTATGTTCCAAATAAACTCAGTCCCCTGAGGCAGAGGTGTGGGGCCCTTTGTCCTTATGGCTTGCCTCTTCCCCTGAACAGACTCTCAGAACCATTGCACAGGAGATGGGAGCAGGGACAGTAACTTGATTCTCCCGGAATGACACCCAGCAATATGTGCAGATGCTGGAAGTGGGGATGGTAGCCCTTGGTCTTCTCAGCTTGCCCTTGCCAATGTGGAACATCTGTAGGAGTAGTTCAGGTAGCTCAGGCAGGAGTAAACAAGGCCCCAGTAATTTGTGCTTGCTAAACCTAGGTTAAAGGTTCTGCTCTTAGGAAAATTTTAAGAGATATTAAGTGATTTTTTATAATATTTTTCACTAGTTATATAGTTGTTTTGCTGGGAAGAGGGTTTGCAGAGCCCCTCATTCTGGAAGTTCCAATTGCCAATTTACTTTTAACAATTTTTTAAAAAATGCTATTTTAGAGAGAAAATGAGAGAGAGAGTAAGCACAAGTGGGGGAGAAGGGCAGAGGGAGAAAGAGACAAAATCTTAGGCAGGCTCGATGCTCAGCATGGAGCTTAATGCAGGGCTTGCTCCTACAGCCCTGGGATCACGAGCTGAGTCAGAATCAAGAGTCAGACACTCAACCAACTGAGCTGCCCAGGCACTCCAATCCTTAATTAGCTTTTAAAAAGGTACCTTTCACAACCTCCACTGGCCTGGGAAGTTTCTCCTATATTCCTCTGACAATATTAACTACAAATCTTATAAAATGACATCATTAAGCAGAGAAAAATAATCTGCACATTAGGAGGAGAGAGATTGCTGACTAAAGTCTGGACTGGGCCATGTACCTAAGGATGAGTCACAACATCATGGGGAAGAATGCAGCTGCAAACAAATGAATAAGTACATTGGTAGAACATGGTGTACAGAGTATAGTGAAAAGCAAGAGGAGGTAACCCAAAGTAGGGTTTAGTATCAGAGTAGTCCCAGAAGGTACATGTGTGAAACAATCTAATAAGTAATTTGTGAAAATCCAGAAAAGACTATACTATTATGTAGTAGTAATACCCATAAACACAAGGAGGCAGGATTCTGCAAGACAGATAGACAAATGGACAGACAGACAGAAAGAAAAAAAGAAAGGGAGAGGAAAGGAAAGGAAAGAAAGGAAGAAAATAAAAAAGAAAGAAAAAAAAAGAATAAAATGGAGGATTTTGTGTTGTGAAAAAGGCAGAAGTCCAGTTTTTGGAATTGAAGGAAGAGGTAAGAACCAGCAAAGTCAGTGTGCTCTGGACCAGAAGTCATTTTAGTTCTCCAGTCTAAGCTTAAATTACTCCCAAAGCCAGGAACAGTGCTTAGTCCCTGCCTGCACATTAGAATCATCTGGGGAGCTTTAAAAAAAATCCCAGTGACAAATCAATTACTTTAGAACTTCTGGAGTAGGGCTCAGGAATGAGTAGTTTTTAATGTTCCCCAGATCATTTCAAGGTACAGCCAGTTTAAGAACCATTATGATATGTGGGTGGGTAGGGAGTTCAGCTGCAATCAAAGGAGTGTTAGAATGGGAGAGAACAGGCAGATTGTCTGTGGTTTTTTTCTTTTTGAAAATCTCACCCAAGGATTCTTTACACTTCCTGCCTTAGATTAATAAATTTCTATATATGTATGCCAGCCTTCTAAATTGATTGTTTTGTTACCTTACATCTCATACTCTGCTTATTTTGAATGTTTACTTTTCCATTAGATATATAATTTATGGATTATGTAATTTCTAACATCGTAATTTTCATTTCAAACAAATGTGACTTTATTATGTACATATTTTATTGACATACCCTACTATATAGCTATCCAGCAGGAATTTCAAAAGAAATTTAGGCACATATGGAAATGGCTATTAAGTTGGTAAGGATGGCCTATGCCAACAAATTGGACAACCCAGAAGAAATGGATAAATTTCTAGAAACATACAATCTCTCAAAGCTGAATCAGAAAGAAATAGAAAATCTGAACAGACCAATTACTAATTAAAAATTGAATTAGTAATTCAAAAAATGCCAACAAACAAAAGTCCAGAACTAGATGGACTGAGGAAGGAAATCTTCTAAACACATTATATAAGGTCAGTATTACCCTGATACAAAAACCAGACAAAGACACACACACACACACACACACACACACACACACACACACACACAAATCTACAAATCAATACCCCTGATAAACATAGATGTGAAAATCCTCAACAAAATATTAGCAACCACATTCAACAATACATTAAAAGGATCATTCACCACAATCAAATAGGATGTATTCTAGGGATGCAAGGATGATTCAATATTCACAAATCAAACACATGACACACCATGTTAACAAAACAAAGGATAAAAATTATATGACCATCTTTCTAGATGAAGAAAAAGCATTTGACAAAATTCAACATCAATTCATGATTAAAAACTCTCAACAAAGTGGGATTAGAGGGAACATATTTTAACATGATAAAGTCCATATTTGAAAAACCCACAGCTTCATACTCAATGGTGAAAAACTGAGAGCTTTTCTCTAAGATCAGGAACAAGACAAGGATGTCCACTCTCATCACTTGTATTCATCTTAGTACTAGAAGTCTTAGCTACAGCTCAGACTAGAAAAAAAAAGGCATCCATATTAATAAGAAATTACACTGTCAGTATTTGCAGATGACATGGTACTATACATAGAAAATCCTAAAGACTCCACATAAAAACTATTAGAAGTAGTAAGTAACTTTTATAAAGTTTCAGGATACAAAATTAATATGCAGAAATTGGTTGCATTTCTGTATACTAATAACAAAGTAGCAGAAAGAGAAATTAAGAAAACAATTCCATTTACAGTTGTATGAAAAATAATGAAATACCTAGGATTAAACTTAGCCAAAAAGATAAAGGGCTTGTACTCTGAAAACTATAAAACATTGATGAAAGAAATCAAAGGGGAGCCTGAGTGGCTCAGTCAGTTGAACATCTATTTGATTCTTGATTTTGACTCAGGTCATGATCCTGGGGTCATGGGATTGAGCCCCATGTTGGGCTCCATGCTGAGCATGGAGACTGCTTAAGATTCTCTCTCCCTCCCCCTGGCTTGTGCTCTCTCTCTCTCTGTCTCTCTGAGAGTAAAAATAAATAGGTAAATAAATAAAATTTTAAAAAAGAAGTTGAAGACAACATACACAAGTGTAAAGATATGCTCGTGGATTAGAAGAATTAATATTGTTATGTCCATATCCAAAGCAATCGACAGATTCAATGCAATCCCTATCAAAATACCAACAGCATATTTCACAGAACCAGAACAAATACTAAAATTTGTATGGAACCACATAAGACCTTAAATAGCAAAGCAATCTTAAGAAAGAAGAACAAAGCTGGATGTATCACAATTCCAGATTCAAGATATACTATAAAGCTGTGGTGACCAAAACAACATGATACTGGCACACAAATAGATACATAGATCAACAGAACAGAATAGAGACCCCAGAAATAAAACCGTGATTGTATGGTCATTTAATATACAATCAATGAGGCAAGAATGAAAAAATACAGTCTCTTCAATAAACGCTGCTGAGAAAACTAAACAGCTATATGCAAGAGAATGAAACTGGAGCACTTTCTTACCCCACACACAGAAATCAATTCAAAATGGATTAAAGATCTACACATGAGACTTGAAACCATACACCTCCTAGAAGAAAACTCAGGCAGTAGTTTCTTTGATATTGGCCATAACAATATTTTTCTGTTGTGTCTGCTTAGGCAAGGAAAACAAAAGCCAAATAAACTATCAGGACTACACCAAGATAAAAAGCTTTTGCACAGTGAAGGAAACCATCAGCAAAACAATAGGACAACCCACCAAATGGGAGAAGATATTTGAAAATAATTATATCCAATAAAGGGTTAATAGCCAAATTATATAAAGGACTTACTTTTACAACTCAGCACACACACACACACACACACACACACGCACACACACACACACATATTTAAGAAGAGCAGATGACCCGAATAGGCATTTTCCCAAAGAAGACATAAGATGGCAAACAGATACTTGAAAAGATACTCAGTATCACTATTCATGTGGGAAATGCAAATCAAAACCACAATGAGCTATCACCCTACACCTGTCAGAATGGCTACAATAAAAAAGACAAGAAATAACAAATGTTGGTAATGATGTGGAGAAAAAGGAACCCTCACGCACTGTTGGTGGAAATGCAAACTGGTATGGTCACTGTGGAAAACAGTATGGAGATTTCTCAAAAAGTTAAAAATAGAAATACTCTATGATCCAGTATTCCAGCACTGAGTATTTACCCAAAGAAAATGAAAACACTAATTATAAAAGATATATGCAATCTTATGCTTATTGAAGCATTATTTACAATAACCGAGACATGGAAGCAACCCAAGTGTCCATTGATTAAAAAAATGGATAAAGAAGATGCGGAATATATACAATGGAATATTACTTGACCATAAAAAAGAATGAAATATTACCATTTGTGACAACAGGATGGACCTACAAGGCACTATGTTAAGTGCAGTAAGTCAGACAGAGAAAGAAAATGATTTTTCAAAACAAACAAAAATCAGAGATAGAACCATAAATACGAAGAATCAACTGAAGATTGTCAGAGGGGAGAGGAGTGGAGGGATGAGAAAAATGGGTGAAGGGGAGTGGGAGATACAGGCTTCCAGTTACAGAATAAATAAATCATGGGAATAAAAGATACAGCATAGGGAATATAGTCAATGATATATAAATAGTGTTGTATGGTGACAGGTTGTGGCTACACTTATGGTGAGCATTGCATAATGTATAAACTTGTCAAATTACTATGTTGTACACCTGAAACTAATGTAATATGGTGTGTCAACTATATGTCAATAAAAAGAAAAATTGGTTAGGATGGTCTAAATGAAGTCTGCTCAAGGAGAGTAAGAGCTTCCTGGAGACAGCCTACCATCAGCAAGGAAATTATGGGGGTAAATTTATATACTAAATATTGACACACATTTGTCTGTATTTGATATATAAATATACCTTGAAAATCAATTAAAAATTGAACACCCCCATCTAAATGGGCAAAATACATGAACAAGAAAACTACAGAATTAACAAATATGGAATGTCACTAAATTTTTTTTAAAAATTCAAATTAAAGAAAGAATGAAGAATCATTTTTTAAGGTTTTATACTGGCAAAGATAAAAGAGTGGTAATATGGATATTATCTAGTGAAAATGAGCCTTATTTACTAGCCTTATTTACAAATAGCCTTATTTACATCTAACAGAGGGTCTCAGACCTTCCCAACCTGTCCTCCACACTGGTACAAACTCCAGATAATTCTCTCCTATATCCATTAAAATCATAATATTTATTTGCCATTGATTCACCAAATTTTCTAAGAATTTCTCCTAAGGAACTAATAGATGCATGTACAAGATGTTTGCAACAGAATTGCTTATATTAGGCAACTATAAACAAAATAGAAGACCATTAAAAAGGATCTTGCCATTTGCAACTACATGGGTGGAACCAGGGGGTATTATGCTAAGCAAAACTGGTCAGAGAAAGACAAATATCATATGACTTCTCTCATATGTGGAATTTAAGATACAAAACAAATGAACATAAGGGAAGGGAAGCAAAAATAATATAAAAACAAGGAGGGGGACAAAACATAAGAGACCCTTAAATACAAAGAACAAACAGAGGGTTGTTTGAGGAGTTGTGGGAGGGGGGATGGCTAAATGGGTAAGGGGCATTAAGGAAGACACTTGTTGGGATGAGCACTGGGTGTTATACATAGGAGATGAATTGCTGGAATCTACTCCTGAAATCATTATTGCACTATATGTTAACTAACTTGGATGTAAATTTGAAAATTAATTAATTAAATTAAATTTTAAGAAAAGGATCTCACTAAATAAGTTATGACACATCTGACAATAGAATACTACATGACCATGCAAAAAATAATATGTAGATCTTTAATCTGAAATAAGTTTATAGAATATGATGATTCCATTTATATACAAATTATAAATATATGTTTATATAGACAGTTAAGTGTGTGCCAAATTGTTAGTCCATTTTCACCATATTATTTTAAAAATTTCTTTCTATGTTCACATAGAAATCAGCAAAAAGGAGTAATGATGGAAGAGGTGGTTCTGAGCCATTTATCCCTGGTCCAGCCACTCATATTCCTGTCTGTTAAAGCTGAAAGAGTTTTTTTGCTAACCTATGTATTATTTTTTGCAGAGTTATGTAGTATTCTGTTGTTGAATGTACAGTATAACATTCAGACACAGGCAGCTCCTTCTCATAAAAGAGTGTAAGGTAAGATAGAGAACGGTGTCCTCCCCTACTTTGCCCCAGATCATAGCACAAATCTGGCTCCTCATGGGAAGGAAACTGAATTAGTCAGTTTTCTCCAGAGAAACAGAACGAATAGGATATATACAGATATATATAAGAGGAGATTTATTGTAGGAATTGACTCATGCAGTTATGGAGGCTGAGAAGTCCCACAGTCTGCCATCTGTAAGCTGCAGAACCAGGAAAGCCGATGGTATACGTTAGTCTGAGTCTGAAAGCCCAAAAACCAGGAATTCAGATGTCCAAGGGAAGTAGAGGATGAATGGCTTAGCTTAAGAAGACAGAGCACGAATTTGCCTTTCCTCTGCCTTTCTGTTCTATTGGAGCCCTCAGTGGATTGGATCATGCCCCACATTGGTGAGGGTGGATATTTTATTTTAGAGAGAGAGAGAGCAAGAGCAAGGGAGAGCGGCAGAGGGAGACAGAGAGACAGAGTAAGAGAGAGAGAGAGAGAGAGAGAGAGAGAATCTCAAGCAGGCTCCACACTCAGCATGGAGCCTGAGGTGGGGCTTGATCCCATGACCCTGGGGTCATGACCTGAGCTGAAATCAAGAGTCAGATGTTCAACCAACTGAGCCACCCAGGTGCCCCACTCTCACCACTTTCATTCAACATAGTACTGGAAATCCTTGCCACAGCAATTAGACAACAAAAAGAAATAAAAGGCATCTAAATTGGTAAAGAAGTGTAACTTTCACTATTTGAAGATGATATTCCATATAGAAAACCCTAAAGACTCCACCAAAAAACTACTGGAATTGATAAATAAATTCAGTAAAGTCACAGGATACAAAATTAATGTGCAGAAATCTGTTTCATTCCTATACACTAATAATGAAGCAGCAGAAAGAGAAATTAAGAAAACAATCCCATTTACAACTGTACCAAAAATTATAAAGTATCTATGAATAAACCTAACCAAAGAGATAAAAAACCTGTACTCTGAAAACTATAAAACATTGATGAAAGAAATTGAAGATGACACAGAGAAATGGAAAGACATTCCATGCTCATGAACTGGAAGAATAAATATTGTTAAAATTACTATACAAACCAAAGCAATCTACAGATTTAATCAAAATACCAACAGTATTTTTGGGGGCACCTGGGTGGCTCAGTCAGTTAAGCATCTTACTCTTGGTTTTGGCTCAGGTCATGATCTCACAGTTTTGTGAGTCTGAGCCCCACATCAGGCTCTGGGTTGGCAGCACAGGGCCTGCTTGTGAGTCTTTCTCTCCCCCTCTCTCTACTCCTCCCCCACTCATGCTGTTTCTGTCTCTCTCAAAATAAATAAATAAACTTTTAAAAAATTAAAAAAATACCAACAGTATTTTTTCCAGAGTTAGAATAAACAATCCTAAAATTTGTATGGAACCACAAAAGACCTTAAATTGCAAAGCTTGAAAAAGAAAAACAAAGCTAGAGATATCACAATTCCAGACATCAAGTTATGTTACAAAGCTGTAGTAATCAAAACACTATGGTACTGGCACAAAAACAGACACACAAATCAACAGAACAGAAAATAGAACAGAAAATCCCATTATGCAATGGGAAAAAGACAGTCTTTTCAACATGTGGTTTTGGGAAAACTGGACAGGTACATGCAAAAGAATAAAACTGGACTACTTTCTTATACCACACAAAGAAATTAAGTCAAAACAAATTAAGGGCCTAAATGTGAGACCTAATCCACATAATTCCTAGAAAAAAGCACAGGCAGTAATGTCTCTGACTTTGGCCATAGCAACATTTTTCTAGGTATGTCTCCTGAAGCAAAGGAAATAAAAGCAAAAATAAACCATTAGGGCTATATTAAAATAAAAAGTTTCTGCACAGTGAAGGAAACTACCAACAAAACTAAAAGGCAATCCACTGAATGAGAGATTTGCAAATGAATAAGCAATAAAGGGTTAGTATCCAAAATATATAAAGAACTGATACAATTCAACACCCCAAATAACCAAATAATCTAATAAAAAATGGGCAGAAGGCATGAACAGACATTTCTCCAAAGAAGATATACAGATGGTCAACAAACATATGAAAAGATGCTCAATACCACTCATTATCAGAGAAATGCAAAGTAAAACTACAATGAGATATCACCTCACATCTGTCAGAATGGCTAAAATAAAAAACTCAAGAAACAACAAGTGTTGGCAAGGACATGGAGAAAAAGGAATCCTTGTGCACTATTAGTGGGAATGCAAACTGGTGCAGCCAGTATGGAAAACAATATGGAGGTTCCTCAAAAAGTTTAAAATAGAACTACCCTATGGTTCAGTATCACACTACTGAGTATTTATCCAAAAAATACAAAAACACTAATTCAAAGGGATATATGCACCCCAATGTTTATAGCAGCATTATTTATAATAGCCAAATTATGGAAATAGCCAAGTGTCCATTGACAGATGAATGGATATATATATATATATATATATATATATATATATATATATATATATAGTGAAATATTACTCAGCCATAAAAAAGAGTGAAATCTTGCCATTCGCAATTATATGGATGGAGCTAGAGTGTAATGCTAAATGAAATGTCAGTCAGAGAAAGACAAATACATCTGGTTTCACTCATATGTGGACTTAAAGAAACCAAATGAGCAAAGGGAAAAAAAAGAGAGAGAGAGAGAGAGGGAGACAAACCAAGAAACAGACTCTTAACTATAAATAACAAACTGGTAGTTACCAGAGGGGAGGTGGGTGGGAAGATGGGTGAAATAGGAGATGGAGATTAAGGGGTGCACTTGTCATGTTGAGCACTGGGTGATGTGTGGGATTGTTGAATCACTATATTGTACACCTGAACTACTATAACAGTGCATGTTGACTATACTGGAATCAACTAAAGTTAAAAAGAGAAAATAATCTGTTTGGTGTTAATCTGGTAACATAGGAATGGCTAGTCACCCATCAACTATTCTTCTAATGGTATTAGCAAATAATTTTACTACTCATCATCATGTAGTGATATGTTACCTCGTCTATAAAATGGGCTTGGATAAGATCATCTTAAATATCACTTTAAACTAAAATATTATTTTATTCTTTTAGTCTAAAATGTTGACTTTATTGAATCACGCCATAACTTTTATCTAGTTTTATTGAGAAATAATTAACATATACTGTTGTGTAAGTTTAAGTTGTACAGCATGATGGTTTGATTTACATATATTGTGAAATGATTACAATAGGTTTAATTAACATCCATCATCTCATATAGATACAAAAAAAAAACTAAAAAAAAAAATTCCTTATGATGAGAACTCTTAGGATCTACTCTCCTGACTTTCCTCTATATCATACAGCAGTGTGAACTATGGTCATCATATTGTACATTACATCCCTAGTATGGATTTATCTTATAACTGGATACTTGTGCTTTTCAACCACCTTTCTCCAGTCCCCCCCAACCACAAATTTGTCTCTTTTTTCTATGAGTTCTTTTGTTTTTGTTTGTTTTGATTCCACATATAAATGAGATCATACAGTATTTTTCTTTCTCTGCCTGACTTATTTTATTCAGCATACTATCCTCAAGGTCCATCCATGTTCCTGCAAATGGAAGGATTTTTCTCATTTTTTATGGCCGAATAGTATTCGATTGTATTTATATACTACAGCTTCTTATCCATTCGTGTATCAGTGGATACTTGGTTGTTTTCATGCCTTGGCTATTATAAATAATGCTGCCCATATATTAAACATGATATCTTTTCGAGTTAGTGTTTTCATTTTCTTTGAATCTATTCCCAGAAGTGGGATTTCTGGATCATTTGGCAGTTCTATTTTTATTTTTTTGAGGAAGTTCCATACTGTCTTCCATAGTGGCTGTACAAATTTATAATCCCCAAAAAGGTGCGCAAGGGTTCTCTTTTTTTCACATCCATACCACATTTGTTATCATTTATTTTTGGATGATGGAAATTCTAACAGTAAAGTCATATCTTCTTTTGCTCTGATGTAATAAAACAAGACTGCTACTTCAAATGACTAGACCGCTTCAAATGACCACTCAGAGTTTCATATTGTAAGGTCATGGCACTAAACATTTGTGGCACCAAGTCCCACCTCTGGAAAAAAAGTGAAAAGCTGGCTTTTTTGAATGTCAGCATTATGACTGATAGAGATTTTGTCAGGATTTTCCTAGAGCTTTAGGAATGTTTTGAAGGAGGAAGAATGGAGAAGACCACAGAGAGATAAAATAGCTGTTCTAAGAATCTAGAGGCCCAGACCTAGACCTCAGGAAACAGACCTAGTCTTTGCAGAATTAGGAGCAATGGGTGGAATTTTTTTTAATCTTTATTTATTTTTGAGAGAGAGAGACAGAGTGCAAGTCGGGGAGTAACAGAGACAGGGGGAAACACAGAATCCGAAGCAGGCTCCAGGCTCCAAGCTGTCAGCACAGAGCCTGAGGCGAGGCTCGAACTCATGAACCGTGAGATCATGACCAGGAGCTGAAGTCAGCCACTTAACGGACTGAGCCACCCAGGTGCCCCAAGAGCAACGGGTGGAATTTAAGGGCAGGCAGGTATGCAGGTCAATGTAAAGAAGCTCTCTCTAAAATCCAAGCTGTCCTGATTGAAGCAGTCTGTTGCTTTGTGAGTCAGACAGCTTCCATGCTTGGAAGGGTCCCAACAGAGGCTAGTGAGCCATCATTTGGAAATGCTATGAATGAGATTCCTGAATTTAGGTCAAAAGTAGGATGAAACAAATCTAAGACTCTTTACATACTTAGAAACCTTGGAATCATCTTCATCTTCTTTTTCCACATTATTAAGATGTACCCGTCATTTCACCTCCTCAACACCTCTCATATTTCCATTTTTAGCTCTGCTGCCACAGAGGCTAAAATCGCCTACTAAATCTTTACATAAGCTCCATGCTCAAGGCAAATTTTACTAGAGTCAGTGCTCATGCCTCCCCCTTGGTTGTGAATTCCACTATTTCTCATCATTCAGCTCAAAATCTCTTCCCCAGGGAAGTCTTTTCTGCCCCAGACTGGCAAAGTCCTTGACTACCTCCATTTAACAAAACAGTAGTCTACACATACTTCCACTATGCACTTATTCTATATTACAATTTTATATTTACACATTAGGCTTCCCTACTCAATGATAACCTCCCCCAGGGCAGAGATCATGCCTTATCTTTGTATTATCAGCACTTGGAAGAGTATTTTTCAAGGAAGTTGCTCAATAAATATTTAGTGAGTAAATAAATCAATAAATTAGTCATTGGGATTCCATATTTCCATTAAGACTTCTTATACTCATATGACACCTTTAAGAATGAAAATGGAATGTCTGGTATTTTTATATCTAAAGTAGTACCTCTCGGCTTTAAAATTTTATGTTCCCCATATTTTGTAGGGGGAATTTGCTACAAATGCCTAAAGGTAAGTATTGACTACAATAGTAAGGAGAAAAGTGAAAAGTTATTGCCATGAGCTTTAGGCTCTGACATGTTCCACCTGAATGGTGAGGAAGAGGAGAAATCAGTAGATATAAAAGGAGAAAGGTAAGGGAAAGGAAGAAGAAAAGAAAGACAGTGAAGAACATACACAGACAGGAAAATATAAACATCGGAAGACAGAGTGAAATGAACCATAATTTTAGATTATATATATGAGTATTATTTGTGACACTCTGATTAGAAAGTGATGCTTAGAAGATCCTGGAAGTTCTCAGTCTATGGTCAAGAATAGAACAGGAAGGGGTACAACACTGCTTCTGGGAAGGCTTTATGAAGGCAAATGAAGATGAGCCTGGAGACGTATGCTATGAAGGATGTTGAAACTCCTGATGTGAGGCCTTCCTCTCCTCTGGCATAAGTAGAATCCCTTTCTCCCTGTACCATAAGAGGTAATTTTTGGCTCTCTTGGCCAGGACCAGCCTGAGGGAAATTTTGGAAGTCAACAAAATTTAAAATTTATCCATTCTCTTTTTACAGCTCTTCCTTCCTTTAAAAAAATTTTTTTTAATGTTTATTTATTTTTGAGAGAGAGTGTGTGAGCCAGGGAGGGGAAGAGAAGGAGACACAGAATCTGGAGCAGGCTTCAGGCTCTGAGCTGTCAGCACAGAGTCCGACACGGGGCTCAAACCCACGGAAATGTAAGATCATGACCTGAGCCGAAGTCGGACGCTTAACTGACTGAGCCACCCAGGCGCCCCTCCTCCTTCTTTTTTATACCCCTACCATTATCTCCAGTTTTCTCTAACTTCCCCATTGCCTCTTAATTTCATGAGCTTACCCAGTTCTCGCTCCCCTATCTGTGACACCCCATCAGAGGATTCCAGTTACTCCATTCTCTGGGTTTATTCTCTCCTAACCCTCCATGATGGCCATGGCACCATGTCCATCTTTTCTGCCAAAGCTGCTTGGCCAATCTGAGCTGAATTGTCAATGACTTTGATTCCCAATGTGTTATTCTTCATACACATGCATTCTGCTAGAGATTTTTAGTGGCTGAATCAAAACATAGAATAAATATTAAACACTAAATAAAGGAAGCCATTTAGAATGCTAACCCCACTACGCCTTAAAATGAAGGTCTCATCCTTAAGGAGCTTGAGATCTTTAAGAAATAGATTTCATATTTCATATTTCATTGAAACAAACAGGACACAGTACTTCAGATTTTCATTTCATGCTAGTTATTTTTGATAGCAGCTGTTGTTAATAAGGGAGGAGTATATTTGTCAAAGCAGCTCATCATATATATATATATATATATATATATATATATATATATATATATAGTGCAACAGGAATTTGGAAATCTGCCCAGTATGCATTTCGAGACATGGATGGCAATGGTTGACATCTCTTTTTTGTGCCTCTTCCTGATACTCCCTCAGAGGGACACACCCTGCCTATTCTCAGGATGAGTCTACAGACAGTGTTGTCTAATACTGTAATGGTACAGAAATGTGTTGTCTCCAAACCACACTGAAGGAGAATCAAATGAGGCAACCATAAATTAACAGCTGCTCTTATCAACCTGCTCTTCAAGAATATAATACTGGTTGCTTTTATTTGTGCCTAAAAATTCTTTCCTCTGTGTTAAGAGCAAATGAAAAAAAAAAAAAAAAAAAGGAAAGAAAGGGAAAGTGAGAAAAAGAGGGAGGGACAAAATGAAGGAAGGAATACCCCACCTCTTTACTGATGAACAGTTCTATATCCCTGAGATGTCAACATTTTGAAATGAAAGCTTCTTAGAATATTTATTTTTCCCCCAAGATTTAGCCAACAAGGGCCTTGATTGGCAGTACTTGCTTACTTTATTTTCCATATATTTTTCAATAATAATGTACATATTTCCATGTTTCATTTTATCCTTTTGAGTGGCTCTGTGCTGGACATCTGTAATAACTATTTCAGGCATTTGCTTTTCCTTTCTAATGAAGGAGATCTCCAATTTTCTTATGTATTTATTTATTTTTAAATGTATTTATTTAAATTCAAGTTAGTTAACATACAGTGCAGTACTGGTTTAAAGCGTAGAAGCCAGAATTTCATCATTTACATTAACACCCAGTGCTTATCCCAACAAGTACCCTCCTTAATGCCCATCATCCATTTAGCACACTTCTCCACCCCTCAGTTTGTTCTCTGTATTTAACAGTCTCTATGGCTTGCCTCCCTCTTTGTTTTTATCTTATTTTTCCTTCCCTTCTCCTTTGTTTTTCTGTTGTGTTTCTTAAATTCCTCATATGAGTGAAATCATGATATTTGTCTTTCTCGGACTTATTTTGCTTAGCATAATAGATTCCAGTTCCATCCATGTTGTTGCAAATGGCAAGATTTCATTCTTTTTGACTGCTGAGTAGTATTCCAGTGTGTGTGTGTGTGTGTGTGTGTGTGTGTGTGTGTGTGTGTGTATCACATCTTCTTTATCCATTCACCTGTCGACAGACATTTGGGGCTCTTTCCACAACTTGGCTATTGTTGAGAGTGCTGCTATAAACATTGGGGGGCATGTGCCCCTTCAGATAAGCATTTTGTATCCTTTGTATAAATACCTAGTAGTGCGATTTCTGGGTCATAGGGTAGTTCTATTTTTAATTTTTTGAGGAAAAACCATACTGTTTTCCAGAGCAGTTGTACCAGTTTGCATTCCCACCAATAGGACAAAAGGTTTCCCCTTTCTTTGCATCCTTGCCAACATCTGTTGTTTCCTGAGTTGTTAGCCAATCTTAGTACATTATTATTGAAAATCTTGACCATTCTTAGCCATTCTGACAGGTGTGAGGTGATACCTCATCATAGTTCTGATTTCCAATTTTCTTTGGCCTTTGCCTATACTCTTTTGACATTAATCAAAAAACAGACCTAATAATGAAGTTTGAGGAGATGAACCTCAGAAATGGCCTAGGATTCAGAGGCCAGCATGCTATGGCCCACAGAGCAAATCTAGCTGGCTGCCTATCTTACAAATAGTTTCATTGGAATGCTGCCATGCCCATTCCTTTACATATTATCTGTGGTGGCTTCCTTGATAAAATGACAAAGTTGACAGAAACTATATGGCCCTAAAATGTTTATTATCTGGCTCTTTATATAATAATTCATTGACCTCTAAGCCTTAGTTCATTGCTACCAAAAGTATGGTTCACTGACTGGAACTGGAAATGTCATTATGCACATTATTGAATTCAGGTGGTGTCCTTTTTGCAGCAAGATTTTCTTAATGAAGGAAGCAGTGTAGAGATTTATATTCTGGTGCAAGCTCTTTATCTCTCTATAGATGAGCATTTTCAGTGGCAGTGGCTTAGGTGACTCTATAAAACTTTATCTTACTTTAAGGAAGTATTTACTTTGTAACATTTAAAAAAATTTTTTTAAATGTTTATTTATTTTTGAGAGACAGTGAGAGACAGAGCATGAGTGGGGTAGGGACAGAAAGAATGGGAGACACAGAATCTGAAGCAGGCTCTAGGCTCTGAGCTGTCAGCACAGAGCCCGACGTGGGGCTCGAACTCATGAACCATGAGACAGTGACCTGAGCTCAAGTTGGACACTTAACTGACTGAGTCACCCAGGTGCCCCAACTTTGTAACATTTTATAACTGTGTGGTTCATGGAGATGCGAACTAGACAACTACACGTTAGCTTTTGCTGTTTAATAAATTACCTCCCAAAACTTTGTGACTTAAATGGCAGTTTGGCAATTTGGATAGGACTCAGCTTAGTGGTTCTGGCCTTCACCAGTGCCCTGGGCTTGCTCATGTATCTGTGGTCAGCTGGTGGCTCAGCTGGGGTTGGTTGCTTAAGATGATTCAAACAGAAAAGCCTTCTGCTCCATACAGTTTCTCAGGATGCTCAGGCTATGCTGGGCAAGAGTCTCAAGAGCAGAAAAGAGAAAGCTGGCCTCCCAGCTTCTTGAGGCCAGGTTTGAAACTCACAAAATATCATTTCCATCACATTCTTGTCCAAAGTAAATTATAAGCGCTGCCCACTTGATCTTTGGGTAGGGATACAGACTCCATCTCTCAATGTAAAGTACTATAGCCATTTTGCTTTGTTTTGTTTTAAATGTTTATTTTTGAGACAGACAGAGGGAGAGAGAGGAAGTGCACCAGAGGGGGAGGGACAGAGAGGGGGGGTGGACAGAAGATCCGAAGTGGGCTCTGCGCTGGGAGCAGTGAGCTACATGCGGGTCTCAAACTCAAGAACTGCCAGATCATGACCTGAGCTAAAGTTGGACACTCAACTGACTGAGCCACCCAGGTGCCCTATAGCCATTTTTTTAATCAACCACGAGGAGGGAGGGAGAAAGATTACTATTCCTCTTCACCCGTTCTTACATTTTTCCAAATTTTGATCACATTTCACTGTTCTCGTGACCATTATAATATTAGTTGGCCTGATCCAGTTTCAAAGTTATATGGGATCTTTTTGAAAGATTCTTATATCAAAACCATATATCTGATTTATAATAAGAGCAATAGAAACAAAGCTGAGGTCTGGAGTCCAGGCCTCTCTATTGTAGAACTTAAACTTCACAGTATTTGAAATCATAGGATTATAAACCTCATATGAAACATATCTTTATGTTGGATCACCTTTAGCAGATTGGCAGTGCTTATTATCTATACAGCCCCCAGTGTAGTCTCTCCTACATGCCACATTGTGGAAGCACCAAACTTAAATAATGTGAACAGAAAATGCTAGATAATTAATAATATACCTTAGGTAGTTCTTTGAACTTCCTACTCCTATCACCTGGGTAGTATACTTCACATAAGTGTATATGACTAAATGTTTGGCGTGTTTGTTTCTATGGTAATATATGTGAGGATGTGTCAGTATTTTCACAAATATCTGAGAGGGAAGAAAGAACAGATGAAGGTTGGACACTGTATAACTTAGCATTCCTCACTTTTTTCATACTTGGAAACTTCTCTTAAGGCCACTGTGTTTCTTCAGGGAAATTAGTTACATGGACTATTTCTGGGGAATATATTCAGTTCTGTATTACTTTTAAGATGATCTGAAATGTTAGGTCCTTTTAACACAAAATTTCAGAAGGAAGATAATAGAAATACTACATACATATCCAGTATTAATCAAAATAGGTATAGCAGGAAGTCTAATTTTTACCCAAGTCAAATTTCTGCTTCCCAAGTATTCCTGACTGCTGCTCTGTTCTTCTGCAAGTCAAAGTTCATTACTGTCAGCCACTGAAGCCTCCTCTTCACTACCACAGAGATCCCAGGCCCTTCATTCCAATCTCTACAGTGATATCTAACACCAGGCTATAATCCTTGACAAGACTTGCCTGGTGGTTTAGTGAGTAATGGAAAGGAACTTCCCTGAGAGTTTAAACCTTTATGCCAGATGTAGTCATCCTCAGAGTCCACAGCTGAGGCCCCTCCACAGGAGTCCTCTGCTAGACATCTCTCACTTAGGTCCTTGGCTTGCCCACATGTCGTAGGGTTGGCTTACTCCCGCGACATTGAGATTTTTCTTGAGTACCTTAATCTTTTCCAGAGCTGAGGCCCTAAAGGTCAAGGCCAAGAGAATGCAAATTCTTTCTCCTTGTCCTATTTCTTTCTCCAAGATCCTCTTTTCCAGTGACAGGACATCCAGGAGACAGGACATAAGCTACAAAGGGCAGCGATTTTTTAGTCTGTTTCATTACTGATCTATTTGCAGGTCTTCAATAATAATTGGAAGATTAAATAAACAGCTTTCATTAAAATTAATCAAGACTCAATAATGGACATTTCCAGAGTTCAGTTATTTCAGAACAGCACCACAAAAGCCTGGTCTAACTTGGGAATTTGCAAGACCAGCCTCCCAATAATGGGAAATTTGCCTTCACAAAGATATCACAGAAGAATGGACATTAAACGTATCAACTAAAATTTAGACTTGTCAAAAAAGAACTCAAGAAGAACACTTAAGTGCCTTGATGGACTCAAAGACCAAAATGAAGACATTCTTTAAAATGGCTAAATGACAGTTCAGTTAAAGTATAATGACCACAAATTTGATTAATGTTTCTTTTAGGGGGATTAGAGGATTTTAAGCTCCAATTTTTTTTCCCCAACAACCAAGTTAGAGTGATTAGATCAAATTGTGTTAATGCTCCTTCTGCCTTGCTCTAGCCAAAAGGTGCCATCTCTTGCTTCTTTGAAAAAAAAAACAAATTTTCCAGTGGGTCCCATCTTTATGCCCAACTCTGTCTTGCTCCAGCCAGTGGGCCTCTCCATGTTATCCCTCTGCAGTGCTCCAGGATGCCAGTATCTCCCAGAGGGAGCTCTTACATGTATCTGGTGCCCTGGTTTTCTCATCTGGTGTGCTAGTTTTTGTAGCTGCTACCCAAGGGATGGTCTTTGACCACCTGGCTCTGGTGGTCGGGTGGGCTGTGTTCTGGATCCCACATTACTGTAACAATAGGAGAGACAGTTCCTGGCAGGCTACCATCCCCAGGGCACTGCACAGAAAACAAACTGAAGCACATCTCCAATCTTTTGATGAAAGAGGCCTATTTGCACATGTGGAAGCTTTGGCCTGAGGGGCAGGCCTTAGGTTTGGTGCACATCTAGGGGTCTACCGAGTTGCTCTCAGGGAATATTGGCCTATGGATGATGGATGCCATCTTTGGGCTCTCCCTCTGCCTTGCTACAGTTGACTGGTATCTCCCAGGAAATAGCTTACACACTTGTCTGGAGTCCTGATTTTTGTGATTGCTACCCATAGGACACCTCCAGATCACGTAGCTCTGGTAGACAGGAGGGCTTACACTTGTGGTCCCACAGGACTTTATAAATTTGCATACTTTAAAAGCTGTTGCCAGGGCACCTGGGTGGCTAAGTTGGTTGAGTCGGACCTCAGTTGGTCCGACTTCAGCTCAGGTTATGATCTCGTAGTTTGTGAGTTCGATCCCCGTGTTGGACTCTGTGCTGACAGCTCAGAGCCTGGAGCCTGCTCCAGATTCTGTGTCTCCCTCTCTCTCTGCCCCTCCCCAGCTCACAGTCTGTCTCTGTCTCTCTCAAAAATAAATAAACATTAAAAAAAAAAAAAAGCTGCTGCCTGAGGGTCTGGTTTCCAGCTAGCCTGAATGAATTTAAGTGCTGATGGAGATCCTCTCCTTTGGGACACTGACAGGTCTTGGCCATCCTCAACAACTGGGAGCTATTTAAAATATTAGAGGCTGCTTGGACCATAACAAGGTTTAAGAGACAGCCAAGAGCTAGGGCAGGGTCGAATGAGATATGGTTCATTTCCTATGCCAAGTCCAACCCTTTAAGATTCAAAAAGGTAGCTGTTTCATCTAATGGTGTAGAAACCAACACACAATTTCAGGCAAAATGAAGAAACAGAGGAATATATGAAAGAAAAAAGATAAAACTTCAGGAAAAAACCTTAATGAAATGGAGATAAACTAAAAAAGAGTTTAAAGTAAAAGTCATAAAGATGCTCATTGAACTTGGGAAAAGAATGAACACAGTGAGAACTTCAACCAAGAGATAGAAAGTATAAGAAAGTACCATTCCATCCAAAGACATTCAAAAAGGTCACTCCTGACTCCCCAAATAACCATAGTTTCTGTTTTTATCCTTCCTGATGTCTTTACATCATTTGACTCTATTGATCTTCTTTCTATAAACTTTCTCCTCCACTGGCTTCTTTGAGACCACTATCTCTCTGACTTCAATTTCTTAGCTTATTACTCTGGCTTTTATTGATTTAAAAAAGCCAGGGGGAGCAACACAGTCTCACCCCTATCTAAGCTTTAGAGATGAATTTGCCATAGAGTATAAGATCACTGAAAACTTGTATAAACTTGACATATTGATAGAAAATATATTTTATTTTATTGAGAGGAAATCATATCTAAGTAATGTGTTAGGCTTCTTTTAGAGCAAAATTAAATATCTTAATGAAAGTACATCAGTAAATGTAATGTTTTTATCAGTCTTTGATAAGATTCCACACTAAAAACATTTCACAAACAAAAATTATCAGAGAAAAAAATTTTATGGATAAAGAGCTGTCTAAAAGCACTAAATGAAAGGTAAGGATAAATGGGCCCTTGCATGTATAATTAGTGCATTGAACAAGTACTAACTTATAGTCAGAAAAAATTTTTTTCTTTCATTGTCCACTTATGTTTATTCAATAGTTCTGGTCCTTCCCCTGCTTCTCTATAGAAACTTAGCTTTTCTTCTTACCCTTACATAAGAAGAGTTTACTTTGCTGATTTACTTTAAAATTAACTCTTGACTTGAGATTAAGGGGGTAGAGCTGACACTTCATAACTCTCTCTCTCTCTCTCTCTCTCTCTAAAAAATAAAAAAATCACTTTTACAAAGGCCCATTAAAACCACCCTTTTATACCCCTGATGTGAGGGAAGCACTGTAAGAGTGCTGTAACTCTAAAAGTCATAAGTTTACAATTAACTTAGGTACCTGATACCTTAGGACATCAGCTGAAACATTCACTTAACATTCCATTCCCCCTGAATGAAGAGGTTTAAACAGTGGGGTACACCAGGGATAGGCTCTAAGGTATTCTTATGAAATAGTTTGGTAAATGACTCAGAGGTGAGCATATGTGTGAAATCTCCAAAGTAGCACATGACATGAAACTTCCAGTTAGTAAAATGCCAAGTGCAGGACAGCCTACAGGAAGATGGCACCAGACTGGGCGAGTGGGCAGAGAAGTGGCAGATGAATGTTCAAGGATGAGATAGAAGGTACTTTCAGGGCAAGTAATTTCAACACCATTCTCAGGGTAATTATCTCCAGCATATCGGCCATGACCCTCTGGAAGGATAGCCTTCAGAAAGGTACAAACCTGCACAGAAAATGAGGTCCCTACTTATAGTTCTTAAGTTACTGGAATCTTTTGCATGTTTGAACTAAGGATTTTTATCTTCATTAAAGTCATTCTTCTTTAATGACTTCATTAAAGTCATTCAAGTACAAGGTACTCGAATTTTGAAACTGAATTTCAGACTGCATTTTCTTTATTTTTTTAAGATTTTTTGGGGGGGGGGGGAGAGAGAGAGAGAGAGGAAGAAGGAGTGGGAAAGGGGCAGAGAGAGAGGGGGAGAAAGGATTCCAGACAGGCTCTGCACTGTCATCACAGAGCCTGACGCAGGGCTCCAGATCTGTGAGATCATGACAAGAGTGGAAACCATAAGTGGGATGCTTAAACTGACTGAGCTACCCAGGCACCCCTATTTTATTTTATTTATTTTTAAATATTTTAGAGGGAGAGAGAGCATGCAAGTGGGGAAGAGGGGTGGAGGGAGAGAGAGGAAGAATCCCAAGCTCCATGCTCAGCCTGGGGCCAGACGTGGGGCTCAATCCCACAACCCTGGGATCAAGAGCCATATGTTCAACTGACTGAGCCACCCTGGCACCCAGACTGCATTTTATAGTAGGAATTTACTTCAGTCTATATTTCCATATAAATTTGTAATTACTATAAGGTTTTGAAACCTAAATTTATTCTTCTTCACATAGAACTACTTAGAAGATCTTTATTATGAATGTGCTAAGAAATTATTTTTGTCTCTATGAAGATATGTTTGTATACCTTTCTCCATGTATTTTCTCTTTATTGTGCGCATGGGCTCACATTTGGTAATACAAGTATGTAATTACTTGAGGTATAATTAAAAGTCTTTAGGAGACTGTCTCAAGATCTTTTTTTTTCTCCACTAAGAAGGTGAGACATTGGATAGCTGGTACAATTTCCACGATTAAAAATAAATGCCCTTCAGACAAGAATTAGATAAGCAGCTTGTTTCTGCAAAAGCTGAACAGCAGCCAGCTTCACACAAACTCATTTCATAAATATTTCTCTTCCAAAAAAAAAAAATGAGAAGATGGATGGATTCAAAATTTTCCAGGAAGGTACTGAGGATTCTGCTCAGGATTATCTCAGGGGGAAGCTTCCATCTGTTTGCTCTAATAGCTTAACTTGTTCTCCTCTGCTTCATATTTCTTAAAGAGGACTTTGGAGTTTCTGCATAACATCAAATATTTTTCTCATTTTCCTGTTTTGTTAAAATACACATTTATTTGAAAAGTCATTACCCTGCTCTATTGCTTACATTATTATCTTAGGGCAGAGAAAATATTTTGTCACAAAGATTTTATGGTATCTCTATGGCTATAGAAATATTTATGTATCTTTTTAAATGCCTTGATTGATTGATTTTAGATCATCTCAGATTCCATCTGATTTCTCTGCCTCCCTAGCAAACCTTCTTCAATCCCTGTATAACTTCCTATTTAATCCCGTTCCCTGGCCCACAAAATATTGTCACCTTTATGTAATGGTCACACACAAACCTAACCATCCCCTAAATGATTTCAATATGAACCATGACCATAAACTAATGTGAGTAATTTTCAAAGTGAACAGGATTTGAAGACAGTTCAGTAAAAGCAACTCCACAAATCTTAGCATTGGAACAAGTGTGTAACTTTTTTCTGCTGAGTCCTTTGAATACATAAATGTTGTAATATTTATTTACAAAGTCATTCACACTGTTTATATTTTCATTTTGTACTTGGTATTAATATGCTGTATGTGTCTTCTCTTTAGAGTAAAACACTTTCTCATTTTAGTTTTATTTTATTTTATATAATTTATTGTCAAATTGGTTTCCATACAACACCCAGTGCTCATCCCAACAGGTGCCCTCCTCAATGCCCATCACCCACTTTTCCCTCTCCCCTACCCCCCATCAACCCTCAGTTTGTTCTCAGTATTTAAGAGTCTCTTATGGTTTGCCTCCTTCCCTCTCAGTAACTTTTTTTTTTTTTTATCCCCTTCCCTCCCCCCTGGTCTTTTAAGTTTCTCAGGATCCACATATGAGTGAAAACATATGGTATCTGTCTTTCTCTGCCTGACTTACTTCACTTAGCATAACATGCTCCAGTTCCATCCACGTTGCTACAAACGGCCAGATTTCATTCTTTCTCATTGCCAAGTAGTATTCCATTGCATATATAAACCACATCTTCTTTTTTAAATTTTTTTTTTAACGTTTATTTATTTTTGAGACAGAGAGAGACAGAGCATGAACAGGGGAGGGGCAGAGAGAGAGGGAGACACAGAATCTGAAACAGGCTCCAGGCTCTGAGCTGTCAGCACAGAGCCCAACACGGGGCTCGAACTCACGCACCGCGAGATCGTGACCTGAGCCAAAGTCGGCCGCCTAACCGACTGAGCCACCCAGGCGCCCCAAACCACATCTTCTTTATCCATTCATCACTTGATAGACATTTAGGTTCTTTCCATAATTTGGCTATTGTTGAAAGTGCTCTATAAACATTGGGGTACATACAAGTGCCCCTATGCATCAGCACTCCTGTATCCCTTGGGTAAATTCCTCGCAGTGCTATTGCTGGGTCATAAGGTAGATTTATTTTTAATTTTTTGAGGAACCTCCACACTGTTTTCCAGAGCAGCTGCAAACACTTTCTCATTTTAATATTCATGTTAACAACTCTCATAACAGAAGTGGGTAGATTTTAATGTTTAGAGGGTTTTTTTCTTTAATACATTCTCAATTTAAATATGAAAGTCATGAGAGTAAATGTCTAAAAGAATTCTTTTAATTTGGGGAATTTCTTGTATTATGTTTGTTTGTAAAGAAACTCTTGAGCACAGTAATCCATGGTTTTAAATTATTTGTTTGGAACTTTAGGGAATTTTCTACTGTTTTAGTCTCCCAATTAAAAAAAAAAGAAAAAGTAAGCAAAGTCCATATGAAGGCACTCTCAACATCCCTGTGGAAAGTAATACTTAATAATAATACTTTTCTGATGGGTTCCTGTAATTTTCCATCACAAATTAGTATTCAAGTTCTTTTCAGGCAGACACAACTTTAATGTTCTCTAATACATGCTTGACCTTGGGGTAGGAATGGAAACCAGCCCAAATCACGTTGTACTCTCCCAATTTCTGCTCCAAACATTTTTATATGGGAACATCAGGTTAAAAGAAATCAACCTTAAAAGAGAATGAGGAAGCCCCAGAAAGTCACACCCAGTCTAGCCAGAGGGTATAAATGGAAGATAAGCCAGTCTTACCTGTCTGCCTTGCTGACCAAAGGTATGGCAGTATGTTGGACACTACATTCATATGTAAGAAATAGCCTCCCTGAAGTGTATTGAGAGCATCAAGTTTTTATAGCCCTATAAGGCAGGTAGTATTATATCTCCATATTTTACAGATGAGAAAACTATATTTCAGGTCATTTTTAGCACCAGTTGGGGAATTGGCCAACTGCCTGAGTGAGTCATGGTCCAGATGCTCTATCCTACAGCCATGAGGGCTGAAGATAATTACCCAGTGTTTCTGGCACTCCTTGCTTTAGCTGTGCCCAGCACACACCCTGAATATTTGGTAATAAATGATTTAAAAACACTTCCATATTGTATTGATTATCATTCAAATATCTGTGTTATTGATACTTATTTTCAGTATTTGAATCACCAACTCCCATTTCAGTACTGATTTTCACTTTGGCCATTTGTGCCAATATAAGGAAGCATTGGCATGGATATTGGAAGTAGGCAATTTGCCCACCCAGCAGGACCATGCTCCTCACACAAATGAGCCAAACACTGAAATTCACTATCGCCTCATCCCTTAAACTGAAACTAGAATTGAGGAAAGCTACCACCAGGGGGCAATAAATGTCACGTGGTCAGAAAAGGCAACCATGTTTTGTTAAAATGACATTGCACCATCAAGGAATACAATAATTGAACACCAATAGAGGGATCAACATATTTTTAAATGACAAAAATTGAGTTATAATTTGATATTTTAATTAATTATAATTTTATACTTTTTATAATTTGATATTTTAAACTAATATTTTTATTAATATTAATTTAAATTAGCTTATTCTAACTCTGTTCTTATCCACTGTCTGAAACAGAAATTTGGATATTCATCCTAAGTCCACATGCTGAAGGAATCAGGTTCTTCCTAGAGAGGCTATATATTTTGTTACTTCAAATGAGTTTGGCATCTGCTCATTCTTGTAATTGCAGGTAAAAGCAAGAATTGTTCAGTGGCCATGAGAAACTTGCTTAGATGGCGTTTCCCAACTTCTTACTTATCTTGTTCTCTCTCTAGCAGGTGGAAGAAACTGCTGGAGGGAACAAGAAAGACTGCATCCTCTTCCTTTTTTGCCTTCTCACTCTTCTGTGAGGTCATTCATAATCAGAACAGGCAGAGGGAGCAAGTGATGGTCTCCAAGGTTAAGGATGCCTTGGCTGTGATGATATTTCTCATTCCAGACACCAGACTGTTCTCATTGTTCAAGGTCAAACTTTCAGGTATTATAGAGAGATAGTTTGGGGTGGCAGACAGAACCCTAGTTTTTAATAAGAAATTATTGATTTATTACTCTAGTGCTCACTGAATATCCATTACTATTTACTGTAGTTTGAGGCTCAATTTTCTTGACTATAAGAGGGTAATAATACTATTTGCTCTTACAACTTCCCCCATGTTATTGTAAAGAATCAAAACGATACATGTGATGAAAACAAAGTGTAGAACACTATATACTACAAGGAAAGTATTACAATTTTGAAAATGCCTGAGAGGCAAACTGACCAAAGATTGTTATTTTTATAATCTTGAGGGTTTAGTAATTAGGATGCAGATAAATGAGATCCTTACAGTAAAAAAGACATTTAGGTAAGAATTAGTCTTAAAGGGCGCCTGGGTGGTTCAGTCGGTTGGGCGTCCAACTTTGGCTTGGGTCATGACCTTGTGATCCATGAGTTCGAGCCCATGTCGGGCTCTGTGCTGATGGCTCAGAGTTTGGAGCCTGCTTTGGATTCTGTGACCCTGCCTCTCTCTGCCCCTTCCCCACTCATTCTCTGTCTCCCTCTGTCTCTCAAAAATAAATAAATGTTAAAAAAAAAAAAAAAAAGAGGGGCGCCTGGGTGGCTCAGTCGGTTGAGCGTCCAACTTCGGCTCAGGTCATGATCTCGCGGTCTGTGAGTTCGAGCCCCGCATTGGGCTCTGTGCCGACAGCTCAGAGCCTGGAGCCTGCTTCAGATTCTGTGTCTCCCTCTCTCTCTGACCCTCCCCCACTCATGCTCTGTCTCTCTCTGTCTCAAAAATAAATAAATGTTAAAAAAAAAAAAAGAATTAGTGAGTCATTGGGGAAGATGGTGCAGAAATCTGTCTCCCTACCTAGAAAACAACTGCACTTGCAGAATCCGTCTAATGTAACTATTTTGAAATTATAAAGTCTATTGAAGGCTTAAAGCTTCCAGGGGAAGGCTCACTTAGTAAATTGTGGTTAATATTGAACAAGATCAGCTCTTAGCACAGTAGCACTTCCCATCCCCCACTCCTCAGACCTGTGGCAGACAGCTGTATACATGTTCTAGAAGAGCATGCATGTAGCTTGCCAGAACCAGGGTGGGGGAAAAAAAAAGACATGTTCTCCAAATATCCGGGATCTGTTCTCTGATTGCTGTTTCTGACCTTAGAGGCACAGGCAAAGAGGCAGTGATCATTGTTGTTACACCTCTCCCATTTTTGCAAGACTCTCTCCCTTCAGCCAAAGGGGCTTCTGGGGACTTAAAGAACTGGAAAGCTTTCTTCCCCTTTATTTTTTTCCTTTTCCCTTTTGGAAGCCATACACTAAAGACTAGGATATTCAAAAGCAATCACATATACAGGAGAAACTGAAAAGTCACCACACACACCCATGCAAGGCACAGGCTCAGAAAAGACCTGAAAAGACCTTAAATCTACACTTTAAACTGATTCTCAGCATAGAGACAGCCTACAGCAAGCTAAAATAGCAAACCTTGGGGAATGAGGGGAGAATCTTACTTTTCAGAGTTACCAAATTATTAGATTCAAATGTCCATTTTTGAACACAAAAATCATAAGGTATACAAACATACAGGAAACTGTGGCCCATTCAAAGGAAAAATTAAACCAACAGAAACCATCCCAGAAAAAGAACAGATGATGGATCTACTAGACAAAGACTTTAAAACAACTGTCTTAAAGATGCTCAAAGAACTAAAGGAAGGTGTGGAAAATATTAAGAAAATTATATATGATAAAATGGAAATATCAATAAAGAGATAGAAAAGCTAAAGGAAACAAAAAAGAAATACTGGAACTGAAAAGTACAATAACTGAAATGAAAAATTCACTAGAGAGATTCAAAGGCATTTTTGAGCAAGCAGAAGAATCTGTAAACTTGAAGATAGGACAATGGAAATTATTGAGCCTCAGGTACATAAAGAAAAAAGAGTGAATAAAAGTGGACAGACTGTAAGGGACCCATGAGATACCATCAAGCAGACCAACATACAGATAGTGGAAGTTCCAGAAGGAGTGGAGAGAGAGAAAAGGGCAGAGACAATACCTGAAGAGACAGTGCCCCAAAACTTCCCAAATTTGATGAAAGACATGAACATAAACATCCATGAAGCCCCAAGACCCAAGTAGGAAGAATTCAAAGAGATGCACACTGAGACACATTATAATCAAATTATCCAAAGCCAAAGACAGAGGGATTTTTAAGAGCAGCAAGAAAGAAACAACTTAACAGAAACTATGGAGACCAGAAGATAGTAGGCTGATATCTTCAAAGTGCTAAAGGCAAAAAAAAAAAAAAAAAAAAATCCCTGTCAACCAAGAATACTGCATCTGGCAAAATTCCTTCAAAAGTGAGGGAGACAGGAGCACCTGGGTGGCTAAGTTGGTTGAACGTCTAACTTCGGCTCAGGTCATCATCTCCCAGTTCATGAGTTTGAGTCCCACATTGGGTTTGCTGCTGTCAGAAAAGAGCCTGCTTTGGATCCTCTGTCCCCCTCTCTCTCCCCCTCTCCCACTTGTGCTCTCTCAAAAATAAATAAACATAAAAAAAAGTGAGGGAGACAAAATGGATGACAAACCTAAATGTAAGACAGGAAACCATCAAAATCCTAGAGGAGAATACAGGTAGCAACCTCTTTGACCATGGCCACAGCAACTCCTTACTAGACTTGTCTCTGGGAGCAAGGGAAATAAAAGCAAAAATGAACTCCTGGGACCTCATCAAGATAAAAACTTCTGCACAGTAAAGGAAATAATCAACAAAACTATAAGGCAATGGACCAAATGGGAGAAGATATTAGCAAATGACACATTGGATGAAGGGTTAGTATCCAAAATCTATAAAGAAATTATCAAACTCAACACCCAAAAACCAAATAATCCAATGTAGAAATGGGCAGAATAAATGAATAGACACTTTTCCAAATAAGACATCCACATGGCTAACAGGCACATGAAAAGATGCTCAACATCACTTATCATCAGGGCAATACAAATCAAAACCACAATAAGATACCACCTCACACCTGTCAGAATGGCTAAAATTAACAACTCAGGAAACAACAGATGTTGGCAAGGATGCAAAGAAAGGGGAACCCTTTTGCACTATTGGGCTTGCAAACTGGTACAGCCACTCTGGAAAACAGTATGGAGGTTCCTCAAAAAATTAAAAATAGAACTACCCTATGACCCAGCAATTGCACTACTAGGTATTTATCCAAAGGATAAAAAAATGCTGATTTGAAAGTATACACGCACCCCAATGTTTACAGAAGCATTATCAACAATAGCCAAATTATGGAAAGAGCCCAAATGTCCATTGACTGATGATGAACGGATAAAGAAGATGTGGTATATACACACACACGATGGAAACCTACTTGGCAAACAAAAAGAATGAAATCTTGCCATTTGCAACAACAAGGATGGAACTAGAGTGTATTATGCTAAGTGAATTAAGTCAGGCAGAGAAAGAGAAATACCATATGATTTCACTCATATGTGGAATTTGAGAAACACAACAGATGGACATGGGGAAGGGAAGAAAAATAAGATAAAAACGGACAGGGAGGCAAACCATAAGAGACTCTTAAATACAGAGAACAAACTGAGGTTGTTGGACAGGTAGTGGGTGGGGGAATGGGCTAAATGGGTGATGGGCTTAATTAAGGAGGGCACTTGTTGGGATAAGCACTGGGTGTTATATGTAAGTGATGAAGCACTAAATTTTACTCCTGAAACCAATACTACACCATATGTTTACTAACTTGAACTTAAAGTTTAAAAAAAAAAGTGAGGGAAAAATTAAGACATTCCTAGATAAACAAAAGCTGAAGGGGTTCATGACCACTGCTTGTCCTGCAAGAAATGCTCTAGGGAATCCTTCAGGTTGAAATGAATGAACACTACATGGTAACTTAAAGCCATATGAAGAAATAAAGATCTCAATAAAGGCAAATACATGGGCAAATCTAAAATCTAGTGTTATTGTTGCAATGATTTGTAACTCCACTTTTTTCTACATTATTTAAGAGATCAACACACTTTTAAAAATTATTAGCTTATGTTTTAAAAACACAATGTATAAAGGTATGATTTTGTGATATTAACAACTGAAAGGAGTAGGGATGGAGATATAAAGAGTTACTGTGTGCTACTGAAGTTAAGCTGGCAAAAATCCATATTAGAATGTTATAACTTTAGACTATTAAAGGTAATCCCCATGGTAATGACAAATAAACTGATATAGAATATATACAAAAGGAAATGAGGAAGGAATTTAAACATTTCACTACAAAAAATCAACTGAACACAAAAGAAGACAGTAATGCAGGAAATGAGGCACAAAAAAGCTATAAAGCATATAGAAATCAAGGAGTAAAATGACACAGGTAAGCCCCTTATCAGTCAGCCTTAAAGCATGGATGAAACTTGCAGACACTATGCTAAGTGAAATAAACCAGTCAAAAAAGGACATTGTATAATTACTGTGTTCATTTCTTTATGTGCTTGCTGATGTTTCTACCTCCATACAGTGTGAGCTGTATAAGAGTGGCTTACGGTGTGAGCTCTATAAGACTGTGATCTTTCTGTTTTGTTGACAGCTGTTTCTGTACCACATAGAACATAGCGGCATATGATAGGGATTAAAAAATTATTTGTTGAATGAATAAATGAAAACAAAATTTGATTCTGTTTTCAAGATGTAGTATCTTTTGACTTCATCCACAATTTAAAGACCTAATGACTGACCTGTCACCTTGTTCTGTTCTTCTTGGTTTATGGTAAAAAAAAAAAAAAGTGTTTTATATTAAATCCCCTATTTTGGGCCCTCATTTACAGCCCCAGCCTCCATATAACATTTTTTAAGTTGGCTTCACACCTTGTGTGGAGCCCAGTGTGGGGTGTTAACTCAGGATCCTGGGATCAAGACCTCAGCTGAGATCAAGAGTCAGATGCTTAACCAACAAAGCCACCTAGGTGCCCCATAATATAATAACATTTCTAATCAATTACCTCCTCTTCCAACATATTATTTTCAAACCTATAAAATACTCAAAAGAAAAATACAAAAAGTATCCATATATTTTTCACATAGACTTAACACTTTTTAACATTTTGTCACATTTGCAATCTCTCCCTCTTTCTACACACACACACACACACACACACACACACACACACACACATTCCTCAATAAATTATTAAGTGATAACTATAAGTTGGTAATTTTCTTTTTTCTATCATTCCTTCCATATTTAATATCTGGCATTAGTCATAACCAACAGCTTCTTGACAATGGATCATATGGAAGAAGTAGACTCAGAAAAAACATATTTTGGTGGTCCTGATGCACTTTTGAATCAACCCCATTAGTACAGTCCCCAAACAGAGAAAGTGTGTGGAGCTCAAAAGCTCTGAAAACTGGAATTTACCACTATCAGAAAAAATGAAATTCTGGAATATTCATTTTTCTTCTTTCAGTATAACAGTGTAAAAGTGTCCCTGTATTATTCCGTTGTTATTCTATTGGACCATCTAATCTGCAGACATTTTAAGTTATTTTGCTATTAACATTAAAATAAAAAGGAAATAAATTGATATATGTTTGAGGTATGAGAAACATTTTGAAATTGCAAGAAAGCTCATTTTAAATGTACATAACATTTTCAAATGGCCCCAGAGAACTGAAGAGGAAAATTCAGAGCCAACATTTCATTATTGACACTAATTCTGGGAGGCACTAATGCATTACTTCCAGAATGCAGTCTAGATAGTCCCAACATAATTTCTTGTGTTTAAATATATTAAGTGGAATTTTCCCCCCAGGAAGTTTGAGTAACTAGTTAATTTTTGCACAGGTTAGTATTAGAACTAGTTTGATGGAGAAAGCTGTCTGGAAGAGGAGTCAAGAAGAGTCAATCTGGAATTTGAATCCTCACATGTAATCTACTAGACTAATATAGAAATTGCTTATTTTCAGGGTTTTAATATTAAATTTACCACTAGTCAAATTATGTAAACTTGGCTTGCTTAATAGTGAGATAATATTTAGTTCTAAAATGTATTCATTCATTCATTCATTCATTCATTCATCAAACATTAGCATTTCCTTTACATGTCAGATATTGGGAATCCCTGGGTGAATACTACAGTTCCTGCCATCAAGTGTCATCAGTCTCTTTTGACTCTATGTAAGTATCTCTCTAAGGAAGCTAAGGAAGCAGGATGGGGTGGAGGTAAGTATAGGAAAGGATTAAAGGGGGGCAGACAAGAATACTAAGGGGTCAACAAAGAGTCAAGGTAAATATAAAGATTAACAGAAAATGAAGATGGACCTCAGAGGTGAGAAGTCTTGAACTATGAGATATAAGTATGGCTTGCCACAGATAGCACTTTAGTCTGGGCATTATGCAGATGCTTGATGGAGAAGCCAGGTGAACTGAAATCCAGACTCAGTTTCACTTGCCAAACCTCACACTCTGTGAGGCATTAGAATTGGGGGGAGGATTTGATCTGCTAAAAACAGGCAACTTTTTTCCAATTCACAAAAAGACACTACGTAGGCTATTCATGTACTTGGATCTAAAGTTGCGCCTTTAACACTAAGAATATTTTTTGAGGGAGGTTGGGAGAGGCAGAGAGAGAGAGGAAGAGAGAGAATCCCAAGAAGGCTCCACACCCAGCACAGAGCATGAGGAGGGGCTTGATTTTATGACTGTGAGATCAAGACCTGAGCCAAAATCAAGAGTTGGATGCTCAACCAATGGAGGCACCCAGGCGCCCCTAAAACTAAAAATATTAAAGAGAATGACAGTGGTGCTGATAATCTATACTCAGTCAAAGGTCTGCTTAGCAATTTTCTCACAAGTACAGGATTTAGGAGTATATTTTCAAGACTTGTAGGTGTATATCTTGGGCTTATAATGAGCTATAGCAATAGATTTTTTTAACATGGAGCGTAAGTTCTTCATCCACTTTAAGAGTATACTTTAAGAATATTTGAGGGGTGCCTGGGTGGCTCAGTTGGTTAAGCGTCCGACTTCAGCTCAGGTCATGATCTCACAGTCTGTGAGTTCGAGCCCCGCGTCAGGCTTTGTGCTGACAGCTCAGAGCCTGGAGCCTGCCTCGGATTCTGTGTCTCCCTCTCTCTTTGCCCCTTCCCTGCTCATGCTTTGTCTCTCTCTGCCTCAAAGATAAATAAAAACATTAAAAAAATTAAAAAAAAAAGAATATTTGAGATGTAATATGTTAAATAAAACAAAATACTCATGTCTTGGTTACCTTTGTAGTATGACATATTAAGAATCATCTTGTTGAGGCACCTGGGTGGCTCATTTGGTTAAGTGCCTGCCTCTTGATTTCAGCTCAGGTAATGATCCCAGGGGCATGGGATTGAGCCCAGCATTGAGCTCGGTGCTGAACGTAGAGCCTGCTTGGGATTCTCTCTTCCTCTCTCTCTCTCCCTCTCTTTCTCTCTCTCCCCCCTGCCCCTCTCCCCTACTTGTGCTCTCCCCCCGCCTCTCTCTCTCTCTATCTCAAAAAAAGTCATTTTGTTATTATTACTACTATCTATGACTTGAGAAAAATACCAAGTTCCAGTGTAAACCATGGTCATTTATTATTTGAACAAGGTTATTTTCATTTACATGGTTTCATATTTTAAAATTTGTGGTTCTATATAAAATAAGAGAAAGTGGGCTAATATTTTTAAATATAGAATATTAATGTGGAGTTTAAGGTCCATTTTTATCCAATTTAAGTTTCCTCTGAAATACCTGGAAGCACTCCTCACACTTAAAGAAAACAGCTTGCACCTTCATGTTCACAAAAACTGTACTGTGAAACTAAAACACAAAACAAAGCGTTGTGTGGCCGTGTATTTTATTGAACCTAGAATCTAATAGCTGTTTGGCAAGTCAATCTAAGACATAATATTTTTGATTCCTTAAGTGTCAAAATGTATTAAGTGTTCATTGTACAAAGCATTGTGGAATTAAGCAGATAACAGAAAATATACTGTTTCTGCCTTCAAAGGGATAAGGTTATTTTGGCATTGAAATATTTCTTTTCAGAAAGCTGATAGCAGCGGCAATGTGGGTAGAATATGGGCAAGATCGGTAGGTGTCTTCTCCTGTTTGGATCTCTCTTTGAGGCACCTGTTAGCTCTCCTGGTCTCTTAGAGTCGCCTGTAGCTCACCTCTGGAAATTCTTCCCTTTCCAATTCCTTCTTTTATTATGCCCATATCAAAATTACTTGCTTATAATCTATTTTCTTAGGGATTAATTGCCACAGTGACCGCTAACTAATCTGATAAACTAATCCATGCTAAGGTATGTTCTAGTTTTATCCCTTTGAGTAACATATTTATGTTTTACTCTCTTTTTAGAGACATACCTTAATGCATTAAAGTGATTCTACTATAGAGATTTCTACATGAGTGATGGATCTTTTAGTGTCCCTTAAATTAACCTTTTGAGGGGCTGCCAACATTGTTTCCCTGTCCTGAGGGTGGAGGAGGAAAAAAAAATGGGCTAAGTCTTTGCATTGCCTGGAAGAGTTCTTAATTACATGCTTACCAAAATCCATGAGGGGGCAGGTGGTTTCTTCTCCACCTTGTAGGATCCTCTGTTTCAACAAGCCCAGCCCAGTTTTCCACAATTCTTATTGGAATAAAATGTATTTTTCAAAATAAGGGCGCAAGCAGCATTCTGGGCAGAACAGTTCTTTGTATTACAGGATAGTATTGTACATGGCAGGAAATTTTAGCATCCCTGGTCCCAACCCACTAGACTCCAGTAGCATCTCCCCTGCTACCCTACCTGCCTAGTCACTATGACAACCAATATACCACCCCCACATTTCCAAATGTGTGGTGATGATTATTAGGCAACCCTTTTAGAGCCAGTTAGAACCTTCTCTGTAGGAAGCACAACATACCCCATTAGCCACATCCTCAAAGGAGGTGAGTAGTGGTCAACCTCTAGTGACCATGTCTCTGTTCAGTAATACTGTGTACGACTGGGGAAAAGGCAGACATAAACTTTCCCCTCAACATTTTTCCAGTCAACTATTTTACCCTAAATCAGGTATTCAGACTAAAAGGATGGGAAATTCTTCTAAAAGTAAAGGCTTTCTTCAGATGGCAGCTTAATAAGGAATCATTTGGTGGTTTGACATTGATCTTTCTAATATTGTGACAGTATCCCTGAAAGAAACTATTCCTTTTGGGAGTAACATAACTTCAGAATTTCATATTACTATATTTGGAGTCACATTTGGTCTCATTCAAAAGATCATTAAAATTTTTTTTTTAATGTTCATATATTTTTGAGAGAGACAGAAAGACAGAGTGCAAGTGAGGGAGGGGCAGAGAGAGGGAAACACAGAATCTGAAGCAGGCCCCAGACTCTGAGCTGTCAGCACAGAGCCTGACACTAGACTTGAACTCATTGACCACGAGATCATGACTTGAGCCAAGGTCAGATGCTTAACTGACTGAGCCACTCAGGTGTCCCTCAAAGATCATTTTTTAAAGAATCAGTACATAAGTAAAAATGGGGACAGAAGTCCCATGTCTCAAATGCTGTGGTAACACACTAAAACATTGATTTTTTAAAAATTGTTCACTTGACACAATTTTCAGTAAGTCAATTTGTATTAATTTTATTAATTTTTCATAGTCTTATGATTAAATGGCTTAAAGATAAAGGTAAAAATAAGAACTATGTAACATCAAAGCAAAATGCATTTCTAGTTTATGGCGAGTAGATCAAAGTTTCAGGGACCATAAAGAGTTTCATTGGGGGAGTAAAGTCCTTTTGTTTTCTTTTAGATAAGATATATGCATAAAGGGCTCATGAATGATAATAGTGCTGTTGTATTAAATAATGCTCAAAGAACATGACTGACAAAATTATGTTAAAATAAATTTTAAAACAATTTATTTAAAATAAAATTATGTGGGGGTGTCTGGGTGGCTCAGTTGGTTAAGCATCCGACTCTTGGTTTTGGCTCAGGTCATGATCTTGCAGTTCATGAGTTTGAGGCCCACATTGAGCTCTGAGCAGGCAGTATTAAGCTTGCTTGGGATTCTCTCTCTCTCTCTCTCTTTCTCTCTCTCTCTCTCTCTCTCTGCCCCTACCCCGCTTGTGCTCTCTCTTCTATCTCTCTCAAAATAAATACATTTTTAAAAAAATAAATAAAAGAAAATTACGTGGGAAATAAATTTTGAAATAATTTGTTTAAAAGTCTGTGGTAACTTTAAGAGGATGGCAGGTAGGGAACATGACTTTTGAAAATATGAATGTGTTCTTGCAATGTTAATGGTTATCCCCAAAGTAAGGGTTAAGATGGGCTTCTGTTTTAAAAAAAAAAATTAGGGGCGCCTGGGTGGCTCAGTCGTTATGTGTCTGACATCGGCTCAGGTCATGATCTCACGGTTTGTGGGTTTCAAGCCCCGTGTCAAGCCCTGTGCTGATAGCTCAGAGCCTGGAGCCGGCTTTGGATTCTGTGTCTCCCTCTCTCTGCCCCTTCCCTGCTTGCTCTCTGTCTCTCTCTCTCTCTTGAAAATAAAGATACATTAAAAAAATTTTTTTTAAATAATAAAATTTTTTTTAGGTTTATTTATTTACTTTGAGAGACGCAGAGACAGCATGAGTGGGAGAGGGTCAGAGAGAAAGGGAGAGAGAGAGAATCCCAAGCAGGCTCCACACTGTCAGCACAGAGCCCAATGCAGGGCTCAAACCCATGAAACCATGAGATCACGACCTGAGCCAAAACCGAGTCAGACACCTTACCGACTGAGCCACCCAGGTGCCCAGAGATGGGTTTCTATTATAAATATTTGTATACTTGGTACAAAATGATGCTGATGTGGTGCTATATGGGTGGTTAAACTATTGGTTATGTTGATAAGAAAGCCAATTATATTTCTTCACTAATGGTCTATGTGTTGGTCAGATGCCAACTTAGGAAAATGGTCACTCTGCTCTGAGTTCCAGCAATGCAGGGGCCATGTTAATCCCACTCCATCTCTAGTGACTGGGCACAGTTCCTAGCACACAGAAGGCCCTCATAAGAGCAGAGGAGTTGAAAAACATTTACTCATTTTTTTTCTAGTGTAACAGGCACAGCCCTTGATGATTCTCTCCCTGAACCACTTTCAATACAACAACTTCTGACAGCTAATAACAACTCTCAACTCTATGCGTTTACTGTGTACCTGGCAATGATACCACTATTTCATTTAATTATTAAACCAATTTCATGGCACAGGCATTATTGCCAACATTTTCAGATAAAGAAGCTGAATCTTAGGTCAGTGATTTGCTTGGGATTACGTGGCACCAAAATGCAAATCCAGGTCTCCAAGGCCTGGGTCTATTTATTGAGTGCCTGTTGTGAGTGAGCCACTGTGGTAGAAGATAGATTTCATAAGATAAGCCTCTGCCCTCTGGTGAGGAAGAGGGTCATGTAAACAGGTCATTCCATTCACTATTAAAAGGGCTGAAATAGAGAAAGTTATAAGGCAGCAGCTAGTAAAATTTAAGGAGAGAGGAGTAATTACTTGAATTTAGAGATGTTGCTAATCACACAATGATAGAATAATAGGATTTATATGTTGGCTCTCCAATTCCCAGAGGCAAGCAAGTCATGGAAGATGAGCAAAACTATCACATCTGGATGTCGAACAATTCTGTCCCCCGGTCCAATTTGTCTTCAGGCAGCTCTGCACAGTGAGCCCACCATTGTATAATGAACAGTTTTGCTGTGCCTATACCACACTTACCTCAAACGCCCCAGTGCAGTTCTGACAGCTCACACCACCCCCAGCAACTTGGAAAGCTTCTCCCTGTTACTTCTGAGAGTCGCCGAAGGGGCGCCTCACATGTAGAGACAAATCAAGCCGTTCTTCTACTCGGGTTACCTCTTGCCAACATCCACTGCAACTAAAGCTTCCTAAAGAAACCTGCTGCCGCCTCTGCTAAGGAGGCCGCCTCTGCTAAGGACTGTTAAGCAGTCCGGGACCCATGACCCACTCACCCCTAATTCTGCCTTTACCCAGCAAAGCCATGAGAAGTGGGGGGAAGCCCCCCTCTGCATTCCACTGGCCTCCAAGACCTCCTGTCTCTCACTGTAGAATTAGCACCTCTTGTCTCTCACAGAATTTCTTCCCATCTTTATCACCTTTAAGCAAAAACTTATCTCAACAGGAAGAAAAAGCAGCAGTTTTCTGTGTGTTTCCTATCCTGTTTATAGACTTCCAAGCAAAATGTTTTCTTTCCCTACTACTGACATACAAGCAAACACACATATACATACACGCACTCACACAGGGAGCCTGGAGATAGAAATCTACATAATTGGCCATTTCCCTTACCAAACCGGAATGCTTAATGCCTTATATTTGTGTCATTAAAAGAAACCACTCAGGGTTTTTTTTCCCCCCCAAAAGGAAAAAACAGTTTACATTAAATATAAATGAATATTTACTTGTAGAGACCCAAAAACACACAAAAAAGTTCACAAATTTTAAATTTCAGTCTCAGCCAAGACACCCTATTACATATAAGTGAATAATCGAGAGTCAGGAATATTAAGTTTGGTGGTTAAAATCATCCAGGTAATGGCAGAGCCAGGGTTAGGATTTAGGTTTTTCAATCCCCAGTCCAGTGCTCTTTCTCTTGGGCGTGGGGGGGGGGGGGGGGAGGGAGGAGGAGGTTAAAAGAGGTGTAGTTTGATACTTTTTCCTCTCTGGAAGAAAGAAGAATGGGTTTCTCTGTTCTCCCTCAGCTAGTTTTTGGTCAGTTTTTGGTCATCTGCTAGGTATGTGTCATTTCTGGCTCTTGCATTTTCAACACAGCCGACTCTTGTGTACTGAGCTCTGAGCCTCCGTGGTTTTATGGAATGTTCAACATAAGCCTCCTCCAAAGGGAGACTTGTGCAGAACTCCTCATTCTAAAAATATGCTGTTTGGGTTGAAATGGTTAAATTACTAAGGCTCCTTTTATTGGAGCTTGAATTGTGCCTACATTCCTTTTCACTGTTTTCCTTTTCAAATTGAGTCTTATAATCTACCTTTCCACCTCTATGTTTTTATTCTTTTGAACAAACTGAGCATGATATGCTCCACACAGCCTAGAAGCAGTTACTTATGTGTCCTAATAAATCAGTTTCTCCGATTGTCATTAATATTCAAACATTTTCCCTTAGTGTGGTTGCCTAGACATGCTGCCACAGGGCCTGGAACATATTTCACCAGTAACTAGATGTAGTATTAATTTTCTGTTCTGCCTCCCTCTCCCTGGTCCAGGGAATGGCTAGCTCCTTTTCTTCATCTTCATCAGAAAGTAGAAAACTATGCGCATCTGCCACATTCATAATGCTTTTGGCTTCTTTAAGTGTGATGGGGGGGGAGTGTTGGGGGTAGATTTGTAGCAGCTGTTTTACCACATTCCTGTGAAAATGCCTGTAGGCATAGACTGTTCCACTCAAAGCCACAAAAAGACCTCTCTGGCCCTGGTAAATCTGCCTTGGCAGATCTGTCAGAATGCAGGGTCCCAGACTCTAGTCTGCATAAGAAATACCTAAGGGTGCAGATTGCTGGAATACACCGTCAGACCCTAGGACTCTGTCCATCTAGGGTAGAGCTGAGGACCCTTTAGCAACATCCTGGTGATTCTGATGCAGGCTGTCTACAGAGCTTTCTCTGGGTTTTAGAATTGGGGTCATTTCTTTAAAAATTTTTTTCTTAAAATTGTGGCTGGATGGCCAGTTTTGAGGAATGTTATAGAGGGGATTAACAAACAGATGGGGGAGTGGGCCAGATTTCTCAAATCCCTCCCTTCCCATCTCTCTGATTCTATGATTCTGCATTTTTTGGATTATATATAATACATCTGAATCCATGGAATTTAAGCTCAGTTCGGAGAGATTTCTTGGCATTTATTTCTCCCTACCAAAGCTCCTGCAAAATGAAGGGTTATGCTAAAATGTAGAAAATATGTGTGTAGACGCTTTGGGAACTTCCTGGACTTATTCTTTAGTAAATAAATAAAACCACAGTCCACAGTCTATGGTCCCTCCCCGTTCATACCTTCTGGGCACAGTTTGCTTGGTTTTACAAGATTAGGACTGAAGTGGGGGGTAGTTTCTGTGAATAGGAGCAGAAGAGGAATATGCCCTGAGAATTGAGGTAAACCTTACATCCTGAAGGGGATGGTCTGGAACATCAGGACACAGCAGGGCTCACTTACGGGTGGGGCAGACAGACCTTCTGTGATATGATTTAGAAGAGACAAGGGCACTTTTGTATGAAATTTCTTTAGAAGGGGTTTTGGTGCCGAGGAGGACTGCCAAAACCTCACACTCTGTAAAGATAAAACTTAAAGATATATACCTGGAAGATGATTTCTTAAATTCACTCTATTACATATAAAGGATTTCAATGATTGTTTCCAGAAAGCTGTTTTTAATGTGCAGGGGGAAACTACCATAGAAAGTTGGAGGGGAGAAAATAATGGAAATGAGGAAGACACCGTAAAAATAGACAGTTGGCACCATGACTGTTCTTACTCTGTTGATTTTATTCAGTATGCAAGACACACCATAAAATCCTGGAGAAAAAGACCTGACCTTGTGGCAACCTCAGCTAATGAAAGAATAGAAATTCTATGTAAATTTGAAGACAGAGGGCCCTGACAAAGCAAATGCCACTGTGTTCTCATACATTAGAGGGAGGGCCTCTGGTTCTCACTCAGAGGCAGCCTCAGGTCTGGCTATTAAATGGTAATATACATTTAAATATCAACCTGGAATCTCTTCAAGAAATTCCCTATGAGCTGCCTTCCACATTAGGGGTTTCCAAACAGGGATAGTATAAGGGATGATGTAAAACCAGGATAGAGAGAGGAATCTTGAAGAAAAATCAAAGCCAGATAGGAAGGAAGACTCAAAGCAGACAAGAAACTTCTAGATCAGACAATCTAGACAGACAATCTAGACAGACTACAAAAGCCAGATAACGCAGAAGGGATGATACCTAGCACAGTGCTTGGCACTTAGGGACATTTCATAAATTGTCATGGAAGGACGGGAAGGAGGACAGGGCTTCCTGGTAAAACTTTCTAAGTTATCAGAAGAGGCTGTGGGCTACAAAGTGTGTTGTTATGACTAAAAGGCAACTGGGTCTAAATCTAGAATCCAAACAGCAAAGGGCATTAGTACTTCCTTTCAGAGACCTATGCAGAAGCACAACTCAGGAAAGCAAAGCAAGTGGCTTAGCCCATTGGTAAATGATCCAAAGGCAATGTGACACAGACTAGAAACAAGGTTCAACGACGTACCTGGTAGGGACATTTCTGCTGAGAGCTCAGGAGAAGTGCCTTGAGGCAGTACTTGTGGTTTATCTCTTCTTTCATAGTTAGTGGCCCCTGCACTTCCTTTTTCTCAAATCCCTCTTTCTACATAAAGTTTAATTTTGCCCCAGAACATTTGTGAATGTTGAAATCAGTGAACAGGGTGAAAGAAAGGAAGTGAATTAAAGAGGAAGTAGGAAGAGGCCAGGTCCTTGATGGAGGCATTTTCTTTTTCTTGGTTCCTGCATGTGGCTCAAGGAAGACCCCAAAAATTTGACATCAGGTTGGCTAGAGTAATGTTATCCAGTTGTCCCTGGGTGGTAGTGGGGGTGGGGGTGGTTCTTTCAGTATATCTTCTGGTGGACTTTATTGGCTAGTAAATCTTGAACTCCAGCAGCAAGTATTTCCTGTATGCTTTCTCCATGCCAGACTCTGGCCATGAGAGAAATACCCACACTATTCTGCCCTTGGAAACCTATAGTCTGGTAGGGGAGAAATAGTCATACGTTTTCATTTGCTTGAAAGAAAAGAACAGGGTGCCATGAGAGTTCTTAGCAAGGAAACATATGTGAGGAGGTGACATTTAAGCTGAGACCTGAAGAGTAAGATTTCATCAGTAATAAAGAGAAAAGGTGAGGGTTCCAGGCAGAGGGAACAGCATGTGCAGAAGCAGTGACAGTTTCCAAATCACAATATAGAAGGGCCTTAGAGGCAGCAATTCGAATGATGGGCTAGAAGCTATTTTCACATAGCATTTTACATAAGATTTATAAAATATCAATTGTGGATATCAAAGGAAAGATGGGCTTGATATATATTATAAGAGATACAGCACCCCAAATCTCCTTTGTGCTACTACTATGCAGGAGACATGAGATAGGTCAGGCCTGTTTGAAGACCCAAAAGAAGGCAATTGTGGCCAAAGCATAAACCTCAATGAGAGACTGGCTGAAGATGAAGCCACAATTCAGGTAGAGCCGAGGAGCCTTACTGGGCAGGTTACAAATTGTTAATTTTATCTTAAGTGTAATGGGGAGCCATTAAGTTTTTTAAGCTGGAGAGTAACATGATCTGATTTTACAGTTTAAGATCACTTGAGCTTCTTGATAGAAATGAATTGCAAGGGACAGAAGCTAATTGCAATGGTCCTGCCCCTGAGCAATACATATGTATTCCTCGTTTAATTCTCACAACAGCCCCCCAAAATGGGGGAACTGATGCCCTCTGAGGTTATATAAACTGCCCAGCATAACACTAGGAGAAGAAAAAAAATGTATACAATTTGTTTTATTATTGTGCAGTTAATGCATGGGACATACCAATAAAATCTCAATGATTGTTTTGTCATAAAATTCTGTCAGAAGGTGATGGTCATATCCAGAATGCAGTGATCCCAAACGGGTTTATATGTGTTTTTGCAGCAAGGAAGTTCCTGACCCCGGCTGCTCATCCAAGAGATAGTAGATACAGCCATGTATGATTAAAGCTATTATAGGATTTTGCTCTTAAAAACCTTTCTTATCATTGTTAAATGTGCAAAAGACCTCTTTTCACTGTTTGGACCTTTTTGTCAGGTTGTTTTCCAGGAAGTGGTTGCTAGGAGTGAAAGAGTTTTATTATTTAGAGCTAAGGGGAGCCTAGATATCCCATCATCTTAAAAAGTACCAAAAAAAAAAAAAAAAAAACCCTACTCTGCAACACCATTTGTACCAGTCCACCTGCTTTTTATTTATTTGTGGTTATCTCTTTTTGCTAATGATTCTCTGAAAGCACACACTAAGGCTTGTACCTAAATACTGTCCTGGAGACTGCTGGAGGAGTCTGACTGCCAGGGCCCTTCAGAGCCAACAGCTGCTTCTAATAACAGTGAGTACATGCATGCTAAGTGACTACAGAGGCCCCTGCCATCAGTGTGAGTGCCAGCCGCCTGCACAATGCATGACTTACCCTTGAATATGGTTGCCTTTACATTCTGATGATGCTTACCACTGGGGGAAACCCCACCAAGACTGAAGTTGTACCAAGCACGTTACAGAGACACTGTTCCACATCTGGGACAACTTCTCACCCAGGTCCTGAAGTTCTTAGCTGGGTATCCCTTTGTGCCCTCTCATACTACCCCTTAACAGTATCTTTGCTTATTAACCTAAGAGTGTGTGTGCCCTTTTGCTCTTACAAAACTGCCATGTGCTAGGCTGTTTATAGCTTTTGTCTAGTCACTAAACTTAAAACATTGTTTAACCTTGTTTGATATTTATAATGTGTCACCTGCAATTATTACGGTACCTGTTGGAAACAAATAGACATAAGACCCATCAGTAAGTGTCTAATAATCTCTAGATAAAAGTCACAACTGCGTGTAACCAGAATCACATGCTCAGAATCAGAGTTCAGATCCACATGGCACCTTTGAGGTCACTTAGGCCAAGCTTCCATTTAATAGACGAAGGAACTGAGGCAGTGACAGGTCAAGGGATTTATCCAGGCCAATCAACAGGGTAATGGGCAAGCTGGAGCTATTCCAGTCTCCTCAGTCTCAGTTCAGAAAGCCTTTAGAGATATACATATATTATTAAACTTTTTAATATATAAACATAAATTCAGTCCTCAGAATTGGACTTAACATTTATTTACTGGATCTCTTACTGTACAAGGACTGGATTTTCCTCCCAACATTTGGGCAGATACTAGCAAATATACACACTGAAGTCACTTCCCTTGGCCCATGTCATAAATTATTGAGAGCAAACTGCAATTATGATGGAGACCAAGTTTATCTCCAGAATGTCCACCTTTGTTCCCCATCCTCACTTCTCTCTTCTTTCTTTGGTATTCCTCCCAGCCTTGCTGATATCTTTTTTTTTTTTTTTTTTTTTTTTTGAGAGAGAGCGAGAAAGGGTGCAAGTGAGTGAGGGGCAGAGAGAGAGAGAGAGAGAGAGAGAGAAGTGAGGCTCATCCGAGGTGGGGCTTGTGCTCACCTGAAACAGGGCATGAGCCTACCTGAAGTGCAGCTTGAACTCACAAAGACCTGAACCAAAGTCAGATGCTTGCCTGACTGAGACACCCAAGCACCCGCAGTCTTGCTGGTATCTTAAGATACGTATCCCAACCTATACATGGGCCCTTGGCCTTCCACACTTACAACATAAGATAATGCTTTATGTGTAGACCTTTTCCCATCTCATTTCCTCCTTTGCCTACATAAACTTACCTATATAGTATACACTTTCCTCTCAGTTTCTTCTCTCAGGTATGGTGTTAGCAAAGCTCATGTGCTAATTACAACATAAATGTGTTCCTGTCTTTGCCTATCATGAGATGTTATCACTTTATCAGTCACTGTCTTGAATTACGATAATATTTCACTCTGTTGAGTTACGATATTATTTCTAGAAACCTCTATTAAAATGTAAGCAATGATGGAAAGAGCCCAAATGTCCATCAACTGATGAATGGATAAAGAAGAGGTGGTAGATATATACAATGGAATATTATTTGGCAATCAAAAAGAATGAAATCTTGCCATTTGCAACAACATGGATGGAACTAGAGTGTATTATACTAAGGGAAATAAGTCAGAGAAAAACAAATATCATATGAATTCACTCATATGTGGAATTTGAGAAACAAAACAGGTGAACACAGGGGAAGGGAAGCAAAAATAAGGTAAAAACAAAGAGGGAGACAAACCACAAGAGATTCTTAAATACAGAGAACAAACTGAGTGTTGCCGAAGGGGTTTTGGGTGGGGGGTGGGCTTAATGGGTGATGGGCATTAAGGAGGGCACTTGTTCGGATGAGTACTGGGTGTTATATGTAAGTGATGAATCACTAAATTATATTCCTGAAATCATTATTACACTACATGTTAACTAACTTGGACTTAAATTTAAAAAAATAAAATAAAATAATAAAAGCTACCTAAATAAAAGCTACCTAATAAAAGCTACCTATATATACACATACACACACACAACGTTAGCCAGGAGGTAAAATCCATGAAGGCAGTACTGTGTGAAAGCAATACACTGCTAGAATTAAACTGTAAGCCTGTCCCTCCCCAAGTTATAAGCATTTGTGTCACGCCTCTTTCAGTAGAAATATAATAGCATCTGGTGCTCAATACAAGTGTATCTAATATATACCAAGTCTGTAGATGATTCTGGATGTTTTCTTTTTCTCCAGCTGGAACGCATAGGTCAGTGACTACGTAACTGTAAGATTAAATAAGGGATGGATTATGAAGACATCCTTTTTTTTTTTTTTTGCCTTGATTCAAATTATATTTATTAACTTTGGAAGTTAATTGTGGAAATATGAACTGCCAGTCAGAAATGGCATTCAACTTTGAAAAAGCATAAAATATGCTTATTTGAATTCACAGATTCAAATATTTTGGGCACACACTTTTGGGTAAATGGTCATTCTATAGGCTGACCTTTATGTGTGCGGCCAATTATGATTGGCTTCTCTATTATCTAATGTTCTTTCTCCCACCTTCCTTTCATACTAGATGGATCAATTACGACAATGTTTTCTAGTGGTAAAAATAGCCCTCAAATCACAGAAGCTTAAAATGACAAAGTTTCTTTCTCTGACCTCAGAGACCAAGGTAGACAGAGAAGCTACCAATTTTAAGCATGAACAGTTATAGTGGCATAGGGAAAGAGAGAGTAGAAAATAATGCATTGGCTTTTTAAGCTTATAGTATTTCCCCAGCCACAGCAAGTTGCATGGATACATCCAACCTTTAGGGAGCACTCCAACTTTAAGATGTGCGATCCAATACAGTTGAACACTGAAAATATTTGTAGAGAGTGCTAATATCACTTCAGATTACTTGTAATTCCCTAAACCTACCATTTAACTTAATTCTTTTTTGTTCTTGAAAGAATGCTTTTGTCAGCCTTATACACCTGGATTTCTACCTAGTAAATGCCACTTCTTTCTTCTTTTCTAGAATATTCCATAATCTCCCTGATAGAATTCATTTCTAGATCATCTTTATCCATTGAATATACACATATATGTGATGTTTATAGTATCTAGACACACACACACACACACACATATATATATATATATACATATTTAATATTAATTAATTAATTTAGAGCATGCACATGTGAGAGCAATCCGGGGAGGGGCAGAGGGAGAGAAGTAAAGAATCCCAAGCAGGCTCCATGATGTCAGTGCAGAGCCTGACATGGAGCTTGATCTCATGAACCATGAGATCATGACCTGAGCTGAAATCAAGAGTTGGATGCTTAACAGACTGAGCCACCTAGGCACCCCTAGACTACTGAGTTTCATCTACCTCCTCAAAAGACCATGTTTTCCTTACTCATCTACATAATCTTAGTTCCCATCACGGTGGTTGGTGCAAGTAGATAGTCACTAAAAAAAGGTGTCCATAAAGTCCTTTTGCAGTTTTAATTTTTTTCAATATATGAAATTTATTGTCAAATTGGTTTCCATACAACACCCAGTGCTCATCCCAAAAGGTGCCCTCCTCAATACCCATCACCCACCTTCCCCTCCCTCCCACCCCCCACAACCCTCAGTTTGTTCTCAGTTTTTAAGAGTCTCTTATGCTTTGGCTCTCTCCCACTCTAACCTCTTTTTTTTTTTTTCTTCCCCTCCCCCATGGGTTTCTGTTAAGTTTCTCAGGATCCACATAAGAGTGAAAACATATGGTAACTGTCTTTCTCTGTAGGGCTTATTTCACTTAGCATCACACTCTCCAGTTCCATCCACGTTGCTACAAAGGGCCATATTTCATTCTTTCTCATTGCCACGTAGTACTCCATTGTGTATATAAACCACAATTTCTTTATCCATTCATCAGTTGATGGACATTTAGGCTCTTTCCATTATTTGGCTATTGTTGAGAGTGCTGCTTTGCAGTTTTAATTTTTAATACTTCTTTGCGAAACAATAGAGAAGGAATTTACTCAAGATTCAAATAAAATTGTGAGATGTTCATTTTTCTAATATATTTCCTTTATTTTCTTGTTAATAAACTCCCGTTACATTCATTAAGGCTCAACTGAATTACTGAAAATGATATTATTTAAAATGATGATGGAGATGTTGAAAGCTAAAAGATCTACATCCTCTTGTCTAGTCAGGAGATATCTGCACATAAATAATTAGAGTAATGCAATAAATGAAGATATTACCAAGTAAGTCCTGATCTGAAGAGAAAGAACCCTTTAACTCTGCCTAGGGAGGTCGGCGATGGCTTCCCAAAGGAGATGACTTTTGAGCTAAGTTTTAGAAAAGACAAGAGATAGTCAGATGAGAATAGTAAGGGGGTAATGGTAGGGGTAAAAGCCACAGCATCAAGAAATGTGTGCTACTTTTACAGCAATTCACTGAAATGTTGAACAGATTAAAATTTCTGTATCAATGTTCTCATTTGCAGACTAAGATTGTACCTACCTGCCAATCTCAAATGGATGTTATGAGGGTAACAACTGTTATGAGGGTAAATGTGTGGTTATATAAAAAATTGGAGAGCACCAATGTACATAAGATGGAGACCTTGTAGGGTCAGTGGAATTTTGATGGGTAGGGAAAGGGGTTTAAGACATACCATCTTACCATATAAGATGGTAAGAATCGGGTAAGCATGACTCCAAGGAGAAGAGTCGGTTAGGCGAGGGAAAATCGATCCTTTTGGCAAGTAAGGAGGATATCAAGTTAAAGTTCAAACACTAATCAATCAGGCACAACTATAGAAGTCTAGTTTAGCAGCAGAAAAAGCTGGTTGTCTTAATATGGCTCAATATTTTTTTGTTGGAAGAGAAAGAAAGCAAATCTAGAGTTATAAAAGTGATTCAGAGTCCAAACGGGGGTAAGCTTCTTAATGTTCACTGTATCTCCAATTCCATGCCTTTAAATCATGCAAGGCTATTTATCATATGTGGCCCTCAAACAATATGCAAATAGGTTAAACACAGATACATAATTTAGTAAGGTTAAAAAAATGAAAAAGGGAATGTGATAAATTGTAATTCAAGGAAAAGAGAAAGACACAAAGAATCTTCTATAGTGTGATATTGAATCAATCAGGATGTCTTAACGGAAACCTAGATTCAAACTGATTTAAATAATAAGGAAATGTATCATATATAACAAAGGAGGGCAGGCATCAGAACTGGTTGATCATGAATATAAGCAGTAGCTCAAGAATATCATGGGGATTCCAGAGTCCTTCTAGTTCTCCACTCTCTTGGCCTAGGTGTGTTGGGTTTGTCTTAAGGGTAGCTCCTCTCTTTCACAGCAAGATAGCTACAGCAGTTTCAAGGGGAATAGAATTTCCATGGCTGGCTAGGACTAATCATGTGGGGTAGAACATGTGCTGGGGAATAAAGCTTAAAGAAACTTACACTGCTATCATCATCTGATTGCTCAGGACAGAGTTGGAAACATGGCAACCACTAGGCCAAATTATCATTACAGATGTTTTGACTAGTGTGGTGTTTAAAAAAAAAAAAATGAATGAGCTGCTCACTTGTGTAAGTCAGAAGATTTTATTTATTTTTAAAAATCATACTTCTGTATTATCTTAAAGAATCCAAAAGTCTAGCTAATTGTGCCTGCAATCCACTTATCTAAAGCTGGCTGGAGTACATTAGTTACATCCCCTTTAGACAGAGCATTCCAATTCTAATTTACTGGAGCCTCATCATTCCCTAATATGTAATAAACTGGCCTGCTTTACTCAAGTTACCTACTGAGCCCTTCATTGGGGAAATTATTCCCAAAGATTTTTAAGAGCTTTGTGGCATTTTTGTAATCATGAACATGTCTCTTACAGGCATTTGTCCAATGGTTCAAAAGAATAGAAGGCAAGAGCCACATCTGGCTGGAGAGTGTGTCTTTGCCAATTCCATTGTACAAATTGAGTGACTTTATTAACTTATAATTTTCATAGCCATAAAACTTAGCGTTTGACATCCGTCCCCAATAGAATTGTTACAAACATAAATAGCTTCTTTACCTTCAAAGGAAGTAAGGATGTATTTTTATTCATATTTTATCAATGAAAGAATTGCTTTCATATTTATGCTTGATAGCCAAGAAACAAATATTTTTTTCTGTAAGATTTTCAGTCAAATATTAGTCATTCTTACCTTTGTAAAGCTTCATTTCAAGGATACTGTCTGTTTGTTACACTCTTGAAGTGTATTTACAAAGTAGCTCTATTACTTACTAGTTGTATCACCCATCATTGGTTAAACAAAATTAAATAAAGTTTAAAAGGAACCATTAAAAAGTGAAAATTGGGGGTGCCTCGATGGCTCAATAGGTTAAGTGTCTGACTCTGGATTTTGGCTCACGTCACGATCTCACGGTTTGTGAGTTCAGGCCCCGCGTCTGGTTCTGTGCTGGCAGAATGGAGCCTACTTGGATTTCTCTCTCTCTCTCCCTCTTTCTGCCCCTCCCCTACTGGTGCTCTCTCTCTCAAAATAAAATTTTATTAAAAAAGTGAAAATTGGATTTGTAGTATCTTCTACACTTATAATTGTTAGAGAAAAGAAACAGCTTTCAACATTATAATAAGGCTTTTCTTTAATTATGAAATATTTCAAACATAGAAAAGGAAAGAGAATATAACAAACACCTGTGCATTAACTACTAAGGTACCATATTTGCTTCAAATTTTAAAAAATTATTTTTAAAAAAATCAATCATTACAGATAGAGTTGAAGTTATCTGTATACATTTCTTCAATCCCATTTCTCATTATAAACACCCAGAAATAACAGCCACTACAATGAATTTGATGTTTATTAATCTTATGCACATTTGAAACTCTTAAACCATGTATCCATAAATCTATAAACAATGTATTGTTTTGCATGTCACACAATTTTATAATCACGGTATAATACACATATTCAGCTGAAACTTGCCTTTTCTCAATATTATTTTTGAGACTTACCCACTTTAATACATGATACTGTATTAATTTTAATGTACAGTACTCTGCTATATGCAAATATCACATTATTTTAATTCATTCTCCTACTGATAAACATTTAGGCTGTTTCTACAGAGACTTTTTTTAAGTTTATTTATTTTGAAAGAGAGAGAGTGCGCATGAGTGGGAGAGGGGCAGAGAGAGAGGGAGAGAAAGAATCTGAAGCAGGCTCCACACTGTCAGTGCAGATACTGATGTGGGGCTCGATCTCACCATGAGATCATGACCTGAGCTGAAATCAAGAGTCGGATGCTTGAACGACTGAGCCACCCAGGTGCCCTACAGAGATTTTTTTTAAATACATCAGTTTGTTGTACTCTTGGGGGTGCATATGAATGAAGCTGTGCCTCAGAACATACCACATGGTATTGTTACTGTGAGAAGCAGCTCAATCATGAATCAAACTTTCTTTTCTGGAGTTGCTTCTTGTGACATAATTGGACAGAGGGAATCACATACTAACTACAAATGTCAGATACTTAAAAAGTATAGACAGATTTGAAGGAATTCATGCTATTCAGAGGATAAATACTGATTCCTCTTTGCCCCAGAACATCAAAATACATTACTGTGGACGATGACTGTTTTTAAAAATGTCTGAATTTTGGATTTAATTCCATAATTTCAGTGAAGTTCAGTAATTGGTTTCTGGATTAGTAATATGACTTTACCATTGGGTGAGCATAAATACACAAAATCCAGGCTCATTTTTCTTTTTCAGAGCTTAGAAAAATGTGACAAATTTCAGATGCTGAAGCAGTGTTAGGTTTCATAGCATAAAACCAATGTAGCATAATGGATATGAAGCTCACACTTTAAACCACTAATTTTCCCTAATTAAATCCAAATATAAATGACATATTAAAATATCACTCAAATATTTTCTTCCTTAACTTTGCTTTTGATTGTCCCTGAAAGAGAATGACTATTCTGACTGTCCCCTCAGTGATAGTTTCAACTGCTCTGGAAGTTAATGCCTATCTTTTAGAGGTCTCAAATTCTCTCTGTAGTCCCTATTAGTCTCATGGTGGCCTAGTCATCTTCATTGAAGTTAGATGATATACCAGTCAACCTAACTTAAATATTGTATAGTAATAATTCCTAAATTGATATTACTTACAGGAAGGATTCTTTCTCTTCATATTATTTGTCAATCACAGTCATCTTCAAGTTTGTTCCATTATTCTGGGACCCAGGTGAAAGGGGCATCCCATCTTTGGGACATGCCATTCTTGTCATACAAGGAAAAGATAGATGTCAGAACTATGTGGCAAACATCACTTCCTTTAATATTTCATTGAACAAATCAAGGCAAAGGGCCAAGCCTGCTGTTAAAAGCAGGGAGGTAAAGTCCTCCCATTAGAAGGGACATAAATATTTGGGAACAGTAATTCAATTTACCTAGAGGTTGTTTTCATTCTCAAGAAGGTATCCTTTTGATTGACTTTTGCAATGTTTATAAAATCTTTTTTTTTTTTTTTTTTAGGTTTTCCTAATTATACAAGCAAGACTTTCTTATCTCTGACATGGGGTTTAGTCCAATTTAATATTTTCTATCACACTACAAAAAATAAGAGTTAAAATTACTTTGAAAAATAAGTAAATATCTAGAGAACCCATGCATAAAATTGCGATCTAAGTGTAACCAATATTAACTTACAAGCTGATATAATTTTCCTCTGAATGAAGGAAAGTAACTGATTATCACCCCACTCCAGTTCCAGCCATCAGGGGGCCCACAAAAAGAATTTTATATGGTTGTTATTTAGGATGATACCATATAAGTAGTCTCTTCAGGTCTCATGAAAATTTCACCATTTTTGTGTGATGTCACGAGGAAGAGAGGTTTAACATACATAGGTGGCAAATAATAGATTTTTAGATTTAATTATATATGACATGTACATTCAGGCAATCTTTTCTTTTTAGTCTAGCAATTCTTCCTTCTGTATTACTTTTTAAAAATTATTTGTAAACAGCTGGTACCATGGGCACTGAATCCAGCTTTACTTAATCTTGCTGTCTTTGCAGCAGTCCAAAGATACTTTGGAAATTATTGGTTTATTTTCTAAAAATAAAGCAAATGATCTCATTTGGGGAGCCAGCTTCTTCTTGAATGATATTTTACAATTAGATGTCTTAAAACAACTCTGTTTGGCTTTTTAATAACAAACGTGACAATCATGTGCAACAAAATTTATTCACTTATGGAATAATAATAATGATAATATTTATAGCTAACACTTATAGAATGCTACTGGCATTGTTCTAAGTGCCATATATATATATATATATATATATATATATATATATATATATATATACATTTAATCCTCACAACCCTATGAGATAAGATACTAATATTATCCCCATTTTATCCATGAGGGATCTATAATAACTTTAATACATATCTAAATTCAACTTTGGAATAGTAAGTCATGTTTGACAGGGTTTATCAGCAAGACTAGGAAGCTGGCCAGTTAAAGCAGGAAACAAACAGAAGAAAGGGAAGTAGTAGCAGAAGCTGTTTAGAGGTTTCCTGAATCTTACTCTATTCTCTTAACAGAATTCAAACAAACAAAATAGTGAGTCAATTCTTTTAAGCTGTTAGGCAAAGGAGAATTATTTTCTACTTAGCTTTAGGTCAACAAATAATAACCTTTTAGTTCTGGTGAATGGCAAAATCTGGAACTTATACATATGTTACATTATGATCTTGAAATATTAGCCTTTTTTAATCTTCAAAAGAACACAGGAACTCTAGTTAGATTGTTCTTCTAGTTAGAACAGAAACAAAATGCATAAATTCCATTTTTTCCTTTGGATGGTTCATATCTGCTTAATGGCTATGGGACTACAATCTCTTGTGGGATAGCTGCACTTATCTACTGGCAAAGAGGAGTCTAAGAGTAGCTCTGACAATCCAGCCACCCATTAATCTGGAGATTATCTATTTGTGGTTATTTTAGTGGACTGTTGTATGTGTATAAAATGTTTTTATAGGGACAGATTTTGTTTTACATGATGATATAATTTAACAAGTAAATAATCTAATGGAAACAGTAATTAACTCCAATTCATAGTAGCTCAGTTGTATTTGATTAAAGAAACATTAACTGAAGATTAAAAAATATTATATATGATGAAGAAAGGAATCAAATTAAAGTACGAATGACTCAAACTTCAATTCTATTTATAGTACTTTTAATTTGCTGTCTATAACTTTTTCATGGTTTTCACAAAGAAGGGGTTAAATTGCATCAGACTCTAAGTCCTTCTAAATGTTAGGACTAACGTGTCCATTTTTACTAGCTCATGCATGGAAGCAGAAACTCTAGAAAATAATATATTACTAGGTTTTCTTTCCATATTTGTTAAGTATACTATAAAGCATTTAAGCCTTTAAAAATGAAAGAAATTTACAAAGAATTTTCATAGGAAAATTAGAGAAGCTAAGAGAAAAGCTAGGAGGAAAATAACGACTGGATTTGTCAATAGCTTGGAAGTGGAGAGAAAGGAAACAGTCAAAACTGATAACCAGTTATATCTAAGAGGTCACACAATATTCAGGTTTATGTCATTGACAAGTCACTGGAAAGGTTAGGCAGGGCTGATATTCGTTACCTCTCCTCCAAAAGTTGATGTTCCTTTTCCTGAATACTGTATATTATTACTTTGACTCTTCAAATTTTAGTGACAGGTAATGTTAAGTAGTAATAAAAGCCCTCTAAATAATTTGCAATTGTCTGAACTTTTTTTTTTTTTTAAGGCGATACTTAACCGATTTACACATGATAGCCTTCTTCAGGTTCTTTCGGTTGAAGAGCAGATAGAAAAAACTTAAACATGAGCGAGACTCTGACATGCCAAAGGTCACAATAGCCTGTAGGGTACAGATTTCCTATTAATCTAGTGCAATATTTTAAGATTCATTAGATTACTAATGCACCTAGTTAATGCACCTGACGCACACCCTTCCTGGTTCATAAAAATCATCCCCATTAACTTTTGTGGATCTATGCATTTAAACCTAATTGTTTCAAGAAACAGTCTAAAAACCTTTTGTCGTGAAGTGCATAGGTAGGCTCAGAGAAAAACTCAAGAGTTTATCAGATCCTTGGCTCTTTTCCCACAGACCAAACAGGATAAACAATAGATACTAGGCTGAAACGATTTAGAGAACCAGAACTCAGATGCTTCTATTTTAAAATGATGAAGCAGCTTTTAAAATACAAAAGTATCTACAATTATGCTTTCCAGCAAACTAGTGTCAAGGGAATCCTTGCTGTTCAAAAATATTTTTGAGATACCAGTGTACATTAAAAAAATAATTTTTAAAAAGGAAAGCAGTCGTATTCTGGAATCTCTCTCGCTCTTCGCCCTCCCCCGATCTCCAACCTTCCAAATGGCTAAGTCGCATAGCTGAAAGGATTTTGCTCATTTTTTCCAAAACACTTCACATCTGGGGAGTGGCCAACCATGGAAAGTTTCAAGTAAATGTAACATTTGGGAGAGAGACGAGGTTCGTCTGGGGCTGCCTTTCCTGGACCGCGGCCCTCAGAGGTGTCTCCTCACGTCCTCACCGGATAGCCCGGGCCAGCTGCAAGCTTGGACCAGCCAAGCTCCGACGGCTCGGCCAGACGCCAGCTCCGGCCAATCCGACTGGCTCCCGGCCACTCGGCTGCAGGGGCTCTTGCCGGTCAGTCTCCCCGACAGTTCGAGGCCCCAGAGTCCAGGAGCCAATCTGCTTCGTAAGTGACGAGACCCCTGACTCCTCAGTTTCCAACTAGGGCAGCCTCGCGGTTGGCAAAGCGAGAGGGAAGCGGCTACGCTAGAGCCCCTCCTGGCTCCCACGCCTCACACGTCAGTTCGGTTCCTCTCCCCGCCCCCTGCCAATCTCCACCCCGGCTCTCCGCGCACCCTGCGCGGAGAGAAATTTGACTGCTACAGTCACCAATCAGGAGAGAGGTCGAGAATCTGAGCCAATCGTAGCAGGGGAAGGAGGGAGGACGCGGGCGTCCTCCCGCCCCCGAGAGGGTGAGCGCGGAATGTCTCTGGCCCTCCCCTGCGCTTCAGCCTCAGTGCGGAATCCTCGGCGGCGTGAGGTGAAGCGGCGGCGGGCAGCCTCCTGAGCAGCAGCGGAGGCTGCGGGAACCGGAGTCCAAACCACACCCACGTCGCTGCTCCTATCCACTTCTGCCCTCTCGGTGTCCCACCGGAGACTGCGTTTCCAGAGGAGAGCGGCCGCCCACGCCCCGAGCATCCTCCCTAGTCTAGCGGGCGCTGACAGACCCGGCGGCATGATGCGACTGCGAGGCTCGGCGATGCTGCGGGACCTGTTCCTGCGGCCTCCCGCCGCTTCCTGCGCAGCTCTGAGGCGGGCACAGCCCCTCGTCACACTGTGCCGGCGTCCCCGAGGCGGGGGACAGGGGGCCGCGGGCCCAGCGGCCGCCGCGCGGCTTTACCCGTGGTGGGGCGGGGGCGGCCGGCCGGCGGGGCCCCTCGCGCGGGGACTGTCTAGCTCCCCTTCGGAGATCCTGCAGGAGCTGGGCAAGGGGGGCACGCAGCAGCAGCAGCAGCAGTCTGGGGCGTCGCCGCCCGCGGCCCCATCGGCTCCCAGCCCCAAGGACGGCCCCGGGGAGACGGATGCGTTCGGCAACAGTGAGGGCAAGGAGCTGGTGGCCTCGGGCGAAAAGTGAGTGTCTCCGCTAGGCGGAAGAGGCCTCCCCCGCGTGGGGCCCGGAATCGGGCCCGGGAGGGGCCTGCGGTGGGGCGGGATGGGAGCGGAGGTTCGAGAAAGAGAAAGAAAGAGATGCCGGGCGGCCTGCGCAGTCTGCGCCATGTGATTAGGTCCGGCCCCGCCCGCGCCTTCCCCGTCGGCGCCCCTCCGCTCGGCCCCCACTTCCCTTCCCCGCCCCTGGCGCGGGCCGCCCGGGAGGAGCCGCGGAGGGGCCGGAGCGGCCGGCCTGGGCCATTCCGCCCTCGCCCCCCCCCCCCCCCCGCCCCCGGGCCCGTCCTTTGGGGCTGCGGCTGCCTGGCCCGCGCCGCGTGCTCTGCTCCCCGGCTCCGGGCTGCAGCTCCTGGCCGCCTGCCCAGCTCTCCGTGGGTGATGCCACACGAACATCTCCACCGAGTGACATTTAGGAGTCGGGTGTTTAGCATACACTGCGCCTTCCTGACTCGTCATTTTTCAGGCTCAGGTTTCTTTCTCTCTAAGCCTGCCCTCCTTCGATCGCTCTGCCACTATCTCTTTAGAAGCCTAACGTGGCAGAATATTCTTAATATTTCTGGAGTGGCTTTCAGGCGTGGTGTCGAGCCATCTGGGGCACCGGAAATAATGTTTTCGAAAGGAGATTAAGGAGGAAGAGAGTCATGTGGCCGAGAAGGGGCACGCAGTACAAGACTACCTGTTTGCACTGGGGACCAGCTTTGGCCTAATGTCTTCCATGAGATGGGCGAATTTTTTAAAATAATCAAAATAGCCAAGATGAAATGTGACTGGTAAAACACTAGGAAAAATCAGAGTTATGTAGTTTTTGTGATTTAAATACTGATAGAATGTTAAGTCATCTATGCCACACAGCATTTTTGACTTAAAACTAAATTGGTTTTTCTTAACAAATGGGAAGCAATTTCTTGGTTATTTTGTCTTGTATAATATAAATGGACCCCAACTTTGTTTTCCCAATATGGGTAAAAATATAACCTGTATGCTTTCTTTATACGCTACCATTTTGCTGACGTTGTACTGACATTATGTGACCCGTTTTGCCACCCTGTCACTCACATTACTGTCTTCAGCTTCAGATCACCTTAAGTCAAACTGAAAGTGTGGTGTGATTTTTATACTGAATCACAGGTCTGCTTAATGTTTCCTGTAATTGAAGTTGGCACCTTCCTAAAACATTCCAAGCTTAAGTTTTCCCAGACTGAAAAATGTTATTTTAATGATGGGCAAAATTTGTGGTATTCTGTGATAATGGCTTTGTGTCACAAAGTCTTAGGAGCATATAGGTAGGTCATTTAACATCTTTAGTTAGATGATTTAAATCCCTTCAAGGTCTGAAAAGCTAGACTTTTGTTAAATTTCTATCTCTCGTGTTTTTTAGGGTCTAGAATGTGTATGCTTAATCTCATCTGGTACTCACTTGTACCTTATCATCTGGTTTACCAGGCATGAAACTAGTTTAAATACCTGAGCCCAGGGTTACAGAATTACGAAGTGCAATTGCTAGCATTTAAAAGTTGTCCTTGAAGGCTATGGGATGGGAATTGTTTTCTATTGAAAATGTCTTCCAGTTTGTGTCTTTTCAGTGGCACTAGTGCCCTTTTTTTTCCTTCTTGTCAGATAGGAAATTTAAGCTCACAAGAACTTTCTAGCTTCATTTCCTTCCAAATAAGAAATCGTCTCTTAGCAGTAACTTTGGAAACACTATTTTGGTTAATACTTACTGACAACGATACATAAAAAAAGGTCCTGTACTGTACCCCAACCACCAAAGAAAATCAGTCTAGGGAGGGAATCCTTCAAGAACATTTGCTCAGCTGACCTGGGAATTTGAATGGCCAATAAGACAATCTTGTTTACCTTAGTTCAAAGGAGTTTCTTTTTCTGCCACTGAAGTTTGGAATAATAGCTAGACTGGCTCAGGAGCAATCCAAGTACTATATATGATAATCCTGAGAGCTTTGAATCAAGGATTTCAAGAGTGAACCCCAGCTGACTTGAATTCATACATACACTTGAAGAGCACTGGCCTCAAGATTGTTAAGACATTTTTAATCTTTTTAAAGATTCTATTTCCTGAATGATCTGGTTTCCAAATGTAGTTTTCCTCTTTTGACTCCTTCCATTTTGCCTTTGTGTAATAAACATTTCTCTCATTCTGGGAGGTAAGCTTCCAGTTGATCCTGTTATCCTTTCTAATGCTCAGCTTCCAAAATATAGTTCATCCCTCAGTCAGCAAGCCACCCGGAATGCCAGCACTCACGACTCTGCCAGGTTTTATGGAAGATTATTAAAAGAAATAACCATGTGAAATTAAATGAGTTAACATTTTGTAAAAGGCTTAGGACAACAATTTGGTATGTGTTAAAATAGTATATAAGTGTTTATTAAATAAGAATAAAGTTGCTTCATCTTCATGTTGTAAAACATGACAAGGACATTAGCCTTTGAATTTTAGGCTCATACATGAGAAATTTCTTTTTGTTTTTTTAATTTCCAGAAAAAATTTCTCTTGAAAAATTATTGTACTTCTATTTGATTTGTACTGTTTGTCTTTTTGGCCTACTTACTAGTAAGCTTAGAGAATTTAATACTTAACCATAGCAATTTTATTAATTAACATAGCTAACATATTTGCTTTTCCTCCTTTCCTTGGTCTGACTATATTTTATTAACCTTACTATATTATATTTTGGAAAGAGGTGGAATATAAGCAAGTTACCTACTTACCTTTTTTCCATAGTCAGATTCTTTGAACCAGTGTCATCCTAGGCTATGCCATCTCCTTCAACCAACTTCAGTCTGGTTTAGATTCCTGGTTTAACTTAAGATTTTACTACTGTCTTAAATACCCTATAGAAAATATGATTTTTGCTTAGTTTTCCCTGTAGTGCACTTACTTAATTTTGTTGCTATCATTTTATCATTTTGAAAATCCACTTGGCTGTCTTCATTTTTTAAATTGTCCTCTTTGCTTTCCTGGCACTTTTTGGGTTTGCTCACTGAGTAAACCCTGAGGCTAAGGTCTTTGCTTCTTTCCCACTTGTCTGCCTTCTCCACAGCATGTGCCTTCTCTCAACTTTGCCTCTCATGATAATATTTCATTTCTCATCCAAACTCTTCTCACGTGTATGTCCATGTATTTGATGACCCAAATTAAAAGTCTGTACCCCCATATCCATTCTTTTGTCTCATTTCAGTCTTTTGAGATTGTTTATAGAGTTTTAATTTCAAACTACCATTCTCTTTCTAAAATACCAATACAGACTGGAATGAGCATTATATCAAAATCACAAATCATGCTGTAGCATTCAATATTCTTGATGAACCTTTATGCCGAATGTTTGCCCAGCATGGACATTTTACCTCACTGTTTCTTCTCCATCAAGCATGCCATGCTTCATTTCTATGAAGCTTGTGTGTATCCTATAGTGAAGAGTCCCTGAAAAGAATTGCCAGGTTGGGATGAGGGACATTTTTGTTACCTTTTGTTTAAGCATTTTATTATTTAGTTAGGAGGGAAAATGATACAACCGAGGACTAGGCTTGGAAGTATCAGCACATGTATGCTCTTTAGTAAAAGGGTAATTCATATAGGGTACAATATTGACAATACAGGATACAGTATTCCATTAAAACAGTGAGATCATTTTTTCCCTATCAGATTGGCAGATGTTAAATTAAATCAAGTGATGCGGAGGGTGTGGGGAATAGGAACTCTTACATTGCTAGTGGAAGTATAAATTAGTTCAGCTATTTTGGAAGGTGGTTTGGTAGTATTTGTCAAAAACTGCATACCCATGATGAAGTAATTGAATGTTTGCTCATCTACGTGAAGTCATGGCATTTAAAAATATATTTTGGATTAAATATGCATAATTAAAAATGTATTAAAAGTGAAAGGAAACATTTTTATACTGGCTTCAGATAGTATGACTTTTGGTAGGTCATTTTTTTTTAATATTTTAATTTTTAATTTTTTAGAGAGCGAGCAGGGGAGGGAGGCAGAGGAGGAGAGACAGAAAATCTTAAGCAGTCTCCACACTCAGCGCAGACCCTGACACAGGGCTCTATCCCATGACCCTGGGATCATGACCTGAGCTACCCAGGTGCCATGGTAGTTCATATTTATTAAATGGAAAGTGAGGGGCATAGAATCATTACATTTGTATGCTGTGAGAATTGAATCTCAAGATTAAATGCTTATGCATTGCAGCAAACATTGAATTGGTCTATAGAACAGTACTTGATAATGAAGTTGAGACAGTGTTTGGCAGGTATAATTTCAAAGTGAAAGAACGTCCGTGAAATAGGTGACAAATTTTGTCATTCTTTAATGCATTTCCTTTTAATGTGTAAAAGTGAATGTATTTACAGTTCACTTAAAATCAAGATTGAAAGTATATTTGAGGGATTCCTCAACACCTCTGATTTTATTTGTGATTTCTTCCATTAAAATTTTTTTCAGGTTACAGTTACCAGTGAGCTTTAGTTTAGTGGCCATTTGAAGCATACACCATAACATTTTTTGCTGCCTGATACTTCTATTAAACCACGGCTGTCTATTTAGTCATGGCTATATCTGTGGTGACCTGTAATTAACGAACTGCATGCTATTTAATAATTTTTAGATGAAGTTCACTGAAAGCATGAATTAGATCCTGAACTTTAGTTTCTGAGTTTTAGCTTCTTCTTTTCAGGCTTTACTGTTTACAAAGAAGTCTGCCTACTTCAAAATCAACTAACTCAGGAAATGACTACCACATTGAATTCAATTTTTTTTATGAGGCGCTATGTAGGGAAAAGTAACAAGGGTTGGAAGGGCACTATTTTAGTCTGAAAAAAATAAATGTCACCTTGAAGAGAACTTTGTTGAAGATGTTTGTGGGTTTGAGTTTCAGAAAGTTACTTAAAATAAGTAAAAAGCTATACTTCTTCCTTGTGACTATGAAGTGAAGAAAAATTATGGCTGTAGAAACAAGGTCTAATTGTAGGATTTGCATTCTTTAAGGAGCACACTCTTTAATTCCTGTATAAGTCAAGGAGTTGCCTGTCTGCCTTTTCACCTTTTAAGTCATTTGCTAGGAAGAGTACTTAAGAAAGCTGAGTGAACAGATATATTTATAAAAATAATTGCTAATTATTGATATCTCTGAGGTAAATAGCTTTCAGGTAGAGATACTTAGGATTTTATCCTGGAATCTTTCTACTCAGGTATAAAATTGCTTTGCTTATGAAACATGGTGCATATAACTAATTACTGTACTTGTTACTTTTCTGGCCACTTACAACACAGTAGAAGCATGATAATGTGTTTTCTTGGCTTCCTTTGGGGAGTATTCTCTGGTTTGTATGTAACATTATTGCTTATCGCTTTCTAAATATACGTTTATAGTGAAAACACTAACTTTAAAACGGAACTAACTTTAAAATGGAACTATTAATATTGCATAATGAACAATAAGTTGGTAGATTTCAAGATTTGAATATATGTATATGTGTGTGGGTGGGTTTTTTTGTTTTTTTGCCTGTTAATTTCTACTACAGGCCTCTAAAGATTTTTAAATGGTCATCTTCATGAAGGTGTGAGTGACATAGGCACTTCCTTAAGATTCTTGGTGGGAGTTCTTAAGAGACAGAGAGAGAGAGAATCCAAGCAGGCTCTGCAGCTCATCACGGAGACTTGATGTGAGGCTCAGTCTCACAACCATGAGATCATGACCTGAGCTAAAATAAAGAGTTGGATGCCTAACTGACTGAGCCATCCAGGCACTCCAAGAGTACAGGCTTTTTAAGAACAGTTTTAAAACTGTGTGAAACTTTAAATATATTCATACATTTTTAGGAGTCTAGGCTAACAAACTTGAGTTGTAGGAAGATTTATTCATTAATACTTTTGGTACAGTACCCTACATATTAGAGAAGAATGGAAAAAAAACTTGTGTTCAACATTAGTGGAATGGTTGAGTAAATTATGATACATACATACATATGAGAGTCTCTTTTTCAGTCATTTAAAATGTATACAGACACTTTTGGGAGATGTAAGAAAATGTTAGGTCAAAAGTTAGAATATAAAATTTCTATGCAGTATGATCTCAAGTGATCCTTAAGCTTTTTTTTTTTTTTTTCCCTTAAGCTTTTAAAACATGCTTGGAAAAAGTATTTTGAGGAAAACAAATGATATCAGCAGTTGTGGTTTGTGAGAATGGACATTTTTTTCTCTGCCTCTTTAGAGTTTATTTTAAGATTTCTCATTATGAGTACAATTGACCCTTGAATAATGTGGATGTTAGGGGTGCCAGCCTCTTCTCACAGTCAAAAATTAGGTTACTTCCCCAAAACTTAACTACTGATAGCCCACTGTTGACTGGAAGCCTCACCAATAACAAACAGTCAATACATATTTTGTATGTTATATGTATTACAGACTATATTCTTACAATAAAGTGAGCAAGAGAAAATGTTATTAAAATCACAAGGAAAAGAAAATATATTATAGTACTATACTGTATTTATTGAGAAAAAGCCACATGTAAGTGTACCCACATGGTTCAAACGCTTGTTGTTCAAGGGACATCTGCATTTATAACTTCCATTATTAGAGGAACCACATCTGTTAATTTTAAAATTGTAAATATCTACTAGTCTGCTATTCTAATATACTGTTTCTGGTACATATAACAGGAAGTACCATTACATTAAAAAGTTAAAAAAAATGTACATGGATTTGTATAGCTCTTCTCAGCATTATCCAGTTATATTCACTATTTGCAAACATCAAACTTTTTCTGAACTATTCTTAGTGTAAATCTCCTTAGAAAATGTTGCATATTTTTTGCCACAGTAAAATATAATGAAGAGTTTAATGTTTCTTGTTCCATCTCGGATTTTACCATAAGGGAGCATTACTATAGTGATGTTCGCAGGCAAGTGTTGGCAAACTTTTTCTCTCTGAAGGGTCAAATAGTACATATTTTTGGCTTCACAGGCTATCTGGTCTGGGTTAATACTATTCAAATTAGCTGTTATTAGCAAAGCTGTCATGGATGGTTGGTAAATGCATAGGGACAGCTGTCTTGCAATAAAACTTTATTTACAAACACAGGTGGCACTGCTCTAGTTTGCTGTTAGTGGCCCCTGTACTAAACTGTATTTAGTTGTGTAATGTGTTCCCTCATATTATGATTAGTTCCACTTTGAATGAGTTTGTTCCTTTGTGGATTTTTGTATCTTGTATCTGTTGCTACATCTTGTTCTTTTCTTCCTGTCTCCACTTTGGCTATTTTCTCTTACTCTCCCCTTCTAGACCCAGTTCTCCTCAGCTTTTAAAAAAAATTGCAGTAAAAATACACATAACAAAATTTTTTATCTTAACTATCTTTAAGGGTATGGTTCAGTAGCATTAACTACTCTTTGAGTCTCTTTTTTTTTTTCTTTTTTAAAGAACTTAAGATAGTTAGACTTTAGGTATAAAATGTGTGTGTATAGGTCTTCTGTGTATATGTAGGTCCTGAGTGAATAAAGTTTATAGTCTTTAGTATGGGAATTTAGGAGGACCGTCTATTTTAGCAGCTCAAAAACTGAAAATTGGAGTTGAAAGTGACTTTAAAGACATCTAATTCCACTTCATTGTACGTAGTTTATAACTTGGCCACATATACTAACTGACCTAACTAAATGACTGAAGTTCATAAATATTAGGATTTATTTTGTCTTTTCATCTACCATTAGATTAATAAAATACTGTACTGAATTGATTACTTTCTAGGTACAATATTGGAAGAGACCTTAAAAACCCATCTCCCTAGTTGATTTTTTTTCTCTTCTGTTATACTCCTGCAAGTTGTTACTCATCTCTGAGTGAATACTTCCTTGACTAGAGTTCACTGCCTTGGAACATAGCACCTTCCATTTTCAGAGCTCTTTTGTTTTTGTGTAGCTGAAGTCTCCCTTTCATTAACCTACATATTTTACTTACTTCAAAGACATCATCTCTAGTATGGTATTAAAGTGGTTAACAGAAGTCACTGTATCTATTTTTACAACTAGATTGATGTATTAAAGGATACTTGACCGAAGGGATAGGTGGACTAACAGAGCTGGACATCAGGGACTTGGTCTGACCAGGTCCTCATCCTCCCCTCAAAGGCAAGCAGGCCGCCCCCTGGGCTGGACTTCTGAAGTTGTACATGTGGACAGTTTGCCATCAGCTGATAATGGATAGCTCAGCCACTAGCTTTTGTGCTTCTTACTTTGGTATGTTCTTGAATAAATTTCAGTAAAATCCAGTTAGAACAGCAACCCTAATTTAACATAATCTCATCCTCACTTTTTATAGGATTTAACAAAGTGGAACAACAGTTTAGTTCTCTAACATAAGTAATTTCCATATTAGCATTTTGGTTAGAAATTCTTCATATATAAAGAGTCTTAACCTTTAATTATTCTGAACGAATTCTAGGTATTTCTCCTAAAATGGAGGGCTAATAATTGAGCACAATTGGTATGGTATACCAGGAAGTATATAGAAACTAAAGACCAGTTTTCCAGGGCTAATTCTGGCACAACCACTTAAGAATTGTGTGACATTAGACATGTTGCTTGACTTTGAGACTCCGTCCTTCCCTGTAAACCTTACTTTAGCACATAGGGTTTTAAGATAGCAGGAGATCCTTTCTTAACAGTAAAGCCTTAAACTATGTAATGTTTTATTTTTAAATTTCACCAATAATTAGACTTGGGGCAGAATGACTTGGAGAATAAGCAGAATTCATCACTTTGTCAGACTTATGATGTATATGGTCAGCCCCCATCAGTTGAACTTTCAACCCCATATGCTTACTTAATTAATTTTTATTGAGGTGTAATTAGCATACCATATTATATGGGTTCCATGTGTACAACATAGGGAGTCCACATTTATATGCATTGGGAACTGATTACATTAAGGCTAGTTACCACCTGTCACCATACGGTGTTGATAAATATTACTGACGGTGTTCCCTATGCTATATATTACATCCTAATAGCTTATTTTAGAACTAGAAGTTTGTATTTCTTAATCCTTTCCCCCTTTTTGGCCCCCACCTCCCAACCCCTCTCCCCTCTGATAAATACCACCTGTTCTCTGTGAGTCTCAACTTACTGTCAGCCAGCTCACTTTAAATTCAGAATGATAAACCAATATAAAAACACTTTTTTTTAAAGATCATTGTTTTAAAATGAAATAAGTAAAAACATCAAAGTGTTTTTTTGTATTGTTAGTGGAGCTTTTTTTTTTTTAAACTTAGTTGGGGAAAAAAAGTTCCTGACTTTCTGATAGGTTTACCATGCTATACTAGGTGTTTGAGTTCCATGGGCTTGACCCCTGCAAAAAAATACTAAGGAAGGTAATATGCCAGCCTTGAAGGTTTATAGTTTGGAGAAGTCAGGTAATATGAAATATTATTTAACAAAATAAGACTAAATATAATTCGTTTCAATTTTTTTCCTTCTCATTTTGCAGTTCTTAAAGACTTGATGATTTTCCTTTTCCACCTTTCATTTGATACTAGAGTTTTTTAACTTTTAAGATTTTAAACTATGAGGGAGAGTTTGCAGTGTTGCTCCTAATTATGTTATACTTCCTTAATTTCTCCCACCTGTCAAGGCACAGTTGAATGCTTACTTTGTACTTCCTAATACTTTTATTTTTTATTTAAAAAAAATTTTTTTAAATGTTTATTTTTGAGACAGAGAGAGAGACAGAGGATGAGCGGGGGAGGGACAGAGAGAGAGAGAGACAGAATCTGAAGCAGGCTCCAGGCTCTGAACTGTCAGCACAGAGCCTGACGTGGGGCTTGAACCCATGAACAGTGAGATCATGACCTGAGCCAAAGTTGGATGCTTAACCCAGGCACCCCTTCCTAATACATTTTTTACCCTTATATCCTAGTACTTGCCATAGTCTTGGCTCTCCTAGACAGCATCCTTATTTTATTCATCTTTACATAGGCTGTATAAGAAAAGTACAAAACTTAGTGATACAGCCAGGGAGTGCTAAAAAGAGTATAGAAAATCTGGTTGGGGAAAGCCCTGTATAATGACTGAAATGATGATTGATACCTTAAAGGATTAGGAAAAGGAGGATTATAAACAGAAGACTTATATGGATTAAAAAATAAAGGTAAGATAGGATTTATTTACAGATTCATGAATCTAGTTAATTAAAAGTGATAAGAATAGATAGTACAAAGCCATATATAGAGAACTGAATACCAGACGGAGGAGCTTAAATTGTCCTTCGGTATTGGGTAACTGGTTGATCAGTAAACAAAGTACCTCGTTTTATGTTGCAGAAATTGGCCCTGAATTTAAACACCATATGTAAATTTTTAGGAGGTGGTCTCCTCATTTATTATTTAATTTATATAGATCTCTCTCAGCCGTGAAAATTAGGTATTTTAACAGCTCATAAATAGAAACAGCCACCCTAATTCATATATCTTATGCTCTCCCAGTTTACTGTTCCTTGTAAACACCCAGTGAATGCTTACCTTCATTGTCTTGGTCATTCTGTTTCCTTTGCTGGGAATCCCTTTCTGTTGCCATGTTTTCAACTCCTACCCATCTTTCAAGTGTAGCTCAGATTCCATGTCTTCTAAAAAAGCTTTACCTTATTAGTCCATAGTGAAGTAATTTTTCAGAGTGTATCTCATTGTCCCTTTCTTGTAATTACTCATTATGTATGTCTTCTTTTTTCAATTTAGACTGTAAGCAACAACTAACATAATGCTGTACATGTCCTAGATGCCAGTTAAATATATGGCATTTTTTTTTTTTTGTTTTCTTAAAGAATGATTTCTGTGTTTTAGGCAGGTATTTTGTGAGGGTAAAATAGAGGAAGGAATGGGTAAATGAAGTCACAAAATGATGGTGAAAGGATCTTAAGGACAGTAATTAGAAAGGAAGTGAGGGAAAATGAAAGGGAAGGAATAAAAAAGTATGAAACAAGGATTTATCTGGATTTACTAATCTTCTATATGTGTTCTATTTTAGTTGCTGAGTGTCATGACCATTTTATATTTTTCCCCAGGGAATCTGGAGGGTTCACTTGGGTTTCTCAGTAGTTGTAATGATTTGAAAGCCTCCTACAATCTAGTGGGTTTTTTTGTCATTAAAATTTAAATACTCCTCAAGGATCTCCTGGTTACTATATGCTTAAAATATACTTTTTAGCTTTAAAATTTTCATAGCAAAATACATTACTGTGACGTGTTGCCACAAATCCATATTAAATTTGGGGAGAGAAAAGGGGGTAATATCAAGAAAGATCTTTGGAGTAATTTCTACCTGTTTGAAAGTTGGAGAGAATCTTTTCATTTATTTGTTCACCAGAGTGTTGAAGCTAACACCTTCTCAGATCAGAGTCTGAGATTTTAAATGCTGAGATAGGTAGTATTCTTTTTATCAATTTTGACCCATTTATTCTGTGAGCATATTTTTTAGAGATGACTTAAATCTCTCCTCAATGGATAAAAATTAGTCTCTTGTCCAAAAGCAAGTAAATATTTACTTTTTTTGCTAGCTCTGACAATAACATGGTCATTTAAATTTTTTTGTGCTCTGTACCATAAGGTAAAGAAGTGTATATTTTATGCTATTTACTTAGCTTTTAGGCAAAGCAAATACCATTTACTGGTGTGGTAAATACATAGAAAGCTTATTCTGCAGTTTTTTAAAGTGACAAACTACCACTATCTAAAGTTTATTTGACAAACCATTTTATGTAAATAATTGGTATGTTATTTTCCACTGATGTTTTGATGGCTGACTCACTTTTTCTTTAAATATTAGGTCATCAGTATTGTTGAATGCTGTTTAATGATTTTGGATCAGAGTAAGACCTAGAAAAATTGTACCTTATGAGAATAATAACTGGGTAGTAAGTTTGAGAGCCAGCATACTGTAGTGGTGAAAAATATGGACTCTGGATTCAGAGAAATGGGTTCTAAATCCATCTCTGCCACGGTGCAGTCTTGGGAAACTTCTTGAACTATTTGAACCCTGTTTCATTTTATATGTATATATATATATATATATATATTATGTGTGTATATATATATATATATTATGTATATATATATATATATTATGTGTATATATATATATATATATATATATATAATATATATATAAATTTATTTTTCCAGGATATGTCTTTAAATTGTGGTAATCTTATGTGTTAGTTTTTAAAGACTTTAGCATGAAATTGATACATTTTAAGGTTTACTTTAAAAACTAAAAGTTGGTGTAACAGCTTTGAAAGCAAGTATAAATGATATTAATACCAATACTAATGTTTCTTTTAGGAGAAATTTTATACGTGCGAGTGTAGCTGTTCATGTTCTGTGAACCAGCTCTATATTCTGTTGTCTTTTAAGATAGAAATATATGGACCCACTAGTAATTGGAAAGTAATTATATTAGGAAATAAATACATGTGGTTTTACTGACGTATAGGACTATTAAGTAATCTTTGGGTAATTCAGTAAATATTTAGATAGAATATCTAGAAAACTCTTTTTAACAGTATAAAAACACAATTTTATACAGACCTATGTTCTGTGAGTTTATTTTATAAAAATAATGTGTACAATTTTCCCATGAAACCTATGGCTAGTCCAAAATTGTTCTGAAATTAAGAAAACGAGTATTCCATCCTTTCTTTCTCTTTAATTTTTTCTCTTACTTTCTTGAAATATAAAGTCTTTTCCATAATATTTTACACACACACACACACACACACACACACACACACACACTGTATGTATTTCCCCTTCCTGTTTTAAAAAATACTGATAGATGGGGAGGGGATTTGTTTACCTTAGATCTGTAAGTCTTATAACATCACTGTAATACTTATGATAGTCATTGATGTTCAGAATATTGAAATGTGTTGTGGTTTCAGAGCTAAAAAAAAAGCATTAAATAAGTTCATTATAATTTGTTTAGTTGAAAGCTTTTCAGTGGATAGGAAAAAAATTCCTTTCTTGTTTAAATGTGTGGTTAATTACTGCACTTTATACTAGTTTATTAAGATTATAGTGTCCTTTTATGGTAAAAAGAAATTTTTATTCTAACAATCTTTGTGATTTTTGTGGCATTTGGTCTGTATATGTAAGCCAAGATCACTTTAGAAATATTAACTACAACTACCATCAGTTGAGTCCTTATTCTCTGCCAGTCAGCATTCTAAATGTATTGAATGTACCAAGTCAGCTGATCCTCACAACAATCTGGTGAGGTAGATGCTATTATCTCCTCTCAGATGAGGAAACTAAACCATAGAAAGGTTCTTTAATTTATCCAAGGTGACTCAGCTAGTAAGTATTACAGCTAGGATTCAAAAACTGGTATACATACTGTCTAGTATGTAATTGCTGTCTCCCCCAGATTTTACAATCAGGGTAACTATTCTAGTAATACATAAATATAGTCATCATATTTAAAGAACACAGAATAAAGTGTTGACTCTTGCCTGAACATTGGCTGAGCTCTATAATTAGGATTGGGGTTGTATTAGGCTGTACAGGAAGGTATCACCGTAACAGATGTGTAGGCATTAGTAGTACCAGAAATGGTAATCAGGATTTTAAAACCTGAGATTAAAAATTTTTATATTCGTTAATAAATCATTTTTTACTTTTTCAGTGTGGTTTCAGTAATACTGGTTGGAGTTTTGGTAAATTAGCATTTCTCAGGACAGTCTTGATGAGATCAGCTCAGATGTAGTTTGATTCAATGATGATTTAATAACAATATACCTAAAATCCATTAGAATGTTCTCACAAGGATTAATTTTGTTTTCTTTTTTCCCCTTTAGTAAAATAAAACAGGGTCTGTTACCTAGCTTGGAAGATTTGCTGTTCTATACAATTGCAGAAGGACAAGAGAAAATACCTGTTCATAAATTTATTACAGTAAGTTTTTGTATTCTTCTATTTTAAACTTTTTGAAAATCAGTAATAATCCATAATACAGGAATATTGAAATGTAGTCTTAAAGATCATCTGACCTGTAGATTCTGACTGACACTGTTTCTCTTATTATGTTTTCAAATTTTCATCATGCTCATTTCAAGGTAATCAGTGAAAGAAAATGAAAGAAACAATGAGAAACTTGTCCAGAAAGTGGGTAATAGTGACCCTAAAATGCCCATATACATATTCAGGTTCTGGGTAGGAGTTTTTATATACAGGAATAAAAACTTGTAGTTGGAATAAGCATATACATTATTTGCACTATGTATTTACAAACTCTTATTTTTTTAAAAACAGGCACTCAAATCTACAGGATTGCGAACGTCTGATCCCAGGTTGAAAGAGTGTATGGATATGTTAAGATTAACTCTTCAAACAACATCAGATGGTGTCATGCTAGACAAAGATCTTTTTAAAAAGTAAAAATTTCTGCCAAACCTTTAATGGTGATTTGCTATGCTATATGGTGATTTTTCTTTTAAAACAAAATTGCATCTTTGAAGGCCAGTGCTTCCTGTGTAACTAAAAAAAATAAGGGGGGAGATTTATAAACATCAATTGTTTGAAGAACATGGTGCACATAGGTTCTATAATACACGGGCTAAGGGTAGACTTTCTTTGAAATTGCTCTATGGTGTAGGCATGGATGTTTCCAGTTTCCAGTTATCTGGAGATTGCATTCAGTTTGAATAGAGCACACTCTGTCTTGTCACAGCTTAAATTGATCTCCAATTCATATGCATGTCTTGCAGGCGTTTTCAATATGGTCTCTGTTTCTTTCCTACAAGGTGATTTAGATGACATAAAATGAGAAGGCTTCAGACAGCATGTATTCCTTAGATTCACATATCCCCATTGTCTGTTTCTCTCCTCTCTTCAGACATATTAATACCTAGGCTTTGGACTATTTTCATTTCCTTCAAAATATTTAAAAACTAAAGAACACTTTGGAGATTAATGCCTTGATTTGGTTGAATGAGCATGTTTATTTTGATTTTCCTGGTTTTGCCTATTTGTTTACTATTTCTCTTCATTAATATGTTCCTCCAATTTGTCTGATTTCTTAAAGATTTAAAAGATAGCATGTTTATAATGGATCCCAAAGAGGTAAACGGTATTTTAAACTACTAAGAGTTAGGTAAAAACCAGTATAAAACTGTAAACACTACTGTAACACATTGGCTTTTTCCAGACCATAGGCTTAGGTTGAGGTAGATCCAAAGAATTCCAGCGTCTACCTTGAAAGTTTATTTGTATGTATATATGTATTTTTATTTATTTTTCTTTTATTTTCTTTGGGGACTAGATGATTTGTCTTAGATATCTCCTGAAAATATCCGAGAGTGTTAAGTCATTTGAAGGTATAAGTATTTAAACTCCTTCAGAGTTTCCTGGCATGCTGTGAAGCACTGCCAACAGTTTAGGATTCTTGTCTTTTCACTACAAGATTCTTGATTCTGTTAACTCAGCTGACCTTATAGAGATTTTAGGTTCATGTTGGAATTGGTGTTAGGAATTTTTTTTGAATCATCAAAACATGTTTCTTTGTGCAGGGGAGGAAATAAATCATTTATTAGCTGTGTCTTGGAGTAAGGATTATTTTATTTTTAGTGTTGTAAACTGTGCAAAGTACTCTTGATTATGTTGCCTTCTGAAGCATTGTTTTGGTATATCTGAGAATGAAGTTGTCAAAGAGATGGTAGGGAGATCTGTTGATAAAAGTATGAGGAATTATTTTGGAATTTGAAATGAAAGCAGTATTTTATACCTTTTTAGTACTGTTTAAAATTTTTGTGCTTTATAAACATGTTGCTGTGTTTATATGAAATTAAAAGTAACTTAAATCTACTGATTATGAAGCCAGGAAACATAATCATAAAATTTTCTGCCCATAATTATATAAAAGAGTAACAATTACCATTATTTTAATGCTAATCTTTAAAATGATTTTAATGCTAATCTTTTTTTTTTTTAAGTTGATGATTGTAATATAGGCAGTTCCCAACTTGATAAATGCTTAGTGCTGTGTATGTGCAGGCAATGGAAAAAGTCTCAGTCTGTAGGCATAATGATTTCTCTTTTCATCCCTAGAATGAAGTGATTCAAAACCTCTATTAACCTTTTCAGGTCACCTAGAAAGGTGTCCAGAGAGGTTTTCTTTTTTTTTTTTTTTTTTCCAAAAGAAATTTCTTGCCTTAAATAAACTATCTCATCTCCATGCAGGTGGGAAGGAGATGTTACGGTGGAATTCATTTTCCCAGAGAAATTTATAAAGGTAGATAGGTTTGGTTGAAGTCAGTGTGTTGATTTTTCACCTAAAAAACATTGTTGATTAATATATTTAGCCTTTGAGGATAATCTGAGAAATAACTATTATGTACGGCTTTTTTTTAAATGGGAAAATGAGTTCTAAGCATGCTGTTTGGAGCATAACCTATTTGAAAGTTGGAGACTGCCTGTACCCATCTAGATAATCAATTGTTTTTAATGCTAATAATCCTTAAAACTAGAAGTGGAAAATTGTGTTGAAAACAAATGCATTATTTATTTATGCATTTTTAACCATATAAATATTAGAATTATTTTTATGTGTGGTCATAATTTTTTGGTCTTTTTTATTTTGGAGGAAAATGAATGGTAGTCTTTTGCATTTGTATATTTGATTTCCTTTAAAAAGTCACATCCATTATGTTATTTTACTAATGAAAAATTGTGAGATATTATCTAAAACATGTTAATTACAGTTGTTAATCATAAACACTTAAGAAGATGATTATTATTCCCAGTTTACAGATGAGCAGACTGAACAAAGCTTGAGAAAGATGTGACTTGCTGAAAAGCATGAGCCCTTCTCCTCAGAATTCATTTTATATAGGACTTCTAATTTTCTAGTTCCATTCATGACATCCATATTAAAATAACTCCACAAAGAAAAACACTTGGTACCTGTTAATGTTCATCAGTTTGAAGTAGATACTCTTTTGAGTGGTAAGATTGCCAGTGTTGGCCACAATAATTCACCAGTGAAGTCAGTCACCACAACTTTACCAGTACCTTCTGATAGTTTCACTGGCTGTACAGTTTTGTTAATTATAAAGCTTCCTTTTAAAAGTGCTGATTGATTTTAAATAGTTGAATAGTTAGTAGTAGGTTAATAATTTAAGTTTGTTCAGCAGTCCTCATATTTCTTCATGTATAACTTCTTGAAAAATGAGGATTTAGGTTTGATACAGATACAGTGATTTAAGATCAGGAATTGTCTTAACTTTTTTCTGCTGAGAAATGTGTTCTTTAGTATATTTCTTATAAGTCTCATGTACAAATTGAATTGCTATTTAAAACATTAAATATTAAATCAGCACACTTAATTTTTAGATTAACATTGAAACTATAAGAAAATAATTTTATCAAAGTTTATTGAAGCAAATGTTATCTCTGGGATGTCAGTTATTTCTATGTCTATTGGTTAGTAATGGAAATTAGGACTATAATTGTTTCATGGTGTAATTGGGGCACATCTTTATCAGTGGAAAACCAATATTACTTTAAATCAGTGTTTTAATTTTATATTGACAAAGCTACTGTATTCTCTGAATTTTTATTAATAGTTAAAAAAGTGAAATCTAGCTTTTAATTTTAATTGATTCATTGAGAACAATTTTAATTAAAATATTGAGTCATAAAAATTTCTTTATTTAGAATTAATGCAAGTTATTTACTTGCAGGACAGTTTTCTTACCTCCTAAGTGAGGAAATCATCTTTCTTAAAGTGTTGATGTTTTCAGGGTTGAAGAGATGAATAATACTTGAGACTTTTTTTTTTTAATTGACAATTTGGGTGGTTTTTTTTTGCCAAAGAAGCTGCTAATATAGTATCATATCATTTACCTGTGAGGAATTCAGTTATATAAATAACTTCCCATAGTCAGTGGTTCGACTTTGTCTTACTGAGTTACTTAGAGTCTCTTAAGAAGATTAGCTTACAGTATATGATTGACTGTAACCTATTTACAAAGCTCTTCTTTAAGGTTATAGTAATATATCAATTTTCTGGCTTAAGTCATGCTCTCCCATCTTTTTAAATAGTTTTTAACAATGAGACCTTTTATTCTACGTTGTACTATATATTTTATAGCGAATAGATTTATACAATTTAACTTTTTTCATAATTCATATAATAAAAGTTAATTACTATACTAGTTTATATATAATTTTATTTAAAATAATATTTATACAAGCATTTGAATAAGTATTTTATTCTAGTCTGACTAAACAAGATTGATTTTATCTCCACTTGTTAGCTTAGAAATACAGGTTTTTCAAACTAATTCAGGTAAAATATGTTAAAATACAGAAAGTTTAGGTTTTTTTGTGAAATACTACTAATAGTTATATAGGAACTAAAGGATGTATTTATGAAGTTACTTACTGGTTAAATAAACAGGGTCTCAACTATGACATATTAAAGTCCAAGTTTTGTTAATCAGATGTCATGCTGAATGCTTATCAACTCTGGTAGACTTAAGAAACTTGTCTTTTAGATGCTCTTGATATTTAACCTGGTGGAATGCTCTGCTATTTTAATCTTTGACACAGTTTTTAGGCAATCTAATTTATTTATTTAACTTGTTCAACAGCTTACAAGCAACTGCATGAAAGACTGCTTGAAGGAAAGGAAATAATATAGAAAGTATAATTTTTATGGATTTTAGTTTGTTGTATGAAATGATGAATTTCTCTATTGTTTAAATATTTTCCTAATTAATATTGTTATCACCAAGTATACTAGTATTTGAAAGGCACCCAGTCAATTAATTTTTTTCTTACATTCCACAGATGTGTTCAAAGCAACATTGTTTTGTTGACACAAGCCTTTAGAAGAAAGTTTGTCATTCCTGACTTTATGTCTTTTACCTCTCACATTGATGAGTTATTTGAAAGTGCTAAAAAGCAGTCTGGAGGAAAGGTAACATTTTTGATGTGAATATTTTCCTAAACCAGTTATTCAGTAAATTCACTCAACTTGAGTTATAGAAATTAAAGTTGTAGAGTTTTCTTGTGTTTTGCTAATTAAGAAATTTAAGTTGAAGCTGCTGGATTAAATTCTTTTAAAATACTTTATTCAACTTTGTTTTTGGGCTACAAAGAAATCTTAAGAATTCTTTTTCATTTTCAGATGATTGAAATGGCTGTAAATCTTTAATTAATAAAAAAGTAACTTTATTAAGAATTTCTATACATGTGATATCCTCGAACATTAAATGTGTCTAGTTTTAAAAATTCTCTATTTTAATTTTTTTCTGTGTCATACTATGAAACCCTGCTATCATAACTTTGATTAAAGAAATTCTGTTTCTTTATCTTTAAAAAAAATCAAGTCTTAGTTTCTTTTTTAAACTGTGCTTTTCTAGAAAGAGAGAATGCATTGAAAAACATACAGGATGACGGAGACTGAGAGAAGTCAGTTAAATCTCACCTATAATCCTCAAGTCTCTTCTGCTTTTAGTTTTTATGAATATTGTTATAAAAGATAGACCACAAAGCCACTGAGTACTATAAAATAGCCTGGCTACAATTGAGATAAATTTTTTGGTAGAAGAAATACTATTTGCTTGTATTCTGTTATTTTGTTCTGATATTTTGTATAGGTTGCGGATTATATTCCTCAGCTAGCCAAGTTCAGTCCTGATTTGTGGGGTGTGTCTGTGTGTACCGTAGATGGACAGAGGTGAGTTTATTTCAAATTCATAAAAACCAACTTTAAGCCTTAAATTTTGCATAACAGTGAGCATGAGGGAGAAAGGAACATCTTCCTTCTATGATGGAAATTAGCCCTAACATGACAGAAATTCAATAATGTAAATAAGTTTAGATTTTAATTTAATTTCTAAAAGCTTAACTGAAATAGTCTTTAACTAAATTTTATGAGGCGTTTCATCTTTTTCACAGTTATAGCCTTCTTATTTGAGTCTGTATTGTTCAAATACCTGCAATTACAGTTTCCTTAGGAAAAGCAGACTTGTCAAAACATGAAATTCTTCACTAAGGAACTGACCACTAATAAAATTTGTTCCCATTTCTCAGCTTAACATTAGTTACCCAGTCTGTTATTGTCTTTGTTCTTCATGCTCCTGATGTGAGTGGCATGATAGTTAAGATCGTACGGAATGATAATAATTTATTTCCGTCTATCATTTGCCAGGTCAAGAGTCATTTGCAAGCTTGTAGAATCTTGTGAGTTCATGAAAGTGATCTTTGGGAAGTGTTCACACTGTAGGCACAGCCACTGACAAATGAGGATATAGAAGAATTATAAAAAGGATAATGAGGTGAAGGCACTTCAAAGAGACTGATTGGTTTTAAAATCAATGAATTATGTGAAGCCCTTGAAAAATTGATAAAGTTCTGGAATATTTTTTCAAGAATGACTCCTTTTATTATGCTGTGAGTCAGTCATAGGGATTTATGATTGTGTTATAATTTAGTTTTGTCAAGTCTGAAAAATTATGCCAAAAAAGAAAAATCAATTTTTTAAATTCATTTGAAGACTTAGCTCAGAGTTATAATCTTCGTGTTTTATTTTTGTTTTAGTTTTTACTAAGGTAGTATTTCTTTATAAAAATATTTTTTTAAGTTTATTTATTTTGAGAGAGGGAGAGAGAATTTCAGGCAGGCTCTGCTCTGTCACCATGGAGCCCAATGCAGGGCTTGAACCATGAACCTCAGATCATGACTTGAGCCAAAAGCAAGAGTCAGACACTTAAGTGACTGAGCCATTCAGGCGCCTGGTATTATTTTTTTTTTTTAATTAAATGTAATTTGCATAAAATAAGGTGTGCAACCCCTAAATATTTACAGTTTGATGAATTTACATCAGAGATGTAATTTTGTCCTAAGTTCTGTTAAAACCACAAGTCATTTAGCCTTATAATGCCTCATCTTTTTTAAGATAATATCCCAGTTATAGCTTTTCCTCCAATTTATTAAGTTTTGATCTTTTAAGTACCTTCATTCTAAGTGATCTTTTTATTTTTTTACTAATTTTCTTTCTCAGGTATTTACAGTAAAAAGATATATGGCTTAGCCCATTCATTTTTAAGGTATCTGAGGCCCACAGTTTATCTAATATTGGCAGAGGTGAAACTAATACCTAAGTTTCTTAACTTCTAGTTTGTTGTTGCCTCCATTATGATAAGCTTTTATCCTAATCTGGACCTGTAAAATGTGTTAAACAGTCATTGTGTGTTGAATTAAATGTTGGGTGCTATGAAAGGACACAAATACATGAGAAGACATGGCTTTATTCTTATGGATCAAATTCTAGTTTGGAGTGATAGTCCTGTTTTTGTATTTGGAGGAAATGGTTATCATGTAATAGGAATTTTTATGTTTGGAGGAAATGATTATAACACAAAGCTTGCACTTGCACATGATTTCTCTCTCTTTTTTTTAAGAGTGAGAGAGCGAACAGGCATGTGTTCATGCATGTGCATGAGCGTGGGAGGGGCAGTGGGGAGGGTGAGAGGATGTTAAGCAGGCTCCAGGCTCAGTGTGGAGCCTGATGAGGGGCTCGATCTCACAACTGTGAGATCATGGCCTGAGCTGAAATTGAGAGATGGACACTTAACTGACTGAGCTACTCAGGCGCCCCTGTTCTTTCTCTTCTTAAAGATTCTGTGTGTGTAAAGATGATTCTTTTAGTTTAGTTTTCTTATGTGGATAATTGTAAAAGTTGACTTCAGACTAGAACATATGTATTTTTATTTATTTAAAAAAAATTTTTTTTTTTTAAATTTATTTTTGAGAGAGCAAATGGGGAAGGGGCAGAGAGAGAGAGAGAGAGACAGAGTCCACAACAGGCTCCCGGCTCTGAGCTGTCAACACAGAGCCCGATCTGGGACTCGAACTCACGAGCTGTGAGATCATGACCTGAGGCGAAGTCAGACACTCAATTGACTGAGCTACCCAGGCACCACAGACATATGTATTTTAAATCCAAAGGTAATAAGACAGGCTCTTGTCAGGTTTTAGAATGATTGTCAAGTTGGACTTAGAGTCTGAATTAGAAATTATTCATAAACATAGGAAAAATATTATATACTTCTGCTGTCTATGCATGTGTAGTTATATTCCATAATATATTTAGAGGAGAGGTGGCCCTCTGATGTTTCTTTGCCCTCTGATGTCTCCTCTAATCCTTTTTTGCCCAGGAGTGGTTATTAATAGTACCCAGTTTCACTATGAATGAGTTTCACTCTGAATGAATGAGTGCCTGGTCTGTGTTGGGGCAAAGTTCAGGGCATCTGGGATACCAGTGAATAAAACAAAAGATCTCTGCCCTTGTGAAGTTTACATTATAACAGGGTCAGTCACAGGTTTTCTATTGTTTAACCTATTCTGTATTCATATGCATCCCAGTTTGGTAACATAAAGCTTTCTTTTTCTGTTGTTTAGAAGTGATAATGGTGGTAATGATGCCATTAATGCCAGCTCTAACACAGTTTATAAAACTGGATGCTATTTCTTTTAACAGGGCTGGAATTGTGCATAGATATGGATGAGGCATTTACAGGCAAGGTTTCAGAGAATGGTGTTGAATCCAAACTGAACTTTGTTTAAAAACTAATAAGCATGGTGTAGTCATGATGAAAGCTATGAGTGAAGAGGTGGTGACTGATTTCTAAAAGGACTAGTTCATTTTGTATGATTTAATACAGGTAGGAGTAAGGAGGGCCATACCCTCTTGCCCTCACAGGAAAATTTTCACATTACTTAGTTATTATCTAATTCTGAACCATTCTATTACCCGAATAGTTTTAAGCTTTTGCCTATTTTGCAGCATTCTTCTTAAAATTTATATTTATTCTTTAATATCCAAGTTAACTTGTGGTTGAATTATGGGAAAACCTTTGTAAATTAGAATTAACGTAAAAATAACTCCAGTTATTTAGATATTTTTCCAGTTGATTTTAATTATTTTTTAAATCTACTTTTAAATAGGCATTCTATTGGAGATACCAAAGTTCCATTTTGTCTTCAGTCCTGTGTAAAACCTTTGAAATATGCAATTGCTGTTAATGACCTTGGAACAGAATATGTGCATCGATATGTTGGGAAAGAGCCAAGTGGATTAAGATTCAACAAACTGTTTTTAAATGAAGATGGTAAGAATTACATAAAAGTTAGAAAAAGAAATACCTCATTTTCCTATTTGAATCTAAGAAGTTGTTTTTTTGCTTTTTTGAAGAAAATTAAAAGTATTAATATTTTTGTGTTCATTTCTCATGGAATTTCTGTAAAACCCATATTACTACTGTTAAAAATGTTATTTTAGGCTTCTCATACCACTGGAAGTGAGCTAGGGGAAGATGAGAGCAGGGAGTAAAGTTTTGACTTCACTTCATAAACACGTATAGGAGAATATCTTGTAGTAAAATCTCACAGTATCTGAGATTTGCTCTAAAATAATTCAGTGAGTATAGCTAGGAGTGCTGGGTGTGATTATAACTATATGTTGGTAATTCTTAAGGCTAACTGTAAGGTGTTTCTATTGTATTCTTTCTACATTTCTATATTATATGTATTTGAAAACTTCCAACATAACAAGTTTTTATGGTGGCCCCATAATGAATAATTGTGCTTTTTTTCTCTTTCATAACATTTAATATTTGAAAGAACCATCTTGCATTAAATAGTTGGATAACTAACAAGTCTTACTACTTAATGGGAATTCAAAAGGAAGTGGGAGGACAAAGGTAGTTATTTAGTACTTTTGATCTGGTAGAGGTTTTAAATCTAAACACCAGCCTGTGTATTGGTTGCTAAATCTTTCAGACATATGCTAAGTTTTTTTTTTTTTTAAGTTTAGTCATTTATTTTGAGAGAGAGCGCGTGTGTGAGTGGGAGAGGGACAGAGAGAGGGAGAGAGAGAGAATCCCATGAAGATTCCATACTGTCAGGACAGAGCATAACTCAGGGCTTGAACTCATGAACTTTGAGATCATGACCTGAATCAAAATCAAGAGTCAGAAGCTTAACTGACTGAGTGAGCCACCTGCCCCACCCCACCAGGTTCCTCACTTGTGTGTGATGAGTTAATACAGAATTGAAGAATTATGTGTTAGGAATTCAGTGTTGCAATAACGGTTGTGAGAAATACTCTTTTGTATTTTTTGTTTGTGCTGGGTACAAAATGAAATGTGCCTTATACTTATTATTGTTTTATTTTTTTAATGAAGTTAAAAGAATGATATTTCTTTGTGCTTTTCTATTTTTTTTTGGAGCTACTACATTTTCTTACCTACTTTACCATAATCTTTCTGTCTTGATGCTACATTTGATTTTATGGAGATTACCATAAACTAACAATTTCAGGAAGGACATCATATGCAGAAGTACCTTATTTATCTATTAAACTCACTGACATGCAGATTTAATATGGAAATAATTGATATTTTTTTCTATTAAGATTAAACATTTTATAAGAAAAATTAATATTTTCCTATGTAAGTCAGAATAGAATAATCTAATTTTTTTTTAATGTTTATTATTTATTTTTGAGACAGAGACAGAGCATGAACGGGGGAGGGTCAGAGAGAGAGGGAGACACAGAATCTGAAGCAGGCTCCAGCCTCTGAGCTGTCAGCACAGAGCCCGAAGTGGGGCTCGAACTCACAGACCGTGAGATCATGACCTGAGCCAAAGTCGGATGCTCAACCGACTGAGTCACTCAGGCGCCCCAGAATAGAATAATCTAGGTGGTTCTGGTGAATTGATTGATTTTGAGAGGTATTTAAAGAATAGAAATGAGCAAATATAAGAATTTGAATGTGAAGACATATTTGGGAAACAAAAATAAATAAAATGGGCATGGAGTAAGTGAACTTAACATTATAGTAATATATTTTTTTGCTCTGTACATTTATGATTTTAAAAATTATAGTTTACTGATAGTAATCTATAAGAAAAAAATCAAGAACTCAGGAATTTAGCACTGGTTTATAATAATTGAAATATGAAGTTTAAAAAGAGGTTTTACCTTGATATTCTTTGACTTTTTCCAAGCTAGTACCTCCCACCTGAGCCAATACCAGAGTCTTACAAGTAATGGGAAAGTGAAGACCTCACTATTCCCCTTCTTGCTGAGTTCTCCATAGGTTCTGTGCTCTAGAATTTTGGTTTTAAAACTAGCCTCAGCAAAAAAACAATTATAGGTCTTTTTCATATTTAAAACTTCAGTGGTAGGGGCGCCTGGGTGGCGCAGTCGGTTAAGCATCCGACTTCAGCCAGGTCACGATCTCGCGGTCCGTGAGTTCGAGCCCCGCGTCAGGCTCTGGGCTGATGGCTTGGAGCCTGGAGCCTGTTTCCGATTCTGTGTCTCCCTCTCTCTCTGCCCCTCCCCCGTTCATGCTCTGTCTCTCTCTGTCCCAAAAAAAAAAAAAAAAAAAAAAAAAAGTTGAAAAAAAAAAATAAAACTTCAGTGGTAGGTTTATGGTGAAATTATATGCCTTATGTGTCTGTGTGTCTGTGCATTTAGCATTATTATAAAATTAAAAATAAAACAAATGTACTTATATTGTCCTAACTTTATAAGATTGTAGTAAGTTAAGAGTAATATGAATATAATGGATAAAGAAATTATAGTACTCTTTTTTATTTTAGCGAGAAAGAGAGAGTGCATGAGTAGGGGAGAGGGGCACAGGGAGAGTGTGAGAATCCCAGGCAGGCTCCATGCTTAGCGTGGAGCCCAACACAGGGCTCTGTCCCACAACCCTGGGATCGTGACCTGAGCCAAAATCAAGAGTTGGACCCCCAACTGACTGAGCCACACAGGCGCCCTATAGTACTCTTGTAATATTGGTAGTTTTACAACATAAAAATGTTTTAGTCCTCTGGTGGAAAGTTAGTTGATACTTTCTGTCATTATAGTTGAGGAAATAAGTTACTTGATGGAGATACCAATTTTGGAAACAACCATCTCCTAGTGAAGTCTTTATCTTATAGTAGAAATTAGATTAATCAACAAATACATATATAGTTTTCTTCCCCTGTATTAATAGCTGTGGAGGGTAAATGGACCTGGGTTCTTGAGTAACTTATCTAGCTAATACTAAAGGATATGGGTAACAATTACATACATCTAATGCATGGAGAAAAAAGACTTTTATAAGTGTGTAATTGACAGAAGACAAAATGTATATGTTAGTTTATATTGTAGAGGATTTGAGAAAGAAGAGGAGTTGAATTAATTTACGTGAGGAAGACAGGACTGAATTGTATATACAAAGAACAAAGTTTGGTTGCTTGGGTAAGTGGGTGGTGTGGGATTAAACCATATATAGAATATACTTTAATTTTTATATGGTTCTTAAAAATTCTAGTATAATACTTAAAATATAAATATTCATATTGAACTGTGAAATTAATACTTTTTAGGTTCTTCAGTATATGCATTAGCAACCTTTGACTTAGCCTCGGTTATGAACCTCATCTTTGTAAGGTTCATATTTGATTAGCAGTTTGAAAAGCTTTTGCTAGTGTAATATAAAAGAACTTTCTGCATGTTTTTTTTTCCTTTGGAAAGAATAAGTACTTACTAAAGCAGTTTTGTGCCTTCTAGTTAAAAGTGTCCATAAATTTCAGATGCGGCCTATGACCATTTTGTCATTATACCAAGCTAATATATGCCATTACTTCAGTTGATAGCTTTTATTAATTAGCTTAAGTTTTATTTCTGCTGTCATGAGTATTTTTAAATTAAGAATTCTAAATGGAACCTTTTACCTCTCCCCTCCTCCCTATAGTGGAGAAGGAAACAAGTAGGTTTCACAGTGATAGGTTTTAGACTGAAGTTTCAGACTGCAGTAATGCTGGTGTTATATTATAATATCTGGTGTATTTCCAAATACTGAGGTATCTGCCTTTTGAGCCAAAGGCAGAGAGAACAGTTGCTTACATCTGAAAATTGCACTGTCATCCCATGAAATGCTTTTAGTGTTCTTTGAAAGATCTTCTTGAATGCAGCTTATGTGGTATTTGCAGAATCTTTATGATTTAGAAAATACTAAGTGCACACATTTATGTGGTACCATTTGGAATATACACATTAACTGCCTTCTGAGGCCCTAGGGCCTATACATGATAATGTCAAAAAACCATGAATGGACAGACACATAAACATATACACAAATACAAGTATAAACTAATTTAGCACAGCCTGATTTCTATATTCTATTTTCTGTCTCTGTTTTTTTTTTTTTTTTTTCTTCAGGTGAACAATACTGAAAAATTTTTGTTCCTTGGCTCCCTCTTGCCATGTAGTACTTTGACACTAATTGCTCTCATTTTGTATGATCTCAGAGAAAGCAAACTTCTCTTAGCAAGATTTGGAATAGGTGAAATCTTGATTGTAAATACTCTGGTATTATACTAAATTTTAACATTTGGAACTAATTGTCATCATGGTTAACCCAAAATGTATAGTGTTTAAGGCATAGCTACTACATCACATTGTTGATCTTACGTTGAGGGCAATTGGTAGACTGTATGTTACCTAACTTTTTGTCTTTCTTTTTTAAATGAACGAAAATTTTAACAACTATATTGGGAAGTACTTTATATGCCATATAATTCACCCATTAGAGTGTACAATTCAGTGGCTTTTAGCATATTCACAGAATTGTGCAACCATCACCAAAATTCATTTCAGTTTTTAATTTTTATTTATTTGGGAGAGAGTGAGCATGAGAGTGGGAGGGGCAGAGAGAAAGGGGGGGAGAGAGAGAAACCTAAGCAGGCTCTGCACTGTCAGTGGAGAGCCCAATGCAGGGCTCAAACTCATGAACCGTGAGATCATGACCTGAGCCAAAGTCAGACACTTAACAGACTGAACCACCCAGGCAATTTTGGGACACTTTTGTCACCCCAAAAAATACCCTGTACCCAGTGAGTACCCATTTTAATTAGTTGAGTACCCATTTGTCTTCTACCCCTGGCACTAGTTATCTACTCTCTGTCTCTATAGATTTGCCTATTCTGGACATTATATATAAATGAAATCCTATGATATTTGGTCTTTTATGACTGGCCTGTCTTACTTAGCATGTTACTTTTAGAATTTTTTTTTAATGTTTATTCATTTTGGAGAGAGAGAGAGTGAGCAGGGGAGGGGCAGAGAAGAGGGAGACACAGAACCTGAAGCAGGCTCTGTGCTGAATCTTTATGTGGAACTCGAACCCACAAACTGTGAGATCATGACCTGAGCCAAAGTCAGACGCTTAACTGACTGAGCCACCCACATGCCCCAGCATGTTACTTTTAAAGTGCCTTTATGTTCTGGTATGTATCAGTACTTCATTTTTTAAAAATTGCTGAATAATGTTATCTTCTATTGGTAATAATACCACATCTTATTTATCTACTCATCAGTTGACAGGACGTTTGAGTTGTTTTTCACCTTTGACTATTATCAGTAATACTTCTGTGAACACTGCTGTACAAGTATTTGTGTGCATGTACATATTTATTTCTCTTGGCTGTATACCTGGGAATGGAATTGCTGGGTCATATGGCAACTCTTTGACAGTTGAAAACTGCTAGGCTGTTTTCTAGAGCTCAGAATTATTTAGTCATAGGTTCATCTTACAGAAGATAACTTGCTTAAAATTTAAGGAGGCTAATAATGTAGCAATAACTTAATAAATTCTGTTGGATTTGTCAAGTTAGATAAGAACTTGTTCCCCCCCACTCAAATGAAGCACTACCACAAACAGATAAATTAGTAATCGTACTTTTAAATAAATGTTTTCAGTGCCCTAAGAGGTTTGTGTTTGGCATTTGTGCAATGCCATGAATGGAATGTAATCAGTTGAGGTTTGAAATTCTGTTTGTTGTAAGAATTAGAAGAGGTGGGATTTGAGATGAATTTAAATTTTAAGTAATTTTTAAAATAAATACATCTTTATTGTCAGGAAATATAGAAAGAACAGAATACAAATCCCCTGTAATATTTTTATAATAGATATATCTCTTTATAGTGTTTCTGTTTTCTTTTTCTGCGTGTGTATGTGTATATACATAAAAACAAAAATAAAGCACTTTTAAAAAGCAAGATAGGCTTTTTTCAAGGTTATTTTTATAGTAACGTTGTATGAATGCCTAAGGATGTGCCATATACATTCAAGCATTTTGTGTGTGCTAATTCATTCAAGCATTATGTTCACTGAGATGTTGGTGCTATTTATTACTCCCAATTTACAGTGATAAAATTGAGGCACAATGATATTCAGTTACTTGCTCAAAATCAGATAGGTAGTAAATGGTAGAGTTAGGAAATTTGGATGTACTCTTACACTATTATTCACTATCTTTCTGTACATGAATCTTTGTTTTCCTATATAATTATTATGGAAGTGTATTACTGGTTTGATAAGTAAGTGACTAAATGTATCCCTTCACCCTTTCTTTCCCTCCCCCCAAAAGAACTGTAACATTATCTTACATAAAGAAAATATATTTTCACGAGAAGTACCTATATAATGGAACATGATATCAAATATTCAAAAAAATGCTGTTGTTTTTATATTTTACAGATAAGCCACACAATCCTATGGTAAATGCTGGAGCAATTGTTGTGACTTCATTAATAAAGGTAAAATGTTGACAATTCCTTTTAACCTAGTAAGTTTTTAAAAATAAGGCATAAAGATGAATATTGGGTTATTTATGTAGAATTGTGAAAAGTTTTGGTGTTACACTTAATCTTATGGTGAAACCTTAGGATGCATATTTACTTTGAAATAAATGTAATTTCAAGAACAAAATTTAAAACCGATGACTCATTGTAAGAATTGCTCAGTTACTCTTGACCTGAAGATCTGGCAAAAAATCAAAAAGAAGTCTCTGCTGAACAATAGGCACAGAGGTTTTTCTTCCTAAAGTTTTGATATTTTTTTTTATTCCTGTTCCTTTTGGCTCTTCGAGAATGAACAGATGTTAACACAATTAAAAGCATTTTACTGTTTACTGTTTGTCATCAGCATATCTAGGAACAAATGTTCTGGTACTTTGTGTTAAGACAAAGTACATTTACCCTTGAATATTCTGAAGTCCTTTCTACTCAAGAGCTACATTCCAATTTTCATTTGAACTTCTTTCATTTGTTTTGCTTATTATCATAACTAAAATAAGTAAGACTTATTCCAATTATTAAGTTATATTATTTTTCTTATGCTTTGTTTTACATTGTACGTTTTAGTTGTTTTAGTGTCTACTTTGCCTTAATAATTGGAAGCTCTGTTGTTGTTTGGAATAAGTATTTGAAAATGGTTTTGTTGTGTGATACTATTTAGATTTTTAATTTCTAATTATAAATTTCATTTATATTCAAATATATTTCATTTATGTTTGGAACATTTATATACTTCAGTAAATCTATGCATATCTTTTCCAAGCACGAAAAAAACATAACTACATGGCTTTGTAGATGCATTAGTAAGGATGTGATACCCTGGTTTACACAAAGAGTGTTTGGATATGAATTATGCCCTTGGCCCAGTTAATAAAAATAGGTCTAATTTGTATGCTAGAAATCGTCTCCTTCATGAATTTTAAATGTTCATGAGAAAAGGCTTTAAAATAGAAGACTACTATCATAAGAATTATGTATGTTTAGTTGTTATTTTAGGGCAAATACTTTGTAAGCTTTGGCCCTCTTAATCCTTGTAACTCTAGTTAAGTAGATATGATAGCCAAGTATTAATTTTTATTGTAACTAATTTTAATAGGCTATGGAAATTTTTATTTTGCCTATTGTAATATCTAACTATTCATGACTTTCACATTAGGTAAAAGTTGTCAGCTTGAGGTAACATAGTATTTGTTTATTGTAGAAAATTGTAATACAAACCTGTACTAGGCACAGCCCTTGTAGAAGGTAGACACAAGTAAATGGGCCCTTACAGTGAAATCCAGTGAACACTGCGATGAGAAAAAGTCTAATTAATAATTGTTTAGATTTGAACAAGTTAACTTAGAGGTAAGGAAAGTTGGGATAGTATAATGTATTTGTTAATGCTTAATGAGAAAACCACTAGAATGGTTCCAAACCTTTTTTGAGTGTTCCCAGAAAAATGTTTACATACTGTAATTTTCTGTAACCTTTGGGGGAGTTCACAGACCCTTTGACGCTGATCCACGAATCCCAGTTTAAGAACTCTTACATTGGAGAAAGATTAACATAGCACACCAAATAGTATTTTCAGGAAAGGGCATCTGTATATAATTTAAAAAAGCCTTCCTTAACTGCATGCAATTAAACATCTTCTGTTGATTCATGGGTTTCATATATACTACACTGAAACGCTGCATGTGAGAAATGCATGTCTAGTCATATCACACCATCACTTTATTAGTTTCACTTATCATGTTTAGTCATGAGCCATGAACGGTACATTGGGCCACATTAATGAACACTTAGAAACAGTTAAAAAAAAAATGCATACACATAAGTGTGGTTCAGTATCCAACAGTGCAAAAATTTAACTGAGTCATCTTGTATTTATAAATTTGATCAGTGATTTTAAAGATGCAAACAGTTTTAATTTACTGACAAATTTGAAAATAAGGCTTTTGGGGTATAGTTCATATTTAAGGTCACTTTCTTAGAATTTTTGTTTTGTTTTTAGAAGTGTTTCACAAGTTTCTTTCTTTCTTCCTTTTTTATTGAAGTTCATCTAAATCTTGGAGGGGTAAGCCTTATATATCTTTGTAAAACTGCCCCAGAATGTAATACCTTTTTTTTAGGCTGTTTTTTAAAAAGAATTCAGATCTCCTCTAAATATCTGTATGTGATCTATGCAAGTTGTTGTATGATCACATAATATTTATGAATTGGTAATTGAAATTGAGTTAGCAAAACCATAGCCAAACAAGGGTCTTCAAGTCCAGCCTTCTTTATATAGTTGCAATGAGGAAACTGAAACTAGATAAGGGCTAACAGCAGAAGAGTTGGGCTTGAGCTAAATCTCCTGGTTTGTTTACTCTTCATTAGAATTCACTCTGACATATTTAATGTAGGTGTTTGCTGTTTCTCTTGATAACATCTTTGTCTTTACCTAGCATTGTTATATTGTCCTAAAGGAAAAGTTTTATTTTCTTAATTTTAACTTGTACAAATAATAACTTACTGGCTTAAAAGTCACATCTAATTTTTAGTGGGGGGTAATGTAGGTATTCTTTGGACATTAGTCAGTGCCGACTATCTGTAAAGGAACTTAAGCCTTTTCTCAAGGAGCTTGCATTTGAGTATCCAAAGCATGCATATTTTACCATGGCTACTAGATGTGAATTTTGTTTTTTAGCTCTTAGTTGATGACCTTAAGGCTATTTTTTGCTTTCAAACTTAAACTCAGTTATGGTGCTATTAAAACATTCTCCTCATGTTAGTCTTCTCTCTCTCTCTCTCTCTTTCTCTCTCTCTCTCTCTCTCTCTCTCTCTCACACACACACACACACACACACACACACACACACACACACAAATTAAGTAGAGTCTTTAGTAAGACTCTTTATTTCTTAATTTTGTAGTATTGATATTTTTTCCTTGTAGGATTGGAGATGATCCTCAGGAAATGGGGGAAGAGGCAGAGCAAATGTTCAAAAGGATTAGCAGATTGTGGAAAAAAGGAGGATTTGGACAGAAGGAACCTGTTGCATAAATTCTTAACTACTAAACTTGTAGGAAAACTCCAATATTTAAAATTTTAAACAAAGCTATCTAGGTAAATACCTTCCAAAAAAAAAACCAAATGTCATTTTGTACTTAAAATGCACAAAATTTTAAAAACTTTAAAAGTAATATTCTTTCTTTTTCTTTGTGGTAACTACTGAATTAAAGGAATACTTTTTGATGTAATTTGTTTTATCTGATAATGATAATATGGTTGCTTAATTTAAAGGGAAGAGTAAACAATTTGAAAGGAACACAGTTACTCTGGATGAAATAGCTGTATATTTATGTAATTTTTTTCTTTGCAGTGGTAAAAACTTCAACTAGTTTTAGTTTAAAAGTTTAAATCTTCTAATAACTTGAGGGTTAGGGTGGGAAAATGAGGAAAACCTACTAAAAGATAATTGCCATAGGTCTGCTATTTTATTTTATTTTACTTATTTTATATTTATTTATTTTTGCTTTTTCACTTTAAAGGGAAATAGTAAGTTACACTGTCTTCTGCGTTTATATCTCTTTATTCTAGTGGTACTTTCCAGTTTTTGTCATTTGAAGAAGCTTGATTTTTTTTAATCAGAAGTCTTTTTAAATTTAAAAATCAGATTTTTCTGTTATTAAAAGATAATTTAATCGTACTCCATGAAAATAAGATGAATTTAGTTAGTATGTACGTAGTGCTTCAGTTTAGTTATGTTAGCAATAACTTGTTGGACTTGTGAGCCATACTTTTAAGGCGGTTTGTGGCTCTGGGAAGTACTGGATGATGCCTTGGACTTGGTAATTTTATTGTGGTATTGTTTTTTCACTCCATGTTTATATCAGTCGGTTTGTTTGAATTTTGTTTTTTTTAATGAAAGGCAGATAGTTTATTGACATCAGAATTCACTTTTCTCTTTATATTTAGGGTTAATCTATATAATACTAGATTTAGAACATTTTTTACCTGTAATATCTATTTTAAATCTTCCAACTATTATTTAGCTTTAAAGCATTTTCTGTGGCAAGATTAAATTAAAAGTATTCTATAAATCATTTTCAGTTACCTCTTTTGCCTCTTTCCTCTGTGATCTCTAATTTTCTTTTTTTTTTTAATTTTTTTTAATGTTTTTATTTATTTTTGAGACAGAGAGAGACAGAGCATGAGCAGGGGAGGGGCAGAGAGAGAGGGAGACACAGACTCCAAAGCAGGCTCCAGGCTCCGACCTGTCAGCACAGAGCCCGACGCGGGGCTAGAACTCACGGAGTGTGAGATCATGACCTGAGCTGAAGTCAGACGCTCAACCGACTGAGCCACCCAGGCGCCCCTGTGATCTCTAATTTTCAGTTGGCTTTTACACCTCCATACTTAATGACTGGAATCAAGTGATTTACTCACACATAACTCTGATTAATGCATTGACTTCAAATGAGTCATATTAGTATTAAACGTATTAGCAGATGTCCCTATTAACAGTAATGTTTTCACCTGTGTTTTAATGTATAATATACATAATTCGGGAGTATATTGTAAAAACCGGTTATAAAAACTCCAATATAATTATATTAATTCTTTTAATAGCCAGTGTTAAAAAGTCAGTGCCTATTTATCACATTTTCATTCATAAAGTTTTCTTCAATGAAATGAAAATTCTTTAAGTTAGAATATGTATGTTTGCAGAAGAATTAACTCCTAGAATTTTCTAATCTCAGGATCTGATTACTTAACTACCCTTTTCAGACAAACCTTATAGTTTGCTTTTTAGAAGTCATTTGATCTCCACGATCCTGGAAGTCGTCTTTAACATATGAAAAATACTTTAGAAACTTCCTTATCTCTACTTCCCCAACTTAAAAGTAAATAATCAATCACTCCTCACAATCACAGTATAGTTCTTTCTGTCCATAGGTCCTGTCCCCTTGCTTTAATAAAAACACTTTTTCTCACTGAAAAAAAAAATCATTTGGTGAATGGATTTGGTAAATCATTTGGTAAATATATTTTCTCCAATTTAGTTTTTAAGTTTTCCTACTGTACTTACCTATATAGCATTGTAGCTTTTTCTACAATTAAAATAACATGTATAATATTGGTTGTATAGTGATTTAAAAGTGGGATAAACCTATTCCTGGTTATGGGAAGTTTTTTCCAAGAGATAAAGGGACATTGATAATTTTAAGACCAGTTTCCAAATTCCAGTTTTCATATATGTCTTTCTTAAAATTAGTCTGCCTTTGGTCCATATTTCCTCCCATTTTTCAAAAGAAGGCATACTTCTCATTTGTACCAATTTTTACTGTGGTACACTTTCAGGTTCTAAAAACCTCTTGGGCACCAGTGAAAGAGAACATTTTGAAATATTGGAGTCAGTGTTATTGAGGACATGAATCATTGTAATGAGTGGGAACAGCCCTCTTGTATATAGATTGTTTCCAGGTCTTTGGCTTCAACAAAATGGACAGAGGATCTAATCGAGTTGTTAGTTAATAAGAACATTAAGTGTAAATTTTAAGGATGGATTGCTGTGTGACTTTTACATGTAATATAGATATGTAAAAGAATTGAGTGATATTGCTGTAACAAAACCTTTCCTATTTCTATCTACTCATCTGTTGTCAGCAAGATTTCTCAACTCCTACCTCTGTAAAAATTTTAAATAGGAAGAGAATCTCTTTATTCTAGCAATAGAAAATATCCACTTATACATGAACTAATTAAAAATCAATTACTATTTCAAAGAGAAAAGAATATTCTAAAATAACAGTTTTGTAAATTAACATGGGACATTATTAATAAACATTTTTTCTTTAACTTTTTATGAAAAATTTCAAACATACTCAAAATAAACATAGTGTAACTAGCCCCTTTGTACCCATTCCTGGCTTCTAATTTTCATAGTATCTTGTCCTCCACTTCTCTGTACCCCACTACTAGATGTTGATGGATTTTATTTTTACAGTTTGTATATTTGCTTTTAGGGGTTTACTCTATTTTGTATGTGTATGTGTATTTTTTCTAACATTTTTACAAATAAACTTTCTTCTGTTATTTTTTTGAAATTAAAATAACTTGACATTTTATAATGATTATTAGATCCCATATATTCCTGGGGTACATGAAATCTTTCCAAGAGATACAGGGGCAAATATATTTTGTTGACTTAAGTAAAATACTATTTTCACTGTAGATAGTAAGAACAAACATTAAACAAGTGCTTTTACCTTTAAATGGGGAAATTTTGGGGAAAGACTTTCTTGGGTCAACAAAATCAGTTAGTTTATTTTGTGTGTTTTTATATAATCCGCCTAGAACATTTCAAGTAGTTTATCCAAAAGGTTATATGATTGACAATGGTAAATATCAGTTTTTTAAAAAATAGCTTAGAAGCAAAACAATTTTAATTATGCTTTTAAATTTAGTAAGCTACAAAGTAGGTCAAGCTTGTGACCATAGTCTAGAGTTGAAGCAGGTTTTTTTTCTTTTTATTAAACATGACAGCTTAATAAAGAAAATTTGTATTTGTTCTGTAGGGCACAGTTTAGGTCAGAGAATGGAAGTTCAGTATAACTTGTTTATTTTACATTGATTAATTGTATAATGGTAATTATCCATGTAACATCCCAATGCAAATGCTGACATCCTTTTCCAAAAGAGTTGTTTTTTTTTTTTTTTTTTTGTGCGTTTTCTAAGGTTAAAAAGGTTTTTGTGGTTTAAATGTTGTTACATATTTTACAGCATTAGGATCTATGGAATATTTTGACAACTGCAACAGTTCAATGAAGTTGGTAATTTCTTCTTTTAATTATTTTTCATTGAACAGCTTTGGAGTTACATTTCTACATTTTGAATTCTGGTGTATTATAAGGAAAGAAAAATTAAAATATGTCAAAGGGCACTTTAGAGAAAATACATAGATAGTGATTACGATATGGCTGTAGCTAAATTATCCATCATTATCTTGTTTAAGCTTTGTTAATGCCTAATTTTGATGAAATAGTGTGGTGTTCTTTTCAGCTACTGATTGTATATGTGATTGACATTCTTTGGTAAATAAGTTGATTTGTAAGGTTTCACAGATTATCAGCCAGATCTTAATCCACTTGTAAAGTGGAGAATGAACCTGGCTTTATTCAGTTAAATAATTCTCTGGTACAGGTTTTCCCCATCATAATCAAATTTTAAAGTGTAATGTTTTGAAATTTTTAGGGTAAAGTTTAAAATTTTTGTTTTAAAATTTTAGTTGTCAAATTATTTTAAACCTGTTTTAAAAATTAGAGATGTATTGTTTCTATTGGGTGCATATCACCAATTAATACGTTTGATTTCAGATCTACATCTTACTGCTTTGTAAACTTCGCCGAGGTAAAAATGAAACCATTTGGCTACTTGAACTGATCTACATTACATAGGTTTTTCCTATTGACATTTGCAGTAGCTAACGTGTCAGAAATAGAAGTGATGAAACAATACATCTTCCATGCTCTGAATTGGCATAATGCTAAATTCAAATGTAGCTAATTGTTTAGAGGCTATGAAATATATATTTTTTAGTTCACATATTGTTAAAACAAATGAGATACAAAAGGTAGAGCTTTTTTTATACTAGCAAAATGTATGCAGGATGTTTGCATATATAGAATTATAAAAGATTAGTTTAGTTTTGCAACACAACTCATCTTCCTAACTCTAATACTGGTTTGAGGTTATTTTAAAAATATGAGTAGATTGTTCTTACTTGAAAACCATAATTTATACTCAACTCTTTTCTAAGGGTGAAACTTTATTTTAAGTTTTTTTAAAATATGAAATTAAATAACGTATGCTCTAGCAGATTATGTGTTGTCATGAAATATAAGGGAATTTGGGGTAACTAAAATTCTGTAACTTTGGGTTGGGTAAAGCTTATACTTAAAATAAAGCATTCCCTTTGTAATTCAGACCCATTGTCAACATATTGGTATTAATAAAAGAACATGTAAAAAGTTTATGTAAATATTGAATTATTTTAGAAGTATTTCCTAGATTTAAAAGTACTAATGTACAGTATATTAATTATGATAGCAGTTTGAAATTTTGATAATTATACTCAGTTAAAACTTAAACTGTAGTGATGCCTGTATTAACATATTTATCTCATTTCTTTGCAGCAAGGAGTGAATAATGCTGAAAAATTTGACTATGTAAGTGCAATATAGAATTCAGTTTTCATGCTATATTTATATTCCTTAAATACTTGTTTTTTAATTACTGATACTTTCTAATTCTGGTTTATAGGTGATGCAGTTTTTGAATAAGATGGCTGGCAATGAATACGTTGGATTCAGTAATGCAACGTGAGTGTAATTTTTGACTTAGGTTTTTATAATGGGCCAGTCCTCTTTAAATTAACAAAAATATCTAGAGTATAGAATTCTATTAAACATTTTTCTAAATGTTTATTGATTTTTGAGGGACAGAGCATGAGCAAGGGAGAGGCAGAAAGAGAGAGAGAGAGAGAGAGAGAGAGAGAGAGAGAGAGGCAGAATCTGAAGCAGGCTCCAGGCTCTGAGCTGTCAGCACAGAGCCCGACATGGAGCTCGAACTCATGAACCGCGAGATCATGACCTGAGCTGAAATCGGACACTTAACCAACTGAGCCACCCAGGGACCCCTATAGAATTCTATTTTAAATGCTGTTTTGTCCCCCCCCCCAGCCTCTCCCCTTTCTCTACATATATAATACATAGTGTATTTAGAATTAATCTGGTTTGGTCCTAGGGCTTACTTCAGCGAATAAATAATTACTTAAAATTTCGTCATTAAAGGGAAATGAATTATTTCTGAATTACCTGAGAGAACACTTAAATGCTTTATATAGGTTGGATAAACTTCTTGTGGCTATAAAGTTAGAAGGGACCCAACTTTCCCTTAAATTACTGAGAGTTACTCAATTTTCTTTTTGCCTGTAATACCTGTCTTACCTCTCTAAATCTCTCTGCCTGGCTAACTTAATTTTAACCCCAGTTTTTTTATTTTGAAATTTGCCAGTCTGTAGAAAAGTTGAAGGAATAAGCAATGGATATCTGGATATCTTTCACTTATATTTTCTGATTAATATTTTGTCTCATTGGCTTTTCCTCAACCTCTTTCTTTAGATAACTGTTTAAAACGTGTATTTCTGCACACACACACACACACGCACACGCACACACACACACACACACACATATGTAAATATACATTTTTTTTCTCTGAACTGATAGAAATAAAGTTGTAGACATCTCAACACTTCACCCATAAATAACTCAACATGTATATTCTGAGATAAGGACATTCTCCTACATAACCACAGTACCATCAACACATTAACATTAACATTAAGATCACTAACATTAATCGTAAGATGTCATTAATACATAAATGTACCAACTGTCCACCCCCTAAAAGCCTTTTATGACCTTTGCTTCCTAGGAATTAATCAAGGTTTGCACATTACATTTATGTCTCTTCTGCTTTTTTAAAATAGAAGAGTTTTCCTGCCCTACACCTTTGCTTTATAAAATTTTATTAAGTGGCTTTCTTTGAAGAGTGCCAACCACTTGTTTTACGAAGCAGGAATTAACTAACTTTCTCTGTGAAGGACCAGATAGTAAATTTTTCAGACTTGTGGGCCATATGGACTCTGGTTGCAACTACTCATTTCTACTGTTTCAGTAGGAATGCAGCCATGGACAATATGAGGTTGTGTTTCAAGAAACTTTATTTATAAAAACAGGCAGTAGGCTACATCTGGCCCATGGGCTATCGTGGATATTCCACATTTTGAATAGGTCTGGTTGTTTCCTTGTGGTTACATAAAGCTGAAACGGTTTTGGCATGAATACTAAATAGGTGATACTTTGTACTTCATGTTTCAGGAAACAAAAATTTTCAGGTTGTCTGCTCTACCAACTTTTATTCATCAACTTAAGCATCTTTCTAAGAAGTTTTTCATGAATCTCATCTCACCTCTCTTCTGTGCTATTATATTACCATATTTAATTGAGCTTACTCTATGTCTCACTGCCTCATCACCACCATAAGACTCTGACTTCCTTTAGACCTGGGTAGAAATGTCTTCCAATTCATTTTTGTATTCCTGTTATCCAGCAGATAATAGCCACTTGATAGTGTTTGGTGAACAGAACTATATGCTAGGCACTGTGATCATTGCTAAGCAGTTAGTTCTTTATGTACACCATGTTGAGTTTTTTTTTTTTTTTTAAGGTATGGCAAGTTGACAAGTTTATTTTCAAGAGCTTTTTCATATCCACATATCCAACATTGTTTTTCTAACCATAGAAACATTAAAATGTATAGTTAGGAGAGACTCTCCCCGCCCCCCACACACACCTTGTGATTGATAATACAAAGTGTCTGTCACCCACAGTTCCTCTTTTGTCAGCAGCCTTATGGATGCTTGCACACAAGTTAAATCTGTCTAAATTAAAACTCATTCTCTTTCTTCTCAAACTACTCTTTGCTTCATGGATCCCCACGTCAGTTGATATCACTGTCCTTTCAGTCGACTGGAATAAAAATCTAGACTTTTGTATCAGACTTCATTCACCATTCCCCCTTTTCCCCATTAGGTTGAAAGACTTGCCGAAGTGCTCTCATGTTTGATCATAGCTCTCCTTCCATTCCTGTCACCACTACCTAAGTTCAGGCTTTCTATGGCTTTTATTACTTCAGTTTACTAATAACATAAGTCATCCTTTCTTTTTCCCCTTTCCCAGACTGATGTCAGAGTTATCCTTCTAAAATGTAGGTCTCAACAAGGTAATTTGATAGAAAGCCTTCAAGCTTTCATTTGGTATGCCATCAGGAGCCATTTTTAGATTTATCAGTCTTGATAATAATGTGGTCCCAGTTTCCTTTGTTAGTTTGATGGTTCTACACTCTTCTCCATGAACCCTATTTCTCAGATACATCAGAACATACGCCATTCTTCAGTGCAGTCCTGTCTTCTATACTTTTATAACTTTGTTCATGCTACATGGGATTTGCCACTGCCTAGGCTTCCCCCCGAAATCTGTTAATCCAACAAATGCTGAAAGGCCCATTTCATGTGTCCTTCCTTTAGTGAAATTTCCATGGATTCCTGCAGTTGGAATTGATTATTGTACTTTTGGAGGACCCAGAAGATTCTGCAGTTTCTTAGTGTATTTTTTAATGGTGGAATACTTGGTAATTTTAAACTTAGCTTCTTTATTCACAAAATATGAAGATTAGAAAGGGCCTAACCCATTTCAGTCCTTTCACAGCTGAGAAAATTAAGACTGAAAGAATTGTCAATTAAATGACTTCCCCAAAAACCACATAGCTAGCCTATTGACAGAACTGAGACTGAAACCCAGCAGTCCCGACTCTTAGGTCAGTGTTCTTTATACTATACTTTGCTATACAGTTACACTACAGGACAATCATACTTTTATAGAAAATAAGTAAATAGAGCAATTTTTTTCCTTCTAGGTTTCAGTCTGAAAGAGAAAGTGGAGATCGAAATTTTGCAATAGGATATTACCTAAAAGAAAAAAAGGTTCTTGAATTTTTTTGTTTCTATTTCAAATTATTGTTTTATTTAATAAAATATGTAAACATGTATGCTAAAAACTCAACGATAGGTTTTAAGCAACTGTCTATTACTATTTAATGTTTAGAAGTTTTTGCAAAATGCTCTTGAGTTAGTCGTTTCAAAATGTTAATATTAAATCAATTTAATATCTGGCAGTATTCAGATATTTTACTAATTACATTGATGCAAGTTTTTCTTAAGGATTAGCCCATTTTTCTGAAAGTGTGATGCCAGACTATTATTGATTACATTTGGTTTTTAAATTTTAAGTGGGTTGTCCAGTAACTTGCTTTATGAATTATGAATCAGTTTATCATTGTTAAACTAGTATCTAGAAATCTGTATGTAATGTAGTTTTGCTTTATTGTTCTTTATTATTTCATGTAAAAAGGGTTGTAAGCCTTTTTATAGGTTATATACTATTTTGTTATCAGTTAATATGAGACATTTGTATACATTTTAAATTTAGTCTTTATGTGTCTTACTTATGTGCATATATTCTTGTTTTTAATTGCCTTTCTATTTTTTCAGTGTTTTCCAGAAGGCACAGACATGGTTGGTATATTAGACTTCTATTTCCAGGTAATTTACTTCAACTCTATGAGTTGTGTATATAAATGGATGTGTCACATTGTGCAGAGTATAGATGTCTCTGAAATCATGGCTCTAGATTAAGATAAAATATATTTACCACTCCCCTTCTAAAAAGAGTCCTCATGAAAGGCATTCTCATGTTTTTTCCTCCTAAAAATCATGCCTTAGAATGTAATAAGGAATGTTTTTTACTTTGTTTGAGAAGTATCAAAAATGGTATATAATTCCAGAAATTGGTTTGTCCTTATTAAAAACTAAGCTGATTTCTTAGCTTTTAAGTTTTGTTTTGAGGATTTGTTTGTTTCTTCACTGGAGGGTTCATATTCAGCATTTTATTTTATTTTATTTATTTTTTTTATTTAAAAAAAATTTTTTTTTTTTAACGTTTATTTATTTTTGACACAGAGAGAGACAGAGCATGAACGGGGGAGGGTCAGAGAGAGGGAGACACAGAATCCGAAACAGGCCAGGCTCTGAGCTGTCAGCACAGAGCCCGGCGCGGGGCTCGAACTCACGGACCGTGAGATCATGACCCGAGCCAAAGTCGGCCGCTCAACCGACTGAGCCACCCAGGCGCCCCTATATTCAGCATTTTAAAGTAGCAGTTTCTCAGTTGGTTTAATTCATTTCTGCAAAGTCATATGATGCTTTTTTGGTTTGTTTTTTAATGTTTATTTTCGAGAGCATGAGGAGAGGAGGAGCAGAGAGAGGGAAACACACAGAATCTGAAGCAGGCTCCAGGCTCTGAACTGTCAGCACAGAGCCTGACGTGGGGCTCAAACTCACGAACTGTGAGGTCATGACCTGAGCCGAAGTCTGCCACCCAACCGATTGAGCCACCCAGGCACCCCTGTGGTGTTTTTTTTTCTAACTTAGTATAGTTTCTCCACATTCCTGAGTGGGCCACTCACATAATCTGCTGTGATTATAGAACTCAGTTTTAGAGAGCCTTCCCCGATAACTCTCTTTTCTCCCTGTATTTTCAGTTCAGTTCATTCCTACAGATTTAATACCATCGGTGCTAATATCAATGGGCTGTAATATCAAGCTAAATAGTAAATTAATTATTATTGATTTCTAGTTAATCTTACTTTTGCCTGTCTTTACTTTTTAAGGTGCTTTAATTTCACTTTTGTAGTAATGTTAAAAAATATGTAAGGGGGGTTGATAATGTAGATTTTGATGACAGTTTGTCACCTGCCAACGTGAAGAACTGTGAATTGAGAATCCAGACTATCAGTATAAAATCAAGGTCTAATCTGGCCATTTTTTAGCCATGTGACATAACTTCAGTAACTTAGACCTAATTTCATTATGTGTAGCATATGCTTAACCTAACTGTCTGCATTATCTTGAAGATAACATGAAATGATATGTGTCAAATTCCTTTGAAGCTGTAAGGTGTTCTATGAAATAATAGTGTCATTTACTTCTATTTCTTCCATACGTTAATGTTTGTTTTCCTTCGATATATACACTTTAGCTGTTATAGCCTAGGTGCTACTAACCTACTATGAAATTTCTGCACTTCAGGGTAAAAATCAAAAGAAAGCCGTAGAATAGAAGCCTTACTTTTTTGGAGAAGGGCTGCATGTAATTGAACATCTGATCAGGGTATCAGAAAAGTACTGTTAAATTGGGATTTGTCAAATTTGGTATATATATCATCTTATGACAGACAAAATTCCAGTTAATACTAAGTATAAGTTAGGAAATGATCATTGGAGTTTAAATTTTAACTTCTTTTAGAAAGCATTTCATGATTACATCTACATAAGTCTTTGCTATCTGGGTCAGTATAGTGACTAGGTTCTGTAGTTTTGGAGAAATAAGGAAGAGGTTTTAATATAAACAAGCAAAAGTGAAAGTCAGTGAAAAAGTGGCTCCCAGCCAGTTTCCTAATGCACTGTAGCTAATAAGTTTTCCTTCTTGCTCTTTCCAAACCCCTTTGTCTCTTGTGGAATCTTGAAAAATTAGTAAGGAAAGATTCCAAGTTGGTAACTCAGCCTTTTCTTCCTGCTCCCCCTTCCCATCTTCTTTCTCATCTACTTCCTCCCCCACCTCCCCATACACACCCTGCCCCCTAGTTTGGATTGCTGTTAATGAAAAGTCAAATGGAGCTTATTTATTATTTCTGTTTTATGGATAAATTTGGGTTTGCTGTGGTAAACTTATTTCCATTATTTTGATTATTTTTAAATACTGTACTATACTCTGCCTGGACTTTGCTTTTGTTTATTCAGTATATTCTGTCCAGTACCCTTAGTCAATATCAAATAAATATTTAAATATTAATAAGTGGTTTAAAAGGTAGTATTTTGACTTAGGCACTCAGAGTATCCAGGCTAGTGCTATCTTGGTTTCCATTCCTTAATTTTTTGCATGTTACTACATAGGAATGCTGAGATTTGTTATAGTGAAAATGTCAGTCATTTTAGCATCTTTTTTTCCTAAAGTAGCAATTTCTAATGTAAATGCTATCTATCAATACTAATGTATGTTGCTTTGTGTTAAAAATATATCATGGCTCCTTTTCCTTTCAATTTAAAAATAATAATGTTTGTGTATCCTACAGAAAGCATTAATATTTAAGCAACTTTGAATATCACTTGGGACCATTATAGATCTTAATGCTTGGGGGCTGGCTCATCCTATCCTGGTTTTGCCATTATAAAAGACTTGATAACTGGGCAAATCAGGATAAACCTTAAAGGGGCTTGAAATTTGTTCAAATTTAAATCTTTGGAATGTTATCAAGTTATATTAAAATAATCCCCTTGAAGGAAAGATTTCAGATCTGTATGAACTACCAGATGAAATATATTTTCTTAGAAGTCAGTTGTAGTACAGAAAATAATGTCAACCTAAATTTTCAGAATTCAGTTTTTTCTTCCTTCTAGCTATGCTCCATTGAAGTAACATGTGAATCAGCCAGTGTGATGGCTGCAACACTGGCTAATGGTGGTTTCTGTCCAATTACTGGTGAGAGAGTACTGAGCCCTGAAGCAGTTCGAAATACACTGAGTTTGATGCATTCCTGTGGCATGTATGATTTCTCCGGGCAGTTTGCTTTCCATGTAAGTAATTGTTTAATCTTAATTTTCTACTGCAAGAAACTAGTCTGGACTAGTTCTTTTAAAAATACAGTTTGAACTTTGGTTCTAAACCTGCACATTAATTTTTGAGAGAGAGACTTGTTTTTAAGGTTAATTTGTTACAGACTTGTTAAGGAATAGAGTTAAGCAGGCTACCCGATATTCTTAAGAACTTGGAGTTTAATTTATAAAACCTCATCACTTCTACTTGTAAGGCATTCCAGTGTGCAAGGTTAGTACAGACTTTCTCTATTTCTTATTAATATAACTAAGCCTTATGGTGATTACATACTTCAAAAGCTCCTTAAGTTCAGAAGGAGCGCATAATTGGGATGTTTAACACCTTTGGTTATAATCATAGATATTTTAAAGCACTTAAAGTATATTAAGTTAACAAAAATATACTCTTGAAGCTCTCTTGTGCATTTTTGGACATTTGTGTACACCTGTGAAATATGGACTTTCTTACCTCATTCTGCTTATGTCAAGATATAATGCCCTACAGATTTTTTTATTTGAAAATTTTAGAACAGAAAACTAGATGCATTTAATGTTACCCACTACTCAACTTCAATAGTTATTAGTACCTGACCAGTTTATCTTTATTTCCAATTCTTGTCATGTAGTTGAGTGTGTAATTCTAAATGATAAGGACTTTTTAGAAAACAAACGAACAAACATAGCACCATTATTATATTTGAAAAAAATTTTTTCATTTTTAATATCAAAATATTTAGTGTTCAGATTATCTGGATTGTCTTGTAAATTACTATTTTGTGGTTTATTTAACCTGGGATGCAAATAAGGGTCATGTGTTAATGATCGGTTATATCTTCCTTTATTATTACTTTTTAAATGTATGTTCTCTTCCTTGACCTCTCTTTCTTTCTTGTTATTTTTAGTTGAAAGAACTGGGTAATTTATCCTGTACAGTTTTTCAGTCTAGATTTTCTTTATTACATCCATACCATTGTCCCTTGTATCTTGTATTGCTGGGAAATTGGTTTATCCCATTCAGGTTAATTTTTTTTTTCCTTAGTATTGTGCAAGATTACTTCTAGCAATAGGTATTCAGTATATGAATGTTAGTAAGCCATTAGTGAATACTGCCCTGATGATACGAATTTTGTCTTTTTATCACAGTTACTGTCAAGTGTTACATAATGTGAACTTAAGTGTTTTGAAGAGGATTAATTTGAATTACTTGTGATCTTATCTCCTCAGAGAATTCTCAGACAGTATACCACAGAAAATCTTCTAAGAAGATACAATTTCTCATGTTGTTTTAGTCATAAAATATTTTTTGAAAATAACTTTTCATACTTTAATACATGTTTATTATAGAATTAGCAAATCTAGTCCAGTAGTGCCTGGGTGGCTCAGTCAGTTAAGTATCCAACTCTTGATTTTGGTTCAGGTCATGATCTTGTGGTTCATGGGTTTGAGCTCTGCATCAGCATGCTTGGGATTCTCTTTCCCTCTCTGTCTCTCTCTCTGTTTGTCTTTCTCTCTGTCCGTCTCTCTCTCTGCCCCTCCTACATGCTTGTGTGCACTCTGTAATAAACTTCAAAAAAAAAAAAAAAAAAATATATATATATATATACACACAATCCAATATATTGTATTCAATATATACTAATATATATATATATATACACACACACACACACAATCCAAAAGAATAAAATAAAAACATTCATAGCTCCACAATTTAGATGTAATCTACCTTAATCCTTAAGAGTGTATCTTTTCAAATGTTTTCTGTATTTAAATACATCTCAACTGTTTTATAAGTGTTTTCTCATTTACTGTATTATAAACATATTAATAGTTATCTACAACACTTGTAATGTTAGAATTCTGTGTATACGTATACCATAATTTCTAAACCAATTCCCTTATTGTTGGACATAATTGTCCTTATTTTAAAATGTTAATAAGAATATCCTTTTTTTTTCAAATTATTTTCAGGTTGGTCTTCCTGCAAAATCTGGAGTTGCTGGGGGCATTCTTTTAGTTGTCCCTAATGTCATGGGCATGATGTGCTGGTCTCCTCCTCTGGACAAGATGGGCAACAGTGTTAAGGGAATTCACTTCTGTCATGTAAGCATATTTTCTTAATGAAAATAATGATCATATAAGTGGAACCATCCAATGATTTGATTTTTAAAATTTTAATTCTAGTATAGTTAGTATACAATGATGTGTTAGTTTCAGGTGTACAATATAGTCTTTCAGTTCTTCTATACATTACTCAGTGTTCATCATGATAAATGATTCTTAATCCTTTTCACTTATTTCACCCATCACCCCACCCACCTCTCCTCTTTGGTACCACCAGTTTGTTCTCTGTTGTTAAGAGTCTACTTTTTGGTTTATCTCTCTGCTCCCCTTTGTTTTGTTTCTTAAATTCCACATGAGTGAAATCACATGGTATTTGTCTTTCTCTGATTGGCTTACTTCGCTTAGCATTATACTCCAGATCCACCCATGTTGTGGCAGATGGCAAGATTTCATTCTTTTTTATGGCTGAGTAGTATTCCATTGTATTTACCTACACCACTTCTTTATCTGTTGATGGACGCTTGGGCTGTTTCCATAGTTTGGTTATTGTAAATAATGCTTCAATAAACATAGGGTAGGGGTCCATATATCCCTTCAAATTAGTGTTTTCGTATTCTTTGCATAAATAGCTGGTAGTATGTTTTCTGAATCATAGGGTAGTTCTATTTCTAAATTTTTTTTTTTAACTTTTTAAGGAAACTCCATACTGTTTTCCATAGTGGCTGCACCAGTTTGCATTCCTACCAACAGTGCATGAAGGTTCCTTTTTCTCCATATCCTCACCAACACTTGTTTCTTGAGTTTTTGATTTCAGACATTCTGATGAGTGTGAAGTGATACCTCATTGTGATTTTTGATTTGCATTACCCTGATGATGAGTGATGTTGAACATCTTTTCATGTGTCTGTTGATCATCTGCATGTCTTCTTTAGAGAAGTGTCTTTTCATGTCTTCTGCCCATTTTTCAATCTGATTATTTGCTGTTTAGGTGTTGAGTTGTATCAGTTCTTTATATATTTTGGATACTAATTCTTTATCAGATATGTCATTTGCAAATATCTTCCCCCATTCAGCAGTTTGTTTTTTTTTAGTTTGGTTGATTGTTTCCTTTGCTGTGCAGAAGCTCTTTATTTTGATGTAGTCCCAATACTTTCTTCTTTTCTTTTCTTTTTTCTTTCCTTTTTTTTTTTTTTTTTTTTTTTTTTTGCTTTGTTTCCTTTGCCTCAGGAGACATATCTAGAAAAATGTTGCTACAGCCAGTGTCAGATATTACTGCCTGTGATCCCTTCTAGGATTTTTATGGTTTCAGGTCTCATATTTAGGCCCATAATCCATTTTGAGTTGATATTTGTGTATGGTGTAAGAAAGTAGTCTAGTTTCATTCTTTTGCATGTGGCTGTCCAGTTCTCCCAGCACCATTTGTCCAGTTTTACCAGCACTATGTTTTTAAACCATTGCATATTCTTGCCTCCTTTGTCGAAGATTAATTGACCATATAATTGTGGGTTTGTTTCTGGGTTTTCTATTCTGTTCCATTGATTTATGTGTCTGTTTTTGTGCTAGTACTGTAATGTTTTGATAACTACAGCTTTGTAATATAACTTGAAGTCTAGAATTGTGATAACCTCTGGTTTTGTCTTTTTTGAGATCGCTTTAGCTATTCTGAGTCATTGTGACTTTATAAAAATTTTAGGATTGTTCTAGTTCTGTGAAAAATGCTTTTAGTATTTTGATAGAGATTGCATTAAATCTGTAGATTGCTTTGGATAGTATAGACATTTTGATAATATTTGTTCTTATAATCCATGAGCATGGAATATCTTTCCATTTCTTTGTGTTACCTTCAATTTCTTTCGTCAGTGTTTCAGAGTACATATCTTTCACCTCTTTAGTTAAGTTTATTCTTAGGTATTTTATTATTTTTGGTGCAATTGTAAAGGATTTTTTTCTTAATTTCTGTCTGGGGTTTCATTATTAGTTTCATTAAATGCAGTGGATTTCTGTGTATTGATTTTTTATTTGTGACTTTACTGAATTCATTTATCAGTTCAAGTAGTTTTTTGGTGTCGTCTTTAGGGTTTTCCTGTATAGAGTAACATGTGATCTGCAGATAGTGAAAGTGTTACTTCTTTCTTACCAATTTGAAAGGCTTTTATTTCTTTTGTTGTTTGATTGCTGTAGCTAGGACTTCAGTACTATTTTGAATTATAAGTGGTGAGAGTGGACATCTTGTTCCTGACCTTAGGGGAAAAGCTCTGAAGTTTTTCCCCATTGAGTATGATGTTAGCTGTGGATTTTTCATATTATGGCTTTTATTATGTTGAGGTATGTTCCCTCTAAACCTGCTTTGTTGAGGGTTTTTATCATGAGTGGATGTTGTATGATAATCATGTAAGTGGAACCATCCAGTGATTCTGATTTTTGAATCATTTCAGTAGTTTATTGATTGTTGGCATTCTGCCTACCTGTCTGCAAGTTACTAGGTTAGCCATGGCAGTACTTATAAAGGATCTTTAAATTGCTTCTATCAGCTCCCATAATACTCATGCCCATAGGAAATTATATTTGTTTGATGCTGATACTTTAATTGTCATGGTTGTATATAGTTTTCAGTTTCCAAAAAACCTCAACAAAAGTTATTAAACTTGGAAAGGTTTAAATTTAAATCCCAACATAAATTAAGATTATTATTGTTTATTATATCATCATTAATCTGTATGTTTGAATATCTTTATCCATAAACTATCTTGAAAAGTCTTTTTTTTTTTTTTTTTGAGGACATAAGCACTACAAAATAAAATTGTTTCTAGATTAGTTCAGTATTTTATATAGTTACCCAAGTCTTGCTAATATTTCAGCTTCCAGTTTTATGTGCAATTTACTACTTTGTAGACTCTGTATTAAGTACTATAATTTTTCTGCAAACTTTCTCAGTTAAAATTATTTATTTTTCAGTTTTTTACATTTTGCAAAAGCTATAGAATGACATTGGATGCTTATGGATTATAATAGATTGTGACCAGAATGTTTGTTTATATTTTTGTGGTGCTTTATGGTTATTTGCTAGAATAGTTCTTTCATATGACCTGTTACTAAAGGCCCATTTTATAGGAAATGAAAGAAACAATTTGAGTGGTTTAGCCCTAGCTAGTAAGCCCTAGCTAGTAAGCATTGTTCTCAATGCTTACTCCATGTTCTCATTCTGATTTTGGTTCTCTTCGTGATACATGCTGCCTTTTGCAGTGGTATTTTCCATGAGATAGTAAGTTAAGTTGGACAATATTAGTGTGATTTGTTGCAATATGAAAAAAATAGCCAGTGAATAGCCAGTTTCTTATTCCTGTCCTGTTTATTTACAGGATCTTGTTTCTCTCTGTAATTTCCATAACTATGATAATTTGAGACACTTTGCAAAAAAACTTGATCCTCGAAGAGAAGGTGGTGATCAAAGGGTAAGCAAAATTCATATTTAGATTATTATGTAATATTTTTCTAAAAGAAAGAAAATGATATTCACCTGTTTGAATAGAACTTAGTTTGTTAGTGTCCTCATATATTTGCTAATCACGAATTGAGTATACATAAGTTATTGACATTTTCATCCTGGACTCAGGAGTATATAAATAATAATTATTGCTGTTTTATTTAAATTTAAACTGGTTAACCTGGCAGCAGGGTTCTCCACCTACCCACCCATTTTTCTGCTATTTTAAGCAATATTTTAAAGAATTGATTCTGTTAAAAAAAAAAAAGAAGAATTGATTCTGTTCAAAAAAACACTTTGGAAAGTGCTACATGCTGTAAAAAGAAAGCCTTGTTTTACTCTTAATCATTTGTCAGTAGTAGTCTTGAAGTTTATTTTGGCATGGATGGATATGTAAATAGGAAAGGGATTATAGTATTAGTGAAAGACCTTACAAAGCCTCATAATTTTTATTGGCCACTATAGATGAATAATTTTTTTATAAAAAGTGTTTAATGCAGAGTTCTTGATACTCTTAAAGTAATACTTGTTTATTATCATTGTTTGGCTTCATATTATTGCACATACATACTTCTCTTAGTGCTAATATTTAAGAGTCAGGACTTAAATTTCAGGAACAAGATTTTTTGTCTTCATAGTTGTTCACTGGACCAAGGACTTGTTTTGAATTTTAATTAAATTCCTCTGCATCCCATCTAGAAAATGTTTATAGTAAATACCTAATTAGACTCGAAGCTGATATGAAGCACTTATAAGTAGAAAATATTTTTAATGCATACTAAGTAAATTTTCCTATTGTTAGTTCCAATCAAATAACTTATAATATGTGAGAATTATGCAAAGCTAACAGAATAGAAACTGCCATGGGTGTCAACATGAGTAACATGGAACAAAACATCAAATGGTGGTGGGTGAAAATGTTAACAGATCTTAATAACATTCATTGAAAAATACCGTTTTATAGCTTGGACCTTTCTTCACTCAAGTGCACTAATAAATTATGTATGTTGCTTGAACAACTAGCATTCCTTTGGACCATTGGACTATGAAAGTCTCCAACAAGAACTTGCTTTAAAAGAGACAGTATGGAAAAAAGTGTCACCTGAGTCAAATGAGGACATCTCTACAACTGTAGTATATAGAATGGAAAGTCTGGGAGAGAAAAGCTAAAGAAATGAGTTCTAGTTTCAGAATGTTCTTCATTTACTCTTTCAACCATCTTTAGCTTTTTTGCATACTATAAATATTTATTTGAGTTTTTTGTGTTTTCAACCTTGGGTGCTGGAGCCATAAAGCTTTTTTTTCCTTTTAATCTTTGTATAAAGATAATAGATTAAAAAGTGGATTTGTTGGTCTTTAAAAAAGTATTTATACATAAGTAAAGCAAATTTGCTTTATTTTTAAAGACGCAAAAAGGAAAAAATTCCTTTAAATTTTTTCATGGTGTAATTAAAATTTTAACTTAATCTCCATTTTAAAATGGTAACAGAAATGTCATTTTTGGTTCTAAAACCCACACATTGAACTCATAAGTTTCATTGCATTTTGTTTTTTCTTTCCCAGTTTTAAAACTGACATGATGTCTGTAGGGGCAATAGAAAGTCATCTCTATGCTAAATACAATGAAAAGGCAAAATTAATGAATCCCAAATTACTTAATACAGTGATAGATTATAAAATCAGCTTAAGTTTATATTTTATGCCATTTTTAGTGATAAATTTGCTTTAAATTTTAAAAATTCATTTTAAATTTTATCAAACACTTTAAAATATAAATCATGTCTTTGCTTTTTTACTTTGCAACTTCTCTGTGTTCTGTCAAAATTGTCATGTACAGGAGTGTCTTATGTTACTAAAACATTCCAGCCAAAGAATTTCAGAAGTAGGATAATGACATGTTTCACTGTTAAAAAGCTATAATGGTTACTCAGAAGGAGCAACAGTGAGTGTCTTCAAGTGAAATGTTTACCTGAACAATTTTATTTTCGTATTATTCACGTTACTTTTTCTATGTTATATTTAAGTGTGAATGGTGAATCTTGGGTTTTAGTTTTTAATATTTTTATTATCGTAATAATTCCACAAATGCTAATGAATCTTTTATGATAAATTATAATAACATCTCATAGAGTTTGTTTTATTTGAACTCTAATTTTAGAGTACTTAGGAAATGAATTCAGTCTGATAGTAGTAAGTATGCTACTAAAATGTGTTAGATCTGAATCCTTTTGTTTGGTTATAAAAATGCAATATTGAGAATCAAAACTTGTTTTTAAAAGAAGGACTATTTTGGATAATTTACAATGTTTAAAGTCTGTCTTGGCAAAGTGATTGTAAAATTCTGTAGGACCTATTCACACTTCTTCCTTCTTCCAAATAACTCTTCAGTTTTCCCCACAATTCCCCATAGCCACAAGGTGTTTTTTGTTTTGTTTCGTTTTATTCATTTTTAAAGTTGTAGATTTTGGAGGGGCAGAGGTGGGGTCTGGGGTCTAGAAGGAGACTTGGTAGTTTTTTAGTGTCATGGCATATGTGGTAGGTCACATCTGTAAAAGTAACTCTAGTAAAAAAGATTTCACTGAGTAATTTCGATAATAGCGCAATTATAGATACAGAAAACCTGATCAAATGATGTCTCAAGCTTGGGAACTGTGATATTAGAAAAAGAAGTTCCCTTCCAAAGGTGTTGGTCAAAAGCTTTTTGGGCTAACTTATATATTTAAATAATTATGTGTTAGGTTTTGGAAGATTTACTAAGGAGTTTATTGTTACTTAAATATTTCTCTAATGTACAAATGCAAATCTAAGTGGATACTTCTACTTTGGCCATTTTCCGGGGGCGGATGGTAGGGGGGAGTGGTTTTTTTGAAAGCCTCACCTCTGCAACAACTTTAAACAGTATCATTTGTATTATTAGTTCCACCAAAGCCATTTGCAGTTTGGGGAACTGAATGTCTTAATTGATAGATTGGAAAAAAGGCTTTATTTTTTTCCCTGTGCTCTAAATTGTTATGTTTTACTATTTCATTTGGAGATTGGTTTTACTTTATAAAATGAAAATTCAATTTTTCCTATTGTGTCCTATGTATAGATTTCAAAATTATGTTGTTAATTTGTAGCTGACTGTATTGTAGCTAATCTTATTAAGGATGAGCATCCAGAAATTTTTGTAGGAAGGTATATAAATGGAAGAAGAGGGAAGATACTGTGAATAGGCCCCTAACCTTTACTTTAAAAAAAAAAAAAAAAGGAAAATCTTTGCCAGATTTAAGAACATTCTTTAAATTGATTCCTTCAGTATTTTTAATACCTTTTCAAATAAAGTTCTTGAAAAGTACCCAGTATTGTGGATTTAATGTTTCATGCCATTACTGATTCTTGATATTCAAGCATTTAGAAGTTAGCACATTTGTTTTCCTTTTTTTTTCATTATTAACATTTCGTTTGAAATGCATATCCTTCCTGAAATACTTTATTTTTAGCATAAATGTTGTGCATTTTATCTTAGTGTTTGGATTAAAACATTTGTGTTATTTAGCTTTCTTTTATTTGCTTTGTATATTTAATAATGTACCTTTTATTTTCCAGTATGCCTACTTTTTGTATTGTACAATAAATTTATTTTAAGCTGATTTTATTGTTTTTTTTTTTTTTTTGATGAAAGGAACTCTAGCATTTTAAGTACAACAAATAGTTGGAATTTTAACTTCAAAATAGTAAATCTTTATGAAGATACTATTAAAATGCTTTAGATTTTTACTTCTGAGGCTATTGTGAAGACATACTAGAAATACTCTCCAAAGGGCTTCATTTGATTTTTTTTTTTTAACAAAGTATAGAGTCGGTGGGCTTTTTGAGGGAGAGTACATTTAACAACTTAAAAAAGAAAAAAATCTACCCTATTTGCTGGTTTCCTGGTTCAGCTTTCTGAGGAAGAGTATCGCTGGTGTTACTCACTGTGTCACTGTTTTATACGTTGTGTAGGGTAGGAAAACATTGCTGAATCAGATGAAGAGTATCGTAATATTACTTTAGAATTGTGAATCACAGTAGAATTTATATTAAATGGAATAACTATACTACAGAAATTCACCTTATTTACTTTTTAAGGAATTTAGTCTTCAGAAGGAACTTTATATTTCCACAGCATAGTCCAAAGTCTAATGAGGCTCCATGCATTGTCAGACATAAACAGTACAGTTGACTCCTAACACAGGTTTGAACTGCATGGCTCCACTTATGTAACTTAGTAAATTATAGTACAGTACTATAATTTATTTTATCTTCCTTATGATTTTCTTAATAACATTTTCTTTTCTCCAGCTTACTATGTAACATACAAAATGTTTTACTGAACTGTTTATGTTCTTGGTAAGGCTTCTTGTCAGCATCAGCTATTAGTAGTTAAATTTGGGGGGGGGAGTCAAAAGTTCTATGCAGATTTTCAACCACATGGGGGCCAGTATTCCTAAGCCCTCCCACATTGTTTAAGGTCAGCTTTACTTTAAGTTTAAATTTTACTGTTTGATCAGATACATCATTTGTATCCAGAGAAGTCGTCCCAAATATATTGTAGACTTTTAAAACTATTTGAAGGGGAAATACCATTGTTTATAGGATTTTGTATTTATCTAAATGGGATTTTTTTTTTTATAAAGTTCTTTTGGGACTAGGAAATAAGTTCATGTGTCATGATATATTCAGTATGTAATTGATTTATGATTGCTTACTTTTAAAGACACACTTGGATTTTTTTTTGCTTTTAATCCATTTGAAGCAAAGGGAGAGGTGGCTCAGCTTGGTCGTCTTGGCCTGACAGTGTCAAGTTTTGTAGGCATGTATGTATGTGAGAAGAAACACTGATGTATACTGATATGTCAGTCTATACCCTGATAATTTATATACATGTGTGTGTTATATACATATGTGTTTGTGAGTGTATCTGTCTATCCAGATAGACATTTTTGCTGTCCCAGAATTTATAAAATATAACATGTTTTACTTACTCAGTTTGACTCTGAAGATTTGTGGTTTCTTTTGTTGTGCCCATTCACTACCTGCACTGTCAGGGTAAGAGAGTAACAATATTGGAGAACTTCATAAAAGGGAAAGCAAGAATATCAAATTTCATATGGAAATTGACTTTAAAGCAGTCTCCAAAATTTATTAAATGGGAGGATTATATTCAACTTAAATAATGTACTTCTCATTTTGAACAGTTTATGGAATAGTTTTATTCCAAAAATTGTACATAATTATTAAGAATGTGTTTTACTATTCATTTTGTGGAAATTTTGGTTTTTAACCAATCTTGAAAATGCTAGAATGTAATTTAAAGAAAAAAGTAACATAATTTCTGCTCAATTCCTTTACTGCTTTATATTAAATGCAGTATTTACATTGTATGATAACACCAAAACCAAACATTAGAGATATAGCCACCGCCTGGGTGGCTCAGTTGGTTAAGTGTCTGACTTTGGCACAGGTCATGATCTCACAGCCCATGGGTTCAAGCCCCACGTCCGGCTCTGTGCTAACAGCTCAGATCCTGGAGCCTGCTTCAGATTCTGTGTCTCCCTCTCTCTCTGCGCCTCCCCCGTTCATGCTCTGTCTCACTTTCTCTCAAAAATAAACATTTTAAAAAAGGCGAAAATAAACAGGAAGATATATTCAAGTGTATCAAGTTCAACTACTTTTTTCTTTTATCTCAAATTATAACATACTTAAAACATTTGTTTCTTACACTACATAGAAATGGAAGGAATTTAGTTGGACTAGGAGACGTTCTCTTATCCTTCTTCTCCCTTCTCCTGCCAAAGTAGTTTATTGAAGTGAATACCACACAGACTTGAAGAAATTTAGAGTTATAGTCTGTTTTAGTTTAGTTTTTAAAACTAAATTATAAGCATCTAGAACAAAAGTTCTTCAACATAAAACATTTGGCAAACTTGATGTTTTTTAGACTCCTTAACTTCTTAAATAGTAATAGAAAAGGTACTTATTTTTTAGATGTTTAGACTGATCATAAATCGTTATTTTTAATGAAATGATTCTCTTGTACTGTGGTTTTAAAATGTTCTTTATTATTTTATATTTTGATATATGAAAGGTTATTAATTTTAAGGTTGACTTTTAGTTTACCATATGTTTTGTAGATTATAGATCCACTCTAGTGATTTTTATACGTTGCACCTGTAGAGACTTTTAAGATGTGCAAAATGTGTAAAGCCTATGTTGATTAAATTTTTATTATGGCTTTCCAGTCAATTACATTCACCTTTAACTGAAATGAATAAGATGTAAATTAGCATTTGAGTGCATTACTTTTTTTTGGTGGTGTCTGTGGTAGTTTTTGGTAAATTCCAAATCTTTTTTATTGAGAACTGTTATGTATTAAGTAAACTTAAAAAAATTATGATTCTTGGTGCCAAATGCTGTGATGAGCCTCAGGATACAGACTCCTAGGAAAGAGGAATGAGATGACACATTTGGGCAGTTGATCTCATAACACCATTGTTAGACCTTGAACTCTAAATCTCAGTTACTATCAGAAATACTTTAGTTAAATCTCGATGAAGAACAACTTGGCTTGCTTATTTATTTATTTAATTAATTTATTTATATGTATTTTCAGAGAGAGCGTGAGCAGAGGAGGGTCAGAGAGAGAGAATCCGAGCCAGACAAAGGGCTTGATCTCACAAACCGTGAGATTATGTATGTATGACCTGAGCTGAAATCAGGAGTGGGACACTTAACCCCCTGAGCCACCCAGGCACCCCATGGTATATTTATTCTTAAGCCAAATTTTAATACCTGAGGACATGAGTCTTCTGGACATAGTATTATTAAAACTAATGATTTTTTTCATTAAGTATTTACCTTGCTGAAATACCTCAGATGATTGAAATTATCTATCTGGAAGGCCTAGGTTTTATTTTTTTTAATGTTTATTTTTGAGAGAAGCACACGTGTGCACGTGAGCAGGGGAGGGGCAGAGAGAGAGGGAGATCTAGGATCTGAAGTGGGCTCTGTGCTCAGAGCAGAGAGCCCAATGAGGTGCTCAAACTCCCGGAACTCACAAACCTCGAGATCATGACCTGAGCCGAAGTTGGATGCTTAACCCACCGAGCCACCCAAGCAGGCGCCCCGGAAGGCTTAGCTTTTAAAAGGAAGTGTTCTTACCTGAAATAGATTTGTTTCCATATTACACGTCTGGCAATTTTTGTTTATATAATGAAAATCTCTCTGGTCAGTTCCACTTGGAACCCTCACTTACGATTTTAGTTCATATTCTGTAAACAGCTAAAGAATTTGTTTTATTTTTAAAACATAGCTCAACCTTTCTAGGTCTTTGTTCTTTCATTTACCATAATCTTATAATTTATTAGAATCCCATAATTGAGATTGAAAGCTATCTTAGAGTTTATGTGGTGCAAACTCCCGCTTCAGCCAACCTCCTTTCCAGGTTTCTTACCACCTTGCTTCCTCAGTTAACACATGTACAATATTTTTTTCTCTTTTTTGATGGAATTGTTCTATTGTGTGTTTTGTTACATCTTTTGTTTGTTGGTTATTTGTGATGAAAAGCATAATTGTCAGTAGTTAATACAACTCTTAAGTTATTTGGCAAACATTGTTACATCAATGTTTAGTAAAAACTATTGTATTTCTCTAGTAAAGAGTCTTACGCCACAACTTATAAAGACTGGAAAAATTAAGAAGTGAATGCTACAATTATACAGTAGTTCTAAAAATAAGAAATTATCCTGGAACCTTTGAAAGAAAGTATAGGAAAAATGTGACTGGAAAAATAAATGTTGCGCCATTTGCTTTTAAAATAAATTCCTTTGGAGTTAGGTTAAATATTGAAAGTAAAAAGGTTAAAAAAACAAAAGGCTATTGGAGTTCTAAAGAAATGTTTTCTAAAAGAAAAAAAATTTTTTTCAAGTCAGCTTTTCCCAGCACATACTATGCAAAATATCTACCTTCCTTTGTTTTTATTTTGCATATTTGGATCTCTAGGTGGCTTCAGAACAAGAGTTTATTACTCTATCATGTATGTTGTCCTTAGTACCAATCTCCATTTCATAGTTCTGGGATTTATTTTTTATTTATGAAGGAAATTTATATTGCTGTTCTTGAGAAATGTTACTTTTTAAACGCCTTTGTTGACTTAGAAATGTTACAACTTAAATATTGTTATTCCAAAAAACAGTACGGGTTTCTTCTCAAAATTTAAACTTGCCTATTATATAGCTCTTTTCCCCCTAAGTTTATATAGATGAGAAGCTGAACTTTAGGATACTGGCTCTTACTCAGTATAAACTCTGTTTTCACATTGTACTTACTAAAATTAGAATGATGCTGAAATATTAGCATCAATTATGCTAGTATAACTATTCACATTTGGATCATTCCATTGTAAAATTCAAATTGAAATCTTCAGCCTTTTGTTCATCTTTTCTTTATAATTACTAGTTTTCATTATTTTGTATGTGCCTTTCACAAATCATCACTAAGGAACAATTACAGATTATCCTTTGAGGGGATAACATAATACTTGTCTTGACTTTGTTTCATTAGATGAGATTAATTGTGTTGTGTAAAACCATGGTATAAATTATTGACTCCATCCATACTTTGTTGTTTTGTTCTTTCTCACAGTCACTCATGATTAAAGATCCTAATTGAAAAATTCAGACTATGTTAATTTCAAGTATTCTTTCTTTTTCCAACTTTTCCAATAATAACTCATTTTTGGCTGAAAATGAGGTAACTTAAAAAATATATGAAAGTTACTCATAAAGTGTGTTTTCATTTTCAAGCGTTTGTATTGCTGATATGTTCATTTCCAAGTCTTAATATTGTTGACATTTACCATTCTAGAGTTATTTTCTTTAAAAAGTTAAAAAAACATGAGTGTTAATTCAGACTTTTTTCATTATAATAAAAGTTTATTGTTAATCATTATTTTACCTTCAGCTTTCAATACATGTGTCTGTGGGTCTAGGTCTGCACAAGAGTTATAATATAAATAAAGGAATGAACTAAATAATATTGTTTCTACTTTGAATTAAAATGAATGCTACATTTTTTACACAATGAAACTTTATTAACATCTCTTGATGAAATTACAGAACAAGTGATTTTGTTAAAATTCTCTGGTGACTAATAGTATTAACCCTTTTTAATCATACCAATAAAATATTCCTGCCTTAATGTCTCTTCTTTTTACCTGAAAGAGAAGTTTTAGAGAATGGTTTTAAGGAGGTGGGAAGTAGAATTTAACTTTCTATTTACCCATTTGTGAAGTGTTTCAGCTAAAACATGCTATTACAACAAAACTTAGAGTATGTATGTTTTTTTTTTTCCACCTGAAGGAGAAACAGAGAAAGAAAACTAGTTTGCTGTGTTTTTTAGCCAAGTAATAAAAACTTGAGAAGCTTTAATTTTTATTTTGTCTCTGTTGTGCCAATTTTATTTTACATCCACCATATATGTCTGCCACAGAATCAGCACTGCTGTTGATTTGGTATCCCTTACATGTTGGGCTTTGTTATGTAATGGTCTCATGTATTAGTGCATTTACCTTATATTTAGGGGCTCTGGAGAGAGGGCTGTTGCTATGTTTGCATAGTGTGTTTTGTAGTTTTTGTTTTGCAAAAATTCCCATTCGCTGCCATTGTGAATTTTAGATTTTGGTTTTAGTTAAGAATTTGGGATCTTCTGCAAAAGTTCTTAATAGAGTGAAACTGTGGTTTACTTAGTGCTTTTGGGACTTAAATAGGATCAGTGAATGCTGGGCAGTTGGGTATAGGATCTGGATAGGTAACGTGGTATACCATAAGGCATGAACTTCTGAGGCTTGTTTTCTACCTTAAAAATTCATATAAATTTTGTTCTGTTTCACCTGTTTTAATTTTTTTTTTTAACGTAGTATTTATAAGGTCTGTGACTAACCTTTATCTTCTCCAGAATTGGAGTAAAATTGATTTCAGGAAGATGTGCCACTCTTACTCATTCTGACATAGGATAGTAATGGTTAATCTGTAAACATTCTTAATCATAGGTTTGAAGTGACCATTTTTACCTAAAATTGGCAGTAATTTTAAAAAGAATGTCTTTCATCTATGCCTGCTGCCTGTGCCCAAAGACCTTGGAAGTCTAGAGTTTCTTTCTCAATCCCTTATCACAAGAGACTTTGCAGTGTGTAGGCTAATCGCTAAATATACAGTGATCAGTCCTCAAAGGTGTAGGCCAAAATTGAGGTAATCTCAGTTTGCTAAGGCCGTCCAGTTTCCTAACCTAGAGGATCCTGTGATTTTCTGTAGTTTGCTTTCAATGTCCATAATTTCAGTCAACTCTAGCAGCAGTGCATGTCCAATACACCATCAGCAGAAACCTGATAACATCAGAATTTGAATAGCATGACTTTTAGCACTCACTGTGACTTACTATGGGTTAACCATCCATGAATGTTTTGAGAATTTTTTAATCCCCCTGAAGTCTATGAAGTAGGTATTACTACCTCTGTAGATTTATATAGGTCTTGTAAATTCACTAAGGTCACAGAATTAGATCCTATATAGAACCAGGATTTACACCCAGGCAGTTTTGGTTCCAGAGCTCATTGTCTTGACCATAGACTATATTATTTCCCATTGCAAAATGTAAGCAGAGCAACTTATGTCTCCTTGTTAATAAAATCAAGATACTCCATGGAAATTTAAGGACAATACAATTTCAGAGTGTCTTGATAGACCAAAAAGGGAAATTTCATATTAAATAAGGTTATCCTGTGATACTTTGAATTTCCTATACCTTATATAAGGCAATGTCTCTATCACATACCACCAGTGTCCTACAATTTTCATATGTGCATGTAATTATTTCGCTCAGAGAAAAGTTCCTCTCCCCAGAGATCCTTTTACTAAGAATTAGATATGTTGGGAAACTATTAGGGGTTTTTTGGCAGACAGCACATTTATGTCTAAAATGTCTTGGGGCACTTGGGTGGCTCAGTCAAGCATCTGACTCTGGTCTCGGCTCAGGTCATGATCTTATCGTTTTGTGAGTTCGAACCCTCCATCAGGCTCTGCGCTGGCAGCATGGAGCCTGGTTTGGATTCTCTCTCTCCCTCTCTCTTTCTGTCCCTCCCCTACCTGTGCTGTCTCTGTCTCTCCCAAAATGAATAAATAAACTTTTTTTAAAAAGTCTTAAAAAAAAGTGTTGATATAAATGGGAAAATTAACTCCAATATTACTTGACTATAGAAGATAACAAGTCAGCCCTAAATATCAGTGAAGTCATTTTTAGCTTAGCTCTTATAAGTCTTTTGCACTACTTAAAAGGTTTCCTTATTGTATATTCCTAGCATTAAATATAAATCAGTACACTAGCACTAAAAGCCGATGTTTATTCTAACTTAATTTTAAAGATGCACTTTTAAATCCTTTTGTGTATTTCCTCTAAGTGCCTATCAGCTAACCTCAACTTATCAAAACCTTTAAAAACCCTGATTCCATAAAGCCTTCCACAGGGTTCAATTGTAGGGGTTTTCACTAACCTTATTTATATATAAGAATTCTATGATCTGCAACTTTATTATCCAAAAATTAATGTATCTTTCTTCACATCTGCACTTGTTTTTAGGGTAAAAAAATTTTTTTGGAAACCAACCAGAATGATTCAATGATGAAAAACAAATTTTGTATTCTCATCCACAGTCATTTATACTTGTTCTTGTATATATGATTTTAATGATAATGTTAGATATAAGCAGATTCCCCCAAAATATGTGTACTGGACTATGAAACACAATTCTGCTGTTAAAGTATATCTAAAAAATAACTTCCACCTATCCTAATACCCTTTACTCAGGAGAGCTGGTAGTAAGTGTTCCCATTTTTCAATTAAATTGTTCTTCCATTATTGTTTTTATAATGTAGTAGGGTACAAGATGAACAAATAGTTCATTCTTTCAGTGAAGTTGTTTTTCCACTAAAGTTGCTGTAAGAAAGTGACCAGGACTCTTCTGAGTCTTGATTTCTAGGTTTCCAAATACTGTTATGAAACAATTTTTCATCCATTCTAAATACAAGAATTTTGTTTTTCTCTTGTGTGTGTTTTCTGCTCTTCATTCCTGGTATTGCATATAAATCCCCTACCAGTGTGTAAGATTAGATCCCAATATATAAATGCAAATGTATAACTGTTCAGATTATTTTTTTCTACCAAGAACCAGTTATCCCTCAATATTTCACTAGTTTTTGTTTACACATACACACAGTTTAAGTTATTTAGCCAATTTAATTTGACAGAGTAGTTCTGGTTTTATATAAATTAGCTTTAGCATTATCCTGTTTATTGTTCATTCACTAATTACTTCTTCATTTAACCAATATGTATTTGTTCCTTGCCTGTTCCATGCCAGAAACTGCAAAGTACTTAGGATATGCGGGTACTGAATGAGTCTGATCAAGCCCTTGATGTTTGCAATCTAGTGGGGATGTAGATACTGAATAGTTAATAAAATAGCAAAAATGGTGATAAGTGATTTGTTCATACAGATGCATGTAGATCTAGTTCATTTTAACTTATAAAGGAGGTGAAATGGCATACACCAAGTATTTATACACCTGTAACAGACTTTGTGAGATAAACATACAGTGTAGTTAAAGTATAAGAACATGCACACCAGTCTTCAGTAAAACTTCCCTCTGAGAAAGAGGGGGATGAGTGCTGGGGGAATAGTTAGCTATAACATTTTATATCTTGAAGAAATACACAAATACAATAAATGGTAGACATGTACAAAGTTCCAGCAGAGTATAACAAGATTTCATTTTTTGATAAAATAGGTATGGCTGATTTTCCCTGAAAGGTGATAAATTTTGAATGAGTTAGAGGAAGGGTGAGGATTAATAAAATACTCTGGCTTGAAGGCCCGGGGACAGGAAGGAGCACTTTGGAGATGGTGAAAGAAAGCAAAAATGATGGGAGAAGAGTGAGGCAAGGTGTGAATGGAGATTGGCCCTGGATGAGTCTAAGACATAAGACCACATAATGTAGGATAGCCCTTCTTGTCTCTCAATGTACACTACAGCTGTTAGTGTGTCTTAATTTTATTAACTTTTTAAAATTATTTTTCAAGTAGACTCCACGCTGGGTGTGGAGCCCAACATGGGGCTTGAACTCATGATCCTGAAATCAAGACCTGAGTTGAGATCAGGTCTCAAACGCTTAACCCACTGAATCACCCAGGTGCCCCCAGTGTGTCCTAAGGCACAATCTTGGAGATTGGCTTAAACACCTGCATTTTTAATAAGCACCTTGGGTGTTTCTGCTGTAGATGGTCCTCTGAACACAGTTTGGGAAATATTTATGTAGGATCTTACATGCCACATTAAGAGTTTTGTACTATTCAAAGTGTATTTGGCTTGTATAAGAAGGGGAGTGACATGATTTGGTTTTAAAACTGCTCTGTGGGGAATGGATTAGAGGAAGACAAAAGTTGAAGTTTTAGGGCTGAGGTGAAATGTGATGGTAGCTTAGAGTAGGGAAATAGATGTGAGAAAGGTAGGTATGAGATGTGTTTAGGAGAGGAAATTGGCAGCACGTGGTGATAGTATTTGGTGGGTGAAAAGAATGACCTGTTAAGTGGACAATCAGGTTTTAGTATTAGCAATAGGACAGATGGTGCTACATTATTAAGATGGAGAACCCTGGAGAAGCAAATCTTGGGAGTACAGGGAAAGATTAATTTTGGTTGTACCAATTAAGGGGTCTTTTGACTATAGCTATCAAGAGGATGATTAATAGGGGTCTCAATGAATAGGGCTATCTTTGTATTATAATAAGTCTGGGTGTAGGCAATCCAGGATGTGTGCCATCAGTAAGATACACTTCTGCTCCAACCAGCCTTCGTGTGTTGGGGTTAGACATCATGCCTATCACCATGTAGTTGCAAAGTGTTCCACCTTTAGCCTCACGTGTATGGTCAAAGTGGTAGAAGAAAAGAGTGATACCTAAATCAGGTAAGAGAAGTTTCCTAGAAACTCATCTGACACTCGCTGGCCAGACTAGCTACAAGGGAATCTAGGAAAGAATTTTGAGTTGGCACATTGCTACCTCCAACAAGTAGAGATTCTGTTAGCCTAGATGGAATAGGAAGTAGATCTTAGGTAAGCAGTTGGCAGTTGTGAGAAAGCTAACTTCTGTTTGACATATTTATATTTCTGAGATATCCAAGTAGTGACAAGTGTCAGATACAGGCCGAAAACTTAGGAGAGTGGTTTGAATTGGAGATACAATTTTGTGAGTTGTTAGCATGGTGAGAGTAGGTTTGAAGCTGTAAGTTGTGTGAGATTGCTCCAGTAGACCATGCAGAATGAGAAGGAACCTTAAGGAACTCCCACTTTCAAAGTAGGATAGGGGTGCCTGGGTGGCTCAGTCAGTTGAGCATCCAGCTTTGGGTCAGGTCATTATCTCACGGCGTCATGAGTTATGGCCCAACGTTGGGCTTGTTGCTGTCAGCACAGCCTGCTTCGGATCATCTGTCTCCCTCTTTCTCTGTCCCTTCCCCACTTGTGTTCTCTCTCTCTCGAAAATAAACATTTTTTTAAAAACGAAGTAACAGATACTCAAAATTTAACATTAAAAATAAAAAGTAGGATAGAACAGTAGGTTTCCCACTGGGGAAAAATGTCCCATTAGGAGAAAATCCAGCATACCATAATAGAAGTCCAGGAGAGAAAGTATTGCAAGAAATTTGGAAGAGTCAACCGTACAAAACAGATAAGCATTAAATAAGATGAAGGTGTCCAGTTACATAATGTCCTTCCTACTTTTGGTGCTAAAATGTCTTTTTATTTAGTAAATGATGTTAGTAGATAGTAGTCTTCTTTATTGTTTGTGCTCAGAAAATAAGAAATGGGTGGCCCATATTGGTAATCTCCTCTCCACTATTAAGAAAATTTTCTTGGCTTCGAGATTTGAAGGCCGGGGAACTACTGGAGTAGAGCAGGGTTGGCTGCTGATAGAAAAGACCCAGTAAAGAAGGAGAGCTTAAAATAGATACAAGAAAGAGGAAATGGACAACAAAGTGATGTCTCTGGAAAGAGATGGAGCTCGGCATCAGCGGAGGATTTAGGTATGGTAGGAGGAAGAGTATCTCCTTCAATAAAATAGGACATTGAGAGGCAGGCAGGTAGGTAGGTATGCAGTAGGTAGGTATGGTAGGGAGAAGTTGAGGAAGTTTCTGCCCATTGGCTTCCATTTTCCTGAAGTGGATGAAAGGCTTTATGCTGAGAATAAGTTGTGGAGTTGGAGGGAGGCTGTGCGGTTTCAGGGCACAGAGAAGATAGGAAATGTTTATTCTTGGAAGGTGGGGCAGAGCTGAAGGAAATAAAGCAGTAGTTGTCACAATACTATTGAGGTTGGTACCATGGGTTTGCAGGGATGCTAATCTGCTCTGTTGCCACCCCCCCCCCCCCCCCCCCCGCCCCGCCATTATCCTGTGGCTGCATTCCAAATTTAGGTTCAGGAGCTGCAGAAGATCAGGCAAGGGATTTTAGAGCATTTACCGGATAGTGATTTTAAAAGTAGGCTTTGGAATCTACTTTATACGCTCCCTACATAGAAGACATGAATGTAGGCTTTTCTCCTTTTAGAATTTGGTTCTACTTAAAGAATTTTCAACTAATGTAACTTACACTAACAGGTGAGTGCTGTATATAATTTTGCCACGTCCATTCTCCTTCCTTCATATAAAATATTACCGATAATAATTATGAATGTTAAAATACAGATACATGCTAAGCAGTCTCATGATAAGGCCCTGAGAATGGTGATGGAGTGATTTTTTTTGGCCTAATTATATATATTTTTTTCATACAGTCTTACACTGCATTATTTTTGAGGATCTTAAAAATATCCTGTTCTCCAGAGGCTCCTTGTATTATGTGCTAGAGGAGCCTGTTATCATCATTTGATATTACAATGCCTATGAAAGTCCTTTGAAAATTGAAAACACTAGAGAAACATATTGTTATTGTGCTTGTTCTGTGTGTTATCCATAAAGCTCGCATGTCACACTTCCCGCAATACAACTGTAAAATAGACATTGAAGAATGGAGAAAATTAAGTATGGCTCTCTGGAGACCAACAAAAACGAGAAATTTCTAAAATCAAAGCAGTCAGTAAGAATGTATTGTGGTTGGAATGAATATTCATGTCCCTGTGCCTTGCTTTGTTGTAGTAGCAATATTTAGGACGTACAAAGGAGAGCTGGATCCTTTAAATTGAAAACATAATTCTGGGTTTATTGCTGCCAAATTTTTGTTTTGTTTTTTGGCAAAAAGAGAGCCCCATCTCTTTTCAGGGACCTTGTGTATATTTATTTTTAAATTTATACCAGACAGTGTGAGAATCTTTTGATTGTTGTTGCCCTGATCCTTTTTTTTTTTTTTAAAGTATTATGTACAAAGATTTGGTGACCAGTTTCTTTTCTTCCTGTCTTATTCTTTGCTTTTAGTTTCTTTGACTTTCTGGGGTTTTACATACTTGTTTTTTTAGTTCATAATTATAAATGAACGTGACACTTCATCATCCCAGAAGTGTGGCACTTTGTCCTGTATTTGAACATACTAATGTAATGTTAACTAATCTTCATGGAGTTTTACAAATATTTGTATAAGAGAGAAAGAGAACCGGGAAGAAAGTGAATATGAAACTTTGATACTTGTCTGTGCAGTGCAAATACTCTTAGGTTTGCCACATGAAAAATGCACTTCTGTTCAGAGAAAGCTGCCTTTGTCCCTGCTCGTTTTGATTTTTATCCTCTTTTGTTGCTGACTTGTTAATTAGGATTGCTCTTTGTCATGCCATGCAAAGATAGGTTGTTAGCTGCATTTATGCTTGGATATAAAAGGAGGGTTGCTTATTGGCTCATTGGTATCTTTTTAGGCCATTCATTGGCATTTACCAGACTCTCATGAGCCACTGAGATAAGAAGTTATTTGCTGCAAATTCTGTAGCAATCATATATTTGCTGTATTCACATTAACCCAAAACTCATACTTCACTTTTAGATACTTCAAAGCAAAGAATGAAGATATCTTTAACTTTTTTTCTGTTTGTGGCATTGATATGCCAAATTGAATATTTGTTTGATCCTCTATTTTCTTTTCAATTAACAACAAAATGCCTTTTGGTTAGTTTGGTTAGCACCTCAACAGAAAATTAGTATCTCTGATTTCCCCATGAATTTTCCCTTAGTTGCCCTTTTCTGATTTTAGTCTTGGTATTGTATTGGTGAGGAAATCTCATCTCATGTTTTGTCAGGAAATCTCTTGGCCCAGGAGGTCCCTTGTAGTGGTAGACGGCACGAATCCCAGCATCAGGCTGGTCGTGAGCTCTCACTCTGCCACTTGCCAGCATTATTACTTTGCTCAAGTTAATTTAAATGCATTAGCCTTCAGTTTCCTAATCCTTTGAGTAATAATAGCATAATAATACGTAGAACATTTAGCTCAGTCCAGAGAGAGTAGGTGCTTCATATTAGCTATTTTTTCCCTAACTAGTGTATAATCTGAATTTTTATCTTCACGGGTTGTCAGATTTCTTTGATAGAATCGTGACTTCTTAGTTTAAGAGTAAATAAAAATATTTCAGATTAATCTGTTCATTGAGAAGTTTTGAAAATAGTATGCTTAGGACAGTTTGTTTATTCATTAGTCAAGAGCAGAATGCAGTATTTGGAGCTGCCATTTTGAGGTTGTATTTTGTAAGTGAAATTTCTGTACTCTTCTTTAGAGTAAAATTTACTGTTCAATTTACTCCTCTCTATTAAAATTACTGTATGAGAACCTAACCTCCTGCATTTGTGTAAAAATTTGGAAATGTCATGAGATTGCTGAACTGTTATTCCGTTAAAGGATTTTCTCTAATCCTCTGATCGTGTCAGTTTGGATTAATTTTGTCTGTATATAGTAGATTAATATTTGTGTCTGAATAAGTCAGTGGAAAAGCTTAGGAACATGTAGCCTCATACTCATCCTCGACTTTCTAATCATAAAAGTAGTATAATTTTGTTTTACATGTCCATATGATATTAAATAAGCTCATGTTAAATATTTATATGAATATTAAATAAGGGAAAGAGGAAATGTTTTCACATACACCTTGTGCAGGTTTATATCTCTACCCTTGTTGGCAAGCGATTAGTTTACATTTGCTGACAACTTAAAATTTTTCTTTAGCTATACTATAATAGGTTTGTATTTCTTAATAACCTGCCCTTAAGAAAAATATTTATGAAAGAAGGCCTCAAACTTCTTTTCATTTAAAGGCTCTTAAAGGCCAAGTTGGCGTGAAGCTTTTAAAACAAAACTGGATCTGGAATGATGATGGTTTATTTAACAGACGAAGAAGAGTATCTGTTCCACAGCAACAGATACTTCAGTGAGCTGGAAATGAGAGAGCAGCTTACGTCAAACTGGAAGTGGTGGGAACACAAGGATGGCTTTTCAGTTACCTGCTCTTTTTCATTAAAGCCTTTCCTAACCAAAGGGCTGAATTAGTCTTTGTATTTAAGCAGAAACTAATGATGAAAAACAAGGGAGACTACAGTGTTGCAGTTGGTAGCAGAGTTGGAAATAAAATACCTGGAGTAAAGTGTAAAGCTAATGAGTCAATCCTCTCTCCCTCTCTCTTTGTCTCTCTTCTCTGCTTCTTCCCTTCCACCCTCCCCTCTTTCCTTCTAATATTTAGCAAAGGACCTTTATGGATTAGAGCTAAATTGCTATTTAATCCTTCGGTTTCCTTCTGTCCTTTGGATAACAGTCTGAGGTCTATTAAGGACTCACATCACCGTGGTCTAGTTGTACAGAATTGAGAATGTAGCCCAGCTACATTACTAATTCAAATGCTATATGAGCTTGAGCCAACGCCCTTAACCTCAACGGTAGTAATAAGTAAAAAAATCTATAATTATATTTTACAGCCAGCCTGTCAGGAATGTTTAAAAACAATTACGGCTTTTCAAAATGTTGACTTTTTCAAGGTCACGCAGTATGTAAGTGCAAAGTGATATGATCATGTAATTCTAATTGCTACTGGTACAGAATTAAGGCATTTGAGATGAGACAAAAGTCACATAATTCCACTCTTAAACAGGCTTAAAATGAATAGAATGATAGGATTGGAGGTTTGGGAATGTCTTGTTTTAGACTTGTAAAATTGACAGAATCTCTAACTGCTTCTAGCTGTTTTGGAAAAAAAAAAAAAAGAAATGCTATTTGACTATGCCAAGCATGCTAGTGTTAAATGACCTCATGTGAACTGTAACATTTTTGTCCTACTGTTGTCATGACTTTGTATAAATAAACTAAGATAAGGTTGTCTGGTTCTGGGAGGTTCTGACACAGAGATTTGATAAGGAAAATGTAGTAGAACTGGAAAATGTGCAGTATGAAGGGAAAACTGGTTGACATTTAATCTGTCAAGGTTTATGCCCAGGTGAAACTTCATGCCCAGGTGAAGTTTCTCTTTACTATGGGGAGGCATACATTAAACTCTGGAGCCCTTCCTTTCTGTAGGCCCCTGTTGAACTATGTATGCTCTGCTTCTTTGTACTGAGGAATAATGCATCAAACCAATGACTCTGTCTCAGCAGTTACTGTTAAGTCATTGCTTTCTAGACTGGCCTTCTTGATATCAAGGTATTTTAAAAGTAACATAACTCAAGTATCCATTGGGGAATTAGGAGAACGAGACTTGATCAATGGTTAGCACACCCACATCCATTGAAAGAGCTGGCTTGGGTTGCATGAGTCATCATCTAATAGGGTGTCCTCCTCCTTCAGTTTGGTTTACAATGCTAGTCATCCCAGAGGGTGTGACAAGATAGCTGGGAATATTTGTGGCACTCTCTTAACAAGACCAGGAAGTGGACTGGACTGTCCCTAAATGAAATAACACTCCCATCTGCTGTCTGAAAACTGTTAAACTTCCATTTTCTTTCTTGGCATTCTACCCATAGCTCATTTCGTGATTTATGCAAACCTTAAAAATATATGTGACTATTTGCTGGAGTAAATGTGGCTTTAATTTTAAATGGTGCCTGTGCCTGTGTTTTTCTGTCTTGGAGTGAATGGCACTCATTTTGTGATCAAGCTCATTCCTGTCTTGATCAGGGACTTGTACTAAGTCAGCCCTGCAACTAGCCTTTGTTTTCATGGGAAGAATACTAAACTCCATGTTATTCTTTAATAATTGTTTTAACACAAGCTAGTATTCCCTCTCCCCCTGCCCCCAGCCGATAAGTCACAAAGCCTCTGTACATTACAGTGTTCTGATTTATTCTCATTTTATGTTTCTCTCTCTGAGCTGAAACATGCTTATGAACAAAGTATTCTTATACTCTCAATGAACTGATTATATTCTAAAATTAGCCTTTCTTGGGACTTATTAGGAGTTGTAGAACTTCGGAAATATTGAATAATTAAGTGATATATACAATATATAATAAAATCCCTTCAAACTAGCTTGGTCTAAATTCAGAATTTTAAACAGGATTTAGTGCATGCATGCAGTCACTGAAATAAACATCAGGGATTTATTGCTCAGAAGGACTAATATACCTTAAAGAATAAGAACTATGGGTGGTTAATATATCAGTGGTGTGCACGTCAAAATTCTGGATTTCTTTTGAGTAGTAAAGAGATAACATACACAAGTAAATATATAATGTGTGATAGTGCTGCAATGAGGCAAATGTAGGAGAAAGAGATGATTTCTGACCGGAGATTGTGAGGTAGGGCTCAGGAAGAGGAGCTAAGAATGAACACTGTAATGAAAAATGGGTGGAGAAAAGATGATTTCAGGCAATAAAAGGTATGTACTGTGGCTTAGTAGGAGCAAAAGGTACATTAAGGGTTGTAGAGGAAGATACGGTATCTGATGACTCCTTGGCATATGCCGTCACAAACACTATGTAGGCAACTGGCAACAAGTCACATGGAATGCTGGATGAGATGCCTGGGGAAGTGTGGTAGCAAAGAAGGGGTTTTCAAAGGCTTTCAAGCTGGCCCTTGAGGGAAGGGAAGGATTTGATTAGGAATCTTAGGTGTTCCCAAAAGGAGAAAAAGGGGCATAGACAGATAACAAGAGTAGTACTAAGACCAGTTTTGTTGTGTTGAGGTGGAAAGAGAAAAATGAGTTAGCCAGAGTGAAGATTCTTGAATGCAAGGCTAAAGAATTTAAACTTTATCAAGATTGATTTGGGAACTTTTTGACACTCTCTTGCTGAGAAACCTTTAACTGATCAGAGCAGTATTTTGAGATGGGTAGAAATATGTGGGAAAGTTCTGGCAGGTGGAAGAACTAGAAGCAGAGGCAGCAGTTAGGAGGACTGAATAAATTTAGTAATGATATTTGAGGTAAAAGTTAAGGGAGGCAGGAGAATTAATAATGATTATAATTTAATCCCCCAAGTGATGGTAACAAATTGAATATGTTTGATGTTTTGGGAGAGAATATTGATTTAGCCAGTAAATGGATTCTTTTCATTGCAGTATAATTGATGTATAATGTTGTGGAAGTCTAAGGTGTACAGTGTGTTGATTTGAGTCAACACATATTTAATGAGCACCAATTATGTGTTGTAGGCACTGGGGTATAGTGGGGTAAAGATTAGGTCTCTGCCCACATGGAGCTTACATGTAATGGGCGAAAGAGACAACAAACAAGTTTAAATATATGTGTGTGTGTGTGTGTGTATATACACACATATATATATAGAGTCAGATATATAATGTCAAATATATAATTACATATATTTGATTATGTGTATAGATATAGATAGATAGATAATGTCAATGATAAGTGCTCTGAAGAGAAAAAGCAAGGGTTAGGGATAAGGGATGATGAAAAAGAGGGCAGTGTTTTAGAATCTGTGAGGTAACATTTGAGTAGAGACCTAAATGAAATGAAGGCGGGAGCCTCCTCACTCTCTGGGGAAGGGGCATCCCCAGCAGCACAGCAAGGGTAGCCCCCAGACCAGCAAGGAGACCGCCTGGCCGGTGGAGAACTGCACAGGGCAGAGTGATCGGGAATGAGAACAACAATGTAACTGGGGAGTAGTTGCATTTGGTGTCCTGAAAGCCATGGGAAGAGTTTGAATTTTTTTAGGTATGATGGGAAGTCACTGGGAGTGCTATTATGATCTGTTTTCAAAAGATCCCTGTAGCAGCAGAGTCGGACAAGGGGAATGAATAGTTAGGAGGCTATGGCAGGCTTCCAGGTGATAGATAAGGTGGTGGTTCAGAGCCAAGGGCGATATAAGGGAGGTGGTGAGAAGTGATGGGATTCCATATATATTTTGTTTCATTCCACGTATATTTTGGAGGTAGAGCAAATGTGTTGATGAACTAGATGTGGGTTGTGAGAAATAGACTCAAGGAATATCGCCAGGGTCTATATGGTGGGTTTGTGTGAATTAGTTTTGCCTTTGCATAAGCAGACCCTCTCAGCACATTTGTATGAAGAAGGCTCCCTTCCTCCCATCAGATGTACTTGGGTGCTGGACACCACAGCTGGGTGAGAGGAGCTCAGGCTGGGCGCCTTGGTCAGGCATCCTTGAGGAGGGGTCAACCTGTGCGGTCAAATGCAGCATGCTAACTCAGGTTTTGGCCTGAGCAACTGGGTGGCTGGTAGTGTCATCCCCAAATGAGGGAGACCATAAGAGGAGCTAACTGGGACTGGGGGTGGAAATCAAGTTCTATTTTCTGTGTAAGTCTCAGATGCCTGTTAAACATCCTAGAGGCAATGTCAAGTGGGCAGATGGAGATGGACTCTTGGTGGGGAGCCATCAGAGCTGTAGGGAGGTTTGCTATTTCTGAGTTTGAAATGGCTGTATGACAAGCAAGTGGAACTGTTGAGTTAAGGCTTAGGAACAAAGATTTAGATTAACGACGTAGATTGGGAAATCATTCTGGCAAAAGGAATGTATGAGATCTTTGAGGAAAATTAGACTTAAAAAAAAAATGGAGACTGCCTTTGGCGTATTATTCGGTAGTGGAAAGTGGGAGATAACTGTATAAAAGCAAACCAGAGGAAGATCTGGGTAATCAACACTGTGTAAAGACAAGGAGTAAGAGGACAAGGGCTTGTTGGGGAGGTCATCAAGAAGCAGGGCTTCAGAAGGCCGCTGGAGCTTTTGAGAGTACAGGTAATGGTGTGGAGGCAATTGGCAGGGAATTAATAATACAAACTACTTTCAGAAAATATGCACTGAAAGGAGGTAACAGTAGGGTTATATGTTGTTTTTTCAAAACAGGCTGAAGTTGTGTCTGTATTAAGGCAACAATAAGGGTACCAGTGAAGGAGGGAAAGGTTGAAGGTACTAGAAACAAAAAGGATAAATGAGGGAGCAAGGTTAGGGAATCTGGAGGATATATGTTTAAAGGAATAGGTAAAGAAGTTAGTCTCAGAAATGAGAAAGGATAGATCTGTTTTGCTTTGAGGTTTGGAGAGAAGGAAGGGAAAATGGGTATCAGAAACAGATGTTTTGCATAATAGAGGAAGGAAAAGTGAGGACAGTTGGTTCTCTTAGTAAATCTGTGGTCAGGGTCATCTGTTTTAGGGGGCACCACTGGTATTAAAGGCCTGAAGAAAGTGGGGATGGGAATCAATAAGAAAAAAAAATTGTCAAGCCATGATGAGAGACCAGCTGGAAACATGAGGAATAATTTCTAATAGCTCATCAGTATTTTTTCTGTGGGCACAAGAGCATAGGGGAATTGAGAATTTCAGAGAAAGAAAGAAAGAGAGATGTTGTATGGAAACTAATTTGACAATAAATTTCATATTTTAAAAAAGAGAAAGGAAAGAGAAAGGAAAAAAAAGGAAGAAAGAAAGCAAGAAAGAAAAGAAAGAGAAAAGTAAAGAGAAGAGAAAAGAAAAGAAAAAAAATTAAGGGCACTTAGAACCATGGTTCGTAACCCAGAAGAGTGCCTATCAAAACTACCTGGAGACATTTTTCAAAAAGCTGTTTTTCCTGAAATGTATCAAATTGAGGTGTGGGAATAGGACAATTACATGGGAGGGGAGATGCTTATATGTATTTTTAGAACATTCTGTGTGATTCTGTTAAGCTTTTCCCTCCACCTCCAGTGAGAAGTGTTGTGGATTTAGGATTAGCAGGAGATTAACTACAGAGTGCAGGCTGGGCGGGAGTAGTAAAGAGTGGCTGCAAGGGAAGCAAATGGACTGAAGGAATTAGAGTAAGGTTTTCTGGAGTAATGTCAACAACAATAGTAAAATTTGGGGAGTGTGCTTAGTTAGGTTCCTGTACTGCAGAACTTTACAGAGAATTCATATGCCCATGAATCTCTACGAATGGGATTTTAATCTTTTAAGAAAATACCTGACTACAGGACCCTCCCCCCGCCCTTGTTTTAATGGAGCATTGTGGACAATTTCTACAGAGCGCATTGTGAACATGCTGACCTAGAGAGGTCCAGCGATGGCCAGTTCCAGATTGATTTAAAAGGAAAGCCCTGGGGAAAGGGAAGCCGTTGTGGAAAGGGGGAATGTCCAGGTTAAGCTATTGAAAGCACAGCTCCCAGGCCTATGGCTTTGTTGGTGAATAGCTGGGTTACTATCTATCCTTCCATTTAAACTCCTGTTTTCTACCGCTGAGTCCAGTGTCCGTTGGAAGTTGCAAAAGACAAAAGTCAGAATTCATGAAGTATTTACATGCGTTATTCAATAGTTTCTCAAAAACAGGTTTGGATAAAGTCTCTATGAAAGCAAACCAAAATCTAAGGACCTTTTAGGATATCTAGCCTTTTCCTTAGCTTTAAGGACAAACAAGTGGATAGCTGTCAAAAGATACACTTTGAAGTCTTGGAGCACTCACTAGCAATGACTTAAAATCGGGGGAGTTTACCCACTTTTTGAGGAGAGGCAGTGTCCTAGGCTCTGAGAATGCCCCCAGTTTATACTACCTGGGCATTGTACGGACGACTGTTTTTCCAGTGTAGTATAGTCCGTGAATTTAAGGTGATTAATACTGAATGTTGTCGCATAAGATTTCCAAAGAAGACAGTGATTGGTGATTGGTGAGGACAGTGATTGCTGGCAGGGATTGGGTGTTTATATTGTGTGATTTAGTTTCTAACGAAGATGTGATGTGAATCTTACGAGTATACAAGTCCACTCAAAATACTGAGACAAACCAAATTAGAAAGGTTCTGAATAGTTTTCATTTGCCCTGTGTGTGTTTCACAGGTCCCAAGTTCCCACGTCTGTGCCAGTGTCATTCCGTTCCTTCCTTCACATAGCTTATCTTTATTGATGAGTTTTCTCTCCTAATCCTCTATTTCAATAAAAAAAAAAACACACATGGGTATTCTGTTTGGCTATAGATGTGTACTTATGATAACTGCGTGTGACCCAGCTGAAGTGTTCAGAGCACATGGAAGTCACTTACTGGTGACAGGAATACATTCTATATGTTTATTTTCCCCTGTGGATGCCTGAACTTTCTTTTCTTCACAGGTGAAGTCAGTGATAAACCTTTTGTTCGCTGCGTATACTGGAGATGTATCTGCACTTCGAAGGTATGTTAACATGGTGGCATATGGCTTAGCATCCGGTTTACAGAGGTTTATAAAGTTGCTTCTGGGCAAATGGCCATTTTAAGGCCAAAGTCTCATTTCTATTTCTCTCTAATGAAAATGATCCGAACAAATTTGTTAAATCCCCATCTCCAGTGACTTAGACTTCCTGTGTAGTCTTGTCCTTTTCTACCTCCTGAAAAGCCCAGACCTCTTTTCTCCCAAGTGGAGACTGTTCAACAAATCTGGCTAATTAATGTAGTGTTTCATTGGAGTTGAATAATGCTATCTCAGTCCCCATTTACCTTCCCTTTCCCATCTTTGGAGGTGAAGGGGGAGTGAAGATAGGGGCATTTAGTGCTCTGCGCATCACCGGGGTTAGAAAGGTTGCATAGGCCTGTGTACTTTACATAAGATCTCTTGTATAGAGTTGCAACTGAATTTTAGCATGGAAAAATATCTGTGCTTAATTTCTACCTTTGTCTAAAAGTCAGATTATACGTCTATCAACAGTACTTTATTACAAACTTCAGAGTTGCTAAGAGAATAGATCTCAAGTGTTCTCACCACAAAAAAAAAAAATTATGTGATGTTGTAGGGAGGGTTAGCTAACACTACTGTGGTAATCATATTGCAGTATATAAATGTATCAAACCCAACACGTCGTACCTCAAACTTACATAATGTTCTATGTCAATTGTTTCTAAAAGTGTACTTTAAAAATTAAATCGAAGTCTGATTAGTACTTGTAAACTATAGTGTAAAATGTTTAAATAGTGAAAGCATTTAACTTCAGTAATAGGTGTTCGTTTCTTGCCCTTCTGAGGCACAAACTTTAGTATGCCACTGTTCTTTGAACAATAATGTAATGAAGCTGAATTCTGTGAGAAATGAACATTTCCCTGTATCCAAAAAGAGAGGAAGTGGCATTTGCCCCAGAGGCCCTCACATCCCCATCAGTGAGCCTGATAGAGGACAGCAAGACCTTAGATGGAACACAAGACCTTAGATGGAACTGATGGGGTAAATGTTACAGGTGTGAATTAAATTTTATATGTAACGAATAGCCGTTCTTACACATTTTCAGATTTGCTCTATCAGCCATGGACATGGAACAGCGAGACTATGACTCTAGAACAGCACTCCATGTAGCTGCTGCAGAGGGTAATCTATGAACCGTTCATCTTTTTTTCCAGATGTAGTTTCTACTCAATACTAAAATCTACTTGTTTTGTTTTGTAGGTCATGTTGAAGTTGTTAAATTTTTGCTGGAGGCATGCAAAGTAAATCCTTTCCCCAAGGACAGGTGAGAACTTATGTCGTCCCCTTCTAACTTACAAATGGCAAGTCAGTGTTTTATTACAATCCAGGGCTATAACATATGAGTGAAGGTGTTCTTATTAAATCCACCATGTATATATTGGAGACATTCTTGAACTCGCAGTGGTGCCTTACAAAGGCAACAAACAAAACCTTGTTTCTGCTAGGGTGATCATTCTCCCTCCGTATCCTATTTCTCATATAAGGATAGTCTCTTATTTAGAATTTTTCAGATTAGTCAGTCAGTACACTGTATGAAGAAAACAATACTTTATGTTTGGAAAGAGAAAATAGGAATTTTGTCCTTGTGGGGCTTCTAACTACACAGGGTAGACAAGATGAACATTTACAGGAACATATTAAAAATGTGCAAGAAAACTACTGTCACAGAATGCTAAAATGAATATATTGGGGTTTCTTGAAATTCCTAGATTTGTTTGGTGTCAGTTTTAAAAGGCTATGTGGAGTTGAATTTTAATCGGTGCTTTGGGGAAGAGATGCAATTTGAAGGCACGGAAAGAAGAGAAGGGCACGCTGTCTTCAGTGGGAGAGATCTGCCTGGAATACATTTTGCTGCTCTCCTCTCTCTCCTGATCCACATGGCAAACTTCCATTCATCTTGAAGTAAATGCTGTCCACAACACGGACAGTGATGGAGGCTTGAGAGTGCAGCTTATATATGTATATATATACATACGTGTATATATATACATACGTATATATACACGTGTATATATACGCGCGTATATATACACGTATGTGTGTATACATATATACTTCAGCTCTGTGCTCATATACTTGCGTGTTATGTAGCTGGATGAGCCAGTAATGAGAATATAGGTTTAGAAGAATTGAAGGAAAAAATACTTGATAGAGAGGTTTGTTAGGTATGATTAGGAGTTTTGATTGGATATCTGAGGATTGTATTAGTAAGTCTGGAGCAAGCCGATTATACTCTAGCTGTTAGATCTCTACTGTTTTTTAAATTAGAAGTTTGGGTTTTATTCAAGCTGGTTGCAAGAAATGCAGAAGAGTTAGGATGTGTCTGAAAATTGTTAGCAGTTTTCTAAGTATAGTAACACTTGGGTTATCTAATCATGACCTTTGTTGGCAATGTTCTAAAACCTCGTGTCAGGGGGGGCAATCCTCCCTTTTATCCCCAAATGTAATACCAGCTCTTTCTAGAGCAAGAAATTGAAGAGTGTGTTTCCCTTACCCAAACTTGTGCCCTGTGTTTATAATCCCAACTAAAACACTCTTTTAACACAGGCTGGAAACATTTACTGTGCTTTATAAAGATTAAGATGTTTTGCTTTTTGGGTTTGTTTTTGTTTGTTTGTTTTTTTTGTTTTTTGTTTCTTGTTTTTTTTGCCTTAAATTGGCCTCTAGGAATGTGCTTTGTATGAAACGTTTTGGTTTTTGCTTTAAATTGGCCTCTAGGAATGTGGAAGTAGAAGTACGCATCTGATGGGAGAAGTTAGCTAAATAACTAACTTGGTAACTGGGTATTCAGCTATTCTAGAATATAAGCCAAACCAAGACAACTCCTTTCTCTATTTTGTAGAATCTGTGTCACCTCAAATTGTAAAATAGGCTTGAGTGAATTTAGTGATGTTCTTTAAGTTGACAATTTGTATTATTTCATGGAAGAAGAGTTGTCAAAAAGGTAACTTGCAGTTAACGTTCCATTTTCTCAGGAAGACAGGTAATTATATGTTGTAGATGACTGGAAAGTCCCCCCACCTCCCAGTGTAAGGCCACGGACTCCCTAAATTAATGAAGGCCAATATGGAAAAGGAGCTGTTTTTTGAGAAACATACAGATACATGTAAAATATGACTTACCTGATTTAAAAAATGAAGATTACCCAATTTTATCCAAGAATATTTTTTGAGACTGTTTAAAAAACCTTTCAGTTCCATATTGTGACCCCATAAAAATGGGGGTAAAAGGTTAAAGGCAGAGACAGAAAGGAAAGGAGAAACAGAAAGAAGAAAAACCAGAAGCTGATGAGAATAGACCATGAAAAAATGGAGTCAGAGCGTCTGGTAGCCATGGACAAGTGACCTAAGTGGAGAGAGAGGCTTCATAGTTTGTGAAGTATTAGGGGACGGATTCTCGCACTCTCATTTACTTGGGTTGCGAGTTTCATAGTATCATCTCCTCTCTCAAAAGGCTGATCAGCTGATTGATTGCTGCTGGCAACCCTTCTCTTCTCTTCAGTCTTCATCTCTATCACTCTGAAGAGCACACGCCAGAGACACACTTATAGTGGAAAGGGTAGTTATTTTTCTGGTTGCGTAGTGGTCCATTTGAGCCCCTCAGATGCCCATCCTTACCAGAGATGAAAATGTCAGTTCCTCTGGGGCCGATCTTGCTCCTCCAGTGTATGTTTGGGGCCTAATGAGGTCAGAGTTCTTTCCAGACTTCTGAGATTTATCGTGATTTTTGAATTGTCAGGAACACAAATTTTCTATCAAAGGATAGGGTGATGGATGTTATATACCTGAATTTTCCTTGAAGGTTTTATTTAAAGGGAGAGCCTGTGGGCTTTTTATGAAATTGAAAACCAGGAATCCCAGAGGAGTCTATTGTATCTGTCAACACGAGAACTTCCCCTCCCACAGCACTTAGATATGTAAACAAGATCCATCTGTAGAAGACCGTTTTCTCTTCCTCCCCATTTCTCAAGTTGCCTGTAGGACCACTTTTTGAATGATGAGCCCCTTTCTGTTTTTCTTCAATTAATTTTTACTTGTAACGTTGCTAAAATGGCTAAAGTTGAACGGCTCTTAGATCTGCACTTAGTATGTAAGGATGCTGAATTATCACCTTTGTCCAGGAATTATCTAATGACCCAGTGCACGTTCTGCTACTTATTTAGGTGGAATAACACTCCCATGGATGAAGCGTTGCACTTCGGACACCACGATGTATTTAAGATCCTCCAGGAATACCAAGTGCAGTACACGCCTCAAGGAGATTCCGACAACGGAAAAGAAAATCAAACGGTCCATAAGAATTTGGATGGATTGTTATAAAGGTCTTAAGCCCAAAATATAAATCACTTACCTATTTAATTGTGGAAAATGATTATGAAGAACATGTGTATTTCTATCTGGTAGTGATGTCTATTTTACAACATTTGTCATTTCAGTGTTACTGGAGTTTTCTTCACTGTACACACAGGACAAATCTGATCTCTTTGGGAAAAAATAGAAATAAAACAATCTCCCTCCATAATGTGAGCAATATTTACCTCGTGCATTGTATAATTTGATGTAAAAGAAATAGTTACCAATGCTAGCTTAACTGTGTGGTGGTCTTCATGATATATTTATGTGTGTTTTGTGAATTTTTCAATTTGTATGATGAACTTAGGCATTTATAAATTAAGTTTTGTTGTACAGTCTGTCCAAATAGGTCAAGGCTGCCTTTAGAAGCAAAAGAGTGTGATTTTCAGGACTTCAAATGTAGAGTTAGAGTGTCTGAACAACTATCTGCACGTAGGGTTATGTGTTTTAAATGTCTCCCATCACCCAGCTTCATGACGTGACTCTTTAAAAATTAAAATAGTTAACAACTTGTAGTGGCATAGACCAATTCTGATTAGACTTCATCAGGGAATCTGTTCAAGATATGTTTGGTGACCAAAATATCTATGTGAATGTAGTTATATAATACTTTTGAAAAAAGTTCCTTTTTCTATATCCCCTTTAGTCCAGCCTCTCTTCCCAGACATCTAGCTATTTGCCTCTTCGCTTGAGCTGGGAACGTGGGTGCTGGCACACTATGCAGTTTTCATGTTTTCCACCGTAAGTCAGAAAATGCCTCAGACATCTGGCATCCGAGCTAGAACTATGCCATTTGTCAATAGGCGATGAACCAGACACGGATGACTAAGCTAAGTACAAATTAGCCAAATTTGGAAAAGGAAAGCATGTGCTACCACGGCTCTTTAAGGTCTGTTTCAGCTTTCAGGATAAAGATACATTCAGATAAGCGCTCTAAGCTACCAAAGTTAGTAGGATGGTATGGGAACTGTAACAGTTAACATTTATTTTTTAAACCTGTCATTAAAAGCCTGCACCTATTTGGGGGACCACTAGATCACTCCAGTTTTCTCCTGCTTCTCTATTGTATAGTTTTTGGTGGACTGATAATAAGAAAAGGCCATTTAATTTTAAATTGAGACCTGTTGTTTGTCCTAGGGAGGAACCGCACATATGCTTTAGCCTATTGTACTTCAGAGGTAAAGGGGTTTGCTAATGAGGATTTTTGATATTAAGCACACACACAGGCACATACACACACGAATGGACTTCTCTGAGGCCGTGTTTTGTGAAATGAGCAAAATCCTCAGCTACGTGAATGCTCCTAGTTGTTGCAATGTGGCAAATTCAGCAAGTTCCTTTTTTTTCCTTTTGTATCCGCACACACTGCTGCTTCCAACCTTTATCATGCCTAATGGCCCCTTTTCCGCTCCAGCGGCCTCCAAATGTTTTGGGTTTTGCTTCCAGTCTCAGTTGGTGGCTTCAGCCATTGCCCTCCTAATACCTACACAGCACCTCCTTTGGTGGAAGCGTGGCCAGTGTTCCCTAACAGCTGCATCAGGCATGAAGCCATTCCCACGGGTGTGCTGTGGGGGATTTGGTGGACGGGCATCAGCCCTGCTGCTGGGTTCCCGCCCCACGGGTCTACCAAGCCGTGCAGACAGGCAGTATTTGCAAAATGCTGTAGAGGAACGGCATTATCCCCAGAGATACTATGGGATAGACATTCTTTAACTGAAATCAACTGAAATAACTTTGCTCAAACAGCAGCTTGCTTTGTGTGATTAAAATGAAACATTAAGATGATTCAATTGTGTGGCTTAAAGGTTACCAGCAATTTGGAGGCTTTAATAAAAAGAGGTTCTAACCATTAATTTGGAACAAAGAGAGTTTTCATCTTTTTTTCAGATCAAAACGATTTTGCAAAATCTGCGTGGTTTAGTCATATGTGCCCTTATTTACCCATAAGGTTATTTATTTATGACTGTAATGCCGGGTCCTGCTCTGGCTGTTTGCTGTTGGCTGGTAATAATAAGTACACTTGGTTTAAATGCTTTTGACTGTGCTCTTAACTGCTGCCATCAGTATACTCCAAAGATCTCTTTGTTTTGGCTTTGGGATCATACGTGCTTTTTCTGTATCATGAGAGCTCTCTATATGGTCATGTTTATTTAAAGCTGCTTATACACTGTTGTTTTGGTAGTCTCAATTCTAATGACCTCATTTTTGGGCGTAATGTGCTGTATCCCGCTACTGCCCCACACTGCCCTTTAGCTGCACAGCTGGATTAGCTATCAGCCGTTTGATGCTGTTATCTGTCTGGCAGGGGCTGAATGACCTGAGGTTGGATATAGATTCTTCCTGGGGACTGTACAGCTATGAATGTATTTGCTTCCAGAACCTCCCAAAGTGAATCTAATCTTGAAACTATAAATTGTAAGTATTCTGAAATTGGGAAATATTTATTTTAAATGAAATCAGGTAGTGTTGCTTTTTACAGCATAATAAATACATGTATCAAAAAAAAACCCTGTAAAAAATGAATTTTTTTTAAAACAACCAAGGTTCTCTTACATCACTGGGTTGGGAACTCTGCTGAGCATATGGACTGTCCCCGGCTGGTTCAAATCCATTTCTAATGCCTACTCTGAGCCAGGTACTAGGCAAGGTGTCACCTGGGGTTATCACAATAAGAAGAGAATCTGGTAAGGAGTTCATCCTTGAAGGTGGGAGGGTGGAGAGGAATATTTCCAGCGCTCTAGAAGCTAACACTGTCATTGTGCAGTTAGGACATGCTCAGTAAGTATCTGTAGAACTCAATCGTTAAACTTGTCCTTCACCAGGAGGGGTTCTAACCTCCTTTCATGAGAAGAGAGGTTGTTTCCACAAAGCCTTGGCATCTGTTTAGGAGGCTGAATCTAGTCCTGTCACACTAGGGTCTGCTTGGGCTGAGTTGTAAAACTGCAGCTCCTTGCCGGTTCATGGGGATATGGAATGGCATTCACGTCCAATGCCAGAAACCCCTGGTCTATGGGCTTAGGGTTAGCATATGGTTTTCCAACCGTAGAGATGGCACATGAATACCATGGCTGCCATTTTCAACTGTGAAAGTTGTTTGTCACAAAATAATTTGCTTTGCTACAGTAGTCAGACAGTGTTAATCGTCTGCATGACTGACATTTTAGGACTGGAAGAGATATCAGCCATCTGTAATTGAATCCCACTCTTTCATAGATGAAGCTGAGACCCAAGAGTGAGCGTGATTCAGAACTCTTAGTCTCATGTTCTCTAACATCCTAACACACTGTGCCCACTATGGACAGAAAACTCGGCTACTTGCATATTAGCTAAAACCTCTCTGTGGAATTTTAAAGTGAAGTATGAATGCTATAATGTTAAGCCCTGCAACATGTGGTTAAATTGAGCTATGCATATATACATCTGCAGATAGAAGCAGGACATCAGTGCAGGGGAAACAAACAGATGAACAATACCAAATATAAGAAATTAAATTATTCTTGATACATGAGTATCTTACTTTGGTGGAATTTTTTTAACGGCTGGGTAATCTTCCTAATTTCACTTGCTAACCCTCATAGTGAAATGAGTAAATTCATGAGTCATACACCAGATAAGCACAGGGAAGCAGCCCATGAATGTGTTAGGTGGTACTTAAAAAATGTGTTAGGTTAGGAGAAGGGGTATTTTGTAGTTATATAAAGGATGTGATTTACTAGAAGATTAGGGAAGGTATGTGTATTTTGGGACGGGAAGGATGAGAAAATTAAGTCCGTTTTTACAAAGGGGCAAAGATTGGGCATTTTATTTCTATTCTGGAGCCTGAACCTGATTCCAGGCCTCTACGCCTTCCCCCAGCTGCCTCTCCACATGTCTTTTAAAGAGTCTACTGGAATTGAGTCCGACAAGCAGTCGTGGTAACAAAAGATTGCTTCATGTACACAAAACAGGGAAAGGCTGCAGACACACCAACACTAGGGTGTTCAAGTGGTGTGATGGCATTAAAAAATATAGAATGTGCGTAGTTTGATAATACAAATTTGACAGCTTCTTGTCAAAGGTACCATTTAGGTACTTTTACATTTGTATGCCCGATATAAATTTAAGAAGTCTAAAACTGCTTAAGTGTGTTCTTTTTTTTCCAATAGGTCAATCTTGTAAGATGTTTAATTTCTCAGTATAACATACACATAACCTGAGGCTAGTTCACCAAAATTTGGAAGCTTCAGTGTGATCGATTGTATCTTTTTATATAGGGGCGCCTGGGTGGCTCAGCCGGCTAAATGTCCAACTTCGGCTCAGGTCATGATCTCACAGTTTGTGAGTTTGAGCCCCGTGTCAGGCTGTGTGCTGACAGCTCGGAGTCTGGAGACTGCTTGGGATTCTGTGTCTCCCTCTCTCTCTGTCTCTGCCCTTACTCCACTTGTACTCGGTCTCTCTCTCTCTCAAAAAAAATAAACATTAAAAAAATTTTTCGTAAGAGCTATATAAATTCATCTTAGAAGGTTCTAAAAACCATTATTATCTTTAGCCTTCCTATAAGTGCTTTAAATGCCATTTCTATGAAATTGTGTATATTTTTATATAACATTTAAGTTATCTTCAGCTTTTGGCCATGTCTGCTTCACAAAATCTTAAGTTTTCATAAGACGCTTGTACTAGAACATATCCAGTATCTCAAAACATCTTAAGTCCCAAAAAAGCGGGGTCTTAGTCTGGTTTTGTTTACCAATGTTTCTCAAAATCTAGAATAGTGCTTGGCTCATGGCAGGTGTTCACTATGTATCTGATGAACTAATAAGTGAACGAATCTTAACTAACCAAAAGAAGCCACTCAAGTATATATCCCTTACCTTGGGAATAGCATCCTAGTTCAAATAGTTGGTACCACAGTTTTCAAAGCAAATTCTAGTTTTTCCTGTTTTCCCTGGATTAGTCATATGTGAAAGGAGTACTCTGTTCATTAAGACTTAATATTCCATTCTAGGTCATGGGCAATAAATAGATTTCAGTCATTTAATGCTAAATAAATAGCTCAATCTATTTATTGCCATCTCTGAAATCTCCTCCCTTAATATATTAGGAGAAATTTTTCCCACGTGGTACATAAAAGCTCTATTCTTAGCAAACCCTCTACAAATACATAACTATATAAGAAGTACTCTTAAAACACACAAATATCCCTAAGCCAGGATCTACATGGTGGTGACTCGTTATAACGCTCATTTATATAAGAATACAAACTTCTGTTGGCTAGGCAGGGCCTTATCTACTGTAGAAATACAGTTCTCTATGTTTATTACGAAGAAACTTTATATTTCCTAGATGTAAATACTGCAGATGCAGAGATGAGAACGGTCCTATCTGTTATGATGCCAGAATTCAGTAGTCTCCACCACTCTTCCCTGACGACTCTTCAGATAATAGTTAAGTTTAACCTGCCACATTTATGTCTAAGTGGCGATTATGTCTTTCATTACACTATTTTTTTTCCGGCACACGGTGCCTTTTACTTTGAGAAGGTCATGGCTTTCTAGTTTCCAACATCTTTGGAGAAAAATGGCCCCTTTTGGCATGGGCGCAGTGACTCCTCAGGAAGAGCTAGCTCCTCCAATCCTGGGATGTGGGGCTGAGATGCAGCTTTGGAGACAAGCCAGAGTCCCACTTTACATGTATTTTTAAGTTAAAAACTTGTATCGGCAGTACCAAAATTCGTTTCAAAATAACTGCCAAATGATTCGTGCATTTGGAGGCAGCTGTGGTCAGCAAGACTGGAGCACTTTTTTTTGTTTGCTTTTTATGGTGCACACTGCAGCTTATTCCAATAATGCCTCCTGCCTGCTGTCTTCCCCTGTCCCTTCCGCCACCGCGGTTCTGACTGTGAGCAGGCTGGGCAGGGGCAGCGCTCAGGAACGCGCTGTTATTAACCTTGCTTAAAAATAAGAACTCACACATTTTTACGTTTAATCATAAGTAGGAAAAAATGAGAAAAACATCAAACCTGTACTTAATGCCAGTAACTTTTAAAATCTTCACGCCGAATGCCGTTAATAAGAGACTAACAATCGAATTTCAATACTTGTTAAGAGTAAACAAAACCTCTGGGCTGGCGCAGTAAAATGAAACCGTGCCAGGTTGTTCTCCAAGGGCAAAAATATACCAAACAGTTAAATGCCAACAATTAGAAAAATACCTTTGTTAATGTGCTCTTCTGTGTTCCTTCCTCATTTCAATTTAAAAAGTCCATGCAAAGCCAGCCAGACTCATGTGGGTCTTATGTAAAAACCGAGAGGAGGAAAGCCCCATGTGCATATCGTATTAAACGCAATACGTGAACTTTGGTTTTAATTTTAAAAATAGACTTCAAGAAACTTCGTCCCCCCAGAACAATATGGCATTTTCACACAACAGTGTAACTGTGGTGGTGACAGCGGGGGAAATGAGGGCCCGGCTACAAAGCCAGCAGTGTGTGAGAGTTATCTGGAGGAGCCTGTCAGACCCGCCCTGCTCAACCACTGACCCGTGTCAGTGCAGGTGAAGGAAGACGGTAAATGACAAAACACACTTCACAAAACATCAGAAAGCAGTCTAGAAAAAGCACAGGAGAGATAATGGAACCATTTGCAAATGTATTTGTCAGAGACACACATTTATCAGTGAAAAACATGCAATTCTCAATGCAGTTATACAGGACGAGTTTTCAAATGATTTGATTCTCATATTATCTCTGGTTAATTATTTGTCAATTACTATTTTTTCTTCCAGATTTGAAAAGTTTATGCCTAAGACTAAATACCAACTAATAACAATAAAGACAAATTAACCCATTTAAGAAACATGAATTAAATTTCTGAGTTGGTCTTAACTTCAACTTTTTGCATAAAAACAGGATTTTGCCTTGAGAGAGCTGTTGTTAACAGCCTGGCTCCCTTGAATAGAAGTGGGAAGACAATTTCATTTACTGGGGACCATGATAAAGGCAGGAGATAGGCAGCTTTGGATATTAAGGTTTAAACAGAAAAAAACTACTTATGAATTTGGAAAATATATCTCCTTCTACTGATACTAGCCAGTAACATCATGCCATAACAAACAGAAAAGCAAATTCTCCCAAGAGAGAGAATTTGCTTTTAGCTTTAAATGGCTAGTGTGGAAGAACACAGCTTGTATCCCTGCCTCTAGATACAGGATGGCTACCTTTGGTAAACAGTTTATGTACTTCTGTTCAACTTAGCTTTGAACTATTCCATAGGAAAACCAATGGAAAACGTCCAGCCATATTTAAAGCAGAGGGAACAAATAAGAGTTCTCCAGAACAGGAGTGTGCCAATCCTACATCAAGAAGTTCCCTATATGACCATGTGATCTATCCAACAACCTGTAACAGCTGGGCATGGACTTTGTGCACAGCATTTACTAAATGCTACTAAGCCACCCCACCCCGCCTTTTCCCAAAGGATTCTCATTCTAGTCCTCATGTTTTCAGTGTTATCTGGATATTTTTCATTTCTAAAACCCACTCTATGGGGAGGGCCTTTCAATTTTACCTTTCATAAGATGCATGAAGCCCTTCAGAGTAACAGACGTTTGTGAATTAGGGAAAAATCCACTTGCTATCAACAGGTTGCAGCAAATTTGTTCACCTTTGTTTCATTTCCCTAGAAACACAGGATGTGAAGGAACAGAGTAGCAGGAGGGAATCACAGATGGGAAGGAAAAATGTCGCCAGAGAAGATGAGAAAAATTCAGGGTCTATACTGCATTCATCTGTGAAAAGATAAAATGTGGTTAAGTTTATTACACCGCTCTCATGAAATGCAGATTCATTTATTTAACACCCCTTGTCTGTTCTACAGTGGGGTAGCAAGCAGGAAAACACTTTGAACAGCAAATAACCACCATAGAATTAGAGGGCCTTCAGCATGTGCTATCCACCCTTTTTCCTGGACTAATCGAGACCTTTTTTATCTAAGCTGATGGATTATTCCTCTGCAGCCTGCCGGCTTAATTCTGTCAGTTCGTCCAGGCCACATAAAGCTTTCTGCTGTTGTGCAAGTCTGGGGGCAGAGCAACGTGGCAAATCTGCTCGTGTAAAAACGGGTGAGGCAATGCTGCGCGCTATGCCAGAGGGAGGACGGGATGTGAGGGAGGTGGTGAATCTCCTTAAAGGCCACGCAGTAGGAATGATAAATGAATGTCTTTCAGGCACACACTAGAAAAGCAGAATTATTAGGAGTCCCTTCGCCTCTTCCGCCAGTGCCGCCTGGCCAGCTGCACTGGCCCCTGTAGTCAGTATGCTGCTCGCCCAAAGAACACCAGCCTGCCACTGACTTCCATCTCAGCTCCATGCTGGGCTCTCCCCTTAGACCAGGCACTCTCCGCTGGGGATGACTCTGTCTTCTGGCAATGTCTGAAGACATTCATGATGGTCACGACTGGGTGTGTCATGACCCACAACTAGTGGGTAGAGACCAGGGATGCTGCTGAACGTTCTACAACAGCCACGCCACCCAACACCAGGAAATCATGTGAGGCCCAGAATACCAACAGAAACACAGGACTAGGGGCACCTGGGTGGCTCAGCCGGTTAAGCATCTGACCTCGGCTCAGGTCATGATCTCATGGTTCAAGCCCCATGTGGGGCTCTGTGCTGACAGCTCAGAGCCCGGAGCCTGCTTTGGATTCTGTGTCCCTCTCTCTCTGCCCCTCCCCTACTCTCTTTCTCTCTCCCTCTCTCTATTCTCTCAAAAATAAATAAACGTTAAAAAAAACCCCACAAGACTAAACTGTTAAGCATAAAGGTACGCTGGGAGGAATAAATCAGGTAACATGTGCAATACCTAGTGTGGTAGATGGGAAATAGCAGATGATTAACCAATGTTCCTGTTGTACTTGTCAGCTTTGACCAGAGGCCTCTAGGAGAGTAGACTGTTTCTCATGTAGTCCCAGAGGAAAAAGTTTATTGTACAGGAAATCCAGACTAAACAAATAAGTCATCCTGCAGAAAACACTGGTGCTCTGTCTCTCTTGGACAATTTCCTCCGGAGCCTGCACCGCTCTTGTTCCTGATCATAGTCCAGAGCTGCCGCCTCCAGACGTGGCGGAAAGAGCCAGCTCTCAGAGAGGGAGCTCCTTTTCGGAGCATCTGCCCTCACGCCAGGAGACGCTGAATGGAAATCATGGCCACGGTTGAGGACAGATGATGTGAGACAAAATTTGGAGAGTAACCCAATTCTTATTTTGTCTAGCCAGTGCCATGGCCATATTATAGCCTCTTCTAGTTCTTTTGGTCTTCTAAAGATTTAGGCTGGAGGTGTGTGTGTGTGTGTGTGTGTGTGTGTGTGTGTGTGTGTGTGTGTATGCGCGCGTGCACGCGCATAAAATAGGTTTATTTCCCCCTACAAATGGAATGAAGGAAATCATCTGGAATGGCATGGAATGGCCATGGGGGGGTCATCCAGAAACCATAAAACCATTTCCTGGCATTTATTGAGAGTATTTAAATTGCTCTGACAGTATCATTCCAAGAGCAGAGAGAAAGCAGTCACACTGCTTGAACAGAGTGGGGCAACTAATCCATCTTATTTTCTCAAGGTCAAGGGGAATAATGGTGATGACAGAGTCGGAGCTCTGACTTCCAAATCCCACACACAGGCCTCTCACCCAAAACCTACTCAGTCCTGTGCAAACAGCTTCTCTATGGCGGATGTTTTGAATGAAACAAAGCTCTGCTTTTTCTGGGAGGCATTCCAGGAGAGTGGACAAGAGCATGCACACTAGAGACACATTGGGTGGATTCAAATATTCATGCCATCATTCACTAGCTGTTTGATCTTAGTCAAGTTATACAGTTTTGGGGAGTGGGGTGGCTCTTTACCACACTGTAAAAGTGAGAATAACAATAACACCTAACTCGGAAGGTGGCTGTGAAGTCAAAGTTCCCACCTGTGGAGTGCCCAGTACACAGTAGGTGCTTAGTAAGTGTCACCTATTAATGATGGTCACGATGATAATGTAACTTGCATAGGAACAACAAAGAAGGTGCAAAAGAAGATCTGCCATTTTGTGGTGCCACCAACAGATGGTACATCCTTGGAACAGGGCTTTATACATATTGTTCCATTTCTGTGTCAGGCTCATAAGGCACTTTTTAGCAGAGTCGGGGGATACCTTCCAACAGAGGGTGCATCCTCGCACATACAAAAGGTTCATTTTACACATGCCAACAGGAACAGAAGTGACTTTCTGTCATTCTCAACAACCAGGAAGGTGTAAGAAATTACAGTCCCTGAAGATTTTATCCCGTGCTTCTTCAGGTGAGAAAAAAGGACCAAGAAAAAAGTTACATTCCAGAAACTTGACTCCAAACAGGTGCTACGGTCACACACACGCATTCCCTGAACACGTGGCTGAATGACCCTGGGCATCTGAACAGCGGCCCCTCTGCCCCGCTCTCCTTTGCCTTCCCTGACCCCCTCCCTTGTTACTGAGCACACGGTCTATGCAGGCCCCAGGTACGCAGTGATGAAGAAATGATAGCAATAACTCAGAGAGGAGTTTTTTAAAGGATTAAACACATGTTTAAAAACACACTGGAATCGCTTCATGTGGGAAAGAGCTTAAAATTAAACACCATCAGCAAAATTCCAGCCAACTGAAAAAAGGCTTTAGGAGGAAGGATTTCAGTCTGACAGGCAAACAATACTATTTGATTTACTGAAACACTCTCCCAGAGGGAGATCCTCTCTGTTGTGGACAGCCCTGTTCCTATTGTGGTCACGGCACTCATAACTCTGTCACTCCTGGAACCGTCTACTCCTGGCAGGGGCGAGCCGTACAGATTAGCTCTCAAGTGTGAAGCAGGTGAAGCCGTTTCATCGCTGCTGGCGAGGCGTCTGTCATTATCGTAGCCACCAAGGGCCAGTCCTCTCCCTTAAGAAAAACGGCACTTCTTTACCCAGACACGGCGCTGAAGTAACAGGCCGGAGGAAAATGGTTTCTTACCAGAGAAGTCTTAGCTCCTTAATATATGAAGAACTTTACAAGGACAACTTGGAAGGGCAGAAGGGGAACTTTTAAATATCTGAGATGCCATTTGGTTCTCGGAAGGGCAGAGAGCACCGGGAACAAGGCTCCCGGGGACCACGTGGCCCGTGTAAGCACACCAGGCTCCGACGCGTCACGCGGATCTAGAAAGCGCCCTGGCTGGCAGAGGCTCCTTCCAGCATGCTGCGGACAAGCCGGGGGTCTGCGGGCGCCCTCCCCGCCTCACAGAGCAGGCGGTCCACGAGCGCGGAGAACACCCTCGCGGGTACTCACCATAGTGTCGAATTCTACAGGACCCACTATCCGAGACACCTCGTCAAACTCCTCAGGAGACATGGGGAGAAGATTGTCTGTGGTCTGAAGTCGAGAAGGATGACTAAAACGGGGAGAAAGGAGAAGGAGATGTTAACGTCTAGAGGCACACTGGGACACCTCGTCCTCGGCCTGCGACGGAATCATCACTGGACACTTTCAGTTCAGCTGAGTGCATACACTCGGACGGTACGTCGGGAAAAGCACGGATCGCAGGAGGTTCGCGTCCCCAGCCCAGCCCCTTGGGAAACGTACGGGACTCTAGAGATGTGAGTGGGAAATAGCCAGACTGGACCCTGTGCCGCTTCTGCCTGGTTGGACCTGTATGGGAGCGTGTGCGGGGTGTCACCCTGAGAGGATGATGCCTCGGGGCGGCCCGTGGCCCCAGAGGCACCAGAGAAATGTCTGGGGAGTCCCTCATCCCTACCTTGAGGTTTGTATGCAGATAAAGCTGCTCCAGAGTGTTTTTACATGAAGGCTACATCCATTCACCCCAAGACAGTGCTGCAGGCCAAATAACTGACAATGACTTTTCCAAATTTTTTTCTACCTTTTACAAAATGAAACAACAAAATAAAAGCAAGCGGAAAAAGTGTATCTCAATCATCACTTTGGCCTTTCCTCAATTGAAAAAAACTACTTTCCCACTCTGATCAATTTTTGTTCATTTTATTTATACTTTTTCAAAGTATCAGTTTGGAGGGAACTTATAAACCTTAAAAACAACCTTGGGTGGTTTTCTTTTTTCTTTTCTTTTTTTGTTTGTTTATAAAGGCAGTTTAATTCTGATAGGCAGTGACACCGGGATCTCTATTTAGGATCTTTCCAACAAGTCCGACCGTGGCGGCAGCAGCAGCAATTACAACGAAAAAGCAAAGTACAAGCATCTTCACCAGGCCCCAGCCAGGAGCAGGGCTGGATTGAGGTGTTTAAACATGGTACTCTTCTGTGTTCACTTACACTTCAGACACAGAAATCAATTCAGTCTTGATGTATCCAGTTCCTTTAGGGCCATCAAGTTCCATTGGTTCTGGAGCTGGAAGCAAACACATCGGGTACGGCTTTCCGTTAGCAGACCTCACACAACAACAGATGGTCAACATTCTTTCATGAAAGTTTTACCATTTTTCTTGACGGTCAGGTTAGAGTGCCATAACTTTAAGGGGTTGTGACTTCCCTGCCCGGGTCACCTGAAATCCTGGGGGGAACGTAGGAGCAAGTCAAAGGGAAGGGAGGGGAGCTCGGTACAGAAGTCAAGCTGAGAGGTTTCTCCTTCCCAGGCTTGACATCCTGCAGGAGTTGGAGCCCCAGACGTGTGAAGTTCTGTCTGGTGTTCTGGTCCTGGCCTGGCTGGTGTGATACACACAGCTGTCAAGGTGAAGCTGGGGGCGTCTTCTTCCCAAAGCAATTGCGCTAATATTGAGATACCGGCTTCTAAAATGTAATAAAATTTGTTGGCGTGTTCCAAACCAGATCAGTCTAACTTGAACGTTCTGAAATGCAACTCAGTGAAGATGGAGAAGCAGGCGACCTGTGTTCTAAGCCTAGGTGTGCTCTTAACAATAATCACTAGAAATAATACGATCTAATAGATTAACTGGATTACCTTGAATGAACTGGTTTCCTTCTCCTGGGCCTTAGTGCCCTAATTTTACAGGAACAGGCTGGTAATAAACGAGTTGGCCATGGTGTTCCTGCCATTCACCTCTTTCCATGTAGAAAAGGTAACAGTGTAACAAATACACAAGACCAAAATGGACTTTTTCGACACCCCTTAAAATAAGACGTTATTTGTTCATTTCTTACTGTCCGTATCAGGCCGAATAACATGTTTCAACTATGCTGGGTTTATACCATCTTTGGAAAGCCTGCTTGCAGCGATTCAAAAGAAAGTTCTGGGTTAATGACAGGGTGTGGGTGAAGTCTATGCAGGCACCGTGTACTTACAGGAAGGTAAGAGCAGTGTGTGTTATTAAACCCTGTCTCTAGCAAACCTTTGGATTAACAATAAAATGAGAACATAAGCACCAGGAATGACTGAACTGTGCTATTGCTCATCAGGGCAATGATTACATGCTTTCCCCACGTACCTTCCTTTGGCCTGGAGTAGTATTTCCCAAAGGCATGGTCCTTATCAATATTTGGATACAGATACTTCAGGGGATTCTCTGGAATATTTTCAGCAGCCATGACTTTGTAATTGCGAATAATATCAGGGAAAGTAACAGCAGAAAGTTCTTTCTTCGTGTAGGGTTCCACTGCGTGGAAGTAAGGTTCTGAAAAGAAGAGCTCAGTGAGTCCCACGGACTACCCCAAAACACTAGAGGACAGAAACAACACATTGCAGAGTTTGTGGATTTGAGTGAACCTGGTTAGAACTAAGCACAGTAGAGGATTTACAATACAGTACGCCCCTCTACTTCTAAATTATAATCCTTTCTTAGAAACAGGAAAAATAAAGGCAGCCATTTACTTGCTAGTAATGCAACACTGCATTTGTCATCATTTGGTGAGATTTGTAAACCTGGCAAGGAGAGGATTATTAAACATCTTTAGCAGCCTGAATCTTTCATGATGCATCCAACCACAGGCAGAAAAATAAATACTAATTTGGCCACCTTGGCTCAAGTCACAGAGTAGGTTAATAAAAAACAATCTCACTTTCTGGTTGTTTTTCTTTTCAGACCGGAAAATGAAATTTTTTATTGAAATAAATGATGCCAATACGTGGAAAACAATTTTTTAAACAAACAAATAAAAAAAAAGACCCTATTTACTACTTTTTCTTCCAATCCTTACTGTAATAAACCAGTTTAATTCACTCGTGGACTTATTCGCAGACTTCACTTGAATCCTGCTTTCTAACTGATCCAGAAGCTCGCTTCTGGGTGCACACATTCCAGGGGCTGCTGGTCAGGTGCTATGGGGACTCTGTTCTACAACTTCAGACTACGCGGGCACCCTAAAGCTCGCTAGCTGGTGCTGGCCTGCTTAGGCTTTCTGGTTGCCAAGGATGTCCTCCTCCATGCCTGCTTTGCTAGTTCCATCCCTCAGTCAGCTGAGGAAAGGCACTACCTGCAGACAAGGTGAAAAAGCAGCTTCTAATGTCTACTGCCTACACTGTGCCCTAACCCCAGCTTTCCTGTATTTTTATTTGGAGAAAAAAAAAAAAAAACAAAACAGAACAAGAAAAGTATCCCATCTTGTTGCATCCTTCCACCGGATAGCAGAAGAGTCATTGGAACAAATCAGTTTTTCCTCCAGTCCCTCAAATACAGCAAACTATAAGCAACTGAGAAAAGGAACCATTTTATCTCTGTCATTCTCCATCTCTGCTGTTCAGCCTCTTCCCCAGAAACCCGTTCCATAACGCGAAGGTGTTCGGGGCCTTTTAGCCACAGAAACCCAAGGCAGAGCAAAGACAAACTTGCACTTGCTCTGTTTGAAGGCAGAGTGGAGGGCTGTACCAGTCCCCAGGACCCCTCACAGAGCCTGCCTGCAGGTGTGCTCCCACATGGGATCCCCCACAGCGAGTCTGGAAGCATGTGCCTGTACAAAGTGGGTTTCCTCCCAAAACTGGTTGCCAGCAATGCTGACTCACATCCTTCATCTACAGATAACAACCCTGACGAAAAGAGAAGAACCTGGCCCGGTCTTTTATTTATTACTTAAAAAAAAAAATGTTTATTCATTTTTGACAGAGAGAGAGCAAGCAGGGGAGGGGCAGAGAGAGAGGGAGACACAGAATCCAAAGCAGGCTCCAGGCTGTGAGCTGTTAGCACAGAGCCCAATGCAGGACTCGAACTCACTAGCTACGAGATCATGACCTGAGCCGAAGTCGGACACTTAATCGACTGAGCCACCCAGGCACTCCTGGCATTGTCTTTTAAAAGCCATCATTTCCACAGTATGTCCCAGGCAGTGAATCACAAATATTCATGGCAATGTATTAAATCCTATCCGGGAGGCTCAGTTGGGGGTAAATGTAGGATCTGTAATTTTATGTCAAAAGCTCATTATTTGTACAAGTTGATTTGCAGCGATGAGGAAGGACTTTGATGCGCATGGTGCTAATGGAGGTATAGGCCCTCACTTACCCCCTCCGTTCTGGGACCGCTCCACCCACGTGAACGTGATGGCCCCTTCCCGGCAGCTCTCACTGAACCGCAGCAGGAACGTCCCTGGCTGCTGATCCTTCAGCAGGGCACGCTCTCGCTCCTTGCTGATAAAGCCCACGATACACCTGGGTGTGCAAACAGATTGAGGAAGTACTCTGAAATTCAGCCAGGTTTTGAATTTTCATGCCAACTTACAAGTGAACTAGATTACTGAAATTTGACAAAAGAACATAGGATAAAAACGTGTATTTTAGATGTTTTAAAACCTATTTAATTGACACTTGGGGATGTATTTCACTTAGATACTTGTATGCTTAAGTCTAAAAAAATCATTAACACAGTGCCAATAGGATGCTACAGATGATCAATAAATATTTGCTGGATTAATGAGCCTTTTATGTTTATCTGATGACCTTTTTTTCACTTGATGATTTTTACAGGCCATGAAAATGTCTGAATTTCTGCATCTTATATACTGGAGAGAAAAATTCAAACAATATATTTCTATGTTCTAGCACTTCTGACCAAGTTAAAGCCTTTGTTGAAGCATCAACTGACCCTGGAATAAGTTAGATAAAAACAACTCACCAAGTTAAAAAAGTTTTTCTTCTTTCCTAAGGGCAATATACTACATAAGTACTTAAGAAATTTTGTTAAATGAGTGAACGCATGAATGGCACTAAAACGTTTTTAATTAAATGTTAAAAGTACATATGCATAATACTATGCATATGCATAAGTTTAATCTGATGAGGTTCCACTATCATGAAGCCCTGAAGGGACGGCCTGGAAGCATTCATTTCTGTGAGATGCACTCCAGTCTTGTCAAATAATGAGGTCTGTCCAGGTCAGGCCTGTCTCAGCCTTACAGTAAGGAAGTGTGTGCTAAAAATAGGTTTCAAAAATAAATCTATCCGTGGCCCTTACCCATCATTCCAGAGAGAGAGCAGGTGTTTTTTAATGAGTTCAAGGATGCTTTCAATCCAAAGCCAGAAAGGAAAATTTTTGTCATTTATATTTTCCTGCAAGTGTACAAACGCACACATTAGGAACAAGGAAATTCAAAATAGTGACTTACCAGGCCTCTTCCCACCATCAGATTGGATTTTAATTTGCAAAGCCTGCCCAGCTGCCAAAACTAACGCTGTCCCCTCCAGAGCCGCCCCTCCCCTTATCAGCTTGCAGACACCAGGCTATTTCCTGGGCCAGGCTCTGCTTCCCTCTCTAAACTGCAGCGAACCAGCGAGGGAATGACCTCCAGGGTGAACGCAGAACAAAAGCTGCCCTCGTACTAGTAAAATGCAGTAGCCTGAGCTTGTCAGCACCGTCTGGTGACCCCAGTGGGGTCTGATTATTCCCTCCAACTGGTCCCTCTGCTTGAGCAGGGTTGGGGAAACTCATCTGGCCCATCAGGCTGTGCAAGCCGGCACAGAGCACACATTTCTCATGAACGGGGCTAAAATGCTGCCAGGCAAGGTATCCGTGTGAGTAAACACAAGACTCATTTCAGATATGAAAGAACGTTATCACACACACAGGCCCTTCCTGTCCGACTCACACTTGGAGACTGACCTTCTCCACTGAAGGAAAGTAAACAACTTGCTCAAGGGGTTCCATGGGCCAGAGACAAACATGCCAAAATAAGCACACAGTTAAATCACTACCACAGCAAAAACTACGAGAACCTCAACAGGGAGCGAGCACTCAGAGAGGGTACGACCCAAGGGCACCCACCTTACAGAACCTCGTCCACGGAATGAGACCATCGGGGCCAGCATTAGGACCTAGCCAAATAAAAATAAGCTGTTTCAGGAAACAAAACACTGATTCTGAAGCTTTGGTTACACTGATAGCTCTTGTATTTCCTTTCAGAGAAAAGAGCCAACACCCCAAAGAGGAAGACTGTATGTACGTGGTTGATATTCTCAGACACATTAATGCTAATCAACTATGATTTCTGGAGAAGCCTCAGTCGTCCCTCTCAGTGCAGTATCCTCTCCCACTGCCTCCTCCTTCCTCAGCAGGCTCCTCTCCCAGTGGTCCTCCAGAGCTCGCTCAAACTTCTAACTAAGACCAAGATCACCCCTAGGTGATCTATTTAACTGACACTTGGCTTTTCAAGCTTATCTTGGATATCATTTGGCACTTCTCTCAGCCCTCCTCCAGATGGGACATGGACTCGGGAGGCTGACGCAAATCAAAAGTCAAGGGAGAGAAGTGAGGGGGAAGGAAGCCTAGGGGTTGCCAGCTACATGAATTAAAGCAGCCAAGGCTGTACAAGGTGGTGAACCCATCACCTCTCTTTCCAGAGAACCACAAATAAGCCTTTATAGGCAGAAATGGTATGTCTTAATTCACACCAAATAAGGAAATGGAGCAATGTAATTTCTTACATCTTCTTAAATAGTGTAAGACCCCACTGTGACAGTTACATGGCCACGAGAAGGCCCTGCTGAGAGCTATGTAGTTAGGAAGTCTACTGGTATTTGCAATACACACAATTCTGCTGTACAGAAAGCAAATCTGGAAAAAAGCTGCCTATGGATTTTTAAAGAAATAGTTCAGATAGTCCCATTCATCCAAGATTTGACCTTGAGACTAGCAGGTCTCGGATCGCCTTATGTGGAAGACTAATAAATTCATGATATTAGCTCCTGAAAGGGAATTATCTATCATGGCTGGATCCTGCCAATCACGCAAAACTGCTGCTCAAGGATTTCATCCTGATGTGGACAGTGTCTCCATGTACCTGGGCCACCTGAGGCAAGAGTCTTGGGTGTATGCTATGCGGTGGGTGGCCCCAGGACCTTACTTATTATTCTTACCATGCTGGGTACTTGGCTTTTTTTCTCCCCAAGGTTAATAAGACTTCATCTTTCTTATCAAGGAACTTCTTTTAGCCACAACTAATGTATTTTACGTAATTCAAAAATATTTCCCTTAGGAAACCTGCTCAGAAATGTTAATATGAGATAATCAGGAAATGATTCATTTAAGTCTTTTATCAGATCTATACGTCCTTCCAAGGTGAGCTATAGTTCTCATTTAGCTATAATAAGCTGCAGCTGGAAAAGCCCACACATTTTTTTTTTTTTTTGACACTCTTCTATCTTGAACAAAATAGACAGCAAAGAGGGAAAAAGAACAAATTGAGATATTTTTATAAATTTCAATTTTTATATATATAAAAAGTTCATACCAAGTAGCTTCTCTCCCAGCATGTTCAGCTGGTCCACATTGAGACCTCTTTTGGTGACAGAAGAAAACTGCCAACTCAGCACCTCTGAAAGCTGAGACCATCGTGCACAGGGCGGGTTCAGGAAGAAGGACAGATTCTGGAGAGAAAACACCCAAAAGGTAAGGTCAGTGGTCATAAGCAAGGCACTAAAACATGGATCTGTCTCAAAGTTCAGTTCTGGTTTCTGTGACACACAGTTTTCACAGAAGAGAAACACAGTTGATTCTTGTTATTTGCAGATTCACATCTGTGAATTCAATCTACTCATTCAAAGTTACTTTAACCCCCGAATCATTACTCACGGCACTTCTGGGCTCATTTGTGAATGGGTGGACATATCAATGAGTAGAAAGATTTGAGTCCCCAACACGTATGTTTCCAGGAGAGGTCAGACAAAGCAACACTTATCAAACAGAGCAACTGCCTTCTTGTTTCAGCTCTTATACCATAAGCAAGTGTCCTTTTTGAGGTCTATTTAGTGCCATGTTTTTTGCCTTTTTGTGGGTTTTTTTGGTTTCTAAAAATTTCATTTTTAAAATGGTCCCAAGTATAGTGCTGAAGTGCTGTCTGCTGTTCTAACTGCAAGATGGCCACAATACACCTGTATGGAGAAAACACATGTGCTAGAGGAGCTTTGTTCAGGCATGAGTCAGAGTGCTGTTGGCCATGAGTTCAATATTAATAAGCCAACAAATATATTAGGAAGGTGTCTTTCAACAGGAAACACACAGCAACAAGGCCATGCGTTGAGCAGCTCAGTAGCAATTGCTCAGTATTTGCTAATTCAGTGTTCACGGTGACTTTAAAGAATGTAAGCGCATACCATAAGAGACTCTTAAATATAGAGAACAAACTGAGGGTTGATGGATCGGGGGAAGAGGGGAAAATGGGTGATGGGCATGGAAGAGGGCACTTCTGGGGAGGAGCACTGGGTGTTGTATGTAAGTGATGAATCTATGCCCGAAGGCAGAAGCACACTGTATACACTGTATGTTAGCTAACTTGACAATAAATTATATTAAAAAAAAAGAGAATGTAAGCGCAAGGAATAACAAGAATCAACCATAATTAATCAACAGTGACTATCCACTTTAGAATGGAGCATGCGTAAAAGAAAAAAAAATGAATGAAGCCTGCTTGTTTAGCAGATGTATACATTTTTAAAAAATAAAAGCAATAAATGAGCTCTTCCCCAGTAAACGTTGTAAGAAATCTATTGCCTGAGCTTATTCACATAGAAGGAAAACCATAATTCTCATTTCTAATACATATACATGCTTCCCTAATCCAGAATTACTCAAGATCCCTAACGATGTCACTCCAGTTATGTCACTTTTCTCTCAACATCTGGTCTTCAGGGACTCTTTGAGATGCACAGAAGCTAGACCCTGGGGTCTTCGGTTAACATCTATACAAAAGCAGGCGTGTTTTCCATACCCTGGGTTCTGTCACCAGCATGTTGTACCACAGGATGGAGGCCCAGCCACTCGGGAGCTGGCTGACATTGGAGATCACCACGATGGGCAGAGAGGTCGTCTAAAAGATGACAAAGACCTTGAAATCATCAGAATCACAGAAATATCACCTTCAGACTGCTGTGTAAGCTCAAAACCAACCAAGGGATTACTTGTAAATTTGCACGTATTTTGTATTTGAAAACTAAAAACGTAAAGCTAAGTTCTTTTGTTCATGGTTTATTTTTGTTAGATCTTTCAGTTAAGAAACAAGTGGGGCGCCTGGGTGGCTCAGTCGGTTAAGCCTCCGACTTCAGCTCAGGTCACGATCTCATGGTCCGTGAGTTCGAGCCCCGCGTCGGGCTCTGGGCTGATGGCTCAGAGCCTGGAGCCTGCTTCCGATTCTGTGTCTCCCTCTCTCTCTGACCCTCCCCCGTTCATGCTCTGTCTCTCTCTGTCTCAAAAATAAATAAACGTTAAAAAAAAAAATTTAAAAAAAAAAAAAAAAAAAAAAAAAAAAGAAACAAGTCTCCGTGCTTTGTATAAAAAAATCAACACAGGACATCTCAAGGTGAATTCAGCTCTCCAGCTTCCTGAACCATTCAATTAATGTCAAGGTAGTATTAGCTGAAAAAGACCATCTTTTTTTAGCAATTAAGTAAATGTGTCTAAAACAAAAATTGAGAACAAACACTGCGTCTAACAGTTAAATGTAAAAATAAAGTTTTCCGTGTCTGAAGCACGGAAGTCTCACCTCGAGGTCAATGACCAAACCAGGCTGGCACAACTGGGTTTCAAAACTAAGGGAGTGAAGCTCTTCTGTAACGATGAGGGGGCCCTTAAAAGAGACAAGGAAGAAAAAAGGAATACAGTGATTCACACACACACATCCTGCAGCTTGCAGGAGCCTAATACGCACTGCAACAGGTGGCAGGAAGCCTGAACCCAGCCGGCTGCAATTCAGAAAAAAATTCCCATGTTCAATAATGTATGCCCCAGTTCTAACGATCGTATATCAGTGTTCTCTCAAAGATAAGATTTCTGTAACCATGGCAAGGGTTATAGATTACCAGAAAGAAATGTGGATAGGGAAACAGCAACTTGTGATGGGTTTATTTGTGAGGTGAAGCTTCCTGGCTCTCAGCCCTGCTCTGCCCGCTGCCCCGCTGCAGCCTGAGGCAGACAGGGCTGGAAAGCGTGCGTTCCAGGTGTGATTATTTACTGGAAGGACTGATTTGCAAAAGCCTGGCAGGTCATGAGTGCTTGGTTTAGGTAGAAATACGATAGAGTTCTTGAAGTGTTTTGCTACAAACGATCGCATGCAGGCATCATGACTTAGAACCAGAGGGGAGCAGCCGCTATCTGTGCTTGCAGGAGAAACTAAGCCCTCAGAAGGTCACAAAGAGAGCAGAGATCAAAACCAGGGCTAGATAGCACATCTCTGCGCTGCCCTGGCCGGGGCTTGTCCCACTCTGCCACACGAGCACCACTGGTCACGGCATGGAAGGGTGGCGTGCTACGTGGGCATAAAGGCTGAAAACATCCCAAACCTCTGTCCGTAGTTCATTTCTGAATATTACATTACAAATATAATTCCTCGAGGATCCGGCTCTAAAAGGGAAACTGACAGAAAGACCATTCCGCTGGGCAGGGAATGCAATGGAGAGAAAACCCTCTCGCCACACTTCATTTTCAGCATGGGAGTCCCCAGACGAGCCTCTAATTCCAGCTCAGACAGTAATTCCCGGGTACCCTTAGCAAAATCTTACAAAGTTCCCATGATTCACTTTCTTCGCCTGTGAAATGTGAGTAGCACAGAAACCCATTATACCTGTTCCACTGTGCTGTGAGGGTCCAGGAGTCGTGTGCAAAATCTTTTGACAACCATAAAGCACGAAAGCAGTGTTTTTACTGCTACCACAGATATACTGTGTCCTAAAGCTCATTCACTGCTCTTCCCTGCTGGGTCTGAATCCCTTTTTGAGGTGACCCCCGGCCACAAGGGGTACTGAGCCAACCTCCCCGGACAGACCTGCTGGTTAGAGACCATTCACAACAGAGAAAGACTCACCTCATTAGTTCTGGTGCCAGCATTTTTCTGTTCTTTCAGTTGCTATAGAACAAGAAACCATCTTAGTAAACAGCATGATAACAGTCACAGTTGCTGTTTTCATCTACAAACAAACCAAAGTCAGGACTTAGAAAGAATAAAGGATGTGAAGTTATTTTCAGGGTGCAGAACAAGATATGAAATGACCCTTGTGTGGGCCCAGGAGCCTAAGTGCCTTTTTCCAGCAGCCTGACATGACACTATGTGAACACCAGAGTTTGGAAGGATCCCGGGGAATCATATCCTGCTCCCCTCCCCCATGCAAGCTTTTCCAAATGATGCCCCTTAACCTTCATCAGTTGTTTCATGGTCCTCAGGCTAAGGGCACAGCTAAGACTGCCCTCCCACGGACTTCAATCCCTGAGGTTTTAAGGAAGCATTTTGGAGCCCCGAGAGCAGCTCTGGGCATCCTCAGACTCCCGAGTCTGGAGTGAGGCTCTCCCATGAGGTCAAGCTTCACTCACCATGGGTTTGCTGGCTTACAAAATGGTTGCCAACGAAAAGGCTGCAAGTTCCAGCCCAGGGAGTGCACAGGGCGCAGTGCCAACACATCTTCACAACAACCGGCAGCCCCTGCTCCCCACGGAAGCAGGCAGACAGGCACCGCTTGCTTACAACCCCTGCTGGATCCCTACCCCCTGGAGGAATGCAATGGAGGTAGTGGTTGTGGGCAAGACTACCAGGAAGAAGGGTGCAAATCCTGAGCCGATGAGAGACTCCTGGGGTCGGTCTCACCAGGAGCCGCCAGGCTGTGGGAGCAGTACTAAATCCCGAGGAAACTGCAGGAGTCTAGAGTGAGCAAGGTTGTAGAGGCACCGAGAACGGATAAGTTATGCGCACACTGATTTATGGCGTGTGTTACCGAGAGTGCCACATCCCGAAGAAGTATCTCTGGGGGACAGACTGGCAGAACACAGTAACAGAACAGTCCTGGGGCAAGGAGGAGGAACAAAGGTTCCCGCAAACTCTAGGAAGCCTCCCAGGGGGTGCCGTCCGCCTCGCACCATGAACCGAGTGCCACTGCACCGGAAATAAAGTCCTAGCAAGCCAGACGCCGCATAAAACACAGAAAACTGGTCTCCCTACCAGGTGTCGAAATTCGGCGGCCAGACTTCCGTTGGTGGATTCCTCCATGTTCATCACTTTTGTATGTGTGCCCAAAATGTTGAATTTTCTAAATCTACAACAGAATATACAGAGTAGAGATGCTTAAAAGGCTCAGAACTATTAAACAAAGGTAGTAAAATATAGTACAAAGTACTTGACATACCCTTTTACTGTATTTCTCTCGTTCACATCTCTGAAAAAAAAAAAGAAAGTCATATATGTATATTTAAATTTTGAACTGAGCTTTAAGAAAAATATGAAAGTATACCTATAAGTAAAAGACCAACACAAAATCTACACCTGTGGGTTTTCTGCCATTTCATTCACTCGCTCCCTCCCTCAATCAACCACCACTAACTCTGCCCAGGGCGGCGGAGGGACGTGCAACAGATAAACTCTCCGGGCCTCACGTTTATCATCCGTACCATGAGGTGCCAACAGCACCGACCTTACAGGATTTGGCGAGGGGTAAAAGACAACGGGTGAAAGAGCACAGAGCACACCCTCCATAAACGTAAGTCAGCTACAGTCAGGGCTACGTCCTGAGCAATCACATACCCGGTGTGAGGCCCCATGCTAAGCACTGGGGCAGCAGAGAGCAATCTCTGCTCTTAGAAAACTAAGGGAACTTCCAATGTGACAGCACAAACCTTTTTATTCTCTACTATCTTTAATACTTTTATGAGAGTGCAAGAATAGTCAATTATTGGGGGAAACTGTCCAGTTTAAGTCTGAGGTTAAATCTTGAGCGACTTTGCCTCTTATATAAATTTAGTGATTACTCAGTCACGTTCCAGACTACCCATGTTATCTGTGAGGAGTAGGCACAGATTAGAAAACATCAGCACACTCACAGTTACATGGGTTAGCTTCCTTTCCTATCTCAACTAGAAATTCAACATTTCTGTGAATGACCATCACCATTAGCTATGTGAGCGACCAATTTTCTCCAGTTTTAGAAAAGAAAAAAAGAATCTGAAATGAAGGGAACGAACAGTGTGACACAAAGCTTCCTTGTCAGAGCTAAGAGGAAACTCAGAGCTGGAACAGAGAGAAAAGACAAAAGAGCTGTAACAAACCAAAAGAGAGACTGAGATAGAGCACAGTGTGGTAACACACGTAACAGCCATAAAATCTCTGCCACACTTCATTTCAAGACATTGAGAGTATTTCCCTTGAACTTTAGGCAACTCTGACTTGGTTTTGCCAATAGAATGGATGAGAGGGATGCTGTACAAGCTCCAAGTCTCGCCCCAACAGGCCTCTCATGCTGCTCTTCTTACCCACCTGGGATGCTGTCACTATGCCATAAAGCCCTGGCTCGCCCTTGAGAACCACATGGAGAAGGGCTCGGTTATCCCAGCCCTCACACATGTAACAAGTCCATGCTGGACCACTCAGCAACAAACAAGCCGGTCCAGCCCAGAAAGACCACCTACCGCTCACAGAATAAGAGAAAGGATAACTTTTTTGGGTTTTAAGCCACTAGGTTCAGGGTGATTTGTTATGTAGCAAAAGCTGATACACAGAGAAACCAAAGATGATGGCAGGAAAGACAAGGGCACAGACTATAAGAAAGAATATTGTTACAGGGCGGAAAGCTAGAATACCAGAGGAAACCTGGATTATCATAAATGGTCTTGAAACTTGCTAAATCAGTACGTTACACACAAAAACATTAAATGTATCAAGGGTGGGGCAGAGAGGGGAGACAGTAGCTAGGTCAGTGTTAGTCCAGGTCTAAGGTCTAAGGGCAAAATGGGATGGGACTGCTCCATCTAGACCCCCTGTGAGAGACCCCATCCATTCCCAGGTCCCTACTGCCCAGAAGAGACAAGGGTGGATCCAGCAGGCTCCACACAGTCCCCGCAAAATGCTGTCATCGTCATTCCAGAAACGACCCCACAACTGGCCGCAGAATCACTGCAGCCTCGAGGATCCTCAGCCTGTATGTGATCATAGGCCTCTCCTCCTCTGGGGCTGGCCTAGGAGGGAGGTGGGGTAGTATGCAAGACTTGATCACTACAAACTCATGTGAATAAAATACACTCATTCTTTTGTTCACTTATAGTCTCAAAAGGCACCAGCATGTTATCAGCTCTAAAGGAAGCTCCCAATGTCCAGAATGGGAGCTATCAATTTATATCTCCTAGGATCACTTAGGGGCGCCTTGGTGGCTCAGTTCGTTAAGTGTCTGCCTTTTGATTTCAGCTCAGTCATGATCTCATGGTTAGTGAGTTTGAGCCCTACATCAGGCTCTGTGCTGACAGCACGGAGCCTGTTTGGGATTCTCTCTCTCCCACCCTCTCTCTGCCCCCACCCTACTCGTGCACTCTCTCAAAATAAATATATGAACTTAAATTTTTTTTTTAAATCTCCTGGGATCACTTATAAATAGCTCTAGTGCTTCCATCCATGTTTGGTTAACAAAACCAGAATTTCAATAGTGTATGTATATTAGATAATATTAAAGATAGCTTACTTATCAAATAAGACTTTGACTTTCAAATTATAATTCAGCTCCTGCAATTTCACCAACAGTCTGGAATGAAAAATAAAAGTCATTATTACTTTAAAAAATTATTAGAGTTTATTTATTATATCAATTCCCTATTGGAGAAGGTTTCACGAATCCTCACTCCCTCCAGTTATTACAAACAATAGAATCAACATTCATGTATGTCAACTTGGAATATTTTCTAATTGTATTTGCAAAATAAATTCCTAGCTATGGAATTGCTGGGGCAAAACTGTAACACTAAATTCTGATAGAAAGCATCACTGATTTTACATTCCCACCAAATGTGAGTGAGGGTACCTGCTTCCCTATACAGCCTTGCCAACACTGGGTTTTATCAAGATTTCTACTTTTGGACAATTATATGGGTGACAAATTGCAAATGTACTTTTTACTAAAACTTGTGACTAATGTTTGTTCTCTTGGGAAAAAATAAGAACTCTTATCCATAATCAGAAAAAACAGGTTAACATCGGAAGGAAGGAACGTAGGGCTAAGATGTGCATGTGTCTTCTCTGATGAGCTACAGACCTCAGGAAGGAGCCCCTCACTGGTCTGCTGCACTTAGTGGGGCAGGCGGATGGGATTAGATTTTTAGTGTCCCTTCTGGCTGTGAGTTCTGGTCCCCCGAGGGTGCCTGAGTGTGGTGCTATAAGACCAGCAACCGGGAAGCAGCAACTGGGGACCTCGCTCAGCAGCACCCCAGGAAAGGGGACCGAGGCCAACTCTGAAGGCCAATGTAGCTCTTCAGAGTCCAGCTGCTCATCAGTAGAAGACTAGTTAAATAAATCTGCCACTCAAAAAAAGAAAGATAAGCCATGGTCTCACATGGAAACACTTCTATGATTTCTTACTGAAGAAAAAACAGGCTGAAAAACACGTATAGCAGAATCCTTATTTTTAAAAATAAAATACTGTATATTACGTACTTGCATATGTGTGTATCTATGTATAAAAACATATATATATGTGTGTGTGTGTGTGTGTGTACACAGACACACACACACATACACATATAAATGTATGTATGTATTTGTATGGACATGGACAGAAATCTGAGAGTACTGACACTAGGCTGTTTACCATGGTGGTCTACAGACAACTTAGATGACACACAACTTTGAAAAACTGATGAAAGCTATGAGCCCATTCACTAAAAAAACATGTGTCATGAGTCCATATTCACACACACCACATATGGTTGCAGGGGTATGTAAAGCCTAGGTTACAAGCTTATACTCAGGAGAGCATGAGGCTGCTGGGAACTTTTACTCTCTACTATTTCAATTCTGCAATGCTGAATTCCTTTCTATAGTGAACGTGCATTACATTTATCACGGGGGAAAATATCAGGTGTGTGTACATATGTATCTGTTATAGCTCTAATTTTAATAGGACAGACAGACTCTTAGATACTCTAAATAAGAATTCCCATTGAAATGCCTATTACAGGGGCAGCTGGCTGGCTCAGAGCGTAAGGCTCTTGATTACAAGGTCATGGGTGTGAGCCCCACATTAGGTGTGGAGATTACCTAAATAAATACAACTTAAAAAAAGAAAAGAAATGCCTACTGCAAAATTGCTTCCTCTAAAGCACTCTATATGACAGTGTTGTGAAGGAACTGAGGGATGCAAACTTCATGGCAGAAGGTGTAATGATTCCATCTTTTCTCAATTACCTCAACTTCACGGTGAACTGGACCCCAGTCTTCAAGACTAGTGGCCTCTGAGGATGAGTTGGCATGCAAGGCTGTCTTTCCACCACAAATGAGCTGTAAGTTCCAAGCAGAGTGCAGATTAGCATTTCCATTAATGCTGAGGGAGTATGAATTATTTTCCCTCAACAGGAGAGGGGGTTAGAGGGCACAAGCTCAAACTCAGTTTGGAAGATTCGAACGAGTTGATAAAGTGAGGTTTGCTAGTCAGCACAGAAATCCCCACACCAAATTTATACTCAAAAAGATCAGAGTAGTTGCAGTGAACTGTGATACCGTCAATAATGAAAACCTTGAGTTGGGTTATGTTCATTTATGAATTTGCATGAAGAACCAAATTTGCTAACCAGACTTACTGTGGTGATCACTTTGCAACATATGCAAATATCAAATCATGATGTTGTACACCGGAACCTAATGTAATGTTGTATGTTAACTGCATCCCAATTTTAAAATAAAAATAAACAAAAAAAATAAATAAAAAGAAATTTTACTACAGTTGAAAATGAACCATGTAACATATTGCCTTACTACCATAATTTGAAATGGGTATTTTGGTATCCTTTGGAAAACTGTTCTTCCAGTAAAATTGTTTAGTAATACTTATTATCTATCTACTAAACATTTCCAAGCCTTAATTTTCATTAAAAAAAGTATCGGATTTGCATTCCAAAACCCTAGTAAATAAATATCCTTGATTATTTCAAAACAATAGCACTGAGGCATTCCTGTTTGGACATTAGCCACATGTCAAGTTAACATGAAGACTAAATTGCAATATGAACTCTATGCTTCTTTCTACTCAGTGCCATTTATTCATCTGCTAAGCATATGTGGAACACCTGCCGGTGGGCAAGGCACTGTACAAGGTCCTTATGGGGGACAAAAAGATGACAAATGCACATGTCTGTCTTCCAAGAACTTCCCAATTTATGTCACAGACAACAGAAATACATACACAATTACATAATAAATCCAGAACGGGACAAGAATGAAGACTGAACCAGGCAGATCTTGAAGGGAGGTAACATATTCGGGAACTCTGGAAGATTTCATGATTAGATATAAGCTGAGATTTACAATTTTGAGATGACTTTCAAGAGAGAGGTGGAGGAAATAGTTACGAGAGGCAAGGCAAAGCGACTATATGTGGTGGGCACGAGGTCTGCCAAAACGAGGCACGTGCAGAAGCTCACCCCGGAGTGGCCAGCTGGGACTGTGGACATAGGGTACAAGTGTGTAGTAGGGGGCTCCACCTGGATGAGCAGGTGACAGAGAGACAGGCTGAAGTCTGCTCTGGAAAGCACAGGGTCACAGGGACTAGGGAGGCAGGGGCTGAGAAGGGAAGCACTTGGGAGGTGACCATGTATGAGTCTAGCAGAGAGGATCTGAGAGCTGGAGACAGGATGAGGCCTTGGTGTGGCAAGGAGGGGACACCAGGATAGACTTGACAGGTCTTGGCACAGAGTGGCCCAAGGAGTAAAACTGACAAGTTATCAGTCTAGATAGCCACAAGAATGGAAAGCCAATGGCATAGACAGGAATTTGGAAAGAGGTGACTGCCCTAAAAATTTTTATATAACCTATTAAACACTTCTAAGTGATCTGAATCACCATAACATTTTCCCGAGCAAAATAATTGCAGAAGATACAAACCAATCCCCCTCAAGTTACCTCTGAATGAGCTGTTGGAACAGGTTGAAGGTGCGGTCCCACAGCCCTTGTTTGTTTTTTGTGATAGGGTCGTGTTCATAGGTGTATTTCTGTTCCAATTCCTCAAGCTTTTTAAGCTGCTGACGAACCTGCTGCAGACTCTCGGCAACTATGGTGAACCTGGGGAGGGACAAGACACACGGGTCTCAATCGCAGGCTATCATAAAGCAGCCTGGATCACAGGGAATCACGGAGATCAACAAGAGGTTTTTACGGGCAACACACGATGTTATCTGCATGGCCACACACTGCAGGGAGAAATAGAGAACAAGGTTCATCTTGGTGTTCAAGGGCAGTTATTCAGGGAGAAGAAACCAATGGCACTGATTACAGCCCAGGTCAAAGACCTCCCTACACTTCGAGACGGACCTGAGGAGATGGGGCGGGGTGGGGTGCGGCCCGCTGGGGATCTGTGATTTCCCCTGACCTGTAAGATAATTGAGATTTAAAGGGAGAGGGTAAAGAGGAGGGCAGAGGCAAGGGACACAGCAAGGCAGACTTCATCAGAGGTGATGCGGGAGGCAGCAAGGAGCCCACATATAGGAATGGCAGGCCCTGGGGAAGGAGGAGAAGAGGGAACCAAGGTCATGGTTTCACTGAACTGAAAGGAGAAGGCAAAGCACTCAATCCAGACACTCAAAATATTAGCCAAGGAGGAAACCAGTGATTGCTTCAGTTTCCTCCTTGCCGACTGTAAAGTGCCTCTGAGCCAAGTCAGGTTGTGGGACTGTCACTTGACTAGCTGGAGTAATGACAAAAGAAAATCTTCTCCCAGCGAAATACATTTCCTTCACTTCACAGTTCCATTTCCCGAATGCTGTTCAAGGCACCCAGAGAGCAGCCCCTGACCATGAAAGAAGGTAGGCTAATGGTGGGTGGGCAAGTTCCAGGTGGATTCTAACCCAGGGCTTCCCCACATTTCAGGCCATGGCACACACAAGAAAATGACAGTCTATGGACAGAACAGTGGAGGACACTGGAGGGCATCTGCGGCTCTGGAAGAGGCTCCCCGTGGCCTAAATGACCACAAGGAGGCTCCAGACAGCCCAGGGCCTCCCAGAGCACTAGGAGGACAGGGGGGTCAGTGCCCCGCAAGGCCCACGGAGGCACACTGGGCTAGGAAGCTCTGTGCTAACCAAAAAGAAATTTGGAATATGAGCAGGCAATCTATAGAATAAAAATAAATGACTGAATACTAATTGCGAATTTTTTAAAAAGTAGCATCCAGAGAACCTCCCGAGATCTCTGGTCCTTGGGCCCCTGGAAATTGTTCCAGGCCACCATCCCTTCATCTCCTCTCTGATCCAGTCTCCCACCCATTCTGGTCTGTTGGCCCTCCCCCAAACGACACTAACATGTTCCCAGTCGCCCAGCTGGCTTTTCTGTCTCTAGCCTTTCCTCCTGACTGCTGCCAGAGCAACCTTTCGAAGTAAAACAAAAATAAAATAGAGAAGTAAATCTCCACTTAAACAAAAAGCCTGCCTGGCTCACCAGCACCCACTGGACAAAGTCCCGTTCCTAGCACTGTGTGGGAGCCTCCACAACCAGGTTCCAGCATCTTGCCACCTCCATTTTCTTCCTGTCCTCCCCGGCACCCCACTCTCCCATCATCCAATATGGGGTACTGCAGACCCCCATTCATGCCCAGCTGCTCCTCTCCTCTGCCTCAGTCCATGCTGGTCTCCTCCCTGGTCTCCACGAAGTACTCGTCTTCACTCTCAAGAGTCTGTGCAAGACCACTTCCTTTCAGAAACCTGTCCTGCTGACTCCTTCCCTCATCTTCCACAGAACTCTGGACAGACCTTTGTTAGAGCACTGGTAACATTCTACTGCATGGAATGATTACATCTACCTCCCGCCTCCACACTGAGAGGACCAAAAACCATTCATCACGTGTCCCCAGATCCTAGCCCAGTGCCAGGCATATGGCGTTTAATAAGTGTTTACTCGATGATGAGCAAATGAATGGTCCACAACAAACTATGATCTCATGGAAGCCTGGAAAATGTCTCAGACTATTTTGTGTTTAAGAAAACATCAGGGCTCAAGTTGTTAAGTGTGTTTACGTGACAGCGACGTCACCAATGTTTTGGCACAAATGATGCATCCCACGGTACACGTAGAGTAGGGAGAGGAGTGCTCCAAACCAAGCAGAACTTGGCTGAACTCGGCCACATGCATGACAAACGTGTGCTTTGCAAGTGAGTGCTTCCAGGGCAAGAAGAAGCTGGACTACATCAAACTCTAAACCAAAGTTTTGAGAGGGTCCTTTCACTAACAACAACTCAAATGTGCGCTTCAGGAGTTCGTGGGGTTAGCCAGCCAGTTTTGGAGAATCTTACCAGTTTTGCAGCTGATCAAGACAAGCGTTGGGGGGTCCCCCAATACAGGCACTCTGCTGTCTCTGCTTCCACTCCACCAGTTCATCATTAATCAGGGCTTTCTGGGTAAGTTCGGTGATGTTCAACAACTCTATTATTTTGTGAACTACTTCCTAAAGAGAGAGAAAGAAGTAAAGTGAAATAAGTTCATCTTTAATCACTGAATTTAAAAACATTAATTTTTAGGGGCATGTGGGTGGCTCAGTGAGTTAAGTGTCTGACTTCAGCTCAGGTCACAATCTCATGGTTTGTGAGTCTGAGCCCATAGCACAGAGCCTGCTTCAGAGCCTTTTTCCCCCCTCTCTCTGCCCCATCCCTGCTCACTCACGCACACACACTCTCCCTCTCTCTCTCAAAAATAAATAAACAATAAAAACATTTTTTAAAAGCAAAAGCAAATATTTCAACTGGGGCTCTAAGCCAAGTGGTTATACAAATAATTCTTCATCTATTATACACTTCATGTCCATTATTTCCAGCCTGTGACAGAAGCAACATGTTATTCTTGAAAGCGAATCACTACCTTTCTCTTACTGTCAAGCATTAAATACATCTTCTTGATTAACATCTGTTCTTGTTTCTGATCATTTTTTGCCACACCATTGGTTTCATGTTCTGTGAATTGGGAGAGAGAGCAGATAAATATAAATGTAAAAAAACCAAAACCCACTAAATCCAAGATTCACAAACACTTAGAAGAAATATAATCCAAATGCTATCTGGTGATAGATCAAAGTTTGGTCTTCAGTTTGTACTGAACAAAATAAGAAAAATGTCCTAAGAATAAAAACTGACAGGCTGAAACAAAGTACACTTGTTTTCAATGACCCATGGAAACTGGGAACAGTTACTGTCTGGTTCTTAAATCACTGCCAGATTACCTAAATGCACATAAGTGACAAAATTCAAAATCTCATATAAAAAATTTACACAAAGCATATCTGTAGCTTTGGAAGAGAAGTATTAGGAAGTAGTAGTTGAGGTTCCTTTCTCTCCTACTATTCCTCAAATTATACTAATCATCTCTCCACATTAACCTTGGTACCCTCCAAATGACAGCCAGGGTTACAGCAGTACCTAACATATTTTACACAATGCATGCTTTTGGGTTCTTTTCAGTCAATGGCCTGCCATCATGAAAAACAAGCAACAAAATAGAGCAAAACCGCTTTAAAACATGAAGAGCAATGCTAAACTTCTCTGCAGAGTATACATGTGGAGCTGCAATGTTTGAAGGAGCTTCTGGCATTCGCACAGGGAAACCCCGCACACCGGTCAGTCTATGTCCATCAGTGGGCCAGGTACAAGAAGTACAGTGAATAACACATAACCAGGGGTTATCAACTGGGGGTGGTACTCCCCCCGGCCCCCACCGCAGAACATTCGGCAAGGTATGGAGGCAGTTTTGGTGGTCACCACTGGGGATTAGGGAAATAGTTCTACTGCCATCTGGTGGGAAGAAGTCAGGGATGCTGCTAAACGTCTCCTGTGTAGGACAGCCCCTCACAACAAAAAAAAAATTATCAGGTTCAAAATGTCAACAGTACAGAGGTTAAGACCCTGGCTTGAGTCATCAAGAAGCCAAGACTAGCAATTCAGAGTCATAAAGGTTTGGCAAATGTGAAGACATACTTGTCTTCTTTATCTAGTGTAAACAGAAAAAAAAAAGACAGCCAATGGGCACTGTTTCGATGTTAACTCTTACCTCTGTTCTGCAAGGTCTTGCATTTAAAGTCATATTCATCTTGTAAGTCTTCTAATGTCTTGATTTCATGCTCTATACACTACAAACAAAAACATAAACAGGTTTTCACCCATCTGCTTCCAAAGACTTTAGGAAATAGACTGTTTCCATAGGACCCAGAAAACCATGGTAACAATCCAGCTCCCTCAAAGATGGATTCAACTTGCAAAATTCTAATCACATACATAATAATTTCAACGTCCTTAATAAGTATGTAAGAACTTTTTTTTAGAAAGGAAAACATATGGCTATTTCCAGACTGGGCTTACTTGATTTCTAATGAAGTGTTTCCTTAGAAGGCTGCAGGATAAAGTTGCTTCAAAGAATCTGGAATTCGGAAAGGCACTGTCTGAAGCACAAAGTCAAATCCACACTGGGGTGACCAATATCCAGATGAGATCACACCTCTCAGCTGGAAGGCCTTTCCCACAGATACAGTCCTGGTGTAAAGCAAGACCCCTTGTCTCTTCCTCCGACTTAGCTCTCACCGTAGAGGGGGGTGAACACAGGCCACCAAGGGCACCAAAGCAGCTCTCTGCTTTCATATGACCTTACAGGTTTTATCTTAAAATTGTTGTGGATATTTTATTCTAATCAGAAATGTATCAGGATTTCTTTCAAGTGAAATGTTTCTGTTCCCTTTTCAAGTTTTAGAGTAAAACAGGTGCTTGAAAAAGATGAGCTATGTTCATGCTGGAGCTCTGTGTAATCCCAGGAACACCCCAGATTTGAGAAGCATAGACATAAAAGGCTATTTAGAGCAGCAACATCTAGTTTATTGTGTGATGGGGCAAAGTCGACAGTTTCTGCACAATCTCGCAAGGAAGAAAGAGATAAGCTCAATGTTTGGAAGTTATAAAAGGGGCCATAAAAGTCTATCTGCTCATTGGTTTAACCAATTTGTTTACTTATGGTCTGGAACTTCAGCAAAACTTTTCTCTCAACTACTTGAAAAACAAATTAGTTACCACGTTCACATTCGAGTAATCGAAAGCTTTTTCCTTTACAAAAAGAGGCTAAATGTATATATTTACTCAATACTCACCATAACTTTATCCTTCACATTTCTGACTTTACTGTCAAGCTCCTTCTGTTTGTCTAACATCACAGTGCTCTGAATATTCCCCGACTGCGCCTGTAATGGGAGGTGCGTGGTTAACAAGTATCATTTCTTCTAGCATATTTACCCGCTGGTTACTCTCCAAAGTCAAGTCCATACCCTGTGCTCTTACCTACCTCCCAGACCTTCCAAAACCTCCTACAAGCTTCCCACATGGGTGTTGACAAGAAATAGCTCAGTTCTCAAGGACCTGGAAAATGCTGATAAACTATTAAAAAGGCTACGGAAAGACTAGGCTCAGTTCATGCCTAATATAAACAGAGTATTTCTGGAGTTTTCCATTAATTCACACAGTTGCATGGTACCACATAAGAAGTTTATTTCACGGTTTCTCAAATTCTGTAGACAAGATTTTTCTTATTAACCCTGTACTTGTTTCAAAGCTTTGTGATTCATGGTGTGGTCCCCAGACCTGCAGTACCTTACCACCTGGGAGCTTGCTGGAAATGCAGACTCTCGGGTCCTAATCTGATTACTGAATCAGAAGCTCCATTGTGACAAGATCCCAAGTGATTCAGAGGCCTATCAAAATTGAACAGCACTGCCATTGAAGGACTTCAATGAGTAGCGGCTACCCTAAAGCAATAATGACTGTCAACCCAGACACACTGATAGTATTTGGTCCCATCCTCGATAATCAGGACATGGACATAGCAGTGTCTACGTGTTCATTACATAAGGTGTTCCATGACTCACACAGTAGGACTTACAAGACACTAAGTCAAGGTCAGGCAACGTCCTAGGCCCAAGTGGCAGAGTGGTAAACACGAGACTGTTCTCATATAGATGAGATTCTAGAAAGATGCTATTTTTGTTTAGAGTTAAAGCCCCTCCCATGGCAAAAACTGTGCCCATCAAACTTTCTTACATAGAGTCCTACACAGCACAGATTTTATGTGGGTATTTTTATATATTCAAATCTATCAGTATTTTCTTCTTTCATATCTGGATTTTCCCTATTGGAAAGCCCTTCTGTACTGACAGATTATAAAGGAGTTCACCCATTTTTAACCTAGACCGTGCATAGTTTTTTTTCTTTTTTACTTTTAGATCTCTGATCCATTTGAAGTTTATTCCTGTGTTTACTGTGAAGTATGGCTCCAATTTTAACTTTTTCCCAATTGGTTATCCGTTCATCTTAAAAACACTTAGTGAGAAATTTGTATTTTCCCCAGAACTTTCAGTTGCCACTTTTATCACCCAAATTTTATGTACCTGGTTTCAACTCCTAGATTTTCTTTTCTTTCCCATGGGGCTTTTTCTTCATAAGCCTGAGCGCCTGAACAGTGTTTGATTACAGAGGGTTTGGAGTATATCTAATAGGGCTGGTCCCATCTCACTGCTGTACTTTTTTCATGCATTTCCTTGCTATTCTTGCATGTTTATTTTCCTGATGACTTTCATAGCTTCAGAAAGCAACTCGGTATTTCTATTCGGATCACATTAAAATTATGAATAACTTAGGGAGAGCCGATATCTTTATGATGTTGCTTTTGATTCTTATGCTTCTAATGGTTTTCTCTTGCCTAACTGCATTGGTGAATACCACCAATGTAACGTTATCTAAATATTAGGGGAAACGGTGAACATCCTTGCCATGGTTCTGACTTACTACTGTTTTCCAAGCCAAGTAAGTTACTGTTTATAGAACTGAGAGATGTATATTTTAATAGGCTAAAGAGATATCCATCAATTCCTATTTTACTTAATGTCTCTTATCAGGGTGTTGGATTTTGCCAGCCCTTTTCAGCAACTGTAGAATAAGCACATGCTTTTTCTTCTTTGTCTCTGTTTACATAATGAGTTGCATTAATGAATTTCCCAGTCACAATAAACTCTGTAATTATTATAATCTGGAATAAATCTTACTTGGTCATATTATTTTCTTACTGTATTATTTAACTTTGATCACTAATATATTTTATTTAGGACTTTACATTGATATTCATAAGTGAAACTGGCCTATAATATTCTTTTTCGTTCCACCTCTATTAGGTTTCAGTAATCAAAGTTATTCTTTGTTTACAGAAATCTTTGGAAGCCTTCCTTCATTTTATATACTCTGGAATTGCAGAAGTTCAAAACATCTGAATTGTATCTATATAAAGCGTGTATTAAAAATGCCCTAAAATGACTGGTATCCCCAGGTGCCACATGTCACCAAGGAATAAATGGAGCTGCTCTGGCCATTCAGAATGAGGTATCACCATGAGCAGCTCCATAAGCCTTCCCGTCTCTGCGGAGGAATTTCTCCTCTTGTCTGCTAGAAGTATGGCATGGATGCCATTGTCCTGTGGGCTCTCGTAAGAGCCGGGCTTCTTCACCCAGACAGAGGGGCTGGGCCGTTGGAGGATGCTGACTTCCTGCTCCTTTTTCCTACACTGTCAAAGGTTAGTTTAGTAAATGGGGAAATGATGGTTATAAGAAGGCAGCTGCACTCACAGCTACCCCATTCTCTTCCTGCTGTCACACTAGGAAATGCTTGGCAGAAAAAAATCTGGTGACTGTGGCAAAGGCCCAAGAAACCTCCTGCTTCAAACTTCAGCAGTCCGTCCCAGTTACTAACACACTCTGGTATTCTCTTTCTTATTCCTTGTTCTCCTGCCCCACTTCATCCTTCTACCCTACTCCCAAATATTAGGTGGCTGTTAAGTATTTTACTATCAAGTACTTAAAAAATACCAGCACTATAACTACGACCACCCTACACTTTTGAGTCGGATATTACTTCCAGGGTGAGTCTTTAACTTTTTAAGTTTCTGACAAACCAGGAAAATCAGGAAACCACAGTAACACCAAACATTAAAATTGGGTATGCAAGCGTTGAATCACTGTATTTTATACCTGAAACTAGTACTGGAATTTAAATAAAAACTTTTGAAAAATGTTAAAGTTGGAAGAGACCTTCGCGGTCCTTTACTCCTATTTTCTCATTGCACACCTGCACCTTATAGACTTTGTTTGGATGGTTTTAATTGGAACGGAGTTACTTGCACACCCCAGACCAAGGAAAAGTCTGCTTAGGCAGGCTTTCTCTTCAAATGAATGAGCAGATGTCCAAGTAAAAGGATCTGTGACAGGCACTCAATGGGTGTCAGAAGTCCCAGTCAGAATGCCATCCTATCCCACCTCACATATCCAACACCCGAAGACAGATCAAAAGACTTCTCTAATGAATAGGTTTTAGAGTCAGACAATCAATTCTAGGTTTAAATTCCAAACCTCATTAGCTCTGTGGCCATGAGCAAAGTGCCTGCCTTCTAAACCTTAGTTTTTTCATCTATAAAATGGGGATAAGAATACTTAATTTCAGTGACAGTTTTGAAAACATTTATTCAAATGAAATAATGTTTACATAAATAAGTAAGCATTCAGTATATGGTAACTCTATTATTACTGAAGATCACAAAGACAGAACAGCTACTTTATGTCTGTCCTTCCAACCTGAAAGAAAAGATCACTGCCCACTGTGGCAAACCCTATGGACCTTAATTTTGTCCATACATATACATACAACTTTTTCAACATTTTGCCGTTCTATAATGGCAGCAAACAAAACATTTGTAGTTTACTAAGAAATATCTACATATGATATCATATTCTCTTAAATGTACTTTCTAAAAGCTCTTCTATTAAATAATGATGGGAACAATATTTTCCTATCTCAACATTTCTAACAGAATTTTGTGCTCTTTAAATGCGCTGAACAGACTGAATTTTGCATGTTTTAAACATGCTGAACTTCTTGAATCCCTGTGTACTTATAAGTTTCCACACCTATCAGTCAATTCATGGACATTCTTGTTTTATCTAGATTCTCTCCATACATCTGGTCCCAAATGGAGTTCCTTTGAATGAAATACAGACATCTTATCATCCCATACATACAGATGTCAGTATGAATAAAATGTAGTTTTATTCAAAATGTAGTTTTATTTATTATCAAACTAATAATTTATTATTATCAAAATGTAGTTACTTCAGTAAGGGGAGAAATGGCATAGAACTGTTTCTCAGTTTCCCAGCCTGTAGTGGCTGGGTAACTTTGGTGACTTTTCCCTTTCCCTGATGGCCTCAGACATCCACATCCTTCCCTCAAACTCCCAAAAGTCTTGCTTCTCTTGTTCTCAGCTAGACAATCAACTAAACCCCCTTAAAGGTGTTCACGGATACCTCATGTGTCTTCTGAAAGGCTTAAAAAGAACCTCTCCCCAGATTACCTACATTTTTAAAGGGGAGACAAAAGTTTGCAAGCTTTTAAGACCTAAAGCATACCCAAGAGAGAAGGCTGATCTGGGAGAAGAGAAGTCAGTCCCCTTCTCTGCCTCCCAATGCCAACTCTGGGCCTCGGGGCTGAATGTGAGGTGAGAAATGCTTGAGGGACAAAGTAGTGGAAACTGTTTTTCTGCCTGTCTCTGCTCTTGGCGGTCCTCTCAAGTTTATTTGAGACACAGGAGTGGCCAGCCCGTCGCACAGTGGTGTTAAGACGAAAGTCACACACAATCAAAATTTCTTGCTTAAAATCTCCCAGGTGCAGAATGCCATGTTGAAGATGGGCATAGCTCCTGCAGAGACCAGGCAGCCAGCGCTGATATGCACTTTTGTCACTAGGACCGGTACCAGAGGAACTAGCTTGAGTTGAGAACAAATAAATATCTTTAAATGCTTAGTGCAGCAAGGTGCTTTCAATGTGATGAGGAGGCAGGAACTAAATGCCCAGGAAAGCAGCAGATTCACAAGCACTGGGGTCAAATGCCCAGAAAGCGAATGCAGAATGGCATTCACCACCACTACTTAAATTCTAATACTCTCGCATTCTCCACCCCCCCCCCCCCCCCACCGCCCCACCCCTCCACCCCAGCCTCACACTGGAAGGGTCTTAACCAGAACAACCCATCCGGTGGTTTCACAACTGTCTGCCTTCTGGGTTGTTCTCACCACTCCATCACTCACTCAACAAAGGAATGAACAGATGCCATGGCAATTTAAAAAATCTGAACCCTGACTGATGGGAAGACTTGTATTAGTATTAGCAAAACCATGATGAAAAGTCTTGGAACTAAAACAACTCTGACTCGTTTCCTGTTTGGATGTCTTATGTATTTAAGAGGTAACTCAGTCCTATTTAAAACAAAGCTCTTGATTCTCCCATCAACCTGTTCTTCTCCAATACATACTATGTCCTATAAAAGTCCTACTCCAGTCCTTTCCTTCTTCCCTAACTCAATAAACAGTATCTCCAAGTGACTCAAGTCATAAACCATGAAGTCATCTTTTTTTCACTTTCCCTCACTCCCATATTTGATCCTTCACTGTAAGCCCCGTTGGTACCATGTCCAAAGCATAATCTGTCCTTTTCTTCCCACCTCTACTGACTGCACCTTTCCCGAGTACACTTCTGCCCTCTCTCCCTTGGACTGCTGCAAGAGCCCTCTGTCTGCCGGCTTCCGTCCCTGCCCCTTGTCTCAGAGAAGCTTCTGGACCCTGATTTAAAGAAACAACCCCATCCTCCAAATACTCCATTATTGTATCACAGTATCTTGCTTTGGTATCCGCATGGTAATTATTACTATCTGAAAGTATTTTGTTTACATATTACCTCTCTCCCTCACCAGAATGACTTCTATTAGATATGGTGCTTTCTTAAAGCCTGGATCTATAAAATCTCTATATCTGGTTTTTACCATTCTTTGGGGCCATAAAATCAGAGAACTATACAACATTGCCTTGAACAGGGTGTTGATAATATTTGTTGGATAAATGAATGAATTTTTACTTTACTATAATCTTTAGTGTTCAATTAGAAAAAAAAGTACCTGATTGAATCTCTGGGCATTTTCCAGGATCTTCCTTTCTTCCTTCAGACAGTTATAGATAATCATAGACATCTGTATTGGGTCTTCCTGAAAATTATCCTAGATATCCGTTGTTAGAATAAAAACAAACTAAATTTCAGAATGTTTAAGCCATTGTATATTATAAATTGAATTCACTCCTATTCACTGAGAAGCCTCATCTTGTATTTATTAAATTCTATACAAGCTATTTTTGGTAAAGTGTAAATATTCTTTTTACAAATTATGACAAAAACTTCCAATCAGTGCAGATACGTAAATTATTTCTTGATTAAAAAATCAAGTATTTTCATACATGGTTCCTATAATATTTTTACTTTAATTTCTGTTGTTCTTGAGACCAATTATGTTCTGTTAGGATCTTGAGACCATGTAAATGGTACAGAAATTATCCATGGTATTTCTCAATTAATGTATCTACTGGTCTCTGCTTGAATTAGATTAAAGATACTCTTTTCAGTTTTTGTATTTCTTTGTCAAAGCCAGTTTACAAAATACTGGCAATCACAGCTCTTTGTAACAGGCATGTTCAAGCCAAGTCTATAGGAGATCAAATTTCTATAAACTTAATCTGACTTCCCCCTGTCATTGGTATTATAAAATCATAGATACATTCGCACAAAAAAGAAAAAGCTCCTAATTACCTAAGTTGAAGAGTTTGGTGACATGGTATGAAACAAGAAAATGCTAGCTTTCACCTCCATTGAAACAGAAAAGTTTCATTAATATAGAAATAAATATGGTAGCCAGGCTTAGGGGATACTGGGAGTACTTTTGAAAAAATCCTAAAACTTTGTAGCCCATTCTCTCCTGCCTGGGACTCTCTTCGACTTTCTCTTCCCTGGGAAGGTAATTCCTCCAAAAGCAAGGAAAGGTGGACTCCTAGTTCTAATTCACCAACTCAGTATCAGGCCTCAGGGTTATCAAACCTTTCCGAACTTATTCTTCATCTGTATACCAAGGACTCAGACTGGACTCATCACTAAATCTCCTTGGAGCTTTGACATGTTTCTATAGCCCACTGCTTTTAAAATGTAACCCTTTTTCTTGGGCTTAAATTTCAACAATTTCTAGCAAAACAAGGTTATAGCATCACATTTCTCTCAGAATTATTGATGCCTAACAGGTGATACACTTAAATCTGAAAATTCCTTACATGTTTACTAAATGAATTTGTATTTTACTTTGCTTATGCTATAAAATTATTAGCCATATAAAGGTAGTTTATTTACAGTCTCTGTAACTTTTAAAAATACCAACAAGTGCACGCTCAATAAACTGTTATATGAGCCTGGGAACATTTTGACTAAAACACAAAATCCAGGTCATACCTGAAGATTACGCTTGCTTTTCCTTATGTTATGCTGCAACAAAAAATTATTTTCCAAAGAAAAGCGACTGTATTGATCATCCAGCTGTGATAGGAGGTCATGAAAACGGATGGTGGCAAATGAAACATCATTAGCAGCATGCTCCCTAGGAGATTTGAAATTTATACATTTCATTTTAGAAACTACTTTAAACGTACAAAATAAACACTACTTTCCTTATTAAAATTATTCAAAAAAAAAATTTTAAGTGTGTTCTCAGGTTTTGCTCCTTCTAAGACTGATGTTGCTTTCAGAACAGCAGTTTGTACAATTTTTCTTTTTTTTAAATTTTCTTAATGTTTATTTTGAGAGAGAGAGAGAGCACGTGCATGTGTGCACAAGTGAGGGGGTGCATAGAGAGAGGGAGACAGAAGATCTGAAGCGGGCTCTGCACTGAGCAGAGAGCTTCATGCAGGGCTTGAACTCATGAACTGTGAGATCATGACCTAAGCTGAAGTCAGATGCTTAACTGACTGAGCCACTCAGGCACCTCTAATTTTTCTTTTCCCTTTCTTTCTTTCTTTCTTTCTTTCTTTCTTTCTTTCTTTCTTTCTTTCGGGGGAGAGAGAAAGCATGAGCAGGGAGAGACAGAAAGCATGAGCAGGGAGAGGGGCAAAGGAAGAGAGACTCTCAACGATGCTCCAAGCCCAGTGTGGAGCCTGATGCAGGGCTCAATCTCACCACCAATCTCACACCACGAGAGCATGACCTGAGCAGAAGTCAAGAGTCAGACACTTAACCAAATGAGTCACCCAGGCACCCATATACAATATATTATGCACAATTAGCTTGAAAAATTCTAGAACTCTAAATTGTGCACAAAACTCTTAATGCTAATTTCTGGAGGAAAAAAGACAAAAGGGGCCTTCACTCCATATTGTGAATACTTTTAAAACATTTAAAATTTTTGCAATCAACAAATGGTAAAATTAAAAAAAAAAAAAACCACGTATCAGTTTTTAGGGATATCCCCCTAATTTTATTACTTAGGAGTATGCATCATAATTAAATGGACAAAACAGCATACAGCATAAAAGTACTTAATGACTAATGAATTTAGCTTTGTAGAGACACATGCCATTTTTCAAACCAATACATTTTTCTGCAACAGTAGTCCCAAAGGTCACAGTGTGATTCATCTTTTAGTCAATGTTTTTCCAAGTCACTTAATCAACAAATTATTTTAAAAGCATAGAAAATTTTCGAGTGGGCTTTTCTTACCAGTCTTGCTTTTCTAGCCACTGTGCTAGGTACTGTCTGATTTCCATGGGAAAACTGTCATCATAGAGCTGGTGAACCTGTTCCAGGAATTTGGAGTCAAGCTGTTGAAGCTCATACCACTGAGACATCCTATAAGGGAACAGAACACAGGTCGTGAATGGAACACCATAGTTCCAAAGAAAGCACATCTAGCGTTATGCTTTCTTAAATATATATATTTTTTAAGTTTATTTATTTATTTTGAGAGAGACAGAGACAGTGTGAGTGGGGGAGGATCAGAAAGAGAGGGAGACAGAGACAATCCCAAGCAGGCTCTGCACCCCCGGTACAGAGCCCAACATGGTGCCCGAACTCATGAAGCCATGAGATCATGACCTGAGCCAAAACCAAGAGTCAGACGCTCAACCGACTGAGCCACCCAGGCACCTCTGCTTCTTTAAGTACCTTAACCCAAAACATAATTTGTCTCTGAGATATATTATTTAAATGGTGCTTATATTCTGAAACCTGTTTTTTACTGAGGTTTGGGAGTTCATATTTTTTTCTTCTCCAGAAAACACATCTTCAGGCCTTTGCTCAAATGTCAACATAAAAGGGAAACCCTTTCTGGGCACCTTTTTTAAACTGACATCACCTCTCACTTAGTCGAATACTATCCCTCTGCCCTGATGCATTTTTCTCCATAGCACTTACCACCATCTAACCTACCATATGCATACATATTTTTTTAATGTTTATTTGAGAGAGAAAGAGAGAGCATGCATATGTGTGAGCAAGCGGGAGAGGGGTAGAGAGAAATGGAAAGGAAAAGGAGAGAGAATCCCAAGCAGGCTCTGCACTCTCAGTGCAGAACGTAACCCCAGGGCTCAGTCTCACAAACCGTGAGATCATGACCTGAGCTCAAATCAAGAGTCAGATGCTTAACCAACAGAGCCACCCAAGTGCCCCTATTGTCTTTTTTATTTTGATTACTGTCTGTTTTCCCCACACAAAGGGAAGAAATTGGAAGGTGGGTGGATTGTTCACCACTATATCTCCAGAATAGTGCTGGGTATATAATATGCCTTCAAAATGAATCTGCACTTTTATCAAATAAAACATGGAAAACATTATTTAATTACATTTGCTTTAGGACAAATCATAAGAACTTTCCACAAGCTGTCCTCTTAAAAATACAGTACATTTATAATTTAACTCAAAGAGTTTTAAACTGGTATTTTATATTTTGTGATTCATATGGTAAAATGAATTATTTTTGTCTTCTACCTTTTAAAAAAGATGTATTTTCTTTTTGGCCTACTACAAACAATAAAACTGGCACAACTCTTAATCTCAGTAATAATTTTTATTTTTATTTATTTTTTATTGTTTTTAATCAAAGGGCTTTATCCCTATGCTTTTTTTTAAATTAATTTTTAAAAATATTTATTTATATTGAGAGAGAGACACAGATTGTAAGCGTGGGACGGGCAGAGACAGAGGGAGACGCAGAATCTGAAGCAGGCCTCAGGTTCCGAGCTGTCAGCACAGAGCCTGACACGGGGCTCAAACTCACAAACTGCGAGATCATGACCTGAGCCAAAGTCAGACCCTTAACCACTGAGCCACCCAGGCGCCGCTCAGTAATAATTTTTAAAGACTGAAACAACATTGTGAAATATAATTTCAAACGATAAAGTAATACTACCTATTTGGATAACTGTGAGTCAGTTTTTGCACAGCAGTTCTAAGGAAATGAAAACAAAAACCTGATTTAAGGAAGTCCTCACATCTATGAGGAAAACAAAGAGCCTCTCATTACCACAGCGTAATTTAGGATTAGTGCACAGCTGGCAATATGCAGAGTGGGTATATATGAATCTTGTCTTCCCAGGCCTCTGAGGAAGGGTCTGGATTTTTAAGCAGGGTATGGAAGAGTCACGAGTCCTGGCTGGCCAGCACACATGGGCAGGCATGAAGTCATGTCTACTCCACGAATTTCCTTCTAAAGAAAAGTAAGGATATGGTGGGACTATAAAGATAGTTACCTTCACAAATCCCAGTAGAAATGGACACAAACCCACCCTTTTGGCACACCTGCTATAGGAATTTGATTTTTCACTTCAAATTAATTTTACCTGAGTGGGAGATTCCAAATCTGTGGCTCTCTCCCATCCTGCAAGGTGTTTAATAAGTATATGCCTAAAGTAAATAGGCTGGCCAGAGCCGTCAGCCAGAGGGGGTACAGCACCTCTTATTACATGCATGACCTCAGGAAACTCACTTCCCTATCAACGGTGTGGTTGTTAAGACTGGATGAACTCATACAGACACAGCACCTGGCATGGAACAGGCAATTAACAAATTCACGTTAACAAATCTAGAAGCCATATCATCTTCTCACAAAACCTGTAACCAACGCAAGGAGTGACATGATCATCCCCCAGGTACCTGGCTCAAATTCCAATGTTAGGCTGACTCCCCCTCTATAGTCTCAAGACCTTGGGTTGATTTCTGTGGCCTAGAAAGGGTTGTTTGGCTAGGGTCAGCCCACAGTGATCCCTGCAGTCTCCAAAGGCCTGCAACCCACACAATGGCTAAAATATGGTATATTATGTGAACTATTCACTTTGGGTTGGGCTGGGCCCTGTTAGGCCATCCAACCTGGCTAATCACTGTGGGGGGGCGGGATGTGGTGGTGGTGGTGGGGGGGGGAATGAGGCAGGAGGCAGATACCTGGGTTTGCAGAGGGATAAGTTTAGCCCAGTCCCCAAACACCCCTACCCCAAGCTGTCAAGCTGTGCGGTGGGCAGGAGCTAGGCTACCAGGGTGTGGGACATAGCCCATGCCTCTTCTGGGGTGTTGTTCCCTTCCCATGTTCTGTGAGGAACCTCCTGTCTAGGAGCTTGTTCTTTGAAGGTTGCTGGACCCAAAGTGGCCACAGTCAAGTGCTCCCAGCCCATTGGCCTGATTATAGGGTCCTCACTTGGACAAAGGGGAACCACGCCCCACCTCCTTTCCCATCCCTTTGGATTTGTCACCATTTTGCACTCTCAATTTTTTTTAATGTTTATTTTTGAGAGCGCAAGCAGGAGAGGGGCAGAGAGGGAAACACAGCATCTGAAGCAGGCTCCAGGCTCTGAGTTGTCAGCACACAGCCCAACGCGGGTCTCGAACTCACAAACTGTGAGATCATGACCTGAGCTGAAGTTGGATGCTTAACTGACTGAGCCACCCAGATGCCCCACCATTTTGCACTCTTAACATCTGCCAATAAAGATTGTCTATGCTAAAACAAAACAAAACAAAACAAAACACTCCAACACTATCTTTCAATCCAGCCTCCTGCTGTACACATAGACCACATCCCTGTCTTGCTCAAAACTTCTAGTTTGCCCATTCCTAGGCTGATTTGCACCCTTACCCTATTTTCATCCATTAACAGAGCAAATCATTCACCAAATTCTCTATAGTGTTTTGGCTATGCCCACCATTTTTACTTTGCTCCAGCTGTCACTCACCCTTGAAAACAGCCTCCCCACAAAGTTCTGCCTCTCTAAATCCTACCGGCATTCAAAGGTAGATACGGTGCCCCCTCTTCCTAAAGCTAAGACCCATCCAGAGACAGCTTTCTTTGACTTGTGCCTCACTGCATTCTGTACCCTCTATTAGACCATCAGTTCCTTATTAACCTCTATGATTTCTCCCCTGCATAATGTAAGTTTCAGAGTTGCTGGGACCATGTCTTCTTACGCTCTTTTTGTTTAAGCATTCTCTGTACATTGGACGGTGTCCTGCAGACAGTATGTACTAAGTTTGAATTAAAATCTGGTATATTTCATAGTGAATTAGAAAGTAAAGGGCCAACCATATTATACGTCACCAAGTTTGAGTTCTGCATCCTCATTAAGCAGCGGTAGCATACTGGATTGTGCTGGAGGCTCATCTTATTTCTGTCCCATAAAAACAACCTCTCCAACTTACACAAACAATATCCAACGCAGTCAACCATATATATATATATATACATATATATATATATACACACACACATATATATATGCACATATATATATACACACACACACATACACACAAACTCTTCAGTATTAGACACAATTTTTTCAAAGACTAATATGGGGGTTTGCAGGAACTTTTATATTCCTGAAAGACATTAAGTTCCTTCCCAACACAGGGCCCGAACTCACAAACCAGGAGACTGTGACCTAAGCTGAAGTCCAAAACTTAACTAACGCTTAACCGATTAAGCCTCCGGCGTCCCTACATTCCTTCATCTTCAAACACAGATGCAGGGGTGCCTGGGTGCCTCAGTCCCTTGGGCGACTGACTTGGGCTCAGGTCTGATCTCACCGTTAGTGAGTTGGAGCCTGCGTGGGGTTCTGTGCTGACAGCTCAGAGCTTGGAGCCTGCTTCAGATTCTGTGTTTCCCTCTCCCTCTGATCCTCTCCCACTCGCACTCTGTGTGTGTTAGTCTCTCTCCCAAAAATAAACATTAAAAAAAATTAAACATAGAATCAGAATTAAATTTCCAAAATTATGCGCTCATTCATTTGCTTCCATGAACAATTACTGACCTGTCACCTTGTGTCCCAGCAAGGGGCTAAGGATCCAACCCAAACAGCAGCTATTCACGTCAGGTGCCAAGACTGTTGGGTTTGCATGCACAGGATGTGAGCGTCTAACCTAGACAGCTCTCCAAAGATGGCACGCGGCAAATGAAAACTTTTCTGTGAAAAGAAGAAAAGATGACTGTGGTGGAAAGGGGCGGGAAGGAGGAAAAGGTGGAGGTAAACGGGGAAATGTAGTGTTTTATGTGGGAAAATTCTATTTCAGAAGACATCTTTACTGCCAGAGCACGACTGCCAGGAACAATCGAGTTGTCACCAAGAACACCTGTGATAGTGGGTACGCATTCTTTCCGGGATGACGGATTTACCTGCAAAGCCCGTCCTCTCCGTCCGGCTACCAGGCCCCGACAGGGCGGTCCTGGCATATCACACCCCGGCACCCGGAACCTCATGCCTACTCACTTTGAGCGCTGGGTCGGGCAGCAGTGGGCGGAGGAGCAGCAGTGCTGCCTTTCCCGGGCTCCCGGGTCACCTCTACTGGGTCTGGGGTCTAACGGGCGTCGTCCCGGGGTCCGGCGGAGCCACTCCGCAGACTCCGTGCAGGAAAACGAAAGTACCAGCTGGGAGAAAAGACTGCACCCGGCGCCCCGCCTTCTTCCGCTTCCGCCAATCACCGAGAGGCTGCTGCAATCCGCCAATCGGACGTGGCTGTTCCGCGGGCGGGCTCTCTCCCCTCCGGAGCCGCCGCTCTGCCAGCCCGCGAGGTCCTTCCCTAGCCTTTGAGACGAGCCCCGCGGTGGGGGTTGGTTGACGTGAAGCTTCCCCTGTGTGTTGCAACTCGGCGGACTGCCGGTTACCTCTAAACATTTTAGAGAACAAGTAAAAGGAAGTCTGTATTTGCAGAGGCCCAAACTTGAACCCAAGACAAAGGACACAGGTGGGGACGTTGTCTTTCTAGAAGCAAAGTTTAGCAGCTGACCTGCGTGTTGTTGAGCCCGGGGGTGGGGGGGGGGGCGCTTTTTCTGTCCTCACCTTACTGGACCACTCAGAAACAGTTGGCGTCTCCATTTCTCAACATTTTCTCCATGGCCATGCAACGACATCCTGCTTGTTTCTTCCCACCTCTCAGGCACACTTCTTCATCTGTGCTTCACTCCACTGCCAAACCGGTCAGTGTTAAATGTTGTCAGGGTCCAGATGTTGGTTAGCTTTACCTACATTTCTCACACTGTCAGTGATGATCTCACCCACAACTTCAGTTTCCCTCTAGATGTGAAGGGCTTCTACATGTGGATTCTGTCCACACCTCTCCTGTAAGTTTCACACATGTGTATAGTCTTCACTGGACTTAACACATGGATGTCTAGTAAACTCTGCAAACTAGTTCTATTCAGAACCAACTCATCATCTTTCTCTTCAAAACTGCCACCTCCCTTTTTTTTTTTTTTTTTTTTTACCTAGAGTTAGCATGTGTCAGAGAGCTAGGAGTCATCTTTGACATTGCCTTCTCCCTCACCCCCCACACCTGGTCCTCCAGCCTTGCTGATTCTTCCTGTTAAACATTCCTCAAGTCTCATCAACTTCTTTACAACTCTTATACCATCTGCACTATTTTCTCATTTGGATTATTGCGGTAGATTCCCAAATGGCTGCTTCACTTAAGCTCTTAATTCCACCCTTTTTTAAAAGTTCATTTTTGGGGCGCCTGGGTGGCTCAGTCGGTTGAGTGTCCGACTTCAGCTCAGGTCACGATCTCACGGTCTGTGAGTTCGAGCCCCGCGTCGGGCTCTGGGCTGATGGCCCAGAGCCTGGAGCCTGCTTCCGATTCTGTGTCTCCCTCTCTCTCTGCCCCTCCCCCGTTCATGCTCTGTCTCTCTCTGTCTCAAAAATAAATAAACGTTAAAAAAAAAAAAGTTCATTTTTTTTTAGTAATCTCTATACCCAACCTGGGGCTTGAACTCACGACACTACGATCAAGAGTCACATGCCCTACCACCTGAGCCAGCCAGGCACCCTGCTCTTAATTCCCTTTTAACCCATTCTTCTAGAACAGTTTGAGTGATTTTCTTTTGGATTTCAAAGCAGAGCATGTTTGGCAACTTGAAAAATCCCATGATGACTTCTTTTTAACATCTATTTATTTTGAGAAGGAGAAAGTGCATACGTGCATGTGTGCCTGCACCTATGAGGTGGAGCGAGGAGCAGAGAGAGAGGGAGAGGGAGAAAGAATCTTAAGCAGGTTCCACACCCAGCGCAGAGCCCAATGCAGGGCTCAATCTCATGAACCATGAGACTATGACCTGAGCCAAAATCAAGAGTCAGACGCTGAACCCACTGAGCGACCCAGGTGCCCCTTATAAATTCAAAATTCTTTTTTTTTTTTTTTTTTTTTTTTCAACGTTTTTTATTTATTTTTGGGACAGAGAGAGACAGAGCATGAACGGGGGAGGGGCAGAGAGAGAAGGAGACACAGAATCGGAAACAGGCTCCAGGCTCCGAGCCATCAGCCCAGAGCCTGACGCGGGGCTCGAACTCACGGACCGCGAGATCGTGACCTGGCTGAAGTCGGACGCTTAACCGACTGCGCCACCCAGGCGCCCCTAAATTCAAAATTCTTAATAGAGCGTACAAAGCCCTGGTTCCACTATCACTTTCTCTAACCCCATCTTGTGCCACTCTTTCCTTTCCATACTTCAGCATTTTTGTTTTTCAAATATGCCAAGCTCTTTCCCCAAACTCAGGACCTTCTCACCAGCAGTTCTCCATTTGGAAAGTTACTTGGGGCAACATCCCCTTCCCCCATCCTCTTTTCTGGCTAACTCATCTTTTATGTCCTAGCTAAAAACTCAGCTTAAATGGCACTCCCCCAGGTAGGCATCCCTGAGTCCAGCCTAGATTAGATCTTGGAAGGTATGCCCATATGATAAATTGACTCCTTGAAGCAGATGGAACTGGAATAATAAGGCAACTTCAGGTAGGAAAAGGATCTAAATAATTTTCCAGGGATGTGTTTATACATGTGTCTATTATTTTTCTCTTCCCACATCTATATACTTCTTCTTGTCACATATTCACTGACCTGTGATAACAATGACCCTTGTTACCAAAGTAGCAGCCTTCTGTAAAAAGAGGTGCCAGTCCACTGTAAAAAGGCTTTCCCCTCCTACTCACCTGCAGAAGGGCCCAGACCATGTTTGAGTAAATGTGACTCTAGGAAGTCAGCACTTATTATCAAGTTCTGTGGGTGTCACCTTCCCTGTGCCTTTATCCTCCTTTGTTTTACCATCATTGACCATACTCTGTAGCTCTCATCACTTCAGCACTGGAATGTTACCATAGGTACCAGGTACACCACCTTCTTCCCATCCCTTTCTTCTCCACTATATTTGCCAAATTAAGTTCTCTAAAACTTTAACCACACTGATACACTTAATCCATGCTCAAAGGCCTTGACGGTCTTACTGCATTTATGATAAACACAAACTTTGTCTACTAGTCTGGATCTTCCACAGAATGTCCTCACTTTTCTTTCCAGTCTTGTCCCCCACTGTCCCATTTACCCAACTAAACTCTATTCCCTGTTCCCCACCCCCCATCCAAGGTTTTAATTTTCCTGTTTCTGTCCCTTTGCCCATACCATTGACGAGTACTGCACAAAGTAAATGGCATGTCCTGCCCCTTAGTCACTTTACTTATGAAATCTTTACCCAACTTTTAAAACTAAGCCGAAATCCTGTATTCTCCTTCTGGAACCACCTCAGACTGTGCTGATTAATCTTGTCTCTGAAATAACCTGATATATAAGTGTCTCTATTTATGTTGACAGTCACCACACACTCCCTATATAATGGTTTTGGAAGTGTCCAAGTCTTATTCCCTCTAAGATTCTAAGTTCCTGGAGGGCAAACTATATGTATTTTGTAAGTGTGATTATTTAATATGCCGACTGATGAAAAAGCAGCCAAATAAACCAAACCAACCAAATAAACAAACAAAAACTAGAGAGTCAGAAATACAAGACCCAAATGTGTGATGACTCCCTTAGAACAGTCAGTTTAGGAAACTCTATCTCTATATCAACAGTGTCAACTTTGCAAAAGACACAAATCTGGAAAAAAAAATAAAAAAGCTAATACCATGTTCAGTAAATTGCCTTATTTTCATTTTTTTTCTTTCCCTTCCCACTCCTTGCCTCAGTTCACTTTGGCCTTGACATGCTGAGTAGTGGAATATAAGCAGATGTGAGGCACAGTCCAACCAACCTGAGACTTTGAATGGTCCATGTGATTGACTTGTCCTTATATGCTCCTTCTCTGCTCTAGGAGATGTCAGGCTCAAGCAGCCACTGCTCCTCCGGGTTGAGTCCTAGAAGAAACGCTGCGTGGAGCCCCCTCACCCACCCCCGAATGTACCAGAACTGGTCTAGCCTAACCACATACCCATGAGTAAGACGTGTTTGTTTGTTTTCATTGTTGTAAGCCCCTGAGATTCCCTCTCCCCCCACTGAAATAACTGACTAATTCACAGATGACAGAATCAAAAGTCTAAATTATCTTGGGGTAGAATGTTGCTGTGCTGAAACCAACTGGATAAAACTTGAAACAGTAAATGCAAAGACGTGTATTTTAGTTAAAAAAAAAAAAGGCAACAAATGACAGGGTACTCTTTGCTGCCAGTGCCCAGCTTCTGAATACCTTTCCATGTTGTATCTGGTAAGTCATAGCAATCAATCAGAAATGGCAGGTAAGATAAAACTTATTATTTGCCATCCCTCAACTGGCATTTATTTAAAGGACAAAGATGGTGAGGAGTCCAGATGCCAGATTTTATTATTATTTTTTTATTTTTAAATGTTTATTTTTGAGATTGAGAGAAAGAGACAAAGCGTGAAGAGGGGACGGGCAGAGAGAGAGGAAGACACAGAATCTGAAGTAGGCTCCAGGCTCTGAGCTGTCAGCACAGAGCCCAACACAGGTCTCGAACCCCCAAACCGAGATCATGACCTGAGCCAAAGTGCAACGCTTAACCGACTGAGCCACCCAGGAGCCCCTAGATGCCACATTTTATGATGAGTTATTGAAAGCACTGTAGTAACTCATAAATTCCCATGATGATACAGTGGAAAGATTCTTAGAAACCATCCCAAACCTCCTATTTGAAGCAAATTTATTTTTGCTTGGGGAAGTCATCAAGACAGTATCATTCCTCTTCTTTTTTTTCTAATTTTTTAAAAATCTTATTTATTTATTTTGAGAGAGAGACAGAGAGAAAGAGAGAGAGAGAGAGAGAGAGAGAGAGAGAGAGAGAGAGAGAATGAATGAGCAGGGGAGGGGCCGAGAGAGAGGGAGAGAAAAAATCCCAAGCAGATTCTGCACAGAGCTCAATGCAAGCCTCGAAGTCACAGACTGTGAGTCCATGACCTGAGCCAAAAGCAAGAGTCAGACATGTGACCAACTGAGTCACCCAGCTGCCCCATCATTCCTATTCTTCATTCATCCCTTATATTTCCAGTCGCTCAGTTCTATTTATTTAATTATATCTACAATAACTAGTAATATAAAGAATACAGTGCAGCCTACAAACCAAGGCAAAAAGATATTATCAGTTATATAATTCTCATTAGAATTAATTAGGAAGGATGTTTTGGTAGATTGTTTTCAATAATGGCCACATGATCCTCTTCCTCTTATGCACTCATTTGCAATGTGACTCTGTAGCTGCTTCCAGCAAGAGGCAGGGATGATTCTTCCACCCCTCATATCTGGGCTGACTTGTGACTTGCTTTGACCAATATTGCACAGCAGATGTGACATTGTGCCATTCTGAGCCTGGGCCTCTGGGGCCTCACAATACTCCATTCCACAAACCCTGCCCTGCCTCCAAGGCAAGTCAGCCTAGCCTGCTGCAGCACAAAAGCCCACGCAGAACACCACTGAGTCTGCAGCTGTCAGGGCTTAGGCCTCAGGCAAGTAAGACAGCAAGATCAGAGATCTGACCCAGATAAGCAGAACTGCCCAGTCTACCAAAGACTCACAGGCAATGATAAATGGTTGTTGTTTTATTCCCCTCTGAGTTTTGGGGATAGTTTGGTTTGTTACGTAGCAATAGATCATGGATACAGATCTTATGGGGGAAAGCAAAGCATCCTACTACCGAATTAGAAAGTGGATTTCTCAGGTGGTGCAGGACCATTGTCCTGCAATGAAAAACTTACTCCCTCTGTGTTTTGTCTTTATGGTCTTGGCCTGTCTCAAAATGGCAACTATAAATCTGATGAAAAAAATCTATAGTACCATATTGCATTTTAGGCATATTTTTCCAATGTTGTAGTAATGTTGGTAACTGAGATATCTAATTGTAGGAATTACACTTCATCAGTAGGAATTACACTTCATTGGTATAAACCATATTTGTTAATCTGTTAATATAACAGGATTAAAATAAAGGATTTCTAAACTTTTTTTTAAAGTTTATTTTCAAGACGGGGGGGAGGGGCAGAGAGAAGGAGACAGAGGATCAGAGGTGGGCTCCACACTGTCAGCTCAGAGACAGATGCAGGGCTCTGTGGGGCTAGAATTCATGAACCATGGATCATGACCTGAGCTGAAATCAGATACTTAATGGGGTGAACCACCCGGGTGCCCTCAAAATAAAAGATTTCTAAAATTCCCAGTAATTCTCTGGATTTTTGATACTCATATGCTAGAATATGAAAGTTATGCTTTCAAAGATTATTTAGTTACATTGGAAAATACCCACGTATAAAATTAAATTAAAATGCAGTATAGAGGGACGCCTGGGTGGCTAGTCGGTTGGGTGTCCCACCTAGGCTCGGGTCATGATCTCACCGTTCAGAGTTAGAGCCCTCCATTGGCTCTGTGCTGACAGCTCAGAGCCTGGATCGAGCCTTTTTCGGATTCTGTCTCCCTCTCGGTCTCTGCTCCGCCCCCACTCGTGCTCTATCTCCCTCTCAAAAATAAATAAACATAAAAAAAATTTTTTTTAATGCAGGGTAGAAAACATAGAAGGTATTATCCTATTGCTATAAGAACATGTAGAAATGTAAACACATGGAAATAGAAAGGGAAAAAAGGAGAGAAGGAAGGAGGGAAAATATTTGAAAGTGTTTAAGTTTCTGGGTGGTGGGTTACTATATAATTTTTTCTTTTTTTCCCCCTACAAATGTCTATAGTGAGCATTCATCATGCAAACACCGTCGTGAACAGCTTTTGAAGTCCTGTGCTTTCTGGAGAGCAGCCCATGCCTGCCCAGGATGCGGTATACTGGGAGGTGCAGGTAGTCCGGCTCTTTGAAATGTTTCCAAAACAGCCGGCCCGGCGCGCGGCGGGAGGGACTCGGCTGCTCAGAAGAGCCGCCCCACGTGCTTTCGGGGAAACGGCCCGGGAGCGAGAAGGAGCAGAATTGGGAGGAAACCGAAAAGCGAAAGTCTAGAGACTCAGGGAGTAGTGCGCAGGCGCGGCCCGGGGTTTTCCCGCAGTCTGGTCGCCTGGTCAGCGGTTCCTTCCCACAGCCTCCGGGCGGAAGGAGGCGGGATCCGCACGCTAGTGCCAGCACCAGCCCTGCCACTTGCCCTACGCCATTCCGGTCGGCAAAGTCCTTACAGTTATGGTCCTGGACTAGATGAAAGGCCGAGGCGGGGGGGGGGGGGGGGGGGGGGGGGGGGGGGGGCGGGGGGGGGGTGCCCGCGGGGGGGGCGGTGCCCGCGGTGCCCGTTAACTTGGGAAGGAGGAAGGAGGGAGGGGAATGTTTTCTAATTCCTGAAGGTGCTGGAAACCTTACTCTTCCCACTTGCATCTTTTCATTCTTCCCTTGGCCTGGAGACGACCCGTTTTCCTCCCTGTCTTCTTTCTACACAGTCTGCACGCGTGCTAACTCAGACCCTTTTTTCCAAGCTCTGACCTTCACCCAGCTGGTGTGAAGGTGAAGTTGAAGGGCTGGCTGGCTCTTTAGGTGTCCCTTTGCAGTTATCTGCAAAAGGGGCTTTTCTTTTTCTCCTGGGATTTTCTTGCACCCCCACCCCCCCACCCGCCCTTTCCCTTATGGTGATTATACCAGAAGGAGTGGGGGAGAAGTATAATGGAAGAGCACCAGCACCAGCAAAGAGCCATAACTACGTAGGGTGATACAGGGACCAACCCAGGACCTCCAGTGTGTGAGGGTATCCATCCTACTGTACCATAGACTCCAGTCTCATGGGAGAGTGAGCACCGGTCCCCATGGGGACCAGTAAGTGTTCCTTACATAATTCCCACAACACGAATGAACGTTTATCTTCCCGTTAGAAGGACAGGACAGGCTGGGGAGCCTGGGTGGCTCAGTGGGTTAGTGACCGACTTCAGCTCAGGCCATGATCTCCCCATTCTTGAGTTCAAGCCCCACATTGGGCTCTGTGCTGACAGCTCAGAGCCTGGAGCCTGCTTCAGATTCTGTGTCTCCCTCTCTCTCTACCCCTACCCTGCTGGCAGTCTGTATTTTTCTCTCTCTTAAAAATAAACATTAACAAAAAATTAAAAAAAAAAAAAAAAAGGACAGGGCAGGCTGTACAATTTGCAGGACCCAACAGTAGGGCATTAAATCAAGCATGGAGCCCTTGTGAGTGCTGGCTCTGTGCAACTGCTCAGGTTGCACCACCACGAAGCTCCTAGTCCAGGAATTGAAGCTGAATTTTTCTGTAGAAACCTTGTTATATATTTACTTGAAACAAATGAAAACTTCAGTATAATGAAGAAACAAAAATAATACCACCACCCTTTCCTATAGCACTTGTAATAAAATCCACAGCCTTCGGCTTTCCCTCCAGACTCCTACATGATCTGGTCTTAACCCTCTCTCCTACCCATGTTGCCCCGGTCACTCCATGTCTCCCCATGCTCCACTCCTTGTGGCCTCCCTCTTTTCCTCAAGCACTCAAGATTTTATCAGCAGGGGTCTTATTTAGGTACTGTTCTTTTAGGATGCTGTGTTCCTGACTGCGTCTATGAACTTGCTCCTTCTCATTCTTTAGGTCTCAGATCAAATATCTCCCCAGAGAGACCTTCATTGACCACTTCTTCCAGTTACTCTAGTCTTCATAGCACTTATTAAATCTCTCGTTTATTATTTGTCTGTTTTCATCTCTCCTCACAACAGGAGGGACTTTGTACTGTGACAGTCTGCCTGCTCCCAGGTTCCGTGGAAGAATTAAGCCTAATGCTCTGAGGCATCTGTGTATGAACTACTGTCTCTCCTATATACCTCAAAGGGCACTGCATACCATCCTTGGGTCAACTGAGAAAATAGTCAAGCTAATTACTTACTGTGTCTTATGGTTCAGATGGGAAACTCTAGTTGAGAAAGGCAGTCCCTGATACACAATCTCAGTATTTTTATAATATACATTTTTTAATGAGTGCATAATACCATCAACCAACACCGGAATCAGGAATCACAGGTTAATTCAACCATTCAGATCTCAACACTGGCTCTAGACTTCTTGAGCTAGAATTGAGGGGAGGAGAATAAAGGACATGTGTACTCTGAAAAACTCCCCAAAGGATTTTAATGAGAGCACCACTGTTCGACATCCTTATCAACCTCTCCCTCATCTCCACCCTGTCTAGACAGCCTCTAGGGTTCTTCCCATTGACAGCAGTCTGTGAGGCATCTAACTGGATGACTGTCAAGCCTAATATAAGAGTGTTGTGTAGGGCTTTCCCCAGGAGTAGTAAAGGCAATGAGTTTAATGAAGGCAGAGTTAAGGGGAACTTTCAAGAGCACTTGGTTCATCTATGGATGAACAGAAGTCTGGGATGTTAGGCACGTACGTATAAGGTTTCTAAATTAAAGAGAAGTTAGAATAAGCAGATAATCAGACAATCTTATCCAGAGCATTTCTACAGAGTTTGGAAGTTACGAGTGAGGTGAAGTAGAGGGAAGCAATGGCAAGCATGTTTTGGTTACTAAATTTGAAGTATAATATTAGTGACTGTCCCATAATTTTAGAATTTGGAAGGTTGTATGGAGAATTCTAGCTTAGTCTTGCAGGCAGGTCAAGGAGCAATATAAAGAAAGGAACTAATTACTGTCTTCTATGTGTTCAAATATTAAATCATTAACAAATATTTATTAAGAGGCAGAGACTACATTAGATTTTAGGGATATAACTGTTAACAAAACCTTCTTGGTCCCTGTCCATAGAGAGTTTGCTTAGAGTCTAATGAAGAGGACAGCTAATATGCCTTTACAACAAGGTTGATAGGAACGGTGCTGGGGGATCTGGAAGCATGATGTGACCTGGGGTCATTCACATGTGCACATGGGGAGTGTGGGGGCAGAAGGCTTTCTAGAATCCTCAGGATGTATGAACATTATCCAGGTAGCAAGGTGGATAAGGTGGGGTTGGAGACTTGAGAAGATGCAGTGGAGGGAGGCAGGAGAGCACCTGGGTCATCAAAGAAATGGAGAGTAGCACAGTCTTGTGGGTGTATGTTTTGGAGAGTGAGAAGCCATTGTTGGGGGAGGTGATGAGAGAGGAGTTGAAGACTAAGAAGAGACTAAATAATATATGACTTTGGAAAGATCCCTTGAGAATTATGGTCATCATCCCAGAGTTGGGATTCTTAAATTTTTGTGCCACAGGCCCCTTCAGCAGTCTGATGAAGCCTATGAACTCCTGCAAAGAATAATATTTTTAGTTGAATAAAAGAAAATACATGAGATTAAATGGAAAAGCAACCACAGTGAGATGCAGATATCAAAATATTAAAACCAACTTTGTGATATAGTGATACAAGTGCCTCTTTGTTAATGGCATTAAATAGGCTCTAGCAGTGGGTCTGATGACAATTTCAAAATTGTGCTTAGCATAAGAAATATTTCGAGATAATTGCAACAACTCTAATGTGAGAGAAAGGTGCGGGTTATGGTTTGTTGCCTTTATTCATAATTGAAGGAAATTCTAAGTTTCAGTTAGAAGTCTGTGAAAACTCTTTTGCCACCCAAACTCATGAGTACCCCAGGTAAGAACTGCTAATCCAGAGCACCAGAAACCATTTGAAGGTTATAAACAGAGGGTAAAATGATCTGATTTATTTTTTTTGAGTAGGCTTCACACACCCAGCGTGGAGCCCAATGTGGGGCTTGAACTCACGACCCTGAGATCAAGACCTGAGCTGAGATCAAGAGTGGGACTGAGCCACCAAGGCACCCCCTGATTTATTTTATTTATTTATTTTTATTTTTATTAACATTTTTTTAATGTTTATTATTCTTGAGAGAGGGAGAGACAGGGCTGGAGTGGGGGAGAGAGAGGAGACACAGAATCTGAAGCAGGCTTCAGGCTCTGAGCTATCAGCACAGAACCTAACATGAGGCTTGAACTCACGAGCCATGAGATCATGATCTGAGCCCAAGTAGGACACTTAACCGACTGAGCCACCCAGGTGCCCCTCCCTGCCCCCAACCCCCAATTTATTTTAAACAGAGCTGTCTGCCTACATAGGAAGCTGCATGGAGTTGTTTGTTGTATTTAAGGATGTTGCAGAGAATGTCCTTACTCATGTTTTTCTAGCGTCCTCTTTGTGAGGACTCTGGTGGAAATGTTTTTACAGTGGTAGCTACACAGCTGTATGGGCTTGTCAGAAAAGGGTGAATTTTACTATATTATACTTCAATAAGCCAGACTAAAAAATGCAGTGAAATCAATGAATGCTCATGGTCAATTTGAAAAAAAAAAAAAAAGTATCTGTGAAAAATTGGAGTGTGCACAGAGGCAGTTTGCTAAGTCCAGACTACACTTATCTGCTGTTGGAATATAGCTCTGATTGGTTTGACCTCTACTCTGTTCCTTCTTCTGCAGGGAGTTCTTGGGTCTCCTGAACATGTAAAGAAAAATCCCTTGGGTTTGCCAGAAGCATACTCATTCTTTATGGGTCTCTGGGGGGTCTTCCTTGCCACCTGAAGACTTTGAGGAAATCCACTGACAGCTGCTTTCTTTCAACATTATAGACAAAGGCATTGATATTTGGGACAATTGGTCAAAATGAGTCTACATGAAAAAGAATTTGCAAAGGGTTTAGCAAAATGGACGTCTGTGATTGGTCTGGGATGGGTGAAGGGAGAAGTGAAAATGTGATTCAATATTTAAAAAATAAATCTACACTTTGTTTCATTAAATGCTACTTATTTGCTGCCGCCAGTTGTGAAAAAAATTTTTTTTGAGGGAGGATTTGTTGGAAGTGTGGTCTAAATTCCCTTCCCATTCATTGCACTTCACCTCATGTGGCACACACCTTGCCCTGAACTAAACAGGGACATCCAGGAATACCTTGCCAAAATCCTGTTACTCTCACAAACATGATTTCTGGAATGTAAGACTCACACTCTTGGGAACTAATTCTATACTGGGATCAAGAGCTTGGTTTTGATTTTCTGAACCGAAAACAGGCACTTGTTGAACTCTTATTCTTACTACATTGCCTCTGTTTCTATTATAGGGAGCAAACTACAGATGTCCTTGCATTATCTACCCTCAAATAACAATGATGGTTGAGATCATACATGAGACCTTGGCATTCTGCTACCAGGCTCTATATTGGGCAGTTTCTAAAAATTTTGCTGAATAAGAGTGCATAATACTTTCAATACATTCCAGGGAATGAAAAGCTTCTGAAACCTTTTTTAGCTTCTAAATCCAATTGTTTAAGAGTATTTCCAGGTAGATTTCCTGGAGATTACTTCTTTAAGGTTTACGATGGTTTACTCTAATGTTGCTGCCAATTGATATATTTGAATTTCAGAAAATGGGGCTTATGGAAGAGAGACTGGGAGAATGCACCTCAAGTTAGCCTGATGGTCTTCCATCCAATAGACACCTTGACCATAAGAGTACTATTCAGGAGCTTGCATAGGAATAAGGGAACTGGCCTTGGGGCAGGTGCAGAGCTTGCCTCTCAAAGAACAATATAAGATCCAGTCGGGCGCATGTGAGTGGGTATAAAGGATGAAATTGGTAAGATGGACTCTCTCTAAGAGAGAATACAGGTTATATTAAAACCTTTTTTTTTTCTTCTTTGTAACCTTTTCCATTACACATTAGCCTCTCTCTGTGTGGCTTGCCTCAGGAATAAAAGGTGGGCAGAAGAAGTTACAGAGAGATCCTCCAGAGGGAATGGTCATCTCTGATTCTGCAGTCAGACCTCACCTTGAACACCAGCAACAAGATTTTAGTAGTTGGTCATGGCAGATGTCTTGGTATTGTGACTTCCTCACCTGGTTCAACAACTTCCCTAGGGCTTATAGACATAGAGACCTCTCCAGGTCTTGGGTATTGGGGGATCCTGCATTAGTAACTAAGGGCAGTATCTGGGCAATGTCACCACTAAAGCAAGGCAAGGATCAGAAAAGATCTGCAGCTTATATACTTGTATTAGCATCCAGTAAAACCCCTCTCCTCCCTCATCACCGGAGAAAACTGAAGGGATGGAACTTCTCTTCATCCTAAACTGCTTTCCCAGACTCAAGTTGGATTCATGGGACTGGAGACTCAGAGCTGGAAAGGATCATAGGACTCACCTAGTCCAAGCCCTTCTAGAGCCCTTGTTTCATGAGATTTTTACCTCTGTACCTACTTTCAGTGCAATTTACCTGAGAATACCACCAGAGAATGATACTGAATTCCTTCCCCTAAGGAGAGGTCGTCCCCGGCAGTGGTACCAACAGCTGTAAACCCCAAAGTTGGGACAGTATTGACATGGCAATCACGAGGCTTCATAATTCATTCCAGGACACCCTGTGAATTGCTGTTGTTTGTGTCCCACCGTTCCTTCCATCTGGTATCTATTGTGACGACTCTTACCTGCCAGAACTCAGGACATTAGCTTATTTGGCTTTTCTCTTAGGCCTTCTTGCTGGTTTTTGACTGATGTAGGTGTGACTCTATCATTCTTGACCTATTCTGAAATCTTTTTTTCTTTTTTTTTTTTTAAAGATTTTATTTTTAAGTAATTCTACATCCAATGTGGGGCTCAAACTCACAACCCCAAGATCAAGAGTCACATGCTCTTCTGACTGAGACAGCAAGGTGCCTCTATTCTGAAATCTACTTAATCCTTCTGGAGCCAAAATCATAAGTAACATGTGAGAAAAAAATCAGAAATGAAACAAATATATACAAACGAGTCTTTTGTTAATGTTATACTAACAGTGGTTTCTTCAAGTGTCTTATCTTGCAAGTTTATCTGAAGCGTTGGTTTTTAGCATTCCAATCAAAACATTCCCAATTTGTGGTGTCATGCCAGTGAAAGGAGAGCTTCAGACTTCAACCATTTCCTGGAAATTGGTCTATACAAAGCTGAAGAAATAAGATATGATTGTTGGCAAAGATCAGTCTTTAAGCTTTTTCATTTGCTTCCTTCTTTTGAGTGTCAAGGGTTTATCCTGTCATTCAGCAGAATATGGAGACTTCATCTAAAATTGGAAAATGAAAATGATTTTTGAGGAAACTATTAGTTTTGCAAATAAGCCATAATTTCTTAGGTAAACAGTCTCTTATCTACTATATACATCATAATATTTCTACTAATTAACTACTAAGTATTCACAAATTTCATCCCACAAAAATGTAATGAGAAAATGCTTGTAAAGTGTAGCAAAAGTTCTCTTATAGCTAAATGATTTAACACAACTAACACTGAAATAAGCTGTCAGAGGGGACTATGGATTTTCCATCCCTGGAAATCTTCAAGAGAAGGACTAAAACTCACTTGATTTATAACCTGTGTAGAGGAGTAATATTTTCTACCCCAAAATGTGTCTTTTTAGCATGTGGATTATTTTAGGATGATGATGATTATTATTTTTTTAATGTTTATTTATTTTTGAGAGAGACAGAGACAGAATGCTAGTGGGTTAGGGGCAGAGAGAGAGGGAGACACAGAATCCGAAGCAGGCTCCAGGCTCCGAGCCGTCAGCACAGAGCCCGATGTGGGGCTTGAACTCACAGAGCTATGAGATCATGACCTGAGCTGAAGTCAGACGCTCAGCCGACTGAGTCACCCAGGTGCCCCTAGGATGATTATTTTTAAGAAACAAAAGGCTCAGGAAGAAACTTTGACTTTCCGCCTGTCTAAAAGCATTTAGATAGAGGAACTGCTCCAGGAAGGGAGCTATCACCATAGATAACTACAGTATAATATGAACTAGGTATGGTAGACAGGGAGGAATGAACACTTTGTTAAAATTCTTCTCTGTGTCCCATCGTTTCCGTATGGTCCAGCAAACATTTACTTATGAAATGTTTACTCTTTTTCATCTTCCTGTGAATTGTCTTCATTCCTTTGAAGTCCCATACTCCTAGCCCCTTTTCCTTGGCTCAGAATGGCATATAAGCCTCAAGTGTCTGACTGTGAGCCTCAAATTCTAATGGCCTCTCTCTTAGTACTTCATTTAGTTAGTAATTATTTGGCTTTCTCCTATTCATCCGTTTCATGTCAATTTAATTCTTAGATTAGCCAAATGAATCTTGATGGGTAAAGTAAAAATTTTTCTCCCAACACCAGATAGAAATCTCGTGGGGCTCAGGGTCTCTCCAAGATTCTATTATTCTAGTATGTTCATCCGTATGTAAATTGGGGGTTTGAATCACCTGATGGTATTGAGGAGCAATAATAGATAAAATGCATCCTAAATCACATTTCGCATTTAAGATTGTGACTCACTTCTCAGGAGGGTATTATTATGCTGCTATTGATTGTAATTCATATACTACTTGAAGACTAATGTAAGTGACAATTAATCAAGAAGAATTGGAATTTGTGATGCGTGAACTAAAATAAATATTGACCAGTGACCAATGGTGAAAGTAGAGACAAAGAGAACAAGAGTGAGGCACAGGAATACTTCACCCTTTAGTGGCTTTTGATGGAAAGAACATAAAGCAGTTCAAATGAGGGAAGGTGTCTGCTTTCAATGCCCATAATGTCAGTGACCCACAGCAACATACAGACACACCCAGTGTTATGCACATGGAATTGTTCCAACAGATGTGTTTTCTCACTTCTCAGGCAGAACTTGAGCCCTTTTGAGTAACAGGTACCACATTTGCTTCATTAGGAGTGCCCCTGACCAGCAATGGAAAAGAAAGGGAACATACTGCAGTTTCAATTGTTGTGGGACTCAGGTTTTCTCTCAGCACTGCATATACACTTGGAGACATGGGAAGAAGATCTGTTGGAGAATGTGGCTCAGTTGAATCACTTCGGCTTAAAGAGATAACAAAGTACATATTGAAAAGGATTAAATGGCACTCATTTCTAGGGCTTCATCTATTTGTGACATGGAGATGCCTAATTCATTGTTTGAAATGAGAGCACTCAGCCTATTATGGAATATACAGCATATAGAAGGGCAACTTTATAATTCCAGTTATGGTAGACTATGGAGCATTCTGAAGAGTCGCTTTATGTATTAAAGAAAATGGGACATTGAGCATTGAAATGCTTTATTGTCAGGTATATGTACTCTGCTCTATCCTTCAATTTCCTGTAGAAAACCTTAGTTTTTAAAAAATAAATTCAATAATAGATATTTTACATGTGGCTAAGGTTACTTACATTGTTGAAATGGGGATAAATACAGATGGAACATAACCTTTGTCCCCCCTTTCTGTTGGTCTTGAGACTAGAAAAGAAAGGCAGGATAAAATGTTACCAATATTATTGATAAAATTATTAAAGAGTCTAGAAAAATATAAGTAATGTTAAAAAGAAGAGAGATAATATGATTGTTTAGCGATTCACAAAAATTTATAGCTGAATAGATGAAACAGTATTTTAGAGAACCTGAAATGTGCCAGAAGAGAAAAACAAATCTCTTGATAGGCCTAATCTGACTTTGCATATTACTGTCTCCAAAATGCATGGGAAAAATTGAGAGTGAGCTATATTACCTATCTTCTATCTTCTATGTTATGTTTAAGTTTGATTGTAAAGACTGATTTATTTGTGTGCTGGAGGGATTTAAGGTAACTCTAGGGCAGCAGCAAGTCACCATCTAGGAGTTAACAACTGCAGGATATTTCACAAGATGGTGCTCGTAGATTTAGTGGCTATCCATGAACATTGTAATGGATCATATACGCTTTTATTAGAGACACAGAATGGTGAACTTACATTACAGTTACATAGCTAATTTTATTTATGTCCTGTCATGTATTTAACAAATATTTACCAATTGCTTATTTTGATCAGGTGTTATTTAAGCCCCTTTGCAACCAGGAAAGGCAGGCATGTCAAGACTTGTTATTGGTAGGCCAGCAGTAGTGGGGAATGAAGCACAGACCCCTTTGTCCCCTCCCTGCCAAATAACCATACAATCTGAGTTGTGCGATGACAGTAGGTAAAAAATATAAAGCTTGTAAACCCCAGGCTTCTTTTGCAGAAAACAAACTCGCCTAACTTGTGACAGCTTTCTAATCATTACTTCCTCATTATTTTTCTTCTCCCAAAGTCATAGAGGTGAAGTCAGCACCACTTCTATTTTAGGAAGGAGAAAACTCAAACTCTACAAGTGGCTGTAAGAGGCCACCATGCCATGGTTAAGTCCTGTCACAACTATTGATTACTAACTACTCTGCTGGAGTTGGACAGCCCCAGCCATCCCTCCTCAGAAACTGACACACTACTTCATTTCTAAGGCTTTGACCTCCATGTACCCCCTAGGTCTTATGATGATCAAAGTAAACATAAAAAGAAGAACTTTGTTTACTCCAGTATGAGGTCATTTTCCAAAATCTGGACAAAACAAGCAAACTGAAAGAAACTAACCTTCGCACGGCTGGGAGCTGTAGTGTTTACCGAAGGCTTTGTCTTTGGGAATGTCAGGATAAAGGAACTTCAGAGGGTTTTCAGGAATGTTTTCAGCCATAATAACCTTGTAGTCTCGAAGGATATCAGCAAATGGCAGAGCAGACAACCGGCCTTTATTGTAGGGTTCTACAGAGTGGAATCTCACTTCTCCTGGAAAAACAGAAAGGGTGAAGGACCTCTGGGTGGCTCAGTTGGTTAAGCATCCAGCTCTTGGTTTGGGCCCAGGTCATGATCTCATGGTTCGTGAGATCAAGTCCCACGTCATGCTCTATGCTGACAGTGTGAAACCTGCTTGGGATTCTCACATGCTGCTTCTCTTTCGCCCCTCCCCCATTCTCCCTCTCTCTCTTTCAAAATAAATAAACTTAAAAAAAAAGGGTGGGTGAGGGGAGGAATATTCAGGCTTCTGCAGGGCATTCTTTGCGGACATTCTTCCTACCCACGTTATCTTTATGTCACTGGCTATAAAACAATGCTAGCCCTTTTCTGCAGTGTGGATGGTACATATGGCCATATGCTAGAGGACACCCACATAGGCTGTGAAAAATTCACGGTTCTCTCTTCTGGGACAACTGTAACAACTAATATTCAAGCTCACCGAACACATGAAAAACAGAACACACACTACACACTTCTGAAAACTGAAACACCAATAGTCAAAGTGAATACTAACTTCACATGAATAAACAAGAGTAAGCATGTACCATTTTCAGAATGGTCTACCCAGGTGAAAGTTATTCCTCCAAGGTGGCTTTCACTGAATCTTAACAAAAAGGTTCCAGGCATTTTATCCTTTAGCAAGAGTCGTTCCTTCTCTTTGCTAACAAAGCCCATGACATACCTAAAAATAGAACAATGCATAGTTTTATCTGATCAAACACTATGATTTATTACACTTGCATTTATTTCATCCACAAAGAACAGATTTGTACTGAGTGTAATAAAAGTCAATGAAATAGTCTTCTAAGATTAGATATCAGTACTCTGTGAAGAATGTAGGAAACCGAACCATTCCCACCACCCCCCGACACTAAACATGTTTAAAAAGAAAAGAAAAAGAAGGGAAAAAAAAACCAGCATAAAAATAAGAACCTATTGAACTCTTATGGAAAATAGAACCTGTAACTCACCCATCGATCCAAAGAGGAAGAATGTGTTTCTTAATTAGATCTAATATTGCTTCAAGCCATGTCCAGAAGGTAAATGATTTACCAGGTAAGTGTTCCTAGTGGAATAAAAAAACATGTTAGGACAATGATTATTTCAATGGTAATAATCGAATATTATTTCAAATACTATTTCAATAGTAATTGATATAATAATTCAAGTTTCATTTTTCAATGAAATATTTCCTCTAAGTCAGACAATAGAGTTAAAAAAATAACTGCATCCAGGAAACCCTTAAAACCCCAATTATACTATGGAGGCTTAAAAAGAAGCACTACTAAAAAATGATCTAAATGATATACTTGTTCCCCTGTTTGTACCTTGCAGAACTTGGCCCAGGTGAGATGACCATCATTGTAGCTAGACTGGACTAAAATGAAAGAAAAGAATGAGATTTTTATTAAACAATTAAACTCTTCAGTATGGTGCTCAATTTAGATTTTGCCCAGCCCCTTTCAAGAATTTCTTAAGCACCTGCTATGGGTTTACAGTGTGCTTAATACTAGGAACAGTAAAGATGTAAGATACGAAATTTATCATCTAAGAAAAATTCTTTTTAGTGGAGGAGCTAAGATAGTTTTAGGAAGAGGGTGAGTTTTTAGGACCAGGTCCCCAGTGAATGAATAGGATATAAGTTATCACAGGAGGATGAATAAACCACTCCAGTAGTAAGAATAATGCAGGATGAGGCATAGTGGACATGAACATGGCTTAGGTAGGAGACAGTAAGAGCTGCCTAATGTTGGTTAATAAACATAAATTTATGTAAGTTAGATACAGCCAGATTACCAGGAGTCCTGATTATTGCCATGAAAAGAATGAACTAGAGATCCATTAGGCAATAAGGAGCCTTTGACTACTCTGATCCAGGGAAATGAAAGGATACACAAGTTTCTATCTACATTTTAAAGGAAATTATAACCCACAAGGATAATTTAATAATAATCTGAAAGGGTATGGCCACTATCTGTACTATATATTTAAAAACTTTATTCAGTCAACAAATATTTACTGAATGCCTACTATTGAATTTATAAACTAAAGTTCAAAAAGCATATTTACATTAACTAAATTTTTCAATTTTTCCCCAAAGGTCTGATTTATTTATTTATTTATTTATTTATTTTTTCAATAGTTCTGATTTATTTAAATACCTATTGATCACATAGTAGGTACAAGTGGCAACCCAGCATCACTTGCCAAATTACACACGATTTCACTGCTGTTGCTCAAATCCATCTTTGGCCCTACTTTAACTAGAAATGCATACAAATCCAATGTTAAATGTGTTCACCCAGACTTGTCAAAATGTAGATATCTTTTGAAATTCTTTTAGAAAAATCTTACACTATAGTCACTATATGAAGTATCAATGACTATTTTGCAAGTTTAAAAAATACTAGTCAAAACTGAAACTTTCTTGATACGGAGGATTAAGTATTGCATGGGTGGCTTTGAATTTCTAGTAAATTCCCTGGTCCTGGAATCAGCTATTGTCCAGTTGTTAATGACCATTGTGATATTAACGTGAAGGATCAAGGCACCATCAAGGCTTCACATCACACTCAGTGGAAATGGCACAGAAACACCCTGGAGACTGGAGAGTGGAATGGAAAGGAAGGGGCTTTGGACCTGGACAGACCTGGCCCGTGTCTTGGCTCTGCTGTGTACTAGCCACACAGCCATGGCAAGTCACTTAACGTCTGAAACTAAGTACCCTCATCTATAAAATGTAGAAAACAATGAGATACCCTTTCTGAAGAAAGAAAACATAACATTTAGCTCTGTGCCTCACAATATGGTAGACAGTCAATAAATTATGACTATCATTATTATTATTATCGGTAGTAGTAATATCACCTTGTTCTCTAAAATACTTGAGTACCCAAAACAGAGGCCAAGTCTTCTACATCTACCAGCTCTCACCTGTAAGCTTCTCTGCCAACATATTGAGTTGATCTGAGTTAAGGCCACGACCTACGTATGATGAAAACTGCCAGCTCATCACTTCCAGGAGTTGACTCAAAGTGGCAGATGGAGGATTATTAAAAAAAACCAAGTTCTGAAATAGAGTTTTTAATGATGATTATATTCATTAATTACATTGAGCACACTATAATTCAATATATAAAGTTCCTGTTTTAAACTCTTCATGCCAATCTAAGTTAATACAGAATATTGTCTCATCTCTCTTGTGCCTTTCATTTTTACTTCTTTAGTTTTTTAAAGTTGGGGTATCTTTTGAACTGCTTTTTTAAAAAGGATTTATTTTATTTTTAGAGAGAGAGAGCATTAATGGGGGAGAGGGGCAGAGAGAGAGAGAAAGAGAGAGAGAATCCTAAGCAAGCTCCATGCTCAGCACAGAGCCAGATGCAGGACTCAATCCCACGACCCTGGGATCAGGAATTGAACTGACATCAAGAGTCAGGGGCTTAACCGACAGAGCCACCCAGGTGCACTTCTGTTGTGCTTTTTAATTGAACCGATTTTGTCTTTTCCTAAAGAGTTCCTTAATCTTTGAGTCCAATAACATATATGGCTCCATCTATCCTTGAAAGAATAATTGGGCATCTTTTAAATTTCCATAGACTATGGGCTATCAATTAACTCATATAAGTACTTAACATTGTCCAACAAGTCATCGGACAAATACTCTTTTCTGAACTAATAATCTTAAACAAAACCTATATCAAGTTATTAGTTTATCACGGGTTGGTACAAGTTACACCTTGAACAAACAAAGCATCCCACAGCACAAAAATGGTTAAGTCTCAGGCTAAAGAAGGTGACCCTACACTATGAATTCATAATTCACCTGAGTCCTGTTTTATGGATAATAAAGTAGTCTTTTCTTTTGATCTGGACAGCAGCATCTTCTGTGTGATTAACTGCAAACAAGATTGCTTGTACCAGGAACTGGGTCAACATTAATGAAAGAGAAGACTTTATCTCAGATTACTGGGAAGCAGAAGGTGTGAAAGCCAAAAAAGATGTCCTAAGGAGAGTAGCAGGGCAAGAATTAACTAACCTAGTGCAGTGCAGGGAGAAGGCCTTTGGTGAGCGGGAACTAAGCTGGGCAGCAAGAAAAAGAATCAATCCAAGAGATTTCAGAAAATGGGACTGAAAGAAGACACAGCACCCAACACCAACAAAGAGTGGGAGATAGGAAGGGGAGGAATGGCGAGAGAGAGTTTCTGGAAAGGCAGTTTCCCCTGAACCAGAAAATTGTGTCTGGATAAATGACCAAAAAGCATAGAATATAATCAAGGTATAGGAGCTTGGGTTTTGAAGCAGAATAGAATAAAGAAGAGAACCAGAGTTCATTGTTATGCTGAACTCTAAGTAGGCTGTGCATCCAAGTTTTAGGAGCTATATATGATCTGCATCTCCAGATTCCTCATCCAGGAGCAGAGTAGAATCTGGGATGGTCAGGATGACAACTTTGGTGGCTTTCTTACAGAAGAAGGATGCTGAGGAAATCTTAGTGCAACAGTACTGTGCCAAGGACAAAGAAGTGACCCATCTTCCCTCCTACATCCTGGAGTTGAATGAAAAGCTCTGAATATGTGTAGCTTGCAACAGGAAATGGCATTTATTTCCAGGGGTGTAGGCTCTTCTTGGCTTTAAAGACCAGGCGGCTTCTCTAATGAGTCCTGTTCTCACTATTATCCTGAGAGGAAGCGAGGTACCATGTACCCCGTGCAGCCTTCCTCTCTACAGTTTATCTGTTTCCTCTCTACAGTTAATCTGTTTCAGATGCCAGGGCACCGGAGGATGAGAAAGAATAAGGCTGAGTCATTTTCCATGTTGTTTCCTTATTAGGCCCACTTTTAAAAAAGAGAAAGAACACTTAGAGCCAACTCATTATGTCTGTTCTTGTTGCTAGAACCCAAGGTAAAAAAAATTCTTCCCTTAAGAGTGAATATTTGCTTTGAATTAGGAAGAAATGTTATTTACATTTGACCTATTTTCTCTAGACCTTGGTGGTTTCCAGGACAACAACACTGAGGTTTTGTAAGATGGAGCAAAGGGAAGGGCTGACTCATCTTTTTTGCCACTCCCTTCGCTGGTTGTCTTTATAAGAAGAGCATCTGTTTTGGGCTTGCTTTGTAACTTAGGGCCACTTTTTGATCTATTTTTCAAATAACCACCAGATGGCATTAAAACCCAACTTGAGCCTAGAATGGATTAAATCTATAATCAACCTGAAAATATTTATAATCCGAGGGTAGGTTAGGCAAGATTGGTTAATGTTCTAGTCACTTATTTGGAAGCCAATTTTCTACGTTTGTAGAAAAGTCTCTTTGGAGGTGTGGCCAAAAGTAAGGAGGTAAACACAGCAGTCAGATACTAAATTCTAGACCAAGAAGTCTCCCCAAGCCCAATTAACAGAGCCACAGGATGGGCTTAGAAGTCTCTGTGATGCACATAGTTGGAAGATGACCAGACCCTCAGAAAAACAAATACCTGTCTGTCAGTTTTGCTAGTTGGAACCTTCCCAGAGTCCAAGCCCATCAGAATATATTGCTTTAAATATAACATGAGAGAGGATTCATACAACTAAGTATATTGGAGTTCTGGAATAAAATAACCCAAAAAGTCATGCCAAATTTCATATATATAGATATATGGATACATATTCAAAATTCATGTCTATATATCTATCTATCTATATATATCTTTTGATGCATATGGGTTTTATTGACAATAAAACAAATCAAATATAATTAAAGGAGGAGAAATAGGAATAGAGACTCTACCTGGGAATCATTGGTTGACACATTGTACCAAATGATGGATGCCCAAGCATTAGGTAACTGACTGACATTGGAAATCATCACCACAGGTAATGAGCTGGTCTGGTTTAAAAAAAAAAAAAAAAGCACTGTTATTACAGGTAGTTGCACCTTGCACTGATTTTATACTTGACTCTGTCCCCTGAAGGGCTATCTCAAGGCAGCTCCACTCCTTTAATCCTGGTGTCTACACTGCCTTGGATACTAAAATGACTTGTGAAGGTACGGGCACTTTCTGAGCATGTATGAGTCAAAGTACAGGGATGAATGGAGCCATAGAAACAGGAATTCTTTCAGACTGCTTGGTCAGTTAGGTTCTCCAATATCTTCCCTTGACATCATACAAATATTTATATTTTCTCATATATATAGACTAAAATGCAGCTAATTAGAGGTTGTATTGATTTTGCAACTGTCCTCTTAATAAGTTACTTTAAAGAATTTAATTTTAAATTTATCTCTGAAATGGTCAATATATTCAAGTTATGATCTGACAGTCTAATTAATGTCAGTACTAAATATGGGGCGTTTTAACTGCAGAAGATGGAGAGGTGAGCAATTCTGGAGAAACATAGCTGCCTGGTCTGCTGTGGAACTCACCCTAGTAGCACTGGTACAGAGTTTTCAACCTCATGGAATAAACAGGCTTTCACAGATAGTGTGTGGAACCAATCAGCCTACATTAGTCCCTTCCCCATAACAGGTTAGATCTTTGTAGACAGTAAAATACCCAGCTTAAGAGGTCACAGAAATAGAAGTTTAGGGAAAAGAGATGAGGAAGGCATTTATGGAAACATTTTACAAATTTACATTCATCAAGACAACAAAAGAAAGGCAGGACTTTAAAACAATACATCCCACAAATAAGATCGTATCTGGGGTGTGTAAAACCGTGTTTGTTCATTCATGCACTGGTTCGTTCATTTACTCGACAGATGTCGAACAGCTACTATGTGCTAGACATTGAGTGAGTCACTGGTAAGGAGTGACAAAGTCATGATGTCCTGCCTTCAAGTAGCTCAGAGTCAGTCATGTTCAATTTAATCCTCAGAATTTCTTTATTCCTTTTTTGAGCACAACGGTGACTGTTACAAGAGAATCAAATCAATGCACTGTTAAAGTTCCTATCATTTGTCTTTACTCATTACGCTAGAAAAACCTTCCTTCTGAGGGATTTTATGTAAAGGTTAAAATTTTGAAAATACATCACTATGTGACATAGTTTAAGGCTTTCCACTGAGTATTCATGACTCAGAACAGTCCAGAAAACGAACCAGCAAACATGCAATATGGGTAAGAAATTCAATCTGTATCAAATTGATAATGCCCATGAGATTTTATCATTTATATTTAACTAGAATAGTATACATTCTAACAGTAGAATGTTGACTAATTAGTAACTGACATAATGATTTTCCAAAGTAAAACAACAACAACAAAATAGAGAATGTACTAAAACCTATAAAAGACTCAGCTTTCATCTACAAATGACAACAAATTACTGAAAATATTATTAGCAAAGAGTTAATTGATACCTACCTCTAAATCTATGGTCAGGCCATAGAGGCAGATCTGTGTTTCAAAGGTTATAGAATGAAGCTCTTCAGTCACCATGTGACAGCCCTAAGGAAGAAAAAAGTAAGTTGTTATCTTCCAAATGCATTCCTGCTATCTATTAGTAGGCCTGCTTCTATACAAATTAATACATTCTTGAATGCCCTAAACATTCCCTATTATGGAACATTCCCTTTTATTATTTGAAGAAGTTATTTAGAGTATTATACAGAGTGAGAAATCTTCATTTCCACAAACAGAATGATTTTAAGTCTCCATAACAATTTAACTTCTGACTCAAAATTCCAGCATATTTTTATCAGTTTAAGTGCAAATAATTATTTATTTTTAATTTTTAAAAATTAGTCCTTTCAACTTACAAACTATTAATAAAAGTGAGGCATATGTGTGTAGATATAACAGAAACAAGTGAGTATCATAATTAATTTATTTAAAAAGAAAGCAAGATTTCCTTCTGGTTAAACATGGCAGGTGGAAAACATGTATTTTCCTCTGCTCCCTCCAGAAACTGCAATAAGTTTTGTTAACTTTTTAGTAAAGTAAAACTATAATCTAGATGCCCAATGAGAGGTGGGGGAGTATGGAGTGAGGGTGGCAATGAGGGGCAGTGTCTCTCAGAACAAGGGTTGGAAGCATTGAGGCCCTGAGGCCAGAGAGTGAAGAGGGCTGAACAGGGGAGTAATTTTGAACCCATGTAATGAGGTCCCCACCCCTCCCTGTCCCTGGAGTGGAACAGAAGGTTTACTGTCTAGAGTGGATGAATCAGAGGAACTAGAGAGGCTATCTGCATTTCAGATCCAAGGCCAAACTGAGGGAAGGGATAAGATACAATGCAGAAAAGAGGAAGATCCTGTAAAAGTCTATGAAGAAGTCTGTGCCCCTTTCTTTGACATCTCCAGGAAAGACATCTGGGAAGTGGACACGATCAAGGAGACAACTTACAGACATTGCCTTTGGGGGCCCCCAATAAGACATTCAGGTCCTAATAAGCACCCTTAAGTCTACAATTCCCAACATGCACATAGAGCTTCCAGACTTTTAGTGCCTTTCTCCTAAATAGCAAACATTTGACAATCACCAAACATGACAAAACCTGTTACATGAATATTGATACAAAAATCAACAAGAAAGAACTCAGAGAAAAGAGATACTGCAAAAAAGCAAATGAAGAGTTTACAAAAAATGTATCAGGGTCAGTTTTATACATTAGCTTAACAAATAAATGGCATAAGAATGGGGCAAATCAACCAATCATAATGGGTGGACATCAGTTGGATACTGATTTGCACAAACCAACTGTAAAAAGATCTTTTTGAGAAAATGGAGAAATTTGAATAATGGAGTTTTATTAAGGAAAGATTTTAAGAAATTGCCATTTTTTTTTGTTTTTTTTTGTGTGTTAAGTGTACTGTGGTTAAGGTTTTTAAAAACCTCTTATCCAGAAGTTTTGCCTACCAAAATATCAATGAGTAAGATGTTATCTTATCTGGAATTTAAGTACTCCAGAAAAAAAAGTGTGCGTATAGGGGGAAAACAAATGAAATAAGACAGGCAAATGTTAATCATTGTTGAAGTTGAGTGATGTATAAATGGAAGGTTCATTGTATTTCTCTCTCTCCTTTTGTGTGTGTGTGTGTATTCACTAAAAAGCTCTTTAAGATGTTTAAAGCTCTTTATTAATATCCTTAAAGATGTAACAAATGTATTACATCAGTGAAACAAGACTAAGATTCTATCAAAAGGAACATTCAGAAAATAATAATTAATAATTAAAAATATAATAAGAGAAATAGACAAGTCAGCAGAAGGACTGGAAACAAGGTGAAAGAAATGTCCCAGAAAGTAAAACAAAAAAAATGAAGAAATTAAAAAAAATAGGATAGAAAAGATAGTAAAGAATTAATACACAAACTCCAATAACAAGCTAGCAGAAATTCCAGAAAACTAATAGAGAAAATGGAATAGAAAAAAGATCAAAAGTATAACCCAATGATAACACTCATACACTGCTGATGGGAGTTGGTAACATCACTTTACAGAATAATTTCTCAATATCTAGTAAAGTAGAAAATGCACTTCCTAGGATGATGGTGAAAGGAATTAAAAAAACCCAAAAAATAAAAAAATAATTGTGCACAGAATCATAGGGCAATCAGCCCAAATTAGAGCAAGTGATAGAGGATTCTCAGAGGGATGTTGCCAAGAAAAAAGAAAAAAACAAAAACTCAGATTGAGTTGTTTGGCCATATTGCAAAAAGTTTTCAAGTTTTGAAGAAGGGTTTTGGGCTATATTAGTGACAGGTACATAAAATAAAGTGATGAAATAAAAAAAATTGAGGCAACTAATAAATCCAGGGAAAACTAAAAGTAATACAAGAATGGAAATACAATTATACTATGATATATGGTCAGCTGTTAATAATTTTTATATACTCATAGTAATGTAAACATTGAATATATTGACTAAGCCAAAATATATTATATAATGATACTGTGAAGGTGGGGGGAAATTTACATGTATGGAGATCTGGTATAAAAGAGCCATAGTTTAACCTTTTATAGAAAGAATTCAGGAGTCAGATATATAATTTTAAAAAAAAGTCAAGAAATGGTAGGGGTGTCTGGGTAGTTCAGTCAGTTAAGAGTCCAACTCTTGATTTTCCTCAGGTCATGATCTCACTGTCGTGAGATTGAGCCCCGCATTGGGTTCGGTGCCAGGCATGGAGCCTGCTTGAGATTCTCTCTCTCTCTTTCTCTTTCTCTCAAAAAATGCTAGTATGATGTTAGTATAATACTTCAACTCAAAAAATGATCACCTCTGAAAAGTGGGTTTAGAGTGGGAAAGAGTGGGACAGAGATTGCTGTTTTCCTTGATGAAATCTTACAGCACCTTGCTATGTTCCCAAGACCAGCAGCACTGTCATATAAAAGCTTGTTAGAAAAACAGGATCTTTGGCCTTATCCTAAGCCTACTGAATCAGATTCTGCATTTTAACAAGAACCTCGGGTGGAATTTGTGAGGCAATGAGTCTCAATGTGCTGTATCCACATTATGTTTAGTCTCAAAAGAGTTGTGGAAAATTTGGAGATGGTATAAAAGCCTTCAACAATTAAAAAAAAAAAAAGCCTGTGGGAACCTGTAAACAGAAGTGGAATTATTGAGACTAGAAACTCAGGGTAGGATTGGAGGCAGCAGAATCAGCTTTAGGAGAAATGATCTAATATTGAATATGTATTAATAACAAGTTGGAATCTTCTTGTATTAAGTTTCAAATAATAAAAATAGTTCTAATATGATGATATGAAAGACAATTACATGAAGAAGACTTTATTGACAATGAGGAATGTTAAACTTAGGATTTGTTCCTGAAAAGGAAGCAGAAAGTTAAAGACTCCTCTCTCCCTTGGGTTAGACCCGTGTGATATCTTACATTGCCTTCAGGTAGCTGGATTCATGGGATTGCTTCTTACTGGGTTACTAGAAATTATGTTAATGGAAATTTTGCTTACAAATCCCTTAGACCATCCCTAAAATTACTCCCAGGACATCCAACGCATGAAATAGCTAGTTTCCCCCCAAACCTCTCCTGTCTTGAAGTAAAGAAATTGCTGTTTCTTCGGTTGAGCATGAGATGAAGGAGTCAGGTTGTGTTTAGGCACCAAGTTGAACAAAACCCACATTTTTTAAACAACAGAGAATCTCACTGCCCTATATAGGGTATTTACACTATGCAAACCCTGGGACAAATGAAGAATCCACAATTTCATGTTCACTAACGGGTGCCTTTCACATTCTCACTAAGTTCAATGGCAGACAGGATGATATAAGCCTGCGTAGAACATTTAAGAGGCTTGAGGCAAGCACAGATGGAGACCCACATACCATATGTCTAAACATTTAACCATTATAAATCAAATTAACAAACTGATATATGATATAGCCTCCTGCCTTGACATCTAACCTTTCATATTACCTAACTGGCCAGGTTTCAACTCCTCAAAGTTCCACTGGAACATGGTGGCCTGGAGAGAGGTGGGCCAATCTGGACCATTGCCCATTCCCTCCACCCCCACTTCCACCTCTGTGAGAAACCTCACTGACTAGCGTGGCCCATTGGCCTCTGCTTGTGCCTAGAAATATTTGCATTGGTGGTGCCATCTGTGCTTGGGACTCTGGGAAAGCACCCTGCCTTGATCCCACAGACATCTTTCTCAGTAGGCGGGGGGGCACAGCTGGCAGACAGCTAAAGGGAGCCTTTTTGAGTATGAGGTCCTATCCATCCCCTATACTAATAGCCTCTATAGTCTAATTTATACAATTAAATGTAAATATGATATAATTATTCATGATTATAGATGATTTCCTCAGATCTCTGTGTTATGGCACCTGTGTATTCACAATCCGAAGTGTGAGAAACCAGGACTCCACAGACAGAGCAATGACGCTTAGAGTTGTCCATTAACATTGGGAAAAGGCTTCGTGCTTTGGTTATTACTTTACTGAACTGGAATGTAGATGGTGAGAGGTTTATTCAGTGATTCAAACTAATATCTAATGATTAATTAAAACCTCTGATGCCGTTGTGAGGCATACTGAGAATGAAATCCAGCAAGGAAGCTGACACACAATACACATGACTGGAGAAAAGTGCTCTGACAAAAGGAAGCGTCATTAAATTTCAAAGCTTGCATGGCCATCGGTCAAAGTCTTTATTACTTTATCAGTGTAGTCCAAGCCAGGGACGCTATTCAATTTCACATTCTCAGGGTCTATTCTTTATAGACTGGGGAAAACATTGTGGAGAACATGCACCATTAATGGCTGTGTTAAAAGCCATCCTAATCAGCTGAGATGATTATGGATTTAAAACATCCATATTTATGATATTTATATTATATGGCACTGAAAATATAAATGGATTGACTTTATTGTACGTGTAAAGTCACTGTCCAGTGTACACACTGGATAATCTGCTAAGAAACTGGAAAAGTGACAGAACAGCTTGACCAGGCTCCATCTGGAAAAAAAACACACAACCTCAGGAAAGGTAGGTATAGATGTCACCATATTCTTCTTTTCTCTGCTCAGTGCCAAATAATACACCCTGGAAACCTAGACTATGTTAACAAATAGCTATGGCTTTTGACTTGACAGGAAACCTCCGTTAAGAAAATATGACTGGGATAAAGCTAATTTTCACCTAAATTCCTTGCTTATCTCTTAACAAGCCACAGTCTATGACAATGTTTCATGGGGAAGACTACGTGGAATAGAAAACAATCATCCATTCACCTAGAGTGTATTTGTTGACTACCTATCATGTGCTAGACACTGGCTTAGATGCTGGGAAACAATGATAAAAGGGGAAATGATGGTACAATCACAGGAGATACAGACCCCAATCACAGAATCATAAGAAATAGATGGAAAATCTCAGCCTCACACAGTAAAATAAGGGGACTGTGTGAGGGTGCCACATAAAAAGTTAACGTTTTTAGTGTTATCCTTGTACTGACGTCTCTTCTAAAAAGTGTTGCCACTTCTTAAATTGTTCAGAAGGAAATCAACTTCCTGTGACAATGCATGGGCTAGTTGGCGTGTGAGTAGTGGATCTGTGTCTGAGAACCTTGAACCTTGAAAGAACATCTGTTTGGCTATTCTGTTCAATGAAACTCAAGTCACCCAGGCTTTACTAATAGCTTCTTTGTGCTTCATGACTTTCCACCACATAAACAAAATTACCCAACACCTCAGTCTAAGACTAAAACTGTCATTTATCAGTTAAAGCCTACCAACAAAGAGCAAACTCAAGAGACTGCAATTCCAGCTTTCCTGTTCGAACAGTTTCCACATTTCAACAATCACTCTCTAGTCAGCATTTTGCCAGATAAGGACCTCTGGGAAAGTCTCCTTCCTGGGAATGTTTATCGTATAGGGATGAACTGATTCCTTCCAAGTTTGGCCACTTGGGAGGTGATGAAATTGTTTCTTCACAGTGGTTCTTCCAAGGAAAAGAACAAAGGTAGGAGAAAGAAGGAGTAATTGTTAACCTTGATTCTGTGACAGCGTGTCTACAAATTTCCCAAGGGATGTTGTAAAGTTCCAAAGCAAATTATTGAAATTAAATTCATTTTTTTTCAAAAAAGTAAAGCTCCTACGCCATGTTGCGCTCTTGCAGATTATAGAACCTTAGTCAAAAAAGCTTCAGAAATTGTCTAACTCCAATGGTTTTCAAATGTTTTTTTAACCTTGAAACACATTCTTGAAAAGAAATTTTCCATCTGGGTTCCAGCCTGTAAAATATATAAAACAGAGCTATCTTGACTAAAACAGGGGTGGGGGACCCAGAGCTCCACCGTTCACCCCCCCACCCCCCAAAATCCGGAGGTGACTTCTAAGGTACCTCTCTGGTCCTTTTGGGACGGTATGGGTCTAATGCAACTTCCTCCCTTCACCCAGTCCTATAGCCAGGATCCCTGTACAACCAGACCGATCACCTCTTTTTGGATAATGTGAGTCAAAGAGGCATGGGGGTGCTAGGGAAGCCTGGAGTGGTGCCCCTGGGGAAACTATCATTCATGACATCTTGGTCTGTTCTCAATCATTCAGTAATCATTCAGTCCAAGTTCTGACAACCACAAAAGCAGAACTGAGGGGCCCCATGTGTGCCCCGTGTGTGTGTGTGTGTGTGTGTGTGTGTGTGTCTGTGTATGCACGCGTGCCTATCAGACAGGGGGTGGGGACATGTGGGGTGGGAGTAGGAACCCGAGATATGTGATCCTATAAGAAGGGCACACACACGTGGTGCTTTGAGGTTTCAGGGACCTGGGGCCAGAGAAGGATGTGCTCACGGGCCCTAGAAAAGGAACATCTGCAGCCGAGCACTTTGGCAGTGGGCAGAGAAGGATAAGGATCAGCAGTTTGTCCTGTCAGGTACCATCTTTACAGTCATTTCTCCACTCGTGTAAATACCCGTTCTTTACAAAGGGGCAGCCTGGAGGGCTGATCAGGAAGAGCCATAGCAGACATCTATCGCACAGCACAGCACGTCACAGTTGATTCTCACACATACCATGTCATTTGGTCCTCTTAACAACCCTCTAAGTGCAGATCAACATGATGCCCATTTTACAGATTAGGAATTGGGAGTTAGTGAGGGTAAGTGGCTTGAGCCAGGTCAGTTGCCTACAGGGGGCAGACCCCAACATGGTGCTATTTCCATCCCCCCACTGATGCACGTTAAACATAAGGGAGAGGTCAAAAACAACATTTTCTGAGAAAGAATTCTTTTAAATTTCTTCTAAACTTTATAAGGATTCTGGCTGAGGTAGCTACGTGATTTCTGCGTGGGTGGGTACAGTGAGAACAGTAACAGCAGCGGCTGGAGTAGAGAAAGGATGAGATGTTCCTCACACACCTGCAAAGACCTCCCTTCTTGGAATCCCAGCAAACGGAGGGAACATGATGAGGTAAGGGGCAGGAGGAGGACAAAGATCAGTGCCAAGCGATAATGCTTCTCCCAGGGCAGATCTTCCGATCCCAGAGGCAGCATCGCCTAGTGGCCAAGAGCATGGATATGGGAGCCATGCTTTGAATCTTGGCCTGACCGTTCTGTGCCTCAGTTTCCCTAACTAAAATAAGTACACTAATAGCATCTGCTTCATAGCACTGTTGCAAGAATTACATAAATCAATGTCAGTGAAGCTCTTAGTGCCCAGTATATAGTAAATGCCACAGGAGGATTTGTTAAATAAGTTCTTATCGGGCTGTGAACTCTTGCTGCAGGTGCTCACAGATAAGGAACAACTACTATTTGAAATTTGAAAATGAGGTATCATATCCTACCTTCCTGTTTTCCTGACATTTTGATTACTACAATCTTTGGCCCTATGACTTTATGAACTCCATTTTATCACTAGATCTTCCCCAGGCTCTTTCCTGACTTCCTTTGATCACTCCTACTGCCTGGCCAACCCCTTGGGTTTTTTTTTTTTGTTTTCTTTTTGGCCCATCTTTCTGAGCCCACTTGGTATATTTTGTGACTTCTCAGTTATTCCCGCAGTACATAAAACAACTTTCAGGTCTATGGTTTATTTTAAATGTACCTAGGAGTCATATTACAATTCCATCAACAGGGGGAGCTCAAGGAATAGCTTAAATCAAATTTTCTTGCTCTAGCAAACTTAGGGGGAAAAAAGGAAGAATACAATCATTCTGACACAACAGTACGATTTTGTTATTAATCCAAAAATAAGAGGAAATTCATTCGACGTAATATAAGTAGACAGTGTTAATAAGACATTGCTTGGTTATCATACGGTAGTAGATGATATACTTAGATTTCTTCTCTAAGGAAACCGGGGTAAAGATTTTGATTTTACATTTATAAAGATGACAACGTATTGGAGAGTTGACTATTTAGATTTATTTCCATTTGATCTGTTTTACTTAAGAAAAGTTAAGAAGCATTGTGTTTCGTCTATTCACACTTAGCAAGTACTATTCAAGGATGTTATGCTGCTTGAAGTGTTTGCAGCTCGGTCCAGAATTCCAGTGAGATGTGTGAAATAGCTTTTTATTTATAATGTGCTAATGTGGTCAGAACAATAACTCTACTTTCCGGTTTACTAGAATATCCTTAAACTCAAAAGCTCTGCTCCTGTGGTATCTGGGTGGTAGAGACCCGTTTGCAGCTCTGGCTTAAGACAAGGCTTACCCTGGGAGGAAGGCTTAGTTCATCTTTGGTGTGGCTGTAATATTTGGCAAATGCTCTCTAAGCCATTAAGAGAATGAAGAATTTTTGGAAGAGAAAACGTAGTGTATTAAACCTGTTGTGGTCAATCATTGCGGTTTTGCGGGGAGAGCTAGATTGATTGCAGTTGAAAGCTGGATTTTATAAGGTGCTTTCTCCTTTCAAATAATTCAAAGAGATTTCTCATAGAGGCTGTGACTGACTGTAAAGCCAGGAGATTGAATCCATATCAACCACACCAGAGATAAGCCTCACTATTTTACAACTGCATTGTGTAGATGATCTTGCATATGCAGCATCTCTGAACAGAGAGCGTTGGGCATTATACCCTGATCTGTAAGAGGAAAAAATTTTCTCTATCAGATCATTTGCCAAAGGTCACATTTTCAGTCACTGTCAGAATACTCTCAAACCCAGGCTTTCTAATTCCAAATACGTTTTAGTTTTAGTATATTTAGTCCTAGCATCTAGTCCAACAAAACAGATGATCCCCAAGGCCACTTCCAACCCAGGATTTGCCCACTCTGTCATTTACTGACTCAAATGTAAATACTGGAATGGCATCAGTTTGTTCTGTTAATCAGTTTCATCCAGTGGAACACAAGCCTGAAGTAAAAAGGCAAGGTAACTGATACCATAAAGTAACAGGGCTGTTTTTCACGTCTGATTTTCATATAATATGTCATGAAGTTTGAGACTTAACTCTTATCTGTGGAAAATGAGTGATTTTAAGATGTTTTATAATAAGGGAGAACTGACTAAAGACATTACAGCACACCTGTGAAATGCAATTCAGTGCAGGCACTTTAAGTGATGTTCTCTAGGAGTATTTAAGGTTATGGAAAGCTGTTCACCTTACATTGTTATGTGGGGAAAAAGCAGGTTATGAAACAATGTGTACATATATTGTAAAGTAATATATACATAGATAAAGATCTAGAATAATGTGAACCAAAATGTTAAGTTTTTCTTTTAAAAGGGTATCATTATATGCAATTTCTATTTTCTCCTCTTTAAGACAAAACTTCTTAGACTGTTTGCACTTATCCAGCTTTACGTTTGTAACCAGAGAAACATGAATTTGACTTTACATAAAACTATAAAGGGCAGTTTAAAAGCTTTGTAAAAATAAGATATTATAGAGTTATTTCCTAAAAATAATTATCTTGTAGAAATCATTTTGTACCTCATTTCCTTTGCTTCCAGCACTGGACTTCATTTCCTTTGGTTGCTTTGCAAAAAAAGGAATAACAGCATTATCAATTAAATATCGAGTCGGTCATACCTATTGGAGTGATTTTCTGGGCCACAATTCTGCTTTCTAGAACAGTAACCCAGATGTCTTCTAATTACGGAAACCTGACACAGGTGCCCAGATTCAACAGAAAGAAGCTGACGGTTTCATCTCATGGGATGTCACTTTAGAAACTTTCACTAAGGGACGTGAGGAAGTTGGCATACTGTTAAGACTATGATTTTCAGCCCACGTTTTGGAAAGAGGAAATCATGCTGGTTTTTTAAAATCTACTCAGCATTCCTTTGTACCTGGAAAGCATCACCTGAGCTAAGCTGCAATGGTTCTCAATCCCTGTGAAACCAACACAGAGGATTAGGAAAACAAACAATGGGAGGTACTATGCCACAGGACACAGCAAGCTACTACATGGCGTTAGAGACTCAGGGACACAGAAATATTCATGATATAGATGACTTCACTTTTAAAAAGGCAGACAACAGTTTACATAGTGTCTACAGTCTGATCTCACTTAAAAAGTACATACACAAAAGTTAGAAAAGAATGAAAATGAAAGTAAAGATGTAAGAGTGTTATAAGGTAGTGAGATTACAGATGATTTTTAATTTTTTCATTTTTGCCTCTCTGGTTTTCTACATTTAGTTTTGTATTAAAAAGCAACTAGAAGTTATTATGCGGGGCGCCTGGGTGGCTCGGTTGGGAGAATGTCCGACTTCGGCTTAGGTCATGATCTCACAGTGAGTGAATTCGAGTTCCGCATTGGGCTCGCTGCTGTGGACGCAGAACCCTTTTCGGATCCTCTGTTCCCCTCACTCTGCCCCTCCCCAGCCTCAAAAATAAAGTTTTTTTTTAAGTTATTATGCAAAAGATAATATATATATAAATGCTTTGTAACTAGAAGAGCACCTTAAAAAGTAAGATTTTATTTTATGTGTTATCTCTCCTGGAGTAAAGACCTAACCACTTTTTTGGTATGTTCCTTGTCCTTTCCACATGACCTGTTTTGAGAGATAGACATCTCTAAGTTAAGGTCTCTTACAGCTTTATTTATTAGCAAACATTGTCCATTATTGAAAATTTCTTAAGAATAGGAAATGAACCTATGTGAAAAGAGTATTAGTTATAAGGATGTATAATACATAACTCCTCCTTACATTTTATTTATTTATCAGTCTCACACTGGAGGGATTCAGTGAAAAAGAAATGTACCCTTCAATAGTACAGACCAAACAAAAACAAAATTAAAAATAAAAGCCAGCATACATTTGTATATGCAGATATCTATTAACCTAAATTTTATCTTTTAGAAATTAGACCCTTTGAAGCTCACTTAGTGGTACCCCAACATTCGGGTGAGGTCCTTTCTAAGTGCTAATCATGAGTATCATGCATCTGGCAAGAAAAGCAGTAGAGTCTTTGGGAATCTAAGAACTATACAAAGAATTAGAAAGAAAGCAGGAAGAGAACTCTAGGTTAAGAGGAAGTGGTATGAACAAGAAGCAGCAGGTTGAGGCTGGGTCAGAAGCTTTCTAGACATGCCAAGGCAAACTCTGTGCAACCGCCAGACCCAGGAATATCCTACCTGCCCACAAGCTACTCTAAAAATGAAAGCACCTTCGGCCAGACATGTTGTTGCTGGATATCATTTCGTGGGGACATTTAAAAAATGAAACCAGGAATTCCTATCCATTACAAGACCAATTACGTCTGTTATTATTTCCAAAATATATTGACCAATTGCTGTATATACTCAGGTACTATCTCACCATTTTTGAGAACTTGGACTTCTGAGTTAAGTTACTGTGGTCTTTCTAACATTTTTAATTCTTCAATAATGGCATGTTTTATTTCTCAATGTGGCCCTTAATCTCACATAAGAAATGCCAGAAACCAAAATATATTTAATTATAAGGCCTATTCTTTTTTTTTTTAATATTTTTTTAAAGTTTTTATTTATTTTTGAGACAGAGAGAGACAGAGCATGAGCGGGGGAGGGGCAGAGAGAGAGGGAGACACAGAATCGGAAACAGGCTCCAGGCTCTGGGCTGTCAGCACAGAGCCTGACGCGGGGCTTGAACTCACAGACTGTGAGATCATGACCTGAGCTGAAGTCGGATGCTTAACCGACTAAGCCACCCAGGCGCCCCATATAAGGCCTATTCTTAAGGATGTGTCTGATTTGGGAGGGGGAGTAGCTTGTGTAATTTTACTGTTGAACTCACCAAATGTCGAAATTCTACTGAGAGACTCCCGTTAGAAGATTCTTCAATGGACATGGCTTTGACATGAGTTCCACAAAGAACAAATCTTCGATTGCTAGACAGAAAACCTTAGCTATTTACATGGTCTCAGGTAAAATACATTTATGGGACCATCAAAAAATATATAAAATAAATGTCTTACCTTAGAGTTGAAACGTTCCTGTAAAACCAAGAAGATTCCTTAAAATGAGCTATTTTATGGATCTAGTAAAAACTTTCTTTGATACTTTAGAGAGTAGTATAATATAGTCATAAATTTTCATTTCAAGACTTTATAGTAAAATTTTTTAAAGAAATCTTCATTGGAGTTCTATTAAATGTTTGAACTTCAAAGTCAAATATTTGAAGTACACTGATATGTAATGTTAGAGAAATATATTTAAAAGTTTGAAATAATTCTATAGAATGAGGGAAGTTCTTTTTACAAAGTCTCACATTTTCATGTTTCAAAATGAAATTAGAAACTTACTTGTCAATAGATGCTTTCACCTTTACCTGATAGTTCAGTTCTGGCAATTTTATTAGTAGTCTGGAAAGACACATAAATAAGAATCAGAGCCAAAAATTAAAAGTATTAAGAGCCTTTTTATATTTAAATATATAAATATATTTATGTCCTATACACATAAATTGAATTTGGGTTATCTTCAGTTATATGTTATGTGATTCGTGGTTGAATCACTATATTGTACATCTGAAACTAATATAACACTGTAGGTTAACTATACTGGAATTAAAATAAAGTAAAAATAAATAAAAATAAAAATGTACAATTCCTCTTTAGTTTGTCATGTTACTAATATTGACACCAGCCATTTCCTACCGTATTGACAAACATTTGTGAAGTACTTCCATATTGCTTTAGTTGATATATGTTGGATAATACATTGGCTAGGTCAGAAAAATAGCTATATATTTTGGCTAAAGCTCAAATTTGGGTTAAGTGTATAAATATAAGAAAAACATTCCAGTGTATCAATATGGCTCCATTTTATTCTCATATCATAAAAAAATTGTAAGCTTGGTAAAACTAAAATGTTTTGATGATAACTGTTTTATGGCAAAAAGTCTGAGAAAGACCAGGCCTCTGGGATCTGAAAAATTCCAATTCAAATGTATTTGCAATCTTTAAGTACACTATGTAAGTCCCAGCTAAAATGTTCATAACTTAAAAAGATTTAATTCCAAACAAGTGATTAAAGATCAGAGTAAGAATTCCTTTAATTTCTTCTTCTGGTGTCAGATCCTTTATTCTTTTGCTTTTCCCAATCGTTTGAGTCATAACCTCTAATATACCCTCTCTGTGGGTTCAGTCGATTTCAGAGATATTAATCCAATCACTCACTCACTCATCCCAATCATGCACTCATCCCAAAACTCATTCATTCACTCAGCATGTATTGAGCTCCTCATGTATGGCCAGGACAGCCCTAGAAGTGTGGACGTAGCTACACATAAAGGGAAGAGGTCCAGCTAAATATAATAGATGGAATATGGAAAATGGAAATAAGCAACTGATTGGCATTAGAGAAATATAATCATAGATGATAGACAGCTCAAACAAAAGTGTGGGTAGAATGTGACAAAGGCTCCTTAAAAATCCTGCATGAAGCACAGGTTTGGTGTTAGGGTTTGGAATATGATAAGTATGTAGTTGTTAGTAGTGAAGGGTGAGGAGGTCATATGAAATAGGGCAGCAAGTTTTCCCTCTCTGCCTTCCTATCATACTTCAGGAAGGATCTGATCCACTGTGAGATGCTGATGACTAAAGGGAATCCCATGTCACTGCTCCTTTTGAAATAGGAGGCTGGAATTCTTTGGGAGGGAGGGGTTTTAGGGAAAAAGTTTGAATATTAGTAAAAGATCATCTATCAAGACAGTGAAGAACAGGGTACAGAGAAGGATAGGGAACCAACAGTCAGGTGGAAGAGGAAAGCAGGAACGTTGCTTTCAAATCAGGGACTAATGGTCTAGGCTCCTGGCAATCAGTTCAAACAACATGTAAGGTGATGCCCATTCAGGGAGCTTCTTCCACTCTGAACTCTTGGCTGAGAACATTCCCTAATCATCTCCCTTTTTGTCCCAGAGAGCATCTTAGACTTACCATTTCATCTCTGGGGGTATCTCAAGGAAAAGTAGGATGTCCACCACCCCTCTATCCTATTTCCCTTTAGTGTTACTGTCTTCTGGGTTATAGAAATGTAGGGATGAGGAATGAATGAACAACTTTTGAAAATCATGAAATTTTGAAAGGGAACCTGGCCTCTGCCTTTTGTTCTTGGTTCTTAAGTCTTCCTACAAAATTCACACAAAGGAAATGATTAAGAATTTCAAGTCAGGTATTTAAAATGCAAACTGAAGAAAAATGCCTTCCCTTTAAAATTGGAGTTCTGAGGTGATGGATGTTAACTAAACTTATTGTAGTAATCATTTTGCAACTTATGTAAGACAAGTCGTTACACTGTACATCTTAAACTTCTATAGTGTATGTCAGTTACATCTCAATAGATTTGAAATGAATAAAATAAAATAAAATAAAATAAAATAAAATAAAAATAAAGTTCCAATAGTGATGTGTGATCAGGGACCCTATTGTGGGGCCTTAAATCACTATCTACCATGACATCATTACCTCTCGTATGGTAGTCAGAGGTGACTTAGTGATTAGGAATTTAAAGCTTGGCGGCCTTGCAGATTGATGCATGATGAAAATCTTTGAAAGTTTGAGTTCGAATTCCTTATTTTAAGTGTCACTAGGGAAAATGATACGTCTTGGTTTCTCATGCTAATGGAAAGGATCAAATGCACAGACAAAGCAGCAATAACACAAAAGTCATATGTCTTTAAATCAGGTACATGGTAAGGATATATTGAAAATTAGAGCATTATGAGTTTTTGTGGAAAATCCTATAAGCTAGCTGCTGGGCAATCACAGGGGAAGTACATACCATCATATTTCATGGGTAAGATATTCAAAGCCTTTCATATTCTGTCCCCAATCTACTCAAGTCTACCTCTCCCTATTTCACATGCTTACAAAACAGACCCAGAAAGTCATTATTTCTGTCGTCTTGCTCTCCTACAATCCCACTGTCCTTCCTGTCTCTGCTCTTCCTGCAAGGTCCTTCCTCATAGGGACCACAAGGCTTTGCTAGCCTCTACCAAGTCAGCCTTTTCAGCCATTAATCCCATGATGCCTGACGTTGGGATTCCACACTGTCATGATAATACCCTTCAGGCCTTCATCATTATTGTCATATTCTTTACAAGCAGGGCCCTCATATTAACATTTCTGAGGGTATCTACCAAAGCTCAGTGCTGGGCATGCAGGAAGTGCTTAATAAAGAAGAGTTGAATGAAAGGCACTATGAGAGAAATGAGTTGTAATTAACGCAGTGGCCAAGGCTCCACAAACAAATGAAACGATAGAGCACATTCTGCCTACCTTAGCTTTACAGTGAACTGAATGAGAGTTTTAAGTACCATCGGTCTCTGAGGGTGGGTTGGCATGCATGGCTGTCGTTCAACCACAAATGAGCTAGATTAAAAGGAAATAAAGCACGTCTTGAAAACATTGAAAATATTGACAGGCTGAAAACCACAGAGAAACAGGATGCTGTCCTCTTAAAAGATCCAAATTTTCTACACTTAGAAGACATTCAAATGTCCATTAAGTTCAAATCTTTCCAAAGATTTCTCATAAATAGTTACCAGGAGATGGAAAAAATGCCTAAAGATTGTCCCTAAATAACAATGGTAAATAATTCTTAATTGTTATACTTGAGTCAAGAATAAAAGTCTATTTTTATCATACTAAACATAAAGGAAAAGTTAATTTCATGCCATCTTTGAACTGGATATTAGAATTTCCGGATATTAGAATTTTTTTTTAGATGAGCTAATACACATAAACATGGTCTCCACCCTTCATTTCTTGGATATATACTTAAGAAGAAATCATTGAAATCTTGTTTTCTAAAATGTGAAAAATGAACTTCAGCTGGATGATGTGCTTGGCTCATGGAAAATTGAGTCAGCTCTTGGGAGAAGTGTTGAATAAATAGTGAGGAGCAGAAAGGCTTCTGGAACTCTCTGTAGCTTTATTCCCTTTACCCTGAGGCTCACTGTTTAACACTTGCCTACCCCCCCCCCCCCCCATCACCTTAACACTAAAACCCCAGCCAGGGTGTCCTTACAACCCCACAAGACTGAGGCTTCCATGAGGCATTTAAATGAATAATACTTTACTTACTTCTTAAAAAGGTTGTAGATCAAGAAGGTGACTCTTTCTAGCAGATGGGCTCTTTGCATGGGGATGGGATCCCCTTCATATGTCATTTTAGTCGACTGCTCCTCTAATTTCTCCAATTGCCTTCTGAGTTGGAACAGACTTTCTGCCAACAGTGTAAAGCTATTGAACAACAAATGAAAATCAGCAGATAGTTTTCCCATTTAACAAGCTACCGTTTTAACTATTAAACACACTAGCAAATAATAAATTATTAAATAATTATTCAATTAATACAATCATTTACTTAATTCCATTACAAGTTAGTGACAGTTCTGTATGTTTATTTCCCGATTTAGTTTTTCCTGTAAGATGTATGATGCATGGGAAACGTTTTCAACGTTTTCTCATTTTTACCTATAGTTATAGACATCATTTACAAAATTTTGTCAACATCTGAAACCAAATCCCTTTTAATTTTTTTGTTTACAAGTCTGTTAAACATATATATGTTAAGGATATGGTACTCACTAACGGGTAGAGAAAGAGCAAATTTAAAACTTTAAAAATATATGATATGAAGAGTGTTATGCATAAGAATACTAAAGAAAAAAGACAGTATGAAATGAACTGCCTTCCCCACTCCAGTATGTATTTTTCAAATCCTAAGTATTAGCCAAAAATTATCAGTGTATCTGTCTGGAGAAGTTACATGCTTAGAGTTTTACTCACTATGTGGCGATCTCACCTCAGAAATGGAGGTGGGCTCTTGGGCCTGAAGTTTAAGAAAGAGAGAGGCTGAAATGGATACTGAAGGGACTGTCCACTCCCAAGGAGGCAGGATATCTGGACAGACTTGCTAAGTCTTTCTGGCCCTGACAGCAGCTCTTTCTACTTAGAAGTTTATTCCCCACTTAGTGCTATGAAAAGATCTGTCAACCCCCCACAGAATTTGGTGTAAGCACGTTTATCTGCTAAGTTCTTGATGGCTTCCTTTGTTGTTTATCTTGTTTTCAAAACAAGGGATTAAAGTGAGGTTAGGGAATTAAAGCATCTCCCCAAGGAAAATCAGTATGTTTTAAAAAGAGCCCAATTCCTTACTCTTCTTGACAAGTGGGACTGGCAGGGTGCAAGTGGCCCCAGTTATGCCATATCTCCCTTGTATTGCTCTGTACCCTTTGAAAGCAATTTTAGATTTCAACTGAACATTTTCCTTCTTTTTCATTATTTTTTCTAAGTGCTCATTCGATCAGATAATTTTATTTGGCACTGATGAAGAAGAAAGCCCTATCCACATTTTTTTTTCGAATACAAAGGATATCTGTACATGATAGCCTATGTGTATACGGTAGGGGATGCCCTGTTGTATTAGCCGTTTGAGATATTTCATTTAAATACAAAAATAAATCACTTTGTTGAACACACAAAACTAACGTTGAACCCTGACTTCTTAAGATATACATTTAAAAACTAAGATATCCTTTTTTAAGCTTTTGAAGTTAGTGCTTCTTATGTCCTTATAGAAAGCTATATTTATTGCAGGTTTCAAAAATTCACTTGAGTCTTTTAAGATTAATATATTAGATGAGAAAAAGTAAGCATTTCTGATGCATTCTATAGACTTCTATAGATGCTTTGTTTTTGCCCCAAAGGAATAAAATTAAAAACACATAGGGGCGCCTGGGTGGCTCAGTCGGTTAAGCATCCAACTTTGGCTCAGGTCATGATCTTGAGGTCTGTCAGTTCAAGCCCCGCGTGGGGCTCTGTGCTGACAGCTCCGAGCCTGGAGCCTGCTTCAGATTCTGTGTCTCCCTCTCTCTCTGCCTCTCCCCTGCTTGCATTCTGTCTGTCTGTCTCTCTCTCAAAAATAAATAAACATTAAAAAAAAAACACATATACATCTCTGGCTGAGCTACACTGAAGCTTTGTACTTCCTGTGGTTTTCACTAGAAACTAAAGTCAATTCGTTTTACCAGTTTTGAAGCTGGTCGAGCCCATTGTGGAGCGGTCCTCCAATGCAGGCGATCTGCTGGCGCCTCTTCCAGTCCTGCAGCTCTTCCATCAGCATGCTGTTCATTAACAAGTCTGTTTCATTGACTATTTTTGTCATTTTACTGAGGGCTTCCTAAAAACAAAGGTGACTACTGAAAAGATTTTCAGGAGACACAACCAAAGTCACTTATAATTCAACCTGTAAAACAATTTGTCTGACCTGGAAGATATAGGCTTGGTTACAATTCTCACTACATACTTTATGGAATACTACCTTATAGTTATCATAGCACTGCCTTTTCAAACTATTAAATTATCACAAATAACATCACAAAGAAAGAAGCATGACCACAGTTAGCCATCTCATAATGTAATATCATTTAGTGTAAATATATTGAGTTTGTACCTCCTGTGACAATATTGAATCTTCTAGTCATACAGCCATTTCTCCATTATTTAAAAAGACACAGATTAAATTTATATTCTTATAAATATGTTTATTCATTTATTTTTAAATGCAATGACTAAAATTGGAGTCTTTCTGTATTAGTTTTTATTAGGACTTTATCTGAATTTAGGAAGAAGTATAGCTTTCAAAGGCTTAAGGATTAGAAGTTGTGAATTCCTATCCTGGTTCTGTGACAAGCTATGTGAATTTGGATAAACCACTTAATTTGCTGGAACTTTATATTTTGATCTATACAATCAGGTGAATGGACAGAATTATTTCCAAGGTTCCTTCTGTCCTTAAAATCTTATTTCTGAAGTAGAATAAGATAGCATGCATAAAACATATAGTATAGATTCATTATGCATAAAAGCATTAAGCTTATCTTGGATTAAATACTTGCATGCTTAAAATCTGATATCTAACTGTTAAAGTTTATAATTTAGGGTGAAAATAAATTTTACATTTATCTGTGCTCACACAAATTCCTGCACAAAAAACGAAGCCAAACTTTTAGAAATAAACTCTTGACTTATCAGTAACAGCTCAGATTTCAATGCATTTATTTTCAAGGAGAGATAGAAAGTTGAAATAGAAATGTTTCCCTTTTTAAAAAAATATTTCATTTTGTCAGAAAGGAGTTCTTCCTCTCCGTGAAAGGAGGTTAGATTGAATACGCTCAGTTGTCAATGAACTATCCTGAAATCTAAGAAATTACTTAGCATGAGGTCATTTTTCAGAGTAGAAACTGGAACACTGATTTTTCTATTAAAATTTTAGTAGTCATCAAATAATATTTTAATTATACATGTGTAGGAGAACCCACATCAGCATATTAAGTACAGAAACTAAGACAGTCATGTCTGAAATAGTGGCAAATAAAAATTGGGTACAACATTCACCTTGAAATTAATGGTAGCTACAGTAAATGTACAGCATAAGCAAGATAAATAAACTCGCAAGAGGTCCAACTTTGTGAACTTAGCAAGAGAAGCATGGCAAACAGCATGGCACTTTTTCTAGAAACACTGCCATCTATTCATTCAGCTTAAATAGAACTGAAGGAATCCAAGAGCTTGATTCTTTTCAGTAGAATCAAATACAGGAAAAGGAGAAAAACGGGCAAAAGGCCAAATTAAAGTTCTTCACTAACCTTTCTCTTGAAGTCGAGACTGTTAAGCATTTCTTGCAGAGTCAAAACTTCCTGATTCATTAGGGCATTGTTCTTGTCCCCCTGATCTGTGAAGGAAAAGAGATGAGATGTGGAGTCCACTCCAAGGCAAAGGTCTCTGTCCTGAAAGCTACATCTGCTGCAATTCCCATCCTTAAGTCTTAAGATATAGAAGCCTAATGCGACTGTTAGAGATGAGCATGAAAGTAAGTCCCTATCTGCTCATTTGCCAGGAAGGATCACCACCAAGTAAGCCAGTGAGCTCTCTATCATACAGACCTTGACGGAAGACCATTCTTCACACCATGTTCCTTTTTGGGGCAGAGAGAGAGGTAAAAAAGTTTTTGAAATGTATTCCTTTTTAAGATACCTCTACATTGATAGTAACCCTAGCTGGTTGGCGTAAGTAGGAAAGGGGCCTGTCTTTGTGCCCATTAATCATATTTGACTCCTCCTGATGCCTTTACCCATCTGCCTCACTCTACTTGATACCCAGGAATTATGGAAAACTGCCTGAAGAGTTGCAGTTTTACCTACTTAGTCTCATGAACTAATAACGATGAAGTCCTTTGCTTTCCTTTTTGTCCTTTGCAGAATGGGCTTGCCTCACAGTAAAACTAGAAGCAGGAAAAAGTTACAAATTAAGAAAAATCTCTGACTGAAAAAAACCTGAGATGGTTTATCCTCTTAAATGGGAGATGTGCAATAAACGTTGTATTATTTAACTTGAACATTAAACTTTATTGGTATAGAGCAAGTGGTTATTTATAGTAACTGCTCTTGTCGGTGAAAAGTGAAGGGTGGAAATGCCAATCTGACCTGTGTGATTGTGAAAAAGAGGCCCCAAAACAACGTGGGGCCCAATTTCTCTACAAAATAGCACTGACCTCCAGGAAATCATTCTTGGTTGTATTCACAAATTCGCTAACTCCTAGATCCCACATGTAGCAAAATCTTGCTTCTACAGCATTTTATTAACTCAAAATTCATTAGCTAATACTTTTCAGTCTTCACCAGCAAGATATAACTTGTGTTCATGTGTCTTTCATTTCACTTAAAACATTTCATTTCACCAGGTTCATGGGTGGCTCAGTTCAGCTAAGTGTCTGACTTTCCAGCTCAGGTCATGATCTTGTGCTTCATGAGTTTGAACCCTGCATTGGGCTCTGCGCTGACAGCTTGGAGACTGGAGCCTGCTTCGAATTTTGTGTCTCCCTCCCTCTCTGCCCTTCCCCTGCCCGCGCTTTCTCTCTCTCTCTTTCTCTCAAAAATAAATAAACATTAAAAAAAACCATTTCATTTCACTTATAATCAACAAAATGAATACTTGTTGATTTAAGTGATAGAATGATCAATTTGATTCTTCGTAATGCTCGTGAAGCACTGATAATATCAATATAACTCTAATTGTAATATGCTAAGATCAAAGCAATTCTATCGTTTAATGTATTTTGTTACATTCTACTTCTTTTTTAACAACTTTTTTTTAATTAAGTGGGCTTCATGCCCAACCTGGGGCTTGAACTCATGACTCTGACATCAACAGTCACATGCTCTACCTATTAAGCCACCCAGATGCCTCTACATTCTACTGCTTAAATTGGTGACTCACATATGAGATTTGGGATGAGACTCCATTCAATGGGCTGGAATGCTTGATTAAATTTGTATTTCTAAACCTTTTTAGGATCATGGACCCCTTTGATAATCTGATGAAATGCATGTTTGTGCCATTTTTTTCTGAAGGGAAAAATTATACATATAAGCAACTATGACTATTTTAAACATGACCTCATAGGAGCCAACACATCCTGAAGATGCCAGGAGAACACGTCACTTGTCACATATGCCAAACAAGATTCCTATCCGAATATCTTTGCTTTTAAATCTTAGATGACAGTTAAGCATTTGGTCACAGTCATCCATAGTTCCTTCCAGAAGTTTTAAGCTAACATCTCAGTAGTTAAAAATGCTTCAGTAAATAAAAGATTTCTATCCGATTTGTTTTGAAAAATTATTTGAAAATAATTTCAGAATTACAAAAGAGTTGCGACAATAGTACAATTTCCATCTGTTCTTTATCCAGCTCCCTCTAATATCTTACATAAGTGTAGTACAATTACCAAAGCCTGCAAATTGTTTGGTACATCCGATTAGCTAATCTAGACCTAATTGGAATTTCCTCAGTTGTCCCACTAATGGTAGCACGCTTCGAATGATCAATCCGTTGTTACTTGTAAATTTTAGACCTTATAAATATTCTCATTCTTTCATTGCTTTTTTCCCTTTCCATTTTTTAAAAAACATCTAATTGTAAACAAACTCGGTGTTTAATCACAGAGATAATCAAATAATTGCAGTGTTCTTACGTTCTGACATTCATACAATTATTGAAATTATGTCTTTGAAGATTTTTTATGATACAGGGAAATATTTAAATTAAAACTTCAGTTTAAAATGCAATACACAAAACTGTGTATTATTATTATTTTTGCAAATAAATAGATATGTATGTATTTGAATATATAGGGAAAAGGCTGGAAGGAAATATACTAACATTTTGACAGTGTTTATCTATAGATGGTGGAATTTTGTATGATCTTTAATTTTTTAATGCTTTTGTCTACTTCCCAAATTTCCTACAGTGAATCACATTTCTACTTACAATTAAAAACAAATTTTTTTTAAAGGAGGCTCTACGCCCTAGGTGGAGTTTGAACTCATGACCCTGAGATCAAGAGCCTCATGCTCTATTCACTCAGCCAGGCAGGCACCCTATATTTCTACTTACAACTTAAGAAATTGTATTTAAAACATTCATTTAGGGATGATATTAGTAATTTCCTGATAATGCTAGGAACTATTATTACTTTTCTTAGTTGTGATAATGATATTTTGATTCTGATTTCTCTTGAGCTGTATAATTTACTTTGAATTGGTTGGTATACACACACACACACACACACACACACAGACACTCACACACAGAGAAAGAGAAAGAGGGAAAAGGAGGAAGCAAAATACTCTCCTGCACTCTCTCTTCAAAACAAAAACAAAAGCACTTCACTCAGGGAAGTAGATCAATTTATCAATTTTGTCAGTAAAGAAGTCCTAGTCATGTTGTCTTTATGTCCCTAGGTCGAACTATAGACAAAATAAAAACTTACCCATTGTCTGAATTGTTTTATACCTGTAGTCAAATTCATCTTGCAGGTCTTCTAAATATTTGGTGTCTTGTTCTGTCATCTTTTTACAAAAGAAAACATAGTCTGTTGTTACATGTAAGCACATCAGGGAAGTATCATCATCAGTATTTCAAAATACACTATTTGGGGCTTCAGTCATGTCCTAGACGAAGTGTGTACAATCTACATTTCTAAAGAGCTAATTCCCATGAAGTTTGAATAGCACTGGAAGAACCAGACAAAATGTTCTCTTCATTTTTTCTTCCTGATTGTTTGAAAATCTTTCAGCATCTTGCCTTTTATCTCTCAGTTCCAAATGATGCTACTAATAACTTTTTTTTTTATTATTGGAGAATATGGATACCTTTTCCCTTTTAGTTCCCTACAACTCTGCGCTAATGTATCAGTTATCTTTTCACTGAAAGGCTCTATTCTAATCTGCTGTACTTTATGACAATTCAGCCTACAGTCCCTCTCTGCTTCTTAGAAAAATATCTATGCTTCCTCTATGTCTCCTGTTTGTTTATGTTTCAAAATTTCACTTTGCTTTTCTCCAAACGTGGTGATATCTTTCTGCTCAGACATAATAGGTATTAAGTGCCAAGGTCTGGGCTAATGGCTTTCCTTACATCATCTCATTTGTCCTCACAACAAGCCCGTGGTGGTGGTTATCCTCACTTTTGCAGATGAAGATGCAGACATTACAGATGTGAAGGTTAGAGGCTTAGAATTTGGGGGGCGGGGAGCTCCAGTCTCCAGTAAATTGAAGTTGAAAAGTTTCCCCCAAAGAAATCTTTTCTAATATGAACATAGTGTGTGAGAGATAGTTATCTTATTGACAAGTTACCCTATGATTTCTGTATGTACTAGCTTTGGGCACATAAGAAAAAGAGGCACAGTTAGGGCCACCTTGCTAATTTTTCATGAAACACTCACCTGCACACTATTTTTAATGGCAGTCACTTTGTGCTCCACATTCCTCTGCCTTTCTGAAACTGAAGAACTTTGTAAGGATTTCTCCAAAGGTCCCTAGAAAAAAGATGTCTTGAACTTTCAGTGATGTGGATAAAACAAGTTTATAACAAATAACAAATGTAGCATATGTAGCATACTTTGAACTGAGGCTTGGATCAGTATGATACGGAACATTCTACAGCTATTAAAAAGCATGCTTTAGAAAAATATTTAATGACATTTAAAGTAGCACTAAGTTGTTAAGAAAAAGAGCAAATTATAAAAACACCATGTGTTTGTGATCTCTAGTTCTTATATATGTATATGTATGTAGAAATATATGGATATATGCATAGACATGTGAACTTAAGTACACACACTAAAATGTTATCAGTATATAAGTGAAGTTACAAATGATTTTATGGCTTAAACTTTTTTTCCTAACATTCTACAACAGACCTATTGTTACTTTCGAAATTCTATAAAATGAATACATGTAATTTAAAAATGAGTATAGTGGCTACGTTAAGTTGGACTTAAATTCAGAATTAGGGATGTTGAATCTGCTGGGATGAGATTTACTTTTACACCGGAACAAAAGGGAGCTCACTAAAGAATATCTGAAACTGTTAGCCTAGTTCAACAGAAAGGTGCTAACCAACTTTTCCAAGCACCATTTCTTGGCCATTCAAATAATCTAACATTGAGTGTTCCTCAGATATAAAGAAACTGAGTGCGTTCCTTTGGTATCAAAGTATACAGACACCCAGAGATGAGAGAACATCAGCAACCCGTTTACCTTATAGCTGGGCCAGGAGCTACGGTTAGAAAGGCTGATGACCTGACCAAGCAAATTGGGTGGAACCTCAAGTAGAGCCGATGCGGTTGGCTGGCAGTCAAGTGTTCTTTCAACTACACCACATTGTTCAGATTGGAAAATATTTATAAAGTTCCTTCTCTCTCATTTTGTCTTTAGTTATTTCTCTCTGTCTCGCACTCTCTCTCTGTCTATAGATCCATCCAGATATTTGTATATTGGTTTGAAGGTTTGAAATTTACAACAGTGCTTCTTTTATGGTAGCATGTGGTACCATGCTGTGGCATGCATCTGGGAGATTATTTGTAGCTTCTAATTTGACTGATATCTGACATTTGAAGAGAACAACACACACACACACACACACACACACACACACACACACTACAATGACTAGAGATAAGAGGGATATAGAAAAGCAGAGTTGAGGATATATAAGAATATCATATAATAGTAGTCATAGAAACTTAATTTTTACCCAATTATGAATCAAGCTATATTTACTTTAGCAGCACTATACTTTAGATTTTAAATTAAATAAAAATGATACTGCCCTTCTTCATCTAAGAAAGAAGAAATTGTTAAAATTTCATCCTTCTCCCAAAACAACCATAACCTGACAATAGTTAAATCTAAAAATTCTTAATAGTTCCAAAAAAAGATACTTTTCTTGGGCTTTTAAAAATAAATATAGTGGTGTGATTTACTAAATTATGGAGGATGTCATTTGGAAAACTGATTACTTACATATTCTTTCCTTTTTATAAGGATTAACTGAAAAAGTATTCCCAAGGGCTTCATTCTTTCCTCTATGAGTCTTGGTTGGGGGCTCTGAATTCATTCAGGACAGGGTGATAAAATAGAATCTCAAAAATGGCAGGTGCAAAGTACATTGAAACAATCCACAAGCAAGTATTTGTGGAGTTTCTAAAAGATAAAGTTTTTGCTTGTGGAGTAGTTTTGGACTTTTGGGGTAGGAAATTGGGAGATATAGAAGGTTTTGAGCAACATTAATCCCTAAGGATAAACACGCTGAGGGAAGCAAAATCCAAATGGTAGTTAGGAATTCAACCAGGAGATAGTTAACTATATTCCCCAACTGGTGTTTTAAGATCATGAATCAGAGGGTGACCAATGGAAACAGAGAAGAATGTATAGATAAGATTCCAGAAACAAACTCTAGACAGACGAGGTAATTATCTCAGTATGAAGGCAGGGACAAAGAACTACTCAAAAATGATCCTATGACCTTGATTCCAAGTGATTGGAAGGATGGTTGGCACCATTAGCATAGGTAGAAGGAGCTGGATGGGAAGAAGATAAGAATTTATCTGTTTCAGAAAAATTGAGTTCAAGGTGATAACAAGATCACAAGCTCAGAAAATATTACCTGAACGGGCATGTTGGCTGCAGCCAATATCCTCCTCTCTTCCCTTAAGCAGTTTGAAATGACCACAGCTACATGCATTGGATTTCCATGAAATTTTCCCTGAAAAAAGTGAGCAAAAACAACATAAAAGCTTAAATGTATACATCGTAAAGAAACATCACTACTTGCAAATCAAAAATAACCTTTCATTAAATATAGGAAATGACTTGGGATTTATTTCAACAATTTGCCCTAAAGCCACAGCAACTTATATTGTGAATGAAACTCCTATGTAGCATATTGCTGTGTCCTCAAAAATCATTTTTAATAATTAAAGAGTTCTTGAACACTTCTGTAGGAAAGGCTCTGAACGCACACTCAGGAGGTTCCGTTTATTTTATGTGTAAGATAAGTTTTAGGTAAAAGAGTTACTTTTTCGCAAATTATTATGAACCAGGTGGTCCCAGCTGTTCACTTGTTAACTCTGTACTTTATGGTATGCTTCAAGCATTCTTCGGTCCAAGCCTTTCATGTCGACTGGCTTATAACCGTGAGTTTACTAGAGTGGAACTATCACACATTTCAGCAATAATATGTTTTTTAAATATTTATTTATTTTGAGAAAGATAGATTTATTTTGAGAAAATATTTATTTATTTATTTTGAGAGTGAGAGCAAGGGAGGGGCAGAAAGAGACACAGAGAGGGAGAGCACTCTTGTACCGTCCATACCGAGCCCAACAGGGCGCTCTGTCTCACGAGCTGCAACATCATGACCTGAGCTGAAACCAAGAGCTGGATGCTTAACCAACCGAGCCACCCAGGCGCCCCTTAGCAGTAATACTTTTATCACACCTAAGCATATACTTTTTTATTACCTATGCAGACATTGGCAGCTGGCAGTCTGTGGGTTTAATTCAGCCACTAGGTATGTTGTGTAAGTTCAAATATTGTAATCCCTCCGGGGGAAATGTGTGCCAGATTGTCCACCACTGAGAAATCCAGGCACTGATTTACCTCACTTGCCAGGGCCCTGCAGGGGTCTGAGATGTCTTGATTTATAGAACTATCTGCAACAACACCATTATTTTAGGAGTGTTAAACTTCTTTGTTACGAGGACTTTTCCAAGCCAGGGTTAACAGGATGCTTAATAAATGTAGAAAAGTATTTAGTTTCCCTCCACCCTCCTCTCTGAAGGAGGTGATAATTATCTACGAAACGGTCAAAAGGTCAATAACAGAAAAAAAAAAACCAGAATAACGACCCATAAAGTGGAAAATTGGCGATTAATCAAAAGTAAGATTATGCAGATTGATAAACCAAAGGATCTTTCAAGGAAAGAAATGAGGTTGTAAACATTTTTATGACCTTCACTGCTGCCATAATTTTATTAGGTGATGCACATCAGTTGGGACTTTTATTTGTAAACCTAGGGTAAACACCAAGTTTCTGAGTTCCTGCTCTTCCATATTCTACAACCTGCAAAAACCTTTCTTCCCTCTTAAATCAGAAAGCTCCAAAAGAAAAAAAAAACAACAAAAATAAACTGACAACAGCCCATAAGGTAAAGAAATGAAAATGATTCTATTTCTTTAGCAAACATACCAAATTTCCCATTTCTGCATGCTGACAATTTCAGACAATCTCTAGTTAGAAATTTGCTCCTGTTGTTAATTTTCCTATTGATTTTTTTTCCAAATAACTCCTGTTCAACTTGCCAAGAAAGATAATGCTTTCTCATTGTGCCTTTAATTTTTAAATATTCTGGTTTTAAAAATAGAGGGCTTCTTCTTCTAGGGCTCATTTGGAGGCTCTGTTATTTATGTAAACTTGAAAACTCTTCCCAAGATCTGGAGTTCTGCTAAGACCCTGAGAATCACCATTATTTGTCTTTGTTTTTCTCACCCTTATGGGAGCTTTCCCGTGATCATTCAGATACTATCTTTCAACATTTCTCAGCTCTGTTGTGTACATTTTCATTTTCCTTTCCTGCTTGAACTATTTTACCTTCCCTTTCAGATTCAACTTCCCCTCACGTCTTACAAGGTTAAACTGTTTATTTTTCTCCCTTAGTTAAAGAGAGCACAGCATCACCATTGTTTTCATCTAGCCTATCTTTTCACTTTTCCTTCTGCATTTTTCTTTTTTTAATTTTTTTTTTTCAACGTTTTTTATTTACTTTTGGGACAGAGAGAGACAGAGCATGAACGGGGGAGGGGCAGAGAGAGAGGGAGACACAGAATCGGAAACAGGCTCCAGGCTCCGAGCCATCAGCCCAGAGCCTGACGTGGGGCTCGAACTCACGGACCAGACGGCGAGATCGTGACCTGGCTGAAGTCGGACGCTTAACCGACTGCGCCACCCAGGCGCCCCTCCTTCTGCATTTTTCTAACTTAGTCCTTCACTTAACTGTATGAGACAAAAACATCTCATGGAAAATTGATCACTACAGATTCAAAACCAAATTAGTGCTTTTTATTTTGGTAAATATCAATGATGTACTCCTGTTCATCTTTCAGTTACCACGTGTATGAACCTTAAAAAAAAAAGAAAAAAGAAAAGCAATCAAAACCGAAACCAAACGCAACCCAAACAAAACAAAATAAAAAACATCCCTGTGTTGGTGGGAGGAAGGAAGGAAGATAACGCCAGAGAGAGAAAACTGCCCATTTGCTGTTGGGTGTGTGTCTGTCTTATATATGGGTAGCACATTATCTTCTGCCCTGTGGCTGTGCTTTCATAAGTGCCAATGAATAGAAGTATTTATTTTGGTGAAATCAAACTTATTAGTTCTTCCCTTTATGATTAATGCTTTTTATGACTTAGGAAGTTTTTCCCTAACCTGAAGTCATGGAGGTTTTTTCCCTGTTACCTTTTTATCGTATTGTTTTTCACTGTAATTCTCTTGGAGCTTGTTAGTAATGAGAGGTCCTTTTCACATTTTTCTATGTGGGTACCCAGTTCTGACAATATTTACTGACTTCTTTCCTCCACTGTGCTCTGCTGGGTTGAGTCTCATACATCAAGTGTCCACATGCGGGTGGGTTTGCTTCTGGACTCCATTCCATCTAGGATTCTACCTATCTCTGTTTTATCAACCAGCTATCTTAATTACTAGAGCTTTATAATAAGTTTCGACGTCAAGCAAAATAGGTTTCTTTGCATTTCCATATAAATTTTAGAACCAGCTTGTCTGCCTGCAGTCACGCACATGATCATGTTGAGAATTTAAATGTTGCTAAATCTTTAGATACATTTGGGAAGCTTGGCATCTTTATAATTGTGTTCTAATCCATTTATTTAGGTCTTCTTTAATGTCTCTCCATTAAGCATTATAATTATCTATGGTGATCTTACACATTGTTTTGTTAGGTTTATTTCTATATAACTGGTATTTTTGATAATAGAATAAATTATATCTTTCTTTCCTAATTATTTTTGCTGGTATGTAGAAATATATTTGACTTTCATATATTGATTTTGAATCTAGCAACTTAGCAAAAACCTTATTGACTCTAATAATGTGTGTTATTTTTAACTTTTAATGTTTATTTATTTTTGAGAGAGAGACAGAGTGCGAGCAGGAGAGGGGCAGAGAGACAGGGAGACACAGAATCGGAAGTAGGTTCCAAGCTCTGAGCTGTCAGCACAGAACCAGACGCGGGGCTCAAACTCACAAACCGTGAGATCATGACCTGAGCCTAAGTCTGACACTTAACTGACTTGGTCACCCAGGCACCCCTCTAATAATGTATTTTTAATATCTCTTAACAATTTCTAGCAATTGATCTGTAAACTCTCTCAGATTTTCTACATACACAAATCATATCTTATGTGAATGTTGATAACATTTTTCTCCCTTTTCTATCATTTAACTTCCATCAGGATTTTACCTTCATCCTACGTCTTGTTTAGAAATAAATGTTTTGGTTAATTTCCAAACATAGGGGTTTTCTACTTCTCTGGGTTTTTTTTTTCCCCGCTCATTTTTTATAGATTAAAAAATTCTAATCAGAGTAGATGTTCTGAGTGACTTTAACCACTTAAAATTTGCTGAGACTTGCTTTGTGGCCCAGCAGATGAACCTCCTGTAAGTGTCCCGTATGAGCTTGTGGGGAATGTGAAGTCTGCATGCAGTGCAAATGTCTTACACAGGCTCATTAGCCCAATGTGTGTCAGTTGTTTTGTTCAGATTTCTGCATCTCTGTTGATTTTTTTTCTGATTAATTTAACCAGTTATTGAAAGAGGCATGTTAAAATCTATCTTGTGGATTGTTCTCCCTAGGGTTCTCTCACACACATTCAGACGTATTATATACTAGTGAGTCAATCCTGCCATTTCTGTGAACTGAACTTTAATGATGCGTTTAGCTTTGAGGCAAAAATATAAACTATGACATAATGCTTTTTATCACTTGGAAATTTTATTTTATCCTTATTGAAAGAACTCTGGATTTATTTCTATAGAGATATAAATATTTAAAATCACATATCAGCACTGTGCATATATAAAAAGGGTATTACATGTGAAGTAAATTGGTTAATGTATTCCTAAAACTTCTTCACATACTTAGAATTCAAATTTTCTGAATCTCTTTTCAACTTAGTCCCATTGGCATTCATATTATTCCATAAAATAATGTCCTCTGGGACATCAGGAATGTTGGTGATGCAGCATTTCTTTAAAGTGTGCACAGCTACTGTCTCCATTCTGTAAGTTTTGATGCTAGCACTTTCTTGATCTTACCAGAAGGTCTGAATAGAAAACCTTCAAACAAGAACCAGGACTCACATTCCTTCTGCAAATGGTCCTTAAATCGTTTGTTGACTGAAACATTGTGGGGTTGTAGCGGCCTGGTCATGCCATCTTTATTAACAACCATATCACTATGCTTTTAGGTGGAATTATTCTTTATTCAGAAACATGTCCATAAAATCATTGAGGACAAGAATATATAGTAGGTTCCTGGATGTCTATTCCAGAAGCCTACTAAGCAGTCCTCTATCAGCTGGACTTTCATCTATATTTTTTTGGTCCACTCAATAATATCTTTTTGTTCCTTCTTTCAAGATTTTATTTAAATTCAAGTTAGTTAAATATAGAGTATAGTGGTTTCAGGAGTAGAATTTAGGGGTTCATCACTGACCTATAACACCCAGGGCTCATCACAACAAGTACCCTCCTTAATGCCCATCCCAATAATGTCTTTGAAGAAGTTCTTATTCTTAGACATTGTTTAAATTAAATTAAATACGGCAGTAACTTCAGCAATTGGCAGGTATAAGATTACAGTGACACACTGCTTGTCATAATCCAAACTCATACTCTTGATCCCTTTTGCACTGACAGTGTAATTTTAAGTCTCATCAAAGAAAACAAATTCCCCATCCCAGGCATTACCTATTTGATTAAACACGTATTGAACTTTTTCCCCAATGGCATCATGCTGGAAGTTAAGTGCATTGTGTTCCAAATCAGCAGGAAGTTTCTGATAAATAGATACTATGCATCTTAAAGATTGTTCCATGCAATGCATGATTTGTTTACTCTAGTTTGCTATTGCACTGGTATTTCATTCCTCTATTGTGAGGAATTTGGCAATTTCTCTTCCCACTGTTGCTTTGTGTATGATAGGCAGTCCTTTTGCACGAATCTCAAAAACAAAATGTAACACAACTTCTTTTACCTGTGTGCATCTTCCTTTGGTTCATCCTGTAAAGCACTTTACTGTTACTTTCCATGGAAATATGGAATTTAGGATCATCCATCCAGTGACAAATAATTTGCTTAACAAATATCACATTTATACCCTGCTGACTTGTTCCCAACCCATTTTGCATAAATGATAGCTATTTGTTTCAATCCTAAATCAGTATTATACTGATGACGCTTTAAGCAGCAATTAAACTCAACATATGCTATGCCAACAGTGCACATAATTCAACTGAAGTGACAACAACGCGAATAGCTATGACCGAGTTTCATATCACAGGCAATGACAATGACATTGTGTTTGCCACCTGACAACCGTAATTAAGAGATGCTACTGATTATAAGATGCATTTTCATTTCAGAGATTAAAATGCTGAAAAAAGGTATTTTAGGATTAATGAATATGCTGTTTTATTCTTTTTGCTACTTTATGCCAAATTCTTTGGCTTTCCTTCAAATTCCTCTTCTCCAGCCCTTCCATTTAATTTCTAATTTTGACTTGTCACTTAAAAGTGACTAGTTAATCTGCTTGTTTTCTCCCAAATGGTCCAAGGAGTACCACAATCAGAGGTAAAGGATATGAGAAGTCTTGCTCAAAATAATCTCCTCCATTCAGGTGGCACAGAATCTGAGATTTCACAACTAGACATTCATTCACTCCTTTGAGTTCTTTCTCCAAGGATCCCCTTTAAAATGCAAACACATGAGGAAGAGTTAACACTACATTTAATTAATTGCCTCTGCATTGTGAAAGAAGAATCGGATATTGTTTTCTGGCTGCAGTCAATGACTTGGCAACTACAGGATGAAAATAATGAGTCTCAGGTCAAATAAAGGGGGAAATTTCATGGGAGCCTGGAAAGAGGGAGGCAGTAGGAACGAAAGGGGATGTAGGATTCTGAAGAAACATGTAATCAACAACTGTCTGAGCCTGGGTTCCTCCAAAAGCTAACCCTGCAATAAGAATTTGAGTGCAAAATGTATAATTGAGAGTTGATCCCCAAAAACAGTTATGGGAGGGGGATAAGTGAGACAAAGAAAAGGTATCCAGTAAACCAGGTGTTATCAAGCCATTGGCTAAGATGGGTTAGGAACCAGTGGAGAGAGCAGGTGACAGAGCTATCTACCCAAGGGCTTTGGGAACTGGAGCATTTTTACACCAACTCTTATCTTCATTAGCCCTGAAGCAAAAAGAAAAAAAATATATATGTGTATATATACAGATGCTAGCACTTATCACTCCACTAGATTGAACTGAAATGATGGGGCCCAAGGGGATATGGGTAGGGCACCCCTTGGTTCTGCTATACCAGCTCTTCTTCTAACCTCAATTAGAGAAATTTTGACTTCTCATTGTTTTTAACTACCTATAACCATACTGCACTCAAATGTTGATATTTCCTCTTTTATGGTATCTCTGGGATATGAAGCAGTTGTCTCCAATTATGGAGTCAAATGTTTTCATTCACACTTTTATTGGCAATCTGCAATCTACTGCACACTTCTGGTTGCCAATGAGCTCTTTCCCCTTTTATCATCCCAAATAGTGCTCTTAAATCATTTTTATCCTTGCCTCTTACCAGTGCCAAACACAGTGGCCTGTTTCTACTTGACAACATGTTCTCAGCTTCAGCCTTTTCCTATTTCCTTCTCTTTGTTCTGGGCACATGATTTTTCTTAATAGCTTCTACCTAGTATTTTCTCACTAGAATCATAAGAACATGTCTATGGCAGAAAAATCCCAATCAATTTGAAGAGCTGACTTAGTTGTCTTAAGGCTGATTAAGATGTAGAAGGATCACTCTAATAGATTTAAAAAGCAGTTATCTTCCAGGATAATTAAAACAACCATGAGATACCACTACAGAGCTATTGGAAAGGTTAAATCCAAAACACAGACCACACCAAATACTGAAGAGGATGTGGCACAACAGGAACTTTCAAATGGTACAGCTACTTTGGAAGATAGTTTGGCAGCTTCTTACAAAGTTAAACATACTCCCACCATATGATCCAGCAATCATCCTCCTATTTACCCAAATGAATTAAAAACTTAGGCTCACACAATGTGGAGGATAAGATTAGGAATTGCCTGGGCTTACACCAATGGGTTAACAACGCATAAAGAAATACAAAGCCATAAAATGTTCACACCCGAGTTTGGGTAAACCAGATTGGCACCCAAGAATATGGGGGTGCAAAGGCACCCCAAGAATAGGGAGGCACAAAGACACCCCGAAATAGAGAGGGGGTGAAGAGCCCCAGAATAGACAGGGAGAGGCAAAGGCCTAAAGTAGGAATGGTGCAAAAGTACCAAATACATAGGTATATGAAATAAACAAGATTAGATATTCAGGGTGGAAGCACCCCCAATTTAGTACTGTAGCAGAAAGCTACTTTCACAGGAGAATAGGGCCAGGTTAGGTAAATTGGTGAATTGGACTATGGACAGCTGTGCTGCAGGCAAGCAGCCCAGAGCGAAGATGGTTAAAAAAAGAAAAGGTGCCTTATTAACCCTGAGGTTACTCTCCCTATCTGTCTCATCCCCTAGGCTAGCTAAGATAAACAGAGGTGCTGCCTCATGTCCTCTGTAAACAACATTACTCCCCAACTGCCTGGCGCCCAGATTTTGTTTTGTATTGACCCAAACCCCAAACACTGTATGTCTTCAAAACCCTCCTCTTCCTTCATGCCACCAAGTTAATGTTCACAGTTTCTTTGTCTCTTTGTGCATGCCCATCACATTTGTAAGCCTTCTGATCTGAATAAATATGGGGCAAGGACCCTTATTCAGGGCTCTTGTCTTTTCCCAGACATTAGTCATCTCTCGCTTTCAATCCTGCATCCCGCTCTCTTGCTAGACAAGAGAGAACTTTAGACCCAGAGTCTACGACAACACAAAAGCCATGATACGATGGGGTGTCTGGGTGGCTCAGTCAGTTAAACCTCCCACTTCCGCTCAGGTCATGATCTCATGGCTCATGGGTTCGAGCGCTGAGTCAGGCTCTGTGCAGACAGCTCAGAGCCTGGAGCCTGCTTCAGGTTTATGTTTCCCTCTCTCTCTCTGCCTCTCCCCTATTCGGACTCTGTCTGTCTCTCTCTCAAAAATAAATAAACATTGAGAAAATAATTTTTAAAAAATTTTAAAAAAGCCAGGATATGAATGTTTATAGCAACTTTATTCAAATTATCAAAACTTGGAAGCAACTGAGACGTCTTTCAGTAGGTGAATGGATAAACATAATGTGGTACATCTATACGATAGAATATTATTCAGTGATAAAATGAAATGAGGTATCAAGTTATGCAAAGAGAAAACTTAAAGCCATTGCTAAATGAAATAAGCCAATATAAAAAGGCTAGGTACTGTAAGGCAAAACTATGGAGACAGTAAAAGAATCAGTGTTTGCTAGGTGTTGCGGGGGTAGGAAGGGAGGGAGGGAGGAATGAAGAACAGATGGAACACAGGATTTTTAGGGTGGTGAAACTTTTCTGTATGAGACTGTAATGGTGGCTACATGATATTATGTGTTTATCAAAATTCACAGAACTATGGAACACAAAGAATGAATCCTAAAATAAACTATAGACTTTCTTTAATAGTAATGTATTACTGATTCATCAGTTGTAATGAATGTGCCACACTGAATGCAAGCTGCTAACGACAGGGGAAATGCACTGACACGGGGGAGGGGAGGCTAAGGGAGTAGATGGGAAATCTCTGTACTTTCCACTCAGTTTTTCTGTAAACTTAAGACTGTTCTAAAAAAAATCAAGTCTATTTTTTAAATTGTCGTATTGAAGTCACAGGTCTCACACATCCTTATGCTATTTCTTTTGCCGGGAATGAACAAAAGCAAATGAATAGAGTGGCTTGCCTCTCCTGTTCAGTTAGCTTTATTTTTTAATTTTTTTAAAGCTTATTTATTTATTTTGAGAGAGGGGGAAGGGCAGAGAGAGAATCCCAAGCAGGCTCGGTGCTGTCCGCGCAGAGCCTGACTCGGGGCTTGATCCCACGAACCCAACTGTGAGATCATGACCTGAGCCGAAATCAAGAGTCTGATGCTTAACCAACTGAGTCACCCAGGCACTCCCTTGTTTACTTAGCTTTAAATCCTCTAATCACCACAAAGAGTTTCTTGATGAAAGAGAGGTGAGGTACAGATTCTCCATGGATGGAAATGATTAATGCCTTATTTCTATTTATGCTGATAATAATGCATCCATCTTAAAATCCAGTAGCTAAAAATTAGCTGCAGGTATATATAGCTTGTCTTAGCTTACTCTTTTAAATGAAAAGAAAACACTTCTTAAAGGAATCAAGTATGTCTTCTATAAACTCTGAGTATATTTCCTAAACTATGTTCTATGTCTGTGAAGGCTCGACTCATCCTGGACAATTGACTCTGTGAAGCTGCCTGAGAACTCTCTAAGAAACTGAGGGGAACTGGGTTTGTGACGGTGGCTGTGTGACCTTAGGCAAGTCGCCTTTTAACCTTTATTACTTTAATTGTCCTATTAGTTGGGGAAATAATGCTTGCCACTCATCACAGAGTCACAGTGAGGAGCATGGCAGACATTTGAGAAAGAGCTTTGTAATCTGTAAAGCACTCTGTAAACATAAGGAGTTTTCTTTGTTACCTCCTGGGGGTGTTAGGAGAGCTGAAAGCTCATAATGGCAAGTCACAGAAGATAAAAATCTTCCTATTAATAGGTTTCACAGAAAGGAACAAAAAAACTATTATAAAGGCAATGAAGACTGAGCTATGTTCTAGGAAGTATATTTACATGAATATAAAGCCCGAGAAAAAGGAAGACTATGTATTTGGGGCTTTCAACACATCAGACAGGAGGGACTTCCTTGTCTTTTCTTTAGGACTAACTTGTGCATGCACACAAACACACTAAAAGCTGCTTTGAATTAAAAAAAATTAACCCACAAGCTCGTAATTAGAAATAATAATAATAATATAGTGCTTTCACCTCAGCATAATTCATATAATCTTTGGAAGAAAATAACTAATATTACACTTTCTATGCATAGAAATAAAACCTGGAATGAACACATCACACTCTCATTAATGGTTCTCCTTGGGGAAATGGGATTGGGAGGAATGGAAATTTTACTTTTCCCCAATTCTTTGGTATTAGAAGTTTTAAAATAATTAAGCATGTGGAACTTTTATGATTAAAACAAAACAAGAAGTGACAGATTACACGTATATACTTCATATCAGATCTTTCTCTTTGCTTTGTTTCAGCAAAGGTTTTTGTAGAAGGTGAATGTTGGCTTTGAAACTTTGTCATTCAGTGAAAAGAGGAAGAAAGAGTTGGAGGCTAGTTAAATCATTAGGATGACTAAAATTCAATGCTCTTTGGTAATTCACAGCCCTGTAATTAAGAGATAAATGAACTGCTTAATTCAGAATGACAGGAAGAACACAAGGTAAATGTTAACAAACTCCACTTACTATTTACATGTTTGAACATAACAATAATGGAGCATGCGCGTTACTGAATACCAATTACATGCAGGGTGCTTTATACAATTTGTTTTTAATGCTGACAATAGCCTGCAACGCACATATTAGGAAGCCCAGGGCTTAAATTATTTGTGAAAAGTCATGGAACTGGGAAGTTAGAGAGAAGAAACTCTTCAAATTGGGTGTATTTTATTCAATAAACGATGACCTTTCTAAATCATTGCTGCCTTTTAAAAAAATGCATTCCTTCTTTATTTAGCCAAACCCCTTGAGCCACAGCTGCATTTTGTTTTATTTTCCCTGGAAATTAGAATAGTTTCTTTGATAAATCTGTTCAAGGACTAACCATTCTTCATGAAACCTCAAGACAACTGCCATGGTGAAAACAAACCAACCAACAGAAAATGAGCCTGTGTTTGGTTACAAGATTATTAAATGACTTCCTGAGACAACTGGGGCCTTAATACCTGAGGCAGTTATACTTGCTTTTGGTAGAGGTAATCTGCCGTGGACCCTGGGTGTCCCTGCATGATCTGGCTGGATATGGCAACAGTGCAAGGCCCTGACAATTCTTTTACTCATCTCATTTTTCAGAGTCGTATTTGTAGCAGGCAACCTTAATGAGGTAAAGGCTCCCTCAGCTAAAGAGCAGACTTGATTCTCTACCTATAAAAACAGTAAATTCTTCAAGTTCACTGTTCTTCCCCTGTAACGCCCGATGGGATCCTCACCCAGGATGAGCACTATCATTGGTAGTGAGGCTGCCTTGGGGAGGCTTGAACCATGAAAGCTATCCCCTGAGTGGGTTCATACCCACGCTGACTCTCCAGCTTTCTGTGTAGTAGGACACATCTTTTATTGATGGTAAAGGAGTCAGGGTCCTGTGCTTATGTCTGGTGGGATCCTTTGGTCACCCTTTTACCACTACTCTTGTGATAACAAGGAGACATCATTATCATAATTAAAGAGTATTTAGACAAGAGTATAAAGACAGGAAAATGGAGTATTAAATGTAAATCTTGGTAAAGAAGGTATACACACATCTCTCCTACTGATGATATAACTGTATGTACAGTAAAAAAAAAAACCCAAGAGACTCTAATAAAAAATGCTAGAAGGAATAAACAAGATGACATTTTTTTTCTACAATGGCAATAACCATTTAGAACTAGACATGGGGAAAATGTTACAATCAGAATAATAAGAAAAATAATTTTTAAAACAGGAATACATTTAACAAGAAAGGTGCAAGTCATATGAAAGGCATTGAACCAGAGTCATATTGAAGACTTTGAACAAGATCTAAGAGGGCATAAACTAAAAACATAACACAGAACAAACAGAGTTCCAGGATGTGACACATAGTATCATAAAAATTTTAATTGGCCCAAAATGAATACATATATTTAATGCAGTTGAAGTTAAGACTCCCAAGAGTTGCTTCCAGAGGGTTTGGGTTGAAGGGAAGAGTCAATGATGTCCACAAGAAAGAAATCCTGTACAATAGTTAAGAAATGACAAAGGCTAATTTTTCAGTGCTTAGCATATGCCAGGGAATTTTCCAAGTGTTCTATGTTTTGCTCCAGTTAATCTTCATAACAACTGTTTGTGACAAATATTATCATCCCAATTTATCAGATAGGTAAACTAAGATATAGAGATGTTAACTGACTTGAAATCAGGATTCAATTTGACACCAGAGTGTGTGTTTGCAATCAATTAACCACCAGATCATTGTCTCCAAGTTGGGGGAAGGAAGGCTTGTCATACTAGGTTTCGACATACACTATGACTTGTAGTATATGTCTAACTCATAAGTATACTTTATAATCAATAATATTGACATATAGCTAATCAGCGGAGCATAACAGAGAGTGGTAGAGAATTATCATATGAGAAAATTAACATAGAAAGCTGGTATTTCAGTTCAGTAGGATTATTAAAAAAAATCTTGCTGGTATACTTGTTTATCAATCCAGAAAAATTGGATTTCTCTAAGAATTCTATCTAGATGAAAGACTGAATTTTTAAAAAATGTTCGAATAAAATTTAGGAAAACTTGTATAATTTAAGAGTTGGGAGACTTTTAGCCAATGGCAAGATCCCCAGAAACTATATGAAAAAGATGGATTTTTCACTACCTTTAAATATTTTTTGTATGGAAAAAGATGTCATAAATCCAAAAGGCATATTAGACTAAGGAAAATATCAACTCATGTGATAGTTATGTACTGTGAAAGATATTTTTAAAAATATTTAAACATTTTTTATTGATGTGTAATAACCAGTGTTATATTAGTTTCAGGTGTGTAGTATAGTGATTCATCAATTCTATACATTATTCAGTGTTCATCATGATAGGCGCACTCTACTCCCCTTTATTTCATACCACCCCCCACCCCCCCCCTCTCCTTTGGCAACCACCAGTTTATTCTTTGTATTTAACAGTCTGTTTTTTTGGGAGGGGGTTGGTCTTTCTTTTTTTCTTTGTTCACTTGTTTTGTTTCTTAAATTCACATATGAGTGAAATCATATGGTATTTGTCCTTCTTTGTCTGACTAACTTCACTTAACGTTATACCCTCTAGGCCCATCCATGTTCTTGCAAATGGCAAGAGCTCATTCGTTTTTATGGCTGGGCAATATTCCATTGTACGTATATACACCACATCGTCTTTATCCATTCATCTATGGATGGACACTTGGGTTGTTTCCATATCTTGGCTATTGTAAAGAATGCTATAATAAACATAGAGGTGCCTACATCTTTTTGAATTTAGTATTTTCATTTTCTTTGGGTAAATACTCAGTAGTTCAATTACTGGGTTATATTGTACTTCTAATTTTAATTTTTTGAGGAACCTCCTCACTGTTTTCCATTGTGGCTGCACCAAATTACATTCCCAGTAACAGTGCATGAGGGTTCCTTTTTCTCCACATCCTCACCAACTCTAGTGAGGTGATATCTCATTGCAGTTTTGATTTGTATTTCCCTGGTAATTAGTTATGTTGAGCATCTTTTCATGTGTCTGTTGGCCATTTGCATATTTTCTTTAGAAAAATGTCTATTCAGGTCCTCTGCCCATTTTTAAATTGGATTATTTTTTTGTTTGGTGTGGAGTTCTGTAAGTTCTTCATCTATTTTGGATATTAATCCTTTATCAGATTTATGATTTGCAAGTATCTTCTTCCATTCAGTAGGTTGCTTTGTTGATGGTTTCCTTTGCTGTGCAAAAGCTTCTTATTTTGATGTAATCCTAATAGTTCAGTTTCTCTTTGTTTTCCTTGCCTTGGGAAACCTATCTAAAAAAAGGTTTCTACAGCTGATGCCAAAGAAATTACTGCCTATGTTCTCTTCTTGGAATTATATGGTTTCAGGTCTCACATTTAGGCCTTTATTTTTATTTTTGTGTGTGGTGTAAGAAAGTGGTCCAGTTTCATTCTTTTGCGTGTAGCTGTCCAGTTTTCCCAGCACCATTTATTGAAGAGATTATCTTTTCTCCACTCTATATTTTTGCCTCCTTTGTCACAGATTAATTGACCATAGAAGCATGGGTTTATTTCTAATATATAAAGAATCCTTTGGTATTGATGAGAAATCCCAATAGAAGAAAGTAAATAGGAGATTGACAAAAGAGCACATTCTAACAACCAATAAATGTGAGAAAGGATCCCCAGCCTCAGTCAGAGAAAAGCGAATTTAAGATAGAAAGAGAGATATTATTTCTCAACAATCAGGTAAGCCAGAATGAAAAGGAATGAAAATACCTACTGCTAATGGAGACATGAGGGAGAGGCTCCTCAGACACTTTACTGATGAAAATGTACATTCTACAACCTATTTGGAAAGCAACCTGACACTATCTCCTAAAATTTAAAGTACTTATAGCTTTGACTACTAAGCCCATTTCTAGGAATCTATCCCATAAAAGTAAGAGCACTAGCCCATAAGGATGCGTGTACAAGGTTGTTTGTTACAACACTGTTTATGATAGAGAAAAATTGGTGGTGAAGTGCTTGCTCACCCAGCAGGAATGGTTTAATAAACTGTGGCACGTCCACTCCACAGACCATTTGCTACCATAAAATCTAGAGATTTCTGTGATGTGAAATTTGGAAAGCAGAGAAATGAGAGCTAAAACTTCATGTTTGTAAATGACAAAATCTTGACTTCTCCATTTACAAAATTCCACAAATACACATAATATATCTGGGGATAAATTGAACATTTTCCCATGTTATTTAAGTAATCAGGTATAGGTACGGAAGAGCACACGTTGGTTAACAATGATATCTTGGGGGGTGATGGCGTGGATAGAGATAAGGGGAAAAAGAGAAAAAGTTTACGATAAAAAGCAGCATGTATCATACCTAATTTATGGTAAATTATATGAGTGTGTATGCAGTAAAAGCATGAAAAGGCAGTGACAAAAATGTTCACAGTGGCTTTCTGATTTTGGTGGAATTTCAGGGGATTTTTAGTTTCTTCTTAGACTTTTCATTATTTGATTTTTACAAAGTTTTGTGTTATTAAGCAATTGGAAAAACATTTTAAAGCCATTTTCATAACAAAGATTCCACTTGTAAAAACTTTTTTATTAATTTACATATTGTGCAAAAAATCAGAAAAGTAGAACTCCTAAAGCGAGAAATGGAAAAATCATTCCAATCTGAAGAAATAAAATCATTCTCTGAAGATTGTTGACATTTACAAAGCAACCATCAAAGTGTCCCTGTACATTTTCCATTGAACAAAAGTCTGAAATCTATTTTGAAGTGCAACAGAACTATTAATACAAACTATCCAGCAACTGAGAGAAACGGAAACTGAAAAACTGCTAATAGTTCATAAATAGTGGAAAGTGAGTCCCAAATGGCCCATCACTCAACCATGAGCATGAAGCCAGGTCGCAGATCCAGTGATCTGAATGAATCCTAATGTTGGTTTGCAGATACCCAGGGTGACATTCAAAGTGATCTTTAGTCTGGCCTAAAATGCAAACCACAGAAACATGTTTATACTTAAAGTATCTTTCTTCTCCCAGGGTACCTCTAGAAAAGATGCTAACTAGGTAAAATTTGTCCCTCGGGTGATAGAACCTTTGAAGCTGACCAGCTCTGGCTTCCCATGACTATTTCCACTTTCAGCTTCCATCAAAATGTATTATCTTATTCCCTTAGCTCCTTGCTCATTTAGAGCTAATTAAATATTGTCACCTCTTTCTCCTACTATCTTGGATGCAACATCTTATCAGGCTGTATGGGTTTATTACCTCAGGGTCATGATCACTTGACATGCTGAACCAGCAGCATTTGAACATGGCCTTTGTGGAGGCATGGTTTACCCAGAAGAATATCCTGGAAAGTCCTCAGGATTTGGGGTCAGAAGTCAGAGTTTTACCCCAGCCCTGCTATTAACTATAACATTAATTAAAAAAAAAAAGCAATGTTACCTCTCTGAGCCTTGATTTCCTCCCATATAAAATCTGTACCTTTTCTCTTCTATATTGTGAGAATCAAGTGGGATGTTTGTAAGATCACAGTCAATCATTAAACAAAGGTCAGTTATGTTTTTCTCTGATTGAAGAGGCAAAAATACCCTTTGAAGAAAATTTTCAAATGGAAAAATCACTAAGAAAATAATACCACCCATAATCACAAGATCTGGAGATGACTGATGTTAATGTTTTGGGGTACCCATTTAGTTTCTTTTCTTTGTATATATATTCACATATGTTTTACACACACTTTCAAAAATAAAATTCAGAGCACATCCTATATATCATTATGTATCTGTTCTTCCATTTAATGTATAATTATAATGTTTTTAAAACATTTACAACATCATTTTAGAGATGTTAAATGGTTACTCTAGTCCTAGCCTGATTTATTTAATAAATTCTCCACTGTTGGCATTTAGATTATTTACAATTTTTGCCATTAAAATGATGTGATATATTGTTAAACAAACTTCATTAAATTATAGCATTTAGATCTTATTCATTTGTTTTTGCCTACTTGATAGGTCAGAAACTAAGAAAGGTGTATTAAAGTGTCTCACCGCTACTTGATTTGTCTCATCCCTTCTAGTGTTTATTATATTTTTTGCCTCACATGTTGATTCGAAATGATCTGTTGCACACTGATCTGTGAACGGTATTTGTTCACTTGAAATTGCCTCTTACGGTCGTATCATATTTATCCTGGTTATTGCTTTTGGGCTGGAGTTTGGCACTAACAACCTCATAACCATCATGAGGATTAAATGAGATGTTATATGTCCTTAGTACTAAACAAATGTCAGCTATTATATCTCATTTCTATTTTATGATGTTATTATAACATCATATATAGTGACCGCGCCTTCTTTTTGTCTGCATTTGCCTGATATATCTTTGCCTTGCTTTTTACTTTTAACTTTTCCAGCACCTCGTTTTATGGGTTGCTTGTTAACAGCATGTTACTGAATTTTCTGTTTTGATTCTAAGTGAGAATCTTTTTATTTTTGTATTTTTTAATGTTTATTTATCCAGTGAGTTTATTTATCCTTTCCTGTGTTCAACACAAATTTAATTCTACCCCAGTTTCTCTTTTGACCTCCTGAGAAATCCTCCCTATCTTAGGTACCATCTCCTTCTTTTCATATAATGCTTTTGAATTTTTAATTTCAATCTACTTGCCTCTGTCAGTCTTTGAGATCCATAGTCTTAAACCTTGGTTGCTCTCCATAGAGACAGAGCAACTGTTTCTTAGTATAGGAGCAGATGTTTGAAAAGGAAAGGTAAAAGCAGATCTGGTACTATTTTCAGGAAAAAGGCCTGCTATACCCAGTGGTCTTTGTTTTTGTTTTTGTTTTGTTTTGCTTTTTTGTTTAGGCTCCTCACAAGTTACATTGAGAAAATAAAGATAAAAGACATATTTAAATCCCCATGTAATAAATAAATTGATACAATTTATATAAAAGACATATTTAAATCCCATATAATAAGTAGGGAGTTTTTGGGGGTTCATCACAAGTTCCACAGGTAAAATATACATAAGACATATTCAAATCCCTATATAATAAATACATTTTAAAATGGTTCTTAAAATCTAACATCATGATGTATAACCAGCTAAAATCCAATTCTTCTCACTACCTGTTCTACCATTACCATCCTTGTTTAGTTTGGCTAAACACCACAGCCAGAGTGACCTTGTTAAAATCAAGCCACTCCTCCACCAAAGCCATCCAGTGGTTCTCATTTCAAACTAAAAGCCAAAGTCTTTATACCTTCTGACCCAAGCCAAAGTCATGAGTAGATGGCACATGCTTCATACATCATATTCATGCTGACATGCTCTTTAAAAGAAAAAAAGATAGTTCATATAGCTATGACTCCCTTCTTCCAGTTGATCATAAATACACTGGATTATTGGAAATAACATTCTTTGTCTTCCAGATTATAAATCTAATCCCTATCCACAGAATAAAATATGTAAAAGTATATGTAGGAAAAGTATACATGGAAATACAAAAAATCATCCCTAATTTTACCTACCACAGAGAAGCATCAATAATATTTTCATGCCTTTCCTTCCAAGTTTTTAAAATTATTTTTTAAATATATACAGTATGATATAAAATTGATATGTAAATTTGTATTCCACAGTTTTCACTTAATAAATAACACACCAGGATTATTTTTCCATGTCCTTAAACAGTCTTCAAAAACATGGTGTTAAATAAACGTACACGACTCAGTTATCTGCCTAGGCACAATCTGTGGAAACATTTCCCTCTTATGGACATTTGGGTTGTTCCTGATTTTTAAATATAGTATTTAATGATCCTTGCTAGTAGACGTGAACTGACAATAAGTAACCCCTAACTTCTGGAGTGGGATTTTGTTGGCATCAGCAGCGTGGGCTTGTAAGGGTCTGAGATTGGAGGTGGTATCACTGAACTTTCTGTGAAAACTGCAGAAGAAAGAGCAGGATAAACACCCTCAATCAGCTTTCTGTTCCTAAGGAGTTTTGGTCAGGTCATTACAGCCTCAATTGACTCATCAGTAACATTAGGAGTTGGAGTAAAAGGTGTTAGAATTCTAGCTCTCTTAATTTTTGTTTTGCTATCAATCTGTCTCAAGCCAAAAATAATTAGCCATCCATCAGAACACAGATATTACAAAAGAACTTGTAACCCTTAAGGGTCTCATTTGTGCTTTTGCGGTTTTGTTGGCAAATAAATCACTTGCTGGGAACTTTTCCAACTTGGCAGAGCAAAAGACAAATCAAAACACATGCCTAATTCTGTTTAAGTTTCACGGTTTAGTGGCTGCTTAGAAAAAAAAAATTAAAACGTGTCCAATTCAAGGAGCTTTCTGGAAAAAAAAAAATGTGTATGAGTCAACAAATCATTTTAGGCAAAGCAAACATACATCCTTCAGGGCCAGAGCCAGATTGCCTCCCTGTGACACCTGTGCCTGTGGCCTGCATTCGAATTAGGCCAGATCCCGTTAAGAATAGCAGGGTATGTGGAAAAATCTCATTTTTATGGGGGAGCCTTCCTGGAATCCTCCAGGTGAGAAAGACAGGGAAGCCTACACAAGGATGCTGCTGCCTGAAAAAGCGACATGTTCAGTGCTTGGTGATACACCTAGAGCATCAGTCAAGTGATACTGAAGTTGACATTCAGAATTAAATTTACAGAATTCAAATACTTCTAAACATTTAACCTCATCAGTAGAAACCTATGATTGGACAAAATAAATATAGGTTTTTATTTTATTTATTTATTTATTTATTTATTTATTTATTTATTTATTGTCCAGGGAGGTCAGTAAGATGAATACTGTTTAAAAGCTTCAGAGATTCACGTTCTTGTTCTTTGAGCCCTTTGGTGTGATAGTCCTCCTTTTATCCCCAGGGTTAAATTTCGTGAGTTGACCTCAGTATGTGCGGGAAACATGTTTATGGGCCGAAACCCACCAAATCATCTTCTTTCTTCTTTATGATTGTCCTGCCTGTACTAATCTTTTTTTTTTTTTTTTAAATATTTATTTTTTAGAGAGGGACAGAGACAGACTGTGAGCATGGAAAGGGGAGAGAGAGGAGACACAGAATCCGAAGCAGTCTCCAGTATCCGAGCTGTCGGCACCAAGCCCGATGCGGGGCTAGAACCCATGAACCATGAGATCGTGACCTGAGCCCAAGTCGACAGGTAACCGACTGAGCCACCCGGGTGCCCCTGCCTGTTACTAATCTTTTTTTTAAAAAAAATTTTTTTTCAACGTTTTTTATTTATTTTTGGGACAGAGAGAGACAGAGCATGAACGGGGGAGGGGCAGAGAGAGAGGGAGACACAGAATCGGAAACAGGCTCCAGGCTCGGAGCCATCAACCCAGAGCCTGACGCGGGGCTCGAACTCACGGACCGCGAGATCGTGACCTGGCTGAAGTCGGACGCTTAACCGACTGCGCCACCCAGGCGCCCCATTAATCTTAAAGAAACATGTCCTTTATACTCAGTTCTAGATAACCATACTATTTATTAAATAATATTTACTGAGGGCTTCCTGAGTGCCAGGCACCACGCTTTTACGAATTTTGTCATCTAGCTCTCTAACAGCACAGTGATAAATACTGCGCAGTACTCTCGCTCTCTCCATTTGATGTGAAGATAAGGAAAGCAGGGAGCAGAGGGAAGAAGTCACTTGCCAGAAGTCACTTAGGCAGTAAATCAGAGCCAGGATGCAAACTAGATAGTCTGATTCATGAACACATGTGCATGTAAACATTAGGTTATTACTATCTTTTTTCCAGAGAGAGAGAGAGAGAGCGGGGTCGGGAGTGGGGTGGTGAGGGGCAGAGAGAGACAGACAGAATCATGCAGGCTCAACACTCAGTGCGCTGCCTGACACAGAACTTGATCCCATGACCCTGGGATCATGACCTGAGCTGAAATTAAGAGTTGGATGCTCAACCAACTAAGCCACCCCAGAGCTCCTTATGCTATTATTTTTAAATTTCCATTTCTACGATTTGGTTTTGATGTGATATTTTTCCTTAAGTTCATTGTGTGTGGCTTCAGTTTACCCAGACTAAGTGGAAGTATTCAAGGCATGATTTCTTTCTTTCTTTTTCTTTTTTTGTTTTTATGGTTGTAATACAGATTATTACCATCCCTTCCTGCTGTTCTAATGTATGGTCACAGGAAGAGAATCACAATGACATCTCTGGTTTTTCAGCAAGTATTTATTATGTGGGGAAGTCCCCCAAATTTCTGCAGGCTGAAGAGCCCCAATTTCTATAGAATGTTTCTTTGTTAATGACCATATTTTACAAAAAGAGGTAATTTCCATGTTCTCTGAAAACAGTGATTATGATTTATGAAGCACGCCAAGGATGAAATAAAGAGATTACTCACTGTTTAACTTACATAGACATAAAAAATCAGGGAACTTATTTAGAAAGAAGTAGAACACATGACTATAAAAGTAATAATAGTTACGGTATTGTTCTAGATAAATATCCTTTTGGAAACATGTTTTTTCACCTACACACAGTGATACTTTGAGAAACACGTTCAGAAATGATTTTGGAGTGTTAGGACAGGTAAATCAAATATGAAATGAAGAGGACGGGGGCGGTGTGGGAGGAAGAGGGACAGGTGAAATATTGCTTATTTCACTTCAACTCATGCATGCACGTTATATAAAGCTAAACAGATGAATTTTTTTCTTACTTAAAAAAGGAAATCTTCTGGTCAGCATCAGCAAAATAGGGGTGGTGAATAGGTTAGAGGGAGAGAAAACAAGCCTGTGCCCTGGAGCCATGATTCTGTGGTCAGACCTGACAGGTTTAAACCAGCCGAAAGGTCACAGCCAAAACAAGCCCCGTTCACTGATGGAAACTCCCCTAAAATTCTAAAACACTGGGTAGTTGCCCTTAAAAAATTTGATAGAGATTCACTAACAAAATCATTTTTCTTAATTGAATTTTCCATGTATACTAAACCATGTGGAAAAATAAAACTGCATGCGTGACAAATCTCTTTCCACTTGGCAAAAACAGAAACCTCTTGGTTTCAAATGGAAAATTACCAAATATTAGCTTTGTTTACTTTCCTATTTATCAAAACCACTCTGCTTATCTGAATAATTCACACACTGACAAGCCTTAGCAAGTACCTGGTGTGCACCAAGTACTTTCGCTGATTTTCTGTGGTTCTCACGGAGTCCCTGGGAGGCAGGTGCAATTGTCCCCATTTTACAAATAAAGAACTGAGGCTGAAAGGAAATTCTAGTCGTTTTGACGAAAATTCTTCGAGCTTTTCATAGGCACATAAAATATGATCAAATATTGTTTAAAGAGAAGGAGGGGAGCCAGAATGCTTCCATTTGGATAACTAAGAGGAAGAGGCCTCCTTCAGTCTTCTACACAACAAAGATCTACTGAACACCTTCTATGTGAGAAGTTCTGTGTGTGGTTTGTCTCTCCACACTCCGGTCCCATTTAGTTCTCTTCCAGATAGTTCGGTTAGACAGGTACTATGAATTACTAGCTCGCAGATGGGAGAACTGTGCATTCTTGAAGCGAGGTGGCCTCCCTGGGCCATTTACCTTGTTAGAGGCCAACCTGGAACTCAAGCCAGGTTTGACCACCCCGCCAGAAGTCTTCTGTAATAGTGGAAGGAACAGTTTAGACACATTAGCTGTTTTTTAATTTTTAAATCGCATTGGATTTCTCTTATTCCAGTGCTTCTTAAAATGTTTTCATCCCCTTATTTCCCATGCCGCACTCCATCTTTCGAAAGCAACCCCACTGTTGGCTTTTGGAGTCACTTAGAGTTCTGACTCTGGCTTTTGTTTTTGGCCTCCCACGTCTGTGAGGGGAAGGCAGCAAGACAAGGCACAGATGACGGAGGCCTAGGACACACAGCGCATGTACACTTCTCACCAAACAAACCATCGCTGGGCAGTGGCCTGACTGCAGACCCGGAAACTGTGCTGGAGCGAACCTGCTGATTTTGGAAACGATGTTGCCATTTTCTCTTTCTCACTCAACACGGTCAAGTTTCTATGTTTTTAAAGACTCACAAGGGTCTCTTGATGGACTACCTGGAAACTTACTCGGGCTTCTCACAATAGCAAGGTATCTGGTTTACTAATGGAGGGTGTACCAACCCTCTAGCTACACTAACTGGTCCTTAATAAGATGTTACATTTCCCAGTGGGTTCCATTCACAGAGAAAGGCCACAAAAATCAAACCCTTGGTTCCCAACCTGCTCTGTCACCTCTCACAAAGGCTCTAACCACCGCACCATCTAACAAAGCCCTGTGCAACGCCAGTCACACCACTGCCTCAAGCCCCAGGAAAAACTCCTTCGTGATTCTCATGGGAACAAGGTCAGGAAAAAATTCCTTCCAGTCCTCGGTCTGCACAGCCATGGATTTGTTTTGATGCCAATGCTAGGAAGAAAAAGTCTCCTTTGGGCATTTATTCAACAAATATCCCAGTGACAGGTTCATGCCTGGCTCTGTCATAGATGCTAGTAAAAAAAGTGTTTGCAAAGTGCTGAAAAGGAATGGGTAAAAGCCCTTATACTTCCTGGGAGCCTGAAGAAGTCTTAAGGAAAAAGGCCTTGGGAGGGGCAGGAGGAGGAAAATACCATTTATCAATATCTTCTATGTACCATGTACTCTCAAATACCTTCTTACTTAAAGCCCAACACAGCCTTCCTCCTTGTTCTCAGGGCGACTGGGGCTCAGGGGAGCCAGATTCCAGCCCATTTCACTGACATCCACGGGCTTTCCGCCACACAATCTGGAGCTAGGTGTCATATGGGTTGCAATCTGCAAGTCCGAAAAAAGAGTCACCTGTCTTTCTTTAAAGTATTCTTTCATGGTATAAATGTACCTAACATGGAAGAAATCACTGACCACTTACAACTGTTTGGCCAAAGAAAAGATGTATGAATTTCAGTGGCTGTATCACGGAGAGAGTTTTTATGGTTTATAGCACCACGTTGGATTACTTTGATTTGAAATAGTATTTCAATTTTAGAACTTTACATATAGAATGCAAAAATATAGATTTGATATGCATGCATTCAAGGAGAAAATTTCAAAACTAACTTATGGCTTTAAAAAATTGGAGTGGTATTACACCCGGGATACAATTCTTATCCATTCTCTCCTCTCCCCTATCTCAACTCCCTATGTCATTCCTTTTCAATTTAGATACCTACTTCATATTTCAAGAAAACGTGTACAATAAAGTATTAAAATAAATATAAATTAAGTAACGGAATACTACCAAATTTATGAATGTGATTGGTGTTTTTACTTCTTCCACATTCTAGAGTATAGAGAATTGATAAAAATTATCATAAATAAACAAGTTTCAGTACATCCATACAATGGAATACTACTCAGGAACAAAAAGCAATGAACTGTTGATGCATGCAGAAATATGGATATATCTCAAAATAATTATGCCGAGTGAAGAACCCAGTTAAAAAGGAGTGCAAAATGTAGAATTCTATTTATGTTGAAATTCTAGAAAATGCAAACTAATTTTTAATGAGCAAAAGCAGATCAGTGGTTGCTTGGGGGTGGACCCAGGACAGGGAGGGGTGGGAGGAACAGATTACAAAGTGGCCCAAAGAAACTTTTAAGGGTGACGGATATGTTCATTATCTTGATTGTGGTAATGGTTTCATGGGTGGATACTTATGCCAAAACTTGCCAAGTTGTACACTTTAAATAGGTGTTTATTGTATATCATCCTACTTCGATACAGTTGTTAAAATGATCATAAACTGTATTTTTTTTTCAGAGAAATATAAAGATAAAATTTGGAGAAATTATCTACATGTGTATATTTGGGATGCAGGCTCTAGATTCAGAAAAAGTGAGATTGTGTCTTAGTTCTGTCACCTCTTAGCTATGTAACCTTGGTAAACCTCAGTTTTCTCATCTGTAAAATGGAGGAAACAGCAGTAATGACCTCACAGAGTTGTTTTGAGGATTAAATGACTTAATGAAAGCAGTTAGCACACCACACCCAGCATCCACTGAGTGCTCACCATTATTCTAAGATGTACACATGCATATGTATGGATATATGCATATGTATATATTTTTTACATAAACAGATAACGTGGCATAATCTATGTGCAGTGGAGGATGATGAGCTCCAAAGGAACAATCAATCAATCTGTGAAAAATGAAGCTTTTGTTATCACTGTGACCTCTTTTCCATTTTATTTTTAACAACTAGGTGAGGAAGTCTTATTATTACCACCATTCTCCAGCTAAGAAAATTGAAGCAGAGGGAGAGTAAGGTCAACCAGCTAATAAGCGGTAGAACCGGAAGTGGAATACAAGACACTGGGCTTCAGGGCTGTTCACACAAACCATGGGAAGAAAAGTTAAGGTCATTTCTCAAGGGTAGTTAATAATTATTCTGTGACTCAGCTTAGACACACACTTTCTAGTCTCATAGTAGAGCAAATAGTAAGAAAAAGAATCTTTCTGCCGTACACCCCTATGCCAGTTCCCTGGGCTCCCTCCCATGAAGGCCGTTGCCATGGTTCTCGGGTGCTCTGGCCATCTTCCCACAACTCAAGTGTGTGGGCAAAGGATGCCCACAGATTCCCCAGCCCAGGCTTTTATGTCTCCGCAGACTGCTTTCCTATCACTGTGCCTTTGCATACACAGTTTTGCCCACCTGTAACACCTGCCCACACCTCTGTTTCTGAAGGTCCTACCCACACACTTACAGCCAGTGACATTACTGATGCCACCCACTCATTTGTTTGTTTAGTCCATAAATTTGTACTGAACAATTATCTCCAGACACTGATCTGCGTGCTGAGAAACAAACAAACATCATTTCCTCCATCTTTCCCTTTTTTTGAATCTGAGCCTCTCTTTTAGTATCTACATTGTAGTTGTTCCTTTACCCCTGAGGGTTATCGTAGGGGCACAGAGCAGAGCCTGAGGCATGGGAGACAAAACTTATTCAAGATGCATTGAATTTAAGAGAAGGGAAATGCTGAATTCATACAACAAAAATTTTTTTTGATATAAATAATACTCAGACACTTAAACAAGGTAACCAAATCTGAGTAAGGCTGACCTGGTTTAAGAAAATCTAGGAAATTTTTGGCCTCACAGGGAGATGCAGGAAGGCAACAGGTGCCACCAGAGCCAACTTTTGCCTTTTGTTGTCATTTGGAGGATGACAATGGTAATTTGTCCATTGGTGAACAGAGGAAGTTTACCCAAGGACAGCAGAGAATGTTATAGTTTTTTAAAATAGAAAAAGCGATTTATATAGAGAAAATGTTTCCAGACATATCATTTTGACAGGCTTCTCCCTTCTGCTCAAAACTACCATAGACAGGAGGAGGTTTCCCTTGAATTTCTAGCTATCAAATCTGATGTTTAAATACATCATTTCTTAAGAAAGCTGTGGTCTGAGCAAAGGTGTGACATACAGGAAGCTGCTGTTATAATTTAGTCCGGGACACAATTGTTTTATAACTTAGGCACCTCTTCAGACTTAGTTTACTTAATTGAATTACGATAGAGATGGGGGGATAATTATCAGTGAAAGTAATGAAAACCTCCAACCTTAACTGTTGTTGTACTCAATGTTAAGCTGCTAATATAATTTTTAAAGCTGAAGAAAACATAAAACTTAGAAAAATGTATAGCCTGCAGTCTTACCAAAGTCATGGTAAATGGGACCATATGCCAAGAGAACGTTCGTTTCCCTAAAAAACACATTCTGCTGGTTATTTGTTGCATATGTATGCATTATGTCTAAGGTCTTTTCCATGACTAAAATGTTATTTCTCTAAGATACATAAACATAGTGTAATAAACAAATCATGTAGTAGACTCTGTAGACAGTATAGAGAGTGGAGAAACCAAAAGAAGAAACAATTCATCAAAAAGAAGCATTTAAGAATAGTTTCTCTCTTACTGTTCTATTCTCACCTCCTCCATAATGTTGAACAGGAAATCACAACTCTCAGTTGCATAATTCGTGTTTTCCATTCTCTGTGTATTTTTCAGCTGAACATTTATTAGAAATATGAAGTCAGTTCTAGTGAGAATGCCATCGCAACATACGTCATCACATGTGACATCACTTCCATTTGCAATCAAAGCCTGGGGCTCTCCTGCCACAGTATTTCACCTGCCATAGGGTCATTGCAGGTGATCATGCCCCTTAAGGGGTACAGAGATTAGGAGATGCCTTAGGAGTTAGGAGACAGTAAATATGAAAATTGAAGAGGATGACATTTTGCTTCCAATTCAGTTTGGTAGCCATGTAGTGTTTTGTGGGGCCGGTGGAAAGGTTGATTCCCACCCTCATTGGCAAAATTTCATGTGTCTGCATATCTGTGTTGTCATCATTGCGACTGTTATTTTTTTGTTCCCAGAACTGATGTGCTGATGTGCACTAGTCTGTGTGCTTGAAAACGTAAATTTATTGATTTCCCCCTCTATATTCCATACTTTGATTTTATGTTTTGACAGCAAGCATGGAAATGCATTATTTTTATAAACAGAGAAAATGTTTATCTGGTTTTCAATTCCACCAACACTTATGGAGAACCCCGCTGTATGCCAGAGATTATGCTAGGTATTAGAGGTCCAAATTGAATGAAATCTAATTCCACCTGCAGGTGAATTCATCAAAAATCAGCTCACCAGGAGCCCATTTGTCAAAGTGATTCCTGGCTGTTTTGCTCTCAGAAACTCACAATTTAATACAAAACGTAGATGTGTAAGCAGCCATGAGATGGCTGCTTTCTTAGCAGTGTGAACACAGCTATTGTTCAAAGCTCAGAGAAGAAAATTATTCCTCTTTGGGGTTAGGAACTGATCCAATGCAAAAGTGTGACTTGATCTGGGCTCTGAAGGAGGAGTTGGATTTAATCTGTGTTTTGTCCTTTAGGTTTTTTGTTTTTTGTTTTTTGTTTTTTTGCTTTTGTTTTTGTTTTTTTGTTTTTTCCCATGACTTCAAGCAGGGAGACAGAAAGGATATTTTTTTAAAGGCCAGTTTGAATTCTAGATTTCCTTCCAGACTAAGCACAAAGGTCTTCCTTTCACTTATGTGCTTTCACCTAGTGCTTATAAGAATTCCTAAAAGTATTTGAACACAGCCACCTCCTCCACACAGGACTCACTGAAGCAAAAAAGCGCATCTCCATTCTTCCAGCTCCTGGTCTGTTGGTCAAGCCATTTCCAAGATATGTATATACGGGCCTGAAGGTGGGTGGGCTTACAAGTTCTGACCTCAGCAACGCACTCCAACTGCCTCTGTTATTTGTACCCTTCTTCTAAGCAGTGCCCTACTAGCTGGTGGCCATATTGTCCCTCATGATGTCAGTCAGGTTTATAAACAATACTGACCCAAATGGTCAAGAAACTGGATGTATCTCAGCTGAGGAAAGTTAGGGCTCACAGGCAGATAAGAAATTAAGGAAAACCAAGGCAGCTATTAGAGCATATGATGACTGAATGTGACCTACCAGAAAGCAACCTGGGCAGTCTAGCAACAGGACACACAGCTTTCTAAGGGCAGTCTCCCATGTGTCCCTCTGCTTGGTGCATTCCTGCAGGCTACACCCTGTCAGTTATGCTTGAACACTTTGAAAGTTCTACTGCTTTGGAAACTTCCGCTTTGGTTTTGTGCTTGATGCTGCTTTATCAGGCTCCCCCAAAGGCCTCTTCTACTGTGTCTCATTTGGTCCTTTTTCATCTGTGCACAGAATGCAAACTTTCAGTAGCTTACAGCTCCATGTTACCCGTAAGGATCTTAGGCTGCATTTAGTATTTTGGACTCTGGGCTAGCACATGACCTCAGGCCTCAGAATTATCAACTTCCTACCAATGCCCAGATAATGAAGAAACTCTTACTAAGTTAGGGATCTCCTTATATATGTGACACCAGAAGTATAGTAATCAACATACACCAGCTCTTGGAGGTCTGAAAGTGTGCTCTGGTTTTACATGCTAGGTTTTTTTTGTTGCCTAGCCAAGCAGGGCTACATGAAAAGGTCAGATAAGGTTGTGTCTATTATACAGGGCTGCTCAATACTTGCAGGAGTAAGGGATTAGTCCACTGGGACTGATGAACCTGAGTTCAGGAAACCCATGGTTCAAATGAACTTTATGGTCACGGAAAAGACTTTGAATGCTTCTGGATCGTCAGTAAAACTTCATTTGCTTGGATGTACTCTGCTCATAACATGAAACCCTTTGGTACAACCATCACCGACAGAACGGAAATCTTTATGGTTCCCTTTTATTGTTTCCATTCTCAAGGTGAAGCAAAGGTCACATGTGCCCTTCGTCCACTGGTGCTGACAACAGGGAAACCGTTTGATGACGCAATGCCTTTAGAACTATGATCCGGTACCACCCTTCTCTACAGGATCATAGAGCATCCATTACATTCCAAGCTGGGCTCACATGCCCTCATGAGCTGGCCTTGTCGCTCTACAATTACTCTGCAATCTAAAGTTTACATAAAGAAGAATCACCTCAGCCGTAATAAAAAATAGCCTAATGAAAGTTGAGAAATGTTACTTCAGGTTAGAAAGAAATAACCCTGAGTAGCCTACAAAATTATCTTCTAATAACATAATTGTAGATTCACATTCCATTAGAAGGAATAACCTCATAGAAAAGGTTTTTTTTAAGCACATTGTATTCAATTTGGACAAACGTGGCATGTTTTGAAAATGGTCCGTGCTGGTTAACTTTCATAGTTAAAACAGGACATCACTGGAGACTACTCACAAACTCAGCTTCAGTGCAATTATTTATTTAACTTCCACCTTGTAGGTCACCCACATCACGAGGGCAGTGTCCCCAACATGAACAGTGCTCCTGACAGAGAAACTCCTCAATGCATACTTGCTGAGGATTGAATGACTGAATAAATGAAAATAAAGTTACTCAAACATCTCACAAATGACACGAGATTTGAGGGAGATAGTAAATAAATCTCTGGGAATCCATTACTTCCTCTAGAAACTCAAATATCCCCTCCTCTTAAAATAGCAAAGAATAATGAAATACATGTGAGATCTACACAAGGTGGTTTTTTTTGTTTTTTTTTTGTTTTTTGCATGACTTCAGACAATGAGTCTCAGTCTTAGCTATACATTAGAATCATCCAAGAAGCTTTAAAAAAAATCCCAATTGAAACAGAATCCCTGGGGTGGGGCTGAGCATGGCTCATTTTTAAATGTGTGTCTGATGATTCTAATAAGCAGACAATGTTGAGAACATCGGTGGAGAGGTACTCTTTTCCAAACTTGTCTGATCATAAGAACCACTTGGGTTGCTCAGTCCACAGCCATCCCTGAGTGGTAGCAAGGATTTTTAATCTTTGCCATTTTGGAAGATAAAAAGAGACCTCTGTTTTGACAGAGCAACGCTCGTTTCTAATTCTTTAAGGCTGTGTGACTTCAAATTTCACCTTCTATAGAGTTGCCATTGTTTCTAATTTAGTGTCAACACAAAAGTAATTTATTGCAGGATTATTTTCCAGGCTATCCTGGGGCATTTCTTTTTGTCCTGAAATAATACTTCTCCAGCTTTCATTAGACTATATCTTTATTACTGTAAGTCGATTCTCATCTATCTAAAGTAATTGCAGCGTGTGATTAAGTGTCAGGATGAGCTGTTTGGACATCGAGGGCCGTAGGAGTGCAGAGGGAAAGAGATCGATGTGAATTTTCATGACAAGTAGAAAGGACTAGGGCTGGAGCTTGGTGGATGCTAGGAGGCCAGAAGAGCTGTCCTGGGAAGAGGGTACAGCAAGTCAGAAGCAAAGGGTCTATTCTAGGGATATGAAATACCCATATTCTAAATCCACCGTTGTTCCCTTTTCTTCTGATGCTCCTGCCTGGGATGCACCTGTCCTTTGTAAAGTCTTTGACCCTATCTCTCCTGTCCATATTCCCAAACCCTATCCTGGACCTGATCAATTAGAATTGGAAGTGTGGGGCGGGGGGGGAGGTGCTCAAAATCTACATTTTTAACGAGTTCCCAAAGTGATTTTTATAATGAAACATTAACTTAGGGGGATGAATCTACCCAGTTCAAGAGAAAGACAGATGGGACAGAATGTCCCCTAAAGAGAACCAAATGCAACAAACCAGCGCTTATGTCCAAATAAATCAGATATACCATTTTTCATTTATCAAACTGGCAAAGATTAAAACACTTCGCACCACTCAGTGCTGATGATGGAATGAGCTTTTACACACTGCTGGTGGGAATGTGAATTGGTACATTATAAAAGGACAATTTGGCAATTCTTATCAAAGCCTTAACATTTTTCATACTCTTTGACATAGTAATTCCACTTTTAGAAATTTATCCTAAGGCTGTAGTCTCAACCTTGGCAATTTATCAAAATCACTTGTGAAGCTCTTATGAACTACAAATTTCTGGGTCCCATCCCTTGGAGATTCTGATTCCATAGATTTGGGGTGAGGTCTGGGAATCTGGGTTTTCAAAATGCTGATGTAATTTGGGCTTATTTTTCAAATTTCAAGTAATAAAAAAGTTTAAAAAATTGGTGAGAGGGGCACTTGGATGGCTCAGTTGGTTGAGCGTCCGACTTTGGCTCAGGTCATGATCTTGCGGTTTGTGAGTTCAAGCCCCATATCTGGCTCTCTGCTGTCAGCGAGGAGCCTGCTTCGGATCCTCTGTCCCCTCCCTCTCTACACTTCCCCTCTGGCTCTCTCTCAAAAATAAACAAAATATTTTTAAAAAAATTGGTGAGATCCCCTATCATCTTCCACTTTCTCCCCTCACTCCCTGTGTGTAATCAGACTGGGCATATTTTTCTATGTTTTTCCATTCGATAACATACATTATGGTCATCCTTACATTTCAAGATATACAGATCTAATATCATAATAGTTATCACATACACTGAAATAATTCAATGTATTTAGCCATTTGTTGTTATAAATAACAGAAACAATGAACATTCTTGTATGGATATCCTTCTCTTTACCTGTGTGAGAATTTCTGTAGGAAAAATATTCAGAAATGGAACTACTGAGTCACATTAAACTTTGTGGATACTGACAAATTACTTTGCAAGCTGGTTTTGCCAAAGTAGCAGCCATACCTAACTGTCCACTAAAACTCCTTCTTCCTCTCTGGTAGGAGGCAGTAAGTCCTTGGCAGGGCAAGTGGCAGCCCATTCATAGATTACATTTCTTAGCATTCCTTGCATGGTTCAGGAGGCACACAACTAGTTCTTCCTAATGGAAAGCAGAGACAGTGTGTCATTTCTAGGCTGAGGGATCCCAGATATGGCTGTGACTTCATGCTCTTTCTCTTTATCTCCTAGCTATGAAGACATCCAGTCCCCTTTGGAACAGCTGAGCCACTCTATGGAAGGAACTTGGGCCCTTGAATCACAATGAAAAGGAAAAGAATAAGGTCTTCTTATCCACGGGATAGCCAAACATTAGACTGTTATGTGCAAGATAAATAAAATCCTATTATCTGTTTAATAGAGTAACTAGTGTTATCCTCATTAACATGCCAGTTTACATTCATGTCAACAGTTGTTATCTGTATTAAAAACAACTCTACAAGTGATTTTGATGCATGGAGTTAAGACCCACTGTCCTAACAGAATAATCATAAATATGAATGAGCTTTTAACAATAGATATGTGCACTTCATTTGTTTATATTGGTGAAGAGCAGGAAAAATTAATAAATGCCCAATTAATAGGTGAATACAAATGATGCTGAAAAAGAATATTAATGGCATAGAATGCCGTCCCATGGTTGGTTGATCATTTAAGTAAATGCATTAAGCTTAGGGAAGAGGTAAGTAAAACAATAATAATTTTTAAAATAGTTAAAATATAGATGTAAGTAGGGGCATGTGGGTGGCTTTGTTGGTTAAGGGTCCAACTCTTGTTTTTTTTAAGTTTATTTATTTATTTGAGAGAGACAGAGACAGTGCGAATAGGGGAAGGGCAGAGAGAGAGGGAAAGAGAAAGAATTCCAAGCATCCTCTCCACTGCCAGCACAGAGCCCAATGCGGAGCCCAACACGGGGCTCTAACTCAAGAAACCGTAAGATCATGACCTGAGCCAAAACCAAGAGTCCATGCTTGACTGACTGAGCCACCCAGGTGCCCTAAGGATCCAACTCAGTTCAGGTCATGATCCCAGGGGCATAGAATCAAGCCCTGTGATGGGCTCTGTGCTGACAGTGTGGAGCCTGCTCGGGATTCTCCCTCTCTCCCTCTCTTTCTTCCTCTCCCATGCTTGTGCTCTCCCTCAAAATAAATAAAAACAGTAAAAAAAAAAAAAAAAAAAAAAAAAAAAAATATATATATATATATATATATATATATATATATAAAGCATATATATATGTAGAAATATCAGCAGGAAATATACAAAAATGTTAACAGTGGGATGGGATTGCAAATGAATTTTTAAAGATGGGATTACAGATGAAAGTTTTCCTTTTTATTTATTTTTGATTTTCTGAACTTCCTTTATTGGATACATATCATCTTTGTAATAAGAAATAAAGTTATTTAAAGATCCATTGGTATGATATTAAACTGCATTAGCAAAAAGATATAACCTAAGGAACTCAGATAAACCATCTAAATGGATTTGTGTGGTTTGAGGCTCAATAACATATGAAAGTTGGCTACCTCTGGGAGGAGACCTGAAACCAATGTGGTTCACATGCTTATTAAAAGGACTTATGTAGAGCAGTTTACCAACAAGCACATGCTTGTTAATTCATTGGCAAGATTGGAAATCAGGACCTATATGTGGAGCTGAAAAGAGTTATAGACAGCTACAGACATGGGAAATTGATAGTCCCCCAAATACAGTTTCTGTTTTCTAATGCACAAAGAACTAGTTTTTAGAAATGAGAAGCAGATGTTCTTCCATTCACTGATAAATTCTTTCAATTGCTGATAAGTGAACAATGGGAAAATGGGTATAATTAACAGCACAGTGACAAAAGAGACTTTTTCTGATGACCATGTTGGTAAGGCTTTGGAAAGGCTCTGAAGTCTGTTCATGCAATACCTTTCCCTAGAGATTTTAAATAACAGGAAACAGATTGAGGTGGTTCAGCTGTGGTTTTAAAACCCAAAAGATCGGACACCGAGGCGGGGGGCAGGGGAGGGGCTTCTTTGCTCTTTGACTTCTTGCTTGTAGATGAGAATGCAGGAGGGGAGAATGAGTGGTGTTAAATACCAATTATAGCACTTAAACATGACAAACAAAAGTTAGATGTGAGGTTTTAAATTTCGTTGTGCTGGGGCGCCTGGATGGCGCAGTCGGTTAAGCGTCCGACTTCAGCCAGGTCACGATCTCGCGGTCCGTGAGTTCGAGCCCCGCGTCAGGCTCTGGGCTGATGGCTCGGAGCCTGGAGCCTGTTTCCGATTCTGTGTCTCCCTCTCTCTCTGCCCCTCCCCCGTTCATGCTCTGTCTCTCTCTGTCCCAAAAATGAAAAAAAAAATTAAAAAAAAAAAAATAAATTTCGTTGTGCTTACAAAGATGAAATAGAGCAAGAGCGAGAAACTAAAGGCCCATTTCTGCAGGACTGATTAAATTACAGTACATCCATAAGATGTGAAAGACCTATATAAGAACACTGGAAAACCTTGCTGAGAGAAAGTAAAGACCTAAATAAATGAGTGTTTCATGTGGTTACCAGAGACAGGCAGGGGTAATGTGGAACGGGAGACTTGGGTCAAAGGGTACAAAGTTGCAGTTATGTAGGATGATTAAGCTTAGAGATTGAATGGGCAGTATGATGACTATAATTAATAATACTGTACTGAATATTGGAAATATGCTGAGAGAACAGATCTCAGGTGCTCTTATCACACAAAACTGGCAATATATAAGGAAATGATATGTTAATTACCTTGACTGTAGTATCTCATTTCATTACGTGCAAGTATATCAAATCACTGTGCTGTACACCTTAAATATACACAATTTAAAAAATATATATATAATATACAAAATTAGAAAACTAGACTGTGTGTTTGTATCCCATCTGGGAACTCGGCTTCGGAGCACAAGAGAAGAGGTAATAGTTCCAACTCATTTTATAAAGTTGGTATAACCTTGAAATCAGAATGAGACAAGGACCGTAAAAGAAAAGGATATATTTGCAAGTAGATGAGAATCTTATATAGAATATTAGCAAATCATTCGGCAGAATGAAAAAACCAAAAAGTTTATCTCAGGAACATAACAATGGTTCAAGATAAGAAAAATCTGTGTCACACACCTAAGTGTGGATTAAAGGAGATAAGTATAGAATTATCTTAGTAGGTGCAGAAAATTCATTGGATAAAATGTGGTAGTCATCAAAATTTCTAAAAACCTCTGTAAACCAGGATTATAAGGGAATTTCCTTAACATCATAAACCTACAGCAAGCATTATCTTAATAAAACATTTCATCTGTTATGACTGCTTCACTTTGACATAGGAATGAAATTCTTAACTGATAAGAGAAGAAAAAGAAATAAGCATAAAACTTGGAAGAGAACTAAGTCTTTCCTTATTTGCAGATATGATCCTCTGGAGAAAATAAAAGAGAATCTGCACTAAGTTGGAATCAATAAGACAGTTCAGAAAGATTTGTATTCAAACATCAGTAGTATTCCCACAGACTACCAGTAATCACATAAAAGAATGTAATAGAAAAAAATACCACTCAAAATATCAATAATGTGTAACAAAAATCTAGGGTTTTTTTTACATTACCATGACTTGTTTATTTTATAATAATTCATATTTATTAATTTATTCTATAGGAAGTTTCTACCTTTTGACCCAAATTACCAAGTTTTTTTTTTTTTTTTAATTACAGTGTAGTTAACATACAGTGTTAGATTAGTTTCAGGTGTACAATATAGGAATACAACAGTTCCGTGCATTGCTTGGTGCTCATGAAGACAAGTGCACTCCTAATCGCCTTCACCTATTTTACCCATCCCCCCTCACCTCCTCTCTGGTAACCGTCTATTTGTTCTCTATAGTTAAGAGTCTGTTTTTTGGTTTCTCTCTCTCTTTTTTTCCCCTTTGTTTATTTTGCTTCTTAAATTCCACCTAAGAGTGAAATCATATGGTATTTGTCTTTCTCTGACTGGTTTATTTTGCTTAGCATCATACTCTCTAGCTCCATCTATGCTGTTGCAAATGGCAAGACTTCATTCTTTTTTTATGGCTGAATAATATTCCATTGTGTGTATATAGTGTGGCATATATATATGCATATATATATATATACATTATATATATATATGCACAAATACCACATCTTTATCCATACATTTATCGATGCACATTTGGGTTGCTTCTATAGTTTGGCTATTTGTAAATAATTCTGCAATAAACATAGGGGTTTATATATCTCTAGGGATAAATTTAAGGAAAGATATGCTATAATTTTATGGGGAGGATTTAAAAACAGCATTGAAGAACACGGAAGACCTGAATAAATGTATAGTTGACCTTTGAACACATGGGTTTGAACTGCTTGGGACCACTTATATGCAGGGGTTTTTTTCAATAAATATAATGGAAAACTTTTTGGAGATTTGCAACAATTTGACAAAGCTTGCAGATGAGCCATGTAGTCTAAAAGTATCTAAAAATCCATATAGCCTAAAAGTATCTAAAAAATTAAGAAAAGTATTTTTAGGAAGTTCTGATTTCAACAAGAAAAATCTCATCATCTGAATTTCACTGATGTGCTCTAAATTACAATAATGACATGGCATTTGTTCCATTTAGTTAGGGATACTCATTGAAAAAAAGGCATTGATCACATTTGTAATGTCAGCTTAACTCTTCATTTATTAAACAAGACACTGAGCCCTAGTATGTGCTGGGCTCTGTGTTAAGCACTGGAGATGCAAAGACGAATGTGCTCAAGGAGCTCTCAGTCTTGTGGAAGAGGCAGTTAAGTATGTAGACGTAATAGTTCCAGTTACCTCCCATTAACTTCCTACTGCATTCCACTTAGAACTGATCAAACTCATCTTGCTAGCCCACTTCCTTCCCCAAACCTAATCTTCATTGTGTATCAACATCCACATAGTAACCCAAACAAAAACCCTCAGTCATCTCTTATTTCTCGCTCTCGCACATTTCATATCTATTCACTCATCACATGCCCAAACTTTTACCAAATTACCTCACAATTGCAGCACATTATCCCCCGTTCTCATTGTCACTGCCCAGCATCCAATTTCCTTTCCCTTTAACTATTGCAATTATGTCCAAATAGGTCTCCATGCCCCTGTTTTCACCTAAGCCACACTATCCTCCACATTGTTCCTGTCAAGTCTCTGTCTCTATCTCTATCTTTTTCTCTAGGAAGGCTTGTTATTGTTCAGGAAAAGAAATACAAGAATCTAAGAAGATGTGATGAGCTGATGATGTGCTGAGCTACAGAAAACCAATGAGATATTAAGTTTTTCCAAAATAAATCCTGACAGATATGAGGTGAGTTATGAGAACCTGGTAAGTATGAAAGGCAGCTAGCCACTTCTGTTTCTCACCTCTGTATCTTTCTACTGAGACAGAGATCACAGATTAGATGATAGAAAAGAGGAACCTTCTTGAAAACAGATAGATAAAAGGGTCGTCTCATTTTTTAGTCACCAACATACTTGTTGGCTACTTGTACCACATTAGCACCTCATTGTACACGTAGGAACTCACTCAGCAGTGGCAGTGAGATCTATGTTCCCCGCCAAAGTAGCCAATCAGAGAATTATGGTAATAGAGCATTGAAGATCAACTGTGTGCCAAGTACTGGTCTCCAGATCCTCATTTTTTGGGAGAAGTAGAGGGGAGAGAGAGGTTTCAACTGGGCAAATCTTTTGTCCTTTGGTCATCTCTGGAGAAAGTAAGTAAGACAAGTTTGGTGGGTGCCTGGTGGCTTGGTGAGAAAGGCAACTTCTTTCCCAATCCTGAACATCTCATTGATAAGTTAAAATGGATGCCCTTAATGTGATTTGGATCAGTTAAAGGCAGTCACTCAATGCCTATGTACTGAAATGAGTTATCTACTGAGTTCAGATATCTACTTGATCATGATTCAGTCAAACCACAATTTTAAATATAAACAGAAATTAGTTTCTAGATGACAACTGGTTTCTAACTTTTTGACAGGTGGATTTGGTTTTGCTCCCATTTTTATGCTTTTGTTTATTAAACCAGCTTCCACAAAATGTACATAAAAGCGTTTTGAAAGCAAATGTTTAAGGTAACAAGTCTTATGAACTGTCTTGGTTTTGGTTAAGTATCTTTTTGGAAAGCTTCCAGATCACAACGGATTCGGATCAGTACTGACAGCTTTCCTATAGGCCTTCTTCTTCATATGATAGGGACAACTAAAATAGAAAACATTTAAAAAGGAAAAACTACTGGCAGAATGACACAATTCTCCTACTTTTAAGGTGAATATCTGCTCAATTTTTTCTTTGCAACCACCATGACCCTCCTAGCAAATGAAACCAATGGATACTAAAGTCAACATGGACTCTAAACATCTTCATATCCTCCTTTTCAACTAACATCTGTGTCTCTACTCACTTTCCCAATGGTGTGGGTGTCTCAACGGTGTCGCTCTGGGGTTGACAGCCCCTCTGTAAGCTTCTGTTATAGTCTGTCAGGCCAACAGGTTCAGAGGCCACATCAGGATGTGTGGAGTTTCCACGTTGGTTCCTGGGCAGATTATGCGGGCTTCCTGTTTCCCAAACCAAGAGTTGGACCTGACTTTCCATCATATGAATAGTTGAGGGTTTTTTTTTTCCTTCAGTGCCCTACAGCTAGTTTTGTGTTAAGAAAATTAAAATGTATTCAATTTCTGGCTCAGTTCTCTAAATTCAAATAATTTAAGGAGAGGGAATATAGTGGGTGGAATGAGGAAAGAAAAAAATTTCAACCTTAGGAGACTTTTCTAATATTCCTTTGCCTATAGCAAATAAGGGGCAGGTTGTCCTACAGAGAAAACTAGCTCTGGATAGGTTTTCAATAAAAACACATATTCACGCCACACTTTGGCTTAAAAACTATCTATTGCTCCCCATTGCCAAAGTCCAAACTGCCTAGCATGGCGTTCAAGATCCTCATATAACCCCATTTTAATGCTTTAGGTGTCTAGATTGTTTGCAAGATAGGCATTCTCTTACTATGTTCCCACTCTTGCTTTTCTTCTCTGTACATGACTCCCTTACTTCCCTTCTCTTCACAGTCCCAAATCATCCTTCCAAAATCAGCTCAAATGCTTCCAGTTCTGACAATTATGATTGTATATACTTCTACCATGGTGCTTACCCCACCACATCATAAACATTTGCTCTTTTGTCTCCATTTTAAATTGCAAACTTTTTGAACATCAGGGTTTTATCTATGTCCTTTTCACCTTGTATGCTCAATAGAGCCTGATGTTAAAATCCATATGATGAAACCCATATTCAGTCAACAAATATCTATGGAGTAGATACCCAGTATAGCCCAAAGCAAATTATATGAGCCCTACTTTAAGAAATCCAAATCGTCATTTGTTGTTTTTTTTTTTAATTTTTTAATGTTTATTTATTTATTTATTTATTTCAATATATGAAATTTATTGTCAAATTGGTTTCCATACAACACCCAGTGCTCATCCCAAAAGGTGCCCTCCTCAATACCTGTCACCCACCCTCCCCTCCCTCCCACCCCCCATCAACCCTCAGTTTGTTCTCAGTTTTTAAGAGTCTCTTATGCTTTGGCTCTCTCCCACTCTAACCTCTTTTTTTTTTCCTTCCCCTCCCCCATGGGTTTCTGTTAAGTTTCTCAGGATCCACATAAGAGTGAAAACATATGGTATCTGTCTTTCTCTGTATGGCTTATTTCACTTAACATCACACTCTCCAGTTCCATCCACGTTGCTACAAAGGGCCAGATTTCATTCTTTCTCACTGCCATGTAGTACTCCATTGTGTATATAAGCCACAATTTCTTTATCCATTCATCAGTTGATGGACATTTAGGCTCTTTCCATCATTTGGCTATTGTTGAGAGTGCTGCTATAAACATTGGGGTACAAGTGCCCCTATCCAAATCGTCATTTGGACACAAAATAATTATTGCATAAAGAAGCTCTGGACTCTGGTATAAACTTCAAAGAGAATCAGAATTCAGAGAAAAGACAAATCACAATGGACTCATGCGATAAACTGTTAGAAAAGACAGTAAGAAAGGAGAACAATCCAAGCAACCTTGGATAAGATAAGAGAAAGGTTTGGAGGAATATAGACAAGACTGAAACTTCAGGTGGGTGGGATCTTGAGTTGATCACACTGGATTCCAGGTTAGTGTTGATGTGCACAGGGCAAGGAATGGCAAAGCACACCTTCTGGTGACTATCCCAAATTATGCAGCAAACAAAATCTTGACAAGTAATTCATGTGCCATCTTAAATAGCACAATAGGTAGGGGTGCCTGGCTGGCTCTGTCAGCTAAGTGTCCAACTTCGGCTCAGGTCATGATCTTACAGCTTGTGAGTTCAAGCCCCACGTTGGAGTCTCTGCTCTCACTGCAGAGTCCACTTCCGATCCTCTGTCCCCCTCCCTGCCCCTCTCCTGTTAACATTCTCTCTCAAAAATAAAATAAACATTAAAAAAATATTTTAAACAGCACAATAGGCAGGTCTCTGAGCCTATGAAATAGAAGCATTGTGATACCAGCATCCGGCCATTATCTCAGATGAAAGCAGATTTAGGGTGTGTGTGTTGTGTGTGGGGGTGGTACTTGGGGAAATAACTGTGGAGTGAATGACAAACAGGCTGCAGCTCATGAGCTGCAAGGTGATGTGAAGGACTGAACCCTCCACTCAGCTCTTTCAGAGTTAACACAGTGGCGATACAGGGTTGTTTTCAGGTCATAGGTTGAGGTCACCCCTTCCCTTCCCTTCTCTTTATATGTGGTCTACAGACGGGAAGGAAGAGGAGTGAACTAAGAAAGCAGCATGCGTTAAAGGGGAAGATCTGGCAAATTCAGAGTGGACCCGTAGTTAAAGTGGCTTTTTTTCCCTCCCTTTATATTGCAAAAATGTTTTGAATCCTCCATCTTGTCATGTTAAAAACCTCACTGCACCTGATCCTCAGGCCCACAATAGGACTTCTGCAGACTAGGCAAGAAGGAACCCACCATCTACTCAACTTTCGAGGAGCTTTTAGCTCCAGCGCATATTTTTGTTGGGGCAAACCCGCATGAGAAACCCTCTGAGAAAGAGGCCACCATGATGCAAAGAATAGAACTTGTGAGGTGTGGGTTACACTTGTAAGCACCCCCTCACCCACAGGGTTTAAAACTCTCACTAACAGAATCGTTCTCCCGGTGGGTGAAAAATGCTCTGTGGGTGGTGGGATTACTAACCACAGAGTTAACGCCAAAACCCTGAACACATTTTTTCTATCATCAGACAAGATTGCTGCTGCCTTCTTTCCCTTACCTCGCTAACACTCATTTTTGAGGAAGGCCCATGGAAGCTCCTGTAAGTTAAAAAACAAAACATAGGAGGTGTGAATTGTTTAGACTATAAGCTTCATGACTTCCTCCAATACTATCCCTAGTGCTTGAAATGGGATTGGTAACACAGTAAGAACTCATTCAATATGCATTGACCAAATAATAAGATTGTCATAGAATATTTATAAAAGGCATACCCCAGTACAAAGTGAGGTAGGAAGTATGAAAAGGAAGAGATGAATTCATTTACTGGTTACCAAATGGCAACAAAAAGAAAACCACACCATAAAATTTCAAGATGAAAAATGGTAAGTGGATCAAAGAAAGGTATTTTAAATTGTTTTTTTAAAGTTTAGTCCACCAATATTGCCTTATATCTAGGCTCCTCACAGCATATTAACAAATACATAAAGCCAAAGCTTCTGAAGTTTAGAAGTGGTGATAAATCCACCATAATAGAAAAAGATTTCAATATGTTGATTTAAAAAAAAAAATCAATGAATTTTCTAATAGGTCTCTCCAACTTCCTCTTGACTCAGAACAGTTCATTTAGCAGCCAAAGTGAGCTTTTTAAAACAGAGATTAATTCATGTTACACCCCCGTTCAAACTTGCCAATGGATTCCCATTTCATTCAGAATAAGACTAAGACTCTTGGTCAAGATCCCCAAACTTCTCTACAAAACAGCCCCAGCACACCTATTTGATCTCATCATCTTTTGTTATTTCATATTTTTAGATGAATCCTGTAAAATTCACAATTTCTCTAATAATTGATGAGTTTTGTACACTTAACAGACATTATTTGGATTTTTTTCTGATATTTCATTTTGTGCTTTCAATTTTTTTTTTTACAGATTCTAAATATTTATTTTTCTATTCCTTCAATTTCTTCTGCACTCTATTTTCATTTGTTGTCGTGGTACTTTTGAAATTTTACCATGCATGCTTAACATCTGTGTTTAATTTCCATTAGTAGTATCTGCATGGTGAACTTTTAAATTTGTATAATAACTTAGCTGGGTATAGAATTTTAAGTTGGTGGGTATTGTACTTCAGCTCTGTGAAGAAATTATTCTACTCTTCTTTCATTTCTGTTTTAAATTGGGCTTTGAGGTTATCTCTCATTTCTGTGTAGGTAATATATTTGTTCTCTCTTGCTACTTTTGGGAACTTCTCTTTCTGATGTCCTGCATGCTTGGGAATCTGAATTTTAAGAATCCAAGAATGTATTATAGTACCCAGTGTAGTTCCTATTTACAGCGATGTTTTATAGTTAAAATGTTTTTTTTGATTCTAGAATTTCTTTTAATGTGATAAGCTTGCCTATGCAATTAAAAGCCTGTTATATTTGGGGCAACTAGGTGGCTCAGTAAGTTAAGCATCCAACTTCAGCTCAGGTCATGAACTCACAGTTTGTGGGTTCAAGCCCCACATTGGGCTCTGTGCTGATAGCTCAGAGCCTGGAGCCTGCTTCAGATTCTGTGTCTCCCTCTCTCTCTGTCCCCACCCCAATCATGCTCTATCTCTGTCTCTCAAAAATTAATAAATGTTAAAAAGCTTTTTTAAAAAGTCTGTTATATTTTATCTAGTATTTCTATATATTTTTAGTGGGATGGTTTTTTAAGTTCATTTAGAAATTATAAGTCCATACTGAAATTATGAACTATTTCAATATGAACAGTAAAAGCACTATATATGAAAGTACATAAAAAGTACCTCTCAAAAAGGTATAGAGTTAAATTCATTTATAAGAAAAAAAAAAGAATGTTTCAACATAAATAAAGCACTTGAATAAAAAGTTAGAAAAGAACAAAAAAATAAGCTGAAGAAATAAGACGGATACACCACCAGATTGATATGTGGTATATAACCACTACAAGTATGTACAACGATATGGAGCCAGAACTCTTACTCTGTTGGGAGAGTGTAAACCAGTATCACCATTTTGGAAAACAATTCTGGCATTATAGGTCAATTAAAGATGTGTATACTCTGTGATTCAGCCATGCCACTACTAGTTATCTATCCTAGAGAGTTTCATGCACATTTCAAGCACCAAAGAGCACACACAAGAATATTCAGACCAACATTGTTTGAAATAGTGAAGAGTGAATAGTGAATAGAAAAAACCCAAATGCTCATCAATAGTAAAATGGATAAACTGTGATATATTCACACAATGGAATACTACATAGCAATGAAAACAAATAAACTACTGTGACACACATCAACATGGATGGATCTTAGGAACCATGTTAAGTGAAGAAGGAAAATTATGAAGAATAAATACACTTGATCACATTTATGTAAGGTTCAGTAACTTGGAAACATATATTATGTTGTTTAGGGACGCTGACCTATGTGGTAAAACCATAACAAAAAGGAAGAGACTGACAAGTGCAAAATTTAGATTTAGTGGTTACTCTGGATGGAGAGAGAGCAAAGTGGAGTTACAGAGGGGGCACAGGAGACTTCCAAGATTCTGGTAACCACCAGGCCTTTTATCCACATATGTATGTATAGACATCTGGAATGACACTCATCAAATATTAATATAGTTAAATGTAGGCAGTGGATTTTGAATTATTTCCTATTTTTTTTTTGCATTTTTTCCTGTACTACTTCAATTTTTTATAACAAATATGCACCATTTAAATTTTTTAAAATGTCATTCTGAAGGAGACAGAGAGGAAGGTTTTTATAGCTATGTGTCAGGCACTGTTGTAAGCACCTTGCATTTTTTTTTCATGTTTATTTATTTTTGAGAGGGAGAGAGAGACAGAGTGTGAGCAGGGGAGGGCAGAAAGAGAGGGAGACACAGAATCCGAAGCAGGCTCCAGGCTCTGAGCTGGTAGTACAGAGCTCCATGCGGGGCTCAAACTCACAAACTGTGAGATCATGACCTGAGCTGAGGTTGGATGCTCAACTGACTGAGTCACCCAGGTGCCTCAGAAGGTTGTTGTAGATTATTTGTGTCTTCCCAAATTCGTATGTTGAATTCCTAACCCCTAATGTGAGGCTGTTAGGAGGTGGAGCCTTTGGGAGGTGATTAGTTCATAAGGGCAGAGCCCTCATGATAGAATTAGCACCTTTATAAAAGAAAACCTAGGCGTGCCTGGGTGGTTCCGTTGGTTAAGCATCAGCCTCAGCGCTGACAGCAAGGAACCTGCTTGGGGTTCTCTGTCTCCCTCTTTGTGCTTCTCCCCCTACTTGCTCTCTCTCTCTCTCTCTCTTAAAATAAATGAATAAACATTACAAAAAGCCAGAGAGTTCCCTCCTCACTTGCACCATGTGAGGCCCAGGGAAAAGACAGCAGCCTCTGAACCAGGAAGCTGAATCAGACACCGAATCTGCTGGCCCCTTAAACTTCCTTGCCTCCAGAACTGTGAGAAATAAATGTCCCAGAAAAAGACACAGTGAGGGAGATGAATAAGGAAAAGAGCCCTGCGGGAGACAGCCCAAGAACAAAGATCCAGCAATCAAGCTTCTAGGTCTTTACCCAAATGTGTTGAGAAGTCATGCCCACACAAAAATTTGCACATGAATGTTAATATCAGTTTTATTTGTAATCGCCAAAATTGGATCAACAAACTATAGTATATCCATACAAGGGAATATCATTCAGCAATAAAAAGAAATGAGCTATCAAACTACAGAGAGACATGGAGGAAACTTAAAAGCACATTACTAAGTGAAAGAAGCCCATCTGAAGAGTCTATATACTGTATGATTCCAACTATATGACAGTCTGGAAAATGCATAACTAGAGAAAAATTTAAAAGATCGGTGGTTGAGGCACCTGGGTGGCTCAGTTGGTTAAGTGTCTGACTCTCAGTTTTGGCTCAGGTCATGATCTCACGATTTCGTGAGTTTGAGCCCTGTGTCGGGCTCTGTACTGACAGTGCAGAGCCTGCTTGGGATTCTCTCTCTCTCCCTCTCTCTCTGCCCCTCCCAGGCTCATGCTGTCTCCGTTTCTCTCAAAATAAATAAATAAATAAATAACTCTAAAAAAAAGATCAGTGGTTTCCAGGGGTTTGGGATAAGGGAGGGAAGGATGAACTAATAGAGCAGAGATTTTAGGACAGTAAAACTGAAATGGTGGATACATGACATTATGCATTTGTCAAAACCCATAGAACTGGACAACATAAAAAGCAAACCCTCACGTAATCTCGGACCGTAAGTTAATAGTAACATATCACAATAGGTTCATCAAATGTACTAAGTGTACTACACCAATCCAAGATGTTATAATAGGGGAAATGGGGAGAGGCAGGTAGAGAGGGAGTATGTACTTTCTGCTCAACTTTTCTGTAAACCCAAAACTGCTCTAAAAAAAGTCTAAAAAAAAAAAAAAAGGCCCAAGAACATGGTGAAGCATTCTTGAAATATCTAAGGCAGGTATTTGTTTTTAGCAAATCCTGACCTTACCACATTCTTTACAATTTTTTTAATGCTTCTAACACCCCTGGGGTCCGTACCAGTGTGATTCTGCTCACACTACTGAGGAAACTGAGGCCAGAGAGTGTAAACTTCTTGCCCTGGGCCATGCAGCAAGTAAGTCACAGAGTCAAGATGCAACCTGGGACAGTCCTTGCTCCTGGCCTTGACCTGAAACTGCTTTCCCGCTAAAGGGGCTAAGGTGAGCTGGACATCAGTGTTCAACTGCTTCCCATCTCAGAGGAAATTAAAATATGGAAACTGGAGACCTCAGCTGCTCTGTAAAGAACTAAAATAAATCTGCCTTATACTTGTTTAATTCTCCTGGAACTGTATCATCTGTGCTTTTTTGCTATAATTGTTTAAACGGATTGTATTTGAAATATCAGAGGATGAAAATGTTCAAACCAGATAAGCACAGTGTCAACAGTGTTTTGATAGGAGGTTTTTTTCTCTTTTAATTCTTGGGGAAGCAGGGGATATTGTTCTCTCAAAAAGACTTGTCAAAAACAAAAACAAAAAAGAAACCATAGTGGGAATGTGATACATTAGAAAGAAACATTAAATGCAGGTTTAAGTCTACAACCATAGTTGACAATGTTCTTTATTGCTATTTTTTACTGTATTCTGAATTAATGCAAATACCCAATAAGTATCACTTGTAAAAGGAAGGAAAGAGCAAGTGTTTTGTCAATTCAAAATATCTTAACCAACCCAACTGTTTTTTGAGTTCCTAGTTTGTAGTAGAACCACAGTGGGTACCAGAGGGAGAAGAGAGGCCAAAAAAGGAGGTCAGGCTTTTACTTCAAAGAGCTTGTGACCTGCTTAGACACATCCAGCACAGAAGAGATGCTGGTTATCTTGCCACCTGTGCTCCATGAAGGATGAGAATAAGGGCTAAGGTGGTGAAGATTTCCTTGGTGCACTGGGACATCCATAGGTCCTCCAGGAACCACTGGAAACTGGGCTGCAGTAAGAGGGATGGTTTTGCATTCCTGGCCATGGTATAGTCATGAGCGAAGGCTCTGAGTCTTTTGAGAGTGAGTTTGGTGTGTTTAGGAACAAGGAGAAGATTTATTCTTCTGAGACAGGAATGTTGAGGAGCTTGGAGCAGTTTGTTGGGAAGGGTCTACAGAGAGAAGATGCTGGAAGGCCAGTGACATACGCAGAAGAGTTTGTGCTTGAGTCGAAATGTGAACGGGAGTTATTGCAGGTTCTTGAATTCCCTCGAAATCTTATCTCCACCCTCCAAAAAAGATGGCCTTTAAATTTACTCTTCATTTATGCTAAGAAAATCCTGTTCTTTTTCTACCAACAACAAAAATCCTTTATTGGAAGCCTATTTATTTTGCCAGAATAAAAACTCCCATATTCTTTACAATCCCAAAAAGTAAATAAAGATCATACTCATTTACATGAAAAGATGTGAGAATTCAGAAAGATTAAGTGATTGCCCAAGGTCACATTTTGAGAATTTCAAATTTCAGAATTTCCAAAGACCATGCCTCAACCATTTTATCCATCTATGTCCCTCTAGCAAAGTGACCTGTAGGACCTTTGCTTCTAGACCAGATAAATGTTATCGATACACACACACACACACACACACACACACACACACTACACATACACATTTTGATTTTAGGCTTTAGGGGTCACTCTGTCACAACTGCTCAACAGTGCCACTGCAGTGCAAAAGCAGCCATAGTCGATATGTAAATGAATGAGCATGGCTATTTCCACTAAAATATAAAAATTTGAATTTCACAGAATTTCCATGTCACAAACTTATTAATATTTTTAATTCTTTGTCAACCACTTAAAAATGTAACAACCATTCTTAGTCATGGGCTCTCCAAAGAAGCAGTGACCACATTTGACTTGTGGGTAATGGTATGCCCACCTCTGTTTTAGGCTTATTGATTACAGCACTAAGCTAATGAAGCCAAGGTTAACTGTCTTATCTCTGTAAGAGATTGTTTGCTTTATGCTGTGGCAAATCCTGTTTTGTTGGCAACAAGCTATTTTCCTACCTAGGTCGAGTGTCTTGCAAATTTGTAGGGCATTACAAGGGCAAAATTGGCTCAGTGCAATCCAAACAATAGGAAAAACAATGTATATGCCCTTCCTACAAGCGTTAATAACTTCCAGCACATTTTTCTTATAGCCTAGATGAAATTTTCTAAAAACGTATTCATCGGAACTTTGGGATTTTAAGAATGCCTCACTGAAAAACGGCACATGCATTTTTCATGTTGTTTAATACATTGTATAGACACTCAGGAAATATTACAGCAGTTCACATTAAGAGTTTGTTATGTGTGTTAGCACCTCTGGGTTTAACTCACTATTAGCCTGCCTTTAATTCTTTAGATCCCTGTTTCACTCCCTTCATTCATTCATACCTTTAATCAACAAATAGTACACACCTGCTATATATCCAGTCTTGTGATGGGCACTGGGAATTCAAAGGTGAATACTAAACTCCACAGTTTTGGGGAGAAGACAAACACATATTTGCCTGGGTGAGCCTTTGGAGAGCTAGAGGCTAGAAAGCCAGAGATAGGGGTTAGAGAGTACCAAGGAATGCTTTTGGAGGAGGTGAGATTTGAACCAAATCTGAAAAGATACATACAACCACGATACCTCTATCTATAAATGAGAACAATACTAACTAAATTGTTACATAAGAGAGAAAGGCAAGGGAGGACTGGGGGAGAGCCATGAACCTATTGTCTTTCAAATCCTTGTTCCGGGGAGTGTCAAATTTGAACATAACTAGTAAATAGTCACATGCGAATCACACACACCCTCCCACTTATAGTGTATTTCAGATTCAGAATTTCATGAAAAACACACGTTAGTTAAAATGTAAAATGGTAAGAGAATTCAAATTTTCCCTCTTAAATCTGAATTGAAAATAATATTATAAGGGTACATATATTTTTTTTTAGCTGAATTTAAGACACAGAAATCCAAATATTTTTGAAAAAGTAGAATGCATTCTCACCTGGAGGACTTTCCTAATTCTTTTTAGATTGTGTATCAAGAGCAGATTTTTCTCTTTGGAAACGCGACCTAACTGTTCATCCAGTTGTATTAACAAGTTTTGAAGAAGAATTGTTGCCATGGTTTCATTGTTGGAAGCCGCCTCCCTAAAAAACAAAAGTGTTATTAGTCAGCAGGAAACAACGTCCAGTAAAATGTCTACTTCTTTACCATACTAGTTTTAAAGAGAGATAAATGTATTCCACAGTGATAAGCATTTAAAAGCTTTTAAAACTTAAATTTTACACATCCAAGTATACTCAACGTCACTAATCATTGGGAGATGCAAATCAAAATGTGAGCTACCATTTCATACCTATTAAATGGATGGCTATTATTGGAAACCCAAAATAACAAGTGTTGGTGGGGATGTGGAGAAACTGGGGCCCTTGCACATTGCTGGTGGAAATGGAAAACAGGATGGAGATTTTTCAAAACATAAGCATAAATTATATACAGCAATTCCGCTTCTGGGTAGATACCCAAAAGAATTGAAAGCAGGAATTTGAACGGATATTTGTACATCAGTGTTTGCATCAGCTTTAGCCACAATAGCCAAAAGGTAGAAACGACTCAAATGTTGGTTGACAGATGAATAACCCAACAAAATGTGGCTTATATATACAATAGAATGTTATTCAGCCTTAAAAAGAGAAGGAAATTCTGATATATGCTACATGAATGAACCTTGAAAAAACATGTGACATGACATACATCAGCCACGAAAGGACAAATATTGTGCAATTACACTTACATAAAGTACCTAGAGTAGTATATTCAGAGAGACAGAAAATAGAATGGTGGTTGATAAGTCTGGGCTACAGAGAATGAAGAGTAGTTGTTTAATGAGGACAGAGTTTCAGTTAGGGAAGATGAAAAAGTTCTGGAGATGGATGGTGGTGATTGTTGTACAGCCACATAAGTATACCGAATGCCACAAAATTGTATACCTACAAATGGTTAAAATGGTAAATGTCATGTATATTTTCTCACAATAAAAAAGAGAACTATTCAAAGCAAAAAAAAAAAAATAACTGTACAAGGTAAACAGAGCTTTAAAGAATGATTGTAAAACATAATAAAAAACAATTATTTACATTGAGTCTGTGTTGAAAATTGATGTAAACAATAGTTTTATTCCTTGGCCGTTTAATAGTTAGGAATTACTGGGATTGGGCTTACCAAAAAACCCAATGCACTAGAAGCATTAAATTTTCATCTACAACAGATGAAACCAGAAAAGATGATGATTTTCTTCCTCAGAGGAAGCTTTCCAAATCCTTGATGAAAAATATGCATCTACTCAGTCAAAAAAAGATCATAGAGTAAATCCACATGGATAGAGCATAAGGCATTTGTATATCAACCTCTAGGGAAAATACAATAATGTTTGGTCCTACCAGTCTTGATTTTCAATCCACTGAGCCAACAGATGTCGAATTTCCATAGGAAAGTTGTCATCGTAGAATTGATCTACTTGCTCCAAAAATTTGATTTCTAATTGTTGGACTTGATTCCACTGAGACATGCTATAAATGAAGGGTAAAATTAAAGTTTACAAATGTTAGTAACTGTGGTACATGTGTTTTTTTCCCCTTAGATTTCAGACAAAGACGATGTTGTCCATTAGTTAAGTAACCGGTGAAAAAATTTTCTTTCATAGTCACCTTATTTAAGAAAACAGTAAAGAGAAAATGCTTTCAATCCAAAGATAAAAGCAATTCTCAGCTTTTTCCCAAGTCATCCCTAATGCACGGAACATGATTCTTTCTCTTTTCCCAAACCATGTCCTGCTTTGCTCTAACAGGAACTCCAGAACTTTCTCCAGAAAGATTTCATTCCCTGTCAACACTCCTCACCTTACCCCCATTCTGTCCTGCAAATCTGTGTTCTCAGCAAGCTCACTTGATCCCTCTGCACTCTTGACTTTGAGCAGCCTGAGGCAAATAACATACTTAACTGCACCTTCAAAGACCTTCTTAGGGCTTTCTACATGAGGAGTACCCAATAAAAGCTTCCTGCGTGTCGAGCTGCCCAGTCCTTTTTCTTTTATTTCAGATTTGTCTGGCTTCCAGAGTCAGCTTCCTATTCCCAGACTTCTGATCAAATTTGGTCTTAGCTTTTATGAAGAGCTTCATGTATGCATTTTCATGGGCTCTAATTCTTCCAGTTCAAAATATCTGTGAACCAATGCATATTTATATTTCTCTGTTTGATGATACACTATGAATGGGCAGAGCTTTTAAGGTCTACTTTTAATTCACCTCTGATGTACCACTGACAGTGGTTAAACCCTCAGGTTGTTTAAGGAGGAAGAAACCACACTTGAGATGTATGTGGCAGCCCGTCACAAAACAAAAGTATGTTTCCCTTTGTTATCCTACGCTGGCCAGTTTAGAAGCTTTAGACATTTCCTAACTCAGGGAGATTAATATGACGTCTTGAAGTTATAGTACTTTACTTGCTCCAAAGTCAAAAGTTCTGATTGTTTTATCGGCAATTTTAGATCAAGGAACAAAACTTTTACATGATTAACCACCATAATATTTCGGCCTATCTTGTAGGTAAGTTTTCCTTTTGCTCACCGAAGGTCACAATAATAAATTTCATGTATTTCATACACATATTCCTCAGGTTTCAAATGGAACAATTCAAATTCAGATTCCCTGATCTAAATGTATAGAAGAATGTTTTTCTAAAAGAAACTGGCAAAAGAAATAATGTTTTATTTTCATATCACTTTGTGTCTTGAAGACCTTTACACGCACAATTGTAGGCACGTTGTGGGGGCTCAGTAAGTGCTTGTTAAATGCAGAGTGAATGGCAATCCTGATTTTGTCATGAATAGGGAAGGTGGATAGTAAGTTTGACCCCAACTTTAAAAATGACAAACATCTGAGGAACAAGTAGGCAAAATGACCCCTGCCTAAGATGCACAGCTCCTAAGGACGGATCTGAGGTTGTCTTTGCAGATGCTGGGCATATATACACACACCACACAAAACTGGGATGTTTGGTCCCATGCCACAGTGCCATTGTCCTGCTACATCCCTGTTTTATTCTAGTTAATGGTGAGAGCACAGGAGCTGAAAATGCCATTACAATCTGTTTTCTAACTAAGAATTAACTGGACTGAACTGACCCCAAAGTCAGAAAAATTACTCCTAGGACCCGGGTCCACCTTCCTGAGAGCTGAACTTAAGGGTTCAGCTGAACCTGAAGGGCTGAAGAAGGGAAGGATAAGGTGTGTGGTCCGAGGACCCTCTTCTCTGTTGCAGCCTCTAGAAATGCCTTTACTCATTCTCCCCTCCTTTGCTTTCACTCTCTAAGCGCTAAGTCTCCCATCACAAGAAAACTATAGAACATTTCTTTTGAAAACTGAGCGCCTCTCGATTCTCTTGAATGTCTGGCCCTAGATAAAGGGGCATTTTGTCGCGCTGTCTGGGGGCTAATAGTGCCACGCTGGCTCCGTGACACATAGCTTGCAAAGGAGATGACATGTCCGAAAATACCCCCTCTCATCAAAGCCACAGCCACTGGCCAGCCTAGCTCCAGACTTTTCTCTGAAACCCGTGTACTCAGTCTAATGTCAGACATTATAGCTCAGAGAAGCTGGTTAAGAAAGAGAAGGGGGGCTCACTTTCAGCACTCCGCGAGGACACACCTCCGCATCAGCCACCACGGTCCCTCCCGCCGTGCAGATGTGCGGGCTGAGCTCCCGAGTCTCGCGCACAGACCTGCGCGGGAGCGCATCTTTGCCTCGTGGAGTCGGACGCTGTTCAGAAGAACCCATCCTCACACCAGTTAAAGTGAAGTGAACTGTCACACCACCAAGTGCACAGCCCCGGCGGCATTCTGCATAAGCATTTCCTGACCCGCGCTCCTCCGGAGAAGCAACTCCAAGGTGCGATCTGCCTACTTACCTGGCTCTCTCAGCCCAGGCCCCAGGCGGTGCCAAAGTCCAAAGTCAGAATCGCCCCTCACAGTCCCCAGGACAAAGCCGCTGACGCCATTGTCAGTAGGGGATTTGCATTTCTCCTCCCACTTGAGGCTTTCCTGTGCGTCAGTGGTAGAGTCTCTGGGACTTTACTTGAGTCGGTTCCCACCCACTCTCTATTCTAGAAATGCTAAAGAACAGAAACAATCAAGCTGGAGCCCCTCTGTAGGGCGCCTTCTCTTTATCTCCCCCCCCCCCCACCCCTCCCCTGCCCGCCATCATTCCTGCGACTGCAGGTGGTCTGAGGGTGTCGGGAGGTGAGTGAGTAGGTGGAGTTACGCGCAATCATTTTCCTCAGGGGGGTCCCATACATCTGAGACCCCTGCAGACTTCTCTGGAGCTAAATTCCTGGCTTCCTGGCTTCCTCCTTTGAGGCTCCACACTCACCCTGGTGAGCCAGCCCCTGGGATGGAAGGGGTGCCAGGACCGAAATATCAAACTCCTAGACTTCACTGTGCTCCAATTCCAGCAGGGTCTGCTCACTAGGAAGAAGACAACCTCACCCAAAGGTTTGGGCCAGCTCCTGTGTGGGCCACTCATGCCCGCCGTCACTAGTCCAGGATTCTCCTTCCCACTTGCCAGGTAGCCCTGTTCCTGGTCACCGTGGTATGCTTTTCTCCCTTTGTGACATGGGCCTATTCTAGAATCACAGAGCTGGAGGGAGCTTTGGTCTCATCTGATTCTAACACCTCTTTCATATCTGGAGAGACTGAGGCCCAGAGAGGTGACAGGAGTTATTCAATGAGTTAGCTTCTGAGCCTGGATAAGAGGCCAGGGGTTCCATTCCCTCCTTGGTGGTCTTTTTATTTCATCTTCTCCAGGCTAGATGGTAACCCTCAGCACACACGAGTTCTATGAACGTTCAGGCAAATAAAGACAGAAATAAAGGAAGATAGACCGAACAAGGCAGAAAGAATGACTCGGTTTGCTTACGCCTGAGCCTACAGCAATACACCAAAGTAAAAGGCCTGCTTCCTCACTCCTGGACCAGCCATCACACATGTGCACTGCCCCAGATGCTCCTCTCCCAGGTGACATTATCAGGTGCTTTAAATTCACTGCCCCTCTCCCTCCCTCATACAGAAAAAGTCAGTCAACTCCAAAGTCATACTCTCTACATCACTCTACTCTGATCAGGTAGGCCTGGTCTTGGCTGCTTGCTTCCTGGGCAGTTTCTGGGAGCTTCTACTACTCTGTCTGCACCCGAAGAAAGTGCCTAATTGAGGGTATTCCAATAAGCGAAGGAGCAAAGTCTGGTTTGCTCTGGGGAAGCAGTCACTGCCTTTAGGAAAAAGTCCAAATTCTTGGTACTCGAAGTGCTGTACAGTTTGGTCCCAACCTATCCGGAAACTCCCCTCCCCCTCCTCCTCCCCCTACTCCCTACCCAGAAGCCTGAGATCTGAGGCAGACTAGTCTGTTCTGCTCCCTAGATTAACCTCTCCTATTTCTGTATTGATTCAGCGTTGATTCTCCTTTCAATGGCAGCTTCCTCCCCCAATTTGTGTAAATTTTTAAACATTTAATTTTAATTCCAGTGTAATTAACATACAGTGTTATATTACTTTCAGGTGTTCCATAAAGCAATTCGGTGAGTCCATATATTACTCAGTGCTCATCAAGGTAAGTGTGCTTCCAACCCCTTTACCTATTCACACATCCCCGCACCCACCTCCCCTCTGGGAACCATCAACTTATTGTCTATAGTTGAGAGTCTGTTTTTTGGTTTGTCCTTTTTTTTTTTTTTTCTTATTTTTTTTAAGATCCTGTCCCTGGTAAAGATTTCACTGTTGACTCCATCTCACAGCCGTTTTCCCTTGCTCTGAATTCTCATCACACTTCTCATACAAACTAGCACTTTCCAAGAAAAAAATGAAATGCAAGCCACGTGTTTAAATTTTCTAGTAGCCACATTGAAAAAGGTAAAAGGAACAGGCAAAATTAATTTCAAGCATGTAAATAATCCAATAATACAGAATATCAACATTTTTCAATATAAAAATATTAATGAGATACTTTGCATTCCTTATTTCATACTAAATCTCCAAAGTCTGGTGTGCAATTGACATTTTCAGGAAATCTCCATTTGGACAAGGCACACTTCAAGTGCTAGTCTCCATTTGGATAGCCTCATGTGGCTAGCGGCTACCCTATTGGACAGCGCAGATCTAGACCACTCATTTAACACTTTTCACTTCCTGCCTTTTACTGTTAGTCATACTGGTTTTGTGTGTCTTTATTCAACTGTTGAGTGCCTGCTATACAAAACAGACTTTGTTCTCTTCTTCCTTTTAAGGACCTCACTCCAGGACTCCCTCAGCAGTTTTCAAACTGATCTTATGACACACTTATCCTCTTAAAATTGTTGACAACTCCAAAGAATTTCGGTGTTATTATTATGTATTAAATTCCTATTTACTGTATTAAAATTTAACCTGAGAACAAAATTAAAATGTTTATTCGTGGGAAATAAACCTATTATGTGTTAAACTTTTTTAAATATTTATTTATTTATTTATTTATTTATTTATTTAGATTGGGGGAAGGGCAGAGAAAGAGGGAGAGAGAGAATCCCAAACAGGCTCTATGCAGTCAGCGCAGAGCCAGATGTGTGTCTCCATCCCATGAACCATGAGACCATGACCTGAGCTGAAAACAAGAGTCAGACTCTTAACTGACTGAGCCACCCAGGCCCCTGTGTTAAACGTTTTTAAAATTAAAAACAAGTATATTTCCAATATAAAAAAAAATTAGTGAGGGGGCACCTGGCTGGCTCGGTCAGTGGAGCATGCAATTTGTTGATCTCGGGGTTGTGTGTTTGAGCCCCATATTCGGTGTAGAGATTACTTAAAATTAAATCTTTAAGGGATCCCTGGGTGGTTCAGTCATTGAGCATCTGACTTCAACTCAGGTCATGATTTCACAGTTCATGAGTTCGAGCCCTACATCTGGCTCACTGCTGTCAGCTCGGAGCCTGCTTCGGATCCTCTGTCCCCCCCGTCAGCCTTTCCCCTGCTTGTTCTGTCTCTCTCTCTCTCAAAATAAAATAAGCATTTAAAAATATTTAAAAAAAATAAAATCTTTCAAAAATTAGTGAGAATGAGTGGCATTGATTTACATTTTGAAAATCTGTAATGTATGGCTTGAGAAAAGACAGCTGGATTCTTATATCTGCTTTTGCATTTTATCTTTTGCAAGATATTGTTTTGGTTGATGTATTTGAAGAAAAACTGGACTCGCACAGTTATGTAATTGGAAAAGGAACAGCATTTTAATAGCCTTTTCAGATAAGGTGGATATCCTTCTTTGATGCCACAAAACTCAACAAGTGGTAATTTTTTAAGGATTGGTTGCACTGTGGGATGTGAAACTCTATCAACCAACTTTACATATACTGTTACGTGAAAATCTGTTAATATATCTTCTAGTTCAAATAGAACTTTACTCACACATGATTTTGTAATATCACACATTAGTTATTTGGAAAACATGAGTCCACTAAATTACACATCCTGTAAATGCTGACACACTTCATCATACAAATCAAAATCATATTAGCTAATACCACCACTGATCTCATTAGAAAAGTATTTATTTTTGAGGGAGAGAGAGAAAGCACGCGCCTGTGCATGCACAAGTAGGGGAAGGGCAGAGAGAGAGAGAGAGGGAACACAGAATCCAAAGCAGGTTACAGGCTCCGAACCCGTAAACTGTGGGATCGTGACCTGAGCTGAAGTCGGATGCTCAACCGACTGAGCCACCCAGGTGCCCCTGGAAAGGTATTTTTAAGTATTGGGAAGTTGTAAGGTTCATAGCAAGGATACAAGTTTTCCAAATTCTAGTTTTTGCTTGAGAACTCTAATTTTATTATTGGAAACAGACATTGCCAATTGTTTTCCCTGAAATGACGGTCACACTTTGTTCATTTTCAGGATAATGTGTTCCAAATACCCTAGTTTGAACAACCACTTGTCAAGTCATTCTTCCAAGTAGAAATGATGTTCTATGACAATCACACAAGTGCTTTGCCTTGAGACGATCATCATGCCTTAACATGTGTACTTCTCATTCTATGACAGAATATTAAGGAGACATTAATTTAAAATTTAATAAAATTAATTTTCCCACTTTACTGAGAACATTATTAAGTCAAACTGGTATTTAAACATTTTTAAGTGTTTGGTGCTAAAGAGTACAATGACTTCTAGAATAATACGGCATCACTGCCTTGGTTCATGCTAAGGCACTGGCATTACCCACCATTGCTTTGGTACCATCAGTGCCAATGTCAACAGAGTGAAAAAGTAAAACATTATTGTTATAAAAAGTTTTATTTTCAGATTTCCTTAAAAAAAAAAAAAGTCTTAGGACCTACGCCCGGGAGTCCACAAGACAACATTTTTGAAACCTCTCCTCTGCCCACCATATCCTATCTACCATCGTCAGTTTACCCAGTAGTATATTATGAGGGAATCTGCCCAAATGAACGCTTTATTTCTTGGTTAAAGCATCTGCCTTAAACCTCTGTTTGCCTTCCTGTTTCATGAACTGAGCCAGGCTTCTGAGAACAGATTCTTGATGTCTACTTCTTTCTTAGAATCAAGTCTAAATAGCCACGTCACAGTATTTTGGCCCTACATCTACCCTGGCTTCATCATTCCCAGAGAGCCGGGGAAGAGAAAGAAAACCAAACAAAAGCACCCTAAAGTGAAATCCCTAGTTTACCAAACTCAAAGGCCACCACAGATTCCACTCCCCCATATAATTGATGCCTCAATTGTCCTACTTAGAAGCCCCACTTCTAATTTTTTTCTTGCCCCATCTTAACAGGGAGATATCAGATTATACACTTGCAGAAAAATAGATTCTAGTTCTGATTGTGCCACTTCCGAGCTGTACAAAGTCAGATCAGCTACCTAATGTCTCTGAGCCCGAAACTCTCTGTAAAAATGGGGATATTATATCCCACATGGAATTGCTGGGAAGATTCAAAGATCTAATAGAAGGAATGAGATGAGAGAAAACACTCAACAATAGCTACTATTAATAGAATAATAATAACCAAGTTGTGAGGAACTTCGAAAGTTATTAGGTTAAGCCTCCTCCTTCCCTTCTCTCCTACTGTATAGATGGGGTTTCAAATGGAGATGAAGAGAGATCAGGTGAGGTGGGCAGGTTCACATGCGTGTATCAGAGTCAGAGAGAATTCAGCCAGTTCTTCTTGACTGCTTTTTCTACTATGTCTAAGTAGAGCTGCTTGTTTAGGAGTTAGCAAGAGAAGAGAAGGGGTTATCACTGTCCCTGCTGCAAGTTATAACCCAGATCCACCTTCTCCCAATTTTTGTACAAAGAATAAAACATTTGTTGGTTTTCATTTTTGTGGAAGCACCTTCCCTGTCCTGCCCAAGCTTCTCTAACGTGTCCTAGAAAACCAGTGTGAGTTAGAGTTTGATGTTGGAGAGAGGGCACATGGGCATACAGAAGGACATACTGAGTCTTCAAATGAGTGGTACAGCAAAGATAACTGGGACAAGGCAGTCTGGTGTGTATCTTACCAGCTCATCTGTATGCAGTTTCCTCAAGCTCCATCAGAATAGGGACAATGTCTCTCATACAAAAGACTTTAAATACCTACCTTCTTAGTTTGCTCAAGTCCAGTTTCCAATGACTGTGCTCCCTCTACTGCCATCTCAGGAGCATTACAATTTATAAAGGACAACATTCTTTCCAATAATAATAGGACTTTTTCAGCTATAACTGCATGCAAGACAAAGTGCTGAGATTTACATGCATAATTTACCCAATTGTCAAATGCCCCATAGTATTAAGTATCATTCTTATTTCCAATTGACAAAGAAATTAGGCTTAATGAGGCTCAAGGACCTGGTCAACGGTAATCAGATGGTAAGGTGCGGGTTCTGGAGTCAAACTTAGGACTCTCTGGCTCCAGAAACATTTGTGACCATTTGTCTTTGCTAAAAATCTTACCTGCTCGTACAAGAAAAGTAATAAATTTCTCAGAAACCTATTGAGGAAGTTAGTTGAAGGATCTAAACACAAGTTCCAAAATAGAGAGGCTCATTGTAAAGGCTATTAATTAAAGGTGAGGCATATTCTCTGATTTTCCAGCTTTCCCTGGGAACATATGGACAGTTAGCCATGCATTTAAAAGTCCTGGGTGTGTCAGGATGGTGGCCACATTGCCAACAGAGTTCCAAATCGTTTAGCAAATTATGTGGCTCTATAACATCTTGTTTCTATTGTACATAAGGTGACTGTTTCTGCTGAGTCACAAATTAGAAAATGAGGTCCAACAGAAGGCTAGGATATTTGAAGTATAGACTTGTCCAAAAAAATTCTATGCTTCTGGTCAGTTAAATAACCCTTAACTGCCCTATTCCATTTAATGTATTTTTCATGTGTTGGTCTTTCTCAGAATTGAATATTTAGAGCATCAGACCTAAATGTAATTTTTCTTTGTATTACAGTGCCTGGCATAGAGCAGCTATTTAAGAAATATTTACTGAACTGACAGAGGGCTGAAGGAGTGCCCCTTTATCTTCGTCGGTCCTGAGGAGGGCTTTTTCAGAAGACTTGCCTTGTCCAGGCACTTCATTCTCACTAAGGTTGTCACTACCCTTGATAGTTATAATAATATCTCACATTTATAGGTTTATAAATGGTTATATAAAGTTTATATGATGATTTGATGTACATCAATTCTGTCTAAACACCAAGTTGAAGAGGGTAGAGGAGGTTATCTTTCCATCTCTCTCTCAAATATTTTAGGGAGAGGACTATCTTTGCTTAGGAAAAGAATTTGGTTAAGCTGCTTGGGATAGTAAGAAAAAGTGAAAAAGACAGCTAAATATGCTCTATTTAAAGACAAATAGAAACTGGGAATGTGGAGCCGATAGCAGAGAAAAGAAGAAAGGAAGGAAAAGAAAAAGATACAAAGGGAGCTTAAGAGGAGGAGAGAGTGGGAGAGAGAAGAAAACATGGCACAAAACTTGCAAAGAATGAAGGGGCTCAGTATAAAATCTCTGCTGGTGCAATCTAATGACATGGCTAATGATTTATATCAAATTACGTTCTGTCTTTGTTGCATACCTCCTCCTCCCTCCTCAGTCTTCAAGAATGACTGGTATGGTTTTTACTGTGGTCATATTGAAGGAAATGAAAGAAAGAAAGGAGTATTAAAAAGTGTGGTATATCTTTCCATTTACATAAGTCTTATTTGGTTTTTTTCATTAATGTTTTGTATAAAAATCCTAAACAGTTTTTGTTAGATTTATATCAAATTACTTTTTATGGCTTTTAAAATTTCAAATTCCAGTTGTTCATTGCAACTAATTTTTGTATACTGACAGTGTATCCTGTGACCTTGCTAAACTCCTCTATTAGTTACAGAATGTTTTTGTAGATTCTTTGGAATTGTCAGCATACACAATCACATTATCTGTGAATAAAGACTGTTTTTTTCCCCTTTGTAATCCGTATGTCCTTTATTTCTTTTTCTTGTCTTATTACCTTATCTAGTTCTTCCAGTGCATTGTCAAATAGGAGTGATGAGAGAAGACATCTTTGACTTGTTCTTGATCTTTGGAGGAAGGCATTCAGTCTCTTACCATTAAGTACATTAACTGTAAGTTTTTCAAATATACCCTTTAATATATTAAGGGTATAAGGTTAAGGAGTTCACTTCTATTCCTTGTTTTTTTTTTTTTGTTTTTGTTTTTTTCTTTTGATAATTTTTATCATGAATGAATGTGGAAATAGAGGGTTTTTTTTTTGCATCTGTTGATATGGCCATATATTTTTTTTCTTGTTTAGTCTGGTAATCTGACGAATTACATTGATTTTCAAATGTTAAACTAGTCTCAGATTCTTGGAATAAACTCCATTTTGTTGTGAGGTATATTCCTTTGTATATATTGCCAGATTTAATTTGCTATTATTTTACAAGGATTTTCAGCTCTATTTTTATGAGATATTGGTCCATAACTTTCTTTTCTTATAATGTCTGTGTTTTATTTCGTTATTAAAGTAATACTGGTCTCAGAATAGGTTAAGAAGTGTTTCCTCCTCTTCAATTTTCTAGAAGAGATTATGTAGAGTTTGTATTATTTCTTCCTTAAATTTGAACCATAGATCATGACCTGAGCTGAAGTTGGATGTTTAACCAACTGAGCCACGCAGGTGTCCCCTATTTCTTACTAAAATTTGAAAGAATTCACCAATAAAACTATGTCTCCCTGGAATTTTCTTAGTGGAAAATTTTTACTCCACAAGTTCAATTTCTTTTTTTCTTATTGAGGTATAGCTGGCATATAGCATTATATTAGTTTCAGGTGTACAACATAATGATTTGATATTTGTATATATTGCTAAATGATCATCACAATAAGTTTGGTTAACATTCATCCCCATGAATAGTTACAATTTTTTTTTCTTGCAATGAGGACTTTTAGGATCTACTCTCTCAATTTCTGTATTAGACATAAAACTGTTCTGGATACCTAGTTTGTATCATTCAAAGAGTTTGTTCATCTGTTATATTTGTAGGCATAAAGTTGTTAAAAATATTCTCTTCTTATTATTTTAATTATGATCTATAGTAATGTCACCTCTCTCAATCCTGATATTGGTAATTTGTATCTTTTCTTTTTTCCAGGACAATCTGACTAGAAGTTTATCAATTTTATTGATCTGAAAAAACAAGCTTCAGGTTTCATTGATTCTCTATATTGCTTTTCTGCTTTCTGCTTCATTGATTTCTGCTCTTGCCTTTATTATTTCCTTCTGCTAACTTTGGTTTCAATTTGCTTTTCTTTTTCGTGTGTCTTAAGGTAGAAGCTTAGGTCATTGATTTTTCTAAGATAAACATATATGTTTCCCCTTTCCCATTGCTTTAGCTGTATCCCACAAATTTTGATATATTATAGTTTAATTCTCAGTCATTTTGTTCAAAATACTTTCTCATTTCCCTGTGATTTCTTCTATGATTTATGCATTTGTTTTGTTTTGCTTTAGATCTGTGTCACTTAGTTTCCAAATATTTGGAGACTTTTCTAGATATCTTTTTATTATTTATTTTAACTTAATTCCATTGTGGTTAGAGAATTTTTTTAATTTGAGTTATTTTAAATTTATTGATTCTTTTCTTAGTGACATAATATGGCCTATCTTGGTCAATGTTTAGGGTTCACTTAAAAGAATGTGTTCTCTGTAGCTGTTGGGAGGAGTGTTCTGTCAATATCAATTAGGTAAAGTTGGTTGATAGTGGTATTCAACTCTTGTATTTCACTCCAGATTTTCAGCCTATTTCTTCAGCTATTATTATCAGAGAAGTGTCAAAATCTTCAGCCATAATTCTACATTTTCCTCCAGTTCTGTCACATTTTGTTTCATGTATTCTGAGGCTTTATGTTTAGGTGTATAAACATTTAGGATTCTCTTGCCCAATTGATGATTTTTCCCTTCATGATTATGAAATGACCCTTTTTATCTGGGATAAATATTTTTTGCTCTGAAGTCGACTTCATTTGATATTTATATATCCACTTCAGCTTTCTTTGATTCATGTCAGAATGGTATATTCGTTTCCAGATATTTTAATGTATTTATTTTATATTCGAAGTGGGCTTCCCATTGGTAGCAAATAATTCGTCTTGCTTTTTTACTCAATTTGACAATTTCCCCGCTCTGCCTGTTGACAGCATGTACTAAGCGCTACGTGAGCTAAGTTGTTCCCCCCACTCCTCTCGAGTGGTTTTATTCCCCTAACTGTGGGTAGTTCCCTCACACACATGCACTGATCAGTAACTGAAGAATCAAGGGGAGTGTTCAGCAGTCTCCTATCTGGTGCTCTGCCCTGTGAATTTTGGCCATCTTGGTCTCCCCAAATTCTCAACTCTGTCTTCTCATCTTGGGAGACTGCCAGGGTCTGTTTGAGTTCCCGCTTTCTGTGTTGCATCCTGGAAACGTTCCCCAGAAAATAAGATGGAGCAGAAAGATGTCTCATTTCTTCACTTCTTCCAGGGATCATTCTCTTGCACTGCTTCTGTTTGCCAATGCCTGAAAACCCATTGTTTCGTATGTGTATTTTTTCTTTTTCTGTTAAGGGAGGAGGATAAACCGACCCCTGGAAGGGCTGCCAGATTTAATAAAACAAGACTCTCAGTTAAATCTGAATGTCAAATCAACAGCAAGTACTTGTTTAGTATATGTATGACCCATAGTTATAGTATAAGTATGCCTGAAATTCAAATTTAATGGGTCTTCTTGGATTTTATCTGGCAACCCTAATCCCTGTTCAATCCATCATGTTCAAAGCAGAAGTCCCCAGATGCTCTTTTAAGTGCCAGAGCTATATACTTGTTTGGAAATCCATTCAATTCAGTATGAAATATTTACTGAACTGCTACGGCGTGCTTATCACAATGAGAATGATTCTAGGTCAGAATCTTCTTGAAGATACATCACATTGGCAGAGAAGACAAAATAAGCATACGAAACTATAAGTGCTCAGTTGACCTACAATACTAAGCACAAATGTCACAGGAGTTCAGAAAAGTTAAAGGCTAAAATGAACCGAAGAAGTCCGAAAATACGGAGATGTGGTTAACAGAAAGAGTGAAAAATTAAAGAATTGTATTCGGTCAGGGGAAAGGGCAAGGATGTTCTACCTGCCTAAAGAAGGTAAGACTGGCAGCCTTCCAGAGAGTGAGGAAAACAACCTGAACAAAAGATGCTTTGGGCAAGTCATGATAAACAAGGTTAATTGGTACCAGGACATTTAGGAACAGTTGTTCTGTTTGTTCATTGCACAAGGGAGCCCGGTTGGGAGGATGAGTGAGGACTGAAGTCTGAACTGCTCCAGTTCCCAGGACATGAGCCTCTATGCAGGGCCTCATCCAATGAGAGAAAGGGACGCTTTTTTCTAATGCTAAGCTGCTCTGTGGGACATTTAAGGTCCTAGGTGGGAACTTCGGTATCTCCCTTCTGAGTAGTCACAGTACGTCTATACCTGTGACCCAGATTCTCCCATGTTGGAATCACTGTGAGGAAAAGTGGGTGGAGATGTTACAAGGCGCAGCATCTCTGAGCTACAAACATTGTTCTACTGGGCTACTGTGGAATAAAAAGAGTGGGAAGGGACAAAATAAAATTTAATTTCATAGTTTGAAGGAGCAAAGTAGGTAAGCAAGATTGGAGCTGATAGGGTTTTGGATAGAACCCCTCTGAAGTTCAACATCAGCGCTGTGTAGTCTGTCTATTAGCAGAAGGTTATCCAATGAAGAATGGCCCTAAATCCAGTGCTGTAAATTCAAAGGCCTCCTGGAACGGGTAGTTAATGGACTTGTGGAGAACCTTTCTAACAGGCACCTGAAAATCTTTTTTCTCTGGAAAACCTTTCAGGAGGAGCTGCAAATCAAGACTTTTAGGGAAAATGGAATCTCAATTTTGGCATAATTTTTAAAATGTAGACCCCTCTATGTATATCTCACAAAGCACAGTGTAGACTTACACTGTTCCGAACAGATAATGCAGATCCGTAGACGTGAATGCTACTGGTGCGCTTTCTCTGTTCTAAAGCAGTATTTCCGGGGAGCCTGGGTGGCTCAGTCCATTGAGCGTCCAACTCTCGATTTCGGCTCAGGTCATGACCCCAGGGTCATGAGATCAAGCCCTGCGTCTGGCTCCACACTGAGCTTAGAGCCTAAGAGTCTCTCTCTTTCTCTCTCCATCTCTCCCCCCTTCTCTCTTTCAAATAAAATAAATAAATAAATAAATAAATAAATAAATAAATAAATAATAAAATAAAAATAAAGCTGTGTTTCCTAGCTCTAACCATGGTACACACTAGCTCCATGACCTCCCCCAAAAAAGAAGAGAAAGAGAAGGGGGAAACAGAGGAGAACCAAGGCAGACATTACTCTATATATCAAGACAGGATGAATGCAAATATTTTGGAAGCCGTAAACCACAACAACTACTTCCTTTTCTCTCCTCATTTCATCAGTTTGATCTTCTTAAAAGGATGAGGCAACCCAATGCAGACTTAACTGGTTGGAACAATAGGCTCATGTTCAGTTTTATCACCCACATTTCATACTAGTATCCCTGTCTGGAAACTCTGAGGGTTTTTATTACTCATCTCTACGGAAAAAGCCTCTATAAGATCTTCACCAGCTTGGAAATCCTTGATACAAGAAAAAAAAAAATCCCCAAAGCAAATAACCACCTGTAACAAATAAATGATTTATGAAAAAAATGTCATTGGAAGGGTGAATCATTCTTTCTTACATATATAGAAATTATCAAGGACTGTGCAGTCAAAAATGAAGAATTGTTGGGGCTCCGGGGTTGCTTAGTCAGTTAAGTGCCTGACCGGCTCAGGTCATGATGTCACGGTTCGTGGGTTTGAGCCCCGAGTCGGGCTGTGTGCTGACAGCTTAGAGCCTGGAGCCTGCTTCAGATTCTGTGTCTCCCTCTCTCTGCCCCTCCCCGACTCACGCTGTCTTTCTCTGTCTCAAAAAAAATAAACATTTGAAAAAATTTTGTAAAAAGTGAAGAATTGCTATCTTCTTTCTCTGAAGAATTGTTCGACTTCTCAAATCGTTGCTGATGAGGGGGCAATAAATGCACGTCTTACCTTTTCGGCTACTGCCTGGGTCGATCCTTCTGTGTGGACTACCAAGTTCCTGCTTAGTTTTATACTCTATTAGAGCAAAGGGGGAAAGTCTAACACAAAACTAACAACACAGTTTTTAATGGAAAAGTGCTATTTTAAGGACAGCCAGTCCTATCACATAAAGCTGTCTATATTGGTCAAGTTGTAAAGGTTTTCTTTTCCTTAGTTTGAAGGCTAGAACCTTAACTGAGCACCAGAGGGTACTCTTCTCACAGGGAAGCCAACTGGCAGGGAGATGAAAAATGAAGGCTTCTGAGTTTCCTTCACATGTAAAACAGATGAATGGTATTCTCTAGGCTTTTCTCATTCGGGATTGTGTAAATGGCCTTGACCCTGACATATCATGGTGTTTACAGAATTAATAAACTAGGCCCCACGAACTTGCTCTGTGGCTCTGGCGAGGGTATGGGATAGTGCTTTACACCAGGATGGATGTAGGGGGAAGGAGAGGGGAATGTGAACAATAATACTTAGGTCAAACGATTACAGAGATTTATTCCTGGTTTTGCTTAACTCGAATACCTGAATGGTGACATTGTTAGATTCATATCTAGGTGAGATCTGAGCCAGGAATTTGGTCAATTGAGATAAAACCTTTCTCTGCACTGTATTTATTTAGGGTTGTCAAGTTTACACAGAGTGGTAATGCCAAGGTATCAAGGATCTCTTGCCTTTCCATAACACTTTCCATAGCACTCCCCAAGATATATCATCAGAGTAAAGGTGGTGTACTTGTTACACAAATGCACCTTCGAGACAAGTCCTCTCGTTGTCCCCTCCAGATAAGTGACCACTTTTAAATCCTCTTTTTGGAAATTCTAGAGCCACTACTGCTTATTGGCTGGTTGACTGGCTGCTTTTTTCAGAGAATGTTCTCTAATAACCCAATTCACTTTTTATATAAAGGCAAGGTCTCTGCATTCACTACCTTATTTGCTACAGGGAGTAGAAAAATTTGCAAGGAAATCACAAGAGAAGTATTAATCTTTAACAAATGTTGTTATGATATAAATGATTAATAATCATTCATTACACAAAATAACATCCATTCTCAAATCCTGACATCCGTGGTAATGTACTGAAAAGCTATCCTTTCAAACTCCCTTTTCAGCCACATTCAATCTGCAGATTCTCTCGGGGTGGAAAAGCTGGTCATGTGTGGTCGTATCAGATGTAACGTGAAACTTGACGTGATTGCATAGTGGTAACTTGGACCAGAAGCGCATTGTCCTCTTGCCCACACTCTGCAATACTGCCTCATTGTAAACAAGATGTCTGGCTTACTTGGGACATCCTATCAAAATGTTTAAACTAAAATAAAAGCTGACATCATAGGGGAAGTCTGTATTCCCCGTGTATTTCTAACTTTGTATGCCATTCCCAGAGAAAGCCACTGGATGTTGCTTAACGATGATAACAATGGATCACATACAGTGGTTGGCAAAGGGAAAAAAAAAACAATTAGTCATCCAGTCAACTCATCTTCCCGGCAAAGGGCAGAATACTTAGATAGGGAACCTAACACTCTATTTAAGGCAAATGGCCAAGTATTAAGAACTACACTGACATCGTTGTCTCCTCTAGCAAAACTGACCGAGCACCGAATCTGTGTTAGTTGGCTGCACCCATGCCCTACTTGATTCCTTAAATGGAAGGTTCCAGTACAGTGCTGCTCTTTTCTTTGGAGATAGCCAATAGAGTAAACGTTGTCTGGTGGAAGGTAATTAACTCTTGTAAATGATGCCTGCGCAAAACTCAAGGTCAGGTTACTACAGAGAATACCTTGACAAGCCAAGGCCAACACAGAGGAAAAGTCCTGGAGAGTCCTCCTCTCTGGAGAGTTTATCACCTTTGCTGTGAACTGTATTGTGTAAACTCTGGCTCAGAAAGGGCTATTGTTTCAGCCTTGCTTATTCACCTGATTGAGTTTATTCAAAAGCACAGCTGAAATGCGTGGTTTCTCACCCTGAGACTTTGGTTTTTATACTAATTGGAGAGTCTACCTTGTTCCTAGGTATATTTCGTTTTAAGCTCAACTGTATAGGTAATTCAGATTCTCAAAGTAGATTTTTTGTAATATTTGAGGGTGGGAGCCTAGAACTATCCAGAATGGCTGCCAGATGCCGATTTCACTTTGGGCTTTGTTGTGAAGAACATAGAAGTCTCCATCCAGCAATGTTTTATTCCTCATTGTGACCCAGGCTCTTGGGCCCATGGTGGGACCCCAGTCAGGGCACTCAATCTCTCTGGCTCTCTCTTTGGAATGCTGAGTGGTAAGGACCATGTAAGCCACTTTCAGTGGCCTCTTCTATCTATGGAAGATGTTACTGAATAAAGACAACATGTGTCCCCGGTTCTAGTTGTATCCATAACCCTGGACCCCTGGACCTCCCAGTTAGCCTCGGACACCTAGTTCCTTTTTTTTTTCCTTAAGCAACTTGGGAGTTGAACTTCTATCAGAAGCAGCCAGTTTTTGCCTGATTGGTAGAGTATCAATATAGTACCACACTATGGACTAGAAATAAGGACAGAGAACCCAGAAAGAGAACGGGAAACAGACAGTAGATTGTTTTTAAAGAAGCTGTATTCAAAGTTACAAGGAGTGTGACTTACTTCACAGTGAACTCGCTGAATTGGTTGACGTTTTGCAGGGTTACATCTGTTACTCTTTAACATTTCATGGAGGACTGAGGAAGTGCCAGCACACTGGGAAAAGAGCCAACATGAAATGGTTGTATAATAAAAGGGAAAAAGGTTGAGTTCTGAAAGTTAAAGACCGGTAAGCTCAAGTTCTATAGCAAGGGGAAGAAATGCCACAGTGAATGATGTGAGTAGAACGAGGTATTGACTTTACATGAACTACGTTTTCCCCCCACGCCAATCTAATATTTTAATCTATTGACAAACGAGGGGCAAATTATAGCTGGGTGTCAGACCTGGAGCTGGTGGTGCAAATCCCACAGCCCAGCCAGAGAGGCCACGAGAAGACTGAGAATTCCAGGTCAGAGGAATGCAGATAGAGACCAGAACTGGGGACATATTTGTGCCAGGGGTCTAGAACCAAGATTAAGACAATCTAAGATGCCATGCCGTTTTCTGTCCCTTAAAAAATTGCATTTTCAAGCATGGGCCTATGAAGATTGTTCCTTTGAGAATAAAGAGCCGTCACCAGGTGACTGCTTTGCACGTTGTTAATTATTCATGTGTCACTCATTCACTCGCTCATTCACCAAACACTTATTAAATGCCTTGTTTTTGAAAGGTACCTTAATAGGTGTAAGAAAATAAAAATGATGAACAGTTGGTGAGGTTTCTCCCCAGTGACAACAGCTGCATCAGGGAGCATTTGGATTATGATCTCATCAGTACAAACTGTTCTATTTTAAAAATTACCAAACTAAGTCAATTACTTTTTCCTCTACTTTGAAAATTTGATACAAGATAGGACAAAAATTCAAAAAAAAATAATGTTTCAAACAGCTCTTTTCATCACAACTTGGCTCCTTTTTAACTTAAAAAAATTTTTTTTAATTTATTCATTTTTGAGAGATAGAGTGCAAGTGGAAGGAGGGGTGGAGAGAGAGGGAGACACAGAATCCCAAGCAGGCTCCAGGCTCCGAGCTGTCAGCACAGAGCCTGACGTGAGATCGAACCCATGAACCACGACATCACGACCTGAGCCGAAGTCAGACGCCTAACTGACTGAACCATCCAGGTGCACCTCCTTTTTAACTTTTTTTAAACTTACAGTTTAAAGTATGGTTCCACCCTTGTCTGTAGGTCCCAGATTTCTAATTTTTTTTTAACTTACTGCTTTATACAGTTTCAATATGTTGCTAACTAGTACCCTGTTCCTACCAACTAAAAGTGCCATCTTTCATCTGCAACTTTGTTTTTTTCACAGTCAGAAGCAAAACAAACATGAAACAAAACATATGGGGAAAAGATTATTTCAGACTTTTCACTGTTCACTTCTATTTTTACTTTTCTCATAAATCAGTAAACTGTTATTCTTCCAAGCATGTTTCTACATCACTCATTTTCTGGGGCTTTTCATTCCTCTATATGTTCTTTTGCATAATAACTCATTAAATAAATCTCATTTACAGATCTCTGACAAGCTTGTATATCTTGAACTCTCATGTTTCATTATGAACTTGATGTAAAACATCCAGTTTGAATACATTTTAAGCTGTTACTAAATAATTTCCTTATACCTGAATACAGGTGTCTGTAAGATAAGTCAGCGGGTGGTTTATTTATTCATCTATTAATTCAGTAAATTACTGAGAACCAGCAGGAACAATGAGCTGCATTAAGTTAAAACCAGGTGGAAAGTCAACTTGGTCAAGACATGTCCCTGCCATCAAATTTGATCCCAATTGCTGGAAGAGACAAATGTTAACATTGAACAAAAATACCTCAAAACAGGTAATTTGCGACTTGTATCGGGTAATTTGAACAAACCAAGGAAGGCTGGGTGGAGATAAACCCTAAATGGTGGTTGGGATTTTTTTTTTTTTAAGTAAGCATCACACCCAGCATGGAGCCCAATGTGGAGCTTGAACTCACAACCCTGAGATCAAGACCTGAACTGAGATCAAGAGTCAGACGCTTAACCAACTGAGCCACCCAGCTGCCCTGAGATTTTTGAGAAGGGCTTGGAAAAGACATCATAAGTGAAGAGAAATGTGTCAGTATAAAGTGAATAGACAAGAAAACACTGTGTTCGGGCAAGGTAAAGCAAGGCACATCAGCAGAAGCTAAAGCTCCATATTAGCAAGTAGAAGATAAAGCCAGCGAGCAGTGAGCGTTGTGGTGTTTTGAATGTCAAACTCATGAATTTGGAGGATTTCTATGGCCCAGTTGTCCTCCCCTAACTTCGTTCTCAGCCACTCCAACCCGTCCTTAAAACTTTTGCCAAAGTGAATCTCCTAAAAGATAAAGTTAACATATAGCCCCTCTGTTGAAGACTTTTCAGTGGGTTTCTTAAGCCCGCTCAAGAATGGGTATCTATGAGACTGTTCACAGCTGAGCAACGAAATGAAGGCTCCCTCTGGCTGAACTTGGCCCGTTAGGGTCCCCTGTGACCCTGTCTGGGATTGTAGGTAGCTGGGTAAATGAGACCACTCTTTAGCCCAAGCAATCGTCTCAGACAAAGATGGACAAGGGCCCTACAACCCATCATGTCATGGCAAACAGGCCAAGAGAGCTCTCCAGGAGCTGAGCTCCTGGGACACTTATGCCACGGAACTGGATATCGTTAGCCTCACTGAACCCAAACGGACCTTTGCATAACTATGTCAAATTCACAGTGTCAATGCATTTAATTTCAGTGAAACATCCATTCTATTGAATTTATGTTGTTTATTTGAATTTTAGAGATTATATTTTCATTATAATTTGACTTTAAAAATTTGTGTTGTACGTGTTGGAAAGTAGAGGTGGGTGTATGTCTTAACGAATTTTTGTCTAGTTTTATATGTGCACACTTAAGTAACATTATGATAAAAATAATTTAAGTAAACAGTGAATTTTACATAATCATTTTACTTTAAAGGAGTTGTGTATGTTATCCAAATAGGGAACATAGCATTATCTCATTTGGTCTTAAAATAATCCCTGCAAGATAGTTATCACTATCTGCATATTATAGATGAGGAGACAGAGAGTGAGAGGGTCCAAGTAACTTAGGCAAAGTGGTGATTTTAACCCATCTCTGTTTGATGTCATTTCCTCGGCGCACACAGATTCAAAAGTCACCTTTAGGGACATGAGAGTAAAATTTGGGAATGAGGGTTTCTAAGACATAGAAGCAGAAAAGTACAAGAACTTAGACTCATCCACAAAACCGATTTCTAGGCTGCATCGCTTCAAGAGAAAACTATGGATTATAGTCTCATTAAGCAAGGAATTCTGTTGGATGACTTCATTTCTTCTCTTACCCACTGAATTCTGATTGCTTAACAGATTTCGACTCCCCAAACATTTCAGTTTCGAGAGCTAAGTTGAAACAGTGAAGAATTCTTTGACATTTGGAAGGAAATGCCTTTTATAGCGATAGGTGCCTATTTCCCCAAACACCAAAAGCAGACTTCAAACACCATCCCCGTGGCTGCTCTTTTCTGTCCACGTCTCTTTCAAAAACAAGTAACAGCAGCAACCAAAACCCAACAAAATTGGCTCTAGCCTGCTTGGAGTTGAAGCCAGATCTGTTCTTGGTTTCCCAAGCCAAAGTGGGAGATGTAGTTAGTTGAGTTCTAAGCCCTTCACAGTGCTAAAGAACAATGGAGTGAGAGTTTCAAAATTAAAACCATGCGTTCAGTAGTAAACAGCTCCAACTGGTGCTTGATTACTAACTAGATGTTCTATTTCTGACATGATTTGAGCAAACACAGGAAACCTCATAGGCGTGGATGGAGAGATGTTTTCCCTTTCAGGACAAAAAAGAGCAACATCGGATGGAGTTATGATCATCGTGATTCTTTTTTAAAATTAAAAAAAAATATTTATTTATTTTTGAGAGAGAGAGAGGCAAAGAGAGAGGGAAACAGAATCCGAAGCAGGCTTCAGGCTCTGAGCTGTCAGCACAGAGCCAGACACGGGGCTCGAACCCACAAACCGGGAGATCATGACCTGAGCTAAAGTCAGATGCTCAACCAACTGAGCCACCCAGGTCCCCCTGATCTTTGTGATTCTGGACACCATCAAAAGCCAATGGCTTTGAAGGGGTTCTCATTTTTATGGCCTCAGAGGGAGCCCTTTTCTTTCCCAGGAGTCCTCTCCAGAGGGAGAGGCTGTGTAGAGTTTTCCTGAAGGTAATGAATGTCAGCACATTGCCAGCTAGGCCACGTGTTCCTTTCTTATCAAATGAAACTGACCTTTCTGACCCAGCATGCTCTCCTTATTCATCACTGTGATTAATTTCAAGTTCATGGTGATGCAGGTTTGTAGATGAATTGCATGGTTCACTCCAGATGGTAAATATGTACCTCTGGCATCTCCTCACCCTTCTGGAGAGGTCATGTGCTAGCATACAAGAATGAAGGCTTTTAAAATAGTTGGCTTACACTCAGATCTGCACCCTACAAAACACTCTGCCCAGACTAGTCTCTGTCCTTTCAGCTGGCAGAGATCTTCCCCTTCCTACTCATTTTCCATTAAATGCCAAGCGACTCAAGGGAGTTATGAGCAAAATGAAAATGTTTAGCACATAATTCAAGATTTTAAGGTTGTTTTTTTTTCAGCCAGTGGAAGAACTAGGACTCATGAGAATTCTCGAATTGACATTCACTAGGCCCCAAAATCATGCTTATCCTCTAGAAATTTCCAAGTTAATTTTCCTGATGCATGCTACTGCATTTCCTCTAGCGAGCGAAAATCTTGTTCCGTTGGTCATCACTGTCAACAGGGACAAAATATGCAAAACAGATTTTACATATTTATACAAAATTTGCTGGTCAGAAATTGCTCTATGTATATTCATTTCTGCATCAGGAGGATAGTTTCAACATCGATTGTACTCAGAGTTTCCCCCCGCAAGCTTTGTTGGAGGCTATAAGTGGTTCAGGTCATGGAGAATAAGTTAATTCACATTTCTGTCTTCTCCCTTTTCAAAATTAAGTTTTCATATCTAGGCATTTTCTTAGGATTCCAAATAAAAAGGAAGGAGATTGTTCTTATGTGCATCTGGGCAGTTCAAATACCTACATGGACGAGTGGCTGCTTCAGCCCATCTGTCGTCTTTGCAGCCCACAACCATCACCTCCAGAAGCCTCTGCTGAGGTTTCCATGGAGCTTTGGGAAAAACCTGATTGGAGCCTGTAGAGGATCTGTGGATATAAACGTGGCCGAAGACAAGACACTGACAATCTGGGAGCAGAGTGTGGGGATGCAGAGACCTACCCAGGGCTGGCCCACCCGCCCGGGACGCCCCGGTTCTGTAGCTGTTGCTCACCTATTACATGCCACTCCTCAAATTCACTGACAACACACCCACTGAGTGCCTCTGAGATCAGTGGGAAAGAGTCCTTGTCTTCAAAGAGCTTGCGGTCTAATGGGGAAAGTAGGAGCTTTGTAATAAGCTAACCATGTCTGAAGGAGGCGAAAAGACACCAGGGAGGTGATTTTTGAGCTAGGTTTTGAAGGCCGAGTGTGAGATTGCTACAAACAAAAGAGGGAACCGCATGTACAAAGACGAGGGGCTGATCTGCTCGGAAGGGGTATGAGATCTTCGGGGGCGGGGTGGTCCTCGTAGAGGTGGCAAGGCAGGTTGGCCAGATCAGGAAGGCCTGTGGTTTCATACAGAGAGGAAGAGGTGGGGTGAATAGCCATAGTGTTGAGAATAGACCCAGGCGGGTGGGTTTTAGAGGGAGAGAGGCCAGGTTGAGGGTTTTGCCGTAGTCTCAGCAGGTGTTCATGATGGCTGGGAATAAGGCAGTGGCAACAGGATGAGAAGGGAAAAAGCCACTTCAGAGATTGTTTTTGAGGCAGAGATTGGATGTCAATGAGTGAGAAATCCACAGAGGTTTCTAGTTTGGGGGAGTAAGCTGATGGCAGCCATTCTGAAAGGGGCTTCTCTCTCACTCACACACGCTCTCTCTGTCCGTTTGTCTCTCCCAGTCCTCTCTCTTTCTCCACCTCTGTTCCATCTCTTTGTCTACTCCTGTTGTTCCCCGTGATATTCCTTCTCTGTCTTTGTCTTTCATTCTCTTGTGGTGCCGGCTTCTCTCTGCATATCAGCTCTGCTCTCCTCTGTAACGACCAACTTCTTCACTATCCACATGTGTTCTGCTCCTTGGTAACTTCAGATGACAAGTCCCTTTGACATTGCATAACCCTGCTCAGTCCAATTAAATTCTGTCACTTTCCATTGCACTGCTCATTATAAAGTTCATTCCATTTTTCTTCATTCAAATTTGCAATAGAATCTAATTAGACCAGCTCTTCTTTCTATGCTAGCCCAGAGAGTCTTTGGTCCTGGACGCTTCTCAGAACAACCTAAAGGGCTTAAAAAAAGTACAGTGCATGGGTCCACCCTAGGCCCACTGAATCAGAATCTTTAGAGATGTAATGCATAGCATGCGCATTTGCTTTAAAGTTCTGCTGGTGATGCTGATGTACAAATAGGACTGAATCCACTGCCTTATGTGACAAGTCATGAATCATAATTCATAGCACAGACCTTGGCTCAGGGGCTCGTAACGATTCCAGTTTCAACTGGAGGGGGTCGGTGGAGTGGCCTGGAGGGTCACACTATGCAAACATGGCCATCCAGGGGTTGTGAGTAGGGAGAGCCTCTTAGAATAGCCTGTGGTCATACAGACGCCATGAAATGTGTTTGCTAAATTGGTCTTGTGAGGGGTAAAATGTGAAAGCATGCATTTGCAGTGACTTCCCATGGGTTCTGTGGTAGGATGCAGAGGAGGGGCCCCTAGTCTCGATGGGAGGAGTATGGGATAAGGAGGTGACTCCTAAGTTGAAGCTTGGGGGAACACTAGCAATTCATCTGCTGAAGAAGATGAGAAATGGGACCACAGGCAGATGAGAATAGTGTATTCAAAGCAAAGAGATTTTTGTGCAGAATGGCATTATAAATTCGTACTTCGAGCGTCCGTGGCCACCCTTCCTAGACACATGGTAAAAAGCTCAGAAAACTCCTTAATTTCTTTGTCCTGGAGGTCTGTTACATTCCTGGCAGAACTTGTAGAGATAGTCAATCCAGAATGGGGTGCACTATAAGGGGGGGCGTGAGAAACTAGACTGGAGAGGTACGCAAGGGCTCCATTGTGAAGCTTCATGGTCACTTTAGTAGAACACTAGCTACCATTTATCAAGCAACTACATGCCAGGCACTTTATGTACATTACTTCCTTTCATCCTCCCAGAACTCAAAACGTCAGGATTTTTACACTCATGTTATACACCTGGAAACAGAGGCTCAAGTAGCTCAAATCTACTTGTCACAGTCACAAAGCTAGAAAACAGCAGAGCTGGAATCTGACCAAGTCCTCAGCCTTAAAGTGTAAAAAAGGGAGGGGAGGAATGCTGTATTTAGAAATGAAAGAAAAAGAAATATTTATATGTATAAGATATTGCATAATGGGGTCATTTCAGCCCTCAAATGGTTTAAAATATTCATAATCATATCTGTATGGGTAAATGTTATAAATACTCTGAATCTCATATTTTTGGTCTTTTCAAACACCCTAGCAAGATAGAGAATATTTTCATTAAGCAAAACCTGGTGTGTACACCCAGAATGCAAAGTAAGTAAATAAAAGGGAAGTTGTGCAGGGTACTTGGAAGAGGGAGATCAATGAGGAGCCAGCGTCCTTCCATCTCCCCTGTCAACTACTTTCCCTAAATTCACGAACTCCATGGCTCTAGCCTATAGCCCACAATAATTTCTAGAATCTTGAACATTTTTCTACATACCGTTCAAGCCTGTGGATCCAGGAAGCAATCAAATATCGTGTGCGGGTGACAGAGTGTACCTTTGCCAAGGTGGAATGGTGTGGCTGTGCGGGAAGGCTCTGGCCACCTGGTAGACCCACTCCTGTGTTGTCACGGGTGCTCCTATGACCTAGATGAGGGCAGAACCAATCATGGACCTGATTTAGTGCCCACTACTAGGACAGCCATCTTTTCTCAGAGCCGCAGAAACAAACAGTGAGCTTAAATCTTGTTTTGGATGAGAACTCACCAAGACTGTCCTTGGTGAAGTCCCCAGTTAGCCACAGCACATGATAAAGTCACCCAGGGCAATGTCCCATTGCTGGTCCTCTTTGCTTGTTTTAAGATTCTTCTCAAGGAGGAAGCATGCTAAAGTAATTCACACATGTTTAAATGTAAATTATTTTATGTGGCCAGCACAAGCCACCCCTAAACCCTTGTTCCTTTTGGGAAGTAAAGAAGTTTTAAGCACAGCACCCTATGGTGACTGGTGTCCTGAGGAGTCTCTGAGGGAGTGGAGTTTTAGCACCCAAACTGAGAGAGTCCTAGGAAAACAAGACAAATTGGCCACCTTCTAAACCCACCATACCACAAAACTTTAAGTGTTAACTGACCACACTTAGGGCCAGATACTGCTTTGGAGTTCACAGACAACAAATTACTTTTATGTATATTAAATGTGCTCTTTAACAACCAAGTCAAAACATTTGTCTTGCGAACTCAACAAATACATTCATTGTCTCAATGTAAAGAAATAACTATAATCCCATTAAATATGCTTGAATATTCACTTATTATTGGTGATGGTTAATTTCATGTGTCCACTTGTCTAGGTCACAGAATCCATATATTTGGTCAAACATTGTTGTAGATGTTTTCACGAAGGTATTTTGGATGAGATTAACATTTAAATTAATAGGCTTTGAGTAAAGCATACTACTCTCCCTAATGGGGGTGGGCCTCGTCCAATCAGTTGAAGGCCTTACAAATAAAAAGGACATACACCCTCTGATAAAAAAGAAATTTTGCCAACAGACTGCCTTTGGACTCAAACTGCAATTCTCCCTTGGGTCTCTACCCTGCCAGCCTGCCCCGCAGATTTTGAACTTGTATCTCCACAGTTGTGTGAGCCAATTCCTTAAAAGAATTATCTCCTCTCTCTCTCTCTATCTCTGTCTCTCTCTCACACACACACATGCACACACACACACACACACACACACACACACACACATATCCTATTGGTTTTGTTTCTCTGGAGATCCCTAACAATGTACTGTTAATGCAGCATTTAAGTCATCTTTTCCAAATAATTAGTTTTACAATTACTAGAAACTAATAACCTGATAATGTTGTTTATTTGAACCTTTATAAATTCAGAGGTATTTTCTAGCATTGCCCTAAAATCTTGTAGCAACTGCTCTTCATTCCATAAGTATTTATTGAGTCCTCCCATAGCTCATCACACATCTTTGTATTTTGAATACACAACTAGCCTACTACCTAAGCAAAAACTGTGGGGGTGCTGTGTAGGGAGATCCTTTACAGACACCCAGCTGAGGTCACTGAATCTTGACTTGTCACATAGACTGAATTAATCTGGACTCTGGGTTTATTGTCTTTACTGAGTCCCAAGAACAGTCCTTTCCATGGCTATCTGAATCTCAATCCAGTGGTTTATCAGTGGAGACATTCCAATCCTGAACAAAGCTCTAGTCTGTCCTCTTCTTCAATTCAGATTTCAAGCACTCATTGATGTCTGTGTGGGGGGGTGCGGCTCTGTGTATATGCATATCCACACAAAACATTTGAGTTCTTATTTAACACAAACTGTGCAACGGTCTTCTCATTTTCTTTATTCTGCCTCCTGGTTCTAAGGCAGCTGATCTTGTTAACAAGAGGTCTGTTCTTCCCTCAGTGACTGCATTTCTTGGAGAAAACTTGGTGAGCAAGCATCTGCCCCACTGCACATCAAGGACGTTCCAGACTTTGAGCCAGTTTATACCCTCAGGGCAGCACGTGCAGGCTCTTCTTGCTTTTCTTAGAACCAACGTTGGAATCAAGAACTGGTTCTTGAATTACTCCCAGCTTCCCGTATTCACCCTCCCCTGATCTGTGCTTCCCTAGTTATGCTTTACCATGAAATACTGTTTGGACTGGTTTCATAGAAACACCTTGATTCTTCCCTCGATGACGGTAAGCATTGTGACAGAGTCTGAGGGTATGAGTGATGATGGCAACAGGGTAGCTGTCATTTCACACGCAGCCCAAAGAAGAGGGAAGGAGAGGCTGTCATGATCCTTTTCTTGGGCTGCTCAGATCTGATATCCTGACTTTATTAACCATATGATAATAAGTTCTTACTTTTCCCATAAGGAAAAAAATACAAGTTCAGGTCTTTAAGGTAATGGCCCATTGCAATCCCTTAAAAGGCTTAACGAAGGTTAGCAAATCAAGCTATAGCCTTTGCGGCTGCAGCTGATCCCAGGGCAGCACAGATACTGGTGAGTCACGGTGTCCTTAACACCCATTCTAGATTTTCCTTATCTTTGACAAACATTTTGATCTGGCTCAGTTGCGTGCCCCATGTGGTGACAGAGACCTTCACCCCTGAGGGGTTTCAGCCCTGAGTTGTTAGTCTTATTTAATCATTCTTGATGCAACTTCCGTTAATAGAGATTATTAGACTCAGTAATAAGAGAAGACCAAGAGAAGCCCCAGGGAATCCCCTGGGTTCTAGATAGACACACCTGCGTGTAGCAGCAGCCCTCATTCTTCAAGGGAATCATCATCGATCATGCCTTCCAGCACAGGAACTCCTTTTGTTGCCTGTAGGTTCACTGACATAGGGAGCCCAAAGTGGCCAGATGGCAGTTGTAGCCCCCAGTTCAGTGAAACTTATGGCAGAAGAGTTCCTGCCCTGAGATCTAAGACCTCTAAACTAGCAGAGACTAAGTTTGTGGAGATGAGAGTCTCAAATTCTGCAATTGTATCTGTGAGTCACTTGGATTTGTGGTGAAACAGAGTTAATCCTATTTCATATGGGTTGACAATCTATCTATCTATCTATCTATCTATCATCTATGTATCTATCTGATCAATTACACCAGGAAGGACTATACCCCAAGCCCACAAGCTGTTGTCCCTTTGCTGGCACTTTAGCTGAGACTTCTACAGGCCATTCCACTATTCTATCAAGGTGGATGCTTCTGAGCGATGAAATACACGCTAAAACTAGTGAACTACACAGTCATGAGCCTGGTATTACACTTCCTTTGCTGTAAAATAAGTCCTTTACTCTGAGCAAATGTCATTTATCTGTGAGTAGGTCAGACATTTTGTAGGTCCTTAGATGGTAGTGTTTGCAGAGTTACTGTGGGCAGGAAGGCAAACCTGTCTCCAGAGTATCATTTCAGGTAAGTATGAATCACTGATTTTACTAAGGGATCTGATGTAACTGACCTGCTACTAGCTGACTGGCAGGTCTTTCCAAGACTGAGGCCATGTCAAATGCTCAACGTCATTCTCTGATCCTGGAAGTAGAGAATTCAGTAGCAGCAGGAGCTAGATCTGCCTTAGTGAGAGGGAGCCCATGGGTTTTGATCCATGCTTAGTTTCCATCCGTGGCACCATGGCTTCATGGCCCCATGGCAAACAAAGGCACTAGATGACTCAATAAGCAGCTGACCAATTCATTGTCTACTTGGTTGTTGAAAGCTTTGTACAAGATAGTTGATCTCTAGTAGGTTTTAATATGTGATAAAAGATCTGCATGTACTGTGTTCACTCCCATTAGCCTATGTACATACATTTCTGCTGGCCATTCTTGTCTCATGTCTCTGTGACTTGTTCCTCGTAAGTACTGATCATCTTATCAAATCATTTCCCACTGATCAGGAGTCAGGATATATCCTTTCCTCAGGCTACTTCTCCTTCAATATGAAATGGATAATCACGTGTATTGCTCTTAAATCTGCCCAGTGGGAAGATTTCTTTTAACCACTTGCCTTCTGGGGCAGTCTCGAGGAGGGCTTTTGTACGGTAGTGGCTCAGTCCTGGCTAGGACCAACATATTACACCTACATATTTGTGAACCATATCCAAGTCCTTCCTACCTCTGTCAGTTGGCCACAGGGAATCCCCAGTGATGCCATAGATGTAGAGTAAAGGAAAGGTAATGGTACAACAGAGTTAGGGGAAACGAACCTGGGCCGCTTGTCTATATAATTTACTCAGGAGTTCTGGACTGACTTCAGTCTAATCCTGAATGTACCCCTTCCATTTTGGAATGGACTACTGTCATACCCATGTGGCCTTAGACTTGGTGGATCTGATAACACTCAGCTCACGATGGGCAGCTCTATTTCATAGTCATTTGGTATTCCATGATGAGGACTAAATTTTTATTTGTGAAAACTGTCATGCTATCTAAGTAGGGACTTGTTCTCTCCCACAAAAGATATGGCCTTTACTCCCAAATCTTTAAGTATCTGTTTTATGATTCTTCTAATGAGACTTTTAAGAAGTTATATACAATATTCTTACCCACAGACACCTTTAGAACTTTCAAACCAGATGAGTCATATGGCTTGCGTGGCAGGACAGCTTTCACTGCAGCCTGAACTTGCTACAGGTCCCTTCTTCCTCTGGGCAACATGGAAATTGGCCCTTCCTCTGTACATAAATATAGTTAGATAAAATGAGAGAGAGAATCCGACATTCTAGCGGGTTGTCTATCCATCTCACTGCTGGGAACGTCCTGATCTTCCATCACCGGCGGTCCGTGTGGATCAAGGCATTCCCCTGGCCAACGGGGCAGATCTTGAGGAGCACACGTGTCCTCATATAAGACTTCAGATGAGATCACTGAAATGTCTCAGGACAAGTAGAAGTCCTTCTCTTCTGGGGAAGGAGAAAGGGCTGTTTCTGCTAGCCGGGAGGGGCCTGGACTCTTGGACCTTCACAATGATCAGGCTTGTCTACTCATATGCGCTCATTCCAGGTCTCAGTCTCCTGCTCCTTCCCTATTAGGGCTCTCACTTTGACATGGGAGCGTTTGGAGGCTGTGCATTTTGTCTCCTTTGTAGGTTTGCCACCCAGAACATGTGATCCTGGACATGATTTTCTTCCTTGTCTTTCTTGCATCTGCAGGAGACAAGCTGCGTAGAAGCCCTTTGGCTTTCACAGCATGCTTTAAGTGGGCAATTAGCTTCTCTGAGCCTGTTAATTCCTTTTTTGCAAATCTTCCAGTGCCATCAAAAGCAGCCATCCCACAAGACAATCCTTATAATTATCATTTCTCCTTTACTGATGAAGGACAGCAGCCACGTGACGTACCAATATCTTGCCAATTAAACCCAGGTGAACATTTTAGCAACTGTGACATCAGTGCATTCCAGGGATGAGTGATGCCCAGTTTACCACCATATATGGGGGCCCAGAATTCTATCCTGAAGGTCTGCTTTCTAAGGGCACTCCGTGTACCACTGTCTTGGCCTGGATTCCTTAGAAAACAGGACCTGAGGCAAAATGTTGTTATGTTAACACTCGGCCGAAATCCCAGGGGAAAAAGAGAAATAACGCAGGGAAGGAGGAAGAGTCATCACAGGGAAGTTCATGACCAAGCTAGGCAGAGCTTCACTGCAAACACATTAGTTGCTCAGTCTTGAGCAGACATCTCCAGAGGTACTATACAAAAGTATTTGCATTTGGAACAGTCTGGGGGGGGGGGGGCGGGGAGGGCAGGAGGAGGGCAAACAACTTAAGCACAGATGGTCTCTCGTTTCTTGTCTCCCATTGGTCAGAATTCATCCATTGTGTCAATTTCCCCCCAAGTCAAGTGGCATCAATACCGCCTCCAGGAAGCCATTGGAGCTTCCAAAGGCCCAATCCAGGCAGTGTGTGGTCACAGTGTCTGTCTTCCTCAGTTAGCTGTGTCTGTTAAAGCTTCTCAGCTTGTGGTGATGACTCCAGCATCAGCTACCAGGCCTTAAGGCTGCAAGAATGGGCAGGAGGCTGCTAGGCCTTCCTGGTGGGCCTTCCAAAGCCAGGCTCTGGAAAATAGGTGAGAATGAGTGGATCTGGGTGGCACATAAACCGGGCCTACTATATTCATTTTCCCTTCGAGGAAATAAAGCTTGATTTTAAAGTTAAAACCCCCTTTGTTTTTAAAGTGTATTTATTTATTTTAAGAGAGAGGGAGAGCATGTGCATGCAGGGGAGGGGGAGAGAGAGAGGGAGAGAGAGGGTCTCAAGCAGGCTCCATGCTGTCAGTGCAGAGCCTGACGCAGGGCTGGAACTCATTAACTGTGAGATCATGACCTGAGCCAAAATCGAGTCAGATGCTTAACTGACTGAGCCACCCAGGCACCCCAAGTTAAACCCACTCCTTAATGGTATAGCAAGTCAGTGTTCAACTTCTCTTAATGAGAACCTTTCCTCTTTTCAAAATTTTACAGACTCACAGGACTGGAAAGTTCTGGGATAATCATTTGGCTCAGCAGCCGTATTTTTCAGATGAGAAGCATGAGCTTTAGAACGCTTAGGTGACACTTTCAAGTCACGTGGAAAATGGAAAAAAGAGACTGCCCACCTCCATCTCAGGCTTTAGTCCACAATGTCATGAGGCAGGTGAAGGGGGAGAGTTGTTGGTACCCCCACTTTTGCCTTTATCAACGATTTTTGATGGTGTTGGTTTCATGAGGTAATGTCTAGAAGCTATTTTAAGAACATTCAAGAACAGATGTCATGTAATTTTGAAGCAATATTGTTGGTTTTGGAACACAAAATTTGAAAACAATACTAGCCAGAATTGTTGTTGAATCAAAGTGAACTTTATGAGAATCTACATTTCCGGAAGCAAGCCCTGGTCTTTGGAAGTGAAAAAGAATATGATACAGAGGGGAAGTGCAATAAACAGAGGTGAGTGTGTCAGATAGAGTTATCGCCTTTCTTTAATTCTACAGATTTCCTCGACTCACAATGGGTTTACATCTCAATAAACCTGTCATAAGTTGAAAATATCGTTAAGTCGAAAATGCATTTAATATACCTAACAAACCCAATGTCATAGCTTAGCCTTGCCCACCTTAAATGTGTTCAGAGCACTTACATTAGCCTATAGTTGGGCAAAATCACCTAACACAAAGCCTATTTTATAATAAAGTGTGGAATATCCCACGTAATGCGTTGAATACTGTACTGAAAGTGAACAACAGAATGGTTGTCTGGGTACAGAAGGGTCTTATGCATATGGGTTGTTACCCCCATGATCGCAGGGCTGACCAAGAGCTATGGCTCATGGTGCTGCCCAAGAGTATCGTACCACATATCACTAGCGTGGGACAAGATCAAATTTGAAATTCGAAGTATGGTTTTCTACTGAATGTGTTTTACTTTTGCACCAGAAAAATCTAAGTCAAACCATTGTAAGTCAGGGACTGTCTGTAAAGTGTTTGTGTTAAACAACTCTGAAGGATTGGTGCAGAGGTCTTCTTCCTGTGATCTTGTGTTCACACCCAAATGGAAACACAGCATGCTGCCCTTTCTGCCCTCTTTAGCACAGCGATGGAGGCAGCATTCATAGCTGTCACGAAGGAAAAATATGCTCCTTGAGCAGAAACCCCTTGTTCCTTGAAAATAGCCCTATTCTTAGCAAATCTGCTTGCTTACCCGTTGGTGGATACATTGACTTTGGTGCCCTCCTGACATGAGCACTGACAGTATAAAGACCTGAACTCTTTCTTCTGACAGCCTCTATTTCTAGAGTTACTGAAGCTACCCTAGATGTACTGGTCTCCTCTCATCGTGCTCCCAATAACATCCTAACTTTTTGTTTTTATTTCTCGTCTAAGAAAATTAAAAAAAAAATAATTCTGGCTTGCTCAAATCTGTTTCCTATCATGTCTTAAATTAGCCTGGCACCAATCTGTTTGAATATCTGCCCCGGCTCTGTGGGAGGAAACTGATGAGCTGGCCTTGAATTTCCACCAGTGGATGCCAACCACGGTGTATCCTGGCGAGAGTTTCGGCTCCTTTTTGCCAAGGGCAGAGTTTCACTTCTGATTTCATAGAGAATCAAACCCTGAATGAGAAGACAGCTACAGACAGGAGAGAAAACAGCATCTCTTCAATCTGTCAGCTCTCTTCTCCTTCCATCCCTCTCCACCACAGAAAGATCCATTGATATGCAGCAGGAAAAATACAGATGAAGTGCAATTCAGTGAAGTGTGGGGGAAAAAAAAAAAAAACCTAGGTAGTTTCCAGACAAGGTTGTCACATTAGCAGTGCAAGTAAAGCATTTCAACTAGAAAGGATTTTCCACCGAAAGGATTCTCGCTTCCAGGGCCTGCCAGGTGCTACGCTAGATGCTAAAAACCTCTCCTTCAATGGAAGGAATAGCACACTTGCTTTTGTGCATGCAGAGTTTCCTATTTTACCTCTTTTAGTCTGAGAAAGACTATTGCCCTTCTGTGGCACCATCATGCTGAAGACTGAGAAATATATAATCATGCACTCTTTTTGTTGTCGCTTGAGTTATGCAGGGTGTTCTTTCCAGTGAATTCTTCTTTGGAGGCTTTCTGAAATGTCAGGTCTATGACCTCCTGCCCAGGAAAATCCATTACGGACTTGCACAAACGGAGCCAAAAAAATAAGACTTTCCCCACTAATGGAGACTGAGCAGGGGCTGCAGAATTGAACCCTCTGCAAGTGCTTTTTTGGCTTTCTCTCCCCTTCCTTTTATAGTAAGGAAGTTTGTTGAATGCACATGTTTCTCAGAGCTGAGAGGTGTGGGAAAGCCCACAGAAGTCCAGGAGGGACAATCTCCAAGTCTTAAATAGATATTGAAGGATTCTCTGCCTCTCCTTGAATATACACCCTTAGTGGAGCGATCTGAGTAACAGCACTAGAGATATTCCTGGGTGCCTCTGGGATTAGAACAGATATTGGGGGGCCCGACCTCCTACATGACCACGGATGCAGAGTGATAACCAAAACGAGGAGCAGGAATGCTCGTGAGCGCTATGCATGAGGATAGATGAACCATCTTGTATGTGTATGTACAAATACAAAGCTGTAGCATGATATAACTGGGGTACTGGCCTTGATACAGTCTCCTGATCATATTTATATGTATAGTAATGGTGTTACTCATAAAATATAAATTCCTTTAAAAAGGATATATGATAAGAAATGAAGGATATTTACAAAAGTATATGCATGGAAGAATTAATTATGATACAAACATGGCAAAAACCAAGAGTAAATTGTATTATGGCATAGCTCTTAAAGGCATACTATTCAAGTTATTGTCAGTGGTGAGAATGGAAGTGATTTTATTTTATTTTCCTTACTTTCATTTCTATATTTTTTCATGTTTTCTACAATTAAATAGTACCCTTATGATAAAAATATAAACCATTTAAAAAAAGAAAAGAACATTTTCCTTTGGGTATGATAGGAACACAGCCTCAGAGTGAACATACAAATATCTTGAATGGTCAGAATTACCTTTTTCTTTCTTTCTTTCTTTCTTTCTTTCTTTCTTTCTTTCTTTCTTTCTTTCTCTTCTTCTTCTTCTTCTTCTTCTTCTTCTTCTTCTTCTTCTTCTTTTAGAGAGAGAGAGCAAGAGCAGGGTAAGGCAGAGAGAGAGAGAGGGAGAGAGAGAATCTTAAGCACATTTAGCATGGAGCCAGACACAGGGCTCAATCTCACTACCCTGAGATCATGACTTGAGCCAAAATCAAGAGTTGGACACTTAGCCAATTGAGCCACCCAGGTGCCCCTCAGAATTACCTTTAAAATGGCCTGGTTTAGGAGGCTGGCATGTATTGTTAGTTTGGTTGTTACTGCCTCAATCATGTATATATATATATATATATATATATATATATATATATATGAACTGAGGTAATTATAAGTTCACATGCCATTATAAGAAACAAGGCAGAAAGATCCCTTGTACACTTTACCCGGTTTCCCCCAATGGTAACCTTTTGCTAAACTATAAACTATATTATAAAATAATATAATATCACAACCAGAATATTAACATTGACACAAAATACCAATCTTATTCAGATTTTCCCAGTTTTACTTCTGCTTGTGTGTGTGTGTGTGTGTGTGTGTGTGTGTGTGTGCGTGTGTTAAGTTCTATACGATCTGATCACCTGTGTAGGTCTGTGGCTACCACAGTTAAGAGACTGAACAATTTCAACACCAAAAGTATCCTTTCTGTTATTGCTCTCTTATCACCACACTCACCTCCCTTGTCTCCCCAGTCTCTCATCTAGGGCAACCACTGATCTGGTCCCATTTCTAAAGTTTTGTCATTTCAAAGATTGTTCTATAAATGTCCACTATGTAACTTTATGGGATCTGCTGTTTTCACTCAGCATAAATCCCTAGAGAGCCCAACCCCTGTTGGTACCGCCATCACAGTAGTCTGCTTCTTTTTATTCCTGAGCAGTGTTCCATGTTGTGTATGGAACACAGTTTATTTTTTTTTTTAACATTTATTTATTTTTGAGACAGAGAGAGACAGAGCATGAACGGGGGAGGGGCAGAGAGAGAAGGAGACACAGAATCGGAAGCAGGCTCCAGGCTCTGAGCCATCAGCCCAGAGCCCGACGGGGGGCTCGAACTCACAGACCGTGAGATCGTGACCTGAGCTGAAGTCGGAGGCTCAACCGACTGAGCCACCCAGGCGCCCCTGCAACACAGTTTAAGCATTCACCTATTGAGGGACATCTGGGTTGATTCATAGTTTGGGCTGTTACAAGTAAAGCTATGAATATTTTCTATACAGGTTTTTGTGTGACCATGTTTTTCATTTTTCTGAAATAAATACTTCAGTAGCACAATTGCTGGATCAAAAGACAGTTGCATATTTTGTTTCATAAGAAACCTCCAAACTGTGTTCCAAAGTGGCTGTATCATTTTTTATTCCCAACAGCAGTGTATGAGTTACCCAGTTTCCCAACATTCTCCCCAGCATTTGGTATTATCAGTTTTTAAAACACTTTTTAAATGTTTATTTATTTTTGAGAGAGAGAGAGAGAGAGAGAGGGAGAGAGAATGAGTGTGGGAGGGGCAGACAGAATCTGAAGCAGGCTCCAGGCTCTGAGCTGTCAGCACAGAGTTCGATGCAGGGCTCAAACTCACACACTGTAAGATCATGACCTGAGCTGAAGTCAGACGCTTAACCAAGATGCCCCTGGTATGATCACTTTTTTATGTTAGTCATTCTGGTAGGGGTGTGATATCTCACTTGTGGTTCCAATGTGCACTTCCCGAATGTCCAATGATGTTGAACATCTTCATGAACTTATTTGCCTTCTATATATCTTCTTTGGTGAAATGTCTATTAGTGTCTTTTTGACCCTTTTCCAATTGGATTTTTTTAACTCTTGAGTTTTGAGAACTCTTGACCCATGATAGGTATTAGTCCTTTGCTATGTATGTGATTTGCAAATGTTTTCTTTCAGTCTGTATCTTTTCTTTCTTTCATTTCTATCCTTTTCACATGGGCTCTCATAGAGCAAGAATTTTAAATTTTATCATGCCTGATTTATTGATATTTCCTTTTATGGACTGTGTTTTGGTGCAGAATCTAAGAACTCTTTACCTAGTCTTAGGCCTCAAACACTCTCTACTATGTTTTTTTCTAAATGTTTTATAGTTTTACATGTCACATTTAAGTCTGTAATCCATTTTGAGTTAATTTTTACAGAGTGTAAGGTTTAGATCAAGGCTTCTTTCTTTTCTTCTTCTTCTTCTTCTTCTTTTTCTTCTTCTTCTTCTTCTTCTTCTTCTTCTTCTTCTTCGGCCTTTTATTGAATTGCTTTTGCACCTTTGTCAAAAATCAGTTGGGTATATTTGTGTGGGTCTATTCCTGGGTGTCAAGAGCATTTTTAAACAGCATCCAACTTCACCTGGAGAGATGGAGAATGAGAAGTCACCGCTTCACTGTGCATGAAAAGGGAGGGCTCTCTGTGGGGTTATTAGTGTAATAGAGCCAAATGGAGAATCAGTGAGTGAGCACACAACCTAGCCTACAGAGGGAACATCTGCTTGGAAATTGTTGAAACATCAGGTCTGAGCTTTAAAAAAAATCCCTCTTGCTTAAGGCATACAGTGGAAGATTATAGTGAGTTTTCTGCCTTCCCATTGTTTCTCACTGTTTTATCACTTAAAGGAAATGAGGCTGTTTTGATTCCTCACTATTTTCTCTTATAGATGATCAAAGACTAATTTTTAGGAGATCTCTTTGAGCTTTCAGTGTCCACCAGAGGCTACAATGATCACCTTCAAAGTGGTGGTTTCCCTGCTCAGTCCCCTGCTGCTCACGTATTTGCAAATGTCCAGACTTGTGGCTGAGTGGGGTGCCTCTCAGATTTTCCTCTAAGAGGTCCCTATGAATCTGGGGGACCCCATGAATCATTTTCAAAAATCCTAGTTATGACCCACTTACCTCAGGCAGCTGTCTCACTATATTTTTTTGAATCAGTATGATTAACATGACTTTGTCTTAAACTTATTCACATTCTTTGACATTGGAGAGGTCTTTGAGGGAAAAAGGATCTGTAACCTTGAATTTGCCCCGACCATAATTACTGTCACCTTTGCTCTTTTATTTTTTTTTTATTTTTTTTTTAAATTTTTTTTTTTAACGTTTAGTTATTTTTGAGACAGAGAGAGACAGAGCATGAACAGGGGAGGATCAGAGAGAGAGGGAGACACAGAATCTGAAATAGGCTCCAGGCTCTGAGCGGTCAGCACAGAGCCCGACGCGGGGCTCGAACTCACGGACCGTGAGATCATGACCTGAGCCGAAGTCGGACACTTAACCGACTGAGCCACCCAGGCGCCCCATCACCTTTGCTCTTTTAACCTTTCTTTCAGGCATTTAACTCCTTATACTCAGAATAACCTACAACGTGGATGTATGCACACAACAAATACTTAGAAGTTTTCTTTTTTTTTTTAATTTTTTTTTAATTTTTTTTCACGTTTATTTTTGAGACAGAGAGAGACAGAGCATGAACAGGGGAGGGGCAGAGAGAGAGGGAGAAACAGAATCCGAAACAGGCTCCAGGCTCTGAGCTGTCAGCACAGAGCCCGACGCGGGGCTCGAACTCACGGACTGCGAGATCATGACCTGAGCCGAAGTCGGACGCTTAACTGACCGAGCCACCCAGGCACCCCAGAAGTTTTCTTAATTAATATAAAGGGAATAAATCACCTTTCTCTCCTCCTTCTCCATAAGATATTTATACCACCCTGTCCTTTGACATTTTCCCATGAAAGCCTCTCGCTTCCTTGTTCATGTGTCTCATAACACAAATGAGAAAAAAATCTCATCCTCTTGTGTGTGTGTTTCTCTCTCTTTCTCCCTTTGTGTCTTCCTCTTCCTCATTACATTTTCTTCATATTTCTTCGTGTCTTCCTTTCAGCAAGGGTAATGAATTACAACTTCTGTGGTGCGAAATATTTATGAGGACCGAAGAAGGTATTTCCTTCATAGATCCTTAAAATTCTGGCTTCTTCGACTACATGCAAATAGTTTGCACATGCAGGTCAAATTAATTCTCAAACTTCCAGCAGTGGTAAATGGCACTTGTTATTCAATCAGTCCATTAACAACTGTTTACTATCAACCTACTGTGTGGAAGGTATAGTGTGAGCCCTGGAAGTTATCAAACAATGCGATCTTCTGGGCATCTTTGGTTCATCCCAATCCAGGCCAGTCTCACTGTCCTGAGAAGCCCATGGGGAGGTCAGTGAAGACACACAAAGACTCACTCGTGGGACACTTCATGTGAAATGTATGGCAAAAGCTTCTCATAGGAAAACACCCCTGTAATCCTGGACCTTTTCTGCTTAGACCACAAGGCATTTGGCTTTGCTAAATCATGCCCTATGGTGATCCCTGCAGTTTCTTTGACCTCTTAAACGAATCCACCAAATAGTCAAATGAACAGTTATTTCTCAAGAGATAATTTCCAGTCCTTAAGAATTAACATGCTTAGGGCTTTGATACATAATCTAATTTAATCTTCACCTTGAAGTCAGTAATTTTATTATCCCCATTTTATAAATATATATTTTTAATTTTTTAAATGTTTATTCATTTTTGAGAGAGAGAGAGACAGACAAAGCACAAGTGGGGGAGGGGAAAAGAGAGAGGGAGACCCAGAATCCAAAGAAGGCTCCAGGCTCTGAGTTGCGAGCACAGAGCCCAATGTGGGGCTCAAACTCAGGAACCACGAGATCATGACTTGAACCAAAGTTGGATGCTTCCCGACTGAACCTCCCAGGTGCCCGTATTATCCCCACTTTATAGGTGAAGACACTCTAGCATAGAGAGTGTGGAAACAAATGAAGGTGACCCAAATGAGGACAAGCACAGGCTATTCATTCAGAACTTGCTGTAGCAAAGGAGTCAGCCTGCATCACTTGCGTGTGGCAGAGACTCAAAGGCAAGTAGAAGGGTGGGAAAACTTTTCAGTGGAGAAAAGGGATGGTTTCAGGTCTGCCTTGCTTCAAGGCTGTTGGCATAGGGAAGCTGTGGACAAGCTAACTAGAAGCAATCATCCTATGTGATTGATTATGGGAGCGTATTTGGCTTTCTCTGGTTTTTCTTTCTAAGTTGGAAGTGGGGGCAATAATTATGGAAGTTGTCAGATATCAACCAAGTCCTGGCCATTTGAAGTCAATTGCTACAGAGGTATTATTTGGTTTTGTGAGCTGCTTGCTAGAGATAATGGTCTGACTTCCTGGACCGGTTACTATAGGCAATAGGTTGGCTTTCTGGGCTGTTTGCTGCGGACTGTTGGTCAGACTTCTATTTTTATATATGGTCTGGTCATTGTTCATCTATATAATGATGAGCCTTTCAAGAGTTTAAGCAGCTTCTCCATCAACATATAGCAAGATTAAGGTTCAAACTCATGATGCAATGAGAGCATGAATTTTACCACCTCAATATAGTCTGTGGAAGGATCCCCAGGGAAAGGGTGGCAGAGACAGTCAAGTTGGCAAATATGGTTGCACTTCAGCTGACACCTGCTAGTGGATGCTGTTGGTTGTTTACCCCTCCAACCCCAATCCTCCTTCCTAAACAAACCCTAATTTGATTTAGGTATTAAGTACTTTTGCCATGAAGCCAGATTGCCTCAGGAGAATTGACTGCTTCTCTCACTCCAAGAACCCTAATTTTTCTAAACCGAACAGTGGGTGGCATTGCCCTGGTCACTTTTCGCCTCTACCCCCATGTGGAGCTAATTTGGCCCAGAAAGAATGAAGAGGGTGGGTGGATTTGTTTCTATCTGGGTGGCAACAAAGGGGCACATACGTACCTTTTGCTACTGGTTGCCATCCCTGACTATAACAGCAACTAATCTGATGTGAAGTCAACCCTGTGGGGAACAGAATCAGAAGGCAAGAGACATCAATGAACTAGTGGCTTGACCAATTCTGCGGCTGCCCCTCCTCTTGATTTCTATTACATGAAGTAATAAATTTCTTCTTTGTTTAAGCCGGTTCGAGTTGGGCATTCTGATACAGAGAGCCAAAAGTACCCTAGTGAACACAGCAGCCTAGCAACGAATCTTTGCCTTCATACTCTGTCTCAAGTCCAGTGGCAAAGCCTTTGGACATGCCGCAAGATGGCTAAGAGTCATTGCACTGGGCACAGAACATCTGCATTGCAATTCAGCTTCACCTCTTGCTAATAGCTGACTTCAGGCAAGCTACTTAATTTCCCTGTACTTCACCATTTTGTCAGTAAACTAAAGATAATGATAACATCCAACTTACAGGATTGTGCTAATTATAAGAGCTGAAATGTGTCAGGTGCTCAGAACAGTGCCTGGATCATTGTAAGAGCTAGAATGGTGTTCAATGTTGGTATTATGAGAGACTCAGCAAATATTCCCTTACCTTTGTTTCTTCGAGAATTAAAAAAAGAAGAAACTTTCTTTTTATCGTTCAAAACCTTAAAATCATTTTCATCACTGAAGCCAATGAGTCCAGTTCAATGTTTTCACCTCTGCTTCAAATGTATAGCCAGGCTCCAGCATCCCAGGAGCCAGCACATCAAAGGGGGCCACTCTGCCTCTTTCTTTACGTGCCTCAGGTTCTGACAGCTCATGACTCACCTTTGCTTTCACTCTGCCTCTTCTAATAACTTCTAATAACATCTTAATAACTACCATGTCAACGTCTTTCCTTTAAAAATTGTTGAAAAGCCACCACTTTTAGGCAGTGTGTTCTGAGGGAGCTGACATATAGTCCATTTGTGATTACATCAATGTTCTGTCTCCTTTTTCAGTGGGGAATGTTCAATAAAGAAATGAGAACCTACTACTCAAGTGCTCACACTGTGCCAGGTACTTTGCTTAGACAATACATTTCTATTAATGACATACACACAAATTGAGTGGTTTTCTCTTTTGAGGGTTTTGTGTCAGTCAGAATAACCTGGGTTATATATGAGTAACAAATAAGCCCCCAATTCTTGTTATTTGAAAATTACAGAGGCCTGTCTCTCCCTTCAACCTACATGTCCTCCTCGAATAAATGTGGGTGGAGGTTCAGTGTTCTGTATCAAGAGTTGGCATAGTTTTGCTTAGAGGGCCATTTGGTAAGCATTCTAGGCTTTCAGGCTATATAGTCTCTGTCCCAACAACTCAATTCTGCCATTGTCACTGGAAAGCATACATAGACAAATAGGTATGGCTGTATTCCAATAAAACTTTATTTATGAAAGCAGGCAGCCAACCTGGGGGCTATAGTTTGCTGATCTGTACTCTACATAACCTCATTCTGGCACCCAGGCTGGTGGAGACTCTGTCACTTGGAGTGCCACCCAGCAAGCTGGTGCAAGGAGAGAAGACCATGGAGAATCATGCACCAGCTCTTACATGCCTTACCCAGGAGTGACCTGTATCCCTTGCATGCACATTTTGTTGATTATAGAAGATCACATGGCCACATGTAAGTTCAGCACAGGGAGATGGTAAGGCAGTCCTCTGTGGGTCTAGAAGAGGAGGACCACGGACACTGACCAGCGGCAGTGATGTCTATTGCATATTACATCATTCTTCCATTCATCTCTTTCTGTGGCTCCATTTTTGCTGCGCTGTTATAAATGAGTTATAAGCAGTGGTTTTGTCTATGTTCTTACAGGTGTATTAGTCAATTTCTAGATAAACTGGGCCTCTTCCTCTTTTTCTTGCTTTTCTTGCTCAGCTTCTAGGCTTGTTATTACTCAGCAACCAGAGCACTAAAGAGCCAGATGGAAAATGATGAATAAAATGCAAATTCATCCACCTCAAAGGTGGTTGGCTTTGTGCTACCACCTAGGAAAGTTTCTTCTGGGGCTCACTGTCAGGTTCAGGATGGGACATGCAGAAATTTGCATATTATTGATAATATGCAAATAAATTAGATAATTCTAATTTATATAATCTATTCAAAGTAACCATTCTTTGTGGCAATATCTGCCTTGTGTTGGACAGCTGTGTGTATTAGAAGTGTGTGTGTGGGTGTAGGATAAATATTAAAGAACCAATTTGGTCAACTTTTTCCATAGTTTAATTTACATCTCGTTATCATGGTATTTTCCTCTATTTCCTCTTTACATTTTCTCTCTCTTTTCTCTTAATGAGCCCATAATTTTTTGTAGAGTCAAAGTTAGGTTGGAGGGAGTGGGAGTTAAGGATAACTTTTTAGTTAAATTCCCTTTGCCTGTGTGCCTGATCATACTTTTCTCCAAATTTCTTTCTCTCATCCATTCATCTACCCATCCAACATCTGAATGAGTACCTACTATTTGCCAGGCCCTGTGCTAGGCATGTAATGGGGCTATAACTGCGACTAAGAGACACAGTCCTTGCCCTCGTGCAGCTGAAAACTTGAGTGAAAAAAAGATTGTGATAATTGATGAAAGAACCAAGGAATCCTGGAAGTTGGGGATGGTAACAGAGCATGTGGTGGGGACGTCAATCTCCTGGAAGATGAGGCATCGGAGGGGAGAGTTCTGATTACTTTGCATGAGTGGAGGCACTATTAAGGGATTTTATTCGAATATTTTTGTTCTTTAACCTTTTGCTTCCATTGTTTATACCACTGCTGTCTTTTGCTCTGTTTGGAGAACGGCATATAGCCAGCAAGTTCTCAGAAGATTTCCCGTTTGTAATAGGTTTCTCATTTATCTAAGTCTGGCTTAAAGATCAAATTGCCTGTAGGCTTGCTCCTGCTCCTTGCCAGAAGGAGCTGGCTCTTTTCCCACCCATCTGCATACAGCACTGCTCAGGTGAGAATTCACACAATTTGAATAGGAGCCCTAAAACTTTCCAGGAAATAAAGGGAGCAAGAAAGGTGTAGCTTCTTTATTTTGTTACCTCCAAGGCTCCAGATTGAGATTTTATGTTCTCTATCATTTTGTAGCTTTCTTTGGTTTTAATTTTTTTATTTTGTGGAGGAAAATGTATAACTAGTTGGAATGCTGACCAAATAAAATGAATACAACACATAAATGTAAGGGAATTTTAAGAAAATAATTCTTTTTTTTAAGTTTATTTTTATTTTTGATTGAGAGAGAGAGAGAGAGAGACAGGGTGTGAGGAGGGGAGGGGCAGAGAGAGAGGGAGACAGAGAATCTGAAATAGGCTCCAGGCTTGAGCTGTCCGCACAGAGCCTGACGCAGGGTTTGACCCCGAGATCATGACCTGAGCCAAAGTCAGACACTTGACTGACCAAGCCACCCACGTGCCCCAAGAAAATAATTCTTAATAAAATCAGCACAATGTTCAAACTGACAGAACCCTACGCAGTGACAACTCATTTATTTTGCAACCTGGAAAAATCTGCTACTCCATATTGCAGAATTTTCAGAAAACTTACTACTTTTCCTTCCTCTTTTGTGAACAAAATTAAAAAAAACCACTAAACTATTTAGAATTAAAATATTTCTATGGCATTTCATATTTCTTTTTTTCTTTTTTCTTTTTTTTAGTGTTTATTTGTTTATTTTGAGAGACAGAGAGAGAGAGTGCAAGCAGAGGAGAGGCAGAGAGAGAGAGAAAGAGAGATGCGGGGCTCAAACGCACAAACCATGAGACCAGGACCTGAGTGGAAATCAAGAATTGGAAGCTTAAACAACTGAGCCAGGTGGCCCAAGGTATTTCCTATTTCTTATACCAAATATATTTTATTCTTTTCTTGATGACTCCAGGTATTATTAATTCAGATGATTCTAATTTCCTATAGCATATTGATACCCTTGGAGCCTACCTAAGAGGTCTAGGACAATTTATTTCAATAGGTATGGCTAGAATGCTATGCTTTAAAACTATTTACATGAAAACCCATTATAGAGTTTATTGATTTTTTGTTTGTTTTCTGGTTTGTTTTGTTTTGTTTTTTGGTGTCTCCTTCACTTTTAGGAGACACCAAATGTTCAGATGTTCCTTCTCCCAGGTAAAATGTGTCTGTCTTTAGCAACCACAAAACTAAAAATTTATTATTTTTTATTTATTCTGAGCATAGTTATTAGGATAAACTTGGATGCGTTTAACATTTAGAACAAAACTAACAGTGGCTAAAACAAGATAGGTTCTCACGCATAAGAATTCCAGAGATGGGCCATCCAAGATGAGCATAGCACATCTTGAATTTCTTAGGGATTCAGGCTCCTTCTAGCTCTCCACTGCAACATCCTCAGGGCATAGCTCTCACTGTCACAGCTCCAGATGGCCCCTACAGCCATCATATCAGGGTTCCAGCCAGCAGACTGCAGGCAGGAAGTCAGAGAGCTGGGTCTCACCTTTATGGGATACTTCCTGGATGTCTTACAAAACATTTCCGCTTGTATTTCATTGGTCAAAGACTTGGCACACTTATAGTTGTAAGAAGACTGGGAAATATCATCTTTATCTGGGTGCATGGCTTCCCCGAACAAACTTGAGGTTCAACTAAGTTGAAATGGAAGAAAGGATGTTGGGGCCAACCACTGGCAATCTTTGCCATGTTCCAATACCAAATATCCACACCTATTAGAAAATTGTGTAGAGACTTTGAGTAATGTGGGTTTCTCCTAGGAAGTAAAATGAATGGCATTTAATACATGGACCTATCTTAATCATTACAGGCCTTTGATCATTTTCCAGATTCTCAGCTGGGTTCTGAATACTGCATGTGCTACATAAATGGCATTTGCACAACTGAGGAGCCATTGTGGCTGAAGTGATACTTACATATAAAATCCAATTGTAGAATTCAAAAAGTTCTAGTTTGCCCTACCATATAGATGCATTCTAAATATAGGAGTTTCTTCTCAAAGTATGTGGTTCAAGTACATGGGAGAATTGTATGCTGCCTGAACAATTTGGATTGGAACCTTTTACATTCTGTTACATCTACTTCCCTTATCACTGTTTCTCAACTTACACAATTTATGCCAGGATTTACTAGAAATAATTTTTTCACATTACATAATTTCTAAAGTATAAACAAAGTCTTATATTTGGCTTATTCCTGCATTTTATCTCTCTAAATATGTTCCTTGTGATATTTGAAACGTTGGGTGAAGTACATGTGAAAATAGGATGCCAGTTTGTTTGTATAATATATTCGTGTTTGGCACAATACCTGTGGATATTATTTCTTTGGTTTCCTAACATTTGGTTTAAAGCAAAAACAACACTTGGGGCACCTGGATGGCTCAGTCAGTTAAGCGTCTGACTTCAGCTCAGGTCATGATCTCATGGTTCATGGGTTCAAGCCCTGCATCGGGCCCTGTGCTGACAGCTCAGATCCTGGATTCTGCTTCGGATTCCCTCTCTCTCTGCCCCTCCCCCACCTCTCTCAAAAAGAAATAAAAACATTAAAAAACTAAAGAATAAAATAAAAGCAACACTTGCATGAACTGGACACGTATCTGATTCAGACCTGGCTTCGCGTCCCCAAGTCCCTGAGTGACTAAGTTCTCTGAGTAGCTCTTATGGCAGCACACATACTCTTCTGATGAATTGTACAGGCTGCTGTGATTTAGCTGTGACCACAAATGTGACTTTTGCCTGTGAAGCAAGTGTGGACAGTGGAATCAGCAGTTAGCTCACTCCAGGGCTGATGAGTAACGGCTCTGCTCTAATACAGTGGCTCTGGTTGTCTACAACTGATCTACCTGGTGTTAGATATTTTGAGTATCTCCCCTATTAAGGGTTAGATAGATCTTCCCAGTCCTATACCAAGGACTCACCAATGCAAGATTTCTAGCCAACCTAGGAGGAAGTTTACCCCCCCACACCATCTTCTGTATCTCAGGTTGTCCACCGGGCAGGAGTCTGGCAAGTGCCAGCCAAGCCTGAGGAGACAGGTGCCTGAGCTGGGGCAATGATGCAGAATTCTTGTCTTCCACATTTGACATGGCCATTGTTCACTGTGTTTTCACTCCGGCAGCTCAGCCATCCCTGGCCTCAACACGTTCACATGAAGTTTTAGCAGTGGGAGTAAATGCCTTCTTGATCTACCATTAAAAGTAAAAGGTAAAATAACAAGATGGCATAGGCATTTGCCTTCTGCACCCTCTGCAGGCATCTGCCTCCACTGTGTGTTCTGCCTGGCCCTTCACACATTACCGCAGGAGAAGAATCTGCTAAATGCTAAACGCAGACAGCTGCCTTCTTGCTTCTCTTCACATGGCATTTGCTCGGTCTGTGCACCGGGGGGAACAGCCTGGCAAGCTGTCTGGTGTCTCTTACAGGAATACGAATCCTATCAGACCCTAATGAATTGATTTAACCTTCATTACGTTCTTACTCCAAATACAATCACACTTGGGGTTAGGGCTCCAACATAGAAATTTGGGGGAAGACACATTCAGTCTATAACACCTGGAGTTCCTCTCAAACACCTGGGAGGGGCAATGGCTCTGTCTCCCCAATTTCATTCTTGTTGTCTGGAAGATTTACTTGAAAACCAATGACTTCTTCCCTTGAATTGTTCCCATTTGCATGACCCCCTACCTCCTAGTTTAGACCCTTAGCCTTAGAAGCTACTTCCATTTGGGTGGATGATGGTAGAAGTCCCAGAAGAGACCCAACTAAATGCCCGAGTGGAGTGGAAGTGGTGACATCTTGATGATCCTCTGGGTGGAAGTTAAGAATGACCACATTTCTAGCACTAAAAGCAGAGCAGAGGTCCAGATTCATACAAAAATATTTAAAGTTGGAATTTCTCCAGATAATACAGAGTTTATGGTTGCTCTTGGGTGGGTGCAGGAGACAGCGGAGGAAATACAAGACTATGTAAAGGTAAAGAAGTGAAAGAGAAAGGAACTTAGCTGAGGAGCAAGGTCTAGCTTTTATCCATAGCTCTAAAAAGGACCTGAGGTTTACGTGTACATTCTTAGTCCCCGTATGTTCAAGATCTATATCTCACCCAGGATACTTCTTTCTGTGCCTTCCTGGCTTTTAAGACTGCTCTCAGGGTTCCCTCAACTAGATTTCCCATGTCTCAGTCTATGTATGTGAACAAATACTGTGGGAATTTTTTGTTCTTCTCCTCATCCTTTTTGTTACTAGAAAGCAGGTGTGGTCAGGGAAAACCAGTGGACTGAACTTGGATCTCTGGGATGTGCATTGCAAACCTTTCTAGGTCCCCGTTCCTGGGGATATTGCTCAAGTTTCTATAACTCTAGAAAAGGTATAGACCTCTTCTAGTTTTGTGGTGTAGCACAACCCCAGAGGGTACAATTTGCACCAAAGTCTACATGAAAGGTGGCCTAGGGTTGTGCCGTGCCTAGGCTGCAAGTTCATCTGAAGTGACCCTGCCTCTACGCAGTGATTCCCTAGTCCCGAAGAAATCAGTTTTTGTACCATCATCTCTGACAATAGCAGGAATGCAAACAGGGCCAATAATGACCAGGCCAAGGTTTATTTGTGTGCTTGTGCAAGAAGTTTGATTTTCCCTACCATTTTTTCCCTAGTACATACCTTGCTGTTGGAAGTGACCTGTACTTTCCTGGATCTCCACTCATCAGATCTCTTCTAGCTTTGCAAGGGGCAATTTGCCTAAGAAACCTATTTATTTATTCTGGCTAAATGCTGCTTTCATTCCCTCATATATCTAAATCTCCTGTGGGGAAAAATAGGTTAATAGTTGTATTTACAAGCCTGACTTTGTGGTGGACCTAACGTATGCAAAATTATTTAAATTAGGACAGGAAAGTGCACGGTGTTTCTGAAGCTTTCAAAGCAGCCAAAAAGAGTTTTCCTTAATTATTTAAAATCTAGCAGTGATGCATGCTAATATCCAAGAAACTCTAAACCAGTGGTTCTCAAAACGTGGTCCCTGGAACAGCATCACGAGGGAACTTGTTAGACATGCAAAGTATCAGGTTTTACTCCAGACCTACTTAATCAGAAAAACTCAGTGTGTGGGGGGAGGAGCAGGCAGTAATCCGTGTTTTAACAAGCCCTCCACGTGAGTGTGATGCATGCTCATCTTTGAGACGCCGTGCTCCAGGTCTAGGAACATGGTCCTCAGTCTTGGGTAGATATCAGAATTCCCTGGGGAGCTCTTAAAAAATCTGATGGCCAGGCCCCACCCCAGATGAATCAGACTCTCCAGAGGGGGAACGGAGGCTTACGTTTTCCAGGCGATTACAATGTCTCTTTGAGGTTAAGAACCACCGCTCTAGGAGCAGCCCTTCTCAAACCTCAGCATGTATAAAAAACGACCTGGGGGACTCATTAAATACGCAGATTCACCCCCAGCGATTTTGAATTAGTGGACCAATGGTGAGGCCCAGGAAGTTATCATTTTAGCCAATAGCCCAGGTGACGTGGTTGCAGAAGGTCCATCAACCACTCCTTAAGGAACGCTACCTTAGGGCCAGGATTGCTTACAGAATCGTGAGGAAGGGCTGCGCTTGTGGGCGGGAGTGAAGAAGCCAGAGCTCTGAACACTTAAAGTGCAGGCTAAAAGAATTCAACAGATGACTGCATGGAGGAGATGGGAAATTAAACTGCAGAAAGGTGGTGAGGCTGCTTCATTACGATGTCCCGGTCAACCACTGCTTTTGCTGACCTGGGGCGCTAATGAGCTCTCATTGTGAGCAAAATAATGATACTGGGAGACTGACCCAAATAACCCATTAAGCCGCACAGACCTGTGCCTGGGTGGCTGCTGCATCCTAACAGAGTGAACACCCGAACCAGGAGCTGGGCAGCAGCATGGAAACAACAGGCTTCAGACCTGGATTTGAACGTGGAGGTCACCACTTGCTAGCTCTGTGACCTTGGCAAGTTCCTCATCTCTCTGACTCTGTGTTCTGACCTGTCGAATGAGGATGTGGCTATCTCCTTCACAGGGTCATTATGAAGATTAATACGAAAAGCACTTGGCACCCACCAGCCTCACAACAAAGGGTAGCTATTGTTACTCCGCTGACCGTTTATCTACCAGAGTCTGTTTTCTAATGTATTTGTACCAGATGCCGTCCAGTGGCTTTGACATCTCGAGAAGTTCCTCCAGGACCTCTGTGTAGACTCGTAGAATCCACAACGAGCAGAGACACGAAAAACTGCCATGGTCTTTAAAACCAAATAAAAGCAAGCAAGACTAGATAGTCTGGGGAATATTTTTTTCCAAGACTTGCACTTGCTCAAGTCCTCCAGACGATTCGCCTCCAGTCTGTTGAGCAAAGTATACCTTTAGCAATTTAACCGGTAAAAAAACAAACTTGGGGAAAGAATCTTAAATACTTTCCCAGCTGTGTCCTAATTGTACGTTTAGGAAGAGTATGTACAGTACATGCGTTTTTTGTTTTTTTTTTTAACTGTGGTAACATCAAGGCTAGCTGCTGCTACAGAGAATTTTACAGTGATTCATTCAGACTGTGTTTCCTTATTCAAGAAAGCTCTTTCGAACTTTCTTCTCATAAGCCCAAAGGAAATGAAAGAGAATATGGTAGAGAAAAGCAAGAAGAATTAAAGTTGGGATAGAATTCAAGGAGTCACCCAGCTTATTTCTTTGTTTCACACAGAAAAGTGTAGCCTGGCCCGCAGCAGACAGAGGCTTCTGTCAGCCTGAAGTAAAAAGTCAAAAGCTCCCTGTTGCTGGGCTGCATTCTTGCTGCCAGTGTAAACGAGGCGGGTGGGGAGGGTAGGGTGCGGTGGCTTTGGGAGGGAGAGCAGCTGGGTATGGTTCCCATCGTAATTACCGCTCAGATCCTTGAAGATGACAATTGAGTCATCCCCTTGTCCTTTCTTTTTCCAGGGAAAAAATCCAGTTCCTTAAAATTTGCCTCATAGGCTCTGTCTTCCAACCCTTTAATCACGCTGGCCTCTGTGAGCCCTGGCCACGCTCCCCGCTTGTCTTCTCCGCCTTGGCTGTCCCAACTGGCCCTGGTCCATGGACCAGCCGCGCTGGCAGGAACAGGAAAGCCCCTCTGTTTCCACAGGCGCTTGGAAGCCAAAAAAGATGCTACCAGGGGTCGCCCGGCACCTCCCAGGCGTTGCTCTGGGTGTAGAAAACTGTCGTCCACGCGGCCGGGCAGGGACGTAATGGGACGGGAGACGACGGTGCCAGGTGCGAGCGGGCGCATTCTGCCAGCCCACGGCGGGCAGCCCAGATGGCTCCGTAGCCTCTGGCCTTGAGGCCCGTTGTTGCCAGGTCTCCCTCTTATTAAAGATGTACCGCATCGTCACTCTTTTCCATTTGAGCTGTAATCGACGTAGAACATCATAGGAGCTTCAGGTGTAGAACATAAATGATTCATTATTTGGGTTTTTTTTAAACATTTATTTATTTTTGAGACAGAGAGGGACAGAACATGAGCAGGGGAGGGGCAGAGAGAGAGAGGGAGACACAGAATGTGAAACAGGTTCCAGGCTCTCAGCTGTCAGCACAGAGCCCAACGTGGGGCTTGAACTCACGGACCGCAAGATCATGACCTGAACCAAAGTCAGACGACCAACCGACTGAGCCACCCAGGTGCCCCTAAATGATTCATTATTTGTATACCCCGCAAAATGATCGCGATAAGCCTACCGAACATCCCTCACCGTGGGGTTCCTTTTTTTTTTCTTGTAATGAGAACTTTTATGATTTACTTTCTTAGCGACTTTCGAATATATACCACAGTAGTATTAAGTATAGTCATCAAGCTGAACAGTACATCCCTGTGACTTATTTCTTTTATAAGTGGAAGTTTGTACCTTTTGACCCCTTCACCCACTGCCACCCCCTGCCTCTGGCAACCACCAATCTGTTCTCTGCATCTATGAGCTTGGTTTTGTTTTTGTTTTTCATTCCACACAGGAGTGAAATCGAATGGTGTTTGTCTTTCTCTGTCTGACTTATTTCACTTAGCATAATGCCCTCAAGGTCCATCCACGCTGTTGCAAATGGCAAGATTTCATTCTTTTTATGGCTGAATAATATTCCGTGATATATTTTATGTATTTGTGTTTGTATGTGTGTGGGTTCTCCCCACTACTATCTTTTTCCATGAATGGTAGTATTTTATATTGCTGTTTATTCCTTGTTTTTCTTTTTAACTTAGGAATGTAATTTGTTCTTTTATAAATTTTTTAAATGTCTTTTAAGTTTATTTTTGAGAGACAGAGAGATAGAGCATGAGTAGGGGAGGGGCAGAGAGATAGGGAGTCCCAGAGTCCACAGCAGGCTCCAGGCTCTGAGCTGTCAGCACAGAGCCCAATGTGGGGCTCAAACTCGGGAACAGCGAGATCATGATCTAGGCCAAAGTCGGACACATAACTGACTGAGCCACCCAGGAGCCCCTTAAGAATGTATTTTGAATAACTGTAACATTCTTTTTAACCAGATCCCTACTGATGAATACATAGGTTGTTTCCAGTCTTTTATAAGTAACACTTCAGTGAAAACCCCGTGCATCATTTCACACATGCAGAAGGAAATCTATTGAATAAATATAAGTGGAATTGCTAAATCCAAGGGTGCGTACATTTTTAATTTTTAAAGCTTGCCCAATTGCCCCCTGATAACACCCAATTTATACCCTCACAAACAATGTACAGAATGCTGTCATCCTATTTTGTAAAAATCTACTTTCTAGTTTATTCAACTACCTGCATGGTCACACTCCAGACAATCCAAAACCATTTCATTTCTGAAAGGCAACATTCGAACATGCATCACATCTCCGTTACCCCATAATGGCCATGTTTTAGAGTACAAAAAGTAACAATAGATTTCAGAGTACAAAAAAGTGCCTCAGAAATTCCATTACGAAACATTTATCATTATTAAAATCAGAGATGTACACAAAGATGTATTTATATATATATATATATATATATATATATATATGTCCAACAATCTGTTGTTCTTAATGGCAAAGCATTGAAAATAACCTACAACAGCAGCGTGGATCAGTTAAATAAATTATAGTATAGTAATATACTACAATACTATGCAGCCAATAAAATTTATGTTTTTGAAAATATTTAACAATTTGGAAAAATATCTACACTAGACCATTAAGTGAAGAAGCATGTGACAAAAGTTACACGTAAGCATGCTCCCTGTTTTAAAAATATGTATGCACAAAAAGGGGCGCCTGGATGGCTCAGTCGGTTAAGTGGCCGACTTCGGCTCAGGTCATGATCTCGAGGTCCGTGAGTTCAAGCCCCACATCGGGCTCTGTGCTGACAGCTCAGAGCCTGGAGCCTGTTTCAAATTCTGTGTCTCCCTCTCTCTCTGACCCTCCCCTGTTCATGCTGTCTCTCCCTGTCTCAAAAATAAATAAACGTTAAAAAAATTGTTTAAAAATATGTATGTACAAAGAAAAAGACTAAAAAGCACCCACTAATATTTTAATAGTTGTTATCTGGTTAGATCGTGTGTGATTTTCTTTTTTTAATGTTTTAATAAATTCTCAACAACAAATATGCACTTTAACAAACTGTTAAAATGAATACTTAGAAAAAAGAAAAGAGAGTGGAAGGGAAGCAGGAAGAAACAGGAGAGAGAAGAGAGGAGAAAGAGAGTAAGAACAGGGCTTCGGGGTCAGGACAGCTGAGTTTGGATTCCAGCTCTATTAAGAGGCCGACCATTTTAGGCCAACTCATTTCATCTTTGTGTCTCAGCTTCTCTCTCATCAAATGGGAATAACAGGACTTACCTTGCATCATAGAATTGTAAATATAAAGCAGTAGCGAAGGCGCTTGGGGAAGGTACCTGTATTTTGTAACAGAAGGTGGCATTATTGTTATTCATATGGAATATTGTTTAATCACAACTACCTTTTCTGTAACTTGCGTTTTTGGACAGATTTTTTTTTTTTATCTAAAATGGTTAAATCGAATGTACTATTTCCTGTGGGGCTTTCCAGGCATTTGAGAGACAGACTAAAAGGTTCAGTTGGTCAATAAAGGTATCTGTTTTATTTGAACAAAACATAAAAATTTGTTCCACTTTCCAAACTATCTGAAATCCCCATCTTCTTCATACCTTTGGGATGACGTACTAAAAGCTGCATGCCAAAGTCAAAAGTTATTTGAAAAGGAGAATATTCTGCGGAAAAAAAACATGTGGTCAGTGGCTTGTGAAGAGAACAGGGAAGATGCGTCAAAGAGCTGAATCACGGATCACCGCTCTGGGGAAAGGTATTCCTCACTCCATCGAGAGGGTCTGAGTAGCCAGCAGATCCCCTACAGCCTCAGATACCTGCAATTAAACTACTTAGACTAGCATTTAATACTCTCCATGGGTTAGTTTCTAAGTGCCTTTGTAAGATTATTTGTAGTCCACACTCTACCCTTCAGCCAAACTAGGATATATTGGAGTCTTATTGTTTGAAATTTTAACCTTTTTTTTTTGGTATTTTTGCCAATCAAATAAGTATAAATTGGTATGTGATTGAGGTCTTTATCTGTACTTCTCTAATCACTAATAATATTGAACATTTCTTCCTATGTTTATTGGATTTCTGTGTTTCTGCTGTACTAATTTCTTTTGTTCTTTTTTCTAATTTTAGGTATTTTTCTTTTTTCTTTTTTTTTTTAACGTTTATTTATTTTTGAGACAGAGAGAGAGACAGAGCATGAACGGGGGAGGAGCAGAGAGAGAGGGAGACACAGAATTGGAAGCAGGCTCCAGGCTCTGAGCCGTCAGCCCAGAGCCCGACGCGGGGCTCGAACTCACGGACCGCGAGATAGCGAGATCGCTACCTGAGCTGAAGTCGGACACTTAACCAACTGAGCCACCCAGGTGCCCCATTTTAGGTATTTTTCTTACCTGATGCAGGGCTCAAACTTGCAAACTGTGAGATCATGACCTGAGCCAAAATCAAGTCAGATGCTTAACTGGCTGAGCCACCCAGGTGCCCCAAAATCTTAAGATTCTTAAGAAATCTCATGAAATTGCAAGGTCTTTTTTTTTCTTTTTTAGTGAGGTATTATTAACATGTAGTGTTGTATTTATTAGTTTCTGGTGTTCAATATAGTGATTCAATAATTCTATATGTCACTCACTCAGTGCTCATCAAGTCCTTATTACTTCATAATGGCCATGCCCTTCATTTTACAAAGATATTTTTGCTAGGTATAGAATTCCATGTTGGGGCTCTCTGTGGGGAGAAGGAGAGGATGGTCTCTCAGATCTGAGGATTCTATATTGGCAGCATTTTTGTTTTCAGCATGCTAAAGCATATTCTGCTTTACAGTGTGCTAGAAATGTTACTACCTGCTAGCTCATGTTAATTTTGACAAGAAATTGACTATTATTTTGTTCCCAATTACTTACTTTTCTCCTGGTTAAAAGTCACATTTCCCTGCCTCTTCTGTTTTTAGTATTGTATTATCTGTTATTATCTATATTATCCAAAATAATATTATCTGACTTTTTAATATTTTTTATTAGATGCTGGACATTACCCTTTTAACATTGTTGGGTGTCTAGATTTTGTCATTCTTCTGATTTCTGTCTCCCCACCTCAGTGAGTCCTCTGAACTCTGCTTGGGTTCCCCTGCTTGCTGCACAGTCTATAAAGTGCCTCCATGAAGAAAGCCAAAGTGGTCATAGATCAACTTTATTTGAGCCAATTTCCTCAGGGATCACTTCCCTGAACAACTCGTTTTCCAATATCTGAAATCTTAGTCTTTTCCTACACTTCATCCACTTTTCTAGTTGTTTACAGAGAAAGCATAAGTCCAGTACCAGTTACCCTGTCATTTTTTTCCAAAAGCAGAAATTTTGTTACATTGTAAAAATAACTATCCAACTAATAAGCAAATAAAGGTATCCATGCATTAACCAAGGAAGAGTGTTATGAACCATGAACTATGACTAGTTCAGTCCCACGACCTTGAGGCCCTTTGCAAAATAAACTGAAAACACCAACTCCACATCTGTATTGTCTGTTAATTGCCTTCAATCCTGAAAACCCACTTCTTTTTGCAATATACAACTCTTGCTACAATGCATTACTGTGGTGCTGGCATAGGACTTTTATTTTTCTCTGTTGTAAGCCTAACTCTCCTAAGTATCATAAAGAAGTATGAAATGCTATAGGAGTATTTATTATTTGGGATAGACTCATAGGTTTCTGGATGAATTCTTCCAGAATAAAAAGCATGTACTATGCCCTAGATTTTCTGAATTCACTCCATGCTCACGTTATTCCTTCTCTCTTGCATATCTCATTGCATATGTCTGTAGCTATTAAATTCTGCACCTTCCTCAATACTCAGATGATATATTACCCCCTTTATTTATTCTTTCCTTGTCAATATATTTAAAAGATTTTTTTTTATGTTTATTTATTTTTGATAGACAGAGAGACAGAGCACAAGTGGGGGAGGGGTGGAGAGAGAAGGAGACACAGAATCTGAAGCAGGCTCCAGGCTCCGAGCTGTCAGCACAGAACCCGACGTGGGGCTTGAACTCACAGACCGTGAGATCATGACCTGAGCCGAAGTCGGACTCTTAACCGATTGAGCCACCCAGGCGCCCCCCCCTTCTTTTTTAAGATTTTTTTTCCTTGTAATATATTTAAATTGAGACTTTGTTTTCTCCCCTCTATGTTTCCACTTCTTTTGATTTATACTTCACGAAGGATAATTATCAATTCTAACCTGTATCATCTTCGTACAGCTGTCACATTTGCCCACCCACGCCAGTTCGTTAAAGGAAGGACCCGGGTGTAATAACCTTTGTGATTTCCTAGCACCTTGGCCCAGGCCTGTCAAATAGTAGTGCCCAGTAAATCATTGTTGAATGCACGATGTGAGTAAATGGAAGGGCCTCTAAGATGAGCTGCCCTTGATCCACTTTTTTTTTTTACCAGAATCCAGCTCTGTTCATTGTAGTCTCTGAATGCAGGCACCACTGATCTCTGGATGTGTGCTTCAAAGGTCAATGATCCTGTTGTGGTTATAGCTCATGCCAACTTCTCCTTACCCTGGGTTGCCATGGAGATAGCATGTTCAATGGAACTGGTGGTAAGGCTTCATGTTTCTTCTCCTTTTCATCTGTTGTATTCCTCTGCCGATCCCCTGCCCCATTGTCAGTCTCCCTCAATCATTGAAGCTCTGGAAGCTTCTGTGAGCTAAGGATAACAGTGGTTTCTGTATGCGTACTTCCTCATGGAGAGGAGGTATAGATGTGCTTAAATGATAGTTTCTCAGTCCCTCTCTGATGCAGTTTCCAACACTAAGGACACTCTTTGCTCAGGGGCCTTTTGCCTCTGTAACTTCTCCTCTCTTTAGTGTGTTGGCTTATTTGTCCCTGCCCACCGTGTGATTGCAGAATTAGTCTTCAAATTGCTGTATTCTTTGGGAGTCTAAGTGAGCTGGAGGTCACAGTGCTACTCAAACAGAGGAAGGTTTATTCATGTACTTTTGGATATTTGTTGTGAGCAGTCCGTCAGAGATTTCTTCATGCCATGCAATGCCCTCGGTACTGGAGGTGCAAAATTGAGTAAGTTTTGGTTTCACGAAATTTATCACTCAGATAGAAACGTTGACAAACAAAAAGTAACCATGCAATGCATGACTGCACTGGCAGAGGATGGGTAACAGGGTGTTCTGGAAACGTAAAGAGGAAATAACTCTGCCTAAGGAAAGTAGCATGGTATCTCAGTGTCCTTGGGAAGGGAACATCGAAGCTGGGTTTTCCAGAATGAATAAGAGTTCATTAAGTGGAGACAGTAGGGGACATATTTCAACAGGAGGAAATGACATGTGCAAGGGCACAGAAACATAAAAGATTATGATGTATAATATGTTTGGGAGGGAGGCAGTGAGAGGAAATTGGTGGGAAAGTAAACACGACTAAGACTGTACTTCATGTTTCCTATATATTAGCCATTTTTTTTACCACCTTCACATTATCACCATGTATACTGTAAAAAACCTGTACCAATGTTTACTTTTTTTTTTTTTACAGGAAAATTACTTTATTGATGACTATGGCTTACTATACCTGCTGAGATACAAGCAAAAAGTTCTAACTTTAATTTGGGTTGTAATCAATAATTCTCCTAATGTTTACTTAATACTTTCCTTTGAAGCAAACTTCACTCACCTTATTTAAAATCGTGTGTTCTGTAGCATTTGATTACCTTAAAAAGAATATCTATCGCATACATAAATTCTGAATCAGAATAGTAGAATGGATACTGGTGAACTCATTACTCAGTATAAGAAGTAAATATTGCTATCCAACTTAAGAACTAAAACATTTCCGGTTCCACTGCTCTAATTATATGCCTCTTCCCTGTGTCATCTCCTTGCCTCCCCTAAGAGATTACCACTCTTCTGTATTTTGTGTTCACTTTCTCTTGCTTTTTGAAGAATCTTATCTCCCACGAATAGATTCATAAACAGTATATTGTGGATGGAGCCAGAGAGTAGTATGCTAAGTGAAATAGAGAACAACAAATACCATATGATTTCACTCATATGTGGAATTTAAGAAACAAAACAGATGAACATATGGGAAGTGGGGGGGAAAGAGAAGAGAGGGAAGAGACTTTTAACAATAGAGAACAAACTATGTGGGTTGTCAGAGGGAGGTAGGTGGGAGATGGGCTAGATGGTTGATGGATACTCAGGAGGGCACTTGTTGCGATGAGCACTGGGTATTGCGTGTAAGTGATGAATCACTGAATTTTACTCCTGAAACTAATATTTCACTGTATGTTAACTAAAATTTAAATTAAAACAATTAAAAAGAGGGGCGCCTGGGTGACTCAGTCGGTTGGGCGTCCGACTTCGGCTCAGGTCATGATCTCACGGTCTGTGAGTTCGAGCCCCGTGGCAGGCTCTGTGCTGACAGCTCAGAGCCTGGAGCCCGTTTCGGATTCTGTGTCTCCCTCTCTCTCTGACCTTCCCCCATTCATGCTCTGTCTCTCTCTATCTCAAAAATGAATAAATGTTAAAAAAAAATTTAAAAAAATTAAAAAGAAAATAAACCTAAAGACTTAGTATGGAAAAAAGAATGTAAAATATCTCACCAATATATATTTTTTATTTATAAAAAAAAAACCCAACCAGGATGTTGTTTCTCTTTGTTTGGTTTTGAGCTTTAAGTTTTTGCCCTGTGACAGCCTTGTGGAAGAAAGATCAGCACAGGAGCAAGCTTGGAGGTGGGTAGCCCATTTAGAAGTGATTGTCGTCATCTGGAAAAGAGGGGGAAAGGAGGGGAAAGGGTCAATATGAACCATGTCAAAGACAAGATTGCTGAAACCAAGGAATCATATAAAAAATATCTAGTATTGGCTTCTTTTTTAAAAGTTTATTTATTTATTTTTTGAGAGAGGGAGAGAGAGAATCCCAGGCAGGCTCCACACTGTCAGCACAGAGCCTGATGTGGGGCTCAAACTCACGAACCGGGATATCATGACCTGGGCAGAAATCAAGAGTTGGACGCTTAACCGACTGAGCCACCCTGGTGCCCCCTACAGTATTAGCTCTGTTAGATATCTGCCCTTTGTAATATTTCTGATACTAAAAATACAAAATTCTTTGTTTAATTTATTGATAAAAAGAATTTGTATTTAGACCCTTGATGTGCTAGTGGAACAGGCAAAAGCAAACCCATATGCCTCCTTCCTAGAAGGTCTGCTGTGTGACCTTTAAAGACAATTAAAGAAAAGCCATGTCCCTTTGAGTGGTGTTTAAGGTGTGGTACCTTACGATACTATAAGGTAGCTGAACCCCTACTCAGATTATTTTTTAACTCCACAGCAAGTCCTTCTCTCTAGGTCATAATTTCTTCAATTTGCTTCATAATTCACCACACCCAGACTTTCCCATATCTGTTTCTAAACAAAAATCTCACCATCTTTTTGTAATTTGTCGATACAGCATTGCTATTGTTTTCAGAGTAACTTTGGAAAGACCCAACAGTTTGGGCAATAATTGCAAACTGTGGTAAATTTAAGGCTGTCTACACCACGGGAGATTTTTAACTTTAAAATGATAAGTTGAATTAGCCAGTCTTATTGAGACTAGAGCAATTAACTTGTAATTTGTGGTTGGCTCGAAACGACCACACACTGGAAGGGGAGTCTAGGTACTCCCCTAAGTCCTCACCGTGACCTGAATTGGGCGATTTGAGCAAAGCAGAGTGGCCTGGAAGAAGCTCTCTCTGGCCAGGAGGACATTCATGCTATACCAATTAGACTTGGAAACTGGTTCAACTCACTGGAACAACCACACAGCAGGAGTGTAAAAAATACAAAGTGATTACTTGTGAAAATACAGGCAGAATACAGTAATTGTCAGGTTAATTTAAGTCATCTTTGCAGAGTCAGTATCCCCTCCCATATCCACCATCATTTGATCAAGCAGTTTTCTTAGTTTGTGCCAGAATGGTTTTCAGCAAACTATTTGACGGACTAGGAAAGCCAGTTAATGGGAGAAAAACATCTTGGATAAATTAGCCATGTTCATCAGTGGTGGAATTCGGACAGTCTCTAGTGGTTCCTCATGCCTCCACATGGCTATGCCCTCTTAGACAATTCAATTCAATTACTCTAACATTTATTTAATGCCTATTATGTAGAAGTTCTGTTCCTGGTGCCCTGCTAATGCCATATTACTTTCCTAACGAACTGGGCACCTTGGGAAGATCTCCAACAGGTTATATAATAGGATCCTCTTTCTCATTCTGAGGAAGTGATATTATTTGTCTCAAAAAACAAAATAATTGGGCAGATTAGGGAAAGGAGGGAGGGTGTGGGCCACTGCGAATGGAGAAGTTGAGGAGAGCAGGTCTGTTGTTTCATCCTGCCCAGTGGAAATTCTGGCAACTTGAAGCATGAAGCCTAGTGCAGAAAGGAATTTGGTGGTTTGGGGCCTTAGGAGGTATGATCTACTGATGCTAGATAAAAAACCTGGGACTTAATTCTACCAGAATATGATACATTCAAGATTTTGTGGCCACCTTGATGGGTTGGCACACATCCCTTTTGAATCCCTGTTCACTCAGCTATTAATTTTATTTAATTATATACCTCTATTCTGGACTTTTCCTCTCTGAATGAGAGTTTAGCTTTGTTTTTATTTTTTATATCCTGGTGATTGATGGTGGGGAGGGGAAAGATGAGACAGGAAGCAGATAGATACACTGACAAAAAATGACAAAATATGATTTTAATGTTTAAGTCAGAAGAACAAAAAGCTCTTTATGTGTTGTGATATTATTTGGTACTAAAGAGGAACACAAATATAATTAAGTCTTTCAACTCAATGTTTTATCCAGAGAGATCTTTTCAGAGAGTCAGGTAGTATTTATGTCATAAAAGCAGGCCTGTTTTATGGAGCTCATTTATGTGACAGCTGTTATAACCAGCATGTCTGGGCCTAGGAGCCAGAAATATGGTCCCAAATTGAACCTCTCAATATCCATGGCATAAGGGAGTAAGTTATACATACACAGGGGGAACAATATCTCACATCTGCACAGTGCTTTTTGCTTCTTTCAAAGCGCTTTCACATCCATTAGAACATGAAATTATGTTGTTTGCTAAAATTCATTGTTAATTTTTTTTTCTGATGGTCATTTGGCCACCATTTTCTAGACTGTGTGGTTTAACTGAGTTTAAGTAAGAATCATAAGGTTGGAAAAGACGTTTGGTGACATTTTGGTCTGGGTCTTGGACTGTGAGTAAATCTTCTATAGTTCTTCCCTGAGGAGCGTCTGGGTGGCTCAGGTTGAGCATCTGACTTTGGCTCAGGTCATGAACTCGCGGGCTTGGGAGTTTGAGCCCCACATTGGGCTCTCTGCTGTCAGTGCAGAGCCCGCTTCGGATTCTCTTTCCCCCTCTCTTTGCCCCTCCCCTGCTTGCACTCTCCCCAAAATAAATAAATATAAAAAAATTTTTTCAAGTTCTTCCTTGGAATGCAAATGCCCCTTGGAAGGCTATGTGACTAGGCAACAGCTGAAGATGTGATTGTTCACATCTTAGCTTGGATTACTTGACAATGACCTGAAAGAGAAGAGAGAGAGAGGGAGTTGCAAGGTGGTAAAGAAAGTTGGCTAGAGGAAGAGGATACCTCCGGGAGGGGACGGAACACTCAGCAGGACTACCAGAGACAAAGTCTGTCTCTCCAGGGGCAAACTGCGGCAGGTGCTTCTCTGAACAGAGCGACGTCACACTCGAGTAGGTTGGCCTACTCATTCTGTCCCAAGACTCTAAGTTCTTTGCAGGCAGGGACGCTTGTCCCTCATCATTGCTTTTCTTCTCTCCTCAGCATATGGTGGAAACTCAGGAAATAGCTACATCATGAATGAAAACTTTAGCCCATAACTGCATGCCTAGTTGTAATAGTTAAGCTTCTCTCTTATGCCATCCTTGTTTTCAAAAGGAATGACTCCCAGGGTGCCCGGGTGGCTCTTGAGCATCTGGATCTTGATTTTGGCTCAGGTCATGATCTGGGGGTCGTGAGATCTAGCCCTACGTCAGACTGTGCACTGAGCGTGGAGCCTGCTTGGGATTCTCTCTGTCCCTTTGCCCCTCCTCCCCGCTCATGTGCTCTCTCTAAATTGGAAAAAAAAAAAGACTCTGGAGCATGCCAGACTTTGAAATGTTTCTTTGTCGTAATCCTCTGGAAAAAAAAGTATCCAATTTCCCTGTGGGATGATACAAGTAATGGACAGACGACATTTACTGAATGTTGATCAAGAGTCTGGCAAGACCCTCTCACTTCATACAGATTAATTTATTTCATTCTCGCCACAGCCCTGGGAGGTAAGTGCTACTATGATCACCATTAAAAAAAAAAAAAAAAAAAGACACAAAATTTAAATCTAATTGCAAACAAATGTTGCCTTTCTTATGAAAAAAGAAAAAAGTGCTGAATGACAATGACAAAGGACTTTCTTCTGTTTGTTTTGTCAAACTTTAGTGGAGACTCAACAAAAATTAAATGTGATAAAAAAAAAAAAAAAGACAAAAAGAGGTATTCATCCCTGAAGAGCCTAGCATAATGCCCAAGTATATCATTGCATAACAATCTATTAACAAGTTCCTAAAATCCACCTGAATGTGGAATTGCATTGGAGATAACAGTTAAGAAGTGGAGGAGCCTGGGGCAGCTGGGTGGCACAGTGGGTTAAGCATCTGACTCTTGATTTTCGTTCAGGTCATGACTTTGTGGTTCGTGAGTTCGAGCCCCACGTCCGGCTCTGTGCTGACCATGTGGAGCCTGTTTGGGATTCTCTCTCTCTCTCTCTCTCTCTCTCTCTTTCTTTCTCTCCCCCCCCCGCCCTCCCCTCCCTCAAAATAAATAAATAAACAAACTTCAACAAACAAAAAAAGTGGAGGATCCAAGCAAGATAGCACAACAACTATATCCACCAGGTGGCGCTAATGTCTCTATATGTGGGGCTTGCGAGAGCACACTTCCGTTGTTCTGTCAACGCCCTGGGCAAAAAGATTCAGGTTTCCCAGACCCTTGGCTTTGTATCCAGGGCTAATCTAGGAGATGCCAGACATCAGCGCACACTGCCTACTGTGCTGTCAGAGGAGGAAAGTTCTCAGGTGCATAATCACCGTGGTGTAGTGGATAAAGGCAGGTCTGTTTCAAATGCAAATTCAAATGCAGGCTTTTTTCAAATCCAAGCCCTGCTAGTTGCTATTGTATGACCTTGGGCAAGTTACTTAACCTTTCTGTGACCCAAGATCCTCATCTGTGAAATGAGGACAATCGTGGTACCACCCTCATCCCACATCACCTGTTATAGGAGTGCTCTGCTCACAGAAGACCCAAATGCGTGTTCTATGAAATGGAATTGATAATATGACCTTTAGTAGCTGGACACTTAAATGTAATCAACATTCACTGGGCTCAGAATATACCATCAAGAAGAGGAGTTTTAGTCTGAAGTGCTAATGTAAAGCTGTGGCTATTTACCGGATGTAAGATGGTCGCTAGAAGCAGAAATAGGGATTTAGCATTTGCAACGAGCTGGCCATTTCTCTGTGTCCTGCTGCAAAGATAAGCAAGGCAGGTATTACCCTCCCCCTCATGAAGCTTCCAACCTAGTACGGAAGATGCGTGTTAAACAAATACCGACACAAAAGCAAACAATTACAAATGTGCAAAGTACCAGGTCTTACAGGAACGTAAGACAGATGAACCTAACCTGGTCTTCAGCTCAGGAAAAGTGTCCAAGAGGAAATGATAGTACAAGGCGCTCAGGATAATTAGCCAAAAGGAGGGATGTGCATTCCAGGCGAAAGAAATGATATTTGCTTAGGCCCGTAAGCAGGAAGTAGCCTGCTCAAGGCAAACAACTGAGAAGGTTCCAGGATATATAGCTCAAGGGGAGAAAAAGTGGGACAGAGAGGCCAGAAGTTGAAGAGGTTGCCTGCTGGGCAGTCAGTATTAAAGCATTTTAAATAGAAAAAAGACACGATCGTGCGCATTGTTTTTAAAGGATGTTATGACTGAAATGGGGAGGCTAGGTCGAATAGGTAAGACGGGTTGGGAAGGAACCAGTGCAAAAGCTTTTGTTTTACTTTAGCCAAATATTGATGATGGCAGCCTGAACCAGCATGGCAGGGTGAGAAGAAGGGAGGTGATTCATTCTCAGAAATCCCAAATAAAAGCTGTGCTAACTAACAATAGGTTTACAACCTATTGTTATGTACAAAATATGTACGAGCCCATCCCCCCCAGTGGAGTCCCAAACCCTTAGACACTTCACTTCCTGATTCTTCTTTCCCTCTCCGTTTCACGGGCTTCTTTTCACAGGCTTTGCAATGAGTATGAACCTCAGAACAAAGGGAGGAGAGACTGAAAATCTCCGTGTCACCTCAGGGAATGTACATTTGTTCCAGTTAGACTACTCTTTACCTTGTATGGGCATGGGCGACCTCCCAGTAAGGCTGTAGCTTCTGTAGTACTCAGCCAATGAGAAACTGGCGGGGGGGGGGCGGTGGGGGGGACTTGCATGCTAGGAGATAAATTGTCTGCTGTGACTGTCCAGGGTGTGCCTGTCTTTTGGACACCTGCTCTTGCAAGAACATTGATTAAAGCCTCACTTCACTGTGCTCTGGGTCGCCACGTCTCTCCTTTGATCGGGTTGATGGGCTTATTTCTAACAGCAGGAAGCGAGGGGCTCTGAGAGACACTGACAGTGTGGATTCATTGATGGGATGTGTAAGAGGGAGGAGTCAAGGTTTCTGGCTTGAACAAGAAGATTGATGACATTATCATTGCCAAGGTAGAAAATATTGGAGAGGTAGCAATTTTGGAGGAAAATTCTTGTGTTTATTTCAGGATATTTTGAGTCTGGGGCACTTAACACTCAAGAGGAGTTGTTAAGAAAGCACATATATATGTGTCGAGCTCAAAAGAAAGATTGTAACTGTTCATCCAGATTTAAGTCTTATCAATATACAGATATAATGGAAACTCTGAGGAGACCTTCTAAGGAGCAAGTCAAGTGGGACAAGGGAAGTTGTCCTGGGACAGTTCTTGAGGGAACGTCACCATTTTCCAAATTGGTAGCGATTAGGAATCAATAATCAGTAATGAAAACAGAGGCTGAGCTCAGAGGTATAGAAGGAAAACTGGGAGGTCCAGTTCCCCTCCCACCGAAAAATGATTATCAAAGAGGAAAAAGTCAATGGTATTGACAGCTATGGAGAAGTCAGGGGAGCTAAGAACTAAAATGTGTTCTTCGGATTTGGGGACAAGGAGGTCACCGGTGAGCTCGGTGGGATCAGTTTCTATGGCACATTGAAGGCTGGGGCCAGAGTGCAGTGAGCTGAGAAGTTAAACGTGAGGTAAAGAAATGGTGATAATACATGCTAAAAACATTTTCTAGAACTTTGGCTAGAAAGGTGACGTAGAGGAGGGAGTATTTTTTTTCCCATGAGAGAAACACGAGCAATTTTAATGCTGATACAGCAAAGCTAGTAGTTTGAGAGAGAAAGAGAGAGAGAGAGAGAGAGACATTGAAAATGCAGGCAAGAGAAAGATTCATCAGAAGGCAGCAGGGGATTGGACCCAGGACCCAGGAAGAAGGACAACTTCCTCCTGAGAAGCACGAGAATGAGGTAAGCTCAAGAACGCCTAGAGCATCGGTAGCCGGAAGTTGGTGTGGTTGTCTATGTGGTGCTGGCGACTGGCTCTTAAACACAAAGGGTGTCATCAGCTGACAGTCAGCGAGGGTGGGGTGGGAGCAGAGGGAAGATCTGAAGCAGTCGACGTGCTAACTAAGCAAGATGAGCACCCAGGTGAAATTGCAGACCCCTGACGTGCAGCCACACGGATAGAAGGTGAGCGACGTCTGTGGCCCAGAGGTTACCCAGAGATGGTGAACTGTTGGGCGTGTTCACTCTCACATGTGCATCTGCTCCGCGCCAGCCCCTCTGCCGTGTGCCAGGTGCTGCCGGGCAGATGTCAACAGCACAGACGATGGCAAGGTAATGCTGGGTGTTAACAAAAGAGTGACTTCAGTCGGGAACCACAGAATCTGAGCCGTGTGGGGGAAGAAAGACTTTTCCTTTGGCCTCGAAGGTTCTGAGCCTGGGCCTGGGAATTAAAGTGACAAAAGACGAGCATTCGGGTCTTACTTGGTGTGCCTGCTTTCCCGTGGCACAGGAGACTTCAGAGAAAAGACAGCCAGACCCGAAGGAGCTGAGAGTTCAGAGAGCTCACAAACCACTTCAACAATGAACCATATGTTGCAGAGATGTGACAAGACCAAGAAAAAAGGGTTTGGGGCAAGGGGCAGTACATTGTAAGACAGTGACAAGTACATATATGGGGGAAACTAATGAAAGATAAGGGTTTTTTTTAGTGGTCTATTTATACAGATTCATCTCGTTTCCAGTGATAAGAATGTTCTCCTTTTCCTAGTACAGAGGGCTTCTCTCTCATGGGATATTTATGTCCTGCTTTTAGGTAGAAAGGGGGAGGGCAGAGAGCCCTTTCGGCACATGCTGTTTCTTCTGCTCAAAATAATCAGTATGCCAAAGTGGCGTATTTGGGGGTGGCAGGTTCTGATCCCCTTCTGCTAAACGGGGGGAAAGTGAAGGAAAGAGAGAACCAATGAAAATGTAGACAGCAGAGTGAGAAGGCCACTGGAGGTCTCCATGAAATGAAAGAGAGGGTATCCTGGGGTATTTGTTATCACCACAGAAGAACAGCATTTTGTGGCCAGTGACTGAGGTTTCTGAGTGACTGACATGAACTGTTAATATGTCTGTAGGAACTGGTGGCTGAGGTGAAGGAGGGATGATGTCCCAGCAAACAGAGTGATCATTAAAAAAAAATTTTTTTTAACATGTATGCATTTTTTGAGAGATAGAGAGAGAGCACAAGCAGGGGAGGGGCAGAGAGAGAGGGAGACACAGAACCTGAAGCAGGCTCCAGGCTCCGAGCTGTCAGCACAGAGCCCGACGCGGGGCCCGAACTCACAAAACGCGAGATCGTGACCTGAGCCGAAGTCGGACGCTTAACCGACTGCGCCACCCAGGTGCCCCAGAGTGATCATTTTAACATACAAATGTGAACATGTCACACATAAAACTCTGGGTTGTTCTTAGGAAAACCAAACGGCAAACAAACAAACAAAATTCTTAACACTTTCTGTAAAGTTATGCTTTCTGCTTCCAGCTTCACCTCATGACACCTCTTCCCAACCATTCTGGTCTCTAACCTTTGAAAAATGCTGTTTCTTTGACGCGGGCTCCCACTCTCTCCTACCCCTCAAGTCCTGTCAAGTTAACCCCTACTCAACCTTCAATATTTAGGTAACCGCGTAATGTCCCAAAAAGAGCCTCCTTTGCCTTCAGGCTAGTTCCACGAACTTTTCCCTCATAGCAATGATGTATGTTATCACGTATTTGTGGGATCCTTAAAAAGTTATTTTTGAGGGGCGCCTGGGTGGCTCGGTAGGTTAAGTGTCAGATTCTTGATATCGGCTCAGGTCATGATCTCATAGTCATGAGACTGAGCCCCGTATCGAGCCCCACATCGGGCTCCATGTGCACTGTGGAGCCTGCTTGGGATTCTCTCTCCCTCTCTCTCTCCCTTTTTTTTTAAAAGATTATTTTTGTGTCTCCCCCACCAAATCACAAGCCCCGTGAGAATAGCAAATATACATGCTTTACTTCTAATTGTATCCCAGTCATGAGTCCTGTGCCTAGTACATACTATGACCTCAATAACTATTTGTTATTTAGTAAGATTTAATTGGATAAAAGGTGAACTTACCCAAAGCCATTGACTGGACTTGCTAAGAATAACAACATTAATGTTTATAAAATGTGCTCATTAAATTTTATACCCTTGTGACGTTTGCATGTATGTCACAACGGATGAATGACACCAACAGGCATGACCGATGGCAAAGAATACGAAAACTAAAGCAAACAAAAAGAATACAAAAACTCAGAGATAGTGATATAACACGAGAGGTAACACAGCATGGAGGTTTGACACCCAGGAATCTTCCCCAGGATTTTGCCTGTAGAATGAGGGTTGCAACAGAGCAAAATGACCCCTTTTCCATAATCACAGGAGGCTGTATTCTATTCTGATCTTTCTTCCTGCCTGACCGTTGTGGAAATTCTAGCCACCAAATGCCTACCCACCAGGAGCAAGTAGCACGTGTGAGACAGCCAGTGCACATTGTTGAGACTCGACTGCCAGGCTGAGTGAGGAGGTCAGGTTCTCAGGGGTATCCCCCAGCAGGCTCCAGGCCTGTCTGAGGTCTAAACCTGCCCCCCTCCTCCCTTATTGTCTTAAGCATTCATTTAAACAATTGATAGCACGATAACTTTGACCCATTACTCAAGAATTGTGTTCATGTGTTTTCTTGCAACCCTATGGCACTTCTCCCATTTTGCAGCTAGAGCACAGGCCATCCACTGACTCAGAGAAAAAAAGAAATATTTTCCTGACTTGAGTTCAAATGTATAAACCCTACAGAGAACAAGGTGTTCTCAGGTGACGTTAATGGATTTGAGAGCATACACAATGATGCAGGAACAAGATTTTGTGCCCCAAAGGATTGTTTAATGAGTTAAGAGTGAGAAGTTTCCCTGAATATCGGAGGGGAAACAAAGAACATGAGCTACCAGCTTATTCCTAGAAAAAAGGCATCTCCCCCACCCTCGGTGTTGGATGAGAGACAACAGAAATCCCAAGTAAATACAGGTAACTGCTGCTAGTTACAGACAGGGTTTGAAGAAGCTTCGAGATGTCAGAATAGAAATGGCTATGCAGTTTGTCAATGAAATGTGTCTCAATTCATCGGCTGACACTGTCTCACAGAGGGCCTCCCAGCCCAGACTTGATGTGGCTTTGGGGAATGATTCCAGTTTGCTCATAAAGAGCACAGAACTTCTGGAGGACCTTGGACAGTCTTTCAGGCCACACCACCTGACATTCAGGCTTCAGGAAGGGCTCTGAGAGCAAGGACAGTCCCCAACCACGAGGGGCCCTTTGGATAGGAGCGAGGTCCAGCCAAGCAGCCATCTGGCTGGCCAATCCCCAATGACCAGATGAGACAACAGACCTCAGTGGATGCCAGCTTGGGCACCTACCTATGCCCCCCTTCTTCCCCCATCGTGTCAGCTTCCTCCAACTTACAGGGGTACCATGGACAAGGAGAAAGAAGGTCTTTGAATTGTCTAGGATTACATTTCTGCTCTTGGAAGAATCTGAACCTGATATCAACTGAAGAAGTGTACCTTTTTACTATTATTAAGGAATAAAACTTCTGTTTCTTGCACAAGTGAGTTTGTGAAAAGAGATGGCTTTTCTACACACATATTGCTGGTTATCTTTTCTTGCATTGATGTCTAGTCTCTACAGCTGGACTGCAAGATATCCAAGGCTGGAAAGTAGCCCTTTCCTGCCTTCTTTTTTTTTCCTATTCAGCACCCTGTGCATGACAGGCCCTGTTTTTGAGAGAACCCCTACGCAATAGGATGTGCATAGCTGTTTCATTTACGCATTATTGGCCAGACCATCAGTTTAAGAGTCTCTTGGCTCTGACTTCATTTGTAAGTTACCGCAGATATTCATTTGTCACATTAAGAGATAGCAAATATTTGGGGCGCCTGGGTGGCTCAGTCGGTTGAGCGTCCGACTTCAGCTCAGGTCACGATCTCACGGTCCGTGAGTTCGAGCCCCGCGTCGGGCTCTGGGCTGATGGCTCAGAGCCCGGAGCCTGCTTCCGATCCTGTGTCTCCCTCTCTCTCTGCCCCTCCCCCGTTCATGCTCTGTCTCTCTCTGTCTCAAAAATAAATAAACATTAAAAAAAAAAAAAAAAAAGAGATAGCAAATATTTGTCAAGCCCTTACAACATACATACAAGGCCTTACTTCTACCTCTTCCTGGGGTGCAGTCCTTGTTGCTAAGTAGCTCATTATTGGAGGTGCAGACAAGATGTAGTTGCATAAATTGAACATGCATTGACTTTAGGAAAACACCTAGGAGGTTCGTTGCTCATTATTTTAAATCCATGTATAATTTGATTACAAAACTAACAAATGTTTATCTGAGAAAATTTGCAAAATTGAGAAGTAAACAAATTGCACCCAACGGCGCAGAACCTATAAAATTAGAAGTAGTCAATGTTAACATTTTGGTGTATATCACTAGGTATACATTGTAAAAATGTATCATTATCTATTGGAGTGTGTTTAAGAAATCCCCGATACACTAGGGTGTGTGTGTGTGTGCATGTGCGTGTGCGTGCGTGTGTGTGTGTGTGTGTGTGTGAGTGATTTTTGCTTCCTCCTCTTAAGAGAATGGTATTTAGGGGATGATGGTATTTGAGAGTTTCAGTGACTAAATGTATTCAGTGACCAAATACAGTAAATCAACAAAAGAAATTTGAAAATGTATTGCTGATTAGAAAAAGTTAAGGGGCACCTGGGTGGCTCAGTCGGTTAAGCATTTGACTCTTGATTTCAGCTCAGGTCATGATTTCATGGTTTGTGAGATCAAGCCCCACATTGGGTTCCTCACTGACAGTGAGGAGTCTGCTTGGGATTGTCTCACTCCCCCTCTCTCTGTCCCTCCCCTGATCGCTCTCTCTCTCCCTCTCTCTCTCTCTCTCAAAATAGATAAATAAACTTTAAAAACTCTTTACAACAAAAAAAGAAAAAGTTAAAAATTAGATTTCTGGTGACTGGGTGGTGGAAAACCAGATAAGGCATATATTTGAGTCTAATCTGTGATGTATCCATAAAAATAGCTCTGTGGGTTAACTGAAATGTCACCCCCTCCCTGAGGCTCTCCCATTTTTCCTCTAGCTGGGTTAGCCAACTGACCCCTCTATGCTCCCAAACATTTTCACTCTCTATGTTTTACCATATATTCATTATTTTAACACAAATAATAGATACTGCTATTTCTGTATTATATTTTAGGGAGGATGCATAGTGTTGTGATTAAGAACATAGATTTTGGATTTAAACAGCCCAAGTTCAGAGTCTAGCCTTATCATTTGCTAGCTATTTGGCCTTGAACAAGCTACTTAGCCTCTCTGAACCTGTGTCCCCATCTGTAAAATGGGAATAATAGCACTTACTTCATAGAACTGTTGTGAGAGACAACTAGGACAATATTTGCAACATGCTGACCCGCCCCCAAACACAGCCAATAAATAATAGGTATAATTATTTTTATTACAGAACTTGCCATGTTGCATTGCAATAACTGGCTTAGGAATGCTTTTGTCCCTTGACTGTGAGCATCCAGAGACCAGGCCCTGCGTCCTGACCTCTCTCCTTCCCTGCAGAGTAGCTCATAAACAGCAAGCAAAAAGTAAGTAAATCTATATGTGTTTGCTGGAAGATAAGATAGTTATGGAAAGTGCCAGACCAAATGCTTTATCCTCCAGGGTACTGTACCCATACTGAGATTTTTAGAACAAGTTCTAACTACAAACCCTTGACTCTTAAAATCAATATTATACAGGGCCATTTCCACACTTAACATAAGCTAACACTTAATGAGTGCTTCCTGTGTGGCAGTTTTTATCCCAATGGTTTACACTGTATTTAAGCCATTCTGTGAGGTAGATATTGTTTCTTCTTTAACAAATGAGGAAATTGAGACCCAGAAAGGGTGATGTGAGCTCTGCGATTTCTGAGATTTTGTTAGGGTCCTCAGGAAAGTCCTGGCTCTCTATCTTTCCACTTGAGCTCCTAGGAAGGCAGTGAGGAAAAGAAGCGCCCAGATGTTTTTCTTTCTCTTTAGTAAAACATTTTATTTATTTTGCATTCCCTTGTCTCTTCTGGAAAAACAAACAAAAGAAATTCTTGCTTCATTCATGATTTTACCCCTGCTGAGGTCCAGGGCAGAATTTCTTCCCTGCAGAGCCCCATTAGGGCACTAATGAAGGTGACAGTACTCCGCTGAGTACCCCAAGCAGTAATTATTTTTTTAAGACCGGTTTGAAATAGACTTTCAATACATTAAAATAATAATAACAATAATTCATATCCCACCTATGTGTATAAAAACAAATCACCTGTGAAATCGTAAAACTACCAATAAGCTAAATGAAGTTGAGGGTGGAGGGTATTAAGAATTTTTCAGAAAGCAACTTACTCTCACAGAGAATTTTTTTCCCCGCGTGGTGGTGCGGTTCCATTAATGAAATTTATCAGTCACTTGTTCGTGTTGCCTACACGAGTGAAAGATGTTTTAGAAATAAGAAAAACCTTGAATTTGTTTTACTTCAAGGAAGCTGATTGGAACCTGTCCAGATTCCACATTTGTTCCTATTGACCAGAAGTCTTCTGACTTGGGAAAATATTTTTACTCCTCTCCCCCTTTTCCAAATGTCCGACAAAGACCTGCATTAGGATGGGAAACATTTTCTGAGTCCCTAAGGAGTCTTCCATTGCCTGAAAGAGACAGTGGAGCTGCGTGCTGTGAGGGGGCCCCTCAAGGACGAAGATGTCTCAGAATAACCTTTTCAAACATTCTATGCATATTTTCTTCATTCATACTAACATCTGCCGTACGACAGACAAAACGTGATTCTGGACAGCATTTACGATTTCCTTCCACATACATATTAAAAGATGCCCCCCCCCCCCGTTGTCACTTTTAAGACAACTATTGCATGGGGCCTGGCATATTTATTACTTAAAAAGTTGGTTTCAAGTTTACTTCTGGAATCAGAGAAATAGCAGAGGCCACTACATTAGAGAGAGCTCAACTTTTGTTCCTCTCTCAGGAAATAAATAAATTAAGAGGAATGAGGGAAAAGACCAACCAGTTCCCTGAAGTGGGAATTTTGCCTTAGTTTTACTAACATTCCCATAATAGTAATAAGCTAGAACACATTAAGTAGGAAACTGAATTCCATGTGCTGAAACCATCTTTTGATGTACTAACAAGAATTCACACGTGAAATATGTAGTGAATCTTTAAATCAGTTGAATCATAACGGTAGCTGGTGTCATAAAGGTAGCAGTGTTTTCTGTAGTGAAACAGGTAGCCCTTCTTTGGAAAAATACTTCGAGAAATACTATCACTGTAGAATTTTGTCCTGAATTTGAGGATGGGGTTGCTTCTGGCTTTAACTCTTGGAGGGAGATGATGTTCTGAATGGATGAAATAAGAAGCGTTGTGTACTGAGTGGCAGGTAATGTCTTCACTGAAGGTACTCATTAAATGTTTGGTAAATGAATGATGGAGAACGCTATTGGTTGTTTGGAGCATAAGGGTTGCCATTTGGGATACTCCAGAAGCAATGTGTCTCATTTACTTCCTTTAGGAATGGGTTTATTCTTCCTTTTTTCCTTCATTCATCTGTTGATGCCTGCTGTATGTCAGGATCTGTCCTTGGAACTGAAAATACAACTATCACTCTTAGAGACATTGCTCTTAGAAAGCTGACATCCTAAAAGGTGGAGAGCAAAACAAACAAACAAAACTTTAGTCAATAACCTCAGGTCGAACAAGCGTTCACGGCTCTGATCCTGTCTGTGTCAAAGTTAGGACGTGCCTGGTATGAGAAGCAGCAAAGATGGCCGGCCTCTCTTGGGAGCTCCTGTCTCTGGACCTTTCCTAGGGGGCTGATTGGCTCAAGCTTTATCATCTGAAGCTTGCAATTAAAACAATGGAATCAGAAGAGGGCACTGCACTGAGAAAAACCCAAAATTGTCAGGATAATAAATGAATCTCTTATGCCTCCTTTTTTGAAAAATGCTCATTTAGGAGTGTTAGGCTTTAGTTTACTTGGTTGTATCCACCATCAGAAAAATCGGTCATTTTAAAGTGAATGCATTTCCTTGAGGAGAATGGATATTTGACTGGGTCTATAGAACAGTGGTTATCATACAAGTTTCCTGTCTTCCCTGACTGCCCCTTCTCCCTACCCTTATCATCACCATCCTTCCTTGTTTTGCTTTATATACTATCATCAAGTAAAAAGGAGGGTTTGGAGTCTGCATTTACAATGAGGCTAGCCCACATCATCTTCTGAGACCAGACCATTTTCACTTCATTTGTGGCTCTGTAAAAAGGGTGCTATGTCCCTCTAGCTTTCCATGTTAAAGTAGTCATAATTTGCCTTTTTAAAAAAATAAATGTTTTATTTATTTTTGAGAGAGAGGAGAGAGAGTGGGTGTAAGCCAGGGAGGGGCAGAGAGAGAGGGGGACAGAAGATCCAAAGTGGGCTTTATGCTGACAGCAGCAAGCCTGATGTGGGGCTGGAACTCAGGAACCATAAGATCATGACCTGAGCCAAAGTCAGACACTTAACCAACTGAGCTACCCAGGTGCCCCACAATTTGCCTTTTATGACCAATATTTTTCTACCATGCAGAGAAGGAGGGAGTCAAAGTCTGGTTTCATTTGTTGCCAGTGGTTCTCGTTCAGGCAAGCCCTTCAAGTAGCTAGCTACAGATGGGGGAGGTCCCTAACCAAGAGATTGACTCTCAGTCTCAGATTTTAAATGTCTGGGCTGCTGAATTAGAATTCCTATGTATGACTCTAGTGCTTGGATGTTATTGCACAGCGAGTGTTTATTTTCCAAGTGGGTCCACGGTTGTCATGTGTGAGCCATTGTTACCTTTCCTATGAACCGGCGTGACTGGATCCTGAAGAACAAGGGCACGGAATGGAGCCAGTCCAGCAGCACCTGGGGACTGCTTATCCTCTTCTTAGTGCTCTGGGCAGGACCATACAGAGTCAGGGTGGCAGCAGGAAATCCAGGCTGCTGTAGGGGAGCAAGCACTGGTGGCCCAATTTCAGGCCAAGCAGATGGAAGAAATGCCATCAGTCACCTGACGTACAATTCCGGGCCGTGTGGCATAGGTGTGGGAGGACTGGCAACACCAAGATCAGGACACTTCTTAATCAGAAGGGAGGTGGCCTTGGGGCAGTTGGGTGGCTTAGTCGGTTAAGTGTCCAACTTGGGCTCAGGTCATGATCTCGCAGTTTGTGGGTTCGAGCCCACGTCGGGCTGGGCTCTGTGCTGACAGCTCAGAGCCTGGAGCCTGCTTCAGATTCTGTGTCTCCCTCTCTCTCTTCCCCTCCCCCACCTCGTGCTCTATCTCTCTCTGTCCCTCAGAAATAAATAAACGTTAAAAAAATTTTTTTTAAAGAAAAAAATAAATAAAATCAAGAGTTTGAATCCCAGCCCTCCAACTTAATAATTGTGTAACTCTTGGGAAAATTACTTAATATCTGTGAACTTGAACCTCCATTTTTTTAAAAATGGGCATGATTAATTTACATTCCACTTAGGGTTTCTGTGAGGACCGGATGATGTAATTACAGTGCCTGGCTTGTAGGAGGTACTTGAAAACTTGTGGATATAATGACTACCTTTGTAAGGAGCTCTCCGGGGTGCAGAAGAGAAAAGAACCACTGAACTGATAACTCAGGTTGGTCATTTAGCTGATCCTCATAAACTCGGAATAGTATCTCATGCTCTCTGCTCTATCAACATCTCTTATCCCTAGCACGGACCCATACGTTCATGAGTTTGAAAACTGTGTCCCGCAAATTACAACAGGAATGGCCAAGGTGATGTGTTTCAGAAATGGCATGTCTTCAACATTCGAAACAGTAGAACCAAAGCTACTGTTTTAAGAAAACCCGTGGAAGAAGATCATTGGCCGTTTTAATGCTAGGAACTTATTAGTACCTTAGAAATGGTTGCCATGAACTACTTTCTATTAATAACTCGGTTGATTAGGCTGAATATTGAATGGGAACTTTCCCATAGCAATAGTCTCTTTGAGCGGCTCAAATCACAAAAAGCAAAAACTAACACTATTCCTGGATGAGGTCTCGATCCTGGCAAAATTATTTTATAAGACACTTTAGAGCTGCAGGCAGGCTTTCTGCTTCCTTTCTCATGCAGTTGAGCGTAGCCGGGTGAAGCGAACAGGGAGACGATGGAGTTTGTACAAACTCCACGCCCACAGTTCCGATGTGCCCTGCCTGACGCTCCTCCTACCCTGCTTTACAGGTTCTATTTCACACCAGCCAACTGGCCTCCTTCAAAAAACCTGTCACATGTTTCCACATGGCCATCTACTAGGCTCTTAACCAAAGTACATGGTTGGGCCCAGACGTCTTTGCGCATCTGACGGAACTCACGTACATCATCCCACATAGTAGGGTCCATGGAGCCCAGGAATCCAGTACTGGGCTTTGAAGTCCTACTCAATGGTGCCCAAAGGAACAGACACAGGTTCCAGGGATGCCTTTCTTGCTTCTCCTAAAGATATAGTCTCATCAAAGGCCCGAGTAAGGAAAGACAAAGATAGCAGTTATTTATCTGCATGAGCAGATTAACAGGAGACATTGAGAAAAATAATGCGGGCAGAATTCTTTGCACAGACACATTAGCATCACAAAATAAACAGGCCAGGTGTAAGTGTGAATAGACCTTTTTTCCCCACTTAAGCACAGGCAGTGCTGTGCTCTTAGCAAGAGTCTTCTCTTTCTCAAGGAACTTCTTTATTTATTCTCCATTCCAAAATTAGTTCCCTAATTTGAAACAGCAATAAACAAACATTACTGAAGAAATCCCTTGGGCTGCCTTCTCCCACACCCTCTCCCCCCACACACATTTTTTTTCTGCCGCTTTGTTTGTTCTCAGTTCTCTTTGCCTTTGTGCCCAACACAAGGGCCTGCAGTGGTTTGACTTTCCGAAATCTCTTTAGAAGAATCTCAAAAGATACTTAAATTCCATTTTTACAGGAGGGAATTAAATTCACATTAATTTCAATTAATTACGTATTAAATCCAAACAAATCTCGGTTCCATCAAAGTAAGGATTTTAGTACTCTACTGGTTTTTAGGACTCTGTAATTCTTCTGTTGGTCCATTCTAGATACCGCTGTACAGGGATACAAATGGAGCCTCTGATCTAAGCAGTTGCTGGAGCAGACTTGGAGAGAGATCCTTCCCCTCCCTCCTATCTCTTCTTGACTTGCAATCTTTGCTCCCTCCTCTTTCTTTCCTACCTTTCTTCCTTTGACCTCCCCTCCTTCTCTTCTCCCGACCAGCAAAGAATTCCATAGCCGTGTGGCTTTTCTCTTCAGGCTCGTCTGAGCACCGTCGTCATTAAAAGAACGCGCTGGTCACTTGCCTGGTTGCTCTGGCATTTCCCCTGCTCTGCTGTGTCACAGGGGACTACATTTTCTGGTTTCTTTGCCTTCTGTCTCCCACATAGGCTGAGCCAAAGGGAGGGATAGGTAGAAGATCAGGGGGTGGAAGGAGGGGAGAGCCAGGGAGTTTCTCCTCTTCTCTTTCTGTTTGGAGCCGTTTCTCTGGCAGCGGCTCCTTCTCCTCCATGCTTCCAACTGCTGTCGGACAGCCCCTCCCTTCGTGGTCTCAGCATCTGCCAGGAATCCTCCTCTGTGCTTCCGACTTCTCTCTGATGGTTCCATCTTCCAGTCTCTGATAGCACCACCTTCTCCCTCGGCTCCTCCAGCCCTAGGGGGTTAGCGCTTTCTGATTTTTGTTAAACTTTGGGTTACCCTCACCATCTCTGCTTAACTCTTTGGTTCTGGTTCTTCCATCACGTGTTTAACAAGTTCCCGTAATAAAATCCCTTTGCTTGAAACACCCACAGTAGTTTCCATCTTCTCACCTTGCTCCTGACTGAACAGAGGGCTAACGATGGTAACAGCAGCTAACGGCAGAACCTTCTAGATTGGTGCACACGTGGAAGTGCTTGGGAGAGGGGTGTGCTTGAAGAGAGTGTGAAGTTCTGCGCCCTTTTCCACATACTTGATCCTTTGTGTCTCTTCCACCTGGCTGTTCCTGAGTTATATCCTTTTATAATAAACCAGTAATTGGGGGGCACCTGGGTGGCTCAATCGGTTAAGCATCTGACTCTCGACTTCGGCTCAGGTCATGATCTCACAGTTCGTGGGGTCCAGCCCCGCATCAGGCTCTGTACTGGCAGTGTGGAGCCTGCTTGAGATCCTCTCTCTCCCTCTCTCTCTGCCTGTCCCCTCACCTCTCTAAATAAATAAATAAATAAATAAACGTAAAAAAAAATACAAACCAGTAATCTAAAATCAATTTAAGAGATTATGACCTTCTCTGAACCTCTCAGTTCTCAAGTCTTTTTTTTTTTAATTTTTTAACGTTTATTTATTTTTGAGACAGAGAGAGACAGAGCATGAACGGGGGAGGGGCAGAGAGAGAGGGAGACACAGAATCGGAAACAGGCTCCAGGCTCTGAGCCATCAGCCCAGAGCCTGACGCGGGGCTCGAACTCACGGACCGTGAGATCATGACCTGAGCCGAAGTCCGACGCTTAACCGACTGTGCCACCCAGGCGCCCCTCAGTTCTCAAGTCTTACAAAGTCTTCATGAACTGAATCCAGATGACAAGAAGTCAGAGAACGGCAGAGCCTTAAGATGGAATGAACCCTAAGTGACCACATGGAGGAGGGCAGCCTACCGAACTCACTCACCACCTCAAACTGGCCCGTGCACAAGAAAGAAGCTATTACTGCCTTTGTGCAGTTGTGTATTTGGATAGTTATTTGTTATAACTGCTTATTCAGCTCCACTAGAGGAGAAAGTGAGCTGTCTGTGGAGAAAAGATCATTCTGATAATTCTCAGACAACAGCTTAAATCTTGAGAGTATAATTTATAGGCGTGCCTGGGTGGCTCAGCGGGTTAAGCGTCTGACTTTGGCTCAAGTCATGATGTCGTGGTTGGTGAGTTCGAGCCCCATGTCAGGCTCTGTGCTGACAGCTCGGAGCCTGGACCCTACTTGGGATTCTGTGTCTCCCTCTCTCTGCCCCTCCCCTGCTCATGCTCTGTTTTTCTCTTTGTCTCTCAAAGATAAATAACATTTAAAAAGAGTAGTTTATATAAATAATCATAAAATACATATTCAACTGTTTACTGACTTTTGGACTAATGAGCTCATCAAATTTACATGTAGTAATGAAATTTTCCTTGTGTATAACTCAATCAGCTCGGCAAATGTGTTTGGACTAATGTGTTAGTAGGTCTGTCAATGTTGAAAAAGGAATACAAAATTCCCAGACACAAGGGGTTAATCATAATTTTGATGTAGTAAAACAACAAATGTGAAAAGAACAAATAGGGGTGCCTAGGTGGCTCAGTCGGTTGAGCATCCGACTTTGACTCAGGTCATGATCTCATGGTTCATGGGTTCAAGTCCCGCATCGAGCTCTGTGCTGACAGCTGAGAGCCTGGAGCCTGCTTTGGATTCTGTGCCTCCCTCTCTCTCTGCCCCTCTCCTGCTCACACTCTGTCTCTCTCTCTAAAAAACAAATGAACATCAAAAATAAAAATAAAAATGAATTAAAAAAAAAAAAGAACGGAACAACAGCAACAACAACAAAATAGCGACATCTCAGATCAATGGTTCTCCAGGATGGAATGCTGCTATGGAGGACCTTATTCCATGTCCCTTTGGGGGTTTTATACATGCAACAAACCTTATAAATTTTTTTTGATGTTTCTCTATCTTTGAGAGAGAGAGGGAGAGAGAGCATGAGTGGTGGCAGGGCAGACAGCGAGGGATTCACAGAATCTGAAGCAGGCTCCAGGCTCTGAGCTGTCAGCACAGAGCCTGACGCACGGCTTGAACCCACAGACCCTGAGATCCTGACCTGAGCTGAAGTCAGACGCTTAGCTGACTGAGCCACCCAGACGCCCCAGGCAGGAAACCTTATAAAACTAACAGCTGTCAAAGGTAGGTTGGGGTGCCTCTGAGGGGTGCCCTAGGGAAACAGGTGAAGCGTCTTTTCCTCTGTGTGCCTGGGGCACGCTGTTGCTTGCACTCTTCTAAACATGGAGAGGAAGATTTTCTGGCCTTACCTCGCTAATATTTGAGTTTCCAGCAAAATGTTATGTGGAGTTCGTGAGTGATTTTCTTTCTCATTCCCATCTGAGTGGGCAATCCCAGCTGCTCGTCACCACTGTCTCAAGACCCCAGTGATGTGGTTTTGTTCACCGCTGTGTTCCATAATCTTGAATCTCAGCTGACAGTAGCATATCTTTGTTTATGAACCTGGGAAATATTTGCCAAAGAACAGTGGTTGGTAACTCTTTGTGAGTCGAAAGTGTTTTGGGAGAATCTGAAGACTGGTCAGAATCCTCCCCCAGAGAAATATGCATATGTGCCATAATTATAAGCAAGCATGTGCACACACAGGGGCATGCACATGTGCACATGTGCACACATGCACACACACACACACACACACACTTTGACATAAATCCCAGTAGGCTATTGATCCCAGATTAAGAATCTCTCACTCCCCTACCCTGCCACATAGTCTTTGGTCATACATTGTTCTTCTATCTATAATCAAGATGCCCTGGGTATGGCCTATGTATGTAGCTGCAGTTTTATAAATTATTTTCTTCCCATTCATCCCCCTTTTTAAAAAAAAATATAAAACCTGTTAGACACTATTTGGAGAGAGTCTTCCTTATTTTGGACTTATCCTAAGGCAGATAGTTCCATGTCTTACTTATGTTAAAAGATTTCTCTACAGCGATATTAAATGTTTCTGCACATGAAACAGTAATTTCTTCCTGCTGTTTTAAGATATCTGTCTTTCTTATTGGCACCACATGAGATAAAGTTCTGTAACTGGGACAGAGATTTATGGAGTGTTATTGTTGAATGTATGTTTATGTTGCTTTCCTGTGGTGAAAGACCCATAACACAAGACTTCCGTTTGGGGATTGATTTGGGGCCTAGTGTAACATGTAGGCTGTAATAAGTCACAGCAGATGCTGCTTATTCAGTCCCTGCTATCCCATGTGGTTTCCAGGGTGGATAATTTTGCTCATTCTTTTGGCCTTTGCTATGGCTTGTCAGGGACTGGACTCACGTTCATAACTCTGAGAAGTGCTCGGCTGTGAAATAAGTACTGAAAAGATGAAATGCAATTGATCCTGAGCCATTGTGATCTTTCAATCCCATGTAAGCAAGAAATAAGTATTTAAAGCGACCCAATGCATCTTTTTGAGTTTAAAAGTTCATAGATTAAAAATATTTATGAATTGACTTGGGCAAGAAGGCTGGGGAAAGCATACGTATTGGTCCTGCAAATAGATGGGAAGAAGGCAGTATGGAACATCGGTGATAAGCTGAATGAGGTCAGCCTACTGTATCTGTTTCTATCGAAATAAGACTGCTTTAGCATTAAAGTATTCTTTAATGTACATCAGAAGTATAAGAGATGGCAGTTCCAAGATGGATTAAAAATGAAAAATTGGCTTTACAAAAACATTTAGAGCTATTTGTTGTATTTGAGCTTATTAGAAGAGGATATGACACCAAACATCTTACTATAAGAGGAAAGTGGCAATCTTTCAAATTGAACAATCAAAGCTGTGCAGGAGCCACAAAAGAAGATCCTGGAAAAACTTTGTATTCATTCGCTCATGTCACATCATCCTTTCTCAGAGGAGGTGATGTTTTCCAGAATGAGAAGGCGTTGGCCAGGAGAAGAGGGAGGGGGAGGCATCTTAGGCAGCAGAGACAGCATGTGCAAAAGGTAAGTGGTACTGAGAGGTACGGAGCTGGGAGGACTTGGTGGGAGAAGCCTGGGCTGGGGGACTGGCGTAGCAGTCACAGGTATGCCAGTGGAATATCCTGAAGTCAAAGGCTTTAGGAGAAGAAGGCAGAGCAATGAGTATGGAGAAAAGCGCATGGATACTTGAGTCAACTAGGAGGTAGAAAAACAACAGAACTCCCGGAGAGGCAGAGTCAGACGGTAACTGAGAGAGCAATTTAGGATGATGTTTACTTCTGGCTTGGGTTACTGGATTGATGGAGGTGCCATTCACCATGACTGGGGATAAAGGACGAGGACTGGGGTTGCGATGGGTGGAGATGATGATTTCTCTTTTCATGTAGTTTCTCTTCTGAATATATTGAGCTTGAGGTAGGTGCTCAGTAGATACGCGAATATTTGGAACTTGAGCTGAAGAGATAACAGATTCGGGAGTCATCAGTAGTTGAAGCCTTGGGTGTGGGTGAAATTAGGGAGAAGGAGGGTTGACAGTAGAATCTAAGATAACATCATATTCAAAGGAAAAAGGCAGGGAGAAAGGAATGATAAACAATATTGAGAAAAAGCAGTGAGACCATTAAGAGGACAAGAAAGGGAGGTAGCAAACAGAAGCCGATAAAAAGAGGGTCCAAGAAGGCGGTAGGGAGTCATGTGATACAAGGACCTAAAACTGCCTTTAAGATGTGACAACTGAAAGACTGCTGAGGACGTTGGTGAGATCAGTTTTACTGCAGTCATAGGAGCAAAGGATTGAGGAATGAAAGGGAGGTGAGTAAGCAGATGAAAACCTACTACACTTCTGTAAAACTTGACTGGTGGGAGAGAGAGCTTTTAAAACCCAGGCTCCTTTTTCAACAAACATAAGAATGCAACCTTATTACCTCAAAATTCTGATCAGGTAGAACTCCCTTCTTGCAGGGGATCATGGCTCAATCTTCTGGATATTTCAGTCAACCAAGCAGATTGTTTCTAACTTTACTTATAATAATTTATACTATAAAATAATATTTTTCCAAAAAGATACTTACAGTATAGAACAAAATATCATCCGCTCCCCAAGACTTTGATATGCCCTGCTACGCATCGAGGTTGCTAATGGAGACCTCACTTGGACAGCTCAGCACCGTGATAGGGGCTTGGGGGGTTGCTTACACTCTTTAAGTTTCAAGGTCAGTTACAAAAGCAAAGAGTCACGGATAAACTATTATTAAATGGAAACCACGTAGAACTACGGTGTCTTCGATCGCAACTAGCCTAGGAAACAGCTAATTGGGAATTTGAAGATTCCATATGTAAGTTCTCCCATGTCTGTAGTGAGCCAGCCACTTTTGAGGTTTCTAAGAGACACATGCCCTGATGCCCCATCTCTATCAGCTCTAGCTAAGATCTTGATTCCATTTTTTTTTCCTTTGCATTAAGGCAAGGCCATCACACTGGCCCAGGGATTTTGGATGCATTGCCCTTGGCAGATGTGTCTCCACAGCCGTCATTCTCCTTTGAGGTGACCATCATAGCCAACCACCAAGACCTTGATGGAGAGACTTCCCCGAGTGCTCCTTCTCACCTCTTATCCCTCCCACACGCTGCCCACTATCTGTGGGCACAAGACAGAGAGTGAAGCAGAAAGGACCTCTTCCACTGAAGAGTGTCCAATAAAGAAATCCAAGGACTTTGCATTTAGAGCAAATGCTGTGTGTCCTTAACACAAACCCTCACTCGGCAGGGGTTGGTTATCAGATTTGCCAGTTTCTGACATATCCTGATGGAAGAGATCACCAAGTACGGAAATACTGATGGGAAGGTATTTTTAGAAAGTGTGTGTGCAATATTTATTTGTTTGTTTACCTACTAGGGTCAATTCAGAAAACACCACCACCCCCCAAATTTATAGGCTACATATTTGCCCAAGATAAAAATAGCTTTATTATATTTTTCTGATTATAAATTAATACATGCTTAATTACTACAAAAACTTGGATATCATTTGTATGAAGAAGTAAATGTAGTTTGAAATTCCAAAGCCCATAGGAAGCCATAGTTTAAAAGACAATTCAAGTGATTTCTTAAATATTTTACTTTATGACTAGAAAAATGTCAATGAGTGCCTTTTAGCCACTAAATTTTTGAATATTTGAAAATTTATATTTAAATGTATGAAATGGAGGAACATAAAGGCAGCTTTCTAATCTTCCATTGAGAATGGAAATCCTGGACTGCACTGTAGCCATCGATCAGTTGCCTATCACTGATCAAAAAAAATGCTTGGGGCAGCATATGAAGGGCTAGGTGGATGGTGAGGCCTGAGGGTATGCAGGGGCAGTATCAGGACTCCCATTGCCTATAGGACTTGGAGGGCATTACAAAGGAAAAGGGAGTTATATCCATGGGATGAAGGTGCCAAAAACCTGGAAAGCTAGACCGTCCATTCCTGGAAGTTTCCAGACCCTGACCATCATGTTCACCATCCCATCCTAGTTATGGGCCAGCACAGGACTGAGTAGGCTCTCAAATACTTCTTGATGTCGGTCAAGTTCCATCTTCTTCACTATTTGGCCCTGGGGTAATGATGGGAGTCCCCAATGATGGGGCAAGAATGGGAGTCCCCAAGGTTGAGCTTCTTCCATGGCTGATAATCTAGAGCAATTATGTAGCAATCAAAATCACTCAGTGGGACCAGACCATTTAGGCATGGAGAGCCCATGCGCCAAGAAGTAATGAGATTCTTTTTCCTATGCCCAAGCTAAATCTGGATAGTGACAACTGCTTTAGGCTGATAAAGATTCACAAAAAAAATTAAAAAGTTTTAAGCATGCTTTCGGATTCAGTGGAACTGTGGAAGCATGCTGGACCCTGCAGGACCCCTCCCGGAGTAGATGCTAGGGTTTTAATTTTTATTTTTAGCTTTTTAAAAAAAGTTTATCTATTTTGAGAGACAGAGAGAGCACGCGTGCAGGGGAGGGGCAGTGAGAGAGAAAACTTCAAGCAGGCTCTGTACTGTCAGCACGAGTCATGGCCGGAACCCACAAACCACGAGATCACGACCTGAGCTGAATTCAAGAGTACTACGCTTGACCAACTGAGCCACCCAGGGGCCCCGATGCTAGTTTTGATACGAGTTGTAAGACGACTTCAGGAGGTTAGGAACTCTTGAAGCAATTTATAGGCCTAATGCACCAGAGAGGAAAAGGCATTTGAGACCCCTGAGCTGTGTCAGGGTCATTTTAGGTGCAGATTCAAGATTTGGGGAGAACTTGTCAAGCACCCACTTGCTGAAATGGGGGCTGGTGCAGGTGAGGCTGAGGCATGGCAAAAAGGCCCCAAGGGGGTCAAAGACATAGGCCTGTGCTCCCTTCCCTTAATCATATTGACACGTATGGATTTGGGGAGAAACTTCCGCATTTTGGAATGTCTGATGGGAGAGGAGGGTATGCATCTTTTCAATAGAAGTTACGCTTATTTTGGAAGTTGAGTTACTTTCTAGTGTCCTGGCCCATGTGGTCTCCTTCCTCTGTATAGGGTGGACTATGCCTTGGTGGTATTCTCTTTAAACTTTTTCCAGCTTTATTCAGAATTGAGGTAGATCATCACTGTGAAGCCATCATAGGACTTGTTTTGTTCTACCTTGCTGTGGAAGTCCTTGAAATTGCTCTGAGATCCATCTGGAAATAATTACTGAGATTATAGGCCAGTTCAATTTACTTAAAATAATAGTACACGAAATTCGTTTATCAGTTCAACAATATTTATTGAATATCTTGTATGTTCCCAGGCTCTGGGGCATACAACAGTGAACCAAAGAGACAAAAATTCTGCCTTCATGGAGCCTCTCACACAGATGTCAAGATTGAGAACACTGCGGAAGCAATGAGTGAACGTGCTATGAAGCCTTGGTTTATATTTCCAAGTTACATTTCAGTTGATTAGTCAATAGTACTTCTGCCTGGATTATATCACCTTGGTTGTTAATAAATTAATTTTTTTTTTTTGTTAAGCATTTTCATATGCTAACACTAGTGAGGAGTGTCTACACTGGACTCAAATAAATGGGCATCTAGTTTTGGGGACCTACAGCAGAAACAGAATACTTTTTCACGTTTGCTAAATTGCTCTTCATTTGGGATAGACAGCCAGTACTCTTTCCCTCTGCCCTAATATTTGCTTTTCCTTACGGTGCTCCTTGAGTCTCCTCAGCAACGAGATGACAGCTCCCCAGTTATCATCGGAAAAATGAAAATACTTTTTCAAAAAGATTGGACAAAAGTCTGGCTGTTTTTCAGACAGATTTATTGTTTAACAGCAAGGTTTTGCCATAATGCTACAGCTTGAGAGGAATTTAAAAAGACAATTATTTTAGTAGTTAAAATGACAGAATGCCAAATTATAAAAATGTCAGGGGAAAAATGCAGGCAATTTAAATTTCCTGGCAATGGGTCTATAATTTATTTGTAGGATCAGAGTATTCTGAGCTACGGACAAATGCAGTTTGTGGAGAGAAAAATTACACCCAGAGTTTCACTGCCTGATTTTAGTGCTCAATTATACTGTTATATTTTTATAAAGAGTAGTTGCTTTTAATCTTCACATAGGCTAATACCTATAAGGAACCCTATCTGTGAGACCTTTGAATTCTTCTTCTTTCTTTTTTTTTTTTATCTTCAAAAAGCTTTAGGGGCGCCTGGGTGTCTCAGTCGGTTAAGCGTCCGACTTCCGCTCAGGTCATGATCTTGTGTTGCATGAGTTCAAGCGCTGCATCGGGCTCTGTGCTGACAGCTCAGAGCCGGGAGCCTGCTTCGGATTCTGTGTCTCCTCCTCTCTCTGCCCTTCCCCTGCTTGTGCTCTCTCTCTCTGTCTCTCAAACAATGAATAAATGCTAAAAAAAAAAAAAAAAAAAAAAAAGCTTTAGTGCATGTTCCTGCCCAGGAGAAATTCTATCAGTCATTTTACCCTCTAACATTCTTGTTGTCATTTATCTACAGTTTTTAATTTTTTAAATTAATCTTAGTTTTTATTGATGTATAATTGAAATTGGTATAACATTAAAGTAGTTTGAGGTGTACAATGTAATAGTTTGATATTTGTATATATTGCAAAATGATCACCAGTTGACAGTCCAGTTACTGTTGTATTTTTTTCTTCTGATGAGAATTTTCAAGATCCACTCTCCTAGCCGCTTTCTATATACAGCTTCTTATATACTTAAAGTAAGAGTAGTGTTTTTTGTCCCGGAGGCTGAAAATGCCAACAGAAATATTTTTTACAATACCTAATGTGAATTTCAAATAATACTTTCAGTATTAAGCATTTATTTTCAAAGCACTCTTTAAATACATAGGAAAGATTTTCTTTCGCAGGAAACTACATAAGAAATACTAATTCAGTGTTTACTGTATTTAGAGCACTATTCTAAACTAAGAGATAAATACTAAAGAAATAAGACAGTACTTGTTTTTTGACATAAAAGAAACAAAGAGCTCACAGATTAAATGCTCACAAATGTGAGAGGAGGTATAGGGTCCTGAGGTGAGAGACTGTGCCCTGAAGCAAGACTGGCTAGATTGAAATCCTGGCTCTGATGTTACCATTGTGTAACCTCACGCGAGTAACTTAATTTTCCTCTGCCTCAGTTTCATCATCTGTAAAATGGGATTAATAAAAATTAAAGTAATGATCGTATTTGCTGTAATTATTGTGTATAACAACAATTTATAATTAATAACCCACCTCCTTGGGCTGTCGTGAGGGTAAATAATGAATTAACATACATTCAGAGCACTGAGAACACTTTTGAAAACAGAGTAAGCTCTCTGAGATCATGCTTATTGTAATGGGCCTGGTGCTTTCAGACTGCATTGTTCTATTCATTCATTCATTCGTTCATTCATTCATTTTCATTTTACAAGAGGGAGAGAGTGCCTGAGGGAGGGACAGAGAGAGAGAGAATTCCAAGCAGGCTCTGTGCTGTTGGCCCAGACCCCGATGCAGGGCCTCGAACTCATGGACTGTGAGAGATTCTGACCTGAGCCGAAATCACGAGTCAGATGTTTAACTGACTAAGCCACCCAGGAGCCCCTGAATTATTTCTTTAATCTCGATATCCATCATCTCTAGTTGGAGGGGCCAAACATTTATAAGAGAAGAACTAGAAAGATGTTACAACCTGGAATAAAAGAATAGGTACCGAGAGTCTGTGGCATTAAGATGTTACCCTGGAAGAGAATGCAGGATGCATCTCAAGAAGATGGTGAGGGTAGAGGAGAACGGAGTTTGGTCCCAAAGGATAAGTAAAGCGGGTGAAAACGAAGTCTTTGGGTGGGTAGATGAAGAGAGAAAATATGGCAAAAACAAAGATACTTAGGTTTTTTAGAACTGGAAATCCCTTAACACATTCAGGATGATGTAAAATAACTAAGGACAGAAAGCATGAAGTTTCTGGTTAAAATTCTAAAGCTGGCTGCAGAGAGGGCCAGTGAGAACATGTAAAATCATGACTTCCGGCCCAGTATTTCTTTTGGTACACTAAAATGAGGTAGAAGCAGGTCATATGGTCGTTTTGTTGTTCATTTCCCCAAAATTGAATTAAAATAATTTTTTTTAGAGGGCTCCAGTTAAAAACAACTAGGATAAAAGAAGAACAAGAAATCCTGCGCATTTCGTGGTAATTCCCTTCCTGGGACGCACAAATGTGCTTTGTACATACATTTTCCCCACAAGGATGGCAGGATTTCCCTTGTTTTAATTTAAATCACTGCATGTTTTCATTGAGGTGAAGTGCACCTCTTATAGTCACTTTACTCCTATAATTTGACAATTTATGTCTCTCACCCTAAAATCATAGTGAGTCCTTCTGCTTCTTCATACATTCTACTTCCTTTAAATAGACTGATGGGAAAGTAAAAAAAATGCTTTTGTAGTTGGTGGATTTATTATCCATGCTTGACAGTTATTATACCTGTGGTCTGCTTCTCTTAAATTCGAAAGTTGTTGATTGATTGACTTTTGAGAAGAATGGCCAGGAAGGTGAAAGTATTTAAAAACCTCATGGTATGTCTTCAGGAGTTGGATTTTGAGATTTATGAAAACTATAGGTTAATGGTGTTTTTAAAAGACAGGCAGAACTTTGCTCTAGAAACCCTTTTGGCTTTCTAATAGCTTCTTGGTTCATTTTCTCAATGTTTATTGGGATGAGTTCAACAGTTTCTCATAATTTCTTGTCTCAGGTTGCTGAAAAAGAGGGAGAGAGCCTCAAGTGTCCCCACTATGATAGGTCCTTCCAGAGGCAGAATTGTCCCAACGTAACCAAGTTCCCAATCTTTACCTTGGGGCAGGAGCTCCGAAGTCTTCCTAAGAGCCCCTCTCTCAGTAGTCCTATTCAGCACATACTTGTCTCAAACCTACTTTTGAAGAAAACTTGGCCTTTTTCAAAGGTGAAAAGGTTATAGAGTTCCCCTACTCTTTCAAGCCATTTGTTCACGTTTTGTGTTGGCAAACCTGCCACTTGAATTTCTGTTAATGTTTGAAAAGCTGGACTGGATAGAGAGGTCAGGGGCCTCCTCATTGCCAAACTGCTCTAAGCCGTCTGTTTGGAACCTGATATCAAATGCGCAAAATGGAAAAGTGAGTCTCAACGTGTCATCAGATGGCAGGCCCATTCACCGTTGTGAACGCTGGTGTTCATCAGGCTGGGTTATCAAGGTCCGAGGCGGTAGGATTGTGGCCGAGACTGTGGAATCAGACTGCCTGGGTTCAAATCCCAGCTCCGCCACTATTTTCAGTTTCAGTTGCTAGGTAACGACCACTCCAAAGACAATCTCTTTTTATTGTCCTCTCTCCTGATTCTGAGCACAGACTAGATTTAGTTAGGTTTTCTAAGTCTCTCATGCAGTGTGGTCAATCAGTGAGTGAGGCTGGAGTCATCTCAAAGGCTCAGTAACTCACATACCTGACTGCAGGCTGGGTTCTCAGCTGGCACCATCAGCTGGAGCACCTGCACATGACCTTCCATGTACACCAGGCTTCCTCTTAGCATGGCAGCTGGGTTCCCAGGGTGAGTGTTCCAATAAAGGTCCAGGTGAAAACTGTAGCTCCTTTTATGATCTAAAATCAGATCACATAGCATCACTTCTGCTGTGTTCCTTTCATTAGAATCAAGTCACTAAGTACAGCCCACATTCAAGAGGAAGGCAATTAGACTCTTCAATGGGAAGGGTGCCCAAGAATCTGAGAACGTGTCTTCAAACCATCCTTGCCACTTATTAGTCGGAAGACCTCTCTGGTTTTGGCTTTCCCGGTCAGTAAAAGAACAATGAGAGTAACTTATCTCAGGATTTTGTGAAGATTAAACAAGAACAGAACAGTCCCCGGTATTCAATACGCCTTAACTTAGACCACTGTCATGCAGATCTGAATTGATGCGGATAGGGTCCTCAATGATGATATAGCTCCAAGCAGACAGAGTCTGGGCAATTGCCACCTTTCCAAAATCTACTGGTGACATTTGACAAATCCCAGTGCCTGTGTTCTTATGGCTCTGGGAACAGAGTTACTATATATGGTCTGAATTCTTTGGTTCACCTCATTTTAGTGACAGTTTCCAGATATAGGTCAGTCCATTTAAACCTGGCCCCATTTATGGCAATTTATTTCGTTATAGGATAAAGTAGTTAGAATCATGAGTAATAATTACTGTGCCTATATTGCTTTTCACACCTTAGCCAAGTAATCCTCACCTCACCCAGTGAGTAAGGTTGGAGGAGCACCCTTCCTTCCTCCGGGATGAGGAAACCAGGACCTCGGTTAAGTGGCTTGTTCTACATTCCACAAAGAGGCAAGAGGCAGGCTGGAGTGAGAAGCTGGAGGTCCTGACTCTCTGGCCTCTCCAACATGCCTAAATAATATGTAGACTAATACCCCATCTCTGATCATTACCCAATGGCAGTTAATATGCTATTTTCAGATATACGGGTATTTGAAATTCCTTTTAAACTATCTTTCATTTTTTTGTAGCAGAGAACTGGCCAGTGTCTACTTAGCATAATGTGAGATATTACAAATCCTGTAAGTAAAAGCATACTTGGCTACTCAATACACCTTTTTTTCCGTTTCGGTCAAATTAATCCTTTCTGATATTCTTGGGTATCCGAACTTTTTTATCTGGGGCAGAAGGAACTGTTGAGAACACTCCCAGTGTTTGCTGGTATGTGCCCCCAGGCTGGCTCCTAGTCGTCATCCCTCCTGCCCCAGTTATTACATTTCTAGTTTGATGTTAGTGAATTCAGGAGTAAAAAAAGGTACAAGGGCCGTGCTCTCCGTGGGCGCTGGGCGGGGACGCCTCCCTTTCCCTCTCCTCTCCTCCCCTCCCCTCCCGGCCCTATCTAGGCTTGCCCTCGGGTGCGGAGGCTGCCGCTCGCGCTCACCGGGGGGCGCTGTGCAGCCGGCACCGGGCGGCCGGAGGTGAGTCGGCTCGGAGGCGGCGGCTCCCGGTCCTGCAGGCGCGCGGAGGGGCGAATCCCAGGCGGCGAGGTCGCCGCCCCCGCCCCTCGGCCAGCCCCTCCGTCTGCCGGGGAGAGGGGAGTGGCCGCACCCCTCCCGCCGCAGCCCTGCTCTCCGCAGCCGCCGAGCTCTCTGCAGTCGGGCGCGCACCGGAGCCCAGCCTCGGCGCGTGGAGGCGGTGCGGGAGCGCGGGGCGCGCCAAGGGTCGGCAGCCGCGGGACAGCGTCCGCCCAGCAGCCTCCGCCGAGCAGCCGCCGCGGGAGCCCCGCAGCCTCGCAGTGGGCCCGCGCCCCGGAGCGCGAAGAGGACCAGGAGGCGGAGTGGCGCCCGGCGAGGTAGCGCGAGCGGTTTCCCCCTCTCCCTTGCCCTGCCCGCTCGCTCCAGCCGCGGCCCGCCAGGGGCGGTAGAGGGGGCGCCCCGCGCCTTTGTGCCCGAGGTCCCGGTGGCCCCGCCGCAGCCCGCGGGGCACGGGTCAGAGGGGGCTGCGGCGCTCTCGTCCCGGCGTGGCCGCGCTGCGGCGAGAACTCGCGCGTGCTGGAGGTCGCGCCCGGTGGTCGTGACTCCGCAGTCGTTTCGGGGGCGGGTGGGAGAGCAGGCTTGTGAACTAAGTTGCTCTTACTTTGCCCTATTCTCCTAGCACTGTGGGCAAAGTGGAATCCAGATCTTCCCCGTTCTCACCCACACCCCTCCATTTCCCTGGCCCACAGCTGTTTCCTGGCCCCCTGGTTCTTTGGAAGTGGCCTCCTCCGGGAAGGAAAACGGAGGGAGAACAATGGAGCGTCCTGGGGAGTGGGGTTCAGGTGCGGCGTGCCCCGGCGGCGGCGGCAGGGGAGAAGGGGGTCCAGGACCCGATGGGGCGTCCCGCGCGTGCAGCTGCGCCTCGCTCCTTTGTTCCGCCGCAGCGGAGGGGGCTGCCCTGGGTCTCGTTTCCTGCCCGGGATGGGATTGATTCACGGTCGTTGAGAGGGAAGGGGAGGGAGCGGGGCCGGAATGAAAACCAGATTAGGTACGGGAGCCCTGGAGGGTGCTAGCGGGGGCCGGGAGGAGGGTTGGGGAGGCGTTGATGAGAGTGCCCTGGAGAATGGATTGCAAACACACAACATTTTGTCTAGGGGCCGTGTGGGTTTCTGAAGCTTCTTTGTAATGCTTTGTTCAGGCTGTGGCCCGAGCGTTTATTGCCTCAACAAGTTGTGCACTTCCTTGAGTTCTAGGCGCTCCCGGTGTTAGTTTGCTGAAATCAAATCTTAGTTACGGTGGAGGAAGACTTTTTTTGTTATGGATCAGGGTGTTTGTGTGTATGTGTGTGCCTCTGGATCTGTGTGTGTGTAGCCAGTGGATATTGGCTTGAATGGGTATGAGGCAAACTTTATAGAATTGATTTTGACATAAAATAATTTTCTCTATTGTAATATAGTATATAACAATTTTCCAGGAATGTTTGAGGGGAAACCACTATAAAATTAGACATTGCTAAATAAATGAATCAGATTATGTAACACTTGAGTTGAAAAACCCTTTTGCAGGCTTTCCCAGAAAACACACCCCGCACACCAGTGTTTGGATTTTGAGTTGAAAAGCCACTGCTTCTGTGCTTTCACTCTCCCCATGTGGGCCACCTGGAATAAGAAAAAGAACTCTTACCATTATGGTGAATGGGAATTTTTTTTTTTTTTAAAGGGGAGGTAGAATTAAATGTAATATGTTGGCTATTTGTTGAGTGACCCTTTTCTAGATTGGAATCAAGAAACCCAGGAGGAAACAAGGTTGACCTGCTGAGGGAGCCAGGGGGCATTGAATGATGAGTGTTGTTTGAATGGGGTATTCCAAGCAAACCTGTTTTGGGAGGAGGCTGACATTTCCAGGCGTTCATGGGTTTGTGTCTATGGGACAGTAGTGGAAGGATCCCAAAGTGGGACTGAAGGTTAGAGTTACCGTGGTGATAATTTAGGAGACATTCAGGTATAGTAGTCTGGCTGCAGGCAGGGCCAGGAATGTAGTCTGGCTGCAGGCAGGGGCGGCAGATGACCCAGTGCTGTGTCTTTGACAGCTCTGAGGACCCACTGTGAAACCACCCCATTGGGCATTCATGTTAGGACAACCAAGTTTGAAAGCCTCTTAACCTTAGCATGGGAATTAGGAGCTTACTCCAGGGGGAAAATATGTTTCCTGCCCACTAAGTGGTAATGGAAAAGAGCTGTGCAAGCTGCTGCTGAGGGTTTGTCTTTTTCGTGGGGGGATGTGGTCACATTTTCAGGCCAGGCTGAGAAGCAGTGGGACTTGTCCTCAGAAGCCATTATGATGTGAAGCTGAAGTGGGATGTAGTCCAACCATCAAGCTGTTTGTTGTTATAACTAACACATTGCCTGGCAAAACATTGTGCCACAGGCAGCAAACAGAGGGAACAGAGGGAGACTCCTTCCTTATTGTTGTGTTGCCATTTTGGACTCTTCATGTGTGCTGTGAATAACTCTGTAAAATGTAGCGCAGTTGGATTCCTCCCAAGTACTCCTTGGGATATACATTAACAACAAGCAAAGCATGAGACTGTGTTAACTGTTGCTGGGACACGGGGTGCGGGTAGGGGGTTTCTCTTCCATAGCTTGTCTCTGGCCAAGGGCTCTCCCCGTGGAGCTCCTGTTGTGCGTTGAGGCTGACTACTGGCTGCACCCCCTTCATGGGATGGGATGAATCATCACTTTGTCAAGCCTGGCGTTAAAGACTGACTCTCCGTGGTTGCCGCACAGTTATGCAAAGCAAGGAGGAGCTGTGGATGTCAGTGGGGAAGGAGTGGGGGTGGGAGTGGTTTGGCTAACAAGGGATCTTCAGAGTGTAAGATCCATGTTTTTCACATTTGTCCTTCTTTTTGGTGAGACTCTCCTCTCCTCCCCTTCCCTTCTACTGTTTTCAGTAGCTGGATATTTGGATTTTAATTAAATAGCCTAAGAGTAATTGTCACTATCCTTTAGTAAGTGTTTACCATGTGTGACGGGTTTTGCATACGTAACTACGAATCCTTAGAGCTTGATGAAGTGGGTGTTATATCCATTTTACAGTTGAAATGAGGCCTAGGGAATTGAGTAGCTTGGCCTCTTACACCCTACTTGTGTAGGTAACTAGTAAGTGGTGGACGGGGAATTTGAACCCTGATCTCTGATTCCAAGGTCCCTAGTCTTTTGTGTAGACATTGTATGGTATGATATCTGTTAATAATAGGAATAACAACAGTTTGATCATTTGATTCGCCTTTTGCAAAGTTCGTATCACTTTCCCATATATTATCGTAACTGATCCTTTGAGGAACCTCTGTGAGATAGGTTTGGAAGGCACAGTTAGTGACATCACAACCCTTAAAACTGTGTTGTTAAAAAGCTTTATGCTGTGTGATGGCCTGTGTGACTAAGCTTTAAGTGAAGGAAACTTTATTTTTAAAAAGTTAGGCTGCCAACACTTAAAAAAACTATTCTTTTTTGGAGACCTTTAAAAGTGGTGGAATAGAATAGATCTTACATAGTGTTTAAGCATTTTATATTTATTGAAATCCATTTTAGCTCCTTTTGTCTTACAGCCTTTTCATAGAACAGCACACTTTGGAGACCCAGTGCCAGAGTGTCTTTTTAGAAGAGAAATAAGGAGGGAAGGAATGTGATTATGAAGAGGAAGTGGGGCATCAGAATTGGAAACATACGCAGCAGCAGGCCGTACATTTTCCCAGCACATGCTTTGGGTCCTGGCAGGCGCCTTTTACAGAAGACATCCTTCCTTAGGGAAGTGTCGAGGGCCCTTTTTTTACAATACCTCTGAGATCATCACATCTCTGTGCTCATGGGAACACATATTTCACGGGACTTCTGTGCTCATCCTTCCCCACAGGGGAAGCAAACGAGCTTAGTTGCCCGTGTGAGAAGGGAATGGGAGCTGTCTCCAGTCCTTGGGGTGGAATGGAGAGCGGTCGTGGGCAGGAGGCACCTGTCCTTGACCTGGCAGTGACCACCCAGTGTAGGAGCGGAATGGATTTTAACACTTGGCATCATCGTTTGTTTATGGCTTTCTCAGAATGCTCCTGGGCGAATGGGAAAGTCAATATTGGTTTTGTTTCTAAGACAAGACTGTGAAGACTGTAAGTTCTACTTACGTGTGTAATTGTTTCAAGCTAGGACCTCATTTGGGGTCTTCAGGGAGTATGGTGCAGGTGCGGTAACTTTTGTCTTCTCCTCTTCGCCAGCTATTTGGAGGGAGCCAGACACGAGGTCTGCTGAGCTCTATTGGGGAGCACCTTCCAACTTAGCAGCTGAGCAGGGTGAGGGATGTGTAGCAGCGTCTCGCCCCTGTCACCTTTCCTGGGTTTCTCTTCAGTTGTCAGTGCCTTCTTCATCCATTCGTATTTTATTAAGCATACGGGTGATGGGAGGCCATGCATTAAAAAGCAATAAAGGAAATCCATTGTGCCTCAAAGGACGCACAGCAGGGCGGGTCACTGTGCCCAGAGTGGATGTTGGTGACACGAAGAAAGTGACTGTGACAGCTGTGGTGACCAGGGTCACGCCAACACTTGCTGCCAAGACAAAAGCTGAAAACAAAAGCAAGAGAGTGTGGGGGACCCCGAGCACAGTGCCCTCTCCTTCTTTGTCGGAGGTTTCATTTCCTCCAGCCTTTGATGGTGCGCAAGGGCCCGGGGTCTCAACACCTGCCTCTGAAGGTTGGATTGGCTGCGATGTTAGGAAGCAGCATCCTGGAGGAGAGCGCGGGGGATCCTTTTGTGGATCCTGAGGATGTCTAAAGTGCCCTTCCATGGGGGAAGGTGCCGACCTGCGTGGTTGGCCCTGGCGTGTGGTAGGACCTTGGTGCCTCCTGCTTTCTTTTCCTTCACACCTGCCAGTGTCCTGTCCTCCTCCTGTGTTCAGCCTGGCTGGCGATTCAGTCCCGTTGAGGCTGTTCACAGACTTCGGCTGTATTTACCTTATGGACAAGAAATGCCAGGTCCCCAAAGAATGAAGCATTCATATTTTATATGACAGTCATTGCTCTTGTCAGTGAAGTGTTGGGTGCTTTCTTTGTGTCAGGCCTCATGCTGGGTGCTCTCTACAGCTGGTTTTGTTGAATCCTCCTTGCTCTCCTCCAGTAGGAGATATTTGTGGATGAGGGAACTGAGTAAGCCCAGGAACTGTGTGCTTTCCAGAACAACATGCTGCCTCCTGGTGCAATGTTCTTTGAAGCTTTGGGCCACTTTTTTTTTTCTTTTAAGTTTATTTATTTACTTTGAGAGAGTGTGAGAGAGTGGGGGAGGGGAGAGAGAGAGAGAGAGAGAGAGAGAGAGAGAGAGAGAGAGAGAGAATCTCAAGCAGGCTCTACACCACCAGTGTGGAGCCGGATGCGGCCCTCAAACTCACGAACCAAGAGACTGTGACCTGAGCTGAGATGTCGTCTGACGCTTAACCTCCTGAGCCACCCAGGCGTCCTGCGTTGGGCCACTTGTAAGGAGTATATTTTAAGGAGTTGGAGGGAGGGCCTGCCCTTGACAGTCCCTCCCCGCTGCCTTCCTTGCTTCCTTTGTCAGCTGGAGTCAGGGTTCCCGTGGGTGTCCTTGGCCAGTCCAGAGCTGGGCCGTTTGGTTGAAATGCTTCTCAGTTTCTCCTTCTTTTCTGGGCCTCATGCTTGGCTCTCCCATCGTGCCTCAGTCTCCCCCAGATGAGGGCGACGTGGGGAACAGGATTTAGCCTGCTGGTGAAGACCCGTTCCTTGCCTGTGCTCTTTCTTACTCTCTCCTGGCACTTCTTTATCTGCAGGAATGAGACGGCCATCTGGGGCTTTGCAGGGGCCTTGTCTGGTCTCTGGTCTCTAGTCTGTCCGAAGGCAGACGGTGTGCTGCTGGTCATCCAGTTGGAGGTCAGGGCCCGACGTGGGTGAGTGGTATGGTGTGAGCACCGCTGTGGAGCTGGGGCTGAGGGACCAAGACGTCGGACAAGGCGGGGAAAAAGAGGGTTGGTGTAGAATTTATATTCTTCCAAGATAGGCAGTTTTAGAAGTTGAAGTCTGGAGAAAAGTGAAAATTGACATTCTTTCTTTTCTTATCAGATAAACAACACTGAGCTTCTAAAAATACCAGGTGCCTGGCTTTCCCTGATAGTTTGAGAGGCCAAGAGGAAACCAGGTCTGTGCCTTCCAGGGACTTTCCCACTGATCCTGGGTGGATCCAGGAAGCTTGGAAGTGCCCAGGTGTCTTCATTTTGCTGTGTTAAAAATGAAAATACAATTCAAAATTGTACCTTATGTATTTTTAAACTTGTTAAAGAGAAAAGAGAGGAATTCGACATCCTTAAAGAGGTTTTCAAAAATTGCATGGAAAAGACGATGGAACAGGTTGTTAACTACTGAGTTTTGTGAACGGGGTGTTCATGTCATTTCCCTGCTGATTTTCACGGGTTGCACGAAAGTAGTTTTTGTACACTTCAGTCAAAACAAACAGCAACAACAACTCTTGGTTTTTTCAAAAACTTTTCAGCCTTGATGGAAAAATCCCTGCTAGCCTGCTTGCATTTTCCATCGCACCTTCCTTCTTTCTTCTCCCTGAATGCTGCTTCCTTTTAAGTTCTTTGTTATTAGACCCTACAGGGCTACTTGCGGTTCTTAGCTGATCTTTTTTTTCCCCTTGAAAGTACTTCAGAAGGATCATCATGATTTTATTCATTTTAGAATCCCAGGCTAAATGCTTTTAGGAAAAGCTTAATTTTTAAAAAATTTTTTAAAGTCTATTTATTTTTGAGAGAGAGAGTGAGTGTGTGGCACCCAAGCAGAGGAGGAGCAGAGAGAGAGGGAGACAGAGAATCCAAAGGAGGCTCCATCCAGGCTCTGAGCTGTCAGCACAGATCCCGATGTGAGGCTCGAACCCATGAACCGTGAGGTCATGAACTGAGCCGAAGTTGCACGCTTAACCGAGACACCCAGGCACCCCAGGAAAAGCTTAATTTTTATGAACCCTGGGCTTAGGTCAGTGTGCATGGCTAGTGTTTTGTAGGCACTCTGCTTAACAGTTGTAATAGGCTGACCACAGTTTTGATCTACCCCTGATGTGGTGAGCCATCTAGGAAGAAGTTCTCATTTGCTTGAAATCTTCAGGGTGTTGAGAGGTATTCATAAAAACATATGAATTGTCACATTGGGTGAGATTCAGGCTTCTGCTTTGTGCAGCAGCAGAATATAAGTTAACAGTATTCTGTGACATCGGGGCAGGGGGCTGGAGTTAGATTTCATAGCTTCGTAGGTTTCATGGATAACTTTAAATATCTCTAATTGCATGATCTCTTAAAAACTTCTCATTCATATATTTAAATTCATATATTCAGATTCTTGAATTGTTTATTTTTGTTCTATCTTCTATACATTTCACATCTTCAAAGGAACTTGATAGTATTGGTATTTTGACTCTCAAGTGCCCAATTTTTGGAATAGTTGAGTATTAAAGTTGAAAGAGCCTAAAGGTCACTGCTGTAACCCCTTCATTGTATCTGAGACCTGCTTAGGTTCATGAAGTTGACCTGGGACAGATCTGGGAACTTGACCGTAGTCTTCTTTTCTTTTCTTTTCTTTTCTTTTCTTTTCTTTTCTTTTCTTTTCTTTTCTCACTGCCCCCCCCCACCCCCCCACGCCAAGAGTGAGCATGTGGGAGACAGGCAGAGAGAGAGAGGGAGAGAGAATCCCAAGCAGGCTCTGCATTGTCGGTGCAGAGCCCTAGGTAGGGCTCGAACTCATGAACCGTGAGGTCATGACGTGAGCTGAAGTCAGATGCTTAATGACTGAGCCACCCAGGTGCTCCTTGACTGTAGTCTTTTAACTTCTTGCTCAGTTTTCCTTCTAGGGGAATATTTCACTGTCTCCCCAAGTCCATCTAAATTCAAGCTCAATACCCAGTACCTAATAGTTGATCCTCTTTTGACTTGGCTGTTTGTGCTGATAGGATTCCCATCATCATCTGGACTTGGGATTCCAGAAGCATTCCCTCCTTCTCCACTTTCTGTGACCCATCCATTCAGTTGTTTTATTTGGTTTATTATTGCCTTTAATTTCCAAGTCCTTAAGCCTCTGCTCTGGCTCAGGCCTCTAAAATGCTGGGTTAGTAGAATGTAGCAATTACCAAAGTGGGTTGTTCCATAAAAAGTTAGGTTGAAAAAAAAAAAAAATCCCATAAAGTGAGTAGATGTGTACTTCAAAAAGGGTTCCTTGGAGAAGTAGGTGTTGGTTCAATAACATTTTAAATAGGTTTCTTTGCAGAAAGACTTGTTACGGCCTTTCATTTGTGGTTGCGGACTATGACTATCCAAGAGAGAGATACAGTATGCACATGTCCCCATTGTGTGACCACTGAACCCCTTCTGGCAGGGGTCATTATTTGACAACACTGCTATAGTTACTTCATAGTACCATTTCTAGAGCCATTACCAGCTGACTTTGTAGGAGAATGTGTATTCGTTTGATGTGAGCCACCCACACTTGGTTCACTCTCAGATGTGTCTTAAGCTTTTTGACCTCATTATTCTCCTGGAGCTTTCCTTCACCCTGGAAGGCCCTCTCCACCCTGTTACACGTCTTTCACAACCGGGTTTGTTCTCATCTCAACCAGTTTCCCCCAGACTCTTGCTCTTCTGAACTTAGAGCATTTACTGTTTCACCGCTTAAAACAAAGAGAAAATATTTAAAACAGTCAAAATATTAGAAGGAATGTTGCACACCCCTAATAGTTAAATTACTGGAATTCACAAAAATGACACTTTCCCTATTTGTGTCTGTTGATGTGTCACACACACATTACACTCTTGCCTCTTTCTCCATACTGGGGAGCTTGTTCCCATTAGCTAGGCATGTGGCTTTTTTTTTTTTTTTAAATTGTGTTATTGTTATTACATTACATGTATATAGTATGCAGGGAGAATTGAGATCTTTAGGGCTTCATGGCTTACCATCTGTGACCTGATATACCTATTTATTTATGTCTTTTATGTCCTCTGATGAAATTTTATCATTTTGTGTCTGAAACGCTTACATCTTCTGTTAGATTTGTGCCAATGTGCCTCATGGTTTTTGTGGTCATTGTGAATGGATTTGTGTCTCATATCTCTGATTGGTGTTGCTGGTGTACAACAGTGGCATTGACTTTGTGTTTGTTTGTAGATTGGTCTTGACTGATCAAGTTTCCGCTTAAACTTGGGTTTGTGCTTGGAGCCTGAGGTTGGGTAGCTTACCTAATAGAGCACAAAATACACCCTGTGGTGGAAATGTCACCTTTCCCACTGGTAAGATTACTGCAGTACTTTTCGAAGTAAGGGGAGGTGACTTTTTTAAATTCTTCAGTGTATGCATTTATTCATTCATCAGATGTTTGGGTGCTTACTATGTGCCGGACCGTGGACTGGACCCTGTACTAGTCTTCAGTGGTGGTAGCACAGGCATGATTTCCGCTCTCATGGCATATGAGGGGAGAGAGATGTTGCAGAAATGAACGCAGATATTTATGATTTATGAATTGTGATTGGTGCTGTGAAGGAAAAGGACAGGGGACTGTGAGAATAAGAAAGGCTAAGAGAGGTGATGTTAGATTGAGGCTCCAGGGAGGGCCTGAGGACGTGGACATTGGTGCAGTGGTCTTGAGAATGAGTCGGTGCTGGAGGAAGAGAAGCCCGAAGAACTTTCCAGACCCTCAAAAACAAGCTCAGAAGCCCCAAGATGGGGTTCTGCTGTTAATGGTAGATTGCTGGAAATTTTAGTAATCAGTGACTGAAATCAAGTTACTGCCTCTTAGTAAATCATCATGATAGTGGTATTCAATAGTGTGTAAATTATGATGACATGGGAATATTTATTTTTGGTCAGTAATTTCCTCTTCCGCCCCTTCCTCCTCAAATGAAAATGCTCGAGGGGTGCCTGGGTGGTTCAGTCGGTTGAATGTCCGACTTCGGCTCAGGTCATGATCTCTCAGCTCATGAGTTCGAGCCCCATGTCGGGCTCTGGGATGACAGCTTGGAGCCTGGAGCCTGCTTCGGATTCTGTGTCTCCCTCTCTCTCTGCCCCTCCCCTGCTCATGCTCTGTTTCTTTCTGTCTCAAAAATAAATAAACATTAAAAACTTTTTTTTAAGAAGAAGAGAAAACGCTCGAGTTAAGAGAGTGCCTCCGTGGTGCAGCTTGAACTGGGCTGCTGCCCATCCTCCATCCCCAGTTCCCCGTCTGAGTGCTGCCATTACCCCGTGTACTGGCACCTGCTGGGCACATCAGAATCCTGCTCAGACTGGGTCCTGCTCTGAGTCTGGACAAGCCCTCTTCCCTTCCCGGGAGGGTTTTGGAGCAGGGCCACCTTTGGCTCTTTCAGTGGCTAAGTCCTTACCCCCCACCCCCCACCCCCCTTTCTCCAAAGATACACTGAAGGCTTTGGGGTAGGTGGAGGGGTCCTGTGTGAGTTTCACTTAAGCCCACCTAGACTAACTGCTCTTTGGTCATTGAAGCTTTGCACCGGGGTAAGTGTGACTGAATCTGGTTCTTTCTTACATGCCTCAGTGGGAGGCAGTGTGGTGCAGTGGTGACAGGCTAGTTCTAGAGAAAGTATTGGTTTGGAGACTTGACTCTTCTGCTTAATAGTCCATGGCGTTGGGCAGGTAGCTTAATTTGTCTATGCCTCTGCTTTCTCATCTGCAAAATGCAGGTCACAATAGAGCCTTCTTTTGGGGCTTGTAGTAAGGATTCAACGTGTTAACACGTGTATGTGTCTAAAACAGCGTCAGGCACAGGCATCACTCTGTGTAAAGGTTAGTTACTAGTCCTTGGTCTTTCCTGAAAATGGATTCCTGGGGTTCTCCCTCCTCCCTGCCAGACACCCAGACCTGTTTGAATCCGAGCAGTGCACATAATTTATGATTTGATACGGGACTCAAGTTACTCCTAAAAAATAATTAGGAATAAAGATGGCAAAGAAATAAACCAAAATGTTCATGGCGATTGTGTTGGTGTAATTGTGGTGACTTACTTTTACCCCTCTTATTTTACACGTTTCCCATAATCTGGTTATGTTACTTTTGTACAGATGATAATATAATAACATCTTATGGAAAAAGGCCAGGCTGGCACTTAACCCTAGTGGTTCTTTAAAGTGGGGCAGAAGAGGAGGGACGCCTGGGTCCTGCCTGCTCAGATTGCTTTGACACGTGGTGGGGTACCTTCCGGTTTATGTCTCTCCGGGCAGAAGTACAACGGTATTTAAAAGTCTTTAGTAGAGATGGCCCTGAAAGTTAGAAGGTGGGGGATGTGGTTCCTAGTGAAAGGAAACTCTTCATTCTTTGTTTCTTCTTCTGTTTTTCCCTTTGTGTTCCTTCTTGCACTCCCTGAGCAGGCCTCCAGCCATCTGTCACTCAGTCTCTTTTGGGCTCCCCATACTCCCCTCCCCCTCGAATATGTTCTTTTTCATCCCCCATCTTTCTCCTTTACTTGTTGTCGTGCAGTAAAGGAGATGCATACGTTCTACAATTTAAAGAGTATTTTTTTCTTTATTTTTAATCGTAAAACTAAATGTAACTTTTTGCCTTCAAAAATCTAAATTGAGTTGCCTTTTATTTACTCACACCTGTAATTAATTGATTGATTGACTTAGTTTCTAACTAAATCACTAAACTCTGGGGGCAGGGGGAGGTGGGTCTGTGCCTCCTGATAGCTCCAGGAATCATGGGGGATTGGGAGCCTGGAAGAAGGGAAGATTGAGGGGATGAGGAAGTTAAATTTCTCCTCTTTCCCTGTTTTTCTTAGGATGATCTGTATTGTTACCATTTCATTATGTGTCAGAATTTTTAAACGTTTCCAAACTGGAAGAACAGAATTCTGGACAATTACCAAGGTGCATTTTTACAAAGAAAACCTTGCCAAATCTGACACATTTCCTCAAAAGTCCGTTGCTTTTAATTACTTTTTAAAAAGTTCGGCAAGCTTTCCAGCTCTCCTTTCATGCTCTCTTGTATAATCGTGAGTGGAGAAATGGTCTTTCCTGCTAAGTTTGTTTTATCTGCAGGAATTTATGCGTAAGCAGGGGTATTCTATGAGTATCTCAAAATAATACCGACACAGGTTTCAAGGAGGATATGACAGCCGTGGAGAGGAAGAGCTACTTCCTTGAGAAATATTGCTAATTTCAGTGAGATTTCACAGTTGAATGTGAAATCTAGTTGAGGGGATTTGAATGAGGTGATGCCTTCCCATCCCATATTTCACAATTTATAATGTTTTTCATCTCTCACCACAAATGCCCAATTTGAATGTGACATAAATATTTATGAGCATTCTTTCTGTGCTGTGAGGAAGTCTAGTACAATTACAGTAAAATCTAGACTTATAGAATGGGTATCACCAGGAGTTAGTATTTCTTTTTCAGAAGGATTCGTGATTAGGAATCCTTTAAATTAGGAACAATACACATACGACTTTTGAGTAAGGCAGCGGTCGGAGAAGGTATGTATGTACATGTACCCGTGCGGCATGTACCCGTTTTCGCACGGACTCACCTAGGTATGCGCAGGACTTTGTACATGTTTGTGGCTGTTGCCTGTTTCATTTCATTTGCACCAAAACGTGGAGAAGGAGAAATTTGTTGGGTTTGTTGGTATGAAGTGTACCAGGAATAGGGCATGAGCATTGAAGAAATAATGGTAAAACTGTCAGCCCAGTCTTAAATCCTTGCCTTTTGTTGCTTATTTGGAAAACAAACAAAACGGTATGCGTAAAATGTTAAAGGAAACTTGTACCCGGTTACATCCTTGGAAGGGGCCAGTTTTCCGTCTCATGGATTCCAGGATGGAATAGTTGACAACTTGCGGGAGAAATTCCCCTCTTTACCTGGCACACAGGCTGGCGACATTGGCTAGAGAGGTGGCTTCACCTGTGATTTAGCTTCCAGCCCTACGCGTGCTCTCCTGGCCGCAGCTGTGCGTGATGATCTTTTCTTACTGGAACATTTAATTACCGTGGCAGATGTGGGGAGCTCAGTTCCGCAGCCGTACAGCTGTTTGTATGTTCAGTTGGATTTCTTGAGAGAATTAATCACTTTTTCGAGGATCTTATGCTGAGGTCTACAAGTATAATAGGATTTAAGGGGAAAGTTTATTGCATGGGAGTTTGCACTGGATGTTGTAACAGATGCAGCATGGAGGTGGAGTGACAGACAGCTGAGGGGGCTTCTGTAGTAAACTTCCCATTTACCCTGAGGCCAAGCAATTCACAAAGTCCAAGATTGCTAGAACTCTCATATGGACATTCTGTCCTAGAGAGTCATCTTAAGAACCTTACACAAAGTTTGGAAAATGGAGCTAAAAAAGACACCTCTTGAGCCAGCTACTCTAAAATATCAACTGTAGTCACTTCTGAATATTCCTTTCCAAGCTTTTGATGTCTGTGTTTAAGATCTATACTGTTGCCTAGTTTTTCAAATAGATTTTATAATTGTGTATTATTCCATTGAGTACCATAATGTCCCCAAACTTTTTTTTTTAAGTTTATATTTTGAGAGAGAGCTTGCAGGGGAGGGTCAGAGAGCGAGGGAGAGAGAGAATCCCAAGCAGGCTCTGCACTGTCAGCACAGAGCCCGAGGTAGGGCTCAAACTCATGAACCGTGAGATCACGACCTGAGCCAAAGTTGGACGCTTAACTGACTGAGCCACCCAGGCCCCCCACACCAAACATTTCTTACTGTTGGGCATTTGGGTTGCTTCCACATTTTGCCGTGGTAAATAATACTGTGATAAACACTTTTGGACCTCTACCCTTTTCCATAGTTTGGATGCTTTTCTGACAGTAGACGCTGAGAACAAGCTGATTGGATCAAACACTGTTGTGATCATTTCAATAGCTGGAGTGTGGGATGGCTCCCCGGATTCTGGCCTGTGAGACGTCGGGAATGGCTGGCACACACAGGCCCGAAGGGGGATGGGTTTGTTTGGGCTTCAGGGCCTCAGGGTGGTGTGTGAGGCTGAGCAGACCACTGAAGTCCAGGGCCTGGCGCTCAGGGACAAGCCAGGGCCTGAGGTCCAGATGGAGGCATCACGGGTATCTGGTTGAAGATGTTAAGATTGCTGGAGGGTGGAATGAGAAGAGAAGAAGGCAGATGATAGAACTCTGGTGAACCTTATTTTGTGACAGGCAGAGGAAGGAGAGGCCATTAAGGAGAATAAGGAGTGAGGGGGGTGGGAAGTGGGCCGCCAGGGAGAAATGGCCAGTGGAAGCCAGGGCAGGAGTGAGTTTTGAGGAGAGAGTGAGGTGGGCAACAAACAGGTGGTGACATGTTTTCTGAGGCTGTTTCGGCGGCGTGTGCCAGGTAATGGGTAGCAAGTGTCAAAGGCAGGCCTCGTCAGAAACCTGAGGGGTGGAAGGAGAGACTGGAAGTAGGCAGTTGCCAGAAGGGATTGTAGGACGGTTTATTAGTCCGCTGGGGCTGCTGTAATAAAATACCACAGACTGGGTGGTATAAACAACAGAAATGTATTCTCTCACAGTTCTGGAGGCTGGAAGTCCAAGAACAGGGGGTCGGCGGGTCTGGTTTCTTCTGAGGCCTCTCCTGGGCTTGCCCCCTTCTCTGTGTCCTCAGGTGGTTGCCCCTCCATCCGTGTCTTCTGTGTCTGAGTCTTCTCTTCTTATAAGGACACCTGTCATATTGGGTAAGGGCCCACACTAATGGCCTCATTAAAAAAATTTTTTTTTAATGTTTATTTCTGAGAGAGAGAGAGAGAGAGAGAGAGAGAGAGACTGTGTTTGTGTGTGTGTGTGTGTGTGTGTGTGTGTGTGTGTGTGAGCGGGGGAGGGGCAGAGAGAGCGAGGGAGACTCAGAATCTGAAGCGGGCTCCAGGCCCCAAGCTGTCAGCACAGATACTGACACGGGGCTTGAACTCGTGAACTGCGAGATTGTGACCTGAGCCGAAGTTGGACGCCCAACCAACTGAGCCACCCAGGTGCCCCCAGTGGCCTCATTTTAACTTAATCGCTTCTTCAGAGACCCTGTTTCTAAATCTAGTTACATTCTGAGGTCCTGGGGGTTAGGGCTTCAACAGACGAATTTGGGAGACAGACACAATTCGGCCCCTAACACATGGGTTCAGGCCTGGTGATCCACATGTCTCCCTCCGTGCTCCCCATCTTCCACACGGTTGATCATCTCCTTCTTGTCACACTCATCTCTTGGCTTTGGTGACCTGTGCTCCTCTGGTCTCACCCCTTAGCTCCTTCTGACCCTTTGCTGTCCAGGTCCCGCAGGGTTTGGGCCTTGGCCCTCTTCTCTTCCTGAAATGAAGTTCATCTGTCTGCAACTCCTTCTCAACTGCAGCTTTTCATCCTGTAGCAAAGTATTCATTCTTCCAGGTATCAGATTAACCCTTCTATTATTTTGATGATGTTTTATTTGATGAGAGACTAAATCATTTTGTGATCCTGTCCTTATGGTTGCTTATCTCACAGTTAAAAAAAAAAAAAATAGCAGGGGACGCCTGGGTGGTTCAGTCGGTCAAGTCAGACTCTTGATTTCGGCTCAGGTCATGATCTCCCAGTGATGAGGTTGAGCCCCATGTTGGCCTCTGCACTAGGTGAGGAACCTGCTTAGGATTCTCTCTGTCCCTCTCTCTCTCTGCCCCTCTCTCCTTCTGAGGCAGAATTATTTTGGCAGCTATGGTATGACTGCCTTTTTTCTCCAGATGTAGTATTTTTTTTTTAAATTAAAGCTGTAGAGGTTAAGATTATCATAGCTGATGCTGAGGAGGGAGCCTTCACATGCATATTGGTTAAGGGGCCGAGGTTGATTTGTGAGTAGGGTATTTAAACTATGTTTGGTTGTTTTGGGGTTTCTGGTATATGTGTGTTTACACAGTGTTTCTCTCAATAGCCTATTGAAATGTATCAATAGGATTTCTACACAAAAGTTCATATTTTTATTGAAGAAGCCGAGTATCAGATTTCTAAAAGTGTGTGAATTATGGAGAGATTTACTATTTGGCTACCTAAAATAGAAACACCCAGATTTTGCTGGGCAACCTTGAGAGGAACATTTATCTCTGTGGACAGTTTTAAAGAAGTATATAATTTTAAAGTATGAAACTCAAATTTAGTTTTTAATAGTAACTTACGTGTTTATTCTGTCTTTAAGAGCAAGGTTATGGAATGACATGTGACCTTGTACTCTTGACTCTATGTCTGGTTGTGGGTTTCAAGTGTTATTTTTGTGCTTTCTTACATGACTTAAGCACTTCTGACTACATTTGGGACAGAAAAAAATATGGCAGTTGGATATAGTTTTGAAACACCAGCCAAACTTTTAACCTGGTAATATGATACTACCACTCATTCTTTTAATTTTCTAGGCTCACAGCTCTAGAAAACAGTATAAGGTCTTAGTGACCTCCTGACTTGCTGGATCAGTTGGTGTTCTTTTTCTCTGTAAAATATATCAACTGGTGGCCCATAACACGCTAAATGCTCAGAGTTAGAGGGCTGCCCTGTAGTATGTTCTTGAGTTTCTGTTCCTTGCAGTGGGGGTGTGTGCACATCCAGACTCAGCTGTGTTTTCTTTCCCCCAAACCTTATGCCAGTTGTACTTACTACTCTATAATATAATGGTTTGAAATTGATGTGCAAAAAGAATTGCTGTTTTTGTGAACGTTTATTTGAATTCATTTCAATGTTTTGGAGGCCACCCGATAAAAGTACGTTTCTGAAAAATGATTGCAGCTGATTTGAGAGTGGCTGCACTCTCAAAGGATTTGGGGAGACCTGAAAGAACAGTATTCCCGCTGGTATTGTCAGCCATTCAGGATAGGTGGGTTGAGTTGTGATCATGTAAACCCCGAGAATTTCGAGGTGCCTAGGTGGCTCTGTTGGTTAAGTGTCTGATTCTTGATCTCTGCTCAGGTCGTGATCTCACGGTTGGTGAGATCGAGCCCCCCGTTAGGATTCTCTCTTTCTGCCCTTTCTTGCTTGTGCTCTCCTTCTCTCTCTCTCAGGATAAATAAATAAACTTAAAAAAAAATAGGTAAAAAATAAAACCCGAAATCTTAGCGGCTCGGAGGAGTAATCCACACTCACAGGGTGCGTCCACTGTAGGTGAGGTTGTGGCTGTGCTCCGTGTCACCCTCACTCGTCCTCTGTCCCCCAGGACAGAGTCTGACGGAGCAGCGCCCTCTGGAGCGTTGCTGATCCCTGGGCTGGAGGGAAAGACAGCTGTGAGGTAGGCTTACATTCAGCGAGGTGGGGGTGTAAAATCTTCCCACAGGGAGGAGTGTCGAGCATTTGTCAAGAATAATGTGGTATGCTCCCTGTTGTTTCTCTCGTGTCTTTACAGCCTCACCATTTCTTTACAGAGATTAGACCTGGAAGGTGGTGCCATGAGATGGCTTATCAAAGAAAGTACTGCTGTGTTACTATAGTCAGTGGACACAGACTCAAAGAAAAGGCCTCCGCTTTGCAGCAGAAAGATGGGCAGATAAATGTATGATTATAGGGTTTGATTTAAAATAATATGTTTTGGTTTATCTTTTTTTTTTTAATGTTTATTTATTTTTGAGACAGAGAGAGACAGAGCCTGAACGGGGGAGGAGCAGAGAGAGAGAGGGAGACACAGTATCCGAAGCAGGCTCCAGGCTCTGAGCTGTCAGCACAGAGCCCGACGCGGGGCTCGAACTCACGGACCGTGAGATCGTGACCTGAGCCGAAGTCAGACGCTTAACCGACTCAGCCACCCGGGCTCCCCAGGTTTATCTTTTTAAATGACTTCCAACTTTGACTGAATTTTTAAAATTTAAGCCCAGCAGCCAAACTGTCAATCCTTATGCATTTGGATGAGAGAGCCTACTTTAGTCTCAAACCCTCCTGTCCCCCTTGCCCCCTCCATCAGAATTCCACCTTTTGTGATAGATTCATCTGTTATTTCTCTTGCACTTATTCTCTTATTTCATTTCCATTAGTTCTACCCTAGTTCTTATTCCTGAACTGCTAGATTTGTGCCCCTCGCTGGTTTCCCTGCTGCTAGCTTGTAAAGCGCCTTTACACAGTTAGACAAAGGTACCCTTCAGGAGTGCTTAGGTGGCTCATTTGGTTAAGCATCTGACTCTTGATTTCGGCTCAGCAGGTCATGATGTCATGGTTCGAGAGTTTGAGCCCCGGGTCAGGCTCTGTGCTGACAATGTGGAGCCTGCATGGGATTCTCTCTCCCCCTCTCTCTTCCCTTCCCCAACTCATGCTCTCCCTCTCCCTCTTTCTCTCTAAATAAATAAATAAACATTTAGAAAAAAAGAAAATAAAAAGGTACCCTTCAAAGCAAACACTATCCCACAGGAGCTTGACTTGATGTCAGTGTCCATTTCCCCCCTTGGCCCGGCCCACTTGTATGCAGTGCACAAACTGAACAACTGCACAGAGCAATCTTGCTTCCTGCTTCTAGCTCTCTCCCAACTAATTTCGACTATCCACTGATAAAACCTCCTTTAGATTTTTTGTTGTCTGTCGCTGCTCAAGGCATTTTTGATGGCTCTCTATCATCTATAATGGCTGTCTTTGATTTTATTTTCTATTGTACTATCACCAGTGACCCTCAGTCACACTTATTGCCCTCTGGATGTGCTGACTGCCACATGGACACCGTAGATACTCTTCCCTCTCCTCTCTCACCCCTTCCCACATTTCCAACTATAAGCTCCTTAGCTTGGACTCTCAGTCTTGTCTCAGTGTACCTTTCCTCGCAGTGTCATGGCCCGCCAGGGCCTCGCACCTGCTGTCTTCTGCCATTCCACCTAGTCACTATCTTCTGAATGTTTTGTACTTCGTGCTTCAAAGTTCTTTTCTGCTTGATCACATACTGCTCATCCTCAGAAAGCCAAGGTCAAGTTTCATGCCTTCAGCCATCCTCCTCTGATTCTCCTACACTGTAATAGCCCCACCTCTAAACATAAGCCCTCGTCTCTATATTGCTCCTTTGGAGGCGAATCATCTGCCCTAGGTGAGCGCTTACTTTATTAGTTATATTGCTCTGAAGTATTTTGTTTTCTCAGATTTCCAGTGACTGGGAAGTAGTAGATGCATGTCTCATTCTTTTCTCCCAGAGTCTGTGTATACCAGCTACACGGGTCAGAGCAGTAGCCTGGAGAGAAGAGAGTCCAGTCTGGTTAATCATATAATATAGTCCTGGATGGAAGCTCAGGCTGCTTCTTCCTGGCCACAGGATATTGACCTACTTTTCCCTTCTTATCTCTGTGCAAAATATTTGTTGTACTCAGTGTGTTCTCCCTGTCACAACGAATGTTTGTCTCTTCCTTTCATACGAACCGAATGCTAAAGTGCTAGTTAAATCAGTGGAAAAAACAATGGAGAACAAGAGTTGGTAAGCAGTTTTAATTCCTAAACGAGGGGATCTTATAATTATGTCATTTAAAAAGAACTCTATAGTTTTCCTTTAATCTATCTGTCTGCCTGCCTATTGAGAGACATGATTAAGGGTGGATTGTGAATTTTAAGTTTTTATGCCTTTTGATTTGATGACTTACAATATAATAATGTGTTATTTTGAAAATCTTTTATTTTGATAAATTACTTGTAGAAGGAAATCAACTTTTCTTAATCAGGCATATACAGCGCAGTTCACTATTGAATATTTTATTTCTTACTAAAATTTCTTTTGCAAAAATTTATTGAAAAATTATTTTGTACATGGCCAAGCAGATTAACTTTAAAAACTGTATTTTGTGTAGCTTTACAGGTTAAGTGTGCCCTTCTGTTCAAGGGGAAAAAAAGTATGTGTATGGCAGCAAGGGGGGAGATTTGCATGTTTGTGTCTGTATATAAATATTTGAAATAATTGCTATATTGTACAGAACTTTTGGAAATTAGAACTATTCAAACTTTGTTAAAATTTATAAATTTAAATTTAGTAAACAAATTTTAGTAAAAAACATTTTAATTTGTGACTTAAAAAGAGTTACGAGTTATGGCATGCCTTATAGGTTGATTTGTTGTATGTTTGTTTTTCATAAATACTTTAGAATGTACTTGAGGCAATCTAACATATTATGTTATGATACATTTGATTTTAAATTTAGTAATGCTTCCAACATGAGAAAAATTAGAAAAACACTGGCCCAGAAAATACTTCCAAATTCTGATTGTTGATTTTAATCTAAACTTAGGTGAAGTAACCCACTGCAATTTAGCTATTTTCTTTAAAAATTCTTTTTTAATGACAAAGTAGTTTTGCCTTCTGAATTTACATCATCAGTGTCTTTTTTGGAAGCATCTTAGCTATTTTTGTTTGATCAATTCTCAACTAATAAACACTCATGAAATCCTAATGTAAATGTATAAACATCTCTTCCTTTGATGACATAGTTTATTTATTAGACTTTGTTTTAGCGGGTAACTGCTTGAGGAAGTTTCTGAGTTTTTATTCTAAAAACTTTTTTCTGTTTTTTTTTTAAATCTTTTATTCTTTTTTAATTTTAGAGAGAGAAAGAGCAGCAGCAAGGGAGGGGTAGAGGGAGAGAAAGAGAGAGAGAGAATCTTAAGCAGGCTCCGTGCTCAGCATGGAGCCCCATGTGGGGCTTGATCCCACGACCCTGGGATCTTGACCTGAGCCAAAATCAAGAGTCAAACGCTTAACCGACTGAGCCACTCAGGCGCCCCTACAATTTTTTTCTTAAGCACAAGTACAAAGATACTACCGAAGACATACTATTGAGTAATACATATTTTTTTCTCTCTTTTTTACTAGTATATAGGTTCCTTAGTTTGTAATCTTTAGACCCCTTTTTGCTTTCATGACTGGATTAACTTTTTAAAATAGTCTGTGCCATTCTGTAGCTTGCCATATAGGTGTAAACAGAGAATGCATTCACACCTGCCTTGATGCCTGCAGTTATGAAGATCCTGTTGACTCCATCCATTTCTTTCTGTGCTATGTATGATTAGACCCTTAATACATTTTTTTTTTTTTTTTTTTTTTTGCTGATGAGGTCAGAATAAAGAGCTAATTTCCTTAACCTCTGAGTAAATGTCATTGAGAAAGATTCTTGTGGACTGGCATTCTTGGTTTTCAACATTCTTTATAACCAGACACAGGATGCATGTTCACCCCAAAATTAAGAAACTCAGTCTTTCCAGATTTGAGCATTTTTTGCTGACTCAGTAATGACGGACTAGGACCGGGCTGGGAGATGATGTGTTCCCCCTTTGTGGGTAAACTGAGGCTCAGCGTTGGCAGTGTGCCCAAGGTCTTGCTCTCAGCTAGCTGCAGAGCTGAGTCTGCGACTTGGATATTCTGGGTGTTTTTTTCCTGGAGCGGCTTTGGTAGTCATGTTAACCTCTGTGGTCTGTTGCAGAATGCAACAGCTGCTGTTTCCCTGCGAGATAACTTGCTTCCTTCCCCCAAAGAACAAGTGCACTAAATTCAGTACATTTCCCTCCATTGTCACTTAAAAGAGCCTGAATGATAGGAAGGTACCTTTTAAAATAAGGTAGGTCTGCTCTGACATACCCTGGGCTGTTTTATTGTGAGTGGCTTTGTTCAGCCAGGTGTCTTCAAAATCTGATCCATGTACGGGATCCGACAGGGACGGGAAACCCTGTGTGAGTGCGTACCAGGTGCAACAAACACACTGTACTTCTAATTGTAAGGGAGTAACTTGATGGGATGATGTGATCAGGTATCAAGAGAAGAGAAAGGAAGAATCTACAAGCACCGTAAGCACATGAAGGGGGCAAGGGACAGGATGACTTGGTCGGGATATGAGCCTGTGGGATGAGATCTGGACTCTCAGATTAACAAGCCAATTAATTCATTTGGAAGGAAAGTTGGTTTTCCCCTGGGGGCTGTATTCAGTTTAATAACCACTGGTCGCACTTGGTGTCTGTGCACCGGCCAGGAACGAATCAGAGCTGTCTGGTGTGCCAATTAAATTTGAGCCGTTTTACATTTACCTAGGGGTCCTAGGGTCTCAGGTTTGCCAATCTAAACATAGTCAGCTTCTTGGAATTTTTTTTTTTTTTATCTACCTTGAGGGAACACATCGAGAAGTCTGTGGCTTGTAATTAGCACATCCCATGTGCAGCTGAGTTTGTGTTTCTGGCCATAACAGAGGTTTATGAGTCTTGGCTACCTTGTTCCATAGGAACTCATAGGACTTTTCAGACGTTAGCTCATTAATTCTCCTAATACCCGGTGGGAGTAAGAGAGTGTGACCATCACTTCCCCCTAAAGCCACACGGTTTACTGTCCATTCTAGATCTTCTAGGGTTTTGGCTGGTGAGGGGTGCCAGGGTGGATGCTGGCTGGAGAGGGAGGGTTTGGGAGGGGCTTTCAGACCCAGTTTTGGTGGGGTGGTGGATGGCATTCTCCGATGTTGCCTGCCCTTTGGCAGTTGTCCCTGCCATGACTGTGTAGAGTTTCCTCTGGGAAATGATGGTGGGACAGTGATGTTGGCTGCATTTCCTCCTCAGGGCACCGAACCCCATGGAATGCCTAGTGCAAATGAGGCAGCTCTCTAGGTTTTTTTTTTTTTTTTTTTTCACCTTGGACACACCTGCCAGAAGGCAGCACAAGAAGAGTACGTGAGCTCCTCAGGGCCAGAGGAAGTGGGCATTGGGAAGGGAGGGGTCTAGCATCCAATGAGACCCTGCCCTCTTCGGGGCTTTGCTTCCTCAGCAGCCTGCGTAATCACCCTGTGGAATGGATGTTGTCATCCCTGAGGTTTTAGATCAGAAGTTCAAATTCCAGAGATGAATTCCCTTGGATTTGAGCCCGGGTCTGTGATCCAAAGCCTGTGTTGTTCCCTGTTGGGGCACATCAAAAGGGAATTCTCAGTCATGGCAAACTCTTGCCCCAAAACTTCTGTAGAAAATGACGATTCCCAGTGTGGAGGTGAAGCTTCTCTGTAAAAAACTGGGTGTGTTGTGAAGAGTTTGCTGATTCGGGAATCAGATTGATGAGTGTATGTAATATAAGATGGGTGAAAGACCACTCAGACCAGTCAGAAAAGCTTCCTCCTCGCCTTGCCTCTTCCAGAAACCAGCTGTGCAACAGCTTCTGGGTCCATTTCTCTCTTCACAGAAGGGTTTGCCTGAGATCTAAAGACGTTTTGCTCAGACATCAGAAGAGATAGTTGGTAGCTTGTAATCCAAAACCTTCAATGTTGTCATAGCAGCCACTGTTATTTTTGACTCAAAAATCCTTCTAATTAGTCTAGGTAATATACTCACCATTTTCACAGTTGGAAAAAAACTTTTCTTTTAACCTGTCACGTTACGAATTGTAAAGTTCTGTGCTGTCGTTTAAATCCTTAATAAGCAGCCTGTTCCTGGGATGGAGGGTAGCTGAGCTCCTGGTTGAAGGTGTTTGTTTGTAGGCCAGCCTTTTTATACCCAGACTGAAACGAACCTTAGCATTAAGGCTGGGTGGTTCCTGGCCCCCATCTGCCTGTGGGGAGATACCCCATGGAGTGTTAACTCCTAGACCACCAGAATGTTGACTTAATTGCCCCTCCATTAGACAGAGCTTTTTAGGATTGGAGTCTGGCTTCCTGGCTTATAGGCTTCCGAATGCTTTTAGCTATTTGTTTTAAGTCCCTGTCCAAATCTATTCTACCTTATTATTGATAATTTAATGTTCTCTGTATTATCCAGTGTTTGAACACATGAGAACAACTTACTGTATAGAAGTTGCCCAGTAGCTGGGCCTATTTCTTCCCTAATCCAAGATTCTAACAAAAGCCAACCTGTAAGAATCCATTAAATATTAGTAACAAAAAGCTATAGAGAAGGGAGGACCTTCAATACGTAGTGGCTTTAATGATGGAATAAAGAATTGGGAAGTCACATAATGGTATTTTGTGAAGTAAATGCCGTGAATTGACATGCCTTATGTCAGTTTCCCTAAGGAAGTATGTTGATGGGAGTGAGAATCAGTCACCGAGCCCTTTCACAGATGCATGCCGGTGCCCACTTTCTCATGTGCTCTGAGGAGCCCTCCAGAGCACCCTGTGTGGTTCTGTGTGGCCCTCCAACTCTCTTCTCCTTTGAAAACCACGCTGCTGGGGTCAACTGTCCTACCGCTTTGCCTGCCCTTTTGGCTGGTAAATACTGCGAAACCGTCTTGCCCATTGGTTTCTGTCCCAAGTCTTTCCATTCTTGGGGGTTCTCTGATTGTCCTGTGCCTGTTGTGGCCTGTATGGGAGGGGTAGAGGTGATGGATACAGTCTTGGAAGGAAAAATGGCTTGTGTCTCTCTTACATGCGTTCACTCATTTGCTCTCCACTCTGGAGCTGTGGGCGTCAGCCGCTGGGCCGGGCAGTGGGGCGTCAGCACCTGGAGAACTCAAGCCTTCTCCAGGGAGGATGGGATCAGCGGCTGCACCGTTGTGCAGGAGGTCTACTGGCTTGCTTGGAACTTGCTGCCTGTGAGGAGTGGCTACTCACTCTAGCCCAGGTCAGGGGGTTTATGAAGCTTAGCTGAACCTCTTGAGAGCCTTCTACTAGAACTACTACTAGAAGTAGCTACTACAGGAGCTAAAGCATTGCACGAGGTTCCGTGCTGCTTCTCTCTGCAATGAAGCGCTCATTCCTCTCCTCAGATGTGCTTCCTCTGCAGGAGTCCGGCAGATGCTCCCCTGAACGACACATCCCATCCCCTGGATCTATGCTGCTTGCCCATAGCCTCCTGACTGTAGTCTCTGTCCTACGTGCCGATCCTTGGAAGCCGGCATTGTTCGGGCTGCTGTCTACCCATCAGCAATGGCCTGGGCCAAGGAACTGTTGAAGGCCTTGGCATCTTTGCGTGTTGTGCGTGTTGCCATGGGTGGTGGGCTCAACAGGGAGAGAAGAGCCTGAGGAGGAGGGCTGGGGTCAGGTTGTGAAGTCTCGATCCCTGAGGAGGAATTTTTTTTTTTTTTATTTAAAAAAAATTTTTTTTTAACGTTTATTTATTTTTGAGATAGAGAGAGAGAGACAGAGCATGAACGGGGGAGGAGCAGAGAGAGAGGGAGACACAGAATCGGAAGCAGGCTCCAGGCTCTGAGCTATCAGCCCAGAGCCCGACGCAGGGCTCGAACTCACGGACCGCGAGATCGCGAGATCGTGACCTGAGCTGAAGTCGGACGCTCAACCGACTGAGCCACCCAGGCGCCCCCCTGAGGAGGAATTTTTATGTGGGCGGTGAAAGAGATACAGCAAAAAACTTGCCACGTTCACCTTTTTAAGTGTACAGTTCAGTGGCATTAAGTGCACTCACGTTGTTTTGCAACCCTCACCGCCATCCGTCTCCAGAACTTTTTCTGAAACTCTGTGCTCATGAGACAACTTCCCATCCTGGCCAGTAACCGAAATTCCACTTTGTTTCTAGGAATTTGACTACTCTAGTTCTTCACGTAAGTGGAATCATGCAGTGTTTGCCCTTTTGGGACTGGCTTATTTCACTTAGCGCAACGTCCTCAGGTTTGCTCCATTTTGTGGCATGTGTCAGAATTTCCTCAGGTTTTAAGACTGAATACTCTTCCATTGTAGGCACATACCACATTTTGTTTATCCATTCATCCGTTGGTGGGCCCTTGGGCTGCTTCCACCTTTTGACCATTGTGAATAGTATTGCTTCGAACGTGGGTGTGCACGTTTCTTTTTTGAGTCCCTGTTTTTATACCCCAAAGAGGAATTGCTGGGTCATATCAAGGTGATTCTGTGTTTCTTCCTTCCTTTCTTTCTTTCTTTCTTTCTTTCTTTCTTTCTCTTTCTTTTCTTTTCTTTTCTTTTTTGATGGTCTGCTAAGGAATTTAAATACTGGCTTAAAGGGACTGGAGAGTTATTGAAGGCTTTAAAGCACGGCTTACCTGATCAGGCTGTTTTCGAAAGGCAACTTGGGAAATGTGACCCATGCATGGGGGAAGCAGAGGGATGGCAGAGGCTGTGGCAGCAAAACAAGGCAGAGAGAGAGAGACCAGTGAGAAGGCTGTTGTCTTCCAGGTGAGAAAGGATGAAGGCTGAGCTAGGGCAGTCACAGTGAGGAAGAACGCGGAAGGGATGAGAAGGGAGGGGGAGAGACAGGTTGGCTGGGGGGGTCGGGGGAGAAGTAAGAGACAGGGAGTGGCCAAGGATGAGAAACTGGGTCTATTGAGACTTTACGGGATTTGGGGGTGGGAATAGGAAGGTTCTGTTTTTGTTTGGGGGGTATTTTGGTATGGGATGGTAGGAGATAGAAGTTGTGGACATGTGTTGAGATGTTAGACTCAGCCAAGTGAGCTAGATGGTTGATGGGCCGGCTATTGACAATATGGGTTGCTAATTTGCAGGGAGGGGAAAAGGTGAAGAATAAAGGGGCAGATGGCCAGGCAATGTGGCTGAATTGGAAAGCGGTGGGGTCGTTATTGGCGGAGCTTAAGAGTTTCACAGCTCCTATAGATCTGCTTCACATTCCTACCTCGAGGCAAAAATATATCAAAATTTATAAATTTATCAAAATTTATGTCAAAATGTATAAAACCAAAAATGATGGCCAATTCATTGGTTATAAAAATCGGGTTTCATAAGGGTTCTAATGAATTCAAAAGGATTCAGACTAAAATGTGAGACTGTTGACTTTGGCTTGTGTTTTGCTCATCTGTATTTTCTGATTTTTTTTCCTATAGTGAATATGTTTTGTGTTTAATCATTAAAAAGGTTATCTGCAATTTCAAAAGTGGTTTATTTTCTTTTCTTGCCTCATACTGGACCGTGAGCTTCTGGAGGGGATACCGTGGGGAGGAGGAAGTGCCAGATTATTCTCAGTGTGCCCTTCGCACTGAACACAGTGCCGGAGACCAAAGGGGCTCAATCCTGTAAATGGTGGTTGAGCTCAATTGCGTGGAGATTTAATCTAATCGCTCTCAGAGAGGAGATTCGTGCTGTTTTAAAAGATCTAGGAAGGAAATTCCAGTTTTTCTCAGTCACTTAGCTCATCGTATTAGGTACTGAACCACGTCCTATAGACTTGGCCCCTCTTTTGCCTTTGTTTTGCCATCAGGATTTGTTGAGATTTATTTTGTTCATGAAATCTTGCCACACTGGCCGAGTTTTGTTGCTTAAATATATTTCTCATGTTATCCTTAAAAGCTTTAGTAATCTCTTTGGGAGTGAAGTGGCTCAATTCTGTTTCCTGTCCTTTGTTGATGATATTATGTTTTCAGAGGAATGGATCAAAGTGGCTTGAAGCAACAGTCATTTTTTGCCTTCTGGTCAGACCAACCATGGCAGCTGCGAGAGACCGTGCATTACTAAACGATGCAGTTGTCAATCGTAAATTTGCATACTTGTTTTCCCTTTGTATTTGTCTGAATGCCTACCATGTGCAAAGGCAGTGCACTATGCCTTTGAGGAAATAAAGATGAATAAGCTGTGACTCCTGACACCAAAGAGCTGATTCTCCAGCAGAGGGGCTATCATGCGTACTTGACCACCCTGCAGGGAGGTCAAGAGTGGAACCAGAGTCAGATGGGAACAATTGTGTTCTTATGCTAAGAAGACTCCCCGAAGGTGTTCCCTCTGACTATACTGCTAATGACATTATAATAGATGTGTTTCAGATGTCCTCATTTACAGTTGCCAGTGCAATAGATGTCTGCTTTCATTAAGTTTTCCAGCAAGTGGTTTTTATGGCTTGGTATTAAAAGTTCCCTCAAATTTAGGGGCACCTGGATGGGTCATTCGGTGAAGCATCCCACTCTTGATTTTGGCTCAGAACATGCTCTCAGGAGCCCTGTGTCAGGGTCCACATTGAGCATGGAACCTACTTGGGATTCATTCTCTCTCTCTCTGTCTCTCTGTCTCCTCTCCCTTTGCCCCGCCCCCATGCACACATATTCTCTTTCTCTCTCAAAATAAATAAACATAAAAAATAAAAATTCTCCTCATATTTAAAATTATGCTAATGACTCAATCTTAATCTTTGTTAATTATGGCAACCTCAGCTCAGTTTTGTGAATGTCCTTTCAAATTTTACGATAAAACCAGTTCAACTTAAAAATATATGTTTGTTCTCATCTGTGTTAACTCTGAGAACTCTGGATAACATGGGAGACCACCAGATGTGGTATTTTAGTTTATCCTTCATCTTTTCTTAGTTGTTGTTAAATTGTTAGCAAATTAATTATTAATTTGGAATAACTTTTCGCTGTTGCTGTTTTGCTATTGAATGGAATGACCATGCATTTCACGGGGGAAGTGCCCCCTGGTCTGGCTGTCTCTGTGGGGCTTTTGGCTTGGAGAATGCTGGTCTTGACTCCCAGGAACGGATGACATTAACGTGGTAGGTGGCTTGTAATTTAAGGGTGGTGACAAGGGTAGACTACTTATATTTAAATATTAGGCTACAAGTGGCCATTTTAAGATGCTATAGGATGTTTATGCTGTATTCTTTTGGATTTTGAGGAATTTTTGAAATGATTTCAGTGTTTTAAATGGCATTTTTACACTGAGAAAGATGCCAGTAAATGAATTGGTATACATCGAAATATAGGTAGTAATTTTGGAAGTTTATGAGATTATAGTAGGTTGGGAAAATAATGGTTGCAATCATGTATTCTGCTCTTCTTGGATGAATAAACAGGTGGAAAGCTGGGGCACCCATGGAATCATCTGTCATCAGTAGATGGGCTGGTGCTTGGGCTAAATCAACACTTTTAGATAAAGAGACCCTGCCTCCAAGCTCCTCTGTCGTTCCTCCAAAGGCTACCCCAGTGATTGTATTTTGTAGATTGCTTTCACCAATGTAGGGAGAAAAAGGTTAGGTTTTACATAATAATGAAGCTGTAACAGTGGTATCGTACTGTATTTGGGTACTGTACGTAGTGTTCCTGTCAGTTAGGGATCTTGGTTGCTTGCAATGCAGGAAGGATGTAGACACTCACAGAATTGCAGAGAGGTTGGAAGCCCAGGAAGGATACAGGCTTGGAAGATAGGCAGGAACCAAAGAAAGGCTAGAGGGCTGGGCAACAAGATCCATAGCAGAAGCCATGCTGCAGGAACCTTCTGGTCTTCATGCTGCTACTGTTGCTGCTGAGTGAGGAGTATTACCTCCAGCTGTCACCCCCAGCTTTCATCATCACCTAGGACTCAAAGTCCCAGGAGGATGAGATCGACCTGTGCATAAGCCATTTTCCTTGGGGTGGAGAGCAGATCTATCTCCTTTGAATTCTGAGGTGGTGATTGGGCCCTGCTTCTCACTAGGTTACTTGTCAGCACAAGGTAACTGGGGACTTCCTGCAAGGGAGATTAGGAGCAAATAGGAACAGGACTGTGTACTGGATAGTGACCCTTTAAAAAGAAAGACAAAAGTCTACAGTGGCTCTCCCCTTTAGCTGCCCAACAATCACATACACCTTTCTTACCATGCTTATGCAAGTAACATGCCCCAGCCAACATGATGCGACTCTCCCCTGTATGGCCGAAAGCTTAGCCACTTCCTCTTCAGAGGTGCTCCTCTTCAAGATCTTCTTTGTCCATGGCCTTCCATGGCCACATTTAAGATGAGCATTGAGGAAGATTGCTTTGGCAGGGACTGCAGTGCTTTAGCGTTTTATTGTTGTTGTTCCTGAGTTGGAGGTCTTGGGGTTGATTGTTTTAAGGATCAAGTAATTGTTAAGCCCTGTCAGCCAGACTTCTTTGGCAGCATGGAACCTTGAACGTGTTTTAGCAGGGACGGCTGGGTGGCTCGCTCAGTTGAGTACCCGACTCTTGATTTTGATTCTGGTCGTGATCCCAAGGTTGTGGGTTTGAGCCCTGTGTTGGGCTCCACACTGAACGTAGAGGCTGCTTGGCATTCTCTCTCTCTCCGTCTGCCCTTCTCCCCCACTTGTGCTCTCTCTTTCTCTCTCTCTCTCTTAAACTTGAAAAAAAGAGTGTTTTTAAGATTTGTTGCCTTCCATGGATTAGTAACCAGAATCAGAGATCTGCCAATTGCCAGTGTTTTGAACCTAGGATGTGGTCTGAGAACTTGTCTCCTGGCAGTGGGACCTAGCCGTGGATGCTGTGCAGAGTGTCTTAGCTCTTGGTTAATAGAAACCACTTGGGAACAGTTAAGAAGCATAAGAAGCAACAGAACAGGTGATGCCTCTCTTGTGCTGCATCTTCAAGGTGGGAGTACTGTCCCTTCCTCAGGCCATAGAGGCAAAACGGTGGGCAGGTCACATCCCCTCATCATCTCCCACCTCCAGCCAAAGTGACTCCTTTAGCAGCAGCATATATTCTCCGCTCTGGCTTTCCAACAGGCCACTTTCACAGCAAGCTTGTCTTTTTCTTGAAGATCCTTAAGAAGTAGCCAACACATACTCCAGCATCTGAATTTTCCTTGAATTCGCTAAAGTTGGAGGCACAAGGTCCAAGTCATAAGGTGTGATAAGCCACGGTTTAATCAGTTGTTTGCTATCACATATCAAAGACGATCATCTTTCCGGTCCAAGATGGTAGTTCCTCATGCCCCGCCCCCCCACCTCATAGTCTTGGCTCAGCCAGTCCATGCTCTTTGGCGTGTTACTTAGAACACTCTACTTCCTTGTACCAGCTTCTTCTATTAGGTAAGATGCTTACTGTTGCAAATAATAGGAAAATCCAACTCAGACAGCTTAAACAATAAGGAGAATTAATTGGCCTCCGTGTGTGTAAACTTAAGAGCTGTGGAGCAGGTTTCTATTGTAATTTGATCCAGAGGTCTGTGATGTTATCAGGGCTCCTGCATTAATTCTCAGCTATTTATTTAGTTATTTTTGCCTTGCTTCCCTCCACGTGATGCCATTCTCCTCGGACTACACACACTCCCAATGTGAAAGCAGGCGTGACATGGCCATGGCAGTTTCAAGTATCACATCTGTAAATTGTGCCATCCAGAGGTAGATAGAACCCTTGTCCTAATATACCAAGCCAAAGCTTGAGGCTCAGTTAAATGACGAGCCCCGAATCAATGACAGTCGCTGGGAGATGGGAATGTGTTGGTTGCCTTAGTCTAGATCATGTGCTACATTCCTGGCACAAGGGATAAAATTGGCTTCCTTAGAACAACATGGGTTTCTGCGGGGGGTCTTGGGAAGGGTGGGAGTGGGTATGTATGTGTCGAATAAGAAGTATCCTTGGTGCTCTATATATGTGCCCATTGAATTCTCCCATGTGACTTCTGATAGTTTATTGAAATCTTGAGTTTTAGCAGGTGATTCTGAAGCAAACCAAGGCTGGATATAGTAGTCACAGCAAGGGGACTCAGTCCATGTGTAGGAAACTAGGGAAGTGCCTCTATGCCGTTTCCCCAGTGTCCATTTTTACCATGAGAATGAGGGAGAGGGTGTCACTGTTTCTTCTCCCAAAGTACTTAGATGCTAAAAAAGACAAAACAAAACAAAACAAAACAAACTGGAATGGAACAAAACTGTGCTTAAATAACTAAATGAATGTTGGTATCTCCTTATCAGCTGGTTTATTGTTGTATTTTGGTTTGCAAAGGTTGTGTTTTCAGAATTTTTTTTTGTTTGCAACTCAGCGTTTGATGTGTCTTCTCCCCCACTTTGGATTTTGAAGTTGAGGTAGAAATGTAAAAATCGGAACCCCTGCAAACGTGCTTGAAACTTGTATTTGAAAAGATGGTAAAGCAGGCTTAATTACAGAGAAAGATTACTTAATTATTGTTACCTGCAGCGAAGTCCTTGTCTTTCTGCCTCTGTTTCCATAAATAGACTTTATATACAGCCTGGAGCAAAGAGTTCCCATTCAGCCTCTTTGCTTGATTTAAATTGCTGGTTTGAGGTGGTTATTTTTGAAACCATTCTCAGGTTGACTTCCCCCTTAATCCCTAAACCTTCTTCCCTCATCTGCCAAATTATATGTAATGCATCGCAGCTAGAGTGCTTTTGGCATTTCATGAGTCTGAGAACTGGAGATTTGATTTAAATGTTAATTTATTGCGACAAAGGTTGAGCACTCATGTTCCTGTTCCTGTGCAAGTCTTTCTATGGGCTTGGCATGAGACCAGCTGCTCTCCCTGGCTTCTGCTACATCTCCAGAGACTGGCAGGTGCCCCTCCCCCGCCTCCCACCCATATTGTTTTAAAACAGAATCTGGCCTAGTTCTAAGCACATGAAACCATTCTGTTGTTGGGCTTTAGTGATACCTAGGGCCATTTATTCTAGCTGTAGTTGGCATGAAATTAAAAAAAAAAAAAAAAAAAAAAATATATATATATATATATATATATATATATGTAAACAAAAAAGTTTGATTTTTCCTCTTTTGATTATTAAATACTTCCTTGGTGGGTTGTTTTTGTTTATGAGAGACCTTCCCTCTCTGCTTCTTTTAGTCTCTATATCTTTGGCTTTTCAGTGCACACATAAAAGATTTTTTTTTTCTTAAAAGGGTCAGAAATAAAGGATTTGTTTGTGGATTCATATAAAGCATTGGTAATTAATAATAAAGAATTATATAATTCTCACCCCTTCCCAGTTCTCTTGAAAATAGCCCAACTAAATATAGTTTCTGTTACCTCTAGGAGATCTGCTAGATGTTCTAGACTAGAGTGGGAAGACATTTGTTTAAATTGTTATCTCAAGGAAGCAGACCAACCTTTGTATAAGATGTAATGTGCCTGAGTGACACCTTAATGAGAAGAATTAAATGTACTTCCCCTCAGTGTTAGGGACATGAAGATATATGAATATTTGTTAGTATCTTGAGGTATTGTTTAGGATTCGTATACTGAAGGTATACAAAATTGACTTCTGCATTGGAAGCATTTAGAGGGAATGTCTCAGATGAATGCACTTGTATATCCTGGTAATATTAGAAAGAGTAACACAAAACACATGTACTCTACTTTCCCGTGTTCATATATTTGAAAGAATTTTAGTACTTTTGACAGCGATCAGATCTGAAGGCATGGGGATTTACCATTCTACTTTTGGGTGCATTCATTCATATTAGTGGTGAGGGTAGAATGCTACCTTTGTATTGTGCCTCTGTTTCTACTTGTTAGGGTTTCTTACTGAGCTAGATAGAAACTGTAATATTTCTGGTCTGTTCATTGCATGTTCATTTGATTTTGCTTTTGTAGTGGTGTGTCTGTTGGGATAAGAATTAAGAACATTGAGGTCACTCTTGGCAAATTATCTAAGCAACCTTTGATTTACAACAGGGTTGTGTTCCTTTCTTTATGATGCAGTGTTGATGCCTGGAATGAAATTTCCCCCCATAAGTGCAGTATTATAAGTGGTGATTGAGTTCTTTAACATGAAATGTAATACTCTCTTAAGTAATCATAAGCGAAATTTCTTACCTCTGTACTTCCTTATCTTAAAATGGGGATAATGCTAACAGTATCTACCTCATAGAGTTTTTGTGAGGATTAAATGAATTAATGCATGTTAAGTTCTTGGTATAGTGTCTGATAGGTAGCTCAATGGTGGTATCATTTTAAAAACATTATTTCCTACTCTTGAAATCATTGTTGCACTATATGATAACTAACTTGGATGTAAATTTAAAAAATAAATAAAAAAAAAAACAAAAACAAAAAAACATTATTTCCTGGTGCCTGGGTGACTCAGTTGGTTGAGCATCCAACTCTTGGTTTCAGCTCGGATCATGATCTCACGGTTCATGGAATAGAGCCCTGCATCAGTCCTGTGCTGTCGGCAGGGAGCCTGCTTGGGATTCTCTCTCCCTCTCTCCCTCTCTTCTTCTTTCCCTCTGTCCCTCCCTCCCTCTCTCTCCCTTTCTCTCCACCCCTCCCAAACTTGCTCTCTCTCTCTCTCTCTCTCTCTCAAAATAAATAAATTAAAAAAACATTTCCTGGGGAAATGCATTCTGAATTTCATCATGGAGTACTGAGGGATGCCATCTTGGGGGAAGCAGGTTCATATGGGTTCAAATCTGACATTGGTATGCAAGGGCTGGTGGAATGGTGTGGGTTGGGTTCTCTTTTAGAGTTTTGCAACCTCTGGCCAGGGAGAGAGGATGGTCTAAAGAGGTATAAACTTCTGCTTCTAAAAAGTCACAGAGATGAAAAATACAGCACAGGAAATAAAATCAATAATACTATAATAACTTTATAATAATACTGTAATAACACTGTGGTGAGCATTTTGTTATATATATACCTGTTGAATCACTGTGTTGTACACCTGAAACTAATATAACATTGTATGTCAGCTATACTTCAATGAAAATAAAAAAGAAAATGGAGATTCCAGTTTTTTAGTAGCTCCTTCTGTAGATGGAGTGAGCTTGGAATGGTGGACTGGTAGGGAGGTTCAAGCAACTGGGGCTTCTGGCGGCTTGGCAGGGATTGCGGCTAGCTCAGAGGCTTCTGATTGTAGGTTGTAGGGAGGGGACGTTATGGCATTTGAGAGGCGGACGAGGGCCATTTGAAACTACTGATGTTTCATTTCTCCAGTGGTGCTAAGAACCCATCTGAAATAATTTTGCCCATTTAAATTTTCCCTTTTCCCCCTCTTTCCTACAGCAAGAGACAATGGCCAAAATGGAGGTGAAAACGTCACTTCTGGACAATATGATTGGGGTTGGAGATATGGTTCTTTTAGAGCCTCTCAATGAGGAGACCTTCATCAACAACCTCAAGAAGCGCTTTGATCATAATGAAATTTATGTGAGTATACACACCAAAGGTCATCTGTGGGGTTTGGACTTTGTATTTTGTGGCACAGAGCTGGCTTCTTTTCTCCAGACTCTTCTTTTTTCTGTTTGTTTATTAGAGTCCAGAGGTATGTGTTTAATCTCTCAGAAAGAGTTTTATGTTTGCTCATTTGGCACATGAGTAATATCGATTAGAGTCAAGGGAGTGTGTTTTCCATGTGGTATTTATAGAGTGCCAACCCTGTGCAGAGGATTGTACCGGGTGTTGGAGGCATCCTAAAGCAAGTAGAATGTTGAGTTCCTATCCTCTGAGGAACATATATTCAGGAGGAGTTTTAAAATCTATAGGTATCTTCTTGGGTGCCTTCATAAAATTAGCATTCTAACCTTTGAGAAGCCACCGATTAATATGCAAGGCAGTGAACTGTCAAAAAAGACATGAACCTTGTTGATATTTGTAGTTAATAGAGACAGGGACAGATTATCAGTTAAGAATATATGTTTGGTTCCTGGAGATTTGGGAATAGTCCTGTCCTGCTACAGAGAAGCGTATCGTCATATAAAAAAAATGAAAACATATGAAGATATACGATAAAAGGAGAAAGTTTATGTTGTAAGAATTCTTTATAAAGGATTTTACAATGTTACTTTACCTATCTGTTCCTTAAATATATTTAAAACATGAGTAAGTGGTGCCTGGGTGGCTCAGTTGGTTAAGTGTTCGACTCTTGATTCTGTCTTGGGTCCTGATCTCATGGTTCGTTGGTTCGAGCCCTGCGTCGGGCTTTGTGCTGACAGTGCAGTGCCTGCTTAGATTCTCTCTCTCCCTCTCTCTCTCTGCCCTTCCCTTGCTTTCACTCTTCTTCTCTCTCAAAAATAAATAAATAAAAATAGTAACAAAAAAATAAAACATGAGTAAAAAATACATTCATATACAGCTTTTCAGGAATTTGCATAAAGCACAAAAGTTTGTATCTCTTCAGGTACAGGTGCATTGTTAACTAATCCAAGAAAATGGGGCACCGATTCCTTGTCCCAGCAGTTGAGAAAGAAACAGCATGCTTTGGATGGAAGTGGGTTTTTTGTTTTTTTTTTTCCAATTTTTAATGTTTATTTTTGAGAGAGAGACAGAGTGTGAGTGGGGGAGGGGTAGAAAGAGAGGGAAACACAGAATTTGAAGCAGGCTCCAGGTTCTGAGCTGTCAGCCCAGAGCCCGATGTGGGGCTCGAACTCATAAACTGTGAGATCATGACCTGAGCTGAAGTAGGGCGCTCAACCGACTGAGCCACCCAGGTGCCCCGAGGTGGAAGTAATTTTGTTAGATTCTGCCTTGCTCCTGAGTTCTTTCCCCCTCTTTTTATATCATAACTGTGTTTGCAGATGAATTGGATTATTGGGTTATGCTGCATATTTTCCTATCACTGTGGGAACAGTAGGAAGAAATATAAATAAATAAGTGGAGAGATCATATAAGTATGATCACTTATTACTTTTGTGGAATGAATATATGAAAAAAATTATCTGTAAAGCTATATAATTTTATGCCACATGTAGCTTTCCTTTCCAGTTAGCCAGTCATGTTTCAAGGATAACTTTGTATAATTAATTTCCTAAGGAAGTGGTGGTTATCTTCTGGGAACTGAACTTTCTTATCTTCCTTGATTGGCGTTGCTGCAAGTAGGGAGGTTGACAGTCACTTGAGATATGTGGATACTTCATTTGGAATATTAATTTGACTGCTATGTATGAAGTTCAGAGAGAGATGCAGTTATGTAAAATGTTGATTCAAATGGAAAAGGTATAAAACAGCGCTGCAGAGGAGGGAGGGAGGAGGTGTCTTTTGGTTTGGCTGTGAGGCCCAGGGTGTCACCTTCCCTCAGAGCGTAGTGGCTCAGCTTTCAGGTGGGAAAACCTTACGATTCTGCAGCTTTAACTGAAAGTATGGTCTGATATCGAATGAAAGACCGACTTTAAACATCGGTCTTTGAGATGGAGATAGGAGGAATCCATTCTATCGTTAAGTAACGTTGCTGATCATTTTTCTTTTTGGCTCTAAGAAACACAGTTCACTTTTCGAGGACTTGAAAATAGGAGGGAGACTGGAACATTGCATGCATTCAAATACCTGATTGTTTTTGTGCCCACTAAAATAAAGCAGTCCCCTTTTTAACAAAATGCCAAATGTTAATGTTCATGAGTCTTCAGCAGACGAAATGTCTGGGTTTCAGCCCTACGTAATTTTATTTTCTAACCATTTGAGGAATGCCCTTTCTGGTATAACAAAAACAAAAGCAGAAAATTGCTTTCTGCTTCTAGATGGTCATATCAATTAATGTTTTCCATGGTACGTTAGGACTATCGTTTCCATGAGATGTGTGCCTTCATTTTTTGTAACTAAACATGCGTCATATTGGAGGGTTGGGCATTCTCTATTTTAAGCCAAAAAAAAAAAAAAAAGGGTGGAGGGGGGTTATAGAGCAATATGTAGAGTATGATCCTGTTTTTTTTAATGGGGGGTTTGTGGATGTGCACATAGGTCTGTATACTTGTTTGCACATAGAGAAAGGCAGGCTAACTTTGGGCATCACAGTGGAGTGAGCTGAGATACGGGGACAGGGAAGGGTTACTGTTTTAGACCTCTGTATTATAGAACTCATTAAGTCAAGCATGTATTGTTTTTGTAATTAAAAAAAAAATACTCTACACTAAATTTGATGACCACACCTTTGGAACCCCAAATGTCAGGTATACCACCCTTGAGAACTCTGTTTCTGGCTCTTATTCTAATAATATTCCTCCTCTGCTTTTGTTCATGGGTTGTTGCAGAATTGATTAGCCTGATGCCAAAGGCCGAGTTAATATGACATGTAGAATTTTACTATCTTGTACTTTGCTTGTTTTTAAATTCTTTCCCAGAAAGTGAAGGTGCAGTGTTTTTTGTTTTGTTTTGTTTTGTTTTTAGTCTGTTTTGTGGTTTCATAGTTTAATACTATAAAAGTGGGTGGAGGTCTATGATGATCCATCACGTGAGCAAATTGAGCAGTCATTTGTATGTTCAGAAGCCATGGTTGATAAAGGAGCCAATGAGTAGAAAGGCCTTGGCTCAGACTTTTGAACTCTGGCTGTACCCACAGACTTAGTAGCCTCTTTTGTGAACCAGCTCAAGGTCAGAGGACCCTCTTTTTCCATTCTGCCCATCTATCCACTTGCCCTTACACCCCTAATATCTATTTCTTATAATAGTCTCTGCCTTCACACAGCTCTCACAAGGGACTGGTTTGTCTCTAGATATGAGTTATCAACTCTCAAGAGCATTTATAATACTTAGTGATTTTCAGGATGCCCAGCCAGCTGACTCTGGAAGTAGAGTTCCTTGTGATCCTGTCATAATAAACCAGAATCTCTGGGTAGACCACTTGATTCACACACCTACTGCTTGGACCACTGATTGTGGCCTGCTGACCAGAATGAACTGAGTGGCTTAAGAAAATGATGTCCTCTCCTAAGATTGGGTAGGGCCAACTTTTTCCAAAGGAGGTGGGATGTGTGTAAGTATGTGAATACCCAACCAAATATATTGATTAACATGTTAAGAAGAGGAAAGGGGGAATGAATGCTCATGAGGTCACTGCTGTAAACCCATCACATGTTGGGTTGGGAGTTTGTAATGAAGTAGCTTTGTGGGTGTTGATATGAAAAGGATATGCCCCGTGAGAAGGATTTGTCATTTGCGTTCCAGGCTTCAGGTATACCCAAAGGCGTGCTTCTCAGACTTTCTATTGGAGAACTCCTAATGGCAAAGAAGAGTAAATAGTTGCCTCCAGGGACTCCGGGGCCATAGTTGAAGTCCATCCACTTCAGAGAAGTTTTGTCGAAATACTTGCTTCCAAACTAATTCAGTTGTATTCTATTCTGTAATGCATATGGGTTTGTTTTTATCTAATATGCTCCTTGCAACCCTTTGAGTAATAAGGTTTTTTTTGGTGCTGATAAGTACATTTAGTTTGTTTTCTGTCTGAATTGTCAGATCGGGGATCATGTAGATACAGAGGTGTGAATTCGTCCATTTTAGGATTTTAAGTTAAACTAATTGTAATTGCGAGTAACTGCTTTGACAATCTAGTAAAAATTGTCTTAATTTTTAGAAGTTAGTACTACAGTTGGGATCCCCGTAGAGATGGAATCAGATACTTTTCCGAAGGATACTTAACATGCACGCTCTAGGAACACCCATCATTTGCTTTGAGGTGGGTTCATGCACTGAAGCACTGGGTTGGTTCATCATCCGGTGTGTGGCCAGGCAGCGTCTCTAAATCTGGGACGGTTCTGGACGTTGATGTGAGCTTTGCAGTAAGAGCTGTTCAGCTGGACATAGTGGAGGATCAGGTGAGAAAAGAGAGAGGCGATGTTGGCCTGATGGGGTAACATGCAGGGTCAGAGACTCTGTTTGCTTTTATTCCTCACTCTTGGCTGAGTGCAGTTCCGGCTGGGACAAGCTGCAGGATGTGATGTGCCTTTTGGTCTCCCAGTCTGTGTGGGGCCAGTGTTGGGAAATGTCAGTCGTGACATAACTGAGCATTGCTCTTCTGTATTCTTTCTGCTGCCTTGGTCAGACCTTCTTCCGGCCTCCCCACCCCCACCCCCCACCAGACGGAATGGTGGCAGGATTTCATGTGGACTTGTAATGTAGGAGACGCACCCAGACATGATTCTGTTTTTAGGGTGACTGGTCAGGACTGTGGTTCTGTTCAGGAACAGGAAGGCTGCAATTGAGGCAAGAACAAGGCCCAGGGCAAATTTGGAAACTAAAGAACCGAGGTGTCTGTTCTCCGACAAGAAGTATTTTTGGTGCTGACAAGTCGATGTAGTGTGTTTTCTATCTGAATTGTTAGTTTGGGGATCATCCAGATATAGAGGGCTGAATTAGTATAGTTTTAGGATCTTAAGTTAAACTAATTGTGGATGTAAAAATGACTGCTTTGCAAGTCTAGTAAGAATTGTCTTAATTTTTAAAAGTTGGTGCTAGAATTAGGATCCCCATACGGATGGAATCAGATGCTTTTATCAAAGATACACAACTATAAGTGCACAATCTGTTTGGTTTAAAAGAGTGCAAAGTAAATGGGGTTAACATTTATATGCTTATTTGAAGTTCCAAACACTTCTCATTTACACACATGAAAATTCCTACCTACTGGCTGTAGATCTAATTTGTAGATCAAATTATGGAATTTGGCATAATGATGTATTAGTTTTCTATTGCTGCATAACAGATTTCCCCCAAACTTTGCAACTTATAATAACATACATTCCTTATCTCAGTATTTCTGGGGCCAGGAGTTTGGGCGTGGCTTACCTGGGTTCTCTGCTCTGGGTTTTACCAGCCTGTCATTGAGGTTTTGGCCAGGACTATAGTCTGATGGGAGGCTTGGTCCTTTTCTAAGCTCATGGGATGTTGGTGGAGAGCTAGAGTTTAGACATCCGTTTTAGTGTTATTCTTCCTTTACTCGGACATTCTCCAATCTTTTTTTCTCTTAAAATTTCCTTTAAAAATTCTTTTTTTTGGGGGGCGGGGAGTGGGGGTGTGTTTGGGTGGCTCAGTTGGTTAAGCATCCGACTTTGGCTCAGGTCATGATCTTGCAGTTTGTGGGTTCGAGACCCGCACAGGCCTCTGTGCTGACAGCTCAGAGCCTGGAGCCTGCTTTGGATTCTGTGTCTCCCTCTCTCTCTTCCTCTACCCCACTCGTACTCTGTCTGTCTGTCTCTCTCTCAAATAAAAACATTAAAAATTTTTTTCTATTTCTATTTTTTTCATTATAGAATTAACAACTACTTTTAGAAAAAAAAATCAGATGGTAAAGGGATGCATAACATAAAAATGTAATTTTCTCACCTCAGTGTCCCAGTCTCATTTCTAGAAGTAATAGTAGTTAAGAGAGTAGTAGGGAATTTTCCAGATTATGTTATCAGCTTGATTAAAAATTAAAATTTTTTTGTTCTAGAATTGGAAGTAGGAAGAGGTTCTTTTTCACTGAGATGAATGGCTCTTTACCCAGAGAACCCAGACCCAAAAATATTTGAGTGAAAAAAGAACCATTTTTACTGCCCCCTCCCCTCCCATCTAGACCAAGCAGGGAAAGGAGGAGGGATTCCCTGACCTGGTGAAAGGAAGTGCCTTGATTTGATCATGTATGAACGGTTCACCATGACTAGACTCTGCCTGCGTGGCTCATTGAAAAGGTAGATCTTTCAAGAGACATGAAGAGCAAATTGTGTGTGTTTTCAAGGGTATAGCTTTGGTGTTTGGAATGGAGACAGCGTTAGAAGGCTGGATAAAGCTGGTGAAAAATAGCAAATCACAAGGCTGAAGAGAAATGTTGTGTCTAATTTCTGAGCATAGTCTATCTCTTGGACAGTTTTATGTTTTTCCAGAAAATCATTTTTGGTGATAACTTGCCAGTTTCAACCTGTGTAAGCTCTCTTAGCCTTTGGTGATTGGAAAATTTCTTCCTTCTTAGAACTTGCAAAATGGACACATCTTTATCTGTTATTTACCAAGCTTAAGAGAGTTGTTTCATCATACAGGCCCGATACAGTACTTGAAATGTTTGTGTGATATTTATAATATATAATTTAAATGTTCTGCTCAAGGCCATATTTGAAGTTTATTTGGAGGAAATTAAGGCCCAACCTCGGGCCTGCAGAAGTGTCGTCTTTTGATGGCAATATGGTGGGTACTAGAAGCAAAGACCTGAGCCCCGGTCCTGGCATGACCACTTATTTGTTCATTTAATTTTCACTGGAGTCCTATGCATTGTAGGTTTTTTTTTTTATGTTTTTATTTATTTTTGAGACAGAGAGAGACAGAGCATGAGTAGGGGAGGGGCAGAGAGAGGGAGACACAGAATCCGAAGCAGGCTCCAGGCTCTGAGCTGGCAGCACAGAGCCCGACACGGGGCTCAAACTCACGGACTGTGAGATCATGACCTGAGCTGAAGTCGAATGCTTAACCAACTGAGCCACCCAGGCACCCCCGTAGGTTTTTAAATTATCTTCATTTTACCATGAGGAAGCCGAGGCTCAGAAAGACTAAATAACTTGTCCAAGGTCACATAGCAAGTAGGTGATAAAGCTGGGATTCGCACCCAGGAAATCTGGCTCTAGAGTTCATGCTTTTAATAGTCCTGTTGACCGTATATGGTTGCTATGAGCATTCAGTGATACCATTAATATGCAGGTATTCGCATTCTATAATGTGCTATTCAAAATAATTATGATATGTATAGATTACGTATATGAACATGTATATGTATATGAATGTATAGATTTGAAACAAGGCAGTCTCACCAATCCAGATGAAGAATTCAAATGATAATCAACATTCCTGCCACATGTTGAGTTAGCATTTAACAGTGCAGTAACATGAACTGGCGTGACATGGAACGAGTGTGTTCAGTTCTAAAGTTGCAGGTGCCCACTAGTCAAGGAAAAGCGATAGCAACCGTTAGGATGATGTTTTTCCTTCTGGAGGGTGGGACAAGATCTTGAAAGGAAATTGATTTTCATCACGTTCACTGGATGGCAGGAGATTGACAGCTGCACGTGGCCCGTCACTTTTATGAGCAGGAAGTAGAGGAGGAGGAGCAAATCACAGGGGACGTGTGGCTGATTCATGTGACCAAGTCAGCTCCCCCTGTGCATCTGTTTCTGCTGTTAGATCTGTAGCACAGATATATATTAATGGGAATTGTAATTTCTAAAGAGACGCTGTTTTGTTTCTCATACTCTGTTTTGGAGGGTTGGAGGCTGAGATACGAGGTGGCATGTTGGAAAAGGCATATAGAGCTAAGGTTGAATCTCGGCCACTTGCAACCACCGTGAGCACTGTGAGTAATTTAGAGTCGGTTTTCTCATCCACACGTTAGGTATCATGATGTTTATGTTGTTGAGATGTGATGGAGATTAGGGAGCATCTTAGCGTGGTGCTTGGCACATAGTAGGTGTGGAGTACCTGGTAGGTGCCATGACCATCTGAAAAACTTGGAAACCAGAATGACTTTTCTCTAAGGGCTCAGACACTGCGATTTCCTTGTAATTACAGTCTTTCTCTTTCTCCCCTCCCCCGACTCTCTCTTTCCCTCCCTGTCTCCCACTCTCTTCCTCCCTCTTTTCCCTGCCCCCCCCTTTGGTATTCATTGAACAGATTTCATTTTTGTTGTATTACTATTTCAATTGTCCACAAATATTATTTTCAGATAGTAATAGACTTCTAACACAGGACTGCTCGGTACCTTAGTTAAGAGTTTTATTAGGTCTGGAGAATGGTACATTTTTGGAAAATACTTTTCTCATTACAGAGTTTATCTCAACAAAGATATTATAGTATTGTGTTACTTTGCTCTAAAATAAAGGCTGCCCGCGGTGATATTTTTAGCCAGTATTTCAGCGTGGCATAGAACTCATATATAGTTCTGTAATTCATAGTCTGAAATGACTGGCAGCCCAGGAAGAAAGGGTTGTAATATGATGGTAGTTAAGTCAAGCCTCGGACTGCTCTAACAGTGGCCATGGCTGACAAGCCTGCTTGCCTTCCTTGGCAGCCATGATTTGTATGACCCCCAGACTACGTGTGGGCTCCCGCTCTAAGACCGGTCGTTTGTGGGACAGCAGAGACAAGAAGGTGAACAGCGCTTGATTCTTTCCTCAAACTGTGAATTGAGAAATCCTGGAAAAATAAAACTATCAATGAAAGCAGATGCTGGCGGTCATGAGGTTGTAGGGCCATGGTGGGCCATGCTACAAGCAGGCACTATGAGTAAGCCTCTTTGAAGTAGACCGGCTATAGAGTAGAAAGTGAGAAAACCAGTTAGGAACAGGCCCAGAGAAAAGCAGAAACAGGAGCAGGGGATGAGCACACCGAGAGTGGAATTGGACGGGAAGTTACCACCAACTTGTGTTGCCTTAGTATGATGCCCTGCACTCATACTTATTCTTGGGTCACAGGCTGCTCAGGGGTTCCTGGGTGTGTTCCTTCGTTCAAGAACTTGGTACTTGAGGTACAGGAACTCAGGACTTGATGTAACATGACAGCATCACTGTGCTGAGTGGCTGAAACAGTCTGACCGAATCCCACTTCTCTGTTCTAATGTCACAGACTTTGGCGTAGAGCTTTGGCATAAAACCGTCTCTTCCACTCATGGGGAGACCTTGGGCAATTTTTTTTAAAACCTTCGAATGCCTCAGTTTCTTCTTCAGTAAAAATAGGCCGTTATTCATGAGTTCTCTCTATATATTTTGCATACGTATCACAAATATGTTCTTAGACCGGGTATGTGTGACGTACACACTGGATGACATTGTGTTGGATATAAGACCCAGAGAGAAGGCTACATCGGTATTGACCTTGCATTTGTAATTTTTTCACTCAGGCAGCTTTTCACAGTTTTGGACTGTGTCTAAAAAAACCCAAAGTGTTGGCTAGACCAAACTGTGTTTTTCAAAAACCAAATAAGACAAAAGTCCTCTTTGGGGGAATCTGGGAAATCTTACGGATGTCTAATGAAAAACACTGTGGCACGTAATGTCTTCATGTCTTGTGATCAGATTCCCAGGATCTGGGACTCAAGAAGAGGATAAATTCCTCCTCATGAAGTGAGTCGCGTGTTGTCATTTCTGAAGATCCCATCAGCTTATCCTGTATCATCATTTTCTCAGGATCCTAGGCGTTTAACATTAGCTTCATTAAGACATACCTCACGTGCTCATCTGATAACTCTTCAGTGCTCTGTATACAAAGACCATTTTGTAAGACTTTGGCATCATAGGGTGCCTCGAATTTAGCTGAGTTACTAACGTATGTTATAGGCTTTCAAGTCCTGGCTCTCTACAGTGGCCAGCAGATTCCAATAGAGTGAAACTGTGAGGTTCTGTAATCACAGCAGGTAATATTTATGGGACACTTGATGTATCTCAGGTGCTGTGTTTCATGCTTTAACACAGAATCTCATTTAATCCTCAGATGAGGGAGGAACCAATATTCTCCTCCTTGTTCAGATGAGGAAACTGGGGCTTGGAGAAGTTAAGTAGATTACCCAGGAAACCAGAAAACTGCCAGATAACTTGGAACCATAGTTAAACAATATTTCAAAGGCATTTGAAGCAAATTAAATTCTGTATGACATAGAATCTGAGCAAAGAGCTCAAAAACACTTAAGTCACTCTGATTCAGCATCTGACTCCCCCCCACCCCCAAACACACACACACACACACACACACACACACACACACACACACACACACACTGACTGCTCTCAGACTGGATGGAGCTCAGGCCCCTCACTTTGATGTTTGAGGCTCTCTGCAATTTGATCCCAGTCTTATTGTCTAGGCGATTACTCACAGGAGGTCTTTGCTCTAGGCAAGCTGTCTCATTCCTGTCTTTGAAATATGGGTGGGTGGGCCTTTGTACCTCTGTCCATGTTTAATCCATGTTGGAGCATGCGTCAGAATTAACTTCCTTTTTAAGGCTGGATATCTTCCACTGTATCTGTATACTTCATGTTATTTATCCATTCCTCCACCAGCAGATGCTTGGGTTGCTTCACCTTTTGGCTGTGGGGAACATTGCCACAGTGAACCTGGATGTACAGATAACTGTTTTGAGTCTCTGGCAATTCACACTTAAAAAAATTTTTTTTTGAAGGATGCAACTATCTTAGTAAAATTTTAGAAAAAGAGAGAGGGGTTCAATCATTACCTAAAACCTGAATTCTCCTATGCCACTCTTTGGGGGAACATTACTTTATGTGAATCATGCCCATCCTTTTAGACCTGCTCAAATCTTCTGACTTCCTGGATCATTCTTGGACCTCTGCAGTTCACAGTGACCATTCCCTCAAGCAGACCCGACCCAAAGCACTCACCTAGGCAGTAAGAAGACTAATGACTCGGGGCGGCTGTTGGGTGGCTCAGTTGGTTAAGCATCTGACTCTTGGTTTCAGCTCAGGTCATGATCTCGTGGGATTCTCTCTTCCCCTCTCGCTTTGCCCCTCCCTTGCTCGCTCTCTATCCCTCTCTCTCTCTCAATATAAATAAATGAACATCAAAAAAAAAAAGATGACTAATGACTCATTTAGCCAAGAATCACTTAGATCTTATCTTTTTTTGTGGCCAGACTAGTTAACTCTTAAATTTTATGTTTTATGATGTAAAAGTCTCACCTCCTGAGCTCTATTATAAGCTCCTTGGGAGCACAGACCATAGGAGCGTCTTTTATTTCCCACTCTGCCAAACACGATGTTGTGCGTAAAGAAGGCTCTTAGTAAATGTGTTGCTTGCTTGTTCAGTGGCTGTACCTAAATTCTGTCCAGGCAGTGCAGCCATGTGAAGGTTTATTTTTCCTTGGGTCCAACCCATCCTGGATTTGAACTGTTATCATTGTACAGGTGAAAGTGGCTTGGAGGAACATGGCTTGGAGATGGATTTGGAGGAATCCTACACATGCTTTTAATACTTCCTTGGTGCCATTTTAGGCCAAATCATTAGCATCAAGTAAGATACTTCATTAAATATTACCTGTGGCATTGCCACTCTCCTGGTTTATTTCTCTAAAGTTAAGGAATGATTATTATACATTGTTTTGCATTTCTTCACGATGGAGGCACAACTTTGTGTGCTGGGATAAACATTAAAAAAAGTTTTTATTGGGGCGCCTGGGTGGCTTCGTCAGTTAAGCCTCCAACTTCGGCTCAGGTCATGATCTCACGGCTTGTGGGTTTGAGCCTCACATCTGGCTCTGTGCTGGCAACTCAGAGCCCACCGCCTGCTTGGGAGTCTGTGTGTGTCTCTCTCTCTGCCCCTCCCCTTCTTGCTCTCTCTTTCTCTCTCAAAAGTAAATAAACACTAAAAAAAAAAAAATCTTTTTTTTTTTTTTTAAGATGAAAAATTTTCTCTGTAACTAGGTCTTTTCCTCCCCCTCCTCTTTTTTTGTTTATCCCTGGTGGCATAAGGATTTCAGCATTCCTCAGGTGATCAAATAAGAAGCTTCTGCCCAACAGATGGTTCTCTGTTACACAAAGGTGAAGATGTTGCCGAAAGGCATTGCACGGCGCAAGTTTTTCTGATTAGGCATTGTTCTTGGCCACTTTCCTCGAAGCTTCGGAGGCCTAACTGATAGCATGGATCGAGTGCTCTGATGAGACGAAAGTGGACTCCTTGTCCTGACTGCACTTTTGTTAGATAGTGTGCTGATACCGCTTAACTTCTTTGTGCTCCATCGTTATGGACCTTAAGGTGCAGACTTCATATCCATCTCATGGGGACTGAAGAAGAGTTTAGAAAAAAGGTGTTTAGGGGCGCCTGGGTGGCTCAGTAGGTTGAGCGTCCGACTTCGGCTCAGGTCATGATCTCACAGTCTGTGAGTTCGAGCCCTGCATCGGGCTCTGTGCTGATGGCTCAGAGCCTGGAGCCTGCTTCACATTCTGTGTCTCCCTCTCTCTCTGCCCCTTCCCTGCTCATGCTCTGTCTCTCTCTGTCTTAAAAATAAATAAAAACATTAAGAAAAAAAAATTAAAAAAAAAAAAGAAAAAAGGTGTTTAAGTGCGTATTTTATACCAGCACTTTAAGGTTTGGGGATGAGTTTTTAAGGAGCTGCAGAGATGGTAAACAACTAACTGAAAATCATCCTGAAGAAAATAAGGACACTGGTAGATAGGCAGATGGGATGCCTAGTTAGAGCCTCAGCAAAGCAGGGGCTTTAAAAATATATTTTGGAAAAAACTGGTATTGAAAAGAGGTGCCAAAGTAGTCATCATGGTGAAAACAAGTCATCGTGGGGTTTCCATTACACGTATTTTATGGTTTAGTTACAATTTTATTTTCAGTTTCATGTGGGGAATTGAAATGTAAACTTCTAGGGGCGCCTCGGTGGCTCAGTTGGTTCAGCGTTCGACTTTGGCGCAGGTCATGATCTTGTGGTTCGTGAGTTCAAGCCTTGCGTTGGGCTCTGTGCTGACAGCTCAGAGCCTGGAGCCTGCTTCGGAGTCTGTCTCCCTCTCTTCTCTCTCTGTGCCCCTCCTGTCCCCTCCACTCTCTCTCTCAAAAATAAATATTAAAAAATTAAAAAAGAAATGTAAACTTTTAGAATTTTAGGTGTCTAAAGATCTTCATGTTGCCCCGGGAAGAGCTGTGGTACGAAGGACGTGAAACTGTTCTGACTTTCCTGTGTCTGTCTACTAATGTTTCGTTCACCTAGCATTGCAGGCTTCCACGCAATGGAGACTTGGAAAATATTCAAACTACGCTTCAATGTTTAACTTGAAAAAAGTTTTTTTTTTAGTTGGATATGTTTCCAAAATGTGTATATCCTTGTCCTCAAAATCATAATACTCTGTCTCATTTCAGCCTTTCGTCATCCTTCTTTGTTCTGACAAGATGCACTCAGGGCCAGCGGATCTGAGATGCAGGCTCTTACTCTAAACAGCTCTTCATATTTATGCTCTTAAAATTATTTTGATCCCTTCTTACTCCTTTCCTTTCTTTCTTTCTTTCTTTCTTTCTTTCTTTCTTTGCTTCTCTTTCTCTGTCTCTTTTTCTTTTTTCCATTAGTGGCCATTGTGTCTTCCCTTAGGGTAGGAGTTCTTAACCTGGCATATCAACTGTATGCAAACTTTTTTTTTTTTTAATTGTTAAAGTTTATTTTATTTATTTATTTTGAGAGAGAGAGAGGAGAGAGGCAGTGTGCGTTAGCTGGGGAAGGGCAGAGAGAAGGAGAGAGAGAAACCCGAGCAGGATTCACGCTGTCAGCATAGAGCACCAACACAGGGCTCGAACTCAGGGACCATGAGATCACGACTTGAGCCGAGATCAAGATCCAGCACTTAACCACCTGCACCCTGCAGGCACCCAGCTGTATGCACATTTTTGTTTTTTTTCTGGGGAGAAGTGTCATAGCTTTCATTGACGTTTCAAAGGGACCTACAACTAAAAAAAGGTTAAGAAGTGCTCTGTAGCAGTATTTTTCCAACTGTAAGTTTCAACCTATTAATGGGTGATAAAAACCATTTAATGGGTTAGGGCCCACAGTTTTTTTAAAAAAAATTGTAATGAATAGAGTTGAACAAATAATATCAGTGCATGACATGGTAAGAGTATTTAGGGTTTTGTGAGAGTTTGGTTTCATATATGTGTGTACGTGTGTGTAAATATCTACTCAAATACACACACTTTGTCGTGATGAAAATTTATTTCTCACAATGAGTCGTAGTCAATCATTTGAAACACGCTGTGACAGAATGGCCCCAATTTAGAGATGTTGTTGCTGTTTCTCTGTAGTGTGCTGAGAGACCGTATGCCAAGTTCATTAGAAATGTGGCTAAAATAAAAGGACATGAAGCTAGAAGGACTTTCTTTCCTTTTTGAAATATTTACAGAATTAATTACATAGGAATAAGAGAGGAAAGTAAGATAGAAGATAGGTCAACAGTGACACTATCCCAGTGCTGCCACTGGGAGTAAAACACAGTCGTGTGGGTCCTGAAGGTAAACACCACAAGCAGTGGTTTTCACCTCTGGTTTTCACCTCTGGCCTTCTCTGGGGACACGTTAAAAGATGTGAGAACCTGTCTGCTCCCAGACCATTGAAATTGAATCTCTGAGGATGGGGTTCTGGAAGAACTCTCTTCTAGAATAAAATGCATGGTCTTTGGGGGGGGTGTATATGTATCAGGGGTCTTTCTTCTGGGTTCTGAATTGCTGGATGCACATCCTCCAGAAAAGACCTCAGTTTTCACTGTGATCACAATAGGAATACACAAGTATTATTTGGTTATTCACAAGGCATCTGTTCTGGAATGCTACAGATATCTGAAGTATGAAGACGGAGATTGTTTTGACCTGGGAATGCTTGAACATTCTTGATTTAATGTCTGCCCTTGAGAAGTGAAAGATAAAAGTTGCTAATTGTGCCCTTTGTAAGAAGGTAGAGCCTTTCCTCTTTCTCTTCCCTTTTCTTTCCAACTTACTCCTTCCCCTCCCCTCCCCTCCCTTCCTCTCCTTCTCTTCCCTTTTCCCTCCTGGATGTCAGAGACTGGTCCCATAGGGCGGTGGGAATAAAGGGAACTTTCCAGTGTTGTGGTGATGGAGTGCACATGCTTGAGTTCTTGGAGGTGCCAAGGGGTGGGAACATGGAGGTGGTGAGCTAGGTAGTGGCTGAGATGGTTAGGTTGGTTATACTGAATAAACAAGTACATACATACGTACATATGAGGCTAATGAGAGCCAGGCTTGTCTCTGTTGGAGGAGGTCGATAGAACGTAATTGGTAGGTGATCTTGGCCATTATGTGAAAGGAATCCCTTTCAGTGTAATTAGCCTAATGGAAGAACATCCTCTGGATTCCAGTAGGAGTTTCTCTGTGCAAGTCCTTTGGGGCACAGGGACAAGGCTGAAGTGTGAGCCCAGCCATAGAAGTGGCCTGCTGGGAAATGAAGTAGGCTGTGAGACACCTTTCTGTGGGCTCCCTTGGTGCTGGCACCATCTGAGCTCTGTAGTAGTAGTTTGTTGATGGACACGGGATCTATGCACCTCTTATTTCCAGTCAAGTAAGTAAGTGGAGCTCTAGGGGGCAAGGGATGGATCCTTGTTGCTGCTCCCTTTTGTAAGATTTGTAAGTATTTCTGTGTTTCCTTTTTTTTCTCCTTGGCATATTCAGAATAAAAAGGACACACCCAGCCCTTTTATGTACTTGTCTTTTTTTTAAATTTTAAGATTAAAAATTTTTTTTTAAATTTATTTTTGAGAGACAGAGCATGAACTGGAGAGGGGCAGAGAGAGAGGGAGACAGAATTGAAGGCAGGCTCATGCTGTCAGCTCAGAGCCCGACATGGGGCTCGAACCCACGAACCCTAAGATCGTGACCTGGGCTGAAGTTGGACGCTCAACCCAGGTGCCCCTTTACGTACTTGACTTTAAGAAACTCTGTGTCTTATCTGCAACCTCTTGACGCCGGTGATTACTTAATGAGTTCGTTTGTAGTTCTTTCTAGACCATGGTGCAATAAGAAGATACTAACTTTAAATAGTATACAGTTGCTTGTTAAAAAAAAAAAAAAAAATGTCTGTCAATTGTAAGTCCAGGTGTTAATTGATGTAAACATGAACTATCTGGTCCCTGTTGTTCTGGATCCCCAAAAGGGAGTTTTAATCTGGTATTGCAGTTACCTGAATGGAGAATGGAAAGCTGCCTAAAACCAGAGTAGATCTGTAAACTCCACCCAGCCAATCAGCTGCTGCTGGGGATTCTTTCCTGTCTCAGACAAAGGAGGACTGTGACTGAACATTTGAGTTATTCTCTTGGTACGTGTGGGAATATTTAAATCTTCGATTAATGCACAAAGACCCTTCAAGGAAAAAACCCTTATAAACAGTAAGGGCAGGTGTCATGGTAGAGGACAAACCTAGTAGGAATTCACGATTAGAGGATACATATCTGAAACATATACATAAAGTAGAATGGAGAGATAGCACAGTTACTTTTACTGTTTCCTTATTGAGATTGATAAAACTTGCCCTTCACTGATTTGTTGAGCTCTGTTGGTCTATCAGTAATTGTTGCTGGGTTAACAAACCAGCTCCCCAAATGAGTGGCCCAAAACAACAACCATTTATTTGTGCACAGTTCTCGGGGATCGCAGTTTGGGCTGATGTCAGCTTGGTGTATTTTCTCCTGGTCTCACCTGGAATCACACATCTGACCTTAGGCATCTGGTGGCCTAACTGGGACTGGATGGCTTAGAATGGCCTCAGTCATATGTCTGATGGTTGGTTGTCAGACTGTGCAATTCAGGGCACCTTGGCCATCTACGTGGCTCAAGTTCATTCACATCCTGGCTTCTAGCCATAGCCATAAAAAAGGGGTTCATCCTATACAGGTACTATTCAAGCCTCTGCTTGTGTCTCATCTTATTTTAAAAAAATTTTTTTTAACATTTATTCATTTTTTGATAGAGACACAGTGTGAGTGAGGGAGGGGCAGATAGAGGGAGACACAGAATCTGAAGCAGGCTCCAGGCTCTGAGGTGTCAGCACAGAGCCTGACGCGGGGCTCAAACTCACGAACCGTGAGATCATGACCTGAGCCGGAGTCGGGCGCTTAACCGATTGAGCCACCCAGGTGCCCCTTGTGTCTCATCTTATAATGTCCCATTGGACATTTGACAGTCAAGTCACATAGACAAGTCCAAACTGAAAAGCTGGAGGAGTAAACTGTATCTCTTGATAGAAAGAGTGGCAAAGTCACATTTCAAGGGGGTCTGCCTGCAGGGGTGGAAGGAATTGTTCTCGCCATCTTTGCAAACAACATCCCACAGTAGGAGCCTGAGGGAAAAGGGTATACTTTAAAGATTTGCAACACGTGGCATAAAGGTTTAATAAAATATTAGGCACTGTATACGTACTTGCTATTATATTTCAACAAAAGAACAGTTACACGTGAGTCACTTTCTTAGATGAACTGGCCCTGTCTGCATTGGTCATTCAGTTAACCAGTATTTATGGGACATCATTAAAAGGTCAGGCCCTTTCTAGGTGGTAGGGAAAGAGCTGGGGAAAAAAAGCACACGATTCAGTTACGTATAAAAGTCACAAGTAACAAAGAGAAACGTGTTAACTCAGTAGTGTGGCTTTTGATTTTGAGGTTGAGGTAGCAGAGTTTGCTCTTTCTGTAAGAATGCCATAGAGGCAGATTTTTATCAAGAGGTTAGCCACCGTGAAGTGTGGTTTTAGGGAGCACCTTGATCATTGGTTTCTCTGCCAACAGCAAATACGTATTTCAATTATTGTGTTCAAGAAATTACCTAAAAAAGGAGAGTCATGTACTTTTCTACTGAAGAAGGACGATCTTTTAATCAACAGATACTAAAAGAAGAACCAGTCATTATATTTTCATATCTACCAGTGTAGCTAGTGTTAGTTCGAAGCTAGTGAGACAGTATTTCCATCTCTAGCATCCGCTGGCCCAGGTAGGTTGGAGTGTGAAGAAACCTTCTTGAAAAAGTCCTATCCAAATGGGGTAAGTGAGGAAACTTGGAGTCATCTCTTGTCAGGCCAGATTAATTGGTCCTTGTGATAGAATGTCAGAAATGAATGCCAGAAATAAATGGAGAAGCTTGCGTGGGAACAGAGTTTTCTTTCATAACTGTGGTCTTGTCTGTGCTTGATAGGATGAAAAAGTATGTGTAGAAATGACCTGTTCAGTTTTCCAGGTTGGGGGAGAAGTCTTTTGTAATTAAAATAATTGTGACCCATGTTACAAAGAAATCATAATGTTAAAGAATGTTAAAATGTTCGTACTGCTTTCTATTCTGTTCAATTTTCTGGAAAGATCTTGACAGTCTTGAATCCAGTAATGGAAATACTGGACAAATTTGTTGCTCTAAAAATGCCACCTTTTGTTGCATGCGCTGGAAAGGTGGGGAAGTTAGAGCTGACTTTTTTTTCCCCTTCTTTTTTTTCTTTCACCTTTTTCTTAAAGCAGTTTTTATCACTTAACATATTTTTGTTAGTGTCCCCTGTAATGTTGAAACTGAAAGGAAAAATGAAGCCACTAAAATGAGTTCCAGTTACGTGACTTTGGCTTGTGGCATTGTGCTAGTCTTTGTACAAAATGAACTGAACCAGACTACTCTTGCTTGCCAGGAATTCCAGATCAAAATGGAAGGGAAGATTAATAGTGTTCCAGTTTGTAGAGTGAGAGGGTTAATGTGTGCTAAAATAAAGTATTGGTCCCTCCAGAAGTACATTTAAATTCTACCTTAAATTTAAATTCGACATTAAATGTACCCTCCTTTACAAAGTGCATTTAAATTCTGATATTACAGTACATATAATATGAAATTATGTTGTTTGAAGGCCCAAGGGATAACTGTGGCTCTCAAATGGAGTTGGGCGCTGTCTCAGCCCTTTGGAGAGATTGACAGGCTGGGGTAAGAGCAGTGCCAAAGTAGAGGCCTGTTTGATAGGTGTGGATGTGGTTCAGGAGGAGGGAGGCCCTGGGTTCCAGTGGGCTCAAACAGGAGGCTAAAGATGAGAGAAGGAAACACCAGTTCTAATGAGTAAGAGAGAGCCTAGCTGTTGCTCAAAATTAGCTGTGGCTGGTGACGAAATTTTTGGCAAGCGTCACAGGATTTTGGAGAACTCTTATCCAAGATCATAAATTAATCTGGAGATTTATTTTGAAAGGTATTTTCAATGTCCAAATCTATGCCTTCCACTTATCAACAAAATGAATGAACGCTATTGGCCATCTGTCTTCAGAGATATTAAATGTTCTTGAAAAGTGTGAATGGTCAAGGAGTAGAGATAGTTTTGTGTTTCAAGAGGGTGAAACCATGAGATACTGACCTAAGTTGTTAAAATACATCCTGTGTAATCATGGGGGATATTTTCTTCTTGCTTTTGCAGACGTATATTGGAAGTGTGGTTATATCCGTTAACCCATACCGGTCCTTGCCCATTTATTCACCAGAGAAAGTGGAAGATTACAGGAATAGAAATTTTTATGAGCTGAGCCCTCACATGTAAGTACGGTATTAAAGCATTAAGTTTCTCTTTCACTCCAGAGATGTGTAGTTGACAGATGTGTCCAGCTGTTTCCTTTGAGTCTCAGGAAAATGTTTTCGTCATTTTTTAAAATTAGATAAAGGAATGTGGAAGTTAATTGTTATTGCCTTATTTTAAAGAAAAAAAGACAGAATACTTCATTGGGCGTCAGGCCCTTTAAGTTCTGAAATATTTGGGTTCAGTATGTAAAATATGTTCTGTTAAAAATTTTGTGTAAGTAGCAGCTGCTGCTAATTATTTCTGCAAATAAAACAAGAATGTGCATTGTTTATTCTTTTAAAGAGCCCAAGCAGCATTTTCATAAAGTTGGATCCAGAAAGATCCCAAGTGTTGAGTTGTGTAATGGTTTTTGAGCAAGAGGAAGAAATAGTACTTTCAGTTTATAATCTTCACAGACATTTTTCACCAGATGTGTATATCAGACCAATGATTTCACCTTCCCTGAAGCTGGACACTTGTTTGATTTTTCTGAAGGTCACTTGTTAGTGTAAAGAATTTTTGTAAATAATAATCTACAATAATCACATAGTGCCAAGGTTGAAAAACCCTGCACTAAAGTGAAAGAGCCTGCAGAGTTTCAGTTGTGTTCTAGCAGAAAAGAATTTTCTCTCTGTGATTGAAGATGAGCTATGGGCTCTGTTGACTTTGATAGAAAGTAAAAGCTAATAATTAAAAGATATACATACCCCTGTCTTAGATGTTTCCCTTGTTGATAGAGCGCATAGTGACATTTTTGGACTGTTTGGAACTAAAGATTTAAATAATTCCTTAAAATGGTTGTTCAAAGCTAAATGTTATCTATTTTACCAGTCAAGTGGATTCTGATTATTCTGTTTTCTTCCAGAAGTAGATTTTGCAAGTACATCTTGTTTCATTTTGCTTTGAAATTTGTTTTATAAAGTTATCCCTGAGGTTAAGTCCGTGTCGTGAAATATTTTATTTGATGCCTGAATATTTATTTTAAATCCTCGGCCTTGAAGCCATGCTTCCCAAAATAAGATGCTTGGATAAGCTGTGTGAGAATCCCCTAGAAGCTTATGAAATATCTAGCTTCCTAGGTCTTACCTCTAACAAACCAGGAATGTACATTTTTCACAAGCTTTCCAGGTGATTCTTAAGTACATGCACATTTGAGAACATGTTGTCCTAGATGTGTATTTACAGATGTTTTCCTTTCCTTAACTGCTTATTGCAAATCGTGATCTTTACTGCAAATAGTCTTAATGATATAACAATGGCTTGTATTCATTGAGCACTTACCATGTGCAAGTACTGCTCTAAATACTTTATGTGTATGATAACTCATTTTATTCTCAAAATAATTCTGTAAGGCACACACTGTTACAAACGGGGAAGTTTTACCAAAGCCACACAGCTCATGGATGGGGAGCCGGGCTGTGAAAACAGTCATCTGCTGTGCCTCTCAGCCAGAAATGGATTCTGCCCTTTTCATGGTAGGGACTCTTGCTGTGCACTTCTGTCCACACACGAGGCCCTCCAGGGTAACCTTAGCTATGCCTCCGTTTATCTCCAGAGACCATCCTTCTTCCATTTGCAGCTTTAATTTCCAGTTTGGGGATATTTAGATATATAATAGATGTCTATTCTAGAACGAAGAGGTTCACGCCCTGTTATATCCATGTTTATCCCTGCCCTTGAAAGATTTCTAAGAGTCTGTGTGGCACTGCTATCCCTGGTTTACCCCTTTTACTCCCCAAGGAAAACAACTACGATCAGCTATAAAATAAATATCCAATGTGCTTAGAATAAAAACAAAATCTTTTTTTTTTTTTTAACTCAAGAAATGTTTATTAGATTGAGTTAGGTGACAAAAACTTTTTTCCATGGTCTATAAAACACTGCATGGGGTGACTGTGCAAGGTCCAAGTTTACCTATGAATCTGAATTTGCGAGATATCTATCACACCCCTTTCCCATCTCCCTTTGTTCTTTCACTCCTTCCTACCTGTGTCATCTTTGCATATTCTGTGCCTTGGCCTGGAATGCTTTTCCCTCCCTTTTCCCCCAGGCAACTCCTGTTCTTCCTTTAGATCTCAGATTGCATTAGACCTCCTGGGGAAGAACCTGCCCTCACCCTCTCTGGCCAAGGTCAGATCTATTATTGCCCTTGTCACAGTTACAATTTAACAGTGCTTTATGAGATTATTTGATTCCTGTCAGCCTCACCTGCCATGCCAGCTCACCATAATATTCTCAGCGTCCGAAAGTAAGTTCGGTGCTGAAAACATGCTGAACACTTCCTTCCTCCACTTACTTGCGAACTATGTAATCTTGAGCAAATGGAAAAAAAACTTCAACTCAGAAATTAAGCAGTTTGATCTGTTGAATGGGAAAATAATTATTAACTCCTAGGCTTTTTGTGAGGGATAACTGTCTGGTAGATATTTAGGTAATTATCTGGCATACGGAGAGTGCTTAGTATGGAATGGGTCACTGTAGTGAATTGTATGCAATGGGCCCTGTAGTGAATTGATAGTGGCTGCTATTCACAGTGATTACAATTGTGTGTGGGACCCATTTCAAACCTCTAACACGCTCTTTCTTCCCAGTTTCTCCTCCATGGTGGGACATTTTCCTCTCCTTTAAGGCATTTTCCTGCATTATTCTTTGTGAATGTCCATCTCTGACAGTGTCTGAAATAGGGTCAGTGATACCTAGATTACCTACTAAAACCTAATCTGACATTCTCAGGTAGTAGTTGTTACAGTAATAGGAGACAAAACGAGAGGCCTCTGGGTGGCTCAGTGGGTTAAGTGTCTGACTTCAGCTCAGGTCACGACCTCATGGTTTGTGGGTTCGAGCCCTGCACTGGGCTGACAGTGCAGAGCCTGCCTGGGAGTCTCTCTCTCCCTCTCTCTGTCCCCCCTCCCCCACTTGTGCATGCTTTCTCTCTCACTCTTTCAAAAGTAAATAGAAATACACTTTAAAAAAAAAAGATAAGATTAGTTTAGGCTTTTGATGCATTCTAGCCATAACTATTTCAAGAATTTGGTCCCAGTTTGAAGAAAAATCTTAAATAGCTGGTCAGACCACATATACTTTGAGAATTTTGCCAATTAATTTACCTCAGATTACATTTGGAAATTAACTTGACCTGTTGTTTGCCGTGAGCCATCAGAACCTCCAGATATTTCCCTTACAACTCACGTTTTTAAAGGTGTCCAGAAATTATCTTTCTTTATTTTTTTTAACAAAATTTTTTAATGTTTATTTATTTTTGAGAGAAGAATGTGTGTGTGGGCAGGAGAGGGGCAGAGAGAGAGAGGGGGTGGAGAGATAGAATCCTAAGCAGGCTCCACACTGTCAGCACAGAGCCCAAGCGAGGCTCGAACCCATGAACCAAGAGATCGTGACCTGAACCAAAACCAAGGGTTGGATGCTTAACTGACTGAGCCACCCAGGCGCCTCTTATCTTTCTTTAAATGCCAGACAACTGAACAATATTTACATTTCATGTAAGTATGGGACTTTGAGATAGCGGACATGTATAAATGAGTAAAATGAAACTAAATAGTGGCTTCTTACCTACACTCCTTTTCAAAGGTAGTTTTATGTTGTCATACCCCTTCTCCTCTCTTCTCTGAACTCCTATCCCCTTTATGTTTGGAGTCACCCCTTGAGCAGGCTATCCTTGGGGGGCATGCCCAGAGAAATGAGGGCTCCACGGGGCAGCATAGATGACACCGTGCCTTTCTCTTTGTGTAAGGAGTGTCTTTCCCACGTGATTTTCAAATTCTTTGCACATAAGGAATTTTTTTACCACGTCCCGGTGAGGACTTAGGACGTTTCAGGTAACTCACGAACTGCATTCATGGAGAACTGCCTCAGACCACAGAACCTCATAGATGGGAAAGAATGGCAGGAGCGATGAGGAGAGTAATCGACCTACTTAATCTCTTCCCATTCAGAATAGCACCAGGACAATATACCTTCTGAGATTTTATTTACCAAATCCACTTCCTTTTGGTGGATGATTGCTTTGTGATCTTGCAGCCCTAGATACCACTTTATTACCATTCTGTGGATCCTCCTAAAATCAGCACATGCTACTTCCCTTCCCAGAAGCCTTCCTGGGCTCCCTAGTTGAGTGAACTCCCAAGTTCCGTGGCTTAGTATTCAAGCTCTGCACCGTCTAGCCTCAGTTAGCGCTCTTCTCCAGGCCCCCATACACCAGCAACCTCCTTCATGCAACCTCCTTCTGAGTCCCAGCCTTTTATGTCTCCTCCTTTCCTCTCCTCCTGCTGCATACCCATCTCTGTTGTTAAAACCTCGCCAGTCTCCTCAGGTCTGTCTGAAAGCCCAAACCACAAGTGACTTCTCCTGCCTCTGAGTTACCGGAACCACCTGTGATCCCACACCCCACTTTTCTTACTGCGGTTTGTTGTGTTTCTGTGTCATCCTCTTTAATGAGATGGAAGTTACTGTAGATCAGGAACCTTGTCCTGCATATCTCTGTGGCTCTCTCAGTGCTTTTTCTCTTAAGAGTTCAGTGACAATAGAGCAAAAGAGCTTTTATAATTTTTCATTACATTTTACTTGTGTTATCTCATCTCTGGCAATTCAATGAAATAAAACTATTCTTAGTAGGATATTTACAGTGTTCAAAATTTCATGGAGTATAATGGGAACTTCTTCACATTCTTATAAAAGAAGTAAGCTAAAATAGTATTTTTATGGTGCCCTTCAACCCTGGGTGTTCAGATCCAATTTATTCATGATACAGAGCACTTTCCTGATGTGTCTAGCCAAGGGACATGGTGACATAGAAGGAAGAGTGTGTTGTAGCCCCAGCCAGCAACCCCTTCAGGTGGTCACAACCCAAGAGAAAGCTGAAATGTGTCCGTAGCTTAGGATATAATGTGGTAGCCATATTACTCGGGGCATTACAAGCACTGTTTGAAGCAAGCAGTCTTTCCCTTTTAGTAAATGAAAAAAAACCCTGCAACAAGTTTTAAAAACGGAGAAAACTGGCTTAAGGCTTTGAAAAATTTTGTTATTCTCACCTAAAAATGAGAAAGTAATGGAGGATTTGGACAGTGCTCATGTCAGTGGTCCAGACATGAGCCCTCTGTCACTAGGGAGCTTTTGACCCCTAATTCAGTGCCAGATTGATTTTATAGGACCACATGCCATCACCCGTAGAATGACATTGCTGGAAGGCTTGTGTATTTTGAGTCTTTGTTTCTTCTGTTATCCTTTTACTCAAGGTAAACCAGATAAATGTTATAAAGAACATTTCTGGCTATATTTCAAAATATACTAGTGCTGTGAGTGTCCAAAGCTTAGGATAAAGGTCCAGGACAGAAGATCCAGATGTTGTCCCTTTTAGGATATCAGTATTTTTTCTCTGCAGCCGACTTGACATTCTGTGAATAAAATTGTATTTATTTTGAGAACTCTTATGACAGTTCGATCCTGAATTCTCATAGAGGTTGCTTGTGTATCAGAGTGTGAAAGTGCTTTCTTAAGGAGAGACAGAGAGAGAAAGTTAGTTGATGCGATACCATGTTGCTGAGGCTTTTGTATTATTTCTCTCATCTTACTTTTGGAGTAACTGAGCCTCTGATTGGTTCTGTACCTCTCCAAAAACCACTTGCAGAAACAGATGTGGGGCTTTCCCATTTAGCATTCTTTCCACTTACTGCTTTAGGAAAGTTACTCATTTACTGAGCAAATATTTATCGAGCGCTCCCCCTGTGCCAGGCTCTCTGTCCGGCCCTGGATGCAGTTGTGAGCAAAGCAGATAAAATTCCTGTCTCCTTGATGGGGAGCCAGTCTTCTGACTTAAGTATATAGAAACCCAGATTGTTGCAGCCATCAGTTAGGAGGGAAACCGACAGAGCAAAGGCAAGGAAGCTTTTGTGGAAGACAAAGTGAATGTAGATAGTTTTCTTAGAAAGCACGGTTGGTTCCCGTTCTCTCGGGTGGTTTGCGTCAGGAGCCGATAGGTTGTCGTCTGGAAGATTTTGCATCTGTGCGGACCTGTGACCAGCGTGAGTGGCTTGACAGAGTCCGCACTCCATCTTGAGTTCTGGTGTAGGCTCCTTAAGCTGACATTTCCGTGGAAGGACACCGTCATGAAAATAGTTGGAATTGCCTTGTACCTTTCTGCATGACTCTCATGGCTCACGATGAGCAGAAGGCAGTCACCGTGCTTGCTTTTAGTCTTGCCAGACATTTGTTTGATTCTGGACAACCATGGATTAGAAAACTTCTTGATTTGGAGAGACTGTGGAGTTTCATATTAGCCGTACAGCTGTGCCGTGGAGGTGGGTGAAGGACAGCTGTTCAGCTGAAGGCTTCCTGAGTTCGTGGTGAGAAGGACCATTTCTGGGCCTAGCCCAAACTCAGTTTTTACAAAGCTCCGTGTACTGACTTCCAACCTTTGATGCCCAAGCCTTTATTCTCAGTTTATCTTATTTTTAAGTTTATTTATTTGAGAGAGAGAACACGCCTACAAGTGAGAGGGAGAGGGGCAGAGAGAGAGGAGGGAGAGAATCCCCAACAGGCTCCATGCTGTCAGTGCAGAGCCCGACGCAGGGTTCAAACTCACAGACTGTGAGATCGTGGCCCGAGCGGAAATCAGGAGTCCAGTCAGACACGTAACCGACTGAGCCACCCAGGTGCCCCTCAGTTTATTGTTTTATTGGGTATATATTCCTGGCAGAAAGACACCTCAACTAATTTCTCTTTCAGATTAAGAACCTTTCTAAACTAAAGTTGGAAGGTTGGATCTATGCCACCAGAATGAGTTTATCATGAAAATCATTGTTTCTGTATGTCTGAGAAGTCTCAGAGTCCTAATTTCTAGATCCCTAATGAGAATTTATATCACTTCTCACAAAGTGCACATCTCAGACTTGGAAGTTTATTTTGAGAAGTCTGTTGGCAATGCCTAGCACACATGCTACCCAGCATGCATGGTTATGTCACTGATACCCTCTTAAAGGGAAAAGTTTGGTTCTTTTTTTTTTTTTTTTGAATTAAAAAAAAATTTTTTTTTAATGTTTATTTTTGAGACAGAGGGAGACAGAGCATGAATGGGGGAGGGTCAGAGAGAGGGAGACACAGAATCTGAAACAGGCTCCAGGCTCTGAGCTGGCAGCACAGACCCCGACGCAGGGCTCGAACTCATGGAACGCGAGATCATGACCTGAGCCGAAGTCGGACACTTAACCGACTGAGCCACCCAGGCACCCTGGAAAAGCTTGGTTCTTAGCAAAATAGGTTTCTTCCTGCTGGAGTGTTACAGGTCTTTGACAGGCCCTGAGAAATTCTCCAACATTCTAGAAAAGATCTGTTTCATCCAAAGGAGTGGCACTGAGGCCTCAGCCCTGAAAATGATTAATCTAACATTTTACTCCCAAAAGAGAACTATAGTTAGAGCCCGTGTGGGGAGCCCTGTCTAGAGAGAGTGTGTTTAGGGTAGGTGGCCGGGGGCACCCCCTTTGTTGTCGAAATGAGAAGCATGGCCATGTCTGTTGCTGGGGCTTGTGTGGCAGCAGGACAGGGTAGGTAGGGCAAAGGGAGCTGTGTCGAGTTTGTCTAAACAGGGGTCAGCCAATACTAGTCCTGATCCAGTCTGGGGCAGTTAGCAAAGCCAGAGATAATGGAAACAGAGTTTAGTGAAGCGTGTCGGGTCCCACACTTTGGAGACTGGAGAGGCAGGGGTGCGTCCTGGGGCTGTCCTGGGATAGACAGCCCTAGTGTACCAGCCCCAGCAGGGGTCTTCTTGCCGCTGCACTGTCCAAAATGTGCTTCCTTCCCAGCCCCAGCCCGTCTCAGGGATCCCACGTCCCCACGTGGAAGTGGGGACACCAACCGGGTGTCTAACCATCCACTTCAATTCTGACACGACTCAGATTTGGGGCGGGTTTCCCAGGCCAGGGCCTCACATCCCTGCTTTGGATGCCTGCTGTGAGTGGAGTGCCCCGGGCCACCCACACTTCTGCTCAGCTGATCACAAATTTGGGGGTTTCCACAACCTTCCTTAGGTTCAGTAATTTGCTAGGGTGACGCCTAGAACTCGGAAAACACTTTACATCTGTTGGTTTATTACAAAGGAGAGAACTCAGGGACAACCAAAAGGAAGAGATGCATAGGACCAAGTGTGGGGGAGGAGGGGTGCACCGTTTCCATGCCCTCTCTGGACATGCCAGCTTGCCAACACATCACTGCTTCCACCAGCCCGGAAGCTCCCTGAATCTCCTTGTTCGGAAGTCTTTATAACCCAGCCTGCTGCTCCTTCTTCCCTTCCCCGAGGTGGGGAGATGGGACTGTAAGTTCCCACTGTTTCATCATGCATTTGGTCTTTCTGGTTAGCAGCCTTCATCCTGGAGCCACCGGGGGTCCACCTTGAGTCACCTCAGTAGCATAAACTCAGGTGTGGGTGAAAGGCACTTGTTGTGAATAACAAAGAACATTCCTATCGCTCAGGAAATTCCAAGGGTTTTAAGAGCTCTGTGCTAGGAGACCAAATACGTTTCTTACACCACAGATGTGGACATGTGCATGCATCATTCTTGAGGGTTAGCTTCCTGAAACCAAGTTGCTGCTGGAGTTTCTGTATGATGCCCTGGAAACCGGAATCAGTGTGCCTCCTTTTTCCAAGAAATATCTTAAGGGTAGTTCACCAGTTCAACTCAATAAACACTGAATGTCATAAAGACCCAACTGTCAGCTCCCCGCTTAGGCGCCCCCCTCCACATGGGGCCTGGATCCCATCCAGCCCTTCTTGTAGTCCTGAAGGACATCACTCGAGGATTTTCTCTCCACTGTATCCTCAACTCTTCCTTCTCCCTGTTCTCTTCCTACTGACCCACATGCTCTAATGGTTCTTATGATTCTACGGCTCTTAGCTATAGCAGTTTCCTTCTGTCATAAAACTCTTTGAAGAAGTTGCACATACTTGTTGGGTTGGACTTTTATCTCCCCACTCACCTATGGCTATTCTTTTCAAGATCACTTGGGACCTCCGTGTTGCCAAATCCAGCTGTCAATTTTGAACCCTTATCTCCCTTTAAATATCAGTAACATTTGACAATATGACCAATTCCTTCCTGAAATCCTCTTTTAAAAATTTGGCTTTCTGGCCTCCACACTTTCCTGTTTTCCCCGAGCCCACTGGCTGCTCCATGTCCAGCCTCCCCTGGATGTGCCTCTTCCTCGTGCTCTGAAAGTGAGCACGTCTGAGGGCCTGGTTTTGGACCTTTCCTTTTCTCTTCTGTAGGCATTGGTTACATGAGCCTCTGTGGGCTTTAAATGCCCTCTACGTGCTGATGCACCCAGAATTAGGCGTCTAGTTTGGACTTCTCCCCTGAGCTCCTGGCGATTCAACATATTCAACTCTTCAGTATCTCCTTGGGTGTCCAAGAGGCATCTCCTCAGACTATTTTACTTTTCTTCATTAATCATTATCTGACATTTCACTAGTGTTCATTCATTGATGTCTTTATTGTTTGGTGGGTTTTTTTAGTGCTTATTTATTTTTGAGAGCGAGAGACCTAGCATGAGTGGGGGAGGGGCAGAGAGAGAGGGAGACACAGAATCCGAAGCAGGCTCCAGGCTCTGAGCTGGCAGCACAGAGCCTGACACGGGGCTCAAACTCACGGACTGTGAGATCATGACCTGAGCTGAAGTCGGACGCTTAACCGACTGAGCCACCCAGGTGCCGTGATGTCTTTATTGTTTGTCTCCTGGGCTGGAATGCCCTCTCCACGAGAGCAGGGGCTTTGTTTACTTCTCACATCCACGTATCCACAGCAGTTGGAATAACACCTGACAAAGAGCGGGCACTCCATAAAATATTCGTTGGGTGAGCGGATGAATGAATGAATCTGGGGGTCTACTATTTGTTAGAAACTGTGTGTAAAAGGCACACGTGGTCGTTGTCTTCAAGAAATTTCCAGTCTAGTTGGAGGGAGTGGGGAATGGCTACGTAAATGGGTCATTTTATTATAATAGCATACTTGCAATGACAAGGAACAAGTGGGAAGTACAGAAAAATTAGTGGCTTCAGGGATTCTGAAGACACCATCTGTGTTGAGTCTTGCAGAAGGAATTCTAGAAATAGGTGGCCACTATAGTGTAGTAACTAGCTATGTAGAAGATAAAGCAATAGGCCAGTTTGGGCTACAGCACAGTGAACCAGGAATCTTAGGAAGGCAAAAGGTGTTTGAGTTGAGATGATAGCTACATATAGAACTTTTTTTTTTTTTAATAAAACATTCAGATACCAGTCTACTTGAATCCTTGGGAGTATTGAAGGGTTACGAAGGTCACTCCTAAGTAATAGGAGGAGAATTTGAGATGAGGGCAGTACTTAAAATTACAGGCTTATATGTCTGGAAAAATTGTCATCTTGCATTTTCAGTCACCAACTGGAAAAAATGTTCAGACTTGTTAAATATGCCTAAATATGTATTTGTACAAATGCAGTGTTTTAATGAATGAGTGGTGAGTGGCTGAATGTTGAAATGACTTATAAGTGGAAACAAATGTTAATTCATTATGTTTTATGACAGAACCTCTAGTTGCTATTGGTGATCAATCATATTATTCAGGAGGAGGAACATGTGATACAGACCATCAAAATCAATATACTGAATTTCAGCCATTATTGACTTCCATAAAGGGTGCACACTCCTTTGGCTATGAAGCCATTCCCTTGAGGTAGTGTTTGCTGTCTAGCTGCGTGGGTGTTCAGCTGGTGGTCTGAAAATCATATTCTCAGTTACATTAGGAACATTCTAAGCCTTATAGATGGCTTGGCCTAATGTAAAAAGATTAGCAATAGAGGAATAAATTAGAACGCATACACTTTCTATTAATCTTGTTCCTTCAGTCCACCTCAACAGCAAAAAATTAGAAAGCACCTGGAGGGAGGGAGGATTTGGCTGGTTTGCACCATGGATCTCTCTACCTTTGGGAAATGCATGCAGGCATATGCTTAGGTTGCCTCCTTTTTAAGACTTTAGATTGCCATTAGAGGGATTCATTCCCACTTTGATATTCTATAGTTTCATGAAGATCTCTAAGATCTCTAAGAGCTCTTGGATATTTCTTTAGAATTGCTAATTTTTAAGCTATTGCTTTGATTGCTTTCAAAAGATGTACTCTCCTGTTCATAGGCCCTACCTCACATTCAGTCCTTTAGTGTTGCTGTTGCTTCTGTGTTTATAACTGTCTTGTCCATTATTAAGAATGGAGGCTTATATATAACTTGCCCATGTGAATAACATTATGGATAAAAACAAGGACATTGAAAATGGCAGAATCCCATTGAGGTCACAGAAAAACTCATTAAAAATGTTACTGAAGTATAAAGATGTTAAGTCATAGATTTATCAAATGAACACATGTGGCTGTTTAAGATAACATGATATGGATGAGTCATTGCCATCTGATTACTCATTACCTGGAATGTGGGTATAAGAAAGGAGGAAGTGTCGACATGTGTATGGGTGTTTGTTGGGCGTTGTTCCTAAAACAAATAGAAATGGCATATAATGCTTTGCATATTTGCTTCCTTTTCATAATGTAACATAATTTTCACTATAATAATATTGTGTCTATGATTGGGAATCACTCTTTGTCTTGCAGGCACAGTTAAGGTAGCATAACTGTTATCTTAAAACTTGAAAATCTGTCATTTTTTTATATTTAGGGACTTCAACTCTTCTTTGGTGTTCATATCTGGCATTGATTGTGACCAGAACTTTGACGATGAAAATCAGTCTTAAGTGAAGATTTTGGCTGTGGAACTAGAGAAGTTGAGTTTGCATGAAGTTGTGGCTGGTGATCAGTTGGTTGTGAGCCCTCCTTTACTTGGCCTCTTCCCACCTGCCCCACTGTTGCTTTCGTTTCTCCTCCTTTCCCGTCCCGTCCCCCTGGCCTTGTATTTTGTTACTCTCGCTCCACACTTCTCCATATCCTCACATGCTCCTCCTCTTTCAACATGTATCAGGAACACAGCTGCATTTTCTTAGGAGTACACCTGCATTTTGCAGCTTCTTTCTAAAAGGCCACTTCATGGCCCTAACACCTATTTTCCACAGCATGCGTCAATTATATGGCACATTATTGTGTGCTGTCTTATATATTTCATTAATTGTTTCCTATTTGTGTATTGGACTTGAGCAAGAGGAAGCATCTTTTGAGCAGGGACTATGCACTATGCTTATTTTGTTGCCTTAAGATCGTGGTCTTAAGATCCATTCAGTGTGGATATTTATATACGGTTGAGCACATAATTAACTATTCAAGTAAATACCATGGAAATGTACTGTGTGCATTATAAAACGTACACATGTATAGGGGGGAAAAGATGAATAAAGACATTAAAATAGAAGTTCTAATATTTTATATCCATACTCCTGTGTCTCATCTTGGTTAGGTCCTGGACCCAAACCTCACTTTGGAGGCCTAGTGTTAGGTACACGTTAGGGTCTCAGCACCTATTTATTTATTTATTTATTTATTTATTTTTAACGTTTATTTATTTTTGAGATAGAGAGAGACAGAGCATGAATGGGGGAGGGTCACAGAGAGAGGGAGACACAGAATCTGAAACAGGCTCCAGGCTCTGAGCTGTCAGCACAGAGCCCGACGCGGGGCTCGAACCCACGGACTGTGAGATCATGACCTGAGCCGAAGTCGGACACTTAACTGACCGAGCCACCCAGGCACCCCCGCACCTATTTATTTTTAACCTTTAGCGATTCTGTGCTGGTTGCTAACAAAATTTTTGACTGTCCTAGTGAAAATCAGGGTTATAGGCTAAATAAGGCAGGTTACGCTTGGGTAACAAACCTTCACATCTCAAGATGGAACACGTGAAAGTTTGTGTCTCACTAATAGCCCCCGTCTGATGAGGGGATTTCCTCAGAGGCTCTCCTGCAAGTGGTCACACATATCCAAGCTGCTTTTAGCTTAGAGTTGTTAACAGCCGCAACACATGACTCTTAACTTTGCTGTGGAAGATGAAGAGAGAGCACAGTCAGGCCTCGTTCTCTGGCCCGGGGCACTCGGTGTGAGGTCACATGGCTCAGCCTAACTGCAAAGGTAGCTGGGAGGTACTTTCTCCCACGTACCCAGGAAGGGGAATAAGTGATGGGATTTGGTAAATGTGTTGCAGGGCCCCCTGTTTGCTGGGATCATCTGTTCATTTCAGTAGGGTTATTACTATTTCATAATTGAACTCACAGGTATTGTGTAAAGCAAACTTCTGTGTGAATTTAAATAGGAGTTCAGTAATAGAATTTAGAAAGAAAACAGATCCTCTTTCATGTAATTTTTCCTTGTAAGGACTGTAATTAGGGTGCATTTTCACGTTTCCACTTTAATCTTATTTGGATGCAGTTTATCTTATTTTTAGGATTTTATCTTTTTTTTACAGTTGTTAGTTTTTATTTATTTTGTAAGTAATCTCTATACCCAACCTGGGGTGAATGCATTTAAACTACAGAAGTAAAACCGTTCACTCATTTTTCATGTTTCTGTTGTTATTCCTTTTCTTTCACATTGCTGTTCAGCATAGAGGCTAGTGGCATATTGGTTTATTATGAACAAGGGTTTTTAATAGTGTCACATTTCATTGTTCTTGTTTACAGGAGTAGTTAATATGCGAATATTTGAAGATGCGTTTACATGCTTTGATAGTTTATGGCAATATATCTGTCTTTGGTGCAACTCCCATATTTTTGATTTTCTTAGAACCAACATGTTTACCGGGAGTCTTAGAAAATTTGATGCTGACCTTGTCTGTATTAATTACATATTCATCTATTGGGAATTGTGGCAGAATAGTTCTAACAAGCTTTGAAATTTAAGCCAGTGCAGTGTTAATTTTTTTGGATTCAAGTCTTTTTCAGATGGGTGGTGAATAAATAAAACTCAGTTTCCCCTGTACTGGGGAGTTTAAGCTGTGCTTACAGGATAACTTCAGTTAAATTCTCTTTTGCAAATACGGATGTAGCCAAAGATGGAAGGTGAAGAAGTATTAACATTTTAGAAATGATTACAGAACTATAATTCTTATTTTTAACGCAATTATCTTGATTTTCATGGTAGGCAAACCAAAACCCATCTCTTCAACCCCCAATATAATGTCCCTTTGTATTTTCATATTATACAATGTAGATAATATGTTACTTCTGAATTTTACTTACAAATTTGTATGATTCTCTTGTTAATTTTGGTCATGATCCAAGTACTTGCAAAAATACTTGAAGTATATCCTTTATATACTTTTCTTGTATCCTCTTAATCTGGACAAGTATACTTTTTTTTTTTTTTTACAGTTTTATTGAATATAAAAAGCAATTTCCAGTTTATGTATCTCTAAGCATTTATTAAAAAGCAAATCAATGTTCTTATGTCTATATATCTTGTTTTACCTACAACACAGTATCGCCTTTTGGGAACAGGGTAAACTTTCTGTTTTCTTTGAATGATTCAAGGGTACCAAATTCAGTATCTTGCTCATTGTCAATATTTGTAAGTCAGTGTATCCAAAGATATGGTTAAAATTCAATGTCAACCAACTCTTTGAAGGCATTAAATAGGGTATTAAAGCAGGATGGATAATTAGAATAAGATTCCAATTAACTGTTAACACACTTGGGTGTTGGGAGCTTTGTACTTGCTGTTCTTCCTGCTTACAATGCCCTAGCCCCTCAACCTGTGTGTGTGTCTGTGTATGTGTCTGCCTATCTGTCTATCATCTACCTACCTACATACCTATGTATGCCTGTGTGTCTCTGTATGCCTCTGTCTATCTATCCATCCATCATCCATCCATCCATCCATCCGTCTTCTTCACATGTCCTTCTCCCTCATCTCCTTCAAGTCTTTGCTCAACTGCCACCTTAGTGGGTCCTTCCATTGTATCCTCTCTAACAGTCGCAGCCTGCTCCCCTTTTCTGCTCTGTCAACACTCAGTATTCCTCTTGCCTGCTTTATTTCTCTTCTCACCACCTTCCAGCAAACTGTACTTTGCTTCCTTTATTATTGCCTACCTTCCGTCTCCATCTCATCCCATAGAATGTGTAGTGTATCCCCAGTGCCCAGAACAGTGGCTGGTACAGGTTAGACAGTCTGTAATATCATTTCAGTAGATTCAATAAGCCTTAATCACATCATTCAAAAATGTCCCGTGTTCCAGGAATTCCAGGATACATTGTAAAGACTTTATCTTAGCTTGATATTTAGCAACTGCCACAAAAGGAAAGAAAGAAAGAAAGAAAGAAAGAAAGAAAGAAAGAAAGAAAGAAGGAAGGGAATTTCAAATGATATAATTTTCAGTTATATAGGAAACAACTCTAAATATTCATAATAGAGAACAGAAAATAATAAAGTTACTCAAGTATGAGTTTTGAATGAATCTTGAGGTTACAGCTAAATATTTACAGATTAACTTGCACCGTTCGTACAATCATTTGTGGTGTTTAAGAATTAATGATTTTTGAATGGGAAATATTCAACAAAGAATCTATGAATGGGAAATACTTAATTTTAAGGTTCCTTTCTAATGTAAAATTCTGTGGGTATATGATTTTCCTTTTTGAGAAATGTATGGCATATTTTAGGAAAAATCATTAGAAATTTTTTTTATGTTAATGAGGAAAAGATTTGCATCAGTTCTCTAGAGTAGTTAATGGGGCATATGTGGGGCAGTTTCATTCTGTGGAGTTTCTAAACTAGAGGTCATGATCTAAAGTGGAGTAATCCAGATGAGTTAGCAAATCTAGATTTGAAGCTTGGTTTTGCCCTTTTTCAGCTTCATTGTCAACTGGACGTTGTGACAGAACCTCTTCTGTCAACTTGGAGATGTGACTGAGGGGTGTTATTTATATTAAAATGTAGGCAAATATTTTCCAATTCTCTTTTTAGAGATGCCTCTCAAGAAATACATGTTAATTGTTTTTGAGTTATTGGTGGCCAAGGGTTGGTTTATTTACATTGGGGATTTCAGTGAATGGAACAATACATTCTCATAAGCATATTTTTCCTTTGTAGTGTTTCCACAAAAGCATGTAAGGAAAGAATCCTCTAGGAATTAGCAAGAAAGAATAATAATGTTGGATTTTTGCAGAAGAATTGAGGAGGTTTGCGGTGGTTGGGTGATGGATTAGGGGATAAAACACAGAATTAGGAATGCACAATTTGAATAGATACAGAATCCATGTGAACAGTCATGCATTTAGAATTCCTGTTTCCATAACATGTGGCAGGGAAATAGCCCTATGAAGTTTCTCTTGACTCAGTGTTGGTATCACTTATTCTGCTTGATACTGATGACTGGAGAACAGTTTTTGAATGTTATAGTTGTAAGTGAATAAAAGAAAAATTTCTGATCAATTGCCTTTCTTAGCCATGCTTATAAAGGAGCTCCTATATTTTGAAGCAGATTTATCTACTTACCTACCTGCCTACCTACCTAACCTGTCTGTATATCCATCAATGTATCATCTCCCCCACCAAACAAACAAACGAAACCCAAAGAAGAGTTGTTACTGTTTACATGGATTTTAGTCACATTAGTCGCATTATTGGCTTTTTATAGTTCAAAAGTGTGTGAGGAATGTGAATGAGAGCTAATTATTATATCTCCCCACATCGAAAATTGACTGGAGGCAGCTTACTATTTTACAGTCAATATTATAAAGTGACTAGCTTTTTAAAAGTCAGAGCAAAGGAAACAGAGAATGAATGAGGCCCAAACAAAAGTTAATGCCGTGATGTCCTGCATGTTTATTGAACTGGGATTTTCGTTTGCTGGTGGTCAAAACAAAAAGGGAAATATGATCCGTTACAAAATAATTTTTGCACATAAGATCAAAGTACTTGAGTTGCTCAAGAGAGGTAGAGTTTTCCTTACCAGTTAGATTTAAAGAAATTTCTCTTATGGGACTTAGGATGTGAAGAATGTCATCTTGAACAACACCTCAAAATTTCCCTGCAGAAAATAGAGTCGTGAATTTTATATAGCTACTTCTTTTTTTTTTTTTTTTTTTAAAGAAAGGCATTTTTTTTTGTTTTTAATGTTTATTCATTTTTGGGAGAGAGAAATAGAGCATGAGTTGGGGAGGGACAAAGAGAGAGAGAGAGACAGAATTTGAAGCAAGGCTCCAGGCTCCACACTGTCAGCACAGAGCCCAACACAGGACTTGAACTCACAAACCGTGAGATCACGACCTGAGCCGAAGTCGGACTCTTAACCGACTGAGCCACCCAGGAGCCCCTATATAGCTACTTCTTAGGCCACTTCACTATGTGGAAGCTAACCGAAGCTATGCCACTAGAGAGGATGTAACACCCAAAGCACAGGTTAGGAAGAGGAAGTCCATAAGACACATAAGTCAGTGGTTGTCATCCTGGGCTGCTTAGAACCGTTGCAGAATTTGATCAGGATCTGTGGAATGTGGAGGAACCGAGGAGCAAGGCATCAGCACCTACAGTGATTCCAATGTGCATCCAAAGTTACGAACCACCAGTACAAATACCTAGCTTATTGATGGTTTGAGTTGATTCAGGAATGCAAGGAACAGAGAGATTGCGTTTCCTCCTTCCAGCGATACGTCTGTGACAGTTTCGTATGTTCCCGTATTTGTTTTCTGTTTCCTCATAACTGGGTTTTGGATTAAAGGTCTTCTGCAGACATTTAGAGATTGTATTTTCTGGAAAAGTCCCAGAGTACACAGTCTCTGTTGTCTGTAAAAGAGCCTCAATTTTAAACCCACCAAGTAATAGGTTGGGCTGTCATCATTTTATGAAAATTGATGGCGCAAACTGAGACTTGTTTGAATAGGTGGCCCCCTCCTCTCTGTAGAGAGGTGGACCGTAACACATGATAAATAGAAAATTCCCTAGACTAGAACTAGTTTATGATGGTTATGAAGCAACTGTGTTAAGATATAGACATGGTTCCAGTCTTCAGGCCTGGAGAGTGATTGCAGACATTGGTATTTTCTCAGTCAGTAGGTTTTTGAAGTACATATACGAGGGGAGAGCAGTTACATATGTGCGTGTGCATGTGGGTGTGCATGTGTGTGTTTTCTTTTTTTTAAACCTTAGCCGTAAGGTTAGGTACATTAAATATCTTTAGGAATCGGGATTCCCTATTTGAATGACTGTTTATACAAATTGTAGAGAAGTCATCCTCCACTATGTTTGCAGTTCTGAAACCTGAGGGGTGTGCCTTTGTTCCACATATTGTAGATTTTCTTTTCTGTCCTAAGCCTGCTATAGGCATATAGAAAGCTCCAGCAAGGGTTATTTGCCATCATTCTAGGACCTGTCACTAAATTGGTTGGATTCAGGGTGCTTGGGTGGCTCAGTGGGTTAAGTGTTGGACTCTTGATTTTGGCTCAGATCATGACCTCAGGGTCGTTTAGAGCTCTGCACTGACCGGGTGGAGCCTGCTTTAGATTCTCTCTCTCTCTCTCTCTCTCTCTCTCTCTCTCTCTCTCTCTCTCCCTCCCTCCCCCACTCCCTTCCCCTTCCCCCTTCCCTCACTTGTGTGTGCATGCTCATGCTCCCTCTCAAATGAATGAATGAATGAATGGATGAATGAATGAATGAATGAGTTGGATTCACTATTATGCCAGATCTCAGTGGCGAGAAAGATACATGGAGAGGAGCAGAAGGATATTATCACAGGTTTTCCAGGCATTGTTTCTACTCGTTTGAGTTATGAAGATTTAATGTGAGGAGTTTTTGAAGATTTGTTGGTTTATTAATCTAACAGAAATGTTGAGTGCCTCACCTCTGCAAGTCCCAGTGATTTTTTTCTTGGTGCAGAAAATCTGTCCTGAAGAACATAAATTTCAGGACGTTAACTGTGTGCCTTCTTCCAGGGAGGAGATGAACTTGTTTGGGGGCCAGAAGGGGTCTGTGATGCGTGCGACTCTCAAGAGGCCATGGTGGAGGGAGAGGCTTGAACTTGAGAGTCTGGAGAGCAGAGACAGCTCCATTTTCATTTTTATACCCTGTGATGCTGGGTCAGTTCCTGGCCGGTTGTAGGCACTAGGTAGCTAGTGGCTATCAAACTCGGGAAGGAAGTTAGGATAAACATGATAATTTGCTCAGCAGGGACCTAGAGAAGCGACTGTACATACTTTAGAGAAGAGAGGTCATATCAGGTGGGTCTCTAGGAAGGGTAGGAGCAAGATATTCTCACAGCTAGCCCTAGAGATGACTGCTTTTGCCTGTTAGTTTAGGAACTGGCAAGATTCTGGAGTGCAAATATAATCACACTTTGCCTTTCTAAAGCAGAAGATTTTAGGTGATCATTTTGCCTGTGCCTTCAAACAGAACCTGCACAAACAAGCATCAGAGAGAAGTGCCGAATACTAAAACATAACCTAAACGAAGAATTTCAGCTGGCAAGCATGAAGTTTCCCTTTAACTTTCTTTTTCTTCTTTGAGTATTTTAAATCCATAGAGTTCTTTCTTGTAAAGATATGAATGTGCACTTACATATGCATACTCGAGTAACAGTTCTCTTGATTTCTCCCTTATTAGGTTTTTTTTTTTTTATAAATAGTTGGTAAGCAAACACAGATTCTGAAAATGCCATAAATTAATTTTTGTCCTTTTTTTTTTTTTTTTTTTTGCATGACTAGGAGAAAGGACTGTTAGGATTCATTATGCAAATTTATTCTGAGCATATATGTCAGGCACTGAGATGGTGAGTCATAATTCCTGCTCTCAAGGGAGAGAAACTGTAATAAAAAAAAAAAGTCCGAAAATTAAAACACGCTGGGGGTATAATACATGTATAAATGGGATTTTGCAGGTATAGAGTCAGGGAGCTCCTGGAACAAGGGGAATCATCCAGGGTTTCCAGGGAAGAGGGTATTTGGTGGGGGCAGTTGGGCAGATGAGGAGCCAAGAAGGAAAGGAACCATTTGGAAAGAGAGCTAGACTAGCTCCTGGGAAGGATCTTGCTTGCTTTTTCATGCATCACACACCCATGAAAACCAAAGCTCCTAGAGACTAGATCCTGTGTGAGAAACTGCTTTACCTCTCTGGGTAACCAGAAACCAGTCGAGACACCCATGAAGGAAGTTTTTAAGTTCAAGATTTTGTGTTGAAGATAGAAGCTTGTCTTGAGCTTATATTCTGTAACAAAAACATCCAGCAGCACTATGCATAGCTCTCAAGGACCCAGTATTTGTATCCAGAATGCCTTAGGCACAGTCTGTTCTCATCTAGGGTCTCTCGCCCCTCCCTAGCTGATAGGGGATGGTTGCTGCTGGCTTTCAGGACTTTATTCTTAGTTTTTCCAAGGTTGGTCTCTAATGACAACGCCTTTATCAGATAGCTACCCCCCCTCCCCAGACACGTGGCAATAAATGCTGCCTGCTTGCAGATTGCAGTGTTTCTCAAATAAATATGTGATCTGTGTATGTGACATGTCATTTTCTTGCGGCCACTCTGCAGACAGTGTGACATGGCTTAAAGTACTTGAAAGCAGATGTTTGAGGGCTCTGTATTTGAGTTCACTTTGGAGCTGTGCTTTTGTGGGATGGAATAATACAGGAGTTGTATTCGATCCTTTTGGGAGTGTTAGGGCACTTCTTCTGGATCAACGTTAAATCTTCCTCCAGCAGAAGCTCAAAGCATTGCTGTTGCATCATTTCCTGCGAGAGTTCTGGACCCCTCTCTGCCAGAGTGGTGGAGAGCCAGGGGAGTGCGTCCAGGAGGGAGTGACCCGTTAGCATTTTAGAAGGAGGAGGGTTGCAGGGAAGCCAGCCTGCAAGCGGAGTGGCGTGTGGTATTTTTGATTTACCCATTCTTATGTGGCCACTTTGAAGCCATTTTAAAGTGACAAACGTTTCAACGTTGAAAGAAAAATGCAACATGTAAGAAACAGTAACTGCTGTGTAGAACAGATCGTCTGGCATCTTGAGCCTTTCTTTCTTACCTTATCATGGAAGTCCCTTCCTCCTGGGTGAGGACCAAAACTGGGGTAAGGGAGGGAGAGTGGGAGTGAGAACCGTCTGGAAGACATACCCAGTGAGCAGTAGTCATCCCTTGGTTCCCCACCCTGGGACCTTTTTTGGAGAGGGCCATCAGTCATCCCAGGGGTAAAGCCTGTGTGGGACTGTGGGGGTGGGGGGGTCGTGGAGTGGGGGAGTTCTTCATGGTCTGATTTGTGGTCCTCTGATTTCCCTCTTTCAATCACTCAGTTTCTTTTTTTTTTTTTTAATTTGAGACGTGGAGTTGACTGTGTAATAATGGACTCATTTGTTTTCCATATGGAAGCCCGGAGGAAAGGTTCCTGCATTTTGTTTATGTGCTGAATTTGCAAAGATTGGAGTAGATTTTAAACCCCATATTAAAACATTGGGGGTGTGGGAGGGAAGGGAATCTCTGGGCCACAAGGATCACTTGAGTCCAGATTCCTAGGAAATCCTCCAACATGTATCTAACACTTCTCTCTGATGCCTAAACAATGTAAGTGGGTGATACTTAAAATGGAGAATACTCCATAGAATCATAGTTTTAGAAGACAGCAATGATACAATTTTGCTTTACAGAAGCAAGCTTTAACAAACCTGGTTATAGAAACACCTAAAAGCAAGTAGTCAAACCTGGCTGCAGTGAGGACAGGATTAGGAATAAAGAAAGTCATGGTAATAAAAATGACATTATATTTTAACAGTATCGTATCAGGATGGCTTGTGAAAATATCTTGCCTGGTTATAGAAGGCCCCTTTAGGAGTTACTGATGCTCAGGCCAGAAGTGAGGAACTTGTCTAAGGCAATAAAAACTGGTGATGGGGAGGAAAGGAAGGGGTGGATTTGAAAGGTGTTGGATATCTGGATGAGTCAAGCAAAATTTTAATTCAAAAAATGTTTTTCCTGGTACCAGTATCCCTCATGCTTTAGAGAAAGGTTTTGTTGCTGTTTTTAGGTAAGCCACAGACCAAATGACCTGTCCTCAAATGATTAGATTATTATTTAGTTAGATAGTAGATGATTTCTCTACCTGGAATGTGCAAGGGTAGGGATGATGTCACATGTATTCCTCTGCCTGCACACAGAATGCTTATTGAATAAATGAATACTGAATTCTCTTAAAATTATTTCCAAAATGTTTCCTCCTTTATGGTATCATGAAGTGAATTTAGCTAATAACCGTAGTAATATAATAATAATTATTATTATCATTATTATTATTTTACATATTTACTTCCTTTTCTCTGTAATAACGTGTGCAAACCCAGATGTTTCATTGCATATGCACAGTGGTCTGTGTGTGTGTGTGTGTGTGTGTGTGTGTGTGTGTGTATACATGTGTCTATTTATTATCAGGCATCTTGGTAATATTTGTTGATTTCATTGAATTTTGCATTCACTCTATGAAATGGTGGCAGATCTCACTTTCCAAAATGTGAATTGATTTGTGACCTCGATTCTTTAAACATGCAAACTTGGCCCCAGCTGGCCCTCCAGTCCTTTCCTGAGTGCCTGCTCCATTTCAGACACTGTTCAGGGTGCTTTACAAACATCATCTGCGCAGCTCCGTGGGCTGGAAGCACAGACCAACGCTTGAAGAAATTGGTAACCTCCCACTACTGCTCACTCCTTCTCCTCTGTGCATTTTTAAAGAAATAAAGCAGTGTGTACTTGGGGTTCCCATTCAGATGCCGTCTCCATCCAGTCCTTCTGTGATGGCCACAGCCAGATTTCGCTACGCTTCTTCATTCAGTGCATGGCGCCACGAAAGGCCCCCAGCATAGTGTCTTCTACTGTAGACAAGTATCCCTATGTTTCCCGCTTCTCTTGGAGGAAAGCTGAGACTCTGCCTCATTGCATCCTGTGTCCATAGCAGGCACTGAGGGGCCATCCAAGTTAAACGATACAGGTTTATATATGAATGTTGTAAACCTGAAAGGTTCACTTCACTGAATTGACTTAACTATTTGGGATGGTGACGTGAGGTACCTTAGATCACAGTATCTGTTCCAAGTTAGACAAAGACACACAGAAGGTGCACATTTTTAGGCCTTAAATCAGTAAGGAACATCTATCTGGAAAATCAGTTAGCATCTTAAGAATGTGAAGTCATTCTGTTTACTTTAATGAGTAAAACATTGAGTCCTATGGGTGATTAGGAAGGTCTTTGGAGTAACTTCTCTTGGGATAACTTTTTCCAGGATTTAGTTGCCTGTAATAAAGTCATAAAAGCTGACTATGAGATTAGTTGAAATAATCCATTTTTCCAAAAGGCTTGGGAACAGTTGTGTTGGGAATTTGTTTAAATTGTGTTTACCTTGAGCAGGAAAGGCTGTTTTTATAGATTATAACTGTGTAATTATTTTTATGAGAATTGGGTGATTGTTAGTATTCTTTTGTTAAAACGGATACTAAAAATACTTGCAGGGCTTACTGAATTTGAATTAAGAGTCTAATTGTCTCTTTGTTCTTTCCTCTAAATCAGGTGTGTTTTGTTAATTTCTGGACAGGGGAAATAACATAATTTCCTCCTTGGTGTCTGTGTTCTCCCAGCCTCTGTCCTTGCATATTGCCTTGGGGTTCAGATATTGCAGCTTTCCGTGATATACCCTTCTCAGTAAAAGTCATTTCTCCCTTTTATGAATATCTTTAGGAGATTGCTGATGTGCTTATTACCTTCTCCCACCTCCATTTTGGGGGACTTTAGTGTCTTTCTTGTTAGATTTTAAGCCTCTAGAGGACAGATTTTCTTCACCATTGTCCTCAGAATTTGCCTGGTGAGTACAATGCCTCCTTTCTCGTGGGTGCCCATGAACTCCCTGGGAACCCCTTCCTCCACACACTCTTCCATTTTACTTATTAGGGCATTGATCCATTCTTGAATAGTAGGAACCATTCGCCCTTCGCTAATTTGAGGGATAAGGCCCTGCAGCAGTGAACACTGATGAAGGGGAATCAGCCTCTTTGCTTCCGGATGCTTGCCAAACCCAAAGCAGGATGCTACCCCAGTGAGGGCTTTCCCCCTGTGGCATCTCATGCTCAGGGCATCATTTTCAGAAGGAAGTCTTGAGCAGCACAAGGGATTAGTACTAAATTCCAAACAGCAGCTTCCAGACCCTGAAAGCAGATGTTTCCTCCTCACTGCTTGCATATCTTAAGTCCAGTCCTTTTCCTTCCTGGCATAATTTAGTCTCTCTAAACCCCTTGTCTCTTCCTAATGCATGTCTCCAGTACCTGGGTTTTGCAATCCACCTTTGAAAAAGTATTAGCCCTTGGCCCAGTCCACCTTTGTATCAGTCTCCAGAAGAAGTGACTTATGGCTGGCTGACCCCAGATGGGGGAACACATGAGGATCTCCATGGTGATTTTGATAATGGTTAGGCACATAGGGTCAGAAGACTGTGTGTATACCTCAAAGCTTCTTCATCACAGGAGGATTATAAATAAAATTTCTAAAATCTTGAAAGCAATCTTTGCTGTTTGTTTTAGATTATATTCCATAATTGGCATGTTGAACCTTTGAAATAAAGAGCTGTGCTTGTAAATTCTAAGAAGAGTTTCTTCTCCAATTACGCAGGGATTTCTGCTGTTACTTAAAACATTATAATACAAGTGACTCATTTTATATATACAAGACATTCAGATACCGTGATTTTTGTCACCTTGGTGATTACCTTTGATTGTTAAAGATTAAAAAATATTTTTGACCCATTAAGAAATGGTGAGAGACCAGGTGTACATTGAGGTTGACTCAGCAATCTATGGAATTTCACAAAAATCCTGTGGGAGTCTATTTTTCAAGAACCAATGTAATTCTAAAGGAAGAAGAAACTTTTTTGTGCCTATTTGTCATATCCTATTTTAAAGCCTGACTTTTGAGCTTTATTTGATGCTTTACTTTTGTCACTTTAGAACAGATGTCATCTTAAAATGATTCATCCCTGATGAGATTATTTCTGTTTGGTAGCTAATAGAAACAGGCCCTTTCCAATTGTGTAGCGAAAGAAAGCTGTGTGGCTACTTAAGTTGAGGATATACAAATGTCTATGAATTTGGAAAATTAAGTATTGATTAAAAAAAAAGTGTTCTTACAAAAATGATTGTAGCTCATATTTTTAAGATAATTAAGTCTCACCTGCTCTCTGCCATATGCTGTGCCATTGCATAGCATCCCTCTTAGGTGACAACTAGGGACTTCTTTGAGTTTAAATATATGAAAAAAAGTACAATATTGTATTTTTAAGCAATTGCTTATTTTAAATCTTATTTCCTTTCAGCCTATCTATGTCTTCCTATTTTAAATGTGGCTCCTATGGGCAACATATAGGTGGATTTTGCTTTTGTATCTGTTCTAACATTCTCTGCCCTTTAATTGGAGTATTTTTGTCCATTAACATTTAATGTAGTTACTAATATGGTTGAATTTAGGTCTGCCTTTTAATAATTTATTTTCTGTTTGTCTCCTCTGTGTTTATTCCTCTTTTCCTGCCTTTTTTTGGATTATTTGAATTTTTTTTTAGAATTCCATTTTAATTTTTTAGTTGCTTTGCAGCTCTTGTGTTATTACTTTAGTTGTTGTTCTAGGCATTATAATACACCTTTCAGGACTGTTATTGAATTAATACTGTATCACTTTATGTAAAATAAAGGAACTTTGCAGCCATTTGAGTCCATTTACCATCCATCTCCCCTGAACCTATTCTTTATGTTTGTTTTCATCTTCTGTCCTTTTTTACTTATAGTGTACATTTTGCCCATTGGTATTTATTTTGAAGAGAGACTCATTTTTGTTCTCTATCTTCTGTTGTTCTGAGGCTTGAGTTATGAGAAATGCTCACTGATGACATGGCTATGGAGGATAACTGTACTGTGAAAAATATGTTAAGTTACCATGTCTGGCATAGGACAAGAATGCAATAAAGCTTTCCAGGATAAAAAGTTATAGTAACTTGTAATAAATAACTACAAACACTTATTTTCCCTGAAATTCTTTCTTCAGATGTGATATGATGAATGTGTGGTGGTAGAGCATTACACTAACTTAACAAGGTGATATTTTTCAAGTGGGTGAACATTTTCTGAATTACAAACAGGAGGGGGGCGCCCAGGGGGGTTCAGTTGGTTGGGCGTCTGACGTCGGCTCAGGTCATGATCTCACGGCTTGTAAGTTCGAGCCCTGCATCAGGCTCTGTACTGAGAGCTCAGAGCCTGGAGCCTGATTTAGATTCTGTGTCTCCCTCTCTCTCTGCCTCTCCCCTGCTTGCTCTCTGTCTATCTCTCCTTCAAAAATAAATAAACATTAAAAAAAAAGAATAAGAGGCAATGATTGATGTCTGCAATAATGTTTTACATGGAAGGCCAACACTGAGGAGGGCACTTGGTTGGGATGAGCACTGGGTGTTGTATGTAAGCCAATTTGACAATAAATTATATTAAAAAAATAATAAGCCAACAAATCAACAAGCCTCAACGTTTCCATGTAATACACTCCACACATAATTCCCTTTCTCCTTTTCCTTTTCTCCCCTGTTCTTCTCGTGGACTGTCTCAGCCCTTGAATGGAGTTCAGTATGAAGTTAGAAATTGGTGGAACACTTGAAGGTTAGGAATTTTTAAAAAAACACTTATTAATTTTTTTTTGTTATGTAATTTTAGAAGAACGTACGGCTGAGCCAGAGCTAGAAAGAGAAGAAATAGTTGAGATTTGTAGATCTAAATTGTAGATGAGAATTTTGAGACAGGTGATTTTAAGAGGGTTAAAATCAGAAGCAGAATTTCCCTAGTATGATTCTAAAATATTCTAGAATTCAGGATTAGGTGAAAGGGAATACCATCTTGAGAGCTTTTGAAGAAAATGACATGAAACAAATAGATAGTAACGGTTTCGTACATTCAGTAGAGTTTTCTTAGACAAATTTTGTTCTGCTGAACTTTGGCTAATGGAGATAACAAACTAACGAAATGGATCAGACTGTTTTGGGGAAAAGATCTCAAGCGACTCATTATGAGGGAGCCAGAGACAGTGAAAAATAGAGATCTGCTTGGAAGAACATTGGCTTTAGGTAGTGGTGGTGATGTATTTTGTGTGACATCTTTCCTGCTTTGCATTGTAGATGAAATAAACTTAGAAAGCAGGTGGCAGGGTGGAGAGCCTAGAGTTTTGGGGAAAAAAGCCCTGCTGTCCCCTTTGATGACCATAAAAGCAGAACGGCTGTGGAGATGGACATTCTGAGCAGAAATAAGATGGAGGAGAAGCATACGTACCGGCTACTTAATTTTTCAACGTGCAACCCAACATTGCGCCCCGACAGAAAATAACAGATGACCCAAACCAAACATCTAAAACCGAAAAGCAAGAGATACATACAGCTCAGCTGTTTGGAAATGTGCCGTGAGCATGCGTGGTGGTGTTCGGGAAAGTTTGGCTCTCAGCTAACAGCTGTGCAGCTGACCTGGAAATGAAGGGGGGGACTTGCTTTCAAGCGTCAGGCTGTCTCTATTCTTAGAGCTCAACTAGAAGACAGAAGAAGTGGGTGAAACCCACGCTCTTGATGTGGTGGCATCAAACCCATGCTTGCCCCTGACGTTATCGTCACTGCGTTATAATAAACCATTCATTTCTGCGTGTGGTAAATAACAATGCTGACATGCTCACAAAATAATGTGAAGCATATGGGTCACAAGTGTTTTGAAGGAAAAACTTTTCTAAAGATTTATTTAGGTTCCTTAATTACAGAGTGGTTTGGAAGACTGGCATGTGGTTTCAGTTTATAGTTATAAATGTTGGCCGTGGTGATGGGTACCTGCTAATGTTGCCGGAGAGGAAGAGAACAAGGCGGGGGGCAGGGCTTATGTCCTTCATGGCCTGCCCTTCGGTCATTTTTTTAAATAAGTGAAGTCAAGGTCTGAGTTCATACGAAGTACATATACGATCGCATTTATAGTGTGCCTGGGCTGGGTGTGCCGACAGTCCCAGCCCATTGTTCCAGTGCTTGAGTACTTCAGTTGATAAATTTTCATGGCCGTCTAGAGTCTCGAAAGAATAACTCTCCCTTTTAGCCTTTATATTAAAATATACTCCATTGTAAATCAAACCCAGTTTTGGGGGACAGCAGTTAACTATTTCTGTCTGGACAGACAAGAAAAAAACTAAGCATTCAGCATAAGTGTTTTGATGTGACATAAACCCATGGCAGGGTCATTTGGTGATCTTCTAAAGCCTTGTGTATGTGTGTTTATGTGTGTTGTGTGCACACATACAGTCATATATTGTTATTCATGTTAGAAATAATTTTGAATCATTGATGGTGTAATATTTAAACCTAACTTGCAGTCTTAGGAGCATAGGAAAGGCTTGTGTTGAACAACCCATGAGGAAGTCAGTGAATATGTACAGTGAATATATATGTGTGTGTGTGTGTATGTATATGTATGTGTATGTGTATATGTATATGTATATGTAAATGTATGTATATATATATACACACACCATATATGTATATATAGTAGGAAAAGTTCATTTGTATTTGCCATAATGTGTTTTCCTGCATTTCTTGCCAGTGATGATAATGATAGTGGCATCTCTGAACTGTTGTCTGGAGGTGAGAAGAATGTCAGGGAGAGTGAAGCTAGTAAGAAATCTAAGCTCTGCTTTTCTTTCCTGCATGAAGGTCATAAGAAGAAATGACTTTCCTGTTTACCATTCTGCGGGGCTCACTCCAATAGTGGCTTACTTTGTTGATATATGGAGAGAATTCACTCATCTATTCTTTCCTATTTGCGTATTTTTGGCGTCTTATGCTTGTAACTCTGCCAGACGGCACAAAGATTAACTAGAAAAAAGGCGGTGCCCTAGAGGAGCTTACCTCCTGGTAGGGGTTGGGAAGATGTGTACATAACTGATTGTAGCACAGAAAGAATTCACACATTTATTTAGGGCTTTATAACACTTCCAGAGCTTTTATACACCTTTCTTTAACCTTCTAAGCTGAAGTATGTGGTATGTGGCTCTGTTCTCCAATTGGTACGTGAAGAGACTGCCATGCAGCCAGGGTGAGGGACTGGCCTCACGGTCATGTAGGTGGGGAATTGTGGATCCCGGGCCTAGAGAATCCTACCCAGGGTGTCTTCTGTTCCCACAGTCATTGTATTTTTCACTGTCCTTACTGTGCATTGGTGTGCGCAGGGACATGCTTGTTTTTACCTGAGGACATCAGAGAACACAAGAGAAGGAGGAGCCCCGCTGAGTGGTCTAAGGGGGTGAGCAAGGTGCTGGTTAGATAGGGAATAGCTGAGAGGGATTTGAGGAGAGGGTAAGACCTGCTGGGCAGAAGATCACCCCGTGCACTGGCCATATAAATGAGTTAAAGCCACCTGCTACTCTTAAAAAAGTCCCTTGTGCCAGATAGTTCCATTATTTTTTCCTTTCTCTTTTCATATTCATACGTTCATTCAACAAATGCTTTCAAGAATATACTTATTATGGGCAAGGGATTGGATTCATTGAAATGATGGTGACAGAATAAGGCTCATGGTGGCTCTTTGAGGTCCCACAGTAGCTCTGCCAGAAGATGAGATCACAGATAGCCCTAAGAGGATGTGACAAGAAGGGAAGAATGTGGTACACAGTATTTCCAGGTTCAAGTTATGACTGTTCTGGGAAAGGGGTCACGGACACGTTGTGTCATTTCTCGGTCTGAGTTGGATCATTTATCCTCAAGGAGGCCAGCGTTTACTTCATAGAGCTGTTTTAAGGATCAAATCTGATTATGAATATGAGCACTTCATCGTGCTCAGTAAATTGTCAGTATTAATGATGCTCCTACTCACCGTTTCAAGAAAAGCCGGTCGTTGACTGAAAGGCTTTCTGTGGTCTGGTCAGTGAAATGTAAACTCTCCCCGTATCTCCAGCCCTTCACTGGTGTTCCTTACTCCAGATTGGTCTCCGATGCACTCTTGTGGTCCTGCCCTCCATGAAGCGGCAGGCTATCCCAGTGGTCAGGAGCAGGGATCAGTTCTGGCTCTACTGTGTCCCATCGGCAGTGGAACCTTGGCAAATTAGGTCTTTATTTTGTGCCACAGTTTTATCATCGGGAAGTGGGATTAATGATAACTTGCCCTTAGTAGTTTGAGTTAAAATGATTAAATATGAAGGGCTTGGAGACAGTGCTGGTAAGGTTGCCATTTTTAGCTCTAATTACTACCTGAATCCTACCTGATCCTGCCACTCTCCTGCTTACAGTCCCGGAGTGTGGCAACCTTATCATCTCTGCTCCAATTTGGAGTCTGCCCATCTATCTCCCTGGCTCATTGCTCACCCCTTCTTTATGTTCTGCCTTCCAGCAAGAAGGAACATCCACACTCTCGATTATTTTGTTTTTTGCTTTTTTGCCGAAAAGCCCTTAGCCTTGTTAATGTGTTCCTTAGGACTGGTTTTCCTACTTCTGAAGAATCTGCGGCTCCCTTCCCCATCCCCTTGGGCCCCTGTCTTGTTCTGCAATGTTGTGCACGTATCTTTCTCATTGCTCTTAACTTGTTGGGTTGCTGTTTTCTATTTGTATCTCTCTCCCCTGCTTTTGACCGAGAATTCCTGGAAAAGGGCTGAGTCTAGCTTACCTTTATATTTCCAGCATGTTCTTTATACAAGGTAGACTCTTGATAAATACTTGTTGATAAATGAATAGGGCTTTACCTTTTTTTTTTTTTTTTTCAGTTTGAGAGAGAGACAGAGACAGAGAGAAAGGATCTTAAGCAGGCTACACACACAGTGAGGAGTCCCTGCTCAGGGCTCGATCACACAACCCTGGGATCAGGAGCTGAGCTGAAATCAAGAGTCAGAAGCTCAACCAACTGAGCCACCCAGGAGCCCCTGTTTTAAATACAGTATCATACTGTCAAAATTATTTCTCAGTTAAGGGCGCCTGGGTGGCTCAGTCAGATGAGCGTCTGACTCTTGGTATCAGCTCAGGTCATGGTCTCACTTGATCGTGAGATCAAGCCCCGCATCGGGCTCTGCACTGACAGTGTGGAGCCTGCTTGGGCTTCTCTCTGCCCCTCCCCTGCTCATGCTCTCTCTCAGAATAAAAAAGTAAACATTAAAAAAAAAAGAAACCCAAACAATTATTTTTCATTTAGCTGGAGGGGGCAAATTTTACCTTATTTATAAATTTTGAGGCAAGGAAGATCAACCTGGGGACTGGCTTGGTCTTGATAGGGGGCCCTGTTGTCAGCACAGGGCCCTGTGAGGAGCTTGAGGGCCTAGGACTGGAGCAGACCCCTGGCCGACCCATGGTCCTCCTTGCCTCTGGTGGGCATTATAGTTTGTTATCTGTTTGTGAAGGCAGTAGTTCTGTATTTAGCTCAATGATGGTAATATCAGCCATTTGGCATTTGATAGAACTTTTTCTAACATTCAAAAAAATTTTTTTGAAATTCCAGTGTATTGTCCTGAAAACCACTGCATCATCCAGTGTTGGGCATGTGATGCGACATTTTCTTCTTGGTTCTCTGAATTGCCAAGATTTTAATAAAATGAACCATAAGTATCACATGTGGGTTAAATAAAGCATATCTTTAGAGGACGGTAAGTCAGTACCACTTTGTTTACTAGAGGATGTGAAGGAAAAGGGACCATGGGCCACAAGGATGGATGGGTTTATTTATTTCCTTTAAGAATTTGAAGGAAATAAAATCTGACGTCTCGGCTTTCTATCTGCAGCATATCAGTGTCCTTTAAAGAGCCTCTAGTTACATCTCATAAACACATGAATAATGAGCTGAATTTTAAGGACTTCTCTCCCATTCTCCCCTACAGCTTTGCCCTGTCAGATGAAGCATACAGGTCCCTAAGAGATCAAGATAAAGACCAATGTATTCTCATTACCGGGGAAAGCGGAGCAGGAAAAACAGGTAAGGCCAGCCCCAGCCTACCTTCCTTTCTCCTCTGTAGAAGGTCAGTGCTGCACAGATGATGGTATAGCAAAGAGGGCGGGGGCCTCATTAGCATGAAGCTACACCGGGCCACTGTGACCGCTCCTTTGTGGGAGGCTGCTGATTCGGATCATGGAATGTTCTCTGGGAAGGACTTACCCCATCTCTCACATGACGAAACAGGTACCTGTCAAAGGGATTTCAACCAATATGGGAGTCTGTTTCTGGATTCTGGATCTTCTGGTGCAGTCTGAGCGCTTCGGGGTCTCTTACCTTTCCCGTAAGACACCAGACCTGTGAAGTCTTACCACTTCTGAGGAATGACAAATTGTTTGGGCTTTGGGAGACCACAGGCATATCTTATCTCTGCTGAAGAGTGAGGAGGGAAGGCACCAGAAAGATGCTTAATTTCACTCTAGAATAAAGTCTTTGAAGCCTAACGAATTGAGTATTTCTATATATTTTTACATTTATTTCTTTATTTAAGTGTTTGTTTATTTTTGAGAGAGAGAGAGAGCATCAGCTGGGGAGGGGCAGAGAGAGGGAGACAGAGAATCCAAAGCAGGTTCTGCATTATCAGTGCAAAGCCCAGTGTGGGGCTTGAACTCATGAACCATGATATCATGCCCTGTGCCGAAGTCAGATGCTCAACCCTACTGAGCCCCAAGATTTTTCTATATATTGTTAGATGGATTGGCACCTTTCCATAAAACAAACCCTCGAGTGGAGAGATTGTGCTGTTTTTCATGTGCTTTTAATAAAAACAATTTGTATGATTGATGTTCTCGAGTGAAAAGTGATTTCACACATGATGCCCAGCCACCTGGAAAAGGTCCGAAAGAGCTGTGCTCTCTGAGTCCAGACTGGGACAGGTTGAAACTGCTGTTGTCAGTGAGCTTCTCTGATGGAAGTGCTAAGCCCTGAAGAAGGAGAATGGTGAGGGAGATGGTATTTTCACGATTTTATCTGTAAAATGTTCTTGTTTTATACACAAGATTCTGATGATTCTACTAGTTTGCCAGATTGGGATTTAAATGTTTGTACTTTGCTTGGCTATGAAGTGATTAGATTAGCATACTTTGAGTCTCTGATTATTAAGAAAGTTGCCCATGGATATTTCAGTCAACTGACTGAAATGAGCCCCTCCTAAGATGTGCGCCTTTAAAATCTCACTATCGGCTCTGAGAGGGCTTTCCCTTCTGCACCTGTTCCTTCCTCCGCTCTCTTTAGGAGTATTCCCTCCCTGCCCCCAGTGTAGATAAGTGTATCCAACTACCTAGAGTACTTTAGAGAGATAGCAAGTACACACTTCCTTTGCGAGGTTCTAGGCCCTGGATGGGCAGAAATAGGCAAAGACTGGCATGTAAGAAGGTAAAGTAACAGAAGACCCAGTCTTGTATGGTTAGAAAGGATTGTAGGTGTAGACTACCTACTGTAGGGTCCTTCCCATAGAACTGCCAAGCTCCTTGTTTTATTTTCTTTTTTTGTTTTTTAAGTTTTTTAAATGTTTATTTAATTTTGAAGGGGAGGGAGAGAGAGAGCACATGCGCACAAGCAAAGGAGGGGCAGAGAGAGAGAGAGAGAGAGAGAGAAACAGAGGATCTGAAGCAGGCTCTGCATTGGCAGCAGAAAGCCCCATGCAGGGCTTGAACTCATGAACCGTGAGATTATGACCTGAGCCCAAGTCAGATGCTTAACCAACTGAGCCACCCAGGTTCCCCCAAACTCCCTTGTTTTGTGGTGATGGAGGGATCACTGCTTTGTTTTGTTTTCAATTTTTTTAATTGTTTGTTTATTTTAGAGAGAGAGAGCATGAGCAGGGGATGGGCAAATAGAGAGGGAGACAGAGAACCTGAAGCAGGCTCCAGGCTGAGCTGTCCGCACAGAGCCCGATGCGGAGCTCGAACCCACTAACCATGAGATCATGACCTGAGCCGAAGTTGGATGCTTAACTGACTGAGCCACCTCGAGGACTCACTGCTTTGTAAAGCAACCTGCTAAATTTGTCATACAGATTCAGCTATCACAAGTTCTTTCTTACCTAGATTTGAATTCTGCCTCTACCTAGTGGCCTTAACTCTGCAGTCTGGAACCTTCCCAAATTAGTGTACTTTCTTTTCTATAGGACAGTCATTCGGTTATTTGAAGTCATCCATCATAGCTTGCTAGGTCTAAACATCCTTGGCCTTCAAAAATTTCCTGTGTGATGCACATTCATTTACTCATTCATCCAGGAAGTAATTTTTGAGTACCTTAAAGGAATACTAATAAGGTGAAAGTACTATACTAAGTACTAGTGACAGGTTGGTGAGCCAGACACCATCCTTGTCCTTATTGAATTTGTAATCTAGTGCAGGAGATAGACAATAGCACTCTGTTACATGTGCATGTACACAAGTATGGGTACTGTATATACACATATACCTATGTCGCATGTATACATGTAGTTTATATAGAAAAGGAAAAGTACGGGGTACTTATAAGAGCATATAATACGATCAGATCTCATTCTCAAAACCCTCACTATCATGGTCATATTATTCTGGAATGATCCCTGTTTGTCAGTATGCCTCATAAAATTACATCCCAAGGAGAGAAATAAACCGAATAAATACTTCAAGTTTGGTCTTGGTTATGGGGGAAACTGTTAGCTCTCTTAATATGGATAGCAGGCTTCTGTTAATATAATATAGCATATGTATTGAGTCTTACCAGTCTTCCCATCAGGCAAGATACTGTAGGTTTCTTGTATGTCAGCTTCTGGTAGGTCAGATGTGCTCAATCTAGTGTTGTCCAACAAAGTTATTTTAAGCTTACTGATGGAATCTTTATTTTTATAAATTTAGACCATTGTTAATAGCCTCTTGTGAAACTGACAAATTCTGATTCTGTTCCTTCCCGTAGAACCACTGCCATGCCACTGGGTAATAAGGGTGGCTGTCCTACATAAGTATTTCCATTGTGCTGGGCATTGTGCTTTAGTGTGTTACACATAGAAGTATTCTTCTTACCCCCATTTTTATCATGGGGAAATTGAGCCACACAAAGGTTAACCAAGTTGCCCAAACTTCCCAGTGAGTAAATGGCAGAGATGAGATTTTGAGCACAAGTAGTATATATAGCTCTAGAGTCCCCACTTTTCTTAGCCAGTTCAGCCTGCTTTAACAACATACCATAGACAGGGCAGCCTAAACAACAGATATTTCATTTTCTTTCTTTCCTTCTTTTTTAATGTTTATTTAGTTTTGAGAGAGTGAGAGAGCAGGGAAGGGGCAGAGAGAGAGGGAGCTATAGAATCTGAAGCAGCTCCACGTGCCGAGTTGTCAGCAGAGTCTGATGCAGGGCTCGAACCCACGGACTGCCAGATCATGACCTGAGCCGAAGTCAAGACACTTAACCTACTGAGCCACCCAGGAGCCCCCAGACATTTATTTTTAAGTCGTGGAGGCTGGGATGTCCAAGATCAAGGTTCCTGCTGATTTGGTTCCTGGTGAGAACCTTCTATCTGTTTCCTCACATGGGAGATGGAGATGGTGGGAGAGGGGGAGGGAGAAAGGGAGGGAAGGAGGGGGGGAGGGAGGAAGGGAGGGAGGGAGGGTGAGAGAGAGAGAGAGAGAGAGAGAGAGAGAGGAACACTAATCCCAGAGCACCTGGGTGACTCAGTTGGTTGAGTGTCTAACTCTTGGTTTCGGCTCAGGTCATGGTCTTGCAGTTTGTGGGATGGAGCCCTGCGTTGGGCTGTACTCTGGCAGCAAGGAGTCTGCTTGGGATTCTCTCTCTCTTTCTCCCTTTCTCTCTCTCTCTCTCTCTCCCTGTCTCTCTCTCCATCCCTCCCTTCCTTCCTCCCTCTCTCCCTCTCCCTCTCCTTCTCCTTCTCCCTCCCCTCTCTCTCTGACCCCTCTCCTGCTCTCCCACACACGTGTGCTGTCTCTCAAAATAAATAAATAAACTTACAAAAAAAAAAAAAAAAGAACACTAATCCCATCATTGGGAGTTTTTGAGCTTTTGAGGAACCTCTGTACTGTTCTCCATAGTGGTTGTACCAATTTACATCCCCTCCAAGGGTGCAAGGGTTTCCTTTTCATCACATTTTCTCCAACGCTTGTTGTCTCTTGCTTTTCTTCATTTTGGCCGTTCTAACAAGTGCGAGGTGATAATTTTGTAACTCTGAATTGGAATTTTGAATTACATTCTTGAATTGGAATTTTGAATTACATTGCCCTGATAATTAGTGATGTTGACTACATCCTCAGGTCCTTGGTAGCCATTTGAATATCTTATGTGGGAAAATATCTATTCAAGTCCTTTGCCTATTTTTAATCAGATCATGATTATTATTTATTGCTATTGAGTTGTAGGAGTTAGTTACATATTTTAGATACATGATCAGATACATGATTTGCCAAGTATTTCATGCATTTTGTAGATTGCCTTTTCTCATCGATTGTTTCTTTGGCTCTGCAGAAGCTTTTTTGTTTGACGTAGTCCCACTTGTGTGGTTTTGTTTTTGCTGTCTGTGCTTTGCATGTCATAGCCAAGACAATATCAAAGGGCTAAGACCAATATCAAAGGGCTTTTTCCGTATGTTTTCTTGTAGGATTTTTATGGCTTAAGATCTTATATTTAAGTCTTTAGTCCATTTTGAGTTACTTTTTGTGAGTGGTATAAAATAAGGGTTCAGTTTTATTCTTTTGCGTGTGAATATCCTATTTTGCTGGCACCATTTATTGAAAAGACTGTCTTTTCCCCATTGAGTATTCTTGGCTCCCTTGTTAAATATTAGTTGACTGAACATACATGGCTTCGTTTCTGGGCTCTCTATTCTGTTTTTTTGGTTTATGTCTCTTCAAAAAAATTTTTTTTAATGTTTATTTATTTTTGAGAGAGAGAGAGAGAGAGAGACAGAGTATGAGGGAGGGAGGGGCAGAGAGAGGGAGACACAGAATCTGAAGCAGGCTCCAGGCTCTGAGCTGTCAGCACAGGGCCTGACGCGGGGCTCAAACTCACAAACCATGAGATCATGACCTGAGTTGAAGTCAGACGTTCAACCAACTGAGCCACCCTGGCGACTCTTTGTGTCTGTTTTTATGCAAGTACCATACTATTTTGATTACTATAGCTTTGTAGTGTGGTTTGAAATCAGAAATTGTAATGCCTCCAGGTTTGTTCTTCTTTCTGAAGATTGCTTTTGCTATTTGTGGTCTCTTGTGTAGTTCCATATGAAATTCAGGATTGCTTTTTCTTTTTCTGTGAAAAATGCTATTGGAATTTTGATAGGGATTATGTTGAATCTATAGATTACTTTGGGTAGTATGGGCATTTTAATACTATTAATTCTTCCAGTGCACGAACACAGGATATTTTTCCATTTATTGTGTCTTCTTTAATTTTCTTTTACCAATGTCTTATGTTTTCAGTGAAGAGATCATTCACCTCTTTGGTTAAATTTTTCCTAAGTATTCTGTTGTTTTTGATGCTCTTGGGAATGGGATTGTTTTATTTCTTTTTCAGATACTTTGTTGTTAGCATAAAGAAACACAACTGATTTTTGTATGTTTATCTTATATCCTACAACTTCACTGACTTAGTTTATTATAACCTTTTTTTTATGGCATCTTTAGAGTTTTCCGTATATAAAATCATGTCATCTACAAAGAGACAATTCTACCTCTTTCTTTCTGATTCTGGTGTCTTTGATTTCTTTTCCTTGCCTAATTCCCCTGGCTAGGACTTCTACTGCTATGTTGAATAGGAGTGGTGAGGGTGGGCAGCCTTGTCTTGGGCCTCATCTCAGAGGAAAAGCTTTCAACCTGTCACCATTGAGTAGGATATTAGCTGTGTGCATGTCATTTACGGCCTTTATTATGTTGAGGTACATTCCTTCTATACCCAGTTAGTTGAGAGTTTTTATCATGAAAGGATATTGAATTTCGTCAAATGCTTTTATGCGTCTCTTGAGATGATCGGATGATTTTTATCTTCCTATTCTATTAATGTGATGTATCACATTTATTGATTTGCATATGTTTGAACCATTCTTGCATCTCAGGGATGAATACCACTTGATGATGGTGTGTGATCCTTTTCACAAGCTGTTGAATTCAGTTTGGTAGTATTTTGCTGAGAATTTCGGCATCTGTATTCATCAGGGATATTGATCTGCAGTTTCCTTGTAGTATCTGGCTTTGGTATCAGGGTAATGCTGTCCTTGTAAAATGAGTTTGGAAGTTATCTCTTCTTGAGTGTGTTGGAAGACTGAGAGGGATTGGTGTTAATTCTCCCCTAAACGTTTAGTAGAATTCACTAGTGAAACCATCTGATTTGGGGTTTTTCTTTTTGGGGGGGGGGGTTTGATTATTGATTCAATCTTATTTGATATTAATCTGTTTACATTTTCTATTTTTTATGATTCAGTCTTGGTAGTTTGCATGTTTCTAGGACTTATCCTTTTCTTCTAGGTTGTCCAGTTTGTTGGCATGTAACTGTTCAGAGTACTGTCTCTTCAGGTTCTTTGTATTTACATGATATTTGTTGAATGTCTCCTCTTTCATTTATAATTTTATTTATTTGAGTCCTCTCTCTTTTTTCTTGGTTAATGTAGCTAAAGGTTTGTCAGTTTGCTTTATCTTTTCAAAGAACCAGCTCTTAGTTTTATTAATCTTTTGTGATTTTCCAATTCTGTGTTTCATTTATTTCTGTTCTAGTCTGTATTATTTCCTTCCTTCTGCTAACTTTGAGCTTAGTTTGTTCTTTTTCTGCTTCCTTGAGGTATAATATTAGGTTTATTTGAGGTCTTTATTCTTGTATGCACTTGTGACTATAAACTTTCCTCTTAAAAGTTGCTTCTCAAAAGTTTTGGTATATTGTTTTTCTGTTTTCATTTGTCTCAAGGTATTTTTTATATAAAAATTTTTAATGGTTTCTGTTGCACTAAAATAAATGTCAAATCCAGTGTGCTTGTTAAGGTTCTGTGTGATCTTGTCCCTACCTACTTCTGCACCTTTCTCTCATGCTTTTCTCCTTTTTGGTAATTGCACCTTGTGCTACTTTTTGTTAAAAATTTTGCTCTGTATTATATATAGATAGTATTATGGGGCACCTGGGTGGCTCAGTCTGTTAAGCATCTGACTTCAGCTCAGGTCATGATCTTGCGGTTCGTGGGTTTGAGCCCCGCATTGGGCTCTGTGCTGGCAGCTCAGAGCCTGGGGCCTGCTTTAGATTCTGTGTCTCCCTCTCTCTCTGCCCCTCCCCTACTCGTGCTCTGTCTCTCAAAAATGAATAAATGTTAAAAGAAGTTTTTTATATATACACAGTATTTCATTATTTAGTGTCCCATCCGTTTTTGGATCATTCATCTGAATCTCTGGGTATGGGCTCTTAAACCTCTATTTGCTCAGAAGTTTGTGAGGTCTTTGTTCAGAACTCTTTCTTTACAGTAGGTACTTTAAGAGGACACTGGTGTCTTGGGAGAAAGTGTTTGCCTCTTTTCTATCACTAAGCAGTTCTTTCTTATGAAACAATTTAATTCTTAGAAGCAGTACAGCTTCTTGTTTGTTTCCAAGTTGACCAATGAAAATGGTAGCAAGGCAAGTTAAAAACTATGCCTCTTGACAGAAAGCATTTGTATCGGTGGTGTATCTCATGCCGCCTGCCCCTTCCCCCAGTCCTTTTGACTGTATCTACAAGCCTACTCACTTCACACCTTTCTTTTTATTTAAGTGTGAAGGAGGAAGAGATGAAAATATTCCTAAGCCTATTAATTTTTTTTAAGTTTTTACTCATTCTTCATCGTGACTAAAGATACATTTTTTGAGGGTCTGATTGTATCACTTTGTTCCTAAGTGAGTCATCAGAAGTGGGTTGTGGTCATTGGTTTGATTGGTGTTGGCCACGTCTTCATCTCCGCTGGAACATACATTCCATGAAGACAGCGCATCTGCTAATTAGCCATGTCAGCGTATGACCTTCTCCTCCTCAGAGTGTCGTAAACTGCACTGCTCCCTCCTGGAGAAAGATTCTATCTCCTGGTGGGCTCGTGTGTCTTCCTTATTGAAAAACAAAGTGAAGGTTGCTGGTACTATTTGAGAGGATTGGTGTTCATCCTTTTCTGAGAAAAACAAAAATGCCTCATTCCTCTGGGGGAAATCTAGTGGCGTGGAGTTCATTCTTCTTTTCTGTAGTTTTCTCTTCTCTTGATATTTTTTTAAATTAATAACTTGTCCTTTTGGTTTCAATATCGCATTCGCCACTTGGAATCCTTTTCTCCCAACTGTCTTCCCTAGATTTAGTCCTTCCTTGGATCCCTTTGTTCTCTGTCATAAGAATAGACAGCTGCTTGTCAGGGCCTTTGCTTTTCCCCTCCAGTGGGGCCATTCTGTTTATAATAGAATAAAGCATTCTGGGTACTGCTTTGAGTGGGAATCTGGAGGAGGGTACCATACACATGCTAGGACAGCGCTTCTCAAACCCTCTACCGTGGAACACCAGTCTCTCTCCTTCCCAAATCTCTTCCTGACTGATGCCAGAAAAAGGAAATAAAGGTATGGAAGAACCAATCTCTAATTTTTTTTTTTTTTTTTTAGCTTAAACAGGCAAAATGAATCACCAAATTGCTGTAAAAACTTATGAGAGCCTACTCTCATGTGCAGACTGGTAACAGTCCATGGAACAACCAACTTTCAGTAGCACGGGGTTTTGGATCATTCTTTGGGTAGTACTGCCTAGAGGTCGTTTGATGCATTTGTCTCCATTTTGATCCGCTGTGATTCCTGGACCCTGTGATGCTTTGGTTTTCCATTATCACTAAACCTCCTAGTGCCAGGAGGTAGACCCTACTCCTGAGAGTTGCTGTTTTTCTTTTCTTTTCTTTTCTTAAAGTTTGTTTATTTTGAGAAAGACGGAAACAGCATGAGTGGGGGAGGGGCAGAGAGAGAGGGACAGAGAGAGAACCCCAAGCAGGCTCCACACTGTCAGCATAGAGCCTGATGCCGGCTTGAACCCACGAAGCTGTGAGATTGTGACGGAGCTGAAACCAAGAGTTGGACGCCTAACCAACTGAGCCACCCAGGCATCCCAAGAGTTGCTGTTTTTAAATATCCACTCAACTATGCTCTTTGGTAGCTGCTAACAAGTTCTTCCTTTTCATTTCTAGATCCCAGCAGCATCTCCTACCTCTGTCCCCAGGGACACATCGTGCTTTGCTTACTTATTCCATTTTTTCCTACTTTTCTTTCATTTTGAAAGCAGTGATACAAAAATTGCTTCAAATTTTATCTAGGTTTTAGTTGTCATTAGACTATACGTTCCAGTAAAGTATAGAATTTATGTATTAATTAATGTCTGTTTCATGGAGATTACTTCCGGGAAAATGAAATGATGGAAAATAATACAGAGATTGCAGCATGGTAATGTGAGGAATTTGGAGAGGGGGTTTAGTTATGTGGCGAAGAGGGATGCCAGGCTGTTTTTGAAATGTCACGTCATCTTATCCACTAAAATTGTTTCTGAGTACACAGTCACTAAAAATTTTGTTACTAATTAAATGAAAGAAGAAGAGAACTAATATTTATTGAGGGCCCAGAGTGTGCTATGTGCTTTATACGTAGTGTCTGTTTTCAGTAAGAATCTTTACTTGACAGCTTATACAGAAGTACCCTGCAGTATCAGAGGGCTTAGTTTATAAGAAGTAATTAATTTAACGAGGTTATAAACCCCCTTGGCAGATGATGATGTTATTGGGCTTAAGCATCGGGCACACTCTTATGCTGCATGATTATATAATGTGGGCACTCAGGGAGAGGCGTGAACTCTGAGTCCTTTGGGGCCCTATTTAATTCATTACTGCTGTGCTAAATAAAAAATTCATCATGCCTCATAAAAGTGCCCAAGTATTTCTAGGCAGTGAACTCAGAATTCACTACCGTGAATACAGATAGTTTATGGAGAATCATTCAAGCCCTGATGGGGGGCAGGGGGGCAGAACATGAAGGAATCATCGTAACTACATTTTTCAAAGACATCAAAATGAATCTGTGGGCCTAAGAAGATGATCCTGACGTGAGAAAACATTCTGAATTATTTGGTTTCTAATTTTACAGTTACATTGGTTTCTAGGAACTCTCTAGCCGTCTGCTAAAAGAGTTATGGAGCCTGCCTTGCTCATTAAGACCTTTGGTTCTGAACCCCAAATGACCTTGTACTACTTTGCATCTCTTTTTTTTTTTTTTTTTTTTTCCAACATTTTTTATTTATTTTTGGGACAGAGAGAGACAGAGCATGAACGGGGGAGGGGCAGAGAGAGAGGGAGACACAGAATCGGAAACAGGCTCCAGGCTCCGAGCCATCAGCCCAGAGCCTGACGCGGGGCTCGAACTCACGGACCGCGAGATCGTGACCTGGCTGAAGTCGGACGCTTAACCGACTGCGCCACCCAGGCGCCCCCTACTTTGCATCTCTTTACAGAGATATCACATCGAAGCAGAATAGCTAAGCAAACAGAAACCCCAAGTACAGTGAGCTTTTGTTTTGTTTCTTCCCCATGTGAGAAAGGCCTCTCTCGATCCACGTTTTATATGAATTATCAGAGACCTTGTGGCCAACTCTCAGAAGCAAAGCCACTTGTATACATAGTTGTATTTCAATAAAACGTGGCCTGTCATGACTCCTCTTAGAGTAAAGGCTGCGTTTCTCATTGCAAGACCCATGCGTTGTGTCCCATGCTTGGAACAGTTTGCGGTTGCCTGTCCGGTTAGTTTGGATATGCTGCAGCTGGGTCATTTGACAGCATTGCAGACAGATGACTGCCAAGAAGGGTGTTCCTCTGTGTTGCAGCATCCTTGTTTCATTGTGCACAAGGGTGGCCTCGTTGACTTGGGGAGCCTTACTGTTGAAGTCCCTGGGCCAACAGACCTATGTAAGCTCAGTCCCTAGAAAAACTTGGGTATCCTAGCCAAGGAGATAGAGAGGTATAGGAGCAGATGAATCTGTCAGGTTTTTTTTTGTGTGTGAATGTGTGGCTCTCTCTGTTTGCTGTATGTGTACGTGTTATATGATCTATATGTGACACCGATGGTGTTGCGTGTGCAATGAACAGATACACGGATACCTGTTAATTCCTGGATGAATTTAGGAGAAATTCTGGGAAGAAAACCCAGAATAAGCCTTGCTTATATTCATACCTTAGAAAAAATAGTTTTTAATGTTTATTTATTTTTGAGAGAGAGAGACAGAGCGTGAATGGGGGAGGGTAGAGAGAGAGGGGGACACAGAATCTGAAACAGGCTCCAGGCTCTGAGCTTTCGGCACAGAGCCTGACACGGGGGTCGAACTCACAAGCCGTGAGATCATGACCTGAGCCGAAGTCAGATGCTTAGCCAACTGAGCCACCCAGGTGCCCCATAATCTTTATTTATTTTTGAGAGAGAGAGAGAGAGAGAGAGAGAGAGAGAGAGAGAGAGAGAGACGGAGTGCAAGTGGGGGAGGAACAGAGAGAGAGACACACACACAGAATCCAAAGCAGACTTCAGACTCTGAGCTGTCAGCACAGAGCGCAACGTGGGGCTTGAACTCACAAGCCGTGAGATCATGACCTGAGCTGAAGTCAGAGGCTTAACCGACTGAGCCAACCAGGTGCCCCCATACTTTTTTTTTTCATGATACAGTGACTGAGTCCACGGGAGCTTGCTGTGAACATGCCCCGGTTTTGATGTTTTGGTGCAAATGTCTTTCATTGAAATGTTTGTGTTTCCCTTCTCATTCACCTACTGCTACTTCACGATGCTTTTGTTCATAAAAATATTACTATATAATTATTATGTAATAATTGCCTAATAACATATAATATATATTGTTCACAACCTTTTGCAAGGTACCAGAGAATACCGAGGTAAATTAGTTATCATGTGTTTCTTATCAGGAATTTAAAATGCCCAGAATCATAAACTGTCTTCTGTAACCCCTTTACATTGTTTGTCGAAATGAATTTTGATCTGGATCAAAATGTTGTAGGCCATTTTCCCATTAGTGCAGAGTGTCTATTAAGCCCTAGATGTTCTACCATTTTCTGGTGAGAAGAAATTTTTACTTTGAAGACTCAGTATTTTGTTTGTCTGACTGTTGATGAATTTTAGGGTTCAAGTTACATTCAAACATATATATGTACATAAATTTATATATGAGTGAAAGAAAATGATGAGCTGAGAATTGATTCTAAGCAAATGCTGTTATGTTTTGCCAGTTTTAAATGCCAGTGTACTCAGGGCTAAAATAGCAGTGCTTTTAGAATTTTGAGTATACGTGAAGAATATACCTTTTTGTCTCAAATAGAATCATTTTATATTTTTACAGTATACATGAAAGGCATTGTTGTTAGTATGATTACTGGATTAAAGTATCCACAGTCTGTGTTTCTTTGGAAAATGCTTATAATTTTATGCTGTGATTGCCAAGGTCATGGTTAGTTGGTTTCCGTTAACAGTCAACGTAACTCAAAAACTAGACTTTGAAATGCAGAAGATGATAATTCTTGATTCTTAGAAATCTATTTCATTCATAGAGGCTATTGCAGCAAGTTTTGATTTGGATAAATATCTACGTGAATGAAGATATAAATTTATTTGAACTTTAGCACAGAGGGGCCAAAGGGAAATGAAGCAGAAAGCTTCATGAGATGACTCTTATTTCCTGTTTCCAGCATGGTGAAATATTATGAGAACAGTCTTCTACATGATGTTGGAGCTTGCAACTTCTCCTTACTGTTCTACTTAATTCTCTAAAGTAGTGAGTAGCTCATGAACTACTTAAGTTAAAGAGCAAGTATTATGTCAGGAAAAGAAATTATAAGTGTTGTCTCTGTGAGATCATGATACTGTTTAAAGAAAACTACTCTTAATCCTGGCTTCCAGAAATGAATTATTAAAATAAGCCCAGTATTAGATTTCCTGAAGATAGTGAAGAATTGAATGTACAAACTTTTTTTTAACAATTTAGGAATAAGTATCCTTGAACAGTATTTAAAAATTGTATTTGAATTACTTACATAGAGTCAGTAAAGGTAATTCCTAATTTCAGTGAAGTTAACTCATCTTTGTATCTCAGTAGATATTGTGAGTTTATATGCAATTCAACAGCTAGGTAATGTAAGTCCAATTCAGATTCCGAAAGATCTACATCTTGTACCGTTTTTTAACAGATTTGACTCTGAGAAAACTTGATTCTGTTTCATACTAGCCGTTAAAAATTCTCTGAGAGGCCAAGTCAATTACAACAGCCACCAGACAGATTTGATTCTTGGTTGATTCCCACCCTCCCCTCCCCATCCAGCATTTTGTTCCTTAGAGTCCATCCTGGACCAGAACAGGATTTCTAGAGAATTTGGTGTGGTCATGTATCTGAAGTTTGAGGTTTGGCTGCAATGAGGTCCATAATCATTGGAATAAGCAAAACAGCTTAGCCTGACTTCTGATATTTATTGTCAGTTTACCTAAAAGGAAACTTACCTTTTCACCTAAAATATGTTTATGTATGTGTGTGTGTCTAAGTGTAGTTGCCACTATCTGAGACAGGTTTTGTGCCTGTGAATGTTTTTAGTCTTCTAATAGTATACTAAGTCGAAAGGCCAGAAATTCTTGCCAAGAAAGAATATAGTAACCTATGTGAGGGTGTAGGTGAGTATGGGGAATGAAGGTAACACTGAGAAAGCAGAATGATGAGAAAGCAAGCCTGGAGGTGAGTTGCTTCAAAGGCCAGTACAGAGCTGGGACACGTGGGCAAATCAGGAGAGGTGGCCCCGAGTTGGAGACCTGTCGGCACTGGATGTCAGGAATTTATTGGGAGGGCAGCGTCACTTGAACTTGAAAGCCAGAGAGTCTAGAAAGAAAATCCCCTGATGGGACCAGAAAAAGAGTTCTAGTTTGGACTGATGGGCGGAGGGAATTGTGGCACCAGAAGTCAGAGGACATGTGATAACATATAAACCCATTGTCCATGTATAATTCCCCAGCTTTTAGAGACTTAAACCCCAAGAACAGTGGGAAATGTGGTTTGGGAACTTTACACAGTGGACAGTGTGTGAAGGAAGGGACCCTGCCCTTTGGAGGAAGGTAATCACAAAGATGAAGAGACTGGCGTTTCTTGGTTACAGTCCCTAAAAGGAGGCAACAGAAATCAGTCATCACAGACCAGTGGAGAATCTATTTGGACCCATTTTCTTTACCCAGAAAGCAAATTGGAGGAAGACTTAACTCCGACCATCGCAGAAGTCCCCAGCCTCCCATGTCATTTCTCAGGGCTCCACGAGATCCTTTAACTTTCCTACAACCCTACTTGCTCGTACTTTGTGAGCAGTCACCTTAGGCCTTGAGAGCTTTGTGTGATCTGCGTAGATTCTTCGTGCTCAGTGGCTCTGTTAGTCAGTGCTTTTGGGTTGCTCTAAAACCCTAAAGCAAGTGTTGGCAATGTGCTCAAGGTGGCATTCCACTTGTTCATTTATTACCTCGTGGTGGGGAGTGGGACTGGAAGCCACCTGCCTGTCATAGTGTGAGAAATGACAGTGTTGACATTTGCCCCCTTACACACCTGAGGGCACAGGTATCGTCACTCACACCTGAGGAAGGCTTCCAGCTCTTGGACAGTGGCACCAGTGCACAGACTTCAGAGAAAGCAAGATTTGGGCGACTGGTCTTCTAACCTCAACTGCCCAAATGAGGGTGTGTGTTGAATTCTGCTGACAATTAATAGTTGAGCTGTTCCCAGACCTTGGTATGGAAAATCAGAATGAGGACAGCTCAGTGAGAAACAGATTCCATGGTAAACCAGTTTGGAAAACGTAGCATTCAAGATCCTTCTCCAGAATTCCACAATGCACATGATCCTCTGATAAACCCTTTAAAAAGAAACCCATTTCACTTCCTCTAATTCACTGTGACTCTAAATTCAGTTGACTTTGGACCTCATTTCCCCTGAATATCTATTAATGTTCCTTGGCACACAGTATTAAAAGATCAGGTTCTGGGAGGCAGATGCTGGGAGGGCCCACAGGCTGATAGGTAGACACCAAAGAATAAAATCACCGAAAACAAATCTTGTCCTCCTTTGAGCTAAGAAACCTTCGTGTGCCTCAGGTAGCCAGCTTCTTTTAGCGGTTTACCTTTCATAGTTACGAGTGAAATCTATGAATACAACTGTGCCCTGAAAAAGCTATCTTTCTTGTTATCAAATCCTTACATTAGCTGCTTAGGGTTTTTGTTTTTTAATGCTTATTTATTTATTTTTAAGGGAGAGAGGGAGCATGAATGGGAGAGGGGCAGAGAGAGAATCCTAAGTAGTCTCCACACTGTCAGTGCAGAGCCTGACACGGGGCTTGATCCCATGAACTGCGAGGTCCTGACCTGAGCTGAAACCAAGAGTCGGACTCTTAATGAACTGAGCCATCCAGGCGCCCCTAGCTGGTTAGTGTTTTAACCGAGTTGAAGAGTCATTAATTTAGTCTAGTTGTGAGCAGACCAGTCGGATTTGGAAATATTTTGGGGGAGAACAGTTCTTTTAAACTTTGAAAATACTTTTGTGGGGCGCCTGGGTGGCTCAGTTGGTTGAGCGTCCGACTTCAGCTCAGGTCATGATCTCACAGCTCATGAATTTGAGCCCCACATCGGGCTTTGTGCTGACACCTCAGAGCCTGGAGCCTGCTTCTGATTCTGTGTCTCCCTCTCTCTCTGTCCCTCTCCCCCTCATGCTCTCTTTCTCTCAAAAATAAATAAACGTTAAAAAAAAATACTTTTGTAAAGCTACCAAGTTATTTTTGAGTTGAATTACTGTGTATGATAGAGTCATCGTGTATAAATGATTGCTTTGAGAAGATAGTTCTGACATGTTGTTGGCTGTATTACTCAGCAAAATTTTCTTCTTCCTGGTGATAACCTTTAAGCACAGTTCCTATTATATCTGAATCAATGACATGTCATTGAATAGAAAGCACAAATGTTTTATTATTTTTTAGTTTTTACATTTTTTGTTTTTATTTAAAATCAGTGTTAACATACAGTGTAATGTTAGTTTCAGGAGTACAGTACAAGGATTCAGCATTTCCATACAATACCCCGTGCTCATCACAGCATGTGCCCTCCTTAATCCCCATCACCCATTTTACCCATCCCCCAGCCTCCCCTCTGGTAACCAACATTTTTTTATCTATAGTTAAAAGTCTGTTTCTTGGTTTTCCTCTCTCTTATTTCCCCCTATGATCATTTGCTTTGTTTCTTAAATTCCACATATGAGTGAAATCATGTGGTGTTTGTCATTCTCTGACTTATTTCACTTAGCATTATACTCTCTAGCTCCATCCATGTTGTTGCAGATGGCAAGATCTCATTCTTTTTTATAGCTGAATGTATATTCATTCATCAGTTAATGGACATTTGGGCTCTTTCCATAATTTGGCTCTTGTTGATATTTGCTATAAACGTCAGGGTTCCTGTATCCCTCCGAATCAATATTTTTATATCCTTTGCGTAAATTCCTAGTAGTGCAGTTGGATCATAGGATAGTTCTATTTTTATCTTTTTGAGGAACCTCCATACTGTTTTCCAGAGTGGCTGCACCAGTTTGCATTCCCACCGACAGTGTAAGAGGGTTCCTTTCTCCGCATCCTCGCCAGCACCTGTTGTTTCCTGTGTTACTAATTTTAGTCCTTCTGACCGGTGAAAAGCACCCATATTTTAAAATATTTCCAAAACATTATTTACTTCCAGGTATAAAGACATTCTGACACATTATTAGTGGGTCTTCTACCCCCAATTTCCTTCCTCCAAAAATTTTTTTTACAGATTTCTGCTTAATTTACAAATATGGTTTGTTTCATTCACAGAGGCCAGCAAGCTTGTTATGTCCTACGTAGCAGCAGTTTGTGGAAAAGGAGCAGAAGTGAACCAAGTCAAAGAACAGCTTTTACAGTCCAATCCAGTCCTGGAAGGTAGGATTTCCTGTGTACACTGGGTCAGTGTGACTTGAACAGTAGATCCAGCCTGCAGGGCCCTTCAGGTACCTGGTGGGCTGGGAGGTGGGCTGCAGGGGAAGAGGAAGGAAGAGATTCAGGCCCTGACCTGCCAAGCAAGTGAGCTGTGTCCTAAGAACTCTTGCCTTCAGGTGCTTCCAGGAGGAAACCGTTCACTCATCCCAAAGGAGCTTTTCCACTTACAGTCACTTTTTTCCGTTTCAATTTTTATTTGACTCACTTTGACTTTGCCTAAAAATAATCAACTGATGTTTGCATTTGATTTGATGGCTAGGAAAAACTTGGTGAAAAAGAGCAGCGTGAGCACAGTGCTATTTTATCATTCAGGATAGCATACGTGAACGCTTGTTTCTTTTGTTAGAAAGACTGTGCCAGAGAAACAGCTAAAGAATAGTTTTTTTTTGAGGGTCACAGAAAGTCTAAACCTGACTTTAGAGTTCAGATTCTATGGTTGGCCATCTGTGTTAGTCAGGTTGGGCTGCCATAACAAAATAACAAAGGCTGGGTGGCTTAAATGACAGGAATTTATTTCTGGACTTCAGGAAGCTCAGAAGTCCAAGATCAAGGTGCTGGCAAAAGTAGGCCGCTTGGCTTACAGGTGGCCACCATCTTGTTCTGTGCTCACATAACCTTTTCCTTGTGTGTGGTGGTTGGGGGCAGGGACCCTGGCTGGCTCTTGACCTCATCTAACCCTAAATACTTTCCAAAGGCCCCAGCTCCAAATACATTCACATTGAGGGTTAGGGCTTCAACATAAAAATATACATACATTTAGCTCATGCAACCATCAGAAAAAGCCAGAGGTGAGCCCCTAATGCCATGGAAGTTGGCATAAAACATAGGTATAAACCATTCTTTGCTTTGGAAACAATAAATCAGTCTTTCCCTATTGATGGCAAGCCCTTAATGTTGCTTTATATTGTAAGCATGTCTTTGTTATCACTTAATACAGTTTTTGGGATAGAATGGGTTGTTTCTCAACCTCATTTGGGACTGGATCAGTCTCTACTACGGAATGCTGTCCTGTGCATTCACTGGAAGACATTTAGCCGCATCCCTGGCCTCTACCCACTAGGTGCCAGGATCACCTCTGCCCCCAGTCATTGCCATTGAAAATGTCTCCAGACATTACTAAATGTCACCTGGCAGGGAAGGGTCAGAACCATGCCTGGTTAAAATCTTTGGTCTAGAAGAGTAGGTTGGCTCGACTCTTTGTTCAAAGTCATGGAGGGTCAAGGCTTAACAGGGATTAAAGCAGAGCTGCTTTGGGGTGAGTCGGATACCCCCTCCCCAGAGTGGAGGGACAGAACCTTGCCTGTTGTCTTTATTTCCTAGACCCAGCCTCTCCTTCCTGCTTTATTCCAAGGAGATACCAGGCATCTTTATCCCTGCAGAAAGTGAAATAAGACTACTGAAAATGCTTTAGCCTGTGAAAAGCAAAGGCTGAAATATCTATTCCATTGTCACTGACCTTTCTTCCTCGTCAGTACCTTAATGAATAAAGAAGCTATTATAGAAAGTGCTGTTATCTTCATTTTATTTGGCTTTCTGTTTACTTTGTCTTTTGCTTTTAAGTGAGAGTGATATACATGTATTTCTGTATTTGTTTACTTTAAGAATGCTGTGATATAAAGGAGAAGCACTGTGGAATACTCTAGCTTGCATCTGTGATTAGAATCTGACTCTTTATTTGATGGTATTTGGAACTAGGCCCCAGTGCAGGAAATGGAAGAAATGTCTGCTGTGGGCATGTATTATCTTTTATGGGAATGCTTTACTTTTTAACTGGAACTGCTACTGTAAATGAACATTTCAAACAATGAACTTAAAAAAACAATTGAGGAATGTGTCTCAAGTGTTCTATAATGAAACACTTGTTTTTGATCCTGTGGCTCACAATAAAAGACCTTAGTGTTTAGCGCTGTGTGTGCAGCTCAGATTTGTTTGATGAAAAGATGGTTTTATGGTGTGCAAATGGCGCCCTGAATAAAGTTTTTTTGAAGCAATTCCTTCACTTGCCCTTGACCTTCAGACCACAATAAACTGTCCTTTATACATCAGCATCTCAAGTTGGACTTTGGGCTATGCAAGTTAGTTAAGTTGGCAGGCCTACATGTTCACACCCACCAGGAAGACCAGCCTGTGCAAACATGAACGATGTCATGGTCTTCATGACAACTAGAGCAGCGCTCTGCATTTTCAAGGTTGCATTTATGAATGCCTCTCAGCTGGTGGTAGACATGGATAATGATGCGATTCTCTTCAGTTAGCATCCTCTTTGGAGTATTTCCTGTGTGCAGGTTTCCCCGCTCAGTAGAGCATCTCAGCTTATTTTCTACTGAAGAGAGAACTTGGCATCTGGGACCTGCCAGGCGGTTCCCGCCCCAAGCAGAATCTCTGATACAAAGAACTTTCCCTGTGTTGACTTTGTACATTTTGTCTTAAGTGAGCAGGAACCAACTATTTTTAAAAAATCAAAAACCTGAAAAAGCCAGCTAACATGAAATAGAACTCATCAGGTTTGGTTACTGAATATCCCAAGTGAACTTCGACTTTATTATTTTTTTAAATGTTTATTTTTGAGAGAGAGAGAGAGAGAGAGAGCCAGAATGAGTGGGGGAGGGGCAGAGAGAGAGAGAGAGAGAGAGAGGGAGACAAAGAATCCGAAGCAGTCTCCGGGCTGTCAACATAGAGCTGATGCAGAGCTCGAACTTGTGAATCGTGAGATCATGATCCAAGCTGAAGTCGGACGCTTAACTGACTGAGCCACCCAGGCGCCCCCAAATGAACTTCAACCTTAAACACAGGTCTGCACCTAGATCATGTGACTGCTTTCAAAACTTGGATCAGCTTTTAACTCTTAGTAATCATTTGAGCTCTTGTTACTCTTTTCTTCCCTCCCTTTAATTTAATGCACTTATGGGGGCGTTTCCAGGGATTTGATGCCTGGCCTCTTAATCCAAAGATTTGTTTCGGGTTGCCATCTCACTGTGTGCTCTTCAGTCCTTGCTAGCTGCAGTGGGCCCATGGATCCTAGTAATAGCCTGGGGGTGGGGGTGGGAGCGGGGGTAGTAATGGTAGAAATGCAGAATTTCATGCCTACCTCCAGGCCCACTTAACAGGATCCGCAGGTGCCTGTTTGCACGTTGAGGTTTGAGGTATACTGCTGGGCTTCCAGAGCATCAAAGTGGGATCCCTCTGCTCTTACACCTTATATTTATCCCATGTCATCCTCAGATTAATTTGCCCCTCCCTTGTGCGCAAGCTTGGTGAAACACCCCTTTCTCCTTATGACACTATGAGCCAGAGGTATTGAACAGGATCATTCTGTGCCTGAGTGGCATCAGCCTGTGGTTCTTACACTTATGTGCCTTCATTTTCTTAAAAGGGACCCCTATGGGAGGTTGGGCTCCACACAGCAGCTAATGTTGGAACAGACTTGGATTCTGCGTTATAGGCCAGTTTGGTGTTTTTTCTTTTCTGGAAAGTTTTACTTAGGTCTGATGGATGTGGACTAATGAAACTATGTAGCATTTTTAGCCTATTGGAAATGATGTTAGTTTCCAAATCTCTTACTCTTTCTGTGTTTCACAGTTATATATGTAATCACATTGAAATAGATTTGTTTTAAAATTAATGAAAATTCAAGTTTATTGTGCTTTTTTTCCATCTGGGAACCTCATCAAGTTCCCCAGAACCTTTGATAATATTACGTAGATGTCTCTGAAATAACCTTATTCACCGATGAAAATAGTGGAAGAGAATACAAGCCATTTTTGCCAGCCACTCAATTGACTGCTCTCAAAGCGGTAAAGGTATTGAATTATACAGGATTACGGTTATAGTAATATTTGAAAAAATTCCATGAATCAGAGAAATGACTCTCTTTTTTCTGTGAACTTATGATAAGGGATGGTAGATATAACAACTTCTTTTTTTTGAATCTTTTTTTTTTTTTTTTGACGCGTTAGCAACTTCTTAAGACTTCTGTTAAGTATGTTTCTATGGGAAGTTTGGACGGAAATGTCATGGCTACAAGTTGTATTTTCTAGGATTTATAGCTGTCAAATATTCCATTTGCTTTAAACTGCTGCTTGAAATTATTTTTCTGTCAATTTTACCCACGCATCTGTTTCTTTCTTACTAGCTTTTGGAAATGCCAAGACTGTAAGGAATGACAACTCCTCTAGATTTGTAAGTATTTGTATAAGCATAAGTGTTAACACTAATATTTAGGTCATGTATGTTTAAACAACCAGTAGATGTTTAGTGTTTCTTCTTATACACATTTGAAAAATGAGAACACCATTGCTATTGAGACATAGAAAGCTCTATAAGGCCTATTTTTGCCTTCTGGGGTTTTTCTTTTTAATTCTTTTTGGATGACAGCTATTTCTTTCATATTTTCTTTGTCTTCTATCATACAACCCCGTGGGCAATTTAAATGAGGCTATTTATTTATTTTAAGGAGGCTCTGTGCCAATGTGGGGCTCGAACTCACGACCCTAAGATCAAGAGTCGCACGGTCTACTGACTGAGCCAGCCAGGCGCCCCTAAATGAGGCTATTCAGAATAACTCTTTACTTACCTGAACTTTGGTATTTAGAAATCACCATTAAGAATCAGATTAAATGAAGTAGAAGGAAGGATAAACTGGGTGTCAAGCTTGTATACTCTACAGCTTTTGTCCTTTATTCAAGGGACTGAAGAGGATGGAAGGGCGTACTAGAACTTTATAGAAGGAAGGTCATTAGGTTTGACGACCAACGGCAGGGGATGGGGAGGGGGACTGGATGGTCAAAACTGCCGCTAATGGATGTTTTGGCTTTGGCTGAGGCGGGAAATGCTAATTCCAGGAATACAAGCCTTCCTGGCCTCACGCCCCAGCACTCTGCAGCACGTACTATGCACCGCGGCCCGCTGGGGTCTCTCCAGCTGTACACGTGCTGTCCTGTGTTTGGTCGTTATGGGGACACAGGCACTGCCTGGTGGCAGCTGGGAGATACATGTTGAGTGTGATGGTGACATTTTTAAATTGGCCCCCTTTTTCTATAGTTTAGCCAACCGTATCCATTTTATAATAAAAGGTCATCTACTTTATAAGCTCTCTTCTCATATACATGGGACCATTTGGGATGGTTTTTGTGCCTCTCTGTCGGAGACTCTTCCTGCCCTTTCTCCCCCACTACTTTTAGCCTCCTTTTTGCTTTTTTCTGGTTCCCCAGTGCTTAAGGCAAGACAGTGACCTCAGGCAGAGGTAGTTTTGATAGTTCGGAAAGTGGAAGGCTGTGGTTCCCAATTCTAGTGCCGAGAATTTTTTCCGTTGGATTAGCCCCCTTACGTTGCTAAAACTGATTGGAGCTGGGCCTTCTCCTGTTGTGGTAACATGGCTAATCTCTTTATATAAATAGAGTTAGAAGCAAAGTGTGGGCAGATAGAAGTAATTCCAATAAATCAAGCTCCCTTATGGAGGCTTTATTTTTGCTGTTTGCAAATTACACATATACATTTTTAAAAGATTTCTAAACATATTTAGTTTCAGACCATAAAAATGCAGAAAACTATATTGCTTAAAGTGTCATTACTACTTTGTGATGTTTGAAATCGAGCAAAAGACTTGGCAGGTGATTTGGCTTAATAAGTAACTTCAGAAAAATCCTATTATAATATGGGTATTAGGATATGAGATTAATACTTGATTATAGGCTAAATCATTTCATGCCCAGTTTTTAGTAATTTCTCTGCTTTGTAGCCTGTGACTTGACCAGTAATATACTGAACTCCATGTTATGATTGGATAGTAGGACTCTGCTATATTTCAAGTCCCTACTCTATATAACTGTGGCTTATGTATTATACATTTATACTCCAAGGGAATTGCGTTTCCTTTGACCGTGTTTAATGGGTCAACCTAGAATGAACTTCTTGCTCTCTTCCCTGAGCAGTGTGATAGAAGCCGAGGTCGTGTACTTATGCATGCTTGTCGTAGCTGCCATAGTGGAGTGCTTCTCAGTGCGCCCCACCCAAGTGCCTCTAGTTGGATAGATTGAACTTCTACTAAGAAAGTGACCCAGCGTTTTTGAAAAGAGAATCACTCTTCCCAACCAAGGATTTCAGAGGAGGGAAGAGGAGTAATAGTTGAGTGTCTACTATCTGTAGAGAGCCAAGCTGGGCACTAAGAGGAGAGAATCCACAGGGTCAGGAAAATTCCATTACCAAACCTCTCATTCCGTAAGGATAGAAAAACCCATGCAACATATCCATTTGTTTGAAACCTCTGTTGTTTTTTTAAACACAGTTAAGCATAGGTCTCCCTGTATCTCCTCTTGGAGCCTTCAGACCTTTCCCTGTTGGCATCCAGAGTGACCTTTATAAACTTAAGCCTCATCACTTCCCTGCTGAAAGACCTCAGTGGCTTCCTCTTGGACCCGGAATGCAGTACAGGCTCCTCCAGGAGCTTCCCATGGCTGCCTACATCAGCCAGGGCTTGCTCCACCCTGCCCTTGCATGCCCAGCCTCGGTGGCACAGGCCCTTGTGACTGTCTGGAGTGCTGAGCGCCTTCTTGCTTAGATCTTTGCACTTGCTGGTCCGTCTGCATGATGTGCTTGTACCCAGATCATTACACAGCTGCCATCTTGTATCATTTCGATCTCACCTCAAGTGTCACTTCCATGATGCTTTTTATAGATTCTGACTTCATCCTGTTTTTGTTTTTTTCGGGCATTAATTAGTCTCTGGAATTATTTTTTTTTTAACGCTTATTTATTATTGAGAGACAGAGAGAGACAGAGCATGAGCAGGGGAGGGGCAGAGAGAGAGGGAGACACAGAATCTGAGCTGTCAGCACAGAGCCCGATGCGGGGCTTGAACTCACAAACCGCGAGATCATGACCTGAGCCAAAGTCAGATGCTTAACCAACTGAGCCACCCAGGCGCCCCGTCTCTGGAATTACTGTATTCACTTTCTCGGTTTCTCTCTGATCATGGACCTTAGAGAGTAGGGGCCATGGGAGCAAGTACTCCAGCCTTCGTATTCACGGTGGTGGCCCCACAGTGCCTGGCGCCATAGTAGACACTCAGAAATCATTGATGAATAAATACCTATTTTTAAGAAGCTTATAGACTTAGTCCGAAAGAATGAACATGTCTAAACGTATTGTGTTTATAACACAACACATAAAATAGTAAGTTTCCCATGAAAGGTACAGGTTGCATTTTATGGAAGTTCAGAATTGAGAAGCTGGAGGAGTCTGGGGCAGGGGACAGTTCTTAGTGGGCCCGTAAGATTGAAATGTGCCAAAATTGAGTAGAAAGCAGGAAGAGCTGGCGGCACAGTATGGGGAAGCTGAGGGGAGAGACCAGAGAGGATCTGCACTTGTCCGAGTTAGTGGCTGGATGAGGGGATCGGTGAAGGGAGCTGGGGGCCAAAGGCCTGGAAGGATGGGTCGGGGCCTCAATTGGAGGGCTTGGAGTTTCAGGTTCAGGTCTTGGACTTTATTTTCTAGGCAGTGGGAAGTAATTGGTTTTCTCTGAGTAGACTCATGACATGCTCATGGGAAGAATGCCATTCCAAGATCATCTGAATTCTCTGTGCTGCCCATTAGTTTATTCCTGGTCAGCTTCCTTTTCCATGCTCTGCAGTGTTTAGTCTACTGTCTTCAAACCTCCTATCCTTTACTCTGATGGTGTTATGCTTACTTCATGGAAATCATTATCATCATCGTCTTCCTCTTCCTCCTCATCCAAGTCCTCAGCTTTGGTGCCTCATCTGGCCCTGTATCTACATAGATACCCTCCTGTCACACTGGGAGATTCTCAACTCCTGTCTTGCACTAATCCCTCCACCTGTGCTCTAGATCTGGTCACTTCCTGTGTCTAGGAACCACCCTCCATCAAAATCACCCCCTCTCATATGGTCAGCCTCTGACTCTCCTATGAAGTTATGGTTTCTCCCTTCCTTTGTGTCTGCTGCCATCATGGAGGGCATAACTGATCACTAAGTTGCCTGGGCCACATTCCTGGACTTTTTAATCATTGCCCCTGTCTTGTGTTAACCTCGTATGTCCAACCGGGATCCGTCATTGTGACTCTCAACTCTATTTAATCTTCCCTTTATCGCTACTGCTGCTGAAAGTCACCAACATTTCTCCCATGACTACTGTAACTTCCTATCAGCTCTGTCTGGTTTTGTTCCTTTCAGTCCATTCCACATTATCTAGGGTGATCTTGCAAATAGGCAGGTCTGATCATGACTTCCCTGTTTAGGAATGTTTATTGACAGGACTTTGCTGTCAGGTGAATGTTCTGATGCCATGATATGCTCCAGCGTCCCTCACCATCATCATGGATGCCGATTCTTTTTTTTTTTTTTTTTTAATGTTTATTTATTTTTGAGAGAGAGAGATAGAGCACGAGTGAGATGGGGTCAGAGAGAAGGGGAGACATAGAATCCATAGCAGACTCCAGGCTCAGAGCTGTCAGCACAGAGCCCGATGCAGGACTCAAACTCACTAGCTGTGAGATCATGACCTGAGCCGAAGTCAGATGCTTAACCAACTGAGCCACCCAGGTGTCCATGGATACTGATTCTTATGCCTGCTCCTTCCTGCTCCTTCCTGCTCTCTCGCCTCCTTGCTGCCTTACTTAACCCTGATACTTAGCATTTAAGCTAGGGTCGACTTCACCATTCATCCCCCTTTCTTTGTGTCCCTGACCCACCGTAGGATCTATCTCCAGACACAGAAATCTCCTCGTTACCTACCTCAATTCCCCTCAGGCTGTAAGTTCCTTGAGGGTGGGAACTGTGCTCACTTTTTTCCTTGTGTCTATGTTAGTATCTAGGAAATGCTTAATAGGCATTTGCTTAATGAATAAGAGAAGACTTAGGACAGGTGACCCTTGACAATGAAGAAAGAAAAGGGCGAGGGAGCATATATAAGCTAATAAAAAGTCACAGATTGCATTGTTGACTGAGTGCCATGTGATCATGTTTCTTCCCCCTTACTATGATTTTGAAAACAGAAGGAGTTAAAGTGGTAATTCTTTGGGAGAATTATTTACAAGCCATCTATGTGACTATTACTAAAGTAGAACATGAAACAAAAGGACCACTTATTAGATCAACAATCCCTTTTCCAAACAAAAAACAGCTGTCCGGGTTACTCTGTTATACTTGTTACTCTTTAACTAGATAGTTATAGACCAGTTCTTTAAAAATCATAGTATGAAACTCCATGTGTGTTTCTGTGTGTTTAAAATACCATCTATAAAATGTAATAGGAACCTGGGATATATATATTGCTGTATAATCTAGATCAAAAACCAAAGAGAGTAATAATGATCAGTCTTTGATTCTGGATTGGCCACACCATATAATCATGCATTTCATTTGAGTAGATATAAAAACAGTATTTTATGTGTTCCATTTTATCCACTATCCAGTATGCTTGGGAGTTTCTTAGCCATAGCTTAAAACCATTTTGCTTATAAAAGTGAAATAATTTATATTCCCGACTAGTGCATATACAAGGAGTACTGCCTTTCCCCAGTTTTTATTCTTGAATTGAATATACACACACACTTCAGAGATTTGAAACACGTATCTGAAATGGAAAAGTCACATGTTGCCTAAGAAGATCTATTCTTAAATTAGCAACATGATATGTTAGCTTTGAGCTAATGGGGTATTTAGTATGAATTATTTATGGAGGCATATTGTTAGCCTCATGGTTACATAAATTGTCTGTTAATTACATTTAAACAAATGTATAAAGGGCTTAGTATGCTATTTTCTGAGAAGATGTGCTGACTGAATATTTTGAGGTCAACTTGAAACTCACAAAGTCTTTCTTTGGCAGGGCAAATATATGGACATTGAATTTGATTTTAAAGGCGATCCACTGGGAGGAGTGATAAGTAACTGTGAGTATTTTACTTGAATCCTTTCAAAGAAGTTCAGAATAGCAAAACATATATTAGAATATTTTAGATACTTGAGTCTTTAAGAGATAGATATAAGAATACGATTTCTTTTTCTTAGACAATGTGTTTCAGACTATGTGTTATGTTAGACTGTGATTTCAGATTGTTTTAGCATGTCTAAATCTTTTTTAAAGACCACTTAAAGTCTTTGTCTTTGAAAATCTTTAAAAGTTTGCTAAAGAAATAAGAATTAGTCCAACCGTATTTTAGATTCTTTAGGTCTTTAAGTTAATTATTTAACAAAAAGGATCCTGCGATGGTTCATTTCTTTAACAAAATTATTTCATGATTAAAAATAGAATATAAATATGCGGCACCTGGGTGGCTCAGTCAGCTAAGCATCTGATTCTTGATTTCAGCTCAGGTCAAGATCTCACAGTTAGTGAGTTCAAGCCCCTTGTCAGGCTCTGTGCTGTGTGCCTGGAGCCTGCTTGGGATTCTCTCCCCCACCCCCACCCCCCGCCCCTCTCCCACTAGCATTCTCTTTCTCTGCTCTCAAAATAAATAAATAAACAGTTAAAAAAAATAAAATACAGTTTTTTTAATTTAATAACTTTTTAGTAACTTTTTGGGTAACATTTCTTCAATAAAATGAGTGGACCTGTACTTCAGATTTTATTGTGGGAAATTTTGTTTGTCTTGGTGTAATTAGATAATTAACATGTAATAAACCTGGTAGGAAAAACTACAGATTTATTAGCCTCCCTTAGTCATGATTAGTGATTATGGAAGTGAAATGTCCTTGTCAAAGGTGAAAAAATGAACAGCCCCAGGTCCAGAGTTTTCTAAAGTGGGCGTGATTGTTGTAAATATGGCCCCTTCTCCAGTGACTTTGAACCTGCAGTACGTACAGCACTGCCCTCATATTTCTGCTCGTATTGATTTAGTAGTTGCTTCATTTGGAAAATAGGAAATGACAACTTAGGGTTTGTGCACTTCCTCCCGGAACCACAGCCTGGTTATCCTCTTGAATCCTTCTATGTTTTTGAGGCCGCACCACTGAACCTCCCATCACCGCTGGCCTCCTCACCACCTATTGGGATTGAAAAAATCTAAGTTTGCACTAGAAAAAAAGGTAATAAATTGACTCAGGTGTCCAAAACAATGCCCTTTAGATTTGTTATAGCAGTGGCATTCTTCCTTCAAATGAGATTGTATGCCGAGCCCCAAATAGGAAATAGAGGAAACAAGATCTGATCTGGTAAAGAAGATGAGTAGCCAGAACCCCAGAACGCCTCTGGGGGCCCCTGAGATCTTTGCTAGTGAACTCGAACCAGAGGAATGCCATTTGAAAATTAACATTTTAAGTGATTTGAGGAAAATGTGTAGCTGATTTTTTGTTTTTAAGTTTTTAAATCACATTTCAGAGAGAAACCTAGGGGTAGGGTTTCCTTATCTTTGTGTGTGTGTGTGTGTGTGTGTGTGTGTGTGTGTGTGGTTTTTTTTTTTTTTTTTTTTTAATGTGGCAGAGGGATATGTTTTTTAAATGTTTATTTTTGAGAGACAGAGCACAAGCTGTGAAGGGGCAGAGAGAGGGAGGAGACACAGAATCCGAAGCAGGCTCCAGGCTCTGAGCTGTCAGCACAGAGCCCGATGTGGGGCTCGAACTCACGGACTGTGAGATCATGACCTGAGCTGAAGTCGGACGCTTAACTGACTGAGCCACCCAGCCTCCTCTAGAGCTTCCTCTCTTTGAAACAGTGGGATTGAAGTGGAGGAATTCTATGGTTCTTCCCGTTCCCACTGTTCTGTAGTTTTTACATAGTTTGATTTTCTATTTTAGTTTCCCCTTTGTGTGCCATACATTGGGATTAAGCCATATTTTTAAAAATATATACTTGTCAGAGAAACGTTTGAAGAGAATCTTTAATGTGAAATGAAACTGGCTGCTTAGGTTAAATGGCTTTATGTCAAATATGGAAACAAAAAGTATTCATGCAAACCATATATGATGTAACCAGAAGCACTGATGACCACCCTTGTAAGCTTTCCGCACAACGTCTGGTGGCTCATGATAGCTGTGAAGGAAAAAGGATTTGACCCGGTTTGAAGACCACCATTTCAAGGAATGCTTAATTTTTATTCTGAAAGATATTTATATATCTTTAGCACTTTTTACAAGACAGATGAACTCTAGTTATTAATTTAACAATACCCTATTTTTAAAATGAGGGTAATAATCTAAACATTGTGGAATGACTGAATCAAAATTGCTTTTGAGGACTCTAGGAAAATATTTAAGGATTATTGTGTTGTAAGTATTAGAAAGTAACTTAGGTTTTACATTTTGAAGAGTATGTTCCAAACAGAAATGTCTTCCTGCCCCTGATTCTTGCAGTATCCATGGAGAATAAATATTAAACACTCATTTCATCTCCAGTTAAGATTAATATATCCTCATGAATGGATTTTTTATGGTGTTCGTTACCATTTGTTCCCACAATGAAATTAGATGGAAATTTGTGGTAGTGGGAACACCCTGTATTTTAGAGTACCCTTTGCTTCAGAAAGGAAAGGACTACATGCGTGTTAAGAGCAGGAAATTTCACCCTATGTGCATAGAGCACTGACTCATAGGTGGTCAGTGGGAGTTGCTGTCTCCTGGCTTCAGGGGTGTAAAGCAATGGGCAAACTCATTCTTGTTCTCTCTAAACTGCCAAAAGTTAGCTTCTTGTAGTCCAGAAAAGAGGAAAAGATTTGCCATTTTGTGGGAAGTCTATTTTGCCTCACCTTCCAGCAGCCGTGTAGTAACGGTGTAGATCATCGTTGGTTGTACTTAATACCTGGAGGAAGACACGTGATCAGCCAAGCTAGTTGGGCTCCCTGTGAGTGGAAGAGAAAGCCCCATGACTTACTCTCTCTTTCTAGAAGAGGGATGCTTGAAAACCTAAGTCTTGAACTCGCCTGACAACTGTATCTCTAAGGTTACTATTGTTAGGCAAGGGGCATAATGGAAATAGAAAATGGCACCCATGCTTCAGTAGGGAAGATAAAATGTGGAAGCAGAGTTAGCACATCTTATTTTATGAGGTAGTATTTCTGCTACTTTGTTAATGCTTGTAGGTGTCATACGATTTATACATTTGTGTTTGAAGATTTTGGACCTAGTGTTATGAACTAGAAACTTCTGGCAACCTGTTGCTTTAATTAATAGTCTAGGTACTTTATTATAGCTGTGGCACTTGATGGCAGTTTTCACTGTGAAGAAAATGTGAGAAAAGTCTGGAGGGATTTTATCTCCTAAAAGAAGAATAGCACTGATAGATATGCTGTAAAAAAGCCTTATGTTTCAGGTGTGCATATATACTTGTCCTTATAGTTTAAGGACAGGAGGTATGGCTTTCCTGTTCACAGGAGTGTATGAAGAGCTCGTGTAATATCTGACACACAGCAGGTGCTCAGTAAATCCAGAACTGAAGATGGAATTGGTTAAATATAGGCAGGTCCTACCTTTCCCTACTTCATTATTTGGGGCATATCTATGAGGCTACTTGAGCAACTCTTATCATGTGGTTTCTCATGTCTAAACAACGAGACAGTAAGTTACTTATTTCTCTGTGTCTCCCAGTTTTTCATCTTTGAAATGTGGTAGTAAGAGTCCCGATCTCATAGTGTTGTGAAAAGGTGTAAATTTTTTAACATCTGAACTCTTTTAACAATGCCTGGCACCTAGTAAACATTCAGTAAATGTTTACTTTTTCTCGTTATTACATACTTACTTTCTTGTTGTCTTTAGCCCCTAGCCAAATATATGTCCTATACGGACAGAGACTTAGTTTGTGTGGTTCATTGCTGAATGACACCAACCAAAATAGCGTCTGACACCTAACATATATTTCTTGAATTAATAAACGCAAGCGCACAGGAAATAACAGGTGATATCGCTGTGACATAGAGAGATTTATCAAGAAATAAAGCTCCTGCTTTATTGGGTAATTTTATCTGGAATACTTAAGACAATTTTTTATTGAGATATAATTGACGTACAGCATTATGTGAGTTTCAGTGTACAACATAGTGATTTCAAATAAGTATTGCTAAATGATCACCACAATAAGTCTAGTTAGCATCTGGCCACCGTACATCGTTACAGATACTTTTCTTTCCTGGTGATGAGAACTCTTAAGGTCTGCTCTCCTAGCAACTTGCAAATATGCGGTACAGGATAATTAGCTATAATTGATAGGCTGTGCAGTACATCCCTATGGCTGACTTATTTTATATATCTGAATATTCTATGCTATTCATTTTTAAAGGCTTTTTCTAAATCCCAGAAAGGCAACAAAATTATTGGTATTCAAACTTCATCTGTCACTGCCTTCTCTTTTTGGCTTGAGAGAAATACTATCCTGTGAATTATGAAGGAAGGCAAATACTGAAATTAGTTTGTTGCCCACTTATTAATCCACCCCAAACTTAGTAGGGTGTAAAACAATGGCCCTGTCATAGGCCGTTGGACTCTGGGGATCGAGAATTCAGGTAGGGCACAGTAGGGTTGGCCTGTCTCCCTGATACGTGGGACTTCAGCTGGGAAGACAACTGGTTGGGTGTGACTTGCATGAGTGGATGTGGAGTGGATGTTGGAGTCTTCTAGAAGCTTGATCATATGTCACATGTCAGGCTCCTCGGCTAGGATGATTCAAAGCATGTGCTGAACTGGGACTGTTGACTGGAGCCACCTACATGTGGCCTTGTGTGGTGTGGGCTCTCACAGGTGGCTAGGTTCTGAGAGAGAGTGTCCCAAGAGGAAACATCCTGCAGTAGTCTGAGAGATCATACAGTGTTACTTCCACTGTACTTTATTAGGTCAAAGTAGGCACAAGCTTGCCCAGAGTCAGAGGTGAGGCACGTAGGTCCCACTTCTCAATTGGAAGAATGTCAAATGATTTGTCACCGTTTTGTTTTAATAAGCTCCAATCTGATAGATTTTTTTCAGGAATGGTTACAATAATTTCTCACCTTGTGTCTACACCCTTGAGCAGTCCCCTGTCTCGGTGACTCAGGGTTTGGCCATGAGTGTTGTTTTGGTCAATGGAACAATAGTAGACGCGGCACAACCAGAGACTTGAAAGTTGGTTCCTTACTGGAGTGTGTCCTCCCATGCTCCTCTTGGGAACCCTCTCATTACCACCATGTGGGTGAACCTGGGCTAGTTTGCTGGATGGTGAGAGACCACGTGGAATGTACCACCAGACATATGAGTGAGGGCACCTTAGATCAACCAGCTGCCTGCAGACCACCAGCCTATGAACAAGCCCAGGAGGGATCAGCCAAGCTGGCTCATACCAGAACTGTGAAGGTGATGCTCAGACTCATGAACTGATAAATGGTATTATTAGTTCAAGCTGCTAAGTTTGGGGAAAATTTGTTATGTAGCAAAAACTAACTGATGTAGTGGTCTAATAGACAATCTACTTTCCCCCACCCAGTTTGGAATCCTGAGAAATAGGCACAGGAATCACTTTGGAGAGGATGCAGCTTTCTTACTGTTAGAGGCAAGGTTGAAGAAAGTGGCTTTTGGTTTCTCACCCAAGCAGGTGTGCTAGTAGTCCTCTGGCAGCCTGGCAAGACTTAGGCATCACAGTGTTAAGCAACCCCTGGCCTCTCCTTGTGTGCATTGCCCCATTTATCTTCGAGCGCTGGTAAGTAGAGCTTACTTACTTACCAGAGTAAGCTGAATGGGAACACAGTGGGGGGAACCAGAAGGCTGAAGTGTGTGTGCATGCTCACATCCCTCTCCACACCTCACTGCTCAGAGAAGTCCCTCCTCCTGCCTGGGTGAAGAGTGAGGAAGAGGCTGAGAGAGGCTAGGGAGTTAGTCTAAGGAGATCCTTCCACAAGGCATCCTTAGAGCAGGAGGGAACAAGGACCCCACTCACAGGGGAGAGGGGGGACGGAGCCAGTCTCTGAACTCCTGTTCTTTATATTTTTTTGAATTTATGATACAATTGGCTTACACTTTTATGTGCTGTCTACGTGTTTATATATATCCACATCCATGCCATTTGTAGGAAATGGAATATAGTTTTACTCTTTTAGATGGTTTGGGATTTATAACTTTCTTTTTCCTTTTGGATCATACCTTTGCTATTATTGATGACAAGGTGCTGACTAGGAGCAAAGCTGCCTGTTGGAATACTTCCTAAAGGAAACTCTGCTCTGCCTTGTTTTCTGAGAATATGTAAATATTGATGCGGAGGTGGAGATTACCTGTGCATGAGTCTGTTCTCAACAGCGAGTGAATATTCATCAATAAACAGTGTCTTTTTAACCTGTCTTCTTTAGGATCGAAATTCGCCAGAAACTAAGACACACCTTGTCTGGTTTATAATACAAGGCTGGGCATTTTTTAGTGCTTCAATATTCAGAGCTTCCAAAGAAGACAGAAATAATCAATCATTGGTTGTGAAGTATCCGTAGCAATAAGACAAATTTCCAAGAGCAATTCTTTTACCCTGTAATGGATGGCTTTGTATAAAAATCCATGCTTTTCTTTTTCTCGGTTTTACTGTGGCGGTTTTTCTTTTACAAAAATATTTTTACCGGAGCATTTCGGTGGCTCAGTCGGTTGAGCGCCCGACTCTTGATTTCAGCTCAGGTCATTCTCTCACGGTTCATGAGATTGAGCCCTGCGTTGGGCTCTGTGCTGACAGTGTAGAGCCTACCTGGGATTCTCTCTCTTTCTCTCTTTCTCTGCCCCTCCCCTATTCTCTCTCAAAGTAAATAAATGAAACCTTAAAAAAATTTAAAAAAATATGTTTACTCTGAAGAAAGACTGTATGTTTGCCATGAAACAAGATTATATACAAATATAGAAGAAGCCAGGTGTTTGTTCAAATATATCTAAATGAATTAGGATAGTATATCTAATAATAAGATATCATGGGCTGTATCTCATTAATTTTATTTCAGAGTTGGGTATGGAGTTTTAGATTCAGGTATATACCTATGTGAGTAAATTTTTAATCAATAGATAAACATTAAATTTATATTAGAAAAAATCAGTTGTGAAAATACACATGTGCTATATGTATGTAAACAGATGCTATAATAAAAAACAGTAGTTGATTAGAGAGATAATAAGCCAAGTTTGCCTGGTGTTTTAAAGCCCAGTTTGCACATGCAGACACAGAAACCCTTGCATAGCTTCTCATACACTGGGTCCAGCTACCTATAGTGTTGACTTAATAATTCCAGGACACTGATTTTTGAGAAAACTTTAAGCTGATTTCTTAAAAATTACAATGCTGCAGTGGACGTGGGGGTCAGGGTAAAATTGTCATGCTGTGGTGTGCCACGTGGTTCATGTGTGTCAAGACCTGTGGCCTGCGGGTGGATGGAGATTCCTGTGATCCCCAGGCTAGAGAGAGCCCCATGGTGAGCGTTCTCATTTGCTCTCCCTGTAACACGCATTCACGGTGCAATTTGTAAGAAGACCTTTGTCCCGTCTTTTTGACTTTAAAATTTGTTACTAGTGAAACTTCCTGATTGTCATCCTTGGAGGCTTTGTTGTCTATTTCCAGGAAAAGTACAAGGTTGACTTTAGAATGTACACCCTAATCCATGAGCACACTTAAGCTCATAGAGTTTTCCGCTGAAACTACCGTCAGTCATGCTCTGTAACTCACTGGTTACTTAGAGCGCAGGCCTATCGGTATTGCTAAATGCATCAGTGAAGGGGCATAAATGGATTCGAAAAACCTGAATGCCACTCAGACACTGGATCCATAATATTTATCTCTGAGCAATTGGAGAGGAGCACAGGATCTCTGGGGGTGGGTCGGTGTTGTGCATCATGGACTTTCATTGTCATTCTAGCCTTCCTAGCAAAAAAGCTGATGATTCCTTAAGCCTTGGACTTGAACCATTTCTTTTTTTTCAGGAAGGTAGACTATACATAAAATACATTTAATCTTGCCATCTCATCCTTCATCTGTTATGTTCTAAAGTAATGTGATGTTCTTTTCTTCCAAACCACTACTTATCCTGCTATTCCTTTGCCAATTAAAAGACTTCCTTCTCCAGCAGGTGCAAAAAACACGGACATTTTACTTCTTTCATGTCTTGTACTGAGGGGAGGCTGGCCTGTGCTGTGCACAGGCACATGTCCCTGCCGTAGACTAGCTGGTAATTAGTCAGGACTCGGAAAGCCCCTGAATGACAGGCTCATTCTGGTAATAGTCAGGTGGCAATACCATGCTGGGGTAGGTGGGGAAGTTCTGCTTCCAGAGCCTGTGTCCCTGTCTGTTGGTTTTCTCCTTTAGAATGGCTTGATAGATTTATTTATTCCCTTAAAGTGTAAGTTTGTATCAGATTTAATGGGAACTTAAGTTTGTATTTGGAGAAAGAAATGCATCTGCATTGGAATACATGGAGACTCCTACTGTCTTCTCCACTAGATATCTCCACTAGATATTGGCATATCCTGTACTGTTCTTTACTAAATCTTCTGAGCAGAGGCTCAATCAGTGGTGGCAGGAGCATGTGAGGCCAAAAGGAAGGCTTAGCCGGTGTTTGCTTTGACTTAATTCAGGGGAACATTCAGTAAATTAATTTGGTCAGGTAGCAAGTCTTTATAGCAAATTTAATTTATGTTCTGTGCTTTGAGTGATTATTTGATATGGCTTCATACTCTTAGATTATGTTGGTGCATGCGCCTTTAAAAAGGTAGAATAGGGGGGTGCCTGGGTGGCTCAGTCGGTTAAGCATCCGACTTCTGCTCAGGTCATGATCTCGCGGTCCGTGAGTTCAAGCCCCGCGTCGGGCTCTGTGCTGACAGCTCAGAGCCTGGAGCCTGTTTCGGATTCTGTGTCTCCCTCTCTCTCTGCCCCTCCCCCATTCATGCTCTTGTCTCTCTTCTGTCTCAAAAATAAATAAACATTAAAAAAAATTAAAAAAAAAAAAGTAGAATAGGGAATGGTTTTACACATCAGCAAATTATTTGGGGCAAACCTTTTCCCTGATTACTTTTCTACCGAGAAGCTTGTAACTTAGGAGAAAAGTCATAAAGAAATAGGAAGCTCTGGAGTAATACACTAAGCATTTTAGGTGATAAAACCTTCAACTGCTTTGTAATAAAAGGTTTTTTATTTTGTGACTGAGTTGCTTAGGTGAAGTCATGTATTTTATGTAAAGTATGGCCTTTCCTAGTGTTTATGGATTTTGCATTCTTTTTGCTGGAAAATTACAAACAGCAGAAATGTGATATCTTAGTCACCTGAAGCTTTCAATTCTGGCTGTGTCACTTAGTAACAGTGTGATGTGAGCCTCATTTTCTTCTATATAAAATAAGGATTATAAAGCCAACTCAGGGGAGGTGTTTGGGGTTGAATAGGATTACGAATGAGAAGCACGAATGCAGAGCAGGTCAGTGAAAGTTCCCTTCCTATTCCCCTTTGTACCTTTCCTTTTAAACACACATTGTAGTATGTTTCATATTTGAAAATGATAGTAATCACTGATCGTATCAGCACGTGTGGTTCAAGAAGTACATAGACCAACATTCCTTTCCACGCTGTGCACATTGTTCTTGAACTTGGTGGCTATTCTCTGCTAAATCTTCTAGCTGTCGCCGTTTTATACTCTTCATTTCCTGTCAGCATTTGTGCAAAGAGCGCCAAGCATTAGGCTGGCAATGCATTGCCATTGTACAGTGTGGCCCTGTCTTGCTTTGAGGGTATTATTTCATGTCTTGAAGTACCACAATTTGCTTGTTAGAATGTGACCAGATAAATGACATCAAACAGCTGTCATCCTTAGTAAGGTGCGCCTATGAAATGAGAGGGAAGCAGGCTGCCAGTACTCTCAAGGTATATGGCAGTATTCTTAACTCTATGGGAAGAGCCTGGGGGTTGTGGGCTTTGACCCACATGGTCATTCTGCCTTCCCCACCCCCACCTCCTGCTCTTTCTTAAGGGCCTTGCCATCCCACCTTGGAAAGAGTTGCTGCTGTTGGCTTGGGTGCTGGGAGAAATCGGGAGCAGGTGTGGCTCTCGAACGTCTTCATATTTGCAGTCGGTGCTGGGTGCATTCCCAGTCCTGGCGCGTAGTGGGTGAGCAGTAAGTGAGCTGATTTGAAGGAAATGTGTGTGAACAGATGAAGTGAACCGTAGCATTTGTTTATATTTTTCATGCAGTTGAGTTACTTTCTTTGAGGCTCGAGGAGTTTCCTATGAGGATTAGCTTCTCCATGAAGAATCTGCTCATGCTCTGTAGATTCTTTCTTCTGAAACTGTGCCTGTATTCTTAGAACCCCATAGGAGCTTGGTCACATGATCGGTACAAGCAAACTGCATTTTTATCTTATCTGCTTGTTCTGTCTTCTGCTTTGTGCGTCAGTATTTACTTCTTAACTGAAACAGTCAGTCCTTAGAGATGATGAGTAGTACACAACCCCTTCTTTTCTAAATTTTGTCTCACTGATGCTTTTCAATTTTCAATTTTCTTTCGTTTTGCTTAATATAAAGTCTTCATTATCCTCCATGTATGATTTGAGGGAGGGTGTTGGCAGTCATCCAAGTCAAATGGGCGCTGGAGATGAAAATGAAAACTCGGGAGCATCCCGTTACTATAATTTTGAATTTACATATTTTTGTTCTTGTTTTAGTCAATTTAATTTTATGTGTCCTTGTAACCCATCTCTTCATTCTTATAAATGACCCTGTGTCTGGGAAACACCCTAGGACTTCTCATTTACCAGATCCACAATCTTTCATTCTACCTAGGCTCCTTTTTCCGTGCTCATATGGATTCCAGAGATACAAATTGAGAAGTTCAATGACCATGCCCAGAGAACTTGCGCGTTTTTTCTCTCTCACTCATTTGTTGATAATGTTTAGATTTCAGCCTGACTGGAAATCAAATGTGTGTGTTCTCTAAATTAATAATGGGATCACTGATTCAGAATTTTGTAACTCAATTTGGCTTGTGCCTACAGAATCCAGAGCCCCTGTTATATCACTGGTCGGTGGTACGCAAGACTTCAGACAGGAATCTCTTCTGCCATTGTACTTACTTTGCCACCTCTTGTGTACTGCCACAATGTCTTTTTTGTGGTTGGTTGGCTTTTTTTCCGTCTCTCCCTCCTTCCTCCCTCCTTCTTTCCTTCCTTCCTTCCTTCCTTCCTTCCTTCCTTCATTTTTGCATGAAAGTTTGAAAACTTGGTAAGACATCTCATCACTTGATAAAAGTATCTGGAATCAAAGAAAGTATCACATATAACACCAAAAGAATATTAATATGGAAAATGTTTTGTCTTTAATCAGCTTGTTGAATGTATTGTTGAACTTATTTTGCATATTTACTATTGTTTGAAAAGAACCTGGTTTGTTTAATTTGGTAATTTTAGTTATAGTGAGGCTTCTTCCTGAAAGAACTGAAAATGTAGTTTCTGTTATTATTTCATTAAACACAGAAGATGAAAAAGAAAGTGGGGGGGTTGGGGAAGAAGAACCATGCTAGATTTGAAAGCAAATTAATAATATAGTATGATTTGACTCTTTTCTCTTTAGATCTTTTAGAGAAGTCTCGAGTTGTTAAGCAACCGAGAGGTGAAAGAAACTTCCACGTGTTCTATCAGCTGCTCTCTGGTGCCTCTGAAGAGCTCCTCAGTAAGTCCCTTTTTCTGTGTTTTAATTTAATTTTTAGTGTCAAAGCATTTTCCAAAGCATTCTTTTTAATTTTCTTCAAAATTTTCTATGACTGTGGTTGAAGTGAAGAACGTGGTATGTTTGCTTCTGTCATCCTACCCCAGAATTTGCTTGCTGTATGTCCCTATGTCTCACCAGATGCTGTGCATAGGTCTCAGATGGTTTACTCAAAGAGCTAACTGAATATTGGAGGAGGTGGATCATAATTTTGTTTTGATGTTTTATTTATTTTGGAGAGAGAGAGAGACAGCGCAAACAGGGGAGGGGCAGAGAGAGGGTGAGACACAGAATCTGAAGCAGGCTCCAGGCTCCGAGCTGTTAGCACAGAGCCTGATGCCAGGCTCGAACTCCTAAATCACAAGATCATGACCTGAGCAGAAGTTGGATGGTTCACTGACTGAGCCACACAGGCACCCCAATCATAAATTTAAACAATAAAATGGAAGAATATAATTGTTTCACTGAGGAAGAAGAAATTAGCAGGAGCCAGGAGAGGAGAACAATTATTTAAAAAAAAAAAAAAAAATTGCTCAGTGAAAACTTAAAAATAGTGGGAAAACATTTGTAATTGATAAAAGAGTTAAAAATCTGACCTCTGGCTATTTTAGAGAACTAATATAAGTCCATCAGAATAGTATCCAATAATGAATAGCTAAGTGATAAAAGTTTTGAGCAAATAGTTCAAATTGTAAGTATGGAAAGTAAATGACATTTGGGGAAGAATCATTCTCACTAATAATCAACAAGTGTAAGCTAAAACAGCACTGAAGTGTTCACTATTTACATGTATTAGCAAAAGTGATTAAAAAGGACAAAGCTGGCAGAATTGTCAGGCCCTGGTCGGCTTAGAGCTTGTGGGTGTCACTTCAAAGTGAGGACTTCTTCCTGGGGGCTAATTAGCAATCCAAAATAAGTCGTAAAATGATCAGAGCCAGGCGCACCATTTTTTAGAATATATCCCAATGAAGTAATTCAAAAGAATCCAAAGAACATTTTATATGAAGGCCTTTATCGCTGCCCTAATGTTCAATGGCACGGGAATCACTAGGCAGACATCATGTTACAATGAAATAGTATATTGAAGATGTTTTGTATTATAAAAATACGGAAGGGGGCTCACTACAAATAAATGTAAAAAAGTAGTTTGAAATATGTACAACAGTGGTAAAGGTAGATTTTAGAAAAATGCTGTTGGTATTTGGGTATCAATTTTTGTTCTGTTGATTCAGTATCTAATATATGAAAGTCACTTTCATCTGGAGGTTTTAAGGAATGAGATATTAAAGGCGGTTGGACTTACTGAGTAACTTACCAACACGTATGTGTGATTCAATAGATAAGCTTACACTCGAGCGAGATTTCAGCAGATATAACTACCTGAGTTTGGACTCTGCCAAAGTTAATGGAGTGGATGATGCAGCAAATTTCAGAACTGTTAGGGTAAGTAAGATACAGTCCTTTCATTACTGTTTAACAAGGTGCTGCCTTCACCTTATTCTGTGACTGAACATAATCAAGGTAAGCAGCATTCCTTTTCTTTTTTCTTTTTCTTTTTTTTTTTTTAACATGTATTTATTTCTGAGAGACAGAGAGAGACAGAGTATGAGCAGGGGAGGGGCAGAGAGAGAGGGAGACACAGAATTCGAAGCAGGCTGCAGGCTCCGAGCTGTCAGCACAGAGCCCGACGTGAGGCTCAAACTCACAAACCATGAGATCATGACCTGAGCTGAAGTCGGAAGCTTAACCTACTGAGCCACCCAGGCGCCCTCCTTTCATTACTCTTTAAAATGGGTGACACTCTTTTGCTCATTTGGAACTGGTAACAATTCTGAGTTTTCTTAAAACCATAACTCATGCCCCCTAAGGTTTTAGAATTATACAATAATTTATTGTATTCTTACTAAAATCCTACAATATTGTAAAGGCCCATGCTTTACTGGAGCATGCGATTTTGCTATTTATCAAAAGGAGCTTTCTCATTATATTATCCTGACTCTTTTAATGCCGTCTTTAAATTCCAAATATTTTTGTAGCCATAGCTTAGTAGTTAATTTCCAACTGTAAGAACTGTCCCAGGAAAGCATTAAATCAATACTGCTTTTGAGAGAAAACTTCCAAAAATCACATGTAAGCCAGAATGAGTAGCATTTCACGTTCATTAGAAAATAAATTGTTTTATTTTTATTTTTTTAACGTTTATTCATCTGTTTTGAGAGAGAGTGCAAGTGGGGGAGGGGCAGAGAGAGAGGGTGAGAGAATGCCATGGAACCCAACGTGGGGCTCGATCCCACGAACCCTGCGCTCATGACCTGAGCTAAAATCAAGAGTCGGATGCTCAACCAAAAGAGCCACCCAGGCGCTCCTGAAAATAAATTATTTTAAACAATATCCTATCTCCTATGTTTATGTGCGCTTCAAAAATTACTCCTTTATGACATGATATGGTAACTGTACTTTAGCTGTGGTGGTGGGGAGGCAGGAAGTAGGTCAGATTAGCAGAAATAAGACTGGCATCAGTTGATCTTCAAGGCTGAGTGAAAATAACTTGGAGTTCTTTTCCTGCTCTCTCTACTGTTGTGTATGTTTGAAATTTTCCATGACAAAAAAATTATATTACTCCCATTGCTAGGCTGGGTAGTCTCATCACAAACAAACAAATAAAACAAAAAAGCTGTTGGCATTTATTCTCAAAAAGAGTATTTCTCTGAGTACGTCATTTGTTAAAAACTCTGTAAGCATCCTCATACAGCAAGCTTCTTGCTTCCTGGACATGAATTAAGAGTTGAGTTCAAGTCCAGTTCTATAACTGCCTTGCCTGGCAAATCATTGGCACTTAATAAAAGCTTATGACTGAAGGAATGTTCCCTGTTACCTGTAATGCCTTGGGTCGGGCACTTCACCTTTGCAGACCAGTTTTTCTCTTGTAAAATAAACGAGGAGGTTTTTATATAGGAGTCATAAAAGCTTTTTGTTCGGATTTATTTCTAGCAGCAGAACCCGGTATAAAAAAACAACACGTACTCAACGCATACACGCATTGTGCACACGTGCACACAGACACACACAGACACAGAGATATACACACCGAGCTGCTGCGGATGAAGCGGGGGTTGGAACCCAAGGCTTGGCTCTTAGCCTCCTCTTCTTCCAAATTCCTCTTTGCTCCCCTCCACCTCTTTGCCCCAGCATGCAGAATGCCCCAGGGACCCTTGAATCACAGCTTGAAACCATTAAACAAGCTACAGCCCCAACTGGTGCTGTCAGGTCTGTTCTTAGGTTTCCTCTTGGAGGGCTTATTCTGGGGCGCTTTGTCTTTTTTGTTGTTGTGTGTTTAGAAACAAATCTGTTGCATGATTCATTAAAAAAATAATATAAAGAGTGACAGAAAGAAAACAGCTGCTTTTCTCCCCCCACTCCCAGAATGCCATGCAGATTGTGGGTTTTATGGATCACGAAGCTGAGTCTGTCCTGGAGGTGGTGGCAGCCGTGTTGAAACTGGGGAACATCGAGTTCAAGCCCGAATCTCGAGTGAACGGTTTAGATGAAAGCAAAATCAAAGATAAAAATGGTAAGTCAGCGGAGAGTCAACCTTATATAGCAAACTTGCTTTTGAGCATCTGCCCACTTCTTAATCTAGAAAGAAAACTTCTGTTCACTGGAAAACTTCACTGGAAAATGCTTTCCAGCGAAACTGAACAGAAGCGTAATTAGAGCTGAGTTTTAAGTCTTCTGAGTTCTACATTTTATACTATTTGATTTGAATGTGCTTTAGGAAGAACATCCTAAGCCCTGACAAGGATTTTTAGCAGCACATGTGTAGTCACTTTTTGTGTCCGTCCCCCAACAGAGTTAAAAGAAATTTGTGAGTTGACCGGCATTGATCAATCAGTTCTAGAACGAGCTTTCAGTTTCCGAACGGTTGAGGCCAAGCAGGAGAAGGTTTCAACTACACTGAACGTGGCTCAGGTGGGTGAAACATCGTGGCCAGAAAGTGAGTTTTTAAAAAGTCTGTGATAGTTTTTACATAAGTGGACACAAAAATTTCATTTTGCAGGTTGTTATCTTAACTGTCCATACTGTATTGCAGACATCATTCTAAGCACTGGGAGCACAGCAGTAAACTAAACAGATAAGGATCCCTGCCCTCGCAGAGGTTAAAATTTTGGTAGGAGGAGTGGCCATAGCTAGTAGGCCTCGTATATAAATGAATTTATACGGCAAGCTAGCAGCAGACAAGGAGAAAAACGAGAGCAGAGTAAGGGAGACCCACTGTGCTGGGGCAGGGAAGTTGCGTCTGAGTGAGCTGGGAAATGATACCACTGGCATGATCTGCCTTGTATTTCAAAGGGTCATTCTGGCTGCAATGTGGAGAGCAGAGTGCAGGGGGAGAATGGGTAAAAGCAAGGTGTCTTAGTTGGGCTACTATAACAGACTACCATAGTCTAGGTGGCTTAAACAAACAAAAAGAACCATTTATTCCTCAAAGTTCTGGAGGCTGGGAGTCTGAGATCAGGGGACCAGCATGGTTGCATTCTTGGTGAGGGCCATCTTCCTGGTTGACAGATGGCCACTTTCTTGCTGTATCCTCTTCATAGGGCAAGGGGTGGGGGAGGGGACGGTGTGCTCTGGTGTCCTCGTCCCCCTATAAGGACCCCAGTTCCATCATGGGAGCTCTGCCCTCATGACCTCATCTAAATCTGTCTCCTAAGGCTCCCACCTTCACATACCATCACATTGGGGATTAGGGCTTCAACATATGGATTTGGGGCTGGGAGGTGATACAGACGTTCCGTTCATGGCACCAGGAAGCTGCAAGGAATTGTGTGCTAACCTAGAATTGATGGTGTTTGAACCAGGTGGTAGCAGTAGAGTGAGAAGCGGTTACACCTGGGTACATTTTGATGCTGTTGGCTTAAGATGTGGCATGAGAGAAAGAGAAGAGTCAAGGATGGCTCCCAACATGTTTCACTCAAGCAACTGGAAAAGTAGGATTGCCATTCACTAATTTGGAGAACACAGTGGGAGAAGCCAGTTTGGAGAGGCCAGATTGGCTTTCCTGCCTTCCTTTTCATATACCGTCCATCTGAAGACAATGAAATCTTTCTAAGACTCAAGTCTGATTTGCTTACTTCTTCTGTCCTTTGGTTCAAGTTCAGTGGATGGATGAATGGATGGATGCACGTGTGGATGTTACACCAAGGAAGCTTCTGAAGCCCCTTTCAATGTAAAGCCTTTGTTCTACAGCTTAGACATTTTCCCACCCATCTGTGCTGATCTGCACTGGAATTCAATGACTGATTCGGCACTTTTGGCACAGAGGCCTACTTTATTCTCAGCCTATAGTCCAACTGTATTCTCCTCCTCTTTGTAAGTGGCCTTAAGCATCTGTAAGGCAGTAGGTGGATTTAGTCTTTCTCTTTGCCTCTCTGAACTGGTCTTTGCTACTAACCCAAGGATGCCTATGTGTCTGTAGCTTTCAGTGTTGATTTCGTATTTCAGGTGAGGTGCTTTGACTATGAAAAATACTATAACTTCGGTTATATGTAAACTTGATTTGTAACGATCCTCTTCTGGTTAGAACTGTTGTGTGTCCTTCTTCCTAAATTACTGCTTCTGCTGTCATGTCTGTCCAGGTCAGTCTCACTCATGCAAAGTCAGATGGTGAGTCACTGACTTAATCAAGAAAAATTCATTGAGAGCCTGCTCAGCACAGGCCCCCATGTAGACCATTAGCAGGGACATAAGGGATGAAGGAAGACGCCATGGAGAAGATAATTTCTGAGCCAGCCTTGAAGGATTTAGATGAATAAAGAATGGGCAGTAGGGGGTTTCAAAAAGAAAACTGAGAAAAGCCAAGTTTGGAGTCCACATCAGGGGGAGGGGTGGTCTAGCTTGGCCGTAGCTTTAGACACGCGAAGGGGATTCAGAGTAACGTGGCTGGGAAGGTTCAGTGTGGAGGTGGTTCTCAAACTTTAAAACTTGAGTGTACCTCAGTGCCACCTGAAGGGTTTGTCCAACACGGTTTGCAGGCTGTGCCCCTAGGCTGCTGTATTCAGTAGGCCTGAGGTAGGACTGAAGAATTTGCATGTCTAACAAGTTCAGAGCTGCTGCTGCCGGTGGTCCAGGGACCACATTTTGAGAACCACTGTACTAAGGTCACACTGAGTTTAGACGTTTTCAATAGGCAGAGTGGGGATCGTTAAGTAAAAAGTATTGCGATGAGAAAATGCCTCCTGTTTAAGAAGGTCCTTTAAGAATATCCACATGTACGTGGGTATATATGGAATATATATGTGGGTAAATGTTGGTCTGTTTTTACTGTGTGTTTTACTCTCGCTTTTTAATCATCCTCTCCGGAAACCGGGCCCAGGTGCGTCTTACTTTATAAGCTTGAGTCACCTTACATCACTGGGTTAAACTTTTCCACATTGTTTTAACCTTTAGCATAAAAGAATTTGGCTTGAGGTCCTCGATTTTTCAGTTCCTTATTCAAGTTCTTTTTTTTTTTTTTTTTTTTTTTTTTTTAATGTAGGGTTTAGGTTTCTACCAGTCTTACTGCCTAAAAGGTTTTGATTCCAGCAAGAACTAATTTGTTTTATTAATGTTTCCTCATAGCTTCAGTTCTTGGACCCCATCATCATCCGTATTGCCCCATTCCTCATTTTGCCCAAGGCATTTAGATCTTTCCTCAGATACAGTGACTCATGGTGAAATGATAGGAACTCAAGACAGAGTTGTAGTTCAGCTTTTGCCACATCCTCTCTCCTTGGCTTCCAAGCCCTCAGTAATCTGACCCTGCACCCTTTCTTTATCTCAGTTTATTCCTTGCTACTTCTATAAATGCCATGCTTATTTTTACCCGGTGCCTTCGCTCTTCCTTATCCCTTCCCCACATGGCGTGGCTAATTCTTCCTGCCTGTCTGAATGGTCCATCTAATTACCCCTCATCCAGGAAGATCACATAGTCCCCCTCTTCTCCCTTCTGGGAATTGGTTTTTCCCCTGCTGTTGGACACTCGTTCTCTGATTGTTTCACTCATGGATTTGGTCTCCACCACTCCACTGTAAGCTGCTACAGGGTAGGCCCCCCCATGGCCATGCATCTCTTGTGTTTCCACCTGGGCCACACCTAATACCAGTCATCGCTGAAGCACATTTCACTTGGGATTTTTTCAGTGCGCTTCAATGCCGCTGTAGAAGTGCAGTCTCTTCATGTTGTGCTTAGAATCTGAGATGGTGAATCCATGCTGTCAGTGTCGTCCTTCATTTCTGTACACCTTGTTAGTGATCCTTAAATGAGAATAAACATTCCTTCCCGTACTGTGGAGGATGTTATTATGGAGATTCGGTGGCATGAATCAGACTCTAGAAATCAGGGCTGACAGATTGGCAGCCCCTGGTACCAGATATAGCTCAATAGGCATATTTTATTTGATGAAAGGGTAGTTTTGTTGTCTTGTTGTTCTGTTTTGTTTTGTGTGCTTGCTTTTTAAATTTTGAATTTGAGTGCCTTTAATGTGGAATGCGTCTACAGATCATACTATTTCCCATTCATTTCTGTCATGTAGTCCCTGGAAACATTTGAGTTTGAGACTTCTGGAATAAGTATTTGTTCGAAAGAAATAAAGAAGATGAACATGGGCTGTGAATACATTTTAAAAAATATAAAGGAGTTTGCCAGAATGAGTTGTCACTATTAGTTCGGTTGCATATTGAAATGGTGGTTTGTTGGAATCAGCACATAGCTAAAAAAAACTGGATGCCATTATGATGACATTTCTGTTTATAAATAGGTAATGTTTTGAGGTTATGCGGTGTTTTGAGATAACTAGAATTTACGAAAAGAAAGGGGAAAGGATTAAGAAAGAATTCTATAGGCTCACAGGTGGGATAGGAAAAGGATACTTCAGAAATCGTAATATAAATACATGTATAGGCTTACTCTGTGCCAGGTGCTGTTCTAGGCACTTATATGGCCTATGTGAAGAAAGTAAAAGCTAGAAGGAGGGTAGAGAAAAGGCATTCATCTAAACCCAGGCTTCTTTCCCCATTTCAGCATATATATGCATTTTCTGCAGTGGAATCATTAACCACTGTTCCCCTCCAAGATGACATTGTGCGCTTGGGTTTTATTTTTTTTGTGCCAATTTATTGATGGATTTTCTAGGGAGAGGTTCAGGATTAGCATGGAAGTGTCAGATGAACTGGAAAGGTACTCTAAAGCTACGATTTGTTGCCAACGAAGGGCCTATGTTATTAAAGCTGTTACACTTCATTTAGAAAGAAATGTGGGAAAAGAATTTCTGTATAATCTAATAAGTTGTGTTCTTTATAACATAAAAATGTAAAGCTTTAATAGTAATGCTCAAATTTCTGCTTATAAGCAGTGAAATGCATGCATGTGGCCAGAGTGTTAAACACAGCAGCAAACTGGAGCGACTAGGTGGCTCACTCAGTTGAGCATTCAACTCTTTTTTTTTTATGTTTATTTATTTTTGAAAGAGGGAGAGAGAGCACAGGAGAGGGGCAGAGAGAGGGGGAGAGAGAGAATCCCAAGCAGGCTCTGCACTGTGAGTGCAGAGCCCAACTCAGGGCTTGATCTCACGAACTGTGAGATCGTGACCTGAGCCAGAATCAAGAGAAGCATCTGACTCTTGATTTCAGCTCAGGTCATGATATCAGGGTTGTGGGATCAAGCCCCAGTCGGGCTCCGTGCTGAGTGTGGAGCCTACTTAAGGTTCTCTCCCTTTGTCCCTTTCCTCCACTCATGCTCTTGCTTGCTCTCTCGCTCTCTTTGTAAAACAAAACAAAACAAAACAAAACAAAACAAAACAAAACAAAACAAAACCCAAAATCCCAGCAGCAGACCATCTTACTTTCCTCCCCGGAAGCTGCTGGCCCTCGGGCCTCCCCAAGAGCACTGCATCACATTGTTGGTGTGCACTAGCTAAATGCTCGTGGCACCCGATATGTGCAGGGACTCTTAGGTGCTTCCTGGCAAGGCTGACTTTCTCCAGGGTGTGCCTTCTAAGTCAGGGGTGGAGAGACTATGTCCTCTGCCTCTTCTTTGGCAAGTAGCTCTGAAGAGCTTCAAATAAATGAATAAGCAAATAAAACCATTTATTTGTGTTATACAGTATATTGCCCACAGTGTATCATGACTCTAGCCTCTAGATGTTATGGAATATCTTTTTTAAAATGTTCGGAAGGGGTGCACCTGGGTGGGTCAGTAGGTTAAGCATCCGACTTTGGCTCAGGACATGATCTTGCGGTTCATGGGTTTGAGCCCTGCAGTAGGCTCTATGCTGACAGTGCGGAGTCTGCTTGGGATTTTCTTTCTCTCTTTCTGTCTCTGCCCTTCCCCTGTTCGTGTTCTATGTCTCTCTCTCTCTCTCTCTCTCTCTCTCTCTCTTTCTCTTTCTCAAAAATAAATAAACATTAAAATTTTTTTTTAATGTTGAGAAGGTTGAATGAAGGAAAACATTTCTGAATCACATCAGTCAAAACCATTTTAATGTTTTTCCGTTGAGTTTCCTTTCCTACGTGTAGGGGTTAAAAAGATATAGTCACTGTATTAAATAGACAGATTTTTATTTTCACAAAACCTAAGCATTTTCCATTTTATTACCTAATGTTCCTAATGATCATTCTGTGATAACTGTGTAACTTCCCTTTCAGTAGGCTTTCATTTATTTTTCTTACTATTCCCCCTGTTGTTGGACTTCTAAAGTGCCTCTGATTTTTCTCTGTTCTGTAATACAGAGATGAGTATCTTTATGGAGAAAGTGCTTGCAATATTTAGAATTAGTTTCCTGGGATGCAAAAAAGTATAATGATTGAGGATCAATAATTTGCTCAATTCTCTTAACGGTTTAATTGTTCATCCAGAGTATAGTAAAAACTGGCTCTGAAAATAACTTGAAATACAAGAACTTTAAATATTTAAAAAATACCTTTATTATTTTATTGAAATTAAGCATTGTGACAATCGTGGGTATTGAGTTTTTCTTGTCTTTTCTTTTCTTTTTCAATAGGCATATTATGCCCGTGATGCTCTGGCTAAAAATCTCTATAGCAGGTTATTTTCATGGTTGGTAAATCGAATCAATGAAAGCATTAAGGTACTGAATCTCTGCAACCAGATAAATCAGCTGTAATAGATGTGTTCAGATTATAAACGTTAAGTTAAAGATATTTTAATTTTATAATCAGATAAGACTGTTCCTTGAAAATAATTTGCCTTGCATAGAATTGAAATTTGTCAGGACTCTGTTTTGTTTTGCATAGATGTTTTTGTGAGAAATCTCACCTGTCAGTGGCCTTGTGGGTTTTGCAGAGTTAACTCTGAGAGTCTGCATCCCAGGTCCTGGTCACGGCTCATCTAACTAGTTGTACACACTTGGCTGAAAAGGTCACTTGACCTCTCAACCTACTGATATGTTTGTCAATAAAATGAGGGTATTGGAGTATTGGGAGTTTGAAAGGCCCGACCTATTGTAAGATTCAGTGATTGTTTATTATAATTAGGCATCACTAATGCCTTCTTTAAATAAGTCATCTATCATTAAAATTTCTGGAAAATTCTATATCAATATCCTATGTCATAGATTAAAAAACAACAACTAAATTATAGTTATTCTAGTTGTGAAACACAGTTAACTTGTAACATAGTGTTATATTTCAGGCCTAAATTCAACTCATTATTTTAAAACTTTTTTTAAGGCACAGACAAAAGTGAGAAAGAAGGTCATGGGTGTTTTGGACATTTATGGTTTTGAAATTTTTGAGGTAAGCTTTTTTCTATTCTTTGTATTGTTTCTATTCATGCATAATAGTTGGAAATTAAATCATATATTCTATAGACAGCATTTAATATATAGTTAATATAACTTTGAATCTACAAAAAACCTCTGTGCTGATGTAACAAAACGTGTGTGTGTGTGTGTGTGTGTGTGTATTATATGTGTGTGTGTTTAAGTGCTGAGAGCCAGCATTTTGGAGACAATGCTGTTTAGGAAGAACTTCTTGTATCAGTATTTGACTTTTGTAATTGCAGATTCAAAATTCTTACTGGGCAATTTCCAACAAGGTTTATGGACATTGTGCCTGTAGTCATTCAGTCATTTGTAGGAAAGTGAGACAGGATGATGCCATGAAAAAGCCAGGGACGGGAGAGCCAGATGCCAGTCTGGCCTGGCCAGTGCTGGCATTTCATCCTGATGGGCTCAGGCTCAGGGTCTGGATTGGGTGATTTGTTGGGTCTCATCCAACATCAATCTTACAGTGTGAGTTCTGTTGCAAAGATTGAAAGAATTTCTGGTAAACTTCATAATGAATTTTTTAAAAAGACTGCATGCTTATTACAAATTAAATATTTAAAAATTATATACTTATATTGGAATTTCCTATTTATCCTTTTGCTTTGACATTTAGAAGGTGTTTTAAGAATTTTTGTTTTGCTTTGCTTTATTTTTTTGTTTTTTTTGTCTTTTTGTTTTTTGCTCCTTTCCCCATTGTAAGGATCTTTTAAAACTCTTACTCTTATTTCTCGGGAGTGGTATTTTAGTTTGGTTCAGGAAAATAACAAGTAGATCAGGCTCCTCCTCTCTTCATTCTCCCCATAAGTAATGATTTGTGAATTCCTTTAAATAACCAGGCCCTGCCCAGAATGACCACCAAAAGTGTTTATGTGTTCCAAATTATCAGGTTCACAGAACAGAAAAAAAAAACATCAGCCCCCTCCCTGCAGCTAAGCCAGGACTTTCCAACAAATATCTTTTTCTTACATTTATTTTTGTAATAAATTTTTGTAAATCAAGATCCCTGCTTGATTTTGTAAATCAAGATCCCTGCTTGATCATGTTCTGTATTTAGTAGCCAGGGGTAAATCATTCTTGAGGGCTGGCTGTATGCAAGCATTGCGGGAAGTGTTACATATATTGTCTGACTTAATTTTCACAAACACTTCATGAAATAGTTACTACTATTCCTATTTTACAGGTGAGTAGGTGAGGCTCTGAAGGTCAAGTCACTATGCTGGAGTTACATGGCTACAAAATGGCAGACTCAGGACCTAAATCCTAGGCCCCCTTCATAAATAATAAAAAACCTCTGATAGGGCCTTTTTGTTACTTTTCTCCCCAAACTCACAGGGTCCCCAGTACCTCGAAATAAAGGAGAAAACCCAAACATGATAAGTTTCTCAATCCCTATTTCTGTACCATTGTCCTCATTCCAAACTGACCAGCATGGGGAATACCCCTGGAGTTCTTCTGCGTGCTGGTGGCCAAGCTTGGGACACCTGTGCTGTGTCCTGCCTGCTGCCCCCTGTCCTGCTGACCATTGAAAACTGTTCTTCAGCACAATGTCCACTTGTATTGATGCCTCTTTAGCAGACTACGCAAAAGAAAGGTTCTGGTCTCGTGGCAATAGGGAAGAATTTGAGGTTTGTGTGTGAGGAGAACTGCTTGAGTATACTCAGAACTCGTGGTGATGAAATTAGTTTCTTTCTAGCAAGTCCTCAGGTTACTGTTACCAAAGGGCAGCCTGTCAAAATCATTGTTTATAGTTGGCAGGGAAAATGATTTCTTACCTAGCACACTGCTGATCTATATTTAGATGGTTTCATGAACAGGACAAAAGTAGAGATCTTACTAGAAAGTTAGAAGGAAACACACACACACACACACACACACACACACACACACACACACACACATTTAATGATGTATCTAAAATCAAAGAAACTGGTTTTATTTTATTTTTATGTTGCCATAAGAAGATTTATTGATCTATTAGGCCAGGTGCCTAATGTCATGTCACAATACATGAAAACTTTTTTTAATAGGATAATGGGGTCATGAGGGGACATCAGCTTGTCTTCACATTCTGGTCTGTCCTAAGATCTAATCAGCCATGTGGTAAGTGACCACACAGCACTCAGGGAGCTGAGTTATACCCCATGAGCAGTTTAACCATGCCTAAGTGAGGAAGTCATTTGTCATTATTTATTTACTGCCTAATAGGAATCATATTCCTGCGGTAAACAAGACAGCTGTTCCTTCCCTGCATGGAGCCTACAGTGATATTAGCCAACCCTAAGATGGAGGGTCTGTTCTGGCTGAGGGCACATCCTATCTGGTAGGAAGGTCTCATCAAGAAACTAGGTTACTTTTTTATGGGGCGCCTGGGTGGCGCAGTCGGTTAAGCGTCCGACTTCAGCCAGGTCACGATCTCGCGGTCCGTGAGTTCGAGCCCCGCGTCAGGCTCTGGGCTGATGGCTCAGAGCCTGGAGCCTGTTTCCGATTCTGTGTCTCCCTCTCTCTCTGCCCCTCCCCCGTTCATGCTCTGTCTCTCTCTGTCCCAAAAATGAATAAAAAAACGTTGAAAAAAAAAAAATTAAAAAAAAAAAAAAAAAAAAAAAAAAAAAGAAACTAGGTTACTTTTTAAAAATGCGTTTGCTACAGATCTAATCCAAACAGAAGTTAGAGGTGCGCCCGGGTGGTTCATTCAGTTCAGCTTCGGACTCTTGATTTCGGCTCAGGTCATGATCTCGTGGTTCGTGAGTTTGAGCCCCGTGTTGGGCTCCATTCTGTCAGTGCAGAGCCTGCTTGATACTCTCTCTCTTCTTCTCTTTCTGCCCTTCCCCTTCCCTCCCTCCCTTCCCCCCACCAAATAAATAAACTTAAAAACAACAACAACAACAACAACGAAGTTAGGTGTTCTGAGTGGACACAACCTGTAACTTGGGACTTGATAAAACATCCTGTAGCAATGTGGGAATATTTTTTACTTAATGGCCAATTCAGGTTTCTCTCCAAGCCCATCTTTATGACTGTGCTTCACTTCTGCAAGTTATATCCTGCTTTTTCTCAACACTGTTACAACTATGGACTTCAGTTATGAAAATGCCTGCATTATATTTGAAAATGCCCTTCTTTCTTCTTCAGAAGAATGTTCCAGCTCAGTAGTTCCTAAACTTAGCAGCATGTTGGAATCACTTGGGCAGCTTTATCCAAAAGCAAACAGGTTATATTTTTATTCTTTTTAAACAGAACTTTCGGGAGAGCCTAGGTGGCTCAGTTGGTTAAGCGTCCTGCTCTTGGTTTTGGCTCAGGTCATAGTCTCAGGGCTTGAGAGTGCAAGCTTGGGATTCTCTGTCTCCTTCTCTCTCTGCCCCTCCCCCACTCGTGTTCTCTGTCTCTCTCTAAATAAATAAACTTAAAAAATAATAAATAGAACTTTTGGCACGGCATAAGGAATATAGTCGCCAATATGGTAATGGCATCCTATGGTATATGTGCTGCCGAAGCGAGCACTAATGGCATCCTATGGTGACAGACGGTAGCTACCCTGGTGGTGAAAATAGCACAAGGTATAGACTTTTCGAGTCACTATGTTGCACACCTGAAACTAATGTAATGTGTGTCAACTGTACTCAAAAAAACAAACCAGAAATTTCAGTCAAGGCCAAATTAACCAGTCATGTCTACGGCAGATATTATGATGGCCCTAAAATCATGAGAAGTTATTTTTCCTTCTCCATGCAATAGATGCTTTGATTTTTTTTCCGTTTCCTTGAGAGAATTAAGACTTGTCTTTCATTATAACTAATTGTTCTCTGCATTTTCCTGTGTAAACTTTCTCAGGTTAATCTTCCAAACATCTTGACTCTTAGTAATCTGCTTCATTATTTATTTTACAATTAAATTTATTTGGGGGAGCACAGAATAGAGATTTGGGTGTGTGCTTTTAGATACTTTTACCTGCTCTTTGATACAGAATTAGAAATGGTTTTTTTGCTTGTGATTTATTCACATGCGCACCCCAGATGCCATCCCATAGTTTTCCTGGATTCTCAGCAAAATTAGAAAACATGGAAACATCAGGAAGTTCATACTGTTGAACATAAGGAAGCCAGATAATTAAGGACTTAAAAGTACCACAAGCTGAAATATAAGGGCTCAAGGTCTGACTTAGGGAGAAGTATTCAGAATCCTCATCAGTGCATAAATGAAGATTTCTGTGATACTGTCTACCCCAGTGAAAATAAACTGATAGAATATAATGAAAATTCTGCCTTTACTTTCCTTGAAATTGACTGCAAGAATTAAGGGTTCTGCCTTGTAGAACACCCTGGGCATCACTTTAAAAATTGGACAGTAAAGGTCCAGAGAAGAAAAAAATTTTAATGTCTCTAATTCTGCCTCATGACCCCATTGACAGTTCCCATGAAAACACTTTTCAGCTGAGCTGGTGGAAACCTTTCATCCATTTTGGTCCGTCTCTAAACGGAAGAGGGAAACTGATGCATTAAACCATGGGATGATGACACATGGATTTGACTGCAAAGCATTCCAGGGCCAGCTGTGTGAATAGCCCTGCCGTGCTGGCCGCATGTGATCTGATGTCAGTTTGGAAAACAGATTAGTGGAACACTGATACCAAAAAGAAGGGGAAGTGAGTTAAAATCCACAGAGAGGAAAAATCTAGCCAGGAATCCTTATTTAACGTCAGTCCGACTTTGTAAGGGAAGAGAGTTACGTAATCCAGACACTCCAATTCCACACAATCAAGTTTGGATGTTCTTATAGCTGATCTCTGAGAGACGTTCGTAGCATCACCATAAAAGAACAACAGCTATTCTTTTTAAAAAATTAAATTCAAGACTAAGTTGAGCCATCTGAATCGATTTAGCTTCTTGCTAAGTGCTTATCTGGGAAGTACTACAATTGGCAGGTAGTTTACTGGGAAAATTAATAAATTATTAGTGTGCCATAGGCCAAAACGGAACAGCAGGCTGGATATTTCACTTTTCATACAATGGAGCTAGTTTCGTGCAGGCAAAGGGCTAGTTGTTTTGAAGGGCTAGCTCTTTATTCATCTTGCCCTTTTGAGCCTCATATACATATATGAACCTCATATACATATATTGTATATGAACCATATACAATAAAGATATGATAGGCTAGATGCAATGATTGTTCCAAATCAAATGACCTAATAGTTGGGTAAGAGTCAGTATAGCTTGGTAAGTGTGCCTCGTGGTTATGAGATTTGTTTTCTAAATTGTTTTTAGAAGAAAATTGATCCTGGTTATAGGCAATCCCTTCTGTTCCAGCTTTTTTCCTCTGATTTCATTCTCCGTGTGAATGAGAGAATCAATGAAATCCAAGAGAACTTGAAGAGGAAGGAGAAGATTTAAAGTACCCCTTAGAGTGAAAATGGAGGGAAATAATATGGTTCATAATAGTATGGACGTCATTACTCTTGCTTTAACCTTTTAAATCAACGCTTAAAGTATTTAAGAAGAGCACTATCATGCTGTTTTTCTTAAAACTTACCATGTTTGTGTACTGGGAAGAAAAATGTTACGTATTTAAAGAATACAAGACTGAAATGTCTCCCTGTCTTCTAGTGTGTAAGATATCATTAGCCTCCTCTGTTGCCAAGAAAATACAAAGAAATTAATAACAGGCCAGTATTTTTGATCCATCTTTCAGAATCCTTCCAAGCAGAAAGTTCATAGTTGATACTTAAGAGCATAAACTAGTTGTGAACTTCATTGGGGGGTATGGTTTGCTGTTTCTTTGATGTTGAAAAGGTGGACTCAAACTCAGGAATTCTTGACAGAAACCCTAGACTTTAAAGTTTTGGTATATTACATACTTCTAAACCTACCAAGTTCTTCCTATCCCGGTATACTCTTGGTGACTACAGTGTAAACCAGTATCAAACGTAGACACCTTGCTGTTTACCTGTTTTTCCTAGAGCAGTCCAATGGGGGTGGGATGGTTCTGGGCTCCATTCAGGGAGATGGTATAATGGAAAATTCTGGATGTGCGTATTTGAAGATGTTCCCCAAAGTTTTAGTTTTCTCCCTTAGCCTTTGGGGATAAATGTGACTTAGACAGTGGAGACACATTCCATGCATGGGGCATGGGTAGAAAACTGGAGACGGGAGGGGAGATGAGTCATTCAAGTTCCTGCCCACTTCCTCCTTAGGAGACTTTGATTCATGAGACTGACATGTGGGAGACCGCGCCCAGCTCAGGGATCTCTGGCCACCCACGGTTCTCGACACACAAAAAGCATCCAAATATCAAATTGCTTCGGGGCCTTTGTATTCATGTGATGGTTCCTAGATCCAGTTTAGCTGTTTTCTAAAGGGAAGAAGGACCCGAGTGGAAAACCCAGCGGTGTTTAGTGCCTGTGTACATGAAGTCACGTTCAGAGCCTGTGCAAGGTGCAGCTATAGGAACTGCTACCAGGCTGCTCCTTAAATTTTTTTTTTTTTTTTGCAAATTATAAACTTTTGCATGTTATTTTTAATGATTCGTGAAGTCCCATTTCCCAAAACATTTGGACAATGTCAACAACTCAAACACAGATCATAAGAAATGCGATGGCCTTCATTTTTGGCAATAATGATTGCTCTGGTGATTTGTAACACGTTTTGCAGGCTGTGAGGTATGTTTGCAATAAATGCTCAGATATTTCTGTGGGGAAGTAAGCTGGTTTCTGCCTTGGTGATTGTGCTGTTCTATTTTGTTTTTGTTCTTTAAGCAACAGGGTAAGGTAGGAGAGACCAGTTTTTTTCTTAGGCTGTCTCCAGAACGCTCTCTCCTTACCACATTGTTTATGTTTGAAGGAGAGACATAGCAGGGACAGCATGGGGGGGTGAGGGGGAGTGCGGTGGTGAGAAAGAGGAGCTGCTTCTGGATCTTGCTGGATCTCTTCACTCTTGTGGTGACCTGCTAATTGCCTCTGTCTCTGACTCCCTGGGGCGATGGGTTATACATACACGTTTTTCCTGATAATTCAGAATTAGACGCATTAAATCCTGAAGCCTTGGGACTTCAAGCAAGTCACATGAGGTATTGTCTGAGTCAGACTTTTTATCCTGCGTAGCTCACGCCTCGCAGAACCACAGTTCAGACACCACCTGTAGGTATTGTAGACCTGTGGTTTGAACTGGTTGGACGTGTGCCTTGATTTTGGAGTTTTATGCCAATCAGAAACATAGCCCGAATGGTAAAATCTGTCATTTGCACCAATGAATAACTGTCGATAAGTGTTTACTGTTAGAAGTTTATGGCAAATTAAGAACTGATTGCATTTTGTATAATCTGTCCCTTTTTGCACCAGAATGCAGTAAGTATGAACTGTTTGCAGTGACAGTCTGTTGCATGCTCCTGTGTTAATGGCTTCTCCAGCTGTGTGGATTTTGCAGTAAATGGCCATTGATTAACTGTGTGCAGATATGAAATAGAGAATTCATACAGGAATCTTTAAATGTTGAAGGGAAATCTAGTTGAGTTCTAACTTACTCCTTGAGTGGCGTTGTAATTGTGAAGCTTTGCCTCTGATTTCTAACCTGCTTGTGTGTATTTCATAGTCCTGTTGCAGAGCGTACTTCAAGCTGTTCATGGTCATGTGATGTGTCCAAGGACACTACTTATTCTCCACTTCCTTTTCCTCATTAGTTACCATATGAAGTTCAGCATCATTTTGCTTAAATGGCTCCATGAGCATAGACTTATTAAATTAACAGGAAGGATTTACTCCATGAATTTCATGGAAACCCATTAAAACTTTAATTTTATTTGTAAGTTTAATTTGGGGTAGTGGTATTATATAAGGATATATTTTACCAAACTAAGAAACCTAGACTTCCTCATTGAGAAATGACCTTATCCTGACCATAATCATAATAAGGCGTCTATCCCAGATGGGCTTGTGCTTCTGACAAAAATTGTTAAGTTCCAAAGATTAGAACACATACCTTTTAAAATTTTATGTGAAAATGAGTATTGGGGAAGGCCCTTTGTACCTAAGACTGTGTTCGTCTTGAAAATCAGCGTGTGCCCTTTAGCAAGAACCTGCAACATTAAAATCAAAAAACAAAATAGCTTTTATCCTTGACCAGATTTAGCATTAAAAGATTAGTCAGTGATAGTGTGTATGTGTCATTTAAGGTTTAGAGTTAGAAGTTTTCCCTGATTAATTAGTTCATCACTGGTGATAGGAAACCCTTAGCTGACTTCCTGCAAAGAATGTGGTCAGATACTGCGTGACTTTTTTGCTTTCGTCACTCACGGAGAGATTCGAAGGCCAGTTGCTCTGTGTTTTCACAGGAAGCGACGAGCTTCAGTTTCACGCCTGGACACTCCTAGCTCATTAGGCCAGGAATAGCCACCTCGGTGGGACAGGAGTCAGGTTTATCAGTGGTGAGGTCATACCATCCCTTGCTCCCATGGCTGCCATCTCCTGTCTGCAAAGACATATGATAGAGGTGAAGAGAACATGTTTTCTTACCAGATCTACCTCTTCCGGAATGGTGTGGTTCTTGGCGAATTGTATTCATTCCACACGCATGCATTTTGTGCCCTCAGTATATATGTCAGTACATTAAACCCTGCGGATTGTTCAGAGATGATTTAGGTATGGATCTTGCATCGGAGTTCATAGGAGGTAACTCTAACATGAAGAGAAACTGCTGAGGGGCCGAAGGGTGATAAATAGGTGAGCCTTCTGAGAGAAGAGAGATTGTTTCTCGCTGGGGAGATGATTTTGATGTGCTGATTCCCTTGGGTCTCTTATTTTTTAGGCACTTCACTCATTCATTCACTCATCAAGTACGTGTGGAGAACTTGCTAGGTGCAAAGTCCTGTGCAAGGCATGGGCTTACATTGGTCAGCAAGAGAGACACGTGGTCAGCCCTTGCCCTTAAGGAACATACAGTCTAATGAGACAGATGAGGCTGAAACTAATCAATACATGTGTACACATATGCACACGCACACACGTATATACACACAGCATGATTTTTTAAAAAGTGCTGGTATCTAAGAGTTTGAATGAGGGAGCTGACCTCAGAAGGGGGCAATAAGTGGTCAGGTCAGGAAGACTTTCTTGGGCTCTAGAGTTTCACCTGAGAATGGAAGATTGAGAACTTGGGTGACAGAGATTCTAAAGCTCACTGTTCCTTTTCTGATCCTTTAGGAGAAACTTTTTTTTTTTTAACCACATGTAGAGTGCTTCTCTGTCAACTAAAAGTCTTCATCTTTCAAATACTGCATAACGTGTGTATACCTCATTCATTCACTTGACTCGTGAGCCATTTCTTGAGTGCCTGCGGTGTGCAAACCCTCTGTGTGCTGGGCCTCGGTGTCCCAGGAGCTGTGTGCTGGGCTGCAATTAAATCTGCGAGATGGCGTGTGATGTCTCTTATGGATTGAGCTGTTGGAGCATCGCTGCTGTGGGACAGCTAGTGCATGGTTCATAAGGCCGTTTTCATTTTTCTCCATATAGGACAACAGCTTTGAGCAGTTCATTATTAATTATTGTAATGAAAAGCTACAACAGATCTTCATTGAACTTACTCTTAAAGAGGAGCAAGAAGAGTATATACGGGAGGTAATGTTGAAATATATGTTTTTTAAATGTTCCTTTTATACTCATAATACAAATTGTGGATTTCGAAGCCTATCTAAACATGATCCTAAAATCAGATTTATCTGAGTGTAGCCATGTTGTGTCTCTTAAAAACCCATTTGTTATGACATCTAAGCTACCTGGGATTATCTTTGCTGCTCTGCTGCTAGTGCCTCCAACGATGCCTGGCACATAGTAGATGCTCAGTAAACATCAGTTGACTGACTTGAGTCCTGGTGGATTCTAGTGCAATGATGTAAAATAATAGTGTGTTTAAAAAAAAAGAGTCTGAGATGAATGGACCAACAACTGTGACATCCATACAAGGAAACACTACTCAGCAATTAAAAAGGAACAAACACGGGATGCCTGGGTGGCTCAGTCGGTTGAGCGTCCAATCATGATCTTGCGTTCATGGGTTCGAGCCCCGTGTCGGGCTCTGTGCTGACAGCTCAGAGCCTGAAGCCTGCTTCGGATTCTGTGTCTCCCTCTCTCTCTGCCCCTCCCCCACTCGTGCTCTGTGTCTCTCTCAAAAATAAATAAACATTAAAAAAAATTTTTTAAAAAAGGAAGAAACGCCATTTGAAACACCAGGGATGGACCTGGAGGGTATTATGCTGAGTGAAATGAGACTGAGAAACACAGACACCGTATGATTTCCCTCCTGTGGAATCTAAAAAACAAAACAAATGAATAAACAAAAAGCAGTCTGATAAACACAGAGAGCAAACTGATGCTTGCCAGAGGGAAGGCGGTGGGGGATGAGCAAAGTGGGTGAAAGGGAGTGGGACATACAGGTTTCCAATTATGGAATGGATAAGTCACAGAAATAAAAGGCCCAGCGTGGGATAGTCCATGGTCTTGAAGTAGTGTTGCATGGTGACAGATGGCAGCCACACTTGTGTTGGGCATAGACTAAGGTATAGACAAGTTGGGGCATGAGGTTGTACACCTGAAACTAATGTAACAGTGTGTCACCTCTACTGAAAAAAAAATTTTTTAAGCCAACAAATACTTGATCATGTGCTCATCTGAAGAATTTTAATCATGGCTTTTCCAGAGTAAAACATACTAAACATGAAAGGAAAAATAATAAAATAAAAATGGCGTTCCATTGTCCAAAAAAAAAAAAAGGAAAGAAAAAGGAACAAACAATTGATAAACACCATAAAATGAAGGATTCTCAAATGCACTAATGCCAAATGAAGGAAGCCAGACTCAAAAGTCTGCATACTGTATGATTCCATGATATGTTGTTCCAGAAAAGGCAAAGTGACAGAGACAGAAGAGTTGGTCATTGCCAGAGGACGGGAGTCGTGAGAGTGTGACTACCAAGGGGAAAAACAAGGGAATTTTGGTGGTGGTTACATTACACCATGCATTTGCCAAAACTTATGAGAACTATATACCCAAAAAGTCAGTATCACTCTATAAATTTGAAAATATTTTGAGGCTTTGTTCAATCTTGAAAAGCACTGATTTCCTAAAATTTTATAATAAAAACAGGTAATATTTATTGAGCTCTTACTGTATTGCCAGGTGTTGTACAGGTGCTGTGTATTGATTATCTCAATGTAATTTGAAAGTAGTCAGAAGTAGTGTTTACAAAGTCCTTGTATCCTTAATTGTAAAACCATACTTGGTTTTCATCCTTTCATTTCTTAAATAGTTAATGTTTTTGAAAGTATAAAATTATTTCAGACAAAAGGAGAAATCATTATATTCTGCATATGTTGTATTATATTTTCGTTTCCTTTTCATTTATTTGCTTTAATATGTGAATAATGATACTACCTATTTTTCTTCATTTTCTATAGCATAGTTGTAAATCATTAAAGACACTGAATCCTTTTTTTTTTTTGCCTCAATATAGATTTTTCTAATGTGATTGTTATCCCCAGTGACTTAGTAAAATGACCCATCTACTTGAAAGCTACATCATAAATATTTCATCTTTCTTTCAGAATGATCATCATGCTTTAGAAACGTTTTATACTTTTCTGGCACTTTTTTAACGTAAACTTCCTAAAAGCCAGATTCGTTCCCTTCCTGTCTTCTCACCATAAAGAGATTGCCCCAACTTTGATGTGTAACTTAAAAGTTTGTACAGATTGTCTGAGACACGTCTAAGAATATATAGGAAGATCCCTAGCTTGCTGTATGAATTAAATTTCTTCCCCTTAGAGGAAAAATAAATGTTTACACTTATGGGCAGAGTATAAACAGATCCAGAACGATTACATTTAGCCTCACAGATTTGGCTTTGTAGCTAGCATTAGAACCAGTGGGTTGGTTTTTGTGTCTTTCCTTATGTTGAAAATATTTTGTCTTAGCACTGGGATATTTTTACATTTGAAATAGTCAACTGCCCTACAACATGGGATTGACTCTAAAATTAATTTTTTCCTTGTGATTACAAATCAAGAACAGAAAAATGTAGGCCCTAGATTCCTGGGATCAAGTTCTGACTTATTTCCTTATAAACATTGTAAATATACACAGAGTAATATTGACCCAAGGGCCTGTTGAGTCCGTGTTTGGCACAGAGCCAGGGGAGTGCATGGGAAATTGTCACAGATGGCAGAGTGGAATGAGGGGCAGTCTCAGAACAGGTCAAGGGTGTTCCTTCAGTCACATCGTGTCAATGGCGGACTGCTACAATTAGGGAAGTTTTGGGAACCGGAAGATGACATTTGCTGCATTATTGTGTAAAGGAAATATTCAGAGAGGAAGTGAAATATATTAAGATGGCAGAGTCTGTTTTATAGATGGTAGTGTTGTAGTATCATCATCGTATGGAATCTGATTTTGTTCTGTTTTCTTTCTCAGGGCATAGAATGGACACACATTGACTACTTCAATAATGCTATCATTTGTGACCTGATAGAAAATGTGAGTATTAGGTATAATTTTCTAAAAAATTCTCAGTAATAATTTACTGCTTACAGAAGACCTCACTGCCTTGGTGTCTTCATGATTTTGACACTTCTGAGAGCTGTGGAGTTCTAGAGACTTTATTGTAGCCATGAGGAATCATACACAGTTCTTGAACACACATATAGACAGCTGGACATTTTGATCCTTGGCTAGGATTTCCTGTGCTCATCTTGTGGCCGCATCACAGAGCCCTTTAGGGCATTCATATGCCTTAGATGCATCATTCTTTTCTGTATACTGGTAACCCAGGTCCGGTCCGCGGCTCCTGGGAATATGAGCACCGGTCAGAGGAGGCTCTGAAAAAAAGGTTTTCGCCAAATCAAATATCCATTTCATTTCTAAAACTCTAGTAGCTTCTTCATATCCCGTTCAATGGTTATTACCAAAAAGATAATTATTGGTGAGGATGTGAAGTAAAAGGAACCTCTGTGCACTCCCGGTGGGAATGTAAATTAGTGCAGCCATAACAGAAGGTAGTATGAAGGTTCGTCAAAAAATTAAAAATAGAACTACCATATGATGGTAGCAATTCCACTTTGGGAATATATCCAAGGGAAACGGAATCAGGATCTTGGAGAGAGATATTTACTCCCATGTTAATTACAGGGTTGTTCACAATAGCCAAGATATGGAAACAGCCTAAGTGTCCGTCTATAGATGAATGGATAAAGAAGATGTGTGTATATACAATGGCATGTTATTCAGCCACGAGAAAGAAGGAAATCCTGTCATTTGTGACAACGCAGATGGACCTTGAGGGCATTACACTAAGTGAAATAAGTTAGTCGGAGAAAGACAAATGCATGACATCATTTATATGTAGAATCTAAAAAAGCCAAAGAAACAGAAGAGAATGGCCGTTGGTAGGGGCTGGGAGTAGGGGAAATGGGGAGATGTCAGTCAAAGGGTACAGACTTTCTAGTTGCAAGATGAATAAGTTCTAGAGATGTAATGTGTAGCATGGTGATTACAGTTAACAGTGCTATATTATGTATTTGAAAATAGTTAAGAGGGTAATTTTTAAATGTCCTCATCACGAAAAAGAAATGGTAATTATGTGATGTGATAGAGCTGTTAACTAAGGTTACGGTGGTAATCATTTTGCAATATTGAAAGGGTACCAAATTATCGCCTCGTATACCTCAAACTTACACAGTGTTACATGTCAATTATATCTCAGTACAGCTGGGAAAAAATTTTAAGTAAATAAAGAACAGGGGCGCCTGGGTGGCTTAGTCAGTTGAGTGTCCGAGTTCGGCTCAGGTCATGATCTCACGGTCTGTGAGTTCAAACCCCACGTTGGGCTCTGTGCTGACAGCTCAGAGCCTGGAGCCTGCTTTGGATTCTGTGTCTCCCTCTCTCTCTGCCCCTCCCCCATTCATGCTCTGTCTCTGTCTCTGTCTCTCTCTCTCTCTCTCTCTCTCTCTCTGTCAAAAATAAATAAACATTTAAAAAAAATTTAAAGTAAATAAAGAACAACAAAAAAACATGCCCTTCAAGTTAAGATAAAGGAAGATGAAGGGACAGTCATGGGAGCTGAGTTAAGTAGGACCCCAGGAGTGGCTCAAGTATTGACCTAGCCTTGGTTCAGAGAACCTATGCGGGGGATGTCTTGTGTGTGACTTTGCAGGTGGCCAAGAGCCATAGGATTTTTCAGGTGACCACATTTGTCTGTATATATGTGAAAAGGCTTTTGAAGTCTAAAAAATTACTAGATATGTCTTAGATTCCAAAAGGTTACTAAATATTTTATTTTTATATCATTGTCTGTAGTTTATTATAAATGAATTGACTGCAGGAAGATTGATTTGTATGTGAAAACCTGGAAAAACTTATTTTATGCTTAGGATTACTCTCACTCCTGGCTTTGATAACAAAGTTATTTGAAACAATGCATAACCTTTATTGTCCTACAGTGGTTTTAGTTGTCAGTGGTAGGTGAGTGCTGTGTTTTAGGAATAGAATCACAGGCACTACATGTCCCAACAAGTGCCTTTCACAAGACCTTTGGAAATTATATAATTAGCCAGTTATCTCTTCTCTCAGTTTTCAAGATATTCCTGAAAGCTGCACCTTTAATTAAATTGAATATGCTGAAGCGTTACTGTTTTTCTATTAATAAGTAAACTTCGTTTTGAAAAATCTGAACAGTGTTGGAGTGTGAACACTAATGTTCCATGTAAGCAGTTCAGAACTCTAATATCTAGGAAATCAGTAGACTGACTGGAAAGTTTTCCTGGTAAATTTTGTGGAACCCAAATTGTGGGAACTTGACTTCCAGAAGTCATGACTAGCACATTTTCCTTCATAAATAATAACCTTGAACTTAATTATTTCCCTTCAAGAAGGAAAAAAAGAGAAAACAGTGTTCATACACTTAGTTTAATTAGATTATCTCAGCCCTAAGCACCCTTGCACATATGTTTGAAGAAATTCGTGTTCACATAGGAGCCTGGGCACATAAAGGAAATGTTTCCTTCCAGCGTTACCTAAAAGTAATGTTTACTCTGGGGTTGTTATGAACATACTTGATTCCTGAGAGTCCACACTTCCCCTGGGTTTTGTGTGGAATCAACAAATCCTGGTCAGAGGATGTCCCGGCCTTGTGAGGAGAAGGAGAGAGGAACCCGGGACTCTGGCCTGGTGGATGTGGGTGGGGCTGATGGTCAGTAGAGTGGATTATTCTCTTGGGAATGGAGACATATGAGCCTGTAGGGGCAATCCAAGGAACAACGGCCTTTATTTAGCAAAGTAGAAGATTCCTGATTTTTTACTCCTTTTAACTGAGCTGGCTGCTCTTGGGATAAATACAATCATAGGGTCTGAATACATAACAAATTCTCACTCATGTTCAACACCCGTTTTGAAATTTTATGTGGAATACGAATTTTATTCTAAACAGATACTCTTGAAATACAGCTTGATTGCATTGATCCCAAATCACATCTTTTTTTTTTTACTACACTACAAAATAAACCGTATTTTGAACACATGAACAATTTGAAAACATCTGAAACCAATTTCCTTCTCAAGCTATGAATCAAATAATGGCCTTAGAAAAGACTGTGCTTTGTGATTTATGACCACATGTTGTAGAGACAGCATTGTCACATTAGTTTCTGACGTTTAGATTTGTGTTTGAATGTGTTTTGAATATGAGGTCTGACTTGCCTTTTTCGAACAATGTGAGTTGCAGTCATCAGCCCGCTGAGGTGGCTGAGGTGACTCCATAGGTCCTGTTCTGAGGGCGGAAGGGAATGGGGAGGGCAACTGATACAGACCCCTCCTCCCCAACATCACACACACACCTGGGACACTGTGGAAGGGGACCGACTTCTGTGGCTTTTTGTTACTTGTTTTGATTGTCTGCTTTTCGTTGTAACTGAACGGAATTTTCTCGTGACTAAGTTTTTTAATTGTGTTTGACGGTGTAATTAGGAATCATTATGAAAACAATACAGTGAGGAAGGAAGGAAACCTTTTTACTTCCTTTCTCGCAGAACACAAATGGAATCCTGGCCATGCTGGATGAGGAGTGCCTGAGGCCTGGCACGGTTACCGACGAGACCTTCTTGGAGAAGCTCAACCAAGTGTGTGCCACCCACCAGCACTTCGAGAGCCGGATGAGCAAGAGCTCTCGGTTTCTCAATGACACATCCCTGCCTCATAGCTGTTTCAGAATTCAGCACTATGCCGGCAAGGTATGGGGGAGCCATGAGCGCTCAGCGGGCCTGCGGCTGTTCCCCCGAGGAAGCTGTGCCTCAGAGGTAGCGTTCTGACCAGTGCCAACTCGTGAGGAGAAGCTGAGTTGCTAGAAGAGTAGAATCAGTAAATGTTCAGTAGAAGTAGAATCTGGGTCATGTTGAGCAAAATCTTACTAATACTCAGAGCTGAGAGGAAAGCCAGTGGACTTCATGAGAGAGTTGGAATGTATTTTAAAAGTCGATTTTGTTGTTTCTCAGCTCTGAGATATCCTATAAAAATAGATCTGTCAACATGAATAAAAGGAGACGTGGTGGTAAAAATTAGGAGACACTAAAGACTTACAATAAGGTTTTACAAGCACACAAATATTATGAGTTATTAGATTGAGATTTTGAAACAACAGTGGGGAAATACTGACTTTTTAAAAACATTATTCATTTGCTTTTGTGAGGGAATTTTATACCATCTAAGATACATAAAAATGTTAAAAACAAATTTGACCGTAGCTTGATTTTCAGAGTCCTGAGAAAGTATTGATTGACATTAATACCTCCTTTCTTCTAAATAAGATTACAAACTTCAAAGAGGAAAACATTCTCAATTATGTAGCTAGTAAAAATTAAGTATATAGTATCTGAATTACTGTTAATTTCAAAAAGTTGGAACTTGGTACTTATTCCCACCCCCCTAGCTTATGTTACTAAAAGATACTTTTCTGTTCAATTTCTCTGCTCACCTAGGATGTCTGAAAATATCAGTGCTATCTCTATTTTCTCCTATCTACTTAAGACTAGAATTGGCATATGTGAACTTAAAAAAAAAAAAAAAAAGTAAAACCTCAAAAATGTGCTCAAACACCAAAAAAGCCTAAAATCCTTTGAAAATGTTATGAGAGCATTTTTGGAGTTTATTCTTGCAAATCCTGAAGGGTAATAGAATTTATTTTGAACTCTTCTGTGATTTAGACAGATGGAATTTAAACTTGGAGGCTAATTCGGTATTAGGAGTGTGACTAATGTGTCGGGGGTTTTTTGATGGAGAAAGAGGACACGGCAATAGATAGTCCTGGAATATTTTTAACGGTTATATGACGTTCTGGAGTACAGTTTATCAGCTGCGGAGTCTCTTGTGCTACTCGTAGGTGCTGTACCAGGTGGAAGGATTTGTTGACAAAAACAATGACCTTCTGTATCGAGACCTGTCCCAAGCCATGTGGAAGGCCAGCCACACCCTCATCAAGTCTTTGTTCCCGGAAGGGAACCCAGCCAAGATCAACCTGAAAAGGCCTCCTACAGCAGGCTCTCAGTTCAAGGCATCCGTGGCCACGCTGATGAAAAACCTGCAGACCAAGAATCCAAACTACATTAGGTATTTTTGGCACATAAAGTTCTCTGACAAGTTCATCATGAAGGCACTTTCAAGGAAGATCATTTTCCTGTTTGCCTTAATCTGAATTAGCCCCAGCAGAGGATAACTGAAGCTCTTACACGTCGAATAATGTGGTATCTTGGGTTTACTTAAAAAATACTCCAGTGCCCTTTACCTGCCTTCAAGTAAGGAATTTCAGAATGGGGGAAAAAAGTGTGGTGCGGGATGGGAATAGATATTTAATGAAATCGCATTGTTGGGTCCTAGGGTTCTTAACTTTCTGTATCTCTTTTTTGTTTAATGACAAATTCAGAAATGTATACTTTCTTTCTGGTAAGCGTTTTGCATAATACTCTTTATTGGATTCGTTTTGGATTCTTGTTACATTAACTTAGAATGCAGCATTAAAGCAAGTGGGGCTTTAGTTAGAACTTTGGTGTTAGAAAATATGTGCCTCTTTCTTTTCTAGGAGACTTGTAGATTTGAAGAAAGGAATGACTCCCCAGACAATCTTACATTTTTCAAAGCAACAGAAAGAATTCCTTAAGAAGCATCTGGTCTCTTTTTTCTTTTTCTGGGCATCTTAGATCTCAAGATTCAGTAAAGACCAATTAGGATTAGAGTTTTACATGTGTGTATTTGGTGAACTAGATAATAGGAGATGTGTGTCTAACAGGTCAGATTTCATATAATGCATACACACCCACACATACCTTCCATAATTGCCTTTGCAAATACAGTTGCGAGGAAACTAGCGTGAAGAACATTTTTGTGTCTGGCTTGTTTACCAAATATTGATATTAGTAACAAATATAAAGAGTCAGAATCCCCTGGTTTGATTGCAGTCAGTCAGGTTGGAGCATATATTGGGTAAAGATCCTAGTTTCAAAAAAGAAAGAAAAAAAAGGAAATTTTCTGTGGTCAGTTGCTTTTGTTATTCTCAATTAAGTGGACTTTAAAAAAATCATTACTTAATAATAATTTACATGACATGGTATGCACAGATCCTAGGTGAACAGCTCAGTTATTTTTTTCACCAGTGTATATATACACTTTGGCAACCACCACCCTGGTCCAGATATGGAACACTCTGTTACCCCAGAATTGTTCCTTCATTCCCCTTCCCTTTTAGTGGTTTTAATGTATTTCTAAGAAGTCTTAATGAACTACACGTTTGTGAATATTGTCATATTTTTTCCTAGAGTCTTTGTAGTTTCAAATTTCACATTAAGGTCCATATTTTTCCATATAGATAACCTGTTGCTCTGGCATCATATATTGAAAAGAAAAAAAACTCTTATTTTTTATTCAGTTATCTTGATGTCTTTATTGAAATTCAGTTGAAAGCACATGTAAGAGTCTAAGTCTAAACACACTAGTCTGTTCCACTGATCTGGTTGTCTATTTTTTTTTTTTTTAATGTTTATTTACTTTTGAGAGGAAGACACAGAATCTGAAGTAGGCTCCAGGCTCTGGGCTGTCAGCACAGAGCCAGACATGGGCTTGAACCCACAAACCATGAGATCATGACCTGAGCTGAAGTCGGACGTTTAACAGACTGAGCCACTTAGGCACCCCCTGGTTGTCTATTTTTAAGCCAAAGAGTGGACATTATTTTTATAAATGTTAAAGGAGAAGCATAAAAACACTGAGGTCATAAGATTTAATTGTTCACCTATTACATATGTGTGTAGAATTTATTTAGCAGTTGTAGGTAGGCAAATGTAACCATAAATGTTTAGCAGCAGTGTTAATGAAGATACAGAGGTTGCTTCCATAAGATCCAAACATAACAATGGCTTAAACAAGATTGTCATTTATTTCTTATGTAACTTCTGAGTATAAGGACTCCAGGGCTAATACGACATCTTTGTTTTGTGGCTCTGTGATTCCCAGGGTGTTTCTCTCATCCATATTGTCAAAGATGGCTCTCCACCATGGCTACATTCCCAACGAGCGGTTAGCAGAAGAACAAAGGGAATGCAAGCCCCTTCCTTTTAAAGACACTTTCAGAAGTGCCATATATTAATTCTGCTATGATCCTAGTGGCCACAGTTTTAATCACATGGCCACACCTGCTTGCAAAGGAGGCTGGGAAATGTTGTCTTTCTTTGAGCAGCAAAATGCCCTGTTAAAAAGGAGGGAGAGGGGCACCTGGGTGGCTCAGTCAGTTAGGCATCTGACCTCAGCTCGGGTCATGATCTCACAGTTCGTGGTTTTGAGCCCCCATCAGGCTCTGTGCTGACAGCTAAGAGCCTGGAACCCGCTTCGGATTCTGTGTCTCCCTTTCTCTCTGCCCCTCCCCTGCTCACGCTCTGTCTCTCTCTCTCTCTTTCTCAAAAATAAATAAACATTAAAAAAAATTTTTTTTTGAAAAGGAGGGAGATATGGGGTTATAGGGAGACAACAGTGTTTTTAATAATGTCACTGAAGTATCTAATACACATACAATACAGTAAAGTGTATGACTCTTCATTGTACAGCTTGTTTAAGTTTTAACCCCATCTGGACCAAGATATAAAACATTTCCATCATCCCATAAGATTCCTTTATGCCCCTTCCCTGTTGATCTGTACCCCTAATTCTCCCCAGAGGTAACAGCAAACTGGTTTCTAGCCATAGATTTATTTTTCTCGAATTTCACATAAAAAGTGTACTCTTTTATGTCAAACTTATTTCAGTCAACAAAATGTCAGTGATACTCATCCATTTTACTGTATGGGTTGGCATTATATTCTTTTTTAACTCACATGTATGTCACGTATTTTCTGTAAAATGATTTGAAATAATTTCAAAAGAAATGACTAGGTTACCCAAGAATAATAAATAATTATCCCAAGCAGTAAATAACTATATACTATATTTTATAAAACACAGACAGATATATCCATAAGAGACAGAGTTTAAAACCTAAAATCTTTGTGATCTTTTAGGTGCATCAAACCAAATGATAAAAAAGCGGCACACATCTTCAACGAGGCTCTTGTGTGTCATCAGATCAGGTACCTGGGACTTTTGGAGAATGTCCGAGTCAGGAGGGCAGGCTATGCCTTCAGGCAGGCCTATGAACCTTGCCTAGAAAGATACAAAATGCTTTGTAAACAAACATGGCCTCATTGGAAAGGACCAGCAAGGTAAGAAATTCATTGGTTACATTTAATAATGAAGTTATAAAGGATACAAATAACATGCTGTTTTCTTCACGTGCTGTTAGTATACAGAATTTGATGGAAAGTTGGATGTAACCTCTGTATTGGACCATCTTCCATCAGGATACCATTTTGTATTAATTATTGATTGATTATAGAGGTCTCGATTGTAAAGTTTGGATGGGGCTTATCCAATCCACGAATTTTAAAAATACGCTGTGGCAAGTTAGTAGGAAGGGATCTGTAATTGCTAAGTATATTTGTGTAGAATCATAAAAGGGTGGAGTTAGAGGTATCTTGGATCAGTGCTCTCACCCTTTTGGTTTTTTTCTGTAGGGAATTAACCCCAGAGAGAGACAGTAGGTGGGGGTGAGGGTCTTTCTCTTTGCACGAGGTCCGCACCCATGGAGAAATAGATATAGGAGCAGATTGGACTCAGAGAGTCAGTGTTATTGCTGATAAAGCGGGATTGAAGAATATGGCAGAATCTGGGCCATGCAGCTTTCAGTTTATCTTCCCTGAATTGTACTTAGCCCTCCAGTCCCAGACAGAGCACTGGACCACTACAGGCCCATCCCATGGAGCAGCCCCTGTGAGCTCTCCACATGCAGAGAGAATGTGTGTGATGGTTGGGGGGGGGGGGGTGCTGCTGCAGAAGAGAAAGTGGGCTTTGCCTGTCTGGTGGTCTTTCTTCTGCTCTCACCAGTCAGAGGAGTTGCCCCTTCTCTGTAGGTTGTAGAAGCTCTCCCAACTGCCACAAGAAGGCCAACATGCCTCTTTTACGGGCCCGTGCAGAGACTAGGGATTTGATTTCACTGTACTGGTATTGCGTCCACATTCTCGCTGCACTGGCCTTTAATAGGGACATCAATAGTATTAGACACTCACCCTTTACTACAAGGAGATGAACTCCAGACATATGATGGGGTCTCTGCTACAAAATTCAATACACAGATGATATAGAATGTGGGTACTGTTTGTTCCCACTGCTAATTTCCAGGTCAGAACATGTATTCACTCCCTGCCTGGCACCTAGGCCATAGGTTGATGGGATAAAGTTTAGTTAGAAATTGCTGTTGAAACCGGGGTCCAGGATGGAGAAGTGAGAGCCAAGTTCAGGCAGGCCTCGCTCCTACCACATAAGGCCTATGCTTCATGACACCCCATTGGTCTGGCACTTAGCACTCTCTTCTTGGGTCCTGCCCACACTGTGAGACACAGAGGCGCAATATTCAAAATATTTTGGAGAATTAACCATGTGCATTCAAAATAGATGTGAATTTCTTACACACCCTCCGGGTTCTGGTTGGTGCTTTGTGATGGGTATATCTGATTCAAAGATTACCTCTGCTAATGAAATCAAGATACGGTTTTAATACCCTATTGTCTTAGACTGCATAGTTCTGAACCCAAATTTACTTTTTTAGTGTTAACTGGATTTGGTTTAATTCGTGGAATTCAGTCTGAAGATTCTTTGATAGAAGGCTGCTTACTAAAAGACCAATTATACTTGGAAATAAAGCTATTATTTTATACCACTGAGAACCTGATACTGTGATTTCAGAGAAGATAACCTCTTTTTGTAACTCAGAAAACTATTTTTATTTATTTTTATAGGGCTGGCGTGGAGGTTCTCTTTAATGAGTTAGAGATTCCTGTGGAAGAGTACTCCTTTGGTAGATCAAAGATATTCATCCGGAACCCAAGAACAGTATGTAACCCAAGCCTTTACAGACTGAACTTATGTTATAATCATATAGGCAAGTTCTTAAAGGATATTTAACTTCATAACATTACCCAAGATGCTGCCGATAGTGCCTCATTCAGTTTTTTCTGCAAATGTCCGAGAGGATGGGCAAGTAGGGGGCATTAAAGGAACATGTGTATTTGTTTATGAAACATCAAAATCTTAGATTGCACAACACTTCATAAATCATAAAGGAACTGTTGTTACAACAATAAAACCTTCTTAACTCATAGGAATTGGAGGTAAATTCAGTCTGTATTTATAATACCTGAATTATGCAATAATTTTAGGAAAGCCAGCCCTATTATTTTGAGGTACATGAAAGCACTCATATTTAAAAAAATTTTAAGCTGAAAATTTTAAGCTGAAAATTCTACTTAGGAACGTCCAAGGGAGCATTTTTTTATAAATGAATTAGCATGAAGTATAACTAGTACAACAGTGTTTTTGGTAATTTGGAAATTTGGAGAATCTGGAAGAATGTTTGAATTGTTAAACAGAGACCTTATCAGCACTTCCCTGCCATAACAGTTGCATTCTCCTGGGTAGAGTAAAGGTAAATCTAAGTGCCCAGTTCGGCCCTTCTCTGATTTGTCATAAATTCTATATCACCTAAGATAAATAGTGATCTTGTATGAATTCATGAAAAGAGTTTTCTCATGGGTTATTATCCATATCATCTATAATCAAGACAGTTATTCATTTTTTTCCTCAAATGGGGTTGACTTTAACATCATGACATTTTTCCACCTGGGGATGTCTTTCATGTATGTCATAAGGTTTTGGTAGAGTTTTGATAAATCCAGCTATCTTTTCTTATTAGTTATTCAAGCTAGAAGACCTGAGGAAGCAGCGTCTTGAGGACTTGGCCACTCTCATTCAGAAGATTTATCGGGGGTGGAAATGTCGTACCCACTTCCTACTAATGAGAAAAAGCCAAATCGTGATAGCTGCCTGGTACAGGAGATACGCGGTAAGAGCCTCCACCCTTTTACTCTGTAAGAATGATGCTCATTGGCTAGTATTTGTTATGTACTTTGCGTGTAAGTTTTACGTATTCAGTTCTCCCAGCAACCTCATAAATTGAGTGCTTTTGTGGTACCTTTGTTAAAGGTGGGAAAACTAAGGCATGAGCCGTTGAGTAACTTGCCCGTGGTCACGCAGCTGCTAAGTGGCAAAGATGAGGTTTGAATCCAGGACTATTTCATAGCTCAAGTTGAGTATATCACACTGCCTTCCAGTGATATAGGTCCACATAGAGGGAAATCTAAATCTTGAATTTGCTCATCGGATTGGAAGAGATGGTGTCATTTAACCCTTTTCATGGGGTAGGCTCAGTTTTCCAAAATAATTGGCTGTTTTCCATGTATTGTAGCAGCACTGAAAGTGGCTTAATTCCAGAAAACTGATGCTACATTTTAGTAGAATTCTGGATTTGGTGAAAGGATTGGATTTCCTTTAGTCCTCAGATTGCTGGCCCTATTATCTATGGGAAAAGACTTACAAATAAAGTATGTTTAGTTAATTGACATGGAATTTCTTTTGGGAATTTTGTTCCTTACTTGATTATAGATATTTCATTGGAGGCATAACAAGTTTGAGGGAAATCTGAAGGTTTGCCTTTAGGCTGGCTTAAACTTAGGCTGTGTTCTCACAAGTGAATTTTGTGATAAGAACACTACTTCTGAATGCTTTTTCATTCTGTGCTTTTTCTCTAAAGAATCGGAAGATGAATTGAATTTGCAATCACATCTCCTTTAGGATACTCTCTTTTTCTGCTCTGGAAGAGTTTTGCTATGAAGCAGTATATAATCAGGACACAGTTTTGCTGACCTATTCCCATGTAATACATTTTAGTGTAGTATGTCCACGTTTGAGAAATTAATGAGATATTTAAATGATGAAGCCAAAGGAAAAAAACTGCTTCAGCTTTAAGAGAGTATCCTTAAAATGGTTTGAAAGGGTACAGCCAATGGTACTACAGCTGTTCACGTATGAACCTATCCAGCCACGATGGGAGATTCATTCATATGTATTCTGCAGAGGCACAGAGGACTGTTGTCACTAACCTGTCTGTGATGGATGCTCTTCTGTGTACACAGTAATGGCACTTGGCTCTTCTGCAGATTCATAATGCTCTGTTTTATATTTGCCTGAGAAAGGAAGGACCAACACATAGCCAGTGGTCAGGGAACCCTTTTCGTCATTTTTTGTTTGCAGATCATTAAGAAAATCCAAGTTGGAAAGTGTAGTGAATTCATCTGTCTTGAATTCAACAAATGCTTTTGGAATACCTACTCTGCCAGGCTCTGGGGATAGCAACATGAACAAAACTGATGCCTGACCTCATAGAGTTCATACCTAGTGAGGGGCAATATGCATGCAAGCAAGTAAATAATCAGAACAATTATAGACTATAGTCAGCTGGGAAGGAAACAGATTACTGAGATAAAGAATAGTGAGGAGATAGGATATAAATTTGGATAGTATGGTCAAGGAATACCCTCTGGAAGGGGGCATTTCATTAGAGGGATGAGAATAAACAAAGCAATGAACGAAGAGAGCAGGTGCTATTTTACCTTCCCTCCCTATATAGAACTTTTATATCTCCAAGTGAAAAAAGGAGCCACCATATAATGTATCATTAGCTCATGATGGTGAGTTATAACTAGTATTAATTGGGAGAATAGAAACAAATAATAAGCCCAACTTTTAGAGAAGGTATTAATTTCGCTCTAGTGTTAGTTACATCTGTTTTAGAATTTGAACTAAATATCTCAACCAGTTAACTACATGTTATCCAAGCTAGTGATTAAACTCAACCCTTTTTCTCAATCGAATAACTCAAAGATTTTCTGAATGTCCATTTTCAGTTGCTGATTATTTTAAAATCCATATTCTGTTATATTTTATAGCTCTATGAGACGAATTTTTTTAAGGTTTGTTTTTGAGAGAGAGCACGAGCGAGCATGAGTGGGGGAAGGACGGGGAGATAGGGGGTAGAAGATCCAAAGCAGGCTCTGTGCTGACAGCCACAAGCCTGACGTGAGCCTTGATCTCACAAACCGTGAGACCATGACCTGAACCAAAGCTGGTCGCTCAGCTGACTGAGCCACCCGGGTGAGATGAATTTTAAAGTAAGATAGAGTTGTTTTCAAGCCATTTAGGAACTTCAGAAGAAAACATCAAGGTATCAGATGCATGTCAGAAGTGATGGTCAGATATCATAGATATAGTTTGTTCTATAGCCACGGAATATTACTCTGTGAGGAATCTTGCCGAGTTTCTAGCTCCTCATTTGACCGATGAGGAAACCGAAGTCCAGAGGAGGCAGTGATTTGTCCAAAGTCCTAGGGTTCTCTTTGTCTTTCTGTCTGGCATTCTCTTTTTGTTCTGCTGCTCATGTGTTGATAACATCACTCTGTGTCCTCTGAGCTTCCCAAATCTAGCCTAGAGGGCTGGAAGGCATGTGTCCCACCTCAGAAAAGGGAGCTGAGCAATCCAGCATTTCCAAAGTGAGAGAGGCACAGCATGACTTCATGGCTTGGTTAGAAAAGCTGTGAAATTTCATCAGAGATGCCGACATGCCGGTGAATATTCCACATTAAATACAATACGAGCTCACTTTTCTAGGGATGGTATTCCAGTGGCCTCCACTCTTCCGAGTAGAAGTAAAAAGGGCCTTTGGGCATTGATCTTGCCGTGCCCACATGCATGGCCTGCCGCACTGGGTTTTCTTTAACCTTCCCCTCCTAGAAGTAACTTTGGCTGTATCTCAACCTACTTGGTGCTCGCTTGACCCTCCCAGGATGTGGTTTCTATTTTACATTGCTGATTGATACCCAGTGCAAGTCCTTGAGTGCAGGAATGGAGTTGGAGTCACTTGTATAACCTCATAGTTCAATTAAAGTGATACTCATTTAATTATATTTAGCACCCTTGAAACATACTCCGGATTAACTGTAATAATTTTGGATTGTTTGATATTTTGGTTTCTTTACATATTGGTTCCCAGGAGGAATATGGGAGATTAAGGGTTAATTGCACTAAGTGAGCAAGTACTCTGTCTCAATCCTTGCAGTAGTAGGTATTATAGATGTGTAAACAGAACTGGTAACAATCTCCCCCTTTTGTCCCACAGCAACAAAAGAGGTATCAACAGATAAAGAGTTCTGCCTTGGTAATTCAGTCTTATATCCGGGGTTGGAAGGTGAGTTTAAAAGAAGTGAGCCTTATTTATTGGGGGTTTTTAGGTTCTTCACAAAGGAGGATGATGTCTTTAAGGTCACCCTGCAGGGGGGAGCTCCTCATCTCCTGCCTACCCTGTAAACAGTCAGATGGAAAGAATAAATATTATGGGCTACACTGGGGCCCTTGTGACCATGTCTTGGCCGCATCCTTCTAACTGGCTCTCTTCTCAAGAGCTTTGTTCTCGAAGCAGGAAGTCTTGAAATAATACCGTACATGATTTCAATATCCTCTTGCCCCCCGTTTGCAAGGGAAGTGGTAGTCCAGAAGGCTGTCTGTCAACACTGTTGCCTCCGCACCTGTGCGTCCTGCCCAGCCCAACTCCTTCCATAACTTCCTGGTGACCATCTTGTGGGCTGCCCTGTCATGATCAAAACATCCTGAGCTCTGGCCATTCTAGTCGGGATCACAGTGTACCCATCACCTAGTTCCAGATCCTGGCTGCAAGGCTTGGTTCAGGGGTCAGCAGTCCATAGCCTATGCCTGTTTTTGTACAACCCCAGAAGGAAGAATGGCTTTTATGTTCTTAAAGCATTGTTTAAAATAACAGCGAGAACTTTTCATGACATGTAAAAATTATATGGAATACAACTTTCATATGAATATATATACAAATATAAAATGTATATAAATATGTATACAAATAGAAGTACAAAGTTCATATAAATAAAGTTTTATTGGTACAGACCCTTGCTTATTTATTTACATCTTGTGTGTAAATACATCTTGTGCTTTAGCGCTCTGACAGCAGAGTTGAGTAACTGTGATAGAGACCTATAAACGGGAAAGCCAAAAATACCATCTGGCCTTCTGCAGAAAGTTTACTGTCCCTGCTCTAAGTCAAAGAACCTTCAGAGCCTATTCTGACCACTTTCCTACTGGGAGATTTCTGCGGAGTGGGCTAATCCAGAGGAGCTACTTCAAGACAATTCCCAGGCCCAGAACACCTTCAGAGGGTACAACATTGGGCCGGGAGTGTAGTAGCACCCATCGACCTTTGTCTAGGCCATGGGTCAATTTGGCGGCTGTGCGATAGTAAATGCCAGAATATAAATGCAAGCACATAGAGTAAGTGAAATCACTGCCTGCAAGTCCTTCTTTGACCTTATTACTGGATCATGGGTCCGTGTCTCCAGTCTAGAGCCTTCAGACATTCCGAGCCCACCTCCCAACCAACATGTCCTCCGGACCCCCATAAAATCAGTTTCTGGTAACTGCCCGGGAGAAGCCACTGGTTTTGGACTAATGAGATTTTCTTTAGCAAGTTTTTAAACATCTCTTTTGCATAAAAAGTACAGCTGAGGTGACGTCGTGTACAACAATGATGAAGGTGGTAAATGGGTTTTGGAGCACTGGAGATCCTCCAACCGCATCCCGAGAGCTATTCCTTCCATCTGACGTGCACCAGCTTCTATGGCTCGTGCTCACATTTCTCCATGTCCCACGTTAGGGCCCAGGAGGCCGCTGTCTCGGTCTGAATGGGGGCCACACTGTTGTGCTTAGTGACCTCTTTATTTGCTGCCTTCTCATAGTCCCTTTAGGCCGAATAAGCAATGTCCCCTTTTCCTTTCAACGATAGATCTTTCGCTTGAGAGTGGATGTTATGACTGTTCTCTGCAAGTATGTTTTCAACCAGTATGGCATCTCACTTTTTGTTAACTTCCTACTTTCTCTGGGTGATTCTTCACCTTAGGCCCGAAAAATCCTGCGGGAACTGAAGCACCAAAAGCGCTGTGAGGAGGCAGCCACCACCATCGCGGCCTATTGGCATGGTACCCAGGTAGGCCAGACACTGCCCCCTGGAAGGCAGCGGGGGCGGGTGTCAGAAATTGTTTCACTGGCTTAAGCTACTGAGCACGCATTTACCTGTCTCTCTCTCTCTGACGTTTTGGTGTGGGGTGGTGGCACACGCTTTCGCGTTTGCTGTGTGATGGTGACCGGTGTCTTTCTTCTCTCTCCTTTGGGAACCAGCAGTAACCTTTCCTGCCTTAAACTTTTCTGTAACTCCTTTTCAAATGCATCACAGGCGCGAAGGGAACTGAGCCGGCTGAAGGAGGAGGCTAGGAATAAACATGCTATTGCAGTTATTTGGGCTTACTGGCTCGGATCTAAGGTACTTGATTCGCACATCCCGTTACTCCGTCCCGGAATCGGCAATAACCAGTTTGTATCTTTAGCCTGTCAGGGGGTGAATGCCTACAGTTAACAGGGCCTCACCCCGGTGCATGTCCTAGCCGCCGGATCGAATAAACCTGGATGTGGTAGTGTAGTAGTGCACGTTAGTAGGGGCCCTAAGCATGTGTAGGCCAAAAAGACTAATTGCTTATTAATGAGGCACTGGTCCAGTTGCTCTTTAACAAAACAAAACAAAAACAAAAACAAAAAACCCCTCAAGTAACATGCATGTTTCGTTGTTTTTTTTTTTTCTTCCCTTTTCTCTCCCCTCGCCCCCCAGCATATACCAGCAGTTTTCTAGAGATATTTTTGTTGGGTGGGGGGTTGGAGGGGCATGTTGGGAATGTTAAGATTTGGGCTTCAGTTGGTCTTCTGCAACATGGTGACAGGAAGAACACCTTTAACGCATGCCTTAAAAAATATTAATCCACGAATGAAATTGTTTTTTAGGCTCACTGTGGCCGCCATTGATTATTATAAGCAAAATATTGTATGCGAAAAGAATGATCATTTGTGATTGAACAGAAAGCTGTGTTCATGCAAAGCTAGCTATCATTGCCGCTGAAGAATCCCAAGAATTTCAGCTTCAGCTGTTTGTGTTCAGAAACAAAGGCCTCCTGAAATACTCTCACTAATCCCCAGGCAGAGTCGTGGGCTCTGTGAACATTTCACATACCCCAAGGGACGAGACTTTTAGATGTTTTTGTTACTTAGAAAATCAAAGGTCATCTCTGCTAAAAATGTGTATTCCAGTTAGAAACATAAATATCAATATAATCCTATGTTTTTAAGTTTACCTTGTCAGCATTATAAGTCCATCTTGTGAGAAAAATGAGAAAAGTCAACATTTGCCTGTATAAGGATCTTAATTTGCCAAAAAAACTTACCAGAGCTGTTCATTTGTGTCCCCCCCTTGAAAAATCTGTGACGAACAGGCTAGTTCCTTTAGTAATCAGAGGGAAATGTCCTAGCTGAGGCAGAAGGACTCTTAGACAGTTATCCCTGGGGTTTCCCCACTGAAGTAGCCCATTTCCTAGTCTGAGTACCAAAAGTGGTGAAAGATCACTGCATGTTTCATCTTTCAAAGTAGCATGCTTCAGATTGACTGTTCCCTAAGATTAATTTTTAAACCATAAGTCGTTTCACTTTTTATCTTGCTTCAGTGTATTTCACTGTCCAGGGCCTTAGCTCACACTGAATTTTGATATGTGCTACTTCTAATTTGCTAATGGGAAAGAAACAACTTTATTCTTTCCATGTTCTAAATGGTTGTTCGCAAGAGTTGTCTTTTTGTACGTGCAAATGAATGAACACAGGAATTCCTAGACTCTCTAGTCCTGGGTACTGGCAGCAAAGGGAAGTCTGCTGAAGTCACTAGGTGCCACTCACAGCTCTAAGGCTTGGATAAGGGAGAGAGTGTGGAGAATAGAAGAAGGAGAGAGAATGAGGAGGGAGGAAAAAGGGAAAACTGGAAGTAGGGGGGCAGAGGCGTGGCTTACCTCCAGTACCACATAGATTGCCTTCCTCTGGAACAGAGGCTCAGTGCACTAAACATACAAAGGACTGCACCAGACTTATGCGGATTCTTTGGGTTTAAGTGATTATGCCCTATTCTTCTATCATTCTGAAATCCTTATTCATAAGTTGGCTCTTCTGTTTGGTGGGGTATCTTCTTCTGGTCATTTGTGCTGTCTGCATTGGGCCGTCTCTTTTATTTACTATCTAAAACGTTCTAGGCTCGAAGGGAATTGAAACGCTTGAAGGAGGAGGCTAGGCGTAAGCATGCAGTCGCTGTCATTTGGGCTTACTGGCTTGGACTGAAGGTACTTCCCCACCCCTTCTTTCTGTCCACGGTGAACTCAATGAAGCCTAGCACTTACTAACCCGGAGAAAATGATTGATGATGCTTGCTTATGGTCTGCACAGTCTTTTACAGTGTCACCTTGCCTAATTCCATTTCTTTTTGAGAACAAACCTGTACACTAATATTTTCTGATGTTGTTGTGTATTTCTTTAAATAATAGGTTTAAAGTATCTAAAGCATCTAATAAGACATTTTGTTATCCAAGTCCTATTTTGTATTATCTTTTTGAAGATGAAGTTTGTGTTTTGTTTTTTGTTTTTAATTCATGAGACAGAGTTACAGTAGTTGAGCTAAAAGCTGACCCATGGTCTACAGTGGCCAGCCAGGGGATATCTGGCTTTTGTTCCCCTTTGTCTGCCTATTCTGCTCCAACGATGGCTCCTGGAGCAGAGTGTTCTACAAAGTGACTGCCATTCTAATTGTTCAGCTTAGAAACCAAAGGGTTTTGCATTAAAAGTACAGATTTTGGCAATTAAGACCAGCAGTGGCTCATTCGGGTTAAAGAGAACTTTAGATTCAAATGCCTTTTAATGTAGGGCAGGGTTTATTTCAAAGTGGTGCTTACTGCTTCAGGCAAGATATGCGTAAGTAAACATGACTGAGCCCCAGAAACAACTTTTTGCCATTGAGAACAACTTTCGGGCAGTGTAAAGATTGTGTCTTCCTGTTATTCAATAACTCATCACCTTAGGGTACCATCCATATTGTCTTTTAGGAATAATTAGGCCCCTATTTGACACTATTCCTCTTTATTATTTTTGTTATAACCATTCATCTTCTTTTAAATATTTACCATCCAGGAAGCCACTGACTCTGAATCTAAACAGCATCAGCAGTATCTGTATGTTCTGCTTTTGAGTAATCTGCATTTTCCCCTGAAAATTTAGCCTGTAAACTTTTAGTGAATTAACCTTTTTGATTATACTGAATATTCATCAAGTAATTTTTGAAGTACTTAAGAAGTAATTTAAGTATGAATTTAAGATGTTCTATTTCAAGAATTCTAAACAAGTTCTAGAACTACTTTTTTTAAAGGATTTTATTTCCCATTTTACTCACTTGTTCTGATTTGCATCCTGATTTTCATAAAAGGAAGGAACCAAACATTGAGTCAGGATTTTTACCCTGTATAATATCTACCAGCAGAATCGCATTTGTCTTCAGTTTCTGGGTTTAACTAACTGCGTATGATTTCAGAAAATCTTTCCAACTTAGGGGTGTATGCTAGTAACCTATAAATCAAATTCAGTTTGTAGGTGAATGGTGTTGTAGCTGAAGTTAACTGGCCCTACTCTTGATGTAACTGCCCCCCCCCCCCAGTTTCCAATAAAACAGAAGTATTTTAATATGTCACCATTATCATTGTTCTGAAATAAGATTAAACTTCTCTGAAGTCCAAGAATGCAATAATTTTGTGCTTGTGTTTTTAAAGAATGATGTTGATAAGAGCAGTAGTTTTGCCCTTTTATGTGATTAGGTTCTTGTGGAATTGATTACAGAGTTCAGTGGATCATTTTTGGACTGCCAGGGCCCGTGAGGGGAGCCCATTTTATATGTCAACGTGTCACCAGCCTTTTCTATTTATAGCTGTATTTCTGGAGAATATTTCAGGGGAAATATTCCTGTGAATATCAAAAAGCATGTTGCAGTGAACTCACTTACAATGACATTCAACTACATATGGTAGGACTTCCAGTATATTTCTATGGATATGTTCACATGAAACCTTACTCTAACTTCTCTGCTTCCCTATGCTATTAAAATTCCAGGAGCCAATTAAAAGGTACCATTTTTCTTCCCTTTGTCCCTTCTAACTTTATTAGTTTGAGATTTGAATCTAGCAACTCCTTGGCTAAAGGAGAAAGGATAATCAGTACCATAGAATATGAACAAAAGGAGGAACTTCCTGTGTGGTATCTGGGGGAAAAAATTTTTTTTTAAATTTTTTTTTTTAATGTTTATTTATTTTTGAGACAGAGAGAGACAGAGCATGAATGGGGGAGGGGCAGAGAGAGAGGGAGACACAGAATTGGAAGCAGGCTCCAGGCTCCGAGCCATCAGCCCAGAGCCTGACACGGGGCTCGAACTCACGAACCGTGAGATCGTGACCTGAGCTGAAGTCGGACGCTCAACCGACTGAGCCACCCAGGCGCGCCCGGAAAATTTTTTTTTTAAATCTATTTTTGAGAGAGGGAGGGGCAGAGACAGAGAGAGGGAGAGAGAGAAAGAGAGAGAGACAGAGAAACCAAACAGGCTCCACACTGTCAGCTCAGAGCCTGATGGCAGGACTCGAACTCATGAACTGTGAGACCATAACTGAGCCGAAACCAAGAATCGGATGCTTAATTAATGACTGAGCCACCCAGGTGCCCCTGGAAAAAATTTTAAACCTTAATAATCCGTAAGCGTAGAGAATGGGTCTGGCACTTACATGCCCCATGGGACCAGGGAGGTCACAAGGATGAGGGAAGTAGCAGATGGAAGGTGGATCAGGAAGGATGGGGCCCTGAGCAGTGTGGAGCATCCTGTCCCATAAAGGCAGCCACAGCTCCTGTGGTCTCGTCTTTGTCATGTGGGAATGGGGCTCACCGTTGCTAGATCTTAGAAAACTTGAAGAGAAACGTGTAGCCTGAATTTTCCGTGCGAAGTGCTTCATTTAAAAATAGGCGTATAAAACATTTTTCTACAAACTGAATTTGGCTAGCAGGTTGTGAGCTTGGATTTTGAACATGTGCAGTTAAACCCAGAAAAGTAAAGACAAAAGAAAAAGGCAAAGCATGTCTGAATTATTCAAATAGGCTGGTGTTTTGCTAAAATCTAACGTTCTCATTGACAGCCGAGTGACAATCGGTATTTTAAGTAGTGTTTAGTTTTCTTTTCTCAGTTTCAAAACTTAACTGTATCATTCATTCATTCGTTTGGTAAATACCTCACCTAGTGAATTGATTTGTTGAACACTAGTGTGCAAAGTGCATAGGACAGTGTAGCAAGGAAGAAATAGGGAAACTAAAACTGTAACATGTCCTGAGTGCTGTGATAGTGTTAGTAGAAACTCGGACAGGAGTAGAGATGAGAGAAAAATTAATGCAGTTAAATGGGAGATTTCTAATGGGAGACCACAAGCTTCTTTTTAAGTTCTTATTTTTAGGCACAATGAGCTCCCAGCGCACGGCACTGAAGTCCTGTCTTCGTATGCAGGGCTTTGGAAGCTGTGCTGGAGTTCGTCAGTCATTTTCTTTTTATCTTTTAAGAACAATTTGCAGTGAAAATTACCTATGTAATTTTTTTTCTGATATGTATTTTGATTTGTGATGAGTTTGTAGCCATGCCTGTAGAGTGTTTCTTGTCAAATCTTCAGGCACTTTAAAAACGAATTGAGAGGATTTAAAACATTAGAACATTCTGGTATTACCACTTTGCAGCTCTCGTTTCTTTTTCTCTGATTTAAAATCCACTGTCTCAGTGTGCTTCAATCATTTTACTATATCCAGAAAGTCACTTATAAATTTGACTTGTTCCACCTTTTTTTCCTTTTTTGATAGAAGTGTATCATGTGGGCACCTGCCGGCCACACGTTAACCTCTGTGTTCTGCTGCTTCTATTTAAAGGTCCGTCGGGAGTACAGGAAATTCTTCAGAGCCAATGCTGGAAAGAAAATTTATGAATTTACGCTTCAGAGAATTGTAAGTCTATACTTTCTATGCGGCTAATTAGCATTATAGGACTAACTAGTGAATAGCACCACCTCAATCATAAATGGCTTGTTTGGTAACTATTAAACCCTAGCCGTGACACTGAGAGATTGTGACCTTCTATCATTTCCCCTCAAATTCAGGTAGAATTGTGTCAGGTTAGCGGCCCACATGTGATCAATGAAATGTTCTTTGACAGAGAGAACGTTCTCTGGGGAAGGGGAACCCAAGAAAGCCTGGTGTGTTGGTTCAGGCTACTATAATGAAAATACCATAGACTGTGTGGCTTAATAAACATTTATTTCTCATAGTCCTGGAGACTGGGCAGCCCAAGATCAGAGTGCCAGCATGGTCTGGTTCTGGTGAGGGCTTTTTCCTAGTTTCCTCACAGGAGAAGAGAAAGAGAAGCAAGCTCTTTCCCGTGTCTTCTTATAAGAGCAGTAATCCTGGGAGCACCACCCCTTGTGACCTTACTCACCTAATTGCCTCCCCAAGGCCTCGTTTCCTAACACTATCCCATTGGGGGTTAGGATTTCAATAAAGGAATCTGAGGGGAACACCAAGATCTTGCCCTGCTGAACTGCCACAAGCTGCTGCAGGGCGAGGTTGGTCAACGAGGAGAGCAGGGCTGTGCCATGATTCCAGGATGGATTCTAACATTTCCCTCTGGCTTCCAGAGAAGTATATGTAGTGGTAACGTGCAAACTCTGGAGCCAGCTCACTCTGCCATGTACAGATTTACGGCTTGAACAAATCACTTAACTTCTGTGAGCCTCATTCTTGTCGCCTGTAAAATGGAGTGATAATTGAAAGCTCTTACAGTTCCTGGCTCATATTCAGTACTCTAGAGCAGTGCTGTCCGATAGGACTTTCTGCAGCAGTGAAAATGTTCTAGATCTTTGTGGCATAGTAAAGTCTAGCCACATGTGGCTGTTGAGCACTTGAAATGTAACTAATGTGATTGATGAACTGGATTTTTAACTTTTTTTTTAATTACTAAAGATTTAAATAGAAATAGTCACAGGTGGCAAGTGGCTGCCTATTAAACAATGCAGCTTTCTAGTGTTAGCTGGTGTAAGTATTAATTTTAATTTTAAAATTAGTATTCTTCTTTTCTCTTAACCACTTAGTGGAGCTTAGATTTTCCCAACCAATACAGAGAGTTAAAAAGAGATTTTCCAGAGGAGTTGCAACATTTTATAAACTAAAACTTGCTAAATTCTACCAAGTAGTTTGCTTGATCCTGGTTTATGTAAAACAATGACTTTTCTGGTATATTTTACTTATCTAGCATTTTTTGTCAAACTCAACACAGGTGCAAAAATACTTCTTGGAAATGAAAAATAAGATGCCTTCCTTATCTCCAATAGACAAGAACTGGCCATCAAGACCTTACCTATTTTTGGATTCTACTCACAAAGAACTAAAAAGGATTTTCCACTTGTGGAGGGTAAAAAAATGCCTTGTTAGGTTTTTTTTTCAGAGACTTCTTAACATATATTTTGAGCGTTTGAAAAATGTTATGTAAAAGGAGATTTTTAACCATGCTCTTCCTGTAACCTCAAAGAGACGTATCTGAGGACCTTGGTATTTTTGAACCATGCACTGTACTTGGCTTTGTGTGAGAATTTCTAGAGCAGCCAGGTGTTCCCATGACTGTAACCTGTCATCCTTGTCTGGAAAGGAGAGTGTGCATGGCTCCAGTGTCTTTCCCTTCCAGATTCCAGTTGCTTTAAAGTAGTTCAGGTTTTTGTTTTGTTTTGATGTGTTTCTGTTATTCATCTTTACCTGAAGGAATACTGCCAGAGATAGAAATAATAAAATTTGAACATCTTCACAAGATATAGTTAAATCTTGAAGATTGTAGGAGTTTACTTTCTAAGATGTATTGAGTACGTGCATAAACGTACGCGAGAACACTACATGTTTTGATGGACTGGGGAAAAAAACGGCTTTAGAGTGCCTCACAAGACATCAAAGAGATTAAGTTTCCCTCAACCTGAATTAAATGGAAGCTAAAAATCTATTTGACATTGCCTTATATTTTTAGCTTCCTTAATTTTATGAGAGCATAACGTGTTATTTAGGTGTTGCCCAGAATTACGTGGGTTACTTATATAGATGTTGACTTTATTTTAGTAGTTCAGTTGATATATGGAATGATAAATATGTACAAGTGTCAGATACGATATAATCATTAATATGACAATCATATAATCCTACGATATAATCATTGAAAGGCTTATTATATTTGGTAAGTGAATGACTGATGAGTATCACTTCCAGGAAACTCTTTCCTGCTGGGCACTGTAGGCTTGTCCCTTTCCAGAATTACATATGTAGAGTGACATTATCACTGAATAGTGTAATATTGGTGACACAGCATGTGGAACTGGATTCTCCCTTCTGTTCCCTAACTTAGTGAGTCAGTTTGGTGAAATTCACCAGTGTCTCAGTGGTCATCTCCCTCTTTGAGTCTGACAGTGAGACTATTTTCAGAAATAACGATGGGGAGCTTCTAATGCCAAGAGTCTGCTCTGCCTCTGCTCTCCCCTGGCCCCTGGCCCTTACCTCCCTTGCATTTGGGGATAGAGAATGAGAGGGATGTGTTTATTCCTGAAAGGGTGGGCAGCAATGCTAACATTCCCTTATACAATTATATCAGTGGGTCTCAACTACATTTGTAACTGAATGTCTTAGAGTTCATCTGAAACACCTGGCCTAGGGGCACCTGGGTGGTCGGTCGGTTGAACGTCCGACTTTGACTCAGGTCATGATCTTGGAGTTTATGAGTTTGAGCCCAAGGTCGGGCTCCGTGCTGACAGCTGAGCCTGGAACCTGCTTTGGATTCTGTGTCTTCCCTTCTCTGCCCCTTCCTTGCTCACGCTCTGTCTCTCTCTCTCAAAAATAAATAAACATAATAAAAAAGAAAAATAAAACAACCTGTCCCTGCCCCTCCAGCCACCCCCTATGTCCCTTCAGTACCATCTCAGAATCCAGCCAAAGGAGAGATTTCTCAGGTCAGGTGTCCATACCGTAAAATGCAATAGGGGATTCAGAGTAGTATTTTTCAAACCAAGGGTTGTAGCATATTTGTGAGTTGTGAAATCAATTTAATAGATTACTGACCAGCATTTTAAAATGAAGTACAGTAGGATAGAAGACGTCCACATGGCCAACCGACACATGAAAAAATGCTCAATATCACTCATCATCAGGGAAATACAAATCAAAACCACAATGAGATACCACCTTACACCTGTCAGAATGGCTAACATTAACAGCTCAGGCAACAACAGATGTTGGCGAGGATGCAGAGAAAGAGGATCTCTTTTGCATTGTTGGTGGGAATGCAAGCTGGTGCAGCCACTCTGGAAAACAGTATGGAGGTTCCTCAAAAAATTAAAAGTAGAACTACCCTACGACCCAGCAATTGCACTACTAGGTATTTATCCAAGGGATATAGGTGTGCTGTTTCGAAGGGATACATGCACCCACATGTTTCTAGCAGCACTATCAACAATAGCCAAAGTATGGAAAGAGCCCAAATGTCCATCAATGGATGAATGGATAAAGAAAATGTGGTGTGTGTGTGTATATATCTATCTATGTATACACACACACACACACACACACACACACACACACACACACACAATGGAGTATTACTCAGCAATCAAAAAGAATGAAATCTTGCCATTTGCGACTACGTGGATGGAACTGGAGGGTGTTATGCTAAGTGAAATTAGTCAGTCAGAGAAAGACAATCATATGACTTCACTCATATGAGGACTTTAAGAGACAAAACAGATGAACCTAAGGGAAGGGAAACAAAAATAATATAAAAACAAGGAGGGGGACAAAACAGAAGAGACTCATAAATATGGAGAACAAACTGAGGGTTGCTGGAGGGGTTGTGGGAGGGGGGGATGGGCTAAATGGGTAAGGGGCATTAAGGAATCTATTCCTGAAATCATTGCTTCACTATATGCTAACTAATTTGGATGTAAATTTAAAAGTTTAAAAAAAAATTTAAAATTTAAATTTTAATTAAATTTAAAATTTAAATTTAAAAGTTTAAAAAAAAATAATAGAGTACAGGGCATGTTGAAGGAATTGTTTTGTGAAGCTTTTGTGTCAGTTGTCTATGTGTGTGCATGTAAATCAATGTGTGCAATGAGTTGTGATGTACAATGTCATTCTTAGGCTAAGTCTTTGTGAGAAGAGTGTGACAGCCTGAGGCCTAAAGGATGTCAGGGGTGGGGGCGGGGGCTGATGTCATAGTGGGAGGGTCAGTACTCCCAGTAGGGCCCTTGCTAGCAAGGCCCTCGTGTGTTCTGAAGAAGCATCCCAAGTTCCACAATACAGACCGTAGTTTTTATGGCATTTTCTAAGACCAACCTTTTAAAACCCAAAAAGGAAAAATGCTCTTGGTTTTTTTAAATGGATATTTTGTACACATTTACTCTTACTCTTCATGTTACTAAATTGGCTTAGCATATTTAAGAATGAGTAATGACTTATGTAAGTGGTATCTTTTTTTTTCTCCTTTTCATTTTTCACAGTGTAAAAAATACAGAGACCAATTCACAGACCAGCAAAAGCTGATTTACGAAGAAAAATTAGAAGCCAGTGAACTCTTCAAAGACAAGAAGGCTTTATACCCTTCTAGGTATTATGGCTTTGCTTTACCCATAAAAGTCAGTATTTTAAAAGCTCCTCAAATATATTTGTAGGTCGCTTCTAGTGGAGTTTGATTTCAGTGATACATGAGGGATTTTTAATTCTATGAATTATTTTATGATCAGCCTAACTCTTCCAGACAAAAGCAAATGGCATGTATGGGTTTGCTTAGGTCACTAGATTTCCAGTTGACATCAGTTAATCACTCTCAATTCATACTATGATGAAATATTTGTATTTTAAATAGAAGATAGGAGTTCCGTGTTAAGACTATTTGTACTCTGTACTTAAAGTCAAGTGGTTTTAATCCCTTATTTCCTTTCTTAAAATTAATTGTTAGTGAAAAATATTTTATAATGAAATTCATCTTGGAAAACTAGAAAGAGAAAAATGGCAAGGTAATTATTGTTCTGTTTTCCATAATTTAGAATTGAAGACCTAAAATGAGTATTTTGTAGTTTTATATTCCTTTTTAACCCATTCAGTGGAGAACGTCCAGCTTTTCTCCCAAGTTGTATGCTGATTCTAATATGTATTCGACATCAAAGATAAACATGGAAATAAAGCTCAGCTCTGTTGAAAAAAGTACACTTAAACACTTTTGAGCAATGGCTCTCATGGCATACTGTAACGAAATGAGATTACATTTGTTGGTTTTATTTCATTGGCATTAGCCTAAACACTTCGCTAAATAATTAGAAGTCATCGTTTAAAATACAAATTGCATAGGCTATTAAGGTAAATCTTCATTGTAAATTCTTGTTCATTTTCCATAGTTTTCAGAGGCCGGCCCAATTTCTGCTGGTAATATACTGTAATCCCCATGCCAGTCTTCTTCCTTGAACCAGCTGGGTCAGGCTCATTTGCATTGTAAAGAAGAGTGAGCTGGTCTGTCACTCTAAGAGTATTGCGGGAGCACTGCTCTGTGATGGCCTTTGGTCTGCTAACTCCTTGGGCATGACGTTAGTGGCCTGTGCAGTCAGATCGGTCCCTTTATTGTAGGCACCAAGCACTCAATAAAAGAAGCAATATCAGTTGTAAGTTTGCCAAGTGAAACCCTTGGTAAAGACCGCTTATCTGAATATTCTTCTATCTCCCAAGTTCATCATTTCTCCCCAGAATCCCTATCCCTTTCTCATCTGTTTTTAAATAAAAAAGTAGGTTGTACAATTTCAAGCGAAATCTTTAACAACTTTTAGCTTCTTCCAAAGGATGGCCCGGAAATAAAAAGTATTATCTGCTGAGTATATTCACATGTACTCCATGTGCTGTGCTTGTATTCTCTGTGTCTTTAGGGACACAGCCTCCTGGGTCAGCTGACCTGGTGACTTGAGATGGTACATACTCCCCATGAATCCCACGTAGCATCTTCATCCGAAGTTGTCCAAAGTGCCTGCTAAAGAAAGCACATTCGAACACGAAAATGGTCCCTGTGCTCTCTCCAGCAACTAATTGATTTAACTTTTTCTTTATATCTTTTTCACTTGTAATCATCTTAATTAACATTCCCTGTGGGTGACGCTTCAGAAACTGAAAGGAGAAAAATGCATTTTTGAAGAAACAAATTCAGAGACTCTTAGCACTTTTTAATTATTAAAAACACATTTGTTGATTCTTCCTTTAAAAACATTAAATGAATAAAGACACATTTGACTATGAACAGCAAGAAAAAAATATTAACATCAAGCCAGGTCCTCTTTGGGTAATGTTCTCTGTGCATGCTCCCCCCGCAGCAGTCAGAGGGGTGGGATAATTTAGCCTCCCACCACTGTGGGAAGCAGCGGCCCTTCTGGGTGCCAGCCTGTTATGTGCTGGGAGCTGTGAAACACTGACCACCTACGTGGATTTTTCTTCCCTATTCCTCCACCCACAACACAAGCATTTAAAGTTGTATTTGCAAATTGCCAGAACTTTACAGCTCAGAGTGAAACCACAGTTTGTTGTTGTTATTGTTGTTGTTGTTGTTGTGGGGTTTTTTTTTGGTGTCTTTGAAGAAGCTGTCCTGCAGGTGTCACCCCACAAACCTTTAAGGGAAATTGACATCCTAGCACATGATTGTGCGACTTGTAAGATACAGTTTGTTTGAAAGAAAACTGCTCTGCTTCTGAATGGTGACCTTGGCCCCTTCTGTCCGAGTAGGGGCATATCCTAGGAGGAAAGGCCTGTTTCTTCTTTCATACATTGCCTATTTAGAGCCAGAGTTATATGGTAATATTAAGTGCTCTGTAGCTTTCTTCTAAAGCGGTTGCTCTGGATCTGTTCTTCCCAGGCGGCCTATTGATTTTCTGATTCTCTGCAAGAAAATGAAGTTTTTCTTTGAAGCAGCTGATGGTAATGATCTGTGCTCTTTTTTCCCGTTGCCACATGTTGTTTAAAGGCATTAGAAGCCCTTTGTGGGTAGCTGTTAACTTTATATTAACAGATTAGAAGGATTTGCCTTTTCCTTGAGACCATGCACTTGGGCCTTGGCTGTCTTTCTTGTGACAGGTTTCTATCTTGATTGTTCCATGTGATAAGATTTTTATCAAAGTCCTACCTACAAAATGCCATGATGACATCAAAAATGTATTTGAAGTAGGTTTCAGGTTTCATTTCCAACTATTTAGGACATGTGTAAAATGCATAAAATTAACTCTGATGAAGTATCGCTCTTCAGAATCAGCTAACGTGTTACCTTTCTCCCATAATACTTCCATCTGGAACTGTTTCTAATGGGAGGGGAATTTTTTTTTCCCTCCAGTGTTGGGCAACCATTCCAAGGAGCTTACCTGGAAATCAACAAGAATCCCAAGTATAAGAAACTCAAAGATGCTATTGAAGAAAAGATTATCATTGCTGAAGTGGTGAACAAAATTAACCGTGCCAATGGGAAGGTAAAATGCTATCCCTGAAGACTTGTAAGAAGTGTTTATCAATTGGGACAGTCATCTTTAGTTTTCTGAATATTCAAATTTGCATTTCATTTTCTCAGCAGAATTCTTATAAAGGAAGATGTTCCCCCTTTAAGCTTAGGTGGAATTTTGCTTGTTCTCTGAAACTTTCATGATTTAAGATACGTTATTTGTGTTTTTAGTGTGTTCTCAGTTTACATAGGTATGCATGCTGAAAGATACAGAATAAATGGGCATTTCTGCAAATAACTAATACTTTAAACTCAAGGACCACTTGGGGTGTTTTTCATCATTGGTTTTACATCCTTATTTGTTTTGTTTTGTTTTGTTTTGTTTTAGAGCACATCCCGGATTTTCCTCTTAACAAATAATAATCTCCTTCTTGCCGATCAAAAGTCCGGGCAGATCAAGTCAGAGGTTCCTTTGGTGGATGTGACCAAAGTATCGATGAGCTCACAGAATGATGGCTTCTTTGCTATCCATCTCAAAGAGGTAAAGGTCCAACTATTGATTTGTTTGAAAGATTTCTGCATTTGTCCAATTTCCGAGGCACTGGTTTAAAATTTTCTACATCTGGGGCGCCTGGGTGGCTCAGTCAGTTAGGCATCAAACTTCGGCTAAGGTCATGATCTCATGGCTTGTGAGTTCAAGCCCCACGTCAGGCTGTGTGCTGACAACTCAGAGCCTGGAGCCTGCTTCAGATACTGTGTCTCCTTCTCTCTCTGCCCCTCCCACTGCTCGCACTCTGTCTCTGTCTCTCTCTCAAAAATAAAAAAAATAAAAAACAAAAACATTAAAATTTTCTACATGTTATTGATTTGCAGATTTGGGCTATATTCACTCCTATGTAAAATCTCAAGCTTGGCTTTTCAGTGATTGAAATTGACTAGTTGAAATTGAACTGATTAATCACATTTATTGTTCATTGAATTCTGATTTCCCTGAGCAGCTTTTGTTTGCACTCACAGTGATGTGCTTTATTTTGAGAATAATACATGGAAATACCAGGATGTTCATTGCTTCCTCCTGTGGTTTTTTCTGTATACCGCTTGATAAATGTTCATCCCCTTATTCATCTTTAATTTGTGGTTTTTTAATTAAAGAAGGCAACCACAATGAAACAACTGCCTCATAACTTTGACCTAAAGACTTTTTAACATTCAGTGCTTTTTTAGCTTAACTAGGACTTCCTGATTTTTTTTTTTTATTTTATTTATTTTTGAGAGAGAGAGCACAGGTGGGGGAGAGGGAGAGAAAATCCCAAGCAGGCTTCATGCTTAGCGTGAGCCCAGTGTGGGGCTTGATCTCACAACTGTGAGATCAGGACCTCAGCTGAAATGAAGAGTCAGATACTTAACTGACTGAGCCACCTAGGTGCCTTGAGGACTTCCTGATTTGAAAGAAGTAGTTAAGAATGTAGGCTCTGGAGTTGGTCTCACCAATTTTACAGTGACCTTGGCCGAGTCATTTAACTTCTGTGTGCCTACCTAATTTTTCTCCTCTTTATGTTTTATTGTATTTATTTTTTTAATGTTTATTTTGAGAGAGAGCACATGTGCACACATGTGTGTGCACACGCGTGAGTGGGGAAGGGACAGAGAGAGAGGGAGAGAGAGAATTCCAAGCAGGCTCCTCTCTGTCAGCGCAAAGCCAAATGCAGGGCTCGATCTCACAAGTCGTGAGATCATGACCTGAGTCGAAATCAAGAGTCCAACTGGGGCACCTGGGTGGCTCAGAGCCCAGAGCCTGCTTCGGATTCTGTGTCTCCTTCTCTCTCTGCCCCTCCCCAGCTCGTGCTGTCTCTCTCTCAAAAATAAACATTAAAAAGACTTTTTTTAGAGAGTCGGATACTTAACCAACAGAACCACCCAGGCACCCTTTTCTCTTCTTTAAAATGGAGAAAATAATGGCACTAGTTCATAACGTTGTTATAAGGATTCAGTGAGACACTGTGTAAAGTGCTCAGCATAGTGCCTTTCATATAACAAATAGTCACTGAATAAGCAGATGTCGGCGAATATTAATCATATTTAGGGACCTGCATGTATCTGGTAGTGCATGTAGCTTGCTGTTTCTATACTTAGGAAAGTCCCGTATGCTTCATTCTGCCTCTTTTCCCCCCTGTGGATCCTAACTTAAAGGGAGCATGTCCAGTCCTAACACAGGGATTCTGAACCTTGATTACACATAATGCTGGTGCCCAGGCTATGCCCCCAGTCCCCTTAAACCAGAGTTTCTTGGAATGGGGCACAACCATCCTATTTTGTGTAGCTTAGCTGGAGAGCCACTGCCTTAGCATATTTGTTGGGAGTGTTGTTGTTCTGCTTATGTTTTTAACCAAACCACTGAAGAATTTTTTAAACAGCCCTTTCAGATTGAGTTGTAGGTTAGGTCAGTGCTTCTCAAGCCTGAATGTGCAAACAGATCACTCAGGGATCCTGGTCAGTGGGCCTGCGCTAGGGCCTGAGGTTCTCCTCGTCTAACAAGCTCCCAGGTGATGTGCAAGGTGCCTGTGGTCTACCTACCAACTTTGGGTAGCGTCAGGTTAGGTAACCTTACTAAAAGTGCCCCAAGCAAGTTGGAAGAAATACAGCTTTCATCGTTATTGTTTATTTGGAAGAATGGACTCCAGTAACTAATGTTTTTTTAAAGAGCCAGTAAATACGTTTTCAGCCAAGCCTGTAAACATTTACCTCCTAAGCTGTCTTTAATTATGATGGTCTGACTCTTGCTTTGTCCTTTTAGGGCTCTGAAGCAGCTAGTAAAGGAGACTTTCTCTTCAGCAGCGATCACCTTATTGAAATGGCCACAAAGCTGTATCGGACGACTCTCAGCCAAACCAAACAGAAGCTCAGCATCGAAATTTCTGATGAGTATGTTCATAACTGTTTGAATGTGGTGTTTCACTTTCTGCTTTCTTGCTTTAGCCGAGCACTCTAGTCTTACTCATTAATGCAACCACTACCTTTAAGTGGCGAGTGTGCGTCTGGTATTTATTCTAGATGGTGGACGGGCAGTGAATGGTACTGATCAAGTTCTTACCTTCATGTCCCTGACATCCCGGTGGAAGAGACAAATATGCATACATAATAAATAAGTGATATGACTTTGGTTAATGACAAATGCTTGTGGAGAGGGAAAAAAGGCAGGATAAGGCCCAGAGTGTGCTATTTTTGATAGGGAGGTCAGGGAGGCTTGTTTGATACAGTGACATTTGAGTCGAGGCTGAAATCAGTGGAGCAAGCCAGGCAACCATCTTGGGAGGTGCCTTCCAGGGCAGGGAGGCAGCAGGAGCAAAGGCCCTGAGATGGGAATGAACTTAATGGCAGAGTGAAATGGTAGGAAAAGACCCTGAAGAGATAGACAGAGACCCGGCCATGTGCAGCTTGGTAGCTAAGGTAAGAAGTTGAGATTTTACTGAGGTCGATGGAATGCTATTATAAGTTTCAAGCAAGGATGTGGCATGATCTGATTTGTGATTTTCAAAGATTCCTCTGGCTGCAGTGTGGAAAATAGCTCTAGGGAGGCAAAAATGGAAGTGGAGAAAAATTGGGAGCTTCTCTGAGCTGTCTAGGATGATGTGGCTTAGGCTAGGGTGGGAGTGGGAGGTAGTGAGAAGTAGATTCCAAATGTAATTTGAGGGAAAACAAGAGGACTTATTAACAGATTGGACGGTAGGTCTGGGGCCCGAGCCCAAATGGTGGTACCATTTACTGCCACAGATGACGCTTAAGAAAGAAGGGTTTGGGGGTGGCTGGGTGGCTGGGCTGAAATCAAGAGTGCTGTTTTGGATGTATTATATTTGCTATGCCTTTTTCTGACATAGATAGAGAATAAGCATTCCATGTTGACAAGGTTGACTGGTGTGCTAAGACTGCTATACATAAATTTGAAATTTTGCTCTTTTTACTTCACAGTAGGGCTCTAAGGATAGAGACTGATTATTTATATGCAGGTTGGAGCTTTCCCCCCACTTACGAAATCTATCGATATGAGCTCATTTGAATGAATTTGAGTTACTGTGCCGATTGATACCTGATTGGTTACTTTACTTTTCAATAGAGTGTTTACTACCTGTTTATATACTTCTTTGCATGTACAGTAAGAAGTCACGGAACCAGATTGCTCAAGAAATGGTTTTATTTCCTAATTAAGATTTTTGCCAGCCTATTCTATTTCAACTCTTTCTAAAAGTCTTTCTAAAATAAATTCATACCTATTCTTGGGGTGCCTGGGTGGCTCAGTCGGTTAAGTGTCTGACTTTTTATTTCATCTCAGGACATAATCTCACGGTTCGTGAGTTTGAGCCCCGTGTCAGGGCAGAGCCCCGATAGTACAGAGCTTGCTTGGGATTCTCTCTCTCTCTGCCCTTCCCCTGCTCCTGTTCTTTCTCTCTCTCTCTCTCTCTCTCTCTCTCTCTCTAACATAAACTTAATAAAATAAAATAAAAAGCAAAATAAATTCATACCCATTCTTATCCCTCTGTAGGCCAAGCTAAATCTCCTTGATGTTTGAGGATGTACAGAACCTTGGGTTCATCATCTGTCCTCATTGGACACCAACAGTGGTATTTAGATTTGGTGGGAGATTGACCTTTATGTATACTCTACATAGGAAATTGCAGTTTGTAGTAAATAGCTTTTCTTGTCATTAGGTCCTTTCTCATTAAACAAAGAATACGTATCAGGAAAAAATATAATGGCTACTTGGGTTCTAGTCAATTAAGATTTTAACCTGTTAGGACCTATTCTAACTTTAAACTCCCTTTAGTTGAAATGTTTTATAACTTGGGATGCAGGGCTTCTGTTTCGGTGGAACTGGTAATTCCCACTCATCCCGGGAAGATTCTGTGTATTCCAGATGCAGGAGCTCCTTGGAATACGGATGAAGCAGCCTTACGGTTGACTCACTACATTAATGAGGTTGTCTTTACAGAGAAAGTCACATCAGCACCCAGGCCACAAAGGATCGCTACTCTTAAGCATTTCCCAAGCTGGTATTGTAGGAACACAGCCTCTGCTGTGAAGAAAGTAGTGGCTCGTGGAAATGTACAATCTTTCTTTACTACAGGTCTCCCCAGATGTGCTATGTTGTCACACATCATGAGTCTCCAGAGGGGCTGGGCAGGATAGCGTGTGCTGTTTCTCATACGTCATCAACCACAGAACCCTCCCGTGGTTCTCACATTGTGTGTGAGGCACACAGTTGTGCAACACTGATGGGGATGGTTTGCTTGTGGGTGGCAGGGACCCTGCCTTGTCAGAGAGAGGGGTATGATGTTCTGGATGCATAAGCTTTCAGTAAACCATGCTTGTGGGAGTGAAGGTTTACAGGGTGGCCATGTGAAGAAAACAAAACATTTAGTCGCATCGTAAACCAGTCCAAAACACCTTTCCTTTTCCAATCGCTAATCGTTGTTTGGTTTCATAAAAACAAAACAGCTGATGGCATCCCGCAGAGCACCCGTGGTCCCCTGCCCAGGCTTCAGGGAGCCACATGGCAGAGCAACGGTCAATGTAGCCTGTTTCACAACCTCTAGAGCTCTTAAGCAAGGATCATACACCTCCTTGGAGCGCATTTTAAATTTTAAAAAAATTTTACAAAGTCATGGGCAGGGGTGTCCATGATGTATTTTTTTTGCAGTCCTAAGTGGCTTTAATCCATTTCACTGCCAGCTCTACAGATTAGTAATTTTTTTTTTTAAGTTTATTTATTTTGAGAGAGAAAGAAAGCACACACACAAGTGCAGGAGAGGGAGAGAGAGAGAGAGTCCCAAACAGGCTCCGCACCGTCATTACAGAGCCTGATGCGGGGCTTGAACTCATGAACCGTGAAATCATGACCTGAGCCACAATCAAGAGTTGGACGCTCAACCGACTGAGCCACCCAGGCGCCCCTCGGCAGATTAGTATTATATCCAGTGTGCAGTTCAATGACCGAAACCTTCCTCAGTGTGTCCTTTTCAGAAGCAGAAGTAATATTTTAATACACCCAGTCTCCCTAGGCATTATGGATAAACTGGCTGTCAGTTTACAAGAGGAAAGTCAGAGTCCTATTTACTCCTTAGAGCAGTTTTAACCCGCTTTGTAATTCCCAGTTCTTATTCCCAAACGGTTCAGTCCATAAATAGATTGCATTTTAAGGAGAACCTTAAATAAAATGTGTAATATTTCTAAACAGTTTCTAAAAACAAAGTCCTAAAAGTATTGAAAAAACCGAAGTGAATTTGTTCTATTAAACATTTTAAATATGTGTGTGTGTATGTACATGGGTACACACACATAATATACAAACATGTAAATCATTCAACATATGCAGTTGTTTGTCTGAATATTTTAAATCAGAACAAATCATGTAAATTCTTTTTGCTGTGATGTTCGAACTGGTATTGATGCTGTGAAAGAATGCATTCAACATTATTGTTTGCTGGAGGGTGATTCTCTGATTACCATGCCCTCACTGTGGGCCATGCTCCAGTTTTCTCTTTTATGAGGTGGAGAGGAATAACATTACTTGCCTATGGGGCACTTGGGTGGCTCAGTTGGTTAAGCGTCTGACTTCAGCTTAAGTCATGATCTCACAGTTCATGAGTTCAAGCCCCACGTCGGGCTCTGTGCTGACAGAGCCTGCTTCAGACTCTGTGTCTCCCTCTCTCTCTGCCCCTCCCCAGTCGTGCGTGTCTATCTCTCTCAAAAGTAAATAAGCATTAAAAAAAATTAATAATATTACTTGCCTCATAGGATTATTTTAAAGTTGAGTTAATATATGTAACTTACTAAGAAAAGTATGGTGCATGGTGAACATTCAATAAATCTTGCAATCATGCGTAGTGAACATGAAGACAGCCAATGCTAAAGTTATTGGGGAAGAGAACTCCCTATACTTTCATTACACTATAAGTGGTCTTTGAAAATTAAAATGTCAAAATATTTGATTTTTTTAAATGTGTGTATTGGCATTAAATTCGAAAGGTGCTTTCTTTCTTTGAGGCACGTAGATACAAGTATATATGCTGGAGAGATGCGATTTTGGAGCCATAATTCTTTTTGTCAGTACTTTCAAGGTAAAAAGAAATAGACCATTCCAAAGCAGGGAAGTACTATCCTGTTAAAACAATTGATAAATCAGGAGCGTATGTGTCACATTTCATTTCACTCCTGTAGGCAATGTTTGCAAAACACGGACGGGGTCTGTAGACCTTGACGCTGAGACTAATGTGCATGGAACAGAGCTGTTTTGATGTTTGCCGTTGTCGTGGATCCAGTGAGCATGCGATCTGTCACACGGTTGTTAGAGTGACTCAGCTATATGCCAGCAACTCAGAAAACTGTTCCCTGAGAAACATATTGCAAATATGGCCACGTTGTACTGACTCTTACGCTGGAGTGACGAGCACTGGCTTTGAGATGGGAAAGCCCGGGTTCTGGTCCAGTCATGCCGCTCTCCTTCCTCCACAGGGATGCCATCCTTGAGGGCAGGGACCTCATTTTGTATGGCCAGGTGTCCCTTGCAGCCCTGAGCCCAGCAGGAATGCAGTACGTTTGTGGTAGGAAGGTGTGACGAATCATCCTGTGGACGAGCACTTGACCCCTGACAGTCTATGAAAGGACAGATTGGAACTAGAATACGGTTTCACATGTTGTACCACATGTGCTACTACTGTAGGATAAGAAGTGGCTTTGGGTGTGCACTGACAGAGTGTGTGTTATGATTATATGTATATGCTATATATGTATATAGTATATATGTAGTTTGTATTAGTAATATATAGTGTATATATATATATATACTATTATATACATACTATATATACTATACTATATGTAGTATATAGTATATATATTTTAATGGACATTAAAAAATATAAAGGGAATATCAAACTTGCAATTTTATTATTATTCCATAGGTCACAGCTACTTTGAAATCTACTTATTTAGGGTTAGAAACAACTATTAGCATAGTCTGTGGATATGACAAAAATTGTTGAGGAAATAATGTCAGTAACCAGTGTTTGGAAATCATAGTCTGGAGTGTCTCTAGACCTCTTTAATGATATTTTTTCATTTAATTTTCTCAATCTGTTGGTAATTCAATAGGAACCTCGCCCACCCCTGCCAGTTTATGGTCTTACTATGCAAAAATGGAGAAAAATGGGAAAAGAGCAGGTTGGTCTTCATTTGAAACATGGAAATAATTCTTCTTAGCCCTTTTTACCTTACTGGAGTGTGATGAGTTAATGAACTTCACTTTCCTTAGGGGCTAAGTGATGGCTGTTGCAAGTGCTGATGGAAAGAGGCAATACTTGTCAAGGTCAATATCCATTAGGAAACAAAAGCTAGTTGGGGGCACCTGCGTGGCTCAGCCGGTTAAGCATCTGACTTGATTTTGGCTCAGGTCATGAGCTCAAGGTTCGTGGGATCGAGCCCCACATCAAACTCTGCGCTGACAGCTTGTGTTCTGTGTCTGCCCCTCCCTACCCCTCTCTTTCTCTCTTTCAAAATACATAAATAAACTTAAAAAAAAAAAGAAACAAACAAAAGCTAGTGTTAGTGTCATCATCAGCTGTTGTGTGTGTACTTTTCTTTAATCTGCCCTATTCTTTTCTTCCAGGTTCCTGGTTCAGTTCAGACAGGATAAAGTATGTGTGAAGTTTATTCAGGGCAACCAGAAAAATGGGAGCGTCCCAACGTGCAAACGAAAAAACAACCGTCTCCTTGAAGTTGCTGTTCCTTAACTGGCTCCTCCTCTCTGCTTTCACGGACTTGTTTCCCTGTAATAGTGCAATTTTGTTTTGTTTTGTTTCGTTTTGTTTGGGGTTCATTGTATGTTTGGGAATTGCCAAAGGCTAATACTGTTAAGAGTCCCTTGGCAAAATAAAAATATTCGACTAATCAATTTTTAGTACGGGAATAGTTTTAACCCTTAAAATACACAGCGTGTCCTGGCCTGTAACATGTCACACGTGTTTTCTGTTTAGTCATTGTGTTAGATCTGTGTACCTTAAATCAGCATATTACTCATGAATCAGTAATTACGTATAGGAAATGGTCCCAGAAGATAGTGCATTCATTCATCAGATATTTATTGCGTGCCTGCTCTTTGCAAGGCACTGTGCTGGATGCAATGAAAACTTATTGGGAACCCTTTTTTGGTTTTCAGGCCATGGCAGGCTGGCTGCTTCGTGCTAACTTTACTAGGGCTGAGAGAGGTTGAGATGTTGAAACCAAAACAGTAACTGTTGCTGACGAACAGCATTGTTCTGAATCCTGTAGTGTGATCTTTAACAAATATACTTCAAGAAGGGCTGGTCCTAGAAAGTAGAAATATATGACTGGGTAAAAAAATGCCTCTCCACGTAGTTTCTATTTGAAAAGAGAAAACTGACATTTGAACAGGACTTTTAACGTGTCCGGATCTTGTCATTGCTTTTAACACTAAAAAACAGAGTCATTCTTATTTCAGAAAAAGTGCAGAAGCAGTCCAAATAAGTCTACAAATAAGATTGTATTTTCCTGTTTCTGGTAAACAGCATATATGATCCTATATAGGCTCATATTTGCAGAGTGTTTTCACCCAAGTTTGAGGAAATCCTTTAAACAGATTATACAGTAAAGAGCTGAAAAGCCTTTCAGATAGTGGCAAGCATTCTGTACAACGTGCAATAAACATCCAAGATCTTTTTTGAAAGTTTTATTTATAATATACCTTTTGTATGCGAGGTGATTGGTACAGGGTGCATATTTTAGTCAAGAGTCAAAATTGTGTTAATTTGCAGGACTTTTTTTTTTTTCAAATTTACAATAAGGATTCATTTTGGAAACTACATTTTAAACTTTGGAATCAAATTGTTTCTTATTTGGGAGGATCATGTATATACATTGGTATGTTAAATAATAAAACTGTTCTAATTTGGTGCCATTTCCTGAATCACAACTGTATTTTTGTATCTCGGGCTCTTTTTTCATGTTGTGTGTCAATGTAATATCACATAGAAAGGCTTTAAAATTCAAACAGTGTATGTTTTCTGTGTAATTGAATTTCACTTAGCCTTTTATAAACCAGAAACATTCATTGAAAGTATTTGGGTGGGGGAGGACTTTCTTTTTAATTTTTGTACTTAAAATGATTGCTCCCATAAAGAAATTCTCAGAAGCCTTTATGTTTATTGGTGCAGGTAGAGGATATCATTATTTTCTCTTAGTCTTCTCCAGCATGTACCTAAAAGTGGTAGATTCTGAAATAGTTCCTGAAGTAAGTGAGTAGAAATTTGGAACTAGAGGGGTGCTTGGGTGGCTCAGTTGGTTAGGCGTCTGACTTCAGCTCAAGTCATGATCTTTCAGTTCATGGGTTCAAGCCCCACTTTAGGCTCTGTGCTGACAGCTCAGAGCCTGGAGCCTGCTTCAGATTCTGTGTCTCCCTCCCTCTCTGTCCCTCCCAACTTGAGCTCTGTCTCTGTCTCTCTCAAAAATAAACATTTAAAAAAAATTTTTTTTAATAAAAAAAAATTGGAACTAGAGAGGGTTTTTTAAAAAATGTTTAAAAAATATGTAATACATTCATACTGTTCAACATACAAATAAATGTAAGCAGATATACAATGCAAATTCTCCATCCTGTCATTCAGCCATGTGCTCAGTTACCATCCCCCCCCCCCGCCCCGCCAAGTTAACCATTGTTTTTACTTGCTTTTGCCCTGCTTTATGCATATGCTTCCAAAACAAAATAAAAATACAGATTTTTACCTCTTGCTTTAGTAGACAAAAGCTAATATGCTAGATAGACTTTGTTCTTTACTCTGCCTTTTTTGCTCAGTATTCTTTTTTACTGTGGTACCATTTTCCATTGTACGGATGCATTTCTCCAGTCCCCTCCAGATCACTGTTGGGTTGTTTTCCTGAATGGAAATTTAAGTCTGGGATGGAGAGGGCGAATATTCCATGGGTCTTACTTGTTAACTTTTCCCAAATACCTTATCTGCAGATTGTTCATTATGAAGATTAGCAATAATAGCAGTTAGCAATAATATATTTTCCAAAGTTCATTTCCAAAAGAGAAGCCATTTGATCTCAAACTTTGTTGTAGGTGTTCTGCAAGGATTTAAAAATATCTCTACAAGGTAGTTTTAAATGAGAGTGTTTTTGCATACACATCCATCAGTTCTAGTCTTGTCATCGCAATAATAAGTTTTGGTCATGAAATTCATTCTAGGTGGGTTGTGACTTGACTTGGAGAAGTTTTTCTGAACTTTAGCAAGAAAGCCTCCTGATGTACCAGGGTGAACTACGCATCCTTGGAGTTTCCTAAACTAAGCTCACCAGCTGGGGAGAGCATCCTTGAAAGGTACAAATTGGAAGCAAGAGTTCTTAATGTTTTCAGTGTATGTAGTGGTGCCTCCTTTTTTTTTTTTTTTTTTTTTTTTCCCCATAGGGAGCAAGCGCTAGTGATTATTTCCATAGGGAGATAATTGGTGAGAGCAATTATTTAGAGCTTTTCAGCTCAGCAATAGAGTCTTAAACCCTGGTTTTCAAATGTGAGGTTAGAGTTGGGTCAAAATCACGAGGAAAGCTTGTTTTTAAAACACAACCAAAACAACCATGCAGATTCCTGGGCCATACCCCTTCCCAACTGAATTGGGAATCTCCAGAACAGAGTTTGAAAATAGGCACTTAAAATCTCCAGACGATTAAGCACATTCAAGTTTGAGAACCACCAAGAAAAACCCTCGAGTTTCTCTGTAGCCGCCCAGCCATCTGTCTTAACAAGTCCTCCGGGAGGTGGTTCCGACATGTGCCCACGTGTATCAGAACGTTACTGACAAACTGTGGCATTGTTCTAATGGGTGAGCAACCACTATTTCTTTATCTTTGAATTTCTGTCGCTGTCCTGCAATGGCGGATTAAAGTATTACTGGCACTCCGGATTTCCTCAGTGCTCTGGCCTGGCCACACAGCCCTAACTTGTTTCCAGCCACCACTTACTTGCCCAGCCCCTGGAGTGACTTGTAGGTCTAGACTAAAAGAGGTGCTTGCAAAAGGTAACCAGGTAGTGAGCACCAAAAATCAGACCATGGCAGTTGCCGAGTATTCTTGACCTTGACTTCCACGCACCACGGGGCAAGAAAGGAACATAGGTAGGAAAGTCACTCTCTAACCGATTGGTTACAGTTTTGTATTTCCCACTCTTGGAATAATAACTTGGACCCAGCACTCAGACGTAAAGCCTTCAGCTCAAGTTTGAATAGCTTTTCTCCTACCCCAGGGGTTCCGAGGTGTGTCTGTGATCCTAAGGCACCATGGTCGAGAGTTCTGAGAATCATAGGTGTCCCCTCAGGTTTGAGGCTTTGGCAGAAATCTAAGAGGATAAATGGTTTTATTAGGCCATTTCAATTAGTATGCAGAGTGAGAACTCTCAAATTCACATAATTAAGTATAATTACGGTAATTAGGATATGGTTCAAAATTCTTAGTCTAGTAGACAACAGCGTCTTTTTTGTGTGCTATTTTTCATGTAATAAGTGAGGTGTTTAGGTTCTAACTTATTCAGATAACGAGCACCCTTTAAAATGGTGTATGTTGCTGGAGAAGGATTTTGAAAACTCCTAATGTGTTTATTGAGTCTTATACAAGCCTTTGTTTTTAAGCTGGGCGTTCTCTGCTAACGACCACAGCATTCAAATTCACTCAGTTAGGTGCAGGGGATAAAAAGGAAGAGAAGGTAGGACAGTAGTTTTGCACTTCTTTTCCTCCTGGTGGGAAAACACAGCTGTAAGTTTTCATTGTCCATTTGAAGATTTAATGTTGAGGATTAATGTTTCATCACTGGAGGGGCTCTTTCTTTGCATCTCCTTGTAACAAACACTCCATTCCATGCCCTTCACTCTCAGCTTCTGGTCAGCTAACCCTCAGAAAGCCACCGCCTGGACGAGCTGGCACTTGCTTTCTGCTCTCACCGGCTTCTATTCCAATAGGCACTCAGTAGAAAATTAATTGTTTTTGAGTTGGTTTCCTGCAAATCTTGGAATTGTTTGCCTCATTCTCTTTGGTTTGAAGATCATTTTCAAAATCTGGAGTTAATCACAGCACAGCGTAAACCACAGCCTCTTTCTCATTAGCTTTTTTTGCCGCTATGGTGGCCAGATCTCCTCTGCTCCGTTCTGTAAAATTCAACAAAAATCTGACTTTGTAACCAAGGAAAATAGTGTCGGCTTCTCAGCATTTAAGGAGGAGACTGGGAACAGGATTTAATTCCGTATTCACCCAATGGCCTGGCGATACTGAGAGAAAGAAACAGATCAGCCAGCCACCTTATTTCACGTACCTAAAAACATTTTTGCGGGTCTAGTTTTGATATCTAATGGATATACTATATGTATTAATTTTAGACGGATAACAATGATTTGATATATGTGTATATTGTGAAATGATTACTACAATATTCCGTGAACGTCTGTCCCCTTATGTAGTTATTTTTTTCTTTTTCTGGTGATGAGAACTTTTAAGGTTATTCTCTTTATTTTTTTTTAATTTTTTTAATGTTTTTATTTATTTTTGAAACAGAGAGCATGAGCAGGGGAGGGGCAGAGAGAGAGGGAGACACAGAATCCGAAGCAGGCTCCAGGCTCTGAGCTGTCAGCACAGAGCCCGATGTGGGGCTCAAATTCACAAACCGTGAGATCATGACCTGAGCCGAAGTCGGACGCTTAACCGACTGAGCCACCCAGGAGCCCCAAGGTTATTCTGTTTAGATTATTTCACTTAGTTTGTACTCCCTCCAACATTCCTTTTCTCATTTTCCCTTTCCTTTCATCCCTTCTCTCACTAATGAGTGGATCTCGCATATTCTCTGCAAATACATATATATACATTTAATGACCTACACATCAGAAATGTTCACATACCAGAAAAACTGAACACATCCATGTAGTAGCACCCAAAACAAGAAGCCCCTTTGTCCGCCCTAGTCACAGTCCCCCACAGAAGTAACTTTCTCTTGTATTCTAGTATCATATATTAGTTTTGCCCTTTTTGTTTGTTTGGTTTGGGTTTGGTGTTTTTTTTTTTTTTTTTCTCCATATAGATGGAATCCTACAGTACATACTCTTCCTTCTGACCTCTTTCATTCAGTATTATAACTGGAATTCATTCACATTGTTGCTTGTAGCTAAAATTTGCTTGGCCTGTGTAATACCTCAGTGTGGGTAGGCTGCAATTTTGTAATCGATCTTACTGTTGATGGGCATTTGGCTATGACGGGTAGTGCTCCTGCAGACGTTCTTGTACACATCTTGGCGAGTATCTGCCCTCCTGTCTGCGGGGTGGATACCTAGGAATAGAGCTGTGGGGTCACGGGGTAAGCTTACGTTCACCTTGAGTAGATTGCATCAAACTGACTTTCAAAGGAACTGTAACAGTTAAGGCTCCCACCAGCAGTGAGGGGACAGGGGGGTGTGCATTTTCTCTATATCCTTGCCCCACCTAATGTCGTCAGTCTTCTTAATTTTGGTCCCGCTGGTGGATCTTAACTTTAATTCACATTTTCCTGACGACTCATCAACTCAAATACCTTTTCAATATAGGCAATTTGCACGTCATCTTTTGTGAAATACCTATTCAAGTAGTTTGCCTTTTTTTTTTTTTTTCCTGTTGGGCTTGTCTTTTTGATTTGTAGCTATATTTTGGATAGGAGACCTCAGGTGTGGGGGTGGCAGGCATCTTTCACAGTCTGTGGTTACCTTTTTACTCTCCTACTAGTATCTTTGGATGAACAGACATTGCATTTTAGTGAAGGCTGGTTTACCAGTTCTTTCCTTTAGGGTCCATACTCTTTCCTGTTGAAGAGATATTTGTTTGCTCAAGGTTATGAGGATACTTGTGGTTTCTTTCAGAAGCTTTATTGTTCTGCCTTTCACATTTAGCTCTTTAGTCTACTGGAATTGATTTTTTTTTTTTTTTATGATGTAAAGTAGGGAGTGAGGATTCATTTTTTTTTCCCCCATATGGATAGCCTTAAAAAGACTGCACTGTTTCTAGATTCTCTCTTCCGTTAAGTTGATTATCTGTCTCTGTGTTAATCCCAAACCGTGTCAATCATTACAGCTTTGGAACAAGTTGGCATGGTCATTTGGAAGTAAAATTCATAACTCGGAGGTCCTACACTCTTGTGAAAGCAGGGAGTAAAGCATTGAAATAAATAAATACACATTCATGTATTTGGAGTAATGATTGTTCATCAGAGTCCTGGAAATGTGAACATAAAATCAGCCCTTTTCTCTAGCCACAGGGATTTGGGCATGGGAGTCCCTTAATGGGATCATATGGCGAGAATATTAAGTGTTTCCTTGAGGTCAGTTAATGTCTAATTTTACATGATATTTTGGTTTTCCATTGACGTAGCAGTTTCTATCCATATTACTAATTATCCCCACTTTAAGTTTTCCCTAAAATCTTCATAAAATTACTATCTTATATAAATGAACGTATTTCTTTTTGTTTTCAGGTAAAATTGTCTGTTTTCCTCAAATGTGCTTCCTTTGGTGGTGAGAGAACTCCGATGGTTTTTCTAATTCTTTAACTATCTTTTACAACTGTTTTTACAGTCTTTACAATGGATTATCTCGTCCAGTGATGACAGTTTATAGATGAAGCCAGATGGAACTAGAAGTCCCCTAGGACCCTCAAACTTTTATTTTTAATTTAAAAAATGTTTCTAAATAATTTCCTAGCAGTCACCTAAGCTCTTCTCTCGTGTGCTGTTTGGAGCTAAATTCAGAATGGCCTTTTCTAAAATGATTGCTACAAATTCAGTTTCCTGAAATGAACGTTCTAATTGACAGAGAGGAACACCACTGAAAAGGCATGTAGTAGCATTTTTTTTTTCAGTAGCATTTAAGGTACATGCATCTTCTTAAAAAAATATATATTTACTTATCTATTTAGGAGCATGCATGCATGTAAGTTGGCGAGGGGCATAGAGCCAGGGAGAGAGGGAATCCCAAGAAGGCTCCACACTGTCAGCGCTGAGCTCGATGCAGGGCTCGAACCCACAAACAGTTTGATCGTGACCTGAGCCGAAACCAAAAGTTGGATGCTTAACCAACAGCCACCCAGGTGCCCCCCGTGTGTGTGTGTGTGTGTGTGTGTGTGTGTGTGTGTGTTTCCACGAGGGGCCAACTGTAGACAAAGGAAAACGTGTACTTTTCATGTTATATGCAACAATAATAATCAATTGCCTCGAGAAGGTACAAGTGTGTATAAGTCAAATAGGAAATAATATATACTGAAGGGACACCACAGAGTTGTTGAGGCATTGTATAGTAGAAAATAAAAATGTTTGTTCATTTAAAAACCTGAAAGTAGTCCTTCAGCTATAAATTCAACCTTCCTTGTGTATCCAGTAATGTAACATGTGGTGAGACTGCCATTCTAGTGTCTTCTTTTTGTTTTTTTTTACTTTCAGAAACTATTTCCAGCATGACTATTTATTAAAACTACATATACAGCATATTTATTTGTGATTGAATATGAATGTTATATTTTAAAGATAATGGTCTTTCCCAATATACGTTCTTTTTTTTTTTTTTAGTGTTTATTTAAACTCCAGTTAGTTAACATATAGTGTATTATTAGTTTTAGGTGAGCAATATAGTGAGATTCCACACTTCCATACAATGCCTGGTGTTCATCACATCAGGTGCCCTCCTTAAATCCTAACTTCTAATAAGGGGCAATGTCATCTTTAAGCAGAGTAATCAAAACTTACTCTCCTTGTTTTAGCCCCTAAAAATGACCTGAAGGTTGAAAACAGCTTTTAGAATAGAAGTTCATAGAATATAACTGTATCTGTTAGATTTGACTCAACACGGTTTTATTCAAATGAAGCTACCTAATACTTTCTGATGGAGGAAAATCAGTACATTTCTATTGAGATGACCAACCTGACCATTTTTTTAAGTGTTTGTTCATTTTTGAGAGTGTGCAAGTGGGGGAAGGGCGGAGAGAGGGAGCAGAGGATCTGAAGTGGGCACTGTGCTGACAGCGGCGAGCCCAATGCAGGGCTCGAACTCACGGACTGCAAGAATGTAACCTGAGCCAAAGTCTGATACTCAACCGACTGAGCCACCCAGGTGGCCCCCAACCTGACCATTTTTAAGAATCAAATTCAAAAAGGATTTTACAAGTTAATGTTGCCCAACATACCATGCGCACGGGAGAGGAGAGAAGTTATTCGTATTTTGAGCATTATTTTGTAGAATTTGAGTGACTGTAAACAAAAATGTAGGGGCGCCTGGGTGGCTCAGTTATGCGTCCGACTTTAGCTCAGGTCGTGATCTCACTGTTCATGGGTTGGAGCCCCCCCTCGGGCTCTGTGCTGACAGCTCGGAGCCTGGAGCCTGCTTCGGATTCTGTGTCTCCCTCTCTCCCCCTATCCCTCTCGTGCTCTGTCTCTGTCTCAAAAATAAATAAATGTTTAAAAAAAATTTTTTTTAATGTAAAGGAAGATATTCTTAGCTATTTTGGCATTTGTTTCTGTTGGAAAACACCCTCACTTTACTGTAGTTTTGAAAAGGAACAGGCAAAAAGTTCTTATGTCTGGGTATTGTTATGGACAGACTTGGCACGAGTTAAGGTAGAGATCCAGAAAACAGCAATAGTTGGAATTTAGTCTTTCTGATGATCATGGGTTGTTTGGTAACAGCTGTCTTTACTTCCTCGCACAATTTGGACTTGGATCTGAAAAAGAAATAGGATCTAGTAACGTTAAATGAAAAGCATTTGGGAGCTGTAGCTGAAACATTATAAAATGGGAAGGAAATCCACCCACCAATTTGTTCTTTCCACTAGAAAAGAAACCCACAGATGAAGATGCCCTGGGTGGTGTCTTGAACTGCCCCCAAACCATACCAGACACATGATGGTTTATTCGAGTTTATTTCATGAGTGTGGTTTGATACATACAGATGTAGACACTCCATTCGTAAAAACAGAACAACAGCCATTTGTGATGAGTCCACGAGACTAATTAGGAAAATTGGTACAGATCTGCTCAGAAGTCATCTTTAGTCAAAAAAAAAAAAAAAAAAAATTCATCATCAGTCACATAGTTGCCACTTACCTCCCAAACAAACCTATCTTTGAATACTTCATCTTTGAGGCTCCCTCTGCATCATTTTTTAAAAAGTTTATTTGTTTATTTAGAGAGATCTCTTGGGGCACGTGGATGGCTCAGTCAGTTAAGCGTCTGACTTCAGCTCAGGTCATGATCTCATGGTTCGTGAGTTTGAGCCCCACATTGGGCTCTATGCTGACAGGAGCTGCTTCGGATTCTGTGTCTCCCTCTCTCTGTGCCCCTCCCTTGATATTACTCTGCCTCTCTCTCTCTCTCTCTCTCTCTCTCTCAAGATTAAATAAAACATGAAAACAAGGGAAAGCTCGAGTGGGGGTGGGGCAGAGAGAGAAAGGGAGCGGGAATCCCAAGCAGTCTCTGCACTGTCAGCACAGAGCCCAACTCGAGGCTCAAACTCAGGCACTGAGTTTGGCACAGGTTGAGTCGGGACACAACCAACTGAGCCACCCAGGCACCCCTGCAGCATTTTTTAAAATATGTTCTGCTGAGACATGGTACATTTTAGTAATAGGAACTGCTTTATGTTGAGGGTGGAGATTTTAATTCTTCCAGTTTTGCGATCAAGTCCAATTTTGATGTGGTCAAGTCCCTTATTTTTCAATAACTGCATCACCATTTGTTCTTTTCAATATATTCGATATTCAATTATTGGGACACCTGGGTGGCTCAGTCGGTTGAGCATGACTTCGGCTCAGGTCATGACCTCACAGCTTGTGAGTTCGAGCCCCACGTCAGGCTCTGTGCTGACGGCTCAGAGCCTGGAGCCTGCTTTGGATTCTGTGTCTCCCTCTCTCTCTGCCCCTGACCCACTCGCGTTCTGTCTCTGTCTCTCTAAAAAATAAATAAACATTACAAAAAATTTTTTTTAAATATTCAAGTATAAAACACTTTTTAAACCAAGATCAGATCCCCTAATGGGCCGTTTTGCTCTATCTCAGGCTTCACCTCAAGTTTTGCCAAATGTGTATCATCGGACAAAACTGCCAGTCGGCACAGTAGAAACTCTACGCTGACCTTCAAATGAAGGTACATATAAAGTGTCTGAAAGGCTGCCATCTTGATTTAGAACATGGATGCTGAGATTAAATGTGTCAGTGAAGGAAAAACACTTCCAACTCTTACCTAAAAAGAATTTTCCCTTTACACATGGAATTTCAAGAATATCCGTGAAATAATATTAAGAAATTATCTCTGTCTGCTGGAGAGGATGTGGAGAAACAGGAACCCTCTTGCACTGTTGGTGGGAATGCAAATTGGTGCAGCCGCTCTGGAAAGCAGTGTGGAGGTTCCTCAGAAAATTAAAAATAGACCTACCCTATGACCCAGCAATAGCACTGCTAGGAATTTATCCAAGGGATACAGGAGTACTGATGCATAGGGGCACCTGTACCCCAATGTTTATAGCGGCACTCTCAACAATAGCCAAATTATGGAAAGAGCCTAAATGTCCATCAACTGATGAATGGATAAAGAAATTGTGGTTTATATACACAATGGAATACTACGTGGCAATGAGAAAAAATGAAATATGGCCTTTTGTAGCAACATGGATGGAACTGGAGAGTGTGATGCTAAGTGAAATAAGCCATACAGAGAAAGACAGATACCATATGGTTTCACTCTTATGTGGATCCTGAGAAACATAACAGAAACCCATGGGGGAGGGGAAGGAAAAAAAAAAAAAAAAAAAAAAGAGGTTAGAGTGGGAGAGAGCCAAAGCATAAGAGACTGTTAAAAACTGAGAACAAACTGAGGGTTGATGGGGGGTGGGAGGGAGGGCAGGGTGGGAGGGAGGGCAGGGTGGGTGATGGGTATTGAGGAGGGCACCTTTTGGGATGAGCACTGGGTGTTGTATGGAAACCAATTTGACAGTAAATTTCATATATTAAAAAATAAAAAATAAAAAAAAAATTAAAAAAAAAATAAAAAAAAAAAAAAAAGAAATTATCTCTGTCATCTAGGGTGGTTCCCAACTTTTTCTAGTAAGAAGATCCTTCTTAATTTATTCATGAACACTTGCATGTGATGATCATGCTTTTGGCATCTTCTGATTCAATAAATAACATGATTTTTATAAATGCATTACTGAAGTAAATTCACATTTTCTTAATTATAGCACCTCTCACCACATTTGCAAAATGGGATTACATGTGTCTGCAAGTCTTATTAATACAGTCTACAGCCTTGGTTCATGTGGATTCATAAATCCCTTGCAAAACCTCCAAAGTTTGTGAATTGCCCGTCCATATCCTCTAACCCCTTTGCTTTACAAATAAGAAATATCAGGGCGCAGAGAGATTCAATGATTGGTCTAACTTTTTTTTTTAAGGTTATTTATTTTTGAGAGAGAGAGAAAGACCACACATGCGAGGGGGGAAGGGGCAGAGAGAGAGGGAGAGAGAATCCCAAGCCAACTCCATGCTGTCAGCACAGAGCCCCACACGGGGCTCAATCTCACAAACGGTGAGATCATGACCTGAGCTGAAATCAAGAGTCAGACGCTTAACCCACGGAGCCACTCAGACGCCGCTGGTCTAACATTTTATGATCACTGGCAGCACTAGACTGTAATCCATGTCTTCTGGTTTTTCCACTCTCCACCACAGGCTCCCTTAGGAGGATAAGGAAAAGATACCCAAACTCCTGTGTTTTCTTTTATGAATTTACAGTGGTGGATATTAATGGAAGATGCCACAATACAAAAAATATGCAGGAAAGGTGAGATCCCAATGTAGAAGCCAAAACTGGCAGTGTCTGGCACCTAGTAGTTGTTCAATAAATGGAGCAGATGGAAACCCGACTTCTTTTCCATAACTAGCACTCTGCCCTCCCTGAGTGTTCTGGTTCCCTCAGGCTTGAAGCTCTCATTGTCCTTGTTCATGCTAGTTATACAGTTGACATTAAACTTGCTTTTTCCCAAAGATACTTATCAACAATAACTCAGATCCCACCCCCGTCCACTCTCCCCACCACCCATAATAACTGTTTAAGGGACTCACCTTCCATGCCTGTGGACCATCCCTCCGGCGGCATCAGGACGTAGACACAAGCAAATGGATTGTTCTCATTTCCCAGGCAAATGTTTCATGAAGAAACTTGATCTCTTGAGGGTCTAAGGAGAGCAACATTGAGATAAACAGTAAGTTTTCTCTTAGTCTTCATTCATTCTTTCCAACATAGGAGTTATCTCTAAGCTAATGAAGATGGTGAATAGTCCAAAATCAAATGACATCTTTCATACTGTAAGTAAAACTACCCTGCAGCAGGAACACCTACTCCGGAAGCACATTTGCATCTTCCTCACGTCCGTGATATTGTTATTTGAATCCCTGTGCACTTGTTTTTGGGTTTTTGGTTTTTGGTTTTTTTTCTTTTGTGCAAGAGCCAGTAGAGATGTCCAAGGAAGAGTGCTTTCTGTTAGGCAGAGCCAGGCATTAATTCAGACGGCCCTGTGCAGGACTCAGCGCTCCTCCAGACAGACTGAGCTCCTACTCCATTGATTCCTCCCAAAGGGAAGAGGAGAGAACAGACATCTTCCTCCTGAAAAGACGTGGGGAATTTAGACATTTTGTCTCTTAAAGAAAATCGTTATTTTAAGCTTATTTGGTATTGACCATGTGTGAAGTAACAGTATTTAAGTCTGTATGAGACTTGGCACTTTGTTTTTTTGGTTTTTTGTTTTTTTAAGAACAATTGTCGGGGCGCCTGGGTGGTTCAGTCGGTTAAGTGTCCGACTTCGGTTCAGGTCATGATCTCACAGTCCGTGAGTTCGAGCCCCACGTCGGGCTCTGCGCTGACCGCTCAGAGCCTGGAGCCTGTTTCAGATTCTGTGTCTCCTCTCTCTCTGACCCTCCCCGTTCATGCTCTGTCTCTCTCTGTCTCAAAAATAAATTAACACGTTAAAAAAAAAAGAACAATTGTGGCTGCTAGCAACGTGCCATTTATTTCACAAGAAGGATCAGGGAAACTGACAGCATTTCAAGAGCCTGAAATAAACCAGTGCCTGCTACCTCTGATAAGCAAAGTAGTGATGGGTATTTGTACAGATTTGCCCTGCTTAGACTCGGAGGCTCTAACATTGTTTTATCTTTTAGGAAGAGCATCTTAGAGCTGTTTAGAAGCTCCTGCTACCGTCGGTTGGCTCCATTAGGTCTTCACCTTGGTTTATAAACACACACACAGCCCAGGGCTTCGATAGCACACACTGACCCACGTTTGTTTTTTAAGGACAAACCTTCGCTAATGCTCACCGTGCTCTGTTAGTCCCCACGCTTGTGTCAACCTCTCTAATCCCTCCATCTCGAAGCTTCCTCAGGATGGGTGCAAAGCAGGAGCCCAAATTATCCCCACTGGAGTTTGCCTCTGAAGCAGTCCTGAGATACGTAAGGAGGATTGCTCACAATTTTCTCACAAGAAATTAGAAATTCAAAATTCATAATTTGGGGAAATTGAGAATAAATTGATGAAGATTCAAAGGGCACACAGTAACACGTGCTTCAGATGCAAGTTTGGCTGGAGAGCTACTGTGAAAACTGCCACCGTAAATTCCACCTGGGCTCTCGTCTAAAGCAACTCTGGGGAAGCCTGTCTTCAAACTGCAACAGCATCGTGTTCTCGTTTTAGAAGTAGAGGTTTCATAGTCCCTCTTCCTTCACCCAAATATGGTATGAATCCTGGCCCGAGGGTCCCCTCATGCAAGGCAGTCAGCCGCCTTCTGAACACGCAGCCCCAGACCTACCCACAGTGCTCTTGAATGTGACAACCCAGGGTTCTGCAGCCCCGGAAGAGCTGACGTGTTTGAAGCCACTTCCAGTTAGAGAAAAATCACAAACAAAAGCCATCAAAAAGAAATTTAAGAAGTACAATGATGAGAGGTGATTGGCTGGCTCAGTGAGTGGAGTTTGAGCCCCATGTTGGGCGTAGAGATTACTTAAAAATAAAATCTTAGGGGCACCTGGGTGGCTCAGTTGGTTAAGTGTCTGATTCTTGATTCTGGCTCAGGTCATGATCTCACAGTCATGGGGTCGAGCCCCGTGTCAGGCTCTGCGTTGTCAGTGTGGAGCCTGCTTGGGATTCTCTCTCTCTCTCTCTCTCTCTCTCTCTGCCTGCCCTCTCTTCTGTCTCTCTCTCTCAAAAATAAATAAACATTTAAAAATAAATAAACTCTCAAAGAATAATAATAAAATGGGAAATAAAATCGGCAAAAATGCTAAACTTTCCAGAACATGCCTAAGAAGGACATGTTTGTATTATCCTCCTGGGGATAGATTTTGTCATTGATGATTATATTCTGCATAGCACATGGGTTTTGTGTGTTTTTTTTAACAAAAAAGAAGTAAGGCATGATTCTCTTTGTCGGATCCCTTTCATTTTCGAGACCCCCGTAATAAAATGACTCTGCAGCAGCAGAAAATTGGAATAGTATGATCAGATTTGTGTTCTATAAGCTAAAATAGCCACAGCTTTGAAAATATTTTTTTCAACTCCTCAAGCATGAAGTAGGACAACAGTGGTTGTAGCATCTTGAGCATGTCCTTCAGCACTTGGTGTGAACGACAGCTCACAGAGGACACAGAATGGCAAACTGTTGCCTGAGCACCAAATGGCCCTTGAACCCACCCAGCTGGTGCTTTGGACCATAAAGAGAAATAACTGCATCTGCAGAGCTTAATTTATGCTTCACTTAAGATTTGTAGGGAATAGCTTGCTACCACTGTTCCCCTTTAAAGCCTTGGGGCTCAGACGTTAAAGAAGCTAACTGCATAGACTCTTACTGCTTCTATTTCTGGCCCTTATTCAACAGGGAAACCTTATTTGCATTTAAATTTTAAATATGGGGCCTTTCTTGACTTAGCAGCATTGTTCATAAGAGTTCCATGTGCTTGTGACTGACAGACGGATATTTAAAACAATCAAATGTAGATTATTCCTTGAAACCATACGACTCCGTCTCTCTTGTGGATAACTTGCTTTCCAAAATAGTAAGTATCTAGAATCCTCATTTCTGAATGGGTGTGTGTGTGTACACCCTCGTGCATATGCACATGGGTTTACATTAAAACACACACATGCGTGCGCACACACACACACACACACACACACACAAAACCTTTGCTTCATGCTTGCTTCTTTGAACTTTAACCTCATCTTGCAAACAGGCAGATCTCATCTGTGATGCATCTAATCAGGAAGTACTGGAGATATTTTTGTAACTGTTTTGCAACATAAAGCTGCATCTTTCTGCTTCCCTTGAAAACAACACGTCCTGTTCCTCAAAGATCATAACACTTGGGTTAAAATTTTAAAAAGCAAAAGAACAAAATAGAATTCCATGATTCTGGCTTGGACTATATCCACCACCTTCGACCAAAGTCCCAGATGCCAGGCCCCTAGAGGTCACTGTTAATTCCTTCCCTGCTACTGGAAAAAATGCAGTTTCCTTTCATGCCATCAGAAAGATGTCCCATCATGGGGCACCTGGGTGGCTCAGACGATTAAACATCCGACTCTTGGTTTGACTCTTGGTTTCAGCTCAAGTCATGATCTTATGGTTCGTGGGTTCGAACCCCGTATCAAACTTGGGATTCTCTCTCTCTCTCTCTCTCTCTCTCTCTCTCTCTCTCTCCCCATTCTGCCCCTCCCCTTCTCACACTGTCTCTGTCTCTCTCAAAATAAATACATAAACTTAAAAAAAAGAGAGAGAAAGGGGCGCCTGGGTGGCTCAGTCGGTTGAGCGTCCGACTTCGGATCAAGTAATGATCTCACGGTCTGTAAGTTCAAGCCCCGCGTCGGGATCTGTGCCGACAGCTCAGAGCCTGGAGCCTGTTTCGGATTCTGTGTCTCCCTCTCTCTCTGACCCTCCCCTGTTCATGCTCTGTCTCTGTCTCAAAAAAATAAATAAACGTTAAAAAAGAAAAAAGAAAACAGTGATGCTCCATCCAGTCTCCACAGGGTGGACCAGTGTGTTGGCCTGTGTGGCTCTAGGGCATTCTGACAAAGCAATGGAGGAAAGGGTAAGATAGATGGGAGAAGCAACGATGACATCATGGAGATAGCGACAGGACGTGGTCAAGCTGTGTGAAGAGAGCGGCAGGCAAGGTAGGGCTACCTGGGATAAGACTGCCGGTTTGGACTGGTGACAAGTGGGAGGAAACCTTGCTGTGACGACAGAGGCGATTCGAGTTGGATGCCATGCTCTCTAATTAATATAGTGTCAACTATGTCCTTATATTTCTCCTTCCAATTAGCCTTCCAGAATTCAATTATAAAAATAATTTTATTAAATCAGAAATAATTTGTCTGAATCATTAAATTAACTTTTCAGAAAGACAACGTGGGAACCTTTAAAAAAAATTTTTTTAATGTTTTATTTTATTTTTGAGAGACAGAGAGAGACGGAGCATGAGTGGGGGAGGAGCAGAGAGAGAGGGAGATACAGAATCCTAAGCAGGCTCCAGGCTCTGAGCTGTCAGCACAGAGCCTGACACGGGGCTCGAACCCACAAACCGTGAGATCATGACCTGAGCCGAAGTCAGATGCCTAGCCGACTGAGCCACCCAGGCGCCCCAATGTGGGAACCTTCTAAGGGACAAAACATCCTGTATAATGGAATAAAGTTGCATTCTGTCTCCGTCATCCCCCACCAATGTGCTCCCACTGACCCATGCTGGGCAATGCTGCTTGGCACTGCGGAGGACATACCCTCCTCTCACCTGCTTCTCTCACCTACTGCCCCCTAGTGGTGTCATACCGCTGCGTGGGCCATTTCTCTTGCCTTTCCATTGCTCAGCTTCCATTGCTCAGTTCACTGCAACCCCGAGAAGTTTATTCTCTTCCGCTTACACACACTCTTATACTTTCCTTCCTTCTTGCCCCTTAGCGTCTCAGTTTTTCTTGGAAGAATTTTGTTGCTCCTTCATCTTTATGACATTTTTTTTTAAATTTCTTTTTAATGTTTATTTATTTTTGAGACAGAGACAGAGCATGAGCAGGGGAGGGGCAGAGAGAGAGGGAGACACAGAATGTGAAGCAGGCTCCAGGCTCTGAGCTGTCAGCACAGAGCCCGACGCGGGTCTTAAACTCACGAACTGTGAGATCATGACCTGAGCCGAAGTCGGACGCTTAACCGACTGAGCCACCCAGGCGCCCCCATCTTTATGACATTTATGAGCAAAAATGTGTGCTAATAATGGCAAAGTAACTCTTTCCTTTAAGAGTGCTTAGCTGTCTTTAAATGTTTATATTACATTCATTAGTGAGATTCTTTTGTGAGTTTCTCTCTCCCCTAGAAGAGACTGATTTTTCTCACTCCTTTTTAAAAAATACTCCCAGCTTCTATATAGTGGCCGGCACATGGTGGCTACTCAATAACATTTGCTGAATTATTGAATGGATGAATGTTTGTAATATTTACTGAGCACCTACTATATGTCAAATACTGACCTAGGTGCTGGAGATATGATGACCAATAAAATAGACAAATAAAAGCTCCTGAAGCTTATATTCTAAATGAAAAATGCATCAAATTATCTTCATTTAAGAGAAAGAAAAAGCAACTAAAAGTAGACATCATAAAAAACTAGTATGATCAAGATCTAAAATCCTTGAAAAATAAACATTCTATCGCCTCATCTTTTTCCAGTTAAATCTCTCTTATGTGCCAGTTTCAAGTGGAAATAGTTCCTTTTTTACTTCATTATTTTTCCTCTTAATGACTAATATTGCATACTATTATTTTCAACTCAGCATTGTTACAAATGTGGTGGTGTCAGCCACATTATAATATGAATAAGCTTTGGCTATGAGCATAGGAACCCAACTATCATTTAGAACAACCTTTATAAGAAAATATATTCAGGTGTCTCATAATGAACTTAACTCCTGAAATATAGTCAATGCATGATTAGATGGGATTTCAGCATGGGCCAAACCCAATGAAATGTTGAAAGAAACATTGCAGAGTGTTAATAACCTGGCTTTTTTTTTAATGTTAATTTATTTTTGAGAGAGAAAGAGAGAGACAGAACATGAGTGGGGTGGGGGGCAGAGAACGAGGGAAACACAGAATCCAAAGCAGGCTCCAGGCTCTGAGCTGTCAGCACAGAGCCCAGAGTGGGGCTCGAACCCACAAACAGTGAGATCATGGCCTGAGCCAAAGTCACTCAACTGACTGAGCCCCCCAGGCGCCCCTAGTAACCTGGCTTTTTAAAAAATAGATGCAAGTATTTTATCTACTCATTGCCCCAATAATATTACTATTAAGAGGAAGAACTTGGCAGTGACTCTGCAACACAGGTGTTTGTTAGTCCTATGTCTCCTTCCCCGATTCCTGGCTATCCGTGACCCGGACTTGTACTCTTCCAAAGGCAAAAACCAACACAAACACCACTTCTGTCACCTCTGTTGATGTGGAATACCATTCATCAACTAGAAGAGGTGGCGAACCTTTCGAACAAATCACATGAATTCTTGTCAGGTATTAAAATTTAAAGGCATATTGTGAACAGTGTCTCCCAATGAAAATGCTGTATTGATTTTGCAGAATTTCTTTTTTCTTTATTTTCCTGCATTATTGCTTCCTTTTAGTTGATTTATTCATTTGTTTTTCAAAAACTCAGGAATAGTATGAAGACTATGTAACAGCATAAAAGGTGGTATAATACTCCCCATAAAAGTCAGAAAATAAAAATTGTGCTCTGTGCACAAACTATATACATATGCTGCATGTTCCATTGTCATTAAAGTTACAAGACTGAATTTAAAAGTTACGGTAGCAATAATCTTAAATTGAGCCTAACTCAGGTTGAAGCTTTCGCTATCTTCTAATTTATTGCATACAATTCTGAGTGTGGCAAAAGGCAACACATATGTCTATATTTAAGATAATGAAGGAATGGCATATATCCATTCAAATGTATTTAATTCTATAGTAAGTTTCTTATGCATAGCAATTCTGCTTAAGTATTTTCTCAAATTCTTTGATAAAGACCCTCTTGAAAACAAAATCTGTTTTTCTGCTCCGGCAAATGCTTTCTGAGTCTTGCTAACATTGCTGAAAACACCTAAGTGTGTATATGCTCACGTGAATTATGGTGTAATGACTGGCATAGTGTGAATACGGGTAAGCCTATGTGTCAAAACATTTACTTGTAAGTATGTGCTATTCTGAACAGTCTTCTCTTCTATGAACTGGAATCTTCTATATGCACACCTCACTTAAAGGAAAACTGGTATGGGGGCGCCTTGGTGGTTCAGTCGGTTGAGCGACCGACTTCGGCTCAGGTCATGATCTCACGGTTTGTGAGTTCAAGCCCCTCGTCGGGCTCTGTGCTGACAGCTCAGAGCCTGGAGCCTGCTTCCGATTCTGTGTCTCCCTCTCTCTCTCTGCCCCTCCCCCACTCATGCTCTGTCTCTCTCTGTCTCAGAAATAATTAAACATTAAAAAAAAAAACTAAAAAAAAAAAAAGAGAGAAAAACTGGTATGGATACCTGTACTTGGAAAATATAATTTAGGGATAGTTTTGCTTCCTTAAGGATTCCTTCCTATGGGACTTTTTTTAGATGGCCAACAACATCAGTGAATTTTTAATAGTGAGTTTCCAACTTTCAGAAAGACTGATACTGCTTAAAAGGAGATAAGACTCCTACGTTCCCTTTCCATAATTCTTCCATCCACCTAGAACACCCAGTTTTGGTGTCTTTCATTGCTTTAGCGCCCCTGACTCAGTGAGCACAGTGAGCATTTTCTTTCTTCCTTTTTCCTGTCATGAGCCTTTTCGTCATTCCTTGGAAGTATAGTCAACACAGCAGCCCTGTACCTCTTAAGAATTTTTACCTCCTGCCTCAAGCATTCTGCTCAGCGCAGGTATTATAATCCAGCTAGGAGGTGCTGGCTAAAGTTCTTCTAAAAAAAAAGCTTTCTCTCAGCCCGTTAGGGAAAAGGCCACATAGATTACTGCTTCGTGATATCGCTGGAACGCAGTGCGTGCCTCCCTCGGAAAGGGCCTGCGGTCATCAGTGAGGGGAAACACAAGCCTGGCACTCAGACTTGCTTCGGGCTGGCCCCTTGAAGATGGTTTCACCCTACCTCATTCCCAGTGTGGGAAGTGGGACAAAGGGTTTCAGGAGCCTAAGAATCAAAGTCAGACCGGCACTCGCCTGATACAGATGGGGACTTGAGCAGGCCAGATGTTCCAAGTCACATGTGGAGAAGTGTTTGTGGTTGGATTCTGTTTGAAACTGATTGTTGATACTCTCATGAGACAGCCTGTGACAAATTGTATAATAAAAATGTTAAAAATAGCATATTTATTCCCTGGAAAAGCCGAGTTCCCACAATTCAGTTAGCTGGGAAAATTGTTAAACTTTTTGGACAGAAAGTGCTGATTTTCTGTTATAAACCTTTCATTACACATAGGATTTTTCATTATAATTCTTATTCTTCTGAACTTTGAACAATGCTACAGCTACCCATTAAAAAAAATAAAACAAGTCAATTTATATTTTTAAATAAAATTTTAAATCCAAATAAAATGTACATACAATATTGATAAGTTAATAAGTGAATTTTCCAGAAAATCCTTTTATGTGTATATGCCAGCCCTGGGGCACCTGGCTGGCTCAGTTGTTTAGGCGTCCAAGTTCAGCTCAGGTTATGATCTTGTGGTCTGTGAGTTCAAGCCCTGTTTCGGGCTCTATGTTGACAGCTCGGAGCCTGGAGCCTGCTTCAGATTCTTTGTTTCCATCTCTGCCCCTCCCCTGCTCACGCTCTGTCTCTGTCTCTCTCAAAAAGAAATAAATATTAAAAAAAAAAAAGAATTTATATATACCAGCCCTGCCCAATGGAAATATGATGTGAGCCACAAATGCAATTTGCATATGTAGTTTAAAATTTTTTAGTAGCCACATTAAATAGGTAAAAAGAATCAAGTGAAATTAATTTTAACAATGTATTTAATACATTTTATTTGACCCCCATATCCAAAATCTTACAATTCCAATATGAAATCAGTGTAAAAAATTAGATATATTTCACATTTTTTTCTTGAATTAAAGTTTCAAAATTCAATATGTATTTTACACTTATAGCATATCTCAGTTCAAACTACCTATATTTAATTTTTTTTAATCTTCATTTCTTTTGAGAGAGAGAGACAGAGTGTGAGCAGGGGAGGAACAGAGAGAGAGGGAGACACAGAATTTGAAGCAGGCTCCAGGCTCTGAGCTGTCAGCACAGAGCCTGACATAGGGCTTGAACTCATGAACTATGAGATCATGACCTGAGCCGAAGTCGGACACTTAGCTGACTGAGCCACCCAGGCGCCCCTAAACTACCCATATTTTAAATGCTCACTTCCTATAAATAGCTAGTGGTTACTGTATCAGAGGCCTATGCATTACCACAGTCTTAATATTTGAACAAAAGTGAGAAAAAAATTAATCCTCTGTCTAAAAATATGGAGATACTTACCAGTGTTTCTTAAGGCCTTTGATACACAGTGGAGTGGTAGGATTCTCAGAGGCACAGATCTTGGTCGAGACTGTAGGAGGTTGAAGAATAAGTAAAGACAGAGCAGGGAAATAATTTGTGTGGTTGGGACTGGGGTTAACTAGGATGAGAAATGTTTGAATACCTAAGTCATTTTAGAGATTTCAAATGGCACTATTATCAGGAATGCCACAAATAACACAAATTTGAATTATAGTGATTGTGTTGGTTAAATCATTTTATGTGTCAACTTGACCAGGTCATGCTATCCAGATATTTGGTCCAATATTATTCTGTATGTTCCTGTGGGGGTGTTTTTGGATGAGATCAACATTTAAATTGGTAGACTTTGAGTGAAGCAGATTGCCCTCCATAATGGAGTGGGCTTTATCCAATCAATTGAAGGACTTGACAGAGCAAAGATTGACCTCGTCCTCCGAGCAAGAGGGAATTCTACCAGCAGATGGCCTTGGGACTTGAGCCACAGCATCAGCATTGCCCTGGGTCTGGCCATCCTGCAGATTTTGGACTTGCCAGCCTCTATAATCGTGTGAACCAGTTTCTTCAAAATAAGCCTCTTTCTATATACATACACATCCTATTGGTTCTGTTTCTCTGTTTGGTAAATTAGATCAAGAAAGGTATATTTTCAAAAACAAAAACCAAAAACACACAAGGGTTTATTTTCTCACAGATGTCTGGAGACAGGTAGGTGCTGATTTGGGTTCACTGGTGATGTCACAGCAGTGTGTCTGGGATTTTCTGGGCCTTTCCCTCATGCTTACTGCCATGTGGTTGCAAAGTAGATGCTGTGTCTCCAGATATCATGCATGTATTCAAGATAGAAAGGAAAAAAAAATTGGGACGATTATTAAGGAAACAAAGACTTCCAAAATCCTTCCTATAATCTTTTTTTTTTTTTTAACATAATTTATTGTCAAGTTGACTAACATACAGTGTATACAGTGTGCTCTTGGTTTGGGGGGTAGATTCCTGTGGTTCATCACATATACAATACCCAGTGCTCATCCCAACAAGTGCCCTTCTCAATGCCTATCACCCATTTCCCACCCCCCTCCCCCCATCAACTCTCAGTTTGTTTTCTGTATTTAAGAGTCTCTTATGGTTTGCCTCCCTCTCTCTCTATTTGTAGCTATTTTTTCCCCTTCCCTTCCCCCATGGTCTTCTGTTAAGTTTCTCAACTTCCACATATGAGTGAAAACATACGATATCTGTCTTTCTCTGACTGACTTATTTCACTTAGCATAATACCCTCCAGTTCCATCCACGTTCCTGCAAATGGCAGGATTTCATTCTTTCTCATTGCCAAATTCTTTTAAAAAATTTTTTTAACTTTTATTCATTTTTGAGAGATAGAGAGAGACAGCGCATGAGCGGGGAAGGGGCAGAGAGAGGGAGACAGAGAATCCGAAGCAGGTTCTGAGCTGTCAGCACAGAGCCTGATGTGGGGCTTGAACTCACGAACTGCGAGATCATGACCTGAGCCAAAGTCGGACACTCAACCAACTGAGCCACCCAGGTGCCCCAGGAGTATTCCATTCTACGTATAAACCACATCTTTATTTACATCACAAACTGTATCTCAAAGTCACTACTGCAGCACTAGAAAAATCAAATGCTTTGTTCTTCCAGCCTTTATAATAGAAAGTAGCAAGAGAGGAAGAGGTTGAAAATTACTGTTGGATCAACCAGTTTATGGCATCAAACACTAAGAGCAAGTTGGTATAATCCTTTGGGAAGGGAGTGTGTGTGTATATATATATATATATATATACTTATACAATATGCCATACCAATTCCAAAAATTCTGTAAGCAATAAGCATTGAGCTATTGCTTTCATTGTTATCTACAATTTCAGTTTATGAACTTGTCATTTTAGCTGCCCAGCCTCCAAACACCTTTTCTATTTAGAGGGAAATACAAGAAAGTAGTAAGGCAGGACCCACCACCGAAGGTAAAAAGCAGCAGATATTTTTTTCCTCTCTGAAAGCTATATCGTGGTCAGAGGACCTTCACAGTGACCCGGACACTCATGGAATTTGGGGACTTTGGGGGACCAGTGCAAGGTTCAAGGCCCATTAGAGATTATTTGAATCTCCTGCTGCAGGGAGTCTAAAACCCAGGGTGCCAGGGCAACATCTGAGGTGGCTGTGCTTGGCGAGGCTGCTGATCATACTGAATTCACAGGTTTCTTGGAAGAACAGGTGAGATGCTGTTTAACAGAGCACCTGGCGCACAGCGAGACCTCCATGTGCATTTCCTCTGGGTGTTATGTGATATCACAGACCTCTCTTCATTGCACCTAAGCAATGCAGCACCTCCCTTCTCTCAAAACAACCCCCTCTCTCTGTGCTCACTCAGCTTGCTAGAGTGTAGTTGCCTTCTCTCAGCGCCATGTTTTCTGGTCTGCAGACCAGATCAACTGGCTTTTGACATTAAAAAAAAAAAAAAAAAAGAAGACTCTCATCACCTTCACTGACTGAACAAAGTCCAAACCTCAGAGCCTGGCAGCAGGACAGCTGCAGAATGCCCACATGGAAGAGACTGGAGACAGCAATCAAGGGAGGGGATTGAGAAATCGCCTTTTCTTTTTCTTGGGTTACATTTTAGACATCAATAAACTTAGTTAAGTTTTTAAAAAAGTCAACTTCTGGGGCTCCCAGTGGCCATATTAGGGACAATTTGAGCAATAAAATGCGTGAGGATGGTAACAAATTACCAATAAGAATAAGCATAGATGAAGAAATAAATGGAGGAAAAGGGAAACGCTTTCTTAAAGTGGCAGTATAAGTAGTAACTGTAGAAGGAAATGTTGGCAAAAACTATGGTAGTAATTGTTTCAGGCAAAAATCATCAATGGATGCCAAAATTAGTAGGTGAAAGTATCATGAGAAACACTATATATCTATGATCTTACATGACACATATTATTTTTATAAAGGGTAAAATATTAAATTTACAGTGGAGAATTCTGACAGAACCACCTTAATGAAGTGATCAAGAGTTAACATCACCAGTAATGGAACAAAGCATGCCTCCTGATGCGATGTTATGAGAACACCTATCGCTTGTGTGGTATCCTTGCCCCAAATACGTAACTTATATTAGTGGCTCTCAGCTGAAATTGATTCCTTCTCACACTCAGGGGGCTTTTGAAAATGTCTGGAAATATTTTTTTTTAATATATGAAATTTATTGTCAAATTGGTTTCCATACAACACCCAGTGCTCATCCCAACAGGTGCCCTCCTCAATACCCATCACCCACCCTCCCCTCCCTCCCACCCCACCCTCCCCTCCCTCCCACCTGTCTGGAAATATTTTTGATTGTCAAGACTGGAAGAGTGTTCCTGGCATCAAGCGGGTCAAGGTGAAGGGGGCCCTTAAACATACAATAGATACAACGCAGAGAACAGGCTCCTTTGATAAAGAATTTTATGGCCCAAAATGTCAATAGTGCCAAAACTGAGCTATCCTGAAGTAAATTTAACTGTGAGGAACCATCAGATAAGCCCAAACTGAGTACAGTCTAGAAAATAAGTGGCCAATATTCTTCAGAAATACTAAAGATAATGAAAGATGGAGGGATTGTTCAAAGGTAAAGGAGACTAAAGAGACAAACATCCAAATGCAATGTGTGATGCTGGACTGAATCTCAAGTAGGAGAAAGGATATTAGCAGAACAACTCATGAAATTTAAGCGAGGTCTGTAGATTAGATAACAGAGTTACATCACTGTTAATTTCCTGATTTTGAGACTTGTACTATTAATATGCAAGATGTTAACATTTAGGGAAACTAGGTGAACAGTAGTCAGACATTCTTTGCATAATTTTTACAACTTTTTCTTGTCAGTCTAAAATTGCTCTAAAGTAAAAAAAATTGAATGAAAAATACTTTAAAATATTTTAAAGAATGTCTTTAATGTTTATTTATTTTTGAGATACAGTGGGGGAGGGGCCGAGACAGGGGGACAGAGAATCCAAAGCAGGCTCCGCACTGGCAGTGCAGAGCCCGGTGAGGGGCTCAGACTCACGAACCATGAGATCATGACCTGAGCCGAAGGCAGACCCTTAATCGAGCAAGCCACCCAGGCACGCCTAAAACATTTTAAATTTTTAAAAATAGGAGATAAAAAGGAAATGAAAGACATAAAAGAATTTGAGGAAATACAATCAATATTGAAGATAGGCAAAGAAGATAGAACATATGGATAGTATGAGAATCTTCCTGAGATTAAAAAAAAAAAGACTTGAAACTGAATATTGAAAGCATACACCATCTACCCTGAGAATATTGACCCATATTGACCAACACCAAGATATATTCTAGTAAAATCACTCAACTTTAAAGAAAAGGAAGCTATCCCTTGAGTATCTTTAAAAAAAAAAAAAAAGAGTAGGTAATTTATAAGAAAGAGAAAAATTAGCGGCATCTGAGTGGCTCAGTTAGTTAAGCAGCTGACTCTTAATTTCAGCTCAGGTCATGATCCCACAGTTCCAGATCGAGCCCCACTTTGGGCCCTGTGTTGACAGTGTGGACCCTGCTTGGGATTCTCTCTCACTCTCTCTCTCTCTTCCCTTCCCCAACTTGCCGTCTCTCTTTCTGTCTCAAAATAAATAAACTTTATGAAAAAAGTGTAAAAAAGAAAATTAGATCATTACACTTTTTGACACAAATGTTCTATGTGAGAAAAATATGCACTAACAAATGTAAGATCTTCAAGGAAGTGTGAAATCAAAAAGACTTTCTAAATGTATTTTATTTATTTATTTATTTATTTATTTATTTATTTTAGAGAGAGAAAGCGCGCGAATGGGAGAGAGGGGCAAGGGAAAGGCGGGGAGAGAGAGAATCTTAAGCGGGCTCCGTGCTGAGAGTGGAGCCCGACACAGGGCTCATTCCCACGACCCTGGAATCCTGACCTGGGCCAAGATCAAGAGCTGGATGAGCAAGACTGAACCACCCAGGCGCCCCCAAAGATTTTTTCTTTTCTTGATCAAGCATAACCTTCAAGTATAATGGGCACAGATAGAACTCAAAATACCGTTTTCATGGGCTCTTCCTGTGAAATCTTCTAGAAAATAAGCCTCAAACAACAAAATAACTAGACAGACGTAGACTGATATAAGAACTGTTGGTGAGCATTAGGTACAGAGGTTCCTGGAACCAAGATGACTAACTGATCGCTGAGAGAGCACGTGCAGAGCTATATCTTCTGATAGCATAGATGTCCTACAAATGTTTCAAAATAGAGGGCAAGATATTTTTAGTTATTACATTGACTTTAGTCTTATAACTGCTATCCTGAGACTGTTATGTGTACGACATAGGCTAAAACAAAAGAGTACTTATGAGATCTTCAATCCTATCATCTCCTTTGTTCCTGAGAATAGTTCTATCATCTCATTTGTCCCTGGTTCCTTGAGAACCAGGATTCTTGATATGGATGAAAGAAGATGCTAAAGTAGTAGAGAAGATGTTAAGTAAAAACTCTGTGGTCTCAAAACTGAATTGGAACTATCAAGACAAACCCATGAAGTACTTGATCTTATTTTACTTCCCGATATGTCCACTGAAAAGACCTAGAAACAACAAGCTACACAATAGCCATGAGCATCTCCAGCATGCAGATCGTGGCCTTGCAACACCACTTTTCACTACAAGGGACCAGGTCTCTTTGGAGAAATGATGGATTCCAGGTCTAGGGCAGGAAATTAGCAAGATGACCCTGGGACATCTTGTCACACCAGATGGCACAGAAGCTATCAAAGACTACGAGGGTCATGTCTAAAGGACTCTGGAGTCAACTTTAAGAGGCTCCCACAGGCCAAAGATGGAAAATTTTGAGTTTATAATGATAATTGCAGTGGATTGAAATTCATCAAATATGTTTAAATCCACAATTTCATAAAACTATGGTAAGTAATTATTACTTTTTGGAGGATGATAGGAAGCCAAATTATTATCTTGAAATCTGGCAAACAGAGCTGCAGAACTAAGCATTTATCCTCCCTTCTCTATATGAACTGTGTTACCATGTAACCAAACATTGGAAGAGGGGAACTGTCTCTTTATGAAAGTATTCTAACTAATAAATGAAAGAAATAGATACCTCGAATATTATCATTTTTGCAGCTTATGGGGAAAGGAGGGGCATGTTGAAGGGCTTCTGGGGTGACTGATGAAATTCTGTTTCATGACCTTAGAAGTGTTGGCCTTCTAATGATTCACAAAGCCATACATTTGCTGTGTGTGGTTTTCTGTATTAGTGTCTTATTTTACAATAAAATTGAAAAGGAGGGGCGTCTGGGTGGCTCAGTCGGTTAAGCGGCCGACTTCGGCTCAGGTCATGATCTCGCGGTCACTGAGTTCAAGCCCCGCGTCGGGCTCTGTGCTGACGGCTCAGAGCCTGGAGCCTGTTTCAGATTCTGTGTCTCCCTCTCTCTGACCCTCCCCCGTTCATGCTCTGTCTCTCTCTGTCTCAAAAATGAATAAACGTTAAAAAAAAAATTAAAAAAAAAAATTGAAAAGGAGATGAAAAAGAAAGAAGCCAAAATAACCAAAAGACTGAGCGAATTTTTCCATAATTGTTAGTTTGGCAAGGCGATGCCTTACAGAGGTCAAGGGTTGATCTGACATAGAAAACTTGCTTCTAGGGGACTTTGGGTTAAGTTTCCTCCAATTTATTGTAACCTTTCATGAGCAATAGGTTTATTTTTAAAAACAAGTAAACAAAACAGTGATAAGCTTTGTCCCTTGCTCTCCCAGAAGCGGTGAGAAAATAGAGTTATGTGTTTTCTCTTGCAGATGCATTGCTTAATATTACCTAAAACATCTTTGTAATTTATCAGGGCAATAAATTTCTGTGAACCAATTAGGCCACCTGACAAGATACATGACTCTGGATTGTTTATTTATGTTCAGTGCCTACTAATTCATATTACCTAGGTGGACCCTTTTAAACACGTTGGTACTTGCACTAGAGGTATATGGAGACAGTGCCTTGCATACTGAAGAAACTCAACAAATGTTTTATAAAGTTTAAGTGAATAAATTAGACAAAAGAACATATTAAACTGCACCATGAGTATGCACATAGTTAAACACAGACTGTGGACTTATGTGCTGTTTGTAGCTTTAGGGCAGGAAGGTCTTCAGCCAGAGTTTCTCAGAAGTCAGTCTTCTATGTTAATCCCCTGCATCATCTCTTGGCTTTAATTAAACTGATGACTATCACATTTATATCTGCAGCCCAGACCTCTCCCCTGATGTCCACATAGAAATTCGAATAGCCTACTGAATAGCTCTACTTGGAGGCCTAATAGGCATCTCAAACTTATTACGTCCCAGACCAAAACCCCGATTTCCAACTCTACAAACTGTCTCCACCCACAGTTTTCCCATCTCAACATACAGCTGCTTCTTCCCTCCAACTGCCTTAATCCCAAATCTTGGGGTCATTCTTGACACCTCTCTGTCTCTCACACCCCATAGCCAATCTATCATCAAAATATCATCAAGTACTATTTTCAAAATATACTCAGAAATCTGGGGCACCTGGGCGGCTCCATTGGTGAAGTGTGTGATTCTTGATTTTGGCTCAGGTCATAATCTCATGGTTGT